>NC_137889.1:94477944-97202345 GCF_963455335.1 Martes martes
GATTCTGGATTAGATCCTGGAATAGAAAAAGGACACTTGGTAAAAACTAGTGAAATTAAATAGATTCTGTGCTTTAGCTGATAGCAGTGGTATACTGGAGCTGGCTTATACTAGCTGGGACAACCTGACTCTGTGCACCTTTACGTTTAATAATGTTGTGTTGGTAGGTTGAAATTGACCATGGTGGAAATAGAAATACAAGGAAATAGGCAAACACTACAAATCAGGGCTTCCTTCCTCCCTCCTCTGGAGATCTTACTGTGGCATCCCACCACTGGTTAATAGTGTTGTGTCAGTGTCCTGGTTCTCAGGATTGTTCCAGGGTTAGATAAGTTACCATTAAGGGTTCTGAGTGAATGGTATATGTGAATTCTCTGTACAATATTTGCAAGTTTTCTGTAAGTCCAGTATTATTTTATTATTTCAACACAGAAATTTTAAAGAAAGTAATAGAGCAGGACTAAATATTGTGAATACTGTATAAAGGTAAAATAATTTACATTTTTTACAACTTGTATAGATAAGATAGGGATATAAGGATAAATAAAGCCCCTGTCCTCAAAGATTCACTGTTTAACACAGTTTAGACACTTTAGAAAATTTGAAGGATTTGTGAATCTGTGGAAACTTTGAGTAGTACAGGGTTCTTTTTTATTTCCTTCCTTTCTTTCTTTTTCTTTTCTTCATCTATTTTTTTTTTTCATGTATTTAGCCTCAGTATCTGAGACCTTTCAGGAATTAATCAGAAAATAAGGACTTAATGAATAAAGCTTCAAAATAGACTGTACAAAGAATGGGGCTTTTGAGAAGACTCTTTTGTTTCTATTTAGAATTGGTTCATATTAATTAACATCTACAAGCACTGATTATGTGACAGTTCTCCTGGTTCTAAAAGGAAAGTATTGTTATATTACTTTTACAAATGAAGAATCTGAATCTCTGAGATACTGAGATTTACCCAAGTTTTTTAGTAATAGGAAATGAACTAAAATTTGAACTTCCTCATTATTTATTTTTTTTATTTTTTTTTTAAAGATTTTATTTATTTATTTGACAGAGAGATCACAAGTAGGCAGAGAGACAGGCTGAGAGAGGAGGAAGCAGGTTCCCTGCTGAGCAGAGAGCCGGATGCGGCCTCGATCCCAGGACCCCGGGATCATGACCCGAGCCGAAGGCAGAGGCTTTAACCCCTGAGCCACCCAGGCGCCCCTGACCCTCCTCATTTATTAAAAAAAAAGGCATAGCCAAGGTTAATAGTCACAGTATAAGACATAAGTGTAACTCTACATATGTTTTCATTGAGAAATTAAAGTCTAGACTTAGTTATGTGTGCTCCGTGGAATTGCCAGGATAGTGATGTTCCCATTGCTCCATAATTGTCGCTAGAAATAACCCCTATTGGTGGAGAATAGTGGTTTTAGAAATATTTTATTAATGACTGAATTTAGACTTAGATATGAATTTTTTGAAGATTAAAATAAAAATATATTTCTAGGACTTAAATAATTCCAATTCCTTTTAGTTGCGAATGTGTTCAATAGTCAAATACTCTATGTTACTAAGGAAGACAGTTATATGAGAAGGCAACGTTTAACTTTATATCTGATAATATCACATAAAAGTTATGATTTCTTTTCATCATGAGATGGTTAGAACACCCTTATAATGTGACATTTGTTCTGGAATATATATTGTGTTACAGACTTAAATTTTACATTAATTGGTTGGCTAAATTCATTTATTCAATAAGTACTTGTATTAGCTATGGCCATGTAGCACCATACTTCAAAACGCAGTGACTTAAAACAACAAACATTTTCTCACCGTTTTTTGTGTCTGGAATCAGGAGTGGCTTAATTGGGTACTTCAGGCTCAGGGTTTGTCACAAAGTTACAATAAAGGTGTTAAGGCTGCAGTCATCCCAAGGCTCAAATGGCAAAGGATCCACTTGAAAACTCATTAGGTGGTATAGATAAGTGTGGTTCCTCATGGACTTTGAAACTGAAAACTTCAGATTTTGTTGATTGGTGGCTAAAGACTAATGAAAAATTCACTATATAGCAATTTACCATATAACATTTGGTTTCCAGCAGGGCCAACAAATCAGGCACCAAGAAAGAACAGACAAGACAGAAGCCAAAGTCTTCTTTCTAACCTGACCTCAGAAGGGGCATCGTATTACTTCTGCCTTATTCTATTAATTAGAAGCAAGTCACTAGATCCAGCCCTCACCTGGGGAGAGGATATTACACTGACAGGAATTAGGGGTCATTGGGAACCATGATAGAGAAGCCTACCATAGTATTTTTAAATGAAACTGTTTACTTCGATTTATAGACAATTGTTTTATATAATGGCTTAAGTCCCGGTCCCTATTCTAGAGGTATTCAAAATCTCTGGAAGGATATAGAAAAGTAAAAAGATAAATTGAAGCAATAATGTGATAAATAGTATAATTGAGGAATAAACAAAATGCCACAAAGAACCCATAAAGTGTGCTATTAAGTCGGTTTGGGAGCTATAAGAATGTTTAGCAAGAAAAGGCATAACTGATATCTGAAGAGAAACAGCCTCACAATTAGCATCTAGCTATTTTCCATTTTCTATTAATAATAACATTATTAAATAAACCATTTAGCTCAACTTCAATTTGTAAACAATTTAAAGTTTATATAAAATTCCCATAGCTATTTTATGTATGTGTGTATGTGTTTATATATACATATATGTAATATATGTATGTTTATGAATATATGTATACCTATATGTGTACACATATACACTTAAGATATCACACAAAAGAAAGTGAGAGAGACCTGAGAATAATGCAGCCTTTACGAATCATACTGTGACACCTCCAGCTGTGATGACCTAACTTATAAATTAGACTTTCTGAAAGGACTTGAAATTTCTGTAAAGAAGATATGATGGATGTTAAGCTGTGGGAGTTAATGTATAGTTAGTATTTAATGTACTTAATAATTTTCAACACAGCTGCTCTGGTCAGAATTTTTTTAGCTCATGTCAGAGCTAATTTTAATAAAAGGTGACCATTTTATGGTCCCAAAATAATTTACACATGAATATAAGCATCTGCCACACCAAAGTACCATAATATTAACCTGTTAACTTTTAGCCAGAATCTTTCACACAATTCATCATAATTTATTTTGGTGACATATAGTTATGACTTGCAGGTACTACATCTTTTTACTGAATAATATCATGTTTTATAAATTGAGATAAGACAGAATAAATAGCCTATATATTTTATTCAGTTTATATTAAAGAAATCTAGA
This sequence comes from Martes martes, assembly GCF_963455335.1. Classification (NCBI taxonomy): domain Eukaryota; kingdom Metazoa; phylum Chordata; class Mammalia; order Carnivora; family Mustelidae; genus Martes; species Martes martes. The sequence goes on from NC_137889.1 coordinate 94,481,244, forward strand.
ACATACAAACATGTTTCAAGATTATGGCAGTATTTATGAGAATGTTTCACTTTAAGAAATAAGCATCAGGAACTGAAAGAAAAAAAAACTAGCTGAAAGAAATTTACTGAAATCTCCCCATAAAGAGAAAATAGTAGCACTTGTTTGGCTTTAGAAAATACTTTCACCAAAATCAAGCAAAATAGACATTTGCTAGGAACATTTGGAAGTGGAAATAGGCTAAGTTTTTACTGTAATCATTTTATGGTAGCCTTCTTAATGTTGGTGTATAGCAAAGAAATGTAAATTCAAGATAGTGTAGCAATGACCCTAAAACGTTTCCTGTTATATTATCAATGCGTTGGAAATAGTAAATCTGAAGTATGAATACATTCATATTGCAAATGTTATATCCCAAATCATGATAATTTGAAATAATGAAACAAAAAGAAAATAAGTGAAGACCAGATGGTAGTACCGACTCACAGTGTATATAAAATTTGGTGACCTAATTGAACAAGATGGGAGCCCTAGAAATGGGTTTGATTATGAATACTGAAAATATACAAACATCATTTCATTGTTTTCCATAAAAGTAATAAAAATAAGACAGAGCAATAACTCTGAGATAGATAATCCTGAATATATCCAGTTCAAATTATTCCAGCACAAATCCAGAAATACTGTAATAAAATGACTATTATGAAGAAAGGGGTAATAGTGATGATAATGATAAACACAGTGAATGTCCATCCTGTGCAAGAAATTAGGCTAAACCCCTTAGATGTTTCCCCATTACCAACAACTTTGAAATCACCTTAATTTTTTTATAGTTGAAAAATACTTGAGACCCATAAATATTAAGCAATTAACCAAAGTCAAACAGAAAGTGGGGATGAAACTCTAAACTTAAAACTCTGAATTTTTCAATGGTCTTAGAATCTTCATTTGCAATACTAGTGACTATATTTAAAGAGATAAATGCTTTTTAAGAAAAAAAAGGTAGGCAAAAAATTACTGTATTATATGTTTGTGAATCTGAAACAAATATATAGTAAACTATGAAACCAACAATAAGCATGAAATCATGAACTGGAATAAATGTGATGTAAATTAGATATCATTAACTTACAAAGACCACACCATGGAAATTAAAAGAACCATCTCCATGCAAATAATTAATGCTATTTAACCACCCAAAGGATAAATAGAATAAGGATCTAATTGCTCAGGTTGGTTTTATTTATGAGCAGTAAACAAAATTAAAGGATGTTGCTAAGTCTAGGGTAGGCGACCATTATAAAGTAGAGGAAATTGTGTTCTCACACTTACTACATATTTGTGGATCTGAGATTCCTAAAAAGGAATTATAGAGCTTGCCAAAGGTTAAAGAAAATTGATGAATAAAAAGTTAATTTAAAACAACCAAAATGTATCAGGAAAATGAGAGATGCACCTGCAAGTAATTTAAATCTGAGTACAAATACACAAAAGTTTGGCATTTTAAAATTCACTCGTAAAAACAAAACAAACAAAAAAAACTTTGCTATATTAGAGGTTATGTTGACCATTATTTTTTTTGAGAGAGAGAGAGAGCATGCCCCTGTTGGGGGGGAGGGCAGAGGGGGAGGGAGAGAGAGAGAGAGAATGCCCAGGGAAGAGCCTGATGGCAGGACTTGATCTGGTGACTCTGAGATCATGACCTGAGCTGAAATCAAGAGTTCGGTGCTTAACTGACTGAGCCACCCAGATACCCCTAGACTATTATATTTTTGAGGATATCTTTCAAATATAGAAATGTACTATTCCAATATTAACTATCAACATCTCCTATGAAGGGAAAGGGTGTACACTGGTAGTGCTATGTTACTGTCTGGTCTCCTAGCCCTACATATGCATAAGAATAAGGCAGAGTCAGTTGGAATTCCTAATTATGATTACTCCTTTGCTGGACAAAATTGCATTAGGTAGAAGAGGGCAAACCCACTATAAAGAACTGGATTTCCTGTCAGACCAGGTATCTTTACATTTTCATAACTTTTAAAGGATGAGCCGTTCTCCTAAAGTAAATATGGGACTTTTCCAAACCACTTCTGTGAGTGGTACGATTGTTAACTACAAAGTGATTTGGGAGATTCTAGTGACACCTGAGAGTGGATAATGACCAATGCTTCATGACAACTTCACATTCACTTGTCACACCTCCTCACCATTTCTAGATGCACAAATAATGCCACAGTCTTACTATGACCACTTGGGTCCCAAATGTATTGATTTACATTGTGTGACACCTAAACACTGATTAGATTTTTTTTACAATCTAGAAACAATACCTGGAATTTATTTCATTTGTGGTATTATACTCATAAAATGAAATATATCTTTTCTATTTTTCCTCATTTTCAGCATTACATCCTGCAGTTACATTTTGTGATTTCTATATAATAAGTAGTAATTAATGCACTTTAGTGAAACATATTTATTGTCAGAATCTTCATCTAAGCTTAGAACATACATGCTTATGCATGACTGCATCTGATTTTACCTGCAAAATAATGATTTTTTTTTGTGGTCCAGTGAGCAATAAATGCTTTCTACCTCTCTCCTATATTTACCAGAAGGTAATAATGAAATGTCACAGACTTGAAGATCATTAAACTTATATTTGAGATCCCTTTCAGAATTTGTCACCTTTCCAGCTGCTGGGTGCCTTTTCTCCTCTTTGTTGTGTCTCATAAATTTTTATGACTTCTTTGCTTTGGAAATTTGTAATTTTTCCCAGAGCTCCACCAGGTACCTCTAGAAGTAATAAAACTCTTGTCACTTTCCATTGCACCTACTTTTAGAGTAGGGCCAACTGGCTTCACTCTGCAGCATAATAGATAAAATAATCAATATGCTCAGGCTGAAAAATTAAATGCAGCGTTTGTGTCACGACTGAGTCACAGCACTTTCGGCAGGGAACAGATGGCCTTTTAAGAGATTTGTTAGATTTCTTGAGAGAGGGTGTATTTTTCTCTTCTTTTTGTATCTACTTGATTTTGCATCTATAAAAAAAATTTTATCCAAGGCAATTGTTATAAAATTCATTTGACTCTTCTCAAAAAACACAGTATTGTAACTACTGAAAAAAACTGTAACGTTTTAAAAAAAAGAAAATATTCACGAGGAATGTAGCTACCTTAGAGTCAATTCTGATTATTCTTCTAGCTTGTATTTGTGAACTTTGTATGTGTGCTCAGCCGTACTCACTTCTCTTAGTCTACATGGACTTAGCGGGGTTGTAAGTTTTCTATCACAAAAGTATTTTCACTATGGAGAATTTAATAAATTTTTAATCTCTTGAACTGATGTCCATGGTTCTTTTTGTTGTTGTTTTTTTCTTACTCGATGTAAATTAAATTTACCACTAAACCTGATCTCTAGCCCCATATTTCTCCCACAGTTTAATGCTTTTCCAGAATAAGAAAGATGCTTCTCAGATATCCCACTTCAATTTGAAGAATATATAGTCACTATATTGCATTCTTTACTGGGCAATTTGAAGAAGGATGGTTAGGCATTTAAGAAAATGATTGCATCGTTTTTTCCCTATGGGTCTCAGTGTATTGATTTTTCTGTGTAATTTTGACAACTCTAAAGACCACAGACAATGAAATTAATTTATTTATTTAACAAATGTTGGGTGCCTGGGTGTCTCAGTGGGTTAAAGCCTCTGCTTTTGGCTCAGGTCATGATCTCAGGGTCCTGAGATGGAGCCCCGTATCTGGCTCTCTGCTCAGCAGGAAGCCTGCTTCCCTTCCTCTCTCTGCCTGCCTCTCTGCTCTCTTGTGATCTCTCTCTCTCTCTGCCAAATAAATAAATAAAATCTTTTAAAAAAAGCAAATGTTTGTTGAGTATCTAGTGTGATCTTCATAGACATTGTGCTAGATCCTAGATATAAAGCAGTTTATAAGATATACAAGAATTTGTGATCATAGAATTTTGTTATGATTTAAGTATGTTGTGAATTAAATGTGTGTTTTCCTGTTTCAAGACTAAGGTAATATCCTAATTTTCCCTAGGAAGTCTTAGTAAATATTTTTAAATTGTAAACATTACTAAATTGAACTGATTTGATTGTTGGATCAACATGTAATTTCCGGGGCTAGTAGAAGAAACCTCTCCTCTTTTTTCCAAATATCTGAGGATACAATGAGGTTGTACTTAAAACTTGCACATGGTTGAAGACATGCCCTCTTGCTGTTTGAAGGCCATAGAAAACAATCCACAGTTGCATTTAAAATAAGGAAATTAGAGCAGATGCACAAAGAGAAGAAGAAAGTAAATTGGAATATACCCAGTAATAAAGCATAAAGGATAGTATGGATAGGTAAATAGATTTTTAATCTTAAATTCCACTTTGTTTTATAAATTCAGTGATTTTATTAGATAATAATACCTGAGAAGAATATAAAATATGCTTCACACTTTAAAATAATCATTATTTTTAATTCCTATATTTTATTAGAAATGCCAACTCATCTAATCTTCAAAAAAAATGTAACAGTGACTGGGACCAAAAATTGATTAATAACTCAAGTTGACTAAAGGCTGTATCAGAAAAGCAAATGGCACACAATCTCTCACACTGGTGCCAGCAAAGCCATTTGGTATATCCCCTGAATACAGCCAAATTCTAGGGTGAGGCTCTGCTGAATGGCCTTGGCACAGTATGTGCCAGGGTCAGAGGCTTGGGAGTGCATTTTTTCTAGTTTCGCTTTGGGTGTCTTCATATTAATAGCCAGCCATGGTGGAGGTATTTACATGGCAAATGCTGCAGACTTCTTTCTCCCAGAAAGTTGGCCCTTAAATATTACTCACTCCACAGCCCTGAAGGAATGAGAGGTCCTGGAAGAATGATCCTTTTGCCTTACCCATAACTTCCTCCTGGGAAGTGCAGCCAAGTGCAGCGTCTCGCCACTCAGGTCTGGCTACTTCTTGCATAGACAGGGAATTTGTATTCTTTGCAAAGTAAGCAAATTCTCTGATTATCAGTGGAGTTGAGATTATTGGCTCACTTTTCCTCATAAGAGGAGAAATCTCTCTTCCTCCCTGTCTCTTTCCCTTTCCCGTTTCATCCATTCCATAGGGGTACATACAAAACGTGTTTGTGTGTTTGAGCGTCGTTGTGGGTAGGTATAGCAAGGAGGGAGAAGACTCAACCTTTACTGAGCACTGACCATTGACAAGCATTTTGACAGATGCTTTATATATGCTAACTCATTTTTACTTATTTATTTTTCAAAACTCAGGCCACATCATTGTGAGAAGAGCTGACTTCCAGAAAAAGAGATAAGGAAATTTAATTTATCTTGAAAAGTCAGAGAAGTGAATTTCACAGAAACAAAGTAATCAAGCAGGGTCTTATATAAGCAAGAGTTATGTAATACCAAAATTTATATAATAATACATGTCATATATTAAATATATGTCATGCTATTAAAAGTTTAATACATTAAATATCTTGATTCTTTGATTTATGACATTTGCTTTGATATCATTTCATATTACCCAGAAATTATTCTACTATATGTTATAATATGCAAAAATATCTCAGCATAATGAACAATTCTAGCATTTTCCCCTCTCTTAGATTCTGGCCATAATGCCACAATATGCAAAAATACCTGGGCTTAACAAATAATTCCAGCATTTCTCTTGTCTTTTAGATTTTTTGGTTTTAGAAGATTTGATGGTCCATCGATCAGTTGTTTTTAAAAAATTTATTCTATTAAAAGCATGATAACGTGATTTTGCAATTAAGAAACATTAAGCTTCAACTCTTGCTGTTTCAAGAGTTATACAACTATTTCTTTCATATAATATATCATATCATAGTGTCACAGAAGAGTATGAGGCTTAAATCTGAATCTGGGTCTGGCACTGGGGGAAATAAGTTAACCTTACATCACAGTGTACATTTGCACTGCGTTGTGCATTCTCCAAAAGGCTTGGAGATTGATGAGATAAAGGCCCTCATCCCACAAACTGGAGATGGGGAATGAGAAGCCAGGAGCCAGAAAGTCCCAAACTCTTTTAGATTACACTGATTCCATCTAGTAAATTACCTTTCTCAGAGAGATTTTTAGGGCCTGAAATGATAATGTTCTTTCAAGAGGTCATTATGACTTCTGTGCACCCATCAGTGTAGGTCTCATGTCTTGCAGTGAATATGAAGGTCTGAACGCATTGCTGTTAAGTGTCAGACTAGCAGCAAATGCATTTTTCTTCTCCAATTGACCATTTCTGTTTCTGTTTGTCACATTGTTACCAGATGGATAGTCAGTGAACAGGTAGGTTATCCTCTTCACAGGATTATTTTAAAACTGATGTGGCTATTTAAAAAAGATTGTGAGGCTAAAACTCTGAAAGCTTCAAAAGAGGTTTATCCATCATATCTTCGCTTTGCATCACTGTCTTGATAATTATAAACTAGCCCTATTGTATTGGATATCGTATCTCTTTGAAATAATATTTCTATATTCATTTGAGAAGATATGACTATTAATATTGGGATGTACTATCTTCCACAGTAGGAGTTGTTTGGAAACATTTAACACTATTACTTAATGGTATTAAAACAAAATAATTATGTATCAAAGCAGTGAAAGATCTAGTGTGCTAGGAGGCATTATCCCCCTAGTGAGAGGGTTAAAATCTACTCGTAATATGTGAGCTGAAAGTTTGGTATGATAAGAGTAAAATACAGGGGTCCAAAGATATGGGCCCTAATTGTAAGACTCTCCTTAATTTTGTGTAACCTTGTATGAGAAAATTACTTGTGGTGGGAGGTACAGGACTCTTCTTGGTGAGGTCAGAGACCCTAGCATAGAGATCCTTAAAATTATAACTGGTCATTCTTAAAAAGCAAGGGGACACATTTTATCCTGATAACTACTGGGAGGAGACAGCTTTATGGAAGAAGCTGTTATAAGTGGGATGTTTTTAACTCCTGGTAGCCTAGGGAAGTTGGAGAGGATATGGATATGGCTCTGTTGTCACCAAGGACATCAGTGGTCTGGCCTCACAGTAGTGAAGGCTTGATGATTTAGGGAAACACTGAGTAAATTGTTTTATTACTCTGGCCATTGATTTCTTTTTCTCTCAAATTATAGATTTGAAATAATCTTGCAGGCTCCAGAGTCAGAAGATGTGCACTGAAATTTCAGCTCTCTCACTTACTAGCTGTGTGATATTAGCACAGCAGTTAAGACCATATCTATTGATAAGTACCAGGAAATCTAACCCCCACTTGCAAAAAGAAAAGAAAAAGAAAGAAAGAGAGAGAGAGAGAGAGAAAGAAATAGAATTTATTTATTGCTCACACACTATGAACTCCAGGAAAAACTTGCCAAACCATGTAACCAGACCTGTCTTCCTGTATTTGTCCTGGTGGTGGCTAGCTGCTATGGCTTTACTCTCCCTTGAGTTCAAATACTTTGGAAGAATTAGACAAACTTGAATCTCATACGCATCTGAACCAATATCTCTGGTTAAGTGGGTTCTCTGGGCTCACAGATCATACGCTAATACTCTAGTCCTAACTCTCTTGAAATCAAAGGAATTGTGTAACAATTGAAATTCTTTTTTAAATATCCTATAATGAAATCAATTAGTTAGAATGGTTTGCTTCATTAAAAACATTTATTTATTATAACACTCATGCCTTGAGTTTTCTCTCATCTGACCATGGTATTGCTTAATTGTATCTTTAGCTGTTTTCATCCATTGTCAAGGAAAAAGTTGTATCTCTACAACAAAGTGAAGTAAAAAGTCTGAACATGTTATTTCCATATTTTCCTTGCTTTTTAAATTAAAGCATGAGTTGCTTTGAAATTTAATTGAGACCACTGGGACCACAGAGTCTTTGCATTAAGAAAGTCAGATTTCTACATGTGTATCATTTCATTTAATTACAATATAGTATCAAATATGTGGGATGGTATATTCAGGAGAAAGTTAATTTTCTTTTTCATATTTTGGGCAAATATCCTCAGTATTATTGTCCAAATGAGCTGAAACTGTATAAATAGTTTTATGTGATTATATATATGGCATCACATAAAATTTTATATATATATATATACACACACACACACACACACACACACATATATCTCCCCACCCCGGGAAGGGGGTCATGGTTTTAACAGATTGTGAAAGGCATCCAATACTAAAAATTATTAAGAATGAATGTATGAGATTTTAAAAAAATCAGTTTTATTGAGGTACAATTGACAAGTCAAATTATAAGATACTTAAAATGTCCACCATGGTAGTTTTGTGTGTGTGTGTATATATATATATATACACATATATATATATACACACACACACACATATATATGTGTGTGTGTGTGTATAATTATTATATAGTATATATTTTTATTATTACATTATATATATGTACACATACACACACATTGTGAAAGGATTCCTCTCATATAGTTAATTAACCCATCCATCACTTTATTTAATTATTTTTAAAAAGTTTTTACGTATGTATGTGAGACCATTTAAGTTTTTCTCTGTTAACAAATTTCAAATGTGTAATACAGTGGGGTTTTTGGTTTGTTTTGTTAGAGTTTGTTTTTTTTTTAAGTTTATTTATTTTATCTATTGATCTCTACAGTCAAATGTGAGGTTCAAATTTATGACCCTGAGATCAAGAGTCAGTACTCTTCTGAATGAGCCATCCAGGTACCCCTATTGTAACTGTAGTCATCATGTTACACATTGGTTCCTTAGACCTTATCTTAAAATTGAAAATTGTATCCTTTTACCCTATCATCATATTTCCCCCACTCCTGAGATGATTTTTTTTCTTCAAAATTCATTCTATGAGGTCAGCATTAACCCAGATACTAAAACCAGATAAAGACACCACAAAAAAAGACAAATACAAGCTAATATTTCCGATGAACATAGATGAAAAAATCCTCATGCAAATACTAGCAAATCAAGTCCAACAATACATTAAAAAATTATTCACCATGATTAAATGGGATTTAGCCCAGGGTGCAAGAATGGTTCAATATTTGCAAATCAATCAATATGATGCATCGCATCAATAAGAGAAAGGACAAAAACTATATGATCATGTGAATAGATACAGAAAAAGCATTTGACAAAGTAAGACATCCTTTCATGATAAAAACCCTCAACAAAGTAGGTCTAGAGGGAACGTACCTTGACATAATAAAGACCAATTATGAAAAGCCCACAGCTAACATCATAATCAATGGGGGAAACCTGATAGCTTTTCCCCAATTATCAGGAACAGGACAAAGATGTTCACTCTCCTCACTTTTATTCAACATAATAGTGGAAGTTCTAGCCACAGCCATCAGACAAGAAAAAGGAAAAGAAAAAAAAAAGCATCCAAATTTGTAAGACAGAAGTAAAACTTAAACTATTTGTAGGTGACATGATATTATATAAGAGAAACCCTTGGGGCGCCTGGGTGGCTCAGTGGGTTAAGCCTCTGCCTTTGGCTCAGGTCATGGTCTCAGAGCCCTGGAATCAAGCCCCGCATCAGGCTCTCTGCTCTCTGCCTGCCTCTCTGCCTACTTGTGATCTCTCTCTCTCTCTGTCAAATAAATAAATAAATAAAAATCTTAAAAAAAAAAAAAGAAAAGAAACCCTGAAGACTCTACCAAAAAACTATTAGAATTGATAAATGAATTCAGTATGGCTAAAGGACACAAAACAAATACATAGAAACCCACTGCATTTCTGTGCACTAATAATGAACACAGTACAAGTTACATAAGTATACCTATATCTATAAGTATAATCTATAATCTATCTAAATCTAATCTATAAGTAATTTAATTTTACTTTGTCACATATCTATTATCTATCATCTATCTACCTACCTACCCATCTATCTAAATTCCTGTATATTTAAGATATAGTATTATATTAGTTTCAGGTTTCAATATAGTGAGTTAACTGTTCTATACATTACTCAGTGCTCATCATGATAAATGTAATCTTAATCTCCTTCCTCTATTTTATCCATCCACCCACCCACCCCCCTGTCCTCTGGTAACCACTTGTCTGCTCTCTGTAGTTAAGTGTCTGGTTTTTGGTTTGTTTCTTCTTTCTTTGTTTTGTTTCTTAAATTTCATATATGAATGAAATCATATGCTGTATATTTTTCTCTAATTTCACATACTATTATATTATCTCTACATATGTATGTTGTTGAAAATGGCAAGATTTTAATCTTTTTATGGCCAAGTAATATGCACTGTATGTTAACTAACAAAATTTAAATAGAAAAAAATGAAAATTATAATAAGTGCCCTTATTTTAAAATGTTCTTTGTGACAAGATACTTGGCTTGTCATTGTTTTGTTGATGTCTTATTTCTTGCTCAAAATTCAGGTGTGCTTTTAATTTTTCCCCAATAGGAAACAAGAACTCATTATATAAAATTTTAATATTTAGAAAAGTTAAAAAAAAAAAGGAAAAACTTCTTCCTTATTTTTAACATAGCCTCTTCCAAAATGTGTATGCATTACTCTTATTCATGTTTCCATGCAATAAAACATGATATGGTAATTTAATTATACCATGTACAGAACTTTGTCTTCACTTACTAATTAATTTATCAAATATTTTTCAAGTTCCTACAACGTAGGGTGGCCAAACATTATAGTTTGTCAGGGACCTTACTGCTTTTATCAATGATAGTCTCACATCTTGGGAAATATATCAGTCCCTGGCAAACTGGGATGATGAGTCACCCTGCTACAAAGATGGAGATGACTAACAATAGACTAGAGTAATATTGAATTTAGAGTGAGAGTGATATAATAAATTCTGAAATTGCCTTATATACTATTTTTCATTTACTAGTATTTTTCATGCTACAGAATTTTTCAGTAGCAGTTTTATATAACAATAAACTTTCACAGTGTAAATGTAAAAAATGTAAAAAAGTTTATAAATCTATACCTTTAGCTTAGACTTCTGAAATATTTCTCAGTTTTGTATCGTAGACAGCACTGATGTGAACATCTCTCATTACAACTCTTTTTGATGTTTATGGTAAATTTCTTTAAGATAGTCATAAGATACGGAATTGCTGAAATGAAGAGTAAAGATTTGTTAGTTCTCTGATACATGCTGCCAGTTGCTCTCCCAAAATACTTTAACAATTTATATTTCCTGGGTGGCTCATGGGTTAAGCCTCTGCCTTTAGCTCAGGTCATGATCTCAGGGTCCTGAGATCAAGCCCCGCATCGGGTTCTTTGCTCAGCAGGGAACCTGCTTCCCCCCCCACTCTGTCTGCCTCTCTGCCTACTTGTGATCTCTCTCTGTCAAATTAAAAAAAAAAAAACTTAAAAAAATTTATATTTCCATTCATTTTTTCAACTAGACACAAACTTTATTAATCTGGGATAGTTTTTCTGTAGTTTCGTGGTCAGTCAATATTTACTCGGGTATTCTGAAAAATAATTCTCAAGGGCAGTAAAGAGAAATAGGTTTACATTGCCATACAAGAGTTTTAGTTAAATGTAACAATCTTATTATACTCATTGGAATAAAAAATCGGGGCTCTAAAAAATTGATTTCCACTTGGCCGAGATGTTTAATGGGTAGCTGTGTTAGACAAGTTCTCAAAGTTAGAAGGGCTGATAATTCTATTTAGATTTAGAAACTCTCACTTCAGGTAATTATATGTGAATGAGAATAGCAACGTGTTTCCTTTGTGGCCAGAGGCTCTATTAGTTGAGATATTGAATCCATTTCACATAAGAACTCTTTCCTTTTAATCTGATGTAAGATTTTCAAAGTAAGTTTAAAACGTGGCTGAAAATTGAATAATACTATGAGTTGAGTTGTAGGGTAAGGATTCTGATAGAACTTACATTTTCCAGGAGAGAGAAGACTCTACCTTAGTAATAAAGGAAATGTATATTCTAAATCTGAATATGATCAAGTAAGGTATCCTCATCCTTTGGCTCAAAGTAGCTTAGTAACCTAGAAAAATACAAATGATTAAAATGTTCTTTAGTTAACAGTTCTTTAACACAAAAGAATTAACTTTTAATTGTATTATAAAGAAAATTTAATATTTAGTTTTAATATCAATTTAACTATAACAATTTCTTATATTTTTTCATATCTTGTTAAACCATAATAAATCTGCCTGCCAACTAGTTCCAATTTTCATCAATTAAATGTTCAATCAAATTTGAAAATGCAAGGCTAAAATATTTTTGCTAATAATTAAGCATTTAGCACTGGATAAAAACATATTTACTTTGGTTTAGTAATGTTAAGCTAACAAGCATATGTTTAATATCACATAACTATTACAACATTTCCCATCTATATTCAGCATAAACTTTAACTCTAAATTAAAATTAACTCATCATTAGAATGTGAAGCCAGGACAAAAGTTGTATTAAAATAAAAAAATTTTATGGGTAAACATATAAGCATATTAATTGCCTCTTTTCTTTTATAAAATAAAGCCAGAGTAAGCCTCATTTCAGCCCTGTTCTCTGATCTCGTTAACGATTGATAGTACAAGCATATGATAGAGCAAGTGAAGTGGAACCAAAAGATGCAATTGAGCTAAAGAAATTTAGATTGGATTCACATGTAAAATTAACTATCATATAAGAATCAAAGTTGTACTCTCTGGTAGAACTTAACATTTTTAAGAATAAATAGGATATTAAATGCCTTTGCATAATAGCAAACATGTTAATTGTTAAAATTGCATAAAACAACATTAAATTTTTTCTGTTTCAGTTGGTGTTCTGAAAACTATATTTAGTGAGTACTCATAACATTTGTATCAGAATACCAAGTCTCCTAACAAATAAAAGAGACTAAAGGGAAGAAGACAGAATACTTTGAGAATCTACCATGTCAGCTATATGCTGGGTCACTAAATTTACTCAACAATTCTATGAAGTATTACTAATCCCAATTTATTAACAAGAAAACTAAGATTCAGAGAGCTTATAAGAGTTTTTCAAATTTACCTGGCCTGTGGATGGTAGAACCTTTCTTTAAACTCATGCCTACCTTCCAAGTCCATAATTTCATCCATTAGATCACATGAATATTAATGGTAGACACTGGGATTATTATGTTTTAAATGTTTCTAAGTATTTCCATTTTTCAAGTAGCACTCAAGTAAAAATCTTTGTACACATGTTTTTGTGCAATATGTAAGTAATTCTGTATGATAGATTCTAGGAGGTAAAATTTCTGGAACAAGGTGAATACTTTCACTCTTGATATATTTTATATATCAAAGTATTGATATTATACTGCCAAATTATTTGGTTCTTTCCATGGTCTCGGCAGTTTTCAATACACAGTGTGGAGGAGCTGCTGTTTTCCTTAACCTTTCCACTAATGGAAATCATGAAAATAATGTTACTATATTATTTCATGATAATTTTATCCAATATAGGTAAAAAGCAATAAATAATAAAAAAGATTATCTCATTATTGAGCCTTTTGTGGAGAACTATTTTTAGTATATCAAAAACTCAAAGATTTAATTTTTATTCCACATGGCTAAATTTAGTTTAACCATAGTGTGACATCACAATATAGTAAAAATTGCTAGGCTATCTTATTTAAAGACAAAAACCTTGTGTGAAATAGCCCCCTAATACCTGACATTAACGTAGTTGATGGAGTCAGTGATTTCATTCTAGCTGTGATTCTCCTTTTTGCAGTTGTTAACACAATATTTGTAAAGCTAACCCTTACAAAGAAATAAAACCAGAAATAATCTTCCCATCTTAGGAGCTTGGTCAAAACAGAAAATACCCTGTGAAGCAGATGGAGGTAACTCAGGATAATCTCTCCATCTCAAGAAGCATAACTCAATCACATTTGTGAAGCCCTTTTTGCCATCTAAAATGGCATTCATAGGTTCTAGATTAGGACCTACCTATCTTGGGGGCGTAATCCAGACTATCAAAAAAGTCCAAATCACAAGGCATCAGTGTTATTTATCTTCTATTTGTGTTCATTGTTATGCTCAACTAAAGTGCAGTCTCTATCAAGCAATTGTTGCAACGGTAAAGCTTCTGATTCATGCTTAATTGATTCATTATTGGTTTGGGTCATTTATTCAGAGAATCATAGTCATTTGACCCTTTAGCTTTCTCTAACATCGTGTAGTATTGTAAAACTGCATAGCCATCTCACACAAATGGTCCTACTGATTTATATCTCATTTTTTTCTACTGCTATCCAAATTAAGAAATATGCAAAACATGATGAAGTACATTCAATTTCCATGGCTATGGCTGCACAATTACTGGAAGCATTTTATCTGGGAATAACTTGCTTACATTTGTGGAAGTGTTTCCTTTTCTTATCTCACCTCACTATTTTGAGCAATCTCCAACACGCTCTTCAGTCTTGGTTTATGGAAAAATTAATTGGGACATGTTAGTAGCAGTGCTGGGCAGGGGGGTGGAGGGTGGGGAACAAACCTAAAAAAATGTTTAAGAGTTAAAGATAAATAGCTGTGTCTTCTCAGAGCACTTATGCTAATATACATCAGTAGTCTCCAAGAAGGTAATTTAGTATGTGATAGTTCCATAATTTTACTTAATCAGGGACATTTTTTGTACTTGCAGCCTCAATTAACATCTTCAGCAACTAGTGAATCAAGGAAATACCACCTATTAAAGACTCAAAGGCCTTTATTTACAATTGCAAAATCTGAAAAGCTTTAAAAACTAGATGATACTTCTTAACTCATTTGTTTGTCTTTATGTCTTTTTCATCACACTTACTTCCAGCTATTGATATCTTTGCCGTAGAAATAGTAATAAGCTTGATTTGGGGTGCTGTTACTCCTGCACCAATAGTGTTACATAAAATATGGTATATGCACATTATTGCTTTTCTAAAACCCAAGTATTCTGAATATTTAGATCACATTCTAGGGTTGCTAATAAAGGATTATAGACCTGTATTTTATAATAAAGCATCTACATTCTTTCACAGATGATACAGAAGTCTGTTCTTTTTTTTTTCTTTTAAGTTTGTGATCACAAGTCTTAAGTGGGTTCCCGGCCTTACCCAGGAATGTTACTGTTGTCTCTAAGCATTCTTTGTGTTTAATTTGGAAACAGACGCAGTCAGTAGAAGCCCCCCTCATTTTCCATTGCTAGCACTACTAACCCGGCTGCTGAGGTACCTGTGCCCTGTTTCACATTTGTGGCTAAGCGGGCACTGCCTCCATGCTCACCTAAGGCCACTCAAGGATCTCACCTTCGTGGTACTTCTGTGGTTATCTTAACCACAAGCGAGTCACGCATGTACACACGCACAAACACTAAGTTTTGCCCTTTCTGTGTCATCCTTCCCCATAGGAGACAAACATATTGTATTGCCTCTTATATTCCAATGCTATTACCTCTATAAATACCATGCAGTCTTCACATGACTACCACTTCCACCCCCTCCCCTTCAGAGCAAAACTCTTAAGTTAGCTGCCCAAACTTGCATTCTATAATTCTTCACTTGCTTTTCTCTCTTCAACCCACTCCTGTCCACTGAAATTTCTTTTATCGCAGTTACTAATGATCTCCATTGTGAAATTTGTGGAATTCTCTGTGCCTACATTACATTAAAATATGACCAATCTAGTTTGTTGCTCAGTCTTGAAACCATACTTCATTTTGCTCCCAGTTTTAGTTCGTTTTCCCCCCCCTTTCTGCCTACTTCAAGCGTCTTTCTCCTACATCTCTTCCAGACATTTAAATGATGTAGTGCGTTAGCGTTTAGTGTGAGACCATCTCTGCACTCACTGTGTGTGATTCCATCCATTCCCATGGCTTCCAAATTTTATTTTATTAATTTTTTTAACTTTTTTTTTAAGATTTTATTTATTTATTTGACAGAGAGAGATCACAAGTAGGCAGAGAGGCAGTCAGAGAGAGGAGGAAGCAGGATCCCTGCTGAGCAGAAAGCCCAATGCGGGGCTCGATCCCAGGACCCTAGGATCATGACCTGAGCTGAAGGCAGAGGTTTAACCCACTGAGCCACCCAGGCGCCCCGGCTTCCAAATTTTAAATTCACCACAATATCTCTGCTGTGCTCCAGATTCACTTACTCATTATCCATCTCCAAAGGTATGTATAACAAGAATTCCAAACTTTGTTTCAAAAGAAAAAAGAGTTGATTTTGTTTTTTACAAACCTGTTCCCTCCCTACTATTTTTCTAACCTCAACAAATTACATGCCATTTATCCAAATGCTTAGTCCATGAACTTAAGAATCATCCTTGAAACTAATTTCTTTTGTACTCTCACTCATTCATTCAGTAATTGTGGTCAGTACTACTTCAAACATATGCCCAGCAGTATGACTTTTCACCATGACTCCCGCTCCTGTCCTAGTCTAAGTCGCTGTTAAATGTGAGTTAGAGTACTCCAGTAACCCCAGTCTCTCTGCCTCCCATCTTTTGTCCCTTTAGCAGCGGCAAACATGATCTTTTCAAATGTAAATTAGTTCATGTCTTTTTTCTCAAAACCCTCGGATACTTTCTCATCACATTCAGGTAAAAAAATAAATAAATAAAAATTAAAAAAAAAAACAAAAACAAAAACAAAAAAAAAACTCTTATACCAAATAGAACTGAAACTATTCAGTTACTTCCAGTGCTCAAATTTTCATACATTGCATATTTATAGCAACACATTATACAGCAACCAATAGTGGAAACAACCCAAATGTCTGCCACCTGATTTATGATGAATCATGATACATACACAAAGAAGTATTATTCGGTCATTAAAAGATATGAAGTACTGGGCATCTGGGTGGATCATTGGGTTAAGTATCTGTCTTTGGCTCAGGTCATTGTCTTAGGGTCCTGGGATTGAGCCCCACATCGGGCTCTCTGCTCAACGGGGAGCCTGCTTCCCCCCTTTCTTTGCCTGCCTCTTTGCCTACTTGTGATCTTTCTCTCTGTCAAATAAATAAATAAAATCTTAAAAATAAAATTAAGTACTGATACATGCTGCAGACTTCATGATCTTTAAAAACATTATGCTAAGTTGGCACCTGGGTGGCTCAGTCCTTAAGCACCTGCCTTGGACTCCGGTCCTGATCCTGGGATCCTGGGGTTGAGGCCCACATCAGGCTCCCTGTTGGGCAGGAAGCCTGCTTCTCCCTCTCCCTCTCTCACTCCCCCTGCTTGTGTTCACTGTCTCTGTGTGTCTCTTTCTGTCAAATAAATAAATAAAACATTATGCTAATTGAAAGAAGCGAGTCACAAAAGGTCACATTTATAATTCCATTGATATGAAATATTTAGAATAGGTAAATCCCTAGATACAGAAAACAAGGGTCCTATGTAGCTCTTCAGCCTCATCCCTCCTACTCTCCATTTATAGCCCTGTTCTTACCACACTGATCCCTGTTTATTCTTAGTCCCTTAGCATATGCTCCCTCAGTTTACTTGTTACTGCTTCTTTCTCTGTCTGGCTTTCTCTTAAAGCAAATCCTGGAATGCCTTATTCTGGCATTTGATTCAGGTATTTTCTTAAAATATCACACCTTCACAAAACATCACCTCCACAATAACTCAGGTAAAATTGCCATAGGATAATAGTGGATTTATAAATCCAGATCTCTCCAAACATCCTCCAGAATCCTGTAGACTGCAAGCAGCATAACTACCCACAGAAAACATCTTTAGCATATCCAATATGCAAGACATGCAATAAACTTAAAATTAACTGAGCGTAAGAATATAAATAGCCATAACAGCAGAGCTGGCTCCGGAGCCCACACTGAAGTAGGGAGACAAGGGCTGTGAAACAAAAAGAGAGGAAGTGGAAGGTTAGTGGTGGCAGACCATGGGTAAAATCACCCCCACAAGAAACAATCCCAATCCCGATACTGAGAACACGTCTAAGGAAATAACTGAGAACAGATCTAAGAACAGGTGAGCAGAAGGAAGGTGCTTGAAATTATGTGAGACCAAACATTAACCGTCATGGGAAGACACTATTTCTACGCAAGAATGGGCAAATTAAAAGGATATGGAATATTCCTTGGAGCCTTTAAAGTTGAAGGGAAAAAAAGAATTAAAAAGTTGAAATTAAAGGCTCTAAAGAAATAAAAGAGGATCACTGTATCAGAGAACCCTGCTACATTAAAAACTAAGATACCCTCAGATAAAGAAATTTATTTTAACAACACAAGACAGTGTGCATGAATAAAAAAAGAAAGATACAAAGCCATTAAAATTTCCTTTGCCTCCCACTAGCCGTTGCTTGTTTAGGAGGAAAAAAAAAGATATTTCCAAATGAAAAGAATACTATAGATAATACCCATACAAACCTACCACAAAAAGAAAAGAGCTATTAAGTATCAACATTTTTTAACTGATGAAAATTCTCCCCCCACCTTCCCACATACACACAAAACAACCAGTAAACAGAGGAAAATTGAAACAAAACACTCCAAACTTAAATATCTTTTTTTAAAAAATCACTTGTAGATATGAAAATGAATATATTTTGAGTCAGTGGAACTAAAAATAGAAATGGACAAAAGAGAAAGGTGTGAAATCAGAACTGCGTAGGTCAGAAAAGAAGGAAGAGAGAGAGAAGAGAATAAAAGATACCTCAGCAATAAAGGTTACAAAGAAAGTTACCGAAGGAAGAAAAGATTCTCGTGAGTGTTTTTTTATAAGTGACATTGATAAAGAGAATGTGTGAAGAGGAATTAAAAACCCAAATAATAACAAAAATAGAGATCTAGGAAGAAACAGAAAAAATTAATGGATATGGCTATACAAGAGGATTGAAATTCTTAAAATTGGAGTCCTTGAAGAAGAAACCAAAACAATCAAACAAGAAAATTATTCAGTTGTATATTGGTAGGGCACATTTCATTAACCTTTAAATATACCCTAGAATAATTTTTAGCCCTTATGCATATTTTTCTAAAAGTCATCTGGGTTTCCAAGCAAAAATATCAAGTTAGTTCTGAAGGAAACACAATTAGGTTATCATCAAACTTCTCCACAGCAATATTCAAAACAAAGCAATTGATGGAAACCTGTTTTTAAAAACAAAAAGAAAGGCTTTGTGAGCCAAGCTGTCCTTCGGGTGTCAAAGTCATTAAAAAAAAAAAAAAAAGTTTTAAACTTGAAAGAGCTTAGAGAATACTGTATTCACTAGATGATGAGCTTTATCCAATTTAGTTTTTATTAGGCGAAGTTTGACAAAAAGCTTGACAGTGAACACTGAATATATTTAATTGTAGATCTAAGACTAAAAGGTGTGAAAAGGTAGAGAATAGTATTATGTAAATATGTTATGTTCCTGCAAGGTAGGAATTTTGCAACTTCAAACAAATGGAGGATAAAGAAGAAAAAAATGGAAACGATATCATTAATTTTCACAAAGATAGAGGTGAATCAAAGGATATCATTTAAAGCTTAATTAGTACTGTAAAAAAGGGAGGAAATGGACTAAGAGCTTCCTAAAAGCTTAACCCTTTCTCTTAAAGAACTCAAAATTTTCTAGGAAAGATAACATATATACAATCATGGTTTCTATTACAGCTAATCTCTGAAAAACTTTTCAAAAGTGACAAAAAATTAGTATGTCTAGAATCTAGGAAGGAATTTTATACAAAAATCATGAAAATTGTATTGAGAATATACAAATTTGTTGAAATTCTGGGCCAGAAATGACACACTGTATTTACAAGTGTGCTGTTTGTTGGTTAAAATGTACAGAAATATAAATATGCCTTTGCAAATGAAGTAGCAGCCTTTAAAAATATCCTTGGTTCAATTTCTATTCTATTTAGAATAAGCCAATTTTTTTCCTTTTGAAATCTCTTTCCCTCCCTCCCTCCCTTCCTTCCCTACTTTCTGAAAATGAATAGACTTTTTAAAACTGTTCCTGCAAATTATGTGTGTGTGAGTGTGTGGTTTTTGGGGGGGGGGGTGTTCTTGTTTTGTTCTTTGTTGTTTGGGTGTTTCGGTGATCATGGCAGCAGTGAGATGATATTTCATGTAAATCACCTACTTCCAAATGCATTTTAAAACAGTGTATAATAATTTCTGCTTTTGTTTCCTTTGCATCAGCTATAGCTAGCTGTTTTTCAATATTTTTGCCTAATGAAGTCAAAAGCAATATAAACAAAATTTCTCTCTGCAAATGAATCTCATCCAGCTGCATTCAACTATGAAAGAGCTCTCAGAAAAGACTACCCATTAATTTTCATTTCAAAAATATTTTGTAAAGTGGTTCATGGGCCTTGTTAATGGCTTCCCTAATGTTCTCTGATCACCATATGCTGTCTTCACAAAATGCCAGGTCTATGGAGAAAAGTTCTTCCTGTTTATTTTAGGTTGAGTTGTTGGGAATATATCACTAAGTCAAATCAGATAATTTCATTTCCTTCATCAAGTACTTTTGCAATTTGGTGGCGTAAAAACAGAGAAATGTTTAAAATTTATTCTACTACACCTAGTAGAATGGCAACAGGTGAATAAATGAATAGCTGTGTGGATCTGAATGAACTGAAAGAATTTATTGAGTACACGGGGTGACCTACTCTTCCTACTCCAGGAGAAAGCAAAAATGTACATTAAGCAGGATGATATCTTAATGGCCTATTATCATCCTAGCTTAAGCTGGAGACAAAGCTGCTCTGTTAAGGGAGAGCAAATAATCAGGGTCTGCTTAGAGGGTAGACAGAAGGATGCTCACCCAACACCAGGGACCTAATCATCAGTAAGGAGAGCATAGTCATTCATTTGTAATGAACACACAAAGCCAAACCTAGATAGAACCAAAGGACTTTTCCTGGAGCCAAGTCTATCTTATTAATATGTGATATTTATAAAATTGTGTAGTTATTTCATTCTTCGTGAGGCAGAAATCCCAGTTTCTGATTCAGTTCTCCTCCTCCTCCTCCTCCTCCTCCTCCTCCTCCTCCTCTTCTTCTTCTTCTTCTTCTCCTTCTCATCTAGAGTTGGAGAGCTTGATTTCTGTGCTTCTATTTACCAGTATTTCTAGAAGTTATGTACACTGCTCTGACTTCAGATACGCTTTTAGATAGTTGTTTTTTTTGTTTTGTTTTGTTTTTAGAATTTACTCTTGCGGTGGGATGCTTAAAGCCTTTGCAGTCATTCCCCTAATTCAACGTGGTGCCCTAGAAATCTCTGAGCTTCTCCAGCTTTTTGAAGACACCTCTTTTCAAAGATTGTACCTTGAGTTTTCTCTGGGGTTCCTTCTTTATCTGTCTGGACTCCTTCACTCTGGTTTAGAAGATATTAGTAAGAATTATCAGGATTCTGTTAACTAACGTCCTATCCACATTATTTTGGGGGACAGGAAAACCAAGCCATTAGCTGCCACTTTTGATATTTATGGTGGGAAGTTATCCACTTTATTATTATTTTTTTGGTAATAAGGTACTTTTTTATTATTAATTATTTAAAAATTTTCCCATCAGGTATTAGGGAGTATATGGTAGATGAATATATGATCCAGTTTTATTCCACCTCTCAGAATGCTTTTTCTTTTAAATATTAAATTATTGACCTCAGAATGCTTTTTCTTTTAAATATTCATATACACATACATTTGCATATACAGACATGTGTATATTATTTTTGGGAGGGGTGGAGTTGGCACTTAAAGTTTCACTGATGTCATTCATTTATTATACATACTTTTCAATATACTTGACAACTTTTATTTAAGTGTCATGAGGCACACGTAGGATGTATTATGTTCCAAACAAGAAAATAGAATGAGATAAAGTAGTTTTGGGACTGGGAAATGGTTGACTTTGTTTTACCTGAAGTTCATTCTAAGGTGTTTCTGTGTCTGGACACATAGTGCTATTCAATAGAAAGAGCATCTCTGGAATTCTCACTTGTTTTATCATTTTGGCTTCTTAGATCTCTTACCATCAGTGTTATTATGGAAGTGGGTACCTTCGTAGCTTATGAATAATACTAAAGTAGTTTCCCTTAACACCTCCCTAAATGAGATCTGAGCCACAGGCCTGAGAGCCGGTACTGAAATAGAAACTTTATAAAACTCTAAAGTTCCTTCATGTTGAATTATTTTGCTGCAATGAGAGTTGAACACGTAAGTGTACTCAGGCTAAGAGCCTGGGGAGGAACAGTTCCCCACTGCAACTTTTATCATTACTCTTGATTCCACTCATTCCTTTTTAGATGAAGGTAAACCAATTGGAAATACTACTTACCACTTACTTTTGCATTTCTCTCTTTGCCTTTCTTCTGTTCTCTTTTAAACCTGGAAGAGTGGGAGTGTGTTTCTAGTCAAAACTATGGATTCACATACACACCAGTATACAGACAAATACACATACTGCTTAGCATCACCCCTCTGGTATATACCTAAGATTTCTCTTTGTTTATATTATGATTATCCACATTAAAGTAACACATTGATGAAAATATTTTAAAAACATTATTAGCCTATTTAGGCCTAGAACAACCTGGTTCAAATCTATCATACATTTGATTGGTGCTGGTAGATTGTTGCCATATCATGAGCCATGACCTGTATCATCCAGGAATTGGATTTGGAATTTTCTCTGTTTCAGATTAACTAAGTAAAGCAAGATGGCCAAGGTCCTGGGAAACAAGATGTTATTACTTTTAAAAGCAGGGAATACATTAGTGATGTTAAAAAAAAAACATTTTTGAAATATCTAAAAAGACTAGTTACCCTAAGGTATGAGAATGGGATAAAATTGCCATGAAATAGTTGGATCCTTTCATTTAGTTACCCCGAATTATTTTTACTATGAAGAAACAGAAACTCACTCTGAAGACATGAAAAATTTACAGCTGAGCCAGACTATATATATGTTTGGGTGCTTATGTGGTTTTATATATATATATATATATATATATATATATATATATAGTATGTATATATAAGAAGATATATGTGTATATAAATAAAAAATATACATCACAGTGTCATTGAGCATGAAATTAAAATAATCATATAGAAGCTCTAAGTGAAGATAGCACCTTTAATTTAAAATTCTGA
Source organism: Martes martes (assembly GCF_963455335.1). Taxonomy (NCBI): domain Eukaryota; kingdom Metazoa; phylum Chordata; class Mammalia; order Carnivora; family Mustelidae; genus Martes; species Martes martes. The sequence goes on from NC_137889.1 coordinate 94,504,340, forward strand.
CAGCTTTGCTGAAATTCAAATGAGAAGTTTTATACAAATTGCTTACCTGGCAAGATTGAGATGAGGATTACTATGTATGTGATTGAAACATTTGTAAGCTGCCTTGACCTCCTCAAAGAAAACCCATAGTAGTAATTAGAGAAAAACATCCACTTTCCTTTTAACCCCAGTCTGACATCAGATCTCCTTTCACACTGGTAGAGGAAGTTGGTATAATGAAAAGGATTTTAGGAAGTAAGCAGATGGTTTTGAAGGAAGGTACGGATGATCATGAGAAGAGTTTTAAAGCCTTCTTTTGTTTGTTGAGATTTTTTTAAAAATCTGTATTTATTGTGGATAACTTTATGTTTATTGGCACCCTATGCTAATACTATGTAAACACAGGATGGCTACATATTTAGTTAATATTCCACTCACTGAACTTCTCAGTAAGTTAAAAGATTTAAAATAAGTCAGGATACATCATCCATATGTTGCTCGTATTTGATATTTTAAGCAAAGGTGCTAAAAAATATAAGAGTTTAACTTGCCATGTGGACATGTATACTATGTGTGTGTGTATATATACATATATAATATATTAAATGAATGTATATACATACACATATTGAAGATTTCATTTCTGTATTAGAGGTTTTGTTGTCTTCAGTGAATGTTTTTCTAGGATATATTATGTATGTATGTATGTATTCCCTTTACTATCATTATGAATTCATACTTTGTGGCTGTCTAATAGGTCAGGCATGCCATATATCCTACCTATTAAAACTGTATTGTCACCAAAACATTACTAGATATTCTGATTAACTCTTAATTTTTTTAATCATAAATTATGTACCTCATCTACTTTCAGTATTTAAAAGTTGGAGATAGGGGCGCCTGGGTGGCTCAGTGGGTTAAAGCCTCTGCCTTCAGCTCAGGTCATGATCCCAGAGTTCTGGGATCAAGCTCCACATCGGGCTCTTTGCTCAGCAGGGAGCCTGCTTCCCTTCCTCTCTCTCTCTGCCTGCCTCTCTGCCTACTTGTGGTCTCTGTCAAATAAATAAATAAAATCTTAAAATAAATAAATAAATATATAAAAGTAGGAGATAAATACCATGGATCCATGTACCTTAATGAACATAATTTGAGGTGTAATTCTGAGCCAGGATTTTATAAAGCATATGTTGGGACTAAGGGGACGAAGTGGAAGAAGGGTCAAAAGATGATGAAATATTGGCAAATACTGACAGCGCTGTTCCAGAAGATCAAATTCTATGCAAGAGACTAGGTTCAGTATAATGAATTATAGAGCAATGTATATCATAATAGAAATATGCCTAAGTAAAATTTGGGGCACTTTGTGTAAAAAAGGGGGATAAGTTAATTCTGCTTACGTATCAGTTGAAAGCCATGTGGAGCTATGGTTTTTCTGAGTGCCAGAGGAAAGTAGGCATTCTAAGCATAAGGAAATGTGTGCAAATAATAATACAAATAACACAAAGTTATTTGAAGAGAAAAACAAATAGTTTTCTGGGGCAGGAACTAGACTTTAAAGAAGCAGGGTGGTAGTTAGAGGCCATTGTATGAATAAATATTACATCAAGTTTATATAGACTCCACAGAGAATGTGAGTCATGGTAGCCACATAAGAAACTTGTGTTTTAGAAAGGTCAATCCTAGACAATATAGAGAATATGTTGGGAGATTTGTAAGGGAGAGTTTATGTGATAACCAGTATAATACTAGTTTTTTGTGAAAAATAATCTTGTTCAAACACAATTGAGAAATTCTCAGTCAATATAATTAAGCATTTTTCAAAGCCTGACTAATGGATTACTTGGTATTTTAATACATTAATATGTACTGTCACACACACACACACACACACACACATTGCAATAGTGTCTCCATCATTATCCTAACTTATTTTGCTGTAGGTGAATATATGCATACTATATCTATATCTATCTATATATATATATATGTAAGTATATGTATACATATATTACTCAAGCACATACAGCTAATTAAATGGTGTAGCCAAAAGTCTAACCCATATATGTTTAACTACAAAGCTGTTAATCACCGGACTAGAGTCATTTCATGGAAAAGAAATGATAAGCAATGGTGGAGGGATGGAGAGGAGGAAGAAACTTCAAGGGATAATCAGAATATAATACCAACAGGATTTGTTCACTGCTGAGTGTTGGAGTCTTAACAGAGAGGTTTCATGAGGTAGATTAATCTCTTTAACGTGTGTGCAAAACCATGTGTATGGATACATGTACCTTATTCAGAAAACAGGATTTCCAGCTTTAGCTTCAGATTCTCAAAGGTATTTGAAGCCACTAAAAGAATAAGACCCACTGGTAGTGAACCAAGCAGTAACCCTGAGGTAGACTAGTAGATCCAGAGGGGTGAAAAGGAAATGAGGGAACAATCTTGAGAAAGCAGTGTTCGAGATGTCAAAGCTTAGGGATTAAGAACAGATACTACAGTTAGACCACATGGGCACAAATCCTGGTAGTACCAGTAACTAGGATTTTGTTTGCATTATTTAGCCCTTTATAAAAATTTTCCACATGTATAATATAATAAAATAAAATAATATAAATAAAATAAGAATACAAAATAATATAAATAAAAATAACAACGTATCTCATAAGATAGTGATGACCATCAAATGGTTTTATACAAGTTAATTACTTAGAAAAGGGCCCAACACATAGGAAGTAGTGTAAATCAGGAATAGGGGGATCTTCTCTGGGGATTTACATATGCTATTTAATCTTCACAGCAATCCATGAGTTAGTATTGTGAATCCTACTGTGCAATAAAGAAGCTATCATTAAAACTAAGCAGACTCAATCAAAAACAAACAACTAAGTTGACTCACAGTTTTGTTTGACTCCTAAACCCAAGTTATTTCACCTACACTATATGGTCATTGCAGAATATCAAATGAGAGGATTTTCAACATGCATAGGTTTGCCAAATTCTATAGAGGAAGAATTGAAACATGAGAAGTTATTAGGTTTCTTATCGGAGGGAATAGTATCACAAAAAAATAATGATTTCAAAAGAATGGACTTGATTGATGGTAGATTCCAATAGGAGATAAGACATAGAAACAAGTATAGACTAAATTTCGAGGTGTTTTCATATTAAAGAGGAAGAAAGAGATAGGGTATTACCTGCAAAGATTTAAGAAATTTAGGGGGCACATCAATAACTCAGCTGGTTAAAAGTCCAACTCTTGATTTCAGCTCAGGTCATGATCTCTGGGTCTTGAGATCAAGCCCCGCATGAGGCTCCACACTGAGCATGGAACCGCTTAAAATTCTCTGTCTCCTTCTCCCTCTGCTCCTCCTTGCTTGTGCATTGTCTCTCTCTCTCTCTCAAATAAGTAAGTAAATAAATAAATAAATACTAAATAAATAAATAAATTCCCCTGTGGAATCTGTGTGTGCATACATACAATTGTGTATTTGTGTTAACATTTTTACTCTTTTGTATGTTTGAAAGATGAGTTAGTGGAAGCATCCTGGAATGTTCAGGGAAAGGAACTTTGAGAAAAAAAAAAAAGATATAAAAGAAAGAAATAAATTTTGATGTATCAAAAATTGGAGTAGACATTAACTTTGGAAATTGGGAAAGCTGCCTAGTGTCCTAAAACAGTAGGGAAGTTAGGAAACACTATGGCCTTCATTAACCCCATGATTCAGTAACATGGATCAGTAACACTTCTAGAGTGCTTGCAATGCACTGTGCACTATTGTAGGTGCTTTATGGGAACCAATTCATCCAATTCTTGTAATAGCCTTTTAAGGCAGCTACCGTTACCAAGAGAATAGTGAAATATAGAGAAGTTCCTACAGTAGCAGGACTGGGACTTAAACTTTTATAGTTGGACTCTAAAATTCATGCACTGACTTACCCTAGTTCACTGCCTTTCTGTCTAATTCCTATCTAGGCAGTTGGAAGTGGGAGGCTAGCTTAGAATCTTTCAACGTTGTGGAATGTAGAGGTGTCTGAAGGAAGAAAAATGGAAAGAAACTTAAACATAAAGGTAGGACCAAGTGAAAAATGAGAAGGAGGAGGAGACAAAACAGAAGACAGAAAATTAGCAGAAGATTGTGGAAAGGAACTGGCTTAGAGAGAGGAAAAGAAAAGAGAAATGAAGACCAATGCAAGCTACATTAGATGCCAAGTTAAGTGTGTTATTACAATTAAATGACTTTAGTCATATCTAGCTCATTTATTTTTAGAGTAAGTTATCACATTATTACATTTGAAATTTGGTCTGTTTCTTTAAAAAATTGAGTTCCATGAGTAGTTTCAGCTACCTTTTAAAAAGTGATTCTGTCTTCTGCAATGCTTATGTCACTTTGTGGAGTAGTTGCACAGAAAAAATGAAATTACACAAGGTAAAATTTGTCTGGAAATACCTAACTGTAAGGATAAAGACTGGAAATTATAAATTATTAAATTCAGAAACTTTGTCAAAACACTTTAAATTAAAAAAACCTAAATTCTCTAAATATCTTATGTCTTTTAAAATTATCACTACATTTCAAATGTAATATTGTGCTTCGCATAAAAGTTTTTGAGGTTATCTTGCATATAAATATAAATATATGCAACATATAAATGTTATCACACAAACTACTTAACAACGATTTTGTCCATAAATTGTTAACTATTTAGATTGGATGAATCTCTTTTCTTCTAGAAAAATGAAATAGTCTTAGATCTTAAATAAATAAGTTCATGTATGTAGTTGAGGGTGTTTTTTTTTTTAAATAAACAGATATTCAGTTTTCAGTCTACCCTATATTTAAGTATAAAATTCACTGAAATATGAAAACATAGCTTTTAGTGATGCAATAATCAAGAAAAGGTTTTATAAGAAAAAGAGTATTAAATGTGAACATTCGCTTGTATTTTTCTTTTCTCTCCTTTATCCCTCACTTAAGAACTAAACATTCTATGTTTCATTAACTACTTGAAAGGAAGAATAAAAAATATTAATCCTTCACTATAGTATTTTAACTAAGGATTTCAATGGTTATACTGCTTTGAATATAGAAGGATAAAAATTGTTTTGATCTCTATTATCTCCAGACTTTTATTTTCTCCAGTAATAGGGTTTTTGTTTTTAATATGCAGCAAAATGTCATCTTTTGAAAAAAAAATTTTGGTTAATAAAAGGAAGAAAGTAATGAATATTTGCACTTTCTTTTTTTTTTTTAATAAAACATGATTGGAAAACAGAACATCTAAATTTCAATCATTAGAAAAATAAAAGCCATCCTTTATGAGAAGGATGAAAAACCCCCATGAGATTATTTTTGTTGTTTGTTTGTTTGTTAATCTTAGCTCAGTACATCCTATGGCTTTAATTTACTGAGAAAAGCCATGAAAGGCTTCCACAAAATATATATCCCTAATCAGGGTCTGACCCAGAGCATTCCAAGATCATCAATTAAAACAGCATTTTTCATCTAAAGCCGCAAGCTTGGTACATGGTACATTTAGTGTGAAAGAGATTTTAAACCCAAATGAGGGAAGCTTTATCTTGGTAAAGGAAATTATTCTACCAAAATGCTAGGGGACTTCAAAATGAAGAGCACTTAATACTCTCTGAGATTTCCTGTGGTGTAGCGCCTATGCCTCAAAATTTACATTATCACCATAGTAAGTACCAATCAAAGAGGGTTTTCCATGCATACTGCTGAAAATCCATGACACAAACTCCATCTAGTAAAAAAAATATAATATTTACCGTTATATACAAATTAAGACCAAAACCCAAAGAGTCTATTAGAAAATGGCACATACTTTATGCACCCAAACATAAGATATGAGCCATTTTTGCTTATTTCAGTCCCTTAATAGTTTTGTGGAACATATCCTTAATTATCAGTTAACAACTGAATTATAGAAATTGTTTGGGATAGGGCTTCTTTGGAGATTAGAATCTAATGACATAACAAGGAGAGAACACCAACAGAATTTTATTATATGAAATATCCTACCGTCTTTCACTGTTCATTATAAATTATTTTTTCTTAAGGAAAGACTGATAAAATTATTAAGCAATATGTTGGGGGATACTAAACATTTAACCAGTTTATTAAGAATAATTACTTCATTTTAATTTTAAGATATCAATGTGTTTTGTAAGAAAAAGAACTATAGAATAAAGTTTCAGTTACTCAGGGACTAGTTATATGGTCAGTCGTCTATAAGACACTTTATTCTAAATTTGCCTTTAGCTTTCACTGTAGTGGTATCATTGTTCATTATTTCTTCATCCTGAGTTGAAATAGAAAGCAAAATGAAACTAGCTAATGTCATCTTGTTTGGCTCTGTGGCGAGAGAAATTGTTGACACTGGATTAAAGTGGAAGTGTTATTTATTTCAAGTCATTATTCATCCATCGCCAGTTTAGTTAGTGGTCGAGCTGTGGTTTACCCAACAACAGATCAATTCCATTTTAAGAACAATCTGTAAAGCATGAGGACAACCATGAATATAAAATAGTAAAACTCATCAGGTTGTAACAATAGACAACCATAACTGACTAATGAAAATCTAATTTCACTACAGGCCTAAAAAGAAAGTGAGTTAAGATTTCCCAGACTTTCCTTTTTTTTTTTGTTGGATTAGGTCCCTGTCTTTCTTATTATTCTTTGTTTTCCTCTACTGTGTTTACCAGTGGCATAATATCGATGGAAAGCTAAAAATCTTAGTGAATTGTAAGAGAGCACTGGCATAAAGAAGCTCAGGGGAAGGATGGACAAACTCCAATTCTATAAAAACTTGCACGAACAGTGGAAAATCTAAACCAACTTCCCCTAAGTTTCCATCCCCAAAGCAGCAAAATGCATGGTTTTTTTTTTTTTTTCACAGTATGTGAGTTATCCACCTCAAGAAGGAGTTAATTGTGTATTTAGTAATCCCTCAAAATGTGGACAGAACCCTGCAGTGTCCATTATGAAATCTTTATATTGATCAGTGTTTTCCAGACTGAGTTCCAATGTGTATCCTTAAGGATCTACAACCCCCATGAGACTTCACTTTTAAATTATTTCAGTGTGAATACACACATTCATACGCACACGTACTGGAAGAACTATATCACAATCTTAAAAACAACAACCTCCATGCATTTTTATTACCTGTCTTCGCTTCTGCATTGGCACCAAGTAATGAATAAGTGCTTTTGTTACCTGTCAGTTTGGGTTTCTCAGACTAGCATCCAATAACATATTCTTGGCACCTGGAAGTTTTCCAATTTTAGGAACATTGGCATAGATGTCTCTTAATTAACCGTTTGCCGCCTCTTCCGTTGTGACCAAGAGTATCAGCCCAAAGCCCGAGTTAATTCTCTCACATGGTCCCATTCCCTTTACCTACCTTTCCTTTTATCAGCTCCAGGTGATCTCTTTTTTTTTTTTTTCTTTTTGTATAAAATCCAAAATTTGGTCATTGTTTCAAGAGAGATATTAAAGGGTAATATAAATAGCATATGTATGTAGTGAGGAGCATGAACCTGGATCCAGATTGTTGGCATTCAGACTCTATTCTGCCACTTACTAGTTGTGTGATATTGAACCAGATATTTGACTTCTTTGTGCTACAGTTCACAATTTGTAAAATGAGGAAGAAAATAGCCCTTACCTTAGGTATATTGCTTGATGAACTTACAACCATATTATTAAGTAGCTTAAACTATTAAATATTAATCGTACTTAATATGACGTTACCCAGGATGTTCTGCTCTAATATCCCCATGACATTTTCTTTTCCAAACCTAACAGATAAGTTCTATTTTAATCTTATTGGACATAAAATAAAATCTTAAAAATCAATGAAAAGTGCAAAGAAATCATTCTGTTTGCCGAAATATAATAACAACATTGTTAAATCTTAGGATCATTAAAAGTCTTCATGCATATGCCATTATAGCAAATAGCTCCTCTTCACTGCAAAAAAAAACACTAATAAACGGTGAAGAATTTAAGTTTTATATAACTTTGCTGATCTGATCATGAATAGTCAGCGACTAAACTGATGAATGTGGGTTTAAAATGGAATTGTATTTATTAAGAAATACCAAAGTAAATCTGAAGCCAGATGGCAGCCAACTTTTTACATTCATTGAAAATCTTATACAACCTAAGATTTGTGTTAACTTTTTTTTCATTATACAACATATTTATTTGTATTGTTTGTATTTTTATAATAAAAAGTTTAAAACAAATAAAACATTAATAATCCTGTCATTGAATAAAGGTCCATTAATAATTAATGTTTGGAGTATTTTTGTAGTCTTTTGTATTTTTTAAATTTTATATATAATTGCATGAGATTCTGAAGCATAACAGTTAGTTGTGAAAATAACTAGAACATTCTTTTAAAGGTTTCTTATATAATGTTTGTATGAATTTTGAATAACAGCCATGTTGGAAAATTTACAGATCATTGTATAAAGCTACTTTATGAGACAATGGAAACATTAATATCTTAAAAGAGAATTTGAATTCAAATTTAAAGACTGTAAAACATCATGGATATTAATAGGATTATATAACAACATATCCCTACTATGAAGAAGATAGATATTTAATTTCTTAAAAATATATAAAATAATAATAATAATAAAGTATATATAAAAAAGTATATATGAAAGGACTCAGATTCACTTTGATAGCCATTTACAAAATAAAAAGGATTAGGAAACTTTTATATATATATTTTTTATAATAGACAAACAAACAAAAAGCTTTTAAAAAAAGTTTCTGTTGTTTCAGGGCACCTGGGTGGATCAGTCTATTCAGCATTTGACTCTTGATTTTGGCTCGAGTTGTGATCTCAGGGTCCTGAGATCAACCCCCCCCCCCACCGCCGCCGGCCCCCACAGCTCTCTGTGCTCAGGGAGGGAGTCTGCTTGAGATTCTCTTTCTCCCTTTGCCCCCACCCCCAAAAGTTTCTGTTGTTTCAACTCTGGAGGAAAGTATTTTGTTTATATAAATCTTAAAATTAAGAATTTAAATTTACAAATAGGAAATGTAAAATATGTATTTCCCAAACTATTTTCTTCGGCTATAAGTGTTTTGTTTGTTTGTTTGTTTTAATATTAAAGAAGAAGCCTACTGACATTTTACACAGTATTCTCTTATCTTCTGTTTTCTTCTGGGAGGCAGATTTTTTTTCTGAAAGTACCAAAGAAATGAAGATAACAGTAAGCACTCAAAGTTAAGTATTTTGGCTCAAGACTGTGTAAAATAGTCAATTAGGCTAATGCAACAATATGAAAAGTGAAATATTTATCAGAAAAGTAAAGCAAACTCTTGATCATTTTCACCTTATTAGAATTCTTTCAAAGGTTTCTTATCAGAAGGTTTCTTATCAGAAGGTTTTCTTTCTTATTTAGGTTTTCCCTTAAGTAATTTATAAAAAAAGAAACTAGGATGAGAATTAATTATAAATTAAGATAGCAGTTACTAGATTTAAATGAGTATACGTCCTTATTTTAAGTGAAGCACAGTCTTTTGAGCAGATGAAAGAAAATTACCTATCTGTGTTTCCTATTAGTTTGGTTAAAAAAAAAAGTAGAAGGCAAAGGAGAAAGAAAAAGAAAAAGAAAAAAAATACTCAGGGTTTGGAAGATAAATGGAAGAGCAAAATTTTCACCTTTTTGCGAATGATAGGATAGGTAGGTTATGGGGTGCGTATGTGTGTGTGGATAGACTAACAGAATCTAAAAGTGATTTAAATTAAAGATCTTAGTAATAAGAGATGTAAAGGTATATGGAACCTAATATGAATATAATTTCTATATCAGTTATAATGGCAGTTATGGCTTAAAATCCAATAGTGATATAAAATAAAATAAAAAATGATTTTCACATAAGAAAATAAGTGAGCCTTTCTCATGAAATGCTGCATTTAGTCTTGTAAATGGATCATTTAGCTTTAGGGAAGGTTCAGATGATTTATCTTATATAATCAGATTAGCTCATAGTGTATTTCAACTCACTGTAAAAACACTTTCTTTGACTAATTATTCCTTTTTAAAAAAATTTTTTAACCCTTCAGTTTTTCATCCAGTATTATGAAATCATGACATCTGTTTTTATCTGGGTTTGTTGTGGAAAGGTTCTATAAACTTCCTTATCTTAGATATCACATTCAAAATATTTGATCTTATTATTTATGTGCTTTGTATTTTTTATGATGTAATAGCACGTATTTATATTTTAAAATTATAACTAATACAGATAAGATTGGGTACATTCAGGTATTCTGTTATTCCTTTAAAAATTTTGGTAATATGGTGAAGTCACAGAATGCTTTGCAAATAAACCAATGTACTAGAAATTAAAAATAAATAATTAATTAATTAATTAAATTACAAGCAATGTAAAAATATAAAGAGGACGTTTCTTCACTGCAATGTCACCATACTCATTTCGTAGAAGTTTATGTATCTTCTCATAAATTTTTGTGCATATTAGGGGAGCCTGGGTGGCTCAGTGGGTTAAAGCCTCTGCCTTTGGCTCAGGTCATGATCCTAGAGTCCTGGGATCGAGCCCTGCATCGGGCTCTCTGCTCAGCAGGGAGCCTGCTTCCCCCTCTCTCTCTGCCTGCCTCTCTGCCTACTTGTGATCTCTGTCTGTCAAATAAATAAATAAAAAATCTTAAAAAAAAAATTTTGTGCATATTAAAGTAAATACATAAAAGTGTGTATATATATGTATGTATATATGTGTGTATGCAGCCATATATGTATATGTATATATGTACCCATATAGAGATGCATATATGTTTGCTTACATATGTGCTTGTGCATGTATATGTAAATTCATATGTATGCTTATGTGTTTGTGTAAATATTCATACATGAGTATAGAAAGTCAACTCTTCCTTTTTTAATAGACCAAAGATATGATTTCAAATTTTTTATAACAACTTGAATAGACCATTATCCTTCTGTGCATTTAGTCTTTTGTATAGATGCACCATAATTTATTTTTCTAGTCATCTCTTCCTGTACATTTAAGGTTTTTATTTGTTTGTTTGTTTAGATTGTGTTGGTTATTTGCATGCTTGCTAGTATCAACAATGTGTACTAAATGTGTCAGACAAATTGTTCTAGGAATACACCTTTAGTTAAGGAATTTCTATTCAAAGGAGTTGTGCATTTAAAATTTTGATAGATATGGAGTGTCTGACTGGCTCAGTTGGGAGAGTGTGCAACTCTTAATCTCAGGGTTGTAGATTCAAGCCCCATGTTGGGCGTAGAGATTACTGAAAAAAATAAAATCTTAGAAAAAAATAAAATTTTGACAGATATTGCAAAATTACCTTCTCAAATTTTTGCATCAAAAATGCTTTCACAACATCGTATTAAAATTTACCTTTTGCCAACATGATAGTTTAAAATTTTTAATTCATTTTAATCTTTCTTTAACTGAATATCTATGAGTAATTTGTATTTCCTTTTTTATCAACTTCTGCTCCACATCTTTTGTTTACTTTTAAATGACTTTAAATAATTTTAAACAACTTTGCTTACTGATTTTAAAAGCTACATATACAATAGTGATTTTTTTTTCTTTGCTTATAACATGTTTCACCAGTATTTCCCTCAATTGGTCATTTAATTTTTTTAATTGAGATTTTGACATTTTTAAAACATGTATTTAATACTCAGTATTAACCCTTTGCCCAACTACATTCAAACACAGAAGCTAAGAGAATCTGTTCATATTATTCATGTTTAAATAATGAACCAGTGCCATGTTTTAGAAACATTTAATTAAGAAATAAGATTATATTATCCCAAATTGTATGTATGTGTGAAGGGATATATTGTATATACTTGGAGACCAATTATTAAAAGTGGGTAGAAATAACTTATTTTAAAATTTCTATTGATACATTGTTACAGTTTTTTATTATTAATCGTATTATTAACATATAATGTATTATTTGCCCCAAGGGTACAGGTCTGTGAATTGTCAGGCTTACACATTTCACAGCACTCACCATATCACATACCCTCCACAATGTCCATAACCCTACCACCCTCTCCCTACCCCTCTCCCCCGGCCACCTTCAGTTTGTTTTGTGAGATTAAGAGTCTTTTATGGTTTGTCTCCCTCTGGATCCCATCTTGTTTAACTTTTTCCTTCCCTACTCCCCAAACCCCCAAGCTGCCTCTCAAATTCCTCATATCAGAGAGGTCATATGATAATTGTCTTTCTCTGATTGACTTATTTCATTCAGCATAATACCGTCTATTTCCATCTACATTGTTGCAAAAGAAGATGTGGTATATATATACAATAGAATACTATGCAGCCATCCAAAGAAATGAAATCTTGCTATTGTTACAGTTTTCTTTTTTTTTTTTAAAGATTTTATTTATTTATTTGATAGACAGAGATCACAAGTAGGCAGGGAGGCAGGTAGAGAGAGAGTGGGGGAAGCAGGCTCCCTGCTGAGCAGAGAGCCCGACACGGGGCTCGATCCCAGAACCCTGGGATCATGACCTGGGCCGAAGGCAGAGGCTTAACCCACTGAGCCACCCAGGTGCCCCATTGTTACAGTTTTCTTAATAGAATTTAATGTGATAGAACTTCTCCAAATGTTAATAAGAATTCCAAAAAAAAGAAAATTCAATAGTGAAATGTTTGAGGAAAAACTGCCCAAGATCCTCATCTCTTAAAGGTACATAATAGACCAGCAACCAGCAAAGATCTGAAGAAGGTATACAGTAAGGAAATGCTGAATTTCACAGTTTCTCAAGTTAGTCACTCACATCTTCTTTTCTTGTGTAACACTTTTAACAGAATGTTAAGGGGAAATTCTAGAGGAGCGAGAAGTGTGGTCTTTTTTGACAAAGGAGTGAAAATCTGCAATTTTAAAAAGAAAAGCAAACAATATTCTAAATATGAACTATAATTTTTATAGATTATCCTAAGACTTAAAATATATTCCTTGAAATGGGGATTAAAATGATATAATAGCCCCAAATATCTTAAACTGAAGGTACTTTTATTCTTCTTTAAGTCAAATAAGCTGAAAGTATAAGACAGTATGATGTCTGGAAGTTTTGCTTCTTGGAGTGAGAAATAAATAAACTATGTTTGCATTATCTAAAGCAAAAGAATAACAGATAATTGATGTTGTACTTCTACAGCATCCAGAAAGCTTTAACTATATAAAACTGTCTATAGTTTACAGAAACAGAGGAAAAAAAAAAAAAGCCTTAGTCTATTTTTATCTCTGAGGTTTTCTTCTACTATCTCATTTTCTAGTGGGAAAAAGGAAAAAAGAAAAACTTCTATCAAAAACAACTTACACACCATTTCAATTAAGTCTATTCCCTTAAGCGATCCTATTGGTGCAAAATAGAATAAAAAGCTAGGCTCTGAATTATATTCTGTGCCTCATTAATTCAAAATCTGCCATTTCTTTTTATAAATGCCATAATTTCAAGACCTACTAAGATTATTTTAGTTCCCTAAGCCCTCTTTAATGAGTCTCCAAAATGTGTTAAACAAACAGGGTCTAATCAAATGAGACCTGAATCTTTCTGGAAGACAAATGCATAGCAATTTGTGTTTATGAGTATGCAATAGATTTACAAATATTTAAATGTCAAGAAATGATCTTGACTCTCAGAGGTCTTAGGACACAGCCCTTAGGACATAAGTTATATGCTTATATTATAGAATTTATTATGAGAACTTAAAAAATTATATCAGGTCACTGAGCTATAAATTTCTTAACTCCTGGGGATTTAAAATCCCCTTCTGAAATTAAGAAAATTTGCCTTTATAGTTCATTATAAATTTTTAAAAATCTTTATAGCTGAGCCCAAAGTATGAAGACTTTCAAGAAGACAGGCTTTAAACACTGGAGAGGCTTATGCATTTTACACTTCTTTGTGTGTTTTAAAGATAGTTTGGTTCTATAGTTTGACTGGAATGATGGTTTTGCTGATAGATGCAATTATCAAAATTAATGAATTGAACCCTTAAGATTTTTGTGTCTTATTGTATGTAAATTAGATCTCAATTTAAAAAAAACTTGTTACTATTACTTCCTCCTCTCTGGTCCTGATGTTCAATCTTCCATCCATCTACAACCGCAGGAAAATAAAAGTATAAGAATTACATTAGTATGACATTATTCCTTTGTGTGGAGATAAAATATCCTATATTTCAATGCAATAAGAAAGAGGAGAAAGAGAAAGAGGAAAGAAAGGAGGAGAAGGCTCTAACTATTTTATCTCTGTGATAACGACAAACGATAACTAATTGGCAGTTGACTCTATTTGTTTCATATACTGTAAGTTTGTATTAGAGTATATTGCTTAAAAATAATGTGCCCTTCAACCCAACCTAGCACATAGTATACCCTCAATAAATATTTGTTGATGGGTAGATGGAAGGAAGGAAGGAAGGGGAAGAGAAAAAACGAAGGAAGGAGGAAATTTGAGCCCATGACTTGGAAACATTTGGAAGCATTCAAGTTCTCAAAGAGTATATCTCTGTAACAGAAAAAAAGCTCTATAAGTTTATGCTGAGTGTCATTTCAGGCACTTCAAAATGGCATTTCATTTTTATATATTAACTTTATTTAACAGACATTTATTAATTCCCTGATATACTGCATGCCCCTATTCCCTATTCTAGAATTAGTAAGATTAGCTAATAATGTAGGTTCGTATAATTAAGTATTCCCTTCAACCTGTAGAAGTGTTGTAATTTGTCCCACTTACACATTTCTCAACACATCAAGTCCCCTAGTTGTCAATTGGGGATGGCATAAATATTTGCTTAAAATGGATTTAATGTATTTAAGCCCACCAGTATCACATAGGATTTGTACGTAGATCATTGTTTTAACATGGTTCAATCTGTACCATGTATAAATACTATAATAGAGTATTATATTATAATATTAAAATGTTTTACTTGTAAAATTCCTCGCATTAGGACAGAAGTTACTTTGTAGCAAAGTGGGTTTAAAAAAGTGAAAAATAGTCTTTAAATAGAAACATGTTCACTAAGTAACGTGGTTCCAGTATAGTAGCCTCCCATAGGAGGATATAAATAAGCAAGTATTTGCTGAAATGTGAAACATGATATCTTAATCAATTCGTTCTATATTTATTTTTTAAAATCTATATTCCTGGGTTAATTCCCACCTCTCCAAGTCAAAAACATTATAGATCCAAAGAGGTGGTCCATTTTGAATTATAGAGATGGAGCCACATTAACTTGGGGAAAAAATAATATCTAGACATCAGTCTTAGTAGTTGTGGTTGGAAACATTATATTCATTTCTTAGAAGAGAATTAAAAGGAAGGAAAGTGGATAAATTAAAATTTATTCAAGGGCCCCTGAGTGGCCCCATCGGTTAAGCAGCTGCCGCCAGCTCAGGTCATAATTCCAGGGGCCCAAGATTGAGCCCCAAATTGTTGGTCTCTCTGCTCAGCAGGGAGTCCGCTACTCCTTCTGCCCCTCCCCCATTCCTGCATGCACATGCATGCACTCTCTCTCTCACCAAATAAATAAAATCTTTAAAAAAATAAAATTTATTCAAAAAATGCATTCTGAATTTTAATTACTTTTTCATTCAGAAAAGTAATTTGATGTCAAGAAACTAGGTATGTGTTTGACTCAAACCTTAAAAATAGTTTTCTTCTCTTTTTTTCCAATGATTATTATCTTCTCTTTCATCAGCTATAATCAATTAGGATTTAACAGGGATTTATGGTCTTAGTTATAACCTGTTTCTGCTTTATTCAAACGCTTTCTGAGATTTGCTTTGTAGCTTGATGTTATTTTTTAATACATTAAGCTCATTATGGAATAATTTATGGGGCACATTTGGCCTCATAGTCCACATTAAACATAGGACAACCCTATAGATCATCAGGAAATAATTACTCCATGAAGATAAAGATAAATCTGTCTCAGCTGTAGTGAATCAAGTGTACTTACACATGAAACATCCTTATATCCCAGACTTGACTTTATTTCTTGTCACCATGAATTTTTGACATTTTATAATGTATGTCAAAAGTGGGTATATATGGATCTGAAGTGGGTATATAGGGATCTAAAGGTCAGTTCCACTGTTTTCTAGTCCATAAGTGTTTTGAGATTTACTTTGATGGTATGAAAGTAGAATGGTGTAGAAAAGTATATTCATAATAGAATTGCAGTGTGTGTGTGTGTATGTGTGTGTCTTTGTGTGTGATATGTGTGTTTTCTAGCATTACATTCCCTTGAAAATTGTTCTCTAAACATCATTCGCCCTTGCCTGATCATTGTATCTTGAGTTTTTATGCTGGGTGGAACATATTCATGATTACCTTAATTTAAGAATGGATCTTCTAAAAGCCATTTCAACTTCTGATGCATTTTTAAATGATATGAAAGTTATATTATGAAATTGTATATCTGTATTAGTTGACACTCAAATAAAATGTAAACATCATCATTTTTAATTTCATACTTGCATCATGCACATTTTAACTTGCC
Organism: Martes martes; assembly: GCF_963455335.1. NCBI lineage: Eukaryota > Metazoa > Chordata > Mammalia > Carnivora > Mustelidae > Martes > Martes martes. Next base: position 94,520,896 of record NC_137889.1, read on the forward strand.
CACTGTCTGGAAATAGAAAGAGAAGACAATGGCCTGAAAACTTCCCACTTTTAGTAGGTAACAGCAAGAATAGGAAGGCCATGAAAATGGGAAAAGTGTTTGTAGAAATGTGAAGTACAGATTATACTCAGAATTGAAAGGAAGAAAATGGAAGAACAATAAAATTGCCTCTTGAATACTCATTGGCAAATCAACCCATCAATGCAAATAACATTTTTGTTTGTTTTACATGTGAAATCATTTTTTTCACTTCTGAAACTGTATACACACACGCACATATATATATGCACATTGCTTTTAATTTTTTTTTAAATTTTTTAAAGGTTTTATTTATTTATTTGACAGAGAGAGAGAGAGAGAGATCACAAGTAGGCAGAGAGGCAGGCAGAGAGAGAAGCAGGCTCCCCGCCGAGCGGAGAGCCAGACGCGGGGCTCGATCCCAGAACGCCGGGATCATGACCTGAGCCGAAGGCAGAGGCTTTAACCCACTGAGCCACCCAGGCGCCCCTGCACATTGCTTTTATTGTAGTAGTGATTCATTTGTTCCCATTTGATTACTATTTACATGGGATGACATTATTAGCTATTAATCAATGGTTAGACTAGTTATATAAACTTTTAGGGTCAATATATCCAAAGGCTTAGTTTGTTTCACAAATGCATTGTAGGAAGGCATTATAATTTTCAGCCTTTAAACTAGCTTTAATATTCACAAAGGAGTATTGAGAAAATTGAGGTAGGACAGTACAATTTCTTAGCATGCTTAGAAAATAAAAACTAAAGTGAGTCGTGCATATACCTGAGTGGTGGATAATTGTACTAATTTTTGTGTGCTAAATGGCACTATTTTTCCTGGACTTTACAGAGGCAAGTTTTTTTTACTTTTTCTTACCAGTCTTGTATTTTCACACTGAGAATGTTCAGGAATTCAAAACACATTCATATACCATTCACTATCTTATTTATGGAGATGAAGGGAAGATTGGATAAGTATTAAGATGCGTACTGATTTTTACAATACAATTCAGACCTTAATAAACATTTTTTTCTATCTTCAAATACCTTTTATTGAGGTTAGATTATAATATATTTAAACATACATTTTAGCTTACATTATTTTGCTAAAAGAAATAGCCAAAGTACAAATTTAAAATCTTAGGATACTGTTTTTATTTTTCTAATGGAAATTGTTAAAACAAAAAAAAAAATATTTCAAGGAGCATAACACATATCTATTAATAAGAATGGAAAATTCTAATTCAAATATGAGTAAACTAAACCATTAATTTATTAGTAGCCTTAAAAATAATATTAATAAAAGTTTTTAAGTTTAGCTACCTCTATAAATCATTTTGCAACTGGGAAACTAGAAAGACACAAAGCCAGGGGCACCTGGGTGGCTCAGGGGGTTAAGCCTCTGCCTTCGACTCAGGTCATGATCTCAGGGTCCTGGGATCGAGCCCCGCATTGGGCTCTCTGCTCAGCAGGGAGCCTGTTTCCCCCCTCTCTCTGCCTGCCTCTCTGCCTACTTGTGATCTCTGTCTGTCAAATAAATAAATAAAATCTTAAAAAAAAAAAAAAGAAAAGAAAAGAAAGACACAAAGCCAATATAGTCTCTACTTCACAGTTGGAAATATCTCTGTTATATACAATCTATTTAAAAAGAAAATCAGACTCTAATGTATTCATTCAATAAACATTCATTTAATACCTGTAATTTGCCAAACACTGTTTTAGGCATGAGGATCATGAATAAATTAGACAAAGTCTACGCATGAGCTCAGGATGCTTATTTATAATATGGCAAATGGATGTGGAAGGCAGGGATTTAGGTTTCTAAAGTAAATTGCTCTAAAGCTCTTTAAATGCATAAACCATAGACTTACAACAGAGGTCAAGACTACTGCAATAGGGGAGAGAGATTGAACTCAAACTTCATTGAAACAAAAGGCTGAATAATTTTTAAACACTGGGGTGAATAAGAAAACAGGTACACTAGCTGGAAGGTTGGTCATGTAATTAGGCCATCTGTGTTTGCTAATTGGTGCTTATGGAAGTTAGTCTCTTATCTTCCCACAGAGACTGGGAGAGAAGGACCTTATCTTTTTTGATTATTACAATTCAAAATAGTATTTCCCAGGTCTTGGAGAAGACATTCCTGAGTTGGTAAGAGGCTAGGAGATTTACATGTCAAAAAGGACGAGAAAGAATTTACAATTTTAAGTGTTCTGAAGTAAATGCTCTAAGAAAAGGGAGGTCAGGGACCTAGAATCATGAAGAAATCTCTCTGAAGTTTAGTTTAGATGAGGGGAATCTTAGGGCCATCTTGTGCACATATCAATATTATAATATACCATATTGTGACATTTTGGGTGGCCTAATTCAGTTAAAACAAAATAAAATAGAACTATGTAATCCAAAGACAGAGAAACTTTTACCAGATGAATTTTGAATTACAGACATCTCTCAAACCCTTTCTTAACCCCGTCTCTCTCTCCAGCTACTGCTGCACTTCTCATTCCTCCTAACATCTGTGGATCTTTCCATTTTTCCTTCTATCATTTTATAAATCCACTTGAATCACATCATCAAAAGTAATTTTTTCAAGTCATCTTGAAAAGTGTGTTTTTGTGTTATTCAATCTGGGGATCAATTTGCAGGCTTCATCTTAATTATCTGCAGTATTTGGACTGATTGATCTCTTTTCTCCTCCATACCACCCACCCTCTCTTATTTGTAAATTGGCATTCCTGATCCACACTTTCCCAGTTTTCATCTATCTAACTGATCTCCCCTTTTCAGTCACCTTTGCTGGTTTTCCCTCAGGTCCCTGACCTCTCAACACTGTAGTATTCTCTACCTGAACTCACCCCTAGAGAGACCTCAGCCTCACAGCTTTGAAGACCATCGTATACTAACATGTCTTACGTTCATGATGTCTGCCTCAACCATGACCCCAGAATTCCAGACTCCTATGCCTATTCTAAATCTCCACGTGCTTACTCTCAACCTAAACTTTTGAAGTCCTAAACTGATTATCTGATCTGTACCTTTTAAACTTGGTCTTCTCAGATCAATTTCAATAAACATAACCACATTCTACTGCTTCCTCAAATAAAAATTCTTGGAGTCATCCCAGAGTTTTCTTTTTCCTGCATATTCCATATCCAAATATCATGGCACTTTATCTGGCATGTTGCTCAGAATCTGATTATTTCCCAAACCTCCACTACTAATTCCCTGACAAAAGATTCCACCCTCTCCTTCCTGGATAAAAGCTATAGCCTCTTATCTGTTCTTTCATTTGTCCTTGTTTTCCTGTTCTATGCAAAACATGACAACCAGAAGCAACTTTGTAAGACCTCCATTAGGTCTCTTAGTCATCGGCCCTAAAATCCTCCAGTGGCTTTGCTCTTCACTCCAGTAGCAGCCAAAACTCACATAATGCCTCTAAGATCATAAGTGATTTGCCTTCCTTAGCTTTCTGATCTTACCTCCCATTGTTCTTTCTCTTGATCCTAACATTCTAACCATAGAAGCTTCCTGATTGTTCCTCCAATAAACCAAGTACTCCTGCTCCAGAGCTTTTAAACTTTCTGTTCTGCTTATTTAATTTGCAGCTTATCCATATAAGTTTTATCTTCTCCTTCAGGACTCTGCTCCAATAGGGTCTATGAGATCCTCCTCAGTACTTATGCAAAATAACAATTCCTACCTGACTCCAGAACTCTTTTTCTTCCTTCTACACTTTATTTTTCTCCATAATACTTTCTCATCTATCAGATACTTATTCTATTTATTTATTTGTTCATTCCCTATCTCCTACTCTGCACCACACCCACTAGGGTATATGATGCATGAAGGCAAAAATATGAATCTCTTTTGTTCATTGTAGTATCCGCAGCACTTAGAATAGGGGCTAGTACATAGTGGATACCTAAGTCATTATAGAATGACCAAAGAGAATCTATAGAGACTAAGCTTTATGTTTGATGAATAATCTTATTTTCATTATCTTATATTCCTTTTTTCCCTTTATCTTTGTTTTTGACTTCTTCCATATGAAATTATATCCTAACCCTAGTTCCAGTGTTCTCCACTTCTATTTGAAGAGTGATGTTGGGACCTTCAAAATATTTCAGCTGAGGGGGGCACCTGGGTGGCTCAGAGGGTTAAGTCTCTGCCTTTGGCTCAGGTCATGATCTCAGGGTCCTGGGATCGAGCCCTGCATCGGGCTTTCTGCTCAGTGGGGAGCCTGCTTCCTCCTCTCTCTCTCCCTGCTTCTCTGCCTGCTTGTGATCTCTGTCTGTCAAATAAACAAAATAAAATAAAATAAAATTTAAAAAGTAAAAAGAACCTATTGTGGAGTAGGTACTAGCCAACTGTCAAGTGTCCAGGACTGGTGATAAACACAGAGTCTTTATTGATAGGTCACTTACAAACAACTGAAAGGAAACTTCAGAAATCCATTCAAAGTTCTACAGTTGTCATATGATTTGTGAGTAGAATACCCATGCATAGAGTTATACCAACTATTAAATACCTTCTTGCAGTCCATCAGGAGCAGTGTGATATGATTTCTTTTCTCCCCAGCTGTCCTTTTCCTTTCCTCCATTTTTACTCTCTGCTTTGCCCGGTTTTAGGTGTGTGACCTGTGCGTTCTCACTGAACCTCACATTTAGAAGGCTTCATGTTTGGTTTTTTGCTTTACTGTTACTGTCTTAAAATTCTTAATGATCTATAAAAACAAAAGTTCTGACCTTTATTTTTCAGTAGGCCTTAAGATTATGTAGCTGGTCTAGATGTCTGCTTCCACTTAGAGAATCTTCAGGAACAATAACCTATGTAAATGATGCAGTTAAAAAAAAAAGTGACTTTCAGTTTCTGAAGCTCAGAAAAATTGCGAAGCCATTATTTAAGGAAAAATTTCATGCACATAAATATAATTAAAGCAGAAGAATAATGAGCTAATACAGTGATCTTATTTTGTGAAGAGATTAACTGAGATGAGTAGAATTTCTCAAAATTTTAGATTAACATTGTGCTATTAATCTTCATAAATATCACATCCTGAGTTCCCATTAGTTGGAGAGGGAAGCATTTACAGATGATTAAAATGATGCATAGAGCAAATAAATTATAAACTTTACAAGGAAGTACCAACTCACAGTTTTAAACTAAGAAAGTACAAATAGAAATAAGAAGAAATCTTGTTAGTTCTTGAAACTTCAAGATATAATTTAAGATTTACTATTTTTAATTTTTTTCTTAGATTAAAACCTACCCTTTTTTCTGAGTTATATCTTTTATAAATACATTTTAACTAATAGTTTACTACAGTATATTTGCTAATATGTGTTGATTTTGAATTTGAAAACATAGTGAATATTTCAAAACGTGGGCTTCTTAGATCATTTGATTTTTTTCCCTGTTTATTGGCACCATGTAGTAATATGATATCATAATATTACATGTAATCAGTATACTGTGATGGTGTTAATAGTAAGCTGTGTTTTAAAAAATCCCCCTCTATAGCTATAAAGAAACACACAACAGTCTTTTTTATGCTAAAAATAAGTCATCTTTAAAAAGACACAGTTATTTATATTTCAAGATGAGGAAGTACGATTAATGAAAACTGCTATTATTAGAATAACAAGAAAAATAATAAAACAAATACCAAGCCATGAGTAATTATTTTATTGTAAGGCCACTGTTTATCAATATTTTCAAAAATTAGTGGAAGTTCTATTACCTCAGATTATTTCTCATATTAAAGAAAAGTGAATTATTGGAAATATTATTTTAAAAAATTACCTCATTCCTTCTGCCTTTAAAAAGAAAAGTTTAACTACAAGTACCTTATTGGGCGCTTATGGTAAAGAAGGATGTTTTATTCATATACCAGGATGCTCTTTCTTAGAGACACAAATAAAGCTGCATGTGAACCAACAGCTGCTCTTAGAACACTTCCTGTCTCAGTCTGCTAAGGGAACACAGCTGGAGAAATGTGCAGAGTGTTTTCATCTTTAAATCAAGCACAAACTAGGAAGACATTTAGTACGCATATGCAATACCATTACTATTGACAAAGTAGTTTCTGTCCTCTCTCATTTTTCTGGTACCCACTTTAAACTATGCCTTAATGGTTCATAGAGGGAAGCTTATAAAATACCTAAATATTTTATGGCATTTAATCATGACTTTTTTGTATTTCCCTTTTTTATTTTCTTCCTTCTTTCCTTCCTCCCTCTCTTCCTTTCTTCTTTCCTTTGTTCTTGATTGTGTGGCTTTGGGTCCTCTACTAAGCCTTGTTCTAGGTGCAGTGGCCAATGTGGTGGACAGCTGAAGTCATTGCTGTCTTGGAACTGAGAGTCTAGTGGCCAAAAGCTTTATCTCTTGAGGCCGTAATAAGATCTACAGACAGACCTTTTAAAGAAAGACATGACAAACCTTAAGAGACTCTTTAGCATAGGAAACAAACTGAGGGTTGCTGGAGGGGAGAGGGGTTGGAGGATGGGGTAACTGGGAGATGGGCATTAGGGAGGACTCATGATGTAATGAGCACCGGGTGTTCTATGCAACTGTTGACTCACTGAACTCTACCTCTGAAACTGATAATACTATATGTTAATTAATTGAATTTAAATTTAAAAAAAATGAACCTCCCCAAAATAAAGACATGAAAATTCCTAAGACGAAAAAAATTGCAGCATGAGATGAGGGAGAAGAACCAGAGAAAGACTGATTGAGAAAGAGATAGAAGACAAAAGGGGAGGGGGAAAAGTAGTTTATTTTACATCTCTTAGATATTTGAGGAGATGGAGGAGAGGATGTGGAATCTTATGTTATGAGAACTCATTGTCATAGAATTATAATGACTTGAAAAATTCCGCTATGAAAGGTTTTATGTGGCCCACTCTCCTATGGCTATAATTTAGGATCCACAATCCTTAGAACTTTGACCCTCAAGAAGTCCTCCCTTGGGAGCCATAGTCAGTACCTGATACCACAGACATTTTCCAGACATCTTGGCCTTAAGTAGACTAAGGTTGTACTCCCTTTGGGAAGAAAAATACTGACTTTTTCAACTCTATAAATAGTTTCAAACCATTTATATAGTTATTGAATAGTTCTTTCTGAAATTTTGTCAGCAGATTGTGTGTTTCAATCTAGGTATAATTAGTAAGTATTATAAAGAGATTAACTAAAGCAATATAAAGAATTCCAAGAATTCTTATTTTTTTAAATTTTATTTATTTACTTAAGAGAGAGAGCATGAGAGAGTAGAGGGTCAGAGGGAGATGCAGATTCCCTGCTGAGCCGGGTGCCCAATGCAGGACTGCGTCCTGGGACTCCAGGAGCATGACCTGAACTGGAGGCAGTCACTTAACCCACTGAGCCACCCAAGCTCCTTCAACAATTCTTATGTAATTCAACATAATTGTCTATAATTCAGTGATGAAGTGAGGACAGTACAAGCTCAGAAAGACAGGAAAACTTCCTAAAACACCTGGATAAAAATAATTTAACCTTACTTCACAAGCCCTGTCATACTGTAGCTTATGATTATGAATGCAGGGCTATTTTCAGCTAGAGAGTAGCCCTGGTAATTTTTTCTCATTTTTAAGTTATATTTGGAACATGGAAATCAGAAGATTCAGAGGTCAGGGCTGAAACGAAAGGATGATTTTGAGCTAGTTTGCAAGAGTCTTTGCAAGAGAGGGAAGACAGAGTGAAACCAGTCTTCTAGTTTTATCTTGGGAAGATTCACAGACTCGAATACTAAAACACTAATATAAGGGTGCTTTTATGTGGTTATTCATACCAACAGCATATTTTTAAAGAAATTTTAAAAATATGACATTGAAACAAATTTTTACAATGCAACCTTTTAAAAGCACTTTTACACACTGTTCTTAAGTAATTATCTCTTGTCTTGTAATTATCCTAAGGGATAAAATAGATATTTTAAAACATTTACCTTATTAAAAGCTATTAATGTTTTCTCTGAGAATGAAAATACACTACCTTCCCTTGGAAACTTCCTGTGAAGCAATCTAGTACATTAGATTTAATGTTCACTATTTTTCATAGGTACCTAGTTTTGTTTTCTCTCACAAAGGAGATGTCCAAAGAAAAGGTTTTATAGTACTTAAGCTGAAAAGATAAAATATATACTTTATATAATTTGAAAATAGACTTTCATTTCTCATAAATGAAGGGAAAAAAGCTATAAAATAGGCTAGCACCCATGGATTAAGGCACAGCTGCTGTAGCCACATTTTCTATTAAAGGGTATCTTTCAGATTGCAACAGCTCATTCAGTTCTTTCTATCCTGAAGGCCACTACAAGTCTTATTTTTGTTACAAAATATGCCATTCCTGTTAATGGACATCACCAAATATCTAGAATTCATATCAAATGAAAAGTAAGTTATATGGCATATAAGTATTTTCTCCTAAATATCTGTACCTACTATCACAAACAGTGGTAAAGATTTGTGCATACTATAGCCAACTGTGAAGTTAGGGGACGACAGCCTATACCCGGTGTCACATCTGACACCAACTGCAAACTCAGGATGTTCCCAAAACAACCCTCGGGTTTGATAATTTGCTAGAACTTCTCACACAACCCATTGAAAGCTGTTATACTTACAGTTATAATTTATTACAGGGAAATGATTCAGATTAAAATCCACCAAAGGAAGAAGTTTATAAGGGAGAGAAAGTATCAAACATGGAGCTTCTGTTTCTCCTCTCCTGATTCAGTCAGGACAGCTTTGCTTTCTTGTCGTTAATGTGACACAATATACTTGGAGCAATGACATTCAGGAAAGCTCACTCAACCCTCAATTTCAGAATTTTTACTGGGCCTCCATTATATAGGCATGGCTGATTGTTCTGGTGACTGATCTCAGGGCGTATAGTTGCATGTACCAAAGCCCTGTCCATAAGTCATATTGTTGTATTTCTGGTATGGTCAACCCTCACCCTAAATTACATTGTTTGCTTATCCATCATGATGCATGGCCCCCAGGAAATCAGACATTCCAATCAGGCATTATATTGCCAAGATCCAGTGATCACCTCCAGAGGTGAAGGCAAAGGCCAGATTTCACTTTGAAAAATGATAAATTCCTTCCTAAAAGGTCTCAAAGATCAAGTTGATCAACAAGGTAAGTACCTTGGCTACTAGCCAAAAAGATTTGTGTTCCCTCTATTTTGAGTTTTTGATTGATAAGACCCTAACTGGTGTTGTAAATGCCACATATTAGGAAAAGAAAAACAAAGGAGTTGGAGAAATGTCTGGATTTTTTGTCATTCATTTATTCATATATTGGTTCAGCAAACATTTTGGGGGACACTTACTATGTGCCAAGCCCTGTGCTTATTGTGATCGATGTTGGACATAGATAAATAGTCATGGAATACTACGATCTGTACTGTAATAACAATACTCACATGGCATATATCCAGGATGAGTGATCAGCTCTGTCTGGAAGGCTTGGCTTCACTGAGAGGAAAATGTTTGAGCTGATCTTGAAGAACGTCTAGCAGTCTTCTGGACTGAGTTGTGTAAGGAGGTGTTCAGTGCTGTCCAGGTAGGGGGACAACATAGGGAAAGAAGAATGAAGTAACATAATACATTTCTAGTAACATTTAACAACAAAGCTTAAAAACAAAGTAGTTTTCATAGAAAGCAATAATACTGACAAGGCAGTTTGTCTCTCCTGTGTTATTTCAAAGTTGTTTGTACTTAAACTTTGTGTATCAACACTGTATTTTTTCTAAAACCAAGCTTTGTGCTACGAACTTGAGGGATTAAAAACTCAGAATAGTAGTAAACAAGCCAGGAGTAGTAATAACCCTATCATTGGTGCACAATGCAGCAGTATTTCACTCTGCCTAGGAAAGCTTTCACAGTTGTTGCTTTCTCAGTGAACACAACTTTTATACTGCGTGGTTGTTGGGCTTGAACTGTTTCCTGCTCTGACTGGGCTTCCTTATATAACCCTACATGTCCTGGTAAATGTGTGACCTATATTTACTGCAGGCTTGGAATTACATTGCATTTCATATTTCTTCCGTGGGCAAAATGTATCCCATTGAGTACCAAGGCACATAACTCACTCATTCTGATGTTTCAATGGAAAAGATCACCAAAGCAGTGTATACACAGTATATTAAATAAACTCAACTTAGAACATAATGAAAATGTATCTTTATTCTTTTCTCAGAGTCTGTCTGTAAAATTTGTACCGTGGAGGTTATCTTCCCTACCCCTCCATGAAAACATGGCGGGCCCCGTGTCTTTTCAGTTTATACTTAGTCTACATTCTTGACATCATTTTAAGAACAAATACAATCATCATTAATTTTTTGAAAATTTCTGGTTCCAGACTAGATCAAAAATTCATAATTAGATATGCCATAAAATATTTCTCCTCTCCCCAGCTTTATCTATGGGTGAAAGGAAACCTAAGTTTCCCCCCACCCCTTCTTATCAGCATCTCTTTTGACTTTCCAGGATTGGGATCAGGGGCAGGAGAGGACGGAGTAGAAGACAAGTACTTGAACTAGTTTTCATAATTTGGTTTTATCTCTGTATTAGTTATCTGTTTGTTATAGGAATAAATTACCCTGATATTTATCAGGTTAAAAACAACAACAACAAACATTAATTATGTCAGTGTCTTTGGTCAGCAAATAGAGTGTGGCTTCACTTGGTCCTCTACCTCTCTCAAGTCTGCAATCAGGATATTGGCTGAGCTACCATCATCTCAAACCCCAACATGGGGAAGATTTTCTTCCAAGCTCACTCCTGTGACTAATAGCAGGCCTCAACTACTTGCTGATTGAAAGAGAAAAATCAGTCCTTGCCACATTAGCTCCTCCACAGGGCATTTCTCAAGGTAGCCTATGGCTTTTCAAGCAGATAAGAGAGAAGAGCCCAAAAAGGAAGCCATGGTCTCCTGATTTTGTCTTGGGAGTAACAGACTTCCCAACACTCTACAGTATTCTATTTATTAGGTTCAACATATTCTCAAGGGGAGGAGATAACACAAGAACACAAATACTAGGGGATGAGCATAATTGGGTACCATCTTAGGCGCTATCTACCACAAATCTCTTTGTGCCAGGAAGCTTTTAAATGATGATTCTTTGCCTGCCTGATTACCTTTGTGGGCTTTGGAGAGATTCCTTTCACTGGATTTCTCTCACCTGTGGTTACCTAGAGTAAACAATCAATCAAATGACCAATCAATTGGTCATTCAGATTCTTCCTTAGCCTCTCAGCCAAAATGTCCTTAGTAGCCTTTCTAGAATCTAAAACACCTTCTCTCCTTCTAGTAATATATATATGTTCATATATGTGTGTGTGTGTGTGTGTGTGTATATATTTACATATTTTATATATATAAGATTTATATATATATATCTCCAATTATATATATATATATATATATAAAATTAATATGGCACACCAAAAAATCTTATGTATCTCTTATCTCTTTAAATGATAGTAGTGCAGATTGATCCCAGGACAGCAACTCTCTGCCATAAATGCTATTAAGATGCACATATACTTACGATGCCATATAATTTAGTGTGGGCTTCCTACTGTCCTGTCTCTACCTGTGCTCGCTCTATTCTTATGTCACTTGGTGAAACAATCTCTTATTCAAAACAAAACAAAACAAAGCAAAACAAAAATGCATGTTTCAGTATAGAAATAAATACCCTAGGAAAATACAGTTATAGAACTGAAATATATATTTCATATATACCAATAAACTATATTTCATATAACTATAAATATATAATTACATTAATGGAAATTAAAATCACTTTAAATATAACCACTTTCTCCAGGGAAACAATATTTTAAAAAATATTTTTTTCCTCATAGTCATAATGAGATAAAGAAGTTAGACAATAAAACCATTAAATTGGCCAAAACATATAGCAGACATAGCTTTTAGATGCCCTTAGCTATCGCCAAAATCGAGTATAATTTACTTTCTCTTATTTATCATTATCAATACTTCTTTTATAATTCTATATAATACCACACTATTGGGGAAATTTCTATATTCCGTCAGGCTCTGATTACTGTGTAGTAATGTTGCAATTTAACATTTTCATAGTATGGGCATGCAGTTATGCTAAATAATAGTGGAAAACCAAAAAGGACATGGCTCTTGTTTCGTATAAGGAAACAAATAATGTCCCCTTTGTTTTATCTAAACACTTCATAATATGGGATAAAATTTATCGATTTAATTAACTCAAGATAGTAATGAGTAAAGAATTCACAGTAAGAAAGGTACAAACCACTTTGTCTATAGATTGTTGGTCCTAAGCTATGTAGCTCTTCTAGTCATTTCATAATTCTTGGGCATTTCTGTTTTTCAGGGGAGTTGATAAAAAGAATATAGATATTTAAATCATGTCTTAATTTTAGTTTGGAGATCAATACTTATTTGAGCAGCTCCAAAACAGCAAATTTCTCTGTAACTTTATTTCCCAATTTATTTAAGGGGGAGATAGAAGTTGATGAACTTTCATGTCCCCACTATCTTTAGAATTCCATAATTTTATTAAATAGTCATTTTGGAGAAAAGGAGAAAATAAAAGAAGTGCATTCACGAACTCTTTCCATTAAGTTTGGTGAAATTCTAATAGAATTACATCTTTCCTATTTTTCTCCTCCACATTATAACAATGTACTAAAGGGTGCACAGTTACTATGAGAAGGAACAATTAGACCAAAGTGCATCAGAATGGACACATTTTTAATTCTATCCTAATTATCTGTGATACCTTAAGCCTTTTGTGTTTTTCCACCTGATTGATGAGCCAGTTTGTGTATTTTAACATCAAAAATTCAGAGCAGTGTTACTCTCAGAATGAGTACTTTTGAAATATCACATGTATAAAATTGTTATTATTATTAATTTGATAGTTTTTAAAGAAAGCTTCATTGTATCTGTTTTGAAGTTTTCAGTAGGTTTTGAGGTTGGCATACTTCTAAGTGGCTGTATACATGGTATGCTTATATTTTCACATTATATACTTCTAATTAAGTTTTTTGTAAGAGATGTATTTTAAGAGATGAAATGAAAAACCAGAAACTGTGAAATAGGGTAGAAAACTAATAGTAGAGGCTGTAAAAATCAGAACAAAAATCAGTCTCCACAAATAGACCCTGAAAGTTTTAAATAATAGATAATTTTCAGTTTGAATGAATGAGATATTATGGCCCATGAAAGCCTTTGTAAACAAACCATTGTTGTTGTTGTTGTTTTCTTGTTTTCTCATGAAAGATTCATGGTATAACTTCAATTTACATTTATCCTGAAACTACATTAGAGGTTAGGCCAAGTAGCCACTCTTAGAGAAAGAGCAAGTAGGCAACAGGGAGACCAATTTTACTAACTGTTGGCAATACAGTTGTGAGATTATGAGGGCCTATGCCATAGCTGCCAGTTACAAAGGAAAGGACGGAAGGAAGGAAGGACAGAAGGAAGGAAGAAAGGAAGGGAGGGAGGGAGGAAAGGGAGAGAGAAAGAAAGAAAGAGAAAGAAAGGAAGAAAGAAAGGACATATTCTTTTTGGTGACATTCAAGATCATTCAAATGTCAAACTGCAGTTTTTGGAGCCCAGAATTAAGTGATTTTAAAATTTCAGTACTTACTTATTGAACTTCTAACATGTGCTAGGTACAGTTAACATATACATTGAGAAGCAATCCATGCTTTTAGTAAATTGATAGTTTGTAAGAGAAAGAGCCAGACACACAGATGTGAAGTACATTCTACAAAAGCATTACACAAAACTTACCTCTCACATAAAGGACACAAGAGCATTTTTTCCCAAGAATGGTAACAACACGTTCAAAGAACACATCAGAGGGCACACATAAAAGAGCATGGTGTATTTTCGGGGAGATGAAGTTTGACATGAGGAGTGATATGAAAAAAGACCAGACACAGAATGGGAATCGGATCATCATTAGGTGTGTGAGTGATAGCACTGTCTACTGTCACTGTTTTCAAGTAATATACATTTCATGAGAAGAAAACCTTACAGGAAGAACTGGTGTTAAAAGTGATGGCATTGGAGGAGTATTCCTCTTAATTTCCAGAGTTACTTAGATAACTTCAGAAAACCAAGCGATTTCCTCATTTTAAACCTCAGCCATTGGGGCGCCTGGGTGGCTCAGTGGGTTAAGCCTCTGCCTTCAGCTCAGGTCATGATCTCAGGGTCCTGGAATCGAGCCCCGCATCAGGCTCTCTGCTGAGTGGGGAGCCTGCTTCCCCGCCCCCTCCCCCGCCTACTTGTGATCTCTGTCAAATAAATAAGCAAAATCTTAAAAACAAAACAAAACCTCAGCCGTTGGAATTTGCTTCCCAAAATGAGCCTTTTCTTTTTGACATGGAGAAAGCTTTGTTGAACTCAGATGAAGTCTCTGAGCTTGACCTCTTTGGCTTATCTATTACTAGGCATTGCACAGTTTTCAAGAACAAAAACTTAGAAGTAAATGTTGGTATATCTTTGGATAATATCAAGCAACTTGTATATTACACTTAAAGGAAGAGGTTGTAGATGACGTAGAATCTTTTTATTTAGGAAATTATCATTTTTCTCACCAAAAACAGTTAGCTAAAAGTCACTATATTGGTTGGGAAAAGAGAGTTTTAGAATCTCTTGCAATTAAAGGAAAGAAGGACTATTTTGAAAAGTAGAAAAGGCATCAGAGGGTATAAGTGTTTCAGTTGATCTATGGTGAATTTAAAGTGCCATTTGGTTTTGTGTCACCTATATTAGTGTTGAAAAAGCAAAGAGGAAATTAGGAGTTTTATTGCTCTTGTTAATGCTGCAGCAGCTTAATCATCTTGGTTAAATAACTCATTGTTTTTGGCATATACCTCACTTTTTGTGAGTAACATGGGCATTTTTACAAGGTGCATTCATGATCATTTAAATGTATTCAAGCCATAATCATGTAGATGATAACTCTGTGACCTAAAAGAGTTTATGCCAACCTTGTGTATGCTCCAGGGCATTTCTGATCACTGCAAGATATGATTAGTGTCATGAAAAGTTAGAATATGCAGCATATATCCTAAAGACTCACATTAGTAGCTTCCTGGGTACCAATTATGTTGTGTCTTTAGGACACTCCAAAAAGAATTTTAATTAAGGAAATGCTAATGAAAATTGAGAGAAAATAAGAAATAATTTAAGCAAATGTGCTTTCTCTGTAGTTATTGAGGAATTACATTTATTCTTTCTGGTTTCCTGTGTTAGATTTTTTTGTAGGCCATGAAGGTGGTACAATAGTGATATTGTTAGTGCTGTTGTCTCGTGATACCCATGACGCTGCTGTTCAGGCACTAGACACAAGCTAAAGAAAATCTGACAGATTGTGGACTTTGTGTTTAACTCTCAGGCATGTTTTTAGATGTAAAGCCTCACACACAGTCCCACAGAAATACATAAAACTAAAGAAGGGGACTGTGATGCTTCAGATTTGGGTCTCGTGGGCCTTTGTCCGTGTGCTTTCTTTACCTTTGTCTTTATACTTATTGTTCCTAGTGCCTCTAGCTTTAGCATCCTGTTACATCTGCTCACATGATGCCCGTCTTGTCTCTTCCAGTTTATGGTTTGGCTCCTCCATTATATCACAATGGTTCAAAACTTCGAGTTATTAACTTCGTTTCACCTTAGAATCTTCTGCTGTGCGTTATGCTCTGTCCTGGGTTTTCCTTGTTTCTCACTCTAACCTTACAGCTGAGGAGATGAGTCTATGAATGGTTTCTACCTACCAATTTCTAATCTGAAATGTTATATGTATAGATATACAAACATATATGTTATATACATGATATGTATATCATGTGTGTGTGTGTGTGTGTATATATATATATATATATATATATATGAGAGAGAGAGACTTTCTGAAGTAATAAAGACCATCATCAAAATGAACTCCAGACCGTTAGTAGTTATTTCCCAAGCCAAGTAGTTCTGGGCACTACATAATGTCCCAATGTTTTAAAATTTAGTATGTTGCCCATAAAATAAAAGAATTGTTTGAGTAACGCAGGCATAATTCCCAATGTCTTAGAAAAAAATATGTTTTAAAGGATTAAAATGACAATCAGAAATATAAACACATGCAGAATGTTTTGAAGTCTCACAGAATGTAAGGTAGGTGATAGAAAAGCCATTGCATATTTGGTATATATTTGCATCCATGTAGTAAACAACCAGTCATGAACTTTATATAAATAAATTACATTTTCCTATAACTGTCAAATGCTGTTCTAATATTTGAAGTTTCATGCATGTTTCTCTCTTTCTTTCCTTCACGATATTACATCTTTTGCACATTTAAGCCATGACCAATGATGACCAATAACAATTTCTGTCAGTCATTCTTTAGGTATCTAGCTTTTGTAATAAAAATGCCAGGATTCCCCACTGAATTTCTTTTAAAGTTCACATTTTCCTTTTACCTAAAGGGCAATGTAGAGTAAGAGAAACTGAAAGATTGTAAGATAAAAAACAAATGCTGAAGGAATATCAACATATGAGACTTTCACTTTCATAACCCTCTTAGCCACCTTCCTTTATGTATAGAAAGGGTTTAGAAAGTTCACAGCAATAGATTTAAATATTTATAAAAACAATTTTATAAAATAGTTTCAAGATCTCTTTTAGTATCTGAAAGAATATTCTAAATAATTACCCTATGCTAATATTTTAATCAGAGTAGCTTTCAATAAGAAAAATCCACTGAGGGGCGCCTGCGTGGCTCAGTGGGTTAAAGCCTCTGCCTTCGGCTCTGGTCATGGTCCCAGAGTCCTGGGATCGAGCCCTGCATCGGGTTCTCTGCGTGGTTGGGAGCCTGCTTCCCCCTCTCTCTCTGCCTGCCTCTCTGCCTACCCGTGATCTGTCTGTCAAATAAATAAATAAAAATCTAAAAAAAAAAAAAGAAAGAAAGAAAAATCCATCAATTTTCTTCATTTTTCCTAACAGGAGCCACCTTTCATCAGCCAGGTCCATCTCTCATTGACAAGTGGCATTTCTGAATCAGATTCATTTAGAATGTATAATGTAAGCATTTTCACACCAACTTAAGTCATTTACCTTTGTATGTCTTAAGTCTTTGTAATGGAATCTATTAAAAACTTCTCATTTCTATACTGATCGAAGTACATAGCTGAATAAATTAATAAATTGGAGATGAGAAAAATTTCCCAAGCAGAAGAATACCAAATAATTTTTGCAGATACTCTACTCTCAGGCATGACTCCCACTCCCTAAATGGACTGTATGCGGTGACTTCCTTACAAGTCTAAAGTTTGAAAAGGAGAGAAAACATAGTTTTACAATAGAGAAACTTGACAAAACACTATCTTAGCCAGATGATCAAGGCCAACATCCACAGTCATAAATCATTTGATATAATGATATGATGTGATGGGAATGACACTTCACCTCTATTGTCTTTTAACCAAGTACCTCAGTCTTATCATGAGAAAAGAACTAGATAAATTCCAGGAGTGAGGAATCCTACAAAATTATTGGCCAGTACTCCCTGAAAGTGTGAAGGTTATAAAAAATAAGGAATGTCTGTGAAACTGCCATACCCAAGAGGAACCTAAAGAGATATGGCAGCTAAATATAATATGGTACTTTGGTTGGAATCCTGGTACAGAGAAAGGATATTGAATAAAAACTAAAGAAATCTGAATAAACTAGGAATTTTATTTGATAATAATAGGCCAATATTGTTCCTTAATTATTATTACAAATGTGTCACACTAATGTACGAAGTTAATAATAGGTGAAACTCAATGTGGGATATATAGGAACTCTCTAGTTTCTCTAAACTCTAAAGTTTCAAGCCTAAGGATTTTTTTTAATAAAGCCTTTTAAAAAGAAAGGTTATTTAATTACTTACATAACACATTTCAACTCTAGTACTTCTGTACCATCTATTTTAGTGCGCACTTAAAAGGAGCAATGGCATTATTGGCAATTAATTCACTAAGTCTCTCCCTCTGGAAAAAAAAATACTTATTGTACTTAACATGGAGTTATAGTAGTAAATTTGAACAATACAAAACAATATTTAACATTAGTTCGGTGTCATTAGAGGAAGCAAGCAAATTCACTTTTGTTCAGATGGCTAAACCCTTGCTTGAATCAGCTAGATGACAAAAGAAACCATCTTGCCCAGTGATTTCTCATACCAAACAAACCTTTTGAATGACCCCAGTGGGCCATTCTGACTTCTCCCCTGGAACACCCAGATGTACCTTAAACAAAAAACAAAAAACAAAAAACAAGGGGCACCCGGGGGGCTCAGTTAAGCATCTGACTTCAGCTCAGGTCATGATAAAAACGTCCTCACAGGGTTCCCTGCTCAGCGAGGTGTCAGCGTCTCCCTTTCCCTCTCCTTCTGCCTCCCTGCCCCCAGGTTCCTACACCCTCTTTCTCACTCTCTCTCAAATAAATGAAATCTTTAAAAACAAAAGAAAAACAAAACTCATCTGTCTGAAAGAGAAAATAAAACTCCTAAACCGAAGAAGCAGTTCTGGGAGGTTTAGGCCCCCGGGATGTGTCCTAAGCTTGTAGGTTAAACAACGTGGGTTTTCCAGTAAGGGGTCTCTGCTGAATATGTCGGGTACCCCACTAAGGATGATGTTGCCCCTGTGGTTTTTAGTAAGTCATGTGTGCACCACTCTCAACTGACTAGAAGCCTGTGTCAAGATTCAATATCTGTTAGTCTCTAGTATTCTGAGTTTTTTTTAACTCATATAGGAAGCACTTATTATCATTTCACAAGCAAGAGAGAAGTTTCTATCCTTCTTGTATCCAGCACTTTGCTGTTTTATAGCATGTCTATGTCTTTTAAGTTTCTGTAGTTTTCCCTCTGCTTTTCAGCTGAGTCTATCAGTCTGCCTAGAGGAACTTTCTCAGTTAGGTGTCTGGTCCTTCCTCTGTGAGGAATCCTGAACTAATTCTGATTTGTCATTGGCTTCAGTAATAAAACACTAAATGGTGGAAATTAAGGGTTCCACAAAGTATTTGTGATTTTTCTCTTTAAGTTCTCCATTAAATTAGCATAATATATGAGTTTATTATTCTGTTTTAAAATGACTCATATTTTTCTTGAAGTGAAAAACTTAAAATTATAAAGAATTACAGAATAATACATGAATGGTATGATTTTGACACCCAACAGCTTTCTCATTTAGTTGTATAACAAATAAAAATATGTAACTCTCATAAGAGTAATTAAATATCAAACTTTTTATGATGTATATATGCAGATTCAGTCCTGCCCAAAATAACAAAAATCACAATTTTTATATATTTTATTTCATCTCCCTGTTTCCCTTATCTTTTTTTATTAATTGTAATTTAAATGTGATTTTATTCATCTGTACTTCGTTAATACAAACTTAACAAATGAGAATCTGAAATTATTTTCCAAAAAACATAATTGCATTAATTTGACCTGTAGAGCACAAAGTTTATCCACAGGCAAATGTCCTAAGCAGAGTAGAATAATTAAACGTACTGTTTATTACTATTATACAGAAAATAAAGTATTTATCTTTTTAGGGAACTATGGGGAATTATATATATAATTCTGAATCAGAATACGTCTATTTATATATTTTAAGTAGCATAATAAAAATATTTCCTTCCAAAATTTCTTTGCTCACTAATATAAAGATATATGATTCTTTTAATTATTTTACATTTTCTTAACTGATAGGACACATACATGCTCAAAGGTAGTATCGCAGAATTGTATGGTCAGTTATAATTGGTAAATTTTCATGTTTCCATGTAGTTCTTATTTTTCTGTTTATGCTCTGATAATTACTAGTAATTATTGTACTTTCTCTTCGTATATTACACTCAGTAGTATAAATTCCTGTGAACATCAAAGGGACCAGTGACATATAATATCAAAGAGCATTCTTCCTGAAAATACATTACGTGATTTCAGCAGATTATACTATATTAAATATGTTTGTTTTTTAAAATCTAATACTGGTGTAGAAAATAAATATGTATTTACTATTTTTCGAAAGTAGAGAGACCATTACTAGAAAACAGGAACAGCTTGTATGGTCTTCTCAGCTAATAACGTACAGCTTTGCAAATTGCAAAAGTTCAAGATGGTAGTGGCATCTTCATTTAATATTGTTGCAATAGCCAGTCAACCATTAAATAAAAGTTTCTGAAATCCTGGTATCTCCTCTAATTCTTTTATTTTTAATTAAAGCTGTAGAGAATCATTGATTGAAATGTCTTTTATCCTCTTACTGCTTTAAAAAAAAAAAAAACTTTACCTCAGTCTTTTATACTCCTCCTTAATCATGAATGCAAATAAAATTCAAAGTGTAATCAGCAGCTGCTGAAAGAGAGCACTGAGCAAACTGGGTTGCCATGGGAACTGTGAAGTCAGTCCTTGACCAGACAAAGAATACCTGGTGTGTGTGTGTGTATGGTGTGTGTGTGCAGAGGCTTAACAACAATTTATAAAGAACAACTGAAGATATGTCAAGGTTTCTCCCCAAACTAAATTGTTCATTTTTAGGTATTTAGGTTAAAGGTGAATGAGTAAAATCAACTCTCGTGTTAAATTAGTAAGAGGTTGCTTCTCATTTAAAACTGGATTGTTCTATCCTGGATGAAGCTACAGGTATTCAGTGGTACTCTGAGACCAGAACTGAACACAATGAGTACATGTCTTCCTTTGCAAACAAACAATTAACGCAATTATTTGGCCTGTTCTTGCTGTCATTATCCTTGTCTTCACTTCTTCAACAGGCATTGCAGCATTTTAATTTTATTTTCTCTTGGGAAAGAATTATCTCCTACTCTAAGCTGCCTGGGGGAAGTATTGTTAAGCTTTTTTAAATGTTGAATATAAAGGTCATACCATTGAGGGATTTTCAGCTGTGAGTAAACACATTCGGAGGAAATAGTGCTCCACATTACTCTTACGCAACAAATGTAGTTTTAAATGGACTGCCCCGATGTTTGAGTATCTTAATTTGGCATGAGTAATGGCTGTTGCTGGCAATAATATCGTTAGACTCTGACTGTTAGAAGGACTTCATTAAAACTTATTAATAAGTCTGTATAAAAATAAAGAATCGTCGAATGATGTGGCTTTAGTTTTGTTCTTCATTGTAAATACCTTGGAACAGAAACATAGTCCTGATTAATAAAAAAATGAAAGCAGTTGTCTTTGTTGGCAGAGAATCTGAATTTAAGTTCGGGACATGTAGACAGATCATAAACCACTTGCCAAAGGCATTGGAAAGATGTTTCATCTTTCCTCTCTGTTCCCTTTGCCAAGAGGCAAAGATGCTACCAATCTTTTTGTACATATCACCCTCTGCCTGAAGGTGCCTCTTTTTTATGAGGTGCTGTCTTTGTTGACCCATGCAAGAAAGGTCACAGTGATTCTGTAAGCTTTACAGTTGAGAAAACATAAGCATAGAAGGTTCAGTGACTTGTCTAAGATGGGTGAACAAGTTATTGACAGGGGAGAAATTAGAATTTACTTCTGAATGGAGTGACTTTCAAAGAAGGTTTTACTGTTTTCTTGACTTGATAACTTTGGAATTAAGTGTAGGGGGTTGGCGAGAAGTTTACTGATTGATGTTAGTAGAATATAGAAATAGCATTCCTTTCTGGTGGTAACCTATAATGTTTCAGTAAACTCTGCATTCCACCTCAGCTAACAAAGGAAGAGAGAGACCACGGCCAGCAATTTCTCTGCCCCTTTTATTCAAGCTTCCTTTTACTTATCTGTTCAGTTTTTCCCATCATGTTCATTTTGCAGTGTGCTTATTGTTGGCATCTGTCACTTTCCCTAATCTGTCTCAAGCAATCATCATAAATTAATTTTATAATAACTGGTTCAACTTGGTAATGGTATTAAAGAAGGCAAAGATGTTTGTTTGTTTGTTTTTACCCAGAAGGGAATTCATCTTATCAGTTTTAAAGAGATTATGCTTATTCCTAACACCTTATTTTTCACAGGATAATTTAATTTCTTTGGAATTGCATCATTATATTAAAAATATTTTAGGTATTTTAAGAATAGCTATGACAGTAGAACTTAAGTCAGATTGACCATAGTTCTCATCTACATTCATTCCTTCTCATTCATGGTATCTGCTTCATGGAGAGGGGAGGGGTTAGGAGTTCACTTACACACTAGTTGACATATATTGCGGTATAGAATGATTATTTCTTGCAGTGTTCAAGTTTATATGATTCTAAGCCTGATCTGATGAATTATAAAAAGTCAGTTCTCTTGGGCTTTTTTTCAACAGATATTCCAAAGGAACTCCAGGACTATGTCTTCATTGCAAAGAAATTAGTCTCAGTTTTGATCCTGGAATAACCCGTCAGTCAACCTAAGGATTTCATTCTTCTCCACCGTTTCTGCAGTTAATCACCACTGCATACAGTCATTCACAAAATCCAAGACTGTTTAAGCAGGAAAAATACCCACTAACCTTTACTATTTTCCACTCTCTTACTATAGTATTTCACATTGTTGGTTCAGAGAATATAGCATCAGCTACCATTGGTGGAAAGCATGATCCTCCCCTACCAAATTTCTACAAGTGGCAGTACAAACTCCTCCCACTCCACTGTCCCTAAAGGCAAATTCCATAGTAATAGTCTGTTGGATAGAGTTATTACCACTGTCTGGCTCTCAAGGCTAATTTTAGCCATATTTTTTAACATGTTTTTCCCTTTTATATTGTACAGAATGAATTTGTAATGATCTCAAATCTTTACCTGAAGGAGACAAATTGTAAACTCAACTATTTCTTCAAAATTCCCCAACAAAATGCTAATTGAAACAAGTCATGTAAGGATACTCATTATAGCTATGAAAAACTATTTAAAAATAATTAAGTTAATATGTTAACTAATTTGAATTAATAAATCTTGGAGAAAAAAATAAATGAATAACAACATTCACAAAATTGAGATTAGTCATGTAGCAATGTAGATAATTTTCTTTTGTTGTATCTCTAACATTTTCTGCCATATTTTTAAATTGTTGTATATTGGTTAAATAAAAAACTAACAAAGCTTTAAGTGAGCTCGAGAAATCATGTTACACATTCTTTCCTTGATAGGTAGAATAATAAACTTGCTATTCAAAGAGTAGTTGTCTATTTGTATATCTTTTCTGTCTGATCTGGCTTCTATTTTTTGATTTGTTGAAAAAATTTGGAGACTATGATAAACTTCCCTACCCAGGTCAATAACACCAGACTTCGAATTACCTCTTAGAGTCAAATAGAACGTGGGACTCCACATTAAATTTTAAATTTAATAAACAACATTATCAGTTTTATTTAAATTAAATTTTAAATTTTAATAAACAACATTATCAGTTTTATTTTGTCATCACCGCTTTTTTGCTGTTGTTGAGTCAATATTAGCTGATTTTATCTATAATTAAGGGAAGATTTCAGAAAAAAGAAAATGCATTTTGAATATGGAAATATAATCGATCACACTCCATTGAAATCTAGAAGAATAATCTAATAAGAAATCAAATTACATAAATAAATAAATGTTTAAAATCCAGGATTATAGCAAGAATAAAGATGAACTTTGTTTTACTCTTACAGCCAGAAATTTGCAAAAGTATTTTTTTATAAAATAATGTAACATTTTCTTCTTTATTCTCTCATTTTAGCCTCTTTTATATACTTTGAGACAATTAAGTCTGTATTTATTTATTTATTTATTTATTCTACTTTTCATTATTTTCTAAGAACAGATTTGGGCATTACCTTTTTTTTTCAAGTTTCAGTCTTATTGAGATATAATTGAAATATAAAATTATTCTATATTTAAGGTGTACATTATGGTGATTTGATATATGTATACATTATGAAGGGGTTCCCCCCATACAGTTAATTAATACTTCCATTGCCTAACTTCATATTTATCAGTTGTTGTTTGTTTTGGTGAGAACATTTAAGTTCTACTCTCTTAGAAAATTTTAATTATGCCATACAGTATTATCAACCATCAGAATTATGTTTTACATTAGATCTTCAAACCTTATTCATCTCATAGCTGAAAGTTGATACCATTTCACTAAGTTCTCCTTATTTCCACTAAGCTCTCAGTCCCTAGCAACCACTTTGTTTATGTTTCTATGAGTTTGATTTTTTTCTTTAGATTTATCACATATAAATGATACCATGTACTATTCTCTTGTCTGACTTATTTTTCTTAGCATAATGTTCTCAAGGTCTATCCATATGGTCACAAATGGCAGGATTTCCTCCTTTCTCCTGGTGGAATATTGTATAAATACACCACATCTTCTTTATCCATTTATTTGTTGACAGACAATTAGGTTGTTTTCATATCTTGGCTATTGTGAATAATGCAGCAATGAACCTGGAAGTGCAGATACAGCCTAACATCCTGTTTATTTTCTTAGGATATATACCCAAAACTGGGATTGCTGAATCATATGGTAATTCTGTAGTTAATTTTTTGAGGAACCTCCGTACTATTTTCCACAGTAACTATACCAATTTACATTCCCACCAACAGTGCACAAGGGCTCCCTTTTCTCCACATTCTTGTCAATACCTGTCTCATGTCTTTTTGATGATAACCATTCTAACAGGTTTAAGGGAATGTTTCATTATGGTTTTGATTTGCTTTCCCTGATGGTTAGTGAAGTTGAGTACCAGTTGCCCATTTGTATGTTTTCTCAGATATTCTGCTCATTTTCAGTCACATTAGTGCAACCACTGTACTGAGCCTTGGGAGAATAGCCCCAGCAAGTCTTTGCAAGGCAGCTAGAGCTATTTCTTTCTTTGCTACATTCTTATGGGCCTCATGTTCTTAAGCTCCACTGGCTTTCAGAGCTAAGCGTTTTGGGGACCTATTTCTGTCGTGGAAAGCTTAAAGGCTGAAGTTCTAGATCCTGGGAAAAGCTGGGAATTATGCATTTCCCGCATTATATGTTATTGTGCCAGGGGTAGGTTTTATGCTGAGAGTGTGTTTTGGCCTTCTTTACCCATTTCAATGTGGTTATTTTCTCATTCTGCGATTCTAGAGGAATTGCTCAGCTAGTTTCCAGATTTCCTTCAAAGGTGATTGCTCCATGTGTAGCTGTAGGCTTGGTGTATCCATGGAGAAGTGACTTCAGGAAACTCTTATGTCACCATCTTGGAAAAAAAGGTCTACTCCATCTTGTACCGTTACTTAATATTGGGATAATGTTTCTTACTAATGGTGAGTCTTAGCCATGTAGCTAAAAACTGTTCAATATGACATTCTTATGGTTTGATATGTTCATGGATTTTGATATATAGTTTAATCCTTTTAACTTAAAGATTTTATTTATTTATTTACTTGAGAGAGTGATCAAGTAGGAGAGGGGGAGGAGCAGAGGGATAAGAACTCCATGCTGTGTGGAGACCAACATGAGGCTAGTTCTCATGACTCTGAGTTCATGATCTGAGCAGAAATTAAGAGTCAGAAGCTTAACTGACTGAGCCACCCAGGTGCTCCACATGCTTTTACCCTTTATTTGTATTTAAGATGCACTTTGGTTATTCCTTTTTGTTTTTCTTTTTTGGCTATTTCTGCAAAGTGGAATGAGGGTTTTAACCACAGTCAAAAGCATTATCTGGGATTAGAATACCTTTATCATGCAAGGTTCTACCCATTTCACATGGTTCAACAGTACTGAGATTGTTAGTGTTGACAAAACAGTGCTGGGTTTTCCACACGATAATTTTCTATTCATAGGTCCTTCACCTACCCACAGAAGGGTAAGAGAAGCAGAAAAAAATGATAATAAATTTGATGTTACACAATTTACAATACTATTTCTATACATTTTTTTCACAAAGAAAAATATTATACATTTGACTTAAAGTAACTGACATAATTTTATTAAATGAATTTATTTTTAGTGTTATATTTGTCCCAGGGAGTTAACAAACAGCATGCAAAAACTTGCTTCCTTTTTGGGTAATAAGGCTTTAAGACTTTATAGTTTCATTTACTAAAGAAGTCAATTGTCATACATATTCACTGAAATTTCTTGCTTGCATCTAGCTACAGGCCACCCTTGTAATTCATTTGCACTATAAACTCCTTTTAGGTAGGATCATGAAGGAGCCCTCTTCAGGTTCCCCTCATATGCAACAGTCACCTTTTGAATTCACACTCCTAATTTACAACATGCTGCTTTTTTGAATTTTTGCTGCTATAATGATGCCATCATCTTCTGAACTCATTAAGATCCCACATAGGTTTATATGTGTTGCAGTGACATCTTTATCTCTCAGAGCAGTTTGGAAACCTGCAGGGGTGTGGAATTGCTACAGATGGACCGTTATGCAAAACTGAGTATATCAGGCCTCCCCAAACTGAAAAGGGAACATATTCTGGAAGGTAGAAGAGACATATGTTCCAGCCATAGATGTTGGTTTATGGAGGTCAGATCTGCACACTGATTGTTTTCCATTAGTGGCTTAGAGGTAGCTGATCATAAGTTTTTATTTACAACTTTAAGAGATCTGAAAGAACTGTGCTGATAGTTTACTGGATTGTAAACCTCCTGTTCTCAAAGGAAACAACATAGATATTAGAAGCAGCCAATGCTTTATTGAAATATAGTAATAGAAATAAAAGAAAATGGATTATTATAATGCTGAGTGGACCAAAACAAAATAAAACAAAATGAAAAGCATCAAATGAAAGAATAGTATATTTTAAGATTTCACTAAACCTAATCAAGATCTTCTAAGTGGAATAAACTGAATTTTCAAAGTAAACAATCAGAAAAGCAACCTAGATTTCACTGCTCTCAATTTCTAAATAACCTTTCCAATTATAACTACCTTTCTTTATTCTTTATTCTTAACATTCTATTCATTAGAAAGGGTCTATTCATTTGCAGAACTCCTGTAAGTTAGAACTTCATTATAGAATAAAGTGAGTTGGGAACTGAAAAAAGCCAATGTCACCCATGACTAGTCTGTAATTTATAATGGAGTATAAAGACTGAAGTATATAAACAGCTCAAAAGTAATCTCAGTTAGAAAAAAAAAAATTGCAGAAAGTAAAGAAGATTGGGTTTTATGGCTCCATACTACTAGTTTCCAAGTTATAGTTCTAGTACCAAGCTCATTAGAGTAGGCCAATAACAAAACACTTTTTATTATTTTTTTTAAAGATTTTATTTATTTATTTGACAAAGAGAGAGATAGCAAGAGCAGAAACAAAGGAAGGGGGAATAGGAGAGGGAGAAGCAGGCTCCCCGCTGAGCAGAGAGCCCAATGTAGGGCTAGATTCCAGGACCCTGGGACCATGACTTGAGCCGAATGCAGACACTTAACAACTGAGCCACCCAGGCACCCCATAAAACACTTTTTAAATTACTATGGTCCACATCGATTTCAACAAACACAGGATAGCAAGCAAAGAACACAGAACGGGGGATGCGTATGTGGCTCAGTCAGTTAAGTATCTGACTCTTGATTTCAGCTCAGGTCTTGATCTCAAGGTCACGAGATCGAGTCCTGCTTCGGGCTCTGGGCTGGGTGTGGGGGCTGCTTAAGTATCTCTCCCTCCCTCCTTCCCTGCCCCTCTCACCTCAGTCCGTCTCTTTAAAAAACAACAACAACAACAACAAAACCACCACACAGAATGGGTGTGCAAAGAAGCATGGAGAGAAAAAATTTTCAATCTTACAAAAACTACATTAGTATATGATGAGTATATTCTTGTCATTGACCTCTAATTATTGGGTAAATTACTTTTCTAAAGTCAAATAGGGGTATAGCAAAGGAAGTACATAATTTATTGCTCTCAAATTTGTCATTCATTGCCTAGTTAAGTCTTGTGTGTTTGCAATAGTTAAAAGGAAGTATTTTATGGTGTAATTAGAATATATAGAAGTATTTTATGGTGTAATTAGAATAATTAGAATCATAACATTTCTTTCTTTTAAATTTTGTCAGATAAAACACAACTATCTGCCACCCGGACTAATTATTACAATAGAAAATTTTCCTGGGTTTAATATATTGGACATCATTTGATAAACCCTAAAAACATTCTTGAACAAAACATATTTCCAGTTTATGAAATTCTTTATGAAAACTTCTATATGAAATTCTTGGTAGCAAGAATAAGAATGTAAATAAGAACAAGAAACTTAAGGAGATACAGTTCTATACAACTCAAGAGAACCTTAGGAAGATAGCAAAGGAAACTAAAATGATGATTGGAACTAGAAAGAAGTGTGTGTGTGTGTGTGTGTGTGTGTGTGTGTGTGTGTTAGAGAGAGAGAGAGAGATTTCTTTGCTTATTTCTTCCGCAAGGTGTATTGTTTCCTTATATCGGAAGGATTATTTATGCTTGATAGGCACATATTTCAGTGTTTCTGTTTTAATCAGTGAAGCTTTTGATAACAAGAAGCAGAATACTTAACCTCTAGTGACACAAAATATAAGGACATGCACTGTTTAAAGCAAAAAAATCTCAAGACACTTGACTCCAGAATTTGCCTAAATTTTCTTGTTTTTCTCATGGTCACAACTTGGCTGCTACAACATCAGACCTCATTTCCTCATATGTGCATGTTTTAATACAGGAAGGAGAGGAGAATGGTCTAGAGAAAAGAAAGAAAGAAAGAAAGAAAGAAAGAAAGAAAGAAAGAAAGAAAGAAAGAAAGAGAAAGAAACATTTCTATGCATGCCTTATTTTTTTTATCAGCGTCACTAACATTCTGGAAGTCTTCCTTCAGTCTCATTGACTAGAATTGTGCCATTGAACTTCGCTAGCTTCAAAGTAATCTGGGAAGAAGAGTATCTGTTTTTTTTTTTTTTTTTTTTAACCCTGAAATGTAGAAAATGGATAAGGAAGAAAAGTAGTCAGGAGGCCTCATAATATCCAATGATCAAGATCTGCCCCCAAACTGAGCTACATTTAATATTAATTTTATATTTCATCTATGCAGAGAACTGATGAAAGATGGCTAGGCAATCCCATTGAGGTTGTACATTTGTTGTCAGATAGGCATGTTCAGAGTTGAGTTTCATCCAATTCACCTTCTCTATTTTTAGGAAATAAAATTACACTGAAAGTTCATGTACGTTCCGTGTTGTAAAGTTCAGATTTTGCTCATTTTTTTTTCTTAGTCATTAATTTTGCATGTTCCACCTCAGGTTTTATTTTCTATGATATTTTTTCATCAAAAGAAAAGAAGTTTGTTAGTGTACTGCTGTGAAGCTAGTATACTGAATTGCCAATTTGTTCTCACATAAAGTTTACTTGAAATTCTATATGAAATTTTAAATTTAACAATATGAATATCTGGAGTAATAAGCTAACAATAAATACTAGGTTTAACTTTTTTTTTTTTCCTCAAACACAGTTAACACGAAGTAAATTAATAAAAAGTGTTTTTATGATCAGGAGCCAATTTTTGAAAGTATGTGCTGACCAAGTGTTATGAATAAATTATTAGGGGTCATATCTATACTTCATAGTAAAGGGAATATATTTATTGCATTTTTCACAGTAACAACTTTCATGGAAATCTTTTATGTTATTTTGTTCTACTCATTTCTTATTCACTATTTTCCTTCTTATTTCCCTTTAAAATTGGGCAATGTCTCTATTTTGTCAACATTTGTTTTTATTTGAATAAAATAAAATAGAATAATTCAACTACTAGAGGTAGCGGATTTGCCACCAAAATCTTGGCTTTTTTTTTTTTTTAATTTTTAAGAATTATTGGATGGGGAGACAAACCATGAGAGACTGTGGACTCTCAGTCCACAAAACTGAGTCCAAAACTGAGTCCAAAACTGAGGGTTTTGGAGGGGAGGATGGGGATTGGGTGAGCCTGGTGGTGGGTATTAAGGAGGACACGTATTGCATGGAGCACTGGGTGTGGTGCATAAACAATGAATTTTGGAACACACACAAAATAATTAAATTAAATTAAATTAAATTTTTAAAAAAGAATTAATTCTTTAATTCTGTTGGAGTTGGTAACTGGAAAGCCCTCTACTTTGTAGGTCATTACTGCTTAAATCATGATCTAAGGTAGAATTCTTATTTCAGTTCAGGAAATAGAAAAGTCCCCAAAGTCTTTCAATTTTTGTATTGCACACATGTTTTTCTAGTACATACTGGGTTTTCTTAAAGCCCATTATAGGGGCACCTGGGTGGCTCAGTGGGTTAAAGCCTCTGCCTTCGGCTCAGGTCATGATCCCAGGGTCCTGGGATTGAGCCCCACGTCGGGCTCTCTGCTCACCGGGGAGCCTGCTTCCTCCTCTCTCTCTGCCTGCTTCTCTGCCTACTTGTGATCTCTGTCAAATAAATAAATAAAATCTTTAAAAAAAAAAAAAAGCCCATTATATATGTAACATTTTAATATCTAAAATTATTTTTAAATAGTTGAAATAATACTTTCATTTGGTTCATTCCAAATAAGTGCTTTTCCATACTCAATGAATTTAATGCAAGTTCAATATATTAAAATAATTGTATTTTAAAAGAAATTACCAGTGCTCAGTTCATTTTGGTATCATAATGTTAGTAATACTCATTATAGCAAAAAGGCAGTGTATTCAATTTGTTCTGACACTGTGTAATCACTTGGATTGCACTTGATCACATAGTAGAAAGCCCGTCATCTTGCAAAATGCCACTGAAAAATATATCCTATCTCTAGAAACCCTGGAAGCTCTCAGTAATTTGAGTTGCTGAGGGGCAAGTACATACGATGTAAATACATCAATCAGGTTAATGCAATGAACATTCTTCCATTGGATAACATTTGAATATACATCTGAAATGCAGAAGCATAATTAAGGCAAATGAGTCTAGTATGTTAATATTCCAATCCAGAATAGGAAAAGTTTTGCAGATTTCTCCAACTTGTACTAATGACTGAAATGAAAGTATTATTGTCTGGACAAATGAGTTGTTTCATTTAATACTAAGGCAAGTTTTCTTAAATTCATTACAATGGCCATTTGGACTGGATATTTCTTTGCGGGGGGGGTGGGGGGGCTCCCATCCTGTGCACTGTAGAATGTTTAACAGCATCTCTAGCATATTCATCAGTCGCCAGTAACATCCTCCCAGGCCTGTTAAAAAAAAAGTGTCTTCACATGTTGCCAAATATCATCTGGGGAAAAAAACTGCCACCAGTTAAGAACTACTGAACTAATGGGTTGAATCAAATCATTTAAATTGTGTGTTGGCCAATTTGGAGATTTGTTAAGAATAACATGTTTTCAACATTATGGATATGGTGAATAATAGTTTCGTTAACATTTGTTTGTCAAGGAAAACAGATTAATAAAACATGTAGTCTCTGCCACATATAAACAAGAGAAATGGTTCCAATACTCACAAAGTACTTAAACTTTTCTCATTCTGATTTGCAGATAGAATGATTAAAAAAATATTCTCAAAAGTGTGTTTTTAAACTATTATCTTACTAAATAAAACAAGACCACTAAATGTGTGAACCTGATTCTACCTATTACATTGATACCTCCTTTTTTCAAATTATCTAGGACACAGCTATCCTTAACACTTTCTACATAGAATTCAAAGTGTCCACAAATTGTTTTCTTAATTCACTCTTTTCTCAGAGATTTGTTTCTTGGCCTGCTTATAGTTTAAATTAAGACCAACCGGAAGTATATGTTTAGTCAAAGCACAGTTAGATATTTTGATGGAGAGAGTTTGCTTTGGCATGAAACACTGTTGTTTATTTGTAATCCTCCCTGTGTATGTAATTTCAAAGCATTTTAGACTCCCCAGTTAATGAGTTAGCAGCAGCCTCTATCCCCTGGGCTTAGTCAATTTGATACCGTTTCCATGTAGGTTGTCATAGCTGTGTTGACTTCATTTACTTTATTGAGAAATAAAAATCAGATTCTTCTTAGTGTAGGGAAATAAAATGTCTTGCTTATCCTCTTTCAGTTTCTTCCACACATTCATATAGTAGATTTCTGGCTACTTGCTACATCTCTACAAAAGAGTATGCTGACTAGATGGAAATATTAATTGGCATTTTCTTTTGAATGTTCTGGATATTTGAATAGATCTGTTTCTTTACAAAAGTCACATCTTTTCAATGCTACTATCAACCTCTATATAAAAACATAATAATATTATGAAATGGAGCAGCATTTATGTTAACTTGATGGTAATTGTAATTACACAAGACCATAAGTGCTCACAGGATGAACCAGAGGAAGCAGGAAAGATTGGATCCTTGTTAATTCCACAATACATGTTTTTCAAAAGACATAATTTCATCCACGCAATCTTTTTTTCTTAACATCTTTTAGTTCAGTTTAGTTTTTTTTTTGTACAAAGTAAATTTACAAAACTTCATGGAAGCCAACATGGCTAATTAATTAAGTGCAAATTTAAAGATACCATGGTATGTTACAAATAAACTGAAATCCCATTTTAGAAATATCTCTTCTAATGCTGTGTTTGTCAGATTTCTTCTGTTTTTGATGATGTCTAAGAAATACCTTGATATTTCAGGGGCTTACAACAAAAGCATTTTTCTTACTCAGGTCTGTGAGTGGACTAGAGTGGTTTGGATTGAAGCTATAGGTCAGGCTTTTCTCACGATGAATACCAGAAGAACCAGAGGCCAGGAAAAATCATGGCTACCAGTATTCCGTTGGTTATAGGAAATCACATCAATGGACAGGGAAATAATCTCCAGAAATTCTGTTGATGGGTTTTGTGATATTAATGGTATGGATGCACAGTTAAGGAAGAGAGTGAAAGATTTTGGGAACTGCTTATACCACGAGGGCTGAATTGTCCAAGCAGACTTACCAATTCACAAATAATACTCAACACCCATCTTTGCTAATGACTGGTAATGGATACAAAGCAAAAACTAGGCACAGGGATAGCCATCCTCTCTGGAATAACCTGTCTCCGAACCTGTCAGATGCAACTTCTGAGAGTAACTTTCTCTACACTGGAGCACATTTTGGTTTTGAAGTAACAGCTAAGCACCTACAATTTGTAAAGCTTTTTAAATACTTTGATACCACCCTGAGAAAGAAAGCTTGTATGGAAACTTAGATTATTGATTTTAGATCCCTCTTCTTTTCTAATATACATATTCAGTGCTACAAGTTTTCCTCTAAACGCTATTTTCATTCCATCTCACAGATTTTTGATGTTACATTTTTCTTCTCTTTTCTTTTTTAAAGATTTTACCTATTTATTTGAGAGAGAGAGAGAGAGAGCACGGGCAGAGGGAGAAGCAGACTCCCGGCTGAGCAGGGAGCCCGATGTGGGGCTCAATCCCAGACTCCAGGATCATGACCTGAGCCAAAGGCAGTGGCCCAACCAACTGAGCCACCCAGATACCCAATTATTATTTTAATTCAGTTGAATACCTTTTAAAATTTCTCTTCAGATTTTTTCTTTGACCTGCATGCTAATTAGAAGTATTTTGTTTAATCTCCATGTGTTCGAAGATTTTCCAGTTATCTTTCTGTTATTGATTTCTCATTTAATTCCATTGTGGTCTGAGAGCAAAACTGTATGATTTTTATTCTTTTAAATTTGTTAAGATGTGTTTTGCAGCCCAGAATGTGGTCTATCTTGGTGAATATTCTGTGTGAGCTTGAGAAGAATGTGTATTGTGCTGTTGTTGTATGAAGTAGTGTACAGATGCCAATTGTATCCATTTGATTGACGGTGTTATTGGGTTCAACTCTATTCTTAATGATTTTCTTCCTGGTGGATCTGTCCATTTCTGAGAGAGGGGTGTTGAAGTCTCCAACTACTCTAGTGCATTCACCTGTTTCTTGTAGTTTGATCAGTTTTTGCCTCATACAATTTGGCATTCTGTTACTAGCTACATATACAGCAAGGGTTATTATGACCCCTTTACCGTTATGTAATACCCTTTATCCTTGAAGTTTTCTTTACTGTAAAGCCTGCTCTGTTTAAAATTAATATAATTAGTCCTGCTTTCGTTCAATTGGTGATAGCATGGCATAATTTTCCCCATTTACTTCTAATCTATATGTGACTATATTTAAAGTGAATTTCTGGGGCTCCTGGGTGGTGCAGTTATTTAAGTAGCTGACTCTTGATTTCGGCTCAGGTATTGATCTTGGTGATGGACTCTGAGCCTGCATTGGGCTTCACACAGCACAAAGTCAGCTTCAGATTCTCCGTCCCTCTCCCTCTGCCACTTACACTCATGCTCTCTGTCTCTCAAATAAATAAATCTTTAAAAAACATAAAAAATAAAGTGAGTTTCCTGGGCAGTGGTTTTTTTTTTTTAAGATTTTATTTATTTATTTGACAGAGAAATATCAGAAGTAGGCAGAGGGGCAGGCAAAGAGAGAGGGGGAAGCAGGCTCCTCGCCGAGCAGAGAGCCCGATGCGGGGCTCGATCCCAGGACCTTGAGATCATGACCTGAGCCAAAGGCAGAGGCTTAACCCACTGAGCCACCCAGGCGCCCCCTGGACAGTGTTTTTGATACACTTTGACAGTCTCTGTCTTTTCATTGGTGATCCTAAACCACTGAAATTCAAAGTGACTATTGATATAGTTGGATTGGTATCTACCATATTTGTTCTGTTTTCTATTTGCTACCCTTGTCCTTAGTTCCAGCTTTTCCTTTTTTTTTTTGCCTTTGGTGGTTTTCATTGAGCATTTTATTTATTTACATTTTCTTTCCTCTTTTAGCATTTAGTTATATTTATTTGTTTATTTGTTTTACTTTTTTCAGTGGTTGTCCTAGATTTTATAATATCCATATACGACTAATCCAAGTTAACTTTAAATAACACTGTACCACTTACATGGGTAGTGTGAATCCTTTAAAGTACCAAAATAATCCTTAGTCCTTCCTCCTGTCCCTTATATCATTACTGCCATTAATTTTACTCCTTTATAGGCATTCATAAGCATATATATGTATATACACAAATACATATGTAAGATACATACATAAGCACACATGATCAATACTATTATTATTTTGAAAAAAACTGTTATGTCTTAGATCAATTAAGAATAAGAAAAATAAAAGTTTTCTTTTTAAATTTTCCTTTTACTCATTCTGGTTTTGATTCTTTTACTTTTTTTTTTTTTTAATAGAGAATTGAGTTTCTGATGTATATCATTTTCCTTTTCTCTAAAGAACTTATTCAAGCATTTCTTGTTAGACAGGAGTACTGCCAACAAATTCAATTTTTGATTATCTGTTAAAGTCTATTTCTTCTTCACTTTTGAAGGATAATTTCTCAAGGTACGGAATTTATGGCTGGCAGGGTTTGTTTGTTTGTTTGTTTGTTTTTCCTCACAATACTTTAAATACTCTATTCTTTTCTCGCTTGCATGGTTTCTGATAAACCAGATGTAATTCTTATCTTTGTTCCTCAACAGGTTAAGGTAATTTTCCCCTCTGACTCCTTTCAAAATTTTTTTCTTCGTATTTGATTTTTTGTAATTTGAAAATTAAATGTCCAGGTGTCTTTGTCATTTATGCTCTTCGGTGTTCTCTGAGCTTCCTGGATCTGTTATTTGGGGTTGGACATTAGTTTGGGGGAAATTCTCGGTTATTGTCATTTCAAATATTCTGTTTATATTTTTTCTTTCTTCCTCTTAGAGTATTCTTATTGTACTTATATTACACCATCCATAGTTGTCCTACAGTCCCTGGATATATCATTATGTTTTGTTTTCAGTTTTTCTTCTCTTTGCTTTTTGGTTTTCTAATGCTACAGATACATCCTCCAGCTTAGACATCTCTCCTCAGTCATGTCCAATCTACTGATAAGCCCATCAAAGGCATTCTTCATTGCGGTTACTGTTTTGTTTGCTTAGTTTTGTTCTTTTATCTCTAGCATTTCATTTTGATTCTTAGAATCTGCGTCTCTGCTTGCATTGCCCATCTGTTTTTATAGTCTATTTTATCTGTTAGAGCTCTTAGCATGTTAATCATAGTTTTAAATTCCTGGCCTAATAATTCTAACATACCTGCCATGACTGGTTTTAATACTTACTCTATGTCTTCAAAGTATGTTTTTTGCCTTTTGGTATGCCTTATCATTTTTTCGTTAATAACCAAACATGATATACTGGGTAAAATGAACTGCTATCAATAGACCAACAGTAATGTAGGGGTAGTGTGGAAAGAGGTTAGTTCCATGGTTCCATAGTTCTATGATTAGGTCTCAATCTTTTAGTGAGCCTATACCTCTGGTCTGGGAACTTCACAAGTGTTTCTGTTTTAATGTTTGTTTTGTTTTTGTTTTTCTCTCCTACTTAGATGGAACACGATGGCTAAGATGTCTGGAATTCAGTATTTTTCTTCCCGGACGAAGTTAGGTTTTGCTAATACCCCAACAAATTAAACCCTAGTGAGTAGTTTCCCCTAATGACAGGCTTCCTTAAGAACAGAATGTTTCGTGTATTTCAAAATGGTTCTTTCTCTCTTCTCTCTGTCAACGCTAAAAGAGATTTTTCTCTGATGTTAACAG
This sequence comes from Martes martes, assembly GCF_963455335.1. Taxonomy (NCBI): domain Eukaryota; kingdom Metazoa; phylum Chordata; class Mammalia; order Carnivora; family Mustelidae; genus Martes; species Martes martes. The sequence continues at coordinate 94,557,537 of NC_137889.1, forward strand.
TGGGGAGAATGGTCAAGCTCCTGGAAATAAATCTCACAATATTGTGGAAGCCCCTCTATAACAGGGTCTCCCTGAAATTTTTAACTCCCAGAGTTGACTGCACTGAGTCTCTAGCAATTTATCAATTACAGTTCAGTTTTTCCTACCCTGGTCCTGGTTTCTGGTGGTTGCCGTTTGTGAGTCTCTGCTCTGATAAGATAGGTAAGCCATGATGATCTGTATTCGCTTGTTTTTCTATGCAACATTGGAGGCAGCATGTTGCCCTGTGTCTGTCTTATGGCTCCTAGAGGAGTTGCTAGATTCTCATTCTCTTCAGTTTTTTACTCCTAGTTAGAACAGCATGGTGACTTCGAAGCTACTTTCATGTAAAAACCAGAAATCCAGTACTACTTTTTAATTTTCATGCAGAACTTTCATGCAGAACCTAGAAGTCCAGTATTTTTTTTTTAAAATAGGGTTTAGGTATATGGATTTTTCATTAATATAATATCTAAATCATATATACATAAATATAAAATACATCCTACCTTCAATTTGGCAATATAATTCTATAACTGTTGAACTAATAGTGGAAATTGGAGTGATTATTATTTTCTTTTCATTCACTTTTTATATTTACTGAAGCTAAACAAAGGGAAGGAGGAAAAAAAAAAGAGAAGAAATAGTCTACCAATTATAGATGAAGTTATCCTCAGAACCATACACACACCTAAAAATTGTATTTCTACCTCTTGTATGATGTCTTGGCTAGAAGCTGAAAATAGCAGTTAACATATTTACCAAAGATCAGAATTAGAGATAAATATGAGATGCTTGCCAGTAGGTCTAGTCCCTCTGATGGGAACACAATCAAAACCCAAACATCACATATCTTCTTTGAGTCTAATTCCTCCTGATAGTTTACTCATTGTTCTAATCACTTCATTCATATTCTTCAGAGTGCAACTGCAATCTGTCAAACTCACTTCAGGACCAAAAAGAGAGGTTATTAATTTTTTTTATTAAAAATTTTTGTATGTCCGTTATGAGTATTTTTAAACAAACATTTAGGTAGTGTTAGAGTCAATTTAACATCTTTGGATTCTTTCAAGAAAACAAACACAGACTTGACTGTATAAAAATATTTTCCTTATTCAGAAAAGGAGGTCATTTCCATGTCAGGGCTATATATTAATAGAGTGGCTGTTTCTGACATACTTTATTCACATGGAGATCATCACTTCTTTAAAAAGGCATATTAAAATTCCATGTATCTATCAATGAAACAGGTTGCTGGAAAAGAGTTTCTCCTAATACAACATTATCAATCATGTTGAAGACATTGCTATTCAAAATGAACAAACCCCAGTGTTACTGTAGTGAGATAACTGCATTGTGTTTCAAAGCTCTTATCTGTCAGCAGTGATGTTTTGGCATTTTGATAGTCCTTTCACTTGGAAAAAGAAAAGTTTCATTTTATGACAGGAGAAATAGAAAAAAATAGTGCTACAATAAAATTCAACATGTGAGAAGAATTTGTGATTTAGAATTATGATCTCATTTTAATCTTAATTAAAAGAGATTGACACCAAGAAGTATATATATTTTTTAACTCACATCTGATAAGTAATTTTGTAAATCAAGGATTCAGTTTTAGTGCACAATTTGACCCACTTTAACCTAATCCTTAATAGATATTTCATAGGGAATTATGTGCAGGAGGTATATACTTAATAACAATCAAGATTTACAATAAACTTTAGGATTATTTACTCAGAGCAGCAAATCTGTAATTTCTCTTAACTCCTGGTGAACAAATCTCATTTTCTACCCAGATAGACAACTTAAACACCAATATATTCAAATTTATAGAGTGAAACATACAAGAATGATCTTGATAGATGATTAGGATATGCCTAATGGTTTTCCATTATGAAAACAATTGTGAAAACCATAGATAAAAACGTTCATTTTTCTAAAAACTTTTTTCCTGTTTGAAAATAAATACAATTTTATATTGTATGGTTGTGCATTTCTGAAGCCAACAAATAACTATCTTTTAATAGCTGCAATAACAGCTTGCATTTTTCAAATATTTTACTCTTTTCCCACTTGTAAGTGGGAAAAGAGTAGTACCTCCATTTTGCAGATGAATAAACTAAAACTTGAGGATTTTATTTAGGAAGTTATATATCCAGGCTGCATTTTTCCCTTTGTAAAATTTTTAAATGTAACAATTGCATTTTATTCACAAATGCCCATGGTATAGCCTCTTAATACATATTTGCTTAAATTAAATTAAATTATTTTTTCTCTGTGTCCCACAATATCAGAAGGTTAAGTAATATAAGTAATATATGTATGTATATATAATAAATAACACAAATAATATGTGACATACAAAAATATAATATTTTTAATATATTAAGTAGAACAGTATGCCGTGTATAACAGTATACTATAACTTTTATAATATTAAAATAGTATAATACTACTCATTTATATATTTTTTCCTCTCGTATTATTCCCATCACTGCTTACAGAGAATAAAATCAAAATTACATCTTTCTTTGTAATTTTTCTCTACACATTTTCTTTTTCTACTTTGAAATAGTAATATGCCACTATAATATTTGGGCTTTGGAAATGTACATAAATTTCATAATTTCAATATGATAAAATTATAATTTTAAAAAATGTAAGCTGATTTTATATATGCATTCACTAGCTCCTTGCCAAGGCTTATGCTAGTTAAATTCAAGAGCTCGGAGCACTGTGATTTATTACATTTCTCTTTCCACACCCAACTGCATTTGTCTAAGCTCGTCCTTCCAAGTCCCGTATCTCTGACTACAAATACAGAACCTGGATGGAGTAGCTGAGGCTACAGTAGTTGGATCAAGGTAGAAGGTACCCTGGAGAATCACTAGGTAAAAATTGGGTCTCTCAGACTTCCAGACCTTTCTTCTCTGAACCAAAGATTTTTGTTCATCACATTCAAAGCTTGAAAGGATTTTATTTCAACATCATTTTCCAGTCATTTTCTACTGTATCTCCAAGTCTTTAGTGTTGCTCTTCGAAGTACATTAACATACTTTTAAGACGTTTCATTTTAATCATTTAGTTAAGTTTATTTTTAGTCTAGTTATCATTGTTTTAAGAACTTCTATAATGAATTAATGGAAGAATAAGCTTATTCCAAGTTGATTTTGCTACTCATTTTTGTTGTAGATTTGGCGACTCATTTTGTTCCTTGTATTATAGATGGAAATGATAATCCCCAAAGCTAATGTAACATTTTAAGAATGATAATCAAATAAGACATAGATTATCACATATTTGTGTTTTTCAATACAAAGTGAAAAGGACGAGATATGGGAAAGGAAAATGCGATAATTTTTTAAAAGATATTTTGAGACAATAATAGTAAATTTTATTTGCATTTTTAACTTAAGTGATGAATGCAGAAAGAACCCAATGACTTTTCAGAATCATGAGAAAATCTGAAATTAGTTTTAAAATATGTGGTGAGGATGAAGGAGCGCACTTGTGATGAGCACTGGGTGATGTGTAGAGGTGTTTAATCACCGAAGCTAATATTACTCTGCATGTTAACTCGCTGTTAAATAAATTTTTTTTTCTAAAAGAAAGACGATATTACTAGGCAAAAAAAGCAAAACGGTGTAAACATGAGATTAGGTTTAAAGAAGATCTCATTTAAATTCTGATTAAAAAAAAAACAACTGTCATTGTGGCTCATTGACATTGGTTTCTTTTTGGTGCAATCACACTGTCTTAGCAAGACGTTTCTGGGACATAGACAGTTTGTACAAGTTTATTTACTCACAGTGAGAGAACATTTCAAGCTGATAGCTTTAATTATTTTAGCTGATTCCTGTGATTGCATTTATGGAAGGGCCCAAAGAGGTGACTATTTGTGGTTGATTACTCCCAGGCATAACTTACATGAGGCTCTGAGGCATCCCCAGCTTGAAAAATTAGCTTGATCTTCTTCAGAAAACTCTAGTAACAGAAGACATGTGAGAAATATAAAATATGAACATTTTGAGAATAAATGTCTCAAATTCATAACTATAGCTTGAGATGCAAGAAGTTTTTATGGAATTCATAATTTGCTTGAATTACATACAGCATCAAACACAGATTTGCACATAATAGGTATCTAGCATTCATTCATTGCATGCATAGTGATCAAAAATTTTCTCTACTACTTTAACAATTCATTTGCTTTCTGTTTTTTTTTTAAGCTCCTGTCTATCTATATCTAATCTGCCATACCTAACATATTAGTGTAGAATCTCCCTCCCTGAAGCTTATTCTGTTAAAAATACAAATTTAAAAGCACTGGATAATATTTATTGAGCACTCAATGTGTGTTGGGCACTGCCCTAAAATGTATTAACTCATTTAATTCTATGAAAATGCTCAGTGGTGTATATTAGTATCATTTCCTCTTTAGTGGTGAGGAAATAGGACCCATACAAGTTAAATAACTTTCCTGAGGTCATACAGCTAAAAAGCATAAGAACTGGAATAAAAATCCAGATACTCTAATTTCAGAGCACACACATTCAATCAATGCACTGGAGTTTAGATTTTATTCTGTCCTAAACATCTTTGAAATGGTATTTGTTCTTTCTCCATCTTTTTTTCCCTCTCTCCCTGCCTCCATCCTCCCTACCCTCCCTCTGTCCCTTTCTCTGTCTGTATTATAAATGCTACAGAAAATCAATGTGCAGTAGTATCAAGATATATGGAGAAGAGTAACATAGTAACTTTACTACATTTCTTTTATCTCATTACTATTAAGTCCTCACTCAGTAAACAGGCCAATATCTGAAGAGGCTGAGAGTGATTGTAATCACTACTCTAGGGTAAACATGTGTCTAGAAAAACTGTTACTTAATCAACAGTTCTCTCTGCCTGACACATAAATGACTGCTCTTCTAAGCCATTTCTAATTCCTAGTACTCTCTAAAATTTCTTCTCTTAAGCTAACACTACAGCAAACCATTCTCTGATTGCTGTACTATAAACTGACTATTCTAAATGAGGTTGCCTGGGAATCTAGTGATAGTATACATTTTTTGAAATTAAAGTTCTGTTAGCTCTTCAGTGATCTCTTTTGCCACATTACTTATAGAAGCCTATTTCAAGTTAAAGCAAGGTTGTCTCACAGTGGTCTGTTTCCTCTATTGTATTTCCCGGTGAAAAGAAGAGCTTGTTTATTTGGATTTTTCATCCACATTCCAGGATACCCTCCTCCCTCCTCCTCGGTTATCAAAATCTAACTCTCATTTATGACCTACTTTATTTTTGTTTCATCAGATATTTCTTAAGCAGGGACTATGTGCCAATAAAAAAAAAATACTTTAAAAATGCTACCATTTTTTTAAGGGAATTAAGAGTTAATGTGCTTCTTTAGCAAAAAATTCTTTAAGTAGTTCAGGCCAAATTGATCCCACTCACATTAAAATGTGTGCTTTATTTAAATTTAAATAATATTTGCATACTTAATCATTTTTTTCTTTTAGATAAATACCTTGCCTTTATTTGATTAATACTGAGTAACCTAGACTAGCAACTGTAAACTCCTGAAGAATGTGGACACCTTGCATTACACAGCCTTTGTATTACTTTGGCAACGTCCTTAATAGTTGATTGAATCACTGATTATAGACTTAATCTCTGCATGATTATAATCTTTAGTAATCCATTAACTCAAACTTTATACTTCAGGATCATCCAAGTAAAAGAGTAAAGTTGTGTGAATAAGGGTAATATAAATTACAGTAAAGCATATAACTTTGCTGTTGAAAAGGGACTTTTGCATACATGTTTTCATTTGTGATGATCAAAAACTCTATGAGGCAAATAGGGTATAATGATCACTGTTTGCTTCATAGGTATTTGTGTTGGTAAAAAGCAGTAAGAACACCTTTGAAATGAAATCTTTAAAATTAGGGAGCCTCTCATTATGTTGTTACTACGGGGGTAAAACATTTCTTTGTAACTGAAGCATCTAACTCTCATTAAAACAATTTTCATGGATATCATTTATGGGAAGAGTTCAAGGCTGTATGACATAGAAGGTGTTATGAGCTATAAAACATTGCAGGGTTTCACAGAAAGACTAGTGAAGAAAATATTACCATAAGAAATATTGTTTCCAGAGGTTGCTTTTTTGATAGTAATCCACATGGATCCTAATTTCTTTGTCTTTCTCTTTAAAAAAAAGAAAAATTATCAGTAATCAGATTCTCCTTTTTTAGGGAGCTAGAGATGGAAGAAAAGACAATCAGTTTAGTGATATATATAGATATTTATATCTATTTATATATCTATCTATTTACATAGTACGTTAGAAAAAGAATGTTTTATTACAAGTAAATAAATTTTTCTTTGAAAGGGTCATAAACCCTTACACAGTAGAAAAACAAAAAACAAAACAAAACAAAATCCAAAATACCAGGACACTTTAAAACACCCATACTATAGATAAAATCCATCGTACTCCCTTCATTGTATACTTGCAAGAGTATACTAATTCACCAGTGGCGCCTAACCCCACATGAAAACAGGAAAATAAAAATGTCCTTATAATGAATCAAAACAGAAGTATATAAAGACACTTAAAAAAATAGAAAACCTGGGAACCTGGGTGGCTCAGTGGGTTAAAGCCTCTGCTTTCGGCTCAGGTCATGATCCCAGGGTCCTGGGATCGAGTCCCGCATCAGGCTCTCTGCTCAGCAGGGAGCTTGCTTCCTCTGCTCTCTCTGCCTGCCTCTCTGCCTACTTGTGATCTGTCTGTCAAATAAATAAATAAAATCTTTAAAAAAAAATAAAATAAAATAAAAAAAAAAATAGAAAACCTATTTCTATTTCTAGGCCAAAATGTAAACAATTAAGTTAGAATGTGCCAACTAGAGGAGAGACTGGTCAATAATAGAAATAAGAGAGTGAGAAATGTTGGTATGATGTCTCCCAGGAAACCATCTAATCTAATAACCATCTCTGAATCATGAAGAAACTGAAACCCAAAGAAAGAAAGTGATTCTTGCCCAAGGCCCAACAATGATTCACATCTGAACCAAGACTAACAAATCAGGATTCCTCACATACAACCTAGGTCTTTATTATAAGCCAACACATTTTCAGAGAAAAATGCTTTTTCTCTGAAAGCAACAGTTCCTAGACAATAGCAGGAGTAGGGGAGGCTTGGCTGGTTGGGGTTTTTTTGGTTACTGTTGTTTTCTTCTCTCTCTCTTTTTTTTTTTTTCCCCATGCTGGTGTCAATGGTTGAAAGTTTGTCATGTCAGCCTACTGTTTCAATTTTATGTCTTTCGTTGGAAGAAACATTATCTTTGTACATGTAAGTGAATTGTACACAAAGAGAATTAGTGTCAGAGATTTAAATGCAGGCCTCTTCAACAGCTTGCATAGTGCTGCTGAAAAAAACATAGAAGAGAAAGGAGTCCACGTGACTTATGCTGTACTTTTCAGGAATTATCTCCTTTCACTTCATAATTGCTGTGAGCAGTGGCCAAGCTAACTATTAAATAGTGTTTCTGACCTTATGCACTGTTCCATAGCTCTGTAAAGTATGTAGACAGTTTTTTCCCCCAGAAATAGAAATGCTTCTGATACTATGTTGAAAGGCATTATTAGTGAAATTAGAATATAATAACAAACTGCAGATGGTAAAAGATTACTTCCTGGCAAAGAATAAATCCAAGTGCATTTTATGCTAAGTGAAATGTGATTATCCATAAATTGTGATAGTGGTGATCGATTCACAAATGGGTAACTATGATCTAGCTTCTGCTGCCAACCATATGTCTTATCAGATCAAAATGAAATCACAGATTAAAGATTGAGAAAAAAATTAAATTATTTTACAATGAATTGGAAAATACTACATTAGAAAAATCATATGAGTTTAACGCTTGCTGTAATAAATTATAGAAATAGCCATTTTAGTTCATTTAAAAACCAAAATGAATTCTTCCGCTTAGTTTAAAATTATCTAAAACATACATAGTATTAAAAGATGATTTTAATCAAATAAAATTTTAGGCACTTTCAAAATGAATATTTACAGACTAAAGAGGTAAAGGACTGCATTTGATATATTACTACTGGAAAAGAATCCCTGAAATATATCATTTCTGAAGACAAATTAAATGTTCTAATCTATTACATGCACTATCATCTTCATGCTTTTAAGAAATATTTGCTGAATTTTCCTACATGCCAAGAACATCTGAGTTTAAAAAAGATGCATAATAGGGGTGCCTAGGTGGTTCAGCCTTTGGCTGGGGTCATGATCCCAGAGTTCTGGGATCAAGTCCCATATCAGGCTTCCTGCTCAGCAGGGAGCCTGGTTCTCCCTCTCCCACTCTCCTTGCTTGTGTTCCCTCTCTGGCTGTCTCTCTCTGTCAAATAAAATCTTTAAAAAAAAAAAAAAAAAAGCATAACATCTCTGCTTTCCTGGAGCTTTTATATGCTAGTCCTATCACAAAGGAGTATCAGTATTTCTAGATAGTACACGCTGAAAATGCTAAAATATTTTTGTTATGAAGGACAGTTCTTCTCACTTTGCCCATCTTACTGTTGTCAACACCACATAGGATTCTTCTTATCAGCAGGAGTAAACAGTTTCTGAGAAATAGGTAAACTGTGAGTAACATTGAAGTGAACTACTAAGGCTGAAAGACCATCTGTAGTGTACCTAAGCTATCTCCCACGACATCTGCTTTGGAGAAAACAGCTATAATGTTTATTCAATTATTCATTGATTCAGTGTATATTCATTGAATGCCTGCAATAGACCGGTGTCTGTTCTAGGTTTTAGGTATAAAGCATTGAATAAAATGGACAAAATTCCTGCTCTGATGTAGTTTCTATTTTAGTGGGGAAGAAAGAGTAAAATTAAAGAAACAAACATATATAAAGTCAAGTCAGATAATTATAAATGTTAAAGAAAAAATAAAATAGGTCATGAGATAGTAGCAGGGATATATAGAATGAGGGGCTGTAAGGGCAGAAACCTAGCATGAGGGAACAGGATGAAGGTATGTATGGGTCAAAAGTACCCAGGCAGAAGGAATACAGAGAAAAGAGAGTGCATGGAAAAATGAGACTATTGTGACTAAAGTAGACAGAGCAAGGCTGAAGGCAATAGTTTACATCAGAATTATGGCCAGTATAAGCTTATAGAAGGCCTACCAACCATGATAAGAAAGTTCCCATGGAGAATGAGTTCTTATAAGGCATGTGCCTGAATGACATTGCTATCAAGAAATAAAATATCTGGGGCACCTGGGTGGCTCAGTGGGTTAAGCCTCTGCCTTCGGCTCAGGTCATGATCCCAGGGTCCTGGGATCGAGCCCTGTATGGGGCTCTGCTCAGCAGGGAGCCTGCTTCCTCCTCTCTCTCTGCCTGCCTCTCTGCCTACTTGTGATCTCTGTCTGTCAAGTAAATAAATAAAATCTTAAAAAAAAAAAAAAAAGAAATAAAATATCAGGGATGCCTGGGTGGCTCAGTTGGTTAAGCGGCTGCCTTAGGCTCAGGTCATGATCCCAGCATCCTGGGATCGAGTCCCACATCGGGCTCCTTGCTCGGCAGGGAAGCCTGCTTCTCCCTCTGCCTCTGCCTGCCTCTCTGTCTGCCTGTGCTCGCTCTCTCTCTCTCTGACAAATAAATAAAATCTTAAAAAAATAAAAAAATAAAATATCAGTAAACTAAGTAAAATCATTCATGGTGATATTTAGAAACACAGCACTGGAGAAGGTAGTGTTTAATCCAGAAGACTGCCATGTAAAGAGGTAATGGTCATGTCGTAGGCACTTACAGAATGTTATCAGAATGATCATAGAGTGATTCGACATTTCACTTCTGCTTGCGATATAAAAAGGTGCAAAAAATAGTTGTTCCCACCATAAAAATTAAGGAAAAAAAGGAAAAGTGAAATAATCATCAAAATCATAATTTTTTTCATACCACAACATTTCTCAAAGTAACCAAAGAAACCAAAATCTAAGGAGGGGCAAGCTTCTTCAAGGACAAGCAAAACACAAAAACAGTCTGGACTTTGACAAAATACAGGAAGGAGTTTATTACCTTCCACACAGGCTGGGGGAAATCACTTAGAATTTTTATGAATTTGTAGAAGCCACATGTGAGCTACTGTGTTTAGAATAGCTGGGGATCCCAGACACAAGGGGCAGTTCATACTCACTTATAAATTATTGCCATGGCCCTCCATTGAGTGCTGGTAAGAAAGTTTGGGTCAACACGGTATCAGATACAGCTCCCCTCAGTGGTGAACGCAGGCTGTAGGCTAGCTGGCTGGCTGTAGGGAAGCGGGTACAGTATCTCTGTCACTTATCTAGCCTTTATCACCAACAAAGGGAAAGTCTTAAGGTGTTGAGTAAAAGACAAAAAAACCCAGGGGTGCTTGCTATGATCCATTGCTGTTGGTGCACTGGTCAAAGCAGAAGCTTGCTACCTCTCTACCCGTAAAAACATCTTGGATCCAGGATCTTTTACAAATATCAAGCAGAGGTCTGCTCATTCCGGGAAGCAGAAAACTCTCTCTTGACCCACCATCAAAGATAAAAAGTAGCGTTTATCTACCAGAGATGTGGGGCAGCAACATTGGGGAAGGTCTACCTTCAAGGCCAGCTTCACAAGGGCTGGCTGAGGCTGAGGCTGCCGGTGGACCAGGCCAGCAAAGACCTACTGCTGAGTAACCTGGCCGTCTACCACAGGGACTGGGTCCAGGACACAAGGGATTCCACTGCCGTATGTTTGAGAAGGAGCCCTCGAAAGCAAAGGGAGGTGCAGAACACTGAAGAAAATCTGGGAACCCAGGCCCCATTCTAAATACAAAGTAACAGCAACCCGCTGCGAGAGGAGTTTGAAGCTTATGGTGTCTTGCACAGAGTGATGACAACAAAGACACCACATATCCAGATCAGTTCCCGACTAGATTAACTCACCCACACGCTGGCAGCCTGATAGGAGGAGAAATGAACCAATGTATTCTATTTACCTCAATCTTTGCTAGCCAACAGTCCATCTAAAATAATGAGATAACACACAAAAATGCAAGAAAAAAAATCGTTTTTTAAAACGTGACAAAATTAGACTGAGCTGTATCCCAGATGTTGGAACTATCAAACAAAAACTAGAAAAATAACTATGGTTAACTATGCCTGCCAGGTAGGTGAATAACATAAATGAATAATAGGTAAAGTTTAGCAGAAAAAGAGTAAACTAAAGCAAAGTACTTAAAGGGGAATTTATAGGACTAAGTATATTAGAAAATATAAAGGTCTAAATTTGATGATCACAGCTTCTGCCTTAAAAACATAAGAGTGAAGTAAACTAAAATTAAGCAGAAGAAAGGAAATTACAAAGAGCAGAGTGGAAATCAATGAAATAGGAAACTAACAAACAACATAAAAAACAGTAACAAAAATCAATGAAACCAAAAGCTCTTTCTTTGAGAAAGTGAATAAAATTGATAAACCTCTAGCCAGACTGATTAGGAACAACAGACGATACAAATTACCTGTATCAAGGTGAGAGGCAACATCATTGCAGATTCTACAGATATTAAAAGAATTACAAGGGATTATCGTGAGCACCTGTATGTCAATAAATTTGGCAATTTAGATGAGAGGGACAAATTCCTTGCAGGATACAAACTACCAAAGTTCACACAAACGAATTTAAATAAGCTAAATATCCTTGTTTCTATTTCTGAAAGTGTTTTTATAGTGAAAAACCTTCTCACAGCTGAAATTCCACGCCCCAAAAGTCTGACTGGTGAGTTCTACCAGAGACTTAAGAGAGAAATAACACTAACTATTGTGCAGACCCTTCCAGAAAACTGAGTAAATATGACTGCCTTCCAACTCGTTTACTGAGGGCAACATTAACTTTGCAAGGACGTTTTAACATTCATAAACAATCAATTAAATTTTCATATGAGAAGACCAAGAAGAAAAATCCATGTGACCATTTCCATAGATGCAGAAAACCTTTGACAAAATTCAGTATCCATCCCTGACAAAAACTCTCAGCAAACTAGGAATAGAAGGGAACTTTCTCAACTTCGTATACAACCTGGTAAAAAAATAAAATAAAATAAAATTACAGATAGGTCACACTTGATTGTCAAAGATTGAATGTTTTCCCTCTAAGATCAGCAACAAGGGAAGGCTGGCTGCTCTTACCATGTCTATTCAGCATTGTACTGTACTAGGCAGTGCTATAAGGTATGGAAGGAAGTAAAAGTCATGCAGACTGGAAAGGAAGAGGTGCAACTGCCTTTTTTTTTTCTTTTGAAAATGATGTGATTGTCTATGTAGACAATACTATAGAATCTACAAAAAAAGGACACTAGAACTAACAAGTGCGTTTAATGAGATTCATAACACAAAATCAATATGCAATAATCTGATGTATTTCTATATTCTAGCAATAAAAATTGGAAATTAAAATAAAAAAGTACTGTTTACAACAGAATATACATACATAAAATCCTTAGTAATAAATAAGTGAAAAATCTAATTCATCAAAAGAAGTGAAAAATCTAATTCATCAAATACTCCAAAATACTGTTCAAAAATTTTTTTAATTTAAAAATTTTAAAAAGACTATATTAAATGAAGGTATATACCACACTCAGGAACCAGAAGAAGCAGTATTGTTAAGATGTCAAAAAATAATACTTTGTATAACCACTAGGCCATTGACAAAATAATATAATGCAAGAATAAATAGCGTGGTGGTAAGGGAGCATGTGGAATGGTGAAAGCTGTGGTGGCAAGAGATGGGAGCTGGAGGTAAGCATGAAAATGTAGGCCGGATGGGGTGCCTGGATGGCTCAGTTGTTAAGCATCTGCCTTCAGCTCAGGTCATGATCCCAGAGTCCTGGGACTGGAGCTCCTCACCAGGCTCCCTGCCTGGCAGGAACTTTGCTTCTCCCTCTCCCACTCCCTCCTGCTGTTTCTCTGTCTGTCAAATAAATAAATAAAATCTTAAAAAAAAAAAAAAAAGGAAAGAAAAGACAAGACAAGACTGGGACTAAGACATTAAGGGTTTTTTGTGCCACGCTGAGAGTTTAGGCTTTTTTCTGGCAGAAGTTGGAAGTTATTGGTAGTTTTATCTGTTTTCAACTTCTAATTTTGAAGTAGTTTTAGATCTATAGAACAATTGCAAAAATAGTGCAGAGTTTCCTTATATTCCTCACCCCACTTCTCCTAATATTAGCATCTTATATAACCATACTATAATTATCAAGCACAGTCAGTTAACATTGGTTCAATATCATTAACTGAACTATAAACCTTATTCAAAATTCACCAATTTCTTTAATACCTTTTTTTTTTCCTATTCCAGAATATTATTCAGGATCCTATATTAACATTGAATTGTCATTTTCTTTGGTGCCACCATTCTGTAATATTGTCTCAGTATTTTATTAATGGCCTTTAAAACACAGAAATAACATAATGAGAATTTTAAAAAATAGATATCTTTGTTTACAATGTAGAAGACTGGAGAATGTTTAAGCTTGGGGGGCTAGGAAATCTTAGCAGCTGGGAGACAGGTTTCAGTAATTGGGTTAGTAGTGATATAGATTGAAGTAAAGGACTGACAGTGACTATTTCAAGAAGAGAATAGTTTTGAGAAATACTTAGGAGGTGGAATTAACAATATGATTCAACCAAAGTTTGATGTGAAGGAGTATGGAGTCCAAGAGAGAGGAATAGTTGAAGATGACTTCTGAGTTTTGGCTTTGATATTGTGGGTAAATGGCAATAACTTCAGGAGCATTTTATTTCTGTTTTTGCTTCGTCATTCTGTCTTCCTCTTACACAAACATAAACACACACATCCTCTTATCTTTTTCTACCATGATCTTACTCTTACTTTTACAAGATATAATTTGCTAGAGTACATTAAATATTCTGTCACTCATCTTGGGAAGAATCCATTCTAATTCCAAGATGTGCCATATTATAAAAGAATAATAAGTTTAATAACTAGAATTTCCATAAAATGATGGAAAAAATTTTGAAGACAAGCATATAGAATGATATGGATCATCGTTCTTGTCACAATAATGTTTAATCCTCACACTTTGCTGGCTTGGATTATGCAGATAAAGATAAGATATCACCCGTATCAACTACAACAACATTCTGCGCTCATCTAGTTTCCTAAATTCTTATCACTGTATCTTTCATCGGCTGATGACCAGCTGCAGGGTATAGGATAGGGAAAATGTTGTTGTAGATAAACTGATCATAAGTCTGGAGGCTGTGGGGAAAAGCCTTTTTAAACATGGGTGAAGGAAAATATATCTGCCAGTAAAAGACTGACAAATCTGATTACATAATAATTTTAAAACTTATTAAGAGCTATATAAATTATACATAAATTTAAATTACAAGAAGAAGTAAAGGCAGTTATTTAACATACAAATACCAGATAAGGGGTTGGTACTGAAAATATGTAAGGCTCTCCCTCAAATGACCACAATACAGACAAACCCAGGCAGGATTCCTATGTCCGGACTGCCCCTGCCTTCTCTAGCATGCTCTCGGCACTCCAGCTACCTAGGTCTTTTCGCCCTCCAGTAGCCCATGCTCTTTCTGCCACAGAATCTTTGCACATTCTCCTTCTTCTGTCTGGAAGTATTTTCTTCACACTTTTCCATCAAAGTAACGTCTCTTCACCTAATTAGTTCCTACTTATCCTTCAGAATGCAGCTCCAGATTCACTTCTGCACAAAGGGCTTTCCCAACCCACAGTTTAGGAAAAGTGCTTTGGGCTGTCAGAATAATGACCCTTGTTGGCCTAGCAACTACTCAGGATATCATTATACATTCATTTGAATATGTTTTGCCTCTCCCATTGTATATTGGCCTATTTTTGACTACCCTGCGTCCTAAGTACCAGGCTCTTGCCTGATACGGTATGTGTATTTTATATTTGTAACATATAGATGTATATGTACATAGGTGTGTTCATTGCAGAATTGTTACTGATATTAAAAGGAAGGAGACTAATTGGAATTTCCATAAATAGAAGCCTATGAAAATATGTAATTGGAAGGTTGTAGAATAAACATAAAAATCCACATTCCAGCCGCCTTTCCACAGCTTACTGGAAATGTAAGAATGAGCCTCAAATTAGTGTTAAATAAATGAGGATAGGGATTTTATCTAATATAGCCATGTACTGGTAAAGTAATCAAGTGCAAATAAAAACACTTTATAAAACCCAAACCACTATACAAAGATAAAGAGATATTTTCTCTTTTTTTTTATATTTTGTCATTATTTTTATCATTTTTATCACATTGGTATTAGAGGAATCACTTTAGGGATTGATTGAAACTATACTCAATACCGTGTAAATTCTTCTTAATAGTTTGTTTCACCCTCGTTAAATTTTCTGTATATACTCTTTCTATTTGGAGCTGAAACATTATAGGATTAATGCCTTAATCCCAAACACAAAGGGAAAAAGAGAAAATGGTATCATAATTATTCTTTTCTCTTTTACATCCAAGAGGCTGAAATATCCTGAATCTTATAGTAAGTTAAGTGACTTACACCTTTTTATATGTGACTTTGTGTTTGAAAACTGAGTTTTTAGTTCTCTGTGGCCCAGGATTAAAGTCTGTGCTAGATGTGAATCTCAACTCTGCCACTTAATAATCGTGTGAATTTGGAGAATGCTTTCAAGTTCCCTTAACCAGTTTCTTACTTGAAAATGACAACAATAATAGCTCTTCTGCATAGAGTTGTTGTGAAATGTATATGGAAAAATACAATGACTTATAATAGGTGCTACGTTAAATGTTTAGTCCGTGTCAGGCTTAGATCACAAATGAGAGATTCATGCTGGCTCTAAGTGAATAAAAAGGTAGTCGACTGAAAATTATCCTGTTGAACTCATTGGATGGCTGGTAATCAACCATTTTAGCCATTATATTCCTTTAAAGAAGAAATTAAGTCCTAATGCTTTAATTATAATTAAATGATTTTTTTTTCTGTAGTTTCAATTCCTAAGTAGATAATTATGATTAAATTGGACCTTCTAACACTATTTATATAGAAAGACCATCTTTATTTAGAAGAATTTGTTCCAAATTATTATGTTTTTGGCAAACTACTTGATGATGTGTCAAATAAACTCTATTTTTTTATAGCCACCTCTCAGATGGTTGCTAAAAGTCATATTTGCAAATAGTGTTAAATGTCTGTATAGGCTGAATGTTTTGTGTTACTATATTCTTACAAGTATGAAAGCAAATGTCAGGTGCGTTTTGGTGGTTCAAAAAGAGAAGAAAGCAATTATCAACACTGGGCTTGTGACTCATTAATGAATTAAAGAGAAAAAAAGAAGTTAAATTAAATTCAGCTTTTGTAGAAAGAATACAAATCTTTCTCATCTGCCATGGAAGCTTACCTTATTTTCTCATTTCTAACAGTTCACTGATTATAACATTCAATATTGATTAGCGATTTTTTTCAAGAAAAATAATCCAGCATATTAAATGTATTGATCAATTTTAAAACAGGCCCTGATTTCAGATATGACAAAATACAGAAGCTACACACATTTTAGAATGGTGGAAATTTGATACTCTATATTTGAATTGGAGGAACTTGAAAGAGTGAAGACTCATTCCAAGAATAAACTTCTTAGTTTATTATTAGAAATGAAATGGAGACAAGGATCACCTTTTGGGGTACAATAATTCTTATTAACTCTGTGTACTTCTTTTCTTATACCTCACCCCCACTTGTGAATTAAAAGAATTAGAAAATAGGGAAATTCCACTCCCCAGTTATGGCCATATTGTCAACAATATCACCGTTAAAAAAAAAAAAAAAGTAAGAGAAAGTCAATAAATATTAGATGTTCTGCAACAATCACATTAAAGAATATTGCAGTTACAGTCCACCAGACTCAGGTTTTCCCGAAAGGGTCACACATCAGAACTACTCAGATAATACATCATAATGCAAATACATGACCGCTAGCCTGTGATGAATAAAGTAGGACTTCTAGGAGTAGACTTAGTCATCTGTATTTTTTTTAAATCTCCACTTTGAATTCTGATACAGAATTCAGAGATTTTGAAAACACTATGGTGAATAGGTTGGGAGATCTTTGACAGTGGAATCTGTCTGTGCACTCTCTGATCTCCAAAGAAGTTCCTGGTTCATGGTTAAAAGTTGATAAATGTCTGTTGTAGAACAAATGTATGAATTGAATGTGCTAAGGTCCTGATGTGATATAAAATCACTGAAAGAGGTTATATCAGGACAAATTGGTCAATACTAGAAAATATATCACCGAGAATAAATGTATTCAAAAGTGGTGCTATCCAAAAAAAAATTTCACTGAGTTCTCCTTGAGAATTCAGTAATAGGTAACCAATTTCAAGACACTTTATAGATTTTACTTTTAATCCCATTTTATTTAATAAGAAAAATAAGACTCAAATTGATTAGTTTCAGAGATTAAAAAAAAAGAGTGTAAAAAAAAAGAGTGTACATGAACATCATTTAACTTAAATTTACACATTTATACAGAGAACTTCAACTTCATAGCTGCTGAGTGACCCAAATGGGTGGAAGTGTTGCTAATTGCACTTGCTATTAAAAGAAGAAGGGTGGGGAGTGGAGGAGGAGGAAAGGAAGGAAGGAAGAGAGGGAGGGGGAAAAAGGGTGCTTCCAGCAATTAGTACATGCTTCAGACATCTTCAATAGTGTTAAAGTCGCAGATAGCTGGAGTCACAAAACCAGCAAGAGGCTCAATATACTCTGTTTGGAAGTGTGTATGTACATGTATACGTAAAATAAATAAATCACAGGAGTTGAAATAATAGTTGGAAAGAAATATGCTATTGAGAAGTCTTTGTTTTAGATTCTTACAATAAAAAGGTGGTGGATACCCATAAAAAACACACTCTGGTCTTGCAAACTGGCTGCCATGAGTTATAATCTCTTTTTTCATGTTAATCTTTATATAGGGCCCTATAAAGGGTCAACCTCCAGAGCATATAAACATGTATCTTCTCTTCTTCAGCCAACATTTTATATTGGTAAAATGGGGCAAAATGGGTGTCAAATATCTCCTGGATAGGTTGCTTTGTAGACCCATTCGTATATGTGCCCAACCAGCATTGTGTTTTGGGTCAACCAGTTTCAATTCATTTTAGGCATATGGGTTCTTCCTTTTCTTCTCAGTGGATCAACCTCTTTTTACCAAACTTGACAATAGACAATCTCCAGTTGAGCTTTTGCCTATGGAGACCTGTCTATCTTTTCTTCACCACACAAGATTTTAAGGTTACCAGTATCATTCACTTACTATGGCGAAAAGCATTTTAGATGATGAGTTAGAGTCCTGGATCTTCTATTTATTTTAAGGGGGTACCCTATGTTTTCTTGACAACTGTGAAAAACAGAAGTTTGAGCACTATAAATGGGATACATGTCTAAGACTTGCAGGCTACTACTTCTCCCAGTCTCTTCCTATGAGAAACCTAACACCGTGATTTTGGTAATCTTTCTTTTTGAGTCTCAAAATCTTTCTCAAACTAGTGTTCCAGGATGCCAGCTTACCAACCCAGTCACAGATAGCATAGCAGTTAAAGGTGATTTTCCAGCCCTGGACTACCTAATTTCTAAATTACCTTTCAGATTTAATATTACATGGTTTTCTGATTGTAATTTTTGAGGATTCCTATTTTGATTTTATAGAGAGTTTTCAGTCATTCTTGCTTATATATGTAACAGGATAGATGATACCAAATACTAATAAAAGTAATACATTTGTTTTTATAATAATAGCAAATGTTTCTAGTACTTGCTTAGTTTGTGTTCTTACTAGTAGAGGTTAATAGGCAGTAACATAGTGGGTTTGAAGAAATCACAGAATATGTACTAAAGCAAATTTATATGATAAATAGCAATTTATATATGACTCCAGAGTTTTTCTTTTTAGATATGAAAATTAAAATAGGCGATTTTCATATGTGACAGCATATAATACTTAAACTGAATTCTCTCATCTCAGCTTCTATACTTAAACTTTATAGTTCTTACGATAGATTTATGTAAACTGTTGCATTTATTTGATTATTTTAAATTACTGTAATTTAAACAGGAAATTCAATTCTGTATACCTTAAGATATTCTCCATATTTTGATTTTAAATGCTAAATGAGCCAAACTTTTAGACAAAATCTTTTTTAAAAAGTGAATTCCTATTTGCTTATATAAATCAGTAATGGTCTTATTTCCTACTATGAAGCAGCAAACTTTTGACCAGTGTCTTTGCCTAAAGCGATTGAAAGTATAACTATAAATTCATATTGCTTTTATAAATGTTGAATTCACAAATATGAGTAGGTTCTATGATTTTTACTGAAACTTCAACCTCAGTCAGTTATGGCCTAAGAAGCATTCATCCCTGACGCTACCTTTCAAATTCATTTGAAATCGTATAACCTGTCTTATGCTTGAAAATAATGTCCCTGATTATTACTAATTTATTTTGTATGTACTGGGTGGCTTAAAATTAATCATAATCCATTTATTTGGTGTTTATATGCATGTCATTTGTATAGTACTTCTAAGCTTGCCCTTTGTCAGCCTTCATTAGCTGGCCAGTTAATAACATGGAGGTACTTCTCATGTAACTTTGTTTTTGATTTTTTTTAAAAAACTCTGCAAAACAGATTATAAATATATATATATATAAATATATATTTATATAATAATATAATGTATGTTTATATATAATATATATTATATATATAATATATATTATTATAATAATATATAATAATATATATAGAGAGAGAGAGAGAATATTATACCTACAATGCCTAAAATCTAGAATAATGCCTGGACCAATCATAATAACTGGCCTTCTCAAATAAAATTTATTTTACCTTGATTCCATCTGAATTTACTTTTGATTTTCTTTCTAATCTCTTCCCTTCTGAGATTGACATTATGAGACCACTAAGACATCTTAACTCTTATTAAGACTTATTAAGAGTTAAGACTTATTAGGGGGCACCTGGCTGGCTCTGTCAGTAGAGCATGCTATCCTTGATCTCAGGGTTGTGAGTTCAAGTCCCACATTGGGCACAGAAAATTAAGACTTATTAACTCTTTTTTTCCTATATACGTTATGTCTTGATACGTACTTATAATTTATATTTGACCCGGTTTTAAATGTTTTGAAGCAAACATATATGCATACACAGAATAGTTAAAGTGAAATTAAAACACAGATAATAAATCAGATAAGAAAGATTAGAAATTGTTCAACTAGAAACCAGAATGAGATAATTGTTGAAACTCAGCATTTGATTTGACCATGAGTTTTCTGGCTGCCAAGGAAAAGAACAAAAAACATTTTCATTTTTCCAGTTTAATAAGAAAGAGTGTCATTAGACTTTTAGATACCAAAATGGCTGTTTTCTGTAGCCAGAAATTCCTTACTTAAGCCTTTCATCTTCCTTTTATTCATTCACGAATTTACACATTATCTGCTTTTTGAAACCTTGCATTACATACTCAGTGAGGAATTGTCTTTTCTCTGAATTTATACATTGCTAATTATAAAAGTATAGCTGTCACTAATTGAGTGCCTATCATATCAAAGGCAAATAACAGGCATGGAATTATCTCCAATCCTAGCAATAATCCTGCAAGATTCATGCTGTTTTACCCTCTTTGCAGATGATGAAACTGAGACTAAGAGAAGCAGTTAATTTGCACAAGGTCAAATAGCTAATAAGGGCAGAGTTCCTTAGCTGAATTCCAGTAACACTTTGTAATTATAGGATTTCTTCACGGAGAACGTTCATTTAAAAAAAAAAAAATCCATAGCTCTGTAATAACTCCATAAGCTTTTTTCACTCTTCCTCCAAAAGAGAAGTTATATGAAACCCATTGACATTTGAATATTACTCTGCTTTCTTGCAGCCTGTGAACTTATGAATCAAGGCATCTTGGCCCTGGTCAGCTCCATTGGCTGCACGTCAGCAGGGTCCCTCCAGTCACTGGCAGATGCCATGCATATCCCCCACCTCTTCATACAGCGCTCAACAGCTGGGACCCCCAGGAGTGGCTGTGGACTCACCAGGAGCAACAGGAATGATGACTACACTCTCTCTGTTCGCCCACCTGTCTACTTAAATGACGTCATCCTGAGAGTGGTCACAGAATATGCTTGGCAGAAATTCATTATATTCTATGATAGTGAATATGGTAAGTGTTTGTGATTTGTGTGAATTCTATAATATTTGCATGGCAAGCAACTTCATTAAATCTTGAAAAACTCCAAGGAGCTTACTCATTGCTATCTGCGGTTTTCTTGTTCTGTCATAATCTTCTTACAAATCTAGCAGCAAAAGCAAAAAGTTTTGTTAAGTTCAAGTTCAGCTGTTTGTATTAAATCACTTTGAAGTCAATTTAAAAAATAAATACCTGTACCTAATGCTCAGTTTATAAATGTTTCTAAAGGGAATCTGACTCGACTATATCTTGAATTTTCAAATATTGAGAAGTCATAAAAGACAATACTGTCTTTCTTCCCTTTTCAAAACCATTTTATCTTTATAGAATGATAAAACACTGTTTTGGACAGATCCTGGAACACTGAAAATAGATGCCTACTCATATTGACTGGTAAAAAAAAAAAAAACAACTGACATATTTTACAACCTTATGCTCTCTGGAAGTAACAGTTTATATTAGTTAATAGCATGGTATTTTGTCTGCAATATAAAATTTCACAAAAATGCCGAGTAGTATGAAGACACTTAATTTCTTTAACGTCCCAAGATAAAACACAAAACATTAGCCCTTATTTACTGTAATTCAAGGAGAAAATACTTAATCTCAGTATTTTTACTTGTGTTACATTAAGAAAAGTGAAATAAAAATGATAACTGTATTGTTTATTTTTTTCCTGAATAAATCTGTTTTCTAACTGACTGATCCCAAAGATGTTCAAATTTAGTTTCTCCAGTTTTTGTCATTAGGGGGAATAGAGATGGATATCATAAAATGAAAGAAAATTAGCAGCTGTTCATGAAGATATATATTTCGAAACATATGTTTCTTTAGAGATTGCCTTAAAAAGGACTCTCAGAAAAATATTTTCTATTCAGTACTGATGGGTCTGGTTTTTATTTTTTTATTTCAAAAAATCAAGACGATTTCACCCTCTGTACTACAACCAATTTTTTCTTAGCAAATAAATAAACATTTAAAAATAATGGTTTTCTTGTCATAATCTACCCAGCATTGTGAACAATATTGGAGAACAGTTACACAAGAGCGAGCCAGAAAGTGGCATCAATAGAACTGAGTACAAACAGGTTGGCAGAAATCTGGAAAGCAAGGACTAAGAACCCCTGTGGACTCCCAGGGAGGGAGAGCAAGTGGCAGTTACATTTAGCCCTAAATATTCAAAGGTCGCATGGGGTTTTGGCAGCCTGAGTAGCAGTAAACTTGATGGGTAGATTTCAGCCAGAAGTCTGTGGTCCTCTCCAGAAGCACAGTTGTCTCCAGGACGGAAATCCTTATTTTTGTTGCTTAATTCATATTATTTAGGGATCACAGAACAAAAACCAAGAGACTGAAATGAATAAAATAAAAAAAGAAAAGAAAAAATAATTGGCTCCTCAGTAAAAGTAAGGGTTGAACACAAATTTGAAATTTGCTGATACGATTATTTAGTGAGCATTGTAAACTCTACCTCTTGAAAAAATATGTTGAATATGCTTTTGTCAGTTTTCTTTCCGTCACATTATTTATGATTTTTATAACCTTAACTGGCATTCTCACAATCTCTGCTCAAATATAACCTGAAATAATGAATTTTTAAATTGTAAAGCTTTCTTTAATAGGGGGAAAATATTTTTTAGTTAGTCCTATCAAAATAGTCCAGTGAAATAGAGAACAGAAAAGTGTTTGTGGTGAAAGTTTTTCACAACATTAAAATGAGAATTTTACTTTTTTATTATATACATCCATGAGGAAAGAAAATCCCTTGTTGCCTTGTTTCCAAGTCCTGCCTGGTTTACAGTTAGGAAATTCTCATAAGAGAAGAAGTTTTTGTTATTGATGAAGTAAATGTTTTTGAAAATATACAATAAATTCATAGTCATAGAAAATCATTTACATTCATTTGACATTTCTTATTCTCCTTTCCTCTGTTTAATAAGTAAATAAAATGCTATTATCACTGTGTATGACTGAGTCCTCTGTTAGAAGCAGGGTTTGTTTTAGGAATAATAATAATAACAAAAATATTTTCTTTTACTTTGATGATAAACTTGCTTTTGACTTACTTTTTAATTTAATAATTCATGAAAAATTACCCTGCTTGTATCCTTAAAATTATTTCCACTAATATTCTTGTTTAACAAAAGAAAATTTCCCTTTGATACTCACAATAAATCTTGCTAGTAAAGAACTGGGCTAGAGTCCAAAATAAACATCAAGCTATCCAAATACCTTCTACCTTGAAGAGGGCTACATGTATTTACATATCCATTCATCAATGTCATCATTTTAAGTTCAAACATTGGAATTATACTTGACTTTTATCTTAGTTATCAGGAATTGCTTTCATTAAGGAATGGATTAAGCATCATCTATGGATGAAATAAGGCATCCTGCTGGAGCCAAATGTGATTGAAGATGTATTTTGCTTATAAAAATATACTTTAAAGAAAAAGAAAAAAAAAAAAACGAGATTAGGCTTCTATATCCAGTTAATTAGAGAAACACTTTTTTCAAAAGCAGTTAATTATGATTAAGGGCACAGTATAAAAGTCTACATTAAATTCCCTAACAAAGAAAATTCAAGTCTTTGATTCTAAGTAAATGGATGAAAACAGAAAAGAAAATGTGGAAACTTTATTTGAATGGATTGATTAAAGACATTTTTTAAAAGGCTTGAAAAGAGTTTAGGAAATGTTGAGCTTTTTAAAAATGTGTCATTTAAGAAATGTTCATTGCTCACTTCCTTAGTGCAATGCAAAATATGAGATAAAAAGTTTTACAGAATGTAGTCTTAGCCCTTAAGAAGCTTACAATTAACAAAAGAGGTAAAATATTTATGACTCTTCTAATCGAGAAAATAGTGTGTTAAGTGTCATGAATGATGCAAACTGAATGCTAATGGTGTTTAATGAAGAAGGTGTTGAATTGTTGGCAGCAGTGATCAAAGAAGGCTTTACGGGTGGACCTTGACCTTGAAAGTTGCCTTTCGAAATGCTAGCTAACTTTCACAATATGTGAGAGACGGTCACTCCAACAGAGAGAAAGTGTGAACAAGTCTTGTAGCAATAAAATATATTAAAAATAGTATCTCTGAACATTTAATTTGCCAGGCCTAAGAATAAGCATTTTACATTAAATCATGTAATCTTCTTAACAACTCTATGAAGTAGGTAATATTATTATCACAATTTTACAAATAAGAAAACAGAAAAAAAAACAAAAACAAAAAAACAACTGGGTTACTTGCTCACAAAACACAGCTAAGTATCAGAGCTGAGTTCTAAAGTCTGATCAGAGCCTGTACTCCTAACTGTGTATAACGAATATAAAGGAGTTACAGTGAACTATTCCCCAAGAATATAATAAAAAGGGCTAATCTTACAGAGAGCATTTATTATCCCCAGGCTCTGTTTCAAGTGCCTACACTTATCATCTCATTTAAGCCTCACAACAGCCCTCTGAGGTAGAGGATGATGATAATAATGATGATGATGTTGATGATGATGATGATTTTTGCAAATGAAAAAACTGAGGATGTAAGACATCAGGTAATTTGCAAGTACACTGAGAAGCATGAATTCAGACCCTGATAGTCATTTCCATAGTTTTTGCTTTTCACCACTAGGGTATTCTGACGCTATGGAAATAAGAGTAAAATTAATTCCTGACAACTGTAAAATTAAAAAAAAAAAAACAAGTTTACAAATGAAATACATAGAATCATCTTTATTAAAGAGAGACGATGATGTCAATCCTGCAGATCCTCACCGTATTAATATCATCAAGGAAAAATACTGTATGTTGATTCAGAAGATTGGGTTATCACTGCAAGTATGGAAACAGGACAGTCATTGGGCCAAAGGAGGCTGACCCATCACCACCAAGAGCTGCCTGCCTGCAGAATAACCATTCTTGCTTTTAAATTTGCCAACAGAATGCAAAGTTCATTTGAGAGGCCAATACCTCCCACTGAAAAACTATATTTTTGGGGTCCCTTACAGCTGGGATTTGTGATATAATATTGTCAATAGCTATGAAGGGTCTGAGATTTTACTTGCATCAATTTCACGGATGCTGGCAGAAAACACTCTACTTCTTTAGACAGATAGAGGACTTTAATGCTCATGGTACAGCAAGCAGCGTGAGCCTCATATTAGTGCTGCTTCCTCTTGACCTCATGTCTTACAAGACTATGTGGAGCTACTCCAGTGGATGCTGTACATGCAGTGGGCTTGTATGGCAGCTGAGGAGCTCTGGCTTTGGGAATCTGGATCTTGTATGATGGGCTGCTAAGTATACCTGCCTGGCATATGTCCAGAAAAAAAGACACTACCTTCGTTGTAAATAAGTCTCTCTTACCTAGGGAGAGTTTCTGCTTGCATAATATGCCATAAGACACAAAACCTATAGAGAATTGTCTCTCCAAAAGACTTTTTTGTTTGTTTGGCATATATATATGCCAGTCCTAAGACCACTCTGGTTAATCTTACTGACAGGATGTAGGATCAGATCAACTCAATTTGTCTCTTCTGCATTTATCTAAGGACACTATAAATAAGATTTTTAATAAGCGAGATTGGTATTAACTATGCCCATCAGGGTCCTGGACTCAGCAAGCTAAATAAATCCCATGAACTATCAAGAGGCTACTTTAAAAAGTCAGAGAATTTCCTCCTTAAATTTCTGCAAAACCTTTTTACTTGGCCAGAAGCATTGATCCAGGTACAATAGGATTTATTTATAATTGCAAAGATTCTACCTGTCTCACAAGGGGAAATTCTATCATCCAGAACAACCTTGTCCAATGAGTTGAGGCTGACCTGAATGACTTCTAAGGTGAAATCGTACCATCAATCACTTTAGTGAAATTCAGGGGGAAAAAATCTAATTGGATGATTCCTATCATAGGGAAGACCACCTACAGGATACACCTCAGTAATAGGTCAGATATGGCTTCATGTAGCTCCCCCAAATTAATTAGGTAAGCCTCAGTTTAGAGAGATCTCAGTAAAGTACTATATCGTCTGGTGCTGGTGTTTACCTAAACACTTTAAAGTCTCAAAGCCACCCCTAACGTGTGACTCATGTCTTCAGAAAGGAGGTAACCTTCACACAAAAACTATAGTTCTGGAAGGGCACATGATGTCCCTGGTGTGGTGTGGGAAGGGATTGGGGAAATGGAAGTTAGGAAAGAGTGGGGGGAATGGTTAGTTACAGTGCTGGGACCCCCTGAGTGAGACAATAGGGCCTTCAATATGACTTTTGGTATTCCTAAGAGTTCTCAATTCATACAGGATATTTGAATCCAGCTCTTGATTAGGAGGGACAGCCTGAGGTCAGTCAATACAATCTGTCTTTATTGTTTGTTTCGAGGGTTAACAACCTACTGTTGGGCCTGAAATTTCTTTCTGTAAATAAAGTTTCACTGGAGCACAGCATGTTCATTTGTTTGTATGTTGTCTATGTCTGCTTTTGAGCTATAATAGCAGAGTTGTGCTGTTGTGATAGAAATAATATAACCCATAAGCCCAAAATATTACACTATGGTCCTTTAAGAAATTGTTTATTAGTCTCTGTTGTATGGCGTCAGTCTAGTGATTTTCTTACTGCCTCATGTAATGAATGAAGGTACAGGTAGAGGAGGTATTTGGAGAGACTAATAGGTGTTTTGCAGGGGGACTGTATCCTCTGTGGTTTCCAATAGTCTTTTTGATAAAATTAAGGGAATGATGATCAAATCCTGAGTATAGCCCTCTCTGATGAGGAATAGCAGATCCAGCAGTCAGTTAAATTTAAGGCTTTTAAGTCAATTTGAAAGGTCTGCACCAGGGTATTTTCTTTCATGAAGAGAACCCCAAGAGTTGTTCTGAAAGACAAAAGTCATTAATGCACATCTGTTCTGTCTTAGGGGGCCTAAGGATTTCCCTTCCCTGTGTTGGAGTTGTTGCTCTCCTGTTCCAGAAATATGGCGTGTCCCATTCCAATAACTGTAGTTGCATTTTTTTTTTCTTCATTGATTCCTGTTTGCACTCAGATCTTTTATCAGGAATGGTCAGGTGCAAGACAGGACATTTTTATAAAACTTATGAATAAAAATTATGTCCCCCAACTTTAGCCTGCAGTGGCCATAAAGGAGGAGTTGACAGTGTGTTCACCATGTGTTCATTACCCTTATGTTTCAGAATCATGTCAATCCAACAAGAGACTCCAGGAGGTAGGAATCGAATATAAGTCCAACTCCCTTAAGCTCCATTTAGGCCAGGCAGCCACCCAGGTTTGTCTGGGGAAAGAGAAGGAAGCATCACGCCTAGGAAAGGCATCAATGCACTGAGTCCCAGGCACAATAACTACAAAAATAAAATAAAATAATAAAATAAATTTAATTAAAATAAAATAAATTAAAATAAAATAACAAATCGATGGAAAGGCTTCAATAGCAAGGAACTAACTAAATGTCCACCTTCAGAATATAGCAAAATAAGGCTGTATGAACCCGAAGTAGAATAAATAAAATAATTAAATAAGGGTAGAAATTAATGAAATAAAAATAAACAATAAATAAAACTAAAAGGCTAAAATTATTAATTCTTGGGGCACCTAGCTGGTTCAATTGGTAGAGCATGTGATTCTTGATCTCAAGGTCATGAGTTCAAGCCCCATGTTGGGTGGAAATATTTTTAAATATTTTCTAATAAAATCATTAATTATTCATAGAGATTAATAAAAGTGATGAATTCCTAGTGAAACAAATTGTTATTTAAAAAAAAAACCAGAAAACAAAATTTACCAATACCAGAAATAAAAGAAAAGATATCACTGAGGGACTTCTTCATGGGAAAAAAAAAAAAAAAAAAGTTTTACTGGAAGTTCCAACCATGGAAATAAAGCAAGAAATAAAAATTAATAGTCATACAGTTTGGAGAGGAAGAAATAAAAATTTCTTTTTATCAACACACAATTATATACATAGAGAATCCTGTGAAATCTCAAAAAAATCCTGCAAAAATTTTAAGTTAGTTTAGCAAGTCTACAGACTAAAGATGAATATTTGAAAATAATTATATAATAGCGGTAAAAAATCAGAAAGTGAAATAAACAAAATTGTGAAAACTTTCAGTGCTTCAGGAGAAATCTACAAAATGTTGCAGGACATTCACACTGGAAAATACAAAATTTGCCCAAAAGAATATTGGTTGATGGCTTAGAAAATTTAATATCATTAAGATACCCATTCTTAATAAATCAATTTATAGATTCAGTGTAATGCCAATCAAAAATGTGTGGGCTCTTTTGAGGAAATTGATAAGCTGATTTCAAAATTTATATAGATGTCTAAAGATATCATATGGTCACAATATTGAAAAATAATAAAACTGGATTAAATGCTTTACCTGATTTCAAGGCTCATTTCATACCGGCCTAGGATTAACAAAAAGATCACATTAGGGTTCGGAAGTCTATTCATTTGCACTCAGCCAGTTTGTTATTGACCAACATGCCAAGTCAATTCAGTGGAGAAGTGTTCTTAAGAGTACTGAAACAACTGGGTATATATACAAAAAAGGAAGAAAAAAAGGAAAAGAAAAAAAAATAAAAAACCTTGACTCCTATCTCACACCATACAAAAATCAGTTCAAGATTAATCATAAACCTAAACTAAAAGCTAGAATTATTAATCTTTTTAGAAGAAAACACAAGATAATATCCTTGTGACTTTGTGACATGTAGAGATTTCTTGGGCACATCAAAAAATTGAAACTAAAATAATAATTTGGACTTCACCAAAATTCATATCTACTCATTAACAGACACCAGTAAGAAAATAAGTAGGCAAATTACAAGCAGGGGAATATATCCCATTGCATATATCTGAGAGGCTTATATAAATACATAGTATATGACAAAAGCTCAGGGAATTAAAAAGAAAAATGATTCCTACAATGCAACAATATGAGACCAACAAAAATATACAATTAAAAGGGGGCAAAAGGCTTGTGCCAATAATTCATATAAGAAGATATATACATGCCCAATAGACATAAGAAGTGCTCAACTTTTTAGTCCATAGGTAAAAGCAAAATAAAATGAGATGCCAATCTGTACCCATTAGGTTGGCTGAAGGTCAGTATTACATGGAAGCAAGAATGTGGCACAACTGGAACACTCATTCTTTGCTTGATGTATGTAAAAGTGTACAATCATTTAGGGAAGCTGCTTCGCAGTTTGTCACAATGTTAAATATGCATCTACCATATGACTTACCCATTTCACTCCCAGGCATTTTCCATGAAAAATGAGAATGCATATCAACACAAATACTTATCTTAGAATTTTCATATAAGAATTATTCATTCTGTCTCAACCTGAAAACAACCCACATGCTCATCATTTTTAAATCAGTGAAACAAATTGTGTTGTACCTGTACAGTGGAATACTATTCAGCAGTGAAAAGGAATGAACTTCTGAAATATATGACAACATTGAGTGAAAGCAGCCTAAAATAATGAGTATATGCTGTATTATTCTGTTTGTTTGTTTGTTTTTAAGTAGGCTGCACACCCAGCATGGAGCCCAGTGCAGGGCTTAAACTCACTACCCTGAGATTCAGATCTGAGCTGAGATGAAGTCTCAGATCCTTAACCAAATGAACCATCCAGGGACCCCTGTATTATTCCAATTATATTAAATCCAATAACATACAAAACTAATCCTGGTAACACAAATTAAAAAATATTTGCATCTCTGGATCACGAATGGACTGTCTGGCAAAGAACACCAGACAAGATAACCTTCTGTGATAACATAAATTTTCGGTATCTTGTTTGAGTGGTAGTTACAGTGGAATACAATAAATATACATGTGAGGTCTGTTTGTTTTATTAAATGTAAACTGTATCTCAACAAAAAATTAGAAGACATACTAACCCATTAGATATTTGAAGAAGAAAAAAGAAAAGAAGAAGGGGCAAAAATCAATTTGCCTAATGTAGTTTTAAACTAAATAGCATATTTGGGGGCTCCTGGGTGACACAGTTGGTTAAGAGTCCAACTCTTGATTTTGGCTCAGGTCATAATTTCAGGGTTGTGAGATCCAGCCCCGCATCAGGCTTTCTGCTGGGCGTGAAGCCTGCTTAAGATTCCCTTTCTCTCTGCCTCCCCCACTCCCTCTCTGTAAATAAATTAACTAACTAACTAACAGAGTTGAATCATATCATTTAGAGATTGTAGAGTCATAGACAAAAATCATTTAGAATTGAATATAGTGGATTCTTAGAACCCAAATTTGGTAATAAATCAGAATGACTACAAGAGCTTTTTAATCATCGTAATACCTGAGTCCCATCAAAAACTCCTGAAATCAGAATTGTTGCAAGGTATGAAGCCAGTTTTGTTCCTCAAAGAGGCATTTGGAAATAAGAAATTTCAGCAGACCTCTTCTTCAGCATCTTTAATTGACAGCATTGTTTCCCCTTCCCGAATAGTCCAAGAGAGAAAGAACTTACTATATTTTGAAGGAGCTTACTTCACATTTGGACACTGGGTGTTTCTTGTCAGAAAATTTTTCTTGATATGAAACTTAAACACTAATATTGAACAAAATTATCCATTTTCTGGACTAATATAAAATGATAATCATTTTGTTTAAAATCATTTATCAATAAGTGAAGAAAATGATTATGCTTTCTGAACCCTTGTTAGTCTTCTACTACCTAAGTACCGTTTTCAACATGAGCAATTTCCCATTTGCAATGTGTTGTGCTTTTCAAGTATTCCACTTTTCTAAATGTCTTTATCCCTGTCTATCTAATTTTTAAGTACCTCTGTATATGATCTGATACATTTACTGATATACATTAAGCCTCATGCTATCTTATTGCCTTAAAAAGAGGGATAAGACCTCTGTCACTTTTTAGCAAAACAAAATACTACACAACTTGTACCTTGTTTTTTTTTCATAACTTCTGATTTTTTTGGTTTTTTAAGATTTTATTTATTTATTTGACAGTCAGAAATCACAAGTAGGCAGAGAGGCAGGCAGAGTGAGAGGGGAAGCAGGCTCCCTGCTGAGCAGAGAGCCTGATGTGGGGCTCGATCCCAGGACCCCAGGATCATGACCTGAGCTGAAGGCAGAGGCTTTAACTCACTGAGCCACCCAGGTGCCCCAATTTCTGTTTTTTTTTTTAATATGTTAAATTTTTATTGTATCATTCATCATATTGCCGTATTCCTCCAGTTTTCATCCTCAATTTGCTTTGATTTCAACCAAATCTCCCAGAGGAAGTTTGGTCAGGTATGTGGAATATGATACTGAGGAAGGCTTATTAAAAGTAATTGGGAGTACTCCAGGTAGGCTCATGACCAGAGAGGTCTATGCAAGGAATTAGTTGAATGTACAAGCCGATAGCTAGATTCCAGAATCAAGGAACTGAGAATATACAGAAACCAGAAAGTTATAATAGTAGTAGGTGGTTCTTAAAGTAGAATAAAAGCAGATATATTTCTTTAAAGGAGGATTCTATTCTGAGAATATTGATGAGAGGAAAGTTGAATTTCATACCTGGGAGGACTGAATAGAACTGATTTACCACAGTAACATAAACAGTAATGTTGAAGTGCTCTTCAGTGAATAAGGTACTTGAGTTCTTTAATTTCCATTGCCTAAGACAATATTGGTCCCACAGCCCAATATTGGATTTGATCTATTGACAGATCTATTACATAGATCAAGTTATGAAGATTGGAGCGAAAATATGATGACAGGGATCTAAGCTGCTTGTTACAGTAATGACATGGGGGCATGTACGTATTGAAAGTAGTTAGATGTCCTCTTACCATAGGCAAATCTCTACTTCAGCTTATGTATTGGTTTCGTTCTTAGGCAAGATAGAAGCCATTAGTGACTCAAAGAGTATCCTTACAAATTATTATACTAATGAAAGACCCTTTTCCTGCTTTGTTTGAGTATCACATATCATGCATATAGATATGTATCTATATACCAAATCTTAGGCCCTGTTTGGGTCCTATGCTGATTCTTGAATCAAATAAATTGGCCAGACACTTGCTGGGCTCTCAATCACCAACCTGAATTACATGATGGGTGAATTACCTCTGGGTGAAGTGTAAGCATATGTGGACACATGTACTTCTTTTTCCAGTTTGAAGGAACCCTTGCTTATAAGAAAAATAATTATTTAAACATCAATTAGATTATTTTAATTTTGTTAATTAAATTTTAAATCTTAGTTTACTATTATTAAATTGAACTATTTGAAATATGTAAATTCTAAATACTCATCTTTATAATTCAACACTTAAAATTGCTTTTAAAACATACACTTTTAAAGTCTAGTTTGAATATGTTTTTGTTTTGGCTTAGCTTAAATTTATTTTATGTTCTCGAACTTTCTGACTTTATCCTTCATGTCAGGATAGTGTTTTTTCTTTTACAACAGGATTTTTAGCCCTATGTAAATTTCTACTATAATTTGTTAAACTGAGTATTTCTGAAAATCAGAGACCTTACAGTGCATAATAGGTGTTGATAAAATATCTTAAAATGGAAATGATTAAATTAAATATATTTGTCTATATATATAGAAATATATATTTTTGACACCCATAGGCACAAAAGCAAAGAAAAAAAACTAAATTCTAAGGATTATCAAGTGGGTTACTTATGGGCTCTCCCACGTTCTGAAAACATTGGTTTAATGATTCCAAATTAAAGGTCAATATGTAGTCCAGTGACCTGAGATACTTAAGCACTACCTTTAAGTACATCAGATTATCACCCTTTCCCTACAATTACATTGCCATATGGTAAGCCCCTTTGAAATGCATTTGTGAATGCATTCCAAGGAATAACAGCATTTATTCCATGCATCTTGATGTAGGTTTAATCAAGGCCCGTAAAATGGACACATTCCTCTTAATTGATTGCAAATGTTTATAATTACCCTGAGGGTGTTTTCAAATGTCTAATGACTATAATATTATTAACTATCTCTCTAGACAGTCTTGAAGCTGTTTATTACTCATTTGGCCACTTTCCAACTTTCAGTTCTCTCATTTACTTCAATGTGCATCAATAAGCATATAATTAATCCAAGCACCTTACTGAACTATTTCCTTTGCTTTATGTCAAGTAGGTAAAAACAATATATTGTACTACTTTGGATTTGTTCATTAGTCAAATGTCCTTATTGATCAGCATTACTGTAAAGATGATTCTCATTCTAAAACGCTATGATCTAATGCTAAAATAGTAAGTTCTCATCAAATAGATAATCTTAGTGATGGGTCACTGCTGCTGGACTATGTCATCTCAAAATCTAATACAGCATATTATCCTTATTTTCTAAATACATCACAAACGGCAAGGGAATACTCAGTGGAGACTAGAATCTGTTTTAAAGTCAGGGTTCTCCTAAACAAAAATTTTTAAATCACTCAGTGGCGAAAAGACTTATTTTCTCCGGAAATGAGGCATTTTGTAGAGTATGCTTTGCTATTCGTATGTTGGGAAAGCCATTCAGCTCAATGATCTCATGGATCCAGCAACATATGACATACTCCTTTTTATCTAAAGTCATAAGATTCTAAATATTAACTTTAAAGCTCAGATTTCTGTCATAATTTCAGAAACAGCAAAATTGGCTGAATGTAGTGCTAATCTCCTGCTCCAAGTGAGGTCTTCAATGCATTAAGTGATCAAAATGATTAAATGTGCCTAATTTACTCAAATGAAGGAGAAAGATGAATAGACCAAAAAAAAAAAAAAAAATCAGACTTACAGAGACTTAGTGACAAACCTCTCTTCCTACCAAATTCAATATTTTCAACTTAATATTTGAACATAATGATCAGACTGAGGAATACTGTTTGATAGATTCCAGAGAATGTCACTAAATTTAAATTGCTACTACAGTTTGGAAAATGAGTAGTGTAGTGAGATTCCTCTATCTACTATGGGGCCTGTGTTATCATCAGATGCTTTAGATAGTGAACTCCTTGAGGGCAAGAATTGTTTTTGTCTTCCTCTTCTAAGTACCTTTTCTAAATTACTTCTCTTCTAAGTACCTTTCAAAGTGCTTGATACATAGTAAACAGAGAGTTGATTCTAAAAGGCAGCTATTTGGATGCTGATCACTAGTTTGCAGTGAACAACAGTGTATCATACTACTGGCTTTGTGGTCAGTTTGGAAATGTGTTTATACATTGTATTCTAATATAGCCTGGGATCTTTTCTATCCTAATCTACATTAATGTAAACCACTTTTAATACAGATTAGATTTAATCTTCCGATTATAATAAAGTCATCATTTCACACAATTTAATAAAATAAATAATTAAGTTTCATGGGACGCCTGGGTGGCTGAGTCAGTTAAGCACCTGACTCTTGATTTCAGCTCTCATAATCTCAGGTTGTGAAAGGGAGCCCATGCCAGACTCTGTCTCTGTGTAACATAGTAACGTAGTAACATAATTACTCTGTATTCAGCGTGGAGTCTCCTAGAAATTCTCTCTCTCCCTCTCCTTCTGCCTCTCCCCCTGCTCACACCTGTACTCTCTCTCTCTCTCTCTCTCAATAAATAAAATCTTAAAAAAAGAAAATTAATTAATTACTTAATTAAGGTACAATCAGCCAGTACTTCTTGGAGAGTTGTGGGATGTGGTCTATAGGTTACACAAGTCACAAGTCAGATGTGAGGGAAATTGACTGCTGCTAGAATATCAAGTTCTGAGAATGTTACCTAGATCAATTTATAGTCCTTATCAAGATTTTGTTTTTTTCATTTTTTCATAGAAAAAGACAACAGAAGAAAGTTAGGAACAAATGGGACTTTTGACTGGGTTAATAAAGTCTTCATAATGAAAATGCACATTGCTTAGAAATTTGCTTTCACAAACCCTATTTCCTTTTTTCAGAACAACCCAGTAATCAAACTTTTTTTTTTTTCATCAACAAGGTATAGTTTGTTGCTACTTATTCTCTGCTTCCATTCCTTGTTTCCATTTGTTTTACTGACATTAATCACCTTAAAACATAATTACCAGTTTAGGCTGTCCTTTGCTCTCCCCAACTGGATATACCTCAAGGATAGGAATTGTGGCTTCACCTTCATCACCAAACTATCAGATGTTTATAAAAAGATGTTATATTAGCCAATACTCCTTCTCTCAAAAGGAAGAGAAGCTCATTTCAAACTAAGTAAGCAAAAAATTAAAATTTTTATTTTTATTTTTTTTTTATTCACTCACGTCGTTGAGAAGTCCAAGGAATAGCTGTCTTGCATGTGTTGCACTTCACATTTTGGCTTCACTTAGCTTCTCTCGAGACACGCTGGCTCTTGCAATTCCAAAAGGACATCATTACAACTTGTGATATAAAAGAGAGATCATTTTTGTTTCATGATCCATATATCGAATTTCAGTCCTCATCTGAATCCCGTGACTACCCCTTAGGCCAGGGACATGGCGAGCTCAAATTGACCGTCCTGGGCTACATGACCACCCAGTAATAGAGTGTAGAGCGCCATAGAACATGGAACAAAAGGGATGGGTCCAGGCTTGTTTCTTAAGTGAAAAATTAGGTTTTGTTATTTGGAATAAAGGAGAAGAAACACTGGGAAGCTAAAAACAGCAGACATTAACTATGAAATTAACTAATTCCAAGTTCACAGGATCCAAACCTGATTGTCTGACATCAAACGTAGTGTGTTTTCCATAGTAGAAAGTTGTTTCCAAAAAGAAAAATACAGGGGCACCTGGGTGGCTCAGTGTGTTAAAGCCCCTGCCTTTGGCTCAGGTCATGATCCCATGGTCCTGGGATGGAGCCCCCGTATCGGGCTCTCTGCTCAGCAGGGAGCCTGCTTCCCCCCCCCCCCTCCCCGCCTCTCTCTCTGCCCACCTCTCTGCCTGCTTGTGATCTCTCTCTGTCAAATAAATAAATAAAAATCTTTAAAAAAAAAAAGGAAGGAAAAATACAGTGATTTATAAAGGCAAATTAGTTATACCATCAAATTACCCTGAAAACCAAAACAATAAATGCAAGGAAAATTCCTGGATGCATTCTGTCCTGTGCCATCCAAACCCCCCTTCAAAAATAAGCACTTACTTCTCCATCTACTAAGAGCATTTGGCAACTGATTACCCTCCCAGGAATTGCCCTCAGCTGAAGAGAACCACAAAACCAAAGCCCATGCATGTTGATAAAGTTTCTACTTCCACTGGTCCTAACTTGGGAAACTCTGAGTGCATCCCATTTCCCAGGGGCTGGGTAGATCTCTGCTGAGCTGTACCACGGCTCCCCCTCTGCTGACTCTTGCTTCCTTTCCTGGGTCCCTTCCCTGGCTTCCTTAGAGCTGGAGTTTGTTGGGGAACAAACTTCCTGTTCTTCCATACTTATCTCCAGAGTCTACTTACCTGGGAACTCTATTTTCTACAGAATAGGTTTTCCTTAGGCCTGAAGAACAGCTAGATTTAGACTAATTAATAACTGAAACCAATGAAATATCATTGGGAAAGGCATTCATTTTTGTTATCTTTCTTAATATTTTTATTAAAAGTTTCCTCTGCTTAAATAAAATGTAATACACACTGTTAGTTAATGAGTGACTATCTATGCTTTACGTTCCTGTATAGCATGAATAGAAAAAAATCAGTAAGAGCAGTGACAATATGCTAATCCAGGTTCTCTGATAACTACCTGTAAGGAAATCAAGCAGATCAGACTGAGAGACCATAATCTAGGTAGTCTGCATCATGTTTCGGGTATGTACATATTTGGGGGAAAGGGAGAATCCATGATCTTTGTGGCTTTTTCAAAGGATTCTGTGACACAAAAAAGGTTAAGAAATGGGAGCATTGGGTCCCAAACTGGTTTCTTCAGGATCATCAGCTGAAGAAAATCTCTGGGCTTTGTCATGAAAGTTTTTATTTTATCGGAATGGGGTGGGGCTTAGAAAGCTTCTTCAACAAGTTCTCCAGATGATTCCAAAAATAAATTAAGTAGTCCACAATTTGAAAAATAGTGACTAAGGACTAGACTAAAGTACACTTCTATATTAGTTTTCTGTTGCTGCTGTAACAAATGACCACAAATTTAGAGGCTTAAACACCACAGGTTATTATGTGACAGTTCTGGAGGTTGGAAGTCTGACATGGGATCTCAAAGGGTTAAAATCAAGATATTAGCAATTCCGT
This sequence comes from Martes martes, assembly GCF_963455335.1. Lineage (NCBI taxonomy): Eukaryota > Metazoa > Chordata > Mammalia > Carnivora > Mustelidae > Martes > Martes martes. Next base: position 94,595,104 of record NC_137889.1, read on the forward strand.
GTTCCTCTCCAGAGGTTCTTGGGGAGAACCTTCCTCGCCTTTACTAGCTTCTAGAGACCATCCACCTTTTTTTTGCTGGAGTTCCCCTTTCCTTTTCATCAAAGCCAGCAATGTTGGATCTCTCTGAAGTTTCCTCAAAGCCAACTCATTCTTCAGTAGTCAGATCTCCCTTTGACTCTCTTGTCTGTCTTTTTCTTCTAATTTTAAGGACTCCATGATCACTAGACCCATCCTAATAATAGAAGATATCTCCTCATCTTCAGGTGAGGTGATTAACAACTTTAATGCCACCAGGAGCATTAATTCCTCTTTGCTGAATAACTTATAGTTTCCAGGCATTAGGATTTGGGCATCTTTGGAAGGTCACTATTCTGCCTACTTCAAGTTCTTTTATAGTGTCCAGGAAAGAAAGTCATTTTTTTTTCCCCGAATCTTATGTTTAATAACTCAGTTAATGAGGCTTCCACCCCTCGCTGTTACAGAATTATCTGGTCAGTAGAATTAATAATCACTAGAATTACTGAACTGAAACTGCTATTTAACTTTCTGTTATTAATAAATAGCACTTAGTCACACCCACAGGCCTGGAAGTTCCTTGAAGTTAGGCATACTCTCTTGTCTCTTTTGTTTCTGTGACTTTTATTTTTACTTCTTGTTAAGTAATGGACACACAGATAAGGTGGCCGAATAATTGTGATGGTTAATTATGTTCATGAATTAATAAAACCAGAGGTCCACTCTCTCTTTTAGTGACTCTTCCACAGAGCAGCTAATAGACAGCATGATTCAAATTCTTCTCATATTAAACTAACCAATTGCTACATATTCTGGGTGTGTAGTGTTATTCTTAAACAAGCAAAGCTATTATTATTTAATTCATGCATTCTGAGAGTCTAAAACATTATGCTTGCTATTTGGGGGTAGCTACCCAACAGTAAATTTTAGGCAGTTATGTTCTATAGGTGTGGAAAGGGGTGGTCCCTTAACAAGTGATTATGTACTATTATTAACAATAATAACAACAACCGTGTGTTAGACCCTACACTGGATTTTGCACACATACACACACACATGGACACCTTCATTAATCTGATCTTTGAAGACATCTATAAAATGAATATTTCCTCATTTATAGACCAAAAAACACAATTTTGAAAATTTTGTGTCACATCATCTAGGCATTGTTAACCAGAATTCCAGACTAAGGAAGCAAAGGGATAGCTTGTTTTCCACTCAGATCCTCCACTTAAAACTTTCAGTAGATTAAAATTGTATTTAGGATAAAATCAGAACTTCTTTCTGTGTCTCACTGAGAACCACAAAATCTGACCCTCCCTCTCCATTCATGTCTGCCTCATTCCACTCTCCCCTCAGTAACGTAGCTGCACCCACACTGGAATCCTTTAGGTTCCTCCAACAGACTCTTCGCTGCCTTGGGACATTTTCCATGCGGTCATCTTCTCTTCTTACTTCTTTGCCTGGGTAATGACTTCTCATCTTTCAGATCCGTTTAAGTATCAGTTTCCCAGAGAAACCTCCCTTGGGTATTACAACTAAAATACATCTCCAACGAAAATACATAATCACCCCGTCATTATCTACCAGAGCACCCTTATTGTTTCCTTCCAAGCACTTAGTGTGATTCGTATTTATTAGTTTGCTTGCTCACTGTGTATCTCAGTGTGGGGAAGGGTGTTCACTGTTGTATTCCTTGCACAGAGCATTGTGTATCTGTATTCAGTAAATACCTTGTGGAATATTTTTTTTCTTTTTTTTAAAGTTAAGATATGAAATTACACCAGAATTTTATATCTGTGAACAGAAGATTTCCTAGAATGTTAATGATCTGGAGCCTTAAGCTTTGGTCACAATATATATTTCAAGATAGTTCTTGTACTATTTGTCTTATATTTAGCTACCTATTTAAGTGCTTCAATATAAAGAAACAGCAACTACTTACAACTCAAAATCAAGGATCTGCTTTTATAAAGACATAGTGGTTCTGGGGTGGGGCCCAATCTTCTGTGTTTTTAATCAGATTCACAGATGATTCTGATTTATACCAAAGTTTAAGAACACCTGTTGAGTGTGTTTAGAGTCCTGTTATAGGTCTACCTGTATCTAACATTTTGTTTAATCCATGCTTGAGTATTTTATACCCTCAGGTACTCTCTGACTTGGATATTTAATGAGTACATAATTACTGATTAATATGTTATTCCTGATTTTGCATCTCTTGTTCTGCTGTAGATGAGGCTTTGTTCTTTTAAGCTACTATCATTCTGACATCCTGGGTTTTAATATAATTGGGGATAAGAAATACAAGGTAGAATTCATACAGTTATTTATTTTAAGATTTTGAGATTCACAAGATAACATATACTATTTATAGAGTTGTTTTAAAATAAAGCCAATCATAAAAAGAAAGCAAAGTTCTTTTTATTAATTTGTAACTCTGCAAATATAAACTTTTATTGTGAGGAAATAGCTTCCAAATTTGTGACACTTTGTTTTCTTGTTCTGTGGGCTTATACATTGCTTTTAATTGGTAATGTAATGAAAAACACATGAACTAATTATTGCCCTTGAAAGGCAAATTTTACATGCATGTCATTATGTACAATTGGGATTTTTGAGATACAGTCCATTCATAATAAGTAACCTATAATCCTTATTACTTCCTATCTTTCACCAGTTTTTTCCATTTAAACATTTTATGCCATGGATATATATAGAAAAATATGGTTTATTGTATAGTAAAAGCAAATCTATATTAAGATTATATTGTGGCAGATACATCTTCAATCATATTTTTCAATGTTCAGATCCCTCCTTCTATAAACAGCCCATGCTTACTTGGAAGAACTATTTGTAACATTTCAGACTTACTGTTACTTTACTATACATCAAAGTACAATCTGTAAACACTTTACGTAGACTGGATTTTATCCTTTTTATTTAAATATGAAATAGAGACAATTTTCTATTTTTTTAAACTTAAATGCAGTTAGTCCACATACAGTTAGCTGTATGGGATAGTACTAATGACATGGTCCACTGTTAGTTTTGGGTGTAGAGTCCAGTAATTCATCAGTTGGGTGTAACACCCAGTGGTCATCACCTTCTCATTTGATAATCTTTTAGAACTTCGCTTATTTCGGAATGGGTGTGTGAATATTTTGCTAAAACATGTTTTGTACACAAAGTGCATTCCCCATACTCCTGAGAAAAAATGATCTCCTACCAAGCTTGCCATATTTGAGCTAAAGTGGTGATACTCATAAAGTGGGCAAAAATGTGGCTGTTTTATTTGTGGTCTAAGTGATGTAAAACCCTCAGAAGACAACTGTTCATAACCCCCTTTCTATTTAGGTTATAAATGTCAAGTTTTAGTGATATTGTTGCCCATTTTGAGAAACATTAGTAATTTTAATTTAGATTCATCTGCCATTAACGATATTCATATTTTACCTAAAGTTAACATCACTCTTTAACGCTGAGCAAAATAACAAATGTACTTCCTTTATCTCACATCTATTTTAGACACGTGAGAGTCCTCCTCAACTATTTCCCTCTACTCTGTCCTAAGATTTTTTTAGAGGTGAGATAATTTAAAGTGCTCAATGGAGAGAAACAAATCCATTTAAAGAATAATAATAATTCTTACATTTTTTATGCAAACACATTAACTTGTACGATGCCTAAAATATATTTGAGAGTTCTATCAGCTACTCAATTAGTAGTTTTAAATAGCTTACAATGCTGAACAATAAACTGCCTTTTGGTGTGAGCGAAATAGCTTTTATCTCCCTTCTCTGCTCTAATTCACATTTTGATGGGCTTTTGATGTTTCTAGATATCCGTGGAATACAGGAGTTTTTGGACAAGGTATCTCAGCAGGGAATGGATGTTGCATTGCAGAAAGTAGAAAACAACATCAATAAAATGATCACCACTCTCTTTGACACCTTGAGAATAGAGGAATTGAATCGCTATCGAGACACTCTTAGGCGAGCCATCCTTGTTATGAATCCTGCTACAGCCAAATCTTTCATTACTGAGGTAAGTAAAAATTGTCATGGGGTTGGGGTAGGGTTAAAAAAATTAAATGCTTTGGAATAGACCTCATAGTCAGTTGAAAATTAAGAACAGTATAGAATTAACTACATGCCTGTCATTAGCACTAATGGAAGGTAGCACACTGAATTCCTTGTTTGTTGCATTCATATGGCACAAAATTTTCACACATCCTGCACAGTTAACTGTTGAGAATGTTTGTATTTATATATTTAAGCACATAGCCACGATGATTTTAAGAAATGTCATGGGAGTTTAAAAGTGTTGTTGGCCCTGAATTACTTTAACACATTCAAGAATAAATTCACAAGTGCACAATTCTCCAACTAATCTTTAAATTTTTGCAAGTTAGAATTTTACCTCTGAGGAAAGATAAACTTGAACCAGGCTATTATTGCCTGAACATGATTACTTTTACAAAAACAAAGAGCAGATTTACTTCTGTTTTGTGAACTCTGTACCAAGACAAATAACTAAAACTGTCTGAAACTCTCTGCAAAGTGATGACCATTGTACATTTTATGATGCTGCATCTTCAAAATTTTAATTGTATCTGTTCGTTTGGCTAGAAACTCCAAAAGTTTGTAAAAATACAATTAAGACTTTTTAATGATTGGTGTAACATCTTTATGTTCTAAAATGCTTAACTAGTGCCTTGACAGGATTATTGTCATTTGCCTTACTTCAAGTTTTTAATTCTATATAGTGCTAGAACTGGTCATGACATTACATACATTCGCATGGGTTTTATTATTAGTGTTTTTAATTTTGGTGACTTTATTTGACTGATACTTTTTTCGTCACTTCTCTAGTAAGCTTTCTTTAGCTCCCAAAGTACTGCTATAAAGCCTCCAAATTAGGAATGTGTTAGAAATTCTTTGACACTCTATAACCTAATTGGTATTAAGGAACTGAAGCAGAATATAAACCACTGAAAAGAGTAAAACTTTTGGAAAACTATCAATAATGCCATTTTTTAACATTTTAATAGAGAACTTCGTGATGCATTTATGGACAAATACAGAACGTTGACATTTTCTAATCTAGCAAATTACTCAGAGAGTTTCTTTGAACAACTAGATTTTTCCACGATAGAAAGAATATTTCCAATTTTACAGGAGTTGGGTCTTTTCTTCAAGAAACCCAAAATCTGTTGAAAATTTTAAGGTTAATACACAAAGACATATAACATAAATTGGAATCTTAAAATTATAATAAGTGAGGTTGACACATCTCTGGTCATCCTTGGTTGGGGATTGTGGAGATCAGAGAAAGCTTTATTGAGAAGGCTCATTTGAATTGTACTTATTATCATGAGTAGGAATTCATGAAAACAGTGTGGTATGCAACAGACAAATACAAGTCCGTCCCAGCCACTTTCTGGTCATGCGGGGTTGGCAAATTACCTAACACTTTTGAGCCTCTGTTTTATCATCAATCAAATGAGAATAATATATTGATTTCAACTTTATTAAATTTGTGATGTAATGAGACATCCGTGATATACCTTAAAGGGGAGAGAGGAAGGTGGCTCCTAGTAAGTACTTAAGACATGTTAATTTCTAGGTCATTTTTTCTAGCATATAGCACATGCCTGACCATAGCAGATGCTCAAAAAATACTTGGTGAACTGTAAAGAATATCAAGATGTGCAAAGATACAGTCCTTGACTGTGTGCTCAGAATAGAGCAAGTAGTTTTGTATAGATTCAAAGTAGGACATGTGAAAAAGAGAAGTGACACACTACGTAACACAAGGATTTAAACCAGATGGCAAAGTCCATGAGTGCCAGGTAACAGTTTGTGTATATTTACTAAGCAGTTAGAAGAAATGGGCTAAGAAGAGGGACAAGATGACCTCGTCCCTTTTGCCAAGTCGTGATCTTGACTTGTATTCTAACCATGGCCCTTTATCCTCGACTCTGAAGATTGATACCTGTAATACTCTGTTTCCATCTTTGTTCCCAAACATATAAAATCTGTTTTTGTGAGTTTCCTGAGACTTCTCTTCCTTCCTCTACCCAGACACCACTTTTTCTCCCACTCATTTGTCTTTCACAGTTGCTCATTTTATGTCTCCAAACTGTACTAAGTATATCCTATGGCCTCAAACAGTGACGTAGGAATGACAGAAATAATGTGAATCCACCGCCTTCCCTATCCTAAGCTAGCTGTTTTCTCTGACCTGCATAGTGGTTCCCATTTTCAGTTGACTGTTTTCAAATATCTCTCCCCTTTCTTCTGCCCTCCCATGGGTTCTAGAAGACTTTTCCCACTTAGGAAATAGACTGATCCCTCAATACCAGAAACAATTAATTCAAAAGGCAGACAACAAGGATTTACATGGCACACAGCACCAAAGTTCTGGAGATACAAAGAATAGATTTTGTATGTATGTTTATGTGTGGTCTTTATTCTAGGATGACGGTGCCAGCACTAGTTTCCCCAGCTTAGCCCAGATGGTGTGCTTGGTTTTTGTAGACAAGAATCCTGCTATCTATCTATCTATCATCTATCTATGTGTGTCTGTGTGCGTATATTCATATATATATATATATATATATATGAATGTCATATATATGAATGTCAGCTTTTAAGGACATTTTGTGTGAGCCAATGTGTGAGAAGACCTTTGTGAAAATCAGTGTGTATTTAACTTGAATCAGTCCTCTTTATTCACTGATTCTGTATTTGCGAATTCGCCTACTCACTGAGATTTATTTGTAGCTTGAAAATCAATACTAGGGATGTTTTCACAAGCCATTCACAGAAATGTTCAGAGCTGTGAAAAATGTGAGTTGCCTGACAGTCCATATTGCCAGCTAAGGTTGAACAAAGCTGTGCTCTGCTTTCTTGTTTCAGTTCTCATACTGTAAACAAATGTCCTTTTTGCAGTCTATTTCATGCCTCCTTTTTTGCATTTTTTGTGCCATTTGTTGGTGATTCCACTGTTTAAAATGGCCTCCAAGTGTAGTGTTAAAGTGCTGTCCTTAACTGAGACCGTATGTCCTATTGAGAAAATACCTGTTTGATGAGGTCCACTCAAGCATGAGTACCCCTGGCCATGAGTTCAATGTTAATGAATCGACATGTTATTGTTTGAATGTTTGTGCTGGCCCCCTCCAAATTCATATGTTGAAATTCTGTGTCCCTTGTGATGGTTTCAGTGGGTGGGGCCTTTGGGAGCTGCTGAAATCCTGAGGATGGAGTCTTCCTAAATAAGATCAGTGCTATTCTAAATGCTAAAAAGAACCCTGCAGAGCTCTCCAGTGCCTTCCACCAAGTAAAAATACAACAAGGAGTCTGCAGCGAAAAGAGGGCCTTCTTTTGCATGGTGCAACCATGCTGGTACCTGACTGAACTACCAGCCTCCAGAACTGTGAGAAATAAATTTTTGCTTTTAATAAGCTACCCGATCTGTAGTGTTTTGTTACAGCAGCTCAAATGGACTAGAATACAATAATATGTGTGTGTACATACATACATACATACATACGTACACACACACATATATATTTATATATAACATTTATTAACCATATGTACAATATGTATTAAGTGTATAGATATTGTATATAAATTTAAATATCTTTAAATAGACACATAAGTAAACCCAGAGGCTTATAGGAACCAAACCCTGCATTTCCCCTAGGAGCAATGGTTCAGCATTTATTAATTCAGTGTTCTCAGGAAATTTACAGAACACAACTACTGGGAATGATAAGAACTGACTCTGCTCCCATACTTTTTAGCTCCCATCTTTTTCCTGCCCTCCATTTGGCTTGACATTTGTCAAGTATCAAAATTTTTAGGGCTCAGCAGATGAGAGGGCTCTCTGCTGCTGCCCCATATGACAATAACTAGTCTGTGGCTTCTTCAACCAAGTATCATCAAATACCACTACTTCATCTGCTTTTCTTTTCTCAGTAATTTATTTAAAAATACTTTTCTGATGGTCTTTTCCCTTTTTCCTCATGGTTATTTTATTGAGGGTTTAGGGGGTAATCCTCTTAACCTTTTGAGCTGGAAGTTCCAGCGTGTTCTTTCAGATTTTTAGAGGTTAAAACTAAGCAAACATAAGGTGCTTTAAGAACCATTGTTACACTTTTAAAGAAATAGTATCTTCAATCATGACATTTTAGATTCGGAACATGGAACATTTTCTCCAAGTTCCACATTTAAGTTGAAAAAACTAAAGGCCTCTCTAGATCCGATCAATATTGTTCTCTAACTTCCTCCAGCAATGTTTAACATCCTTGCAGCTAGTGCTGATTGTGGATGGTAAGGGACACTCACATTTTGAAAATAGTAAAGTTGTCAGTGGGTCAAAGGGGTACATGATTATCAGATCCTAAGAGACGTTATTTGTAGAAATAACTTACCAAGGATTATATGATGGATAGAAAAGCATATGAAGCTAGAAAGAAACTGATGGATTGGGATAAAAGGAATGATAGAGGAATTAAAAGTTATAATGAGGGCAGAGACTGGTTCAGTAAGGACCTAAGAGAGGGAGAGAGGGCGAGGGGGAAATTCTAGCCAAAGAAAGGGGATAACAGAACTCTCACTTTTACTGCTTCCTACAAATTATAAGTGGGCACAAAAAGTTGTTGAAATATTCAAAGGAAAAATTAACCTTAAAGTCAAAAGAATGAGTTTTAAAAAAGAAATTGCTCACTTAGCATTGTCATTTAATTGCTAACAGGAAAAATGGACATATCAATTCTGTTTGCATCTTTTTTTCTGTCTCTGGAGCAATTATGTGGCACTGAGTTAATTATGCTCCCTTTGAAGTCTTAGAAATTTAATACATTACATGTCTACAGTTAGTGTTCCACCTCTCATTCAAGAGTTTCAAAGCTTTAAGAAAAATACTGCTGTTACGTGCAGCTGAGTAAACCAACCTGCTGTGATATTGGTAGAAAAATATTATCACAATGTACCTGTTAGTGTCCTTGAAATTAATATGGTGAATCAGAAGTGCTTACATATTTGATTTAAATATGGATTGGGATGATATTTTGGAAAACAACTTTTTTGGATAGATTGGCATTAGAAACTACATAAATTATTTCCTTTCTAGAAGGTATACAATAATCTTATATAAATTAGAACTCCTTGTCATGGCTTTTAGTTTTCAGGTTTGATAAGAAAATCACTTATTTGAAAACAGGAAGTTTTATTGCTTATATGGTAATGAATATCATTTCCTATTTGCATTTTTTCAAGTTTTCAGAAAGGAACCCTACTTACATGAAATCCTTTTATACGGCAATGAGAGAAGTATATTATCTCTTATTCCTTAAACGTACTTTATGAAATAGTTTTCATTTCATTGTACTATATTCCAGAGAACTTTGATCTTGTCAGACAACTTAAAGGCAAAGTTACTTATTTCAAATATATAAGCAGCTTGCCAGAAATAAGCCTTTAGGAAGGCTTAGGAAACAAGTGAAGATATTTTTCTCAATGGATATAGCGAAATTCCCAGTAATCAAAAGGTACTCTGACTATTCAAATTACTGTGATCAGTTTTTAATAGCTATTTAAATAACTTGATATTTTACCAAAAAAGAAATTATTTGGAGACATTATGCAACGTACAGTTTTTAAGATGATACTAGTATAATGACATTTGAAAAAGGAACTTAACAATGGTATTTTCTTTTCCAAAATGTATCTACTGCATGAAAGTGTCTAATACTACTGTGCTCAAGATGGCTGCTATATATTTTTTAAAGTAAACCTTACATTGAAATATAACATACACCTCTCTGAATTCTACCCATTCGGTTTTCCTTCCCTTTCGCTATGGTCCTCTGATCAAAAACGAATAATGTACTATATGTCAGTTAATTGAACATAATTAAAAAATAAATAAAATAAAAAATAAATAAAATAAAACTATTTTAATATTTAAAAAAAGAAATATAACATACAGAAGAATAGTGCACATAAGTGTGTAACTCAACAAATTTCCATGCAACTAGTGTCCAGGTTAAGAAATAGTACATAATTGGTACTTCCAGTTTCCCTTCCTGTGTACCACTCTGTTATAACCCCCCGAAGGATAGCCATTATCTTTACTTTTAACACAGTAAACTAATTGTGATTAATTTTAATCTGTTCCTAAATAGAACCATACCGTATATGTTTTGTCTGCTTTCTATTGGTCAACATTATGTTTGTGAGATTCATCCATGTTGAAATACGTAGGCAAAGTTCATTCATTTTGATTGCTTCGAAGTCTTTAATTGTATGAATATGCCGCAGTTAATATAATTTATTTAATTTATTTTTATTTATTTTATTTTACTTATTTATTTAATATATTTTAAGTAAATAAATAATATTTAATTTATTTTATTTAATATAATTTATTTAAGATTTTTTTCGATTTCTGCCTATTACAAATAGTGGTTTTATGCATGTATTTTTGTATATGCATGTATTTTTACTGGGCGTATACTTAGGAATGGAATTGCTAACTGAAGAGTCATATGTAAGGAATGTCATTTATTAAAGCTAGATGATACAGCCAGTTTTCCAAAGTATTTATAGCCATTTGGATTTCTATTAATAACAAGTGAAAGTATTTCAATTTTCCACTTTCTTACCAACACTTTTTTTTTCTGTCTTCGTCATTTTATTTATCCTCATGGAAATGTATTAGATTTAGCTTTTGTTTTTAATTTGCATTTTCCTGATGGAGTTTTTTGTGTATTTTCTAACTTTTTTTGATATTTTATTTTATGGAGTGCACATTCAGGTCATTTTCCTTTTTCTTCCCCTCTCATAATTTGTAGATATTTTATATATATTATGGATAAGAGTTCATTGCCAAATGAATATATTTTAAATACTTTCTCCATTGTTTGTCTTTTTACTTCATAAGCAGAGAATTTTGATGAACATAATTTTTTATTTGTAATGTAGTCCAAGTTATTAATTTGTTTTCTTTATAATTAATATTTTTTGTCTTTTTTATTTGTTTGTTTTTAAAGAAATCTCCTCTTCTAAGACATGAAGACACACTCTTATGGCTTTTATTTTTGTTTTTGTTTTTTAGAAATTTTGTTTTATCATTTATATTTAAATCTGAAGTTCATCTGAAATTGATTTTGCTTTATGTGGTGGATGGTAGAGATAGATACATTTACCCTCCATATGGTGTCTGTTATTCATTTCAACCATAGGACCAGTTGACTTATGGTTCAACATAGGACCATAACTCAGTGCCTGAATTATGTTGGGAAGGAAGAATTTCCTGTGCACTTCAAGGTCCTTCTAGCTGGACTAAGAATCAAATTGACATAAAACAGATTAACAGGAAAAAATCAAATTTCATTTTGTACATACAGTGAATTCACACAAAGATTAAATTCCAAAGACAGTCACTAAAATGAGGTAATATGTCATCCTGAATTAAGGTGAAGAGAATAGGGGTCTGAGACTTCAAAGGAAAGATATGTGATTCACAGGAAGAGTAAATATTTGCTAAACAAATGTTTGCTGGACTATTTGGAAACAATGGAACATAAAGGATTTTGATTAAAGAGGTCTTGCTGGGCCCCTCCCTGTCTGTCATACTTAGTTCATATCATAATGTTGTTATCTGTGGTGATAGCTCTCTTCCTGGAGTAGGTCCTCTATCTAAATTCTTTTAAGCAGTTGTAGGGGAATGGGAGTAAAGAGCTTTTCCTGACTCCCCTGGGTTTTGATTATTTTTATCTCAAAATAATCTTCATGCCAAAGCAACATATTTCAGGGGAACCTGTCCCAAACCCCTTCAATGGAAAGGAATTTAGAGGTTCCTACCATCAATGAATGAAATGGGAGCTCATTAGTGTATTTGAAAGTATAGGGTTATTATTCCTGTATGCTATCTTATATCTTTGTCAAATATATATATTTTTTTCTCTCTAACATGAAGCACATGACTTTAGGAGAAAATACAGGATTATATTCATGATTTCATTGTTATTATGGGAGACATGATTTAAAAAAAAAGTTAATAATTCTGGATTTTACAATAAAAGTTGTAACTCTTTCCAAGGACCCAATAGACTTGGGTCATCAAGTAGCAGCTAGTGGCCAGTCGCTAAAAAATTCAACTCATTCATATGGTTTTTTATGTTGTCATGGAATTTCTAAAAGAAAAAAGAATTCTAATTTCACTTGACTAAAACAAACAAAGCCTCTAACAGGCACCACTTCATTCATGAGTTAATTTATTTTTCTTGTACCACAGTTATCAGTTATTGAACTGTTCTCAAATCTGATTTTTTGCTTTAGCTCAGTATTGTATTGAACTTGAAAGGCAGTTCTGTTACCAGTCAACCTACAGCTTTGTTTTTTTTTTTTCTTTTGATGAGAAAATCTCAAATTTATTTTCCTTTCCACCTGACCAAAATCGTATATGACAGCTCTTGCTTCTGTTAATGAGCCCTAAAGGAGCATCAGACTTTGTTTTTCTGGCTGGAGCTCTGTTTAACTTTTATAAAGTTCCCCTGAAAAAGGGAACTCAGCAGGGAATTAGGTTCTTATGAATTCAATCTCGTAATAAGACAGATCCAACTCACTTCTCTTTTGTGACTGCTAACTTGGGGTAGAGATATTGGTCAGTTTGCTACTAACTTCTACTAGTCTAAAAATCTTTTAACAATTTTTGCCTTTGCAACATCTAATTTGTTAGTTTTCTTTCTCTGTTAGCTTTTCAAATGGGTTCAACATTTCCATTCTATTCTCTTTATTGAAACAAAATAAAATAAATATCTGAACATTAGTGAAGGTTGTACTCTTAATTGAAAAATAAAATCACAATTGCTTCAATCTTTAAAACAAGGGCATTGAAGTCCTTCCTTAATCCATTATTCATTTATTCATTTATTTAGACAATATGTTTAAAGTTATTCTGTGCAAGGCAATGTGGAAAGTGTTGCTAGCAATATGGTCATGAATGATATATGATTCCAGCTCCTAAGGAATATACCGACTAAAAAGGAAAATGTTGTCGATATAAAATCTACAGAATATTAAAACCACAAGAAAGAAAACAGTTAAGTTACTCTCTTCAACCTCCAAAAGGAATTGAAAAGAAAAAAAAGTAACTCTCTAAAACTTGATCAAATAAAGTTTGCAGATAATGTATAAGAATATCTATATCTAGAAGTAAACCAAAACTTTGTTATGGGACAACTGAGAAGTCTTGGCTACTTCAAGGAATTCTTAACCATAACTTGCTATGTAGCTTTATCAAAGCAAGTCTAGAATTCGAATAAATCCAAGAGTAACTGTCCTGCCATGAAGTTACATGGAAAAACACACACACACACACAAAGGGATTAGTTAGAATAGACCTCATGTTAAATTTGAAGGTTAGAATTCAGCAGTGTTTGTCCATTACTGCCTAGAGAAGTTACGTATCAGACCTGGAAGGCAAGGACATGCCAACGTATAAAGGTATTCTCTGTAGTATGCCTGGCACAGTTTATCAGCCCTTACCATAGTCTGAGTGAAATAGTTTTCAAAATCACACACCTCCTCGTTGCTGCTCCCATTTTCAACATCACATTTTGAAGCTAGGAAAATGGTGAGCCCCTATATTTTAAACACTAGAGACATATGTTTCTAAAAATTAATAAATTAACAATTTAATTACTATGCCAGTTCTAGTAAATTTTCTTGTTATGTAAATGATAAATACATGCTACAAGTACCACTATTTTCCATTTCCAGAAGGAAACAAAGATTATTACACTCTGCCCTGCTCTTCAAGGCAGCCACGGCAAATGGATCTTAGTTAGCACAGGAGTCGAAATCTATTTGCCAACCTGGGTTAGTATGAGTCAGTCTCCCAGAACTTAATCAATTCCTTAAATGCTTACTGACAAAATCAATATTTTAGATTTGTAGAGGACTAGATTTTAAAGTATAGCCATCCCATGAAGCATTGTTGAAATGTTAGCTGGTACCCCTAGGTTACAATTCTATTTATAATTTTTCTCACTGTAATATAGATAAATAGGAGGGAAATAAACTGTGTAGGTAGAGAAAATTAAGAAGGTCCATTTGATTTTTCCAGCAAATCCTATTTTTAATAGAATACACAAAACTGTAGCAAATGAAGATTAAAAGATTAAACTTATATGTGTCTACCAAAACTAAAATTATATGAACATGTGGGTCCATTAATTTCAAATACTAATTACTTTAATTATGTATATTACTTGATGAGACAACATTTAAGTCAATATTTAAAACCCATATTTAGGATTCAGATTTAAAGCAATATAGTTAAAGGGTATCTTTCCATGAATGAAGGGAAACATGAATAAAGATACAGAGATAGAAATTGACAATCTGCAAGTTGGGGCAGGGGACATAGGCTACCTGAGGTAGCAGCATAGGATGTAAAATCAGGAAGTAAGATGATACCAGATTGGTAAGTGAAAACCATTGAATGTCAAACCTACAATGGCAGCATTAACACAAAATTTGGATTCAGTTTTTGCTAAACTAGCTGTGTAGCCCTGGGCAAGCTACTGAAAAACATTCAGCTTGATCTTCCTCATCTATAAAATGAAGTAGTTCCTAAATCACAGAGATTTTTGAAAACCATATCTGGTAATATAAATAGAAGGTGAAGAGTTATGTACACACTCAGTAAAAACTTGACCATGCCCCAGAATTGCTAGGTCAGATAAAGAAGAAAATTCAAATGATGTTGGAATTAATAGACTTGGGAATGATTGGATAGGAAGAATGAGGTTGAGATGTGGGCAACAGAGATGGATCCTATGTTTCAAGTCTGGGTCTCAAGGAAGTTAAGGTTTTGAAATCAGGAACATAAGAAGATAAACAGGTTTTGAGATAATATGGTAAATGTAATTTCAGTAATAAATTTATGTTGTTCTAGAACATCTAGATTGAGACATGCATTAGATTGGTGGAAATGAATGAAGAGAATCCATCTGAGCTAAGGAAAAGCTATTGTATTTGCCAGTATGATGATCATTAGTGACCTTCAAAGAAATATTCTTATTAAAATAGTGTGAGGAGGGGAAAGATTATAAGGAAATAAATAATGAAGGGCTTGTTAGCAAATAAGCAGAGCAAGAATAGGCAGCTTTTTCAAGTTTGGAAACAAAAAGAACTGTATCTTAGAAAGAAACCCATTTCAAAGAAGATATTTTTCAAGACTCTTTCATGGAAATAAGGGAAACCAGGAGGAAAGGGGAAAAGAGATACAAGATATCGAAAACAAATCAATATAGAATTAGTGAAATGAAATAAAATCAGTTTTGGAGTTAGATTATATTTTATCAGGATGCCTGGGTGGCTCGGTCAGTTAAGCATCTGCCTTCAGCTCAGGTCATGATCCCAGGGTCCTGGAATCAAGTCCCACATCAGGCTCCTTGCTCAGTGAGGAGTCTGCTTCTCCCTCTGCCTGCTGGTCCCCCTGCTTGTGCTCTCTCTCTCTCTCTCATTCTAAAAAAATAAATAAATAAATAAATCTTTTTAAAAAGATTATATTTTAATGGAAAGAAGCTAAGAAAGTAAGAAAGGATAAAAACACAGAGAATCTGAAGGTAATGAAGAGGGCTCAATTGCATTTGGACAAGATACATATATAGTACAACCAGTAGATTCTAATTAGTTTCCTGTAAGTATTTAGTAGACTGGATGCAGAGGCGGAAAATAAATGACGTAAAAAAGAATGGCTTACCCAAGGAGGGGCACTAGCCAACATGCAGCTATAGAAGAATCAGGCTGCCTATGAGGACGCTAAACCAGACAACATAAGAGATGCTGGACATCAACTGATTTCTAGCATGAAACCTATTTCTTAATGTGAGCTACCAGCTTTAAGGAAAATATTGTTAAATAATAAAATATTAACTTTCCTTATATTTTGGTTGCACTTACATAATAGGTCTAAACTTGAATTGAAAAGAAAGAATATTAACTGGATTAATACTTCAAAGATAAATAAAAATGTGCTTACCTAGAAGAAAATTTCTCAGCCTTGGCTATTGACAGTTTGGCCTAGATAATTCTTTACTGTGGAAGGCTCTCCTGTGCATTATAATATGTTAGAGTCATCCCTACATCTACTGCATAGACACCAGTAGACACTGATCATGATTTAAAAAAAAAAAAAAAAAAAAAAAAGCCAAACATTGCCAAAAGTTCCCATTAGTGGTGATGACGGTCATAGGGAATTAAAATCATCCTTGGTTGATAATCACTGTTACAAAACTATTCAATGTTTGAAACACTAAATTTTGTTCTCATGGACATTTTATTGCTGGCATATGACAACTTTATTTCACTTTTCCCCTAATAATAGCTAGTCAACATTTTTTGGACTCTTTCCAGGTGACTGACATTGTGCTAATCACTCTGTAAATTATCTTGTATAATCCTCAAAAAATCCAGTAGGATGGGTATCTTCATTCTTCATTAAAGGAATGTCATATACACATTTGTTTATCTATATTGTGCAGATTATTTGCATTTTATTTTATTTTTGTTAAACTAGTCATTATTTTCCAAGTTGTTTTACTATTTTCTCACAATTTCCATCATGAATTCATTTTTTAGTATAATTGGTTTCCAAGTAATACTTACCTCTCAACTGCTAAGTTTACTATAATGGTCTTTTAACTGAGGGGCAAATCAGTCTGCCTAAGATTTTTAGCACAAAATATATGGAAAGGCAAAAGAAATGAATTGTATACATAAAATGACACATAACTAATCGGTGGCAAGAAATCTAAGTTGATTCTGAACATTGTAAAGTAGTTGCCATAGACAAAACTTAACATTTAGTAAATTTTTCTTATGTTCCAGACACTGCTCTGAGTGTGTTTTACATATTAACCTTGTTTTTAATCCTCACCCCAAAGGTATGAGGTATATTGAGCATTTGGCCCCATTTTACAAAAAAGGAAAATGAGACACAAAGAGGTGAAACTAGCCCTAGGTCACGCAACAAGTAATAGCAAATCCAAGTCTAGACCATTCTCTCTCTCTCTCTTTTTTTTTAAGGTTTTATTTATTTATTTGACAGACAGAGATCACAAGTAGGCTTAGAGGCAGGCAGAGAGAGAGGGGGAAGCAGGCTCCCCGCTGAACAGAGAGCCTGATGCGGGGTTCGATCCCAGGACCCTCAGATCAGGACCCTGGGATCATGACCTGAGCTGAAGGCAGAGGCTTTAACCCACTGAGCCACCCAGGCGCCCCAAGTCTAGACCATTCTTAACAGGTATGCTATGCTCTGTTGCCTCTCCAGGTATATAATACATGTGAAAAAAATCATCCTAACTTTCTATTCATGACAAAGAAATTATTGCTAGGCTTAACTCCTGTTAAATCATTGTAAAGGAGAATTTGCAGTGGGATAAGTTAGGGGAAGAGTAGTGAAAAACACTATTATGGAAATTGGTCATTATGATTAGGCTATCTATGTTTGGTCATTTGTGTTTACCAAAGTTAGGCTCCCACCCAACCACAGAAACCTGGAGATAGAAATTCTATCTTCCTTGACTAATAGATCTCAATGAATTGGCCCTCAGGTCCTTGAGAAAGGCATTCCTGGGTTGTAAAACTATAAGAGGCTGGGAGAAGATTAACATCTCAGGGGCACAGAGAAATAATTTATGATTCCAAGTGTCCTAAAGTAAATGTTCTAAGAAAAGGGAAGTCAAAGGCCTTGAATCAGAAAGAAAACTGTCTAAAACTTAGTCAACTGAAGGGAATATTAAGGCTGTCTTGGGTCAAGCATACACAAGCTATTTAGAATAAATATTTTAGCTTTAATGTGTGGGCTCATAATAATTATTTTATACATATATATTATAGATCAAGTAATATAATTGAATATTACATTTTGAATAATGATTGAATATATATTTTCAAATGTCTAGATTGCAGAAATGTATTATCATATAAAGGGACTTTGGGGATGAAAGAAATTGTTATACTCCAGTGACTCACAGGATAGTACTTAATTACTGATGTGACAAGACTACTAGACATGCTATATGTGAGCTGGCAAAACAAAAGATAATGCTGATTTAATCTAAGAGGTTCAAGGAGTCGGCCTCATACAGGACTCATGGAAGAAACAGAAGGCAATAACGAGGATCCCATTGCAAAGTTCACAGAGCAGAGCTGAAGAGGATGAGAACTCAAGGGGTGCAGAAGAGGCATGGGGCTGACTGTATTTGTAACAATATGAGTTTGCTTTTGCTGAGAAGCCTGGAATAAGTTGTCAGCATGATTCCAACCCGTTCTCGGTGCATCTGACCTGAGCTCACTATAGCTACAAACAAAAGTTTCACAAACTTTTGGTAGAAATGGAATCACAATTTCAAGAGACTCAGATTTTGATAAGGAAAGCTTATGCTTTACATTTCTATGACTGTTTTTAGAATTGTCAACCTCAGGGTATTTCTAAATTCTCCAGCTCCTATTACAACAGGGTTGCTCTATGTCAGGATTAAATTGATGGATTTGAAAGCAAACTAAAACCATAAAATAAACCCATCAATCTAGCACTTTGGAAATGTGTATATGAATTTTAAAATGGGCTTTTTTTTTTTTTTTTTTTAAGATTTCACCAAATTCCAAGTCCACTGACTCCCTGAGGTTAGGTTCACTTTACTCCTTGGAAATTAATTGTTTTTTATGGAACTGCTTAAATTGAGAAAATTTACTATTATTCCTGGAAACCCAAATAAAATTTGAGAAGCGTGGGGTCTGGGTATATCTCTGTAATTCTCAGTATTATTTCTATCTTGTAGGTACCCAAATTCCCATTGATTAAGACATAGGTGATCAATGACTACAACAAATACGTAACTGCACACTTTTATATAGATGGTGTTAATTACATTTTTGGATTATTGAAGTACTACTGCTAACTAAAACCACACATATTTCTGAAGAGTTATTTGTCCATTGTTATTTAGTGTTAAATATATGAAATTTTTTTTTCAGTCGATATACGGATCTGTCTGTGAGGAATTTAAAAATTACCTTTACCTAGATCTTATCCAAGAACTTTAAGATTTTTTTTTAAGATTTTATTTATTTATTTGACAGAGAGAGAGAGATCACAAGTAGGCAGAGAGGCAGGCAGAGAGAGAGAGGGGTAAGCAGGTTCCCCGCTGAGCAGAGAGCCCGATGTGGGGCTCGATCCCAGGACCCTGAGATCATGACCTGAGCCGAAGGCAGAGGCTTAACCCACTGGGCCGCCCACGCGCCCCAAGATTTTTTATTTTTTAAGTTTATTTATTTGAGCAAGAGATCAGGAGCAAGAAGGGAGAGGGGAGGAGGGAGAAGGAGAGAGAGAATCTCAAGCAGACTCAGCACTGAGCACACTCTCACGACTCTGAGATCATGACCTGAGCTGAAACCTAGTGTCAGAGGCTTAACTGACTGTGCCACCCAGCACCCCAGGCACTGGTATTTTTAAGAAGCCCCCTCAGGTGGCTGATTATAAGGTTCAGGTTGCTGCTTCTCAAGCTTCAATGTGCCTACTAATTTGGAGATTTTTATTAAAATGCAAATTCTAATTCTGTAGGTATGAGCCTGAGATTTTGTATTTCTATCTGTCTCCCAGATAACACTAGAAAGAGGATATATAGAATATTTCCATCATCACAGAAAGTTCTATTGGCCAGCACTGCCCTAGAACTTGAATTTATATCTAATAAAACCTTTGTCTGAACTCAGAATAACTGCCATTAGCAGAGTATAGAAATTTGATAATAAATACTGGCTAACAGTGTAAATACCTTTTCAATATAAGAAACAATAATACAACTAACACATCCACCTAATTACATTTCAAACTATAATAGGTGTTTCTCGGCCAACGGGCATGAGGCATATTTTTTGTTGGAAATAATAATAATAATAGAAGTTATTTTTGGGCAGTCCCCTTTAGCTTAAGTGTTTGAACACTGATTCTTTCTAAACTGATAGTGCAGGAACTCTAGTGTCTTTCAGAACCTGCCATCTTCTTTTACCTTTCCACAAGGATTCTGATGTCAAGATTGTTATGTTGATGACTTAGTTGTTTCAGCTGTTACTTGGAGACAGGTGCTACTACGAGGAACATTCACAAATCACTCTTATACTGGGCTGTTTCCAATTTCATTGTCCAGTGCCTCCCTGTCAGAGCAAGATGTCTCCTCCAGCCCAATAGCAGTGGCCGTCTCCCAACACTAACCCTATTCCCCAAGCATCTAGCCCTCAGTTGAGTCAAAAGTAGTAGTATATTCCGTTCCATTAGCTTGATAGAAAAACTCTGGTGATCTGGTATTTATTTTACCTATTTTTTTTTTTAAATCACAGTTTCCTTTCTCAGTGTGTTTAGTACTCATCATATAGAGCTTGGCAGGGTGTCTCTCATAGTAATGCCTCCAATTACACCCAAAGATTAGAAACACCAAACTTGGGGTGTTCCATTTCATGCAGTGCGCATTGAGGTTGAAGTTTGGACCATATCCCCCAGAGAATGAGTGATCTAACTCAGGTATCTAGCTGTTATTCCCCAAAAGTCCAGGTACATATGCTCACTCATAATTAAGCAGCTTAAGCAAACAGACCACTGTGTTCCCACCCAGGCAGCCAGCCTTTCAGACATAAAATGAGGAGCTGAGATGGTTGGATCTAAACCATGCTGGGACCCCATTACAAAATAAAATTGCTCCTTAAAATGCTAACACATTCTGCATACAATAATCACTTCCTATTTACTCTAGAAGAATTCCAATAATAACAGGAGAAACAAAAGAGAGAAATGAACAAGCAAATATGGCCCTTTAAATTTCTCTACCGACTAATTCAGGTTGTTTTCTAGCATTGTTTAATGAACACATACTTTTGTGAGTTTTGGATCTTTTAAATCTATTACCATCATTCTCATTATTATTGTAATCCTTTGTTAGACTCTAAGCTTCATGGGGTCAGAGTCTTCATTTATTCAACTTTAAATCCTGTACTATATGCAACCTAATATGCTACAAAGAGCTGATTCTAAATAAACTGTAAATTTTAGAGGTGAAATTGTCCCAGGGATTTATAATTCTAACTTGATTTTGAGAGTTTTAGACATCCTATAAGTGATCCAGATAAGAACTAAGTTATATATACCAGGATGACCCAAACATGTTCCTTCTTATCTAATTGTAGCCTTTCCCCCCTTCCAACTGTATATAAAATAGTAAAATATCATTTAATTATAAGGACTAAAGAGAGGGTAAATGAGAAGAGATGGTTAAATTTTAGGAGAGAAATTACCATATCAAAATATAAGTCAGGATGCTGCACTCTTTGTCCCAATAAAATGGTAACCTCCTTGAGGTCAGGGACTATTATAAATTTCATATTCTCATCAATATTTGACATAACACACATGCAACTGATGCCTAATGAGTGTTTAATGGTTTGCTTTATTCTACTTGTGCAACCAGTCAGGCAGGAAAAAAAGTGATTGCCTTCCCTATAAAAACATTTTCTTTTTTATTTATGACAGTCTGACCAGATGAGAATTTTGACACAATTGTAAAGAACTAGGGAACAGAACCACTCTCGGATTACTTCACTTCCCAGCTGATTTTAAACACCTGGAGAAATAAACCACTGAAAATCCTTCGTGGTGTCCACAGTTAAGTTCGGGCACAGTCTCACAGCTCTCAGCATGAATAGTAATCTCCAAAATTTAACTTGAGCCCTTGAGGAATCAAAGTGGCTTAACGGACTTCTCTTTAGAAGGAATGAACTTCAACCCGACATATATAGTCACTAATTATTATTATTTCTTAATTCTCTTAAAACATGAAAAATGAAAGTCTAAACCGTAATTCTAATTGGCAAAGGAATTTCATACCAGGAAGGCACCTCTTGATTAGCAGCTGTGTAGGCAGAGGGAGGGTTGGGGGTATGGAAATTTGGCTAAGAATTCACACAGAAAAGTGCTTGATGTGCTTCAAAATAGCTCAATCAGTACTCAGCGTGCTGTGAAGGCGCTCAACTGGTGCTCAATGGCAGCGTATTTAAACGAGTTGAAAGCTTACTTTTTGGAAGTGCTCAATTGGGAGTGCTCAAGTTGCGGCCCTTATTAGTTGAAGGCTAACTAACTTTTGCTTTCCATAGGGTTCGCTTCTCAGGGAAGCAGACAGACCGTTTTGCTCCACATGTGCCCAGGTTGAACCTGGACTTTCCACGAAACACTGGGAGATGTGTGTTTCTTTTGGAGGAGGCGAATCTCCGACCAGCCATTCCCATTGCTTTCTCCGGCTCTTTCTTGTGCTCTGTCTCTCTCTCTCTCTTTTTTTCTCACTCTCTCATCTTCCTCATGTCTTCACATTATCCTCCTCAGTATTTTAAGCTTTCCTGTCTTGTTTGAAGCCATTTTGAGAAGATCAAAATAGCGGAGTTTGCTGTGTGACTTCATCTGATACCTTTTTCTTCTTTCCCCTAAGCGCCTCTTCCATCATTTTGATAACATTGCTCCTCCAAAAGGGTTCTGAGCTTCACTCTCAGTTTAAGAAACTGTATAGCTTTGTGCTAGGTTCCATTAATGTTCACTTTAACCGCTGATTAATTCATTAGTATTGTAAGGGCCTATTCAGCCAGAGCGGCCCCACCCCAGTTGAACAGCCATTTTGTTGTTTATGCAGTAAAACTTAAATTGACCCTGCCCCCCCCCCCCCCGAACTTACTTAAAAGCAAGTCTGGAAAACCAGTTAACAAAGCCCAAATACAAGGATGGGTCAGGTCAGGTGGAGATAAAGGCCCAAATACAAGGGTGGGTCAGGTCAGGTGGAGACATACAATCAGTAAAGCATGCATACAGTCTCCCTAGCTACCAAGGAGTGTGGGCCCCGCCTTTTGGGCGCCAATTCTGACTAAGGTGATAGGCTAGTTCAAACAGCTACTATGGGGTGAATGGTAATTCAATTGGCCACCCGTGTGGGGCCTAGCATGACTGTGCAGCTTCCTCTGTGTGTTACAATCTCATTGGCTACCTGTGTGTGGCCAGGCCCAACCACATGGCCTTTGCTCCATAAAAGTTAGTCTGTGAGGCTGGGAGGGGTCGCCCTCTCTGTAAGAGGCACGGCCCCAAATGGTCGGTTTGATTCTCGATGCTTGGTGCGAAATAAAGCTTTGCTTGACCTTCGCTTTGTATCAGTCTTGCTCCTTTAATCACGGGCCCATTATTGGGGGACCCAACATTGGGGAACCCAACAGTATCTTACTTTTTAAGTAGGAAAGATGAGTCCCATCCTGTGCTATATAACAAATAAATAACTTCATTAATTAAATAACTTAAGATCAAATTTGAGCTACATATTTCAAGAATGCACTTTGGGAAAAATATACTATGTCCTTTAATTATTTCACTATTGTTTTAATTGGGATGAAGATTTCAATGGATTCTATTTTCTATAACAACCTTAAAATTTCATGGGAAGATGTACTGATGTATAAATGCATTTTTTAGCATACTTAAATGATGTCATGTATTCCTTTTGCAGTACTTCAGTATACATTTTTTTTTTTTTTTTTTTTTATGTGGGAGTTAGTCCACCATATACATGTGGTAGTTAGTCCATGACTGCTGACTCAGGTCAGTGGTGTGTGTGTGTGTGTGTGTGTGTGTGTGTGTGTGTGTGTGTGTGTGTGTTTCTATGTTTTAATGCCCTGGATTCAAGTGCCAGTTGTACCCTATTTACCCTGATTACTAATACAAACACCCAGGTGAAGGAAGCCTTTGAGAACATCCCCTTTAATAAAGCAAAGCCAAGCCACAGCTTTACCTATAGAAATACTGTGTCAGAGCCTTTAGTTCAGTTTATTCTTGATCTCCTACAATGGTGGGGCAAATTGTTGTTCAAGCTAAAGGTAAAAGAATGTTTAGGCAAATAGAAAGGTAATCTGTATACTTCACAGAACTACTGAAGAAAGGGAACGCGTAGTCTTCATTTTAAGGTGAGTAAAATAACATCTTAATTGAGCATCTGATGTAGGAGTAATAATACATTAGCCTCCTAAAGCATCTCCCAACCAACCTCTTTCTAAGGCAAAGGTGCCTTCCAGTCCATAAATATCATTAGAAAGGTCATGGGTTTTGGTGGAGATATATGAGGACTTCTTAGGCTGTAACTTTTGAAAATGGGTCTCATCTAACTCCCTCATTCTGAGTTGGGTTCTCCAAGCAATCTTCTAGTTTTAGTTGGCTTCCGTATCTGTGTACTGTAGAGAAAGTTGATTAGATGAATAAATTGTTTAGAAAATAAGTTAGTCAATATAGTGTTATATGCCAATTATACTTCAATTTTTTAAAAAAGGTTATATTCTAATATAAGTGGAAGAGATAGGAATCTCACTGGAAATTAATAAATTTGCATGAGGGCTTTCTATCACCAAGTACATTTCACTGATGTGAATTTGCACTGAGTGAGGGAATAGTGCATTGTGTTCTCTGAGTCTGCAGTGTTAATGGCCTGACCTTAAATGGCAATGAATTTAATAAGGTAATGACTATCACACCTGAATTCTGTTTTCAGAAAACTTTCTAGATGTCAAAATTGTGTTTTAAAAATTTTCTTTTTGGATTTCTATTGAATTTATGTTTTTTTTTACAGTAATACTATGCTCAATTTTATGAGCACAATGAACTTTTTTTAACCTTTGTGCTGATATTCAAAACTACAGAACTAAAGGCATTTCAATGAAAATTAAAATTTGATATTTTTAGCAACCTGAAGTAGCTTATAATGATAATATCTAATTAGGAATATATTTTTTATAGAACCAAATGAAGGAAGTTGGGCAGCAGAGGCTTCTTCACAAATTCTACTCACTGGCTATGAGAGGCAGTAGCGTGTTATTGCTTTGCTCTAAAATAAAGATAGAAATGCATGCCCCGTTGCCCCTCGCTGTTTGGCATATTGAAACTTGTCTATTAAATTACCCTTTACAGAGTTCCACCATGTTCTCTCTCTCTGAAAATAAAAGCTAATTCAACTTTTTTTTATTGTTATGGTAGAGGAAAAAAAAAATACCTACAATGGGAACTTGCCACGAAATCATACATCCAAGTGATGTATTTACTTTAATAAACCAAGAAGGTATTTAGGTGGTTTGCATCAATTTGAAACAATTATCTTTTGGTACTTACTTGACCTAGTTAGATAACGATGTGTAGATAGATCTGATTCAACAACCCATTACTAAAAATGTTCGGTGAAGTCTTAAAACAACTGGTTGTAATATTCCTGAACAATAGGGGGCTCCAGGTTCAGCCTCCTGTGAGGTGTGTGGTACTTGTTTGTAATCAGCTCTGACATTTTTCAATATTTCGACCACAAAGGAGCTCTGTTTCGAAAGTACTTACTAGAGAACAGCTAAATGTGTGTTGTCCATTGAGCATTACTTATTTTTCTTGATTTCTTGTTTTCAGTTGTTGGTGGCCAAGATTAAGAAATGATTGAGAAAGTGTCAGTGTATGTCATTTGATTGCTGTACAGGATGAATTTTTTTAACTTTTTAATATTATCTTTTCCAGATTAGGATTTCGTCATGTCTTATTAATATGCAAATGCATGTTATGACTGTGTTTTTCCTCTACTGTATGATCTGCTTTCCAATTGAAAATTAATAAAGCCTCTCGACTGGTCCTAAAGTTTTCATCAATATGAGCAGATGTTGCTATTGTTTGTTTGACTGGAGCATTTACTTTGAAAGATACCATCTGAGCTTGAAAACAAACTAAGCTCTAGTCCTGTTTTTGTATAAGAGTGTCAGGAAAATATTTTGCTTTGTTTTGATTTCAGTGGTAAATCGATGGTAGTTATCTGATCATTTTTAGGATGTGAATTTAAGCAAGAAGTCATACTTGCTTTTTGGTTTTTATATGAATGTCTAGTAAACAACAACAATACACTTTTCATATGGGGAATCAAATGACAATGCATCTCTAACAGTGCTTTTTATAAACTATTTGCTATGTTAAATTTCAGTCATTTTATCCTTTTTGTAAAAATTGAGCCAGCATATAATGCAAATGACATGCCACAGTTCTAACCAACCACAGATTGTTCTAAGCATTACAATACCTCTATAACATAGTTACTATTATTATTCTCATTTTATAGATGAAGCTAAGGTACAAGAAGATCTATAGCTTCCCCAAAGTCACACTGTGGGTTGTAACCCAGGAAGCCTGCCTCCACAGTTTGTGCTTCTAACTGCCATATTATGCAGTATTAAAAATTCCAAGTGTCTCCATTATTCCCCTACGAGACCTTTGGCTGTCTGTAAATAAGTTCTTGCTTTAATGGTAAGATAGTGGACTTTCCACTAGTGGAAATTATTATTCCTTGACTGAAAATCTCATTAGAGTTTCTGAAGGACACACACCCAAAAGAGAGGAAGGAGAGAGAGAGCATCACAGATTGGTTAATGTTGTGCCAATCCTAAAGATCAATAGGATAAAAATATTGTACTAGCCTATTTATTTCATTTAGTCTTAAAGGTTAAAACTTTCAACAAAAAAAATCATTAAATAATCTTAACATATGGTGTAAATACTGATTACAATATTCGTTTATTATCTTATATGTACTAGAATAAATCATTTGAATAGACCATTCATCAAAGTTATACAGGCATTATAAATGTAAGAAAGTGGAATCCTAAAGGAGAAAGTATAGAATAATCTATTGTTCAGGCAAATTTACCTTTTTAGAGATACCTTATCGTTCTAGAACAAACGATAATAGTAAGTGAATAGAATACTTCATTAAATTTGTAAGGTGATTCCCTTAACTGAGCCAAACATCTGGACCAGTGATTTTCAGGGTATAGAATGCTGTATGACTCTTAAAGGCAAAGTAGCTTCTATTATCACATCACCAAAAATATTAAACCCTTATTTGTTTTAAATATGTTGATAAAGGAAAGGCAATGTGGCTTTTTTCATTGAGTAGTTTATTATCTAAGGTGGTTGATTTTGACACAGAAAAAAATTAATATAAAAATATAAGTACATGCAGAGAAAATAAAATGTGTAACTGTTTAAAGCCTTGGGGCTTATTTTGGGTTTTAAAATTCTAAATAATGAAATTTGGCTTATAAATGTTACCAATGGAGCCAGCCGATATTTGGCAAACTCATGTTTAACCCTTCTCAAGTTTCAGTGGGAAATCAACATTTTTCAGTTTGCTCATCTTTGGCAGATGGTTATAGCAAAACTCCAGCCAGAGTTTATTTGTCCCTTAACTCGGGGGAGGAAAAAAAAAAAAAAGCTAAATGCAAAATAAAATAAACCTTTGAATTATTTTAGAATTTTTATAGGCATTATGATGATTATTATGCAGAATGATGCCTTGCCCTTGAGAAATTTGCATTTTACATTAAGCGAAGTGCCAATTTATACTATTGCTGTTTGAGGTGACATAAATATACTGCAGGCACCAAGCCCTTTAGGCCCAGAAGGAACCCAAAGAACCTGTCTCTCAATATCATTCATGCAAGTGAAAAATAACATCAAACTGAGGTAGTGAAGCAAGTAAACAAAGAGTATTTCATGATAGAAGCAAACAGTATATTAATGTACAGATGAGGCTGGACTATAGTTTGAGATGACAGCAAGACATGCAATTTTTAAGCTATCTTGCTCTGTTTTGTATGTTATCTAATAATAAATACATTACACTTGAAACAAATGAGTTCATCTCTGTGAGAGACAGAGAGTATCCTGGGAATGTTCCAAGTATACCCTACTTAATAACATTTTATCATGAAACCCAAACATGTGGGACCACTGAAGAGTTACTACATTTTATATTTACCTACATCGAGTAGCAGTTTAAAAGCCAAATGACAAATTTAATATAATTAGAAGAAAAAGAAGTACTATTTCTGAAACTATTTGCTTGTCTTGTAATTCACATGAAGTTGAGCTTTTTGATATTGAATGTAAAAGTTTAACAATAATTTCTTCTTAATTTAGCATCTGAAATTTCACTTCTGTGCCACATTTATATCATAATTCACACACTCAAAATTATGGCTAGATGCAGTATGTTTATGAAAAAAATCATGTACAGATCATCAACTAATTTGAGGAATAGGTAGGGTGAACTTAAAATTGGTAAAACATTAACAGTAGTAGCCATGAAGATTTGCTGGATAGGTTTGGTAGGAAGGAATGAAAGGCAACCATGAAGGGTAGTTATTATAATGTCCCCCCTTTTTTTTTTCTTTTCTTTCTTTCTTTCTTTTTTTTTTTTTTTTTTTTTTTTGACAGACAGAGATCACAAGTAGGCAGAGAGGCAGGCAGAGAGAGAGGGGAAGCAGGCTCCCTGCTGAGCAGAGAGCCTGATGTGGGGCTCGATCCCAGGACCCCAGGATCACGACCTGAGCTGAAGGCAGAGGCTTTAACTCACTGAGCCACCCAGGCGCCCCTGTAATATCCCCTTTTAAGAAAGAACAGTCTAAGTTGAGAAAGTTCGGGTCACTAACACAAAAATCACACGACTAATAAATGGATGAATAGCCACTTCATATCTGACTAAATATACATATATTGACTGTAACACCCCCCTCCCCCCCCATACACACTCCTGGTTTGTTCCTGATACCATTCTTATCACTGAGGATACTATAGTAGTGGAGTAAAGAGATGACTTTATCCTTTCATTTAATTTATTTTCTAATGAGTGAGAGGAAGTAAACATGCTAACAAATTATTTTGATATTCATAAGTGCTATAGTGAAATGAAATAATGGGGAAATTCTTTCCATGGAAGCGATATGCTTTTGTACCCAAATAAGTACAATATCCTACAAAGTTTCTTATTGTTATTAACAACACTTCATGGTGTTAGACCCATGCAATTGATGGGCACTATAATCAGACTTCCTGGGTTATACATACATTTTCTGCATGACCTTGAGCCTGTGTGAACCTGAATTCCGCCCCCCACAGCAAAATGGAATCGATATGCATACTTACCAACATTTTTAAATTGTTACCAGATTAAAGAATTAAATTTATGTAAAACTTAAAATAGTTCTGATACCTCATGAAAACTTAAATATGTGCTCCTCTTGCGCTTTTACCTATTTTTACTTGTGACCATTATCAACCATGATTCAAAATACTGTTAAGCCATAATTGTTGTTGATGTTGGTGAACTCTTGGTATACAGTGTCACAAACACAAGGTAAAGTAGGGAGGGTTTCAATACTTCTAAGAATATCCCAAGTGAATCTAGTCAAGGTTCTCTTTGAATGTTATATGTTTGAACTTCTATAGACAACATTTTTATAGATCTTTGGTTCTCTCTTATTTACTCTTCTCTAAATCCCTTATTGATACATGTGCCCTTCATGCTCTATTACATATATTTACTGCTTCTAATTGAACCACCTTCTTCAAATCCCTAAGTGGCTACGTTATAGTATATCCAGCCAAAAGAGCTAACACCTCAATTTATCTCTCATAGCCTAATCTAAATGCTACTCTGACTTCTTATTGTCAAATTGACTCATGAAAGTTCAGATGCTATTCTAACTACTCCCCCAGTTAATTATATATATATCCACTAAGTGACTAATGCCAAATAACTGGGAGTTGCCTTCCTCTCTCACACCTCATGTGACCCCCCCCTCATTCTCCCAGGTTTCTTTTTCTCTCTCTATGTCCCCATTGCCACCAGCCTCATTAAGGAATTTAACCCTCAGTTTCTCTTGCCTGGCTTATTACTTCAGGTTACTAACTGTACTCACTTCTCTTAAAACTCTTTCCTAAGTGATGCCCAAGTAATCTTTGTAAAATTCAAGGACTATATCACAGCTTTAGTTGAAAAATTTTAATAGTTCTTTATTATCTTTAGGATAGTCTCCTTATAGGTGAAACAAATCCTTTCTATCTTTATCTCCTGCCATTGTCTTTTATTTACTCAATATTTCTTATATTTCCCTGAGAAATTCTTTGCTCTCCTATTTACCCTTCAAGATTCAAGTTGTGTAAATCAGGGTTCCAACCAGAAAGAGATTTCTCACTCAAATTACTCAAGTATCTCAAGAAGGGCTCTTACAGTGGGTCTATTTGGAAAAGTCTAGGCACAGTGCAGGTAACACAAAAATAATGCAAAATCAGAGCTAATAAAAGAGCAAGAGATATTATAATCCCAGGCCTAACGTGGTAAAGAGAGAGAGTATTTATCTGAACCTGGAAGGAAAGGGAGTTATGAACAGAAGGCTGACCGGAGAGGCCAGTGCCTGTAGAACAGAGCAACTTGCAGGGACAGAGACAGGAGCACAGATACACTGGATATATTCTTCTTCTTTCCTCAGACCCAGCACCAGGCCTCCCTTTTGGTGGTACCTTCTGGAAATCAGAGATTTGGCAGCCATTCACACGGTTCACATAATCTGCCAGGTCAAGAAGATAGAGGAGTATAGGTGGAGCCAACGGAAGATCCCTGAAACAAAGCTTTTCCAGACTTTTTCCACATTAACATTTGCATTTGTTCTTCATGTCCCCGAGGTCACACAAGGCAATGTGGAGGACCCAGATGGGCTCTGTACACTATACACAAAATAAGTTTGCATCACAGCTGAGGAAGCCACATTTAGGTGACCCAAATCTTTTTTAATAGGTGGTAAGAAAACATGCTTTCCACCTCAGAGGGAGACATTATCTTTATTATATTGACAGTAAACAAATTTGCCCTTAGCTCTGGAGGCAGACCTTATCTCTATCTTCCAAGGCTGTTTGCTATACAAACATCCTTGCAAAGATAGTTTGAAACAAAAGGACAGTCAGTGCCTTGCTCACAAGATATGCAAAAATGCAAGCAACCCATGGAGAATAGTCTCTGACAGTGTGATATTCAATTTCAACTTTTTCATTTTATCCAAGGAGATCTAATTCCCTTTGATTGTATTTAAACTAAAAACAGATATGCATTTGAACTCTAAGTGAAATAAATTCATGCTAATACTGGTTGAATCAATCTTATATATTTTTTATTCTTTGTGAGATTGCATTAGAGAATAAAAATTTCCTGATTTAAAAAATGTATTAAAATCACTGGTTTAGAACAGGACACAAGGGCAAGCCACTTAGATGAATTTATTCTGCATTACAACTGCAGATTTTACTCTTAAGTGCCACATCTCTGTTGATGATTTCATAAATATACCAGAGTTTGCACAAAAATCAAAACATTCTAGTGACAGTTCTGGATCTGAATGTGTTCTTTGATGGAGCTTATGTTACCACTTTGGTAACATAAGGCATGGAATAGAAGATATTAACTGCACATATGAAGTGGAATTATTTTTTTTAATTATTTTTTTTAAAAGAAGATTTCTACCATGTTTCATGTTCATGTAAACTCTAGTTTACTAGTTTGAATTTTGATAAAGATGACAATTTGGTATAATGTTTATTGCATTGTGCTTTAAAGTGATCTATCTAATTTATGAATTTATTATATATATATATATATATATCATTAAGCTCTACTATTTTATTTTATGAGTAAGTTTTCATTTTTAGAAAACTTGAAGCCAGTCTGAAAGCTTTCTAAGAGTGATTATGCCTTCTTTGACTGCTCTAGGAGACATCTAGGAGACTTTAGAAAATTATTCTAATATCTGAATACAACTAGTTATCTCTGAGGAGGATATAGGAATACCTTTTTTTTTTTGTCTACATTTTATTTGCATTGCATATGAGCTATGCTCTGGATATAAGTAATTTTGTTTGAAGTAATTGTCTAGGAAGTTTTTTTTTTTTTCTTTTTAAGAATATTACAAATTTCTGAGCTACTCAGTTCAGTACATTTGAGGAATTTAATTATGAACAACTGAAGAAAAACATAATAATGTAATATATTTCTTCTAAGGCAATATTAGCATGTGTCTGCATCATGAGGAAGGTTTGGCAAAGCATAGATTCCTCAGCTCCACCTTAGAGTGTCTGAGTCAGTCATACCAGAGGATTTGTATTGCCAGGAGATAGTCATTGCTGTCTAGGGACCATACTTTGAGAAACACTGCTCTAAGGAAAAAGTACTCAAATGATAGAAATGAACATGATGAAGATGAGGTAATGCACACCACATGTTGTTCTGGTGCTTGACAATCTGCTAAATTCTTTGCATACATAAACATATCCTATATCAGGAGTCTTTATCTTTAATGACAAAACTGAAGCTAAAAGAGGTTAACTAAATTTCTCAAGATCACAATATTGAAACGTGCAAGAGCTAGTCCTCATTCTAAGGCCTTCTGACTTCATCTTCTTTCACTCTTTGTTTCACAAAGAGTAGAAAACATACCTACAGAAGAGAAAGAAATGGTCACACAGGAGGGGAAGTAACTGCACAGTCCGTGAAGACCTTTGCTCTAAAAAACAGATGGGGGGCACCTGGGTGGCTCAGTGGGTTAAAGCCTCTGCCTTCGGCTCAGGTCATGATCCCAGGGTCCTGGGATCGAGCCCCGCATCGGGCTCTCTGCTCAGTGGGGAGCCTGCTTCCTCCTCTCTCTCCACCTCTCTGCCTACTTGTGATCTCTGTCATAAAAAAAACAGATGGAAGAGATGCACTGTATTTCCTGAGAGCCCAGTGTATGTAACCTGAGGTTTCTAGTAAGAGGTGATGAGGTTCCCGTGTAGGAATTAGCACTTGGAATTTAACTCCTGTAACAAGTCAGAGACCGTTCAAAGTCATGTAAAGCCCAGAAGCAACCTGCAAATGACAAGGCAGAAGATAAACACCAAATCAGTTCAAAGCAGGATTTCTTCATAGTTTTCATATTTAAAAATAAATGGTTTCTGTTACTTAGAGTAAATAACAATATTTCTTCATCAAAATACTGGAGACTGAAATGGCATACTCTCTGTGCTTTGTGCCCAATAAAAGTCTAAAATGATGTATTTGCCAGAGTACCCATAAAAAGCATCATTAATCATCTGGTTCCAGTGACAAGGGCAAAGACAAAGTATCAGGAGGAGATGGGAACTTGGTGGATAAGCCTTAAAGTCTGAACCACAGGCCACAACAAAAATATCAGAGTCTGTCCTGCCTTTACCTTTACTGACCATACTTTTGTCCACTGAACACACCAATCTTGTTTCTCACTTACAGATATTGCAATATCTGTCTCCTCTTCCCAGGATGCTTTTTATCCTGATTTCCACAAAGCTCTTTCCTTCTTGCCAGGTTCAATTTCAAATGTCACAGCCTCCGGGAGACTCATCCCTCATCAGCCACACCCCATAGCACTTCGTCACCATATGTTGTAGCATGTATTTTAGTTACTTGTTAATTATCTTTTTCTTCAACCACTATAATAAAAAAATGTTAAAAACTTGTTGTGTTTTTTTTTTTTTGCCTATTTCTGACTACTGTGTTTCTAGCATTTGAACAGTTTCTAGCACATATTTGGTTTTCAATAATTACTATTTCCTTTCAATAAATGAATGAAGGAGGGGAGGAGGGAAGAAAGAAATTAAAAAAAAAAAAAGGAATATATG
The DNA here is from genome assembly GCF_963455335.1 of Martes martes. Classification (NCBI taxonomy): domain Eukaryota; kingdom Metazoa; phylum Chordata; class Mammalia; order Carnivora; family Mustelidae; genus Martes; species Martes martes. Next base: position 94,628,758 of record NC_137889.1, read on the forward strand.
GAAATTGCAGTACTTGGACTCCGAGTTATCAGTCATGGGATTTTCACACCTTAAATCTGCATTGAGTTCCTAGGCAGGCAGCCCTTTACACACACTTTCCCTTTATGGTTTTCTGACTGCAGTGATGATGACCTCATGTAATGTAGTCTGTAATCTTTGTCTCTTTTTACTCCCCTCACCCTCATCTTTTCTCTCAGTGCTCTCTCTCTCTCTCTCTCTCTCACACACACACACTACTCTTGGAAACTGCAAACAAATTCCCATTTCAAATTTGATCAATTTCTAAAATTAAATTGAATCACTTGAAAGATCATTCATTCAGCTTCAGAAGTAGTATGAATTATGTAGGAGGCCCCAGAATAAATAGTTTAATTCTCTGTCTTCCCTCTTTCAGGAAAGCCCCTTAAAAACCCAATTGCATGTTTATATTTCTATAATCAATTGCAAACTGATTTTATTCATAAAGTCATATTTAAACTAATAGTGACATAGAACATTAAGTCTGGTCATGTGTTTGGATTTTCACTAGCTATAGAATTTAAATCAAGGGATTTGGAAATAAAGTGAAGAGGACAATTCAATTTTGATAAAAATTGAGTCAATGATGAAAGCAACATCCTGTAAGCTCTAATGTAAACCCAGTCTTTGAAAAATCACATGCCTCATACTTGGGGATGCTCTGAAGAGTGAAAGCTTTTCATGTGTGATCTTCTTAAAACAGAATTTATGTTCAAATTGTATAGGTCCTTATGCTCAAAGAGCAGTAATGCATCCCAAGAGGCTTTCTAGATTTTTGGAGTGTGTGTGTGTGTGAGAGAGAGACAGACAGACAGACGGACACACAGACACACAGAGAAAGAGAGAGGTTGAGAGAAATACCAAGAAAAGAGCCACTGCACATAACTAAGACATCTTTCAAGAAAAGTTTGTTACAGATTTATAAATATTATTCTTTAACTTTACTATACAAATAGAATATTTTGTCAAGCTTGCTTGGCTATCATGATTTTTTATTGCTATGAAGTAAGGATAATAATAATGTTTCATCTGACTTTTAACTCACTTATTCACTTACTATTAAAAACATTTATCGAATATTTACTATATGCTAGTCACGCTTCTGGATGTTAGGAATACAGTAAAACATTTAGTGTCCTAACTCTTAAGTAATTTTCTAAAGTGAAAAGAAGAGCAACTGATTGTTGGATGCAGAGTCACTGAAAATATAATGAGATTCAATATAAATGTATCCCGTGAATATCTATGCCATATTTCTTCAGAATAGCATTTTATTATAATGAAATTTGATGGTTTTCAAGAAATTTAAGAAAATCAAGTAGATTTCTTTTGGTAATTTTGAAAAGCAGTCTTGGGCTGAAGAACAGAACTATGAAAAAAAAAAAGTTACTGGAGTTTGTGTGCTTAATTGAAACCTATAGGTATCACCGGTGTGACAGGAAATGAAATGTGTAACCTTCATATGGAAATGTATTGTTAGGAACATACTTTTTATTTTCAGGAAAAAAAATAATCTAAGAGTGAGTTGTAGACATAATGCCTACCATTCTAGAAAAATGACTAAAGGCTAAAAATGGTTATATAAAGTGTAAGAAAGCCTTCTTCAGATGTAAGGAATATATACATTCTGAAAGATTACCTGTGGAGTAATTTATGCTCGTCAAATATTTTTTCTTCTACCTACATGATACTTGACACTTTCTATGAGAAAAATTTGTACCCAGATCAAATAAAATCTCAGAGCAATCCTTTTAATGTCAGACTTTTGGAAAGAAAATGTAATTCCTTTTTCAATTTAGTACTCATGGAAAAAACAGAAACAGTGAAGCTAGAAAAGCAAGACACAATGCTGATCACTTCTTGAGGTGCTGCTGCTAGGACTTATGGGGAGAGAAAAGAGGACATTAAGACTGTGAGCTTCATGCTGTGAGCCATTAGCTGACTGCTCCAGGCTCTGCTACCAACAGCGGGCAGAAGGGGAGGTGGCCTGGATGTAAGGAGGAAAGAGAAAAGGCAGATTTATTGTCTTCTCTATAGGATCTTATTTCTATTCTACTATACTGGTCTTTTATAAGACATGAAATAAGTTTCTTAACCCGTTGCTATTTGTATTTTTTGCAATCTGAAAGGAAATACAAAGATATTTATATTTTGACCTGAAAATTATTTAAAACTTTTAAATAATGTTCATGGCTTTATAATTATTAATTTCAAATATAGCTTCCTAAAGACAAAGTCCTAGGAACTGGATTTCTCTAAAGAGTGATTTTTATGAGTTAAGTTCACTAATGTAGGTGTTTCTAACACTTAGATAATGCCTGGCACATGGTGAGTGCTAACGGATACTGTTGCCTGGCTGAGTGTTGTTCATATGGAAGGATAGAAGCCATCATATACAGCATATCACACAGAGTACAAAATGAGGAGTGTAATTGCTCAGTGCCTAGATGCTTGACTCATACAGACCACAGTTTAAAACCCAGCTCTGACTTGTCATGTGACTCTGAATAAGTGCATTAACTTCTCTAATGTTTTCTCTATTGCAAAATAGAAATACTACCTCTACCAACTTCACAAATTGTGCATAAAACAATGGCATTCCATTAAGCCCTCAATATGTGTCTCATGTATCAGTATCAGTGACATAACATACATACATGGGAAAGAAAATAAATAAGTAATGAAAAAAGAAAAGATTTTACAGGAAGGAAACTGCTTTACATATAATAATTTACAAACCTAAGTCTCCTTTATATATTTTATAAAAGTGAATTCTTCACTCAACTGTAGAATATTAATTATTTTCAGATTTGGTATATTCACTGAAGTATGGCTTTAAGTGGCTATTGTTTAAAGTGTACTAAGAAACATTACTTTTAGTGTATTTAGTGAGCTAATGGGGACCTAAATGGGCTAGTTTCATTGTAAATATCTGTACTTATAAGTAATATTGCATATGATGCCGATTTAGTGCTAGAATGTAAGCTCCACAGGGCCGGGATTTTTATCACTAGTTGCCTACTTTTTAGAATACATCCTAAATATGGTCAGTGTGTAATAAATATTTGTTGACTAAAGCAATGAGTGTGGCAGCAGTATATGTATTTAGATTGTTTGCAAGAATTTTGACACTACTAGTATAAATCAACTTCATGTACTCCCATGGAAAAGGAAAGTTCTGTTTCTGTTGTTTGGGCAAATGGCACCATGAATTTATGTCTCAGTAAGAATTAGAGGAAGCAGTTGTTCTTTTCACTGCCTCATTCCCTTGGCTGCCAATTCTATACAGTCCTGAGGAAACGATGCCACTAGCTTGCGGATCCTCACACCATGTCCTGTGTGACATTCCTGTACCACAGAGGAATATGCACACTGTACTTACACAAAGCTTTTGGATCAACAATGTGTATAAAATTCAAAATCTTCATTTCCTCCCATCGGTACAAAACAGCCACAGAGGAACCTACGATATCAAAGCATCTACATATTCTCTTACAAGTAAGGACCTGGATGTTCAGCTCAGAGAAGAGCTTTTATGGCCATAATAGTGCTCAGATATTGAAATCCTGTCAAGAGAAATATCAGTTATATGAATTTGCATTGCTACAGAGGACAGAACTAGGGTGATAGGTAAAAGCATTTTTTTCATTCAAATGAATGAAAGAGGAAGCATTTTTTTTCATTCAATACCAGAAAAAAAAAAATTAAGAGCTAGAGATACCCAAAACTGAACAACCTACCCAGTTACTTAATGTGCTCCTTAATTCTTTGTGTGAAAGTTTTCAGGGAGAGACTAGTTGCACATATTCAGTTGTCGTGTTCTGAGTGGAGAAGTGAAGGAGACGATTTAAGATTACATTCTTTAAAAGGGATGTAGTGTCTGGCCATAGTATCAAACAACTTCAACCTATACATTATGTCTGTTATATGTTAGTGGGGTTATAGACATTTACACATCACACTTGAAAACACAGAGAAGAGGCATTAATTATATACTTAAAATAATCTTCTTAGCAAAGGCCCAGCAGGTAAGACGGGAGTAGGAAAAAGACAGGGCATACTTAGATATCTCTTTAAATTTCCCACTAGAAATGCTTCTGGTTGAAATAGTCTCTTTCCTTATCGATACCACAACCACCTCAAACTCCTCAGAAAGGCACCACATAAAGGTGTGGCCATTCTCAAATTCCTTGGCAGTCAGAGAGAGCTGAGGGGCCACTGTCTGGCTGCTCTCCGAGTAGAGAACACAGAGATGCAACTGACATTCCATCTGGCTTTTTTCCTAGTGTTTGTCTTGTGAATCCTCCAAAGATTGGGATCTTTTGACCTTATATGGGAAGTCCCTGCCAATGGTGGGCCTTGGGCTTTCTCAGAAGCTTTGTGGCTATTCTGAGACATAGAGAAACTGCCAAACCCTGAACATCACCCACAGAACATGGCCAGAAGCACTGCTTTGGGCTCAATTATCTCTGCCTTCTGTGCCACCACCACCTTCCTTGATACAGAAGAGGTTGGTGTAGAGCTTGTCCCAGAGGCTTGAATTTGAGGTCTAGTATGCCTGGAAAGTGTGTCTGAGAATCTGAAAATACCACATGCTAATATACATGTTTCTGTCACCTTTCTAAACCTTTCCCACATTTTTAGCCTCAGGGTTCCACCTCAGGAGGAGAAATATGGAGACTTAACTTTGATACCACCTCCTACAATGGTCTCAACCTTACCAATAACCAGAGTAGAAACTGGGCACCGGGTACTTATTGTGACACTCTGTGATCAAGTCAGTCAGTTTCTTGATAAAGATATCAAAAATATTAAATAATATCCCCCAAATATTATAGTTATACCTATGAACTATGAATAGAACAGGAGATTAGAACAAGTGTGATATCAACACAATTAATTTCATAATCTGAGTCATATGAAATATATTGCTCTTAAAAAGATAGGGAACATCTGACCTTTTTTTTTAATACTTGTGAAAATCACCTTTGTATTTTGAAACCAACAATGCCAGAGGATAATATTAGTTCAGGAGAAAGAATACCTTTCCTATCTTAAGATGTTACTTTAATCCAATAATTATATTAAATTAACTTGTTTTATGTGCCTTGATGCACAGTAGATAAAGCTATGTGTTTTTAAGCTCTAAAACTCTTGATTTAATTTTGATAAAGCATGATCAGATTTTTAATAAATGTGAGTCAGCCTCAGTGTAAACAAACTTCATATAGGATGCAAGGTGTTTAATTTATTTTGGAGTGCTCTAGTTTCACTTGGTAAAATCTACAGATGAATACTAATCTCCAAAGTGTGAAAGGAACAATAGTTCAAGGAATAGCACAAAGGACTTAAAAAAAAAGCAATTTAATTCCTTTTGTTTCAACATACAGATTTGGAATGAAAATACACTCAATATAACAAAATAATTAAGTCCTCACAGTTTAATCTGAAACCTTAAGATGGTATCTTTAAACTTCAGCATTTTGCTCTTGGACTATCTAGTTCCTTGTTTGCCATTTTTAAAGTAGATTTTCATCAGGTTTGATATTTTACTTAGTGAACTGGAATGGAAAAATAAGCCGGAAAAAAGATTTTAATGATTTTTTTAAATGATTTTAAAAATCATTTGGAGATGATAAGCAAAGGTGGTTGTTTACCCTTGATTTAAAAAGATGAAGACAAAAAGTACAGAATTGCCTTTCCAAGAAAAGCGTGGGATAAAACAGACTTGAGATATAATTTCACAAGAAATGAAAGAGGGGCAGAATATTTACAATTACCAAAGCTTAATTGAAGAGGTGGATGGATATATACTGGTTGGCATGTGGGCTCATTGTGTATTTCAAGTTTGCTAAACTGTTTATTGCTGCCTCAGAAGCCTAAGTGTAAAGGCAAATAGTGTTCAATACTAACTCTCCATTGTCACCAGCCATGATAGTAACCGATTGAGAATTCACTTTGTGTGGCTTTTTCTGGTAGATGAAATGCTGCCTCAAAATTAACAATAGCAAAAAGACCTAATCAGTTGTGTGACTTATAGTTTAGAAAATATCTTAGAAGTGTCAGAGAAAGAAAAGAGATGATTTATGACCAAGGAGTAAATGGCTCAAGGGTGTTGGGCAGTTGTAAAATACAACTCTGAAGGTATAGTCGCAAACACCCGAATGAAAATAGACAAACATGAAGAAAGGAACCAATCCATTTTTCACTGGAGAAAGTTTGCTGGCTCAGGCAATCTCACAACTTTATGTGCAGTCTTTTGATACCTCTTGGCTGTGAGAATGAACTGTGGGCCTGAAACATATTCTTACCAACAGATAAAGAACCCACACAGCCTGTTCCAAGCTTATCACCTTGTGTGGAAGTATCTTTCCCTGTGTCAGATCCAGGGTGTACTCCTTTGTTCTGCGTAAGCAAGTGTGTCAGTGGCTCTCAGACACATTAGGGAGGCTCATCTTGCCCTCTCTTCTCTCTGGGAGTAAAAGCGTTGTTCTTTGCAGTGCTCTGACCACATTGTATTTTCCCAGGTGACTCTAGTACCAAGATGCAGTAGAAAGGAGGTGTTTGGACTTCTGATCCTGGTGGCTGACACAGTGATGATCTCTGTTGTCCTCAATGTAGTGGGAGTCCTCTCCAGAGACAGGGAACTAGTGCATGGTGCTCTGCTCTACAAAGGCCTAGAATGTTATTTTGTCCTGATTCTGTTCTGTTGAATGTTTGTTATCAATAATTTTGACAAGGAAAGCCAAAATATGAAATTAGGAAATAGGGCCTGAAAATGACTGAATATACTTCAAATAGTAATCAATATCTAATTTCTTAAGATAGATTGTAATAAAATACTCAAAAGGACTAGAGGTAAAATTAACAAAAATAAATATAAAATTCTGGCCTCCTGATTCCTACAGCATAATGTACAAGGTAATTAGAGTGAACTTCCACTTAACAAAAAAACAAAAACTAAACTAAAGCTGGTGTATAAACTTTTGAAAATATCTTCATACATGCTTTCATGAGCTGGCAAAAACACCCAGGCCAAAATCAGGTAGAGCACTCGATCTGGCTTTCATTTTGAGGGCATTTGAGAAACCAGGTAAACCTGAACATTGGTTTTTGTAGTCTTCTGGTACTCAGGGGACAGGGGGCAAAGCCCAGGGCCTGCTCTTCCTTCCAGAGAAGTGACAGAGCCTACCTTTATGCTTGCCAGTTTCATTTCATTTTCCTAAGCACAATAGAGGACAATACTTTTCCACCTCTCTTGAGTTAAGTAAAGGTCATAAAATGGAACTCTGACCAGTGTGATATGGGTGAAAGTGTCACATGCACCTGGTAGGTCAAGTTGGAACAAGTTTCTTCTCCTTTCAGTGGGCATTATGGTCATGGGTTAAAGATGGCACAGCCCTAGTTCAGCAAGAAACCGGATCACAATTCAGCAAGAAACTCGATGCACAGGAAAAGGCCACCCAGGAGAGTTGTGACTCTCCTTAATATGTCCTTAAATATCTATGTTTTTAATTTTCTCATTTTTCATATGAAATCATTGAGATTCATGTCTCCTAAGATTTTGCTAGACCTAAAGTTTTCTGATATTTTTCTGAAAACTTTATGAACTATTCGAAGACAGGAAGGCTGTTTTGTGTCATATTAATGTGTGTGCTATCTTGTATGACATCTGGCATAAGACAGGCCTTTGGTATATTTTGAATGAATGAGTGAACAAATGATTCAAAAGCTACTTTTCCCTGCAAAAATGTCCTCTGCAGGAACTATCCTTACTTTTAGTCACAATTCTGTTCCTTTAATGTCGCCATCTTGATAAGGCACAAGTTTTTTGTTGGAAAATAATCACTGAACAAATTCAGAATCAGGAATAATAACACAAACTCTACAACTTGACTGATACTCATTTGCTATGCACCAGCATTGTTTTCACAAGGTATCAAAATATTGAAAGTTTCCCATGATATTTCATAAATACCTGCAGCTTTAAACCTCCCAGTATCCCCACCCCCACAACTTAGTGATCATATTTCCTGGACTTTTACAGGTTCCTAAAATTTCTTTTTCCTCATTTCTCATCATTCCTTGATACCTCTGTGGTCTTAGTGATTGGCCTCATGATCCACCTTTTAGAATAAACTTAAAATCACGTATTCATCACCAACTCCTTTTCACTCTTACTTTTTTCAACTGTCCGCTAAATTCTCTCAATTCTATGTCTTAAAATTTCTTGAATTGATTCTGTTTTCATTCCCACTGCTACACATAGGATGGTCTAGCCATTCTGAACTGTATAAAATTCCAAACATGCTCTCTTTTCTCCTACTTGTGCATATTCTATATCTCTACGAAAATGTGTTTATCAGCCCTGACACTCTCTTCTGTCTTGCAGATGCTAACTGTTTCTCCCCTTCTATGAATTTGTCCTGACTCCTGCTTCCCGCTGGAGAGAGTCACGTGATACAACATCTTTATTATTGTACTCAACACATTTTCCTGTAATGGATTCTGAACCAAGCTGAAATGTCCCAGACTTTCAGGCAGTTTATCAAGAAGTCTTACCACAAGATAGTGAAACGGAGCTATTTGCTCGCAATTTACTCAGGGATTCTAATAACCCAGGAAGATGACATAAGAATTTAGCAGGAAAAATAACAGCTGGAAAAGCACTGGAGAGGTGTGTGCAAATAATGAAGAAGGGAGGGTTAATTAAGTTTAAAATTAAGAAATTTAAGTAGCTTCATGTGGCTGAAGCATAGGCTACAAAGGAGAAAGGCAAGTTATAAGCATGGAGAAAAACAGAGGCTTCTGTTGAAGACACTTGTGAGAAAAAATTGTAGTACTGGATTTTGAAAGTGGTGAGGAAATATCAATATGTTTCATTAACGGGGAAGTTATATGATCCAGTTTGCCTTCTAGAAATGTTACCCAGGAAGTATAGTGTTTGGATAAGATGGAAGAGCATAATAATAAAAGCAAAGAACAAGGGGCAGGGGAATGGTGAGACAGGTGATTGGGATTAAGGGGTACAAACTCTTAGTTTAATTTTTTTTTTAAGTGAAAAACAACGCAGATCAAAGAGATGGTTATGTCCTCATAAATCATGGCAGATAGTTAGGAGACAGTATTAAGAGAACATGGTGTTTGACTGGATGTGAAAAGTGAAATAGAGGAAGTTCCCATAGGTCTGAGGTTCTGTCTTGGACAACTGGATGTAGCAGAGCTACAGAATAACATGGGGAAAACAGAGGCTATTTTGACAAGGCTGAGGATGGGTGGGTGGTGGTTTTAATTGAGATCTAATAATTTTAAGGAGTGTATAAATGCTGTAAGGGGAGATGTCCAGAACGTAGTTGAACATATGAACTTGGAGCATAGGAGAGACTTCTGGTTTGTGTAGATGGATCTGAAACTCAGCCTATCTGTGGTTGCTAAAGCAACACTCTCTACCTTTGCCTCACAGCAAAGAAAAGGAAACTTAATGAAGAGGAAAGGAACTGGAGTCCCCCTACCTATTCTTTGTATTTCATGTCATAGTTTTCAGCATAAATAGTTGACTAATAGAGGGAAGTAGCACACTTAAGAAGAGATATGATTGGGTTCCTCAGTCAATCCTGTTTCTTAGAATGCTTTCTATCTGTGCTTGAAGCAAATTCTGGTTCAAACGGAAAGCCTCTCAGGTCTGTTGGTGCCGCTGCATATCCAGCCGTAAATATAACACACTTAACCTTGCACTCACTTTGAGACTCACTGAGCTCACAGAGCATTAAAGAAAACATGGGACTTCTCTGAGTGTGGCTTTTCATGGGTGGTTACACAGGCTGTACATCCACGAAGTTGGGCCTGTGAGTAATCTCTTACCATAGGGCTTTTTCCTATAACACAATGCCTCAACTTGGAGGTTGTTTGGCTGACCAATGTTTACTGTTTGGAAAAATGATAATAATTATAAAGATACATGATGATTGCATGGGGAAAAAAGTCACCTCTCTTACTTGTTTCTTCAGTTGTGGACTTAATATTATCTTTGGCCATAAAGAAAACTCTATGTTAACAGTAAGTGTAAAACAGTCAGCTTCTGTTACACGCCTTTATCATCCACCAATTATTTTCTTTAACATGACATCAAAGGATGCCCGTTTTGTTTTTATTTTGTTTTTCACCTTTGATTCACCTTCTGTGAGTCACGTTTCTCCTGTAGGCTTTTCTGCCACTAGAAGGGAAATAATTTGTGTTCTGCTGCAATTCATTATGCAGGGGCCAGGGAGAGATAGAGAATAATGTATGTTTGTATAGAGATGAAGGAGCAAGTGCTCCTTCATGAGAAGTTTTATCATTTTAGATTTATCCTTGATATGTGCCTGTCTGTACCTGGATTTAAAAAAAAATAGATGAAGCCTCCAACAGTACCATTATCTAAGTCTGTATTTGCTTCTGTCATTGCACGTAATAGTTTTTCATTTACTGGGATGCTGAAGAAATAGAGAGGAGAAGGTTGAATCAATTTATTAGGGCCAGATGCACATGTGACTTTTATAAATCTCTCAGAATTCCTAATACACCATCTTACCATTGCAGAAAATACACTTTCATATTTGCATTTTTGTAATTCTGAATTTTTACTCCCTTGTTAAATAATGATTTTTAAAAACAAAAATGCTCTATGAATATAACCATCTACCCTGTAGCCACTCTGAAGCTGCAGTTTAGCAAAGCAAATATTTTTCCCCCAACCATCCTTGGCAGAATGTAGGGAAATGGGTAGTTTATTTTATAAAAATTTCTTACTCTGTGTCTTAGATTAAACATAAGTGTTGTGTAAAATGAGTGAAGAGGTTAAATCATCAGATTTAACAACCAACAGATGACTTGAAAACAATGTGCTATGAATTAAAATTAAGAATTGAATACAAGTGAGCACTGAGTAATGTGTAGAATTGAGTCATTATATTCTGTACTTGAAAGTGATAAATCACTCTATGTTAATTGTACTTCAATTAAAAAAGAATTTAATATGAGCAATTTTAAAACTCAGTAGTGAATGATAGCCTAATACATATGTCTTTGAACAATATCTAGATATTTTCCTTTTCTAATCTCTAGTTAGACACAAAGACTAATTCTATATTATATTTTTTCATTTTGTATATTAATTAATGCATTATAATTAATAGATATATGAGTATGAAAGTACACAGACATACTCACATTTTTAATAACCCTCCTAGAAATGTTATATTAAAACAGATGTGAACATTCCAAACAATAATTCTAAATTTCTTTCATTCGAAGACTTTTTTTCTTTTACCACAAGCCTTTATCAGTTTTTTCTGTAACATTTTCTTTAAGAAAACAGATAAATAGAAAAAAAAACCTTTTAATCAGAACAATTTTCTCTGAAATTAGAATACATTTAGGTATCTATATATTTAAGGTAGTATATTTCCTTGAAAAAATTTTATTAGATTAATAGTATGCCTTACAAGAAATGGTTCCTTAAAATTGAAGGAATACAATAATAGCTAAGACACAAAAGTGAATGTATATGATCCAGGCATTGTGTGTGACATACTTTACAAAAATGATCTCGTTTGATTTTCAGATACTATGAGGTAGAGTTATTTTTATTACCACTTCAGTTGTGAGAAAACAAACTTCCAGGGGTGTGCAAGAATTGTGGCATTAAGTTGAACTTAGACATCATTCTATCCTTCAAGACTAACTTCAAATGTTATATTCAAAAACCACTCTTCTGTTTTGCTTTGATAAAAAGATAGATTGACCATTATTTTTTCCTGAAAGAATTGTACTATGTAATTACTTGGTAATAATATTTTAATGATACCATCGGTTTGTGGGTATTTTTTTTCTCCCTCTAGTGGCTGAGTCCATGTCTACACAAAATCACTCCTGGCAAGCTGTGCTTCGTTGCCTAGCGTTTGCTTGGTCTCCACCTACACAGTGGAGAAGAATGAAATGGCTTGAGGAAATAGATGATTGCACTTGAACTAAAGAATCAATAAGGCTGCCTCTGTAAGATTATTGACTGGGAGGCTCATCTGAGCCCATAACTTTACTTCTAGCCAATGTTTCAAGGAATGCTAGATGCAGGACTATCTACAGAACCTACTGATTCTTATAAGCACTGAGCAAAGCTATGTAGGATTATTCTATTACAGTTGATTGAGTGTTTTCAAACCCTCTGGTCATTTTCATTCTATTATATATATGATACTCTTTCATCATGCCTTTACTGTCTCTACTGCTTTTGGGAAAAAAAATTCAGTACGAACAATCTGCCCTTTCCCTGTGCACCTTAATTTGTCTTAATTATCTAACTAATAGCAGGTTCATATAGTAAAACAAAGATTATTAAAACAGAAGAGACTAAGCCAGTTTAAGATTTTGAGGCTGTTTTTTTTAATTCCATGTTTGTTTGTTTGTTTTTTATCCTAAGTACTTAAAATAAGATAGATAAGAATTTTTCACATTTGTAGTTTTTTGTTTTGTTTTGTTTTCATGGCTACCTAGGGATTAAGCTCTTAGCACAGACATCGTTTATTTGGAATTGTCAGTACAAATAACCAGGTGCACTTGATGAAAGGGAATTTTGAGTTACAAAGACAAGATGATATAGGGTTGGGGAGGTGGATAATAATGGTACAAAAATAAGCAGAATTAGTTCTATTGTTATTTTAAACATTATAGTGATTTGAATAAAATAGTGAATTGCTAGAGCCATTTTATTAAAAAGTCAAAGAATTGTATAATGTGATATTCTCAATGTCCTAGAAGGCAGTTATATCTCAGTTGTCACTCCAGTCAATAGAATGTGCTTGAACATAATTACTCAGCAAAGAATGAGAATAGAATTCGTTTTCTGTAGCTGAGAAGATATATAGATAATCTTTGGCACATATTGCCAAAGTTAAACACTGCCGTTTAAGACCCATATTGTTGTTCTACCAAGGAAAACTGTGATCATTACTCTTCAGGTTGACATGTAAGAAAACAACAATTATGATAAAAGCTATAATTGTTAAACGTAAAAATGTATTCAATAATTAACATTAATGAGGGACATTATTGAATACTTAAGACGACATTAAGTTTGAAAACCCCGAGCGAACAAGACAAAAAGAAAATTCTTTTAGTGGTTTTAAGTCTCAAAAAAAAAAAAAAAAGAAACTTTACTTCAAAAGATAAAAAAGACGGTAACCGAGACTACTATAATTTTGTTGGCATTCCCTTTAGCAGCCTGAATCCAATTTCTCTGAATGATGGCAATTCTAGAAAATTGTCTTGTCAACGAAATTAGTATTCTGTGACCTCCGACTCTCACTTTACCCTTGTCTTTTTGGCAAGGTCTACTCACCTCTCCTCCAGAAATCCACAGCCCTCAGAAAGATTTCAGAGCAGTTTCTTTAGGAAAGGCTCATTCTCCTGTCTCCAGTTAGGATATTTAACAGCTCGCTTTAATAGAATAAAACATCACAGGCTTATTCTGGATCCTGTAGGGATCTCTTCTCTAACAGTAGCCCTTATTAATAAACCATGTGTTTTTAAGTTAATGAGCATTAGTATGGGCAGTGGACCAGTGGTAGCAGCCTCACCTAGGAACTAGCTAGAAATGCATGTTCTTGGGCTCCAACTCAATCTAGTCAACCTCCATCTGCATTTTGACAAGATCCTCAGGTGATTTCTGTACACATTAGTTGGAGAAAAACTGTGGAGCTACAGCAAAATGGTGACCTTCTGATTCATGGCCAAAGAAAATCCCTCAGCTGCAAAAATATCTCAGTCTAAAAAAAGTATTCATGTGGTGGTATGAGGCTCCATGATGGGACAACCTGCAGGGGAAATATTTGGGGGCTCTTTTGGGAACGATAACACTAGCATATTGAATAGGAATAATCTTCTTTAGTCTTTGACAAAAATCCCTCTTTAGTTTACTGGGAAAAATTTGCATGGCGATGCAAATTAAAAAAAAAAAAAGATTAAAAGAAGACTATGACCATTTTGCAATTGAGAGAGAGAGAAAGAGAGAGGAAGAAGAGAAACTTTTTTTTTTTTTTTTAAGCATTAACAGAACTTTTGGCTTCTTACAAATCATACAATATAGGTATGGCCTTGCCTTTAACTTCTGAGGTTAAAGCAGAAACCTAATTTTCCAGCCTTGAATCATTTCTTTGACCTTTTCTGAATTTCTTCACATCCTTCATCATTACTGGACTTCAGAACTGAGCATAATTCACTACTTTCTTAGGGAAAGCTTTGATCAGTATTTGTCATAATGAAAGAAATTTGAGCTCCTAATTACCACATCTTTTTTATACCTTATTTTTTAATATAACAGTGTCCTAAATAGCTACACTTAGGTGTTTACAGGTTTAACAAGCTTGCCAGGTTATTATGATTCATGTGGTCCTTGGACTACACTTTGAAAGAGTGACTGATGACTAGATTCATCCTTAAGACTTTTGGGGTGAAGCAAAAATATGTAGACCATGGTAACTTTGTCACCTTATAAGTTTTCCTTATAAGTTTCATTTACTTGTAGCAATATGCCCCTCCTTTGTGAAATTTTAGCAAGGTATATTATAGCATTTTAAGGATGAAAATGTTTTAACTCTTCATCAATTTTATCCTTCAAGTATTTCTGGTTTATACCCATAATTATTTATGTAAATAATTTAGATTTAATATACATATATAATATATTAAGTCTGCCTTAATTTTAATTTTTAAGATATTTCAGTTTTTATTTTGATTATGACAGCAGTTTGATCAACTGCTAATATATTCTGGAAGAATGATCTTTCTAACATTTCTTGGGGGGACTTACAATACTATTAAGTTTTCTTTGGAACAGACCTGTTGGGGTTTTTCTCATGATGACCATGTTAGGAACCTCATAATAGAAAACTTCCCATTTCAGGTAAGCCCTCTCTTTTTGTTTTTGTTTTGTTTTGTTCTTTTGGTTGTCTTATTTTTCTGAGTGCAGTTGACGCACAATGATACAATAGTTTCAGATGTACTACTTAGTGATTTGACAAGTTTAAGCATGTTCCCAACTGTACCTACCATCTATCCCATTTTATTATAATTATGGTGTCATCGACTGTCTTCCCTATGCTGTGCTTTTTATTCCTATGACTTTTTCCTTTTATAACTAGAAGCCCCCATCTCCCACTCCCCTTTACCCATTTTTCCCAACCCTCCACTCCCCTACTCCTCCAGCAACAATCACGTTGTTCTCTATAGGTTTGATTCTTTTTTAGTTTATTCATTTTCTAAAGATTTCACTTATAACTGGAATTATATAGTATTCGCTTTTCTCTGTCTGAATTACTCCAGTTAGCATAATGCCCGCTAGGCCCATCCATATTGTCATGAATGGCAGGATTTCACCCTTCTTTATAGCTGCATATTATTCCATTGTGTATACGTGTATCTGTGTGTGTGCGTGTGAGCATATGTGTGTGTACACAGCACATCTTCCTCATTCACTCTTTTGTGATGGACACTTAGAATGCTTCCACATCTTGTCTTGGCCATTGTAAATAATGCTACAATAAACATAGAGGTGCATATAGCTTTATGAATTAGTGTTTTCATTTTCTTTGGGTAAATACCCAGTAGTGGATATTTGATCTTATGGTATTCATATTTTTCTAATTATTTTATTTTATTTTATTTTATTTATTTATTTGACAGAGATCACAAGGAGGCAGACAGGCAGGCAGAGAGACAGGAGGAAGCAGGCTCCCTGCCAAGCAGAGAGCCCAATGCAGGACTCGATCCCAGGACACTGAGATCATGACCTGAGCCGAAGGCAGAGTCTTTAACCCACTGAGCCACCCAGGCGCCCCGGTATTCATATTTTTAATATTTTGAGGAATCTCCATATTATTTTCCGCAGTGGCTGTACCAATTTACATTCCTATCAACAGTGCACAAGGGTTTCTTTTTCTCCACATCCCCACCTTTCTTAACATTTTGATTTTAGCTCCTTCCTAAATGATGTGAGGTGATAGCTCATTATATTTTTGATTTGCATTTCCCCAGTGATTAGTGATGTTGAGCATATTTTCATGGGTCTTTTGGTTATCTGGATGTTTTCTTTGGAAAATGTATATTCAGGTTATCTCCCCATTTTTTAATTGGATTGTTTTTGTTTTTGTTGTTTTTTGTGTTGAGTTGTATAAGTTCTTTATATGTTTTGGATATTAACCTTTTATTGGATTTATCATTTGCAAATATCTTCTGCCATTCAGTAGATTGTTTTCTGGTTTTGTTAATAGTTTCCTAAAATAAGTCCTCCTTATTTTTTGTTGATTTAAAAAGTTTAATCTCTAAATACTCCAGAATGCAAACAGCAAAATGACAACAACAATAAAAACTTGAGTAGACTGATATGGTAAAAACTTTATCAGAATTGCAAAGTAACCATTTAACCATGAATAAACACTGAATATAAAGACAGTGTTCCATGAGATTTTATTCATTTACATATATTTATTTTGGAAGTATTGTTTAAGGAAATCAGTAACAACTTCAGTTCCTTTTTTTGGTGACTTAGAAGCTCCTTTAAAATAAAATAAACATGCCAGCTTACCAAGTAGTAGTTTCTTCATCTTGTGGAGATTTAAATGAGGACAGCATATGTTAGAAGAGTAGAAATCCTATGCTTTAGCTCATGATCTCCTTCCTTGTGTTTTCTTTAAATGGTCGTGTGTGTATATTCCTTTTAACTTAATTTTATTTTCTGTAATAATATTGCCTGTAGATTTAGAGACCCATAATTTATCATTGTGCAGCTGGACTGATGAATGCATTTTACTGTGAATCATCAACCTTGTGTCATTTTTGTTCATTACACACAAACCTTGCCTTTGGAATTCCTTAAAGTGTTAAAATTCACTGTCTGGAAAAGCCTGCACTACAAAGAATGATGACTTTGCTAATAATTAGGAAGAAGCAAGAATTCGGAAGGAAGGATGAGGAGTTCCATCTTCATTGTGGTCAGATAAGAAAGCTGATGGAACATCCAGCAGGCAATATGAGACAACTCAAGTCACAATATTGAATGCTGTGCAAAGATTAAATGAAGAGAAAAGAGAAGGGCTGGGATTCATTCACATTGGCCCACACGGGGATAAAACCACTTATTGCATTCTCCAGAACAGAAGAGTTTAAGTAACTGTTTTGAAGCTGGTGCTTTGTGTTCCATAAATTCACTTTAAAATATATATGGGGAGAAAAAATTCTCCAAAAAAATATGCTATTTTTGAAAAATATATATTCTTTTCACTTCTATGTTGCAACTAATATCTTAGAACCAACATTAACACTTTTTATTTTTATTTTTTAAAGTTTTTATTTCCTTTTTTGACAGAGAGATAGAGAGCACATGTAGGCAGAGTGGCAGCAGAGGGAGAGAGAGAGGCAGGCTCTCCACCAAGTAGGGAACCCAGTGTGGACTCAATCTCAGGACCCTGGGATCATGACTGATCATGACAGTGGCTTAACTGGCTGAGCCACCCAGGTGCCCACATTAATACTTTTTAATCAAGATGTATTATCTAAATGCATACACAGAATATATGTTAATATATAAGCCCTATATAAAATGGAGTGTAACTCCATTTTCTCTATTAAATTATCTTTTACATATAGTCATCTAAGAATTTGCTGGAAACATATAGGCCAAAATGTCAACAGTGGTTATCTCAAGGTAGTAAAATTATGAAAGCCTCTTTAAATTTGTATTTTTTGCAAATTATTTTTTGTTTAAAATAATTTAATAAAGAAAAATTCAACAGAAGATATTTTTTAAAAGAAAAATAGAAGCAACTCAAAATAAATATTTTTTATGTTAGTTCATCAAGAAGGAAATTGGTTTTGTTCCCTGTGCCTGGCATATAGTAGGGCTTCAATATATTCTGGCTAAATGAGAGATGAATGAGAGGTGAAAAACCAAGCCCAAAACAAGGAAGGTAATTTAAAAAAGAAAGTAACTGAGGAAAATAATTAGGTAATATGGATGGCTCAACAGAAATTATAGAGAGGCAGCATAACTCTAAGGGTATGATATTTGGACAAAGATAACCCTACCATGATTCTGCTCCCCATGAGAGTGAAGAGAAGAGCAAATCGAATAGGTTAAAGTGACAAAGAATTGCAGCATTGGGAGTGGCGTGAGGAACATCTTTATGCTTTATTATAAGACAAATTAAATGCAGAATATAGCAAGTCTTATTCTTGGGAATAATTTTTTTAAAAATACAGCTGAGATACTCATAAAATATGCAGTTTTTTTTTTAATTTAGGAACAAAACTGGGAGCTTTAAAAATTTATGCTTCTCTAATTTTGCCCTTCCTAAATTAGACAAGAAATAAAGTTAGAGAGAAGTCATATTTTATTATACCCTTTGTTGACTTTAATAATGTCAAAGGATTGTCAGAGAAAAAAAGAAAATAGTGGTTATCCTTGATTGAGGAATTTAGCTTTGGCAAGAAAGTGATGAAAAGCTGCTTTATTTTTTCCATTGAATTTTCAGCTTTGGTTTTAGAAAAACACTTAGAAAAAAACCCCAAGAATGTTTTTTGTTTCCATTCCTGGAGCATAGAGATTTATATGACAAAGAAGTAAATAAAGGTAGTTCTGACTGCTGTGCTCTAGTCAGAGTGCCTCTGATATTGATATGTTCAGGAAAGTAACGTATCTGGAAAACAGGTGTAGAACGCTTTTCTAGAGAGGCAAAATGGCGTCAGTTGAGAGGATGGGACATGTTACTTCACACAAAGTGTTCAAATCCTTGCACAGCAGGAAGACCCTGGGCAACTTTTTTTCAATTTCTCTGAGGGCTATTTCTTCATCTGGAAGAGGGAGATGATAACTTCCTCATACAATTGTGGAGATGATTAAATGAGGTAATTCCTGCAAAGGATTTAACACAATGACTAATATACAACAAATACGGAGAAATAAAATTTATTTTGTTTTTGCCTTTTTTTTTTTTTAATATCTAAGAAGAGACTGAGCATGCAGATCTGTATCAATGGTTAGCTCAGGGCTACAGTTAGAGAAGAGAAAGACGGCCAATTCTTAGTAGACTATTGTCTTCTGTAGGTCCTGATTGAAAAGAGAAGAAAAGACCAGGGACGTGGAAACAAACACTTGAGTATAGTCAGTGGCAATATAATTTTAAGTAGAGTGAGGGATTGCTGGGGACCATAATTAATGAATCTAAGACCAGTAGAGAAGAGATTTTGGAATCCTCCTCATCATTTATCTATGTCCTTTTCTTTTGGGTGTCTTACAGCAGTGAAAGCAGAGTGAATGACAAAAAAGGAACTAGGGAGGGTAGGGAAACAGAACAGGGAAACGTTGTGTGCCTGTTACATGATTTCCAAAAGAGCTTGCCTAAGAGCACAGTCCCAAAGGAGAAGGCATAAAGCAGATTATCTTAGTTTTGTGTAAACACCTTCTCTCTTGGCACATGCTCTTACCCTATCAAAGCTCAACCTTAACTAACAATAGCAGTAGCCGAACATGAAAAAATATCCTATGATTAAAATGACTCTCTTTATGGGTGCCTGGTTGGGTCAGTCCATTAAGCATCTGACTCTTGATTTTTAACTCAGGTCATGATCTCAGGGTAGTGAGATCTAGCTGCAAGTCGGTCTCCACACTGGGCATGGAGTCTGCTTAAGATTCTCTCTCCCTAGGGAGCTTGGGTGACTCAGTCAGTTAAGCATCTGCCTTCAACTCAGGTCATGATCCCAGGGTTCTGGTATTGAGTCCTACAACCAACTCCCTGCTCAACAGGGAGTCAGCTTCTGCCTCTACCCTTCCCCACTGCTCATGATGGATTTCTCTCACTCTCATGCTTTTTTCTCTCTTTCTCAAAGGAATAAATAAAATCTTAAGGAAAAAAAATTCTCTCTCCCTCTCCCTCAATCCCTCCCTCATTGCACCAGCGTTCATTCTTTCTAAAATAAATTAAAAAATAAAAGGCTCACTTAGTTAAAAATACTGTGTTGCTAGAAAGCAAGCTAAAACTTGGAAAATTGATGGACTATTCAGAATCACCTATTAGAACCACAAATATAAAAGCAGAATCAAAACACTTAAAATTAAAGAATTGCATTTCCTTTTGCTCAACAAATATTACCTGAATATCTATACTGTTATAATACTAGCAGTAGAGAATACCAGTAAATTAAAGATGATTTTATCTTAAAGTGCTAAAACATATGGTGAAGGCAACTGCAAAATAGGACAATATGTGGGAAAATGTATAAATTGTACAATTGGATGAGACGCGTACAAGGCTACTGTCTACGTGATTGTTCACATGTAAGGAGATAGAATCGGAGCTAGGATTTAAACAGTAACATAGATGAATAATGATTAACTGAAAAAGAAATCATATTTGAGTGTGATTTGTTAGCTTAATGTGGTTTAAGATTTACTTATTCATTTTAGAGAGAGAGAGAGCACACATGCACACCCCAGCTCGGGGAGGGGCAGAGGGAAAGAGAGAGGGAGAGAAGCAGACTCTCTGCTGGGTGAAGAGCCCATCATGGGGTTCAGTCTCAGGACTCTGAGATTATGACCTGAGGCTAAATCAAGAATCAGGTGCCTAACTGCCTGAGCCTCCGAGGCACCCCTGTTAGCTCAATGTTTCAGAGTCAAACTACTGGATTTCTTATGCTACAGATGCTAGAAAGCTAAAAATATACATTGTTTCCAAATCCCTGCAGCTAAATGAAAGGAAGGCGTTAAAGCAGGTGGTCTACTCTATTTTCATTCTCTTCACTAGGAGAACGGGTTTGGGAGAAAGAAAAGACAGGTGACCCAGGCGTATTCTCCTTGTCCACTGGGCCTCTGTGTAAACAGACTAAGGATACATATATGCTAGGAGGAAGAGACCTTACTTCTGAATGCTCTCAGCATGCTCTCCTGCCTAAGGATCTCTAACATGTAAGGGGTGGCAATCTGTAAGGAACATCATTTAAATTATCAGGGGTATAAAAGAAGTCTCAGAGTTTATATACTCACTGTAGTTCGAGGAACCCCACAAGCCTTACTTAGAGACCTTATCTATTCTGGGCCAGAGGTGCTTGTCTGTCCAGGAAAGAAGGATGTGGAAAGCTGCCCTTGATGTCATTTCTCTCCCCGCTTGGTAAGAAGCTTTTCATTTCCCATATTCTTGAAGTTATTACTAGTTTACCATTGACTAAGGTCTCTGATTCATGTGAATTTGGTAGATTTGATGATTCAACCAAGTACATTAGCTCACAGAGTTCAAAATAAGTTGGATTCCACTAAATAGATGCTTTTTCATGAGACTTGAACTTGGAATTCATATCAATTGAGAAGCCAGAACATGATAAACATCTTAGTAATCAGTTTATCACTACAACTAATGTGAGCAAGGTGTATGAGTATGGGGGGGGGCATAAATCATGGATGCATTTCATAGGAGGCACAGTAGAAGTGGGACTAAGAAGAGAAAATAACATTAAGAAAGGAACATAGAGTTTGCCTATATTCTAACTTTTCTTCTGAAACACAGCCAGCAATTACTGTTTTTCATTATTTTTTTTATTTATTTTTTTTAAAGATTTTATTTATTTATTAGAGAGAGAGAGAGAGAGAGAGCGCACAGGCAGACAGAGTGGCAGGCAGAGGCAGAGGGAGAAGCAGGCTCCCTGCCGAGCAGAGAGCCGGATGTGGGACTCAATCCCAGGACGCTGGAATCATGACCTGAGCCGAAGGCAGTTGCTTAACCAACTGAGCCACCCAGGCGTCCCTGTTTTTCATTATTTTAAAAGAAAGTCTGTGATTCTTTTAAGATATACATACATGAATTGCATCAATGTCAAAGCTTTCATACACTACAGGTACTGATTTCTCTTTCAATGGTTCTAATTGTCAAATAGTTATATTAATTAAAATTATATCTCCAAACAGATTCCATCCATCACCTTCTTGGTGCTAATTTTTATTTTGACTTGGAAGTATTTGAAGATAGCCATCAAAATCATCTGAATCTGCTGGTCTCTTGTTTTTTTGTTGTTGTTGTTGTTTCTTTTGTTTTGTTTTGTTTTAATTTCTAGTCACTCTCCATAACATTATTTAGAGTCTGTTTTCCATTCTGGGTGCTCTTTTCTGAATGTGCTAAAGTTTGTGTAAGCTTTTCTTTTAAAAATAGACCTGAGTTTTGTTTTGTTGTTGCTTTTTGCTGTTGTTGTTTTGTGTGTTTGTTTTTGTTTCTGTTTTTGCAATGTCACCACCACCACCAACAGAGAAATAATGCAGAGAAATAAACAAAAGATGCAGAGAAAGAAACAAAAGATAGAAGACAAACCCATAGATTAATACAGATTTTTAAAAAATCTAATGTATAGCAATGCATGTCCTGATTGATACTGATTCAAAGAAATGAACTACAAAATCAAGGCATATGAATCATGATCTATTGGAAAATTTGAATATTCACTGAAATTTTGATGACATTAAGGACTTA
The DNA here is from genome assembly GCF_963455335.1 of Martes martes. Taxonomy (NCBI): domain Eukaryota; kingdom Metazoa; phylum Chordata; class Mammalia; order Carnivora; family Mustelidae; genus Martes; species Martes martes. The sequence continues at coordinate 94,651,317 of NC_137889.1, forward strand.
TTACTAATTATTTCTAGATATGATTTTTACATTGATTATATTTTAAAAGTACTTATCTTTTAGAAATGAGTTCTGAAAAATAAATGGCTAAAATGATATGATGTCTGGGATTTATTTCAAAGTATTTCATAATAGTGAGAGTATGAGTATATACACCTGGCCAAAATTGCCATGAGTAGATAATGGGTGAAGCTGAGTAATAGATGGACAGGCTTTAGTTAATAGTCAAATTTTGAAACATTTAAAATTTATTATAACAAAAAATCATTCAGAAATTTTAGATTAAATTTACTTACTTAAAGACAGTTTGCTGCAGTTGATACCATTAGCATTAGCTATATACTTCAAGAAATCAGTCCACAAATACGTATATGTGTGTGTGGTTAGTCAGTCAAAAGAATGAACAGATACATAGGTAAGAAAAATGTGATCACTACGAGCAGGATGCACTCATTTTTGATGGTGAATCATGGAATTCAACAAGTTAATTTATCATTTAAGGAATATAAAACAAACATCTCTTACAAATTAATCTTCAGTATAGGCAGAGTGTCTGATTCAGCTATTTCTTTGCTATTTGTGAAGAAGAATAGATTGTTCAGCTTAAACTTAGGATCTTACAGAGAAAGAGGTGGAGGAGGAGAGAAATATTGGATTTACCAATCTTTTAAGAAATCAGATTGTATGTGAATCCTATTACAAAAATGATCGCCAAGGTTATATCTTAAACCAACATGTTTTATGGTGTAAGTTCAGTCTGCTGTACCCTTTGAAAGCTGCTTTCATTTGGCCACGCAAAAACAGACAATGGAGGGGAACATTAAAAAAAAATAAATAAAAGCTCAAACTTTTTAGTTCTTTGTCATTTCTCAAACTGCAAAAACAGAGCATCATTTAAATATTCCTGAAAATGACTGGCAAATCATTCAGTGGACTGCTACTTTCTGAAAAATACCCAAGTGAATAGAAAGAACATGTATTCAATCTTTGCACATTATATAATTTTCTCAAGTAGTTTTCTTCATTACAGGGAACCACACACACCCCTCTAAAATTTGTTAAATCTGCGGCACCTAGGTGGCTCAGATGGTTAAGTGCCCAACTTTTGATGTCAGCTCGGGTCATGATCTCAGGGTTGAGAAATTGAGCCCATGCTCAACTCAGAGTCTGCCTGAGCTTCTCTGTCTCCATTTCCCTCTGCTCCTACCTCACCACTCTCTCTCCCTCTCAAATAAATAAATAAAATCTTTATAATTTGTTAAATCTGTAAAAAAATATAGAAAAGATTTACTGTCTCCTATTTGAGTGTGCAAACCAGAAATGTGAATTTGTTTTTTTTTACCCCCAGTTGAAATATTTTAAATTATTTTTAAAAACATCTGAAATTCATGTAAAGATAGCTGTATATAACTTCAAAATTGGGCTCATAAATATAATGTTTGCACTTATTAATATTTTATTTTAGTTGTCAAATGATTTCCTAACCTTCTTGTTTATATAATAACAAATTAGCTGCAATGTATTCAATATTTAATTGCTTTATATTTTCTCAGGAAGAATGAGATATAGGCAAGCACTTAATTTAAGAATATTATGGACTATAGCACTCTAAAAATGTAATTTATTTCAGATGATAAAAATTTTCCATAGGCTTTTAAATCACTAATATAATTATTTTCAACAATTCATGCCCTAAGGGATATTTTATCAATATGTACATATTGCCCAAGAAACTGAATCACAGCATAGAGTCAAATGTTTTAAAGGGCAAGCATCTCTTAAAGCATCTTGTATATCACAGGAGTAGAGAAGGAGTAATTTTTCAGTGGCTGGATGTATAATCAATAAATTACAAGATTTAAGTTGATAAAACATTTTATATGCTAAAGCTCAGTGTGCCCACTTGTGCTCAATAGTTTATCATGGCTTGAGCTTCTCATACATTTTCAAAGGAAAATGGATCCTATTATGCTGCATCTACAGGCAAATTTCACCTAAATATAATCTCCTGGATCAAGAAAACAATCCAGACTGTTACTGAGCTATCAGTAACAATTCTCACTGAAAGAACCTAATGATTTTGAATGGCTTTTGTAAATATATAATATCTCATCATATTCAAGTATGTTTAAAGCTGCGTTATAATGCAGGTTTAACTTGGAAAGTTAAATATTATATATAATCCTGGAAGCCAAGTTTTCTTCTCAGCACTTTTCAACTACTTTGAAATATTAAAATACCTTACAATTTCATGCCTTAAAAGTTTAGAGGTTTTTTTTTTTTACTTTTTATTTTTTATGTTTTTATTATTTGTTTCTTTATCGGACATAGAGAGAGACAGCAAGAGAAGGAACACAAGCAGGGGGAGTGGGAGAGGGAGAAGCAGGCCTCCTGCTGAGCAGGGAACCCAATACAGGGCTGGATCCCAGGACCCTGAGATCATGACCTGAGCCAAAGGCAGACGCTTAGCGACTGAGCAACCCAGGAGCCCCAGGTTTTGTTTTGTTTTTTTGTTGTTGTTTTTTTTTTTTAATAAGCATTATCTAATTTAAGCCTCATAGCAACCTTGTATAGGGCTATGTTTATCTGCAATAATTTGATTTAAAGAAAAGAAAATTTCATATAACCTACTTATTTATTATAATGAATTATAGAATCTAATTTCAAGAATGTCCATCAAATTGCTGGTCATCTGGTATTTCCATGAGTTTGAGTACACATCTTAGCTGTGCACCTGCTTCATTCTCCTTTCTGTTACTTTATAGACAGGTTTCCTTTGTAAGCATTTAGTTTCTGCTTCACTGTATTAGCAATTCTATTGTAATGTTGTGTTTTGGAGGAATTAATTCTGACCCAAACTCTAGTGTCAACTAGGATCAGTTCTGGTGTCATAAATCCAGTTCCCAGGAGATAGAATCTGATTAACTCAGCTTTGAGCAATTATTTTCAGTTTATATTCCTCTTTGAAATTACAGTCTTCCATATCCAACTACCTATTGCATACCTGGCTTCAATGTCTAATAGGCTTTAAAATATAAAATGCCCAAACTTAAATGCCTGATTTTCCTTGGAGTCATATTTGATTTATCTCCTTCCAGTGTGCCCATATCCAATCTGATAACAAATCCCTTTAGCTTTACTTCCCAATAACATCCAAAATGTTATGGCTGCTGAGTCCTTCAATCACTACCATCCAAGTCAAACCGCCATGTCCTCTTGCCTGGATTATTCAGCCCTCTGCAACTATCTATCTGTCTGCAGTCTATTCTCAGTCGAAAAAGTAGAATCATCTTTTAAATATTTAAGTCAGATCATGTCCCTTCTCTGGTCAGGTTTTCTATTCACTTGCAGTGAACTCAGATTTCTTTACAACGTTCTACAAGGTTCTGTATTACCTATACCCCACCCATTTCTGACCAAATAACCTTTTACTCTTTGTCTTGTTCAGTTGGCTCCAGCCACATTAACTTTTTACTGTTTTCATACATGTCAGACACATACTCAACTGGTGGTTCTTCCTCCTGACTTAAATGTTTTTATCTGAGATGTCTGTGTGGTTTACTTTCTCATTTCCTTCAAGTGTTTGCCATCTTCTCTTGTCCTCTTCTCAGTGACACCTTTCCTGACCATCAGATTTAAAATTGCAGTTTCTTTCAATATTCCCTAAGCTTGCACATGGTTTAAATTTCTCCAAAGCACTTATCTTCACCAAGCATTCTATATACATTTGTCTATTTGTTTATTTTATCTCTATCCTCTTGATACCTCACTAGAATGGAAGTTCCATGAACACAAGAGTTTTGTCAGTTTTGTCCTAAAATATTTCCTGGTAAATAAATAATTGTTGAAATATTATATTGTCCACCTCAGATCCAAGCAAGCAAAGCCTATGAAGTGGGAGGCAGAGAGAAAACCTGGTTTATGAAGAAGGGGGTGTCGGGGGTGAAGCATATAATTAGTGTTTTTCATAGAGGGATATATTGTTACCTATTTCCAAAAGTAACAATACTCAATACTACTTGGTGACTTGTCCAAGGTTATATAACTAATTAGTGATAGAAAGGGAATTGAATTTAAGTACCGCATGACTGTGTTCACATCCCTTTCACTGGTCACATAGCCATGGTTTTGTATGCCCTGGGGTGTGTTCGTAAAGAAATTCCAAGTTATTTCATTCCATATAGTTCTGAAACTGACTTGTTTCTTAGAAAATTACTGGAGTCTCATTTAATTATATCTTTGTGACTTACCTTCCAGCAGACTACTTAAGATTACAGACATTGTCTGTCCCCTAATGACACTATTACACAAATTTGGGCAAAATTGAGCCGTATTATCTCTTCATGAGCTCAGGGCCAAGAGATTTCCTCTTTAACTTTAAAGTTTGAAAGTATACACTAGAAGAGTCTCTCAACTTAAATTCTCCCAAAGTTTACTCATACACTTGTGAATGGATTAATCCCAAAAGAATTTTTTTTTTAAAAAAGACTATTTATTTGAGAGAGAGAGAGCATGAACAGAGGGAGTGGTAGAGGGAGAAGCAGATTCCCTGCTGAGCAGGGAACCTGAGGCGAGCCGGATCCCGGGACTTCCTGGATTATAACCTGAGCTGAAGGCAGACACTTAACCGACTAGGCCACCCAGGCGCCCCCCTAAAACAAATTTCAAAGGATCAGTGGTTATAGTACAGAAAGCAGACTGCCACTTTAAGGAATCTGTTAAGATAAAGGGAAACTAATTGAACCAGTACCAAATAAGTTTCAGAAGAATTGGTCCAAATTGCTAAAGTTTAGGGAAAATAAAGTTAACTGAAACTTAGATTGAATATTGGAATTGCATCCTAAAAATACATTGCCATGCTCAACGTTTTTTTCCAGTTCAGTGATTCACTGTTGCTCTGCCAAACTCCTCTCTCCTAGGAAAACATCACTAATTAGAAATAAGACATATTTCATGCAGAAGATACTATTTTTCTATTCTCAACAACTTTTTTTTTTATTAATGGCTCTCTCAAAGAGTTAGAAGGAAAAATGTATTGCCTAAAAATTAAGGCATAATCTTTATATATGTACAGTTAAATAGACTATTTAGAGCCATTGATTTTCTTAAGGTATTCAAGAAAATACTTATAATAAAATGAATCCAGTGGATTTCCTTTATCAAATTTCAAAATCAGAGTCAAGAGAGGCTTGTCAATTTATATTACAGTGAAAAAATATAACTTTTTTTCTCATTGTAGGCACCTAATATATCTTTAAAACAGAATTTTATAGAGCGTATTGGAACTATAGTAGATTGAAAGCTACTGGGTCTTTCTCCTCCTAAGAAATTAGGAGTTCAGATTTAATTTCTCAGTTTCTTTCCTCTGCATTTTCCTTCTCCTCTCCACCTCTGACCCAAGGAAGGAAGGAAGGAAAGGCAGAAAAGGCAGGCAGGTGGGAAGAAAGGAAAGAAAGAACAAAGGAAAATAAATAAATTCAAGAAAAGCAGAGGGCATGCTCATAATAGATTTTAAACTTTGAGCAGTTGGGAACCGATGATAAAATATGGAGCTACCATGTTAGTATCTTACTTAAAAGCCACAACGAAACTATCATCATACTTTGACTTATATAAAATTGGCCTTATTAGATTTTCTCTAGGATTTTTTTAAAATAAAAGTTTTGTTTTGCAATTATTGCGTATTTACATGTAACACAGTGTACTCTTCACCCAATTTTCATAATAGAAGCATCTTATATAACAGCAGTATAATCCTAGAACTAGAAAATTGACATTAATACAATCTACTAGCCTTTTTTAGATTTCACCTGTTTTATATGCATTCACTTGTATATTTATGTGTCTTTATTTAGTTCAGTGCAATTTTATCACATGTATTGATGCATATAACCACCATGATATTCAAGAGAGAACAGTGCCATCAAGAGGATCCTTTGTGCCACCTTATCCCAGACCCTTCCCTCCCACACACCGCTCTAATTTTTGGCAACCACTAATTTGTTCTCTTGCGCTGTAATTTTGTCATTCCATAAATATTATATAAATGGAATTATATAGTACATAATCTTTGGGGATTAACTTTTTTCTTTTTCTAAATTTAGCATAATACTCTGAAGACCATTTAAGTTGTTCTTCGGCTGAGTGGAATCCATAGTGCTATGCACTGAATTGTGTCCTCCCCAAATTCGTATGTCGGAGCTCTAACCCCCAATGTGACTATGACAGGAGATAATTAAGTTAAATTAGATCGTCAGGATGGGGCCCTAATCCAATAGGACTGTGGCCTTATAAGAAGAAGGAGAGAATGATTTTTCTCTCTGCCATGTGAGGACACAGTAAGAAGAGAGCTCTCACCAAAACATAAACATGCTGGCACACTGATCTCAGATGTTCAGCCTCCAGAATTATAAAAAAATAAATTTCTATTCTTTAAACCATCCACTCTATGGTATTTTGTTAGGACAGTGCCAGATGACTAATACACATGGCACAGATATACCAGTTTATTTATTTAATAAATATATATTAATATATATTTTTAATAAATTTATTTAATATGTTTGTTTAACCCAGAGCCTTTTGGTTGCTTCCACTTTGGGCTATCACAAAAAAAGCTGCTATTAACATTCACTTATAGGTTTTTGTGTGCCATAGTTTTTATTTCTCTGGGGTAAATGCCCTATAGTGCAAATGCTATGTTGTTTGCTAAGTGCCTACTTAGTTTTGTAAGAAACTGCTTTATGGTTTTTCTAGCATGGCTATGCCATTTTATGATCCAGCTATTGATATATGAGTAATCTAATGTATTGCCATTCTCACTAGCATTCAATATTATCACTATTTTTTTTATTTAGACATTCTGACAGGTATATAGTGATATCTCATTGTGGTTCTAATTTACATTTCCCTGATAGCTAATGATATTGAACATCTTTTCATGTTGGCCTTACTAGATTTTTAAAACTATATTGAACTATTTTTAAAAAGCCCTATGATTTTTTTTCAAAATTTCAAAAAAAATTTTTTCAACAGTAGAAATTTTGGTCAAGGAGTTTATATCATAAGGCAAAACATTTTTACTCTTGCAGCTCAATGATTATCCATAAAACTCCAGAAAAAATTAAATCTTGATTTTTTTTTAATACTTGTAGAAAGTAAAATAGCTACTTGACATTGTAAATGTCATTAATTAGTTTTATTTGGAGTCACTTTTTATGTTTCTGGAAATGTGTTAACGATGTAACAATTTAGTTCCAGCATTAGTCATTCTGTAAAGTCTTATCCTTTGGGAGATGGGAAGCTGCCCCAGTAACCCCTTCAATCCTGCAAATCATTCTGGGAGGATAAATAGCTTTTTAGACTAACCCAGCATCTATATTAGGAGTGGACCTCTTTCTAAGACAGTACCCAGAAATCTTGAGTTACGGCTTTGGACTTCTTCCTCCTAGGTACCTGCAAACTCAGAGCTAATAGCAGTCATAATAATGAATTGCACAGAAGTAAGCTGTCATTAATTATTAAATAATCAACAATTAACAAGCAAATGAGTATATAAGTAGTATATGTGCTGCCAGTAAAGAAAATTGATAACCACAATCTTAATTAAAGAGAATAATCTAAACACTGTCAGTTAATCTGAAAGAAATATTTTCCAAATAAGCTGCAAATTGGATAATTACGAGTTGATAATGATAAGAGATTTCCACTCAATAATCTCATTTGGTTTACCTCCTTTTATGTGTTAAGCCTAAAGTAAAACAATGTCCTAAAGCACAAATTAAAAAGAAAAAAATGCAGTCCTTTATTTAGTTCTTTGAGAAATGCTAGTTTCATTCTGACTCACTGGCAAAAGAAATCTTATCAAATTAAAACATAAAACACAAATTTAAAATCTACCATCTCATATTTCTGATGGCAATGTGGGGCAATGGTATATAGACTACTGGTATAGACTCCCAGAAGGAGGAATTAGGATAGAAAGTCCATTAATAATCCTTCTGGTACATTTAGGATAGAACCATAATATATGTAACAAAATCACTAATATTCTGATGGTAACATTTTTCATAGAACAATTCAGAAGTTTTTTGAACATTGATTTTAGTCTCTGAGGGGCAGTAGTACACATTTTAGAGGGATCAATGTCCCTTCTTTATTGTAGTTAGTAGATTCTCCTGGAAGAAGCCCCATCTAACTCAGAATTCTCAGTCCCATTTTAATTTTACCTCTATGTTTATGTTATCTTTGAATTAGAAATATCTCATTTATATGTGAAATAAGTAAACAACAACAACAACAACAAAAGTAACTAATACTTACTGGTTGTCCAGCATGGGCCTGGGTCTGCTTTCCCTCCTTTTCATGTGGTGTATTAATCCTTTGATCCTCACGACCACCTTTAGGAAACATTCTGTCACTATCCTCATTTTTTGGATGAAGGAGTTGAGGCTCGAGTCATTCCTGAAAGTCATAGTATAAAGAAGTCAACATTTAAACCCACATTTATCTGATTCTAAAGCAAAGGTGTTCCCCATTTTGTCATATGAAAGTTTTTCATAGTACTTCAGAAACAAAACTTTGAATTTAATATTAATGGATAAGCATTCATTGAAGACTGTAGATTCAGCATATAAATAATCTCAGGGAAAATTAATTCCAAAGCATATTTCATCACCAACCAGCAAGTACATACAATCTGTCAAATTGAAACTAGGTGGTCAAATTGGTTTTCTTTTGAAGTTTTATCATGTTAGCAATTTAAAATTGCCTTTGGTACTTACCTCTTTATTGGCTCCTTTCAGTCTAGAGATACACTAGGTTTTAGGTTACTTAAAAAATAAATATATATATATATATATGTGTGTGTGTGTGTATATACACATATATATACACACACACACACATATATATGTGTATGTATATATATATATAAACAAATGAACAAACAACACTTCCCTAAATTTACATCCTTCCAAAGCTTCTATCTAGCTCCCTCCTAATCATCCTCAGAGAGAAGAGGACTCTGTCCTCCTAGTCACTCCCCATTGAGCCCAGGGCAATAATTTGGCTTTGTTGACACACACACACACACACACACACACACACACACACACACACACCCCTCCACCGCCCCAGGCAACCTTAACAGAATCAGGTTCAGTGGATGGTTTAAGTCCTCATCTTACCCAAAGTTCTCTGATTCAATACTGAGGATCATTTTATCTATTCAATATGTTGTTTTTCTTTAAAAATATTCAAGATGACAATTTATTTTAACTCTTATTTGTGATGCATGTGGTGTGTATGTGTGTGCATGTATTTTGGGTCATTTTTTAAAAAAAGATTTTTAAAAATCTTTTTCATGTTATTAACTAGTAAGCACTACCTGTCTAGGGCTTTATGATATCATTTTTGATTCTTGAGTTCTTATTTCTATAAAATGGCCATGAGGGCTTGTGGGAGTAACCCAAAGTAATATTCTGTTTACTTATTTAAAGAGGACTGAATACCATTTGATGTAAAGGTCAAGATTCCTGGACCTTTTGTTAGAATCTATGGCAATAGTTTCACTCTTCAGGTATATGGAACTGAATGGAGAAGACACTTCATAAAAGAGAATGAGGAAAAAAAACCTAATGTGTTTAGTAAAACTTAGCACTTTAACAAGGGCTTAGGAAGAGTTCAACCTGAGCTAGCCCTCTTATTGAAGCGAAGAGTAAAGACGAAACAAATCTTTTGTTCAATTTTAAGTTGTTGGGTTTGTAACAATTTTTTCCCCAGCATAAATCAATTTGATATCTAATTCACAGACACTGTTGGACAGCACAACAATTGAAGCCAGGGTAGATGGAAGTTAAATCTAGTATTACTGTTTTTCTTTAGAGTAACTGCATCTTTCCTACAAAGGTCAGTAATAACAATTTCATTTTAGAACTATAATACAGAAGGTAAAAAAATCAAATGAAATCTACAAATGTCACTTTTCTTGTTCATGTTTTTCCTCAAAGACTTGGAGAGTAAGTAAATAGTATGGCTTTTGAAAATCATTAGGATGATTGTGGACTATTAGTGTCCAATATATTTAAGTATCCACTGGTGAAATATTTACCTCAAAGAAAATCATGTATAAAACTCTAGTGTATGTAATAAATATAACTATGTTTCATTAAGTGCTTATAACCATCCAGGCACAGTGCTAAGTACTTTGTACATATCTCACTTAATCACCAGATCAACCTAATAGTGTAAGGAGTATTATAATGTCTAACTGATTAGGAATTTGTAACTTAAAGTAATTAAGTAGTAATTTAACTAAGGTGCTACAGATGGTAAGTAGTAGATTTAGGTTTAATTTTAAACACTATTAATGTAAGCAGATAAATGTGCTGATCTTTCCAGTAATGAAGGAACAGAATCATGACTTTGGAGTACCACTGGCTGGGTCTGCCTTTTGACCCTTGCAGTATCGCCTAAAGAAAACCCAAGGACCTCATCTCTAGTGTATTAAAAAAAATCTGAATTTTCCATTCTAAGGAGAATGACTAAGTGTGGTTGGAACTCCTCTCCCTACTGAGCATCAATTAAAATGACTTTAAAAGACGAAGTGCACGAAAATACCACAACCGTCATTCCCCCAGTTTCTTAGTCCGTGAGCCTAAGAGCATCTTTGATGTCACATCTAAGCCATCCACTAGTCCAACTAGTTCAATGTTTTTCTATCATCAGGTATATGCTGAGTATTATCACTGCTTATGATACTCCCTGCTGCCACCTTGGTCTATACCACCAGACTCTGCCCCAGACAATTTCAATGGGTCTCTAAATGGTATTCCTGCCTTCTCTCTTGCCCCCTCCAGTTAATTCTCCAAACCTAGAGTGACCTACAAATTCAAGTTTATCATTTCTTTTTCCTCTCAAAACAGTCTGGTGGTTTATCACTACATTGAGAGTAAAATTTTTCAATTTCTATATGGTCTGACACCAACTTCACACCAGCTCCTTCGCTCTCCTGCTAATTCACTCTACTCCAAGTACCCAGGCCTCTCTATTCCCCAAAGAACCCAAAACCATCCCTTCCTCAGGGCATTTACCCTTGACACTCGGTCTTCCTGGTACAATGGCAAGGCTCACTTCCTCACTTATTTCCGGCCTCTGCTCAGTCATTGCCTCCTCAGAAAGGTTTTTCTTCATTGGTTAATCTAACATAACTCCGCTCCCTTCTCAATCCCTCATTCTCTCTCTCTCTCTTTTTTACTGAGACTTTTGTGCAGATAATTTTCCTTCTTCCTTCCTCCCTTGAATCCATTCTCTGATCTCTTTCGACAACTCTGAGTGACTCTTTTAAGACCGACTTTTGTAGACTGCCTCCTCCAGGCTTCATTGTCCCTTGGATACTGGTCGGGATTGGTCAGTGGGAGCACTGGCAAGAGATCCGAGTGGAAAGACAGACAGATCAGGGTTTTTATTATGTCCTTGCTTCCTTTATGTCTTGAGTCTCTTTCAGCAACGGTGGCTGTCCTTTCGGGCCACAGCTCCCATCTGATGGTATTTTTCCTGTGGCCCTAGTTCCCGTTTCCTTCTATTAACACAGTTCTCTTTACTTGTCCATTAGGCTTAGAAAGGTTATAGTTCCCCACTCTTGCTGGTCCCTGGGTGCTTTATCTGCCTTTGTTATTTCTTTAACCCTGTCTATATCTCTGTATAAAAATCCCTTTATTAACTCTCTTCAATTAAACCCATTGCCATTTGTATCCTGTCTGAAATCAAGATGTTCAACTTCACTTCCCATGACTTGAAATTTTACATTTGTTTCTTTTTTATCATCTAACTTTGCCACCAGGTTATAAGGTTTCTTGGGTATGGTGACCTGAATAACACCTCCTGCCTGCTATCGAGACTCACGTGTCCTAATTCCCTGGCGGGGGGAATATGCTACTTTACAGGGGAGGACAAACTCTGCAGGTGTGGTTAAGGACACAGCCAATGAGATAGGGAGATTACCTTGGATTGTAGGGGTAGGCCCAATCTGATCATATGAAGCCTTAATAGCAGAGAAATTTCCCTGACTGGGTGAGAGAGATGAGACAGAAAAATAGGAGAGATGGAAAACAGGAAGGAAACTCAATTTGCTATTGCTGACTTGAAAATGGGAGAAGTGAGACACAGACCAGGGAGTGTAATCTGCCTGGGAAAGCTGGGAATGGCACTCACCTGAAGGAAATTAATTTCCTAAAAGCACAAAGAACTGAATTTTACCAATAATCTTAAGAAGGAAACTGATCCTCCCTAGGGCCTTAACAAGTACTTGATTTTAACCTTGTGAGAAGTGTATTGGATTTCTGACTTACAGAATTGTAAGATTTTTGTGGTTTAAGCCACTAAATTTGTGGTAATTTATTAGAACAGCAGTAGAAAACTAATGCATGAAGTTTGGATTTGTCTAAACCTTTGTTGTATATGCACTGCCTAGAACTATGTCTGTATATGTTAAGATGCTCGTGAATATCTGGTGAGTTAATGAATTGACTTGATCATCCGTTTTAAAAAAAACCCTAGCCCATCTTAACAATAAGCCTGTGAAAGAACATAGTTATTTCTAGAATTTACAAAATATGATAGTCTATGAAATTATCAAGAAGTAAGCTTACTAAAAGGGTTTAGTAGATTTCCCTACAGGTATTTCTGACGCCTCAGACAAAAATAAACTTCGTATTTGATCTGTTCTTTTAGAATTTAAATGGAAAATCAATTCTCATTCATATTTAAGTGATCTTTACATTTCCAGTATTTAAGATGTAGTGTACCTGATATATAAAATATGGTCTTTAAAAAAAATATGGATTCTTTAAATCACCTCAAGCAGGCTTATTTGGGTTCCTCTTAAATTGTCAAAATCTATTTTTTTAATTGAACTTGCGTAAATCACTTTAACAGCTTTTTTTCTGAAAATATCTAATGATGTTGTGCCTCTGTAGCACATATGATGAACTTAAAAAAATGCTAATTTAAAACTCCAAATGTGTGATTTTTATGTGTGAAAAGACTCTTACTTAGGAAAACTATATTCCATTATCCTTAAAATAGACTGTATTATCAATTCAGATGTATAACTGATCAAATTAGAAGAGGGCATGAAAAATAGTCACCTAGGTAACTATTAACTTTAAATTCACTTTCTCTGTACTCCACTTATGTAGAAAGAGACAAAATTTTGAAGGTAATGTTACATTATCCGAAGTCAAAACACTGTTTAAAATACACCTGAAGGAGTATTTTCCAAGTTTACTTTAAGTCTGCATATTCTGAGACCATGGTAACTCAAGTCTGGATCTTTAAGTGTTTGAATTGTCAGAAACTCCAAATTTCTCCTCCTAGACATCACTGTCCTTAAGAACAGTTTTGCACTTTGGAATTATTGCCAGAACATAATAAAAATCTAATGCCCTCTAAGCAAGAGGGTTGATTTCATTTTTATTTTTTATTATCGTGGTTCTCAGTGTGGTCCCTGGATCACAGTGTGAGCATCAGCTGGAAAAGTGGTAGAATTGCAAATTCCTGGACCCCACCTCAACTCTACTGAATCAGAAACTGAGGGGGTAGAGCCCTACACCGCCCCCCCCCAATTCTGATCTGTGCTTAAGTTGGAGCACCACCACACTAGCCCTGTGAATTAGTTTTATTTCATAGGTTCTTCTACTAACCAACTGAGCAGAATTCTACCAAAATAAGAAATCAGGAAAATAAGGTAAACTGGGTGCCTTATACAAAGAACCATGAATTTCTGAAAGTTAGTTGCCTCATATAGCTGTATATTTACATAATATCTCGATTTCCACAGATTTTCAATTTACCAATATGGAAAGTGGGTAATGAAGAACTCCACTTGGGGATTATTAATAAAGGAGAATCTCTGACCTTGCAAAACGTTGGCACATTTTGGCTACAGTTTTGTTTTTCCTTTTGATCTGTATCTGTCAAGTTTATAAACTGAACGTAATACCAAACAATGTACCATGAGGTCAAAATAATGATTTTATTGCCCCCTTTTAAAAACATCAACATGTTTTCCTCAACACTGAAAAATGATAGTACTGACCTTCAGTTAATAGGTGTTTCCCTTGTGATGGGTTTGTTCTAATACATCTAAAGAGTCCCTGTAGTTGCTGAGAGCACTCAATAGAAAGCCCATTAGGGATTCCTCATGGCACCCAGCTGATACATTCATTCAAACAAGTACTTAGTAAGTGTCTGCAAGGTACTTAATTACTGTCAGACACTGAACAGGGTACAAAGTAAGGCAATTCTCTGTCCTCCAGGATTTTATAATTGAGCCAGGAATTGAAAGGAAAGGGACCAAACATTTGTCTCATACTATCATGTGCAGACACTGAGCAAGGCAGGAGCCTTAAATTGTATCAGTTAATCCATGTAACCACTCAGAAAAGTTGGCGTTATTCCCAATTTGTAAATAAGGAGACATTAGCCTTAGAGATGCTGAGAATTTGTTCAAAGTCATCACATAAGGAGGTGATGGGGGTGAAATTTAAAATCAGAACTGTTTTTTAAGTCCAGGGAGTTTCCACTCTACCACTTCTATAAAACATTCTTAGATGCCTATAATAAGCACCTAAATGAATGGTGCACGTTACTCACCTGGGAAGATTTTTTTTAAAGGGATAGCAACTGTGGACTGGGAGGAAAAGACTTTGCAGTACAAGTTCAACAGAGACATTTATTGGAAGAAAAAGGGGTCATGTCTTGGGGAGGAGAAAAAAGCTTAAAAGTATTCCAGATGGGAGACACTATTAAACAGAAACGTTTAATCAGGAATGAAAAAGGCAAGTTCTGGTGGAGTGATGAAATCAGCCCAGCACATATGAGGTGCCCGATAAATGACCTGGAATGGCTCTGCTTCGTTCTGGCTCTTCGAAGGCAAACACTTTGACAATTAAGGGATGGTAGTGAACAGTACCACTTAACTTCACTTAAGTGGTACATTTACTTGCTGTATCCTTGTACATTCAGCCAAGCGTTTGAAGTCCCTACTTCTTTTGGTTTCGACTTTGGGTATGCATTACCTTTCCTTATGTAGTGATAATTCTGTTCCTTTCTTCTGCAGTCGGCGGGATTCAATCACTTTAGCCTTACTATTTCTCAAAGAAAACCTCACAGGTAAATCTTCATAAAATCTCTCAAGTCCCTGGAGTTGAACAAATTCTTAGGAATATCAAATCTCCCAGGTACTTGTTTGCAGATACTGCGGTGTGTCAGGGAAGAACAAAAACAAAAACAAAAACAAAAAACACAATTTCACCTTAAGTAATCCAGTTTCATTCAACTTAGTATTAAAGAAATATTAATAGGTAATAGGGTAAATAAATGGTCTAAAGAAAAGGTGCACCTGATTGGCCTATCCTATTTAACTTCAGTGGATTTTCATATGGCTCTGTATTGATTTTGAATCAAAGGCCCCATGTAAAGGTACAAGGAGATTTCAAGGGGAAATTTCAAAAGTGCCTTTGTTTTGCTTTCTTGTTAAAGCCCTCTCTGTGGTAAGAAATATTTCTGTCATTTGGTTGCTGTGAATTTCAAAAGGATCTCCTGTGATAGAATAGTCGTTCCCCGAAGATCTTTGATCTACTATGGGGAATGTCATTGTTCCCAAAGAAGATAATAAAAGCAGCAAGAAAATAATAAACATTCGCTATAGGATATCACAGTTTTAATTGACTACCGACACTCAAATCAATTTTTTTAATCTACGGAGACATGGCAAGGTCAGCAACAGTGGAACCGATAATGCTTTACTTTTATAATATGAAGGATATATTTAAGATTTGTACTATAAACGTGAAGTGTGGTACTTTGAAAAGATAACAGGCTTTAAAACTATAGATATTAATTACACTTTCATGTGATTTTTGAGGATATTTTAACAAAAATTAATTAGAAAATACTTTGTTTAGATAATTTCCATATAGATCATTTTAAAAATCAGTTCCCTTTTGTAATAGTGTGGTCAAAGAATATGCGCCCACTTTTCAAAAATAAATTTCATTTTTGTCAGAATTTTACATACACTCAATAAACATTTTTTGAAGGTATTTATAAAATGGATAACAAAAAATAGGAATAGCTTCCCAAATCCTCCCTACTCTTTCTTTCTACTCTGTGGAGACAACCCTTAACTTTTGTTTTGTTTTAGCTACTTCTATTTTCCAGATATTTTTAAATAACATTTTTACATAACTTTCCCTGATTTTTCAGATATTATCTGTTAATGGGCTAATAAAAAAGTAAGGATTTAGCTTATATATAATTATCTCACATAAAGTTACCCTTCCCTCCCTAAACAGTTTTAACACATTTATGATTAAATACTTATTTGGTATCATTAATATGGTCATGTAAACATTTTTTTTCCTGTCTCCAGAGAGGCTCTATTTATTAATTATATGTGCTTCCACCAAATCACCTTACTTTTTTGTTCAGTACCTCACCAAACCACCAAACCACATGTATATCCATTGGCCATATATTTTTTTTCTTTAAGATATATGTATATTATGTATTTGTGTGTGTGTATGCATAGATATCTTAAAATTTAGATTAAGATCTTATTGCTTCTGCTTCAAATGTTATTTTTTTCCGATTTAGTTACAGAAATTAAAATATATAGCTAGCACACAGAGCATTACCATAATGTTTAGATTTGAAACTTCTTTGGAATTTTTCAATATCACCATTTATTGACAATCTTTAAATCCTATATAAATATCTCTATTACTGGCTGCTGAAAAGCAGTAGCTTTTGAAAATGGTTAGTGGGATAGAAAGTCTGCAATAGAGCAAATTTTTTGCCTCCTCATGTAGTGATATATTTTCATCTTAAACTCTTGAGAATGACACAAGTCTTAGTATTGATTTTATTGCCTTCTTTGGAAGAACGTAGTTACAATTATTAAATTTCAAACTTGTCTAATTGATTTCTGCATCTATTTTTTTGTATATCAATCTCATCAATCTCAGCTTTCCATTTATCCATTTATTTGTAAACTTGAATAGTTTAAGGAGTTCAGTGCTTTCATTCTCTCTTTTTTTAATGTCATACTTCATTTCCCAGATAAAATGTCTTAAGAAAGGAAATAGTCTATAGCATTTTTTTCACTTTTATTAAAACAACAAAAAAACCCTAGTGTCTTTACAAGGACTTTTTGTTTATATCCTTGATATATTTAGAACTTAATATATATCCCTATAGTTTATTAAACTCAAAAATCCACTATTGATTTCTATAAATTGGAATAGTCACTGACTTAATAAAGAGGATTTAATTCAGCTTTCAAGGAGACACTTATTCTTTATTCAAGATTTATCGTCTCCTCAGCTCCATTCAGCAATTTGGCATATTGGATAACCCTTGATACTTTGGTGAACCATCTGATAATTTCAATCATAATTCAAATTTCAAACAACAAATATTTGGGATGTTCCAGGTTTCAAATAATATCCATTTCTAAACCCTAAAAATGGCCTTTACTTACTCTTCTCAAGAACCTTTTTTTTTTTAATTTGAAGTGCTTTATTTTAGCTTTCTTAAAGTCATATTCAAAGCTAAAATGGATTTTCCCAGTACTGTGAACTTTTACAAATAAAATTAGAACAGAGAAAAAAATTCATTATTTAGAAGAATAACATACTTTCCTAACTATAAAGTTAGATCATCCTTTGGCATATTTTTTCTCTTTCTGTTATTGTTTTAATCATAATTCTCATTGGATATTTTGAGACTTTGATCTAATTATTTCCTTTGAATTTGCAGAGACCTCTTATCACAAAGTAAGTTTAAGTAAAAGCAAGTAAAAGTGTAATTTTAAAATACATATATAATATGATTCAGAATTTTTTGCAAGTTAATGACTTTTATTAAGTGATTTTTATTAAGCACATCAGAAAAATTGCGAACAATTTATCAGGAAATTAATCTTAGTGAGATTCTATTAGTTCTGGGAATGATATGGTATACCTACAAGTATCAGAAATTTCAAATAAAGTTAGTTAACTGTGTTTTTAACTATATATATATGTATATATATACACATACATACTATATATATATGTTAGATAAAAACAATTGTTTTAAGATTTCATTTATTTATTTCACAGAGATCACAAGCAGGCAGAGAGAGAGAGGGGAAAGCAGGCTCCCTGCTGAGCAGAGAGCCCAATGTGGGCCTAGATCCCAGGACCCTGGGATCATGACCTGAGTCAAAGGCAGAGGCTTTAACCCACTGAGCCACCCAGGCACCCCATATATGCTAGATAAAATTTAAGAAAATTAGGAAGATAAAAGAGTTCAAAATTTATTTTTAAATTGAACTTTTTTATTCTTTTTCTAAGAATAAATGTTTCAACAAAACAGAGTCTGTACAATAATTTAGTGGCATTATTCTGTGACAAAACATACAAGAGAGAATTCAACCCTGTTAAAGAATCAGTTGATAAGAAATACTGCTTATCTGCTTCTTCCCATTCTCTGCGCCAGAATCTTAGCTGTGATAGCAAGCGCTGTTCCTCTGAAACAGCATACCTACTTCTAGAATGTTGAGACAGATCCTTTTACTATGATCTTTATAATTAGCAACATTAATTTATCTGTCTGAGCCCGTGTGATGATTTTAAGTGATATTTAATTTTTAATTTTAACAAATTTTATTTAAATAAAATTAAAAGTGTTACAAATCATAAATTATACACAGCAGTTATTATAAATCTTCAGTCTGTCATCACTCAATATTATTTTTAAAATAACTGTAAAAACATTATTTAGATTTTTCTTTTTGTCACCTCCAGATTTGGCTATCTTCTGTGTGTCCCAAACAGTTCTCTAAACCCAATCTACTCTGGTGTGTCAATTCTTCGTCTCAAAATATATGAAAGTATTTGCATAAAAACATCAATCTCAGCTTTCCATTTATTCCAAGTTCATTTTAAGTATATCTTATCAATCATGTTTCAAAAAACATTTATCTCTCCACTATGTTCTGCAAAATGTTACCCAGAAATTGTTCATTATACTGAGAATGTCTTCCATCCATTTCTGTATGACCATTCAGTATTCTTTTCCTACTTTTGCAATATCTCTCTATAACATCAAATTTCTGCTTTTTACATTCTGCATTTGAAAACTCAATTGTGGGGTGGCTCAGCGGGTTAAACATTTGACTCTTGATCTTAACTCAGGTCTTGACTTTGGCGTCATGAGTTCAAGCCACATTCTGGGCTCCACAAGAAAAAAAAAAAAAAAAAAAGAAACAAACAAACTCAATGGTGAAGGGATAATATTCAGTTCTTTTTTGGGGGACTAGTATCTTCTGGATAAAACCATAATTTTGGAAGAAAGGAATAGTAATTTACTAAACACAGGGAGTTGAATTCATAACCATATTAGCATTTTGTTCTTTTTAAACAAAATGAGACAACCAACCACTAAAAAAAGAGGCATTTGAAAATAATTTCATTACTCACTTAAGGAATTTAAAAGCTAAAATAATCTTATTATAAGTCCAGATTTTATCTTTAGGAATGAAGATGGCCTTCTCTAATAAATACATTAACTTTTAAATTATTAAATTAGAAACCTGAATGACAAACATCCCAGTAAATTGATTAGAACATACAAAGTAAGATGCAAGTCAATGCATCTTTTTGATTTTCTCAATTTTGTACCTTAAAGACAAGGGATGAGTACATCCAAAGAAAGGAATTTTCTATTGATGTGAAAACTATTCTGAGCTAACCTCACTGTGAATCATAATGCAAGTCAGAATGAAATGTGTCTATAAGAGCAAACTTACTAAACTACGCTACGCCTGCCCTTACTCCATGAGGCCACAATGACCTTATAGTAGGGTGTGCCACAGTGTTATACCAGTAAGTCTGTGTCATACCAATAAATCTGCAAAAGAAAAGAAACAAAACAAAGCAGTCAGAGAAAAAAAGACTCCATTTCAAGGACTGTGATCAGATCAGAGAATGAAATTTATTTCAACTATGTCTCTGTCTTTAATTCTCACAGAAGTACTACTGGAATATTCTTAAAGAAAGCCTTCTCATACTTCTGTCATCTGGGAAAAAAGGTTTTTGAAGCTTGTCAGCCAGCTTGATTTATGATTGTTTTCAAATTTCTCTAGGTGGAAAAACAGGTACCCTTTAGAACTGCGGCTGTTAGTGCATGTCTTTGGGTCTGAGGGAGTCCAAGGGATCATTTTCTAATAGATCCATCTTTGCTATCTTCCTTTCATATTCTGACCTAAGTAGACTGTGAAATTACGCTAAATATGAATGAATGCTGCGAAACAGTGCTAAGTACTTCAGTAAACTGTGAAACATATGGGAGATTCGAAATCAGTATGTAATTCTTTATAACGGACCAAGAAAGGCCTGACACATATCTCCAGGCCACCTTTTGAATTATGAACCACAAATGTTCCACACAGCATTTACAGCCTCAACGCTAGTGACAGAACCACACCTTAGTCCTATTTTATAATTCCTAATAAAAATTCAACTCTCAAAAGAAAATCTGACTGAAGAGTGAAATACCTACAGTAATCTTTACAATACACACACACACACACACACACACACACACACACACATATATATATATTTTTCTTTTCTTTTTATCTGACTGGAGTTAGTTAAAGCAAGCCTTATCACATAATTTATTTAACAACATGCCAGAACTGATTCCTACTATTGAACTGGGAATGGCATATAAGAAATAATGAACAGGCAAATTCAATAATATATTTCAGGATATAATTGCCAGGCTTTATTCAAGGCTGGCTTTGTCACTTGCAGATGGAAAAACAAACAAAAATGGACGTAAAAGCAAAATAATGTTTATGGTTACTAATCCCAGAAATTCAATCCTTATAAATAAAAATTCATCATTCCAAACAGAAAATATGTGTGATTTGAAACAATTTGTGTATGATTTGTGCAAATATGATCAAGGTATAAATCGCAACACTTTAATGCATGTAAAGAAGTTTGCTTCAAATTAGAAGCAATTTTTAAACAATAAGCTTAAAATGACTATATTCTTTCTGAAACAAGTATTTCGTCTTTCCTTCTGGGGAAAGGTGTGTGTTCTTGGTTATTTGTGAAGGAATATCACCTAGAGACTGTTACACTTTTCAGATTCCTCACAGTCTCTGTTGGAGCTGAAAGCTCGCTTAGAACAAAGACCAAGTCGGCCTTGCTCAATGAATCGACTCCCATCCTAGCGTTGTGTCTGGTATGTTTCAGGTGTTCAAAAAGCTTGAATGGTTTTGTCAAAGTAATTGACTGGATATAGAATTAACGTCAAATCATCACACTCAGTCCCTGACCAGGGCTCTTTTGTAAAGCAGTGGATCTCAGAATGATTCACTAAACCTGCAGCACAGGCACCAACTGGGAACTTGTTAGAAATGCAAATTCTCAGACTCCATGCCAGAACTTCTAAATCAGAAAAGACTGGAGTGGGCCCAGCACTATGTTTAAAACTTCCTCCAGGTGATTCTAATGCACACGAAGAATTGAGAATCACCTATGTGAAGAATTCCCAAATACACTGTACACAGTGACATCAAAGCTTTTTAGGATTATGAGAGTTCTCAGCAGTCTATTATAGGAAGACAACTCCTATAGACAGATTGTGAATAATTTTAATGTCTCAAGCATTTTCCTACTTCTCAAGAATTTCTTCATTTAACTATAGCAACTATTCTCAATTCATGTGTAGTAAATTGTGTGTTTTATGTAGGAAGACTGACTAAGTTTGAGTTACTGGTATAGATCCTGAGACAAGAACTTGGGTGCAGACGATTTATCAGGGAGTTTGTCCCAAAAAGCACAAGTGAGGGAATGGTAAACATAAAGAGAAAAGTCAATCAAGATTGTGTTACCAGGAATGAATTACAAAGGTGGGCAAATGGAGCTCAATCTTGTGGGGAGCCTTCAGAAACTGAGTTTGGAATATACCTCTGAGTCATTCCCACAGGAGGGTGGGGAGACAGGAGCGTTTACCCACGTCTTCTCATCACTGTTGGTTGAGAGTTGATCTCCAGAGATGCTAACATACCCTCACTTCTAGGTTATGTTTGTGTGTGGCCAAATGTGCTGGATGAAAGTTCTCAGGAAGAGAAGAGAAAGGATACAAGCTCTCGAGGTGGCACAGGTCAATATGCTGGAAACTCATTTCCCCTGCAGTTGCAGGGCAGTTCACCTGGGCAGGGGGAGGGGGCAAAGTAACCTCCTAACATCTACAGTCACATTATGGGGCAAAGTAACCTTATAACAGGATAGTTCAAGTCCAGTTCACAATACTTATTGTCTGAGTCAGGTCCAGAGTTAGTTTTTGGAAATATAAAATAGATAAAACACCATCCCTGCCTCAAGAAACTTTTAGTAGGGTAGAGGATGTAGTCAAATTAAAAAAAGAAAAAAAAATATATATATACACATATAGATAGATATGTGTGTGTGTGTGTGTGTGTATATATATATATAATTAAACGTGTTCAGGGATGGTGGTTCATATCCACATTTATAAGACAAGTTTATGGTGGGAGGGGTGTAGTGATCATGGAAGACCTCTTAGAAATGATGAGGATAATTATGCCTAAAAGATACCTAGAGGCCAGACAAATAAAGAAGAGTGGGGGAGTTGGGAACAGAAGCCAGAATGATCACTATATAAATGTGAGAAGTAAAAAAGGAGAAAGCAATCATAGGCAGTATTTGACAAGACTGTCTGCGAAAGTCATTTGAGAGCTCATGTGTTAGGTGGAAGGAAATCTGTTGTCCCATAGATGGTAAACGGAGAGATGTAGAAAGCAGAGTATGTAAATAACTATTGTTGCAGATTCCCTAAGAAGAAAAAAGAAAGGGACTCAAAGCTCTACTGAAATTAGTCTCCTTTAGAGGAAACTCTTCCTGTTCTACCATAGGGAGAAGGGCGGAGTGAAGTTAAGACTGTGTTAATTCATTTGTAAAACGGGAAAGATAATAGCAACTACCTTCAAAGGGTTGATATAAGACCAAAATGATGAGTGGCATTAAAATGTTTTAATACACATCCCCAAAATGGTAGCTGTTGTTATTCAGATTTTTTTTGCTTTGTTTCTGATTTTTTTTTTTATTTTTTAATTTTTTAAAAGATTTTATTTATTTGTTTGACAGAGAGAAAGGATCACAAGTAGGCAGAGAGGCCAGCAGAGAGAGAGGGGAAAGCAGGCTCCCTGCTGAGCAGAGAGCCCAATGTGGGGGCTGATCCCAGGACCCTGAGATCATGACCTGAGCTGAAGACAGGAACTTAACCCACTGAGCCACACAGGCACCCCTGTTTCTGATTTTAGAGGGGCTGGAACTTGAGGGCTTAAAACCATTTCAACCTGTTGAATACTAACTCACATTTGTGTGATCCATTTCTGGGAAAGGTGGAACAATGTAAATGGGATTCAGGGTAACTCTAGTAATTTTGTAGAAGTTGTGCTATTATAAATACTGACAGGCAGATAAGCATCCATGTAAACAGAGTTTTAAAAATAATTCAAAAAATAATTTAATGAGAGGTTTAAGATCAATGA
Source organism: Martes martes (assembly GCF_963455335.1). Classification (NCBI taxonomy): domain Eukaryota; kingdom Metazoa; phylum Chordata; class Mammalia; order Carnivora; family Mustelidae; genus Martes; species Martes martes. The sequence continues at coordinate 94,674,958 of NC_137889.1, forward strand.
AAATTCTAAATCGTGTCAGATGATTTTTGAATACTCTTGATTCTGTGATCATAGCATAGGTTCCTTTGTCAAATTCTGAAATTCTGTTCTACAAATGACATTTTGTTTGAGCAGTTAACAGTTGGTGCCTCAGTTTCAACTGACATTTTGTTACTAAACACAGTTCTAACACCATAAGGTGATTTGTCAGTGGTAAGAAAAAGATGGTTTATATTTCACCATAGTGAAATAGCACAGACGGGAGAGTCAATTGCTTGAAATTCTGGAAATTGTCCATGCTGTCAAGTCCAACACCATTGAAAACATTTTTTATGGTAGGCCACAAGGTATACTTTTTATGAAAGAACTATGAAAGAAATTTAGAAACCTGAAAAAGCTTGAAGGTCTTGTTTTGATTTACAAAATGTTCAAGGATCGTACGTCCAATGAATTTAAATATCTTGGGAATGACCAAAATAGTTTATTTAGGAATATGGCCATGGAAGTTCACATTTTGCACTTCTTTATTTTTCTTTTGGATACTTTATGTATCAAAACTAATAAGACCTTTCAAATACGTTTCCCTCTCCAAAGTCTTTTGAGTCTAGAATCATCAATTTTGTATACCACTCTTGATATTCTAGAAGGGAGAGTCCTTGTGAAATATTAGAAGAGCCCAAAGATAAGAGAAACACTAAACTAGGAATGTCTTTTAATGAGTAATAATCAGCATCCATATTGGCTTCATCAGTAATGAGTTATTGATAATCCAGAATACAGCCAAGTTACACAAAGAAGAGTAGTAAACTGTTTAACTAACTACAGAAATTAGATGCCTAATGTCCTTACTGCCACAATAAGAATCATTATACATTTATACATTATACATTATACATTTTCTCTTCTAGATGCTTTTGACTCTTCATCTTGTGGGATTAATCAAAAGTTCTGTTATGAATAGAGAGCAGGAACAGAGAAATATATATATATATATATTATACACACACACACATACATGTACACACATATGTATATATAGGTATATGTATGTATATATAGTGTATATATATATAGTCGCTATTGCTTAATGAGAGAAACAGTTCTCTATATATCCTTATATATAATGTTTTACATATATATATAATATATAATGTTGATCAGTTAATCCTTATAACAAGTTACATTCTAAAAAGAAGATGGGAATTGAGACTCACTGAAAGAAAAACAAATTTTCTTTTACCACTTTAAGGTAAAGGTCATGGAACAGAATGGAAGATAAGACTGCCTTCATTTCTCAAATTTTTCTATCGTTAATACTCTTTCAAAAGTGCACACATTTGTTTGCCAGTTATACTTAGGAAGTAATTTACTCTGTCAAGAATCACTGAAGTTATACACTGGAGTTGAAATACATATTTGTATCATACAATGTTATACAATATTCAGTTTAACTGTAGTTATTTTAATTCTGAAAAAAGCGTAACAGTTTCTGAAACCTGAACAGAGAAGGCTGTGAAAACATTATGTAAAAAAATTGTTTACTAGTTATTGATTCTGGATTCCGCACCCAGCTTAATGATTTGGGTGAGTTGCTTCAGTTTCTTCTCATGCAAGGTGGACAATGAATGTGGTGCTTACATCATAAGGATATAGTAAACATTAAATAAGTTACTGTATATGTATAAGCACTTGGTGCCCAGCACATAATAGGCACTGAATAAATATTAGCTTTTATTATTATAAATATACTATAAATAGCATTTAATAAACATTTACTGAATTGAATAAATATACTCATAGTCATTTATGAGTAGTGTCGAAAATACTGCAATAACCTGAGTAAAGGGAAAGAAAGTTAACAAAGGAAAGAGTTTAGCATTTTTGAGTTCTGACAATGTTCCAAGTGTTTTAGATACATTCATCTATGTGAGCCTTACTACTTGTGAAAAAAGCAATATTCCTATAATCAGGAAAGTGAGACTCAGAGTAAGTAATATATCGACTATCAATAAGGAGATCTGGCATTTGAACTCAAGTCCAGTTTTTCAAATTTTATGTTTTTTTCTAATATCACTAAACTTCCAACTCTGAGGCTTCTGACTTCGGAAATTTTGAATATGATAATTCTATACTTCATTGCCACATAAATAATCAAGAGCTCTTCATTGGAGAAAATGTGAGTTGAGTCATTTTCTTGTTATTTATTTATTTTTTAACAATGAAATACCATCCAGTGACTTCCTTTCAAACAAGTTTATCAAATGGTTTAGTCAAAGGTGGGGTAGGGATATCCACAGATACATAAACATGAGTTAGGACTATATAGTTGTCCTTTTTTCCACAAACAACATTTAGTGAAAATTTGCCTTGTGCCTGGCAACAAATTTTATTGAAACCCTATTATATATCATTGATATATATCATGATGTATATTATTTATCATTTATTATTCTGATCAAAATGAAATTCTTAGGGTTGTGAAATTTATGTCTCTAGTGCACGGAAAGAGGCAGTAAATCGTGTGTGTGTGTGTGTCTGTGTGTCCGTGTGTGTGTATGTCTGTGTGTCTGTGTGTTTGCTTCATGTGGGATAATGCATGGGGGGATTATCAGAAGTGGGTGATTACAGAAGTCACGCCTGATGAAGTGATATTTATGCCGAGTCCCACATAAAGTGCCCAGGGCTGTGTGGCTGTGTGCATCTGTCCTTCTGGTGAAGAGCAATTCAGGAAGCAAGGTAAGGGCCAAAGCAGGACTGTCCTGGAAAAGCAGCAAGAAAGCCCGTCAGGCTAATGAAGAGGGAGTAAGGGGAATATAAAACACAACACAGCTCTCACAGTCAGTTACGTAACTAAACATGATTTAATTAAGTTAACAAACCTGGGTACAGGTTTGTTCAAAGTGCTAGATGAGCGCGACCTTGGGGATAATACTTCTTGGGGTTAGGGAGATGAGGGTTGGGAAAGGATTTGACATTTATTTCAGTCTGAGTTTTGAGAAACACTTGTCAAGGAGAGAAGATAGAGAACAGATCAAAAGGAACAAAGAAAAAAAAAGAAGCAAGCAAGCATGAAGTTCACAGTGTGAAAAGCTTGTATGTTGCATTTTGATGTGATCAATAGACTTCTCGATAAGAAGCATTTTCCCCTTTTATTTGTTTCAAGATGACAAGAAAGTCTTATTTCATAAATCCCAGCAATTAAGAGCCAATGTGCCCCCAAATCATCATTTTAAACGGAGATCAAACCCAAGTAAGAACTTGCATTTATTTGTTTGCCAGTTATACTTAGGAAGTAATTTACTCTGTCAAGAATCACTGAGCTATTAAAAAATACAGAAAATCAAAAAAAATTTTAATGTAACATTAATTCCCTCGTTGTACTAAAGGTTAACATTTTAGAACATGGCATGAGAAAGGACTAACGGTTTCTGAACAACCACTACTTTTCCTAATTGTTTTGGGGAAAGCACTCTTCAATCACCACAGCAGAACATGTAAATGAAGCCCAATGCAACCAAAACTTCAGAAAGAATTAAGGCAGTTAAACCGTGGTCCCTGCTCTGGAAATGATTGTCAGATCCTTATTTGTATCCTCATTGGTTAAAGTATTGAAATCATGAATTCACTTTTGGTGGTTGTTCAATCTCTCTTCAGTAATTTAGGACACAGGAAGGTGGGTCTATGTGATAGGATGAACACAGATTCTCTATAATGTGTGTGTGTTTGTGTGTTAGTGCCCATCTTTCCACATTAAGAAGCAGAGCAGGTAGTATACTTTTGGCCAAATCTCAACGGTGGCATATTTCCATCTCCCAGGGGGTGTGGGAAGACCCAACTGCATAGCAATAACAATAATTCTAGCATATCCGTTTATGAAATAACTTTGGCAGTAATGGCAAGAGGATTTGGATGAAAGTGTATTTGTGGTCTTCCAGCTGGAAGATCAGAGCAGAGATTCTAAAGCAAAAGGCACAGAGTGGGATGGCAGATAGTAGCTGCTTGGATAAGAACAGAAGAGAGTTGCGGACCCATGCTGAGCTCAAGGGGAAATGCAAACAAGACAGTCATTTCAGAATATCCCCCTGTTGCCCAGTATCAGCTCTCGAGGGCTTACTTATGCCATCTGCTGGATATATTTGGGATTTTAAAATGGAATCTACACAATACTCCAGGGTCTCCCTGTACTGTGGCTTTGGCGATTCTAGTGAAAAAAAAAAAAAAAAAAAAAAAGAAAAACAACCCATCTTAAAAAAAAAAAAAAAAAAAAAAAGAAAGCAGTGGAAATGAACTCCAGGTTGACTCTACTTTAAGAAGTTTTGTATTTTCACTTCACATTTTGAAGCACTGTAGTATCTAATAGAATTTCTATTAGCAGAACTTTGTGGTTGTGCAGTTTCGTCATATATGATATCTGGGACACTGGAGGTAGGGTTTGAACTGTAAATCCACTGATCTCCTAAGAATCTACTATATGCTATAAACTTTATACATGATATATTTCCTTTTTATACTTTATTGGAGAGTATAATGATTGCGTTTCTTTTGTTTAAAGAAAGGGGTAAAAAAGTTAAAAAGAGAAAAGAACAAGTACCATCATTTGGCCAAAACTATTACATATGCATTTGAATTTTACATAAAATATGGTAATTCAAGTTTTGTTCCTGTATTTCTAATTGTTTTATGGAAAATGTCCTCTGTTAGTCACTCTTTCTGTAGGATTATTTTAAGGCCATGATTTTAAAATTAGAAAATTCCTTGTGGGGTCTCAATAAAATTTTAGAACTTTTAGGAATGTGTGACTAAATTAACATTTCCCCAAAGTACTAATCCCATAGGATTTATAATGGAGAAAATTGGTCTCCTCACGAGTCAGATCAATTTGGAATATGCCAATTCCAAATATCTCCTCCTGGAATTCCATAAAGCATATTCATTAAAATGGAAGAGTTGGTGTTTATTGAGAGTCTACTATTGTTGCATTTGAGCTTCACTATGATTTTATTATGTAGGCAATGGTGTTAATCCTAGTTACAAATGAGGAAACTGAGGTTTATAGGGTTGGTAATTTCCTCAAAGTCACACTGAAAGAAAATGGAGGCATTGACTCTTACTTTAGAGCTCACACTCAGAGGTCTGAAGCCATATGTCCCCCAATATTATTCATATTAATATGAATTTTATGTTAATTGCTTTCAATATTGATATTAACCTGCTTAATTCTTTGGGGAGTGATGCAGTAGTGACATCTATTAATTTGGTTAACCTAGCATTTCTAAATCTACTTGCTACCAAATGTTTATGAATTTTAGTGGAAGTAGTGTCCCACAGAATATAGTGCTAGAAATACAGACACAGCTATAGTCTTACTATAGATGGGGAGCCAGGAGGGGAAGAGCTCTTTAATATTTCTTTGGCCGCTTGTTCCAGCATAACCGTTGGGGTCCTTCCCCAAGCATGTTTCCACCTGGCGATTTGGAATAGACGGGAATAGGAAGTAAACACCTGAAATCCTCGCTGCTGCAGGTGTACAGAGCTCTGGAACGCTTTGCATAAACATGTAATATTTAGTGCCTCCTGCAAAGGGAACAAGTTTAATTTAGTTAAGCCACAAGGTTGAGTGAAAAACAGCATGTTGCTGTTATTGTTTAGTCAATTAAATTGTCCTCTGTGCTCGTAGGAACTGTTCCACATTTATTACCAGTGAGATACATGCTCTGGCAATTTCTTTGCTTCCGATTGTCTTATATTTAGCACATCTGAAGATTTAAGGACAAATGATGGAAGACATGGTGATAAATTGTCAGGCTTTTCTAAAGATTCAGAAGTTCTAAAGTTCCTGCCAGTGACAGATGGTCTGTCCTTACTCATCGCTTGTCTTCCTGACAGGGCTTGATTTTTTTCCCCCTTTTTTGCTCAATTCCTTTAAAATAAGCTCAACTTCTTGGGAGGCAGGGTAGTCTCATTTGTTATAACTATGTGCTTTGTATCAGAGTCGAAGCAACTCTATATGAACATGCCCCATGCTCCTTTACATGACTAATATACACATGTCTAGCGATAAGAGAGAAGCATGGGGTAAGAAGGAGAGGAGGAGCAGATTATGAAGGAAAATCCATATTTCCTTTCTGTTATTTTGAATACCAAACATACAGGAGTCCCCATTGGATGGTTTTTTTCTTGCTGACTTGCCCAAGTATAATGCTGACTGAATAGCTCCAGAATAATATGATTTTTAGAGGCGTGTTTCTTATTGTTATGGTAATAAAACTTTTATTAAATTCTAGGGTCTTCAATATTTCATAGCAATCTAAAATTTCTTGAAATTTTGGATTAAGAAATACAATTAGTGTTTACTAACTTGCTAGACACTTATAAGAATCCACGGAATGAGAACACACAACTATAACAATAATGAGCTCAGATATAAAATAGGGTCCTGGTGAAAAAAGGGGAAAAAAAACCCAATCAATTGCTTAATCTATTTCATTGGCTTCAGATATGTTTACTGCTGAAAAAGGAGATGAGATACTTAGGTAAGGAAGATGGGGAAAGGAAACAATTTTCCCTCTTTGTGTTCTAATGTAACAGTGAAAATAAATATAAAGGTTTAAAAAATTCTAGGATATCTTACAATCACTTCTTAATATTTTATCCAGAAGTAATTCAGTCCTTCACATTAGTAATGCTGCTAGTCTGATACAGCGTTCCTGAGACTGAGGTATATCAGGTGGAAAGGGACTAATATTACTAAAAAAATAGAAAAATTATCAGATGATTTGATTTGGCTTTACAATATCTAGGTGCCTTTTGTTATCCACACAAATTTCTGTGAGTTTCTTTTTTATTTAAATATGTTTCTCCTAAGAATATTCATTATGTGTTAGCTCAATGTGATGATATGTGGAAAGCATAAACCACATTATCGCTCCCTCTTTTCTTTTAACTTGGTTGTCATTTTACTTTTCTGAAGGAGATGCATATATATACAAACTCACATGCTATATGCTAGTATAGGTATAGTAATATATTTTATTTTTATCTGTACAATATATCTATTCTGGTCATTTAAGTGAAAGAACTCAAAGCCTACCAGGTTTCCAAAGTCTAGGTTATTGAAGTGCCTGTCATCTTTTCTGCCCCCTTGTAAATGCTTCTTCCATTTCCAGATATCAGTTACCATTTTAATTGGTAGCTTTTTCGTATCACTTACTTTTAGTGACACTCAGTTATGAAAAAAATCAGATAACTCATGCCAGCTCATTGTTTATGCATAAAGTTGTTAACATAAACCTAAGGAAAGTATATTCCTCCTCAGATGACGAATGGGAGCATTAGCATTTTGTGTACAACATACCAATAGAAAAGCTTCAGAGTTTCTTTATAACAGGGTGCCACCTTACTACATGGATTTGAGTTGTGTACACCTATTTTGGTATGTAATAAAAGGGACAGACATATTACCTTTTCCTTCTTAAGTACCTTTCTGGCATAATTTGTTTTCCTTCCCCAAAGAATACTGGGTTCATGAAAAAAGGCCTGAATATTCGACATTTGTGAAAAGGCCAACAAATATTGCATGGTCTTGAAACCATGCCTTTATAAAATCACAGGATTTAAAATTACTCTAATGAGCTATTTATTAAAATTTATTAAGGTTAGAAAAAGGTGCATAGCTAAGATTAATAAAAATGCATTACATTAGATAAAATAGGCTAAATTACTCTAACAGGGAGACCCAAAATGTAATGTGTCAAGAGGTTTATTTCTGGGTTAGCACAGTACCACATCAGGTAGTAGGAGAGGAATAGGGTCTGTTCCAAGAATTTAAGCTGTTGTAGTAAATGATTTATTTCCTTATCTGCAGTAATATGCTAATAATCTCTTTCCTTGTTTCAAATTGATACTTTGAAATGGCTTATGTATCATACTCATGAGTGAAATTAAAGACAGGAGTGAAAGAAGATAATCTCCCTGCTGACCCTAAGCAAAGGAGGGTGGTAGAATTAATAGAACCATGGCCTTAGACGAGATACTCACCTTTCTCCTCTACGGAAACGCGAGACTGAGCCTGTACTTCTACGCTGTGCCATGCTTTTGCCTGAAAGTTTGTTTCAGGTCAGAGTGTGAAAAATGAATAGGAAAATGGTCCAGACAAATTATCAGTAAGTTACCACTGCAACCTTTACCTTCTACCTCTTTCATAAGTGCTGTTGTACAAGACAGCTTCTCATTTAAGAAGGTCCACAGGTTAATGAAGGGTTCTAAGAGCCCAGATGTTGCCTAATCTGTCCAAATGGTACAGATTATCGACATGAAGACAATTTAAGCTAAACTGAGCCATCTCCTCACTCTACTGCTGATGTTGTTTCAGTAGGTTCTTTCAATCTATATTTTGGCTTTCATTTCTCTTTGACTTCTAGCTATTACCGTATTTCGGTCATTTTTTTAAGTCATGGGCTTTTAGAAAAAATATATTTCACTCTATTTAACTGGAGAACTATTTTCTTCATATCAGAATCTCTGGTTTGTATTTCTTTAAATTCTTAGAGTCCCTGCTTATTTTCTAACACTTTTTATTGCTAATAAATTAATGATTGATTTGTCTAAGATGATTAAAGAAATATAATCACAAAATTAGAAATAAGTGCTGGCCTTAATGGTATAAAGTGATTTCTAAAACTGAAAACTGCCAGAGTCATATTTTCTACATTATTTTGCATATAAATGGAAAATATATGTATTTCAAAAAATGATGATAATAATGATATAACTTAAAAATAAATAGCATCTTCACTTGTATGATAATGTATTATCTATATACTTCAATAAATTCATAGGGACCGATGTGATACATACTGAAATAGTACAAAATTTATACCAAAATTAAAAGGAAAAAAATACTGAAAATAACTACATCCTTTCAGAAAACATTGAGTCATACAAGAAATATATTTCCAGTTGGAATTCTCATGATTCAGTGCATCTTTCAATAGTCATTTCTCAGTTGGAAAAAGAAAAACCAGCAAAACAATCACCGTATTATAACAACTCCTTGATAGTTATTAGAAAGCATCTTCATTTAAAACCCAATCTGTGGGCATTATTGCTGAAAATATGAGAATAATCTTTTATAAAATAGTGTCACCTGTTATATGCCTGTATGCCCCATGGCATGAATCATAAAAACATATCTTAAAATATGTATAAGATTGGTTAGAATGGAAAGCAATACAAAAGCTACCTCTAACATACTGTGTCCCCCCCCACACCCCCCACACACACACTTGTGTGCGACCAAGCTTACGTTTTTTAGCTCAAGCCAAGAATCATTTAGAATCAATTTATTCAAAGTCAGTCAGTCAAGATTGCGACCTATATATTGTTTGTTTTTCCTTTTGCATAAGTTGTGTTTATGTAATTAGCAAGCTAAAAGCTACTGAAGTTATCCACCCACAACTTAATGTTAATATAATCTTTATTGCTTTTAGTTTTTACATTCAGACAATTTTACAATTGGATCTCCTTAGAGAACACAGCACAAAGTGTTTCAGAACACAGAGCAGTTTGCTTTAAGAAAATAAATAAAAAGCATTTACAAAGGGAAATAGCAGAAGATAAGAATGTTAGAGCCAGACTGTAGAAATAGAATAGAAAGCCACCGAACTTTACTTGAAATAGGAAATGTGATTTGAACTACCAGTTAAATCACTATGTGGTATTATTTATTTTTTCAGTTGAAACCTATTTTTCTAGGCTTGTGATGAATTTTATTTTCAAACTTAATTAGCAAGTCTACAGTGCATCTTGAACACAAAAGCTTCTGTGGTGTTCGGCTAACAGTTTTACATCTTTAATTTAATAACAAAGATCTTTCTAACATGTGATATGGGTTTTGTTTTTGTTTTTGTTTTTGTTTTTCTCTGCCATTTGCAAGTATATTCATTTGGTTTGGTTTGTTTTTCACTATTAATGCTGACTGATAGCTGGTTTGTTTTCTGTTCTAGGTTGTGGAGACTAATTTGGTTGCTTTTGACTGTCACTGGATCATTATAAATGAGGTAACACCAACTAAACCTTATTGTCAACTTTGGGTCCTGTTTTCATACAGTGAGTCACAGCATTTCCTATGGCCTTGGAATCCCAAGAGGAAATAGAACACAAAGTAAACTTTGAGCTTCCTGACTGGATGCTAACTAAAAATAGAATAAGGAGTTTTAAAAAATTATAAATGGCTTTGTATGAATAAGATAAATGGAGATCATCTTCCCACTGAGTATCTTTTAGTCTTTTCTGCTGGCATACACTGACTGCTTCGGGAAATCATCTTTATACAAAGTACAGTTCTTCTTTGTAAGCAAAGTGAATTCCTCCCAGTGGAGTACTTGTATTCCATTTATATTTTAATGTTGTTTCTAGAACTTTTATATCCACCCTCCTTAGACGAGGTTTAAATAGTTCAGCATGTGAATATGAATAAAAAATAGATATTTTTTTCTTTTCATGATGAAATACAACTATTTTAAAATCTACCAAGTTGTCAAATGCCTTATGAAAGTTTATTGATTTTTGTAAAAACAATACAAAGATTAAAAATACATTACAACATAAGAACTCTGTGAGATAAATCGTTCCATTGGCACCTACCAGTAGGAATTGGAAAGGATAATAAGCAGATCAGTCATGGACAAATAATGAGATCACATGAATTTGTCCTCAACAAGTCTTGGTATTCATGTCATATCTATTACTTATGAATAAAAAGAATGCACTATTTATCTGTTAGCTGTGTTACTATGGATATATAATATAATCACCCTGTGTCATTTGTACAGTAAGTATAATAACATTTACTTTATAAGCTCATTATAAAAATTAAGTGAGATCTTATCTTATACTCTTAACATATGCTGACAAATGACACTCAAAAATGGTACTATGGTAATGATTATATTACACTAAAGTCCACAGATCAGTTTCCCACATGTTAATGTGTTGAATACTAAACATTATTCTATGAAGCAATGAGGGAATGAAATTCATAGAGGGTAAATGATTTTACACAGAAAAATAAAAATAATTCAAAGTTTCAAGTTGTGTCTTCTACACATTGGTAGAATTTTGGCACCATTCTTTTTTTTTTTTTAACAATAATTAACATATTGCATCATATTAGTTTTAGGTATATAACACAAAGATTATATAAATGTGAATTTAGATATATATAAATTTGTATATATAAATGTATACATATATATATATGCATACACTTAAAATGACTACCACAATTAGTTACCATATATAACCATACAAAGCTAATCTTTTTTTCTTGTAAAGAGAACTTTTAAGATTTGCTCTCATATCAGCTTTCAAATATGCAATATGATTTTACTGACTATAGTCACCATGCTATATATTATGTCTCCATGAATTATTTATTTTATAGCTAGAAGTTTGTATTTCTTTTCCTTTAAAAAAAAAATTATTTGAGAGAGAGACAGAAATAGTAACAGGGAGAATGAGTGGGGAGAAGAGGGAGAAGCAGGTTCCCCACTGAGCAGGGACCCTGACACAGGGCTTGATCCCATGACCCTGGGATCATGACCTGAACCACAGGCAGATACTAACCAACTGAGCCAGCCAGGCACCCCTGAAGTTTGTATTTCTTAATCCCCATTACCCATTACCCCATCCTAATCCTCCTCTCCTCTGGCTCCCACCAATATGTTCTCTGTATCTATTAGTTTTACTCAGTTTTGCTTTTTCATTTTTTTTTTTTTATTTTTAAGATTTCACATGTGAGTGAAGTCATAAGGTATTTGTCTTTCTCTGAGTTTCATTTAGTGTAATACCCTTATGGTTTATTCATGTTGTTGAGAATGCAAGATTTCATTATCTTTTAAAGCTGAGTAGAATTCCATTCTGTATGTGTGTGTCTCTGTGTGTGTATGTGTCCATTTATCCATTGATGGACACTTAGGTTGCTTCTATATTATGATTACTGTAAGCAATGCTGTAATAAAACGGGGTGGTGCTTATATCTTTTCAAATTAGTGTTTTTGTTTTCTTTTAATAAATATCCAAAAATGGAATTGCTGGATCATATGGTATTTTTTTTTTAATTTTTTGAGGAAACAACATACTGTTTTTCATAGGGGCTGTACCAGTATATATTCCTACCAACACTGCACAAAATTTCCCTTTTCTCCATATCCTCCCAATTCTTATTATTTCTTATCTTTTTGATAATATCTATTCTAACAGGTGTGAGGTGACAGAGGTGATTTTGATTTGCCTTTCATTGATGATTAGTGATATGGAGCATCTTTTTGTGTGCTTGTTGGCCATCTTTATGTCTACTGTGAAAAAAAGTTTGTTTAGATCCTCTGCCCATTTTCAGATTCGTTTTTTGGAATTGAGATGTTCAAGTTCTATATATATATTTATATTTAAAAAATATATATATATATATGATTCATGTATTTACTTTGGTGGGGGCACACGACTAGGGGGAGGAGCAGAGGGAGAGTATCTTCAAGCAGACTCCCCATTGAGTGCAGAGACTGGCAACAGGGTTCCATCTCACAACCCATGAGATCATGACCCCAGCCGAAAACAAGAGTCCAACACTTAACTGACTGAGCTACACAGGTGTCCCTCTTTACATATTTTGGATATTAACCCCTTATTAGATATATGATTTGCAAATACCTCCTCCCATTCAAAAGGTTGCTTTTTCATTTTGTTGATGGTTTCCTTCACTGTGCAGAAGTTTTGTTTGCTTTGTTTTTGTTTTTAGTTTGAAGTAGTCCTAATTTCTTAATTTTTTGATTTTGTTGCCCTAGCCTTGGAGTCAAATACAAAGTCATGGCCAAGACTTATATCTGAAAGCTTGCCACCCTTTTTTCCCTCCCTTCCCCCCACGAGCCCCAGCCTTGCCTCTCAAATTCCTCGTATCAGAGAGATCATATGGTAATTGCTTTCTCTGATTGACTTATTTCACTTAACACAATACCTTCTAATTCCACCCACATCAATGCAAATGGCAAAATTTCAGGTTTTTGATGGCTGCATAGTATTCCTTTGTATATATAAATGAAACAAGATGGGATTGGGGAGGGAGAAAAACCATAAGAGACTCAATCTCAGAAAAAAAACTGACAGCTACTGGGGGGTTTGGGGGGAGGGATAGGGTGGTTGGGTTATGGACATTGGAGAGGGTATGTGCTATGGTGAATGGTGTAAGACTGATGATTCACAGACATGTTGGGGCAAATAATACATTATATGTTAATAAAATAAAACAAAAACAAAAACAAAAAAGAATATAGGTAGTTTCTAAGCTGAAAGATAGATGTATGGGGCTCATTATTTCCCTCTACTTTTATATATTTTCAAAATTTTATAATAAACATTTTTTCTTAAGTAGTTTAAAAAAACTGAAAAAAAAATAAAAGCTTTCCAACTTGTTTTCTTATAGGAGCTTAATGGTTTTAGGTCTTACATTCAAATCTTTAACCCATTTTAAGTTAATTCTTGTGCATGGTATAAGACTCTAATTTCATTCTTTTGTATGGCTGTCCGATTTTCCCAACACCATTTATTTTGGACTGTCTTGTCTGTTGTATACTCTTGGCTCTTTGTTCTAAATTAACTGACTGACCATAAATGCCTGGGTTTCTTTCTGGGCTATCTAATGTGTTCCACTGATCTATGTGTCTGTTTTTATGCAAGTACCATATCGTTTTGACTACTGTTGCTTTGGAATATAGTTTGAAATCGGAGAGTATGATGTCTCTAAGTTTGTTCTTCTTTTTCAAGGTTGTTTTGGCTATTCAGGATCCTTTGTGTTTCCATACAAATTTTAGGACTGTTTGTTCTATTTATGTGAAAATGCCATTGGGATTTTGATAGGGATTGCAAGGATTTTATAGATTGCCTTGGGTAATATGGACATTTTAACAATATTAATTCTTCCACTACATCAGCATGAAATACATTTTCATTTAGTTGTGCTTCTTCAATTTATGTTTTCCATATCTTATAGTTTGGAGTATACAGGTCTTTCACTTCCACAGTTAAATTTGTTTCTCGATATTTCATTCTTTTTAAGCAGTTGTGAGTGGGATTGTTTTCTTAATTTCTCCTTCTGTTTTTGCAGCAACCCATAGATTTTGGTATGTTACAGTTCCATTTTCATTTGTTCATTCCCTTATATGTAACAAGTTCTTTTTCTCTCTTTTTTTTTTTTTTTTAAGATTCTCTTATTAGCTTTATGTTTTGAAATTTAATTATAAGTTGTCTTGGTGTGGTTGTCTTTGGGTTCCTCTTCTTTTTTCACTTTCTGGACTAATTGGATCTGAATGTGTATTTCCTGCCCCAGGTTAGGGAAGTTTTCAGCCATTATTTCTTCAAATAAGTTTTTTTGTCCCTTTCTCACCCCTTCTCCTTTTGGGTCTTCTCTGATGCAAATTTGTTCAGTTTGATTTTGTTTCATAGGTTCCTTAAGTTATCTTTGGTTTTTAATTAGTTCTCTTTTTGCTGCTCTGACTGCATGAGTTCTACTGCCTTATCTTCAAGATAACTGATCCTTTCTTCTGCTTCATCTAGTGTGCTGTTGAAGCTTTCCAGTGTATTCTTCAGTTGAATTATTGTGTTCTTCAGCTCTATGACTTCTGTTGGTATTTTCTTATATTTTTTATCTCTCTTTGAAGTTCTCAGTTTTTATTTATCTTCTCCTGAGTTTGGTGAGCATCTTTATGACCATCACTTTGAACTCTTTATCAAATAAATTAAATATCTCTGTTTCATTAAGGTTTTTTTCTGGGGTTTTGTGATATTCTTTTGTTTGGAATATATTCTTCTGTTTCTTCATTTTGCTTGACTATGTCTGTTACTATGTATTGTATAGCTTTCTCTCCCAGTCTTGCATGAGTGGATTCGTGTAGAAGATGAACCTTCATTCAACTCTGCCCTAGTTCTTAGTTGCCCGTGGAACCTTTGTGATTGTCTAAGCAACCTGATTTTTCTTCATCAGTCCCAGTTGTTAAAGTTGTGCCAAATCCTGCCATGTTCCAAAGGGAGGGATCCCAATTATCACCTAGTTTCATGCTGATTCGAAGCCAGATGCTCAGGCACCAATTTTTAAAGGATGAAAATACATACAGTTCTGTAGGACCACAATTGTAAGCCCTGCTGGCATCCAGACCAGTCCATGTAGAGGGGCTCCCTTGCTGACAGTTGTAAAATTTGGGGTTTCAGACAAATGTATAAGCTTCTTTCTTGAAGGTACTGACAAGCTGTAGTGAAGCAAGGGAGAGCACAAAGATGGCAACATCTGGCCCACGTAGCCTCTGTGTATGTGGCAATCCTGAAACCTGTCTCTCGGACTAAAATTCCAGGACAAGTAAAATAGGCTTTCTTCACAGGAAAATGTAGGTATTTCAGTCTATTCTCTGTGCTATGACCTGGGGATGGTAACCTGCCAAGAACTGTCTCTTTGATTGTTTCAGTCCCATGGGGCCCAGGAATGCAACGCCCCTGGACTTCAGAGCCAACTGCTCAGAGGGTGTCTCGTGTGTGGACTATGTGTGTTTGCTGGTTTTAACAGGGTCACAGGTTAATGTGAGGCTAAGGCATGCCTGCCGGCTTTAGTGGGACCACAGGAGAGTGCAGGGCTGAGACACACCTGACAGCACTAGCAAGGAAGAGTGACAGTGCAAAAATGGTGGCCACCAGCACCTTCATCTCCAGAGAGAGGCCAACAGGTCCCTGCCCTTCTGGCAGATAAATTAAGATTAGCAAATGAATTTCTTTCAAATATACTCTAGGTGATTTTCAAACTGCCGCTTTTGCACTTGGTCC
This sequence comes from Martes martes, assembly GCF_963455335.1. Classification (NCBI taxonomy): domain Eukaryota; kingdom Metazoa; phylum Chordata; class Mammalia; order Carnivora; family Mustelidae; genus Martes; species Martes martes. Next base: position 94,690,798 of record NC_137889.1, read on the forward strand.
TGAGGTGAATGAGTGTGTGTGTACACCCTTTAAAAATGGAAACTCAGTTCCCTACAGCCCTTTGGGGCTCCTAGATGTAAGCCCCATTAGTTTCCAAAGCCAGACACTTTGGGGGCTTATCTCTCCATTGTAGGTCCTAAGGTTTGGGATGCCTGAGGTGGGCCATAGACCCCTTGCTTATCAGAGAGAAGCTCTGTATTTGTGAGATCCATCTCAACTGTGTGTCACTATGCTGGGGGTGGGCTTTTTGGCAAGAACACTTCTCTGCCTCTCCTACCCGTATTGATATAGCTCTTTAATTTTTTGTTGTGGGGTAACTGCTCAGCTGATTTCCAGTAATTTTTCAGAAGGGATTGTTCCATATGCAGCTGTTGATTCAATGTGTCCAAGTGAGAAGGTGAATTCAGAATATTCCTATACTACCTATTAATTAATTTATTTATCTATTTATGTTTTCATTTAAACTTAGTTGATGCACAGTATTGCATTAGTTTCAGGTGTATGATATAGTGATTCAACAAATATGTTACGCAAGTTTAGCTATCTTTTGTTATCTTACAGCACTGTTATAATATCATTGACTATATTTCTTATAGTGTCCCTTTTAATCTCATGACTTATCCATTCCATAACTAGAAATCTGCACCTTCCTCTCTCCTTCACCCATTTTGCCCATCTCCCCAACCCCCATCTCTCTGGCAACCATTAGTTTCTTCTCTATAGGTCTGATACTGCCTTTTATTTGTTTGCTTATTCATTTGATGTTTGTTTTGTTTTTAGATGCCACATTTGAGTGAAATTATATGGTCTTTATCAGTCTACATATTTCACTTAGCAAATACCCTCTAGGTTCATCTATGTTGTTGCAGATAGCACAATCCTATTTTTAAAATTATATTTATTAAAATATAATATATTATTTGCCCCAGGGGTACAGGTCTGTGAATCATCAGGCTTACATATTTCACAGCACTCACCATAGCACATACCCTCCCCAATGTCCATAACCCAACAACCCTATCCCAATCCCCCACCCCCCAACAACCCTCAGTTGTTTTGTGAGATTAAGAGTCTATTATGGTTTGTCTCCCTCCAGATCCCATCTTGTTTCATTTTTTCCTTCCCTCTGCCCCACAATCCCCCTCCCTGCCTCTCAAATTCCTCATATCAGAGAGATCATATGATAGTTGTCTTTCTCTGATTGATTTATTTCTCTCAGTATAATACCCTCTAGTTCCATCCACATCATTGCAAATGGCAAAGTTTCATTTCTTTGGATGGCTGCATAGTATTCCATTGTATATATATACCACATCTTCTTTATCCATTCATCTGTTGATGGACATCTAGGTTCTTTCCTTAGTTTGGCTGTTGTGGACATTGCTGCTATACCATTCAGGTGCATGTGCCCCTTTGGATCACTACATTTGTATCTTTAGGATAAGTACCTAGTAGTGCGATTGGTGGGTCATAGGGTAGCTCTATTTTCAACTTTTTGAGGAACCTCCATGCTGTTTTCCAGAGTGGCTGCACCAGTTTGCGTTCCCACCAACAGTGTAGGAGGGTTCCCCTTTCTCTGCATCCTCGCCAGCATCTGTCATTTCCTGACTTGTTAATTTTAGCCATTCTGACTGGTGAGAGGTGGTATCTCATTGTGGTTTTGAGTTGTATTTCCCTGATGCCGAGTGATGTGCAGCACTTTTTCATGTATCTGTTGGCCATCTGGATGTCTTCTTTGCAGAACTATCTGTCCATGTCCTCTGCCCATTTCTTGATTGGATTATTTGTTCTTTGGGTATTGAGTTTGATAAGTTCTTTATAGATTTTGGATACTAGCCCTTTATCTGATATGTCATTTTTAAATATCTTCTCCCATTCTGTAAGTTGTCTTTTGGTTTTGTTGACTGTTCCCTTTGCTGTGCAAAAGCTTTTGATCTTGATGAAGTCCCAATAGTTCATTTTTGCCCTTGCTTCCCTTGCCTCCCTTGCCTCCCTTGCCTTTGGTGATGTTTCTAGGAAGAAGTTGCTGTGGCTGAGGTCAAGGACGTTGCTTCCTGTGTTCTCCTCAAGGATTTTGAGAGGTTTCTGTCACACACTGAGGTCTTTCATTCATGTTAGTCTACTTTTGTGTGTGGTATAAGGAAATTGTCCAGTTTCATCCTTCTGCATGTGGCTGTCCAATTTTTCCAACACCATTTGTTGAAGATGCTATCTTTTTTCCATTGGACATTCTTTCCTGCTTTGTCAAAGGCTAGTTGACCATGGAGTTGAGGGTCCATTTCTGGGCTCTCTATTTTGTTCCATTGATCTATGTGTCTGTTTTTGTACCAGTACCATACTGTCTTCATGATTACAGCTTTGTAATAGAGCTTAAAGTCTGGAATTGTGAGGCCACCAATACTGACTTTCTTTTTCAACATTCCTCTGGCTATTCGGGGTCTTTTTTGGTTCCATATAAGTTTTAGAATTATTTGTTCTATTTATTTGAAAAAAATTGATTGTATTTTGATAGGAATTGCATTAAATGTGTAGATTGCTTTAGGGAGCATAGACATTTTCATAATATTTGTTCTTCCAATCCATGAGCATGGAATATTTTTCCATTTCTTTGTGCCTTCCTCAATTTCTTTCATGAGTACTTTATAGTTTTCTGAGTACAGATTCTTTGTATCTTTAGTTAGGTTTATTCTTAGGTATCTTATGGTTTTGGATGCATTTATAAATGGGATCAACTCCTTAATTTCTCTTTCTTCTGTCTTGCTGTTGGTGTATAGAAATGCAACTGATTTCCGTGAATTGATTTTATATCCTGACTACTGAATTCCGGTATGAGTTCTGGCAGTTTTGGAATGGAGTCTTTTGGGTTTTCCACATAAAGTATCATATTATCTGCAAAGAGTGAGAGTTTGACTTTTTCTTTGCTGATTCAGTTGCCTTTTATTTCTTTTTGTTGTCTGATTGCCGAGGCTAGGACTTCTAGTAATATGTTGAAGAGCAGTGGTGATAATTGGTATCCCTGCCATGTTCCTGACCTTAGGGGAAAACTTCTCAGTTTTTCCCCATTAAGAATGATATTTGCTGTGGGTTTTTCATAGATGGCTTTGATGATTTTGAAGTATGTACCCTCTATGCCTACACTGTAAAGAGTTTTGATCAAGAAATGATGCTGTACTTTGTCAAATGCTTTTTCAGCATCTATTGAGAGTTTTATATGGTTTTTATTCTTTCTTTTATTAATGTACTCTATCATATTAATTTATTTGTGGATGTTGAACCAACCTTGCAGCCCAGGAATAAATCTCACTTGGTTGTGGTGAATAATCCTTTTAATGTACTGTTTAATCCTATTGGGTAGTATTTTGGTGGGAATTTTCGCATCCGTGTTCATCAAGGATATTGGTCTGTAATTCTTCTCTTTGATGGGGTCTTTGTCTGGTTTTGTGATGAAGGTAATGCTGGCCTCATGAAATGAGTTTGGAAGTTCTCCTTCCATATCTATTTTTTGGAGCAGTTTCGGGAGAATAGGTATTAATTCTTCTTTAAATATTTGATAGAATTCCCCTGGGAAGCTGTCTGGCCCTGGGCTCTTCTTTGTTGGGGAATTTTTGATGAGTGCTTCAATCTCCTCAGTGGTTATGGTTCTGTTCAGGTTTTATTTCTTCCTGGTTCAGCTGTGGTAGTTTATATGTCTCTGGGAATGCATGCATTTCTTCCAGATTGTCAAATTTGCTGGCATATAGTTGCTCATAATATGTTCTTATAATTGTTTGCATTTGGTGTTGGTTGTGATCTCTCCTCTTTCATTCATGATTTTATTTATTTGGGCCCTTTCTCCTTTCTTTCTGATAAGTCTGGCCAGGGGGTTATCAATTATTAATTCTTTCAAAGAACCAGCTCCTAGTTTCATTGATTTGTTCTACTGTTTTTTTGGTTCCTATTTCATTAATTTCTGCTCTGATCTTTATGATTTCTCTTCTCCTGGTGGGTCTAGGCTTTCTTTGCTGTTCTTTCTCCAGCTCCTTTAGGTATAGGGTTAGGTTGTGTACTTGAGACCTTTCTTGTTTCTTGAGAAAGGCTTGTATCACTATATACTTTCTTCTCAGGACTGCCTTTGCTGTGTCCCAAATATTTTGAACATTTGTGTTTTCATTTTCATTTTTTCCATGAGTTTTTTTCAATTCTTAATTTCCTAGTTGACCCATTCATTCTTTAGTAAGATGCTCTTTAGCCTCCGTGTATTTGAGTTTTTCCCAACTTTCCTCTTGTGATTGAGTTCTAGCTTCAGAGCATTGTGGTCTGAAAATATGCAGAGAATGATCCCAATCTTTTAGTACTGGTTGATTAAGGATTAATTAAACCAATTAATACTTAGAATCATTAAACTAAAATGTCCATTCCCTTCTCTTCTTTGATAATATTACATAGGGGACCCATTAATTATTTTTTTTTCCATATCCAACAATTAAACTTCTAACAACATGCATGAATCTTAAAAGTGTGGACCCACATAGAGCTTCTGGAACACCAAGAGTCATCTATCTACTGCTTCTGTGTCTATTAGTGCTATGGGAGAAATCACTCCTTCATATCATACAGAGGAAGTCTGAGGAGACTAGGGTGTATTTCATTAGTGACAAAAATATTAAGGAAATAATAACACTTTCTATTTTAGTATAGATTTCATAAACATTAAGACTCTTTTTAAACTTACATTTAAGTTTATTTCATAAAATATTAGAAGGAAAATGTCTTTAAATGTATGTTCGGCAAGTTGGACCACTATTTTGCAAATAAAACATCCACACAAACAAAGCAATTTAACCAGCAAATCAATCACTAAATGTTAAGCGAATGGAAGACCACAATTCTGTTTTTCCTCCTTCATACTTGGATTTTCTACCGGAAGCTGTCATAACTTTATAACTTCACCTTTACCATTACTGAAACTCTTGTGTCCTTTTTACATGCAGCCCTTCTTACTAGTCCTTGAACAGAGCTGTCATTTCTTTGGGGCAGGTCAATACCACCTAACTTCTGAAAAATCTGATGTTCACAGCCCACAGTTTATATCTGTTATTATTTTTACCTAAACTAGGTTCAAACATGTTTCCTGTATTTTCATTCCTAGGAAAAATCATCATTATCCATATATCTGCAGTCAACATTCTTCTAAGTGATTCCATTTAGTTACCTCATTTTCTCTGAGATACAAAATATGCCTTTGGAGACTTAACTCTTAGTACTTTTACTTTGTTTATCAGTTGCTTATACAAATTTATAATGAATGAATTAAATTTATCCTAGTTTCCATAAAAGAAGAAACATCTATTTCTCAAATTTGCTAAGAAGTTAACAAACTCTAGAAGTAGTAACAACAACAGCAAAAATCTAACTATGCAAATGCCCATTTGACTGAATGTGGAAAACATGAATCTGTCTAGTTTGGTTTGCATAGCTACTATTTTGTTGCTAATTTTAAAATGGGTTGCAAACATTTATTTAATCTATTGCACCAATAGTTTCTTAAAGAGGTACTATAAATCAAAGCTGGCACTGTGCATCATGATACAAATTGATGTACGAACTTGAAAACAATATATTTTTTTCATTTGCAATAAGTGTGCTATAATAATGAGAGGCTGTGTTACCTCATATGGTATAATCAATCATATGTTAGTAGTTGGTAATGGTATTTATCTTCTCCCTGCAATCAGTGACTCTAGCTCAGAACAGCCTTTCCATATAAGTATTGTCATCCCCCTAGGGTCATGAAACAGATGGCCTCACACTTTATTTAAGTTTTACAAAAGTTAGAAATTCAGATAGAAAGATATGCATTGTCTAGAGATGCAGGAAACATCATGCTATAAGCACCCTCTATCCTTTGATAACATTGAACCCGACCTTTGGTGTCCTGACTTCTTGTTTAAATAATTTAAGGTAATTGCTGCAATTCAGTATTGCAGTTAAAAAGAAGTTGTTGTTTAGATTTAAAAAGCCTATATGTGTAAAGGATGTTGTTCATTTTTCCTAGTTTAGTGATTAATTGAACTGCTCACTACTAATCTCTCAAGCAGAAAGTTACCATTCTGCTACATTTCCTGCTGGTATATAGCCTACAGTTGGTTTTGCTCCATATTTCAACATTATGTTTGTGTAATTATTTCACGTTAATATTAAACTTTGTGGAAGCATGAAAGGATCATCTTTGCTAAAGCATGAAGAATATAAACATCAGCAAAAGCAACAACAGAAAATATAATCTTTTCAAACTACGCCACTTGGTACACTGCTTAATGGCATTACTAAAATCTGGCTTATTTGATAGTGTTGAAGTTATGAAAGCATCCCAGTTTCCACACTTAAAATTTCAGGTATCTATCTTTAGGAGGTAGTTTGGTGAAGTCCTGCCATTACTTCATTTGTTCGTTCATTTTTAAATTTATGAACATTTAGCAAATACCTATGATGAGACAGAAACTTTATTAGATGCTGAGATTTAAAAAAAGGGGAAAAAAAGAGAAAAGAAGGGAATCTCTTCCAAAATAGTTTATACAGTAGAGATGGGCATCTGATCTAATGGATTTTGAGAGTCTTTCCTTCCCTGGAATTCATTATTTTAAACCTATGCTGATACACCACAAAGATTTGGGAGTGATTGAATTCTCCTAAAAGATTTGTTCTGGGAAGTGGTTGTTTCTGGATGGAGTTGTAACAAAGTTTTAGCTTTCCTCTTCTTCTCTCTTACACAGTTCAGGGTTCACCTTGTACTAAACTATTACAGCAAACGGAATAGGAATATTTTAACTTGACTATTAATAATTTTTTATTACCTGTGTAAGTTATTTTTTGGGAAAAAAAGACTGTATGCCTTATTCCTAAAGAAGTGTACATATATATATACATATACCTGTGTATATATATGTGTATGTGTATATATACATGTTAGATATAATAAAACATATTTTTTCACTTTTATTACATTATTAATTCTTAATTCAGAAATATACTCATTCATATAGAGAATACAGAAAGAACAAACAATTTTGTTATTCAACCTCTTTAAATTCTTTAAAAGTCAGAAAATTTCTGTATATCTTTATAGAGATTAGCATAATTTTGTGGTACTGGAGGCTTGAGAGAATGAGTGTTTGAACTGGTTCTAGATTTTTAAAAAATCTGATGATTTGCACATTTTTTAAAGTTCAGAGTCTTAGAACAATGTAGATTCTAATAGATTATACAATAGCTTCATATTTTATTATAGTAGTTTATTTATGGATTTTTTTTTCATTTAAAAGAGTATCTTTAAAATAGAGTAAATATTCATTTGACTTTCAGTGTTTACATAGCATTACATCTGCCTCTCTTGAAATGCACCTTTTGAAATGTAGAAATAAAGTTCTGTAAATATAAAATAGCTGCCTAATCAAGTTTTCATATCGCTATCAAACTATTTTTGAGATCAGGTGTCAAAACTAAAACTGCAAGTGAATTTTTTGAGACAGACTGTCTGTTAACTTCATTCAGAATGGCAGATTCTTTCCTCCCAGAAAATTACTTCCTTTTCCCTTTCCCAAATAATAATAGGCAAAATATATTCAATTTAAATTGACATTTCCTCAGATATAGCTTAGTTGCTTAGACACCTGAGAACTTCAGCTTTCAAAATCATCCCTTTTTGTGGGCTTGAAAATAGTCCACTTAAAGACTTTGGCTCATGATAGATTACTTTATTATTCCTTATAGAATCATCAATGTGTTTAATATCAGAATAATATATCTTTATAGTTCTAATTTCTATCATTCATGAATATTAATCTAAATATTTCCCATAAGGAAATGTGGATTTCTTGTATAATTACTTTAGAGAGTGTTTCTTTTGATGACATTTATAAATTCATACCATGAATTTATGAATAAAGAATATTTTGAATGAAGAGCTTGGAATTTCTCTGGTTCTTTATTTATAAAGTAAGAATCACAGTATCTGATTCAGAATGCAGTTTTTAGTAGAAAATGAGACAATAGGTGAAGTGCTTAATGTTTGTCAACTATAAAGCAGAGACTTAATATAAGTTTTTATACTAACATGCTGATTTATAGTTCATCATATGTGGGGCAGGTAGAAATGGTGCTGTTTGACAAAATATTGCTGTATCTTAGTATTACTAAAGAACAAAAGATCACATATATAACAAGACTTAGTTAACATTATGAAAAAGGTGGTAGAATCTCTCACTGTCTTTTAAATGAAAATTCCTATCTGCACAACATGGAATTAAAAAAATAAAAAAAGTAAAGACACTGAAAAGCAATATTAGTTACTTTTAAAAGGTTTCTGGTTAAATTTCAGCCTTAAAATGGAAGTTGATGAGATACTGTTTAATTCTGCTTTGTAAATAGATAATAGAGAATTAAAAAGTGACCTCCTTTTTGCCAGATAGTGTTTCTGGTGGGCTAGTGAAAGGACATAGACTAAAGGAAAAAGACAGCATTTTAAATGAGAAAAATCATTTCCTATGGTACATTGGGGATCAATTGACCAGAAATCCAGAATATTATACTGCATACAGCTGACAGGTATTATTTTATTTCCAGAAAATCTCTATTTTGTGAAGATAAAAAATAATGAATTTTAAAACTAATATATGCTTTAAATAAGAATAATATGTAATTAATCTAGAAAGGAAAAGAAGACAATTTACACCTGTAAATAATCTTTTTCTTTTTCATTACTCGTTAATAATTCTTCAGATCAAAGCCAAGAAACGCTCACCACAGTCCAAAATTTATCTTGTGTCAAATCTTTTATTTCTGCTGCCATAAGAATCTATTGAAACCGATAATATGTTAATTGCAAAGCCTTTGTTGGTTTAAAACACTCCAAATGGACACTATGAAGCACAAACTGCTTTAGTAAAGACTGCCTTAAAACTAACATTTATTCTCATCATTTCTATTCTAATTCCAGTTAGAACAGATGTTATAATATAAAAATATTATTTCATTTTTATTATTTCTACATCCATGATTGAGCCAAGTCTTAAAATTTAAGTCTGAAGTTGGGGGGGAAGGAAGTAGAAAATATGTTCCTTGACTTTGACAAATACTCATGCACAAGATAACATCAATTTGGATAAAGAAAATTGCGTTTTTTTCATTCATCTATTCTGGTTCACATAGTATAATAAAAAATGTTCCATCTTTATGAACACTTTGTTTAATCTGTTCTTTACCAAGAGAAATGTATGAATTAATACCAGTTCTAAGAAATAATTGGGAAACATTTTTTTTTAATGTCTTCTTGGTTTCTTTACTTGCTTTATTACAAAACCCCATTTTTCATTGCTAAGAACAATATATATTCCTCTTACATTGCAACTATCTTCTGGGTACTCAAAGTACCTTGAAACCCACTGATTTTATGACCTTTTTCAATGTTTAGACAAATATTTTTCCAATGTTCAACATAGTATATTAGAAAATTACTACAGATAAGGTGGGTTTAAGGCAGTTGCTCCATTTATAATTATTTAGGCATTAATGTATATAATATAAGGCACAAACAACACCTATAAATGAGCTGATCATTTTAATTAACATGTATTATTGTTTTCATTTGGATGTGTCCTAAGCACTAAGCAAATGCATTATAGTCACTAATTCCTTAACATTTACAAATAACAACTCATTAATAGTTGTCTGTTTCTATTACCGTATTAAAGCATTTCTAATAATTCCATTTCTTATCTTATAGGAAATAAATGATGTGGATGTTCAGGAACTTGTAAGAAGGTCAATTGGAAGGTTAACAATCATCCGGCAGACATTTCCAGTTCCCCAGAACATAAGTCAGCGATGTTTCCGTGGCAACCATCGAATATCTTCAACGTTGTGTGATCCAAAGGATCCATTTGCTCAGAATATGGAGGTATATTCTAAATGCTACAGTATTTCTCTCAAGGTGCTTCATTGGCCAATTATACAGAGAGCTCTTTGAGTTGTAATAGATTCAGAATGATACATGTTTGCATTTTCTGAACTATTCTCTTCCTCTAGAAATTTAGTAGGTCTGATGCAGGAGTGCTAAGAATTTCTATCGTTGATCTTGACCTCATTATAGCAAAATATATACTCATTTAATAAAAATATAACGAGTAAATGTTATTTCCTTCTCAGCAAGTGGATACATAGCATTTGCCACGGTGGAATTTGTGATTGGCATTCCTAATGCCAAATTCCAAATTATTAAATTTGCTTGACTTCTCTGGCATAACAAGGACATAGACATTTATTCTCTTTTTAAAGATTAGTCTCCAGTTTGAAGATATTCATCAAAAAATACTTAGAAATGCAAAAAATACTATGGTGCTATATAGTCCTATCCAAATCAGGTGGGATATAACTGAAAGCTTTGCTATTCAGAATACAACAAAGAATTTCAAAGTAAATAAATAAAATCTCTGAACAGCAAAATAGAGAACAGCAAGTCCCTGCAGTTTACTCGTAAGGATGTCCTTTAAATACTCACCCAGAGCCTATTTTCTTTTTCTTAAGGAAAATGCTATCAGATTTTGTTTTATTTAGTTTTATTTCCTTTGCACTGGAAATCTAAATATGTCAGTTTGAATGGGTTGTTACCAAGGCAGGCACATCGACAACAGTCCAAAGTCATAAGGAGCATTTTCTAGCAGGCAAGAGACAGAAAAAAATAATCAGATATACTAATTCAAATATCCTATCAGTGTAGGACTTTTCCAATAAAAACAACTCTGTGTCATGAAACAGCTCCTAAGGGTATAATCGTGCTATGCTGCTAACATATTAGTATTTAAACAATAACTCTGAGATAGCAACAAAGATTAAAGTCATGGTCAATTTCAGAAGTCAGAAAAAATATATATTTTAGAAAGCTATTCTTTCAAAATGTTTAATATCAAAAATGTTTTAGTGCTTAGAGATGCTCAGTTTGAACAGTTTGGAAATACACCCCTGTGAGAACTAGTTCATCCCCAGTAATACCAGATAAATAAGGTCATTTTGTAAAATGACTTCTTTTGAAAGACATCTCCACATTTTTCCTATCTTTAGTCAGTTTTGGATTTTTTAAAGATTAATTACTATTTATTCAACCACTTCGTCATATTTATCACCATTGTAAGGAGCAGCATGTATTTACCAGGACCATTGACCACAGAACTTTGTGTTCCTTACTAGCTTTAGTCTCTTTGAGACTAGGTCTCCTCCAAGATCTGGTATCATAAAATCCCATGAAGTACTCGTCTATCTTTGTTTCCTCCATCACACCTACCACACTGTTTTGCTTCTTCATAAATATTTGTTGATTTGAATGTAATTAAGGAGAAGACAATGGTTAAAGTAAGCCGCTCTGAAGCCTAAACAAGGCCTGTTTAAATTTTAATGCCAGTCTTACACATATGCTTATAATGACCCATTTTTTCATATTAATTGGTCATGAACATGATTGATATGAAAATGATAGAATTCTAAATGGAGAAAGTGGAATCATTTTGATTAAGAAAATTTTGAATTATTAGAGGTCATCTCTGTCAAAGGAAGTAATAGGAAATATACAAATTGGGAAAGCAGAAAGTAGCTACATAATATTTTAAGGCACATTCATCTAAAAGTATAATCCTACTGATTTATTAATGAGTATCTTGAAATCATGGAACAAATATTTTCTTTCTTTCTTTCTTTCTTTTTTTCTTTCTTTCTTTCTCTTCATAGCCCCAGACCTCTATACTGAGTTAAGGAAGCACCATGCCTCTTATCCCACACCTTTGTCTTCCACCTGTAAAACTCACAGATGGAAGAAAATAAGAAAATTACTTTTCTTTGAGGATTTATTACATAATGACTTCCCTATTATACATAATAGGTTTTGAGAAAATATCTAGTATATAAAAGAAAAATTGACAGAAAATTTGGTATGTGGATTTATATATATAAAAAAATTAAGAATCTAAATGCAGGGCTGTTAATTTAAGATGTTCCACTAAAAACACAACATATGATATAGAGGCTTCTCTTGGTAAAAATTTTTTCTCACTGAAGTTAGAAGAAGCAACAAGAATAATATGTTTTAAAAAATTGGAAGTAGGGGATTGCTTCAGAGACGTAACCCTCCCAACTTGGAGCCTATAAAAAACTGCAGGTAAATAGGATCACAGATTTTTATCTTATCAGCAGGGTACTATTAAAAATAACTCAGAAAAAGTAAAAGTATGAAAATATGACTCAAGTGAGCTCTAAAAATAGAGACCCAACTATTAAATAGAAACCCAAACTATAAAATCACAATAGTCAGTACAACAGGGGAGAAGAGAGTACATGTGGGTCTCGGTAGAGGTCTCTGAGCTGTTACTTAATTTAACGTACACAGAAAGAAGATTCAGATTTGTTTTGTTATAAACAAAAAACAAGCTTTCCAAACCTTTAAATTCATGCCAGAAAGACTAAAATCAAGGATGAGTTGAAGTTGCAAAATAAAGTTAAAGAAAACTTTTAGCTCTAGAGACAAAATTTGTACAATATATGAAGCGAGAAAAAAGTGAGCCATTCACTGCTTGGTGAAACTAATGTTAGGATGGCTGCTAATGGAGATAAATAGAATATTCAAATATTCAAAAATATTCAAAAATAGAAAATTTCAATTTTTTTTTTGCTTTTGTTATCTCCATCTAAGAAAAATTGTCTTCAAATTGGAAAAATTAGAGTTAAAGTTATTTTAAAAAAATAAACCGCTGGTTTATAAGGAGCAGGGTTTGGAGATGGTAAGCGTATGCTTTACTGCTTTAAAATGAGGTCTAAATAATAATTGTTTTAGAATAGTAAATAAAACAGTAGATATGATCACAATATTATAATTTAGAAACACCAGAAAAATACTTGGATAGAAGACCCAAGTACATGAAATTGGTATATTGTTCCAAGTTTCAAAAGGAAGGAAAAGGATTCTGACAGAATTTAATACACTAGAAGTTGATATTTGGATAAACTGTAGAATATATTACTAAATACATGGTTTGGGATACTTCAAATATGACAATAGGACTTCCTTAAGGATAAGCACTACCAAACTAAATCCTATTTACTAATTTTTTTAATAAAGATAGAATGTTATAAACCCATTTATTGCATATTGACTTTTAGGTGGTATTTGACCAATTTTCTTATGAAATCTTTATAGAAAGGCATTAAAAAGTCTAGATAGGTTAATGTCACACACATATTTCAATAAAGAACTTAGAAGATAGTAGTAAACATTATTTTTAGATTTAAAAAAGAAGAAAAAGATTAAAGTTAGAAATATGTGAAGTAGAAATATGTGAAAGTTTCATCTTAAAATTTATAACTTATGAGTTTCTTTAAAATTAAACATAATATTCCAAATAATTTACCAGTTAACTTTGTTTATTCTTCAAATCTTTGAACAAATTTGATATGCCTGGAACATAGCTCAGATGTATTTTGTAGCTCTGAGTACTTCTAATATCCATAACTTCTTTTAACTTCAATTTGGGAAGTATGGAACTAAAAGGATGCTCAACTATAATGATAAATATTCTACTCTTGATGTGCAAGGAACTATGGTCATCCAAAAATAGTATTCTTGGACCTTACATTTTTAATTATTTACCATTACACAAATAAAAGTGAATAATAATGCCTAACAGATTTGTAAATGACATAAAGCTAGGAGAGAAAGCTTATGCTGTGTTATATAATCAAGATTCAAATTTTTAAGATTTGCTGACTAAAAATAAATGTGAAAGTTGACATTTCAAAGAGATAAAGGATAGGTTCAAAATCATTACAAGAAGTCTGGATGGATAAGACCTGGTTTGATAGCTGTTTAAGGTTATTAAGATGAAGGCAAATTTTGTTTAAACATAGCACAATTCCTCTAAAATGGCTCTAAGCCATTTTAATGTGATCTTGGTCTCCTTAGTGGAGCATTTTGCTGAGATCAAGAGAGAATACCCCTTAGACTACTCTGCCCTAGTCAGATCACATCTGCAGTAATGTGTTGGCTCTGAGTTCTAAACTTTGAACAGAAACATCAAAAACTAAGAGGACAGAAGATAAATGATGATGAGCAGCCTAGAAGTTACACCAAATGATGAACAATTGAAGGAAAGAGGATATTTCAGGGCAAGTCATGGCTGCTGTCAAATATTAGAAGATTGTCTTATAAAGGAGGTGGGTGCTGGGGGCTCAATTAAGTCAGAAAACGAGTGTGGTGACAGTAAGATAGAGAGAAATGAATGGTCAGATGGTGGAAAAATAGAGTTTGAGATGTTAGAGGAGGTATGTGTTTAGATCCATCAAATAGTCACTCTTGTTGGTTGTGGCCAGAACAAAAGTCAAAATCATCTCAGTAGGAATTGCAGTGACTTTTTTTAATGGAGGGAGATAGTTTAGAATCACTGTGAGAGAGGAGTCAAAGACCTCATGAATACAGAGTGACCAACAGACCAACAGGTGATAGTGGAATAGGACCTCAGCATAGGAAAGAGCATGAACCTCAAAACAGAATAGGCACGTCCCTGAGAAACAATCAGAAGGGGTAATGGAAATCTCAGAGAATGTCATCACCTCCTTTCAATTCCGTAGTTCAGAAGGTGGACGTGAGAGGCAGCCATTTGTCAAGAACACCTGTCATCTCAAAGACAAGGCATTCACCTTTAGGAGCAGCATGGATGATCAAGGCACATGCCTCAGAGTTTGCAAGAGACCCTGGGCCACGGCAATGTCAAGATTAGGATGGAACACAAGTTGCCAGGTTTCTCACATCTTGACTTCTGTCAGATGTACCCGACATTAAACCTGACTTTCTTTTCTTTGTCTTCTCTTATTTGACAACTATTTATCAAAAGCCAAATGTGTGCTAGGCTCTAGGCTAAGCCAGGAGGAAATAAAGAAGAAGGGAAACAAAATTACAGAGGGGAAACATTTGGACACTATGAGCCCTATCTGGAAGGAACTCATATTCTAGTGTGAAAACCAGATTTAAAAAAAAAAAAAAATCTTACCATTACATGTTACAAATAGAAGCATGCAACATGAGCGTCACGGGAGATAAAGAAGACTGCCCAATTAGCCTGGAAACAAGTAGAGTCCTGAGAAATAGCCAGGGTAGAATTCACCTCACCTGTGACCTGCAAATTGAATATTAGAAGTTAGGTAGTTGGAGAAAGGTAAAGAGACATCAAAGAGTGCTACTCCTACCATTTCATATATATATTTAAATCAGTCAGTCAGAGGGAGAAGCCAAAGAGAGCTAAAGAGATAAGAGCAAGCAAGTTTGAGGCAGCGAAGCAAGGAAAGGTTAGAAGCAGCCAGGGTATTGCAGATTATTGAGAAAATGTCCAAAGGTTTTCCTTTCAGGTCTTCAAAGTCTAATTCAAACTGAATTTTGATTCATCAACTACTTTTATCTTCAAGTCCTCATTCATTGCAGATTTCATCCACGCCCCCTACTCTCTCTAGGAATTATCAGGCAGGGGAGGTTCAGGGAGGTGAAGGTGAGAGTTGCCTGTCCTAATATTTCCTTATAAAGAACAAACTGGTATTTCACACAGTGCATGAGAGTATGCAGTATCTCTTTATTTTGCTTTCAAGTCACATCATTTTACTTATTTATTTTATTTAAATTCAATTAATTAACTTATAACATATTATTGGTTTCGGAGGTAGAGGTCAGTGACTTATCAGTTATATATAATATCTAATGCTCGTTACATCACGAGCCTCCCTTAACATCCATGTCTCTTTAAAGAAAGGCCTGCCTTTCCTAAGTACTATGAATATAAAATGATGCTTAACAAACACAAATGATTAAGATTCACCTAGTAATGAAAGAAGACTCACAAGGCACTGTTTGGAAGTGCTTATTAACAGTTTTTCATAATATTAAACTGTCATCCCAATAGTTGAAATTTAGTGCCATTCTGTGATGGTTGCAGACAGTTTCATAAGATTCCTTAGTAATTAATTATAATTAATTATAAACAAAGGGCAATCAACATATTGTCCCCTTTGTTTTCAGGAAAAAACTGTGATAACAAGATATATTTAAAAATCTGAGGAGATTTAAATGCTTTAGGATGGATTTAACTTCCATAGCTACAGTGATTTCTCATTTTTTTTTTTACATTGTGTTTTATTTTTTCTTCAGAGAAGTAGTAATAGACCATTTAAAATCTTTTACTGACTTTGGGTGTATCTTGGTGTTTATATCTCCTAAATAATTTCTAATTTCTTCAAAAAATAAACACCTTGACAGTATGGATGGTACTTCTGGCAAGAGTTAAGTGTAAGAGTGCAATAGATCCGAGCAAAAATTTTCAGTTCATTTTTTCAATTTATATAGAAGGGAGATAATGACATGATTACTCTGGAAGAAGAAAGCATTAATATATATAACACATATTCACCCACAGTTCATAGTTTACGGTATTTGTCATGCTATTGAATTGCAATTCCTGTGTATACCTAGATAAGTTTGTATAGATCCTTGATAATTGTAATGTTTATGAATGGCGCTGTGTTTTCGCATTTTCTCATCACCGAATCCCCATAGACAGACGCATACACACAGATGGCCGCTTCCTTTTTCTTGCACCTATGACACTCATTTTATATGTAAGATCAAGTTGATATTTCTCCATCTGAATAATCAGAATGCAAAAACTTGACATATTCAGAAAATGTATTATTCAGTTTGCCCTTCCAATCTGAAACCCTTAGATCCTTACCTCTTCAGAAAGAAATGAGGGCCAGTGATTTTCAAAGGTCTGACACTAACAGCCTCGCCTCTGTCGAAACTTTTCTTTTTTATCTTCCCTCTCACGACTAAATAAGCCGAGAAAGCAATTGAGGCATACAATCAGACAGGACTTCATTGTCAGTGGTGAAATTGCCCAGGAAATGAAAAAAAGAAACCTTTTGCTTAATAAATAACCCAGTAAACCAGCCATCTATGACATGAACGGAAGCAGCCGCGCTGATGATTTTCCCCTTATTCTCAATGGTAGGCATCAATGATTCTAATGATTACTGTCTAATGTCTTTTCAGATTTCGAACCTTTACATATATGACACGGTGCTTTTGCTTGCTAATGCTTTTCATAAGAAACTGGAGGACCGAAAATGGCACAGCATGGCCAGTTTGTCGTGTATCAGAAAGAACTCCAAGCCTTGGCAGGGAGGACGTTCCATGCTGGAGACCATCAAGAAGGTAACTTTTGGCTAACGTTTCACTCTCCTTAATTTTCATGGAAAGGGGATACATTAAGTTGTCTTTTGTTGAGATATCTTTTAAAAGGATGTTTCTCATCACCAATACTGTTGTCAATTTAAAGCGCAAGACAGTGTAATAGAGAGATGAAATATTAAAAGAAACAACGTCAGAAAGTCACATACATACATAAAACAAGGAGCCCTTCCTTACACGTCAGGGAATTGTATGCAGGTGTAAAGTTAGTGGTTGAAGTATTTTCAACTGCCTTTGTTATACCTTTAGGATTAGGGATACTCAAATTATTTTGGTGCCTGTCACAAGTACAAATAGCTGGGGTTTTCTTTTTCTTTAAAATGCACCATCAGGGTCGCCTGGGTGGCTCAGTGGGTTAAGCCTCTGTCTTTGGCTCAGGTCATGGTCTCAGGGTCCTGGGATCGAGCCCCGCATCAGGCTCGCTGCTCAGCAGGGAGCTTGCTTCCCGCCCCCTCTCTGCCTACTTGTGATCTCTCTCTCTGTCAAGTAAATAAACAAAAATCTTTAAAAATAAATAAATAAAATAAAATAAAAAATAAATAAAATGCACCATCAACTGAAAAAAAATAAGCGCAAGACTTCACTGTCTTTGGAATACATGATACATGGTAAGACATTAGAGGAGATGATCCTTAATTTATTGTATGATAAAGATACAATTCATAAATAGTTAATGTTTTTCAGCCTTTGTGAACTATTGGAGATATTTGGTGCATTCTTCTTCCTCACTGTCAGCGTGGTGTTTAGCCGGGCTGTGACCCTCTTTGGCTGAGCTACGTGCTCTGTTCCCGGGAGGCAGTTTATGGTGCTTAGCTCCTCTCAACAGTATACGCGTTCTGCAGTTTATTAGCCTCTTTGTCATGTCATCCTTGCTGGCATTTTCCGTTTGTCTCACACAGCTTCTTGGATTTAAAACGAAATGATTAATAAAACAAACAAATTTCTCTTGTAACCGTTACACAAAGAGGACAGACACTTGGAAGTTGATGTTCCTTATTTTACCCATCCTTTTTCTCTCTGATGTGTTTGCCTTTCTCTCCTGAAACAAAAAGAGAAACTGCTAGTTGAATGAAATATGAACGTATTTAGAAAAGCCAGAGAAAAATTTAAAAATTCATCATTAGACGTGAACGAGCTGTACAAGAAACCAGGAAGTGGAAGAAGGAAATGTTGCAAATGGAGGCTATCCTGGATCTTTCTCTTGGTGTGTTTCCTCTTTGTGAAAGAATCGCTTTAATGAGAATTTAGGCTCTTATCAACAGAAGTGCTTGAGAATTCAATGCATTGAATATACTGGCAGAGTAAGATATTTCAACTAAAAAAATGAATCAGTCAAATCTAAACTCAAAGTGTTGCCAAGATCTCCCTATCTGTCTATGTAGAGATTTGGCAGGTATGAATCCAAGGGAAGTTGTTGAACATGATTCTGATCCTGCCAACTTATTAATTCATGGTTTGGCTAGGATGCAGGAACCCGAATATATTCATTCTTCTGAAGGTTTCTCACAAAGGCAGGATAATAGTTTGGGAGGTTGCTTAGGAGATACTTATTTAGTGGCAGTATTAGTGGGAGGGAAAAGAGAGACACCATAATATGTAGGTGGTTCTCATGGAGCAATTCATTATACAAAATGGATGCTGTTGAAAAATGTATAATCAAAACAATAATTTAGATATAATAATTATGACATTTATTTTGGAGGGGAATATTTGTGTATTTGTCCCAGTAAGCTTTCAGCCCAGTGACACTTTTAAAGGAATATATCCATTCTATGTATTGAGAGACTAATTTTGAATGATATATATCATTGCAGATATATTTGGTTTCCTTATTTTTTTAAGTAAACTCAGCCCAGTGGGGCTTGAACATATAACCCTGAGGTCAAGAATCACATGCTCAGTTTCATTATTTGCTTTCCCATATTTCAAACTGATTTCAACAAAAATGGAGTAATTTTTTTTCCAGTGATATTACTTTGCCTCATATGAGTGTTTTTGTCATCTCATTCAGATGTCATTGATAATACTGCGTGTACCAAGAAAATTTGAAAGAAACATTACTACTCATATAGGAACTCCCAATAGAGCAGAATAGACTCAGGGATGTCCAGGCTGACTCAGTCCAAGCAGCAAGGGTGGGTCAGGTCTTGCTAATGGCAAGTAGGTGAGACTGGGAAAATTTCCCATTTACTTGGGCTAGAGATTTTAAGACTTACATTTCCTACTGGGTTCAGTGAAGCAGGTGCAGGATGAGCTTTCTTGATCAGCATGTCCAGATGTGGAGCCAAAGGGGAAAGGGAGACCAAAGCTTAGAAAGAAATCAGCAGCCAAACATCACAAATGAGGTCAGGCTCTTTATTACAATGGGGACATTCTAGTGATAAAATTTTTAATTACATTCAAGAAACCACTGCATGTCTATATTAAGGGCATGCTATATATACTTCACAAAGCCTCTGAGTCGCTGTGAGGAGACAAATGAAAGAATGAGGGTCTGTCCCTTAATTAATTTATATTCTTTTTTAGGGAGGTAAGACAAAAAAAATTAAGAAGCAATGTAGTTGATGTAAATACTGTAAATGTCCAGTACATTTATAAGGGGGGAAGTGGCAGTTTCCAGGAAACTGTTGTATGGAAGTTTTACAATGTATTTTATGAGTTGTAAAATAGGTACTTCCACGTTTCTCTTCTTTTTTAAAAAATAGTGGTCAATTCTCAAGTGTTTATTTCTCCCAGATATTATCAGTTACCCCCAAGCCATTGCTATTTTATGACTTTTAGAGATCCACCTTGAGATTTATAATTTTTAAAATACTGAGTCTTCCCATCTGTGGACATGGTATCTATCCACAAAGTCACCTTTTTATAGCCCTCAGTAAAGACTAATGTCCTTCATACTTATTTGCATTATATTTTATTCCTAAAATTTTCTAAAGTTTTGAATATGTATGTCTCTGGGTATGTGCATATTTGTACACACTATCATGACTCAAATTTATTTCCATGATGTTTTCAAACTAGATATTGTAGGTATGTAAGGCAGTTGTTGATGTTTGACATATTTTGTGATCGAGCTGACCAACCCTTGAAACTTGACTCCTGATTCTCACTTCTTCCTTCATAGTTTATTCCCTTGTCTTTTTCAAGTAGCCATTGATATCATCCTCTAGTAAAATTAATGTTATCACCTAATTCTAATACTTTGTATCTTTCTAAAACTTTCAAAAACTTAAAAAAACATATTCTTGAGGCTGTCTGGGAAATGACCTGTTAGGTGCACCCCAGAGTTTATGTACCTCAGAGGTGGCCATCTTTTCCTGCTCCAGGTGAGGATGCCAGGTCATCTCCATCTCAAAGATGTAGATGTAAGGATTCTACCTCTAAGGAGAGCTGTTGCTGATGCCAACCTGGCTTAGAACTGACCTGCACAACCCTGCCACATAGGACACACTATTTTCCGGTTCTCCTCTGATGCATCCTTCAACTATTCATCTTGATTTTAATGTTAATTCACCACTGACATGGGACACTTCCAGCTCTTGGGTGGAAGGAACCCCAAACTGTGGTGTTAGCAGCATATCCATGAGATAGAGGCTGGTTGTGGGGTCTACATGGAAGGGTCTGTAGGGGAATTTGCAGGATAAGCCAGTTACAGAGGAGATAGTGGCTAGTGAGCAGCGTCTAGGCCACAAACTTGTGATTTGAGCAACATATGTAAACATGGCAACATGTGAAGAAAACTTGGTGGGGTTTCTTCCAACATTTTATTGACCCTGTGTCTAAAGAAGACAGTGTTGTCATAGATATTGCTGGATGTTTGTACGTGCAATGATGGGGTGATTAATGTTATTGGGGAACCATGTTAAACTGTAAACTGTGAATAAAGTCATTTGACAAAAATCTGTACAGACAGCTCATCCACCACCCACAAGGAGTTATCCTAGTTTTTAACATGGCTGTCAATGAGATCTTCTTTGACAGTTACCAGATTCAATCAGACAACATCAGATTTAAGTAGGACCATTCAATGTGTTGAAGACTAATTACGTGAGAAACCTGAATTCAGAAGACATTGACCAGTCTATCACCAGAAGTGGCATGTTGATTAGGATGTCTCACTTGCTTCCCGAGATGCAGAAGTCCTTTTGCAATGCCAGGTATGCATGCACGCTGCCTTGGTGGAGATGGACCATGACTGAATCTCTGAGCTCTACGTGGGTGAATGCTGACCCACAATCACTCTGTGTTCTCAGACAAGCAGATGGATCAAACATCAACAGTCTTCTAAAAAATAAGCCTGCAAGGCAGATGCTTCATGCTGTCATCCTTTTTACTCACAATGATCTTGTTGACAAGGTTCAACCTGGGGACAGAGTAAACAGTACAGACATCGATTGAGTTGTTCTTACTGAGTCAATTCAAGAGTGAGTAATGTGAAGTCTGTCTACAAAACCCACATTGATGGCAATTATTATCAGAAAGTGGATGCAGAACATCTGCATGAAGAAGCAGATGAAGATACAGAATGGAAACTTTTTTTCAGAGAAGCATGTGGTATTGCTGAAGAAGCTCTACGGAAGATGAGGCATTTATGAGAAGATTGCTTCAGTCTCCACTCAAAGCATGTAAGAACATCAAGATTTAAAAAAGGGACTCTTGCTTCAGCTCTTCCTTAGAAAAAGGAAAGATTTTAGTCACATGGCAAAGGACAGACTTTGTGCTGAAAACAAATCCCGATGTGTGGTGACCCTGGGACCAGTAAGTCCCAGCCTCTGCAGTATGTGTATGACCCAGTCTCCTGGGACTGACTTAACAGTGTAAGTAGCAAAAGACCCTGAGATGAGGCAGGTGGTCCTGAAGACTGATGCCTTTGACCTAAGTGGCAATAGTATCTGCTGTATTATAAGTTTGAGAAGATGAATGAAAATATGAGACCAGCATTGCACACTGTCATGGGACAGCTGGCTCTCTCCATTTCAAAGGCTGGGATTATTTGTCAGCTCAATGCATGCACCTGTATCCTGGCAGCAGCAAATTCTATTGAGTCTCAATAGAAAACAGCTATTGGTAATAATACAGCTACCTCACATGTTATTATCAAGGTTCAATTTGATCTTCCTCATGCTGGACTCTCACAATGAAGCCTTTGACAGGCATCTCGTTCACCACCTTGTGGCTCTGTACTACCAGAGCAAGGAGCAAGTGGAGAAGGGGTTCACAAATGTGGCGGTATTGAAGAACTCCGTTGCTTATGCTCACAGCACAGTCATGTCTTGGCTGAGCCCGCACGCCAGCCAGGCTCTCATCCAGGTTTATGTAGACTTGAGGGAGATCAGAAGCTCAGTAGTAGCTGAGGAATGGTTTCTGCATACTCTTGACAGCTGGAATCCTTAAGTCGCTTAGCAGAACCGCTGGATTGAACTCTGGACATATCTATTCTTACTACAAAAATGAGTGCCACGTCTCCGAAATGGAGAGAAGGGTTAGCTAACTTAGTTTGTGTAAGGGCAAAACCAACTCTAAAATACAACTTTTTGAAGCTATTCAGGGACAATCTGACATAGCAATTACCCAAGATATGTTTGAAGAAGTGCTGCATGCTTTAGCTGATGATGGCATCTTGACAGTGACGGGAAAAAGTGTTTGCTTGCTCTGAATCTTTTGTGAGTAGTGCTGTGTGTTCTTCTTGTCTGTACTTGAGCATTGCACTTGTTTCATATATGTTTGGCATACAGGCCAATTGGCTGCCATGCTGCCATCAGCAGAAATAGATTCTTTAAATAATTATCTGACTCCATAAAAATTTTTTAACTTGGGTTCAGTTTTCTTAGGAGGGGCCATGTTTTCATAAAGTGTGTGTTTTCATTTATCCCCCCACATTTTGAGTAAAAATATAGTGCCAATTGACAGCATATATGGCATATATGATAGAAATTATTTTTTTGCAGTACCCTTTTTTTTTTTTTTTTTAAGACACCAGAGCTTTTAATTTGTGGGTATGTACAGATAGCAGAATGCCATTGTTTTTTGAAGGTGGCAGTCTGGGTCATGTTTTTTGTGCTAGACTTTCTAGTAGCAAGCATCTATATACTTGGAGTTTTTGTGATATGAGATAAGACTTAATCAGAGCCTTTCTCTCTGTTACAGCACTCAAACATAATTCCTCCTAGAGGCTGGTTCTCACGGCTATTATAAGATCAGGAATTAATGGCTGGAAATGATTGGATTCTAGGCTAATGTCTGCCACTTTATCCTATTGTAGAAAACTTTTTTCCTAAATAAATGATAGGGAGCAGTTTAAAAATAATAAAATAAAAACTGTTCTTGACTAACTGCTTTAGCTTCTACTTGTAAATTTGTATAATTTTGATGATAAATAACATCTTGGTTTAATAAATATGCCACGAGTGTTTGGCTATTAAGCATTTCAAAGGTATTATTCGAAAAGAGATTTTTAAACTAGGTAAAGAATATATCTTTCTATTTTTCTTTTATTATTTTTGTACTTTTTTAAAATTTAACTCATGCGGTTTTATACTAGCAAGGTAAAATAAAATAATCCTTCCCCAGTTTTAAGGTGGAGAAAACTGAGCCTCTAGAAAAATTAAACAACTTATTAAGGGTTGGTTACGATGCAAATTTGTTTTATTACCAAGTTTTTGGCTTCTAACTCTGTGTTCTGTATACCATACTATTTACCCTTTCCCTTGTTCATTGCGATAATTTTATTCACCACTGCCAAAACCCTTTGGCTAAAGAGAATGCCACACACCGAGAAATCAAGGGTATAAGTGCTATGTGCAAATATTACATGAACAATATCTTACTTTCAAGGTGCCCTTTTCAGATGCCTTGAATTTGGAGTGTGCATTGATGAGTCTGCAAAGGGATGATTCTAAAGGCATGGACTGCATTTTTAAAAGCTCTTGTGGCAGAAATTTATTAGCACACATATGCAATCTTCACTGTTTCATGAAAACCTACATTTAATTGTAGTATATATTTTGGTAAGGAGTTTTCATGTTGTATAATTTAAATTTGTTGAAGTTACATGCCTTAAAGAAAGCTCTCAAGCCTTTTAAACTAAATAAGTAAAACAAAAGTTGAGCTGCTCTGAAAGAAAGTGGGGGAGGAACTCCTTAGATGGACTCCTACTACAACTGGTTCTTAGAACCACAGTTTGAAAATCACTTCCCTGGGACATTTAGAAATCAGTTTAATCCATACAGATCTACTGCCATTCTTAGGTTGTGGAATAAGATTACATTCAAGCAATGTGGGCAGAGTATTTTTATTTACAGACTTGTTCTAAAATTAAATGGCAATCATTTCCTATTTTTTCTTACTATCAATGTTGAGACAGCTTCCAAGAGTACGCTGTGCTCATTCATGTATTTATCACTCTTTTAACGGATATTTATCACTTGTCTGTAGTGTGGAATGTATTATTCAAACTCTTTTAGGTGATTACCCAAAAAAGAATTTAGAGCCTAGTAGTGAATATTGACATTATTATACCGAAAGCTATCCTCTAAGTTGAGAGACAACAAGAGGCCCCCAAAGTGGTAAAAATAGGGTACTGTGGAATCTTAGAAAGAATGTACCATGCAGCGGTACACACTTAGATTCCCATTTCTCAGCTGAGGTGCTCTTTTCCAGGAAGGCACACAGCTGAGCCTCTGTCCAGGAAATGCCCTGTGCAGCAGAGAGACATTCCACTCTTCCTGGAATTGCATACACCCTCATTGCAGAATGGTCTGAGTCCCTTGACTCAAAAGGTGGTAACTCCAGAGTTATTTTACTCCTCCACAGGGACTGGCCCCAGGCATCACCCAAGCCATTGCTGTATTTCCATCACTGTTTAACCTCTCCCTTTCCAACCCCTTTTCTTGCACTCCCTTGAAAGTGTTTTTCTTAGGATCACTTGAGGTAACCCTCCTGCACACAAACAAATCCCCATTTCAGAGCTATTTCCTGGGAAACTTGACCCAAAACAGAGGAAGAAAGTACATTAGAAACATTTGTATGAAACTGATAACATACTAATGGAAACTTGAAAATTAACAAGTTTAAGACAGGTAAAGCTATGGAGAGGAGGATATTTCAGTGGTGAGAGCACTCTAGCTGCCATATCTTTGGAATAAATCATGTGGATAATGGCAACAATTGATTAATTTACCAGAGTGTATAAAACACATGGAAGGAATAGTCGACTGGAAAGAGATTGAGGAATTTATTTTGTAGGTAAATAAAAGGCCCTAAAGAACTTTTGAGCATGGAGATAAAAAATGAGAGCCGAGTTTTAGAAAAAAAAAATATGCTTTTATCTTTTAGTTTAATTAAAAAAAAAAAACCTAAGAAAAATACTGCACTCAAAATATGTGATTACATATAAACACTGACATTTTCTATGTATTCTACATGAGTAAGCCAATCAAGGTTTGACAGATCCTTAAATCAAATACTTCAGCATTGACTTAATTGATCAGTTTCTGCTAAATATTTTATGGTGATTATTTTCAATACTAAATGTGGTAAAATCGAATATATCAACATTTATATTAGTATCTCAAATCATTTAGTAACAATACATTTTCTTGTATCAATACCTATCCTATCTAAAAGAGATCTAACTCCATGTTCATCTCTAAAGAAGTGTTCTTTGAAATGACAAAAATACTGAAATGACTTTAATTCTTATATGGTAATATATTCATTCAACAAATATTTACTGAGTACTACCATATGCTGTACTGTGTGAGCACAGAATAAGGAAGCAAAATAGAAATATCAAAAATAATTCCAAGTGTGGTTAGTTCTACAAAAGTTCTACCAGCTGTTCTGGAAATATATGTCTGGGGGACCTCCTTAGGTATAAGAATGACAGATAAGTGAAAATGTTTAAGGTGCGTAATTATTAGCCAGGAAAAGAAAGGGAAGAGTATTCCAGGAATGGGGAAGGAAGGATGCTTCATGCAAGAGCAACAGAATATTCTCAGGCTTGGAGGAAAGAGTGCTTGGCACATGTAGGCATCTGAAATAATATGGAGATGGCTAGAAGAGAGGTAGAATAGGGACTTGGTGACTTGGTTCCTTATTAGCTAAAATAAGACAGACAGAGAAAGACCATGAACATTTTTGTCAACCATGTTCAAGTTCCTAAGCTTTATCCAAGGGGTAAGGTTAAGCTACTGAGGTATTTTCAATGCAGGGCCAGGGAGGGTAGGAGTGACAAAATTGGATTATTCAGTGGCTGCCAAGTGGAGAATTCATTCTGCAGCTGCCATTGGACCAAGACAGACTGGATGAGAGAATGACACTTAAGAGGCTGGTGTCCCAACTCAAAGGAGACCAAGGCAACGGTGTTGGTTGTAGGGATGGATAGAAGTAGATGTTTTTCAGAGATATTTAGGTGATTAAAACAAGATTTGACATTTCACATAAATGTACAGGGGAGAAGAAAAGATTCCAGGCTTCTGGCTTAGAGAAAAATAACTCTAATAAGTTGGGGCTATTGTTGTTGTTGTTATTTAATTTGTATACTTAGAGGAATGGAAACATATTATTTTGCTTTTGGGGTAAAAAACCACGTGCCATTTATAATTTATAAACCTGAAGGACAGAGAGATAATTTAGGAAAATATCATCTGACTTACCAGTAACAGTACTAACTTGGAATATAAATATAGTATTTTGCAATAATATATGCAAATTAACTTTTTTGTTACTAGAGCTTTTAAAATGCCATCTCTGCCCTTAGAATAGGGACTCTTGTGGACATGTCAACGTGTACTCCAGCTTCAGGGCATTTGAATCACCAAGTGGGTAAAATGGTATAAATTTTAATTTATTTCAGTTCAACATACATTTTTGAGCAATCCACTGTGATATACATGTATTATATTGGGCACACAGTTTATATAGTCTAGAGGAAGAAGTATGAAGCACAGGATAGAGATTTTAGTTCAGGTTCCTCAAATAACTTGTCATCTGTACCTCAGTTTCTTTTTCTCTAAGATGTAGATAACATGATCAAAATACTAGCAATACCCTATTTACTTCTTGGTTTGCTGAAAGCATCTATTATGAATGAATATTTTAATGTATATGTGTAGAGGCAAATACACATATGCACATGTGTATGCATATAAATACACATACAAATGTCATATGGCAATTTCAGTTTTTCCTAAACATTTCACACAAATGAAGGTTTTTTTGTTTTTATTTTTTGTGGTTTTATTTATCTTATAATGTAGTATAAAGCTGCCATTATATTTTTTTCTGGATGAAAATGTAATATTTCCTCTGTCAGGGATTTTTCTCCCTGAAAATAACTTATGAAACATGAGGCCACCAGGGTACACCACTGAGTCTGGCATCTTTCAGTGTGTTTTCTGCCTTTTGGGGCTCATGTTTATTTAACAGGTTGTTCTTGATTACCAAGCATGTCTGCAAGCTGCAAGGAACCTAGAAGTATGTATAAGGAAATTAGACGACTGTCATAAATATTTGATGTTCCATATGATCCTCCAAAAGTATCTCTAAATTACTGTGCAGTTCAAGCATAGGGAAAAGTCCTTCAGCCTCATAAAAGAGAGGAATAAATCTTAGTAAATATTTTCTCTTCTTCATTTTTTCCCCCAACTTATCCTATCTGTAGGGGAACAGCAAACTTTTGCCTTTTGAGAAACTGATTATCTAGTGGTAAATTATTCCCAACCTTTGATTCTCCTCATTTTATTTTTCTCTCTTTCTCCATTCTATATTTGATATCCACTGGAATTTCTATATAGATTAGGTGGAATGAAATCAAGACCAATTTTACTTGGTATTTTAAAAAAGGTTTACTCCAGCAGCAATTTTTACTGTCAATTTAAAGGACGTTTAGAAATTACTTGTATGTGTCATTCATACTATCAATGTCCCATTAGCTTGTTTTGTTTAGAATCTGCTGCATCACCAAGAGATAAAAAATGCAACTGTGCATGTACAAAGATAATGACTGCTCATTACCACCTGGCCAGCACATATTTTTATCAAGGCTCGGTTTTCAAAGTTGATCTGAGGATAGATGAAAAAAAGAAAACAAAATAAAAAGCTCAAAAACATGGGAATAGTCCTAGGCAATCAAAAATCAGAGAGGTTAAGTTGGAGGCAAATAACAAGAGGCTCCAGATAAAGGGTTCATTTGCTTGAAATACCAACCTCTCAAGCATCCCCTATATCTTCATGAGGGAAGGTTTTACTGATTACCAATGCTAACAGCTCATTAAGCATATAACACAAGGAAGACAAATTACAGAGTCAAAAAGGTGAACAAGTTAAGTAGAGGCCACAGTCAACCAAGTGCAGGTTCCCTGATTTATGTTTTTTTGTTTTGTTTTGTTTTGTTTTTGTCTGTTTGTTTTTTTGGTACTTTGTATACGGTGTAAGTAGACTGAGTTACCAGATACAAGCTATGGATCAAAACACTGGCCTGAAGCAACCATATGAGTATTGACTGGGAATAATAATAATTTAGTGCCAAACAATCTAGTGTTCAAACGTTTAAAAATTTCAGGAGTATAGCATTTTTGCAATGTAGCAATCATATTGATATATAATATCTTGTTTTTTCCCTGAGTACTAAGACAGAAATTTAAACTCTGATATAATTAAGAGATGTTATTAGGGTAGATGGGTAGATGTATGAATGAGGACAAGAAAATCTCCAATAGAAGATTTTGGTATACCGATAGTTTGAACTTAGGTTTAGAAATTTAAGCTGTATTTGGGAGTGCCTGGGTGGCTGAGTCATTAGGCATCTGCCTTGGGCTCCCGTCATGATCCCAGGGTCCTGAGATAGAGCCCCGCTTTGGGCTCCCTGCTTGGCGGGAAGCCTGCTTCTCCCTCTCCCACTCCCCCTGCTTGTGTTCCGTCTCTCGTTGTGTCTTTCTCTGTCAAATAAATAAAATCTTTAAAAAAATATATAAGCTATATTTGTGAGCAAAACTCCTACAGTATTTGCTATTTGGAGATACTAATGATAATAAGATCCACTGCACTTAACCCCAGACTTTACATTCTAGAGTGATAAATGGATTTTTTGAGATGTTAATACTGAATGAACATATAGGATCAAATTGACATGCAATAATAGGTTCATTTACCCATATCAAAGATACAGGAAATCAAGAGGCACAGAGGAAAGAGATTGTAGGGCATTTTGCATGATTCTCTGAATCCTTTCTTTGCACATTGGATACATGCATTCTGTCTCCAAGGAAGGTTTTATCAGTTTACCTCATACAACAGAGAGCATTTACATTACAAAATGTCTCCAATTTTACTCTAGAAAGTGTAAAGCTTCAGGACATTTTCTGATGTGCCATAAGCCATTAATCTACAGATTCTGCTTATTTACTACAATAAGTCTTTAGCAGAGTACATCCTGCTAAGGGCTTTTATAGATAAAGACTCTTCTTCCTATTAAATATTGCTAGTCTCTACCTGGAGTTCTAGTTGACAAGGACATTAGACTGACTTACCTTTCTTTTTTTCTCCTCCTGACCCGCACCCACTCTTCTCACAACACACATAACAGTAAAACAAGTGAATGAATCTTAGACCAGCTGCTTTAACACTTTCTTCCCCAAATGCCAATCAACGAAATGTAACTGAATCAAAATTTGCAAAAACATTTCCCAAAGCCATGTAAATATTCAACCATATGCTGCAATTTTGCAACCCTAATAAACTAGTTGAAAAAGACCAAGAGCATGTCTATAGTTTGTGGCAAAACTAGAAAGTCTTTGAAATTAAGGAATGAAATAATCATGTAGATAATGGTGATAATGATGATGATAGTAATTAAGCTCTCACCACTCTTCAAGCTCTCTTCTATATGCTTTATGGGTATGGTATTCTAAGACACATAATAGTGTTCCGGGGTAGGCACTATTATTTTGCTATTTAATAGATGTAGAATTGGGGTATAGAGAAATTTAGGGACTTAACCAGGTTTACCAGCAAGTAGATTCTGTTACCATTAACAAATAAGGATAGTCTGACTCCAAAATCCATGCTATTGACTGCTAACTCGTGTATGAGGAGAACATGGACATATCAAATTCAGCATATTTTTATTAATAAAACCATATAATAAATGAGAATCTGGCTTCTTAAGAAATAATGGTGGAGGTTAGTTTTTGTTGATTATTGCTGTTGCAAAAATGAAATAAATATTGAAATTAATGATTAAGCAGTGGTTTTATTGAATATCTGTTATGAATGTAGAGTCATACGATGGGCTAGAAGCACAGAGGAAGTAGAAGACTTAGCAAACAACATGAAACCTGCCAAAAAAGACTAGAAGTTGAATTAGAGGATATGGCAAAATGAGATGTAGTTGGGTATCAATATCATAGAGGTGATAATTGAAGCAAATTACAGAGATAACTTTTCCAAATAAGTGTGATTATCAAGCTGAACCTCTTAAAATGCTTTAGTATAGAAGTGATTCAGAATATGGTTTTAATTTGTAAAATCCTAAATAAGGCGAACGCTGATAAACTAAGCTTAGAGAAGAGTGGTAAACAAGAAAGAGAGAAGTATGACCCACATTGCCATCTGTTGGGGAAATGAACATCTGTCATTTTGAACGAAAGATGAAGTTTGGAAATTCCCAATGAATCTCAACGGCCAGCATTACTATTAAGACCAAAAACAGATTTCAAGCCTAATTTAGCTTTTTTAACTTTTTTTTTTTAATTCGGAAAAGATATTTAAAGAAGAAAGAAAAAATAAATCTCCAATAAGTTAGAAACCATGGCTTTTAAGATTCCCAGATATATTTTTAGATCAAATTAGAATAGAATTGTGCTAGAGAAAGAATATTGTCAAAACTTGTCTCCAGAGTAGGCTTTATGCTCTCCAGAAGCATCTTGTTTTCTGACTAATGGAGCTATGCATTTCACAGGATATGGTAGCAAAAATCCTAGCCTGCGATTGTGTCTCAGCTCTAACATGGTGCCATTTCAGTAGTCATTTGACTCTTTGAGTAGAAATTCCCTTGTTCGTAAAGTGGATGAGATTGGATTAAGTTATTCTCAAGGTCAACTTTCAATTGCTGTCCTATTTATTATGTGCACCTATTTAAAAAATATCCTGTTAATAATTGTCCTCTTGATAAAATATTTATGTTGTTGATCCAAATAGTATTTTTCCCTCCTTCTCCTTTCTCCATCTCTTCTTTTTCTCCTTCTTCTTCTCTTCATTATTATTGTTATCATTGGTATTATTATTGTTATTTTATTTCTGAAATCTTACATCAATATCTTTTCACTGTTTTAGGGTGGAGTCAGTGGGTTGACTGGAGAATTAGAGTTTGGAGAGAATGGAGGAAATCCCAATGTCCATTTTGAAATCCTTGGAACCAACTATGGAGAGGAGCTTGGCCGAGGTATTCGCAAGGTAAGACCAGACATATTGGTACCTGTTTTTTCCTAAAGTAATTATAGTTTTGTTTGATTTTTCTCCATGTCATATGATCGTAGTATGCATTAAAGCCTGTATTGTAGTTTGAAAGAGAATGGTGAGGAGAGAATTAGGCATTTAAATGACCTTAAGTACTTAACAGAAGTATTAAGCAATAAATTCTATTATGCCTTAGAATAATTTAAAGGGAAAAAAGTAACCCAGTGGTTTCCTAGGGAACTAGCATCATCTTTCATTCATTATAATGATAATTTGTATAAAATAGTGAATTCAATATTTATGTAATGAATAACTGCTTGGTTTTTAACTGGTAACAGGCACAAAATCAGAATAAGAGCTTTGATACATTTCATATAGAAAGAGGAAAAGTCTACTCTAAACTGTGACATTACAGTAGTTCAAATGCTATGTGTCATGTAATAAGTAGAAAATGGTTTGCAGGAAATAAGCTCTTATTCTATACTACAAATCACATGTAAAAGTAGGAGTGCCAATAAAGGATATTTTATGAACTACTGGCTCACTAGCTTTCTCAAGGAGAAAATAAAAGCCCCTGAAGAAATGACTTTTCTATAGTGTAGATTTGCCGTGTTTATACATTTTTGGTAGGAAAAAAACCAAAATAACTGAGTGTACGTCCAGAGCTCACAGCTGTAAATTTGTAGCTATATAAAGGTGACTACATTGAGAATAAGAGTTTCTTCAGTAGGTGTTTCTCTCCAGCAGAAAACTTAGATATGACAAAGTTAGGAGTTATTCTAATCCACAATAAAAACTTCCTGGTAAATTCATGCTAGAGAGGAGTGGAAACTACTTTAATGTGTTTTTAATTATTATTTTATAGCAAAACAAAGGAGACATATAAGAACTCCATAAAACACAAGGATAGTTTAGTGAATTATTTTAAAGAAAACAACCACTACTACAGTCAAGAAATATAACATATCAAGCATCCTAGCCACCCCATATAATTCTCCCCGATACATGCCCAGCCTCCTTTCTCAGTAGCATAACCATTAGTTTGAATTTTATGGTACTCATTTCTTTAGATTTTAAGTATAATTTTATCACTATGTGTATCCTTAAATAACATAATTGAGTTTTGCCAATATTTCAGTTTATGAGTAGACTCAATATTGCATGTATTCTTTTTTCTTGCTTCTTATATCCAACATTCTGTTTGTGTTATTCATTCTTGTCATTACATGTAGTTGTAGTTTATCTCTATATATTTCTGTATTGTTTTTACCTAATGAATGTCTGACAATCCATTGTGGTCTCTTTCCATTTTTAGACCATTATAAGCAAAACTGTTATGAACATACGTGGACATATCTTGGATATATACTCTTAAACTTGTGAATATATTTCTGTGGATTTGGTATTCAGGAGTAGAATTGTTTGAATAAGAAAGCGTATCTTGAAACTTTGCTCTGTGACCTCAAACCCATTTTCATAGAGATTTACTAGTTTTCATACCACCAACAGTGCAACGAGTTCTCATTGCCCAAGTCTAATTCCATTAGACTTCAAAATTTTTATTAAGTTATTGGATATATGATGATATATCTTCATGGTTTCAATTTTTATTTTCCTGATTATAACACAGTTCTGCATATTTTCTCATACTTTTTAGCACTTCAGACTTCTTTTGGAATTAATTGACCATTCAAATCCTTTGGACATGTTCTTTTGGGTTCTTTTGTTTTCATAATTGATTCTAGGAGTTATAAATATATATATATTTACATTTTTATTTAAATTCCTTTTAGTTTCACAGACTCTTAACTGTAGATGACAAACTTAGAGTTACTGGAGGGGGTGGGGCAGATGGATTAAGTAGGTGATGGTGATTACGGAGGGCATTTGTTGTGATGAACTCTATGTATTGTATGTAAGCAATGAATCACTAAATTCTACACCTGAAACCAATACTGTAAACTAACTGGAATTAAAATAAAAACTTGAGAAAAAATAGCTCTCTGAAGACCTTGGAGTAAGTGAGTTCTGCTGTGGTAAAGATGACTCTTTTTCCCAGCACCTAGAAAAAAATTCTACTTGCCCATCAACACCAGTGCCATCATTCTTCACCAATGCACTCTACCAAAAAGGGACTTTTACTTTCCCACTGGCAGCTGGAGGTCTGCTTTCAGTTGCCAAAGCCATCTCTCCTGATGATTATGAAGTCTCCTTATATAGTCACACCTCAAATCGATTTGGACTTTATTTATTTCATCACCCCTTGCTTTGAACAATAGTGTAATTAATCTATCATTGATACAGAGTATTTAACAATTCTTTGTTTCAAGTTTTTATTTAAATCCTAGGTAACATATAGTGTAATATTGGTTTTAGGAGGAGAATTTAGTGATTCATCATTAATATATAGCACCCAGTGCTCGTCACAAGTGCCCTCCTAATGCCCATCACCCATTTAGGCCACCGTCCCAAATCCCCTCCAGCAACCCTCAATTTGTTCTCTATAGTTAAAACCCTGCTTTATAGTTTGTCTATCTCTTTCCTTGCCTTGTTCATCTGTTTCATTTCTTAAATTTCACACATGAATGAAATAATATGGTATTTGTTCTCTGACTTTTTTTTTTTTTTTTTTTTGCTTAGCATAATACTCTCCAGCTCCATCCATGCCACTGCAAATGGCAAGATTTCATTCTTTTTGATGGCTGAGTAATATTCCATTGTATATATACAACACATCTTCTTTATCTATTCATCAGTCAATGTGTATTTGGGCTCTTTCCATAATTCAGCTATTGTAGACAATGCTGCTATAAACATTGGGGTGCATGTGCCCCTTCATATTAGCGTTTTTGTATCCTTTGTGTAAATACCTAGTAGTACAATTGCTGAATCATAGGATAGTTCTATTTTTAACTTCTTGAGGTGTTGCCATACTGTTTTTCAGAGTGGCTACACTAGTTTTCATTCCCACTAACAGTGTGTGAGAGTTTTCCTTTCTCCACATCCTCACTGGCACCTGTTGTTTCTTGTGTTGTTGATTTCAGCCATTCTCACAGTTGTGAGGTGATATCTTATTATAGTTTTGATTTGTATTTTCCCGATGATGAGATGTTGAGCATCTTTTCATGTGTGCGTTGGCCATTTGTACATCTTCTTTGGGAAATGTCTACTCATGTCTTCTGCCCATGTTTTAAATGGATTATTCATTTCTGGGGTGTTGAGTTTTATAACTTCTTTGTATATTTTTGATACTAATCCTTTATCAGATACATCATTTGCAAATACCTTCTCCCATTTCATAAGTTGCCTTTTCATTTTCTTGATTGTTTCTTTCACTGTGTTTTCTTCACTTTTACTTTGATGAAGTCCCAATAATTTATTTTTGCTTTTGTTTCCCTTGCTTAAGGAGATATAACTAGAAAGAAGTTGCTATAGCCAGTGTCAAAGAGGTTACTGCCTGTGTTCGCCTCTCAGATTTTTATGGTTCAAGTCTCACATTTAAGTCTTTAATCAATTTTGAATTTATTTTTCTGTATGGTGTAAGAAAGTGATCCAGTTTCATTCTTTTGCCTGTTGTCGTCTAGTTTTCCCATCATTTGTTGAGGAGATTGTCTTTTTCCCATTGGATATTGTTTCCTGCATTGTTGAAGATTAATTGAGTAAAAGTTGTGGGTTCTTTTCTGAGTTTTCTTTTCTGTTTCATTGATCAATATGTTTATTTTGTGCCAGTACCATACTGTTTTGATCACTACAGCTTTGTAATGTAACTTGAAGTCTGGAATTGTGATGCATCCAGCTTTGTTTTTCTTTTTCAAAACTGCTTTGACTATTCATGGTCTTTTGTGATTCCATACAAACTTCAGGATTGTTTGTTCTAACTCTGTGAAAAATGCTGTTGGTATTTTGTTAGGGATTGCATTAAATGTGTAGATTATTCTGGGTAGTATAGACATTTTAACAATATTTATTCTTCCAATCCATGAGCGTGGGATATTTTTCCATTTCTTTGTGTCATCTTCAATTTCTTTCATCAGTGTTTATAGTTTTCAGAGTACAGGGCTTTCACCTCTTTGGTTAGGTTTATTCTGGGTATCTTATTGTTTTTGGTGCAGTTGTAAATGGGACTGATTCCTGAATTTCTCTTTCTGCTGCTTCATTATTGGTGTACGGAAATGCAACAGATTTCCGTACATTGATTTTGTATCCTGAGACTTTACTGAATTCATGTATCAGTTCTAGCAGTTTTTTTGGTGGACTCTTTTGGGTTTCTATATAGAGTATATGTCATCTAAAAATAGTTAAAATTTTACTTTTTCCTTACTGATTTGGAGGACTTTTATTTCTTTTCATTGTCCAATTGCTAAGGCTAGGACTTCCAGTATTATGTTAAATAACAGTGGTTGAGAGTGCACATGTTTGTTTTATTCCTGGCCATAGAGGAAAAGCTCTCAGTTTTAGTATTAGCTGTGAGTTTTCCATATATGACCTTTACTATGTTGAAATATGTTCCCTCTAAGCTTACTTTATTGAGAGTTTTTATCATAAACAGGTGTTGTATTTTGTCAAATGTTTTATCTGCATTTAAATGATCATACAGTTTTTATCCTTTCTCTTACTAATGTGATATATCACATGGATTTTGATACTAAGCTTATATTGCCCTCGTAAAATGGGGTGGGGAGGGTTTTCTCTCTATGAGTTATATAAACTCTATTCTCTATGAGTTATAAGAAGTGGGGGAGCAGGGCGCCTAGGTGGCTCAGTGGTTAAGCCTCTGCATTCAGCTCAGGTCATAGTCTCAGGGTCCTGGGATCAAGCGGGGATCCTGCTTCCCTCTCTCTCTGCCTGCCTCTCTGCTTGCTTGTGATCTCTCTCTCTCTGTCAAATAAATAAAATCTTTTTAAAAAAAGAAAAAAAAGAAGTAGGGGGTGGTTAGTGATGTAGCAGAAAAGCAGTAGTGTAAAGGCTAAAGAGAATCCATTGAAACTAGGAACTCGGGGTTCATTAGTAACTAAGAAGAGGCAATAAGACAAATGGGTTAGAAAGGCTGCTGATATCAGGCTGTTCAAATTTTTATGTTATTTAATACCAAGTAACCTCAGGAGTGTCACTAGACTCATAAGTAGTTACAACCTAAATGAGTTAATGATGTGACACACCCCAAACTTGCCTGATAACCTCAAAAAATGTTGCAGTTAATTGTCACTTATGAAGGAAATGTCAATAAGGTTGTAATGCCTTATGTTGAAAAACCAACAAATCAAAAAGTAAAAAGGAAGGTTATGAGTAAGAAGCAAGCATAAGCATAAATATTGTTTTAATCCACCATTTGGTTATAAGAGTGGCCATTAAATGGCTTCATGAAATTAAGGGGCAAACATTCAGAATTTAAGAAAATGAGTATGTTCAAATGTTCAGATTAAGGAAGAAAGGAAGAGAAATAAGATAAAGGAAAGAACGGTGATTATTGATAGAGGTCTTGGAGAAAGAGAGGGGATCGGATCCCTTTGGATGGAATGCTTTATCTTAGAGAGGACATCGTTTTCCAGAATTATGGAGGGAGGGAGTATAAAAAGAATGGTGTGAATGTAAGCAAGTCTTCATGGGTAGTATTAAAGAGTTAAGGCTATTATTAAGAAATTTATTAACTTTTCTTGGAAAAGTGGGAGATGAGATTATATGCTGAAAGGGAAAGTGTAGCAGAAAACATTAGAGATAATGAGGTTGAAAGTTTAAAGGTGATTAAGTTTTAAAACAGCTGCTGTAACAAACAAAAGAGAGGGCTAGTTAGGAAATATAGAATTGCCAGGCAGTGTTGTTGGTTCTTAGGGGTTTCAAATTTTATTGCAGCATTAATATATATGGTTATATATTTTTGCCCAACAGCATTTGGTGGATATAATGCATTGAATTAATGGAAGATTGAGATTTCAAATGAGGTGATAGTAGTAAGGATATTTATTGACAGGGTGATGGCTGAGGTGGCAAATCATAAAATCTAACTTGGACATGAATGGTAATGAGGACAGGAGGAATCTCAACAATAGGCAGAAAGTGTGACTTGAGAGAATAGAGCCCTCTGTCAGTCTGAAGAGCCAATTTTTGATTTTCATTAAATGAAAGACCTTCAGAGCCAGGAAGTTGTGTATGAGGAGAGAGACATCTAAATTCATGATTCAAAGGGTTGGATGGGTTCCAGATGCTCAAAAAGTCATGTTTGAGGGTGACAGAAGTAGGCTTCATTTTGCCTTCCAAGATCATTGTAGTTCCAAGATCAATGTAGTTGCTTCACCCTGCTCTGAATTCAAAGTCCATATACTGTGTCATCTATGCCATTCAGTTGACAATGAATCATATACTTCAAATTATGTATGCTTCATTCTTAAGTAATAATAGAACACTTCTGTAATTATTTATGTTTCATTGCTCTAACTCCCAAATTGGATGGAAACATTCCAGTGCACTGGGATTGCATAGACTTTATGTGAAAAGGACCATAATTTTACAGCACCTTTTACATTGTTTCTTAAAAAATTATGTATTATTTTAATTTTTTATTTGTTGTTACACTACAAATCCTTTTCTACCAAACTACAATTTTAACCAAGTACTGAATTTATAAAACTCCAAATCTCCCTCTTAAGTAATTTTTAGAGTACTGTAAGTTTATGGATTGCTAGCTCCATTTATAAATGGGATGGTTCTTTCATGTGGACATTAACACATATATACAATGTCCTCAGAGATACTATCAAGGGAAAACAGTACCATGTAAATAATTACAATACAGATTCACTTAGATGTGTCTAAAATTAAGGCTCTAGTCCCAGTATCTCCACATATCAAAAAGACTGAATGGCTTTCCAATTGATGAACTGTCAAGTTGTCGGGGTTTATTTTGCTGCCAGTGGCTAAGTGTGCACAATGCCGGCAGCCTTATCACCTACAGCG
Organism: Martes martes; assembly: GCF_963455335.1. NCBI lineage: Eukaryota > Metazoa > Chordata > Mammalia > Carnivora > Mustelidae > Martes > Martes martes. The sequence continues at coordinate 94,729,511 of NC_137889.1, forward strand.
GGGTACTGTCAGTGCTCATAAACCAGCAGGGTTGTGTCTGTTTGGATTTGAATGTGAGATTGACCAAGTCCCAAATTTTGGACTAGTCTCAGCTCTTTTGGCATTGTGTGAGTGGAGGTTTCATTTTTTCTGAATTGGGGAGAATGTGAAAAGGATTATCTAATTTTCACTGATGTTGATCAAAATAAAGAGCTCTTCTGCTTTGATATTTTGTACATGTTCTTTTACTTTGATGTAAGGTGATGTTTCATTCAGTAGATGGTGCATTCAAGGTGTTAGATACTGTACCCTTGAAGATTAACTTAGGTAAGCCTCAAAGCCAAATTTTTCAAGGTATTCTATATTCTTAAACTTTCTCCAAGAAAGTTTGTTCTTTTTTCTGTTCACCAAAATATAGTATTTCCAAGAAGAAAAATAATTTAATAACATCATATCCAATCTCCTAAAACTAAACTTAATTAGAATACAGAAAGAAGTAAAGATGAAATATTTAATGTAAAAGATTAATCTGTGGGTTTTTTTTTCCTTAGAAGAGAAATTCTCCACAATAGTTTTGTTTGTTTGTTTGTTTCTTTCTTTCTTTGTTTTTGCTTGTGTGTCTGAAGTGTCCTTTGTTTTGCTTGGTTTTGCCAATGCTACTCACTTTTTATCACGAAGATGGAGTTCCAGCATTAAAATTTAATACTCTAGACCCATGAACTTTATCACAAACAGGAAAATAAGCCCAGGAAAAAAATAGATTGAAACTGGTTTCACAACCAATCTTAATTGCATAATAATGCTTAGTATCTTCATAAAATTGTTTTCTCAAGTAAGCTGATGAAATAAAATGGTACAGCAGAGATATTTTAGCTCCTAGGTATAATTGTTTCTCAGATAGGTTTAGAATCTTTACTCAGGTTCTCCAACATTAAATTCACAAAATAAAACCTGTAGTTTTTCATCTTTGAAAAACTTAATGTACTGTTTTTGAAAAGGGTATTATTTTTGTCATTGGTCCATTTTTAATAAACTAAAATATTTTATCGCCTTGTACTTAGAAGAGGAAAGAACAGTTTTACCTTCAAATAGCCAATGATTAGATATTGTACTGGTGCTGGTGTTCTTCAACATGGTATTTGTATTTGTTCTGCAATATCTAAAATAACATTTACCTTTTCTATTACCTTGCTTTATGTTTCCTTATAGCATTTTTTGTTCATTGAAATTATATGCATATACACAAGTACATACACAATATGTGTATATAGAATATATATATGCACACACATTAATGTAATGCATTTACTTGTTTGCAGTAAGTTTTTCTCATTCCAATGTAAATCATTGAGACAAGAAATCTATTTCTTGCTCTATCCTTTAATGAATGCATATAGTAGATGCTTTAAGTATTTAATGAATGAACTAATGAATATATATGCATACTAACATGATAATCTGTAAGATTCTTTTCTGCATCTACAAATATAACAGCCATATTTTTATTCTAATGAAAATTAATAAGTATATGCACATAAATTAATTGCTGACATGCCACATTAGAAAGTGAATTGTGATTATACCCTTTCCATCATTCTATCCTCAATGCCTAGCAGAGTTGGCCACCTGGCCACCAAAAATATAATCAATTATTTTAGGGGTTAAGTAAGATTATATATAATTTATTTTCAGAAATTCATAGAAAATAGGGAAATACTAGATTGATTATTCCAAGCAAATAGATTAATTTTTCTAATCAAAAGGGAAAGACCCACAAAAGTATGAACTCATTAGGAATTATTGGTTTTTTGTGAATCAAGATTTTTGTAAGAACTAGGCTAGTTTTAATATGTTGCAATGTGGAAAATTGCATAGCCTTGGCTAGAAGACATACTTGGGCTGAAATTCTAACTGTGTGATTTTAGGACAACTAACCCTAGTGAGTCTCATCATCCTTGTCTGTGAAAGGTGACTAATAATATCTATCTCTTAAGAAGGTTGTAAGGAATAAGTGAAATTATTTTGTAGGTTACATATCAAGGGATAATGAAAATCATGCCAATTTGCAAGTGGGCAGTAATCAATATGATTCATTTTAAGGCCAATAGAAGAAATTCAGTCTAGTTACTATTCTGACAAGTAATTGCCATATGAGGTGGGGAAAGTAATTTCATTTTAGGTGTGATTGACAGAGCATTATATATGACAATCACAGTGATAGCATGAAACATTACCCTTTTTGTTTCATTTAATGTCCTTTCTGAATCTAAAATTCTACAAATTTGTTAATCAAGACTTGGGAGTATATACAGTTTGTTGGGAAGCTGATGGCAGAGAATCTGTTAGCTAACATAACCTGCTATCCCAGTCTTTATAATTAAGCCCATATTGGAACATCTGCCATCCTTTATTACTATCATATTTCTAACAATGAATTTTTATCCTGGAAGGTTTATGTAATGGAGAAGATCTAGAAAATGCTGTGAATTAACAATATGTTGTGAATACAGAAACTTTTTTCCTCCTACCCTCCTTTATATATAATACACAATCACAATAAATTTAGCTCCATCAGCTTTATTTTGATGTGTCTTCAAGAAAATATTTTGCACCACAAAGTAATGTGATCTTCTACCTAGCACCTTATAAAATTTCCAATGTGTTAGGGTCTCAAAATTATTGACCTCCCCAGTTTCCTGAAGGGTAAGAGAATGCTGCGCTCTTGAAAAACAAATACTGTGGACTATATCATTTCTGCTTTAAGGGAGCTCGTCTACTATTATTACATAGAGGAGAAAAGGATAATTGTATCCAATGATGTTCAGAGTTACTCTGACATTTCTGGAGGAGTTAGCTGTTGCCTGGGTTGAAAGGACTTCTGACAGTCTTGCTTCAGGCCACCAACTTTTACTGTCTTTTGGAAAGAACAGGAGCTATCCTTTCTGCTGGAGTAGATGATGCTGACTTTTTCCAGCATGGGGCAAAGATTCCTGATGGGGTACAATTCTAGTCTCAAGTTTTGGTGGAAATAAAATCAATAAATTTTCTGGAAGGACTCCTAAATCTGGATTGTTTGGTTAGTATGAAATACTCTTCTACTTTTGAGGAAAGGACTTATTTTGAGAAAAGTAGCTGCTTTTGGCATGCAGACCCACAGGAAATGTTTAAATATGTATGTGCTCTGAGAGACTCAGAATCTGTGGCTCATCTCTAGTCCACATCCTGAGTTTAGAGTTCGAAACCATTCCTGTTATGGAGGAGGCAAGGTTCAGATTCCTTCCTACTCTACTGGACAGTACCCACAGTGAGACACACTGGAATCTGCCTTATCCACCCATACATGCAAACACACACAATATGAAACTAATCCAGCTCAAATTCCAACAGACAGTGTGGTGGTATATGCTATCCACTGAACAACCTTATTTCTAGATTCAGCCACAAATGGTGATTAATATCCAAGACCGACTACCCAAACAATAATCATTAATGCAGTTTAAATGAAAAATACATAGAACTGAGAAACATTTGTTCATATGTGTACTCCTTTTGCAAGGTCTCATTGCCGTGATTAAACTACATGTGACAGATATCAAAGAATTATTTCGAAGAGTTTGCATAAATGGGCCAACAGTGACATGATGAGATCACACAGCATGAGTCATTTGTCCACCTATATTGGAAATTCACAACAGACTAATTTGTAGTAGAGTGACTGATGGTATGATAGGTTCAGTAAAGCTATAATCCCACAGGTTTGTCATTGAACCTCAACTTATTTGCTTTCTCTCACCTCTGAATTTCTCTGTAGTCTGTTAAAATATTTGATTAAATATCTCTTATTCCCTCAAGGTCTGTCTTGACTTTAGGGATTATAAATTCTCCTTCAACAGGAACTGGGTTTTATATATTGGAATGATGATAAAAGTTTAAAGAGTCTGGGCACATAATCTCCCCAAATTTGCTAATAGAGCTTTCATAACTCATTTTTTGGGGGGCCTTCATTCAAACTAACGAATATTATATTGATATCAGTGATGAATAATTGAAATTGTAATCATGACCTTTGGTGCCTGCCGATTGCATTGCCTCCTTCCTATCTTCCTTCCCCATCTCCTTCCCCAGTAATCTTATTTTCCTTCATGGCCAGGACATGGCCAGGACACCTGATACATAAAAGCTAGTCAGATACCATTAAGAATTTAGTCCAAATTAATTTGTTCTATAGTGATTGGAAAATGACAATTGATATTTATTCATTTCTTTAAAATCGAAACTACATTGTTAAGAAAAACTTTTTTGAGACTTTGGCTTGGCAGGATGTATAAACTATTGCCCTTTTTAAGTCTCTGCTATCAATTTGAATATGTTTCCTCCCAGGTTTCCTTTTCAACAAAAAGATGATACATTGCAATAAAAATAAGTAATACAATGTGTTGCATTTCCTAAGGGCAGAAAGCAATGATATGTGTGCTAAAAGCAATATATATAGTGACTGTGCTAAAGACAGGCATATGGTATTTGGCAACTGATTGTCATCCTCAACAGCATGGAGACTATTAACATATGGCTGTGAATGGACACCATGCTTCTCATTATACTCCTGATTTTTGAGGGGAGGATATTCAAATGTATTTTTACTGAGACCTTAAGCCCATACCAACCATTAATGTAAATGTGTCCTTATTTACCTGATGGTAAGTATTTCTGAAAATCAAGATTTTTCTTCTTTTCATAGTGCCTTTTTAAAAAAATGTGTGCAACTCTATGATGATGCATACAATAAGCATTTATTTCTAGCTATGAAAAATGAAATATAATATTTATCCTCTCCAATTTAGTTGTAGAGTTCTGTATTTAAATATTTTATATTTAAAATTTTCTTTGTAGCTATTAAGATTGATAATCTTTTAAAAACATTTTATTGTTATGTTAGTCACCATACGATACATCATTAGTTTTTGATGGTGTGTTCTAAGATTAATTGTGTATAACACCCAATGCTCCATGCAGTACGTGTCCTCCTTAATACCCACCCCACTCCTCTCTAAAACCCTCTGTCTCTCGGAGTCCATAGTCTCTCATGGTTCATCTCCTCCTCCGATTCCCCCCTTCACTTTTCCTTTCCTTCTCCTATGTCCTCCATGTTATTCTGTATAGTCCACAAGTAAGTGAAACCATATGATAATTGACTTTCTCTGCTTGATTTATTTCACTCAGCATAATCTTAAAATAGTGGCATTATAGGCTATTTTTATTGTTACTTTCTTGTCTATGTTCTCCTTTATTTTCTGGATTTTCTATAAAAGGCATGTGATACTATCATCAGAAAAAATAAAAGTTTAGTTTTAGAAGTTTTAATTTTTTCAAATTCTCTTTATACTTAGAGAAGAAAAATAATTTCTGAAACTTTGTCAGAAGTATACAAGTAATTTAGACTTTGAGAATGAAAGTTTTCTTGTTTCTGATTTGAAATAGAGTCTGTCCTCTAGACCTAGCATTTCATGATTCATTCCTATACCGTCTTGCATTCATAAAGCATTCTGAAGAACTGTTTTTTGAAAAGAACAAAACAATTCATTTATTTCCAGATACTATCTATGACACTAGAATATACAGTTTATATCTTACATTATTTGAAGTAAGACTATACCATGTTGAATTAATCTATAACCTTGTTTATTAAACATTCTAATATTAGATTAGGATAAAAAATATCTAAAATAATTTTGCAGTATGGCAATTTTACATACATGATAAACCTCAAAATTCTTGCCATAACAAAAATTATTTTTAATATATGAAATGTGTCTTTAGATGATTTACTTTGGTGAAAGTTTGAAAGTAAGAACTCTGAAAAGCAATTCCTGAAAATGATAAAATTTATTTGCTCTAATTCTAAAGATTAATATATTTTTTAAAGTTTTCCCCAGAAGATCTAGTTGCTTAAAATTTGTGAATAAGTAATTAATGTAAACTAATTTACAGTTAAAGACTTTCATATTATCAATAAGATCTTATTGAAATACAAATCCCTGTATTATTTTATTTATATTTTGAGATTAATAGTCATCATGAATCCCAAATGTTTACTAACCATTAAAAAAGTACACAAATGATTGAAGAAGTAACAAAGATTTTTAAAAACTAACAGAAATAAGCCATGTCTTCTTTTCACTCTGGTCTGTAGTTTTCATAGGAACTTAAATCATCAAATATATATAATCTGAAATGTGATACACAAATGAATTCAGATGGACAGTTTTTCAAAGTGATAGTTAAATATTTTTATTCAAAAACAAAGCCTTATTATTTAGATGCATATTATTATTATTATCAATTAATATGCTCATGCAATTTAAATGTTGCTGATACATGTTCCTTGAGTTATACTATTTACCCTGCTTACCTCCACTATTTGATGAGGCTGCAAATGTTAATTTGAAGAACAACTGGTTTTGCTTTTGTTTTGCTTTTTTGCTTTAAATCGTCGCATTTTTACCAGGACCATAAGTATCTTTCTAATAAATTCTTTTTGAATTTAATAATCTATCAAAGTTGTGTAGAAATCTAAGTTTGTATAGAGTATTTTTTTTTCCAAAATGGGAAATAAATATTTGGAAATGGAGGTGTTCTTAGATAAGTAGAATTACTTTTATTAATCACAGTAATTTAGGTGCAATAAGGGGCTTTTACACTTATTGGCAATGAACTTCGATTTTAAAATATTCAAAAAATATATTTTATCAGGGTTATTAAATTTCACTGTAACAGTAAAATAGAATATCTGCAAGTTTTTAAAATAATCAAATGTGAGAAATGAATCTTACTTTACACAATAATTCCAAAAATATCTTGGGTTAATGTAGGTTATGCCTTGATATGTTTAATTAATAAAATGAATGCATCTAGCAGAATTTTATAATCATCCTGAGAAAGTCACTTAATGCTCATGAGGAGAGAAGTACTTATCTACGGAAAATGTTTTCAAGTAATTCTTAATCAGAAGCTATGGAAAGTTCTATTGCCTTGGAGTACCTGAATAAAAGTAGTTTTGTGGGTTTAAATGGAAATGTATTTGAAATGCTTTGCTTGAGAATTTCTTCCATAGATGCATTCAAGTTTGATATGAATCTATATCCAAAACTGAGATGGAAATCTTTCAGTACCAGGCTAATGCATTTCAGAATATCTGATTGTGCCATTTAGAATAATAATAATACTTGAGTAAGTGTGCTTTCATTAAATAGGAGACAATATCTTTTAAAACTGTGGAAAAAAATTGTTATATTTCTATCTCCCATACAGAAAGTGTTATATTAATGGATATTTTATCTTTTCAAAGAAAATTGGAAACTGGGAAATTATTCTTGGGACAAGCAAAACCATTACAATTTAAGAACTGGATGCTTATCCAATCGATTTTTACTTGTGAAAATCACATATTTCTATTTCATCTTTCTTTTTTTGTGATTCTAGCATCTTCAGTCTCTTACAAACAAGAAAAAATATTCTGGTTCTTAGATCTTATTTCTTCACTAGCTGTTCTATTGGTATTAAATAAATTGATTATTGACTCTTCTATATATTCTCTTTAATGTAGATACAAATAGTTGTGATATCTGTATCTACATTAAAAATAGATACATGAGTAAGTATTCATTCTTAAACTTACTCAAGTTTTTCTAAGCAGGCGCATTTTTTTCATCCATCCCAAACATTTCTGAGGAATGATAAAATCAGGGAAAAATCAACAGTCACTTGGTGAAATATCTCTATCTTATATACCTAATATCTGTGTTTTGTAGATTGAATGGCTTCCCTAAAAGTCTTTAGTTTGCTTGAAAAACCAAGACTCGACTTCTAGTTCAATGTTTTGTTTTGTCTTTCTACTGCATTGTAAATTATTTCCACAATTCCAAAACATTTACCTGTTTGAGATAAATGGGAAAGATAAGCTTTTTTCTGTTTTTTTTCTTAAGTTGTAAGTATGCTATCAATCCCTATATTTATAGTTATTTTATAGTTTTTTAAATTCCAATGAAACACTATTTAAATTCTCACTAATAAAAATTTCTCATGTTTTCTTATAAAATAATATTAATTCTTATGTTTTATTTTTTTAAAAATTAATTGTTAAAATACAGAAATTGTTAGCTACTCTCTGTCCTATTCTTCTAATTTACTTCCATAATGTTTTATATAATATTTAATTTCTGGTCTTTTTTTTTCACTCTCCAAATTTTAGCCTTGATAGTAGAATGAATATTCCCAATTGTTTCTTCAAGGCCTTTCCTTTCTCCTTTTGAACTACAGCCACATTGTCTCACTATGAACTTGAAAGTTTTATCTTATTATTAACAGAAGCACTTTTTGATGAAAAATAATCAGGTGCACATGTGGATGATTTGAAATTTCTGATAAAATATTTTTGTGAGTTATTTTTAGTTCTATGTTTTATAATTCTAAGTAGAATTTTGCACCCAAAATGTTTTTTGGGGTTTTTTTGTCGCAAGATAGATAAAAATATATTGGGATTCTATGTTGACTGGGTGATTGTCTTTTTTCAAGATGAGATTTGGGCGAATTATGGCAAAGGGTGTATAGCTCTATATTGAAGGCTACAAATCATAGTTCTCTTTAAGATCTTATGACATTAGTAAACAGTTATGAGTACTTAACTATTGATAAAGCTACCTTTTTAAGAGAGAGATGATAGATAGATGATAGATAGATAATAGAAAGATGGTAGATGATATGAATATAGACATCATAGAGAGAAGGAAGATAAATAAACATAAAAAGCAATATGGACCAAAGGCATATCTCTCTATATAAATGTCTTGTGATCATCTTATCCTATATGCTGTAGCTTTATGACATACACACAAATAATTCTCATTCTGCTTTAGACCTTATGCTTAAGTAGTGTGATAGCATAAGATATAGAAATCTAAGTCATTCAGAACACTAAAAGACTATACCTGCTTATACATTGACCGTATAAGTTTATTAAAGCAACTAATTTGAAGAAAATTTGCTCATTTTCTATTGGGGGAGAGCATGTGGGACAAAAAAGAAATAGTACTAGCAGCAGAAGATCTGCAAGTAATTCACCTTAATATTGTAGTCCATAATAAGAGAAAAATGAAATTTATTCTGGATAACTTGAAATATAGAAAATGGAATTATACATACAGTGCCTAGCCTCCCAATGTCATTAACTTGATTTATTTAATATCAACAATGGAAATTACCTCCAAATATAAGAAGTATCAAGACATTAAAAAAAGCTTTGATTGTCTGAGGTCCTAACTTGGTTAAAATAATTTAGAGATTATTGAACAAAATGAAGTATGTAGTCTTACTACATTTTAATGAGTGATACATTTCAATGTAAGATAAAGACATTGTATTTATTTATTTATTTTATTTTATTTTAAAGATTTTATTTATTTATTTGACAGACAGAGATCACAAGTAGGCAGAGAGGCAGGCAGAGAGAGAGGGGGAAGCAGGCTCCCTGCTGAGCAGAGAGCCCGATGCGAGGCTCGATCCTAGGACCCTGGGATTATGACCTGAGCCGAAGGCAGAGGCTTAACCCACTGAGCCACCCAGGCGCCCCTAATGACGTTGTATTTAAAGATAATACCTAGTAGGAAATGAAAAGCAATAATTTATTGATCAGTTTATTGATAGTAATTTTTTTCAGTGTTATAATTTAAGAAGTATTCAAATTATTTTTATTTATAGAATACCAATTTTATAAATATTAAAACTATTTCATGGATAGGATGAATTTAAACCTATGAGAAATAAACTAAGAAATATTTCTTGTTTTTATCTTTGATGAATCTTTGAGTTCTGTTAAAATTAACTACTTAAAAAAAGTGCGATAAAGTATTTTAAAGCATTTTGTATTTTTAATGTTAAAGCCTGTCTTGAATTCTGCTGTATCTTATGAATCATTCCTTTAACTTTCCTGCATTACATAATAACAATATACTTCTTGAATGATAACAAGGTGTGTAAGTGCCTCTACCTGGTAATATCTACTCATTATTTTCCATTTCTCATTTTGTTCTTACTTTAACAAGGCATAGGAAAAAACAGAATCTTACTCAAATTTATTGCTGGGAAAGGATTAACAGTATAATACTATTTTAATTTTATTGAATTGTAAAATATACATTATGTGTATATATAACACAGTTATAGTAATAGCTACACTTATGAGAAAATATTGTTCTTATAGAAGCCTGTAATCCTTGATTAAAAAGGTTAATTTTTGAGTAATGAAGTCTCTACTATTAATGAAAAGACAACTAACAAAAAGCAATTGGACAGAGAGAAAGGCCAAACTTGTCACTTGCAATAAGAAAAAAAAATGTCGATGTTAAAAATTGGCAAAGATTTTTTTAATAGAAATTTGGATGAAAATTAATCAAAGAATTTGGTTGACCACAAGGTCAAATGAAGCAATAATATTATGAGTATGCCAAAAACTAATGAAATATATTGATGTCGTTGAGAAAGCCATGTTGCAGCAAGAACCAATGAAGGGATTAAATATCTTTAATATAAAAAATAAGGCACATTAATTCTATTTTCATGTATTAATGGCAGCCACATGTAGAAAGAAATGATGGTGTTCTATATTATTTCAGGGTCATGTTTTGAATCAAAAGCTCAAAGTTATAGGGAGACTAGTATGGCTTTATGCATGGTTCCTTTATTCATGCTAAGATTTGAAAAGCAGCAGGATGATGCTCATCTTCACCCAAAATATCTTTAATTATCCACTAAGGTGCCTGATATTTTGCTACTAATTATGCAGTGCCACATGTAGACGCCACCTTTTAAAATAATCTGAACAGGAAGTATTATCCCTTTAAGCTGTATATAACATGCACCTAGACCATAGATTTATTTATCATCCTCTCCCTTCTAGAAACAGATAGTAAGTGTTTAGAAATGGTGTAGGAAGGAAGAATTAGATAGTAGGACTCTACTGGAAGAAGTAGACCCAGATTAGGAATATTATAAGAGCTGCTGCACTAACTGGAGTAACATTAAGGCCAGGGAAGATAACTTTTCAGAGAAAGAGGGAAAGGATTAAATGGAGAAGAATACAATAGGTGAATTTCACCTATTTGACCATTTTATTTCAAGTTGAGCTTGGTTACATTTTCAGGTTTTAAGTATTTGCTCTATTAATGTTGTATGAATAAATGAAAAAATGGGTGATGATAGGGACAGATACCTGGAAGACAAGTTAGTTGGCTTTGTAGAACTTAAAAGTTGTAGAATTAAGGTTCAAAACTGTGGCTATGATGCTAAAAGGTGGTACTTTGTATTTTTACATGTATTCATCCAGTTTTCCCATCACTATTTAAGAGATTGGCTTTTCTCCATTTCTCCATTGTATATCCTTGCCTCCTTCGTCATAGATTAACTGACCTTATAACTGTGGGTTTACTTCTGGGTTCTGTATTCTGTTCCATTAATCTTCTACTTTTTGTGCCAGTACCATACTGTTTTGATTATTACAGCTTTGTAGATATCTTGAAATCTGAAACTATGATACTGCCAACTTTCTTCTTTCCCAAGATTGCTTTGGCTATTTGGGGTCTTTTGTGGGTCCACACAAAATTTAGTATTTTTTGTTCTAGTGTTGTGAAAAATGCTGTTGGTATTTTGATAGGGATTGAATTGAATCTGTAGATTGCTATATGTATTCTGGACATTTTAGTAATATTCTTACAATTTATGAGCATGGAATATCTTTCCATTTGTTTGTCTCATCCTCCATTTATTTCATCAATGTTTTATAGTTTTCAGGGTCAGGTTTTTTACCTCATTGGTTAAGTTTAATACTAGGCATTTTATTCTTTTTAGTGCAATTGAAATTGTGTTGTTATTTAATTTCTCTTTAAAGAGAAATTAAACAACTACATTGTTTTTAGTGTATAAAGATTCTACTGATTATTGAGCATTAATTTTGTATCCTGAAAATTTACTCAATTCATTTATTACTTCTAATAGTTTTTTGGTGGAGTCTAGGATATTCTATATATAGTATTATGTTGTCTACAAATAATGACAATATTAATTTCTTTCCAATATTAATGCCAATATTAATGCCTCTTTTTTTTTTTTCTTGTCTGATTGTCTGATTGCTGTGGCTAGAACATCCAGTACTATGTTGAATAAAAGTGGGGAAAGTGGACATCCTTTTCTTGTTCTAGATCTTAGAGGAAAAACCCTGTTTTTCACTATGGGATATGTTAGCTGTGAGTTTTTTATTTATGACCTTTATTATATTGATATATGTTCCTTCTACTCCCACTTTGTTGAGAGTTTTTAATCACTGATGGATACTAAATTTTTTCAAATGCTTTTTCTGTATCTATTGGGATTGTCATATGATTTTGTGCTTTGTTTTGTTAATGTGGTGTACCATGTTGATTGATTTGTGAATATTGAAACATCCTTGCATCACTGAAATAAATTCCACTTGATCATGGCAAATGATCTTTTAATATATTGTGTTATTTTATTTGGTTTGCTAATATTTTGGGGGGGGACTTTTTGCATCTATTTTCATCAGGGATATTGGCCTGTAGTTTAGTTTAGTTTTGTTTTGTTTTTGTGGTGCTTTTGTTTGGTTTTGGTATCAGGGTAATGTTGGCCTCTGAATGTATTTGGAAGCTTTCCTTTCTTTTGATTTTTTGGAATAGTTTGAGAATATGTATTGATTCTTCTTTAAGTGTTTGGGAGAATTTGCCTGTGAATCCATCTGGTTGTGGATTTTTATTTTTTGATAGTTTTAATTTTGTTTTTTTTTTTAAATTACTGACTCAATTTTTTTACTTGTAAACAGTCTGTTCAGATTTTTTATTTCTTCTTGGTACAGTTTTGAAAGATTGTATGTTTCTAGGATTTTTATCCATTTCTTTTATGTTTTCCAATTCATTGGCATATAATTTTTTGTGGCAGTCTTTTATAATTCTTTGCATTTCGGTGATGTCAGTTGCTAATTTTCCTCTCTCATTTCTAATTTTTATTTATTTAGGTATTTTCCTTTTTTTTTCCTGGATAACTATGGCTAAGGGTTATCAATTTTATTTACCTTTTCAAAGAACCAACTCTTGGTTTTATTGACTTTTTTCCTTTTTAGTATCTATGCCATTTATTTCTGCTCTGATTTTTTGTTATTTCATTCCTTTTACTCATGTAGAGGGTATTATGCAAAGTGAAATTAGACAGAAAAAGACAAATTCTACATGATTTCACTCTCAAGTTGATTCTAAAAATAAAAACAAAAAATAAAGATAAAAATAAAAACAAAAACAAACGAATAAACAAACAAATATCAGAATCAGACCAAAAAATATAGAGAGCAAACTGATCGTTGCCAGACAGGAGGGGGGTAGGCGATGGGCAAAATGGGTGAAAGGAGTGGGAGATACAGGCTTACTTATGGAATGAATAAATCATGGGAATAAAAGGCATAGTATAATGAATATAGTTGATAAGGTAGCAATATATGGGAACAGATTGTAGCTACACTTGTGATGATCATAGCATAATATATAATCTTGTTGAATCACTATGTTGTATACCTGAAACTAATGTAGCATTGTGGGGGCACCTGGGTGGCTCAGTGGGTTAAGCCTCTGCCTTCGGCTCAGGTCATGATCCCAGAGTCTTGGGATCAAGCCCCGCATCTGGCTCTCTGCTCAGCAGGGAGCCTGCTTCTTCCACCCTCTTCTGCCTGCCTCTCTGCCTACTTGTGATTTCTGTCAAATAAATAAATAAAATCTTAAAAAAAAAAAAAAGAAGGTATGTTTGTTAATGTAGCATTGTGTGTCAACTATACCCAAAAAAAGGTTAAAAAAAAAACACCTGTGAATAAAATTTGTCAGTAGATTATCAATTAATTGATATTGCTATAGGTACATAGATAGCTTCATATTAATCATAATCAGCCACTAATCTCCCAGGGTATTTGACCTCTCACCAACTAGTTTTCTAGTCCCCTAAAGAGAATATCAATATTCCTTTTTAAAATAGCTTTGGGGCGCCTGGGTGGCTCAGTGGGTTGAAGCCTCTGCCTTCAGCTCAGGTCATGGTCTCAGGGTCCTGGGATCGAGCCCCACATTGGGCTCTCTGCTCAGCGGGGAACCTGCTTCCTTCTCTCTCTCTGCCTGCCTCTCTGGCTACTTGTGATCTCTGTCTATCAAATAAATAAATAAAATCTTTATAAAATAGCTTTAAATATGTTCATTATCTTCATTTTTGAAGTAGTTTCATTAATGCATACATATGCAAAAATTTATCAATGAGTACACTCTAAAAATATGCACTTTATACTGCATCAATAATACTTCAGTAGAAGTTTAGAAAAGTTTAATTGAAGACCTAAATAAATGAATGAATTAATTAAATATATTTGATCATCAAAATGTATTTTTAATTTTTATACAAAGTCTTTGATTATCCAGGTGTATATAAACATATGAAGAAAATAACTAAGACACCCAGTTACATATTTTACCTTGTAATTTACCAAGGAATGTGAATGTAATGATCATATGTTTTCCTAATTACTTTTATAATGGAAATTAGACTAAATAGCTCTCTTATACTTGTGTATCATCACTTTTCTGGGATTCCAGTTATTTTCTTAATTCTCTGAAATGGCCATATTTAGTATTAACTAAGTAATTTAAGGTGTGCATTAAAAATATCTACATTTCTGCTGCCATTACCACTAATAAGGCACAGCTGAATGAATGAGAAGGGTGATAGATTGTTTTTTTCCCAAACATAACATATTGCCCATGAGATATTAAAGTTTCTAGTTTTCTTTTTTGGTTTATGTGAGAAGGTTTAGGTTAATTAATTTTTTATGTAGGATGTGTTTGTACAAACTGAAGTTAGCTTTTAAATTATTCTCACTTTGTCATTTTGTTATCTATAATGCATGATTACTTTAGAATTATGGTATAAAAAGTTTTGGTACTTTGTGACACTTGAGAGGGTGATTATCCCTAGTGTGTCTTATCAACTGTAAGTCCATGGGGTTTATAGAAAATCAATCCTACTCTACTATATTTTGAAAATAAAATTTTCTTTATAGTTTCAATTGCTTTTTTATTCTCTGTATTATCTGTATAAGAAGAACTGATGAATTCTGTTATGTGATATCAAATTTTAATAATCAGAACACATCTTTTAGGCACATTGCCTATAATATTTTTTAAAAGCCAAGAAAACCCCATAATGAATAGAAATAATAGAAGTTAAAATGACATAAGAAAAAATTATCTAAATGTTTCCTTATTCATTAGAAATTTGCAACTTAAAGGATGACTGTCTTTACACACCACTATATTAAATGAGTAAATTTAAGTAAAGCAAAAGGGAAGAAAATTGGAGCACTGACTGTTACTCATACTCAAAATATTATAGTTTTATGTTGTGACATTTGTTTCTCACCAATACTGAAAATATAAATCATTGTTTTGTAACCTAATAGTCTTATAATATGGTTGTCATGAATGCTGGTTTGTATTTGAGAGCAGAAATCCTACTGCTCTAATAGGTTGGTTACAGGATTATTATGGGGTTTCTGGTTCACTTGTGGTAGACTTGGATGAATTGGATTATAAACTGTGTTTCCTGAAATACTGTCAGTATAAATATAGAAATATAGGGTACACAAGGTAACAACAATTACACTGAAGCTTAATTAAACTCAGTGGTTGACATCCTGGACTTGTCTTAACTGAAATGTTGGCTTGTAGAAGCAAAAAGACCACCACCAAGGCCTGACCAGCACACACTTCTGTGGTCTAAGCGTAGGTATTTGTGTTTGAGAATAAGGAATGATCAGTGACAGATTGAGCATCCTGTTTATCACAGATTCCTGGGATTGGGACTAGTTATGCACTGACACAGTATACATATAGTGAATCAACAAATATTTATCTTTCTCAAATTTTAGTTAGGGAATCACCAGTGATACTTTAAAAAAAATTCAGTTCTCAGGCCCCAAGTCAGTACTTCCAAGAGGAGCTCAAAATCTGGGAGCATCTGGGTGGCTCAGTTGGTTAAGTGTCTGCCTTAGGCTCAGGTCATGATCCTAGGGTCCTGGGATTGGGCTCCACATGAAGAGGAAGCCTGCTTCTTCCTCTCTCGCTCATCCTGCTTGTGCTCTCTCTCTCTGTCAAATAAACAAATCTTTAAAAAAATCTAAAAAGAAGAGCTCAAAATTTGTATTTCTAACAAGCTGGTGTCTACAGACCTGCCACACTAAGAAACACGGATTTATAGAAAGCTTCAAAGTATTTGGGTAAAAAAAAAAAAAAAGTGATCACTACACTTAAGTGTTTCTTAGCCTCTTTGTGGGACTAGACATGTCAATATTAGTGAGAGGGTCTTATAAATGTCATATTACAGGGTCATATTCTATATGAGATTCCATAGTTTAGTGATCACTAAGTCTGGAATTGCCAGGTATATCAGGGAATGATAGAGAAAAAGGTGAAGGAAAGTTCCGAATGGAATAAACTACATACAGAGAGTAAAAAGTAAGAGTGGGCATGACATATTTAAGGAACCAAGTCTTGAATATAAGCTTGAATATATTGATTGTAGCATATTGAACAAATGCTTTTATTAAAAGAGAAACTTGAAGAAGAGTATGTATTCCTATTGTGGAGAATTTTCAGAGACACCCTAAAGATGTAGCTGACTACCCACTAGCCATTTATCTAATCCAGAGGTTTGCAGACTTTCTCTATAAATATTTTAGGTCTTATGAGCCATTTATGGTCTCTGTTTTGTGATCTTTTTTTATGATACATATATGTATTTTTAAAATAATTCTTTAAAAATGTAAAACATTCTTAGCTCAAGACTGCATACAAAACAGGCAAAGGACCAAACCATAGTTTTCTGATGATATTTATATAGCTTCTGGCTTCTTCCACAAAGGGCTCAAGATGAAGTGAAAGAATAAAATATGTATTAAAATATTAAAATGAATAATAAAGAATTAGCAAAAAATGTATCAGAACTAAGTGTATTTAATAAAGGAAGACTAAGAAACAAAAATATCAAAGTTCACTAAAGTCAACTAATATCACTAAGGTACTTGAGCTTAAGAATTTAATTCCAGTCTTGTAGAAGCCCAAAAAGACATGGCCGGTTACACAGATCTTATTATTATTGGGATAATAAAACAGGCTAGTCCCCCTTCTTAGCATTCCCTTTTAAAAGCAGTGTCTCACAGAGGACTTTATCCTCCTCAGTATCTATATTTGTAAACCAAATAAAAATATGGATGTTTTGAAATAATCTTTTGATAAAAGCTGATAACATAACTATGAATGCCCAAAAAGGCAATTCTGGAGGGTATTAGGGATTATAACTCAAATACATAGTCTTTTAAGGTCCCAGGCTGATTCAAGAAAGAAACATAAAATACCTTGAACGTGAACGTTCTTCAAATAATTATACATGTATACACCCCACTTCAATTTACAGGGAATTTTAAATCATTTGTTTTTGTCCAATTATATAAGAATTATCTATTCCTTGTAGAAAACATAGGAAATAAGAAGGATCATCCATAATCTTACTCTGAAAAATATCCCTGTTAATATTTTGGTGGGTTTCCCTTATTACATTTTATAAACTTGTATGGATGTATATTATGGTCATAACTTAAATTATGCAAATATCCCTATGTTTTTAATGTTTAGGTTTTTTTTCCATTTTCACCCTTTAGTGTTGTAATGAATAGATTGCCAAAAATGAAATTGCTATACTAAGTGTATAACACTTTTTTTAAAAGCTTTTACATAATATTTCCAGTTTTTTCTCTTTTTCAAAATGTTTCCCATACCACCAACAGTTATATGAGGGTGGCTATTTATGGAACTGTGCCTCTTTACACATTGGTGTAAACTCTTGATAACTATAGGAAAAAATGAGATCAATTTGCATTTTTATTATTATTAGTGTTAAATAAGCATATATTTACTTCTTTTTTTAGTTATGCATATTCCTCTCTCATTTATATTTTGTAAGCATAGTATTTTTATCAATTTTTGTTATAACTTTCCACGCTAAGGCTTTTTACCCTTGTCAATTTTTTTATAATATTTCTCTAATGGATGACTTGCTTTTTAATTTATTTTGTTTTGACTTGCAGGAAGCTGTAATTTTAATACAGTCAAACTCCTTTCCTTATGCTTTCATATCCTAATGTTTAAACGTGAAAGCCTTTCCTAGCAAGAAATCAGACTTACACTGTCTTGGTTCCTCCACAGCCCCTTTTATAAGGTTTGAGTATTCACAATTATCTTTTTGATCCATTTGAAATTTTTTGTATGTATTCTATGAAACTAAATTAATGTTTTGTTCAAAGTAGTTGTACAATTTCCTATATAGTCAAAAATTCACCTCTTCCCATTGATTTGTGATGCCTTAAAAATTGTATATTACATTTTAAATATGCTTAAATCCTAATATATCTTATTAGGATTAAATAGGTAATTTGACCTGCCTTCATGTGTATGTTCTTCAATCCAATTTTGTTTGCCTTATAATTAGTGGATCACCTTCCCAGAGTCCAGCTGAATGGTGGTCCTGGTTTTTAAATCTTACAGATTTCCATTTCCATATCCTTTTTAGGTGTTGGAGTCAGTAATTTGAAAAGACAATGTCAGAAACAACTATTCAGATAAAAACCTTTGTAATAAGCCAACCATTCTGTCCTTGTGACAATGACTCTACATCATTACAGAGAAACACACTTACCGCCTTAATGGCTATGGAATGGGAACATAAAAGTCAGCTAAAAGTGGTTTCAATTCATTAAAGTGAATTTGTTTGTTCTTAGGCAGTTGAGAAAAGAGAGTTCTGTTTTGTATCGCTTGAAATTATTATCTGATCTGTGATGGTGATTCTTGCTGAACTTGTCTTTTGCAATGCTATTAAAATCCAGGTTATATTCAGGCAGCTAATAATAGCCATGCTACGTAAAACTCAAATTTAGTGCAGAAAGGATTTTTGTGCATAGATTCAAAGACCCAGGAGTAGTCATTGAAATGTGTAAATAAAATGTTGTTTTTGGCTTATTTATAATTTTTACCACATGCAATATTGAATGCTATACATCCAATTATTATTTATTAAATATGGTGCTAAGAACCCAGTAGTTTAAATAATTTCTATACTTAGTAATGCTTCTGTCATTTTAAGGAATCTTCTTTATTTGACATAGATTATAATGTGATTTTATCTGGGTAAGGTCATTGCAAAATTATGGTTAACAAGATGAGTTTAGATCCCTTGAGCCTTTAAACAGTGGTAAAAATAATCTAAATTTTTATTTGAAGTTAAGCTTTCTAATGAAACAAGCTGTATGAGGAGATACTTTTAAGCCTAAAATTGAAAACTCTCTTGAGGATATCAAACCTAAAGCATTTATCCTAAGCATGGAAAACCCTGAAGAAATAAGCTTCACACTTGACCTCTGGTTTCTGTGTTCCACAATTTTTTCCCCCAGAGACATGCTTTTAGTGACTATATTTATTCTGATTATTGGCTCTAAGTCCCGTGCAAGGAGCTGTGTTTAAATTTGATTATGATTTTAAAAGTTCAATAAAATTAAAATTACAAAAATTCCTGGTAGTCTCTTCAGGATTCCATTTTGCCTGTTCCCTCATGAAAGTGTTCAAAGCTCTTCCAGGCTTTAGGTATCACTGTTGAATCAGGAACTAATAAGATAAAGTCTGTATTTGTCTACAGTTGGAACATGTAAAAACTTGTCTCAATTTACTGAAAAATCCATTTACAACAATTGGAGGACAGGTGCTATCTTATACATGCAAGATATAAGAAATTGTTCATTTAATTTTACTTAACTCCCTAATCTCATCTATTCAACTATGTTGGGAATGCTCTGAAGAGCCACTTTATCAAAATGAGTGGGAAGTGATTAATTTAGAAACTCTATGAGATACTCATTCTATAGACGGCTAACTAAAATGTAGTCTGTAACACTGTTATAGGAGAGAGAAAAAAACAATATCATCTCTAGGCATAGCACATGAGACAACTGTGTTGTTTTATATATCCATTATCTATCTTTCTCTCTCTCTCTCTGTCTCTTTATCTCAAAAAATACACACACACAGACACACATACACACAGAGTAAAGATTTGGGCTTATGACCTAAATTGGACCAATCGTGGCATCCTTCATACCAACCTCATAGATCCCACAGTCCAGTAATAAACATGTCAGCCAAGGTGTATCAACCAGAATCCTTTCCCAGCATTTTTATAAGGGAAACCTATGAGAAGATCCCCTTCCCTTTGATACTAAGCTTTAAGAATAAAAGCAGAGGTGACTACAGTCCTATTTCTCAGAGATAACCAGACTAACAGAATAAAGTTAACACTCAGAGAGAAGGAGAGAAGCATAAAGAGATTGCAAATGGTGTTTTATTCCTAAATGATCCAATACATTTGGCAGGAAGTTTGTAATTTATGGATAAAAGGAGACTTCCCTTCTAAATCTATTTCAGGAATAACTCTTGAAATCCTACCATCATTCCCGCTGTTTTGATCATGTTCATTCCATCAGTAAATTATAATAACAATAATATTAGGGAAGTTTATTAAGCTCTAATTAGGTATTCTTAACTTTTCTAATTCTCATATTATGAGAGATGTCTTCTATTTATATACATTTCACATATATGAGATAGAGAGATTGGGTGGCTTAAAAAACAGAAATTTATTTTCTCACAGTTTTGGAAGCTGAGAGGTCCAAGATCAATATGCCAGAAGAGATGGTGTCTGGTAAGAGTTCTTCTTTTGGGGAGCAGACAGCTGTCTTCTCACTGTGTACCCACATGACTTCTTCATTGGGAGCAAGGGATCGAGTGAGAGAAAGAGAGAAAGCATGTTCTTGTGTTTCCTGTTATAAGGACACCAATCCTAACAGATCAGAACCTCACCCTTATGACCTCATCTAACATTTACCACCTCCTCATAGGACTTATCTCCTAATATAGTCACATTCAGCTTCCCCATGCTGAATATAAGTATTCAGTTTATAGAAACAAAGAACAAACAAATAAAAACTATAGGATAAGATAAATTCAGCTGTAAGACAATACAGGACTATATCATTAGCTGAAATAAGGTCTCCCACAATTTTGGTGATATAAAAATAGATTTTAATGAAATACAGATTTCATAAGGTAGTTCCTTCACCTCTTGTACATTACATTTTACCTAACTTAGGCTGGGGGAATCACAGAATATATAATTATGCAAATTAATACATAGGATAAAGAAAGGCCAACAACTTACTAAATTACAGCCAGATATCTAAACTGGCAGCTGGTATCTTGGTGAGAAAAATATAAAAGCACTGAGCCAAAACACATCCATCTTCTCAGAGAGCTGAATTAAAAAAAGAAGAAAGGGCTTGTTACATGATCTTCAGAGCCCATGATCTGTTAGATTGATGGAGAACTGAGTGAATGGTTCTCCCTTTCCTGTTCCTATTTTCAACTGATGAGGAGAAATACAAGTTTTATGACTGAACATCATAAAATTATGATAATGATGGAATCTATTTCCTGAAACCATATTTCTACAGATATATAATTTTGAAATCAAGAAGAAAAATTAGCATGTCAGTATCTTTTAATTCAGGGTCACATCCAGACATAATGCAGGATAATTTTAGTCAACTCTAGGAAGATGCTAGAATTTCCATGTCTAGAATAAAATTGTGGTCAGCCCAGTGCAGTGGTTCTTAAGTTTGTTTTACATTATAATCATTTGGGAGCTGTTAAAAAATACCCAGTGCCTGCTTACCAACCCAGATCAATTAAATCAGAGTCTCTGAGGATGAGACCTGACTTTTTAATTTTTTTCTATTTTTTTTTGAAGATTTTATTTATTTATTTGACAGAGAGAGATATCACAAGTAGGTGGAGAGGCAGACAGAAAAAGAGAGGAGGAAGCAGGCTCCTCGCTGAGCAGAAAGCCCGATGTGGGACTCAATCCCAGGACCCCGGGATCATGACCTGAGCCGAAGGCAGAGACTTTAATCCACTGAGCCACCCAGGCGCCCCAGAGACCTGACTTTTTAAAAAGCTTTCTGGATAATTCTATTGTGCAGAAAACTAATAGCCTGTTGTTGAGGAGCCATGGCCTAACTTAGCAGCCAATTAAATTCATTCATCTGACATTGGAAGACCTAGCCTGTATTGACTAAGCTATTCTTTTTTAAAAATTTTTTTTAAGATTTTATTTATTGGGGCACCTGGGTGGCTTATTCAGTTAAGAATCTGCCTTTGGCTCAGGTCATGATCCCAGGGTCCTGGAATTCAGCTCCATTATGGGCTCCCTGCTAGCTGGGGAACCTGCTTTTCCCTCTCCTTTTGCCCCTCCCCCTGCTTGTGTGCTCTCTCTCCCAAGTAAATAAATAAAATCCTTTTAAAAAATTGTTTATTTATTTATTTATTTGTGAGCGCGCGCGCGCGTGCGTGAGAGAGAGAGAGAGAGAGAGAGAGCATAGAGGGAAAGTGCCAATATTTGGGTGCAGAAATTTCATGTAAAGATGGACAAAGCTCACTGAAGAATCATCAAGACCTAAATAACAAGTTAAAGAAAATCAAGTATTACTGAGTGGCAACTGAAGATCTAAACCTATAGGATGTATAAATTTCTGGGACTAAATGAAGATTATGGACATCTAATGTTGTTTTTTATTTGTAAATTCTACTGAGGCAATAGGTCTTACTAAGTGCTCCTTGAAAAACTATCTGAGGGATATAATCATAAGCAGCACTAAAGCAGGGAATTCAATACAGCTAAGATCTCAAATTTCAATCAAGTATCCCTTCAGGAACTCAAGTATGTAGATAAAAAAGATCTGTTCTCTCTTGGGCAGATTGGCAATGATGAGGAGGATCCCATCCTGGGCTGCTTCTCAGCACACTGTTGAATAGGGAGGAAAAAGTTGTTGCCATCTAAAGTGAAAGCCTCCTTTTCCTGTTTCCCAGGCATTCTGAGATTTACATATGATTTCTATAATCCTTTAGGGATGATGCCTTTACCGTAATCAACTTCTGTTTCACCCTCAAAGAAGGTAGGCACAGCAGGATGCTGAAGCATTCAGATTTTCTTATCCCAAGTAAGCAAGTGAAGCTATTAAAATCCTCAAGCAAGTATTTTTGCATAGAGTAGTATTTAAGGAACTTGACTTTCTAGCAAAATGTAGTTGAGGAAGAAAAAACAATAGGCAAAAAGATGAGCTAGAAAACCATGGTAAAAACTATTCCAAGGCAGTGAGGACTTAAACTATCCATCTACACACACACACACACACACACACACTGGAGGCTATAGGGATTATTTAATAAAAATATAACAGGATGGTGAGTTGAAAAGCTTTTTTGTGGCATCAAGACACAATACAGGTGACATTCCAAAATGGATACAATGTCAAAACAAAAATTGCTAAAAGAGGGGACAATAACTTAAATTCTTAAATACCCTACTTACATACGGGCTATAAGTGTGTTGGAAGTTAGGGGTTTTGAAGAAGATTTGTGTAGAGAGCTGTTAGGTTGCTATGAGTCCTTCTACTGCAGCACCTCATCCACCCAACTTCCACCACAGAGAGCTGGAAAAGGTTCAGCCTCCACCACAGTCAAGAGAGAGGTTAGCAGGAAGTCTCACTGCAAAATGGGAATATGTATTTCCTGCAGGTTGAAGGACAGAGGCCTAATGACTGATTCATGCCCCTTAATCATGAGTAACTGATTTGGTAGTACTTTGATAGCAGATTGAGGGGGAGACTGATGCTACATTATGTAATTTGAATACCCGGTGTTCATGAGGCAAATTATGCATGTGTCCTGTGGACTAGATATCAGCCATACGAGGTAGAGTATCTCTTATCTGGGTTATCTCAGGTCCCATTCTAAAGGCCATATATAGCAACAAATAGATCTCACTAGAGAGAATTTGCTAGAGAATCTGGAGGTATCATCAGATTCCTAGGGATTGGGGAAGACGGTAGCAATCAGTGAGAACAGTTATGAATTCTGTGTGATGGGAACATCCACGAAAATATGTGTGTTGGAAAGAGAAAGGGTAAGTGTTGTGGTTTCCAGAGAACCCACAGAAGTTGTATATCCAGGACCAGGAACAATAAGAAATAACTTTCTTCTCTTTCTTTTTCCACTTCTGCCTTCCTGTGCTTTAACTGTTAAGGAGCCAAAAACACCAGTTAGGAAACCAAGGGAGCAGAATCATAAAATAGATGGTCAGGGAATGAGGAAAAAAAAAGTCAACTCAGTGTCCTCAGCTATAGATATCTTACCTGCAAGTTGGAGGAAGGGAGAAGCCTCAATATTTAATCAGTATCAGAGTTTGAATTTTCACTAAGGCTAGAGATTTTTAAGTTACTGAATTAAGAATGTGACCACAAGTCAGTTTATTGCTTAAGAATAAACAGAGACGTCATGGGTCCTGTATGAATTTTATCTGAGAATAAGGAAACATTAGCTCTGCAGAATGAGTTTAAAAGGATTGTGAGACAGAAAAAAAAAAAAAAAAGTTTTTCAATTGTGCTCTGTGAGCATTGCCTATGCAATCTAAGTTTACAAAACTCAACATCAATAATTATCTAATTTTTATAATCTGACCAAGGAAGGCACAGACTAATAATTAAATTTTATTTCTTTGTAGTATTTTATAATTTCACATATTCATTTATTTGAATATGTATCCTGAAAATAGAGTAAAAATAAGTTTCTCTATTTTACAGAAGAATAACCTGAAGATCAAGTTCATAAGTGACATATCCAAGATATTACACATGTTGGAGTAGGTTAAGTTAGGACAAGAACCTAGATACACTGTCTCTAAATTTTACTTAACAGCATAGCTCCTTATGTAAGAAGTAGCCTTTGAAATTTCCCTAAAAGCTGTTTCCATTAATTCATTCAGTAAAAATTATTGATCTTCCACATATCAGGCATTGTTGGGGATTCATTATGGAAAAAATCAGAGAATTTCATTACTCTCATGGAACTTCCATTCTAATACAGAGGAGCAAGCAAGGAATAAATAGAAGAAACAAATTTAATGATTCATCAGATGGCAAATTTTGTTAAAATATAAAGTAGGATATGAGGATGAGGACAGATAAGAGTGAGAGTTGCTGTATGTTGTGTAGGTTATAGGACCTGAGAGGAGAGATGCTTACCAGCAGAGGCCACTGTGGCTGGAACAGAATAAGCGTAGGCCTTTTAAGACCAGGTAAAGAATTTGACTTCACTATGAATACAACAGGAAACCATTTAAATGGTTTCAGCAGAGGAGTGATTTTGCCTAGCTCACCTTTCTTTTTTTCTTTTTTTTTTTTTTTCCCCCGTTTTTCTTTCTTTTAACAGACATTCTGGCTAATATGTAAGGATAAACTCTAGCAGGCCATGGTTGGAGTGGGAAGACAAGTATGGAAGCTATTGCAATACCCAGGCAAGAGCTAGGGCGGTTGTGGAGATAAAGACAAGGGTTGATGATTGTCTTTCAATTTTGGTTCCATAGACAGTCCTTAGCCAGCTCCAAGCTTCACTTCCTTAGGTCATATTTGTGCAATTTATAACAGAATACCTTCTTGGAAAAAAAAGTTTGCTCTTTATGTCCAAGGATATTCTTTATTCCCTATGTTGTGAAATATGAAATCCTTTACCTCCTTACCATTACAAGTAATCCTTGACCACCCTTGTAACTCACTCTACCTTTTCACCCTCTTAGCAACTTTCACTGAATACTACATATTTTGTCTGTAGCACTTATTGGAAATTGTGATTATACATTTATTTATGTGTTTATGTGGTCATTGGTTGTGTGGTTATTTCTTTCACTAAACGTTAAGTTTTTCTTTAAATTTGAGTTAGTTAACATACAGCGTAATATTAGTTTCAGGTATACAATTTAGTGATTCAACACTTCCATACAACACCTGGTCCTCTCACTAAACTTTAAGCCTTTAAAAAACAGGGTCTATTACTGGTTTGTTCACTTTTGTATACAGAGTGCTTGACATACAAGTTGACACAAAGTAACATTTTCAGTTCTGCAATTATTACTCAGAATTAAGAGACTGGAGTTGAGGAAATGGGAAAGATTGAAAGGCAACTTGAATGTATTTATTACCGTAACTTCCCAGAAGGATCACTAGCAGACTTACAAGAAAAGAAATAAACAGTCTTGACAAAAGTGAGAGTTTGGATAATCCATGAATTTCATTTCACATCACTTTCCAATTTTATAAGGTTTTCGCTCCACTGTGGAATTTCAGGAATGGTCACAGAAAGGTAAAATTCTCATGAGTGAGAGAAATGAGTACCTTCTTTGCTCTGGCTTCCATGTACAAGAAGGAACCAGAAAACTTTGAAGCTATTCTAAGAATATACTTCTTTGGTAGGAAGGCTGACTGCGCATAAAGCCTGGCTCCTGCTGCGGGGCTAGAATCTTGAGAATAATTTAGCTTTTCAGAAAAAAAAAAAAAAGATATTGTGTATGTGCCACAAAGTCTAGTCTGAGATTTTATTTTGTTTGTTATTTTTCTGAAAAAGAAACTATTCCATTTTCTGAATCAACTTCAGATTTTTAAAAATATAACAGCTTTATTGAGTTAAAATTAAAATACTATGATATTTACCCTCTGAAAGTACAAAATTTAGTGGCTTTAGTGTATTCACAGAGTTGTCCAACTCTGGCCATTATCTATTTTAAGAATATATTTATCACCCCCTGCAAAGAAACTGTACCCAATAGCAGTCACTCCCCATTTCTCCCTTCCCTCAATCTCTGGCAACTGCTAATCTACTTTCTCTCCATGTGGGTTTGCCTGTTCTGTACATTTCACATAAATGGAAACATAATGTATGGACTTTCATGATGGACCTCTTTCATTTAGCATTATGCTTTCAAGACTCATTCTTGTTGCAGCATAGATCACTATTGCATTCCTTTTAATTGGTAAATAATAGCCCACTGTCTAGATATACCACATTTGTTTATCTATTAATCAGCTGATGGACATTTGATTTGTTTCTACTTTTTGGCGATTATGAATAATGCTGCTATGAACTTTTTTTTCTTTTTTTTTTGCTGCTATGAACTTTTGTGTACTAGCTTTATGTGACCATATTTTTTTTATTTCTCTTGGATACAGAACTAGGAGTAGAATTGGTGGTTCATATACCAACTCTTATGTTTAACATTTTGAGGACTACCCAACTATTTTCCAAAGTGACTGTACTGTTTTAACATCCCCATCAGCAATGTATAAGGGCTCTAATTTCTTCACATCTTCACCAAGACTAGTTATTGTCTGTATTATTATTATCGTTATTATTACAATCCTAATGGGTACCAAGGTGATATCTCATTGTGTTTTGATTTGCATTTTTAGTGACCATTATCTAGCCCAGTATCACTAAGATTTACTCATAAGTTTTCTTACAGTTTTAGCTTCTTACCTTTAGGTCTATGATCCATTTGCAGTTAATGTTTGTATGTTATGTGAAGGAGAGGCCCAAACTTATTCTTGTGCATGTGGACATCCAGTTGTCATGGGGTCATTTGTTGGAAAAAACCTGTTCTTTACCCATTGAATTTCCGTGACTCCTTTGTCAAAATACAATTGACTATAAATGTAAATCTGTTTTTCTGGACCCTCAACCCTGTTCTTTTATATATCTGGCCTTATACCACACTATCCTGACTACTGTAAGTTTATAATTGGAACATGTAAGCCCTTCAACTTTGCCCTTTATCAAGATTGTTTTGCATTTTCCAGTGAAAGTTCAACTTAACTTGTCAATTTCTGCAAAACAGGCAGCTAGGATTCTGAAAGACATTATTTTCAATCTCTACTTCAAATTGGGGAGTATTTATCTGAAAAGTATTGTCTTCCAATCCATGAACATGTGCTGTTTTTCCATGTATTTAGATCTTTAACTTCCTTCAACAATGCTTTGTAGTTTTCAGATACAAGTCTTGCACCTTATAAAATTTTTGATACTATTATAAGTGGTTTCATTTTATTAATTTTATTTTGGATTATTTATTGATAACATGCAGAAATATAATCGATTTTTGTCTGTAATCTTGTATCCTGTGGCCTTGTTAAAGCATATGTAGTTTCTATATGTACTGCATGTCCTTGTTAATTTTAAATCAAATATTGAATAATTAGCAAAACTTCTACTGTTATGCTTTTTAAAAAATTAGACCTTAAACAGTTAACAAAACTAAAAGACAACTGACAGAATGGGAGAAGATATTTGCAAATGACATATCAGATAAAGAGCTAGTATCCAAAATCTATAAAGAGCTTAGCAAACTCAACACCAAAAGAACAAAGAATTCAATCAAGAAATGGGCAGAGGACATGAACAGACATTTCTGCAAAGAAGACATCCAGATGGCCAACAGACACATGAAAAAATGCTCCACATCACTCGGTATCAGGGAAATACAAATCAAAACCACAATGAGATACCACCTCACACCAGTCATAATGGCTAAAATTAACAAGTCAAGACATGACAGATGCTGGCGAGGATGTGGAGAAAGGGGAACCCTCCTACACTGCTGGTGGGAATGCAAGCTGGTGCAACCACTCTGGAAAACAGCATGGAGGTTCCTCAAAAAGTTGAAAATAGAGCTACCCTGTGACCCAGCAATTGCACTACTGGGTATTTACCCTAAAGATACAAACGTAGTGATCTGAAGGGGCACGTGAACCTGAATGTTTATAGCAGCAATGTCCACAATAGCCAAACTATGGAAAGAACCTAGATGTCCATCAACAGATGAATGGATAAAGAAGATGTGGTATATATCTACAATGGAATACCAAGCAGCCATCAAAAGAAATGAAATCTTGCCATTTGCGATGACGTGGATGGAACTAGAGGGTATTATGCTTAGCGAAATAAGTCAATCAGAGAAAGACAACTATCATATGATCTCCCTGATATGAGGAAGTAGAAATGCAACATGGGGGCTTGGGGGGTAGGAAAAGAATAAATGAAAGAAGATGGGATCAGGAGGGAGACAAACCATAAAGACTCTTGATCTCACAAAACAGAGGGTTGCTGGGGGGAGGGGAGGTTGGGAGAGGGTGGTGGGGTTATGGACATTGGGGAGGGTATGTGCTATGGTGAGTGCTGTGAAGTGTGTAAACCTGGCGATTCACAGACCTGTACCCCTGGGGCTAAAAATACATTATATGTTTATAAAAAATTAAAAAATTTAAAAAAATTAGACCTTATAATAATTTAAATGAAGTATTTCTCTAATACCTTTGGCTTCTGTAACCATCAGCAAATATTTTCAATAAGATGCTATAAAAAGCAAAATGGATACCAAAGCATACCCCATGTGATCCTTGCTCCCTACAAGCACATGATCTATTGGAAGAGATGATGGACACCTGTAAATGTCTTTATGCTATGTTACAGGCCCCATATTTAATGTATATATAACAGTAATTTATTTATTTTTTAAAGATTTATTTATTTATTTGAGAGAGAGAGAGAGAGCAGGGTGGGAGGAGAGGGAGAGAAAGAATCTTGAATAGGCTTCCCACTTTACAGGGAGCCTGACACAGTGCTCGATCCCACAACCCTGAGATCATGACGTGAACCAAAATCAAGAGTGAACGCTTAACTGACTGAGCCACGCAGGCAGCCCTTACTTTCTTTTTAAGATACAGCTACCTCCCTTTATATGCTTAGAAATAAACCTTTTTTTTTATCTGGCTTCAATTTAGAATTGCTATTAAATAAGTTTTAAGTATTTACTGTGTCCAGCAATATTAATTGCAAAATAGCAGCATGGTGCCACAGTGAGACATAAGTAGACACATGGCACTCACAAAGTTAGCATACATGCAAAGTGAGGATTAACAGTGGATGTACTTTATCTTATCTTCTTTTTACAATATATATGTAGTTTGTTATTATTTATAATATTGTTATAACAACCCGAAAGACATTTGGATTTTAAACTTTCAGCTGACAAAAAAAATACTATCACTTATGCTTAGTTAATATTTCAAGTGCCTATTAGTTATTTGTTATAAAAACTTTAAAATAACTATAATGTTTAAAAATATTTTAAAATATATAATGCAGTTATTCTTTACCATTGCTCTCTAAATTTAGGTACACGTAGACTATATTAGCCAAGTATAAACGTGCTATTGATATTTTCATCATATCTATTAAATAAAGTGAAGCTACTTTAACTTACCACTTCTTTCACCTCCACCTCCACTCCGTTCCCACAAGACTTAGTCCTACAGGGTCTGCTCATCTTTGGAGCATTAGTTTCTGTAATAGTGTCTGGCATGTGAGTAATAAGTGTTTCTTAAATTACTGAAAAAACTGAGAGAGGGAATATCTTCTGAAGTTTTGAGGAAAAATAAAATTGAGTATTAAGAGAAGTTTCCAAAGAGAATATTAGGCAAAAAGAGATGCGTAAGATCTCCATGATCAGAAAAGAAAAGAGTGGGGGCATTTGAGATGTGAACAAGGCTACAGAAGTGAGAAGGCGATTGAATCCGATGAAAAGGGAGAAGATAAGTTTGATTGGATTGGAGACAGGTGTGGGCTTTTATCTGGTCTCCCGCCAAATCAGTGCTGTTGGGTTTGTTTCTTTTTTTTAAATTAAGTTTTATTGGATCATAGCCATATCCAAGTGTTTATGTATTATCCATGACTGCTTTTGTGCTCTAGTGATTGGTACTGAATAGTCAGGACAGAGACCATACACTGTATGACCCACAAAGCCTAAAGTGTTTACTCTCTGGCCTTTTATAAGAAAAGTGTGCTAGCTCCTGGATTAGAGCTTCCACAAAAGCAAATAGTGGAGAATAAGATTAGAGAGTTATCATGATGTTGGAATGCAGAACATTTGAAATTATGGCTAACGAGTTTGGATTCTATTTGTGTTTAATACTGATCAGAACAATGTGGATCAAATTGATGGATCACCCTGGCAGCAACATGTAAGGCAGACTACAACAGTGAAAGAAGACACTCAGGAAGAACAATTAGCTAACTGCTCAATGTGGAAGATGGTCAGGACCTGAGTTATGCTGGCAGAAGCTGGCGAGGGGAGAAAGGATGATGATGGTAAAGAGAATGACAGAAAAGGACAGATGCACAGATCCATACGTGCTCAAGAAGATTCACTGACAATGTGGGGAATGGATGGAAAAAGATGCCAATAACGATTCCAGGTTCTCAATAGTAGGTTACTGGAGGAATAACTGCTCCTGCTAGAAACTGAGAGAACCACAGAATACGTTGGCTTCAAAGGAATGATTTTGACTTTTTATTATAAGCCACGTTACTTGATGATATAGAAATGTCTGGATAGAAATGTCTGTCAGGTAATCAGAAATGTGATGCTAGAGACAGAGGTGAGGACTGAAGCAGCAGTATTGATTTGATAGGCAGTGGTTAAAACTGAGAGAATAAATGAGATCTCTGAGGGAGAGCTGGCAATGGCACAACAGGGGTTTGGGGTGGAGGGGTGGAGGAAGGAACCGGTCATAGTGCTAGGAAGTGCTCACTCCTAATGGGTACAAGGAAGAAATGGTGCCACCTCAAAGGTAGCAAGAATTTTATGGACAGAGCACAGCATTACATTATCCAGAAAACAGTTTCAGGATCCACTTAAATTTTACTTGAGTATCTAATCAAAATACAAAGGAGTTTATGAGCAACTCATAATCTACTGAAGAAACAGTTCTAAATAGGAAAAAAAAGGAAGAATTTTTACAGAGATAGGAAAATTTTATTATAAAATCATGGGGGAAAGAAGTAACTTTATATTAGGAAGTTAAAGAATGTTTCATAATGACTCTTTGGTCCCTTTAAGGGAGATTTTTGTGAACAGAAAAGATGATCTAGGAATTGCTTTGGTTTTAAAATTAGTGTATAATTTATTAAAGTTTCAAATCAAAATATCTACTTTCTTATTAACGTTTTAACTTTTTAAGCCTTTAGCCATCAGTCTCTCTTTTCCTCTCAGTCTCACTGTCCTCCTTCTGTTTTAATAATCATTTTAAAAACTTTGAATAAATTTGGTTTCATTTAAAGAGTTAAACACCTTCAAATATTATAAACTGCAGTTGTAAGTTAAGTTTATATGATCACCTTTGTATGATTAACAAAATGTCCCAAGTATTCTAATTCATAAATATATGGTTTCTTAAGTTTGAGCATAAGCTCCAATACAATAAATAAACTTAATAAAATTTCTACTTAAAATAGCATCTAAATTATTCAGTCATATATTCCTCCAATTAGGCATATTATGAGTAAGATATTTTACTTTACTAGTACATAAAATAGTAATATGCCTAAAATCAAGATATTAATATGTCTGGTTTCATTCTCTTAAAAATTTCTGTTATTAATTTGCAATCCCTCTAGATTTGAAAGAATCTTTTCAATTAAAGTAATAATAAGGTAATCCTCAGCAATTTGGGGGATACTGAGCCAAGATATTAACAGGCTTTTGTTCAGGATTATACTGGACTATCCTGAGGTCTAGAAATCATCTTTAACATAACTTTATAAATTGAAAGGACTTATGTGATATGGATCTCTGATCTAATTATGTTATGTCTGTAACCCTTCCACATTTGTACATGACTTGATTGAATTTTACATATTTTTTGACTCCTTAAGATACATAAATGCTTTTTTTTTCTACTTCAAAGACCTTTAAACTTGATGGAATCTTTTACTTTTTTACATCCTCTAAATCCACACAATTATTATGTATTAAAACTGACAGCCAAGTTAATTCTCATATATCTCATTGAACTGATATGTTCAGAAAATATGAAGTCACACGAAATCCAGGGCTCTGTGATACTTTCTGTATCAGCGCCTTTGTGGAAGTAAAGCAAAAGTAGTTGCTGAGTGAAATAAGTCAAACAGAGAAAGTCAAGTATCATATGGTTTCACCTATTGGTGGAGCATAACAAATAATATAGAGGACAAGGGTAGATGGAGAGGAGAAGGGAGTTGAGGGAAATTGGAAGGGGAGGTGAACCATGAGAGACTATGAACTCTGAAAAACAACCTGAGGGTTTTGAAGGGGCGGGTGGGAGGGTGGGGGAACCAGGTGGTGGGTATTAGGGAGGGCACAGATTGCATGGAGCACTGGGTGTGGTGAAAAAACAATGAATACTGTTACGCTGAAAATAAATAAAAAATTTAATTAAAAAAAAAAGAACATGTATAATAAAAAAAAAAAAAAAAGTAGTTGATGTGACTGGGGAAAGTGGCTCACATTTTGAAGACATTGTATACCAAACTGCAGAGTTTGGATTTTATCCCAGGTTACAGGTTTTGGAGTGTGTGTGTGTGTGTGTGTGTGTGTGTAGAGTTTTTAAAACGTGTATTTTATAAAATATGATGTCAAGCATATACATCTGAAATTGTTCCTTACATAGGAATCTAGTCTCTATGTTATCTTATGTCACATAGGCTTTTATTGAATTGTAAAACTGATAGGTTGCAAAAGAATGAACTTAATATTGAATAAATTTCCCCTGGAAAATTTCTTTATCTCTTCTTTATGATTCTGTATTCTCTTGGTTTTAATAAATCTAGGTTTATGATTCTGTATTCTCTTGCTTCCTATATTTATACCCCTCCTGTTTGAGAAGGTGCTTTGTATTTTATGGCTTAAATGGGGAGCAAGATTTTTATTATCTGATTAACCCTGACTATGGGATATATAGATTATGTACCAGTCAGCACTCCTAGTCATCTCCTAAAGATCTTGCAGAAATATCTGGTTTTTAAAAATATGAATAGTTATTCAAATGTAATAATATTATGATTTAAACTGCTTTGAATGAGGCTGAATTCCTCTAAGAAATTAGGTGGAAGAAATTGGCTTATCTCTTTCTTTTGTGGTGGTTTGGTCCAAGGAAAGTGAAGTACGAAATTAAGTAGTCAGCAAATACTTGACTGCCTGTTATATGCCAAACACTATTTCAGGCACAAAGGACATAGCAGTGTACAGAATACAGAAAAATAAACAGTCCCTACCCTGGGTGGTTGGGTAGGGTTTCATTCTGATATATATACTTTGTATGTGTGTGTGTATACTCTGTATGTCTGTGGATATATATATGTGTGTGTGTGTGTGTGTGTATGTATGTGTGTATATCAGATAAGTTTCATGCATCTCATGAATGTATATGATGATTAGTGCTTTAAAGAAAAATAAGGCAGGGAAGGAAAACAGTAAATATGGAGGATGTGGTGGGGTGTTGGAGTGGTGGGTCACATACTAGTAGGGTACCAGAGAAGACCTCGAAGAGAAGATATTGGTATGTGGGGAGACTGCAGTTGGTGAAGGAAGGAATCAGAGGAAAACACCTTACAGGCAGAGGAAACAGCAAAAGACAAATTCAGAGGTGTGATGGGCCAAGCATCCTGTCCTCAAGGAACCAAGGGGAAGAGGCTTTATCTAGCTACATCAGAAAAGAGTAGCAAAAGGTAAGGGAAGAGAGGTAGCTGGGAGGGAGCAGACCTTGCAGGATTTACATGTGAGGATTTGGGTGTTTACTCTGAGATGGTAGGTAAGCCATTGGAGAGTTTTGAAAATGGGAAGGATATTATGTGGCTTTTTAACAGGATCAAGGCTATAAAGTGAGTGGGAAAAGCTAGGATATACAACCAAGCAATCTCTCTTCACACTTTGCCAATGCAATCAGCATAATTCAGTGAAGCAATCATAGAGAACTGGAAGTTTGGGAAATCTGGGTTTTAGTTTCTTACTGGCACCAGGTCATGTAGTTATGAGTGAGTATATATTGTTCTGGCCAAAGTAAGTAGGTAATATGTACATTTTTTCAAGTTTTAAATTCTTCATTCTGCATCCTCAAAATGTTGAACCACATAAAAACAGATTTGGAATCATATGAACCTTTCTCCTATATGAAATACACTTACATGATTCACTTTTTTATAATGTTATAAAATAACAATAAATAACAAAGCTCTAGGAAATTACCAAAATGGAATCTATAAAGTCAAAGTGTTGAAAAGCAATCAAACAAAACTAAGCTCATTTTGTTAGTCTCACCCTAAGGTTTAAAGTTCATGTATACAATTAGAGTAGAAGAGTGCAGTAAAATATATTCTTGCATTTTCATCTCCTGTTGATGGGTAGAATGGAGAAAAAGGAGAAAAATGAGTTAAGTGTTCATTTTCTTTAGAAGTACCCAATTATTCTTTAATATGCAATCTTGAGATTGATTCTACTCCTTAGGCTAGGCTACAAAGTTTGAACTGCTCTAGAAGGAAGAAAATTGGTGTTTCCTTTAAGAATCTTTTTGCCTTAAAGAATGTTGGCAGGAAGATGACAGCTTTTGCACAGGTCTGCCCTCAGCTAATACATAGACAACTACAGGGACCCAAAGCAGTAATACTCCTGAACAATCTCACAGGTATGTCTACAGCCTCTTGCCCTCACTAGTCTCACAAAACATTTCTGAAATTTGTGCCCACCATATATAGGAAGGGAAAGGATGTTATATTAAATGCTACCTGTATGTTATTAATATAACCATATATACTCTGATGGTTATAGCCATTGATGTGGACACAAAAGTTCCTTTCTGATCAATGGTACTTTGTTTATATAAAATGATACTCTTTCTGTAGAGATAGACACAGTTTATATATTATTTTAGCTCCCAGAACTTGCTCGAAGTTTCTGCTCAAAATGGGTTACCAGTGCCTGCCATTAAATAATCACCTGAAGATTTTGTGAAAATTATAAAACTATGAACAGACAACCAAGACAATGGTGTCAAATTCTCTGAGAACATGTATTTATCGGGATATATATTTTAATAATGTCAGCTTGGGGGATATGGAGGGGCAGTTCATTCTTATTGCCTTGCGAATTGACATACTGACCGTGAGTGCTCAGTGCACACCTAGGATAGTTCAATGTGGGCAATGGGAAGAATTTATATACCACATTCTGACTCTCCTAATCTGTTGCCTCCTTTTTCAAAGCAAGTGAAGCCCTATAAGTAGCTACACAAGCAACTTCAGCTTATTTGGGAAACACTGAACTGAGAGTTTGGTTACCTCTGAACTTTGCAGCACTTTCAGAAAACAGATGAACTCCAGTGGCTTCAAAGAATTCATGGACATTTCAAAACCCAGTTTCAGGTAGCACTTTATACACTGTAAGGACCTAGCTCAATCACCTATAATATTTCATGTCAGAAAAGTGTATTAATGGATGCACTATGTAGTCCCAAGCATTAAACATTTTATAGTTAGGTTTCACTGTTCATTACTTTTGCACTAACAGTCATTTTTTTCATATCTAGCTTGATTTTTCTTTCCTTAGAAGATGACAAATTTTCTACTTTTACATACTTTTTTACTGACAGTTTCTTGTCTCCTTTTATTAATGTTTAAGTTTTCAATTTTCTGCCCTAATGTGCCCATATAAGAGTAGCTTGATTCATTAACATCAGAGGGAGAAAATGAAAACACAGTAAAATTTTTGCCAAGTTTACTTCCTATTTCTTTGAATGTAAATTGAAAATATTAGCAATCATAGACTCAGCCACTAAAGTTTTCATCACAGTTTAATATAAGTGAACACAATAGATAGGGTTACATTTTCTTTCTTTTTTTTTTTTAAAGATTTTATTTATTTATTTGATAGACAGAGATCACAAATAGGCAGAGAGGCAGGCAGAGAGAGAGAGGAGGAAGCAGGCTCCCTGCCAAGTAGAGAGCCCGATGCGGGGCTCAATCCCAGGACCTTGGGATCATGACCTTAGCCGAAGGCAGAGGCTTTAACCCACTGAGCCACCCAGGTGCCCCTGGGGTTACATTTTCAATCCCCCCACTATTCTCTTTTTTGAAAATGGGTCAAAATCTTAGGATATATTCATGTAGACTGACTCATTTTATAAACTTCAGTAAAACTTATATACATAATTGCATAGTTATATGTATTATATAAATTAAATCATATAATTACATATTTTATGAATACTGTAGATAAAAATACAGTTATGATATAAAGGATATTTTTGTGTTTTTAAGATCTTGTTCCTTGAAAATGAAGATGAATCAGTCATTTGATTTACAACACCTGGTGCACATAGCAGATACTAAATAAGTATTGGGTGACTGAGGGGAGAATGGAACAGGTGGGTGGTCAAATGAACAGATGTTATACACGTTATCTTTTCTAACCTAACTGCAGACCAGGAGAAGAGGATAAGTCAGTAATACTTGGGTCTTTTTTTAAAAAAAACACAAAAACTTTTCAATCTCTTAATATGTAGCTTACTTTTCTATACCAGTAATCACAAAGTGGTATAATTAAAAGTACTCTATGAAATTGTGTGCCCAGTATGTACTACTTCCTCAGAAAGAAAATGGTAATACAGATACTGTCCAAGTAATTTTATGGGACTGGACCATCAGAATGGTATTTTCATGATATTTCCTAAGTCTGTGCATTTCAAATGCCTTGAAAGTTCTGCTGTGCTATGGAATATTAGAATTCCTCATGGCTGAGAAATTCTGTCTATCCTGATGTTTCTTCTTTGGCCAAAGATGTCTAGATGATTCTTCTTACTTTCTATTTCTATATAAGATAGATAGTGAATCTTCTATATTTAAACCTGTGTTATGAAAAGGAGGAAAATAAAATGTGCATTATAAAAGAAGAAATATCAGGAACAACAGGTTTAAGTCTTAAGTCTTAACACAAAGTTGCCTTTCTCACTGGACATATTAAGCACTACTAAATAGATAACATTACAAGATTCTAGTTACATTTAAAACATGAATGATTGTGTATTTTTCTGTATTTATTATTTTCATTAAAAAATTATATAAGGGAATTTATAAATGTATAAACTCCTGATATGTCTAAGAGAAAATACATAAGTTAATGGCAAAATGCAGGTTTTAAAAACTTGTTTAAATTTAGCAAAATTATAATACTAAAATACAGATTAAAATTTAGCCTTTTAAATAAGCATTTGGAGTGTTATGAAAGTCAAGAGTTGACAGTGATGGTGTAATTCTCCCTACTGATTTAGGAGTAAGATTACATAATTGGTAATCAAGGCAATTTGTGTTTTTCTGAAATAAAATCCTGCACACTGAATTGGATCTATGAAGACTAGCATTTTTTTTCTAAATCCAGGAAAAATTATTTTTAGTCCATCTAAATTATTTTATGCTAAGATTTTAGTAGTCCTTAGATACAATAAACTGTATAGCTTCTTTGGAAAAAAAAAGCTGTAATTTCTGCCTAAATGTATCTAACTTTCAGACAGCAATAAATGTCAGAAGAAAAACCATATTTTTTGCATATTGTGAATATGTCCTTGAATTTACATAAAATACTGCAGTAAGTTGTGACTGATGTGAAAAACAAAACAGGTCTAAAAGGTCTTGAGTATACTATAAAAATAAACTTCTAACACCATACCAGTTGTAAACTAAAACCCCCACTTATAAGTCAAAGTCAACTGGAATGTTGGCTTGATGATAATAATGAGTTGCAGCACCTAATACCACCTGTTAGAGGATGGATTAATCAAAAATTTAGATTATACCAATAGAACCAATACCAAGGATTGGATCCCAAAGTTACCAGACAATTTAATTTGGTACCATGTCCAAACTTAGTACTATTTGCAACTTCATTTTCCTCCATTTTATAGCCCAAATCTACATTCCAGTTTCAAGAACTACATGTTCCTCCCGGAATTCATACTGTCCTTCCTCACCTCCTTATCTGTGCTTGTTACCATTAATGTCACCTGAGAGCTTCCTCAGCATCCCTTCCCCCACCCCCACCCCCACATTTAACTTACAAAAGTCTCTCCATCACTCAAGACCTAGAGCAAAGACCATCTCCTCCTTTGAACCTCTTCTGATCCCTTCCAGAAGGAAAAGCTATCCTGTTTTTGTTTTGTTTTGTCTTTGTTTTTTTGACTTGCAAAGGACTTTGCATATTGGTCATGGAATTCATCTTAACCCAGCCAGCATTATATAGTTATATATAGTCGTTAGATCAGCCCTCTCATGAGATTAAGTTTTGCCTTCTGAAACAAATTATTTTCCAAATTATAGTTCTTTTGTATGAAGTTCATCATCCCTCTAAAACTAACAGTTAAAGAAATACATTCCTTGTGGAGTAAAAGTTGATGTAATAGAAAGTCAATGTCTCCCTAAGGCTTAGCAAACAGAAGTTTCTTTATTCTTAAAGTGAGCAAAATAATGATGGGATATTGTGAAGCTACAATAAGAAAAAATAAATAAAATAAAATACCCAGCACAAGGTACTTCAGTAATTTTTTTTCTCTGTTATTCCTTATGACCTCAGTGAGAGAAGAGTAAAAAGAGGTTAACTGATATTGTAGCTTATCTACCCATATAATCAGCCATCTTATTCAGAGAAAAAATATTATCATGGAGTTGAATTTGTTTTATGAAGAATTTTAGTAAATACTTTTTATTTTTTCTGCATTGTTACTGCTCTGTTTGTGAGGGGAAAGAGTCTGGAATGGAAGTCTAGTAAGAAGGAAGTATCAGGCTTTACCTAATTTACCTAATTATCCAGTAATGAACTGCAGGTTGAACACCAAGGTGATGGTGACAGAAGAAGAATCCAGATGCCTTACTTGAAGTAGAAATTTACAAAAGAGAAAGTCTCCATGGTGCTGTCCTAAGGCAAGGCAGCTAGTACCTCAAAAGCCAGTTTCAAAAACTACTCTGTTATTTCCAGTAGTGTCATAGCCTCAGAGGAGAATATACACCTTAGGAGCATTTCTCATGGCAAGGAGGCATTCAGAGAAGTTACATTGAATTAAGAAGAGATTAAACATTTAACCTAACTAAAAACAATTTGCTTCTTTTTATTTTGTTTTAGATGACATTTTAAAATATTTTACTAATACCTAAACATATGATATCAACATGTTAGCCAAATGACTATGTTGATACTCTGTTGTTGAACTAAAAGAGGCAAAATTCACTTAAGTGACTATATTCATTATAGTCATGGTCTGATATTATATTACCATTCTGGAAGAAAAACCTAGTTGAAATTTCTCTATCACTTAAATTTCTCTATTTTTCTATTACATAAAATTCTCTATTACATAAATTTCATCAATAGCAATCTATCAGAATTACAGGTATAATAGCTTATAAAGTGTTTTGAGTGAATGAATGGATAAATTAGAAAATGCTATTCTCTTTTCCCCAACTTTACCCTTTCTAATAATTGAACATAAGCAGCTGCTAACTAAAGCTATCTAACTGATAAATTGTCTCCACATAATTTATCTCCCCAAATTTATCTTAAGATAGATGTTTTCTATCAAGAAATATATTTTTTCATATAGATTTGATATCTTTACCTGTCATACTTTATTGGCAGTATCTTCAGATGATGTTAGACTTCTCTTCATTGAATGCCTTTCACATTAGAGACAGGGATAAAGGCACAATGAATGTATTCAATGTATTCAATTCAATGAATGTATTCAATTCAATTCAATTCACCTTTGCATTGTTCTCAGAATGATATTGAGATGATATAGCAGTTGCATTTATATATACATCACAGTGTCAAAATAATAATAGTGCAGTCAAAATTACTTAGGGATCTACTGTGTTCTGAAGCCACCTCCAAATGGAGCACTTGTATTCACACCAAGTATGAGCTGGGTGTCTGCTGCTTAGGGTCTAAGACGTCAGAGCTTGTGCTAAATGCATGCACTGCCTGGGGCATTCCTGATGCTCTCAGTGATGGACAGGTGGTATCCGGCCCCTTGTGCCGCACCAGCATTGCCCTGAGATGGCCACCCTCTTGCAAGAGAAATGGAGTCTAACTGCCTCGGGGGCTCCATCTGTCCAAAGAGAATTGGCTAGCATGTAACTCAGCTTCCTTACCTACATTTTTTTTATTATGAACATTAAAAATGAGATTATCCTTTCATATATTGTTTTCACTGAACCATTAATCATACATTGATAATTTATGTCAAAGTAAGAGTTTGTATCTATAATACAACTTATTCTGACTTATTTTTGTAATGTTTTGAAGAGGTCTCTCCACATGAGTTTCCCAAATTTATTTTTCTTGAATTTCCCCTGGTAGTTGTGTTTCCTGTGCTTAATTTTTATGTTTTTCTCCATGTGATGTGAATAGCGGACCTTGTTAAAATGAGAAGTTTTGCTCTTTTGAAATATTAGATTGATTTTCTATTGCTTGACTGCATCTTTCTCAGTGATCTAAATTCTTTCCTCTAATTTTCTTTCAAGACAGATACAATATTTATTTTATTAAGTGTGAAACAGTGTGCATACTTTTGTCAAGAGCTGTAATGTAACAAGACATCTTTTAGAAAGTTGAGTAAGTCTATTTTTAAGATGATAAGCTCATTATATGTATATGTCAGTTATAAATGGTCACTTATGATCCTGCAGTGTTTTATATAAAACTACGATAAATTTTGTGCAGAGGAAAGCAGCTTCATGGGTAGATGATTAACTGTTAGCCATTTTGTTTGAATGAGAGCATAATGAACCTTTTTGGCTTCTATTATCATGTTGACACAGTCAAATAAACTTATGGAAGAAAAATGTTAGGTGAAGCAAAGAAAATAGAGTTAATTCCTTTGTACTTTTTTTTTTTTTTTGAAGAGGCTGGATTCAGTACAACTCAAAGTAACTGTCTACATCTATTGCTCTATAAAGTAGATTATTGAATGCATTGGGATATGTGGCAAACCAGACATTGTTAGATTTCCATAGAAAGAATTCTTTTTTTCCCATTTTATTTCCTCTATTGAAATATTATCTATATCTCCTTAAACAGTTTTTAGCAATTACCCTAGAGTTTACCATATATATCTCTAATTAATCAAAGTCTACCTTTAAAGTATTTTTAAGGGTTTTTTTTTTTTTTTGACAGAGAGAGAGAGATCACAAGTAGGCAGAGAGGCAGACAGAGAGACGGGGAGGGGGAAGCAGGCCCCCTGCCGAGCAGAGAGCCCGATGTGGGGCTCGATCCCAGGACCCTGAGATCATGACCTGAGCCAAAGGCAGAAGCTTAACCCACTGAGCCACCCAGGCGCCCCCCTTTAAAGTATTTTTATGTACTCTCTTATGTTGCGTAAGGGCCTTGCAACAGTATATTTTCAATTCTTCTTCCCATTCTTTGTGGTATTTTTTTGCTACATTTTCATTTTTTAAAACATATTATGTGATATTTATTTGTGTGTGTGTGTGTGTTTTAATTCCAGTGTAGTTAACATACAGTGTGATATTAGTATCAGGTGTACAATTTAGTGATTCAGCAATTCCATACATCACCCAAAGCTCATTACAACAAGTGCACTCTTTAATATTCATAACCTGTTTCACCCATCCTCCCACCCACCTCACCTCTGGAAACCATCAGTTTGTTCTGTATAGTTAAGAGTCTATTGGGACACCTGTCTGGCTCTGTTGGTAGCGCAGGCAACTCTTGATCTTGGGACCATAAGTTCAAGACCCACATTGGAGGTAGAGTTTAATTTAAAAAATTAAAAAAATAAGTTATAAATTTTAAAAAGATTTTTAAAAGTGTGTTTCTTGGTCTGTCTCTTTTTTTTTTTCCTTTGCTCACTTGTTTTGTTTCTTAAACTCCACATATGAGTGAAATCATATGGTATTTGTCTGTGTCTGACTGACTTAGTTCACTTAGTAATAAACTCGCTAGCTCCATCCATGTCTTTGCAAATGATAAGATTTCATTCTTTTTTATGGCTGAATAATATTCCATGGTGTATATCTACACCTCATCCTCTTTATCCATTCATCTATCAATGGACACTTGGGCTGCTTCCATAATTTGGCTTTTGTAAAAAATGCTGCTTTAAACAAAGGGATACCTGCATCTCTTTGAATTAGTGTTCTTGTATTTTGGGGTATATACCCAGGAGTGTGATTGCTGGATCATAGGGTGGTTCTATTTTTAGCTTTTTGAGGAAGCTCCATACTGTTTTCCATAGTGGCTGCACCAGTTTGCATTCCCATTAACAGTGCAAAAGTGTTCCTTTTTCAAGGGATACAGGTTACCTAATTTTTGTCCACTCTATAATACTCAATTCAGCGTCCTCTAGTTTAGGTATCCTCAAGTATTAGTACCTATAAAGGTTTTTTATTCTGAGAACTTAATAACACAAGAATTGAATTTGTTTCTATAACAAGAACATACAGATACATTTATTTCCTTTTATGTAAAAATATACAGCTAAGGCGGCGCCTGGGTGGCTCAGTGCTTTAAAGCCTCTGCCTTCGGCTCGGGTCATGGTCTTGGGGTCCTGGTATCGAGCCCCACATCAGGCTCTTTGCTCAGCAGGGAGCCTGTTTCCCTCTCACTCTCTGCCTGCCTCTCTGCCTACTTGTGATCTCTCTCTCTCTGTCAAATAAATAAATAAATAAAATCTTTAAAAATATATATACAGCTAAAACAATATAGGTTATGATATCAATTTACAGGTCCTCCTGATTAAGGAACAGTAATCACATTTAATCTGTGTGGCTAAGACCTATTTTCTTCTGTACACACCAGAGGTCAGTGTTGGGATATTCACTTCTTGTTTCAGAACTCTTATTGTTATTTGTAATATGGATGTACAACCTGCATTGACCCTGAAATATTTAAGGTGGCTTAAAAAATATTCCTATGTTAAAACAACTAAAGACAAGTGAGGAAATTGGAGTAAAGGGTCAACAAGGTACTAAAAGTATGTGAGGTGAGAGTCAGGTTTGACACCACTCTTCTAAGAGCCAAGATAATAAGTCTAGATCAGTTATGTGGTTTCCAATGTGTATTAAAGTGCTTGGGGATACAATTATTCTTGGTACTAAGAGAAATGTGTTTTTTTTGTCTTCGTACAGAACATATGATGAAAAGCATTGACTCACTTAAAGGTTTAAAATCTTACAAAACTGCCCAATAGTTTATAAAATAACAACATCTACATAGTATGTTAAATTTCATGTTAAAATTATTAGTCTTCACTTATACATGTGTTCATATCTAATCTTTACCGACAGGTATCAACATCAACTCATTTACCTTTCATTTTTCTTTTCTTGTATTGTTGGATTTCCCTCATATTTCTTTACCATTTTAGTAACAGTAACATCTGTGCATGCATTTTTATATTCTTTTTTCTATCTCACAAAAGTTACAAATTTACATAAATGAGACCAAATAATACTTGTATTTATCATGGAGGCTTTTTTGTTCTTTCTCTTTCTTCCATCCCATCAATATCTGCATTTCATTTTTGCCTTCCCACTTAATATATTAAGAGCCTAGTGTTATTAACTTCATATTTTCCTCTATATCCATATAATCATATACATATTCTACATATATACACATATTCTCTTGTGTATGCACATACATACCTATACACACATATACTTACAAATATTTTCTTATTTTACTAGAAAGAGGATATTATTATACCTTTTTGGTATCTTTTCTCACTGAGATTACCTCATGAAAATCTCTTTAAGACTGTAAGTCATCAAGCATGGCTCTAATTTACTCTTTGAAATGACTGTATAATAAACTCATAGAAATAATTTATCACAATCGATTCACTTATTCCCTTATGAATGGGTAATGATTTTGTCTACAATTCTTGGTTGCTTCAAAAAATGTTTCAACATATA
Organism: Martes martes; assembly: GCF_963455335.1. NCBI lineage: Eukaryota > Metazoa > Chordata > Mammalia > Carnivora > Mustelidae > Martes > Martes martes. The sequence continues at coordinate 94,774,405 of NC_137889.1, forward strand.
TCATTTACCTTTAATATTGGAATAAGTTGGAATAGATTCCCCAAAATGGAGTTTCTCAGTCAGGTGTATATATGCTTTTAATTTTAGTAGATGGTGATAGATCACATGCCTAAAAGCCAATAACACTTTACATTTCCACTAAAAATATATAATAATAGTACTTTTTATTCCTACAAACCCTCCAGCAAAAATATAATGTGCCTTAGTAGATGTGCTTATTTAATGGGTGTAAAGAGGTATTTTTAGTCTAAGTTTTTCCTACCCCTTAACTGAAGAAACTTTTCATAAATTTTGACCTTTTTTTTGTGAACTGCCCATTATTATGCTTTGTGTGTTGGCTTATCTTTTTCTTTTGGTTTGAAAGGGTCTTTTGTGTATAGAAATTTATTCCTTATGTGTTGTCTGAATTACAAATAATTTTTCCAGATGTATGTTTCTTTTTTATTTTATAGATTTATTTATTTATTTAAGAGAAAGAGAGAGAGAGAGAGCGAGTAAGGGGAGAGACAGAGGGAGAGGGAGAAGGGAAGCACACTCCCCACTGAGCATGGGGCACCTAGGGTGTTCAGTCTCACTACCCTGAGATCATGACCTGAGCCAAAATCAAGAGTTAGAAGCTTTACCAACTGAGCCACCCAGGTGCCTCAGACCTATTGTATTTCTAATGAATTTTTTAAAATCAAGTTTTCAAAAGTGTTTATGTAGATAAATAGTGTCTATATTTTGTTTTATAACTTTGGATTCCCAGTGTTACTTAGACAAGGTTTGCCATACCACAGATTGTACATCTCCTAGAATTTCCTGAGAGAGATTTTCTTCTATACTTAAGACTTTACTTCATCTTTAATCTTATTTTATATCTGAGAAAATAAGAGTTTCATTTTAATTTCCTTTCAGATGTTTAATCAATTTATTAAATAAATAAATATAGTTACCCATTGAATTTAGCAACTATTATCTTTGTCAAATACTGACTTCTTATACCTACTGAAAAACCTCTTACTTTTTTCTTTTCTTTTTTTAAGATTTTATTTATTTGTTTGACACAGAGAGAGAGATCACAAGTAGGCAGAGCAGCAGGCAGAGAGAGAGGAGGAAGCAGGCTCCCCGCTGAGCAGGACCCTGAGACCATGACCTGAGCTGAAGTCAGAGGCTTAACCCACTGAGCCACCCAGGCACCCCTATTACTTTTTTCTTTTAAAGATGTATGTATTTGAGAAAGAGAGAGTAGTATGAGTGGGAGGGGCAGAGGGAGAGGGAGAGAGAATCTCAAGCAGGTTCTGCACAGAGCTCAGAGCCTAGCGCAGAGCTGTATCTTACAACCCTGAGATCAGGACCTGAGCTGTCTGTCATTCAATGGACTATGCCATCCGGGTGCCTCCAAACTCAAACTGTCCTACTTCTGTGTTTGATCTATTTGCTTTTTTTTTACCAACACCATGCTGTTGTGTTATATATAGAATATATATATATAGGTGTGTGTGTGTGTGTATGTATGTGTATGTGTGTGTATGTACATATGTATGTATTATGTATGTATGTGTATATATATATACCAATGTATATACAATGTATATACCAATGATGTATCAATGATATGTATATATCAATGTATAGCTAGAACACTCTATTTCTCACAATTCTCTCAGTCATAGTTGAACATATTTTTCTATGTACAATTTAAGATCATTCTCTCCAATTCCTGCTAAAACACCACTGTGATTTTAATTGAAATTACATTAAATTTGTATATTAATTTTAAGAGATACAATTTGATCTCACCAAAGATTTACAAGTTCCTGACTATGACACAGTGGGATAGAGGCAATTTGGTGACTAATTTATTAAATGGCATAAATGATAACATAGCAATCTAGTTAGAAACAAATATCTCAAGCCACACTTGCACTTTCCCCCTACTTTATCAGTTAATTATGGAGCAGTGTAGAGAGTACTCCATTTTGTATGCACTTTTAAGTTTTGTTTTTTACTCCTAAATTTGGGGTAAGGTTATTTTCTTTTCCTTTATAATTTACCATTAGTTTATTTTTGCTGATTCTCCCAGCTTTGTATATTTACAAGAAGTTGGAATAATAGATTTCATAACAGGTGGTTAGTGTATGTTTATTTGACAAAGCGTATTTTCCCATTAAGTTGTAAAGTCCACTGAGGCAAGAGTCAAGTCAGATTTTCTTGTTGTTGTTCCCCTCAGATCAGTGTTGTGCCTGTAACATGGAAAATGTTGTCTAAGTGCTGAATGTATGAATGAATTAAATGCTTGACATGAGGACTGCAACAAAAATTTAAAATGCCCTTTTTCACAGACATAAGGCTGCCATACTTCCTGTATGATAATACTAAAACAGTGTGGTTTTTTTAAATGTTTTCGACCGTGATTGTCATTTAGAAATACACTTTAGATACAACTGCTAACATATATATGTATTCGTCCCATAAAATAATATTTCCTGTCCTTAGTGCATTGAATCATAGTGTTTTTTATTCAATTTTACATGATTATATTTCACTTTTATGTAAATCAAGAGGAGTGAAACTAGTTTCATGACATACTAAAGGGATAAAATAGTTTTAAGAATTACCTTAGATATTATCTTTTTCACATCTGAGAAGTAATATTAATAATATAACAACACTCATATATAAGGCAACTGTATACTAGATGCTTTCAAGTGTTTTGTAACATTGACTTTATTTTTATGACAAAGTATGGAGTTGTTGCAGAGAAGCATTGAGAGGTAAAATAACTTGCACAACAGAACAGCAAGCAACAAGGGTAGGATTTGAACAAGATAGTGTCCCTCTAGAGTCAATGCTGTAAACAACAGTCTACCACCTCTCCAGTAGCAAAAGATTGGCCTTCCAATATCATTCTGCTGTCTTCAATGGCCAGGAGGGTGTGGTTATGATGATTATGTTATGATGATTAGGTTATGATGATGAGAAATGTGTGTGGTGCAAAGAAACTAGAGTTCTGATGTAACTGTCCCTTACTAATTCTCATTCAGCTACATGTTCTAATACCAAGTGCCCATATTTAGGAGACTTCTAGTTAAAAGTTGGTTATGCTGGGGCGGTTGGGTGGCTCAGTGGGTTAAAGCCTCTGCCTTCAGCTCAGGTCATGATTCCAGGGTCCTGGGATTGAGCCCTGCATCAGGCTCTCTGCTCAGCAGGGAGCCTGCTTCCCCCCTCTCTGCCTGCCTCTCTGCCTACTTGTGATCCCTGCCTGTCATATAAATAAATAAAATCTTTAAAAAAAAAAAGTTGGTTATGCTTTAGTAATCATTTCTGTTCTCCCCAGCCTTGATTTTAGGCTTGTCAAATTCACTGCAGTGTCTTGGAGATTAGTGATGTTTAACTGAACAAATAGCAGCTCCAGGCCTCAGAAGATATCAGGAACTCTGTCACACTGGGTACTTTTGGTATCATGATAGGAGTAATTTTTTTATAGGGGCTTCAGAATAAGTGCACGCCCACATCTGTAGAGTGCTATAGTATTGATGAAAGTGGGTTGTATGATGTAGAGAAACTCAACCAAGATGAGCCATCAGTAAAACTGATGCTCTGCTACCTTACAGTCATTTTGTTCATGGTAGCATTTTAAAATGGTACCCTGATTATGCTTTTGCAATTCTATATACTCTGAACACAAACTAAGATTCTTCATTTACATTTTACCATAAAAGAAATCAAGAGTATACAAGTCATTTTTTACTACTTTATACATATGCAGCTAAAAACTCTAAGTCTTCGGATTGTTTTGTCTTTCTCATTCCCCATTTATGGGAAATGGTGGTGTCCAAAAGCATCAGGCCAGTGGTTAAGAGCACAGGCTTTAAAGTCAAGAGGCCATGGCTACAGTTTTGGTTCTGCCATGTGATAAGCGCATTAGTTTGGGCAAATTATTTAGCTTCACACTCCCTAATCTGTAAAATGAGGAAAATGATAGGACTTCCTATTGGACTTTCTTTAAGTGATCCTCATAGTGTCCAGCCTACGGTAAACACTAGATGAAAGATTAATTTTGTTCTAATTTTCAAAAACTAGATTCAAAAAGTGACCTAAACAGCAAGAATGTAATCTCGTGGTAACTGAGACAAACTTCTGGTGGGCTCTTCCAACATTAATAAAAGTCATTTGAATTTTCAGATTCATTTAGAGATGTTCAGACTGAAAAATATGTGAAACATTGATGGTTATTATTTGTTCCTCTAATTTCTTCTACAGATTATGCTTCTTTTGTTAGTATGACAAATGCTTAGATGTTGCCCATTCTCTCCTTTATCAAGGTGAGCTTTGTCAATTTTAATGATTACTTATAGACTGGTTGAAATGGAGCATGGTCTGACATGACAGGGTCTTCCACAAGGTGGTGCTCATAAATTTATTTGCTTTAGTAATTAACAACTTGTAATTTTACATACTAAGAGGAGAGTAAGAGTACTAGTTGTCCAGTTTTTTTCCTGTAGTGTAGATTTCTAGAGAAACAGCCACATTCCTTCTCCCCATATCTTTGAGACACAAACAGAAGGAGCAGAGGCATGGTCACCCTCCAACACTTACCCTGGCATCCTTACCCTACCCATGGTTTAGTTTTCATCACCAGATGCTGACTAAGGATGTATTGTACACTTAGCATGGTGCTTGACACTGAGGACAATTCAAAAGCTGGTGGAAAAATTAAAACATGTTAATGGAAGAAGGTATCAGCTACAAACAGACCTAGGAAGAAATGGGTCACAGAAAGTAAACCATTACTATTGTTACCAAAAAGAACAGTGTTCTTTCAGACTCTTTTCTTTCCCAAGTAGAAATCTGAGATTATAATAAAGTTGGAGACAATTTTTGAACCAGATAAATTTAAGCCAGCAGCTAAGGGAGTTTAGACATTCAAACAGAAAATGTCAGTCCCTCCAACTTTGCCACAAAATTTAACTTAGTGGAGACTCTAAAGACTTAGGTTACAAATTTGTTAAATAATGGTTTTTATCCCAGCAGATTTTTGTCCTTTCTGAGATTCAAAACTGCCATATTGTTAGGAAAGAGGCCATTACTGAAACATAGTTTCTCTTGCAAGTTCACAAGTGCCTTCCCTGCTTCCCTTCCTTCTCAGTATAGGTCCCCTGAGCTACATTGTAAGGCGGAATCTTCTCTCTTAGAACTGTCTAAATACAGTAAGCCTCAGTAAAAACAGACGGTTGGTGTGATCATTTTTAACGGCCCTGGAGATGTCCATATGCTCTTCAGTAATGTGGCATCTGCATGGCCCTTTAGCTGTGGAGTGTACTTTAAACATAAGCAACTTTTAAGCAACAAGGTGTCAAACTATTCATCCACGTGAGGAAAATCAGTGCTTCTGCACCCTTGAGTATAATCAGTGAAAACCTTCAGAGTGCTTTTAACCACCCATCTTCCCCAGGCACAGGACATGTTCTTCTAATACAGTTATTTTATTGTGCCTCCAAGTTAAAAAATTTTGTGAGGTAAAATACTCACTCAATTAACATTGGAGTCACTAAGTCACTGCTCTACTGGCATTTTCTACCCAATGAAACATGGGAATATTCATCTGGCTCTGGGCAGTGCTACTATTTCCTACCCTCCTATAGCTATATAATGCCAAGTCTAATTTGGGCACATTCTACACAAATAAGTAGGTAGAATAGGATAGGTTTAACTAAATGAATTCTGAGACAACTAGAGTAGCCCATTTCTTCTGTCTTGATTCTCTAACTAAAACCAATTATTGAATCATTGTTCCAAACTCTGTGCCCTCTCTTCTTTGATCTTTTACTCTTTGGTCTCTAACATCAAGCAGATCAAAAAAAGAACTAAGTGGTGGGGCACCTGGGTGGCTCAGTGAGTTGAGGCCTCTGCCTTTGGCTCGGGTCATGGTCTCGGGGTCCTGGGATCGAGCCCCGCATCGGGCTCTCTGTTCGGCGGGGAGCCTGCCTCCTCCCCTCTCTCTGCCTGTCTCTCTGCCTACTTGTGATCTCTGTCTGTCAAATGAATAAATGAAATCTTTAAAAAAAAAAAAAAGAGAGAGAGGGAGAGAACTAAGTGGTAATGATTTCATAGTGGTAGACATATTATAGAAAACAATACATAAAAATAATGATCACTGAAATAATTTGTAGACCAACAAATATAGCAAGCAACATTACAAAAATAACAGAAAAGTCTGAGCCTGGTGAAGATTTTATGGCTCTCCTGTTAAATCTTGTAATCTCCTCCTCCTCCTTATCTTTTCTAATTTAATTTAATTCCAATATAGTTAAGATACAGTTGTTAAATATTATTTTATTTGCTCACATTGGTTTATGGATCTATCCATAGAAGATCCACATTCATTCATTCATTCATTCACTCGTGCAATATTTATTGAATACCTTCCTTGTTCCAGGCACTGTATTAGATCCAAAGGATGTGGCAAAGAACAAAACAAAGAAGCTTGACTTTCAGAACTTATATTCTAGTAGTAGGAGATGGAAACCAAATAAACATGTAAAATATATTATATACCAGATGCTGATCAGTGCTATAGAGGAAAATAAACCAGGGGCAAGGGATAGAATATGGATGAAGGGAAAGAGGTTTTAATTTTGACTAGAATGAACATGGTGGCATTGCTGATGAAGTGACATTTGGGCAGATGACTGAGATGGAAGTAATGGAGCAACCATGTGGACACAGGGCGAGGGTAAATAAAGCCTAAGAGTCAACAAATTCAGAATCCTTCAAGCAGAAGCTTTCCTTGTTTGTTCAAGGTAAAGAAAAAGACTTAGTGTGGCTGTCTCTCAGGCAGAAAGAAAATAGTTAAAAGAGTTGAGGTCAGAGATAGTGGTGGTTCCTATTAAGCCTGATAAGCCACTGAAGGAACTTTGGCTTTTACTCTGAATCAGGAAGCTAACAGAGGGCTTGAAGCAGAAGAGTGATGTGATCTGGTTCATATTTTAGAAGAGTTTAGATTGCTAGCCAATCTATGGACGTAGAGTGGGGAGAGGTGGGTGGGAAAAGAAAGTGCAAGGACAGAAGAAAAGAGACCATTTAGGAACAATAATATATTTAAAAGGTTGTGATATTTTGGAGCAAGGCAGGAGAAAGTGGTGCTATTTGGGCTACATTTCAAAGGTAGATTCCACTGTGTTCATTCATATGTTGGGCAGGAGTGTGAAAGAAAGGGGGAAGTTAAGTATGACTGCAAGTCTCTGGCCTGAGCAGCAGGAAAGATTGATGCTATTTACTGAGAAAGAAAGAAGACAGGAAAAGCAAGTTTTGTCGAGGAGATAAAAAATTCAGAGTGACACACGTTCCTTCCAAATGCCTGTTAGAGAACTGAGGTGAAGCAAGTAATTGCATGTTTAAATTAGAGTTTAGGGAAGAAGTCCAGGCTGTAGATTAAGAATAAATGCAAGGGATCAGCACGTAGATGGCATTTAAGTCATTCACTGAGGGAGTAAAATATATTTTTTTTAAAAGGAGTCCAAATACTGAGCTGCGGGCTTTCCAGCATGAGGCAATAAGAAGTATGAGAAGGAAAGTGGAAAGGAGAATGAAAGAAGCAGGTGGTGAAATAGAACGGAAAGCAAGAGAGTGTTGTCCTCGAAGCCAAGTGTATCAGTCAGAGCTGAACCAGTAGGAAATACATATCATGATATTTATTTCAAGAAATTGGTGTATGCAGTAGGAGGGCTGGCTTGGCAAGTCTGAAATCTGTAGGGCAGGCTGTCAGGAAGGCCAGGCAGGAGCTCAAGATGTAATCCACAGCTGGGATGATGCCTCTCTCCTGTCCCTCCTCTCTTCCTTCCTTCTTGTTTTCTTCCTCCTCTTCCTCCTCCTTATTTCCCTTCGTCAAAAAAAAACCTCAGTGTTGGTTTTAAGGTCTTCCGACTAATTGAATCAGGCCCACCCTGATGATTAGAATTGTCTTCCTCAAGTAATGTTTATTTATTTCAGACTTTAACTGCATATTCACAAATACGCCTTGATTAGGGTTTGATTGAGTAGTTGAGACTATGTCCTACCAAATCAACACATGAAACTGACCATCACACTAACTAAAGAATAAAAAGGAGAGTGATCTAGGGGGTCAAACAGTGCAGAAAGCTTGAATACATTGATTGTTGGATTTAGCTACTAGGAGGTCAGTTGTGATTTTCACTGTAGCACATTTATTTTTTCTTTCTTTCTTTCTTTCTTTTTTTTTTTTTTTTTAAATGGAACTGTATTTGTCTCCTATGGCTATTATAACAAATGACCACAAACCAGGGGGCTTAAAATAACAGAAATGTATTCTTTCAGAATTCTGGAGGTCAGAAGTTCAACACTGGTTTCATTAGGCTGAAATGAAGGTGATAACAAACCATGCTCCCTCTGGATCTCTAAATTGCCTCTTCCAGCTTCTGGTGGCTGCTGGCTTTCATTTGCTAGTGGCGGCACCACTGTAATCCCTGCTGTCTTCACATTGCCTTCTCTTCCGTGTGTATCAGATCACCCTGTGCCTCATTCTGATAAGGAAATGTGGTTGGCTTTAGTGCTCTACATCTAAGATAGTCCAGTATAACCTCCCCACCTCTAGATCCTTGATTTAATGGCATCTGCAAAGACCCTTCTTCTATACAAGGCAACATTTACAGGTTTCATCTGATATTTTGGGTGGCTATTATTCAGCCTGCTACAGAGGCAAAGCCTGATTGAAGCCAATCCAGCAAAGTGACTTCTTTCAGAATGTTTCTATAAAGGAGAGCAGAGAAATGGGCTAAGGAGAAGGTAGAAATTGCCCCCCCACCCTCCACCCCACCCCAGTAGTACTCACAGGGCTTGCCTTCTTCTCACACACACATCCTCCAAAAAAGCATACATGATTCCAATGTTATTTATTTCACTCTTCGTCACGCAGATCCATTCATTCCTCTGACATGTTTGAACAAAGCACTTATGGCAGTTTAATATTGTTATTTACTGTGCATTAAAAAAAAAAAAAACAACCTGAACGCATCTGATAGACAAGAGATAGTTTTCATGATTCTAAATAACATTTGACAATCTTTTTATTTATTTTATTTACTTTTGCCTTAAAAGTGTAAGTCTTTGTTATCGAAATTTGCAGTCAATACATTTTGAAACTGTTGCATACATTGTCCTATTTGGCTTATAAGTGAGATTTTTTATCATACCTGACTGTGATTCCTTCTCTATTGTATTCCAGAACTTTGAATTACATTACTTTTACATTCTTAATAGGTATATTAGATTTGCCAATTAATAAATTCCCATGTGCTTATCTCTTTATTTGCTTTCCAAAAGAGTTGAGCCCTGTTCTACCTGTGGCATATAGAATGAAAGATATCTGGAGGAAAAGGAGCTGTTATGAAAAGAACGTCTTACTTTTTTTTTCCATAATTCACAACAAAGTCTAGGAAACAAATTTATTCTGAATGCCTATTTGAATTATGCATGGACTGTCCGGCATATAGCGCTCAGGAACAGTACCTGACACATAAGTAGGTTCAAAATAAATACTTTTGAATTAATTAGTGAATGAACAGCAAAATAATAAATAAGATCCTTTATGCTAATTTTATTATTAGCTATTAAAGGCATTTATAGAGTAACAAAATTTAACTGGTATGTATGTATTAGGAAAATATGCTTTTATGGTGAAAAGATCTGAAAGCAATTACTTACAAAATGATAGAGTATAGCAACTTAAAAATATATTTCTTTTGAAGAAAGCATATGATCAAAGATCATGCCTGGCAGCATTTGACTGTGTGATGTTATATTCAAGAACAGTACAATAAAATGGACAGACTTTTAAGCTCATTTTAAGTATCCATGATATATGTTTCAGATTTGCGACATTGAGCTAATTATTTTAAGTGTCCATTTCTCCATTTCCTCATCTGGAAAACTAGGATATCTACCTGTTATGATAATTAGGATAATGAATATAAAGGGCCTAATATTGTGCCAGACATATAGTATTGCTTAATATTTTTCATCATTGTCAATGATGATCATTATCATGAACAGCTGTCTTTTTTGCACAGGTTTCAAAGCACAGTTAGTCTTTTCAAACTTTCTGTAATATTAATCTAATTCTTCTTGATGTGACCAGTTCTCAGCACATACTTTATTTGAAAGCCCCTTAAAATTCGGTTATGAAGTCATACAGAGTGTAAATAACAACTAAGTGAATATAATATGATCAGATAATGTTAACATCTTTGGCTCTTTTCTAAACTGCTCTATACCTAGATGATTCATAAATTGCTGGACTTTGCCTCTGAAACCCAGATCTCCACATTTAATTGCCTTCTTGGCTTTAGCTCTTGGATACTTCAAAAGCAGCGTGTTTAATAACAAATTGGTGATCTTCTACTCTATCTTTGTCCGGATCTGGTCTTCTTTAGTCTTCTCTTTTCAGCAAATACCCCATTGTCCATCCATCTGGGCAAACCACAAATCTAGCCGTTAACTTAGTATCTCCTTCTCCATCATTCTCCATATCCAGCCTCTCACAAAGACCTTTGATATTCCAACTAACCCATCCTCAAATTTTACTTCAACCCCTCCTTAAATCTCAACTTAATTACCACTTCTTGAGGAAATCTCTCCTTACTGTCTGCCCTTCCATTCCCCATACCAGTTCAGATCTTCCTGGCACATAACTTGCTTCCTTCCAGGAACCTTTGGAGGAATCACAGTGGTTAAGTTTTATACTGGTTTTTAAAATTATTTGACTTGGGTTTATTTAAGATCCCTCAAAGAAACATGGTGTCTATTTTAGATCATCATTTTAACTTCAGAATCTAGTGTTTTTTAAAATGTTATTTGGAAGCCATTAATAAGTAATGAAATCAGATTAACAGGCATTGTGAAGTATCTTTTCTTAAGGAAACAGTGAAGACTAAAAGAAAGCTTGCAAATAAAATGTAGTAAACATATATATTGTATGCTGAGACATTTTTTTAGTTTTGAGCATATCTGTGTATTTGTACATTTATATATTTGTGTGTGGGTCTTGATGTAAAATATATTTCCTACTGTAGGTCTCAGACAGAAATTATAAAACCCTGGTTATAGGGACATGACTGATACCTAGTAGATATTTAATAAATATTTGTTCAATCAATCAATCAGTTTATGCTTTTTCCCCCTCCTCTTATTATTCAGTTCAGTCATTTTAGGCTATAGACTTTGTCAATAGAGTTTGTGAATAAAGTGACATATTTCTGTGTGCATTTTTCAAAAAAATATTGGTAATTCACAAGATTCTATAGCAAAAGTTTCTACCTTCATTTAATGTTAGTCTTGTCAGTGAATATACATATGATTATTAGGTAGCTAAATAGTTCAACTTTGTTATTAATGAGTTTTGTAATGTATTAGATTTAAGTTTTACTCAGTTCCCACTGTCTTGGTCAGTAGTAATGTATTCTTTATTAGTAGTCAGAGTGGCTATTTTTTTAAAGTGGTATTGGCAAGTTTACATATGCACTTATTTCACAAACATTAATTGGGTGCATAATTTATCCCAGGCATTCTGCCAAGACCTGGGTGTACCAAAATGAATATGATAACTTCAAGGAACACTTTCTTTTGAGGACTAATCAGTTAATTCTACAAGTATCTGTTGAGTACTTGTTATGTCCCAGGAACTATATTCAGGTCTGAGATAATACAGTGATGAAAAATATAAGTAGTCTTTGTGTTTCTGACCTTGAGACAAAGATTCAAATTCAAATAATTTATCAGAGAGGTGGTCCCAGAAAACACTGACAGGAAGCACAGAAGTAAGATAGAGAAGAAAATGCACCCAATAAGGAATCTGTTATCAAGCAAGTGACCACTATAGGTAACTGGAACTTAATCCTGCTGAGAAATCAACTCACTTCTGCCACCTGATAACTGCCAGTCGACTGTGGGCTGTTCCCCAGGGACTTTAATTCTCAGGTACTTGTGGTGTGCCCTGTAAGCACTTCAGGTCCTGGCACAGACCTGCAGATACTGGCGATAACTGCATTTAAGTGCATTAGAAAGGCAGCTGCAGAAGACGTGCATGTCTAAACGTATCTTAGGCTTCAGTAGATCAATTCAACTTTTGAAAGAGTGTGTGAGTACCTTCTGCTATTGTTTGAAACTGAAAAAGATAATCTTCTTAGTTGGCCGATGATTTCCTTTTAACTGTCTTTCTCCAATATGGGAATTAAATGACTGGTTTTTTTTAGTCTCCTGAAATCTCTATTTTCAAGTTATTGAATTACTTGCAACTTATTTCTTTTCATGGCTCTGTATTGTACCTACTCTAAGAGTCAGATATTTGAGGCATAGGAATACGAGAATATGAACAAGTATAACTAATGTTTATTGAGTGTCTTATGATGTACCAATAAATGTTAATAGATATACATAAATAGCCTTACTTAATCCCAACACTCTGAGGTCCTTACAATCATTGTCCTCATTTTACAGATAAAGTGAGGATAAAAAAATGAAGGAAATTGCAGAAAATTTCAGGGCTAATAAATAATGAGGTCAGGACTCAAACCCAGGTCTGATTTCAAAGTCCATACTTTCCATCAATACTCTAGTAACTCACACACAATCAGAAAGACACTGTAGAAAATTCCATGGCTTCAAGCCCTCCTGAAAGAAGGGATACAACTCTACTATAAATAAATTCATTTTGAAGCTAACAAAGAAATTATAAATTACAATTTAAGCAGGACGTATATTGGATAAATTTATTTATAAGTTGGATAAATTAGTTAAGAATGTGACATTGGGGCAGGACCATATTATGCAGAAAGGAATCCCACCTCCACCAGTTAATGCTCTTAAAAGTGTGATAAACTAGTTAACACCTCTATACCTATTCTACTTTATTTCTACTTAAGAAACATAGTGCCATCAAACTCAGAATTGCTGTGGAAATTAAATGGGATCATATATGAAACATGTGTCTGCCCCAAAGTAAGCCTTCAATTAATGTCAACCTGAATCAATAATCAAAATATGACAAGAAAATATTCAGAAGAAATTAGCCATTTTTGCATGCAAAATATTATACAGTGTTACTTTAAATGTCAACAAAATTAATAATAGCTTTATTATCAAAAAGACAGTAAAGGATACAAAGTCTTCTAACACCCTGGTGTTATAAGCACTGAATAAATATTTGTTGAATAAATGAATACAATGTTAATTATTTTCCTCGAAGAAATATGTACAACTTTTCAATTTTTGAGAAAATGCCTATAAAAAAACACAAGTCTGAATAACCCTTGTGGTTGTAAGTAGATTTTTCAAGGCAAAAAAAAAAAAAAAAAGATGTTCTATGGAAAAAGTAGCTGGTTTAGTTTAGCTTGCAACTCACTTAGGTGTCTTTCCTTAAGACACCTGTCACACTTGTATATGGCTGAATTCCTTTGTGCATACACAGACTATGAAAAGATGTGTACTCAAGGGTCAAGTTACAGTGAAATTTATAATGTACAATGTTTTATGAAAGACATTCTTGTTTTTGTTTTCTTTTGCTTTTGCTTTTTAAAAGATTTTATTTATTCATTTGGCACAGAGAGAGAGAAAGAGATAGTGAGAGAGAGCACAAGCAGGGAATTCTGCAGACAGAGTCAGAAGCAGGCTCTCTGTTGAGCAAGGAGCCCGACGCAGGACTCGAGCCCAGGAGCCCAGGATCATGACTTGAGCTGAAGACAGATGCTTAACTGACTGGACCACCCAGGCACACCCCCCTTTTTTTCTTTTGAACTGCGAGTGCTTGATGAATGAAAAATGTAAGCCCGGGGCACCTGGGTGGCTCAGTGGGTTAAGCGTCTGCCTTCATCTCAGGTCATGATCCTGGGATTGAGCCCCAGCATTGGGCTCTCTGCTCAGCGGGGTCCTGCTTTGCCCTTCTCTGCCTGCCTCTCTGCCTACTTGTGATCTCTCTCTCTCTGTGTCAAATAAATAAATAAAATCTTTAAAAAGAAAAAATGTAAACCCACCAGTAGAGTTGGTGCCTGGCCTTGATCTATGTGAAAGTGCTACACTTTCACTCACCACTGTTTTCACTCCATTGGTGCAAATGATGACATAGCAAAAAAGGCAAATATATCTTTGTATTATTTTGAAAATATTTTTGGCCTTGAAGAACTCTCCAAAAGCTCCTGGGATCATACTTAGACATCTGCTGGCCCATAATGCAAAAAATTCCTAAACATAAATATGAAATATTTCTGCATAGGAAACAAGTATGTTATCCTTCTAGAAGACATTGAATGTTTAATCCTAAATTGACCATACTTCCCAAATAATCACTTTGGATGTACCATTTATCCCAACTATTTAAATGAACTTATATTTTTAAACTGAAACTATTGAGGGAGGAGTAACAAGCTTATTACATATGGTTGAATTTTCCAAATTAAACAATTCAGTTAACTTCTCATTTGTTCCACTTTCATGTTTTTATTTATTTTTTATTTTTTAAAGATTTTATTTATTTATTTATTTATTTATTTGTCAGAGAGAGAGAGAGAGAGCACACAAGCAGGGGGAGTGGCAGTCAAAGCAGGCAGGCAGAGAAGCAGACTCCCTGCTGAGCAAGAAGCCTGATGTGGGGACGCAGGAAGCCTGATGTGGGACTCAATCCCAGGACTCTGGGAACATGACCTGAGCTGAAGGCAGACACTTAACCTACTCAGGCACCCAGGCATCCCTTCCACTTCCATGTTTAAACTGAGATTTGTTAAAAGTTAATATAAAGAACAGCATATTACAAATAATTAAATAAACTAAAAGTACTGTGATGCTCTATAGACATTGAATGGAATGGAAGCAATGGAATCATTGTTTCCCTTAAGAAAACAATATCTTGATGATAATTACAAAGACAACAAGGAAAAATAGTGGCCATCTTTTTGTTAATTTTATTTTAAAATAGCAACTGTTTAATTTGAAGATTCTGTCTTGTGGTCTATCAAAGTTCCACAAAAGCTGGTTTTTATTCTTAGTTATATAATCTGATATATCATTAAGTGAGTGCTTATAATATCACAATTATTTGGTTGTGTTTACTATATCCCACATTATGTGGCTACTTATTATTGAATTAGAGTGATTATAGCACTCTCTTTGTTTTATTATGTTATTATTGTCATTGTGAAATGCTTTCCATGACAAGACAGCTTCACCTGGATCACCAGTTACCAGTCAGAAAACAAAGGGTGGTAAAATAAAAATAAAACTCATTAATTCAACAAATCTTCAGAGCCACCTACGTAAGGTTGTTTGCTAGAAGCTATGAAGTAAACAAACTTGTCACCACGTAACCTAGAATCTAGTAAAGGTAACTCCGAATAAAACAGATGAGAGGGGCCATGAAACACACTGATAAAATCTAGAATTCAGATGAGGGAAAATTACTTGCAAATGGGAAAATTTATTTTACCCTGAAATAATAAAATGTGTTATGTTTTTCAGTTTTCGATGATGCTTTAACTGTTAGACTTCTTCAATTCTCACATCTTGCATTATTAAAATTAAACCTTTTCTACATGCTGTTCAAAGTATCATAAAGTTATCAAGTACAGTGCAGACTTCCAAATATATGCTAAAATAGGACTTAAGCAGTGAAACAGTTGTAATGCTGTCTTCTCTGTAGGAGATAAATGTAGGCAGTTAAGTGATTAAAGCCTGAATTTTAT
Organism: Martes martes; assembly: GCF_963455335.1. Classification (NCBI taxonomy): domain Eukaryota; kingdom Metazoa; phylum Chordata; class Mammalia; order Carnivora; family Mustelidae; genus Martes; species Martes martes. Next base: position 94,790,133 of record NC_137889.1, read on the forward strand.
ACCATTTACTTGGAACAGACTGTAGCTAAGAGTTCCATTGGCCTCATGTATACAGCACCCAGGGGCCTCCAAAGATTCTGTGTTCCGGTTCTGTCCTATCACTAATTTGCAGATTAACTTTAATGGAATGACTCAAATACAATGTCCTTTTTTTCCCATTTACAATGTTTCATTTTTACCGCACACAGAGAAGTCAAAAAATTTATACTTACACGTAAACTTTATTTTCAAGTAACTTGACTATTTGTATATATTCATCTATAAATTTATGAACGTAAGGATAAAAACAAGATTTTCAGTGGTGGTTTAATAAACCACTTTATTGAACTTATGCTTATTGCCAGATAAAACCAACAATATACCCAACTACACAGTATATTAAAGAGAAACTAATTTTAATGATAAATATTGTTGAGAGACAGTTCTACATGAATATTTCATGGTACTGCACAATCTGGGTTTTCTGAGCAAAATGCTGGCAAAACTTGAGTGAAGGATGATTGAATAGCAAACATGTCCTAAAAGTTAGAGATTGTATATTGCTCCACGGAGATTTATAAACTTTTCTTACCGAGAGCCATTCATTTGCTCTCTGATGTGGTGAAGGCAGGGGGCTTCTCCACCCACTGCAAAAGATTCCTTTGCATTCCAGAGTAATGGTCTTTCAGTCTAGTGGTAGGATGGGCCCATGTGCCAGCCACCTTTTTAAAGTTCTGAGTCTCATAAACCACCTGCGGCTCAATGCCACTGCGTGAACAGACCGGAGAGCATCAGGCTCTCTTCGTATCAGCCCATGAGGGACCCGTGGTAAGATGCTATGTGAGAAACTGATGGTCTGTTCTCTGATCTGCAGACTGGTGCTTCCTGTAAGAATATCTGTCTATGTCTATCTATCCATCCAACCATCTGTCTAAACTTACCAATTATCACTTATATCACTGGTTTAGATTATTCCGAAATCTTGTGACCTTCTTTTCCTTCTTACTAGCTTTATAGTAGAAAATTTTAGTAAGCCTTGCCAACTGAAATAGTGTTATGTTTTCATAATACAAATATTTGTCCTTTAAGTTTTGTTAATTTTATTTGAAGGTTTTAAAAATAATACTTCAAGTTATGTACACTCATGGTTGAGTTATATTCTTTCCTTAGAGTTTATATAGCATTCACACTCAGTGACCTCTAAATGATTGTTAAATTTTGTAAAACAACTTTTATAAAGTATGCTTTAAAAAGAAAAAATTTTAAAATATTATTGACACCTATATTATTTACTTAAAAGCAAATGTGTGTACTTATTTCATTGCACAAGAGTTTTTTTCTCTATTAGTTTTTTTATTAATGAAATTTAGTTTCTTTATTAATAAAAAATCAAATTTTGTTTCTTTATTAATAAAATTTATTTTCTTTATTTCTTAAATTTCTTTATTTATAGAAAATTTAGTTTCTTTATTAATAAAAAATCAAATTTAGAAATCCTTTCTGAATCAAGACTTCTTGAAAGAAATGTTTTAAAATGTGCCTGTAAGAAAGAAACCTGTCATCTCTTTTATATCAACTGAGAATTTAATATATTAGGAAAATTGTAGAAACAAGAATCATGCATAAGATTTAAAACACCAATCAAACAGAAAAGACAGTACCACACATACAGGATCTTTGTTAGAAGTAGTTTTTGTGGGGGTTTTTTGTTTGTTTGGGGGATTCCCCCCCCCCCCTTAGGAAAAGTATAGCTTCTCTTTGGCAAAATTGAGATTTGGTCACACTTCAGAGCCTTTGATAAGTGCTTTGATGTTCAATAAGAAAGAAAAAAAAGGATGTTGCTTTTGCAAAGAGAATCAAGAAAATAATACCAGTTTCAGCAAAAGAGCATTGTTTTATGTACTGTATCACACACTACCCAGAATGTAAAGAGGCCCTTTCATTAAACTAGAGTAAATATATGTTGTTTGGAAAAAAAAATGGCACACAGATATGAAAACAATAACTAAACAATACAACATACTAATAGCTTTGTATATAGCAGGTCGTCAATATTCTTTTCTTAGGTTGAGCAGAAGGAGTGCAGTAAATGAGCTACCCAGACGGTGTCATGTACAGCCAAATGTTTGTTCTTAGAGTAGAAATGTATCACTCCAGCGAACAGGGAGAGTACGGGGTTGGTGTTTATGTAAACAACAATTTTGCAAAAGGAATGTTTGCTCAATTTAAACAATGACTTCCAAGAAGGTGGTTCTGCAGGGTTCTAATGAGCTTTTCTTTGAATGCATTATTTGACAGCTTTAGTAAAATGGTCATATTCATAATATGATGGACCTTTGTGGATATAGGAATAATTTTTAGTAGATTTACTTAAGGGCTTTAATGCAAGTGACTAATTTGGAAGTAATAGAGTTCTGATAGTTCCAAAATATAGGACATCTGCCTCTTGATGTAAGGGAGGGAAGTCTTGGGGCAAAACCTATAGAAATGACAACTGTAACAGAAGCTCCTTTCTCTCCAAAGGTGACTGCAGAAATAGCTGTAGAGTTTATGGGCCAGGACAGAACTGTGTTATCATGTGAAAGTGAATTTAAATGATTTCAAAAGGAGACAATATCCAGAGGATCTACATGAATTTTTAAAATGTGTTAATATACTAATTTGTATGGGTTGAAGGGAAGGTGATCTGAATTTAGCAGGGATAAGAACATTAGGGTGAGGGGACAGACTCAGCTGATGATTCTGGGGTTGGAGTGAGGATATTTTTATGAGGCTCTTGCCAATGCTAAGAGAGGTTTTGTAGAAAGTACTAAACCTAACAGTGAGGGTTTGAGAAAAATTTCTTAGGAATAGTGCAATTATTTGGATAGAGAAAATATTGGATAGAGAAAAATATATAAGGAGAATAATTGTTGCAGGGATTGTTGAAATGGAGAATGTAAATAAAAAGGAAATTTCAATCTGTGGACCAAGTAAGGACTGCTCAAACCAAGCTGATGGAACAGGAGTGGCCAACACGATTTCTTATTTAATACTGTAGTGTAGCAGGACTTTATTGCCTCTTGCCTGTATTATTTTAATAATTTTCTCATGGACTCATCTACCTTTGATATAATATATATCTAATCCATCCATAAGATTTCTTCCAGAGTCAAAAGTCTAAATCACAAGTTAGTATTCTACTCATGATTCAAGGCTCAGATGATCCAAGAGACACGTCTTGATCCCCACCCCCCCCAACTGGAATCAATCCTTCTTTTACTTTCCCTTAGAATTTCACTTTGGATTTCTATTTCCATAATTAACTGAAGCCCACATCAATCTGTTACTTGCTTATGTATATGTCACTAGCATGTGGTTGAAAACATCAAAGTTAGGATTTTTCTTACCGATATTCTACTCTTAGTTAATTAACAACCCAACAAAACAAAACAAAAATGCTCTTTGAGAGATGCCCAGACTAAGCCAGAGATAAATAAATGGGTTGTGACTACCAAACAAATAGTGCTTTCTGGGGATTGGGTTTAGAGAAAGGCCTTTCTGATTAAGCAGAGACAAGATGGTTGTCTAACAAAGAAACGTTGGGTTTATTAAACATTTTTCAAATTCAATATTGCTCATTTTATTCATTTCAACAGTTTGTATGATAAATCCCCCCCCCCATACTGTAATGAAGATTGATTTTTAGTTCTCAAGTGCAGGGAACTGGAAGGTTCAAGGATATGTCACCGGAGACAAAGAGAAAGTTGGAGGAAAATTATAATTTGTGGTTCAAATTCTTCAGAGCCTATCAGCTACATGTTTCCCTAAAGCTATTAGGAGGGAGAACTTAACCAAACAAAAAATGTGATCAAATAAAACCTCTCTGAAGAAGCTACCTTGCATCAGTAGTAGAGATACTAAGATTTAAAAAGATATGAATGCCTTTGGCTGACTGATAATTTTATGTACTTCCAACTTGATATTTTTAAAACATTTGCTACATTTTTAGTGGTAGGGGGAATGATAGACTACTGTTAAAATAATATGGAGAAGCAAATTAATGTAATATTTCATATTCCCTGGTCTAAATGGAATCAACATTCTGAAAATAAACTGGAAAGAATTTTCCCTTTTTTTTTGTTTCTTACATTTTCTTGTTTTCCTTTGAGAGTTTTCCCAAACCAGTAACTAACCTTACTTAGTATAATAAAGGCTTACATTTGCATAATATATTAAAATTTAAATTTAAATATTATTTATTAAAAATTGTCTGTTTTGTGGTATGTTCTGGGCTCAGAATTTCAGCAACTGTGACTATCTCTCTGACCTACAGTCAGATAGCTCAGGATAAAGATCTCCACATCCCATTTTTCAAGTAGTTTTCATTTTGGAATAATAGCATCTTGTATGTTGGATTCAGTGTAGGTTTCATACATACCCAAAGCAAAGAACTGATGAAACTTTTTTTTTTAAGATTTTATTTTTTTATTCGAGAGAGTGAAAGAAAGAGAGAGAGAGCAAGCAAGCTTGAATGAGGTGTGGGGAGAAGGAGAAGCAGACTCCCTGCTGAGCAGGGATTCCCAATGTGGGGCTTGATCCCAGGACTCTGGGATCATGACCTCAGCTGAAGGCAAACACTTAGCTGACTGAGCCACCCAGGTGCCCCTGATGAAACTTTTTAATCATGTTTACTTCATGTCTCTTTAATACCCTTTGAGTGATCAAGTAAGCATGTACAGGGAGTAGAGGCACAAAGATTGCTCCTGTTTTTTTTAAAGACGGTTAGTATCCTATTTTTCCAGGAAAGGGAATAATAATAACAATAAGCGAAATTAAGAACCCTATTTTTATCTGGAAGATATTCTACAAAATGCTTTAGCTTCTTAATTTTTTCTTGTCATTTTCCTCCTTTTTTTATTAATTTCACCTAAACTATCTTAGAATTTATATTAGCTCACTGCACTTCACAAATAATTTAAACAATCCCTTTCTGAGCTGGTCTTTACCTCACATTGCCTGTGATTCTCCTTAGATCACTTCTATTCAATTTCTGGTCTGGAAAGCCGTGATGCAAATTGCTCAATTAGTAGCTCCAGATTTTAATCTAAGAATGTAAACTATTTGGCAACTAATAGCCTTGATTCTCAAAAAAGAAGAAAAAAAGAAAGAGAAAAAAAGAAAGAATACACTTTACCTTTTAAATACAGTAATTAACCTTCCACATTGCCAATAATTCCATTCCAGATAATTCACATTTTGTGATTAGCTGAAACCACTTGACGTATTTCTTTATTTTTCTAAAATATACATAAAAAAGAACATGTATATGGAAAGGAGATAAGATCTGACTTTACCATCACTTTTACTTCCAACTCTATTTTAATATTTTTTAAACTATTTTACAAACACCAGTACACACCCCACTGTATTAATTACTTTCTGGTTTTTTTAACTTTTTTGGTCCGAAGTCTGTTCATATTACACATGCAAATCTTTCTGGCAATTCAACATAGTGATCTGTTTGACTTCTGCCAAAGAATAATTGTTCCATCAAGAGGCAAAACCTTGAACATTTTTTCCTAAATTTCACATTCAACTTTTTAAATAATATAATGTAAATAGCTAAAACACCCAAAATGGATTCTTCATCGTTGGTGCTGTCACTGATCTGAAGGACCAGTTAGCTGTTCCAGAAGTCCCCTGCCCTCTTTTCAGAACAGGGTCTGACTCTGGTGGTTTGATTTTAAGTCCTTTCACAAAGCGCATCTTCAGCCCACCTTATTGTTTTACCTCAGCTGTGATTTGTGGTTACCAGAAGTGGCTGGCATGACTTGTAAACCAATTATAGCTCTAAATCAATTCTTTTCTTGTTTCCCTAGTTCACATTCATTTCCATAAGAATTAATGGCTTGCCGGGACCGAATTTTTTTTTTTTTTTCCAAGTGTTGATCCTTGCTGATTAAAATATACCCACTGTTCCTTATTACACAACTTGTAAACTCAGTACAAGTGGACTTTGGGGGATGTTTCAACACTTCTTATTGAATGAAAACAAGGAAAGCTCTCTGTTTCCATACATCACTAAAAGGTTTCTAAAGCCCCAAAATAGGTTTGAATACATTTACATAATGGAGAAAGGCAGTTATAAGAAAGGAAAAGAAGAAAAATAGAATTAAGTTCTTTGTGAATACTTTGCGGAATCCATTGAAAATCACTTTCATACACAGTACTCAAAATGGCTGTCACCAATGAAATAAAACTTTGCCAAAATTGTTTTCAGAACTACAAGCAACTGAAGTGTGGCTTTCCTGACTGCATCGTGTAATGAAAATAGCTCAGTACAAAATATTCCTTGTTCCAGGAAATTTGGTCTTGTAACAACTTTAAGAAGTTTTCTGAGGGTGGGTGAGAGTTAATACCTAAAATAAATAAGTGGTTACTTAGCTACATACAGAATTTTAACAAACAACTTCCCTGTAAAAATGTCCAAATTCCCCCCCACATATACACCTCCTCTCCCCCTTCTCTAAATTATTTTTCATTTACCATATTATGTATTTTATGTGTGCTATGCGGGTATGTGTGTCAAGTGTGTGTGAATGCACACACAGGTATTATTTACCATGTTTATTATCTGAAACTCCCTCAGGACTGTAAGCTCCTAGAAGGCAGGGACATTGTCCTTTGGGTACTATTGTTTCCTCAGCTTCTACACTAGGGCCAGCCATTGTGTTCAATCAACAGCTGTTGAATGGTTGACTGAAACTTGAAAGGCTGCTGCAAAGAGAAGCCGACAGTGGTTCTATTTCTCTTCTAAATAATGAAAGCTGCTTATCACTTCTAGAGTGAAGCGCCAACTTTGGAAAATGAGGCAAGTGATCAGTACACTCTAGTGCTGCTTGGTGGCAGTTTCCTAATAGTGAGTGTAGCAGTTATTAGGGTTTAGTAAACAAACTCCTTGAGGTAAAATTGCACAATGGAACAATAAGTATGAGAAGGGGAAATGGACTATCCCCCTCCCTGACAAGAGCATTTATTACTGAAGTTGTATACAGTTCTTATGGTACATTGATAATACACTGACAAACTTTGGGCTTTTTTTATTAATTGTTCATAAATACCCTGTGGAGAATATATATTGTGACTACCTGAGCAGGGCACACAGCTCCCCACTGACAACCCCCCCACCCCGACTCGTCCAGACCTGTCCTCCACTGGAAGGGAAGACTGAGAGACTGCATGTATTACCATTTTTGTCTTATTTACTTATTCAAGTAATATTTATTGGAGAGATAAAACAACATAATTTGGTAGATCCAACGATGAGTGAATAAAAGAAGTGACCTATAAGTTTTTGGTTTAATGGGTTTATTAAACTAGAGAACACTGAATGATGAGCAGGTGTGCGTGGAAAGTCCTCAAGTTTACTCTTGGACACATAAAGTTGGAGATGTTGAATTCCCCAAATAATTACCGTACCGTCTGTTAGTAAAGCAAAACTAAATGTATTGGAACTTACTGCTGTAAGAAACTAGTCTGTGAAAGACTCTAAATGTCTCAAAAGGGGGAAGTCAGAGGTGACATATTTTTAAATTTTGAGGTCTGGCATCAAGAAGTTTAAAGTAGATTGTCAAGACAGAGAACTAGTTGGAGTTGGGCAACATTCATGACATACTAGTTTAGGATATTTGGATACAGAAAAGTTCATGAAGTCAGTATTGACAAGCAAACTTTCTCCAGCAGACTGCTGTCTCTAAAATGATCTGCAAGAATTTCCTGAAGTGAACAATGGAATTATAGGATTATAGTCTTATCTCTTCTGTGTTAAGGTTTACCGAAACAAAAAACTAAAATGATCTGACGTATTTGGTCTCAGTTCTCAGAGGTAGCCTTTGAGGCATCCAAAGGCACATGCTGAATAAACAGTTGGAATTAAGAAGTATAGTATAAAATTTAGGGGTAATTATTCTATAAATTATAATAAAGATATGGAGATGGTTCTGCTCAAGATTACCCAGAAAGAGAAAAGAAGTAGCCTAGGATAGAATATTAAGAAACATCAATATTTAACAGCAAGTTATGGGAAGATGAGCATTCAAAGGACATTGAGAAGTGGCCAGCAATGTAGGAAGATAAACAAGAGAGTGTAAGGAGGGTCCTTCAAGAAGGAAAGAGCGATCAGCAAGGCCAGTGCTACAGAGTGTTCAGGTAATATGAGGACACCAAAATGTCCATTTAGTAACTTGAAGTCATTGTTAATCTTAGTGTGAGCTGTTTGGTGAATTTATAGAGGCAAAGAACAGATTAGAAAAGTGTAAAAAGAGAATGAGTAGATAGAGAATTGACAGTACTTCAAGAATTTTGGCTGAGCAAGAGAAAGATAAGTTGATAACTGTAGGAATGTGACAAGTTGATTTTTTCAAGTGAGTGAGATTTGAATATATTTAAATATGCATAGTCTCTGCCACTATTCTCCATAGTCTTATTTAAAAAAAGTAAATGCATCATTTCTTTATTCCTTCTTTCCTTCCATGTATGTATTCATCATGCATTTTGTCTAGCAAAGAACAGACACAGACCTTGGCCCTAAGGAACTTACGGTCTCATAGAAGACCATATGTTGAGGGGAAATGCCAGTAGGTGTGTAAACATCCTGTCCCTGTTATTGCATCATTAGTATAAATGCAGTTTAAGTTTTTATGTTTTATCCCAAAGTGATGACTTTCCATTGCTTTACAATGCAAGCATTAGACTAAAGACTGAATTGTGTTTGAAGCCCCAGCCACATTTCCTCCAGACACAGCTGGCTCCACACAAGGATGAAACCTGCAACTTAGAGCTCATTAACGTGAAGAAACAATCAAGAGAACTAGCAGGTACAAACCTAAGACAAAAAAAAAACATCATTTTTTTAAAAAATGTAAAAACCCAAGTTGAGAATGCAGAAATAAAATTTCAATCTGTTGAGGCAAGATACTTCTTAACATTCACCTGAATTTACTATTAAACTAAGCTTTCTCTCATTTGAATGCTAAAAATATTTTCCCAAAACTCCTTAAATCAAAGATGCTGTAGGTGAACTAGAATACACATAGGAAGTCATGCTGCATTCTCATGCTGCTAATTGGAATTTTGATGAATATAATACAGAAGCAAGACAAGACAAGAACAAAGTATTTCCATTGGTTTCACTTACCCATGTTTCTGCATCTTAATCAGAGCCTTGTTAATATTTAAATATGCATTTAAAACCCCAAGTGTATAGGCAGTCACGGAAGTTTCATTAATAACTATAATTTGTATAAGAAGATATATGCCAAAGACAAATGCTTAACTATGAGTTTTAATTGGAGTTATAAAAGCTTATTTTGTAGTTTAAGAATGTTAAAAAAAATTGCAGCAGGAAATGAACTTATGTTTTGGTACTAAGATGTACTATGGTTTATCATTTATTGAGAAAAAGCAAGATTTTTATCTTAAAATCTTATTTCTCCATCAGCTATACATCACTGTTTTTTCACGTAGGGCTATTTGGGAAACAGGCAAATGGGGAAAGGATCTTCAGGGAAAAGAGATACTGGCATTATTTGAAATGCCTTATATTCTGCAGATCCTGAGCTATGGAGCCTTCAAAAAGGACATAATGGAGCAGAGAAAGCTGTCACTCCAGAGCTATGACTCTTTTCTCCTTTAGCAGTCATGCTTCAAATGGGTCCTTCTGCTGAGGAATGGCTTGAAGTAATAATCACCATTCCCTCCTCACAGCAGTCTGCCACAGAACAAAAATCCCTGGAATAATGCCAGTTGAAACGATGTAGTATATCTTTTCTATACATCCACAAGGATACTTACCTACTGTCTTCTAGGTTCTAAAGGAGAGGATATAGTTCATTGTTAGCAACTGCTCTAAATCTTCCTTACTATGTGCCGCTTAGCCTTTTATTAACAAAAGGAAAGATACAAGGGACTTTCTAACACATAACAAACATTCAGATTTCTATTCTTAAGATGAGGTCTGACTCAAATATTGTTTTATACCAAGTATTAGCATGGAGTAGGCATTGAACATTAAATTTACAGAGAAGAAGCATATTTTTAGAGTAATATGATAATCACTTATGAGATGTTACTAAATATCCCCAAAGCTTTTATGCAAAGACAGAAGGAATCTTTAAACCAAAACAGATTGAGTTACTTGAAATTTTAGCAAGTGGGTTGGTTTAGAATTCCCATCAAAAGCAGTTGATTAAGCTGTGAAGGTAGAAGTCATTTGACTTCATGCACACACAAAGCAAAGTTCAGTCCTACACATGAACGCCTATTGTGTGGAAAAGGATACCTGCCCCAAAACGTGATTCCCATTAGCCTGCCACCCAGTAAATGGTCTTGGATTTACTGTGTAAGAATAAAAGCTGAAGTCCTCCTAGTGCCCTATAAAATCCAACATCTTCAAACTCCCTTCTGCCTCCTTACCCCTCACATTTGATCTCCTGTTTTCCTCTTTCTCTGGGTCATTCCACTGCAGGCTTAGGCTACCTTGCTGTTTATTGGAACACTCCATTTGCAATCTCATCTAAAGACCTTTGCCTGAATTGTTCTTCCTCTACAAAACTGCGTGGCTAACTCTGTTACCTCTTTTAGTAAAGTGTCCTGAAAGTTTCCCTTCTTAGATAGTCTCCTCTGTCTTACTGAATACTGCAACTGATCCCTACCCCACTCCCCATTCCCCTCTTTCAGTATTTTTTCATACCACTATCTGGCATAAAATAGAATTTCTATATTTTTTATGCTTATTGTTCATTGTCTCATTTCTTGCATGAAACACCCCCCATTCTATTTATCTCTAGGAGTAAGAATCTTTGGCTATTATGTTCATTGTTGTATCCCAAATGCTAAGAACTGGGCCTAACACATTAAAGGTACTTAATAAATATTTATTGAATGAATTAATTAATGAAACCATGAACCATCTTCTTTTCTCATTATCCTGAAAGGCACTAGATTCAACTCTCCTATATAAAATTTTAGAAGTAATTAATTAGTAACTTAATATCCTATTAGTAGAGCCCCTTCTTTAGATTCAGGTGCTGACACCAAGAGGCCCTTAAAGGAATTCATTTTGCTAATTGTAATGAAATAACATGTCCACACACTCACTAATAAGTATTTGCATATTGAGTTTATCAAATTACCTACCCCATATTTAAGTGAGCAGAGATCTGACAGAATCAAACTAAAAAACCTAGTTTTTGATGAGGAGACTTGAAAACAAAATTTGCTTCTGGAGTGTGGTGGGCCAAAGGAAAGAGGCTGGTTTTTCAAGATGCAGCCAGAAAAAAAGAGAATAGGATTAGAGGTGGACCTTAATTTGTGAAGGTGGTCTGAACATGATAAGGGGGATTCTCTAACAAAGGAGAGGAAACAGGAAAAAAAAAAAAGTCACTCTCTTTTTATGGTTTTTAACAGGATCAACCTAGCTTGTTGCCTTCTAGTAAGTCTTTGGAAAAAGTGTTTGGTTTTCATCATTTCATTAGGAAGTTTGGAAGTACATAGATCCACAAATGGGAAAAAATTCACACAAATGGGAGGTGTATTTACTCTGCTCCTTTCTGTAAAAGAAGAAAGAACTAAGAAAAAGGAGGCCTTAGTAGGCTTCAAGATTAGAACCCTGACGGAGAAAGCCTTGAAAGGCAGAGTTCATATTTCTCAAGAGGCCAGACATAGGTCTTTCTCCCTCCAGTCATTCACCAAGGTCCTTTGAATCATAGTTGATACTTTATTCTATGAAGCTGATTCCTTGGGCCATCTTAACGACCTAAAAGAGAGTATCGAAGGCTATGATAAGCATATGCGTGTTTTTGTATCATTCCTATCCTGGTGACAGATGGCTCTTATTCCAAGAGTTAAATAGCTCCCTTAAAAATATTTGTGAATACTTTTAAAGTCTTATATTTATTCTAAATCAGTTTGTTTATTCTATCTCAAGATAGCCAAAGTCATGACCCAATTCTTCAGATTAACCTATATATCCCTTATTAAGAAAATAAATCATAATTAAGAAGGGATTTAGGTAATGAGAATTTAAAGCCCATGAACTTAATTTCCTTTTTTTATAAGTTAAACACTGCAAGATTATTTTTGAGATTCTAGTATTTGATGTGATATTTTATAATACCAAGAGAATGTGGGCTTTTGATATCTGAAGTAGTTTTTTTTTTTTCCTTTTAAATCAATGTATCCATTAAGGAATGTATTATTGTACACCAGATGGAATTAAATGAACCATTGTGTGAACTTGGCATTTTCAGATCAGGTTACCTGAATGTAATTACCTGCAGACAGTTTCTAAATATGCTGTTCATAAGGGATTAACTTTTATATAGAGATTCTCTTTTATTCTCATCAATTTTTTTTCTTACACTGCGTTTAGTCATTTTGGCTTATTGTCCCATCATGTTCTGCCACTGATAATGGTGAGAATTAATCCTGAAGTACCAGAATTGATGAGACAGAACAAGTCGACAGCTGTTTAAAAAACAAACAAAGAGACAAGGGACAGCTTACAGAAGAGAATGTTATGATTTTGTGCCATATACAATTTGAATTGTCTGCCCCAATTCTAATAATACTGAAATTTGGAGAATTGATCTCTGCATTAAACAGATTTTCTTTCAGGAATTTATTCCCAAACTGCAATGCTGTATTTTATTTCCTCTTGTCATTCTTAAATCATATCAGTTGGAGAATATAAATTCCTACATGTTTTGTATCACATTCTATTTTATTTTCTTTGTGAGTGAACAGAATTATGCTTTCTGTGAGTCATCTTCTCATTGAAGGAGTCCACCCTCTGCAAACATTTGCTTTTAGTGTGACAGTCAACTTCTTACTCTCTCTCAAGTAATGAGTAGAGGTTACATGTCTATTTCCCACATGGATGTCAAGTGCACAGTTTTCTTCTACTAAATAAATATATGTGTTTAGACTATTGGGAGAATGGGATCTCAAAACTCTTTTAAATTTTCAGCACTAGATCAGTTTCTTTTCTTTTTAAAAATGAGTTCTCTATATCATTTCTCAAGCTGTTACTACTTTCTTAAAGCAGTTGGCAAAGAACATCTAATCTGAGTCTGGGCAACATCAAATTTAATGTATAAAATGTGATTTTATAATATCACATAATTTCATACACTATGTGCTTATTTTTTTCTAAACTTGGTAAACATCCCAATGACTCTAATGAGCCAAATAACAAAAGTGTGTGGCTTTTCTTTCTTTCTTTCCTTTCTTTCCCTTCTTTCCTCTCTCCCTTCCTCCCTTCCTTTCTCCTTCTTTCCTTTTCTTTTCCTTCCTTCCTTCTTTCCTTCCTTCCTTTCTTCCTCCCCCTCTCCCTCCCTCCTTCCCTTCCTCCCTTCCTTCCGTCCTTCTTAGCAAGGGAATGAGTATGCTATGTCACCATCAGGAATCAGCTTTCAGAGAACTCAGCTAGTATCATGTTGTAAAATACCTGGTGATGTAGAGGGGCCACCTGGGGGGCTCAGTTGGTTAAGTTTCCAACTCTTAATTTCTGCTCAGGTCATGATATCAAGGTCATGAGATGGAGCCCCGTGTGGGACTCCAAACTCAGCAGGGAGTCTGCTTGAGATTCTCTCTCTCCCCCTGCCACTCCTCTGCTTCTATGTGCTCATGCTGCCTCTCAAATAAATAAATAAATCTTCAAAAATACCTGATGATGTGGGAAAAAACATAATGAGAATGACCTTGCAAAAATAAATTACTGGAAGAACTACAGGTAATTAAATATATGCTGCCAGCTTGCGAATTAATGTTAGACTATGTTGAAAATAAGTCACTTCCAAATAAGCAAACTTTTTACAATGTTATGAATATAGACTTGAAATTAATCTTACACGTGCAGTAGTTTACAACTTGCAAGTCAGAAGAAAAAAGGCTTTTGCAAAAAAGACTTTTGCTACTTTAAGCAGAAAATAATTTGCTGAATTTATTCCAGGCTCATTAAGGAGAGTCTCAAGAATTGAGCTTTGAGGTAGAAAGGAGCATAACTGTTCTTGAAGGTTTGGAAGCAAGGAAGACAGCAATAATCATGTAGACTCTTTGTTTAACAGTTTTACTGAGATATAATTCACTTAGCCTACAATTCACCTATTTAAAATGAGCATGTAGAATGTTTCAATCATTCTTTCTATCTTTGTATTTCTCACCTAAGGGTCCAAATCCTATGGAAGTATCCAGTTGGCCAGGCTAAGCCACAAGTTGTTTTTTTTTGTTGTTGTTGTTTTTTTTCTGCTAATGTAGAGCTGGTGAAAGTAAGGAGTGGTTTGGTCATAGTATGAGAAGATGCCATATACAGAGGCAGCCACCTGAATTTAAGCTTCCAACAAGTGAGATATAAAAGATGGGGCAAAGGTTATTTGCAGTGATGTGCTGATAAATTTTCAACAATTGGCTGTCTAGAAAGAAAAAAATGTCCTCTTTTATTTTCTTTTTGGATTTACAGATTTCCATGCTATAAATACTCCAACAATAAGAAATAAAAAAACAACCAATTTGAGAGCATAGAGAGTTGGGTAGAGATGCTAATAATATATCTTTGTGGACTGAAATGAGTCAGCTTCAGTACACCACTAGATTTCTCCCCGAAAGAACATGGGGACTCTCAGGGAAGAAGAATGGTTGGAGGGAATCCTCCCTGAGAGAAGAGTAAAAATATGTAATTAGATACTCAGCACAGATGTTGTTGACCCTGAAAACTCAATATGCTTTTTTAAATAAATTATTAAGTAACTCAGCAGATAAGAATTTGTATGTGGCCTTGTTAGAAATTACTACAGTATTTTGTTTCAGTGAAGAGATCTTTGTTCTTTGTCAGTGATTTCTTAATTTAATTGGGGAACTCAGTTGGGCACATTTGAAATATTAAAAGAAATATTAAAAACTGCTGTGATAGGGAGAATTCTAACATGGCCCCTGGGACGTTCACCCCTGGTTTTATTCCCATGAATATGTTACTTACATGGCAAAAGGGATTTTGCAGATGCAATTAAGGTTAATAATCAGATGACCTTAAGATAGGAAGATTATCCAGATGAACTTGAGCTCTTTTAATGCAGAGTTTTCCCTGACTAGTAGCAGAAGAGCAAGTCACACAGTCTTGCAGCCATGAGGAAGATTCAGTGCAAGACACACTTGTGTTGTACAGAGAAAAGAGCTGGAAACAGCCTCTAGAGAGTTGGACCCACCCTTATCTGATAGCCATCAAGGAAAACATGATTTTGATCCTACAACTGCAAATAACAGAATTCTGTCAATCTCCTGAATGAGTTTAGAAATTATTTCTTAGAACCCTAAATAAGAATCCAGACTGCCCAGTACCTTAAATTTGGTTTTGCAAGACCCTAAGCAGAGAAACCAACCAAGACTATCTTGATTTTTAGCCTACAGAGTTGTGAGATAACAAATAGCTGCTGTTGTAAGCTTCTAAATACGTAGCAATTTGTTATACAGCAATAGAAAGCTAATGTAACTGCCTATAAGTAAGTATAATAAATGAACTTCTGTGTTACAAGCTTCTGAAGAAATGATTTGTATGAAATAAAGCAAAGGAAAGGCTTTTAGAGAACACTAAGACTAGAACCAGATGTTAGAAAAAGCCAATTGGAGTAAGAACTGTGAAATAATAAGTGGAGGATAACGGGTATAAAGGTCATCATGGCATTGAGGACTACAAGCAAGAGAAAATAGCTGTTAGCAATGGAATATAAGAAGACAGACAAGATTGTGTTAGAGATCCTAAGAGATAACATCAGAGAGCTGATTTTGGTAAATTGATGAAGATCTAAAATAATGTGTCAGTAAATGATTCTCAGCTCTTTGGGGAATTTTAGTCCATGTGGACTTTAAAAAAAAAAAATGAACACCAGCACAACACTTCAGGATAACTAAATTAGAAATTCCGGAATATGTTACATCTGTGGTTTTTTTTAACTCCACAGACAATATTGGGGTGCAGCCAGGGTTGAGGTTCACTAGTGAGGATTTTGGAATTCATGAAAATCTAACAACTATCTACAGCTTAAGTTCATGTATCATTCTAGAATCAGTCCTATCTTTGAAAAGATTGCCAATATTGAGATTTTTTTAAACTAATCTATTCTCTTCTCAACTGCACTGTTGCCATTTTTTTTTTCTTTGATTACTTTAACTTCTGGGATGCTGCAGAGTCCAAAGTTTCATTTCTTTCATTCCAAATTTCTTTCTTCCAGTGGGTTTTTGGAAGTGACTGATTCCTTCTATGAGTTTAGAAGTTAGTCTAGAAATTTCACTTATGTTTCATTTGGTTCTTTAGTAAACATCCCTACCTTCTTCTCAAATAATACCAGGACCTTAGGTTATTTTAATTCCCATTGGCTCTTCATTACTTTTAAGCTATTTTTATACAGTGGTTTAATTTTATATTAACTTGTACTCTACAAATTAAATATTAATTTGTTTTTATATAATCAATACTTTGCTTAGATTTATCTATCAGATAATAGTTTAAGTTAAATAATCTTTCTTCCTGCAATTTCTGGATCATATTTTTTTTTATTCCTGAAATATTTAGGAGTATCTAGTATTTAGTGGTATTTAGAAATTCCTTTGGAGAGGGTCTGTATTAATAAGCCTTCTCAACTGTTAATATCTGAAATTGTACTTACTTTATATTCTTGAAAGATACCTTAACTTTCCATGGAACTCTTTAATTTAATAATATGTTGTTTGCATATTGAAGATATTGTTCTACTATTTCTGTCTATAACTGTAGCTTTTTAAATCTTCTCTTTGTCTCTGTTGCTTTGAAATTTGACCATGATATTTCTAACTGTGGGTTATTTTATCCTATGGGGAATTTATTGGGATTTCTTATTCTGGACATTTTTGTCTTTCATTAATTCTAAAACTTCACAGCTATTTGGTATTGCTTCAAGCTCAATCTATTCTCTCATTCTGGAAATCCAATTATTCTGTTAGACTATCCACTCTATCCAATATATCTCTTAAAATCTCTTTCATATTTTTTATTTCTTCTCTCTGTGTTGTTTTCTAGGTAATTTCTTTAGTTTTAAAATATAGTTGATTAACTTTCTACTCTGCATTATACTATGGAAACTATGGTTTCTAATTATAACATTTTTCCTTCCTAAAAGTTCTTTTTTTCAAAACTGTGTTAAATTTTGATAATATTCTGTTCTTTAGTTATACTTAATTCCTTTGTGTCTTTCTTTAAATATATTAAATATACTCATTAGATGGTTTGTATCTGATAATGCCGATATTAACATTCTTTCCCATTTTGATAGTGTAATCTTTTATTTTGCTTACTTTCATTTTTGCTGGCTCTCACTCATAGTCACTTCTTTCCTTACTTGTTTAGAGATTTTTGATTGTGATCTCTTTGGATACTTTTGTGAGTTTATTTAAGGGCTGAAGTTAAAGTGGATTCCCAAGGATCAATTTTGTTTGCTTCTATTAGTCACTTGAGGGGGTCACTATCAACTGTGACATATTTAAACTGTTTGGGATTTTTTTCTAATGCATAGAGATATTGTAAAATCCACCTTCAGAGTAGAGGGAATATAGACTTCTAGATAGGAATTTCTAAGGAAAATTTTTAAAAGGTAGGATTTAGTGGAGGAAACAGGAAATAGTCTGTGTATTTCAATGAGCAAAGAGTATGCTACATGGAATCAGGTGCCTAGAAAACATGATCAGAAGAGTCAGAGCTGTGGAAATCAGGAGACATGCCTAGGTGTGAATTTCAAAATCACACTATCATAGCTACCATACAGAACTCATGGATATTTTGTTATTGCTACCAGCATCGTAGCTGCCGCAACTGCCTTGTCCTAAAGAAGCTAATTCCTACTTAAACAGGGACCCCAGCTGCTGCAAATTCTTGCATCTCCTGGAATTTGTGTGATAGTTTTGTCTGCCACAGTAAAAGGCTTTAGCTTAATTTCTGCCTCTACACTTGTATGAATTGACACTTAGACATGGCTGCAACGGAGTCTAAAAATATAGATATTAGCTTTCCAACCTCTCCAATACAAAGAGGATGAGCTGAAAGTTGAGAAAGCCAATCCAGCAATTTGTCATTTTTCTTTCTTACTTTTCCTTCTGTGTAAAGCTAAGACAGACAGGCACAAGTACCTACTATGCCCTTCTTTACAATGAGATGCAATTTTTGTACTTGATCTACTGTTGGTATTACACTTCATGGTTATTTTCATACATTTATTTATTTATTTATTTATTTATTTATTTATTTATTTTTGAGAGAGAGAAAGGCCTTGTGTGTAGGTGAGAGCACAAACTGGGGAGAGGGCAGGGGGAGAGAGGGAAAGGGAGAGTGAGAATCCCAAGCAGGTTCCACACCCAGGGTTTTGCCAGACTCCATAGGACTCAATCTCATAAGCCTGAGATCATGAACTGAGCCAAAATCAAGCATCTGACACTTAACTGACCAAGCCACCCAGGCACCCCTCTTTTCATACTTTTGATCCCAGCTGTTTTCTCCTGTCCTTTCCCAAGCAGTTAAAAATGTTAGGTTGACATATACACTGAAGGCAGTTACTGGCTTCAGCATCCATTTGTCCTTGTGAATTTAACTTCTCTCATCAAATCAAGATTTCTTGAAATTCCTTTATGTTTCTGCAAGTTTAATTATGCATTAAAATAAATTTTTAAATATTTTATTTGTTAATTTTACTTATGATGCATAGGAGAGGCTTCTGTAACATCTATGTGTTAAATACGGAAATATGCCCTGGATTTTGTTTTTTTGTCCTTTTAAAATGTTTTTAATACCATACTGGCATCTCCTTCTTAGTCTCCTTTGCTGGTTCCTTTTCACCTTCACAACCTCTAAAAGTTGGCATTCTCTAAGAATCAGTATTCAGGCCCTTTCTCTTCTATATTTATATTCTTTTCCTAGGTGATCTTATCCAATACTGTCTTTTAAATGTCATCTATATGCTGATGGCTTCTGAATTAATATATTCATATTAGACCTTTCCTTTCTGCTCTGGATTCATTTATCCAATCTCCTACATGATCTTCCTATCCAGAAGTGTTGAAGACATCTTAGACATAGAGGTCTAAAATATAAATCTGAATCTTCCCTACATACTCTGGAATCTGTTTGTCCCTCACTTCACCTCATTAAACAGTACAACAATTCATATGGTTACTCTTGACAAAACCAAGAAGCTATCTTGATTCTTCTCTTTTCACACCCCTTGGTTTCTAATCCATGAGCAAGTCCTGGTAGTTCGATCCTAAGACTACTTTCAAGGCTCTCTCCTATCACAGCAGTCTACATCATCATCATCATCATCATCTCGTAGCTGTGCTTCAATAATGAGTCAAAGAATTCAGATAGGTGACTGAAGACTCCTAATTATTTCCTCTTCTACTTTGACCTTTTAAAATACACTCTTTAGCCACCTACTTTTTAGAAATGTAAATTAAATAACATCTACTCTGGGCTAAAACCTCCAGTGTCTTTCCATCTTATTAGAATAAAATGCAAATTCTTGTACATATGGCATGACCCCTGCTTATCTCCGTGGTATTTGCCCCGTGATATATCTTGTAACTCTCCCCTTAGCACATTCCACTGTGGCAGCACTGACATTCTTTCCATTGTGTGAAAAAGAAAGCCCATTTGATCTGGAACACTCTTTTCTTAGTCTTTTGATTTTACCATTCCAGTACTTCATTCTAGTCTAAAATAAATGCCATCTTTTGGGAGTCTTTCCTTATCACACTATGTACAATAACCACCCTTTCACAATTCTTTAATATCTTATACCTATTGTTTCTTTGAGGCATTTACCACAGTCTAAACCTGTTACTAATTTATTTCCTTTGTTGTTGCCTGTATCTTCACAATTATTCCAAATATTATGAGGGCAAGCTCTTTGTCTCATTTTGTTTAGCATTAGCACCTGAAAGTAGATGATGTATATATACACGTTGAATGGGTGGATGGATGGACAGATGGACAGAAAAGACAGGGGATACTCGGGCAAAGCTGCTCAGAGCCAGCGGATTATGAGGGAATAACGATATGTCAGGAGAAACACCTGGGGTGAATTTACAGATTTGAAAGGCATGGAGTCATTAATCATTCATTGGACTGTATAACATCACCCAGGGATCCTTTGGCCAGGATAAAACCCTGGAGAAGACCAATAATTTGCTTTACACTATGCTCCCTGAAGATAGCAACTATGGTTGTTTTTCCTTCTTTACTCCAGTCCCAGTACCAAGTATAGTATTTCATGTAGATTTTCAACAAACTTAACTGACTTAATGAGTGGGTTAATTAAAAATTGGGAGGAAAATCCCACAAAAAGAAATGTGATACAGTAGTCAGAGGTTTAAGAGGAGAGGGCCAAGGAAGTATAAGTTAGTTGAGGTCAAAAGAGACAGGAGTTTCAAGAAAAAAGATGTAGTCGGGAATCTTAAAAAATAAAGAGGAGTCAAATAAGATCTCAGAATAATTCTTTAGATTCACTGAGAAAAGTGGTAATAGGTGACACTGATATCAGTAACAACTGGAAAAGATGTGTCTCTTTACTTAATATATTGCATTTGTATCAGTAAATAACCTTAGTATATAGTATAATATTTCCGTCATTTCATGCTAGAATTTCCTTTTTTAAAAGAATCCAAAGATTCTCCTTTGGATTCATACTCTGAATCATGTTATGAATACTTTGATGTCATGCTATAATAAAGGAAAACTAATAATAATTTATCAAGATCCTAATTAGACTTTTGGAAAGGCAGTCTGAAATAACCATTTGGAAATTAATGAAGAGATGACCTTGTTACCACTGAATGTCAAAGAATGCAAAATTTGTGAATAAGTCCCCAAATGTCTCTGCAACAATCACAGCACAAATGCAGAACTACAGGAGAGTTAGGGAGTCTCAGGAGGAGATGAGTTACATCTTACTGTTACGTATTTGTTCAAGGACACAAAACCAAACAGAAATGAGATGGCTATTTAGTGCTGACTCCAATGCAAGTGTCTTGGCAAGATTTTCTCTGGGTATCTGGGTCACTTCCAGAATGTAGCTGCTGCAGTCTTTACAAAAGAAAGATTCTGCTGGGGATAGGAAAAAAAGCCGTAAATTAGCTATGCCATTGCCCCTTTCGACCCGGTCTTACAACACAATTCTAAAAAATGTACATTAGTAACTCCTGTGATTCTTTTTAAGGGAATCTTAACAAAACCCTGCCACTCCTAGTTCTGAAGTCAAACTCAGCAATGTAAAGTCCTATATCCCTCTAGGGATGACAGTGCAACCAAAGGCTCTATATCAGCTTCAGAACTGTCCATCCTTTTGCTGGGGCTGTTACTGGGAGAAGTGCCTTTGTATCCTCAGATTACGATAGCAATCTGCATTGAGTCTGTCTTTAGTCAACTGCTACATACACATATTGAAACAAATATTTTTATTTCTTCATTGAACTATTATGTTTTAGTTACCATGTTTTAATTTACATATTAATTATAAAAATAATATGTTTATTATAAAAATCAAATAAAACGAACATTTATAAAATAAAAGCTAAGAATACTATCTTAGTCCTGCCCGTCTGTTCAATATCACTCTCCCTGGATTGCCACCATCAATGGCTTTGGCTTTATCTTCCATACATCTGTTTATATGTGTCTATGTACACCCAATCACATACACACCTCTATGAAGGCCATTTACTCTGCATAGGCCACTCTCTTAGAAGTGTGTTTTGGAAATACCAGAGCATTCTATCAACATCATGGTGGCAAGAGTTGATCCTCTTTACTCTCCCCTTTGATTTACAACTCACTGGGCATCCATAACTGAAAAAAAAAGTGTCTCTGCACAGCATACCAAAACACTGGAGAGATCCATCCATCTATGCAGCCGAAGTGGGTGGAAAGGACCCACATTCAATGGGTGAGGGGAAGGGATAGCCAGTGGCAGGGCCAGCATCAGCAGAGGTGGTAATGGCAGAAAAGGTGTGGCTGTCTACAAGGGAAACAACGTTTCTGACAGAGGAGGTAGAGGGAGAAAACAGTGAGTGAGGGTGTGCCTGGCCATAAACTATGTGCTGCAAACTAGAGGAACCAGTTCCTCTCTCTTTGAAGAAAGAGTGACTGGGACGTTATGATGGGAAGTAACCAGGTAAGGAAAGGGAAATAAGCAAAAGAGCTCTGAAAGAAAAAGGGTCTTCTGCTGTCTGCCAGGAAAGGTCAAAGAGTAGCTCATCAACCTCTGCACACTGTCCCTCTCCCCTTGAGGATACCTTATTGGCTATGGGCATATCTGAAGCCCTGAGTACTAAGTATACTGCCCCACCCCAACTTGGGGGTGTGTGTGTGTGGGGGGGGGTTGGTGTTCCCAATCCTGGGGTGTGTGTGTGTGTGTGTGTGTGTGTGTATCCACGCCATTAAGAGGAAATGAAAACCTGTGCTATAGCCACACCCAAATCAAAGTAAAACAAACCTAAATAAGAAAGATGTTTGCTATTTCAAATGCCAAACCAGAGACATTTCTCATCGAACAATGTGAAAAGTCATGGTAATATGGATATCTCAAAAAGAAAATGACAATTTTCCAGCACCCAAACCCAAAGACATGAAATACTGAAATCTAACTGATAAAGAATTTAAAATAGCTGTTAAGAAGAAATTCAGTAAGCTACAAGAAAACTCAGAAAGGCAATACAGTAATCCAGGTATAAAATTAATAAACAGAAAGAGTACTTTATTAAAGAAATTGAAATTCTAAAAAGGAACCAAGGAGAAATTTGGGAACTGAAAGACTCAACAAACGAGATGAAGAATGCACTAGGATGCATTGGAAATAGAGCAAATCATATAGAAGAAAGAATTAGTGAGCCGGAGCATAGAAATGTAGCAATGATTTAGGTGGAAGAGAAGAGAGAACTAGGAGTTTTTAAAAGTGAAGAAACACTATGAGAATTATCTCATTCCACTAAAAAAGCCAACATAAGTATAATGGGTAGCCCAGAAAGAGAAGAAAGGGAGAAAGGGAGCAGAGAGCATATTTAAAGACATAATAGCTAAGAACTTCCCAAACCTGGGACAGAACTGGATACACAAGTCCATGAAACTAATACTTTATTATCTCAACACAAAAAGACCTTCTTCAAGACACATTATATTAAAACTGTCAAAAGTCAACAATAAAGAAAGAATGTTAAAGGCACACAGGGGTAAAAAAAAAGACAGTAACCTGCAAAGGTTAGCCCCTCTGTTAGGCTATCATTTCTCAGCAGAATCTCTACAGGTCAGGAGAGAATGAATTGACATATTTAAAATATTGAAAGATGCCATCCAGGAATACTCTATCTGGCAGAGTTATCCTTCAGATATGAAGGAGAAATTTCCCCTCCCAGACAAACTAAAACTGAAGGAGTTTACCACCACTAGACTCACCTTACAAAAGATCCTGAAAGGTGCTCTTCAGGCTGAAACAAAGAGTCAAAAGTACATAAAAACCTGATGAAATTGATAAATAGAACAAAATATCATAACTTTTTAAAGAATAGTATATTAAACTCTTAACTTTATCATAAAGGTTAAAGGAAAATTCACAAGATAGCTTCAGTGCCAGTTGTGACCTGACCCCCCCTCTCCATCTCCTCTCCTCACCTCTCTAACATTATATTCTACTTTCACTCCTTCACCACATCACTGAAGAGACTTCAGAGACACTGTGCTCCTTGAATACACCCTCTGGCTTCCTACCTTACTGAGAAAATTAATGCAATCACAAAAGAATTGCACTGGCTATTGTCTCTTCTTGGGAAGCTCTCTCCTAGCTATCCCTGTTGCTCATTCCTTGACCTTTGTCAAGATTTTTGTCAACTATAACATTCTTGGTGAGCCTATCTTAACTACCCTACTTAAAACAGTAGTTTTGACCTCGACTTTCCTGATCCCTTAGCCTAGTTCTTCTTTTTTCCCCCTGTAGCACTGACTATATGCAAGATCATGTGTATCATATACATGTTGTCTGCCTTTCCCCACCGGAATGGAAGCTCTGCAAAGAGAAGACTTTAGTCAGTTTTATCCTGAAATCTCGAAAATGCCTAGTAATAGTAGCCATTCAATGAACATTGGAAGACTATATGGATGGATGAGGGAATAGACATACATATTTAAGAATTTGTATAGCAAAATGCATTAGCATGCAGGAACGAGAGTCAGACTGGTAGGCTCCATCAATTATCTGCTCTAAGTAGGGATAATAATTAGACCACAATCATAAGGAGTACCCAAAACCTACTTCACAGGGTTGTTATGAGTGTTCAGTAGGCAACTAGGTAATAATTGTAAAGAGTACAGAACAGTGCTTGCAAATAGTAAGTGCTTAATCAATGTTCCATACTACTATTATTCTTATTATATAAAAATACTTTTTAATAAAACTGGATTCAGGCCATATATACATTATTCATACAGCTTGATATTTGCACTCAATGAAATAATGTTTTTTTTTTAATTTTTTATTTTAAAGATTTTATTTATTTATTTGAGAGAGAGACAGAGAGAAAGAGAAAAATTAGGGGGTTGCAGATTCTCTGCAGAGCAGAAAACCCAACATGGGGCTCTATCCCAGGACCTAGGGATCATGACTTGAGCCAAAGGAAGACACAATGGATTGAGCCACCCAGGCACCCCATTTTTTTCTTTCTAAATAGTACATACAGATCTCATTCACAGATCAATTCATATGCACTATAATATATGAATACATGTATTCATATAAATATTTTGAAGTGCTTACTCTGTGCCTTTGTAGCACCTACAGCCTAACAGCTCTTTCTTTGTATGACTGAATAATACTCTATAGCATTTACATGCATTTACTTACTCATTCTTCTAATAATAAATATTTGAATGATTTTTAGTTTATGTTATTCTATATGCTTCCCTTGCAACATAACCTAACAAAAATTAAAATTAAACATTAAAAATTAAACATTGTAATAATATTGTTTGCCTTTCCATACACTGTATATAGGGAAGTATATAGGAAATGCCCTTTTTATTATTAGTATTATCTTAATTCCATTATGATCATGGTACAGTGTTTTATTAGTTTCAGGTGTACAATATAGTGATTCAACACTTTTATACATTGCTCAGTGTTTACTATGATAAATATATTTTTAAAAATTTATTTAAATTTATTTAGTCAACATATAGTACATCATTAGTTTCAGATACAGTGTTCAATAATTTATCAGTTGTGTATAAAACCCAGCGTTCATCACATCATATGCCCTACTTAATGCCCATTACTCAATTACCCTATCCCCTCCCCCACCTTCCCTCCAGCAACCTCAGTTTATTTCCTATAGTTAAGAGTCTTTCATGGTTTGTCTCCCTCTCTGATGACTTCCCATTCTGGTTTCCCTCCCTTACTGTATGATCCTCTGTGCTAAGTATACTCTTACATTCTGCCACCCTCTTCTCCTCCATTAACCACCTGTTTGTTCTTTACAGTTAAGAGTCTGGTTTTTTTTTTTTTCCCTGTTTTTTTTCTTTTATAATTTGTTTTGGTTCTTAAATTCCACATATGAGTGAAATCATATGATATTTCTTTCTCTGACTTGTTTCACTTAGCATAATACTCTCAAGCTCCATCCATGTTGCTGCAAATGGCAAGATTTTATTCTTTTTCGTGGCTGAGTAATAATCCTGTATGTGTGTGTATGTGTGTGTGTGTGTGTTTGTGTGTGTGTGTGCACACTACATCTTTTTTATCCCTTCATCTACTGAGGGACAGTAGATGGGTGGATTGCTTCCATAAATCCACTATGGTTAATAATGCTGAAGTAAACATGGGATGAATGTATCTTTTTGAATTAGTTTTGTTTTCTTTTGTTTTGTTTGTTTGCTTGTTTGTTTGTTTGTATTCTTTGGGTAAATACCCAGTAGTAGAATTACTGGATCAAATGATAATTATATTTTAATTTTTTGAGAAAACTCCATACTGTTTTCCACAGTAGCTGTACCAGTTTGCTTTCCCACCAACAGTGAAAAAGGGTTCCTTTTTCTTTACATCCTCGAAAACACTTGTTGTATCTTGTGTTTTTGGTTTTAGTCATTCTGACAGGTGTGAGATGACATCTCATTGTGATTTTGATTTACATTTCCCTGATGATGAGTGATGCTGAGCATCTTTTCTGTATCTGCTGGCCATCTGTATGTCTTCTTTAGAGAAATGTCTGTTCATGCCTTCTACCCATGATTAATTAGACTATTTGGGGTTTTGGTACCAAGTTGTGTGAGTTCTTTATATATTTTGGATACTAACCTCTTATCTGATATATCATTGGCAAACGTCTTCCCGTATTCATGAGGTTGATTGTTTTTGTTTTATTGGTTGTTTCCTTCACTATGCAGAAGTTTTTATTTTGATGTAGTCCCTGTAGTTTATTTTTGCTTTGGTTTCCCTTGCTTCAGGAGAAATATCTAGAAAATATTGCTATAGCCGAAGTCAGAAAAATTACTGCCAGTACTGTTGTCTAAGATTTTATGGTTTCAGGTCTCCTATTTAGGTCTATAATCCATTTTGAGTTTATTCTTGTGTATGGTGTCAGAAAGTGGTCCAGTTTCATTCTTTTGCACGTGGCTGTCTGATTTTCCCAGCATCATTTGTTGAAGAGACTTTTCCCCATTGCATATTCTTGCCACCTCTGTCACATCTTAAGTGACAAACTCATCATAGGTTAATTCTAGGCTCTCTATTCTGTTCCACTTATCTATGTGTCTACTTTTGTGCCAGTACCATATTGTCTTGATTACTATAGCTTGGCAGTATATCTTAAAATCTGGGATTGTGATACCTCCAGCTTTGTCTTCTTTCTCAAGACTACTTGGTTATTAGGGATCTATTGTGGTTCCATTACATTTCAGGATTATTTGATCTAGTTCTGTGAAAAATGCTGTTGATATGTTGATAGGAATTACATTAAATCTGTATATTGCTTTTGGTAATATGGACATTTAATAATGTTGATTCTCTCTATCCATGGCATGGATTATCTTTCCATTATCTTCAGTTTCTTTCTTCAGTGTTTTATAGTTTTCAGAGTGCAAGTCTTTGTCTCCTTGGTTAATTTTATTTCTAGATATTTTGTTATTTTTGGTGTAATTGTAAATAGAATTTTAAAAAATTTATCTTTCTGCTACTTCATTGTTGGTGTGTAGAAATGCAACAGATTTTCATATATTGATTTTATAATGTGACCCTATTGAATTCATTTACCAGTTCTGGTTTTTGGGTTTTTTTTGGTGGAGTCTTTAGGATTTCCCACATATAGTATTCTGTCATCTGCAAATAGTGAAAATTTTACTAATTCCTTACCAATTTGGATGCCTTCTATTTATGAAATTCCCTTTAAAGCCACAGCTTACAGTATTTCAAAGATAACATTTATCTGTCCCTCTGAAGAAGTAATATATGTATGTTATCTGTTTTAAAAGTCACTACATGTATATATTCTGTAGACACAAGTTATTTTGTTTGATCTATCTGTCCTTTCTACAGAACTGTTCTTCTTTTCCCTCTAACCTATTAGTACCTACAGAATTGTCACATTCTTACTCTCCAATAGCTTCTCATTTCAGTCAAAGTAAAAACCCTATCCTAACAAGGACCCCTGCAGCGTGATAGCTGATTGATCCTCCAAGAGCATCTGACTCAAACAGGAAAATCCAAATCTTACCTGAAATTTCGAACTTAGGATTGTAGAAGGTACAGTCAACCCCATTTCAATGATAGTCATAGAAATAAGTGTTCAGAGGAATCAACTGTCTTATTTCTGAACCCATAGACAAAATTTGTTTTAGGTTAAAAATAAATAAAATAAAAATAACATAACATAACATAACATAACATAACATAACATCTCACCCAAAGTCAAAGAAGGTAAAAGCCAGAGAAAGTCCTGGAAATGTTTTGAGTTCCTACTTCCAGTTGGTTTTAAATTCTACCTGCACCCTCCCAAACTTGTGTATTTCCTTAAGCCCTTTCTTGTATTCTCTCAGTTAATAAATTGTTCTTTTTTTTCCTAAGGAATTTCAAGTTTGGTTTCAGTAATGTACAACCGGAGACATCTAAGGTATACTACATGTTTTGCCCTAATTCAGGATATTAAGATTAAGGCAGAAATAGAAATTTATATATTCCTTACAGTATCTGTAAGATAATTGTTCATAAAGAAATTCATTGTAGTGTTATATTAATTGAAGACATGACACATTGTTAAGGAAAAATGTAAGGAGGTATAAATTAGTTAAGAAACACAAGAACGTATTGCAGGGTATAGATTCTGTCTATACTAGAATGTTTCTTTGGGAACTGCCTCTCTAGTCAGGCAGGTTATAGCTTTCCTGTTCTCTTGGACATGCTGGGTGGACTGGAACTCCAAAGAGAAGTCTTTTCTTCATGGGTCTTTTCTCCCCAGGTAATTAATCATATGCCTTTTAGAAGTCTTTGCCTGAAACAGTCTCATGTGTTGCTATCACCACCAATCATAACTAAATGTAATAGAAATTGCTCCAACAAAACTGATGTTGATAAAAGACGCTTTCTTCCTGGAAGAGTAGGCAGTTCAGTCACCCAGGTATTTGGTGATAATGACGATCTGTTGACTGCGAGCAGCTGGATGCTCTAAGCCTTTCAGTTTCTGACACAAATTTTAGGTAGGCCTCTCCGCCATCTGTCCCTCTAGGAGAGTAAACAACTCTCTAGAAAATCTTCTGAAATTTGCGTTAACTCTTTCTAGAGCAGTGCTTTTTAAGCTTTAATGTACAGATGAAGTCCTCTGTGATCCTGTAAAATGTACACCCTGCTTCCGAAGGTGCAAAACAGACTTAGAAGCCTGCGAGGTGATGTTGATCCTGTGGTCTACAGACTGCACTTGAATTAGCAAGTTCAAGAGAATTTCTTACTTCCCAGCCCTGTTCAGGGCTTGAATTGAATGACAGAATGCCACAGACCTTTCAGCATCTCTCTCCTTTACAGGACAGTAGCTCCCTGCTACACACATAATTTTTTAAAAATAATATCATATAGTGTCAAATTTAAAACCTTTTTTCTGATCCTCCCCTTGTGGGAATTGAAACATAAATTAATTTCTATGATGTCTGCATGGTTCTTATACCACTAACAGTGACCTTTGTGAAGATTATACATCGGATAATCAGTAGGATAAGCCAAGAAAACTAAGTCCTTATGTTTAGCTCTAAGTGCATACAAAAGTGTGCTTCTGTTGTGCATTATTTTCTGGGTTTAACTTAAGTCTCACCATGAACCTGGAAAATGGAAAATAATTGCAAAGAAACATTCTTAACTTGTGTGTTTTTGCACTTTCACATTT
The DNA here is from genome assembly GCF_963455335.1 of Martes martes. Lineage (NCBI taxonomy): Eukaryota > Metazoa > Chordata > Mammalia > Carnivora > Mustelidae > Martes > Martes martes. The sequence goes on from NC_137889.1 coordinate 94,819,575, forward strand.
TATTTCTCACAGTATGAAATTTTACATAGAAGCTAGCAAAGTTCTTCCTTTTTTTTTCTTTTTTTTTCCAGAGACAGTTAAAGTCTTACACAAGCAAGGCCTCCAAAACTCCACTGACCCTATGACTATAATAACAATGGCAACATTTCTTATAGGGCAAAATGTATTCTTTTCTGTTTGGAAGTGCTATCCCCAGATAACATTAACCAGAACATTAGATGCAGCCCCATTGTTAGTCACAGACTCTGCCAGAAGTCTGTACACAGAAGGGGTAATCAAAGGACATGCTTTCCATTGATGTGGATGTGTTAGCACATAATGCCTTTGCCCCAGGGAATTGATAACAGGAAGTACAATGCAGCTCTTCTAGGTCACTTTGAATCCAGCCCAAGTTGGTTGTGATTAACACTGCTAACACCAAAAGCTGTTCTAAGACTAATGTGAAATATAGAATGGTCTCAGTCTAGTTCACTTGCGACAAGTGCCCACATCATGAAAATCATCACCATCATTACAGCCTTTGTAGGCAGCACTGGGAGTCTGAATGGTTTTGAAACTGAATGCCAGAGTTCCCTAGAGATGAGCCCTGGGACAATAAGTCAGGTTCATGCGAGGCTTGTTACGAGGAAAACTGTTTCATTTCCTTTGCGGCATCTGTTCTCTAAATAATATAATTAGATCTCCAGGGCAATTTATGTGGTCCACTAAACTGGCCATAAAATATCATAAAATCATGACATATTATTAGTTCTCCCCCTTTACACATATAAACATCTATTACAGGTGGACTCTGATCCCACCATTAACGGCATTAGGTCTTAGGAAGAACAAATGAAAGGGCTTGCCCTTGAAGTGGGCAGTGTTGTTTCATCCGGAATCCTGATCTGTGAATAATCTCTGGTCTTTAATTTATGGCTTTTACAAACAATCAGTCATGTTATGTTTTTCTACTAGAGCTCTGTACTGATTTAATTAGAAACTGCAAAATACTTTGATTATTTTCATCTATAATGTCAATTGTTCACATTTACAAGCAATCTAGTTTATCCAATTCGGTAGCTAAAAACACACCAGGCCATATAAATAATAAAGAATGTTTTATTAGCCCTCACTGTAATTTAAAAATCTAGTTTAATAATCACATACCTCAGTGGGAAGGAGTCTCTCTGATACCTTAAGCATCTCAGCAGAAATGTGAATTTTCTATTATCAGGAAGATAGATTTTCCCCCCAGGCTGCAGTGAAAGGTAGTGGTGTTTTCCCCAGGTTCTCCATACCTTGGGAATGGAGGGGAAAAGACAGCCATACAGTTGTCTAGACACTCTCAGTTCCACACCAATCAATTAAAAGAACCAGATTGGGGCGCCTGGGTGGCTCAGTGGGTTAAAGCCTCTGCCTTCGACTCGGGTCATGATCTCAGGGTCCTGGCATCAAGCCCCACATCAGGCTCTCTGCTCAGCAGGGAGCCTGCTTCCCCTCTCTCTCTGACTGCCTCTCTGCCTACTTGTGATCTCTCTCTGTCAAATAAATAAAATCTTAAATAAATAAATAAATAAACCAGATTATCGTAGTTGAAGTGGTGGATTCTGTCATTTGGCAATTCTTTGACCCAACAACAAGTTTTCTGTTGTCATAAGCATGCTTATTTGAAGATAGGCAATAAAAATCTAGCAGAAAAGTGCCATAAGGCAAGCGACAATAGCAATAGCAAAACTACAAAACTTTTGTGTCCACCCCCAAAGAAGTAGAAACTAGTATAAATATTTCTGGAAGATCATTCTCTAGCTTTAAGCTTTTAAAAATTAGAGGCATGCATTGTGCCTCTTTACCTCTTATTTTCAGAAAGCCACTTTTACTCTAAAATAATTCAAACATATAGAAAATAGTAAAATACCCATCTATCTACTTGCCAGCAAGATAAAACAGATATTACCATTTGTGGTATTTGCCTTAAATGAAAATAAATTTGCATATGTATGAAAGCCTACTTGCTTTCTTTTTCCTCTGCTCATCGCTCTTCACAGAGAGAATTGATATAAAGCACTTACATATAATCTTTTGAACTTTTACTCCATTTATATATACCCAAAAAACTATAGCATCGTAGTCTATATTTCAAGAATTCACAAGAGAGATATCCTATGTCTTAAGTATTTCTTTTTTCTCCCTCAACATTATATTTTTTGAGATTCATTCATGTTGATTCATGACGATGATGATGAATGTTCATTTTCACTGTGATGTAATGTTCCATTGGATGAATAAAAGACATGCATCACATTACACTAATGTGATCCATCAGAAGAATAATCAGGTTTTGGGTTTTGTTTGTTTGTTTGTTTTGGTAAAGCAAGTAATGCTTCACTGAACACAATCGAATATGTCTCCTCAAACATATGGTGGGATTTTCTCTAGTAGAGACCTGTAAGGGAAGCCCTTGATTATAAATTATGAGCATCTTCAAATTTACTAGGTGTTGCCATATTATTCCCTAGTATTTGTATCAGTTAACACCAACAACAGCACTTTCAATGTTGCCTCAAACCAACTCTTGGTATTATAAAAACAAAAAAAAATTAAAATTTGACAATATGCTTATAAAATTGCATCTCATTGGTTTTAATTTCTTTCTCTGAAATATCAGTGAAGACTCTGAACACCACTGCATATTTTCATTAGCCATTTCAGGATGATTTTCCATATTCAAGTCTTTTTTATTTATGTTTGGCTCTTTCATTTTTACTTGCTATAGTTTCTATATTTCAGTATCGATTATTTTGAGTCAAATGCATTGGTAACTCTTGAGGTAAAGCTTTTCTAAAAGATGTAGCATCCAAGAATTCATTAAGCAATTTAAATCTTTCCTTATTACCTGGGAGTGAGGGGTAAGGGGTGCAGGGGACAAACTTTAAGTCCTAATGAGCAAAGCTTTAAACTTCTGTTCATCCTCTCTTTTGCCTCAAAAGCCCTCTTATTAGAGCATAGCTGGTTGCTATCTCTTTTTCTCCCTGACCACCCTCCATCCTTTTCACTTTCACCAGTCTTTCTCTTTCTAAACCTTCTGTATTTCCCACTCAAAACCAATTATTGACGGCTTTTGTCTTCTCAACACAAGTCCACCTCTTCCCTTTTTCCTCCAGAAACATTTGGCCCCTTCCAACATTAAGGAGTCCTCTCTATTATCGACCCCACCCATTTGCTGGAGACTGAGAGGCCCAGACACCGAGGTGGAGGCTGAGCAGGCAGGGAATGGAGGCCACTGGGAACTCTCATGTGAACAGTTTTCCCTGTCATATTCTAGTTACAAATTTTCTCATCCTTTTTCTAAATTTACTGCGTCCACCTTTGTTTTACCTCTGCTTGGAATTGTTGTCCTCCTTCCTCTATCTTTATAAGTTCTGCCTTGTAATACTGTTAATGGTAGTATTAATAATAACAAGGAAGGTTTCAGCTTTAGCTATCACATGTATCCATACTAGCAAACTGCACTGTATGCATTCTGATTCAAGCCCTCTTTGGGGGCGCCTGGGTGGCTCAGTGGGTTGAGCCTCTGCCTTCAGCTCAGGTCATGATCTCAGAGTCCTGGGATCAAGCCCCGCATTGGGTTCTCTGCTCAGCATGGAGCCTGCTTCCCCACTTTCTCTCTCTGCCTGCCTCTCTGGCTACTTGTGATCTCTGTCTGTCAAATAAATAAATAAATAAATAAAAGCTTTAAAAAAAAACAAACCTCCTTTTATGTGCAATTACCTATAATATTCCTGTTTTATTGACAATTATCTTCATAGTTTACAAAAAGTAAATTTCTCCATCTGTCACTGTTTCATAGGTGTCCTCGGAAACATTTCCGTTTTGGGGGACCTTGTTGCTTTCTTCATGAAATTCATAATTCTTCAATTCCACATTCAAATTATTAAACTATTGATTATTTTAAAAGATCACTTTAAATATTTTACCAAGTTAATAAATCCATATCATATTAAAGACTAGGGTACAGATTAATATCCAGCTTTACCTTTTTACCCAATTCTTTCTAAATTTATAAATGCATAAAGTTACTTATGGTAGACATATTCATTTATATTTTTTGTTATTATGGCAAAATACAGTGGAATAATTTCTAAAATATTTTCTCCACATTAAAGAAACAGTATGGTGGTACATATCATTTGTTTACTTTTTTCAAGTGAAAATGCACCATTTGGCTCAATGTCCATCTGTGACGATTTTCAGGATCATATTATTTTTGTAATTTGCAACCATTATAAGAGTTTGTCTCAATTTTCGTACTGCCTATTCCAAAGATATTGCTAATAAAATTAAGGACTAAACCAGTTTTACAGACACATTCCTTTAAATGTATTAAGAATTGTAAATTCTCACTATGACCATTCCTTGCTTAAAGCTTTGATGTCTATAGGTACCTGCTAAGTAAATTTCCAGTTCCTTAAAGTAACATACAATGCATGGCATTACTAACCTCCACCACCTTCCCTTTCTTCTTTTCTACCATTCCCTTGCTCACAGTTTATTTAATGACAGAAATAAATGTGATGTAATTGCTCACACAAATACCATAATTTCTTGCCTTGCTAACTGATTGTACTCTTACTTCTGTCGGGAATGACATGACATATTTTGTTTGTTGGTCTCACCCGTAGGTATCTGATAGATTCAATTCACATATCAATTCACAACTTGAAGAAGCCTTCTCTGCCCAGTGATTGTAAACCTGATTTAGGTTTCCAGGTTGATTTTGTTCCCTTATGCCAGATGTACTTTTTTCTTAATATCTTCATTATTCTGGACACACATATATGTATTTTGTTAATTCAGACTATAAGACCTTTAATTTTAGAGACTGAACGTAATTGTTTTCATATCCCAAGTACTTACCACAGTGTTTGGTGTATATGCTCAGTATGCTTGGTACAATGAGCTGAATTATTCTGTGACTACTTATATATGGTTGATGTATAAAGCACTAGTAATTTCTTTTCCCTCTCTTTAAGGCAATCCACATAAAATTTCAACTAAATGGAAATCTCATGTACTTTACTAAAGGTCATAATGTATTCAGATATAATTGAAAGCATGTATATTCTTTTAAAATATTCTATAAAGAAACCATTTTACTTTTTCAAATGAGCGGTTTTCCAATTTAACTGGAGTAAAAGCATTTTTTTAACATTAACTTCAGACCAGGTGTATGTACAAAACATTTACCTTGGGGAGCAAGTAGAAATTACTAGCATAAGTAAATTTTCTTTCCCTATATTTATTCCCTATTTCATATAATATTATAAAAATTAGAAGAATTGTGGTTTAAAACATAATACTGAGATGCTCTGAAAGTGTTAGTAATGTAAACTAAAATTGTAATGTAAGAAAATTGCTTCTTTCTAGTGAAAAAATCCTTTAAAGCTCTGCTAACGTGGTTAAAGGTTATTCAATAGCACATAAAATACATCCTGTAAAGTACACATGTCAAGTTGATGTTTCTGCCCTAAATGAACTGTCTAGAATTCTTTCTGTTTCCACTCTCTAGTAACTTATCTATAGATTTTGGGGGGCCTATTTCCACACTTCTATTGCCTCTGAAGACTTACCAAAAGGAAAATTATTGATCATTTTTAGGAGCATACAAAATAAGTGAAACACAGAATAAACTTTTTCTCTCTACAAATATTAAAATACATATGAAAAACATGACTATTTTATGTCACCTGTTAATTTTCTTTAGTATCAATTTTAGAGCTTCTTTTAAATTTTTTGATAAATAAGGCATTTTTTTCCATTACATCAAGTTCTTGTAAAAGGTAATTATGTTTTAATATTAACCAAATCCTAATTTTCAGAGCATTTTACAAGATAAAGTGCTTTATATGTTCAGTAATGGATAGTATTTCCATTTTACACATGACAAAACCAAAGATGAGTAGGGACATAAAGGTCACTGAAACTGTGTCTCTTCTCAAAAACTCATTTGATTCTTTTTACATAATTGGACAGCAGGTGAAGTTCAACAATTAGCTAGTGACTAATAACTAGCTACTAGTGAGAGATCAGTTCACAAGAGCCAAACTTCTGTGGCTTATTGTAAAACACTGTTTTATTTAAAATAAAGATATCTATTTATTTAAACAATGTACATGATATGAAAGAAAAATACTCAACTGTGTTTCAAGAGAGCAAGGTAAATAACTTAAGTATCCCATTATATTATGATATAATACATACTTGTATCTTATATTGAAATGGTGTAGAAGGCAATGATGTTCCTGGATTCTGGACAAATTATAATATATAGGATATTAGTAACATGAAAGCTTTAGAGATTTTATTGGTTCATATATGTGTGTCTAAATCACTCTATAAAATGCCATTTATTACAAGACATTGTGTGGCAAAGACCAGAATCATTTTTTTGTTGTTTTGTTTTGTTGGAGAAATATAGATATGTACCTATACTTATAAATCAATGTTTTTTTTAATGGAAATTAAAAAAAAATTAAATCCTGAGTAATCTCATGCAGACCTTACCGGAATATTTATTCCCTAGTATATTTAAGGTTTTTATTGAAATATCAAATGTATCAGTATTGAGGAAGCTTAATTCCCATATAATAACATAAAAATTTTAATTCTGGTATAACCCTGACTGTCCTTATGATTATTATTTTCTTTATACGTTATAAACAACTTATTCACCTCATCCACTTTGGTTTTTTGCACACTGTTGTAATTATCCCATAGTTCAACCAATTGATGTGTAACTATGTGTTATTAGCTCTGTAAAAAACTACAAAGCTCTGGTAAAGCAGTTGACTTAATCACCATGTTTAGCTATAGCTCCCATTACCTGTATTATACTGTATTTTCAATAGAAAAGTATAGACAATAATTACTTCAACCATAATTTTTTACACCCACAAGGTTCATAAACCAGAAACTCATAAATGGATCAAAGTTTTGTCAACTTGATGCTTAATAAATTTGGGGGTTCCCTTTATGAAGAAAGATTAAATATCATTAACCCAAATTAGGTATGCAGATCTTTGAAGGAGCCAACACAAATGAGGGGTCCTGAACCTTATGTTTCATTAAATTTCTTGGTAAATCTCTCTCTACCCAAATGCTAAGGAAAGAAACTAAATATTTTATTCTTAAACATTTGATATATTTTGGAGGCTTATTGTTAAGGACTGTGAAGCGTTGAGTTTCACCCTACTTGAAAGCTCGAAAGTTTATTTTCCACCATTCCATGAATACTGGCAAGAGACATGAAATTCCTGGATCAGAGACAGAAGAATGTATTGCTTGCAGTAAAGCAAGAAGCACAAGATTTATGTATACATCAGTCACCCTGCCACCCTCCTACCCCTACCAGGTTCTGTGAAGGTGACACTAAGGGGTCCAGGTGAATACTGAATAAGCAACAACAGATTTACATTATAGCTGAAGAATCCCAAGTAGTAATCATGGCTCCTCTTTGTCCTGTAGGGAGACATCTTGATTATACTACAAGCAAACTTGCCCTTTGCTCTGGAGTGAAACACACTATCTTCAAGTCTATCCCCCAGAGAAACATCCTTGAAAATATAGTCTAGAACAATAAGATAGTTTTTACCTCTACTTATGGGTAATACTCTACTTGTGGTAATCTCCCCAAACTATCGCTGAACAAATCAAATTATTATTTCATGAGTAAATTTAAGTTTGCTTCAAGTTGATTTTGTAAATTACTTGTAAACTCTTTTAGAGAAAGTTTTCAAAAAAGGCACATAGAACAGTGTTGCAAAATGGCTTGCCATAAAAAGCAATAGCCATGCCTCTACTATTCCCACTTCTCAGAAATAAACACTTTCAGCTATTTAGTTTTTAGTTTTTTGGTTGGTTATCTTCAATGATGTAAATATTTAATAGCTAGTCCTCCAGGTTTAGTTCTAATAGGAGTCTTCGTTGATACTTACATTTACATAAATGAGTGAAGTGAAAGTGAAACAAGGAAGGGTGCCTGGATGGCTCAGTTAGTTGAGCAACAGGCTCTGGATTTTGGCTTAGGTCATGATCTCAGGGTTCTGGAGCCCCCCACTAGGCTCTGTTCTCAACGTGGAGTGGAGGTTTGCCCTCACCCTCTGCCCCTCCCCCACTCTCATGCATGCTCCTGCTCCCTCTCTAAATAAATAAATAAAATATTTTAAAAAAATAAAAGTGGGACTCCTGGGTGACTCAGTCGTTTAAGTGTCTGCCTTCAGCTCAGGTCATGATCTCAGGGTCCTGGGATCAAACCCACCCCCAATGTTGGGTTCCCTGCTCACCAGGGAGTCTGCTTGTCCCTCTGTGTACCTCCTCCATGCCTCCCTCCCCACTTGTGTGCTCTCTCTCTCTCTCTCCAGTAAATACAAATAAAAATACTTTTTTTTTAAAGTGATACAATGAGATGGATGTTTGAATTTTACTGTTCATTTATAATGTAAGTGATTTTTTTTTTTTTTTTGCTAAAATGGATACTGTTTTTTGAACACTGGAAGAATATTTTCTCTGTTATTTGTGTTATTTGCAACTTAATGGCTATACTAATACATATTTTAAAATTAATCTACTTCATTACTATTTTTCCTTTATTTTCTGAAGTCTAGAAAACCAATATAACAATAGAACAAGCCTCGATATATAGCACTAGCTGATTTCTGTGTTGTATATATTCTTGTCAGGCAGATTTCAAGATACCAATACGGTTGTCACTGAACAGAGCTGTGAGGGTATGTGCAGTAACACACTGTTGTATAGTATCTTGCCTCTAGATACTATATGTAAATAATCTCAAGAGCATAGATGAAAGTACAATGCAGTAAAATAATTTGGAAATGACAAGTTTTGAATATTAATACCTTTGTGTATAATGATTTTCTACATATATAGCTTTAATATTTTTGTTTTTAATAATGCCTGTGTTTCACAACCATCCACAAAATCCCTGAAAATTTAACTACAGACTTCTTGCAAGTTGGTGTAAGCTGGATTCATCCCACCACCTGTTAACTTCTTTATCTCTAACCAATGTAATATTCACTACATTTTGATTGATTAATTTAGCCATTATCTACTGATTCCCATGATAATAGCTGAGGATTTAGCTCACTTATGTTATTTTCTCTCTGCCTTTGGCAGCCAGCTTTCAGTGTGGTCCCCAAAGAGACTTTCTGCCTGCTATTCAGCTCTCTCTGTGAGCTCTTCCCTCAGTGAATAGGGCTGATCTGTGTAATAGGATTTTGAGAAAATGATGGCGTGAGACTTTCAAAATTAAGTCAAAAAAAGCCATTGTAGCTTCTGACTTACTTTCTTGCATCACTTTTTATGGGGAAAGCTAGCCTCTATGTTGTGACAATACTCAAGCAGCCCTATGGAGAGAGAGATCCCGATGGTAAGGGTAAAGAACCGAGAACTTCTGCCAACAAGGCAGCGAGAAGTTCCAGTCATGTACATAACTGTTTTGGAAGCAGATCCTCCAGTAGCTGGCATACATTTCAATGACTACAGCCCCAGCCTAAGAGACACCAGAATCAGAACTACCAAGATGAACCGCTCCTGAATTTCTGACTCACAAAAATTATCAGATAATAAATGCTTCTTGTTGTTTCAAGCCACTAAGTTTTGGGGTAATTTGTTTCTCAGTAATAGATAACTAATATATCCCATTCCCATTTCCTTCCATTTCGATGATATCAATATTCCCACTTCCTCCACGGGTTGTTCCTTCATTTATTCAACAAACACATACATTTTGCTCACTTACTATATGCCAGACAATAATCTGTGAGAAAAAGAACAATGACAAAGTACTGACCTCACAAAGCTCCACTAGGAGAGGGAGACTATAAATAAATAAACATAGACTGTAATATTCGGTGTTTATAAACACTATGAGAAAGAACAAAGCATCGTTACACGACAGAGATGAAAACGTCTCTGTCAAACGTCTCTGAGAAGCAAACATGTGGATGGAAACCTGAATGTGCTGTGGGAGAGAAAAAGCCCCGTGGATATCCGGAGTAAGACATTTCCAGATAGAGAGAACAGCAAGTGGGAAAACAGGAGGTAGGATTCTACTTGTCATATTGAAAGAACCACAGGGTTCCTTTGGTCATCTCTGCACCTTTAAGCAGTCTATTTTTAAGTCCAGATTTTATTCACGCCCCATTTTTTAAGAGACTTTGGTTTCAGTTTGTGTGAATGGAGATTTTAAAACTCCAAACTTTGCCTTCACTCTGCTTTCCAAGTCCCATGACCCAACCTTTACTTTTTTTTTTTTTTACTTTGTATTTTCACAGTTGATATTTGCATTCATAGTTAATTAGTTTAATTAGTTTATTATTTGTCCTGGGTTGTTTCTTTTCTTAAAAAAAGATTTTGTTTTGTTTTTTTACTTGACACAGTGAGAGAACAGGCAAGGGGAGCTGTAGGCAGAGGGAGAGGGAGAAGCAGGCTCCCCACTGGGCAGGAAGCCTGAGATGGGGCTTGATCCCAAGATGCTGGGATCTTGACCTGAGCCAAAGGCAGATGCTTAACCTAGTGAGTCACCCAGGTTGCCCCATCTCCATGGGTTGATTCTAAACACAGAACATAAATATGTCTGTATAATGATGATTATACAAATGTGGCTTAAGGTAGGTAGTGCTCTGTGATTAAATGTCCTTCTTATCAGATTGTGTTGCCAGGCCTCTGAACAACCAATGGCAGTGTTTTTAGAGCTATATTTGAATGAATATCCCTCTTTTCACGTCTATCTACAGACACTAGTATATTCCAAAATCATGTGTTGATTTTGTTGATTTCCCTTATTTCTTTTATAAAACTTTCTTCTGAAACCCTCTACTCAGGCTCATTTTTGTAGACCAATCCCATTTTTGTTGTGGAGAGGGGATAGCACTCTCCTGGGTTTGAGACATTGTTTCTTTATCCCAGACTTACTGGTTTGGTTTGTTTTGTTTTGTTTTGTTTTGTTTTGTTTTCAGAGAAGATCTTCATATTACTTCCTTAGAAAGGATGTATTGGAGAAAAACCTTTCAATTCCTATAGAATGTCTTTACTCATACTTGATTGATAGTTGAACTAGGCATACACTTCTAAGGTAATAATCATTTTTCCCACTTACTCTGAAGGCATTACTTCATGTCATTAACATTCATCGTTGCTGACAAAACTCTAGTGCCCATTTCTTATTTCTGTGTCAGTGACTGTAATAGGTTGAATTGTGCCCCCGCCCAAAAATGCTATTTGGAAGTCTGAACCCCCCAAGTACATCAGAATGTGACTTTATTTAGAAATAAGATCATTGCAGATGTAATTAGTTACATGAAGATAAGCTCCTACTGGCAAGGGTGGCTCACGAATCCAATACGACTGGTGTCCTTCTAAGAAGTCGGTCAGGTGAAGACAGAGACACAGGGAGAATGCCACATGATGACAAAGGTGGAGACTGGAGCTGCCAGTTAGGGTTGGAGAGAGATTGCCAGCCAACCACCAGAAGCCAGGAAGAGGCAAAAAAGGGACACTCTTACAGGTTTCAGAGGGAGCATGGGCAGGCCAAAACCTTGATTTCGGACTTCTGGCATCCAGGACTATGAGCAGATAAATTTCTGTTGTTTTAATAATTTGTCTAATTGTAGTTTTGCCTTTCAAAAAAAAAATGTTTTGCTTTAATTTCTCGTGCCTTGTGCTTTGTAATTGGAAGTTTCTATCACACAGAAACACTTCAAATTTAGGAAATTCTCTGACAGAGTTGATAATTTCAACCCATAATTTTCTCCCTTTTCTTCCTTCCTTCCTTTCTGTCTCTCTCTCTCTCTCTCTCTTTTTAATTTCCTATTAGAAAACTATTGGAACTCCTAGATTGGCCCACTCTGACTCTTTTCTATCTCTTTGTTTGTTTGTTTGTTTTATTTTCTGACAGTTCTTTTTAGTCCTCCCAGTCTATTTAGTATATATAATATGTAATATGTAATACATATAATTCATTTTAAGTCTGATTGGTTCCTATTGTTTCATTTTATAAAAACTTTCAGATATTAATTTTAACTTTTTTATTAGGAAACCACGTGTTCTTCAATCTCTCTGCATCACTAATTAGAGGGTTTTTGTTGTCTTTGTGATTGGTTCCTTGTTCATTTTAAATTTTATTTTACTTAAATCCCAGGATAGTTAACATGCTATGTTCTATTAGTTTCAGGTATACAGTAAAGTGATTCGATTGGTTGTTTAAGTACATTCTGGTGTCAGAATTATTTTTTAGTTTTTTTTAAGAGTGTTTTTTTTTTAATTTTAAGTTGTTTTCCTCAAGTATCTGATAATACTAGGAGTATTTAAGTATTACACACTGTTCTCTAGTTTGTCTGTGGGGCTTATTGCCTGGTGGGAAGGTGAGAGAACCACAATCAAATTGACGTCACCTAGTCTTGACGGTGGAGAGTTTAAGAAAAGTAACTCATACCTGGAGCTTTCAGTCGGCTTTCTCTTTGGAGAAAAACCAATGGGTAAATACCTGGCAGCAACATGGGGAAAGAGGTGGGAAGATTAACTGTGTCTGTATTGATTTTCACTCAATATTCTAGTTGTTCCATCTCTAACTGTTTCCTTTCGTCGTGCCCACCTTTTCCAAGAAGATCCAAACCTCTCCCTTAGATTTTCAGAGCAGATTGTGGGTCTGTACAATTTATCTTTTTGTATGTGTTAGCAATACTGTTAATAGAGTCTCAGCAGGAAAAGGAGATAAATAGCAGTTTAAAATCTTGAACCAGAAATCTATAAACCGGTTTTTAAAAAGTACCCTTCAATTCAGTTCATTTGGAAGATGAAAGGCGGCATCCAGAAAGGCAAAATTTACATAATTTAATTCCGATAATAAAAAAGATTAAAAGGGTCCACAAAATTCAGTGGATATTGCACATAGCCACACATTTAAAAGTATTCTCTTCGAGTCTGCTCATTCTCAGAATTGTTTGCTACTTAAACAACTGTCATCAATAGCCTCTTGGTTCCTCTAGTAATGGTTTCTGTGTGTCAGTTTTCTCACTGGAGATTTCCTCCTGAAACTTAACATGACGTGGTGTAAAGTACACCAGACCTACACGGATAGCCTCAATACTGGGGACTAGTCTTAGATTTGCCTAGCAGCTGTGGGATGATGGGCACAGTGCTTCGCTTTTCAAAATCTCAGCTTCTTCCATCATGAAGTGAGAGGTTAGACTGAGTGAACTCTATGCTCCCTTCAAACTCTGTGATTCTGTGGTTGAAATAGAACTGTATTTTTACAAAATTTCCGAATGTTATTATTCCTGCCACTGCACAGAATAAATGATTTTATCATAATCTACTCTCTTGCTACACCACTGTCATGTCCCAGCCACTGACGACTTCCTGCCCCCACAGCACCCGGAGAAAACTTGAACTGCCCATCAAATCATATCACTCCGCTGCTGAAAATTTTTCACTGATACTCAGAATAAAGTACAAGTCTTTACCAAAGCCTGTTAGACCCTGCCTCATTTTCTATTCTTACCTTAGTCATTCTGCACTTAGTTAAGTTTGCTGAAAACATAGTGGTCATTTTTTCCCCCCTCAGATATGCCAAATTCTTTCCTGATTTTGCTGTTCTTTCTGTCAAGACTGCTTTCTCTCCCTCATTTCCCAGGCTATCTCCTCCAGGACTCAGCCTGAAAGCCATTTTCTCAGAAAAGACCTCTCCTTCTTATCGTTTCTTCTCCCCTCCATTGTCTCCTTGATCACACTCTTCACAATTAGTAATGATTTATTTGTATGGTGAGGGTAGGAAACAAGTCTCTCATGTTGATCACCAGTTCCCCTGTGCTTAGTGTCACGTCTGGACTACAAAAAGTGCGTGATAAATATTTGATGAGAAAAGGAATAATGGACACTAAAATAAATGATTTTATGTAAAATGTGCTGTTGGAATGAATTTTCTTTTAGAATAGTGGTAACTGGTTAAACAGAGTAAAATCAACTATGGTGTAAAGAAATAAAGAAAAACAAGTTACAAAATTGTTTTCCTTTCTTAACTTGTGTATTTTTATAATTAAACTGCATCAGATCAAGCCTGACTATGTTCAGATTTTCCAGGCTGACCTTGCTTGGAATTGGAAGAATTTTTAGAATAATTTATGTATCAAGAAAAGAGTACAATGTTCTAGTGATAACAAAGTCCCTGGGGGCAGAGTATCATGTAAAATATTCATGAAGCTTAAGTGCAAGAGACATCAGATCTTCTGTGGTATTTTAACACTATATTTCTGTACAAGGGAGTTGTAAAATGAATATGAGAGAAAAATATTTAGGACAATAAAGAGCACCTACAAAGTGAATTCTTGCCTATCTAGTTTTGCAACTATTGCCCTCCCATATGTGTGTGTGTGAGTGTGTATGTATGAGTTCCCCTATTCATTAATATTAGAAGTTCCCTTATAATCATCATAAAAATTAGTATTAAAAATAAGTAGATCCTTTTCATACCTCTTCAAAGGGGTCAAAAGTAAAAAGAAAAACAAATTAATTGAAAGAGAGAGAAATAAGATGTGTACTGGTTAATAAAATCCAAAAATTTGGGGACCACACCTTGACATATCAAGTGATGGATTTGCCAAATAGCATCTTGTAAGCCTTGGCCACACATGTTGGTGGTTGCTAAACACCTGAGATTAAATTTTACTGATGTGATTTTCATCTTGAGGTATCTGTTGTTGTTGAAGTCTCCTGTCCTCTATATGCAGAGAGATTCCTTTAAAGCCGGGAGGTCTGTAGGTATGTGTTTTTTGAGTCCTTCTTTCCTTCTCACCCCAAACATTTCACTAAACAGGCTGTGGATATTCTGTGAAACCTGTGCCGTTCAAATGCTTTCTAAAGGATTTTGAAGATGCTTTTATTTCAGGCATCGATCTGATGTTGATGTCAACAAAATTTAAAAGTAGGTCCTTAAATACATCTTGATTCACTGTGGTGAAATGTTGGAAACAAATGGCAGTTATCAAGAGGTTATAATTTTCATGAATTTAATTAAAAATTACTGTAATCTTTCCTGGGGGAAAGGGACTCAAAAGGAACTTGAGAAAGACTTCAAGAGGGACTCAATTTTTAATTCATAGCAACATAGACATATCTTTAAAAAAAAAAAAAAAGAAAGTGTTAGCCTCTCGTTTTCATTCATCTTTGACCATATGAAATTTAGATGTTTATTTCATTTATTTTATATGAAAAAGAAAAGATAGAATGTAATGTCTTATTAATTGTATTTGTTTTTGTAAGGAATTTGGAGTTCCTCTGAATGAAAGATAGCCTTTCTTTGCTCAACTTCTCATCCACATTCAACCATATGTTTTATAAGACACTCATTTTCTGAGATGTTCAAGGAAGATATATGATGAAAAGCATATTGGGAAAGATTTGAGATGCAATCATCTTTCAGAGTCCTTCGGGTTGAAAACAGTCCCTGAAAGTTAAATGGCTAATAATATAATGAGAAAACTTACCACGTAAATTTGTCTACTGATGTATCTTTATCTGTCTCATGTCATTGCTCTATTCTAATTCTTCACCTAAATGGTAAAAAAAAAATGTTTGGTAGGTTTTTGACATACAATATTATGATAAACACATGAAACTCTCTTGTCTCAAAGCCTCTGCACAGAATGTTATTCCCCCTTCCAACCTGTGGAACTGTAGAAAGTAAAGCCACTGACAAGGGGGGAGGGGGTTACTGTAATTAAACTTTCCTAAGTGAATCTCATCTCAACAGATTTTTAGCATAATGTCAATGTCAGAGAGATGTGAATAGACTGGGTAGGCCTTAGATAAATGTGAGAATTTTACAAACCTGTCAAACCTCTTCCCTGTTCTGTTTAAAAATTCACAAGTAGGAGTCACTAGGTTTTGATAAAGAACTCCTCCATGGTGAGTTTATGGAGTTGACCTCATTGGTGTGTTCGCCTACCCATTTGCCTAACTGACACCTCTCAGGGGGTCCTCTTCTTAATTACCGGTGAAATCATTCCCTCCACCACCACGGCTATTTCTGAGCTGTCTGTGGAGTTTGACCTTGAACGCCTTCATAGTTTCTGTGCGGTTTTCACGCCAGCTTTCTGCCAGCTTTCACCTCACCTCCATCCACCTTGGCTTATGGCCTCAGGAGTAAAATCTGACTTCCACACTGCGGTGTGAAGCTAGATTTTTTTAATGTCCTCTTAGAATATGCCCCGAGTTTTCTGATGTTGTTTTGTTTTTTTTAAATAATCACTTGGTAGTACTTAAATATTTAAAACATTTTTACTCATTTTTCTTGGTAGTCTACAGTAAGCCATCAGGGTTAATATTTTGATAGTTTTTTCCCCTACACATTTATTTCATAAGGACATTGAAACATGATTTTATTACAGTTATAAAAGGCCCATGTTACTATTTGTGGGGATGAAATATAGTTATTGCACACCAAAAAAACTATAGTAACAAATGATAGGTCAACACTTCATATTTTGTTAGATTTTCAGAAAAAGCAAGGCCATTGTACCCCCCATTTGTGGTGTTTATGAAGCAAGTTATTCCTTTCATAGCCAGTTTTCATCATGGTGCTTGGCATTTACCTTGAGCACTATACTAAGATAGCAATAATAATTATTATAATAACTAGTATTTCTATTGATCTCCTTGTATGCCAGGTATTTATATAAGCACTTTCCTTATATGTATTGATTTGTTACTAATTAACAACCTTGTATTATTCTCATTTTGCATATGAGCAAACAGTTATGATAGATTTTGTGACTTGCTCAAGGTCACTAAGTCAGTAAAAGGGCTGGATTGTCAGGCAGTCTGGCTCCAGAGCCTGCCACTTAATCACCATTGTATACTGCTTCTCTATTTAAAAATTAAAGTTGGTTACTACTTTGGACAGTATGAAAAATTTATGATTTGAAGGCATTTCCTAGTTTTTGTGTCTAAAACGTAGGTCAACCACAATCTTGGGGAGCAGAGTTGTTGAAGATTTAACATGCCATGATAATTGGAGTCTTTGTAGAGTTGAGAACTGTTTAAATCCATAAACCAGAAAATTGTATGCTTAGTTTGATTAAAATTTCTATGAAAGCAGAAAGACTTGCTAAGAAAGCATCCTCAAGAGCTAGCATTTTGGTTTGTATTGATGCATGAAATTTTCTCCTCATGTATCTGCTATATTGTTTGTCATTTTCAGGTAGGACTATTCTAAAAATTATTTGATATCATGCAGTGTTAAAATATGCTGACAAAAAATAATTACCATGTACACGTAGCTAATTAAGAATGCTATCTGGTTAAATCCATTCTGTACCCTCAATGTTGAACAAAATAGATAGCAACACGTGTCTGAACCAGAACCAAAAGTGAAACACGTATCTATTTGTAAAATGAGCTTCTTAAATTTGAATTCAAATTTGTAGGTCATGATTACATATTAGAAGTGCAATGAAATGCATATAAAGTGAATAATTTATAGTTAGGGTCATTACAGTTAATGAAAATGGCTAAAACAAAGTGTTTAAATCATAACTAATCCCACTAGACTCATGGTCTCTACCTGTGCTTTGGAAAGTGGATAAACACCATCTCCTGGAATGGCCTTCCCAAATTATTCTGCTAAAGCTAAAACCCCTGACTGTGTTGGCAGCAGCTCTGAAGTTTCTGAGACATTGGTTCTCATGGACAGTTCCACAGTGGCACCAAGCAGTGGTCATTCCACTGATCGTCTACTCAGAATTTTGGGGGTATTCACCAGTATGGTAAGACCAGCTACATCAAGGGGGAAAAAATCCAAGAAAACATAGAAAGGTGGTTGGTTTGTTAAAACAATAAATTTAATCTTTTATTTCTTATATAATATGCTCAGACATACATGTATACACACACATACATACACACATAAATTATAAAGGACAAATTCTACATGGAAAGCTACACAGAGTGAACAATAATGGTTAATTGTCAGACTCAGGCAGGATCCCGCCCTTTGAGTGAATGCTTGTGTATGGGTGTATGTATATGTGTGTGTATGTATATATTATTAGTGTGGATACTCTTCTTTATTGCAGCTGAAACTCTCTCTAAAAGCAAATTTCACTCACACTTTGACTTGACAGATGCAGTCAGTATGATAGAAGAGAAATAATTGTCAGAGCTCAATGAGAATAGTAATGTTTCTTTATATATATAGGTACATTTTCACACATGCAGTTCATTATCATGTGAAAATTATAGGAGGATGTCACGAATTATATGTAATCATTTTCCCATGAAAATGAAATATACCCTGTCTCTAACGCAGTGCCCTTGAAAGTCTAATGAATTGTTATAGTTTTCTGTTTACTCCATTACTTGTAGCTTTCTATAAAATGGGCTCTCCAAGCCTGTTTTCAATTGAATAATCTTGAGGGAACAGGAAACTGCATTTTTTTTTCTTTTTCACAAGTGCTAATGCTTGGGTAAAATAATTGACTACTCATTTTGCCATATTTCTTAATATTTTCTCTATTTTTCCTCTCCATTTATGAAAATTATATGGATCATATTCTCAAATAAAGAGGGCATGATGCAAAAAAAAAAAAAAAAACACATAAAAGTTACCTCCTTTTATCCCCATAGAATTTAACAGTTTTGCACATACCAGAAAAATAGAATGTTAAAGATTGAGGAGTCGTAAATGATATCTTAATTGTACTCCATTTACACAGAAGAAAAATGAAACTCAAGGATAGTGTTTAGTTTGCCAAGGGCCACTGAATGTGAAATTACAGATTAGAATGAGCATCCAACTTGCCATGTTGCAAACCAGAGTTATTTCATATGCAGTGCTTTGCTTGAAAACATAAAACAAATAAACTAAAAATCTTAATGCAACAAGTACAAAAAGGTCTTCCCTATGGCTTAAACACAGCTAAGCCAACTAATGTTGTACATTGACTATAATGGAATAAATAAATATAAGAAAATAATATGAACAGGAGAGGGAGTATTAAAATGATTTATGATTCTTCAATGAAAAAATGTTTAAAAATGAGTTGAAGGGGGCATCTTTCTAATATGATGTGTGTTTTCTTGAGGAAAACCAGGTATTGGTGGCACATTACACACACATAGTGCTCAAAACATTTACATCTCATGCAGAGCCAGGAGATCAATTCCTCTTATAGGAAAATCAAGGTAATTTTAGGAAATTACTAAAGACTGGCATATATAGCATACTGAGACATCAGCAGAAATTTAAGTTTTCTAAGAAAAGTCTGTTATTGTCCTGTAAAAACACCCAAGAGACTACCCACAACCTCCAAGATAAAGCACAGACTTACTAGCATTGTGTCTGTGCCCTTCCTTAACTGTTCCCTTCAACATGTCCGACCACCCTTCTCCCTAATCACCTCAATAAAACCCAAGCTTCAGCAGTCCCAAAGAACTTTCTGTTCCCAGAAGCTACCAATACACATGGTATTTCTTCCAATGACTTTCTTACAATGTCCCTCTAAGACTTTGTCAAGGACTGTGAGGGAAGATGAGAAAGAGAATATAAAATATTGGTAGCTTGCAAGAGTGAAAAGTCAGTCAACTATAGTCAGGGGGGTAAGAAACAGCTTTGGATTAAAAGCTTCATAAATGGGGCGCCTGGGTGGCTCAGTGGGTTAAAGCCTCTGCCTTCGGCTCAGGTCATGATCCCAGGGTTCTGGGATTGAGCCCTGCATCGGGCTCTCTGCTCAGCAGGGAGCCTGCTTCCTCCCTGCTCTCTCTGCCTGCCTCTCTGCCTACTTGTGATCTCTGTCAAATAAATAAATAAAATCTCAAAAAAAAAAAAAAAAGAAAGAAAGAAAAGCTTCATAAGTTATTTTGTAGAGTAATCAGCAAACAGTTTGAGTGGTAGATAGTATAAGGCAGAGAGGGATGAAAAAATGGATTGGAAATAAATATCATTTGAGTATCCACTAGGTAACAAGTATAGTCTAGTTGCATTCATGTACTTTATATTTTAATTTTCATAATAGTTCTGAAATGTAGAGGCTAATGCACCTTTTTTGAAGACCAGGGAGTTCAGTATTAAGTCTTATACCTAAGAGTTGACAGAACCAGGAATCAAATCCTAGTCCTTATTGAAATAATTGTAACCATAATAATCTATTAATATTCATCACTTATTAAAACTTTTGGAAACACAGTTATGTTCATACATACAAGTACTTCACTCATCACTGATACAGTCATTTGGTTGTGATAGAGTTTGCTGGGAAATCCAGCTCTCCACCAAATAGAGCCTCACAGAATGACAGCACACACTTTTGTCACAAAACCTCAGCATCTGGGGGTGCCTGGGTGGATCATATGGTTAAGTGTCTGCCTTCAGCTCAGGTCATGATCTCAGGGTCCTGGGATTTAGCCCTGCATTGGGTTCCGTGCTCAGTGGGAAGTCTGCTTCTCCCTCCCCTGTGCCCCAGCCCCCCATGGTGCTGTCTCCCTCTCTCTCTTTCTATCAAATAAATAAACAAAATCTTAAAAAACAAAACAAAACAAAACAAAAACCAGCATCTGATCCACATCTTTGCAGGTTCTATGATTGAAACTTCTCATAAAACAAAGTGGATCACCCTTTTAGACTATTGGTGACTATTGACATTCACATAAACTGATATGTACAATAAAATCCTGAATTATTCATTTATACTGGGAAATGTAACTATCAAACCAACCAGAAATTTGATGTCCATTATTTAGTGTATTTTATCCTTGTAGGCAAATTTACAAGTTTTAGTCAGAAATTGGTTTCATGACAATGGAGACAAGTCCATGATAATAGGGAGAGTGACTGTGATGCTCCAGGCATCATGCTAAAGTTTCTGTTTAAAGTGAATATCCATTTTATAGGTAAGGAATAAGAATGAGAAAAAAATGAGTTTCCGTAACTTTCCCAAATGTTCATAGCTGGTAAAGAGTTGAAACCTAATCTATGGGGCGTGTGGGTGGCTCACTTGGTTAAGTGTCTGCCTTTAGCTCAGGTCATGATTCCAGGGTCCTGGTCTCAAGCACCATGTGAGGTTCCTTGTCAGTGGGGAGACTGCTTCTCCCTCTCCCTCTGCAGCATCCCCTGCTTGTGCTCTCACGCTCTCTCTCTCTCAAATAAATAAAATCTTTTAAAAAAGAAAAACAGCACTGTAGAAAAAAGAACTTTAAAAAAAGAAGCCAAAATCTATCTAACTTCAGAGCAAAACTTAATCACAACCCAGGGCTGCCTCCCAAACATGATATAAAACACCTTGAGGGCAGGGAGAGTCTTAAAAACATTAACCACTCCCAAAGGAAGAGTGTCTATCCTGTGCCCTACATCTCTGCCACACCCACATCAATGCTCACATTATCCTGTGATATACTTTCATCCTCATTTTATAGGAAAGACAACAAGCTAAAAAATGAAATCATTCCCTAAGGCCATATAGTTAATAAATAGTAAGATCAAGGAGGAGGACTTAATACCCAACTCTGAAGCTTGCGTTCATTCTATCACTGCATGCTGCCATTTTAAGCCAGGCATACTTGTCAGATAGAAATGATAGCTTTCATCATATGTAGGCATGCTCTAGCACTTTATGTATATTAACTTATTTAATCTTACAAATGTGAGTCTATAATTATCCTCATTGGATGAATAAACAAGCTAACTCAGAAGTTAAGTAATCTACCAGAGTTATTCTTCTAGTTAGTGGTGCATCTAGGATATAAATCAGACAGTCTGGCTCCAGAGCCCTACACTCTACAGTCTGTTGTGTTGTTTTACTAAGAAATGACAAACAGCTTTATGACCTGATACATTCAATTTCATTCTAGAAATATTTTGTTCATGGGCAGCCACATGGTTTTCCCATATAAAGATGTAGAAAATGGAGCAAAAGGAAATGTATTTCTATATAACAAGACCACTCTTATTGTTACTGTTATTTAAAATATTAGTAGTTAGTCCATGGGACTCTTGGGTGGTGCAGTCAGTTAAGTGCCTGACTCTTGGGAGTCAGCTCAGGTAGTGATCTCAGGGTTGTGAGATCTATCCCTGTGTCGCACTCCATGCTCAGCATGGAGTCTACTTAAGACTCTCTCCCTTCCCCTCTGCCCCCCACTGCCTCAAATAAAGAAAATAATATTTAAAAATAAAATAAAATAAAATAGTGTTAGTCTAGACAATGTACAATGAAGATGTTTGAATTAAAGCTTCACTAGCTATCCTAATTTCAGTCTTGCCTACCTGACTCTCTACCCCCTCAATTTGTCAGGACTTAAGTACCAAGGATATAGTGTGGTCCACAGAAGCACACAAGAAGGGCAGAATTGTGAAGAGCTTCCTGTGAAAATCATGAAAACGTGATGGTGTCTGGGTGAGGTTCAAAGGAGAGTAGAGCAGAAATGTTGCCGTGATTGGATATACTTCAGGGAGCCAGATGAGTCAGAAAACAAAAGTCAATATAGTTTTGTTATCAAACTTGTTTGAAGTAAAACAATACTTACTGAGGACTTCCATTATTCATCCATGAGAACATTCTGTGGAAACCGGAAATTTGGGTCAATTCTACACTTAATAGGGGGACCTGTCCCTAGACCTAATTCCTACCAACAGAGAAGAGCTTATTAAGGAAAAAAAAATATCAGGAATCCTGGAAAAAAGTAATTGTTCAATCCAGAAGGAAAAAAAAAAAAAAAAACCAGTACACAGAGTTGGAAACTGCTAGATGTTAAAAATCCATATTTCAGAAAGCTTAGAGAAAGAATGGCTTGATGTCTATATATTAATAAAATGAAGGTGCCACAAAAGGAAAGAAAGACTATCACAAATGGTCTTTGGAGCATACAATCCCAGATGGTTTTGATGAAGAAAAAAATGTTGGGATACCTAAAGAGATCGGTGCAGCTGCCTGGGGAACTTGCCGATGAACGTGAGAACATGTAAAGTGATGGAAGTAGTGATATAAGCAAGAATGATGACAGAATAATAATTCACACACCTAAGAAAATTGCCAGTTATTTTAAAGCAAAAATGGAATTGAGAAAAATTCCAAAGGAAACAAAAAGGAATACTAAAAATCATGTTTAAATCAAGAAGGATATTAAAAAGAAGAAGGTCTGCTGCTTAGGGCTGAAGGTGAAATATTAAAAGATGACGAAGGAAAAGCCATGCTACTCTACTTCATTTAACTTCTTTTCTTTAGACAGGAAAGAGGATAACTTTCTCTGTAGAAGGAAAATCAATCCTATGTATAAGAAAATGTACCTATCCACTTTGATTACACCCTGTATTATTGTGAGAACTTGAAATTGACATTGCTGAATTAGTACTGGTTTGTTCCAGTTCCTGAATAAACACGTATGTATGCCAAACACTATACAAGTTATCAACTCAGGTCCTCCTGGAAGCAACTCTGCAAGGTTGGTGATCTTTCCAATTACAGAGAAGAGAAGACACACATTCAATGTAAGGGGTATCTTTAGTCCCAAAATTTACCTGTCAACTGATACCATGTGCTTTTAGACAAGATTTTTGGTATAACCTGTTCATGTTGAACTCATACTGTCTTGTGGATCCCTAACTAGTGTTCAGAATTTGTTCATAATTTAATTTTCAGTAATCAGTTGAAGAATCTTATCTATTTAAGACATTAAAGTAATTATTGAAACACAGATTATGTCATGCTCACCAAATGTTTAGTTGATATGAGGTTGGGAATGACAGAATCTTCAAGCTGCAGAAAGGACTGAATATAAGATGAAATAATAGGAAAAAAGGAAAGAAAGCCTTCTTTTTTTTAAGGAAAAAGTTTGCATTATGGATTAATATGGATCAGAGAAGGCTGAGTGTCTCTGAGGATGAAGATTATACCTTGCCAAATTGGTTTCACAAATGTTTTATATAGTTACAATAATGATTTATAATTCAAAAGTCAAGGATTCCAAAAATTTAATGTGGTCTTCAACTACCCTAAAACCACTATAAAATCCAGATTAAATACACTCCTAGAGTAGTTTATCAACATATACATCTTTAATAAAAGCCCATAGAGTGACACTAGACTTCCCATGTGTAAGATCCATATGCCTCTGGACATCTTTGCTTGGTTGTCCCCTTGGTATAAAAATAAGCTTATTTTTAAATTTCCAGGAAAACTTGTTACTTCCACAGTATGGCATATTCTGTGTTTATCAATCAGGTTAGTCTAGGTTATTTTATCCTAAACAACACCTAAAAATCTCAAGGGCTTAACACAAGAAAGGCTTATTTCTTCCTTATGCTTTG
Source organism: Martes martes (assembly GCF_963455335.1). Taxonomy (NCBI): domain Eukaryota; kingdom Metazoa; phylum Chordata; class Mammalia; order Carnivora; family Mustelidae; genus Martes; species Martes martes. Next base: position 94,843,924 of record NC_137889.1, read on the forward strand.
TAAGAATAATCTGGGGAGAGTGTTCCCTGTCATCAACATTCTTATTCCAGAATCCATATTGTCTCGGTTATTTCATTCTGTGTAACAAACCACCCAACATTTAGTGACTTAACACAACAATCATGTTATTACCTCTCATGGTTCTGTGGGCTGAATGGACTCGATGGGAATCTTCCACTCCATATGATATCTGTTGGGTCTACAGTCATCTCACAAACTGATTTGGCTGGATTGCCCAACACAGGTCACTCATATGGCTATCAACAGATGCTTACAATTGGCTGGAAGCTCCAATGAAACTATCTGCTGGAAGACTTACATGTAGTCTGTTTAGGTGGCTTGTGTTTCTCATAGCATGGCATCAGGGTTCCTACAGGTCATTTCCCAAGAGCAAATGTTCCAAGAGGGAGGATGTGGAGTTGTCAATTCCCTTTAAGACTAGATCTGATTTTGGCACAGCATCATTTCTGCTACATTCTCTTAGTTAAGCAGTCAATCCTATAATTCAGAATGGAAAACTAAGCTCCACCCCTTAATTAGGAGAGTTAAAAAAAGAACTATGGCTGTCTTTAGTCCATAGGCTGACAGAACAATCACTGCCTAGAATTAGTTTGTAATCTTAACGATTTAATGAAGAGAGTGCTACAGGCCCTTGCCTCAACAAAGAAATTTTCATCCTGAAAGTGACACGTTTTACTTCATTGCACAATTCCTTGGCCAAAATTTTTCTAAATGGCTCTACTCAACCAATCAGATACAAGAAAAAATGATCCTACCATGAAACTTGAAGACCAGGAACACAATAGTTTTTGGTAAACAGCACTAATGACAAGTATATCACTTCTGAGTAAATGGACTCATTATCTGTAAGTAAACTCAAGGCATTAAACCCAAATTTGTCACACTTGATAATTGCCCAAAACCAAAAAGTCACCACTACCTAGTGATTATTTCACCTATAACTCCAGTTTATTTCCTCCTCTCAAATTCCACTCCATTAGCCAGAATATCATGACTTACTGGTCTCCCTTCTTTTAGGTAAGCATCCCTCTATTTTTCAAACTATACCCAGGAAGAGCTTTATAAAATGGAAACATAATTTACAATAACACAAAATCATTAACATTTAAAATATTTTGTTAAATATTGAGACGCCTGGGTGACTCAGTGGGTTAAGCCTCTGCCTTCGGCTCAGGTCCATGATCTCTGGGTCCTGGAATCGAGCCCCGCGTTGGGCTTTCTGCTCAGCGGGGAGCCTGCTCCCCCCCCCGCCCCTGTGCCTGCCTCTATGTCTACTTGTGATTCTCTCTCTTTCTGTCAAATAAATAAATAAAATCTTTGGGAAAAAAATTAAAAAATAATAAAATTTTTCATTAAATATTAACTCATTTGCTTATCATCTTTCATTAATTTAACACATATTTATTGAACATCTTCTATGGGTGAGGTACTTGCCACTTTCTGCCAATATAAGTGCTACAATTTCAATGTCTTCCTTCTACCACATTTACCAACTTAGAAATCTTAAATATGACTCAAAATGTACTTAAAAACAACAGCACTAGCCCAATTCTCCAACTTCATTAAAATCTATTTTACTTCTTCATGTTCTTATTTTGGGTTATATTAATGTGCATTTTTTTCCTCTACATTTTTATTTGAATTATTAATTCTACTTTAAGAACTTCTAATATGTTGGTTTCTGCTTTTATTATTGTTTGCTTCCTTTAGGGAAATTTTATGATGCTTTTTTCTAAACTATGAATTGAACACTTAGTTCATTATTTTCATTTTTACTCCCCCTAATCATAACAGTGTTTAAAGGAATGAATTTACCAGTTGCCAAAAACTTTAGCTGCTTCTCATGTTTTTTATATGCTGTGTAATTTAATTTAATTTAAATAGTCTATAATTGCTATTTTTGTCAGATTTTGATGTCTAGTTTATACTGATCATATTGAACGAATAGAAAGATTATTAGTTAGCTATTACTGTAATAAGGTTGTATAAGAAATCATCTCTAAATTAGTGCTTAAACAACAACACTTATTATTTTTCATGAGTATATGGATTGGCAGGTTGTTTCTACTTATGTGGATATGGCTTGGCTTATCTCAGTGAGGCTTGTGCATCATTTGGGTCAGCTGGCAGGTCACCTGAGAGAGGGCTGATATAAGAAATGCACAGCTGGGATAATTCATCTTTCCTTCATGTGTCTCACACATCCCTCCAGCAATCTAGTTCCTCCAGGCAGGGGTCCAAGAAAGCTCAACCCTGCATGTGCCTTTGAAAGCTTCTGCTGGCATTAGGTTTGCTACTGTTCCATTGGATAAATAGATGACAGCCACGCCAAGAGTGAGTGTGCAGAGGTGTGAACAGAGGACACAAATACGAAGACATATGAAAAATTAGGGCCAGTAATGCAATCGAACTATCACAGAAAAAATTACTCCTTCCCTATTCTTTACAATTTTTTAAACGGTGGAGAGATTATCTGCCCCAAAGTCTATCTGTGATCTGTTCTCAAGTCTTCTTAAAACAGTGTTCATTATGTAAGCCATCTTTAATAATAGAATTCTTTCATGAAGATTTCTAAATGCATTAACAGAGCTTTGTTCCTACCTAATGAAAAAACTTCTTTATGGCTGTGATGATATTTAATTTTTAAAGTTGTTTATTTTTGTATTCCTTCTGCATTTTTAACTGATCTTATAAAAACATGTACATTTTATTAATAATTTAAAGGAACCTGTTTTCAGATTTATTCATATTAGTTTTACCGTGTTCCTTTTCCTAAGTATTAGTTTTTTATTCTTTATTTTATATATTCTATTCTTTCTACCTTTCAAAGAATTTATTTTGCTACCCTTTCTGGTTTTTTTTTTTTTTTTTTTTTAAGATTTTATTTAGTTATTTGACAGAGAGAGAGAGAGAGACATCACAAGCAGGCAGGGAGGCAGGCAGAGAGAGAGGGGGAAGCAGGCTACCTGCTGAGCAGAGAGCCAGATGCGGGGCTTGATCCCAGGACCTGAGCCGAAGGCAGAGGCTTTAACCCACTGAGCCACCCAGGTGCCCCCCCCCTTTCTGGGTTCTTAAGTGGGATTCTTAATCCATTTGTTTTAATTTTGCTGTACTTAAAATTTTTACTTGAATATTCATCTGAGATCATTTTGGCTTTCCCCTGTAAGTTTTGATTTATAGTGCCAATATTTCTATTTTCTAAATATGTGAGTTATCCATTTATACTAATTTTTTTTTGGTAGAGATCTTTTAAATTTAAATAATTATTTAAAAATTTAAATAAATTTTCTGTTAGTAATTTTAGAAGAAAATATCTGTTATTAAATTGTTATTACATTTTGTCAGACAATGTAAATTATCCCACTTATCTATTTTGTAACATGCTCAGAATTTCAGAATATACACAGTTGTTTTGGTTGACTAACATAAAGTTAATTATTTCATGGATACATAAAAATATGCTATATCCTCTATGGATATATAATTTATTTTATAATTAGTAATTCAATTATAAGAATTATAATATTCAAATTTTATATAATTATTTTTGTGTCATCAGTTATAGATGACTAAGTTTTTCTCTCTCAGATTCATTTGTCTGTATCTTTTTGTGTATATCTCTCATTACACATATTTCTGTTTCTCTTTGTATTTCTGAGATGTTACTTTGTGTATTTGTGCTTTTTAGTGTATAAAGTTTTATCAGCTGTATTCTTGTGACATTTTACCATATTTAATGATAAAACGATTTTAATTTTGTCTAACATAACCATTGTTACACTAGCTTATCTTGATTTAGACTGGCATAACTCCTTGGTACACTAGTGTGTTTTTTTATTGTTCAGTAATAGTACCAGCTAACAATTATTGATACTTGCTGTGGGGACATGTATACTTATTAAATGTTTTACACACAGTGATTCTTCTAGTCCTCACAAGAACTTTATAAAGTATGACTGCAATCTCAGTTATTGAGGTATTAAGCTGAAGCATAGGAAATTTATGTAATTTGTTCAAAGTTGCAAAGCTATTAAATAGCAGAGTTGAAATTTGAACTCGAGATATTTGCCTCCAAACTGAGGTTTGAGAAATTACTCTGTTGCTTCCATTTTTATATGCTGTTTGGTTTCTTAAGATTTGAGTGATTTTTTTCTTTAAGTTTACTCTCTTTTCATGGCTGCTCAAATTTACTAATAACCCATCAAGGGCATTTTTCATTTCAATTACTATGGGTTTTATTATTACCTTTTTTTCATTTCTACAATTTCCATTTGATTCTTTCTAATATAGTCCATCTGTCTGCAAAAATTTCCCATCTGTTTATGTACATTGTCCACTTTTTCCATTAAAGCCTCATTATATTAATCATGGTTATTTTATATATCTTGTTTTTTAGTTCCAACTAGGTCATATCTGTATCTGGTTCCATTATTGGTTATTTCCTAACAGTGACGCATTTTTCCCTGCTTGCTTTTGAATGTGTTTTATAATATTTGAATAGAAGTTGGGCATTATTTAAAGACAGTAGAGATTGAGGTAATGGTATTTATGCCTGGAAATGTGTATACCTATTCTTCCACTAGGCTTTTATTGTGGGGTGTTAAATCAATCAATTCTAGAGCCAGTCTGGAGTTAGACTTTGTTGTTTCTTATTGCATTCAATGCATCACAGATTTCAGATCCTCTCAGGATGTCTTGTGCTGAGGTTGGAGGTTCGGTCACTAGAGAGAATTTCTCACCACTCTGCATCATTAGGTTTCCCTGCGAACCTGTGCCCCTAAGAGTGTATTTTTTAATATTTTTGCCCCTCCCTGGGTGGTAGAGAGCTGTTACATGTTATTCAACTCTTGTCAGTCTGGTAGTGGAGGGTGGGGAAGCCATTTTTAGGCTTAAGCAGGCTCTGTGTCTCTGGATTGAGCATGTGGCTTTCTCAGTGATTCTGCCCATCCTCCTTGTGACAGCCCAAACTTTGCCTTGAATATTTGGCAGACTTTATGCTAGTGAGAGATTTTACTCCTCTGAAATGATTGGAATTTTTTTTTTCTTTTACCGTTTCCTCAGGTTTCGCCCACACCCTGGACAGCAGGGTCCGGGGCCCTTCTCCCAGTGGCTTAAGGTTTTCATTCCATAAAATGTATGGGAGAGAAAGATCTGGGTGAGGCTCTGTCTGTTTCCCACAACAGACACTATTCCCCTCCATAGGACTTCATCCTGACAGAAGTCTCCTCTGGTATCTCACTCTGTCCTCAGTCTTTCTTATAAACACATGGTAAAGTCCACGGAGAAGGGCCTGCAAGGTAGGAACAGTCACTGAGTCTAACCGCCAGCTGTCAGTCCTCTACTCTCCAAAGTATATACTCTTATGCTGTCCTTTTGTGCAAGCTATGCCTGCTCTGCAAGTCCACAGTTGGTTTCTGCAATTTGTTTTAAAAATTACCAGAAATCTCATCCCCTTCTACAGTGACCTCATCTTACTTCTGTGCCCTGACCAGCTAAGCCAGTGCTCATGTCCCTCTCTGTCACTGGAGGAGCCTATTATTTCTAGTATTTCAGGCCAGGCGTTGAGCTGAGATCTCAGCTCTCTGATAGACTTGAGAGGAGTTACGATTTTGTGGATTATGCTGACTTTTTTTTTTTTTAAGATTTTATTTACTTGACAGAGAGAGAGAGACCACAAGTAGGCAGAGAGTCAGGCAGAGAGAGAGGGGGAAGCAGGCTCCCTGCTCAGCAGAGAGCCTGATGCAGGACTCAATCGGAGGACCCTGAGATCATGACCTGAGCAGAAGGCAGAGGCTTAACCCACTGAGCCACCCAGGTGCCCCCTACCCTGCTTTTTTCTTGTTAGGAAGGGAGTAATGCTCTTTGCAACTTTTTACATCCTAAGTAGGGGCTGGGAGACAAATTCATATAAATCAGAATACCCCTGCAATACTATATGTGTTCTGTTCTTTCTTAATTTTTATCTTGTTACTCTTTTGTGTGTCTGTACATGCTCATATTTTCTTTTTTGCAGTGTATACATTTGTCTTCTTCTTCTTCTTAGGATGTATAAATCCTGTTTTTAATTTATCTGGGGCATGTATTTAAGTTTACTTACAAATTACTTAAATTGGGGGCATCTGAGGGGCTCAGTCAGTTAAGTATCTGATTCTTGATTTTGGCTCAAGTCACCTCAGGGTCCTGGGATTGAGCCCTGCCTCAAGCTCCACCCACACTCAGCAGGGAGTCTGCTTGTCTCTCTCCCTTTCCCTCTGCCCCTTCCCCCCACTGCCCCGCCCCCGACTTTCACATGCTCGCTTTCAAATAAATAAGTAAATCTTTAACATATACTTAAATTAATATACCTTAGTTATAATATTCAGTACCAAAACAAATATTTTTGTCTCTCTTTAGGTGTAAAAATTAAGGCACCCTTCACTTCTTCTTCATTACCTCACTTCCAAATGTATTTTTGGAAGACAACATTGGTTGATAGATAATAATTCCATATATGTCATATTCACCCATCCAAAAATATTTTTCATTCAAAAATGTTTTTCAAGAATTTTTCCATTGCATCCAGTTTTGCAAAGATACTGATAACTTTTTCTTAGACCTGGCTTCATATATGTATTTGCTTCCCAGCTTCTCTTCCAATCTCTTTTTATATTTTCCATTCTTTAGTTCTGGATTTTGATTCATCCTGCATTCATCTCAGCTGATTTCTCTTGCCAAAAGAAAAGTAGAAAAAAAAAGCATATATATTTTTTATTCATTGCAATTTGAAAACCCTTTCTTGTTGCCTTTTCTCATGAATAACAATTTGGCATTCTTGAGGGGTTTTTCTAAAAATCTGAAGACATATTTGCATTTTCATCTGACATTTGCCTTAGAGAAGAAACTGAAGCTAACTTTATTTAAATCTGAAACTGTTTTATTTTTGTTTCTTTGCAAATAATCTGTTTTTGTGCTTACATGGATATAGAAAAATTTTTATAACTTGAAAATTAAAAATAATCACAATTAAGCCCTAAAAAGGACTTTTTAAAATTCAATTTTCCCAGTAACTTGGTGAAAACCTTTATATAAACTTTCTTGGCTTAGCAAAATTTTTTTCCATTACTTCTTGAGATATTAAACCTATTTTCATTAACCTTGTTTCTTCTGGAAAATCCAAAAGCCCTAGACTGCATTTTTGTCTCTACAGGTCATATTTCTCATTATTTTCTTCTTTTTCTTCCCCTTCCTTCCTTCTTTCCTTCCTTCCTTCTTTCATGTCTGTCTTTCTTTCTTTCCTTTTTTGGTTTTAGCTTTGTATTCCCAGAGAGTTTTTAAAATTCATTCTTCATGTGACTGATTTATAATCCTAATATGTCAATTATACTCTTAACAATTTTTACTTTTGTTCTGCAGTTCAAGTTCTTTTTTGCAGGTGGGGGGTGTCCTTCTTTTTCTTTTTTCTTTTTTTCTTTTTTTTTTTAATACCATCTCTTCTTTTGTATCTTTTCCTTTCTTTTAGCCTGTCCTCTCTTTTGGTTCACTGCTGATGTTTCTCCAAGGCTTGCACTATTTGGAAGACATCATTATTATTACAGTATTACAATGTTTTTATCTAATGCAGTCAGAATATTTATGTGAGGTATATGCTACCTCTGAGACTTCATGGTGATATTCCCATCTTTCTTGGGTGAAATGATTTGTTTGTTTGTTTGTATCTATATACAAACTAATATTTGTTTTTGTCCACAGATAAAAATGTAGCATCCTTAACTTCCCCAACAGTCTATTTGGCCAACTTTCCTTTCTTAGATCTAGTTTAAGATCAAATTGGTATGCTCAACATTAAGTCTACTGAGTAGGCATTCCACTTGTATGGATGTCTTTGGACTAAGATTTATTAAACTTAGTTGGTCTACTTATGATGGATCATTTATTCTAGGCACCACCTCATTTACACTGCTTGTCACTCAACAGTTAAGTCTTCTAGAGTGAAAAACCATTGTCATGTAACACCTTCTACTTCCTTAACCTTGCTATGGCTCCTGATTTGAATAGCAGTCTCTGTATATTTGTAGAAAAAGAGAAACTGATAAGGTAGGGGCAGAAAAAGGGCTATGTTATTAATGAAGATAGTTATATAGCTCAAGAGTGGGGAATGCTTTTTTGTTTCATATTGCTTTTGCAGCCTAAAATTAGTCATAAGCAAAGGGGATATATTATGGGAGAATAAAAGTATATTTCTATTTCTCTTGGGCTAACTGAAAAAGAATATGCATGACTCATAGAGACAAATATTTAGAATAATTTTTATGTCCTAATGCTAGGCATAATCAAGGGGATTATATAATATAATCAAAGTATATTTATGGTTTCCCTGAACTAACCTACCCTGCCCTATTTCATAAGAAATATATGTGGATAAAATATATGCTTTTAAATCCATTTCCAGTATCAATTTAGTCAACAGAAATTATATAAGAATTTAGTATATATCCTTTTTCTAACTCAAATTATGGGTACTGTAGCATTTTTTCTGTTAAAACTTCCATGAGAACTTCTAAAACAAATACTTGCGTGTTGTATCAGAGGCAGCTAGTGCTAAATTAAGTCTCAGACCCAGTCACCATAAATTAAGTCCACCAACTGATGCCATCTTAAAAGTTAAGTCATCTCTCGCTTTACATTAAGTTGGATACTTTTTTTTTAATCTATAAAACACTCTATGTTTTGAACAAAAATGACTAATTGCTTTCTTAAATGTAGTTAATCTTATTGATTAAATAAGAAAGTACAAAAATAGAAAATTGTTCTGAAAATGCTACCACATGCTTGGTTTAAAATAACCTGAGAAAGAAAAGCACAGCCATGAGAAATAAATAGAATAAATAAGTTAATACAGAACAAATTGTGCCAGACAAAGCTGGTTGCTTTTTTGATAGCTTTACAGCCTTAGTAAATGAACAGAGTGGAGTAGATGTAATGCATCTTGACTTCTAGTAAAGTCCTCGAGAAAATGCCATGTAAAATTTTGATTGCAAAATTAATTTGAGTTGGCTTGAAAAGCACTGTTAAATGAAATGTAAGCTGGTTGAAAAGACATACAAAGAAGAGTGTTGGTTATTGTTAGTGAACTAATGAATTCAGTAAGATCTTCAGTTAAATGTCATAGGTGTGGATTTTAGGTTGAGTTATCACTAAATGTTTTATTATCTTTTGGAAAAAGAAGAACATGAAGTTGAGTGAATCAGAACAGACAATTTATCAGGAGACACCAGTGATTACAGAAAAACTATACATGTGTGAGTTTACTTTAGTGAAAAACCACAAAAACAATATAATTTTACCTAAAGATTCTATCCTTTCATCACAAAAGACAATTCTATAAAGTGTTAATGCTTAAAGATCTTCCAACTACAGAATTTCTCAGAACCAGTTAGAACACAAATTTAAATAAATGATGTCTCAGTAAGGCAAGAACATCATTTCAGTCCAGTTAGTAGATATAATTAACCCCAAATGAGAAAGCAATGGTGAATTCATAGCAAAAGAGGTGGTTAGAGTTGTAATTATTGCTTACCAGAAATGTGAAATGTAACTAGGGAACTGGCAATCTCTGGAAATAGTGGGCAGAACAGGAAAGGGAGAATTTTAAGGAAGAGGAGAGAATTATATTCTTAACTATGGGAACAATTTTATAAGACTATAGACTTTGGAAAGTTATTTTTGAAAATAAAATAAGAATAAAATTATCACAATCATCAAACTGGATTTTTTTTCTTGCTATATATAAATTAAGCCTGCAAAAGCATTAAGTTAATTTGGAAAAATCTGAGATTTCCTGCCCTTTCCCAGGGTCAGTGAGTTAGCAGATAGAAGATAACTTAGAAGATAGGCTTGATTCCAATCTAAAAGAGTGAGAGGGAGAGAGAGAAGGTTTGGGTTGTATTAATTCAACACATTTACTGAATACCTTGTATGTGTGAAATTTCTGATTTTGTGGCAGTTCCTAAGCATGGCTTAAACAGAGTATATTAGTTTCCTGTGGCTGCCTTAACAAATTATCACAAATTGATTGACTTAAAACAGAATTTTCAAATCAAGATGTCAGCAGGGCTGTATCCCACCAAAATGCCAGAGACATGAATCCGTTTTTTGGTCTCACCCTCTGGTGACTGCCTCTATTCTTTGTTACGGCAGCATCACTCCAATCTCTGCCTCAGTAGCCTCATTGCCTCCTCCTTTTCTTCTGTCAAATCTCCTTCGGCATTACCCTTCCTTATAAGGATAGTTGTCATTGGACTTAAGGTCCACTCATGAAACCCAGGATAAAGCCCTCATCTCAAGATCTTTAATTATATCTACAAAGACTCTTTTTCCAAATAAAGAAATGTTCATAAATTCCTGGGATTCGAATTTGATATCTTTGGGTAACTGCCATTCTACCTACTATAAGAGCATTTTCTATTAAGCATTTAGTTTTATATCCCTGAATTAATATATGCACAAGGCCATCTCTTTCCCTTTTAATAAATATTTTACAAACACAAAGAGCATTGGTAGCAGAATCAAGTTGTCTTCCTCTTTAGGAAGAGAGGGTTATGAAAATGTAATCCATCTGTTTGTTCCATATTAGGAACCAGATAGCCATCTCCAGCGCACATTCTCTTCATGCTGCTCTGCAATCTGGCATAGAAACCGATTTATTCTCTTTCTGAAACGGATCTTAAATGCTTCTCCTTTCTGCTAATCCTCACTGAAATTCTTTTAGGTGAAGCCCAAATAATTTATGGTAGGGCTGTTATTTTCTAATAGATGTTCTCTTCTTAATCCTTGACCCTATGATTCACCTTCCGCAGAAACAGCAGATACATATATTTGTCAAACACGAACAATTTCTCCAACTTTCAGGTACATAAATGTAGACCAGTCTTCTTTTAAATAACATGCAAGGCTTCTTGTAAATTTCTAATCTCTATCCTTATCTTAGCTTTTCCACTTAACATTCTTCTTACTCCTTAATGCTACACACACACACACACACACACACACACAAACTTCCTTGATATTCTAGTCACATGGAATTGTTCACTGTCTCTTGACCCCTTCATATACTACATTTGCACATGTCATTCCCTGAAACCAGAGTGCTCTTCCATTTTCCACTTCAGGATTTTCTGCATAGCTATTAAGTTTCAAATATTACATTTCTGCATAGCTATTAAGTCAAATATTACATTTTCTTTGTAGTTTTCCCTGATCCTTACTCTTTATCCTCATATTTCTTTATCTGTAACTCTATTACTGCATTTATCACATATAAAATTATTATGTTTAATTATTTGCTCTATATGATTTATCTTTTAGGCTATGTATGACTCCTTAAGGGCAGGACAGGGACTTATCTATCTTTATATTCCCAGGTACTTGCAGGATTCTTGGTAGATGCTCCTGAACCACTAATGACTAAATTAATTTAAATTGAAGACTTTGTTACATTTAAATGACACGATTTACCTGTATTTGTTTTATAATCATATATAATTAAAGAATTGAGCCAAATGCCCCAGAACTAGGAAAACAATATGCAATATCTCCTATGATAATATAGGAGGATGCATTTAATTGTTGATTCATAAAGTATTTCTTGAGTCATTATAGGTACTACAAAAAGGCTGATAATTCCAAAATTAAATTTTAAAGAATATCTATATTTTACTATTAAAAGTAAAAAGCATCATACTTGCTAAGACTATTAGGATTGTTTGACATAAATTAATTCAAACTTTAAGCAGAAAAAGAGGCTTACTGGTTAATGTAATGGGGAATCCCAGGAGAATAGCAGGTACCAAGTTCAGTTGAATTTGGGTTCTCAAGTATTATCATTAAGAAACTGTCTACCTTTCTCCATTACTGAGCTCTGTTTTTCGTCTTTTTTGTTCCATTTTAGGCAGATTCTCCTCATGTGGTGACAAAATGACAACTCTAGACACTGCCTTCATATTTAATAATCCCTGAAAAGAGGGAATGCCTCTTATACAGTTATCCAAGAAAATATCAAATGTGTGAATGGAAGATTCTGATTGGCTTTATTTGTATCACTTCCCCATCTTTGAACCAATCACTCTGGTCAGAGGTTTCTGACCTGTCACGACTAGATTCACAAGCCAAATACCAAGGCTTAGATTAAATACCACAACAAATAAAAATGGAAGTGGGTTTGTTTGTACTCCCAAAGAGATGGTATAAGAACAAAAACAACAGCTAATTTATATTAATTCATTTAATCTTCATAACAATACTTTGAAGCAGGTGGCACTACACTTCCCATTTCATAGTTACAAAGGCTGAGATAGAGAGGATAAGAGAGTACTCGGAATCTTATTCAGGTTTAAGTGACCAAGCTAGGATTTGATGACTCTACTTAGTCTAATTCCAGAGTTTGGACCTGTAACAACCCGGCTATATATTAATACATATATATATATATATATATATATGTGTGTGTGTGTGTGTGTAATATAGCAATATATTACACACACATATATAACATATGTGTGTGTATATATATGTGTAAGATATTGATATTGATATATATTGATATATTACACACACACATATAATATATATGATATATATTTTAAATATATGAAATTCCAACTAAGAAAAATAAATTCCACATTGAAAAAGCCTGGAAGAGGGTGTCTGGGTGTCTCAGTCGGTTAAGCATTTGTCTTCAGCTCAGGTCATGATGTCAGGGTCCCGGGCTTGAACCCCAGGCCAGTCTCCCTACTCAGCAGGGAGCCTGCTTCTCCCTCTGCCTCTCCCCTTCCACCTGCTCCTCCTATTTCTTTCAAGTAAATAAATAAAATATTTTTTTAAAAAAAGGCTGGAAGTAAAAACACATCACCCATGCTTTCCTTTCTATTTTCCTGTGTGTTTATATTTACATAATTATTTTGTATTTATTTTATAATTAAAAAGTAAATACACACTTTATATTTTAATATAAATATAAGATATGGCCCCAGTCTTGTAAGCTGTCATTGTATAGTATTAAGGAAACACAAGTAAACCAAGGTAACTGTACAAGGTAGTACGGAAAAAGAGTAACATATAAATGCTAAGGATCTCAGAAGTGATTTGTCCTTCCATGGCAAAGAAATTTTTTCATCAGGAGGTTAATTTTGAATTGGATCTTCAAGAAATTTGACAACTAGAAGAGACAGAGGAGGACTTTTCAGGAAAATGGAACTGTAAATATATACCTGATAGTGGGAATTATAATAATAATTATTTTATTTTTATTATCCTGACCTCTTTACCACATTCCACTGCCCTGATTATAAATTCTTGTTGATATGTCCTCTCTTGGATTCCATGACATTGTATCCTACTTTTCATTTTTCCATAAGTCTTAATTGTTTCATTAATTGCTTCCTCTTTCTTTTTCTGTTCCCTTTGGGACTTCATCATTCATGGAAGGTCTTGTTTAATCGCCTCCTAAATGCTTTTGTGCCTCTAGTGTCTTCTCTCTTCATTGCATTTTCCACTCTGCTTCCAAACTAATCTTGCATAAATATTGCTTTCATCACAGATGCCATGTGCTTTAATAGCACTGTAACTGGACAGACCTTTTTGCAACACAATAGTAGGTATATCACATACCAATTTATGACCAGAGGATGGCAGTAATTACTAAGAGCTTCAATAGTAATGCCCAATTTAAAAGATCATTATGAAAATATGTATGGAATATGTATAACCCTAAGCCAGTGTTAATCATTGGATAGAAGCATAATATGTAAGTAGATAGCATTCTTTGTAGATAGTCTTATTACTCTACTGCCCAAGGTCCTATAGCAAGTGATCCTATTCCTTATCAGAATTGGTGGTGGACACATGAGTGTTCACTTTAAAAGATTTACTTTTTCTAATCTCAAGTCTTTTTTTTTTTTTTTTTAAATTTTATTTTTATTTATTGGACAGAGAGAGTTAGATCACAAGTAGGCAGAGAGGCAATTAGAGAGAGAGAGGAAGAAGGCTCCCCGCTGAGCAGAGAGCCCGATGCGGGGCTCGATCCCAGGACCCTGAGATCATGACCTGAGCCGAAGGCAGAGGCTTAACCCGCTGAGCCACCCAGGTGCCCCTAATCTCAAGTCTTAAATCCATTTCCTAAACTCTGAGTCCTGTATAATCTTTTCCAACTTTCTGTATCCACACCCATTTTCATTTCCCCACAGGAAACATTTGTGGTCACTTTAATCTCTTTCTCACCTCAGAGCTTGCTAATATTTATCATAGTTAAACCTGGGTTTTTGCTTCTGCTATCCTTCAAGCTATATATTTTTCTGCCATTTTTTGTTCTTATTCAATCCCTACTCAAATGTCATTGCTTTCCTAATTATTTTTTTTTCCAAAATAACCTAAAAAAACCCTTTTTTTCCTTTAATTTCTTTTCTGCACTGGCAAATGATAACATGATTTATCAATTTAATCACTTCATATTATAATGTAGTAACCATTCATATTGGTATATGGTGTAGTTTTGTAGGATATTGTCTTCTTGACTGATTATCTTATGCTCGTTTATTTTTTTTTTTTAAGGTTTTATTTATTTATTTGACAGAGAGTGAGAGAGAGGGAACACCAGCAGGGGGAGTAGGAGTGGGAGAACAGGCTCCCCGCCAAGCAGGGAACCTGATGCAGGATTCGACCCCAGGACCCTGGGACCATTACCTGAGCTGAAGGCAGACCCTCTTATGCTCATTTATTATCGCTCCAACAAGATGTATCAGTTATGGACAGGAACTACATCTTACACATCTTTGTACTCCAAAGTCCCTTTGTCTTGATTAATAAATCTTGTTTATTTCACAAAATCCAAATTGACATGGAAAGTATGAATTCTTCTGTACCTGGAATCTTTGTTGTAGTAGTTAACCCTAGGATCATTGCTCACAAAGAGAATTAAGCCTTGATTTCTAAATAATCCATTGTCTATAATTAATTAACTTATTTTATATGCATCTTGACTGGTACTAGGTATAAACCAGTCTTGGGAAAATTGAGAAAATGGTCACTAAAGTCGTTTAGTTGTTCTGTAGTTCAAATGAAGTATGCCAGCTGGGAAAGGCTGCTACAGTATGTAGCAAATTGCTTTTGTTTAAATACTAAAAGTATTTGCAAGGAAATAGATTTAGAAATGCTTGAAACAATAGCTAGGTCTTGAAAAATTTATCTATAATACAGAAAGCTTATTAGGTAGTTTCATACTACCATGCGTTGTCTTAAGTGGCAAATTGTTGTTTCCATGCCAATTCTTGGTTTAAAATCCATCATGTATCTGTTATATGTCACTTTCCACTTAAATACTTAGGGCAGGTAGATTGAACTGTCAAGTTGGGTCATTATAACTCCAGCAGATGTTGTCATGTAGATGAAGAAAATTTATTTTAACTGGGATCATTTTTTTAAGAATGTGTTTTTCTTTGTGCCTAAGGAAACCAATGGTACGTCATATTAGCTTTTCAGATTCAGTTTCCAGTCAGAGCAGCATGTTTTGATTAAATCACTTCACCATTTCAGAATTCATGCAGGATAACAATAGAACACATATGAGGAAACAGTAATAGTAGGAGTGTGCACAGTGTCCTTGTGGTTTTGTGCTTAAAAACACATCATGTTATCAATCACTTATAAAGGTATAATTGATGGATAAGCTGAGGAAACAGTACAGGAAGGAATTGTACTTATACTAAATTACAGGGTGCAAATACAGCTGGATCAATATCTATTTGGTTACTATGGTTTGAATTTTGCCAGAAAGTATCTTGTTTTTGTTTAACTTTTTAAAAATTCAGTACTGTATAATTTTCCCTTTCTTTGACAAGAAGAATCAGTTGAAATATTCCATAAAGTCCTCCCTAAATGCATCCCTAGAAATCACACTATTCAGAAATATGTGGTTTTCATTCTGTATAATGAATAAATTCCTAGAAGACAAAAACATAGTGTAGATATTTATGACTGTACCTTCTTCACAACCATATGAAAAAGAGGAAGATGGTGTGTGAGTAGGAGTTAACACTCCTTAAAAATGTGTTAATTTCACACTTTGTAAAATATTTATTTCCCAGTGAATCCGATTAGTTTCTTTCGCATCAAGCCTTACTAATAAGTATAAGTTATTGAACATACAATTGAGTAGCATGTGTTCTTATTCAAGCATGTTTAGAAATTTCCTCAAAGTTCCAAATGTATTATTTGTAGAAGTAAAAAGATAGAGAATTCCATAGTCGACACCTGAATGTAGAGAATATCTATAAAGAAAACATATATTCTAATTAAAATTTCAAAAATAATTATGCTCTCAATATGAAACCACAGAATATTCCAGTTGACAATTTAGTTTGCACTTTATTTTTAAGCCTGCCTAAGGTTTAAGTCCTAAGTCCTAAATAGCCCACATTAGGCAAGGTACATGTAACAAGGAATAGAAAGAAAAAAAAAATGGAAGCACATATATAAATACTATGCTTTATATCACCATGCCTACTTTTTAAAAAGTTTTATTTTTGTTTTATATAGCTAATAGTTTCCTTATCTCTGAAAATATTCCTTTTATGAATTTTGAGTCACTTTTTTCTTCTACTTAAAGCTTTATATTTTATATATGTTGGGAGACAAGTTTCCATTGGTGTCTTGTGTTTTTGTACCTTTTATGAACTGAGGCACTTATTGCTTTTATTTTAAACTATCCTTTCAAAGATATTTGTAGAGTAAACAACCTTGGCATATAAAACTAGTGTCTTTCTCCATAGGAAAGGGAAGGTTTATTTACTGTCCAGGATATTAAAGATGATGTTTCCAACAGGAGCAAAGGGCGGGCATGCTTATTGCCTGTTATAAAAGATCTAGGTTTCCTAAATTTAGGGTTTCTCTCCTGCAGTGGGACACACTACTTAATGCAGGTATTATCTGGCCCTCTTTGTATCATCTTGTGGGAACCAGGGTTTGAGGAATTGATGCCAATTCAGATACTTCTGTTGCTATAAGAAATAAAGTAATTTGTCTCTGATCCAGGAGTCTGATGTCTTCTGCTAACATCAAATTTTGGCAAGAAAATGTGTCAGCTTGTAACTAGGGTAGAATCTGAGACCCTTTGTGTCCAGATTGTTATAGTTTTGTTTTGTTTTGTTTTGTTTTTTAAATCTCCAGATGTATATTTATTTTGACCTGTGGGCTCATATTCATCTGGGAATATACTTTTTTCATAATATGTAAGGGTTCATCACTTTAGTCTGTGTTCTTGGTAGGATCAGGTCTAGAGTAAGGGATGAGCTCTAGAAAGAGAACTCCACATACCACAAAACCACAATTAGTCACTTCTTTGTCACCACACTGAAAACAAATTGTTAAAATCTTTAAGGAATTAGCAGCAATTGAAGTACGCCACTGAGCTGCAATCCTCTAGTCCTAGAGGTCTAGAGTGGGAAAGAGTGGAGAACTGAAAGTACAAAGCTGGTTAACTTATATCTGCTCTTTTTTCAATTCCATATCCCAGCAGAATTTTTGTCCTACTCTGCTGTTCTTTGCACTGACTCACCCCAATAAATTAATCAGTGCTATGGGTGACTACATCAGATTTCAGCAAGGAAGGGTCAGGCAATGATGGTGCAAGTCAACACGTGGAAGAGGCAATAGCTGAATTTGAAATGCTCTAATCTCTCTGTTCATTGTTATGTCCAGCTGCCCTCTCCCCAGCCTGCAACTGCACGGACTCCAAACACACCACTTCATTGTACCCTCCCCCCCTTCCTGGAATTTCCCACAGGGATGCTGTATACATTTCAGCAATCTATGTTTCACTCTGTAGTTTTTCCAGGGTTAATTTGAGAAGAGGAAGCCAGAGCACTTTCTATTTTACCACCAAATATGCTTGAATCATGAATTATCATGATATAACCTTCTTTGGAGGCTGCTGATGAACCCATGTATTTTTTTGTGAAGATAAAACTCCACCTCAGGTTAACCAAATAATTAATAAAGAAAAACTTTACCTTTATTTAAATATTCCTCAAATGTAGAAGAAATGATAAAATTAAAGCATTGGCATTTTGCCATCACTAATTATATTCATTTGCTAGGGCTACTATAACAAACTACCACATGCCGGGTGGCTCGAACAATCAAAATTTATTTTCTCACAGTTCTAAAAGCTGGGAGTCCAAAATCAAGGTGTCAGCAGGTTTCCTCTGAGGACTGTCCCTTTGCAGGTGGCCACCTTCTCTCTGTGTCCTCACATGGTCTTTCCTCCAGAGATTCAAATCTCTGATCTCTGTCTGTGTAGTCTGATCTCCTCTTTCTAGGAGTATGGTGATCTGATTCAATTAGGGCAATTCAGATGAACTCATTTAACCTTAATTACCTCTTTAAAGGCCCTATCTCCAAATGTAGTAACATTCTGATATACTGGGGGTTTGGGCTTCAACATATAAATTTTAGGGAAACACAATTCAGCACATAACACTAATGAAAGTAATAAGTGAATGCTAATGGCTGATTATATTGCTAAGAGTGGAGACAGACACTATGTGCCTTCTGTTTAAAGAACACAATACAAATCCTTGCCAAATATTAGACTGAATTATATCAGTTGTCTAGATTTACCAACGAACAGATAATACAACAGGCAAAGGACATGTTAAGTGACACAGAAGGATTCAGTCAGCAAAATCTAGACCTTGGGAAATAACAGAAAATATAACTAATTTTTTTGACACATAGATTGAAAAAACAAGATAGATGAATGGAGAATCCATAAATAAAAAGGCTTGAGACGTGTCAGTTATTGTAAAATATGGATCCTAATTTGTATAAATAAGGGCAATTTGAATACTGATTACATTTGTTAGTATGAGAAATTACAAATTTTAGGGAACATGGTAATGGTATTGTGATTGTGTTTAAAAAGATCCCTTAATTTTCAGAGATATATAGAAAATAGTTAATAAATAAATTTGGTAGTGTCTGAAATTTTTAAAAAGATTTTATTTCTATTTGAGAGAGAGAGAGAACACAAGCTTGGGGGGGTGGGTGTTGTGGAGGGAGAGGGAGAAGCAGATTCCTTGCTGAGCAGGAAGCCCAACTCCAGGCTCAATCCCAGGACTCCAGGATCATGACCAGAGCCTAAGGTAGATGCTTAACCAACTGAACCACCCAGGTGCCCCCAATATCTGGCATTTATTTCAAAATAAATCTGATAGGGATGATGCCAAAAAAGGGTTTGGGGTATAAATAAACAAGATTGAAAATGAGTTGACAATTGCTTAAGCAGGATGATGAGTACTCTGGTTCATGATTCAATTCTTTTAATATGTACTTGAAAACCATAATAAAAGGTTGAAAAGGCTTATATTGGTATTTTGAATTTCACAAATGATCGCAAAGTTGGTAGTTTGTACATGTTTTAGTTGTTTTCCCGTGGTAATGATGAGTTCTCATGGGTCAGTTTATGTCTCTTGAGTTTTCCTTGTAAGGTTAATTACGTGCATTGGAGTGCTGACTGAGGTTAGGAGAACAGGCCCTAGTGGAAGGAAAGTGTTTCAGCTCTCCGAACTACTTTATGCGAGTATTAAACTTCAATGCTACCCTCATTAGCACAATATTCTTGTCACCTGTGCTAACCTGTCCAGGTGGTTCTCTGACAGTGTTCAGTTCAGTAAATTTAGACTTCACAAAATAGCGCTTACCATTTTATGCTCTCCTGTCCCACATATGTTTCAAAATATGTTCAATCCAGCTGTTAGTTAGACTGCATAAAATATTATAATAACACTTTTGAGGATTGAGATGATGTTTGAAGTGTTTCAAGAGTCTTTTCCCTCTGGATTAGGAAACACCTTTGCCAGAAACAAAATAAATCTCAAAATCCACAGTTTCTATTTTACTTCCTACAATAATCTTGCATTTAAAAATCATTTTGGAAAAAAGGATAATTGTCTGATTTCCTATGTATTAAATGAACAAGAATAGAACCTAAGACAAAATTGCTCTACATCTATATTCTCACATATGTAATTTCAATTTTCAGGTCAAAAATTGTAAATTTCAGTAATTTTATAAACCTAACTTAATAGTTTATAACTCAGAGGGCTTGGTGATCAAGATTAAATGACTTAATGAATGTAAATACTCAACACAGTAAGCCTTCCATAAATGTATATGTGTGTATATGCCTATATATGTGTATTTTGAAAATAATTTAATTGTTTAAATTCATAGAGTCATTCTTAGTATATCCAAATTATTACTTCTTGAAATAGAATTTAGATTGTAATACATTTTCAAAATGGTTTCCATATAAAGAAAAGCACCTGACATCTCCAGTGTTAATAGAGGATTATACAGAAAGATCCAGTATAATGATTGAGTTAATATTCCTGAGAAATAAATTTTGTTAAGGCTGTATCATGTAAGGGAAGGTTATTAACAATTTTCCTACTATGGATTCCATAATTGTTATTATAACTCTGGATTTTATTAATTTAGTAAAGGGAATCATTAATGAATTAAGCCACAATTACAATGAAATCCCATATATTTTACTATATGGATCACAAAATTTACAAACATATGATGGGATTCTGGTATTGATTTTTTTAAGGCTTATCTCAACAGTGTATTTTTTTTAATTAACATATAATGTATTATTCGCCCCAGGGGTACAGGTCTGTGAATCATTAGCCTTACATTTCATAGCACTCGCCATAGCATATACCCTCCCAGTCTGGTGTGAGGTGGTATCTCATTGTGGTTTTGATTTGTATTTCCCCGATGCCAAGTGATGTGAAACACTTTTTCATGTGTCTGTTGGCCATTTGGATGTCTTCTTTGACAAAATGTCTGTTCATGTCTTCTGCCCATTTCTTGATTGGATTATTTGTTCTTTGGGTGTTGAGTTTGATAAGTTCTTTATAGATTTTGGATACTAGCCCTTTATCTGATATGTCATTTGCAAATATCTTCTCCCATTCTGTCAGTTGCCTTTTGGTTTTGTTGACTGTGTCTTTTGCTGTGCAAAGGTTTGATCTTGATAAAGTCCCAATAGTTTGTTTTGCCCTTGCTTCCCTTGCCTTTGGTGATGTTTCTAGGGAGAAGTTGCTGTGCTGAGGTACAAGAGGTTGCTGTCTGTGTTCTCCTCAAGGATTTTGATGGATTCCTGTCTGACATTGAGGCTTTTCATCCATTTTGAGTCTATTTTTGTGTGTGGTGTAAGGAAATGGTCCAGTTTCATCCTTCTGCATGTGGCTGTCCAATTTTCCCAGCACAATTTATTGAAGAGACTGTCTGTTTTCCATTGGACATTCTTTCCTGCTTTGTCAAAGATTAGTTAACCATAGAGTTGAGCATCCATTTCTGGGCTCTCTGTTCTGTTCCACTGATCTATGTGTCTGTTTTTGTGCCAGTACCATACTGTCTTGATGATGAGAGCTTTGTAATAGAGCTTGAAGTCTGAAAATGTGATGCCACCAACTTTGACTTTCTTTTTCAACATTCCTTTAAATATTCGGGGTCTTTTGTGGTTCGATATAAATTTTAGGATTATTTGTTCCATTTCTTTGAAAAAAAATTGATGGTATTTTGATAGGGATTGCATTGAATGTGTAGATTGCTATAGGTAAAATAGGCATTTTCTAAATATTTGTTCTTCTAATCCATGAGCATGGATTATTTTTCCATTTCTTTGTATCCTCCTCAATTTCTTTCATGAGTACTCTATAGTTTTCTGAGTACAGATTCTTTGTCTTTTTGGTTACGTTCATTCCTAAGTATCTTATGGTTTTAGGTGCAATTGTAAATGGGATCGACTCCTTAATTTCTCTTTCTTCTGTCTTGCTGTTGGTGTATAGAAATGCAACTGATTTCTGTGAATTGATTTTATATCCTGACACTTTATTGAATTCCTGTATGAGTTCTAGCAGTTTTGGAGTGGAGTCTTTTGGGTTTTCCACATAAAGTATCATATCATCTGCAAAGAGTGAGAGTTTGATTCTCCTTTGCTGGTTCGGATGCCTTTAATTTCTTTTTGTTGTCTGATTGCTGAGGCTAGGACTTCTAGTACTATGTTGAATAGCAGTGGTGATAGTGGACATCCCTGCCATGTTCCTGACCTTAGTGGAAAAACTCATTTTTTTCCCATTGAGAATGATATTCACTGCAGGTTTTTCATAAATGGCTTTGATGATATTGAGTTATGTACCCTCTATGCCTACACTGTGAAGAGTTTTGATCAAGAAAAGATGCTGTACTTTGTCAAATGCTCTTTCAGCATCTATTGAGAATATCATATGGTTCTTGTTCTTTCTTTTATTAATGTATTGCATCACAATGATTAATTTGTAGATGTCGAACCAATCTTGCAGCCCAGGAATAAATCCCACTTGGTTGTGGTGAATAATCATCTTAACGTACTGTTGGATCCTATTGGCTACTATTTTGATGAGAATTTTGCATCCATGTTCATCAAGGATATTGGTCTGTAATTCTTTTTGATGGAGTCTTTAGTTTTGGGATCAAGGTAATGCTGGCCTCAGAAGATGAGTTTGAAAGTTTTCCTTCCATTTCTATTTTTTGAAACAGTTTCAGGAGAATAGGTATTAATTCTTCTTTTAATGTTTGGTAAACTTCCCCTGGGAAGCCATTTGGCCCTGGGCTCTTATTTGCCAGGAGATTTTTTGATGACTGCTTCAATCTCCTTAGTGGTTATGAATATGTTCAGGTTTTCTGTTTCTTCTGGTTCAGTTTTTGTAGTATGTCCTGAGGAATGCATCCATTTCTTCCAGATTGTCAAATTTGCTGGCATATAATTCCTCATAACATTTTCTTATAATTGTATTTCTTTGGTGTTGGTTGTGATCGCTCCTCTTTCATTCATGATTTTATTAATTTGGGTTGTTTCTCTTTTCCTTTTGATATGTCTGACCAGGGGTTTATCAATCTTATTAATTCTTTCGAAGAACCAGCTCCTAGTTTCGTTGATTTGTTCTACTGTTCTTTTGGTTTCTATTTCATTGATTTCTACTCTGATCTTTATGATTTCTCTTCTCCTGCTGGGTATAGGCTTTCTTTGCTGTTCTTTCTCCAGCTCCTTTAGGTGTATGGTTAGGTTGTATACTTGAAACCTTTCTTGTTTCTTGACAAAGGCTTGTATTGCTGTATACTTTACTCTCAGGACCGCCTTTGCTGTGTCCCAAAGATTTTGAACCTTTGTGTTTTCATTTTTATTTGTTTGCATGAATTTTTTTAAATTCTCCTTTAATTTCCTAGTTGACACATTCATTCTTTAATAGGATGCTTGAATTCTTGTTTCAGAGCATTGTGTTCTGAAAATATGCAGGGAATGATCCCAGTCTTTTGGTACCAGTTGAGATATGATTTGTGACCCAGGAAGTGCTCTACTCTGGAAAATGTTCTGTGTGCACTAGAGAAGAATGTGTATTCTGTTGCTTTGGGTTGGAATGTTCTAAATATATCTGTGATGTCCATCTGGTTCAGTGTGTTATTTAAAGCCTTTATTTCCTTGTTGATCTTTTGCTTGGATGATCTGTCCATTTCAGTAAGGGGGGGGTGTGTAAGTCCCCTACTATTTTGTATTATTGTTGATGTGTTTCTTTGATTTTGCTATTAATTGTTTTATATAATTAGCTGCTCCCATGTTAGAGCCATAGATATTTAAAATTGTTAGATCTTCTTGTTGGACAGACCCTTTGAGTATGATATAGTGTCCTTCCTCATCTCTTATTATAGTCTTTGGCTTAAAATCTAATTGATCTGATATAAGGATTGCCACCCCAGCTTTCTTTTGACGTCCATTAGCATGGTTAATTGTTTTCCACCCCCTCACTTTAAATCTGGAGGTGTCTTTGGTTCTAAAATGAGTTTCTTGCATACAGCATATTGATGTATCTTGTTTTTTGATCCATTCTGATACCCTGTGCCTTTTGATTGGGGTACTTAGCCCATTTACATTGAGGTAACTATTGGAAGATATGAATTTAGTGCCCTTGGACTGCCTATAAGGTGACTGTTACTGTACATTGTCTCTGTTCCTTTCTGATCTACTACTTTTAGGCTCTCTGCGTAGAGGACCCATTTCAATATTTTTTGTAGGGCTGGTTTGGTGTTTGCAAATTCTTCTAGTTTTTCTTTGTCCTGGAAACTTTTTATCTTTCCTTCTATTTTCAGTGACAGCCTAGCTGGAGTATTCTTGGCTGCATATTTCTCATTTAGTGCTCTGAATACATCATGTCAGTCCTTTCTGGCCTGCCAGATCTCTGTGGATAGGTCTGCTGCCAATCTAATATTTCTACCATTGTATGTTACAGACCTCTTGTCCCAAGCTGCTTTCAGGATTTTCTCTTTGTCACTGATACTTGTAAGTTTTACTATTAGATGACAGGGTGTGGACTTATTTTTATTGATCTGAGGTGGGTTCTCTGTGCCTCCTGGATTTTGATGCTTGTTCCCTTCGCCAAATTAGGGAAATTCTCTGCTATAATTTGCTCCAATATATTTCTGTCCCTCTCTCTTTCTTCTTCTCCTGGGACCCCAATTATTCTAATATTTTTCATCTTATGGTGTCACTTATCTCTTGAATTCTCCCCTCTTGGTCCAGCAGTGGTTTGTCTCTCTTTTGCTCAGCTTCTTTATTCTTTATCATTTGGTCTTCTATATCACTAATTCTCTCTTCTGTCTCATTTATCCTAGCAGTAAGAGCCTCTATTTTTTATTGCTCCTCATTAATAGCTTTTTAAATTTCATCTTGTTTAGATTTTAGTTCTTTTATTTCTCCAGAAAAGGATTTTATTTATCCAGAAGGGGATTCTCTAATATCTTCTGTGCTTTTTTTGAGCTCAGCTAGCACCTTGATAATCATCATTCTGAACTCTAGTTCTGACATATTACTAATGTCCATATTCATTAGGTCCCTAGCCATCAGTACTGCCTCTTGTTCTTTTTTTCTGTGGTGAGTTTTACTGCCTTGTCATTTTATCCAAGTAAGAATAGATGAATGAGAGAACAAAATGGTAGCAACAACCCCAGAAAAATATACACTAACCAAATCAGAAGAGACCCAAAACTGGGGGGAAAAAAGAAAAAAAAATATACATATCTTTTTTCCCCCTTTTTTCTAATATATATATATATTAGACTGGTGAATAGAGCAGAGCCTGATTTTGGGTGTATTTTGGTCTATTAGAAGAAACTACCTCAAAAATTTTAAAGAAAGAAAAACTTGGGGTACCTGGGTAGCTCAATGGGTTAAAGCCTCTGCCTTCAGCTCGGGTCATGATCCCAGCATCCTGGGATAGAGCCCCACATCGGGCTCCCTGCTCAGCGGGGAGCCTGCTTCCTCCCCTCTATCTCTGCCTACCTCTCTGCCTACTTGTGATCTCTGTCTGTCAAATAAATAAAATATTAAAAAAAAAAGAAAAACTTATAAATATATAAAAATAAGGGTAAACATGATGAAGGGACTGTAAAGATGAAAATTTTAAAATATTATAAAAAAGGAATTGATACAGTAAGATGTCAGCTGAAAAAAGAAAAAAAAAGAGGAAAGAATGTGATCAGGTAGGAGACTAGAACAATGCTATGCACTAGATTTAGGGTAAATTTGATCTATTAGAAGAAATTGTATCCCAAAATTTTAAAGAAAAAAGAAAACCTATATGTATACAAGAAATAAGGTTAAATACAATGAAGGGATAAAATATGACTATAACAATGAAAATTTAAAAAGACTTTTGAAAAGGTATTGAAAAGATAAATTAGTTAAAAACGTTAAAATAGGAAAGAGGAAAAAATTTTTCAAGTAGAATAAGAAAAAATAAAATTAAAAAAATTTAACTTTGGAAGACTAAAGGATTGTGGGGAAGAAACCATGAATTCTATGTGTTGCTTTCCCCTAGCTCTGGAGTTTCGTAGTTCTCATTGATGGGTGAACTTGGTCTTGGCTGGATGTTCTTGCTGATCATCTGGGAGAGCGGCCTGTTGTAGTGATTCTCAAATGTCTTTGCCTGAGGTAGAACTGCACTGCCCTTGCCAGAGGCCAGGCTAAGTAATCTGCTCAGGTTCACTCTAGGTAGATTTTTTTCCTTGAATGTTTTCTGTCCAGCTTTGGAGGAGGAGAATGAAGATGGTGGCCTCCAAATCTCTGGCCCAGAGAAGCTGAGAGCATGGGCCCCCACTCCTCAATGCGCCCTCAGAGAAGCAGTCAATCCCTTCTGTCTCCCTGGTCTTTGGCTGCACTTTGAGCTCACCCAGCCTGTGACCCAGCATTTGGTTCTATCGCTGATACATGGCCTTGTTTGGAGTCTCCAAACCCAGCAGATTCCTACAGTATGCTCCCCTACTGCTCTTTCCAGAGGAGGAAGGAGGGGGTCTCCCCAGATCTGCTGCTTATTGGGTACCTGCTTGAAGAGCAGTGGCCCCACTGTGCCTTGCATCACAGTTTAAGGTTATTCTGAGATAGATCCCCCTCTTTGGCTCCATCTCTGTAGCCAGCTTCCCTGCTTTGATACTTGGGAGGTCTGCCACACTCAGACACCCCTGGTCTTTTTGTGTCCCCGTGGGTCCTGAGACCACACTGTCCCCTCAAGTGCTCCATCCCCCACTTAGCCTCTGGTGTGATGTCCCTCAGTGAAGCAGACTTCTGAAAGTTCCAATTTTGTGCGCCACTGCTCTCTCACTTGCCGGGAGCTGGCCCTGTGGTCTATCTTCCTGTTGCTTTGGATTCATTTTCCATACATCCTACCTTCTGGAAGTTGGTGGATTTTCTGTCCCTAGAATTGCTGCTCTTCTTCTCTTCTATCTCCTGTTGAGTTTGAAGTGTTCAGAATGGTTGATAACTATCTAGCTGAACTCCTGGGACTTGATTATATCTCGGTCTCCTACTCCTCTGCCATCTTACTCCTTCCTCCTGGTATTGATTTTTAACAGATTTTTATTAAGGAACTAGAAATACTTCTCAGAAAGATATGGCTAAGAGAGTGGTTTAAGGTTTTGTCTATATTCTGAATTTTTATTTAAAAATTTCTGATACAACCCAAGTGTCTATTTTGAATTTGTTTCTTTATTCTTTGGCTTGAGGCCTTTGTGCATCTGATACTCTATTCTGCTGTGACTTTGGAGAAAGGTTACCATTTATTAAGATAACTTCTTGGGAAAATTCCCAGCTGAAAATTATATCCTCAGTTGGACGGAACATCCCTTTACAAGACTTCTTCTGTTACCCACTGAATAATTCCTACTATATATGGAAAGTCAAGAATGATTAATGATTTCACTTTCAGTAACCAATGATCTGGATTATTATTGTCAAGACAAGAATGATACCTGGTTATTGATTCTTTATATTAAGGAAAGATAACTTAAGAAATCCATATGCTTTACATAGTGGATATGGTAGGCAAAACAATGGAAAATATGTTTTTGTAGTAAGATTTTATTATATACAACAGATGATCAACTTTCATTAAGTTTATTCTTTTTACTTGCAATTATAAATAAGGCAAATTATATATTTAAATATAAAAGAATTAAGGATCAACCAAAATGTTGACTAAATTAAAATACTGATAAAAATACAGATTGTAGTAGTGCCTGAGTGGCTCAGTTGTTAAGTGTCTGCCTTCAGCTCAGGTCATGATCCCAGGATCCTGGGATTGAGCCCCACAATGGGCTTTGGGCTCCCGGCTCAACAGGACGCCTTCTTCTCCCTCTCCCACTTCCCCTGCTTGTGTTCCCTCTCTCACTATCTCTCTCTCACATGTTTTCTCTCCCTCTATCAGATAAATAAAGAAAATCCTTAAAACAAACAAAGAAATACAGATTGTAGAAGTTATTTGAAAATATTTGAAGTGGGCACACTTTTACTCTTTCTGATTTTAGGATCTTTGTCTGACTGCTGGTAATCACACACAGTCTCTAATTTCTACAATTGGCTTTAGAAAGCCAAACATAGATTGGAGTAAAGAAGTGAGAGTTCTCTTCCTACTTCTTTTCTTCATAGCAAATAAAAAGGTATACTTGAAATGCATCCAGATATATCTGAGGGATAATATAAGTACACTCATACATCCATTAAACCAAGGACGATGTATTGAGAATAAAAAAAGACAGATATTTTAGATCACAACCATTTATTCTTATCTATTATATGTTAGTGATAAAAATGTGCTGGAGATATTATAATGAATAAAAAGACGATTCTAGCTATCAGGGAGCTCAAAATTCTACTGGGGGAATTAGGCAAGTGAGTGACTAAAACCTAGAATAATGCCCCAGATAATAGGTACCACAGAAGATTAAACTGAGAGATGCAGCAAGAGCAAGCTCATTACTGTGTGGCAAGTGCTTTTTTAGTTCTAATTTGAGGAAATTTAAATTAATCAATATATGCAGAAAAATCAATTGTCCCCAGTGGATATGGATCTCATAAAACTACTTCTTTTCCTCAAAGAGATTGTGTTTTAACTAAAATGGCTTGATAAAATGTTTTATCCTAAAATGAGAATTTATGAACTGTGATCTGTAATGATTTGAATTCAACCCCCTCCCCACCCCACCCAAATGAAACAAAACAAAAAGCAAATTTATTCACAGATTAATCCCTGGGACCTGTCAATGTGTCTTATATGGGAAAAAGGTCTTTGCAAATATAATTAAAATAAGGATTTTGAGATGATGTTGTCATGGATTACCCAGGTCAGCCATAAGTCCAATGATAAATATTCTTATGGAGGAAGGTAGAGAAAGATTTGATAGAATGGAGAAGAGGAGATGGCCATGTGAGGACAGAGGCAGAGCTCACAGTTAACCACAAGCCAAGGAATGCCTGGAGCCACAAGAAGCTGGAAGAAGCAAGGAAATTTTCTCCCATAGAGCCTTTCAAGAGAGCATGACCCTGCCAACACTTTGATTTCAGATCTGTACTCTGGAACTGTGAGAAAACAAATTTCTGTTCTTTTAATCTATTGAGTTTTTGGTTGTTACAGCGGCCATAAAAAACAAATCATGATCTAATGTGTCTTATTTTCCAGAGTATAGATAATTTTGAAAGTATTTCAGTCAGGTCCAACAAAGATGAAAGTGCATACAGAAATGCCTATCTGAATTACAATAGAAAAAAATTTTTTTTAAAAAAACTTTAAGATAAAAAGGAAAGTATTGGAAAAAGGAAAGCATATCCTCTCATATATGTACAACTTCCTACTGAATTCTAGAAACCTTAGGTTTCTAGTTAATTTCAGAAGGAAAGATGATCATTAACTGTCCCTAAGCCATATGTTTCAATTATTATTTATTACTGCATAACAAAACACCCTGAAATTTACTGGCTTAAAATAAAAACGTTTAGAGATTCAGTAGGTCTGGTATTCAGGCAAGACTCAATAGAGATAGATCACCCCTGCTCCACTTGGTGTTGACTGGGATAGCTCATTTGGGATCAAAAGGATTCAAAATGGTATCACTCACATGTCTTGGGAATTGGTGCTGGCTCTTAGCTAAGGTCCCATAGTTTTCTTTCATATGACTCCTTTTTCTTTCCACATAGTCTCTCATTATTCAGTCTTCTAGCCTACTCTTTTTTTGCTTGATTGTTGGCTTCCAAAAATGAGCAAATGAAAGCTACAAGAACTTTAAAGTCCCAAGCCCAGAAATCATATATTGTTCCCTCTGCCTAATTCTATTGATAAAAGTAAATCACAGAGCTAACCTAGATTCAAGGAGAAGGGGAATAGACTCTCCCTCTTAATGAAAGATTGGTATGCATTCACGGGAGAGGAGGAAATATCTGTGGCCATTTTGAAGACCGACTAGTATACAATGGTCCACTTTTTCTACCACTTTCTTTGACAAGATTTGATCCTTTCTCATGGATATCTCCATTTCTTAGATATTGAGTACTTACTATTTATTTATGCCAGTCTTTTAGGAATTAGTAACATACTGCCTAGGGGAATGTGTTGTATTTTTTTCTTTATAAAATTTTTCTGCTTTGTCACTTCAAAGAGATAAATTCTTGAAGGTGAAAGATGATGTTCTATGCACCCTTGTATCCCATAACACTAGCACAGCAGATATTTAATAAATGTCTTCTTGATTATAAACACTGAGTGATGGAAAAATAATGTATTTAAACTATGCACACTATTGCATCAGTGTCCACTAGATTATTTATTGCTAAATCTCTTGCAGGTTATTGTGATCCATTAGTTCTAACCTCTTCCAAATCCCCTGCTATTCTTCATGCTTATCATGTGTGTGTGATTATAGCTAATATTTGCCAGTGGAAGTATATATGGGGAAAGTATTTAGGATCATTAATTTTAAAAGGGTAATTAGAAAAACATGTAAAGCCATAAAGAACTCATTTTTGAAGTATGCTAGCATTTCTAAACATGCCTGATTTATGGGAGCCTCAATTGCATAAATGTTTGCAATATTTTGCAATGAAATAAAACTTATTTTCAAAGCTGGCAAGAATGCTCAGAGGCATAGTCAATCATTTGATGATTCACAGTTATCCATGAAACCCCAGCACTCTATCCTCATTTTGAGCCTAAGCACAGGCATCTGATAAAGAAGGAGACAGAAAGGAAGAATTACACAGTGACCTAGACAATAGTATCATGTCAGCCTTAGCATCGGATCAACTGATTGCAATGGCTGATTGTACTGTTTATGGAAAGAGTTATTTGGAAAATTTAAATGAGTAATCCTCTCTGGATCATCACAGGAATGACTCTTGGTATGAATCCAGTCATATTAAAAAATCATAGAATCACAAAGCTAGACAGGATTTGATGAGAATTAGCTGATTTATTTCTTACCTTGAGTTGAAACCCACATGCCACAAAGTACTCTAGGCAACTGAAATTTGATTTACTCTTTGAGAAAAATAAGACCCATTCATTCATTCAACAAATATTTATTATTTGTGAACTATATAGGTGCTTGCCATCCATTAGTGAACAAAACAGGCAAAAACCCCCACCTCTGTGGAACTTGTAGTTGAATAGGGCAATAGAAAGGATTCCATGAATTTCCCTTTATCAGTATTAGTAATCCTTGTTGGCTTTATATGAATTGGAGGTTGCTTTGCTCATATTATAAGAAACTATACATAAAACAGACCTAATCACTAATAGTGGTAAGAAAAGTATTTAGAATTTATTTGCATCAATCCCTTAGTTGAAATAAAAACTAGGTCTTCAAATGCCTAGTCCAACAATCTTTACTTTTTGCCCACTTCTTCAAAAATATCTTCCTTTTCTTCCATTGATGTAGTTGTAGAATGCATTCACAAAACCTAGCACAACTTCCATGTAATTAGCTATAAATCTTTTGGTTCCATGTGACAGAAACCCAACCTGAATAGTTAAGGCAAAAAAAAAAAAAAAAAAGAAGGGGGGTGGGTTATGCAAATAAATTTTAGTTTTTCAAGGACCCCAAAACACAAATAGAACTACTCCTAGGAAATAAGCACTCAAACACCATTGGAACTGTCCATGTGCCCCTTGCTCCATTCTCTTCTGGAAAATTATCCTATTGATTGAGGTCAGAATCATCTAATGGTTTCTGGTATTAAACTGCCCGGGTTCAAATCCTGATGATTTCACTTTTGTGCTGAGTAATCTGGAACAGGTCAATAAGTTTTCTAATCCTCAATTTCCTCATGTGTTAAAATTAGGATAATTAATAGTATCTGCCTAATAGGATTATAGCAAAAAAAATAAATTACATAATATCCAGGGCTTTAGTACAATACCTGCCTCATAGGAAGTCTTTAATATATGTGAACTGTCATTACAGAGTAAGAAACATCAGGGCTGAGCAGGAGAGAGCTGAGCTGCTAGGTAGGGAGTAGTCAACAACAACAAGCCAAGTTAACAGCAAGCTGAAATGAACGTCAATTAAGCCTTTAATCACTTAGGAGAAGCAAGTTGGAAAGACGTTCCTGGCTCCCTTGGTGTCCCTTCTTTTCATACAGAATGACACCAGGTGAGAGTCAGATGTATCAGCATTCATGGGGGAATTGTCTCACTGTTGGAGCAGACCCTGAGGCTCCTCCAGTTTTTGGACCAGTGTAGGGGTGAGGAGGAAGGAACAGAAGAAGGGGAGGGCTAGGAAAGGAAAAGTATTAAGTCAGAACAAGAAAGTGTCTTTAAGGCTGTCCCCTCCTTCAACCAGGATGTTCTCAGTAGAGACTCCTGGGGAAAGGCTTTAGGCCAAGGCATAGATAGAGAGGCCTCTGAAGGGAAGCTCCTGGGCTAAGCAGGCAAATACTGCCTAAAAATGTGGTCAGCCAGAGGGACCCGAGTTCTTGACTACAACTCCCTTCAAGAGGCCTGTCAGGTAAAGCCATCCTATATTCAGGCCTACAACATCATTCATAGATATTTGGCCAGGAGCTGTACTCTTCAAGAGGATTTTGCATTGTTGAGGGAGCTTTCCCTTCCTAGCTGGGTAATATTTTTTTTTTCCTCTGAAGTTTCAATACTTCACATTTCATGGATAATTTTTGGTTCTCCTTTTAGTGAGATAGAATAGGTACATGTCCTAAAATGAGTCTTCAAATATAAGAAATACCCATCATAGGTTATGTTTTACTCTTATTGTTGTTGTTGTTATATATTTTTCAAATGATAGGACTAATGTAACAACTTATTTTATTCCCTACAGGGTTAGGTAATGTCATCATTCCTCGTATGGAAGGCTTCTGATAAACATTCCTTGATCTTATTAAGTGGAGCTTATCCTTTCTGTACCCAGGAAGAATGAGAGTTGCAAATCTACATTTCCAAAAAAAAACAAACAAAAATTCAGTAGCTACCAGCATAACATCTTGGCTAACTACTGAGATCCTCATTTAAGGCATTGTTTTAAAAATAATCAACAATCACTGCAAGATGTATGAAGCTTCCTGTTTAAAAATCATCTAAATTTGTTTTAGTAGTCAATAAGAATGGAAGTCCCACTTTGTGCCAGGAATTATGTATTTAAGAAGGTAGTGGGGAGACAAAAACAGTAATTTTTCCTGACTTAATGGGAACTTACAGATAATTAGTATAATAAATGTTAATCTTTGAAGGAGAGGAACATGATACTACATTGGAGGGACGAGAGCTAACCTGGGAGGTGGAGACAGGTAGTCGGGGAAGATTTACACTAACCTATAGATGTTTAAATTGAGATCTAAAAGATGAGTAAGAGTGAATTCAGTAAGTTGTTGAAGAATGTCAGGTGTCTAGATTTTTCCAATCAAAGAAAACTATATTATCAAAACCATTGTTTCTCAAATTTGGCTACACTTTACAATCACCTTGGAAACTTTTTTTTAAGACTTATTTACTTATTTGAGAGAGAGAGCACATGCACCCATGTGCAAGTGGGAGACGCAGAAGGAGAGGGAAAGAGAGCATCCCCGAGCAGACTCTCTAGTGAGTGCAGAGCCCAATGCCATGGGCCTCAATCTCCCAACCCTGGATCGTGACTGGAGCTGAAACCAAAAGTCAGCCACCCACCTAAGCACTGAGACACCCAGGTGCCCCATCTTGGAAACTTTAAAAATACTGGTGTCTGGATTTCATGCCCAGAAATTCTGATTTAATTGTCATGGCATATAGCTGTGGCATTGTTTTTGTTTGTTTTGGTTTTCACTCCCAAGTAGTTCTGATATACTTTAATATTTGAGAAATAATGTTTAAATCCTTAAGGCAGGAGGATTATGTCTAACTCAAGAAGCTGAAAGAAAACAAATACAGCAGGGCTGCCTGGGTGGCTCAGTGGGTTAAAGCCTCTGCCTTTGGCTCAGGTTATGATCCCAGGATCCTGGGATCAAGCCCCACATAGGGCTCTCTGCTCAGCAGGGAGCCTGTCTCCCCCCCCCACCCCCACTCTGCCTGCCTCTCTGCCTACTTGTGATCTCTGTCCATCAAATAAATAAATAAAATCTTTTAAAAAAAAATGAATACGGTTGGCATTCAAACACTGAGAGAGAATGTGGTGTGACCTGAGATTGTGAATGTAAAATGTGACAAATCACACAGACCATGGTTGGCCACATTAGAAGTTTGGTTTTTCTTTTGATATTGATGGAGGACTATGGAAAGATTTCAGACAGAGGACATCATATCTAAATTTATATTTATGTTACAACACAGAGGGAGGATTGTAAAAGAGAAGCAACGGAGTTACCTTGGACTAGGATGGTGGCAAGGAGATGGAGTTAAATAGATTCAGGAGTGTGTTTTTGGAAGGGAAATTGGCAGATTGGCAATGGATTAGATATGTGTGGTTGTAAAACAGATTTGTTAGTTTTTAGCTAGTGGAAGGATGGATGGTGGGGCTAGATTATGAGTTTAATCTTTTATTAGTATTATTTTTTAAGATTTTATTTATTCATTTGACAAAGAGAGAGAGAGTGAGAGCAAGCACAAGCAGGGGAACAGCAGGAGAGGGAGAAGCAGGCTTTCCACTGAGCAGGGAGCTCAATGCGGGGCTCTATCCCAGGATACTGGGATCATGACCTGAGCTGAAAGCAGACATTTAACGGACTGAAACACCCAGGTGTCCTGAGTTTAATTTCTAGATATTTGAGGTGACTTTGAGTTATCTAAGCATAAATATTGAAGAGATAGTAAAATATATAAAGATGTCCAGACATCAGATTTTAATTGTTTGGCAACAAAGATCTACGGTACAATAGAAATGCTTTACATTAAACTTAAGTGTACCTTAACTTTTAATTTCAAAAAAAATAAATATTTTACTTATGCAAAACACTGTACTAGGCACTGGGCACAAAAAGATGATAAAGATGGTACCCCTGACTTTAAGTGGTTAATTATGTAATGGACAAGAAAAGAAAGAGAATTCTAATGTGGTTTTAAAACTTCGAGAGATAGCAAAGAATGAAAGAGAAGAAAATCCAGCAACTTTTACCAGGTGGTAATGCTAAAATATTATTAGGAAAAAAAATCTGATCAGAAAAAAAAAAAGGAAAGCTAGTAGAATTTGAGTGAAGGGAATCACCCAGAAGAATTTTAAAAAATTGGCAACGGCATGGTATGATACCAGGACACGATCTCAGGGGATGTTTTGCTTCTTCATTTAGTTTGAACTAGAGAGACAGAAAAAT
Organism: Martes martes; assembly: GCF_963455335.1. Classification (NCBI taxonomy): domain Eukaryota; kingdom Metazoa; phylum Chordata; class Mammalia; order Carnivora; family Mustelidae; genus Martes; species Martes martes. The sequence goes on from NC_137889.1 coordinate 94,879,133, forward strand.
GAAAAAAAGAAAAAAAAGAAGAAGTAAGAGAAAAAGAAGGAGAAGGAAGAGGATAACAGGAGTTTTAATGAATGCATTAATTCATCAGATGTTTGTTGGGACCTACCATGTTCTAATATATCAATACTATGATAAGGACTAGGAGTACAAGAGTAGACAAGGTAGGCATCATTCTGACTTCACAGAGTTTATAACCTCCTATCCTATTTAGAACAAGAAAAATAAAATTGCTTGCTTTTTTTGAGAAAGTGTCCCTAGTTAGCTTGTGTAAAGGAAGCCAGTAAAAATGATGCCGTCAGTCAATGAGATAAGTAGGCCTTCTATGAGACTGCATTCCCTGGGTGTTAAGGCAAATTTTAGTGCAGGATTTCTCAATCTTGGCTAGAGGTTGAAATCACCTGGAGAGCCATAAATAATACTGATGCCTGGATCCCATCCCTGGAGATTTGGACTTAATTGTTCTGGGTTTGTGCTGATACATCAGAAGTTTTTAAAATCTTCAGGTGATTCTAATATGTAGCCGAAGTTGAGAACCACAGCTTTAGATGTATGCTTCCTCACTGAAACTAGTAAGGAACTCCAAACGATGAGGCTGAGCTAGAAAAATGAGGGCTGATTTTACAGGGATGATAATTAACACTTCTTTAGTCTTTATGTGCCAGGAACACTTCTAAATACTTGACATAGATGAATTCAGTTAATACTCCCACCAACCCTGTGAGGAAGTCGCTTTTATTATGCCCATTTGAGAGGTGAGAAAACGGAGGCCCAATGACACATGCCCAGCAAGTGTCAGAGTAGAGTAGGTGCTTGAACCTAAGCAGTGGGGTTCTAGAGTTTCTGGTTTTAGCCACTATGATATACTGCCTCTAAATATAGTGTAACAGTAATTTTACACCAAAAAGAATTATAAAAGAAAGGAAAACTTATAACAATGGCAAAATATTAATCAATTAAATGCCAGATGATACTGTGAGTAGTAATTATAGCTGCATAAAACATCTTTAAGCTATTTTTTCATATCTATAACTTCTCATGTTTATGTTCTTCATTCATAGAAATCAGCTAAGTTCTTATTTTATATGTACATCATTACATGGTGCAGAAATTTTGTTTTCAGCAGCAATACAGGGAAATGTAAGCAGTGGACTCAGGGGATATTTCTTTCTGATTTTTTTTTTTCCCCAAAGATATATTCTCCTAAAGGAAACTCAAGTGTTAAGGCTATTTCACATAATCTAAAGAACATCTACTACTTCATGGTAATGACCAATCTGTAGGAATAGAATCTTAGGAGGCAATAATCATCCCCTAGAGAGAAAGTCTTACAAATTGAACCTGTTTTACAGATGGAAATATCACCAACAAAATTATTATTGGAGAGATTACTGACACACTACATTCCTGTACATATCAAAGAAAAGAAACATCCCAATTTAACTCTATAAAACATGTATCTGAGCCAACCTGCCATATGTATTTCTTTTTACACTTTCTATCCCATTATAGAGGTAATATCTATCAAATAAATGCTGTGCATTTCTAAATGGGTAGCTTCCAGCTACTTTGCCTATGCCTTATCGTTCCCTTTTTTCCTTTAAAGGCTGGGAAAGCAAATAAAGGCAAGGAAGGGGCGGGCAGCACACAGCCTGATATGTTGTGTCCTGCAGCTGGAGCTTCCGTACTGGAGCCAGGCTTCATTTGTTCCATATGAATACAAGCTCATAAATGTAGGGAATCCCATTTGGTATTCAATTAAGAGCTCTCTTGACTCCTGTGATTAAGGCCTGTAACTATTAAGCGTAAAATTAAAGTCGAACAGTCCAGCTCTTTTTTGACATTGTAACACTGCCGGAAAAATAGGGATGCAAAACCTAGTCAAACATCATCCTTTAAAGCCCATGAACAAATGAAAAGAGGAAATATTGAGAAGAAAAGAGTAAATATCTAAAACTTGGTCATTTGCTCACAGCATGATGCATCGTGTCAGGAACCTATTACTGTGCTCTTGCAAATACATCAACCGTTTTGTTGAACACAAGATGCTACATTGATTTTAACAGAGAGCGACAAGATTATGGTCGCTAAAGCTCCAATGAAGGGGATAATTAAAGCATTAAGCATTTTTAAGATTTTAAAGTGACTTTCAGCAATAACCAGATAATGCTACGGGAAATCAATATACTGTAATTGAAAGGAAATTGAATTGGTCTTTATTTTTTTAATCCCTTCTAAATTTTCTCTAGACTGTCAGACCATGGGAGACACTGAATCTTGTTTTGCCATCAGCAGTATGACTTTCTGTAAATCTCATGTGCTGCAGGGGCTACTTTTATTATTTTTTACTTAGAAAGTGCTCTGCTGAATACATAGTGTTATAAGTAATAGTCTGTGTGCATTATCTTTATTAGTCCCTGGCCTCATTGTTTAAAAAAAAGGTGGGGGGACAAAAATAAAAACACAGTCGGACAAAAACAACCTTCTCCACATACCCAAAGAAATCAAGTTAATAGAATTTCTAACAACGAAACCAGAGAAGTTGTTAGATAAGCTTCACACTTGAACTTAAATGAAATTCTTCCAGGCTTTTTTTTTTTTTTTTTTTTAAATCACTGTGTCAATCTTGCTGTGCTGCAAGGAATATGACCCACTGTAGATACAAATTCACTTTGAATTTGTGTGAACCTAACTCATTTGTATTGCTTATTATTGGAAGGAGCTATTACAATCAAACAGAAAAACTTGAAGGGAACCTCAGGGAGATGAGTGGCTATGAAGAGAAATTAAGGAATCTTAAAACTTGAAAAATAATCAGCATTTTCTCTATGTATTACTATTGTTTATTTCCTCATTTATCTCTGGTACATTTTGAGAAGCGTCAACAGACCTTTCGGTAAATGAAATGTGTTCCACACTTATCTTTAGTAATTTGGTAATGCAACATAGAGATTTCCAGAAATGTTTTTGAGAATCTCTTGTCCATTTCATTTTTCTGCTGCTTTGCTTATTCTACTCAATACCTCATGACTGATTAAGTGGATGAAAGATAACACCGTGGAAGGAGCACAAACTCTCAATCTTCAGTTTTCCCTTCTTTTGAATGGAGATAATAATGTTGCCTTTCTCATTGCATTGTTTTGAGAAGTAAATTAATTAATATAAATAAAGACCTCAGAAGATTAACATATACTATGCATTATGCACATGTTATAATTTCTTTGATAAAAATGATGATGATGATGATATGCCTTTTCAGTTATATTGCCAGAATGTGAATTCAGCAGCTTTTATATTGAGGAAGCCAGTTAACAATTCTAAGCCTTAATTTTTTGACTAAAATATAAGAATAGTATTTTCTCTACCTACCTTAAATGGATCATATTTATAAAAAAAATTCATAAGCTATAAAACAGCACTGCAATTAAAACCACTGAATCTAAACTTTTATTTTTTATTTTTTTAAATATTTTATTTATTTACCTGAGAGAGAGAGAGAGCGCTCAAGCAGGGGAGGGGCAAAGGGAGAGGGAGAAGCAGACTCCCTGCTAAGCAAGGAACCCAGTGAGGGGCTAGATCCTTGGACCTGGAGGTCATGACCTGAGCTGAAGGCTGAACCATCCAGGCATCCCAAATCTGGACTTTTTAAAAGCACTAGTTTAAATCCTAGTTTCATCTCTTAGTAGTTATGTGACTTTAGATAAGCTCTTAGTTTCTATGTTTATAATATAAAAATTATAATAACAGCTTCTCATAAAGTTATTTTGAGGTCTAAATGAGATCAGGTATAAAGAGCTCAGTATCATGGCTAACACTTAGAAATTATTCCAAAAAATGCAAAAAAAAAATAGTTCTATTCAATATAGGAAATAAGCATTATTTTAATTTCTGAATGATTTCTTTGTTCCATATTGATATGTGACAAGTGGATATATTTTATTTCTAGTTTTCCAGATAATCTGTATTCTAAACTTTACTCTAACTCAAAATTCAGTCTCTGAAATTCCTAGTTCTTGACATCTGTAGCTAATATTCAACTACTTTTAAGTGTTAGAGTTTGTGCATATGAAGAACTGAATTAAGTAAAAGGTGTTGCCAATTCTGAAATCCCAACTGCTGTTATGATGAAGAGAAACAACTTTACAAGTGCTATGATCAAAAGACACGTGAGTCAAATCGCAAGCAAAGGGGGAGAAGAGAGAGAGAAAATAGAAATGGAAAAAAATCATCAGGCAGAGGAGAAAATGATGTCTTGTAATATATATGAGAAAGAACTTGGCCAAATATTTTTTTTAAGTGAGAAGAGATATTATATATATACACATTATATATGTATACAAATGTGTAAGTTATTGCCCAGGTCTGAAGACAAATGTTTTTATTGTTATTTCAAAATCCCAAATGTTTGAGTGCCTTAAAATTTTTAAACCACTGACTATATTTAGTTACGATTAAAGGAAGCTGTAATTAAGAAGCCAGAAAGTATATATTTTTAAATGTTTTTCCAGAGCATTGTTCGGACAGACTGCTCAGCAAGCCTTATTGTCGTTCCACTCGTATATATTTTGACTGGTCAATACACCCAAATCCTATGGCCAAGTTGGCATAAATAAGATGTCATTTATTTAGTCAAACTAGCAGTAGGTTCACCAAGGAAGACAAAAAAAAAAAAAAAAAAAAGAAATCCTTGTATTTACTTTGGTAACTTAGCCATATTTACCTTGAAAAACATGATGTCCTAAAAGCTATTCAGTTAGCTTGGAATTAAGGACTAGAACTGTAAAAGGTGGATAGTGTAGCAGTCCTTCTTTTAACGTTGCAAACTGCTTTTCTCACCAGTATTTAGTCTAAGAAAATAAAATCTTCTTGAAAAAGTTACTAGAAAAAGCACACATCAAGGAATGTAATTGAACATAGACTTTGGTTGACCTGAGAAGAGAACAAAAGATCGAAAGAAATTTCATAAGGTTCTAAATTGGGCAAGAGGACTACAATATCTCTGATAATTAGACTTTCAGCACATTTGGATCTGCTAATTAGACCTAAGTTCTAATTAGACGTTTTAGGTAACTAAGAATGACATATCATTGCATGAATTTAATGTGTTTTTGTAGTTGAAACCTACAATTATCAGCCTTTTCCAAATTATTTTAATACCGAAAAAGCTGGCTTTTTGTTTATACTGTGACATCCCTTCTCTTAAGATATATTGTGTACATTTTAGGTTTCTTAATTAAACACCTCTTGGGGACTCAAAGAGAAGCTTGAGTTTTAATAGGAAGCACCTAAATCTTTTATTTATGAAGGAGACTTGCCAACGTGTTGCCAACTTTGGAAGCCACAAACAAAATGCAATGCGGGGAAATAAATCAGTCTTCAGGAGGAAGCAGCACAAATAGCCAGGTGCCCCTAGAAACCATTCAGTCAATCAGAGCAGTCTCCAAATATGACTAAAGGATTGTTATATTTTTAAAGCATGCAAATGGAATAGGTTCCTCAAAGTGAAAGCTCATGGATCTGTATCAGAATTAATAGCACGACATTTCTTCCCAAGATGCACATTATGGGACTCTCTTTGCAGCTTTGCTTTTTGAGTTATCTGCTAATTCAAGTCACAATATCTCTTTTTTTCCCCTCCTTATTTCTGAATTGAGAGTTATCAGTTTTTAATCCTGTTGTGACTTATAGGCAGTAATTTTAAAACTGTTAGCCCTCAGATTTGGATATTACAAGAGCTGAGAACTACATGAGGATGTAAAATTAAACCAGTATTTGGAGTGTAAAGAGCAGTGAATTGGTGTAAGACTTTAAGGGAAAGGCAGCTGCCAAAATATTCCAAGGAAATTGGTAGCACTGACCAAAAAGGCAAATTATATCATTGTATGTACTGTGAATACTTGAAAACAGCAAAGCCATATACACGATTTTTCCCCTCAAATAAAAACAGTAAACCTTCTAACTGTATTAAAAATCTGGTTTTTTCCAATAAAAGCAGTGTAATATCTAATTAAAACCATTGAAACTATAAGAATCTAACTTGTACAATAATCGGTATATTAAGAACAGATATTATACTAGAATTATATGCACTATTATTTTTCCAATTAGTGCATTACTGGGACTGAATTATTGGTGTATTATCACTCCTTATTAATTACATGTCCTTAGTGAGTCTCCTGAAACATACTGGATACTGTTATATGCCATATAATGATATTTAAGAGTGGGAAATGGAATTTCTGATTGCTTCATTTGCTATTAAAAAAGAAAACCTGTGCAGGACCTTTCCTATACTACTTATTTCAAGAGATATCACACAGTTTTCTGCAAGACTTTTGCATAGGTGATTGGACTGTTCTTCAGGCGGGAAAGTGACCAAGCTATTTTACCTTTCAGCTTGGGTGCTGGAATCCTGTCACAGGGCTGAATGGGTCACTGACTGACAAGAAACTAGAGAATAACATGCGTGGAGTGGTTCTACGTGTGGTGACCGTTCTGGTAAGTCTGATCTGAGCGGTGGGGTTCCGGCTTCTAGAAGTTACTTTATCCTTCATTTCTTTATGTTTTAGGTGATGCCATAATCTTTAAAGAACTTTTAACAAATCCCTACTGTGCTTTCAAAGATATGTTTAATGGTCATATTTTCCGACCTTCAATTTATATGGATCAGAATCAGATTTTTGTAGGCTTTGCTTTTAATTACAGTGGTTTTGTAATTTTCTTTCTGAGACATTTTAGGCCCAGTTTGCTGTACAAGATAAAGATCTCCCTCAGGCATTTTGTCACTGTAAATTTGCATAGATAAGATTAATCACGCCAAGCAAGGGTAGAGTTGACAAAATGTAGTACACTCAGTAATACTCAAACATTGGCAGACTAAACGCTGCTTTTCTAGCAAGAACCTACTTCAAAGGAAAGATCATACAATTGTTTAGTAAATATTTCTTGAGAGTCAACTGTATTCAAACTCATTGCTGATTACTTGGTTTCACTGATGAATAAAGAAATGGATAGATATGATTTTGTCTTTATGAAGCTTACCATCTAGTGATTCTGTGACTATTAAATGGAATTATACATGTAAAATATTTATTAAAATAAAAAATGTAAATTACATTTACTTAGAATCAAATGGTAACTATTATCATCGTTCTGTATATTATTATATTCCCTTTTAATAAGCATATAAAATTACATGTAAAAATATTTTAAACAGTAAAATACTCAAATGGATACTGTCTAAATACCCATAAAGCAGGAAAATATGCATTCTCCCTTGCTGTCTCTATGAGTTTAGGCTTATACTCTATAGTCAGTTTCAAAATGTCCATGGTTGTTAACTTTATTTTTCCTTAGAAAAGTCTCCTTGTTTTTAAATTTGAAAAAGTCTTTCTATAGGCTGAATAAACTGCAGAATTAGTAGATGGAAAAAAACATGGTCTCTTTTTTTTAATTGCTGCCTATTGAGTATCTAGCAGAGTTTATAACAGCAAGGTCTGCCCCTTATACATTGTTCAATACAAATTAAGTGGACTCAACATAATTTCATTGTTTAAAAAGAGATCTGTATTAGTCTCTGTAAAAGCATATTCAAATGAGTAGTCTCTCCCCCCTTTTTGGTGCCTATAATTTATTCTTAGCTATTATTTTGATAAGATTTTTACTTTTTTGGCAAATATTATGAATACTTGACAACTTGAATGTGATGGTGATTCTGAATGCACCCAAGGCTGTGAAATGGCATTGATGTGCTAATATCAAAAAAAAAAAAAAAAAGACATTTAAAGTGCAGTGAACTATTAATAGTCTCTTTTCTAGTGATTAACATAGAATCTCAGGAGACAACTTCAAGAAAGACAATATATCTACATTGTTTTTGTCTTTGAGATTCAGATTTCTAAGGCTAGCTAAACTCATTTAGTCACTAAGCAAATATTTATTTAGTACTTTACTATCTGATAGACTTATAATGGATATAAAAAGAATAATATATGTACCTATTACATTACATATCAATTATGTAGGTATATGTATTCACCTTATAGGTATATTCATACCTCAGGGTACACAAAGAATCTTGTTGGGAGATGCACATACAAAAAGAAAACCAGGCAAGAACTGTTAGGTACTTAACTATATGCCAAGTATTTTATGAAGTTATTAGCCTGTATTGTTTCATTTAGTCCTTACAGTATTTCCAAGAAATAAGTACTTCTCTGAGTCCAAGGATGAGGGAGAGGAAACTGGGATATGCAGAGGTTGGTTGGAAAAAAAAAAAAAAAGGTGGAGTATATACTGAGTTAGTATATAGAGAGAGTTAGGATTCAAATCCAGGAAGTCAAACTGACTCCAGACCTCTTAGCTTCTTCCCTCTTAACATTATATTATACTCTCTCTACTCCTACTATGATAAGTATTAGAATTGAGGTATCTATAGGACTTTATTTGGCTTGAGGGTTAAAAATTCTTAACTCTGAATAAGATGACAGTGAGTTTTATCAGGAAAACGTCATATGGCAAATTATTATAAATTTATGTCCAGACTGAACAAAATTATTGTCATGCATGAAATTGCCATGCATGTATTGCTTTATACAATGGTAATGCGTTCATGCTTCAGTCTCACCTTCATGACTCATAAGGGCCTCCATGTCCTGTAAGCTCAGCCCTGCACAGATCCCAGACATGTTAGTCAGTGGAGACATAGAAACAACGTTTCCCAGGTCTTCTGTGAGGCAATGTGGATTTATCAGTGTGTAAAATGTCCTTACACTTATTACACTCCCACAATATGTAGCCATTATACTCAATTATTTTATAGGCTTACTGTTTCCTCCTGTAATTCTGTTTGAATGGAACCAGCCATGACCTTCTTATTTATTTCCCACAATCACTCTTCCAGGTCTAGCTCTTACTTATGTGGCTTTGCAGGCTTCTGCTAAGAATGCTAAGAATGACTCTCCCCTCAATCCACCCAGCAACTCCAAAATCTTGATGCCTACTAAACCCCAAAACTTAGATTTGGTTTATACTGAACTTGATTTGGCCACGTAAACACCACTTTCTTGTATTCCATGAACTTGCTCCAACACTATCAAGAAGGGAGAAGGAAAAGGAGGTTTCATGGGTAAAGCCCCTGAGGGGAGGTCTCTCAATCTTTATTCCATCCTAATTGCAATCTAGTCCCAGTTCTACACATACCTCCTTTAGTGCTGAGGACATTTATGCTATAACGACACACAGATTAATAAAATTGATTTTCTCTACCTAAGTTTTGAAACCCCCATTCCTATCACTGTTAATGATATTTCGTTGACTTGAAAGAAATACTCTGATCCTTATTTTAAACCAAATAATTCAGCTCCATACCATTTATGACCCTATTGGAAATAAATGGTATACACAAATGCTTAACTAAAGAGAGTCAAATAAAGGTATTTGACCAATACAAATAAAGCTATCATTAACAAGGATATAAATAGGGTTAAAGGATTCAACAAGGGGTGTTGATGCATCAGGGCCTAGCTGTACAGCAAATCTTCACTACCCTGAAATCTGATGGGGCCTGGGGAGGTAGTAGTACCAAGATTTGGCAATAGCTAGAACCATGGGAGACCATTCAATAGTAGCTGTGAATTTCCATACAGAAAGAGGATGGAGAAAGTCACCGTCAAACCACAATCAAGCAGTGAGGAAGTGGGGAGAGGGGTTATGTCAATTTCCCTTCTTCTGTCTTTCCATCCCTTCATTGTCTCCAGGTGAAAATCTAACCAGAAGTCAGGGAGCACGGGAGCCCAAGTAAGGAAGACTGCGAAGGTCAGCCAGGCTGCCAGGACACAAAGCAGGGCAGTGAAGGGCAGTGTGGATCGATCCAGAGGGGAAATAGGGAAGAACCGACATTAGCATCTACTATTTGAAAGAACCTATTAAAAACTTTATATGTGTTATTTAGTCCTTATAAAAGCCCTACAAGAAATGTATCAATGACATTAGAAGGTTGAAAATAGGGCACAAAAATGCAAACTAAAGTTCTATGACCGTATAGCTAATAAGAGCTACAGATAAGTTTCAAGCCCAGAAATTTGGACTCCAGAAGCCACATTCTTAGCCCCTCTGATATTCTCCCTTAAGAATCAGAATGAACTCATGTTAGGCTTAAATTAAATATAATTATTGAGATGGGAAGGTTCCAAATTTATGGGATTGATAACTTAGGAGCATTTTTCTAAATACCATCACATATGGATAAATTTATACTCAGCCATCTCCAAAGCTACATAAATGTCTTATGGAATGAGAATAAAATTCAGACCCAGCAAACTTAGTCCTTTTTCTATAATTTATGTTTATATTAGCCCACTGATCTCTCCTTTTCCTGAGTACCAAGTGTATTAGTACAAGACATTTATTAAGATTTGTTTTTTCCTTTTAACTTCTAAAGTAGTGGAACTATGGATAGCCATAAATAACCCATTATGTCATTCAGTTTTTTTCATGGTAAGTCACAAAAAGTTGTTGCAAACATGACTGAGTTGTAAATATCATTATAATACTCACAAAATATAACAGAAAGAAGTTGGCAACAAGTGCAAAGTAAGGCTTGAGAAGGAAGCTATGCTGTACAAGATATCTGAAAATATAAACTGGCATTTAGAAGGAACTCACTGATTAATAATTCTTAAAAACAGACACATGGCATCTCTAATGAAACATGAATTTACTCAAATTCATTTGAGAAATATTTATTGAGTGCCTTCTTCTAGGTGCTCGGGGTACATACAAAACAGACAAAGAAACTGACTTTTGGGAGTTGCATTCCAGTAGGCATCTTCTAAAGCTCTCAGAATATTTTTGAAAAAAAAATGCAATACCATTGTCCTATAGTAAGTGTGTAACACAGTATTTCTTTTTCCATTACCATAGAAATAATTTTAAAACTTTGTATAAATGTATGATTGGAAACTTATGGCAAAGCTGTGAGAGTGATATTTCTGTATTTTATAAATTTGATACCATACAATTTTTAACATTTTAATATCTGAAATCAAGATATGTTTTTCAGTTAATTAATGGTCCCTTACAATTATATTTGGCAGCATATTTTATCTTAGTGATAGGAAAAACAATTGTGCATTTTATAATTGAAAATATCTTAGATTAAATAATACATGGAGGGTATTTTTATAAAATTAATTAAGTTAATGGATATTCCTGGAAAGCTGAATTCAACAAATCTGGGCAAGAAGCCATCATAAAGAAAGAGACTATTTTAAGGAATACTTCCAAAAGAAAAGAAATAACATTAGGATATGAAGCCAATTTTTTAAAAAAGGACTGTAATAGCAATTTAAAAATTACTATCTAAACTAAAACTATCATTAGAATCATAGAAAGATAAAAGTAGAAAATAAACAAAGGCAGCTTATCTTAAACCAATACCACATAAAGCCAAGTCCAAACTATGTGTTGAGAGAAGGTAAGTTTCCCCAAGCAGCTCACCATAAGAAAGGTATAGCAGGTAGCTGTCGGTTGCCTGGGTGGCTCAGTCCTTAAGTATCTGCCTTCTGCTCAGGTAATGATCCCAGGTATGGAGCCCTGCATCAGGCTCCCTTCTCAACAGGAAGCCTGCTTCTTCCTCTTCCTCTCCCCTGGCTTGTGTTGCATCCCTCACTGTCTTGATCTCTCTCTCTCTCTCTCTCTCACACAAACAAACAAATAAATAAATAAATAGTAATTTCCTTTTCCTAAAATATTTCCTTACTATTAGTCTCACTTCTTGGAATTTAATTTTCAGCAGACCTTATTTCACTGTGAAAATTTACATGTTATCTGAGATCAGAGAAAGGTAAAATGACCTAAACCATTAACCTTGACTCAACTATTTATTGAGCATATATTATAAGCTTGAGACATTATCCTAAATTCCAGAAAGGCAAAAATAAATAAGATATAGTCCTTGCTTTCCAGGAGCTCTACACAAACCATTTTATCAAAATTATTAAGTTCTCTATCAGAAAATAGAACCTGTGTGTGAAGGACTCAGAATTAAATACATTTTGTAAAGGCTGAAAAAGAATGATAAAGTTGAGAGAAATACATAGAGAGAAATAGAGGACAGACATCACACTCTTTATGATCTAATCTCAGCAATGACATCTAGGACTGACTTCATGGCTTTACAGGACAATTTAATTCCTTATTTCATTATGTTCTTTCATTTAGACCTCTTTGTAACTCTGTTATTATTTTTTTTGTAATAATTTCATTAATGTTATATTCTCCCTCTAAACTGTAACAATAAGACACAAAGTTCGTTTCACTTATAATGACTGGATTACAAAAGCAATCAGTAAGTATTTGTTGAATGAACAAATCAAAATATTCAGATAGCCAGAAGAGGTGTGTGTGGTGGGGCAGGGGAGGGAGGAGTAGAAGCAAAGGAAAGAAAAAGGAAAAAAGGAAGGAAAAAGGAAAAAAAAACCCCACACCTCTATATGTAATTACAGAAAATAAGAACAGGTTGGACACAAGACTATGTGAATAGGCCACACTATAAATCGGTGGTTTTAAGATTCCTCATTCTTTGGTTTGCATTCACTAAGTCCAGATTTCCAAGACAGATTGCAAAGGGTAGCCTGGAGTGACAGATATTCATTTCCAGCATGGGATTTTATCCCTGAATCTTTTTCCCTTTATTACACCTTGCTGAATCAGACAAATTTGTTGGCATGCTGGAGACTCCTTTATCTGTTTTATTTACATCTTGAACAAGTCACTAAGCTCCCTGCTTTTCACTGTTCCCTTCTGAAGAACACCTGGGTTTCTCAAACTTCCCAGAGCCTCTGAAATCACCATGACTGGGTCCGTTACTCTCACCAATCAAAGCCTAAATGGCTGAAAAAGCACAGCATTCAGTTTTTGTAGATTTCTTGCTATTTATTCCTTTTCCCTTGCTATTTATTCCTTGCTGTTTATTCCTTCCCTCCCTCTGCACACCTTAATGAGGAAGGCAGGAGTGGATATCTGCTACCTCTCTGCCTCCACAGGTTGCCAAGTCCCAGTGCTCACGCCATTCAGTGTTCCAAATGTGTCTCCTTTCGAACCATTCCTTATTATATTAACCCAACATTATTGATTCAGCATCCTCTCTGTCCTATATGTTGTGCTAGGTGCTAGGGATGCAGAGGTAACAAAATAGCATGATCATCGCATAGAACATGACATCTACTGGGAATATTGACAATATCTAAAAAGAGACAATGATAATTAGGTGAACTGGGGATATAAGGAAATGCTTCTCTGACAGAGAACTACGTGAGGTGTAGCTCTCAAAATGTGAAGGACTGTTATATATGTCCTAGATGTCTCGCAGAAATAACTTGAAGGGTGGAAGATGGAGACAGGATGTGGGCCACAAGATAGTTTACACATAAGTAAAGCGCATGTTATATCATTAGACTATTAAAGTCTGAAATCAGTAGGAATATAGTCATATAATCTATATACTATTTGACCAACTGTTGTCCCATAAACTCTATAGGTTTAATCTGACACTTAAAATTTTACATTTAGACTCAGTATTAAAAGTACAAAGAACATAAAGAATTATTTTCAAAAAGCAAAAGACTCAAAGCTATTAAATCTTTTGACAGAATTGACATGAGGAAATGACTTAACCCACTTACACTGTGTTCAGATAACTATATGCTTTTAAGGTAAAGAAGTAAAAATCTTTAACTCAAAACATCAAGGATCACTCTCATTATGAAATAGTAAGATCATATATGACAAGAAGTTACAAATAATATTGAATCATATAATAGTCTGGATCTTGGAGACAGTCATCAGTAGCCCTTTTCCCACAATGTTTTCATTTCTAATTCATTGATATTTCATTGATATATTGATATTTCATTGATATTTCAAAATTCATTTTCCCAGTCTGTGGAAAGTACAGGATTAGACAAAATCAGGATAATGGATAAAGAGGAAAAAAAGCAAAATATGGAATGATTGTACAGTTCATAATCTTCTATTGAAAGAGCAATCCAAATAGAAGAAAAAAAAGCCTTCCCTCTTTTTTTTCTCTTGGATTATGCCTGGAAATTTATTCAATCTTCTTATATTAAATACAAATAAATAAAACTTGGATTTTTTTTTAATGTTAAAGGGCATCATGGCTAATATGTAACTAACAAAATCTCAATTTTTATAATATACAAGAAGGTATGAAGTTTAGAAATAGTAATTGATATATGTCAGTATAAGATCGAGGAACACACTTATTTCTTCTGGAGATACATTATAACTAAGCAGTAAATAACATGTGATTAATTTTCTTACTGGAAGCACTTTAGCCTTTTTCATTACCTTTTCTCCACCTAATCTTCTCTCCTCAAACACATACAAAGCATTTGGCATGTACTGCAGAGAATTCTGGCCTTACCAATCAAAAGATGTCCGTTCAAGTTCCAGCTTTTCCACTTAATAGATCATTGAACTTATGGAAACAAAAGAACTATTTTTGAACCTTAGTTTTTCTGTCTGTAAAAGGGAAATAGTGGAACTGGCCTTTAGTGTGATCAAATGGGTTTTTATGGGTAAATATGTTAAACTATGTGAAAGCAGTTAGCAAAGTACACAGCGTCTTTAAATATAAGATGTATTGTCCCTGCAGTAGAACAGTGATATGCAAACTGAAGAAAAGAAAAAATGAGCATGATTGATCACAAAAGTATAATTCATCATTGTCACCAATCTTCAGATTTTTGTGGGAAATTATTTATAGGACAGAAGGCAGACAAAGACACATGAATTGTAGACTCATGACTTTTAGGCCTAGTTACTATTACCTTAATTTGAAAATCTGCTAATGAGAGCCACCACAACTCTTATTGCTAGTGAAGCTGGTGCTTTTGAGAGGAAAAATGAGGAATAACAACAAAAAAATAGCCGAGGATTTAAAAAAAAAAAAAGCTCCTAATTATAAACTTAAAAATTTCTGAAAGTCTGTGTATCTAATTATATTGTCTCAGAAGAATTGTGTTTGATTCCAGGCTAGCTCTAAATAGATTATATATTAATAAATAACTAAGAAAATGCTTCAGTAATAGCCCTGAAATTCATTGTCCTCATTTTTTTGCTAGGGACATAGTCCCAGTTTTTGCTACTTGCAAACCTTCAGCATTTTGAACCTCCACACGGGTTTAAGCTTTCATGAAGTCTCGGCCTTTCAGCCTCCTGAGACTAGAGACAAAGTTAGGGGCAGCGAGAATAAGCTTGACAGGAGGCTCCACTGGGCAGGTACTCACAGCCGGGAGGTGCCAAGCTCTGGTAGCTCCCAAAGCAATGTCTGAAGAGGGCTTCTTTGGAAGAGTTAATAAATAATATGGTTTGGTTCAGGGCTTCAGACAAAAATGGTAGCTTTGTCTGGCAAAGTCTCCAACTGATGTTATATAAAATAAATGGAAAGTTGCAATAGAATACAACAAGTACTATGTCATAAATACCGCATTGGAAGTATACAGCATAGCACTGTGAAAAGCAGTCCCTGGAGGCGTTCCATCTCCAGACTGGCAGAATGGGGAGTTCATGGACCTACTTCCCAGCAAAACAACCAAAAAATTAAGTAAGTAAATAAATAGATAAAGCCATTTAAAGTCTGGAAATTTTTCTAAGGGCTTACAGAAAATGAAGTAACACTCAAGAAAATCTAAAACTCAGTCAGAACTACCAAAGTCTGTGGCATCTGAACTACCTCCTAATCCTTCCCTTTCCACCTCAACTCCTCCCCAACTCAGCTTGATGGAAGTTCCACTCCAAGCAGGTTTTCCCAAGAAGACAGGACTCCCTCACCCCCAAGTTCCCAAGGAAGAGTTATTTCATCTGGAGGAACAGGCAGCTAGCATTTCTTGTACCTTCCACCTCTAATCTGAAGAGGCTAAATTCCTGGTGAGAGAGGCTAACAGTTTGGGGGCTCCCTTTCTCCATTCAGCTCCCACCCACAGAGTGCAGTTTCTGCTCCAGGTGTGGTAGGCCTGGAATACTGGGGCCTTGATGGCTCCAGCTTGTTCCAAAGGTTCCAAGCCAACAGAGATGAGTAGAGAAGACTGGAGGCTACACCCAACCCAGTATTCAGAGTAGGGGCACTGAAATTTTGCTCAGGGAAGATACAGTCCATAAGAAAAGAGAGCACATAGGCATTCTCCAATTATTTGAAACAGTATAGGGAAGTTATGTCAAAGGCTCCTCTGAAGTTAGAGCAACAAGCTAAATCATAAGCCTACTAGTTTGCCAGTGAAAGCCAGGGAAGGAGATAGTCAGAAATAGCCTTCCTGGGATCAAAAAAAATTTTAAAGTTTGGCCTCTAAAATAACACCTACCAAAATTTATTTTGTTCAGACAGATGAACAATTTTTTATCCAGGGCTTTCCTGAAAACAGTAAAGCAATCAGCTAGTAATTCATGGAGTGTAATGACAACAATGAATATGACACAATATCTATATGGACACAAACATCCTCAACAAAATGCTAGCAAACTGAATATAGGATCATATGAAAAGGATAATTCACCATGACCAAGTGGAATTTAGCCTAGGAATATAAGTTTGGTTCAATATATGAAAACCAATGTCCTATACCACATTAATAAAAAAGGAATGAAATCACATGATCATCTCAACAGATGTAGAAAAAGAATTTAATAGAATCCAACACTACTTTATGATAAACACTCAACAATCTGGTAATAGGAGGGAATTCCTCAACTTGAGAAAAACATCTATAAAAAACTCAATAGCTAATCTCATATCTCTGGTGAAAAACTAGAAAGCTCCCTGCCCTAAGGTCAGTAACAAGATGTTGGTTATCACTATTTCTACTCAACATTGTACTAAGGATTTTAGCCAGCACCATTAGGCAAGGAAATTAAATTTTAAAAATGAGATTAAAAAGGAGGAAGTAAAATTGTCTCTATTTATAAATGACATGATCTACATACAGAAAACCCTAAAGCATGTATACATACATATACACACACGCTGTTAGAGTTAATAAATGAGTTCAACGATTTTGCAGGTTATAAGGTCAGTGTACAAAAAAAATTGTATTTTTGTATACTAACAATGAAAAATCTAAAAAAGAAATAACAAAACATTTCCATTTAAATGTATCAAAAAATAAAATAATTAAAAATAAACTTAACAAAATAACTGTGATTTTTATATACTGAATGCTATGGAACATAGTTGAAAGAAATTTGAAAGTCCTAAATAATAAAAGAGATATTTTGTGGTTATGGATTGAAAGACTCAATATTTATTATGATGGGAATATTCTCAAGAAAAGAAAAAAAAAGATGGGAATATTCTCCAAATGGATCTACAGATTCAGTGAAATTCCTATTAAAATTCTAACTCTTTTTTGCCATAATTAACCAGCTGATTCTAAAATTTGTGTGGAAATGTAATAGAACCAGTATAGGGGGGAGAGGAGGCAACAACAAAAAGTCTTGAACAAAGTTCAAAGACTCACACCTCTCAATTTCATAGCTTACTAAAAAGCTACAGTAATCAAGATAGCATCATATTGGTTAAAGACAGATATTCAGATCAGTGTAATAGAACTGAGAGACCAGAATTAAGCCAAAATTAATTGATTTTAAACAAGTGTGTCAAGACCATTCATTGGGGAAAGAATAGTCTTTTCTAAAATCATGCAGACACAACTAGGTACCCACATGCAAAAGAATGAATTCAGACCCCTACTTTAAGCCACATGTAGAAATTAACTGCAGGGTTGCCTGGGTGGAACAGTCAGGGTTAAGTGTCCAACTCTTGATCTCAACTCAGATCTTGATCTCAGGGATGTGAGTTCAAGCCCCACACTGGGCTCCATGCTAGTTGTAGAGTCTACTTAAAAAACAAAAACAAACAAACAAAAAAAACCTCCAAATGGATAATAGACTTAAATGTAAAAGTTTAATCTATAAAGCATTTAGAAGAAACATCGATGTAAACTTTGTAACATTATTTTGGCAATAGATTCTTAAATGTGACACTCAAGACACAAACAATAAAAAAAATTAGAACATTGGATTTCATCAAAATTAAAAACATTATGCCTCAAAGGACAGAATCAAAAGAAGTGAAAAGTCAACCCATGGCTTGGTAGAAAATATTTGCAAATCATATTTCTGATAAGGGACTTGTTTTTAGTATATATAAATAATAAAGTTGGAATAACTGAATATGAAGAAGAAAAATAAACCAAATAAAAATGGACAAAAGATCCCAACAGATAGTTTTTCAAAGAAGGGATATAAATGGTCAATAAGCACATGAAATATTCCCAAAATTATTTGTCGTAATGGAAATGCAAATCAAACCTATAATGAATTACCACTTCACAACTTCTAGGATGGTTATAAATCAAAAGGACAGATAATGGTGACTGTTGACTAAGTTGTGGAGAAATCAGAACCCTCATAAATTGCTGGTGGGAATGTAAAATAATGTAGTTGCTTCAGAAAACAGTTTAGCAATTTCTCAAATGGTTAAACACAGGGTTACTATATGACTCAGAAATCAGAAATTCTGATACTTAGATATATCATATATATATATATATCTGATCTAAGTACTTAGATAATACTTAGATATATTCCAAGGAGAAATGAAAATGTATGTCTACACAAAAACTTGTACACAAATATTCATAGCTTTATTGATATGATATGATAACAAAAAAATTGAAATAACCCAAATGTCCATCAACTGATGAATGAATAAAGAAAAGGCAGTATACTGGTAAAATAGAATATTATTTTGCCATGAAATCAAATGAAGCACTGATAACATTGTCCACAGGTCAAACTTGAAAACTTTATGCTAAATGAAAGATATCAGTTACAATAGATAATATATCATATGATTCCATTCATGTGACGTGTCAAGAATAGGCAAATGTATAGGCATAGGAAGTAGAGTAGTGACTATTTAAGGCTAGAGAACATTAGGGGGTTGGGAAGTGATGGCTAATGGGAACTGGATTTCTTTGCGGAATAAAGTTCTAAAACTGACTGCAGTGATGGTAGCACGTCTGTGAATACAATGAAGCCATTGACTGTGAACATTTCGAATGAGTGAATTGTATGGTATGTGAATTATATCTCAGTGAAGTTGTTAAAAAAGAAAAAAGAAAGAAGAACAGTGTGGAACTGGATTATGTTGAAATTCCCAGTTCTCCAACTCTCTATGATTCTGTCTTCATCTGTAAAATGGAAATAATAATACCATCTACCACACGGAGCCACGATGGAAATTAAAGGAATTAATGCATACAAAGAACAAAGGACTTGTAACAGCCTGGTACATAGGAAATGTGTGTGTGTGTGTGTGTGTGTGTGTGTGTGTGTGTGTGTGTGTGTGTATTAGTTCTCCTTATGCACAGGGTGTTAAGAGAAAACATAAAAGAGACATCTAACTCATGGGTAGGGCAGTCGGAGAGGCTTAAAGGATGATGCAACGTGGTTTTGAAAGATGAGCAAGGATTATCAAGGCATAGATAAAAGGGAAGAGATACTCAACAATGTAAAGAGTCTATGCAAAAGTATGCAGACATCAAGAATTTAAAGTGTCCTGTAACTAAATAGGAATATTACCTGAGATAAATATACTTGAAATGCAGAAAATTCCAGCAGCCTGTGTGTAAGGTATTCTTTTTTCTAAGAGCCCCTTTGGAGACAATTCAATTAAAAACTTGTTTGTGAAAGTGAGGTTAGCATGATACAATTTCAATAATATCCATCAACAAGTTAAAGATATCATCATTACAACTCTGATCCAGCCTCAAGTTTAGATAAAATGGTTCTCATTTTTGTTATGGAAACACTGTAATCAGTAAACGTAGCTCAGTATTGTATACATATTTTGTTGTCTCCTCTGCTGATTGTACCCATCTTATGTGAGAGAAAAGGGAAAAGGGTTATTTTTATAAACAGACCCTTGAGAATTAGATACAAATGATGGCCTATACAATTGATGTAATTTATAGCAACACTGGAATATGTGTTCACTTCAATGCTTACTGAATGAAATCATCATGAGAATTGATGCATGACAATGGCTTGACAATGTCTTATTCTTTCTCATCACACCAATTCTTAAGTTGATAGTTGTCATGCAGACATGTGTGAGTATCACAACTGCGCTGAGGTAACCATGCATGATCTGACATTTTTCCTTTTGGAAGTTGAAACCTGAATTCTTGGACTAAACAATGAATAAATATTTCAGAGACGTGTTATATAACTTACTTATGAAAAATAGATTTACTATTTGTCTCTAGATGTTTAGAAAGAAATTGACAGAGCATTTGCAAATTCAAAGATGTAGGCACCATGGGTCTATATTAACTCCCATTACTTCTGCAGTATTCTAACCAAAATTATATGAACTGTATTATACCTTACTTTCCAAATTGCATTATTTCAGAAAGTAAATGTTAAAGTGACCTTGAAGTTTTCAGTTATCTTTCACCAGTGCAATCATTTTAGTATAGTTACAACAACACTAAACCACTCCTATATATGGTTCCTCAGAAATGAAAATGAGTATAAAAATAAAAAAATGAATAAAAATAAAAAGAATAAAAAACAAAGAGATGTCTCTGATATAGATTTTTCTCTTTGGAGTTACAAAGGATTCTATTAATGAATTAATAATCATTAAATCTTATAGATAATGTTACCAGCTAACACTTAGAGTACACTTACTAATAAATCTTATTCTTGGTATTTTAAAATCTCCTGTCTTCATGGAGCCCTTAAGATTCTTATTTGTATTTTCGTGATATGACTGAGACTTAGAGCTAATTAAATAACTTCTTCAAGTTGGCAAAAATAAGCACTGATAAAAATAAGCGTTGAATTTATGTTTGTCTGACTCCCTAACCACCCATGATGGAGTAAGGATTACTAGACTAAATCTCTGTAATAAACAACTAGAAAACAGAGCGATGAATGGAAAAAAAAAAAACTTTCAAACATTGGTTAGTAAGTAAAAAAAGGATTCTGATGGTTAAGAGGTTGGAGACTACAAAATGATCCCAATAATCACCCCAGATTTCTGGCTCGTGGGAATTTCCATACTGGAGGAACAGGGATATAGATCCAAAACAGAGCTTATCAGCCTTACTGAATTTAGAAATTAGAGATCTAAGTTTGGGAAGGCTGAGGTGGTTGGTAATTTAGGGACATGTTCTGGAAAAGAGAGAGCTGTCAAGGAGAATACTTGCAGAAATTTTAAGTCTTGGCTGAGTAATAAGTTGTAAATGCATACAGAGAAACTATACAAAGCTGGGCAAAGAATGACAGGAAGCAGATCAAGTCCCAGAACTCACATATGATGTAGAGAGTTTTGAGAAAGATTTTGTTTTGTGTGTGTGTTGGGGCGGGGGACGGGGAGGATCTTATTCTACCAAGACCTTAAAAGGGTATGAGAAAAGCATATGTTTATCTTTGAATTCTGTAACAATTAATAGATATTTAAGTATATAACTTATATAGCTATGAAGTGGCATAGTCTCATGTATCTTGCTATTTTGGTGTCTTAAATGTTGTCCTGATCTCTCAAAAGGTCCCTCTTTTTATTAGGAAGATGCATATTCATCTGCCATCTCTGAACTTCAATAGCACATTGATGTTGCTGTTTTATTGCTGACCTAAATTAGCCTTGGGTAAACAGATGCAAAAAAAAAAAAAAAAGAAGAAGAAGAAGAAGAAAGGAAAAAGAAAGAGAAGAAAAAGAAAAAGTCACAGGATCTCTTTGCTTATGTTTTAGAAATCCTC
This sequence comes from Martes martes, assembly GCF_963455335.1. Lineage (NCBI taxonomy): Eukaryota > Metazoa > Chordata > Mammalia > Carnivora > Mustelidae > Martes > Martes martes. The sequence continues at coordinate 94,900,979 of NC_137889.1, forward strand.
CCAATCAGTAGGGGAAAATGGTTTTGAATTAAAATGAATAATTAGATTTATTATTATAAATTATATATAATATATAATAAATTATATATAAATCTAATTATAAATCATTATAAAATGAATAATTAGGTTTCTGTTTACAAAGGAAATAAATTTTGAGAAAACCTAGTGTGCCTTCCCAGTGCCTCTCAAAGAGCCATGGAGTTGGGTGTCAGTGAGGAAGCTGGACCTCAAGTGAGATTTAGATTCTTTTACAGAAACAGGAACAGGTTTTGACCAATAGGGGACCATTTATTAAATCACTATCCACTGCACTAAATGGGACTCTGGGGTAGACTGAAATGAGAAGAGATACCTCCAAAAAGCATTCAGCGTGGGACTAGCTTACTCATCTGTCAGCTTCTAGAACACAACAGCTACTAAAATTCAGCTCTCTCTAGGGAGGTAGGAGTCAGTCAAGGAGAGAATCACCATACTGCATGGAGGCCCTAGAAATGGAAAAGTTGGTCAAGGAAAGGAAGGCAAATGCATTCTGGTTCAGAATACACCCCTTGGGTTTTTTAATGATCAGTTGAAATACAAAGAGTTTTGGGTTGTAAGGTGTCGTTTCACAGCATCTCCTTGTAAACTGTGTACTAATTATTTTAACCTGGGGGAAAAAAGGTGATCATGTTGGAAACTGCGCAGAATTTGTGATTCTTGCATGTTTAAAATCTTTTAGCAAGGAATTTCAGGTTCTCTGGGTGATGGACGTTAGCGGGAGAAAACGAACATCATATTTTTTAAGGATTTTTTTCAAGGGTAGATTTTAAGGTTTTTTTTTTTCTTCTCTATCTCTCTTTTATTTTTAACCATTGCTAATAGCATGATAATTTGAAATGGGAAAATGGACTGTTCAAACTATTTTCCCCCATTGATTCTTATGTACAGTAGTGTGCTCCACAGTTCAGTTAAAAATAACAAGCTGTATGTTGTTCTGAACTACATGTAATCTCCAAGACCATGGTCAATAAAGCACTCAAGAAAATGAAGATTTGAAGCAGAATGGTCTGAAGTCTCTGGGGGAATAAAGAAGCAACCGATTAGCATTTGAAAGCAAGGTCCTTTACTTTTTAAAAGTCAAGGAGAATAAAAAAGTGATCACTCATCAAGAACAAAGAGTTTGAAGAATATCTCACTTTTGTTTTATTAGTCCTTTTAAATTTTAAGAATGACCTTTGGTTATCAACTCCAAGAACTAAGATGCATTTTAACACACATAGTATTACATTTGGGAATACAGCTAGAGTATCTCCTTGAGAAATGCAAGAATAAATAGGACCAATGTTATTTTTTGACATTCTTAAGTGACTTTTGCTCCATCCAATGGAGAATCCCACAGAGAGGAGGTGTTAGGGCTGGTATAGGCTAAGTATTCTGATTTATTATGCTATCAAATACAGCAATGAAAAAAAAATTTTCTGCATCTTTACACGTTCCAGTAAATTATCAGAACCTACCTCTAATTCCTTATTTGTATCCCCATAATTAATTCAAAACTGTAATTCATATCCGTAGTCCTGGTAAGAGGTGGCACAGAGGTCATTTTCATATGTCTTATTATTAATTTTAATAACATTTCAGGTAATCTTCTTTGTATGCTTATTAATTTGTGAAACATAGAATATTGTCTTTGTAGCTAAAAGTTCAGACTTCTCTACATTTTGTAAATCCCCACAGATTTGTTTCTTGCTTTTAAATATCAGCACCTTTCTACTTTCTACTGTTATGTTTCTGCCTTCTAAACAGGAGATCTTTTCTTTTACATTTCCCACCATGCTTCCTAATAAAATCAAAAGAAAAGGTACATCCTTCAGAAAGCATTCAGTTCACTAGAAATAGAGAACCTGTCACCTTATTCTTAAAACCTTAGATGGGGCAGGCCAGTGGCTGAAATAGTGAGTGCATTTTCCACAGAGGGTGTAGAGAGGGCTTGGTGAAATTATTAGGTGTCTTATTCTCTCCAGATTTCCTTTTAAGGAAGAGACCATCTTTATTCAGAAAAAAAGCTTGGGACTGTTGGGAGAAAAACTTTTCCTCTACCCTCTTAGGTTCCAACGTTTGAGAGCCTGTGCATTAATGTGTAATAGGCAGATTAACAATGGGTTAGGGCTTCCAAAAGGAAAATATGGAAGGGTCTATTGTTTGTTTAATACTAAAGGGAATGAGAAGTCTCCTTCCTGGAATTTGCCGGAAACTCCCTTGGAGTAGGGTAAGTGGCATTTACACTTTCAGAGGGCTCTGCTTTAGTCAGATAAGGGAAGTTCAAATAAGATTTTAAATGTTTTCACTTTAAAATAATCTTTGTGCTAAAACTGTGATCCCATCAATATACTGACTAAAGTGTGAATCAGAAGAAGAACTTTTAAATTACTTTAGAAAAAAAAGGGAATTTCAGAGTGCAGAAAGGGAATGAGAGAGAGAGATTGATTGATTGACTGATTGAGACACCACCATGTGTTAAAAGACCAAGTTTTTGTTTTTTGTTTTTTTCTGGTATCTGCCACGTAGTTTATGCCCCTCATTCCCCACCCCCTAAGCATGTGAATGCACCCAAATACAGATAAAGGCAGGCTAAATTAATAGTTAAAAATACAGACTTTAGTATCAGACAACACCGGATTCAAATTTCAATCTTTCTCACTAGTTTGTGAACGCAGGCACATTATTTATTCTATTCCAAATTTCAGTTCTCTTATTTATAAAATGGCAATAACAACACTGGAGCATTCCAAGAACTACGTGAGGTGATGAATGTCAAGTGATAAGAATGAGCACAGGCCTCATTATTGTTGGTATTTTTTATTTGCTTCTTCCCTTCACCTGAAGTATGTTTTGAGTAAAAAAACATTCTTTGACCTTGAACTCCCTTTATTCTACTAATTCTTTCTCATGTCAGTGTCTGAGGCTAGTTTTGTGTCTACTTCATTTTTTTTTATTCTCCAGCCCCTGAAATTGGGTTTCTATCTTGAATTCTCCAAAGAAAGTGCTTTTCAAAAGGTCATCATGATCTCATACTTGACAAATGAGATGGACATTTTCAGGTTTTATCTTTCTGTACCTATTACTTATGTTAGAAACCACTGCCAACTTACTCCTTGAAGCTCTGCCCTCTCTTGAGTCCTCTAGCAGTGTCTTCTGCTGTTTCTCTTCTGACCTCTCTGTTCTTCTACCTCTTTCACTAGAGTGTCTTCTTCAGGAATTCCATTTTTGACTCTTTAAACCTAAATGACTTCATTTGCTTTCTTGAAAACTACAAACAAATTTTTATTTCTAACCCTGTCCTCCCCCTGATAATTTAGACTGATGTATAAAACAAGTGTTGCAGTATTAAATATTCAGTAACAAAAACTTAGAAAATGTGAAAAATGAAAAATAATAACAAATCATTTGTAATTCCTCCATCACAAACTTACTAAAATTTTGGTGTCTGTCACTTACTAACTAAACAAAATGAAATTACTTTACTCATAATAATGGAGATAATTATGATTCTAAACTCACAGGCCTATTGGTCATAAATATACAAAAATATACAAAAAGCATTTGAAAAATGCCCAGCATGTAGTAATTTGTATACAGATCTTTGCTGCTATTATTACTATCATTATTTTTCAAATTTTAAACCACACATTGCTATGGACGGAAAATTCATGTGAACTTAATCCCCAATGTGATGGTATTTTTAGGTGAGGCCTTTGAGAGCAAGTAGGGCATGAGAAGAGACACAAGAATGATGATCTCTCCGGTCTCTGCCAAATGAGGTGGGGCAACCAAACCCCTCATTAGGCACTAAATTTATTGACACCTTGTTCTCAGACTTCTTAGCCTCCAGAACAAAATAAGTATTGTTTAAGCCACTTAGTTCATGGTGATTTGTTATAACGTGAATTAAGACACACACACTCACAAGTAGTTTTGTACATTTCCTTCCTATTTAGCAATATATGAATGAATATTCTTAATGTAAATAGTTTTTATACAGCAAATGTGATCAATATTTCTTCCATCTACTTGATGAATTATCTTTATGCTTGCTTCAGACTTCCATTAATTTGTCTACCCTTGTATATAATTCCCAACATGCCAACTGAAACTCAACATTTTTCTTTCCCATTCACTGAAATATATGGGAATGCAAAGGAAAACAATGCTTTTAAAGTGATATTTTTAATCTCTCTAGAAGACTAACAAAAACAAACCAATCCCAAATGTAAAAAATGTTATTCTTGGTTTAAGAAAACAACTTGCAGCCCAATTCTGAGCAGAGGGCTAGGTGCCAGGGCATGGAGACTCTGAGGTTGACGACTGAATGTGCTGTGTAGTCATTGATCATACAGATACTTTTTTTTTTTAAATCTATAATCGTTGAGCATTTTCTTTGTTTTCAAGTTCTCACTGCAGAAGTTGCACTGAACTTTTTTTTAGATATATACTTGTACTTATTTATGATTACCCTCTTATGTAAAATTACCAGAAGAAATAATATGAAAATTTGAGACATTTGCTTTCCTACTGTGAATTTGTTTTCTTGAAAAGCTGTTGCAATTTTAGCTCACATAAGTGGTGTATAAGAAAGCCTGTTTCTTCACACGCTTGTTGGTAACCATTAACATTCTTTTTAATCTTTGCCAGTCTGATGAGCAATAAATAAAATAACTCATCTTATTTTAATTTTTGTATTTTCCAAAGGTGTGTTAAGAGAATAAAAATAAATAGTTCACTCTCAGTGTTTGCTATTGAATTTTGTCCCTTTAAAATTTAATCTTAAAGATGATGATAGGGGGGCGCCTGGGTGGCTCAGTGGGTTAAGCCGCTGCCTTCGGCTCAGGTCATGATCTCAGGGTCCTGGGATCGAGTCCCGCATCGGGCTCTCTGCTCAGCAGGGAGCCTGCTTCCCTCTCTCCCTCTCTTTCTGCCTGCCTCTCTGTCTACTGTGATCTCTCTCTGTCAAATAAATAAATAAAATCTTTAAAAAAAAAAAAAAAAAAAAAAAGATGATGATAGGGTGCCTGGGTGGCTTAGTTGGTTGAGCGACTGCCTTTGGCTCAGGTCATGATCTTGGAGTCCCTGGATCGAGTCCTGCATTGGGCTCCCTGCTCCGCAGGGAGTCTGCTTCTCCCTCTGACCCTCCCTCCCCCTTCTCATGCTCTCTCTCTCATTCTCTCTCTCTCTCAAATAAATAAATAAAATCTTTAAAAAAAAGATGATGATAATTTTAATGATTGCAGTTGCTTCCAATAAATATAATTTCCCTTTTAACTGATTATATGAGTACAAATATGCAGGAAAAAAAAAAGAAAGTACACATTTTCATGTTTTCTTCTATTAAATTTGAATGTGTATTAATTTTGTGTTCAGTACTGTAGGTTTTTACAAAATACTACCTTTGATTCCATATTGAACATTCACCTTGAAGACTTTAGTCTATTGATTGAAAGTTTGAATTCCTGGGCACCTGGGTGACACAGTCAGTTAAGTGTCTACCCTTGGCTCAGGTCATGATCTCAGAGTCCTGGGATCGAGTTCCATGTCGGGTTCCCTGCTCGGTGGGGAGTCTGCTTCTCTGTCTGCCTCCGCTGATTCCCCCACCTGCTTGTGCACTCTCTGTTGCTCTCTCTCAAATAAATAAATAAACTATTTTAAAGAAAAAGAAAACTTGAATTCCTTTAATAGAATTTTGATACATACCCCAAATAAAAAACCTTCAAGGAGAGTCTCAGAAGTCCATCTTCTTCTGAAGACTGATGCCTCTACTGAGGGTCTCTAGGATGTATGGCATAGCATTACATGGCTTCTCACTAAAAACTTAAAACCTCACATTCAGTATATCCATGAATCCCATTAGCTCTACCTTCAAGAGCTACTGAGAATCCAATAATTTCTCATCAAATCCATTTTCCTATCAAGTTATGATCAGCTCACTTCTGGTTTACTGCAAAGGACTCGTAACTGATCTCCTAGCTTCTGTCTTATTCCTTCCAATCTTTCATCAATAGTAAATGTCAACTGTCCAGTAAACTGTTAAACATATTAGATCATGTCCCTCCCCTGCCTGGAACCCATCAGGCTGTCTGTCTCAGTGGAATTAACAGCTCAAGTCATTACAAGTTTAAAAGCTCTGTTTAGGCTCCATCTGGCACCCACCCATTACTTCTCAAACATTCCCTATCTGACTCTAGCTCCCTGGGTTCCTGCCACACCAGTGTCCTCTTCTCTCCCACATGGCAGAGAAACACCTGCCTGACACATTTGCACTTACTCTTTTTTCAGTCTGGAATGCTCTTTCTACAGAGGCTCTTCCTTGATTGAAGGTACTGCCTTTTCTCACATGCTTTTTGTTCTCATTATTTTGTTCATTATCCCTTACAGTACTTATCACCACCTGACATAACATATATAATACTTACTTTATTTATTGTCTATTGCTCCTATTATGATGTAGGCTTAGAAGGATAGAGATGTCTGTTTCTTGCTTGCTTATTCACTAGCACATTCTTAAATAAAACCCAACATTAACACTCTTTTGAATGACTTAAAAAATATGTATTTCTGCTATGTTCCTGTAAGTAATATTATTTTGGTTAAAAATACCACTTGTCAGGGATGCCTGAATGGCTCAATTGGTTAAAGCATCTGACTCTTGATTTCAGCTCAGGTCATGATCTCAGGGTCATAAGATTGACCCCTCCATCGGGCTCCATGCTGGGTGTGCCTGATTAAGATTCTCTCTCTGCCCGTCTCCATAATCCTGCTCACTCTTATGCTTTCTCTCTCTTTCAAAAAACAAAAAACAAACAAAAAAACACTAGTCATAAACATTCCAAGTTTAATTTTATATGGCTTTCATTATGTTCTGGTATTTAATTAGAGTTAGTCTACATTTATTAAATGCTTTTATATCTTGATGAAAAAAGAGTCTTATAAGGTTCTGCTGACATTTATTAGTATTACTGTTCTCGGCGATATTTTAACAGGAACATGATATATCAACAAGAGAGTTTGTAAATATCATCATTCTGAAGTCAAATGCTACCAAGTCCTTCAGTTTAATATTTTTGTAGACTTCTTATGTTTGGTATAGCCACTCACTTCTTGCAGTTGCAATATGCTAGATCTCAAAACATGTTCTTGATACCTTTTTTTGGGATAACTGTGCTTATGAAGTACTCTGCACCTAGTAAACTTTTAATAATGCTTATAGAATAGAATTGACTCTTGCATGTGGGTATTCACATAGGTGTTAAGCTGAGCAAAATAATGAAGATTTGGGCCAAACAAACAAACAAAAAATATCATCTAGTGGTCAGAAAGCAAATTGAGAGCCTGGTATTTCTAAGTTTGTATATGATAATCATATGGTCCATAAAATCTTAGTCTCCCAAAACGTATTTTCAAGTGCAGACTAGGGAAAATCAATAAATGAGAATTAACGTACTTAGGATTTTTGTGATTGCATATTGTCCTTGGTAACCTTGTATTCTGTTACCACATTCTATATTTCTTTTAGATTCTCATGAAGACAAAATGAACACTTTTTGGTTTCATTTTGTCACTCTCCATTTAACCTGTAAGTCACTAAGATGTAACCATTTCAGGATTTGAAAGCAATGTATAAAATCAAATATATTATTTTTTAAAATGAATTACTTTGCATTCTAATAGCCTTAACTTCATGTTAATTTAAAGTATTTTTTTGTCATTTAATTATTTACAAAATAAGAATCAGAAATAATAAGATATGGTTTTAGAAAGTTAGGATGGCTTTTTTTTTTTTTTAAGATTTTATTTATTTGACAGAGAGAGCACAAGCAGGTGGAGTGGCAGGCAGAGGGAGAGGGAGAAGGAGACTCCCTGCTGAGCAGGGAGCCCTGATGTGGGACTTGATCCCAGGACCCTGGGATCATGACTTGAGCAGAAGGCAGGCGCTTAACTGACTGAGACTCCCAGGGATCCCTAGGATTGCTTTTTAAAGTTACTTCTATGATTTGTAACTTGAATGTTGCATGATAAAAATACTTTGCAAGGATTTTGAAAGATATGTTAGTGTGATATTTTCTAAATATTTGCTCCTCCATAAATTTTTTTTGCAAAAGCTTTTTAAAAGATACTTTCATTGCATAGCCCTGTGACCGCTTTTCTTCTCTCCACACAACTCAGATGTTCTTTTTCTTCACACTACCCAGATTATTTATTCCTCTGTAGAGGTTGTTCATGTTTGTTTTACCATCCTGGTATCTCGATATGTTTTTAATAGCAAATTCCATACCATTAGCCTTTGTAACTTAGAGAAGTTTCAAATGTTCGTATGTGGGTCTATAAAAAATAATGATGCCTTTCCAAGGAGAACGGTGGTCATTAGTTTTGCCCATATCAAAGTGGAATGTGTCATCCCTAAGCAAAATATAAGCTCACACTGTGCATAAAGACAACTCTTGTTTGCTTTGGCCAGAGGCATGTTTTATGAGGAAAAAAAAATTTTTAAACAGGCCATTAAGAAATATTCTTGTTCCCTTTTTAATGTCTTTGAGCTGCACGTGTGAGCAGAATTGTAAGGAATTTCTAGTGACTCATTCCTAGTTTTGGCCATCCTGGTGTTCTGTGAGGTTGTGCATATCAAAACCTCTAAACAGCTCTCGGAAAGCCTTGGCAATAGAGCTTGTCGCTTGAACCTATCAGCAATGTCAGATGCTTTTTTTCCAACTCTATCACTAGCAAACAATATTGCATAATTATTAAAATACGGGAATTAACTACAAAATCTGCAAGTGGCAAACAGTGTTGTAAATCAACTAAGCAATTAGCATGAGATTTTTTAAGTGACTGAATACAAATTCAGAATTATGAAGTTATTATCTAATAACCCAACAAGTGATGTGAATAAATCCCTGCTAATATGAAAATTATCAAACCACTGAAATACTCTTTTCTACAAGCAGGTCTGTGGATCCTCATGCTAATGTGCTTAGGTTGATAAACTACAGGCATTCTGTGAAAGCTTTGTTTATTCCAGTTGCTGTGGATTGTGCTTAGAGAATCTGTCATCCAAATGATCAGCAAATCGAAATCTGCAATTTATTTTCTCTTAATAGGTGGACAGGTTTTCACCAGCTTAAGCTCAGTTCTATTAATGCTCTTTGAAACTAATTGCTGGAAAATGAATTTTAAAGGCAGGATTTTATCATTTCTTCCCTCCTCTCCTACCCTCCTCCCCACCCCGCCATCACTATAATACGAGACTCAAAGCCACCTGCATATACTTTGGAAATATATGTTAAATAGGCACAGGCTATAATCTCCTGTCATTCATCTGCATTGTTGCAAAGGACCCCTAGACCTTGCTTCTGCCACAAGTCATTCTATATGTTGTTCTCAAAATTACTTTCTGATCAGTCTGTTTCCCTTCCACAAATTTCCAGCTCCTTTCCAAATAAAAGGCAAAAACTTATGGCTTCAATGCCCTCCATTATCTGGTCTCACTTAACATACTTTTTCTTCATTTTTGTTTATATTGCAATATTACTTCCATACAGAAAAAAGCTCAGACCATTAATTAATGAAAAATAAAGTAACAACCAGGCAACCACTGTCCAGATCAAAAAATAGAAGGCTATCATTATCACAGGAGCCAACTTTCCTTGTGCATCTTTCTGATGATATCCTCCCCGGAGTCTCAGAGCTAATCACCCAGAGGTGATCACTTCCCTCATTTTCTTTATTGTATCTCCACCTGCATGTAAATCCTTAAATACACAGTTAACTTTACCTGTTTATGAATGTTAAAAAATGGAATCAGACTGTTTTCTTCAAGTATTGTTTTTTTTCACCTAACATTATTCTTTTAAAAGTCCATTTGTGCTATTGTGTATAGCTCCAGGTTCTTAAATTTTAAGCTATTTAGTATTACATTGGATCCATATACCATGGGAGATTTATCTTTTCCACATTGATGGACATTTGGAATTTTATTATTCCCAGATTTGGGCTATTGTGTACAGTGTTGTTATAAACATTCTTGGGTATATATTTTGGTGCCCAGGATTCTCTTAAGTGTTCATACCCAAGGAGTAAAATGGTTGGAACATTGTTGTACATATCTTCATGCTAGATAAATATTTATGTAACACTCAAAAACAGGCAAAACTAAGTTTCCTGTAAATATCTCCATTATCTGCTGGATATGTCAAGACGTTTTCTAAAGTATTGAACCGATTTAAACACCCAGCAATAGTGAATGACAGCTCCTGTTTCTTCATATCCTTAGCAATATTTGAGATTATCAGACTATTTCTCTTTCAGCTTCTCATCTCTTTACTTTGAGATTTTCTAGTTGTTTATTCCTTTGCACTATGGGTATTAATTCTGAAGTATTACAGGTCACTAATTCTCTCTTCATCTGTTTCTAATCTTCTGATTAACTCAGTTATTAAATTCTTAACTTTGGACATTCTCTTTACTGATTCTTAAATTTCTGTTCCGTTCTTTTCAGATTGTGCAATGACACTTCATGTGCTTTCCAATTTCCTGTCAATTTGACCCTTGTCAATGTGTTCTAGCATGGTAACACAATTTTTATAAAATGGATCTGAAGATTTCAGTGTCAGAGTTCTTGAAAGATCTATTTCTTTTGTATATTATTTCCGCATTTGTATATGTGAAATAGAATTTCCTTTTACATGGTATCTTTGACTTCTGTTTTGAACATTGTTTAAACAATTAATTGAAGGAATAATGTAAGACCTCAAATGCAGATATTTTCTCCGGAGAGTACTATGGATTTATTTATTTATTTATTTTCTGGCCTGCATCTGGAATCTCTTCCAGTTTCATACCACTTTAAATTGCATTAAAATTTGAGACAAATTATGAAGACCAAGGTTTTAATCCAAGGGTTGAAAAATTTGAGGTCCAGAGAGATGGAGTTGAAGTAAAATGATTTATGATGACTTTCTGTTCTGTAACCTTCTGTGTGATCTTGAGTTGAAATTTTTCTTCCTGATTTTTCTTATCTGTTAAAATAGTCCATAGCCAGTAATTCTCAAAATGAAGGTTTCCTTTTCTTTTCTTTTGAATACTTTCTGTTGTATTTCTCTGGTGTTTTGTGTGTAATAGTTACAGTGTATGTTGCTTTTGTTTTATGTTATATTTTTGGAGTATGTGGCTTTTTCCAAACTGTGATTATTTTGGAAGTGGTGGCCATGACTTTCTACAGTATCGAGTATAGTGGGTACTACATTAACTATACTGAGTGTAGTAACTTGATGCTGTAGCTGTTCAATTCATGTTAAATAGGTAAGTCAATGAATGAAGAAATTTTGGAAATAGGTACATAGATAAAAGTGATTCAACCACGTTCAGTATTGCCATAGGGAAGTATTTTTTCTACTGTAGGTCCTCGACCTTCAATCTAATTTCTATTGCTATGTTTACCTGTCCAATGTATTGGTTGATTGTCCTCATAAAGCATAACTGGTCTGAGGTAGCATGTACAAATAGTGATCCTAATCTGTTAAAGAGCTTAAAAACAAAGTCTAAAAACATCTATTCAGAAGAGAAGTGATAGCATGTAATAAAAGTTTATTTGGGTCATAAAATTTGAAGAACATGTTCATTAGTAATTCATCAATCCTCTGTAAAAGAACCATAAGGATAGCCATTTTTACTCTAGACCTTTAATCAATTCTAGCTGATTTTTCTGGGACCAGACTCTGGCAAGAAAACTTTGAAAGGATCCATTTGCCTGGGTATTTACTTATAATATTGGAATTACAAATAATTTTGAGAGGAAAATTTAGCATATTAAGGAAATATAATTTAGCATATTCAACAACTGTTTTAATGAGATAGGAGTAAAAATTAAAAAAACAATATTTCATATCAAAGCATACACTGGGATAATATTTTGCCAGATAGATCTTTTAGTTTTACAATACATTTAATTAGTATTCTTAATTGTTTAAGTATCATCCTTAAGGGTAGTATTCAGCTTTCTGTTTATTAAATTGCTGTTTAACTTTAAAGGTTTATTAGATTTTGAAGACCATGGATAAATAGAGAATATATATGGTTCAAAATTACTGATAAAGGAATCAATCAAATAAGGTCTCTTATGAATCATCTTTACTTTGGTTTGTCAATAAATAAATGTTTAAAATGTATACTAATTCTAACTCTAAAATTCCAGAATTTCTTAATCTTATTGGCATGCTTCTGAATATGATCTTCTTTTTGGAGTTTATTTAATTCATTCTGATTCTAATGACCTCATGGCCTACTTCAGAGTATTTGTACATTGCATTGCATAGTCGTTGGCTAGGTCTGTGTTTTGTCTGTATAACTGAATGTTTGGTAACAAATTCTGCCAATTATCTGAAAGATTACTATACATTTTAAAATACATAAATATTTAGAATCATCAAGATTTTCTATATTTTACACATAATATTAAAGGATTGATTGAATTTTTACTTTTCTCTCATTTGACATCATGTAGATTAAACAAATCAGTATAACTTGAAATTTTTATCCATTCCCAAAACCTCTCTTCTACTGATCTATCAGTGTTCATTAGCATCAAATAGTATTGTAATGGAAAAACAATCAGGAGCCTGACAACAAAAAAAATTGAAATTTCTTTTTTTCTTATGTTCTAGAATCCTAGAAAGTTGCAGTCTGGTTTGGCATTTCACATCTCAAGGGCATAGACTTCTTCTATCTTATTTTTCCACTCTGTGTGCTTTAAAACAGTTACCAGAGCCCCAGAAATTATGTGTTCACTCCAGCTGGAAAAAAAGAGGAAAGATGAAAGAACAATTGCACAAAACACCTGCTTACTTTCCATTGGTCAGAATTAGTCACATGCTCTCACCTTGCCTAAAAGGAGACTATAGATTGTCTTTTTTCTCAGGTGCTAATATAAAAAGATGATAGATAGATAGATAGATAATAGAGATATACATATGCATATGCATATACATAATATATATAATTAGTGAGGAAGAGAACAACTACTGGGGAACAAATAGCAGTCACCTCCTTTATCTATTTATTTACTGATTTATTTTACTCTGAGGTAAGATATAAACAGTTGACCAAGACTACATTTTTAAAAAGAGAAAGTGTCACTAGTTTAGAAAACCAAAATTTAAAAAATACTACAAATACCACAAAATCAACATAGTTGTAGATAAGCCTCAAACTTAGAACTGATTTTCTGGGTGTCCAAAGTGAAAAGGGATACAAAAATACTTAGTTATCTTATTTTAATTATTTAGAAGTAGGCACAAAATGAAACCCTCTTGGCTCTGAAAAATTCAAAAATTTATCTCATGGTATTTTTAGGGGAAAACTGAATGTTATGGTGGACAATATTGTTATAATAGATGCAGTGATTTTATAAGCACTTACTTTGGATCTTTGACTAAAAGCCAAAGTAAAGTGTTATTTTACATCTCAATGAAGGTTCATCTGTGAGTCTCTAAATAAAAATGATCCAAGGATAAAATCTTTGGGTTTTCTGGCTTAAACCCAGAATAGATTTTAACCTACCTGGAGGGCTAGATATATATATATATATATATAGATATAGATATGTATATATGGTTATCTGTAAATATTACTGTTCTGAGAGGTTTCTGAACAAATTTAAGAAATTAAGGAGTAGATTATCTAATTTTCTATAGTCTGCCAGCATGTTTCAAATCAATTGAGCTTCCTTAATACCAGGTGTTCTAAAAAGTGAAAGGAGACTATTTGTTAACTATAAGAGGACAAAAACTCAAAATGGTAAAAGATGTAGAAACAGAAACCAATTTGCTAAATTTACTAAATTACACAGTTTGCCAAAAACTTAAGTGAATTTTTCATAGCAATGATAGAGAAGCTGTTTTTTCAATGAAATGTGTGGTTATATCTACATTTCAAAATTATTTATCAAATAATTCCAAGTAAATGTTATGTTATAAATTTTCGTTAAACTATACATTCTTAGAATTAATAACACATAAGTTATATTTCTAAGTTAATTCTTTCAAAGTTCAAAAGCAATTTTTAGGCTGTGTATAAGCAAAACTCTTTGAAGAATTAATTTTTGGTTTCAGGGAGCACTGTAGATTGACATCAAGGATTTCTCTTATTTCCATGTAGGAAGAACCTTTTGTAATGGTCTCTGAAAATGTCTTGGGTAAGCCGAAGAAATACCAAGGCTTCTCCATTGATGTTTTGGATGCCTTATCTAACTACCTGGGTTTTAACTATGAAATTTATGTTGCACCGGATCACAAGTATGGAAGCCCACAAGAAGATGGGACATGGAACGGCTTGGTAGGAGAGCTAGTCTTTAAGGTAAGCATTTATTTATCTACCTATCTAACCATCACCAATGACTGAACTGTAACTCCTAGAAGCTTATTTCGTATAAAATAAGTGCAAGGCAGAGGATTAAGTGGTAATGTTGAGTGCAAAAGCTGCAGCCAGTACTATTTTATGAACTCTGTGTAGAGAAAAACTGATGAGAAAAATAAAGCTACATTTTAAAATATTTCATATAATAGAAAAGTATCTATAAAAGGCTTTACTTTTGCCAAATTTACACTCGAAACATTTTGTCAGTATATGATACACACTGAAGTCACAATGTAATTTTTTTTTTTTAAGATTTCATTCATTTATCTGACAGACAGAGATTACAAGTAGACAGAGAGGCAGGCAGAGAGAGGAAGGGAAGCAGGCTCCCGGCTGAGCAGAGAGCCCGATGCGGGGCTTGATCCCAGGACTCTGGGATCATGACCTGAGCCGAAGGCAGAGGCTTTAACCCACTGAGCCACCCAGGTGCCCCGTCACAATGTAATTTACAAACACAATTCATATCATTGCTTTCTTTTAAAAATGCAATGTTATTTGCAAAAAAAAAAAAACAATTAGGGGCTAATAATTTAGTTTCAGGATCTAAGTAAGGTAGATCTATCCTTACTGATATATTTCTCCTTGTTCTTTGATTTTTCAAAGAGTGCTTAAGCTTCTTTATTTGTTTATCTCTATTTCTGTCAGATTTTGCTTCTTTTTTTTTAATCTGTTATTAGGTGCTCACACATTTATAATTATTATGTCTTCCTGATGAAATTTTGAATAGTTGGTTTCAGGTTTGTAATTCACTATTTGATTTATGTATGTCCCATTTTTCTCTCTGTTCTTTCTTTTTTTGCTTCTCTTTTGGTTAATTGAATATTTTTCATATTTGACTTTATTTCTTCTTTTGACTTTTTACTGTATCTCTTTGTATTTCTGTTTGTGTGGCTAGTATAGAGATTACAATATGTATTTTTATCACATTCTATCTAGTTTAATATCATACCATTTCATATTTTTAAAAAGGTATAAATTTGTAACAATATAATTTCATTTATACTGCCCTAGCCTTATGCTATTGTGGTCATAATAATTATTATTTCAGAACTCCAGAGTAAAATGTAATAGTTTTTTAACTTAAACTTTCAGTTCTTTTTTATAAAGAGAAAAAAAGTTTCTGGTATTTAACCATTTATCCACTGTTTCTAAGGTTTTTCAGTTAGTTTTTCAGTTAGTTCAACATTTCTGTTCACTCACCTGCCATCATTTACTTCAGAAGAACTTCCTTTGGAATGTCTTGAAGTGTAGTCCTATAAGTGTCTTTCACCTATTTTTTTTTTTTACCTTAAAATGTCTGTATTGCCCTCAGTTTTGAATTATATTTTTAGTATGTATAAAACTCTGAGTTAACAGTTTTTCTCAGTGTTAAACATTTTAAAGGTGTCTTTCTATAGTCTTTTTGCCATATATTGCTTCTGATGAGAAGTCAGATACCATTTGTACTTTTGTTCCTTTTTTTAGTGTGGGCTGGCTTTTTTTACAATTTATTTTTTCATTTTTGATGTTTTGATGTGTAACTATGATCTGCCTACATGTGGTTTTCCTTGTATTTATACTCCTAGGGATTCACTGAGTTTCCGAAATAAGTTTCATACAATCTAGTAAATGTTGGCAATTCTTCTATAGTTATTTTTTCTACTCTTTTCTCTTCCTCCTCTCTCTTTAAAGCTTAGAGAATATTCATGTTGAACCTCTTAATATTGTCTCTAAGTTACTGAGGTGTTATTTAACTTCTTGAAATATTTTTACTCTCTGACTTTTACTTTAAATTACTTATCTTGATCTTCTTTCAAGCTTACTGATTCTTTCTTCCGTAGTCTCCAATTTTCTGCTAAGTTCATGTGGTAACCTTTTTAATTTTAGGTAGCTTATTTTCTAGTCCTAGAACTTCAGTTTTTTAAAAAATGATTTCCATTTCTCTTCTGAGATTCCATATCTTTTTATGATCATCTTTTCTTGTAAATCCTTCACCATACTGATAACAGGTGTTTCAAAGTCCTTATCTGCTACAGTTTCAACATCTTTGCCATCTCCAGATAGACTTATGTTCACTGCTTTTTCTATTAACCATAGATCACATTTTTCTAATTCTTCTCATTTCTGTTTTGTCACATTTGATTGAATACTGACCATTGTGGTTGATACATTATGAACACTTGAGATTATGTCTCTGAGATTGCATACTCTGAAGAGGACTGATTTTTGTTTTAGTAGCTAGTTATTATAGGTTTCCCCTGAACTTGTGGAGCTTTGGTTTTACATGTTGTTAAGTCAGGTCTTTTTTATTTTCTTTAGTTTTGGGGGAAAATCAATTGGTTTTAGCAATCCTTATGTTCTTAAGCATAGCCTTCTGGAGTTTCTATGAAAAGCCTGTGGTTTTCATCAAACCCTTGTGACTTAGAGGGACTCAAAATTTTATCTCTATCTTCCCTGTCATAAGCAGTAATTATAATCTTTGTTCAGCTCTTTTAGTCTTCTGGTTGTTGCTTTCTGCTGATTTTTTAAAAAGTTATCCTCATGCATGTGCAGTTTAGGAGTCAACCAAGGACTTGAGGGAAGCTTATTCACAAATTTTTGGCTCATTCTTCCATGACTCCCTCCTGTCTGTGATTTGCTTTTAATTTCTGGCCACCCTGGCTGCCTCAGACTCCATCTCCTGACACTTAAATCTTATAAGACACTGACTTTCTGTTTGAGCTCCGGTACCTCTTGTCATCTAAAGTGAGGTGGGTCTTCAATAAATAAACCGTATAAAAGTGGATCTCACCTAATGCAATTATCATTTTTCAAGAGCCAGATACCCTTCAGTTTCTTCCTTCCTTTGGTTTATCTCCAGTCTTTTTAATTTGTGTTTTTAAATTTGATACAGAATTTGTAATTGTTATTCTTTGTTGGGTTAATTCAGTAAAAACTATCTGATCATTGCCAGAACTAGAATTATTTCTGAAATACTTAAACATATTCAGAGAGCTAAAAGGTCTGAATAAGTTGTTTCTAAGACATGGGGAAGAGAAAAAAATAAAATGTTTTGAAGGTAGTGGTAAGAAAAATAATAATGCGACTTTTATATCCTTTAAAATCTTCCTGAGTTTGTTTTATTTATTAAATCAATTACACATGGAATCTTATTTGAAAAACATTAATATCAATATTTTCAGTAGGAAAGAGGGAATGATCAATTCTCATTCCTCTTATTGAAACTATGATAATTTATCTTATATTCCTCTTTTAAAAACCCACAAACCTTTTGTATTCTGCCTTTGTATCTCTGAGAGGTCCTACCTGATCTGAACCCAGATAAGCAACTATGTTAAAACAAAGGATAAAGAAAAGCACAGGCATCATTAAAAAGCAATATAAAAATTGCTTTATAGAGAATGCATAAAATTCTTAATGAGCTATTTTGCTAACAAACTTCATTTGCTAAATGCAAGTTGATGATAAAAAAGCATGAGGATTAGTCTAATGTTGTTGCTGTTCTTAGAGTTGTGGGCTTATTCCAGTTAGTTACATTCTTGAGACTTACTTTCTCATCTCTGAAGTGAGGAATATAAGAATGTTAATGTAAAGATTACTTAAAAGTATAACTTTAAACGCTTTAAGAATTTATTATATAACAACCACACATAAGCATAGTATGCTAGTCTTCATTAACATTCAATTTAATTGTTCTCATTTTCATGTAAGGGCATGCCATTACTGTATGATAACTTAAAGCTCAGTGCAGTCCTTTTAGAAAGCAAAAAATTAGGCTTAAAGAAAGCAACTGACATATGCTTTTTGGCCAGAAAAGTTGTAACTCTGTTTATTGCAAGATTTTTATTTTATTCACAGAGATACTTGGCCATTCTGACCAAGCTCTGAGAAATATTTAGATATTTCTCAGATGCAGAAGAATAAGCCTACCTAAAAATTTGTTGGAGAAGGCAAAGAAAGGAAAAAAAATGGAGAAAATGTGGTGTTATGAAAGCCAAGGAAAGACATTTTAAGGAGGAAAGAACAGTCAGCATCATAGAATGACTGCCAAGATGTTGAGGGTACATAACATTTTGCTTAACTTTATTATATTACTAATAGAAATGTAGGCTCTAATTTTCAAAAATTAAAAATATGAATTCAATTATACAAATGATAATCAGTAAAATATCATAAGGTGATTTAGATTATCCAACAAGGTTCATCAGATTGAAATTTTCTTCAGGGTTATTTACCCCTGTAAAGCAAAATAACACTGATGAAATGGCATAATAATGTTATGACAGAGCTCCACAAAAATGAGTGTATTACTATTATAAATTTTCTGCTAGTGTAGACATTATTCATGAATCTAAGTATATTTCAAATAACAGTAAACACAGTTGACCCTTAAAGAACATAGGTTGAACTGCATGGGTCCACTTAATTGTCTATCTTCCTAAGAGAAAACCAAAATTAAAAGAATGTTTCTTGGAGTCTGTCATGATGACTATGGACAGACTATCACATTAAAAAAAAGAGTCAAAGAAGAAACATGGAAAGTTTCTGAGGTATTTGATTTTTCCAGAGGTGGCACTCATGTTTCTGAGTTGGATTGATCTCATGTTAAAGGGACTTTCCATTAAAACCAGAAGTCAGGGGTTCAGTACATAACATAACTTTTAGAGAGGAATGTACAGCCAGAGAGAGCACATAACCCCATAAATATATATTTGAAGTCTATTTTAAAAACTAAGAATGTTCCTCACATTGATGGCTGGTATCAAAAAGTGAAGATATAACAAACATTGGTGAGGATGTGGAAAAAAAGAAACACTTGTATGCTGTTGGTGGGAATGTAGAAAACAGCTGCTGTGGAAAACAGTATGGCAGCTCTTCGAAGAATAAAAATAGAAATATCATATGATCCAATAATTCCACCACTGGGTACTTACCTAAAGAAAATGAAAACATTGAGTCAGCTGGGTGGTTCAGTCAGTTAAACTTCTGCCTTCAGCTCAGGTCATGATCTCAGAATCCTGGAATGGAGCCCTGTGTCAGGCTCCCTGCTCAGCAGGAAGTCTGCTTTTCCCTGTTCCTCTGTCCCTCCCCTTGCTCATGCACTCTCTCTCTATCTCTCTCTCTCTCTCAAATAAATAAATAAAATATTTTTTAAAGAGAAACTGAAAACATTAATTTAGAAAGATATATGCACCCCTTTATTTATTGCAGCAATATTTATAATAGCCAAGACATGGAAACAACCTAAGCGTATATCAATAGATGTATGGATAAAGAAGATGTGGTATATATACACAGTGGAATATTTTTCAGCCTTAAAAAAAAATGAGATATTACCATTTCTGATAACATGGATGGGCCTAGAGGGTATTATGCTAAGTGAAATAAGTCAGAGAAAGACAAATACCATATGATTTCATTTATATGTAGAAACTAAAAAACAAAACAAATGAAGAAACAACAACAATAAAAACTAAGAATTTGGCAAAGTCTTCTCTATTTCTCATCTGCCTTACAGTTTTATAACTTTCTATAATTAATATGCTCTTAAAATTTATGAGAACTCAGGTCTGGCCAAAAGATGTTTCAGTGTAAAATAGAAAATTGAGAGATATATTCTGATCAGAACAGGAGGAGTTGTTAAGGTGAGTTAATGTGACTGATAAATTATTTTCTTCTGGCTTAAAAGTGAAGTACAAAATTACAAAAACTGGAGAGAAAATTATATATGAATTAATAAATATATAAAGTTTAGAATAGAAATACAAAAAAAATTAGGAAAACAGCTGGGTGTTCTATTATTTAGGTTCATAACTTACTTGTATTGTACTAGAAGACTTTTTAAGGGGGAAACTGATAGAGGTAGCATGGCAGGAAATAAATTTCCATATTCTCAATTTCTATAAGTAATCTTTCCTAAAAACCATCTACCTGAAAACATGACCTTGGTGTTTCTTATTTCCCTTATCCTTTATATTATCACCCCTCTCCTACTTTATAAAATAAGGACATATCTTTCATGTATACAAAATCTTTTTATGACATGTGGCTCTAGGTATAAATATTCTCTTATGCACCAAACTAAGACACAATAGAAACTCTGATGACACTACATCCCTTTATAAGCCAGATGCTTTTATCTAAAAAAAATTAAAAGCAATAGTAAAAGAGCATAAAACTTAAGTTGTCAAATGCTAGATCATTAAAAATATATATATATTTTTTTATGAAGAGATCACAGTGATTTTCCATGTATAGCAAGGAAGAATTTCAAGGAATTGAATGGCATTGCTAAAAACAAAACAAACACAATACTCCTTACATTTTCTTTTATTCATTCATTTGGACAAGGTTTCTATAAAATGAAAATATATAACATAATGCTCACCCTTACTTCATCCAAACCATAATTAATATTGACTCATGGGATGTTCAAATTAATTTTAAAAAAAAAGCTCTATCAATGTCATAAAGTTTCACTTTTATGGCCCATGAATTAATATATTGTATACGAATATAATGATGACTCAACTCAGAAGAAATGTTTTACACCTGAAATTTCTGGTCACAGGTTATTTGAGATTTTAAATTTAATTTGCATACATATTTTTGTTGCAAAAAATATAATTTGGTGACCCAGAAAAGACTTTTAGGCATGCATTTATATTATATTTGGATAAAACTTTTGTGAAGGTAGAATGGAATATAGAGTTCAAAAATTCTTAAAAATGATGTAAATGTTTCTCCTATTAGAGAAAAGTGAGAGTTTAAATTACTATGATAGTTGAATACATTTTTAGGAAGAACTTGACAATTTTATTTTAAATTTTTAATATTTATAACAGAACACACTTAAGTCAGTGTCTGGTTAGGAAAACAAAAACCACTCCTGAAATTGCAAAGAGAAGAGATTGAATACAGGGATTGATCACAAAGACATTAGAAGGAATGGAAGAACAAAACAGAAGGAGTATAATCAAGGTATCAGGAGTCACTAATGGTCCAGTGGACTGTACCTCCCAAAGAAGATACACAAGGCTTAACTGGGGCCACCACGAAGATGCTGCCTCTGCCTCAGACGCCAGAGTCAGGGATCATCTCCTGCCACTGCTGCTAAAGCCACTGAAATAACCATTTAAAACAGAAGGCTCTGCTCTTTCTTCTTTTTGACATCCTCAGCGGCTTCACTCTGGTGGAAATTAAGAAGAGTCCAGATGGCAGAGGAGCCTGGAAAAAGTAGTGTACAGATTTCCATCCATGTAAGGCTCACAGTACATAGCAGAGTAAAAACGGAAGGGGTGGGGTTGAGAGAAACAGAGATATGACCAATTCTGTCTAGAAACTGCACACTTTGCAGTTGTCTAAACAAAAGTAAATGTAATATGTCAATTATAAACATGGAGAGGTACATAGTTTGAAAATTCCTTTGGAGGTTATATGAAGAAAAAAGTTTGATATTTCTTCACCCTAACTGATATCAAGTGTTATATTATATGGCAGGAGTTTCACCCCCAAGGAAAATAGATATAACAATGGAATAAAGCCAGAACTCAAGAAACAGAACAGAAGGAAGAGCAAGTAGAGTAAATTATAGATCTGTAAAATTGGGATGAAATATTTATACTTAGCATGCAACTAATTACAGTAATGTTGCAAAGTTAAAATAGCCCTATTTAGAATATTATTTCCCATTTCTAAATTTCTGGACCAATACTGGGCTTTTTTGTCCCTTTTCCACCTTTCATAGTTTCACAAGCATAAAGAAATTTTCAAAGGTAGATATAATATTGAAATTGATAATAAGAGTAGACACTATTTAGTGATTACAGTGCCAATAATGTCATTTCCTGAGGAAGAAAGTGCCCCCAAGACTAAACAGAAGAAATAATTTGCACTGCGCTGTAGAGGTTTCCTCATTTTAAATGGTTGATATGAAGTTTTGCAGTTCTGTAGTCTTAAAAGGTAAATATATTTCTATCACAGTTATTTTAATTCATCAATTCATTAAAAACATATATTTACATTGTTGATTTATAAATATTTTTAAACATATGCCAGTTAAAAGTATTAATTCCTTAGTCAAGGTACAATGGAGGAATGCAAGTGTGAATAAGATAAAAGCATCTATAATAACCATGTTTCACTGGTGGTCTCTATATTCTATGTAGTAAGTTAGAAACTAGAGACATAAAGATACATAGAACATGGTTCTTGCCCTTACGGCCCTCTTAACTTAATGGGAAACAGAGACATTAAACACAACTACAATACAGTGCTGTTAAGCTCAACGTTAGAGGCACGCACGGAGCACTATGGAAGCCATGACAATAAAGTAGAGGTAAATTTCCTAAAGGAAGAGATGTGTATACTCATGACAGTATAATAAGTTGTATCATCCAGGTGAAAAAGCATGGGATATCTACTGACAGACAAAGGAGCATAAGCAAAGACAAAAAGGTGAGAAATAGCACAGAGAGCAGGCCAAGATTAAGGAGGCCTTTATAGCACTCAAAGCAAGGATAGGATGAGTTGGATGTTTGTGGAATATTCACAGATAGAGAGGACTCTGAACCTCACCAAAATGGCCCAAAAAGAGGCATATATTTAGGAGTCCCTAAGCCTATGAGTGGTAGCTGACAGCGTGAAAATGTATGAGATTGCAAAGAAGAAATCGTACAGTAAGATTACAAAGTTGATTTTAGGATAAAACCCTGAAGAAGACCACCACTTAAAAACTGATGAAAAAAGAAGAGTTAATGAAGAAAAAAATAATAATAATTCAGAGAAGCATGACCAAACCACAGGAGAAGGGGTCAGTTAGGCTAAGCGAGCTTAAAAAAATAATAAGCTATGACTAGCAATGTCAAAAATTTCTAAGCCATAAGGACTGTCAAATGTCTACTAGCTTGGCTCTTTGGAAGTCGCTGATGACCTAAGCCACAACTCTTTTGGTAGCAGAAGTGGGGGAAGAAGCCAGACTGCCAGAAAAATTTGGAAGTGAAAAAGTGGAAGCAACATGTGTATATAACACTTCCAGAATGTTTGGGTGGGGATAAAGAGAAAGAGATAATAGTTCGAAAGTCACTGGTTTAGGTGGAGTTTTTGCTGGTTTGTTTTTGGATTAAGAGAAACCTAAATATAATTATAAACTGAGATAGAAAAATAAAGAATGAGAATTTAATATAAGAAAAGGAAGTTAACATGTGAAAGATCCCACAGAAAATAGAATAAAAGCTTAGACTGAGAATTGCTTTTAATGGTTTTAATGGGATAAAGATGTTTCTTTGATACTGAAAAACACATTTTAAGAATGTGTCTGGTAGTACTTAAATTTACAGACAAGAGGTTGGGAGCTTGAGAAAGATCATATCTCATCACTTCAAATGTCTTGATAACAATAGGAGATGAAGTCTGTTGACAGTAATGGGGACAGGTATTATGAAATAGTCTACAAGAAAGTGGGAGGCTTTGAAATAGGGAAGTGATAGTGACTGCTAAATCAAAATAGATAAAAGGATGGATCAGTGTTGCTGAGGATTGAGCAAATTTTTATGTAAGACTGACACTTTTCATTGCTGCTGAGACTAGCAGCGATGTGTGTCTAAACAATAGTGTGACTTCCTTTAGCCGGGATTAAATGCCCAAGTGTAAGAGTAATGTGGCACTAAACAAGCATGACTTTCTTTAATGCAGAGAAGATTAAAACATCCATATCAAGGTTGAGAGATGGTGAATAAACTTAGCAAGGAGTGAGATGAAAGGAAAGCAAAATATTCAAGGAAGCATGGTCATAACTAGGGAGATAGACCGGGATGAAATTTTGGAAAAATTAATCAGATTGTCAAGATGAGGTTGAAAACCAGATAAAGTATAACTGAAAGTATAAAAGAGCTAGTAGAATGGATATAGGTAACCAGAGAAGGAAATCTAATAGTTCTAGGGATAAAATGTAGAGCTGGCCTTGTAGATAATGGCAGAATATTAGAGGAGACAAAAGGAATTGCAGTTTAAAATGGCCAAAATGGGGCAAGAGGAAGGACAAAGGAATGGAGCGCTGAGATTTTCAGAGCTGTGAAACTGTTTTATATAATACCGTAGTCATAGATCCATGACATTATTTGCCAAAACCCATAGAAAGAGTGCACCTCAGTGTAAACTATAGACTTCAGCTAATAATGCATTGGTATTGGATAAATCAGTTGTAACAAATGTACCACACTAAAGCAAGATGCTGATAACAGAACAAAACAAAACAAAACAAACAAATGAACAAACAAACAAACAAACAAATCTGTGCTCAGGGAGAAACATACCAGAGGAAGGGAGTGGTATATTAGAACTTTTTGTACTTTATGCTCAATTTTCCAGTAAATCTAAAACTTCTTTAAAGAGTAAAGTCTATTTTTAAGAAATGGCCCCAAATGATTGCTGTACAGGACATCTACATAGATATTGAAATCTGTTAGGAGGTTGGTAGGTTTAGGGGTAAAGGGGAATAATGAGACAGGTCTCAAGGTTTTCAATGCATGAGAAGAAAATATTGTGAAGTCTGTCTGGTGGAGGTGAGAAGAAAAGTCTCCTTTAGAAAGCACACATATGCAATTGACAAAACAAAACAAAATGGAAGGGTGGCATGCATAGAGTCTCACCAATAAGAACAGAAATCAGGTTTCTTGAATATCTGATAAAACAGACAAACTTCATGGCCTCTAGTAAATCATGAAAGTGACAAGTAATTTCACTTTCTGGAAATTCTCACTCAAAAATAAGGCTAAATTTTTGCCCAAGCCATCCTCAGTTTCTTGCTATTTTTCTATGCCTCCGTTGTTCATCTCCATTCCCATTTTCTGTGATCTTGCACATGGATAATAGGTTATTGTTATGGAAGTTCATGGCATCTGGCCAGCTGGTTCACTTCAATACCATAGGAGCTAATGTCATCAGTAGAGCCTTCATGGATTCTCCAAGTCCTTAATTCATTAGATATAGATTCTTTATTTTGATCTCCATTGTTGCAATTACAAGCATTGCCCATACTTTTCGAATTTTTATTCCTAGTTCAACTCTCCATTCTTGACACATTTTTAAATTTTCAGTATTAAAAGCTCATGGTTTGCTACAAAGACTGAGAATCTACTGTTAGTTCCTAGATTTCTTACTTTTCAGCCTCCAAATCCTTTCACTTACCCTCTGATCCTTAGTGGAAACACATGACCTTTGGATTGAAACAGACATTAGTTGTGGGTCCTGGTATCACATAGTTAGCCATGTGAGCCTCCGAGAGTTTTTAATTTCTTTGAGTTTCAGTGTCCATATCTGTGGAATTCAGTTGTTGTGAAGATTAACTGAGAAAATGAATTAAGAATGTGTCCCAGGAAAGGCAAATGGGCCTCATCTTATCTGCTGTTTTAGACTGTAAGATCTTCCTAAGGTACTATGTTTTAAAAAATAATAATAATGAGTTCAACATATATTTTGAAAGTAGGCTGGCAAGATTTGCTGACAGATTAAATGAGAAAGAGCAAAGAGAAAGAGCAAAGCCAAAGATATCTTCTCACTCAATCAAGGCTTTATGTCTTATTTTCTTCAGGCCCCTGCAGCAACAGAAGACTTCCTTTGTTCCCATGTTTCCCCATTTCTGACTCCATTCACTACCTTACTTCTAGCCATCGTCCTTTCTCCCTTGGATTGTAGCCATAGAGTTCCCATAATTTGCCCTTTTCCCATTCTGGACTGTCTTCAATATATTTTTATTTATTGAGGCGGGGGGGTTGCTCGTTTGTTTTTATCAGTGTCTCTCCTAAGATTTTTTTTTTCTTTTTTAGTATATTTTTAACATAGCAGCCAGTCACTCTTCTGCTGAAAGCCATTTGATAACCTTCCCATCCTACAAGGTATAAAAACCATCCTTAAAATTATCTGTATCTTCTACTTTCCTCACCCCCCCCCCATATGAACTCATTTATCTCTCTCTCCTTTATTGTGCTGCAAGCCTGCAGACTTTCTTGCTCCACGTCAAACTTGCTGAAGTAGGCCTTTTGTACCTTGGTCCCTTCTTCCTACAATGCTCTTCCCTAGACATCTCTCTTTCTCCACATCATTTTTTCCAATCTCTGCTGACAAGTTGAGAGAGGACTTCCACCGTCCCTCTATTTGAAACAACTCTTACCCTCTGCACTACCTATTCCCTTATCCTGTTTCACTGTAATTTGTAACACCCATCACCATCTCTCTATGTATCGATTCTTTCACTTGTCTTCCCCTGATAAAATGTAAGCTTAATTGAGGCAAAGATTTTATGCATTTGGTTTAACACTGAAACGTCACTATCTAGAAAATATTTGTACTTAAAAGAATGAAAAACAGTCCAATGCCTGCTCTAAGACATTTCAGACTTTCATTACATCATAACACATCCTTAACTAAAATCTTTCAATGGCATCTAGTTGCTCTTTAATTCAGTCAATCAACCCATCATATCCTGCTCAGTTTGGCCTTATTTGAAAGAAGTTTCCATCTTTATTGAGAGGCTTAACTTGGGCTTTTGCAACTATCATTTTAAGCTTTTAGTCCACGGATTATATAGCTCATTATATTCAGTCATTCCTACTTCACTATCATTGAATTGAGAATGGGACCATTTACTGGCATAGAGAAAACTAAGGAAAGAAATATTTGGGTAGAGAGTGGGGAGTGTGGAATCAAAACTAATATTTTGGAAATGAGTAAAAATAGTAATTAATGTTTTAAAATAGCCCTGTGCTGTTCCAAAACTTTATAGGCACTGATTCCTTTAACCGTCATAACAAGTCTGTGAAATCGTTACAACTATTAAACCCATTGCATAGATAAGAAAACACATGGACAGAGAGTCTAAGCAACTTGCTTAAGGTAAACACCTAATTAGTACAAGAACTAGAATATGAGTGGAAATTGTTTGACTTCAGAGCCGATTCTCTTAAAAACTGTTTGGAGTTGTCCAAACATAAAATAAAACAGGTAATTTGACATACAAGTCCAGAGTTCAGGTAAGGAATCTGGGGTGGACAGATACATCTGAGTCTAATCAGCATGGAATGAAATTTAAATTGCTTCTCTACCTTCCTTTATTCTTATCTCTTTTACATTTTCAGTCTCTTTCACATCTTTGCACCTTCCTCACTGCTTGAAAGCAGGATCAGGAATTCTCTACCTTAAAAATAACCTTCCTGTATTTTCTAAGCTAAATTAATTAGGTATCTTTGATTACAAATGACAACCCAGCTGGAGTGAAAAGAGCTGGAGGCACCTAGATTTTTCAGGCCATTAAGTGTCCAACTCTTGGTTTCAGCTAGGCCCTTATGATCTCAGGGTCATGAGATCGGCCCACCCCACCCTTTCAGGGTGACCTGCTTGAGATTCTCTCCCTCTGCTTTAGCCCCTCCATGTACCCCTTCACTGGCTGCCCCCCCCCCATCCTCCACTGGTGTGTGCATGTGCTTTTTCTCTCTGTCTCTCTCAAAATAAATAATTTTTTTTTTTTTTTTTTTTTAAAGAAGGAAAGGAGGGAGGGAGAAAAGGCAGTTGAGTGGCCTACAACTATCTAGGAAGGAGATCCAGGCTCATTTCCTCAGGCCTTGCTCTCTCTCTCTCCATCTCTCAACACTGCTTTCCTTTGTGTTGTCTCAATTCTCAGGCAGGCTTTCTTTTGTTGTTAGCAAAGTGGCTTTTCGGCAGGTCCAGATTTAGATTTCATTCTTTTATCTATCCCAGTATGAACACAGATTCTCTTTTACCAACAGTTCTAACAAAGAACCTCAGTTGTACAGACATGTCAGTGCTGAGCTGGAGGCCGGGAAAGGCAGTGCCCTTGGTGCCAGGCCGGAACCATGTGGCGACCTTGAGCACTGAGGCTCAATGTAGCACATGAAGTAAGCATCAAGGAAGGCTGAGTCCCCAGGAAAACTGGAATGCTGTAATTAGAATAAGGGAAGAATGGATATCACACAGACAAAACAAAAGATATCCTTCAGAGGTTTAAAATAATGTAATAAATTACAGGGAAACTATCAGTAGTTACATGTACACAAAAATTTAAATCATCAATAAATCAAAAACTATAATAACCAAATTGAAAAACAAGTAATAGGTCAGAAAATATTTTCAAAAGTACGATGGATTGTTAGCATCACTGCTTCACTGCTACATGGAAGTCATAAAATCTGTAAGAAAATACTAAGACTGGGATGCCTGGTGGCTCAGTCCGTTAAGTGTCTGCCTTTGACTCAGGCCATGATCCCAGGGGCCTGGGATCAAGTCCTGCATCAGGCTCCCTGCTTATACTTCCTCTGCCTGCTTCTCCCTCTTCCTTCTGCTCCCCCTGCTTGTGCTCTCTCGCTCACTCTCTCTCTCTGAGAAATAAAGAAATAAAATCTTTTAAAAAGCAAGCAGGAAAGAAAATACTAAGATGCCAGTAGGTAAAGCTATAAAAGATATGAACTTAGAGTTTCAGGAAAGGAAATTGATAGGTAATATAAATCAAAAGGAAATATATTATAGTAGAATAAGGCAATTTAAAAAGTTTAAAAAGATAAGTATATGAAATATGAATAGTTAGTGCTTTTGTAAGGAAAAAGCTACATCTCTGTGTTGTATAGCTTGGAACCTTTTTATATGCCTGTTTCTCAATAAAAATAGAACATCATTAGAATGAGAGGTACATATGGGACACCTGGGTGGCTCAGTGGATTAAGCCTCTGCCTTCAGTCATGATCTCAGGGTCCTGGGATTGAGCCCCGCGTCAGGCTCTCTGCTTGGCGGGGAGCCTGCTTCTCTTTCTCTCTGCCTGCTTCTCTGCCTACTTGTGATCTCTCTCTGTGTCAAATAAATAATAAAATCTTTAAAGAGAAAAAAAAGAATGAGAGGTACATATTTCAGCCAACAGTATATTTGACATTAGCAATTAACACAGGGACCAAGGAGAATTTAAAAAAAAAAAAAAAGCTTGAAATTAACCAAATAATAATTATTAGCAATTATATAAAGTTTACTATTGCTGACACAATTCTATATACTTTGCATTTATTAGCTGTCTATACTTACAACAACTATATGAAGTAGATGCTACTATTATCCTAATATTTCAGATGATGAAACAGAGTTAGGGAAAGGTAAAGTAACTTGCACATGGTCGCTTAGCCACATTGAGGAAAATTCAGAATTCTAACCCAGGCAGTTTGCAATCCAATTTCTTAAAAGAATCCAATTTCTTAATTCCCTTACCAGTGTACAGAGGGAAAAAGTGTTCTAGTGTAAGTTTTGCTATTAAAGCATTTTAATAAACCAAACCACATAGCAGTGAGGAAAATAATACTCAGAAACAGTTCGACACAAGTTTTTAAGACCTACATATTTAAAGAAGTTTCAGATGGAGTTTGGGTATGAGTAGAAGACAAAAAATAAGATTATATGGAGAAGGATTTGGGGAGTGGCTAAGAACTTTTGTACTTCTAAACTTCTCAAAAGTTCTCACTTCTTTCTCAAAAACCTCTCTCTTCTTTCTCTTTCTAAACCTCTCTCTTTCCCTTAAAACTCCTGAGAAGCACCTTCCATTTTCTGCAATCTGTGTCTCACCTCCTTCTTAGGTTTTATCATACTCCACATAGATCACATTAAGCCTCAATCTGCCTTGATTGTCCTTACTCAGTTCATCTCCTTAAATTTTCAGCCCAAAGTAATCCGTAAGGCTTTCAAATCATTCCCATATCTTGGTAACCCTGTCTTCTGACTACATCTATTCCACTTCTTTTCCAACTGCCCTTTTGGAACATAGACACACATACAGAGAGAAAGAGACAGAGACAGAAACAGAGACACACAGAGAGATCTTTCCTTTGTATTTTTGGAAACCATAAGGCTGAGGTTGTATTTATTTTGTATGCCAAGCAGAATGCCCTATATTCATCTGCTCATCCCCATATGTTTTTGAATACGTGCTATATTCTGGGCACCATGCCTAACATCATAGATACAAAGAAATGGAAGACATTGTTCCTGCCTTCATAGATATCATAATTCACACAGAAGTCACACGTATAAACAAATAGTTAAAACACGGTGTGATAAATACCATAAAGTAATGCATATACGGTAACATGGCAACACAGGGGTGAAATGGCAGTCCCTGCCTGGGGAGCTAAAAATATTTCACAGAAGAGAAGAAATTTGAGCCAGGTCTCAAAGATGAGTAGGAATGTGAGAGAGAACAATAGGAATAAATAAAAAAGCAGGTTTGTCATGCTAAAGAGTTTAGACTTTATCATTTAGCCAGTGAAAATTATGAAAGGTTTTTACATAAGAGAAAAATGAGATTTAATTTATGTTTAAGAAAGAGGTAGGGCCAAGGAAGCTTGGAGCGACGAAGGAAAAAGACTAAAATGGCTTTCCAACTATCTGGAGAAGAATAAAGGAGTGTCTAAACTAAAACAGTAGCAATAGGAGATTAGTAAAAAGTCTGAGTTTGAGAAAACAATCAATAAACCAAGATATAATTACTAGAAATTTATTGCTTGGAGAAGATAAAAGGAGACATTGAGATTTGGTGAGAAATTTGGCAGAGGAGAACAAGCAGACGGATGCTTGATCACAGAAACAGCATTTAGAAGGACAGCAGGCTAGGAAAGGACAACTGCAATACAGAGCTTGGCTATAGACATTTTGATCTGTGCTACCCGAAGAACATCCCAATGCAAATATCTAGGAGAAATTAATAAATATTCATCTGGAACCCATATGAATGATGTCTGTGGCCCCACAGTTTAGGAAATACAGATATTCCTCTCATCTCCATCATAAAAATGAAATTGGGAGTGTTGGGTTAACATGAAGCTAGCTCATGCATGAAATGCTTATTTAAGGTCCTAAATTATTGCACTTGGGCCTACATAAAGAGGGCTGCTGTTATTTTGCTACGAGGAGAATCCAAAAAGCTAGAGGGAAGAGAGAACTCACTTTGGGAGGACAGTTCAGAAGACCTGAGTATGTGGTGAGTTGCCCCCCCTTTCCCATCCACACTGGAGAGGTGAGTGCTAGGAGCAGTTGGGGAGATATCAGGCATAAAGAGAGGCCCATAAAATTGGGCCTATCAGTGCCACCAGAACACGTTTCAGGAGGTGTGGCAATTATCACCATTGTCATCTCATTCCCTAAGAAGTTAAGTTTGGAATGATTCCCTTGGTCTTAGACAAGGAGTAGTGAGCTGGGATGAAGGCTAGAGCTGCCTCTTGAACAAGCCACCTACAGGGATCAGGAGAAGGCAGTGTACAAAGAGCGATGCTTATAGATGAAGAGGATTCTTAGTGGGGTGCCTGAAGACAGGCCATGTAATCACAAAAAATCCTTACATATTTCCATTATATCTTTCCATTATTGCAAACTGACCTTGAAAATATCTGTATCCACCAATGAAACTTCATTCACCAAAAAACTCTTCCCCACACTTACGCCTTACAGGGATAAATGCTTACAAGACTTGTGAAATAAAAAGGTAGTTTTGCGGGGCACCTGGGTGGCTTAGTGGGTTAAGCCTCTGCCTTCGGCTCAGGTCATGATCTCAGGGTCCTGGGATCGAGCCCTGCATCAGGCTCTCTGCTAAGCAGGGAGCCTGCTTCTCGCTCTCTCTCTGACTGCCTCTCTGCCCACTTGTGATATCTCTCTGTCAAATACATAAAATCTTAAAAAAAAAAAAAAAGGTAGTTTTGCAAAGGGAGTCAGGGTTAAATACATACAGAGGAAAGAAGTAAGAAGTCCCCAATTCAAAGAGAATTTAAATTGGACAATGACTAAGATTTTAATTCTTAAATTAGACTAAATAGATATTAATGGACTGAGTTTCCTGGAGTATACCAGCTACAGTCAGGCAGGAAGTTCAAAAAATACATGTGGTTATAAGAATGCATGGTTATTTGTCTGAATGATGAGTGCTCAAAAATATTCCACTGAATATACATATAGGATGGAGCTAGAGCATAGATGTAGGGGACGTATAAGCTGTATGTGTATAAGAAGAGAAGAAGAAAATGACCAACAGCATTTGTTGTTAATAAGGAACGATTTTAACACTGATGAAGGAGAAGGATAAAAAGAAATCTGTGAAAGGAAATAAATTATGTAGATGCAAATGACTTAGTGAATGGTTGTAAGAGCAATTTTCTAAATTTGCAGGTGATATTTAATTGGCAGACATTACAAACAGTAAGGAGCAATTCAATCAGATAAAGTACTTGAATCATTAAGTACTTGGACTAATAGACGGCAAGCACAGATAACTAGTGAATAATAAGTCTTGACTCAAAGCTAAAGAATGGAGAGTATTTGCCAAAGGGAATGATATTGTCCAGGAGTACCTTTCAGGTTTCAAGAGAACTTATGGGCAAGGACAAACCACAGTTCAGTAAAATATGTATAGAATTAAAAAGATGTGGTAGGTTATAGGATATAAATTAACAGACTACTTCATCAGTCCAAGCCAAGGTGATATAAAGACTAGGGTTATGATGAGAAAATCTCATAACTAGAGGATACATGAATCCTGAAAGTCACCATTGGCTTTCACTGCCATCTATTACCTGATGTTCATCTGTCTCTTGTCATGGTTTGGGGGTAAAATTAATAAGCAAGATAACTTCCAGGCATAAAAGAGAGTGCAGATTGGAGTGAGGATATTCGAAGTAATTTTCAAAGAACATTTCAACCATGAAATTCTATATGGTTCTATGAACATAATCTTAGGGCATGTGTTTAGCTTGCTTGGCCATTTTTATTTAGGATGCTCATTACATTAAGATGCTCATCTTGTGTTAATCTGAAAATTATAAACAGAAAAATATGCACAAGCAAAAGAGTACAATAAAAATTTATTGTGGCCTAGGAAGGCAGTTGATGCAATAAAGAATGAACCCCTCTTTCTCTGTGTTTTGCAATGTTGAACAGTTTATCTACTAAATACAAAGAGCAACTTTAATGTGGAAGAAACAAAAACATCCTTTATTACAACATCAAAACCATACTTAGATCTTTAAAATATGCTCACATCTAGCAGTGAATATGCCAACCTCATGTGAGGAATTTACTTTAAATTCATATACTGAGTATATGAATATACTGAGAATATGAATTTACTCTAAATTCATATACTAAGAAAGAATATTTAGAAATAGAACCATATTTTGAGAGATAACTGCCTGCCATTTAGATACTATAGATTTCACTTGTTTTAAGTATTAATCATTTTGAGTTTTAGCTTTGTAATTTAATGATATTATAGTGACAGGCTTTAAAATAAATAAAGATTTCCCTCATTAGGAAACAAACGACTGAGGGCACCTTGGTGTCACAGTCGGTTGAGCACCTAACTCAGTTTCAGCTCAGGTCATGATTAGGTCAAGACTGATCCCCTGGGATCAATGCTCAGGACAGAGTTTGCTTGAGATTCTCTCTCCCTCTCCCTCTGCCCTCCCCTCTGCATTCTCTCTCTTTCTCTCAATAAACCTTACAAAACAACAAACAAACAAACAACTGAGCTTCCAACAAGACTCAACTGTATCAGGATTAGTAAAACATTAAGACAGGAAAAAAAAAAAAGACTCAACTGTGTCAAAGGAGGAGGTGACCACAGAGGCTCCTGATACCTGTATGAGGATTTCTGAATGCATCTCTTACCCATTTCTTATTTCATTTAATACAGCACAGAATCACTAAGAGAATAGCAAGTGTAGATTCACTTCTCATAGACAAACTGTTTCTGGGAGCTAGTTCTTTCTCATTTACAAAGAACTTATATTCTCCTGATCTGGATCTCTAAAAGCATCTATAATAGTGGCCTTAAGTGAATTCTAGAATGATTGAAAATTTTACTGTAATGAAAATAAAAATCCACTCAATTCTAGTCATTATGCTTGGTTTGCATTTCATTGATTTGTGGATTTGCAGCTTGGGCATTTCAGCAGAGATTGCTTCTATATGCTCTGTTCATGAGCAGCCTTAAGATGACATTTCAGAAAGTTGAAAAAGTCTCCACACGACTAAAAAACTCTTTCAGATGATCCTTTTCTTTGAAGATGGCAGTATTCCCTCTTGGGAATTGCAGAAATGGTATTATTTTTAAATCCTTTTTAATGCTGCAGGATAAATGGCCTGAACCACTGCAATTTATAAATAACTTGTAGCTTGCTTCTCCCTCAACATTCAATAAGTACTTTGGGGGGCTTAATGTATAGCTGGCATTGTGGGGAATACATAAAATATCAAAAATAGAGTTCTTGTTCTCCATAGCTAGATGGGAGGTGGGGCAAGGCGGGGACTAGAGAGATCCACATACATCCGACACTTTCCTTTACTACCTACTCTTCAGTTTCTGGTAAACTCATCCACTCTCAAGAATTTATTTTTATTTTTTTTTACTTTATTTTATTTTTTTAGAGGGGGGAGGGGCAGAGAGAGAAGGAGAAAAGAATCTTAAGCAGGCTGGATCTCATGACCCTGAGATCATGACCTGAGCTGAAACCAAGAGTCAGATGTTTAACCAACTGAGCCACCCAGGTGCCCCAAGAATTTAATTACCATATATAAGTAAACCATTTCCAAATTTGTTCCTTCAGCCCAGATCTCTCATTGGAACTGCAGACTCCTATTTTTTTACCACCTACTCAGCATTTTCTCTTAGATGTTTAATGGGTATCCCAAATATAATATGTTCAAAACAGAATACCTGATTTCACTCTCCTCAACCTGTTCTACATACAGTGTTCCCTGTCATAGTGTATGGCAACTTCAGTCTTCAGTTTACTCAGCCCAATACCTGTAAATTATCCTGACTCCTTTTTTCACTGTCATAGCTCATATACTATGCATCAATAGATTTTTCTGGCTATCTATCTGAAATATATCCTAAATACGATTATTTCTCACCACTCCACCACTATTCACTGGTGAAAGCCACCATTTTCTCTCTTTGTGACTGCTTCCATGGCCCCTTACCTACTCATCATGCTGTAGCTTTTTCCTACTATAATCTATTTGCAACTCAGTAGCCAAATGGATTATTTAAAAATATAAGTCGGATCATATCACAGTCTCCCCAAAACCTTTCATTAGTTTCCAACTTATTCAGTATGAGAATGCATCAAATTCTTATAATTGCCTCTGATGACTTGAATGCTCATTCATACACATACACATCCGCTGCCAGGTCTTAATCTTTATCTCCTAATGACTTCCCCAGTATGAATATTGCAAAGGGGCAAATCAAAAGTCTGAAAAATAAGAGTAACAATTTAAAAGCACATACATGCCAATTTTGTTTAATTTTTTTAAGATTTTTTATTTATTTACTTGACAGAGAGAGACACAGAGATAGAGGGAACACAAGCAGGGGGAGTGGGTGAGGGAGAAGCAGGCTTCCTGCCAAGCAGGGAGCCCAATGTGGGCCTCGATCCCAGGACTCTGGGATCATGACCTGATCCAAAGGCAGATGCTTAACGACTGAGCCACCCAGGTGCCTCCAATTTTGTTTAAATGGATCAGTGAATAAATATTGCATAAGCAGTTAGGAGAGAGACATTATATAAAAACAATAAAAGCAAAAAGTTTTATCAAATGTAGCAAGCACACTATAGTGGGTATGGCTAACTCCACAATTTTTTCACCTATAACCTTGGGCAAGCTATTCGTCTTCTCAGAGCCTCAAATTTGTCCTCAGTGTAAGTAGGGTAGCAACACCTCTTGTACAAGGTTGCCCAGCTAGTATATGTCAAGGTGTTCCCCACTATGTGGACTGCAAACATTAAAACTCAAGTTGGAAGTCCTGCCTAATGGCTTGATATGGAAAAAAACATAAAGGCAATGGCTTCTTCATAATGACAGAAACTTTCTCAGGCAATATATTGCCTAAAACCTACTCTTTCTCTACCAAAATTTAGGGTTATAAAAAAACATATATTTCCCTTAACTCATAACATAGAATAAGTAAGTCAACACTTTTTTTTTTAACCTACTATGGGCTAAGTGGTGGGAAAAATAAGGGGACAGAAAACTATGGTAATAAAGCTCCTGTCTCAAGAATTTAAAATTATGAATATAAAATGGATATTTATGGGATAAGTACTATATGAGAGATACAGAGAAACAGAGAAAGGATGAATAATGGTAAGCTCCAGGAAAGAAAATGTCATGAAATCAGGTAAAAATTTTTTTAAAAAGTATATAAATAAAATATAAATATAAATAATGAAGCTGAAATATTTAAACTGAAAGAGAAAAGCTGGGGTTTGGGGACTAGTGAAAACTAAACTGTTCCTAGAAGGACTTTAAAATTAGATCATTGTGTGAATGGGCATGAGGGCTGGTGAAGAAAGAATATTGGGGAAGAGGTAGCATGTGGTTTCTTGGAAGAGGCTTAGAGATAAGACTGACATACAAATTAAACTAATAATACTGCTTTTGTCACTATGGTGGGTGTCAGTGACAAAAAATCATCTATTAAAATGATAAAATGTACTCATTTCTAGAAATATCAATGTGGGAAGCTCCAAGAAACATTTTTTTTCTTTTTTTTTTTTTAAGATTTTATTTATTTATTTGACAGACAGAGATCACAAGTAGGCAGAGAGAGAGAGAGAGGAAGAAGCAGGCTCCCTGCTGAGTAGAGAGCCCGATGCGGGGCTCAATCCCAGGACCCTGAGCTCATGACCTGAGCCGAAGGCAGAGGCTTTAACCCACTGAGCCACCCAGGTGCCCCACCAAGAAACATTTTTCAATTAAATGTATTCTAAGTTGTAAGATCAAATATCTATTGATTAAAGTGGGCAAGAAAAAGGAAGCAGTCTAAAAATCTTTCAAAGGGAAATGATTAACTTCATTGGAATTCCCTCGTAATCAATAAACATTTACTGTGTACCTACCATTTTCTATGTGCTGAAAATTTAAAGATGACAAAAATAGTTTTTGCTTAAAATTCTCTGCAGCCTTTAGAAAGACTAATAGCAGCTGTGTGTGTGCGTGTGTGTGTGTGTGTGTGTGTGTGTATGTGTACTCCTCAAACATTATATTGTATTTATTATATTAGTTTTGGGAAACAATATATACATTTATATGTAAAAATAGAAAAGAGACTAAAGGACTTGCCTCAATTTTGAAACAATGGTTACCTATGGGAAATGTGGAAAAGATTGCTAATTGTCCTTAAATATCTATTGTCTTCTTTCTTAGTACTACAGCTCCTGAATTATAGCCAGACATAGACTGGCCATAGTATACATTTCCTGGCTAGTCTCCTGAGCTAGTGTGATCATGTGACTAAGTTCTAATCAATGAAAATTAATAGAAGTATAATATGAAGCTTCTGGAAAATGTTAAAGGAAAGATTCTTATTATTTCTGATCCTCTTCATCCCTCCTCTGACTAAAATGTCAATAGAATGGTTGGAGCTCAAACAACTGTCTTAAATCATGAATTGAAAGCTATACTGAGGAGAGCAGAGCAACAAGAGAAAACGAGTCTAATTCCTAATACTGGAAGCTTTATCAGCCTGGGTCTGGTAACTGTAGAACTTCTATGTTGGTGTTTCTCCCAGTGATATTGTGGGCATTTCTTCTACTTATAAGAAGAGAATAGGCAGGTTTTACATATTTTGACCCTTTCAAAACTAGAATGTATTTGTATCATTGCTTTTACAATTTCATGTTCAAATTTACTTTTCTTCTTAGTTTTGCTTTCTTATTTTTTGTTGATGGCAAACTTAATAGCCATTACTGTAGTGTATACATTTTTCTGTTATGTTTTGTTTTTCCATTGGGCCATCTTCCATGTTAAGCTAAATGGACTCATATGGTTAACTTATTTGACAAACTCACATATTTCACTGGAAATCTAAGCTAGAAAATTCTTTTTCCCACATTTTTAATAATTAAAACTTGGAAAATGTTTAACTTTGTAAGTAGTTTACAACAATACTCACTAACTGCTCATGTTTGAGACTTGCCAAGACATTCGTCTTCTTATGTGTCTATCGAGTCTGGGAGACATTTTTACAAACTATGCTATTATAAAACTTTTGGGAATTTTCGAGACTTCTATTCACTTTTTCAAGCAACATAAACATCTTTTTAAAGTTTCAGATGATATGACCAAATAAATATAACAACAGAGGAAAATTTAATACATCATTCTAAATTAAGAAAGTGTGTCTCCCATAAACCAGAAATTGACAGATTTCAGGAAAGCACAGTCCGAAGAAATTTTGGCTTTACAAGGTACCCTGAAAAAATTCTATTAATTGCCCTAATTTGGAAGAGTACACACTGCAGATAAGAGTAAACCATGAGCTCAACAGAAAGCATGACATCTGATTGTCCACTTGTTGTTAAGACTTAGTAGCACTACTGTTATCCCCTGCATGGCTTTTTGGTCTCCAGCAGGTAAGTTAGTACACATTCACATTGTGGTCCAGGGTTCCAAGCACAGCAAGAAAAAAGACACTCTCCATTGTGCACACCTTCCAAGGTTCTATTTGTATCACAATGCTTCTCTCCCACTGAGTGAAACATCACTGGCTAATTCCAGATTAAAAGGATAGGGAAGTAAACTTCACCACCTCAGGGGAAGAGCTGTATATAGTCACATTGCATGGGGGCTTGTATATGGAAATGAGAAGAATTTTGTAGTTGTTTTTTGTAGTTTACCATGCTGATCAGTTAAACTAATAACAGCAAGCAAAAGTGGAGGATTATAAATAGAAATACCTAACAGAACAGGTAAAGATAAATGAGTAAAACTGGATATAAGTACATACGCATAAACTGTGCTTGCATGCTGAGAGCTAAAGTAAATTAGAGATTTCGTGAGCTTTGTAAAGGGGCAGCTGCCTCTCAGATCCATGAAAATGTATTGCTACATATTCTAATTTTCACAAGAAACATAAGTTTGTATTCTGCTATAGAATCTTCTAATTTTTTAAAAAAAAATTTTATTTATTTGAGAAAGCCAGAGAGCCCATGAGTGGAGAGGAGGGGCAGAGGCAGAAACAGACTCCCCACTAAGTAGGCAGCCCAATGTGGGGCTCAATCCCAGGACCCTCAGATCGTGACCTAAGCCAAAGGCAGATGCTTACCGACTGAGCCACCCAGACACCCAAATCTGCTAATTTTGAATTGTAGCTGAATTATTTAAAAGTTCTTTTTATTCTGTAAAATTTATTTTATACACATGGCACAATTAATAAAGTTTACTTAAATAAATTTGTTTCCTGTAAATAGTGAAGGCTTATAGGCAAATTATAAAATATGACAATATATTAGGTACTCCCTAAAACTTTAAATTTCTATAGAAAACAAATAATATCTGAAAAATTACCTGTTCAAAATACAATGAAATTAAATGAATAACAGGATTTTAAAAAACTACAAAGATAAAATTTGAAATCACTTGGAAATTAAAAAGAGTGAACAAAAATAAAAAAGAACAAACTCTCCTGAACTATTTTTGGAGCAAAGAAGAAATAAAAACCAAAAATATAATCTATTTAGAAAATAAAAATAAAGAACTACAAGTAAATTGTTCCCAAAACTTTACTTAAATAAATGTTAGCTTTTAAACTCTACGTAATTATTATATTAAAATAAGGAACCATGCATCCAACTCAATAAATAAAATAATAAAATCTGATGAAAGCTATTCAAGTTTAAATTAAAATAAAGTAAAAATTCATACGTTAAAACTCATAAACTGATTAAAGGGAAAAATCTCAGTTTCTTGAAAAGACCTAAACAAAAATGAACTTCTGGAAATCTGGCTTAATAGAGTGGGATGCATGAATAGATAATATTAAGAAAGAGAAAGTGTTTACACCACAAGTATGAAAAATATTCACAAGTTTAAATAGATAATAAATATTATCTCTATAATAATTAATTTGAAAATCTCAAGAAATGAATCATTGTCAAAGAAAATATCCCATAGTTAAAATGACTCAAAAAAATACTTCTAATTGTATTTCAAATATGCCAAAAATGTATATTGTTTATAAATAAA
Organism: Martes martes; assembly: GCF_963455335.1. Taxonomy (NCBI): domain Eukaryota; kingdom Metazoa; phylum Chordata; class Mammalia; order Carnivora; family Mustelidae; genus Martes; species Martes martes. The sequence continues at coordinate 94,941,461 of NC_137889.1, forward strand.
TTACTAAAGGTTATTACCTATTTTCTTCATTCCTTTCAGGAAAGAATAGGACAAATGATTAAAACATCTTATAAAAGTTATTCAATTACTTTTATAAAGCTAGAATATCCCCCAACAAAATCTAACAATGATACCGCACACAAAAAGTAAACAGTATCTGGGGTACCTGGGTGGCTCAGTTGGTTAAGTGCCAACTCTTGGTTTCAGCTCAGATTATGATCTCATGCATCGTGAGGTCAAGCCCTGCACTGAGCTCAGTGGGGAGTCTGTTTGAGGATTCTCTCCCTGTACCCCTCACCCCTGAGTGCATGCTATCTCTCTCACTCTCTCACCCTCAAATAAATAAATAAATCTTTTTAAAAAATCCAATATCACTTATGAATATGGATATATCCCCAAATCCTAAAATGTATCCTTTCAAATTTGACCCATCAGCATATTAAAATATAATCAAATGTTCTAAAATAAGATTTATTTCAGAAATAGAATAATTATTTAACATAATGAAACTGTATTACTCAAGTTTTAGATTATGAAGAAAAGGGTAAAATGCACATAATTATTATAAAAAATGACTAAAAGTAAATGTCATTTGATATCAAGTTGGGAAAGAGTACAGTAGCCACATGCATTTGAATCTTCCCATGCCTTACCTCCCAAATTATAAAATCACCTAGAGATACAAATAAAATCACATCTGACCACAGAAAATCTCACACAGAGATAATTACATTCTTCAAATTATCTATAAGTAGATGTACATATATTTGACATATATATGTCTATATATAATACAGGTATAGATATATAGATATAATCCTGACAGAGATAACACTGGAGTCCCAGCTGAGGTTGCAAGTCTGTGGGTGAGATGAGAGGAGACGAAACATGTAAATGAGCTCATATGAAAGAAGAAAGCAGAAAACATGCATGAAACAGAGCTGAAATTACCCTCAGAAATAAAAAGTTTAATACCAAGTGTTAATGCATGGAGCACAAACCTAGAACTTAGTAAGCCACAACACTGCCTCTGAGGAAGTGACTAAAAGGTAAGTAATACCCTCAGGGAAGCATTACTTCTGGAGGAGAAGGGAAAATAGAAAAGATGCTCCTCGGAGATGTTTTAATGAAGGTAAAGTAAGGGCAGTAAGTGAGGAAAATTAAGAATCCTGTCAAAACTAAACAGAAACAACACTTACCAACTCCCCCAAAAAACATACTCCAATTAAAGAAACCACATGTTAGTACAAACCACATGTTAGTACACTGACAGAAGGCAGTTCTATTGAACAAGGAACCTTGTCTACAAATTATCCAGAAATTGAAAAATAATTGGAGAAATTCCATTCAAAACTACTCTCAAAAGAAGAGAAAGTATGACTCATATATTTCAGTTTATCAAAGTTCTTCTCACATAGACAACTACAAGAAAAGATAAAATTGTGACATTAAACTCCAAATGAAATTAAATGTCTCAATCATTTGAAGTTCGTTTTTAAAGAAAAATAAGCAGAATCAGAAATTCAAAATTGAACCATTGAGACAGCCAAAATGACAAAGAAATGCAACAACCTCAGAGTATATATTGAAAAACAATGTAAAAGATGAAAATCATAAGACATAAATTACAATTTGCTCAAAGGAGAATAGATTAAATGACATTGAAGTAAAACACATAAAAGAAGAGATTGAAAATGAAATAAAGAACTAAAAAAGTTCAGAGTGATAGGATCAGAATTTTAAAAAAAGTAGGCAAAGAGGGTATACGTACATATTTGAAGTTTCTGAAGAAGAAAAACAACAAAATGAAACAATATTTAAAGGAATATTCTAAGGAAATTTTCCAGGAAAAAAAAGAAAGAAAGAAATTAATTTTAAATATACTTAGGGTTCATAGTAAAGCTGATCCAGGACAGTAGACTCTGAGATATATTTTAGGAACATTATTAGATACAAAAGACAAAGAAAAAATTTTCAAGGCAAAAGGACCAAATTATTTTAAATGGCAAAGAAATTAAACTACTCTCAGATTTCTCAGGAGCAACACACAAAGCAGGCCAATACCGGGGAAGCACTTCCATAAACTCAAAAAAGAAAGGGTAAACCAAGGATTTTATGTCCATCCATGCCCCCCTTCATGGCTATGGGAAAACAACAAAAACAACAACAGGACAGTTTTAAATATACAAGCACTAAGAGAAAAGTGGACACTTGAGCCTCTCCTGATGAAACTACTGGACTACAAGCTTCATTCAACCAAGAAATAATAGAAGACGAATAGGGACTTTTATGTTTAATTGTGGAATTGATACTAAGACAAGCTTAGAAATATGGGTTATGGACGCACAGGTGGCTGAGTCAGTTAAGCATCCACCTTTGGCTCAGGTCATGATCCCGGGGTCCTGAGATCCAACCCCGCCTCAGGCTCCTTGCTCACTGGGGAGCCTGCTTTTCCTTCTGCCTGCTGCTCCCCCTGCTTGTGCTCGCTTTCTCTGACAAATAAATAAATAAAATCTTTTAAAAAAAAAGAAAAAAGTAAAAAAAACATGGGTTAAATAATAATATGAAATCATCATAGGTTCTCAAAATGGAAAGATAGAATTAAATAATGGGAGGAAAGGGGGAAAGTAAGGGAGAAGTAGGATATCATTATTAATAATAACGAAGGCAATAAGTGAAATTCATAGGTTCCATTTAAAACTGAAAATTCAAAGAGTCAAAGGTTAAAGGGGAGAAAGTGAGAGTAAAGAAGCCATAAAATGTACAAATATGAAGCTAACCATTACAATGAAAGTACAAACCTTTTAAAACTAAACGAAGGAAAGTGACAGACACACCACATAGAAAAACACAGTAGATACAAAAAAATTCACACAACAATAAATAGCATGTATATAAATAAAAATAATAACAATAAACAAACAGACTTGCATATATATCAAACACAACATTCTGATAATATATCTTCTCAAGAACATATGAACATTGGCAAAAATCAATCACAGAAAAAAAAATACGATAAAAAAAGAACAAAGAAAGAAAACACCATTGAGTTCCATTCAGGGAATACATTACAAATAAATTTCTCTGATCAAAATACAACAAAACAAGAAAAAAGAAAAGGCTTTCCACCTGAAATAAAGGCTTCTATTAAATAACTCTTGGATGAAAGGAGAAATACAAACATGAATTACAGATCTTTCTTAAGAAAACATTACATATTCAAGTCTATAGAGAATATTTAAGAAGTGATCCATAGTCTTAAAAATCCACATCAATAAAGATGAAAGACCTTAAATAAAAATATTTAATTCCACCTCCAAAAGCTAGAACAAGTACAACAACTTTTAACAGAAGAATATATAAGGAAGATAATAATGGAAGTAAAAGCAGAAAGTGATAAACTAAATAACAGAAAAAATAGTAGATTGAATTAAACAGACAAACACCAAAATTACTCCTAAATATAGTCAGCCATAAGTTTAGTATAAGGCAATGTGGTAATTGCATCTTGTAAAGATGATTCAAGCTTCAATTTAATTTTCAAAAACTGTATTATTCATATCAACTTAGCAAACACTGATGTATTAGACTCTGTTTGAAAGAAGATGACCAGTTGTTTGAGGAATATGAAAATCGTATCTTGAGAAGAGTGATTGCATAAGCAAATTATTTTTAGTCTTAAAATAATATTTCCAATTGTGGAATAAAATAGTATTCTTCAAGTATTTGAAAGATTAAGTAGATCATTTCAGATTTACAATGTGATGTATGAATGACAACACAAAGACACCTAATAGAAGATATACAGAAAAACAGGTATCTGTTCATATATACACAAAGCTTTATATTAATTAGAATATTTCAAATGTAAATTGTTCACCTTGAAAAGATGCAACTCGACTTGTAATAACATTACACAAAATAATGTATGTGGAGCATGTAACATGGCACTAAATATATATAACTATTAAATAAATGTGTGACTATTAATATTATTAATATAATGTCCTTAGCATTATATTCAAGCATAAGTTAAATGATTACTTGTGAGTTATGATCATTTATTTCAGATTAAATTTAGAACCATATTTTGTAACCTAAGTTCATGTCTCTAAGTAAGATTCAGTTATTGTATGGCTTATTAGCCATGCCCCCTTATGATATACATCCATCTCCTTTTCATGATTTGAAGAGATGCACGTCTTTTATCTCCTTTCAAGGAAAATGTTGTGACTGTGTAATTAGAATAGTTTTGAAAAAAGTTATTTATATTCCAGTTTTAGTTCTAGTTCTTCAAAATTCAAATAATCACTTCTTCATTAAACATTTGACATATATTAATATTTTGTAAAATATTGGCCTACTGTAGTAGACTCTTGATTACCTCAGCTAGTGACAAATAGCATAAATATAAACATATTAATAAACCAAGAACCTTATTTTAATTATTGAGGTTATTATTCATTAAGCTATAAGTCTTTTATCGGTGCTATAAGGCTCAGTAAATTTTAATATTACCATTTTCTTTTCATTCTGTAAAAATCTCTCTCTGTCAGGAATGCTGAAAAAATAGAAGAAGAATTTATAAGAACTGAATAATGAGCATCCAGTGGGTGTTCCATCTTTATTTATTCATATATGAAGCAAATTTTTATTGATCATGAATCTATGCCAGGCTAATGTTGTGGATACCAGGAATATGTCAAATAAAAAAAAAAAGTCATAATCTTTACCTTCATGGAGCTTGCAGTCTCTTAGAAAAATCAGACATTGTTCAAAGAATCACACATATTTGTAAAATTACAACTGTCACAACTACTAGAGAAGTGAGGAATATAGGCCTCTGATAGTATACATAACAATTATTATTCTAATCAAAAGGGGTCATACATAGCTACCCTGAGGAAGTATTCATTGAGTCAATTTATGAAAATGAACAAGAATTTACTTGAAGAACTTTCAGGAAGGCCAATCCATTTGGTGGGAATAGCATGTACAAAGACTATGCATCAGGAAGAAGTGCTGGAAAGGAAAATGGCCCAGTGTGTAAATGTTGAGGGAGGTTGAGGATAGACTATCTAAGGATGTATAGGCTATGTTAAAGAGTTTAATCCTTTTCCTAAGAGCAGTACAATCCGTAGAAAACCTTTAAACTGTGACAGGTGATAGTATTAGACTTGCTCTCCAGAAAGATTACTTTGACTGCAATAAGAAGATTAAGAGAAGAAAAATGGTAGATTTCAGGTAGACTCCTAATGAGCCCATAAAAGCAATGGTGAGAGCTGGAAATAGCACAGAAGTGAATAGATATTAGGATTCCCAGGTGGTAGAATCAACAGTGACAGACAGGATAGGAAGCACAAGATGGGAAAATATACTGAGACCACCAAGATTTAAGACTTCTGTGAAAGGATATTCATTGAAGCAGGAGACACTGTTGGAGGACTGGTTAGAATCAAACACGTAAATCTGGTCTTGGCCATGTTAAATCTGAGGTATTTTTGAGACATATGATAGAAGTGTAGTTCATGGGGCACCTGGGTGGCTCAGTGTGTTAAAGCCTCTGCCTTAAGCTCAGGTCATGATCCCAGGGTCCTGGGATCGAGCCCCGCATCGGGCTCCCTGCTCAGCACGGAGCCTGCTTCCCTTCCCCCCTCTCTCTGCCTGCCTCTCTGCCTACTTGTGATCTCTGTCTGTCAAATAAGTAAATAAAATCCTTAAAAAAAAAAAAAAAAAGAAGTGTAGTTCATATATCAGTCTATATTCCAGAGCTCAGATCTGTATCTAGAAATACAAATTTATAAATCTCATGTATGAATGGGGACAATGGAAGTAATGGATATAAATGGAATTGCTTAGGCACAAGATCTCAAATGAGAAAAGTCTGTAAGGCCCAACTCCAGAACATTGCCAATGTGAACTTGAAAAAAAAGAACTGAAAAAGAAGCTTATATCATGTCATGAAATCCAAGGAAAAGAGTGTTTTTGATGGAGATAACAGTCATCACTGTCAAATATCAAGAAATCTAAACAGATGAGCACTAAGTTGTGTCCACTTGACTCAGCAATACAAAAGTTATGAAGTGCTGTGTCCATTGAATAATAGAATACTTAACAATATGGGTACAAGAGAATCTTCCCGGACTTACTAGGAGGTTTGGAAATAGAGACAAATCTTTAGAGAGAGTTGTGAAAAGGGGAAGAGGAAAGGGCAATCAGAATCAGAAGTTATGGAGAAGAGGACAGGCTTTTCTGTTTTCATTTTTGTTCTAATGTAAAGGAGTTACAGAATCTTTTCACAGGAAATTTACAGTTGACAGGATGATGTTTAATACATAAAAGACAGGAGATTAAATAATTGAAAGAGGGAATTTTATTGGTAAGTTTACTGATGGAGGGACAGTTTTGGGAAGGAAGACAGCTCATCCATTGTAAACAGAGTTTAAATAGATGGATTGGGTGTGGGATATAAGTTTAGAGATAGAAATAAGCCTGAATTTTAATCTGATCTCTTCTATGTCCCCTATAAAATAGCAGTGAAGGTCATCTTCCAAGAGTTGGGGCAGGGAGTACTGAGAAGATTAAAGGTTTCATGAGGGTAAGGATTTGAAAAGCAGAAACTGGACAAGTAAATAGAAATGTATGCATAAATAGACAGATAAATAAATGATAAGGAAGGAAATGAAAAAAGGAAGGAAGGAAGAAAGGGGGGAGGGGAGGGTGAAGGGACAGAGTGGGGAAAGAAGGAAAGAAGTATGGAAGGAAAGAAGGAAAGAAAGGGAGAGGGAAGGAAGAGGAAGGCAGGAAGGGGGAAGGAAGGCAGAAAGAAAGAAAGAAAGAAAGAAAGAAAGAAAGAAAGAAAGAAAGAAAGAAAGAAAGAAAGAAAGAAAGAAAGAAGAAAGGAAGAAAGGCAGTGAAGGAGGGAGGGAGGGCAGGAATGATCATTTGTTTCTGATTATTTTTGGTATTTTGGTAATGTTCAAGAAGTTTTTGGGCCATCTTTATGAATCTGTGGTTCTTGGCTTTTTTTTTTCCTGCTCCAGTAAAACTTCTTTCATACAAGTAAGGACTATCACATATTTATATCAAGCCAAATGATCTACTGTATTACTGATTTTGGAGAAGAGGGTGAGGTACTTCCTTAGGAAGATGTATCCAAATCTCAGAGATAGGAAAATGTGTGCATATATGTATGCTGTGTCTGTACATAAAAGTATTTGTATATTTACTTGTAATAAGTTATGTATATTTACATGTAATAAGGCCATTAAATAATTCCAATATACCCTCTAGAAGGAGACAGAGAATTTCTCCTTAAAAACAGGATAGCCAAGTGTTAAAAGTGGACCAGAATTTAGGAAGCTTTCCATAGGAAAATGATATATTTTAGCACATGCAATATAATCAGTTTCCTTTTCCAAAGAGAAAGCACACATTATTCCCTAGATGTCTTTTTTCCATTATAGAAATTCATTCATGATACTTATAAGTATCTATTAGTAGAATTAGTATATGAATATTCCAATTTACAATCATTTAAGTGTTAAACATTTAATTATTTATCAGCAAAATATTGATGAACATTTACAAGTATTCCATCAACTTGTCTGTAAGTCATTCTTTAGGGGAAATTTTCTGATTTTAATTCAGTCATAAAATGCTTTGGGTCACTAGTGCATCAATTACTAAATTACTGATCCATAGTACTATAATGTCCTGAAAAGTAAACACAACTTCTGAAAGCCTAATTGAATCTTGGAGAGATATTTATTCACCACTGAATTAAGATAAACAAGTCAACTCACAATAATCACACTAAACTTACATACATTCATTTCACAAATGGATAAAATGAAGTTCAGAAAAGACAGAACTAGAGAGATAAGGATCCAAGGTGGATTTTCAACCTGAAAAGACCTAATTCCTAATATCTAGCTACAGAAAATAAATACATGAGTTTGAAAGCAATAACAATTATTTCTCTGAAAGTTCATTTTAATGTAATTTTATTGAGTTTAATACCTCTCCATTAATAATTATAAACTCACAGTGTTTATACTAATATGGCCTTGTTGCAATGTAAATAGTGTAATTTTAAAAACCCACAAAATTTTAGACTCTTTTAAGGTAAAGATTGTCCTAAAACTAGTTATCTTAACCACCTACTATCTGGGTTACTTGGAAAACAAAGGAGTTTTTGCAGTGCATCAGTGGTTACGAGCACAGGTTTGGGAGTAAGAAAAACCAAGCTTTAGTACTGGATTATGTGCTTATTAGCCTAACTAAATGAGTTACTTAATTCTCGTAGTTTCCCCATCTATGAAGTGGAGGGGAAAACACATAATTCATGATGTATTGTAAGGATTAGATAGGAAAATTTATTTAACTACTTAGTGCTGGGCCTCACAGCAAATATATATGGGCTGACATATACGTATAAATGTAGTTATATACACACATACAAACACACATGAAGTTTAAATTTAGCTTAGAATAGCTTTGAGGCCATTATTACTTTAGAGACTAGATTTATTTGAACCGGTTTAGCTTTCCATTAGGTATGTTACTTTTCATGTTTTTGTGTTTTTGTTTTTGCTTGTTTGTTTTGGTCTCCAAAAAACAAAAAAACAAAAAAAACAGAAAAACAAAAAACCAGTTTCTATACTCCTTCATAAAACAATGCAAAGGAAAGAAAAATACTGACAAAATGTTCAACAAACAATTACTATTGTCTGTATTTATCTGGAAGGAGCTTCCCACAGCTTTAATCACAGCCATGGATCATTATTTCAAACCAAGTACGTCTTTTAGGTATTTAAATGCGTGTTCTCGTATCAAGGAATTGAAATGTAATCCATTTGTTCTGTGATCTCACTGCAATTCTGCTAAATGTTTCAAATAAGTAAAACAGCATGTATTGTAGTTTTGAGTGCTATCACCGAATCGAAAGAGATACAAATTAAAAAGAAGGGTTGTTACTCCAAGAAAAATTAGGTCTTCTTAATCTTTAATTTTTCATTAAAACATTTCTGAGGTTTATACAATAAAATTATGGTAGAGACTTCCAGCAAATGACATTATAGCTTCGAGCTATATGAAAGTTCTAACAAACTGTAATATATTTAGAGCTTAATAATATAAATTCTGGGGGTGCCTTGGTGGCTCAGTTGGTTATGCATCTGCCTTCAGCTCAGGTCATGACCCCAAGGTCCTGGGGTCATGCTTCTTGCTCAGTGGACAGCCTGCTTGTCCCTCTCCCTCTGCCTGCTGTTCCCCCTGTTTGTACTCTCTCTCTCTCTTTCTGTGTCAAATAAATAAATAAAATCTTTAAAAAGTATATATACTTCTAATGCAGAGAATATATATATATGTAGAGAGAGATAATATATATATATAATATATGTACACTTCTGATGCAAAGAAATCTAAACCAAGAGTAAAATGCTATGTTGAGGGAGTTTTTTAATTTACCTGCTTAATAATTTACATGTTAAGAACATAATTAAATATCTTGGGAGAATTTTCTCAGAAAGAATTCTTTAGCATACGTTTTGCCTTTGCTACTGTGCTAATGATGGCTTTGATAAAATGACCCAAGGAAAAAAGACAGTTTCCTTCAGGTATTATCTGTGTCTGAAATATTCTTCACTGATTTCACATGCACTCATAACATGAACAAGGTAATTTTTTCTGACTCTGGTAGGGCAAGATTTGCAGTGAGAAATGCAAAATTTACACAGAGTTTGCCTCTAAGAAATCTCTGCAGTGTTTTTCAGTTTATATAAAAAGACTAAAGAGATTGCCGGAGGCATCTGTTTTCTTTTCCTTAAGGCAGGCTCAAGCACCACAAATCAAATTGTTTTTCACATTGTTCATTTAATATTTTCTCTTTCAATTTCTCAGAGAGCCGACATAGGGATTTCTGCTTTAACCATCACCCCGGATCGTGAGAATGTGGTGGACTTTACAACACGCTATATGGACTACTCAGTGGGAGTACTACTTCGAAGGGCTGAAAAGACAGTGGACATGTTTGCCTGTCTTGCACCATTTGATCTGTCTCTATGGGCTTGCATCGCTGGTACTGTTCTTCTGGTGGGTCTTCTGGTCTATCTCCTGAATTGGCTTAATCCTCCACGATTACAAATGGGATCAATGACTTCTACTACTCTGTACAACTCCATGTGGTTTGTGTATGGATCCTTTGTACAGCAAGGTAAGGAGAAAAAATGCTTTTTAGTCTGAAAAAGGAATATGTTTCAAATGCCATGAATCAGTTAAGAATGTTCTGTATCTGACATCAATAAGTGTTCTAAAGGGTCTTCATAGCAATGCTCAGAAAAGAATATTTCCTACCCTTTCCTAGAGGATCTCAAACACAGCAGGTTGTCCACAAAAATGGTTCATTATCTTTTGATGTATGTTCAATTTCATCAACAAAGCCAAAAATGAATGTCAGAGGTAAGGTTAACAAGAAACTCAAGATCAGATTTCCCCTCCTCCTCCACTAATTTTTTTTTTCCTTTCTCTGACATTCTGAGAAATAGCCTTATTGGGATGAAATAGCTTACTACCAGAACAGACACTGTTTAATTATTTACATATGTAAGACATGTTGGGACTGGTTCTTTGTTCAAAGACATTATTTAATGTATTAAAAATATTCAGTGACAGTGAAAAACTTTGATTAATTTAAGATGCTGATAACAAATATTATCTTTCATCTCTTTTTTTAAGATTTTCTTTATTTATTTGACAGACAGAGATCACAAGTAGGCAGAGAGGCAGGCAGAGAGAGAGGAGGGGAAGCAGGCTCCCTGCTGAGTAGAGAGCCCAATGTGGGGCTCAATCCCAAGACCCTGGGATCATGACCTAAGCCAAAGGCAGAGGCTTTAACCCACTGAGCCACCCAGACACCCCTTATCTTTCATCTTAATAGTTAATTAATCTTTACCAATGATTTAACTTATAACTTCATTGCATTCTAAAGAATGTCTTTGTTTTGTTATTCAATATTTAATCTGCCCTATTCTTTAAAGTTGTCTAGTTAATTCTATGACTCTCACCATTTTAGAATAGAATAATACTTACTAAACTCCTTTTTTGATACTATTGTCATTACACAGAATGAAATAATAAAATACTTAGGGGATCGATAGTTTCTTACAAACCTATCACATATATTAAAGAGGAGAAACACGTGTCACAATGAAGATACATGACACTTTTGCATTAATATTTATAAATTTCAATAACATCTTTTTTATTCACACTTGCTATTAGATCTTTCATTAAACTTGAGTAATTGTTCTCAACTGCAAACTCCTGATTGAGACCACTGGTCCAGAGAGGGCCTAGGACAGAGCTCTAAGAAAAGGAATGGGTTAGAGGAGCTTTCAGTGGCGACTGATCAGGAGTAATGAGAAAGACCCAAGTATCTTGTATAGCATGTAGTGGTATACATACCAAATAAAGACAATATTTAAGGATAGCACGTTTGGCCAACTACATTAAACATTTCAAGAAATCAAGTAAAAGTAAGACTTGAAAGATACTTACTGGATTTAGCAATAAACTTGTTATTGGGAGTATTCCAGTGACTGTAGCTGCTGCATCACCAGATCCTCCAAAACCTACCGATTCTGTGGGTCAGAAGTTTAGACAAGACATAGAAAGGATGGTTTGTCTTTACTCAGTGATGTCTGAGGACTCAACTAGACAACTCAGAGTCTGAAAATGAACTAATCTGAAGGCTTGTCCATTTCAGTTACATGTCTGGTAACTGATGCTGGCTGAGGGCTGGTAGCTTCAGTTTTCTTATATGGTCTCTCTTCATGGAATAGTGTGGCCCTTCTCACAGAATGGTAGTTAATTTCTCCATAAAGAGCATTCCAGAAAGAGAAAAAAAAAAGAGTCAATGAAACAGAAAAAAATGTTACAGTTCAGGTTGGGGATCACAAACTTGTATGATGGTGTGAGTTCCCCTGGTAGGGAACATCCTGGTTGTGCCCGTCTCATGACTTTGTTATAAGAATTCAAAGAGGTAAAATTATGAAGTTCTTAGATAAAATAACTCATATAAGGGTCACATAATTGCTTACCAGATAAGTAAAAAATAAAAACAAATCAGACTCAGCTATGGATAGTTAGGCACATGGAAAAAGTATAACAAAGCAAATAATTTTAGATTATTGGCAAGATAATGGTTAAAATGGTAGCTCGTAGGGTACATGAAGCAATAAAAAAATAGAAAGACTAATAATGAGAATTCAAGAAGGGTAAGATGGGAGAGTAATAGAGTGGTAGTGGGAGAGAATAGAGTTCTTGAGGAGGTCAAAGAACAAAAGTGGAAATATCAGTGTGAAGGAGTTGGAAGTTTGTATTTATGGATTCCTGAAGTTAAGTGCTGGTGAGGGACTTCAAAGCTGATCAAGGAACTGAGAGCCCAGAGGATTAGATGAACCATCTGCAATGATAGCTCAGATTGGAGAGAAAGAAAATGAGCCAGGTGCCGAAGTCGACAATAAATGAGGAGAAAGAGCTAGGAGATGCTGATAGATATGAGCACTGTCTAAAAATAAATGTTGGTATAGTTAGATATAATTAACCTTTGTTTTCACCTTACTTCTTCCCAATCCACCCAATTTTCTGTACGTAGTTTTAATAACCACCAATATTCAGTTGACCACCAAATCTACATCACCCATTCTTTAATTTTTGTTTTATATATCCAACTGCTCACTAGACCACTCTCTGGATATAGCAAAAGCACCATGATTTCCAACATGCCAAACATTGAATTTATTTTACACTTTAAAGCTTTGTAGCTTCACATATTCTTTATTCCAGCTGATGCATTGCCAGCCACTCAGATACACAGGTTAGAATCTTTGAAAACAGTTTTGGTTTCGTCTTCCTTCTATCCCTTATATCCAACCATAATCAAGCCCTATGAGTTTTACCTTCTAAATATTTCTAGAAGTGGAAAGCTTGTCTCACCTAGAAAGATAAGCCTACACTGTTACCTAGACTAGGCCTACTTCATTTCTCATCTGAACTACAGGAATCTTGTTAACAGGTCTTTCTTTTTTCAGTTTTGTCCCCTGCAAACATATGTTCCGCATACTTGCATATATATTCAAGTTATTTCTATCAGGGAGAGCTAAACACATAATTCCCATTCTTTAAATATTTTCTTGGCTCCTCAATGCTCACAGTTTAAAAGTCTGAGTTATTTGGAACAGGAACAGTATTCTACCATTGGGCTCCTGTCCCGGGCTCAATTCTCATTTCTTACCACCCATGCCTCACATTTAATCGTTCATTTACTCCAAATGACTTTTGTCCTTGAACACAAGACTGTGTCATGACTCTTTGCCATTGCTTCTGTTCCTTTCAGTTCCGGAAATGCCTTTATTACTAACCTGCTTAATCTTTATTCTTACTCTTTGCTTTCATATGGTAACTTACTATGCAACCTCTATTTCTTGTTTTGAACTCACTTCTTTTAGGAAATATTTGCTGGGGTTAGGAACCATCTTCTAAACTTCTGAAGATATATTTATTATAACACTTATAAACTATTATGTAATTGCCTTTTCTTCATTTGTCTCCATCTGAGTCCTTTGAGCATAAAACAGTGTCTTATCTTTACAGTTCCTTTGCCTATAGCTCAGTGTCTTGTACATATTAAGTGCTTGATAAATACAAACTGATCAACTAAATGAATAAATATATATATTTTAATAAATATATATATATTATATTTATATTATATATATATTAAATATATATATATTTAATAAATATATATATTATATAATGTGTTCCCCAATGATCTAAATCCACTAAACCTAACAGGAAATTACTCAGAATGTCTCTACTGGTGTATTTTATTAATTAGATAAGATGAGGAACTTATAAATAAGGTATCCAATTTGCTGGACCTTTATTTCTTAGGATGTTGACATGCTTTCTGAACTCTGCCTCCAGGTAGCCAAACTAATTTTGGGGACACATCCAAGAGAAAAAGATAAGTAAAATTACCCATATGGTTAGCATGATTTTCTAGTTATGTAAACATGACACAGATATCAAAAGTTATAAATACGTTAAGCTTTTCCATCCCAACTGAGCCTTTAAATGAATTGTACAGCCTGTAGGTTGATTGTACATTAATACAAATTTCTAGTGATGGATAATGCGGAATTGCATATGGTTAACTACTTCATCTCTGAAATGTTGCCATTCTTCCTAACAATGAAAAGGGCAATTCGCTAAAAGACACAGAAAGCAACTTTACATTTTGATTAAAAATAAATTAAGAAAAAGCTCCTAAACTCTATGAAAAAAAGAATCAGTCAATGACAGTGTCCATGGACAGACAATGAAGTTAAAATTAGTGATAATTTTCAACAAAAATATAGTCTTTTTAAGAAGTACAGCTGTTATTCGGATTACAGTCTTTACTGAGTCACTAGATCAGATTGAATAGGGATAAAAAGCATTTCATGTATTATCTGAAAAAACATGTATTTCTGAAAAACAGTTTAGGGACAGCTAAAAGAAAATTGTTAAATATATGCCAGTTGTTTACTAATTCTGATTTTTAAAAAAAGTCTGTAACTTCAAAGCATTCTGGAAAAATAGCTCAGGGAATCCAACTGTGCAAAAGCAGTATGGCCCATTATAGAGATAAACTTAGTACATCTGTTTGGCTGAAACATTAAAGCTTGTGAATTAGATAGTTAAATGCATGAATGAGAGACCAATTTTATGCAAGTTTTGTTGTCATTTTATATCCTCCTTTATTCCCATGTCTACATGCATTTCTCTGCAATCAACATACTTAAACAACTAGGGTTTGATTTTTTGAAGATCCCTTATGTTTTGTTTATGTGCAGTGATTCTTAATATCATCTGGGCCTGGGGGTGGGAGGCCTCTATGACTTTTTCACACATATGGTTGAATACAATTTGTTTGCTGTTTACTTGCAAAAGGAAATTTCAGAGTTTGCCTCAGCTGCTTTTGTCTGATTGTAGAATGTACAAATATTTATAATCATGTAAAATATTTAAAGTTATTACATATGTTCATTTACCAGCAAGCATTTATTAAGTACCAGCTATATGGCAAGAATAGGAAGAAGAAAAGGAAAACAAGGAATAACTACATTTACTGGTTTACTTACTGTTTCTTGGGCATGCTGTATGTCATGCCCAACTTAGATGTTTTGAGTGTGGTCATAAATAAGAAAGATACAGTTCTTGCAGGCTTGGAACCATCTAAATGGGCCATAGCCAAATGGGACCAAAAAAAAACCCTTCCGATGAGAAGAGCAGACAGAATTATTGGAAAGAATCAGGAAAGATATTCCTTTGAAGCTTTCTTAAAGATCAAATAGCTCCACAGATGCCAGTGTTGAATAAAAAGGGGGCCTTTAGGAATAGTAGAAGATAACCTGATGGCTGCTGCTCAAGAGTTAACAGGAGAGGCATCGCGCAGTCTTTGAGATCCCAGGACAATTTTTGGAAGAAAATAAAGAGCTCTTTCCACTGCCAGATGGATTGCAGTGTTACAAGAATCACAACTTTCTCATTTCCACACACACAAAAAGGAATCAGACATTCTTCTCTATCAAACTAGGCAACTAAGGAGATTGTTGATGAGAGAGCATCTCTTTAAAACATTGCATAGGAGAATAACTCAAAAAGACATCCATTTTTATAGTGTAGATATCAAATATACGAAATTTATCAATGTCCTAGTCGCAAAACCCCAAAGGATTCAAATCTTGTAATGCAGTAGCTAAATCCATTCCTTTGTAATGTTATCTGATAGTTCACATTCAATTTGAATATAACAAAAATGATATTGGCTAACTCTTGTTTACTGACCCTAATGAACGCAGGGAAAATGAGAGTAATTCCCAGTGACAGGCTAACTGGACTACAGAGACAAATTTCCTTCTACTTTCTGTTCTTACAGATATTAAGTCAAAAAAAGTTCTCTTTAATTGTTATTTAGGTTCAAAAAACATCTCTGTTGTTGCTAATTATGATTGGCAGTCCTTAACAAAGGGAGCGCCAAGCATTCTGAGAACTGTCACATCCACTTGAGAATTTCCCCATGCTGATTTAGAACATGACAAGGTGCTCATTTTCTTTCATTTTATCACCAGAACTCACGACCAAAGGAAAAAAAAAAAAATAGTTGAGCTTTCACGTTCTCAGATACTATTCTAAGTCTGTCCTTATGAATGTGGGGAATGAGTAATTTGTGTGATAGAAAACAATGCGGGGATGCTAAGATGGGAATCCATTGGTTTACATTTCCAATGAACTGTAATGAGCTGCTAAGCAATGATTCCATGAATTATAAGTATGTAATATGCCCCTGAATTTCATTTATTTTAATACCAGCTCTTCATGATTTGAGCCGGAAAATCCTTTCTCATGCTAAACTGGGCTTTTGAAGAGTTGAAAGTCATCAAGGCATATGAGGCAAAAAAATCAGATTTCTGCTCATAATATGCTTACCGAGCAAGAACTGGTGAAAACATTTTCTCGACTACTTTGAACTCCTTAAGAATGCATACATAATTAAAAGTGTTATTTTAGTATTTAAGAAAACAAAGGAGTGGTTTCCCGAGAGCCATTAAAAAAAAAACCAACATTGAAAAGTGATTTTAAGATACTCTGAGTTGGGTTTTTATTCTTCCCCAAGTCCTATTAAAAAAAAAACAAAAACAGTTTTAAAAAATCTAAATTTAGGGGCTCCTGAGTGGCTCCGTCATTAACGTCTGCCTTTGGCTCAGGTCATGATCTCAGGGTCCTGGGGTGGAGCCCCACATCGGGCTCCCTGCTCAGCCAGAAACCAGATTCTCCTCTCACTAGCCCTGCTTGTGTTCCCTCTCTCGCTGTGTCTCTCTCTGTCAAATAAATAAATAAAATCTTTTAAAAAATCTAAATTTAAGTGATGGAAAAGGAGGCATCACGGGTCCTTTAAAATAGCATTGATATATCATGGTAGTACTCAGTACTTACAGTACAATGTTACAAAACCCCTCAGCTTAAGTAACAGGAATAGGGTCAGACATCACCCAAGATAAATTTATTCTAAAGATCATTTAGGATTGATCCAAGTTAAACTATTGGGATCAAAAGACTATAGGTGGTAATAGAGACCATCAGTTTAGAATATAAATTTGGAAATTCAATTTTTGTTTGACCTGAATCCATTTTTCTCCCTTCACCTATAAATACGTATTTAAAAGTTTAACAATGACGGTTGACCTAGCACTAAGATGCATACTCATAAGATAACTATAATCTCTGGCTTACAAAATTGATTAGTAATAAAGTCCTGTGATACTTTTGTTAAATACCCTTGAATGTGGCATAGACTTTAATTTTTCACAATTTTAAGGCAGAGAAATTACAATGTATAGTATAATATATAAATTCACATCACATATCTCATCATATATAATAGCGTCCCTTATTTGTAAGCTACATTTCTTGATGACAATCGTTCGTCTTTATATTAAGATTTAACAAAACACCGATGCATGACCCATATGTCCACGCCGTGGACACATAAAATTGCTCTTTGATTTGTGGCCATGACTAAAATTTATAGAGTCTCTTTATATTTACAGCTCTGTCTCTTTGACTCTAAATTAGCAATCCATTTGGGGCAGCTACGTAGTTTGTCCTGTCTGCTGCACTTGTTTCCTAGCACTTAATGTTTATATCCACGTACTTTATAGTACTTTAGCATGTACTTACAGAATTTCTTCTGCCTTTATGATTTCAAATTCTTTTTTCTCCAGCAAACATCTGTTTAGTTATTAAATAAGAATTATTTATCTAGTCATGAGGGTGAGGAGGACCGCATGGTGTCTGTCTACATGGAGCTTTCAACGTACAAGAGAAACAAACTGGTAAACACATAGCTCCATCACAGAATCATAATTATCATGTTGAGGAAACCATGAGTCAGGATGAGCTTAGAGTTTACAGACATGCTGCTATTTGACGCATTGTAATTAGGTCAAATACATACAAAGTCACGACCTATCAAAATGAGGAACACAGACTTGGAACCTATTTTTTACCTAGTGACAATGGAAGAAATGAATTGTCCAATCAACTCACTCTATCTTTGCTTTCTGATCTATAAAATAAAGTGCTAGATTATTTTAAAATTTTCTTTCAGCTCTAACATTGTAGAATTCTATCATCAATATCTAATTTAAGAACTATTTTCATATCTTTGTGTTTCTTTGAGATACAGCTCAGTTTTAAATCCTGTATCTACCATTACTAGCTATATGACATTGGACAAGTTGCTTAACCTCTAGGTGCCTCAGTTCCCTGAATAATAATTGCCTGCTTCATCAGGTGTTTGAAAAATTGATCCCTCATGGATATAAAACACTTAAAACTGTGTGCATGACAAAATAGGCACTCAACATTATAATTACCTCAACATTTTTGCAGGCCGCAGCAAGAGATAGAATCAACCACATTGTTTAAAACTTTATACACTCATAATTACCTCACAGAAAATAAGCTTTATTTTAAAGAAACATTGTAATTAGGCATAAGAAAATATATTAGGAAAACTAGTCTAGCTGATGAAAATGCTTATAGTAAAAACCATATACTAAAAAATTCAGAATAACTTTGTCATTCAGCTAGATGTGAAAAACTAAAAGCATTTTTTCCCATGTAAGTACATCATCATCACAAATATTGTGATAAACTGTGGCACAGCAGGGCCCAAGATGCAACAAATAATGAACTCAGACTGAATGGAATTACGTTTTGATTCAGGATGCTTCTAATTTATATAGTAAGTCCTTAAAAAGATTGAATAATTTTAGGCGATTAATCTATAAGGACTGTGTAAATATGTTTTATTTTTGGAATTATGTTTTGAAATCTGTAACTAAGGTAGAACAAAATTGAGTATGAACATCATATAGAAGGCTAATTTTCCTAAACTAATCAATGCTCACAAACGGCCATTGATGGCAGCTTAGAACCATTTGGATCCTTTCCAGAATTGAAATGATGATGATGATGATGGTACTTCAGTTTTTGCTTATTACACTCACAAGGCCAGTATTGAAACTTAGAATATTTAATAATTTTTGAAGCATAATTGGCATATATTACATTAGTTTCAAGTATACAACATAATGATTTGATATTTGTACATATTATGAAATGATCACCACAATGAATCTAATAAGCACATGTAGTTACAGAATTTTTTATGATGAGAACTTTTAAGATTTACTCACAGCAACTTTCAAATACGTAATGTGGTATTATTGACAGTAGTCACTATGCTGTACATTACATCCCTGTGACTTACTTATTTTATAACTGGAAGTTTGTACCTTTTGCTTCCTTTCACCCATTTGGCCTTCACTGCCTCTGGCAATCACCAATCTGTCCCCTGTGTCTGTGTGCTCAGTTTTTTTCATCTGTTTTGCTTTTTGGAGTCCACATGTAAGTGAGAGCATATGGTATTTGCCTTTCTCTGTCTGACTTATCTCACTTAGCATATGCCCTCAAGTTCTGTCCATGTTGTTGCAAATGGCAAGATTTCATTTTCTTCCATGACTGAATAATATTACGTGATATACACTGAAATATTATTCAGACTTGGAAAAGAATGAAAAAATTTATATGCATATATAACATGTATGACTATATATAACATATTTCTTCACTCATTCATCAATCTTAATGGACACTCAGGTTGCTTTTATTCTTTTGTTTTTGCTTTTGTTTTAAAATATTTTATTTATTTGACAGAAAGAGACACAGCGAGAGAGGGAACACAAGCAGAGAGAGTAGGACAGGGGAAGCAGGCTTCCTGCCAAGCAGGGAGCCTGATATGGGGCTCCATCCCAGGATCCTGGGATCACAACCTGAGCAGAAAGCAAATGCTTAATGACTGAGCCACCCAGGCGCCCCTTAGCTATTGTAAATAATGCTGCAAGGAGTAGGGGAATACAAATATCTTTCCAAGTTAGTGTTTTCATTTTCTTTGGTTAAATACCCAGAAGTGGAATTGCTGGAGTGTATGGTAATTTTGTTTTTAATTTTTTGAAGAAGGTCCATATTGTTTTCCAGAGCATCTGCCCCGGTTTGCATTCCTCCCAACAGTGCTCAAGGGTTCCCTCCCTCCACATCCTTGCTAGCACTTGTTAATTTTTGTCTTTTTTATTAAAAAGATAATAATAGCTATTCTAATAGGTGTGAGGCGATAGTTCATTGCGGTTTTAATTTGCATCTCCCTGATGATTAGTGATATTGAACATCATGTGTCTTCTTTGGAAAAATGTCTATTTGGATCCTTTGCCCAACTTTTACTCAGACTTTTTTTTTTTTTTTTTTTTTTTTTTGCTATTGAGTTGTATGAGTTTTTTATATATTTTGGATATTAGCCCCTTAGCAGATATATGATTTGCAGCTATGTTCTCCCACTTGATACATTGCCTTTTCATTTTGTTGGTGTTTTCCTTTGCTGTGCAGAAGCTTTTTAGTTCAACATAGTCCCACTTGTTTACTTTGACTTTTGTTGCCTTTGTTTTTGGTGTCAAATCCAAAAAAAAATCATTGCCAAGAGCAATGTCAAGAAGTTTACCACCTATGTTTTCTTCCAGGAGTTTTATGGATTCAGGTCTTACATTCAAGTCTTTAATCCATTTTGAGTTAATTTTTGTCTATGGTATAAGGTAATGGTCCAGTTTCATTCTTTTGCAATATCAATAACTATTTGGTTGTTTAATATATTGATAAAACTAAAAGCAATCTTATCTCTTATAAATAACTATAACCTATATTAAATATTATGCTAAAATTTTAAATTCATTGATGGAATTCCTTTAAACTTAAGAATTGCTAAACTGTAGTTTCATCATTAACATACATGCAATGTTTATATGTACTTTTGAAATACAATATAATGCACAGGAAAGTTATAAATAATATAGTTAAGTATATGTACCCTTTAGTTTATATTATTGCAGCACTGGAATATATAACATCAGATTTAAGGTTAATTTTAAGATGAAAACAATTTCCAAGTAACCAGTAAAATTTGTGACTTCCATCTGATAAAATCAAAGCACGTAATAGTATTGTGAGTTAAATTTGTAGGTTAAAGCAAAGAATATGCCATGTTAGTATTCACAAGGTTGATTCTAAATGAAACTGTCTTTGATATTATTTGATCAATATTACTAATCTAAAAATAAATTATATTATTAAAATTATTGAAAAAAAATAAAAGATATTTGGAGGCTTTTCCAAAAATTATTTTAATAGTTCCTGCTGAGAGAAGTTACTAAGTTCCTAAAGCAACAATCATTTGTGGCCTAAAATCGAATTTTTTGAGAAGTCTTTATTTTAAGCAGAGGTGATTGTGATATTTTTGGCTTTGAAATTTTGAGATATTATGATTTCACATAATTATCTACAAAGTCATGAGGAATTGTTGACAGTTTTCTCTTCTACCTTAGATCCTTTTCTATCTGATGGTCTCTCCTTTCCTTCTAAATATAAAGTAACTTTGCTATATCAGCAGGGCTGTGGCAAGCACTACATTTCTGTACTATTGCTATACTACTCTCAGAGTCAAGGCCACTTAGTCCTCAGTCCTCTGCCTTACATCACCACCCAAGGAGTACTATAATCCTCTAGAAATGCATTGCCTGGAGTGTGGCACTGCTTAATAAATCACTTCATCTTATTTATCTTTCTCTTGACATATATCTAGCAGCAGGAACCATTATGCTGTGACAATGTTAAGTTCTATTGACATTTTCTCTTAATTAACTACACCACTGGCCACCAACTTAATACTGGGAATAAACTTCCTTTATTTAATGTTATCTTGAACAAAGGAAGTCTTAAGTTTGTCATGTATTCATTGTCTTAACAGATATCAAAATATCTTTATTTTTTCAGACAAGCTTATTCTGCTGAGAAAATAAGAAAAATTTGTATGTAAAATTCATGTTGCACTATTTCTTAATTAGACAAATGATCAATTAAACAAGTGCATTTTTCCATTAGATATCTTAATGAATATATGAGAGCTCTATTATATACGCCTGAATTCCTCTGTGATACCACTTCCTCGATCAATGGACTTTTATGCACATTTTTATAAATTCGAAGAAACATTTCTTTTGGGGTTAAAACATGTTTTACATACTTTAAATCTAAATGTTTGGGGTCTAAATTATAAGTCACTTATTTATTCAACATTATTGAATGTCTACAATGTGACAGACACTCCTCAAGCTCCTGGAGATACCTTCCTGAGAAAAACAAAGATTCAGGCTTTTTTTTTTTTTTTAAAGATTTTACTTATTTATTTGACACAGAGAAAGAAATCACAAGTAGGCAGAGAGGCAGGGAGAGACAGAGGGGGAAGCAGGCTCCCTGCTGAGCAGAGAGCCCGATGCAGGGCTCGATCCCAGTACCCTGAGATCATGACCTGAGCCGAGGGCAGAGGCTTAAACCATTGAGCCACCCAGGTGCCCCAGATTCAGGCTTTTATGGAGCTGTTATTCTAGTGAAGAGAGGCAGGTAAAAAACAATAGGCTAAATACATACATACGTACATAAATAAGTAAATGACACAGTATATCAGAACTCAAATACTAAAAAAAAGTAGCTCAGAGGGAAGGGAATTTGAAGTATATATGGAAAGGTCACAATTTTCGATAGGTTCAGTAGGTTCATTTAAGTAAGCCTCTAAGCATTTGAGATTAGAGCAAGGATCTGGAGGATGGGAAGGAATGTGCTGTAGAGATATTGAGGCGGTGGGCAGGGGGGTCAGGTGTAGGGAATCACAAATACAATGACCTGCTCCAAGAGGCCAGAAGGACAGCTTAGCAGGAGGGGAGGTCAGAGACATCCCTAAACTTAGATGAGATTAGGCTGTATCATTTTCAGCTTTTACTTTGTAGTAACGAAGAGTCACTGGAGTGTTTTAAGTAGAGGAGTGGCAGGACAAACATTTAGATAAATTTAAAAAATGGTTTTAGAAGGCATTAACTGTTAAACTAGTCTCTGTTGTGTTCCCAAGTCCTCCAGCATAATTAGGGATTTAAGAACTGTTTCAAAAAATCATAGATTTGTATCTGAGTCATGACTATATTTCACAGGTGCATGAATGTTTGTCTATTTAGGCTGATATATATTGCTTACAGCATATGTCCATCCAATGAATCTTCCAAAAACCTTAACTCCAAGAGCCAGTCACACTCTTTTTTACTCTCCAGATCAAGTAATTGTGGTTATCCATTTCAGACAACATATCAACATTAAATGAAAAGGCACATATTACTCCCACCTTTATTTATGGTGACAGCTCCTGAAGAAAACCATTCTCTTGTGAGTAATCTTACCCAGTGTTCTTGGTAAAAAAGGACTAGAGCGAGGAGCAAGAGTAATGGCATTCTCAGTTTATTTCTTCCTTCTCAATCAACTTCCTGTATCTTTCTGAAAACAATAATTGTTATTTTACATAAATTATTTTAGCCTCTTATTTGGACTACATATATGTATTAGATCTAAGTATGTATCTATCTATAGATAGATAAAGATATTTAATATATAGAGGTAGTTGTAAATATCTATCCATATATAACTATGCCCATATCGAGATATGGAGAGAGAATTTTTTCCCTATACCAAAGTAAACTGCTAATAACAATTTGCATTCAGAGTAGAGTTAAATAATTCCCCTGTTCCTAAATCAGCAGTAGTAAACCTCTCTATAGAAAAATTTTTTCCCATAAAAGAATGTAATTGAAAATCTTTATTACTTTTATTTGCTTGAAATTTATATATACTTCTCCTTTATCCAAAAAGATTTTAAAATCTGCTAACATTCATAATAGTACTGGATTCTTTTGCTTCTCTCTCAAGAAAAATAAATCAATAACATTTTACTCTCAGTTTCCCTTATCAAGGATTTAAAAATTTGATTAAAAAATTTGATTAAAAAATTTCTTGATTTTTAAATTTATGGTCATTTGGTCACAAAAGAGCTTCTGGAATATAAGATTAAATAGACACTAGCTTTAGCCACACTGGAAATCTGTAAACTCAGCATCATCCCTCAGAAAACCTTCCTTTGAAAATGATGTGTAGTTCATCCATCAAGGCTGTACTTAATCTCTAAGCCATTGGACAAACAAGGTCAAATCTTACGTCAGCGCCAGGAAATAGTATAATTATAGTTGAATAGGGTCCCCTATAGTTGTTGCAGATAGTTGTATAGATAGTGACACTTCTGAAAACGGAATATTTCAAAGTGAATTTGTAATATTCAATCCTCCAAATATGGAACATGGTTTAGGTTAAAGAGTGAAAATTAAAATGTTCACTCTGATGTTCATTGATTTTTTAATTTTTTCTTCTGAACTAGTATTGACCCAATTGATGTTCTACAAATGCTGACTTGAATTGGGTTAAGCAAGCTGGAAATTATATTTGATGACCTGCATAATCCATTAAAAAGGATAAGCATTAAAACTTGCTTTAGTAGCACAAACACATTTTTTATAATAATGTAAGATAATAAAGCTGGCCACATGCAATGTCCAGGATGGACATTTATAAGTTGGAATGAATAACTTTTGCATTACTAAATTACATAGAATACATACCTAACTGACGAACCAAAAGAGAGTCATTTGGCTGAGAAAAAGTCATTCCTGGCACCAAAAGGCAATTTAATATGCATTTACACCCAGGAAAGCTTAGAAAATGAACAGTAATTGCAGAGGTCAAACTTGTAAGCTGGATATGCTTACTTGTTTCACTCTAAGATTTGAGTGGAATGCAATTTAAACCTCAAATCTGACTATCTGAGACTATCATTTAATTTAGGTAGTTTATCAACTGAGAATATTATAAATAATGACATAAGTACATATCCAAGGTGTAGATGATTCCACATACCAAACAAATACTATCATGACAAAGTAATATAAGTTAATAAACATATTACATACATGTTATATATGTTCTATATATATTATAATTATATATATTTCTCCTTTGCCTATGTTTTTCTATATATATATATATCTCCTTTAGAATACCTCCTCCTGTCACTATATAACTAACATATATATACATGTAAACCAACATATTACATACATGCTGTGTATGTTACATGTTATAAATATATATTTATCCTTTACATATGTCTTATATATATATATATTTCTTCTTTAGAATACATATCCTTCTGATATGTCATTATAGTTTAATATATTTCACAACACTAACAGATAAAGGTAAAAACAAGTATCGTGTAATGCAAAGGTGTCAGAAAGTAACCCAATGTATATGGTCTTCAAAAACAAGAAACAATAAGGTATATTGTTTAATTTTTCTCTTTGCTTTTAAGTAGTAGCTAAATAGTCTTACAAAATAAGAAGGATTTTCTTTTAAAATTGCAGATTTTTATTTTTTTCTTTTCCTTTACGACATTGTAAAATGCAACTCTACTCTTTTAAATGATTTTAAAATAAACCAGCAGATACAGTGTTTATTAGATATGCATCTTCTGTGTCTAATTTGTTTTACAACTCTTTGGGAAATAGAATTTTAAAATATCTGAAATTGGAGAATTCAAAGGAAGTTAAGAGTGAGAAAAGCCAAGTAGAAAAAAATTATCATTCTCCTTTTTAAAAATGGAAACCAAATTTTTAAATTGCAACATCTGGTATTAATGAAATGAAATAAGTTTCATAGAAAAAAATCTTTAAATCTTATTAAAACCCTTTTCCACCTTTCTTTTGCTTCTGTACAGATGATATTTTGATAATCACTCTGAAAGTCACAGTGACTGTGCTGTGTCTTATAGATAAGTTATAAGGGGGAAAAAATGCCACTACTTTCAACTTTTAGGGTTTCTTCTCATAAGATAAGCATCTCCAACAACACTGCATTTTTATAACACTTGTTTTTTCCTGTTTTTAGTTTATTGTAGACTCAGCTACAAAAAAACAGTGATGGTAAGAATCCTATAGTGGTTCTGAGAGGTTTGAAAACAAGAGATGAAGCTTTCAGGGGCCCTCCCAGGCTGATCTTAAAGTGCTTTGATCTGGTACTTTTGATCTTCAGTTTGACGTGTTATTGCTAATCAAGATGCTTTAGCTGGAAAACTTCCCCTTAACACAAAAAAATGTGGAAATTTAAGCTTGAAACAATACTCAGGGTTATATTTTTCTTTTCTGGCTTAAAAATCATATACTTTCTTTTCATCAGTTTATGCATTGTCATTTCTTCTCCCAAATTTAATATTATATTCATGCAGATTAAAGTTAGAATGTTACTGGCAAATGATCTGATAGAGCGTATCTATTAATCATAGTGAAGAAGTTATGTTAGATTACAAATTTAATAACAGCACTTAATCCAAATAGCTATATGATCTGTGCTATTTAGAGACAGTATGAAGGATGGTATAGAGACTATAAGGCTCTTTTTTCTGTTTTAACCTATTTAATTTTTTTTATTATGATATGTTAGCCACCTCAAATACAAAAATAGCAGTAAAAATAGAAAAGAGAGAATATATTAGAAATATACATGACAGGATTTAGCACGGAGTATACTTAGTGTCAGTATACAGAAAATACATTCATATATAGATATAAAACAGTAGTTTCACACTGTATATGATGTTTTTGAAATTAAATTATCAGTACATTCTGAAAACCATTTATTCTTTTAGTTATTCTTATATAGCATTATTTATTATTGATATAAGAGCCTATATTATTATGTGTGTGCACATATATAATTTGTTTTCCTAAATTTCTTATTATTGTTTGTTTATAAAATTGTAAAAAGTCATTCTGGTGGTTCAATATTTGTACACACCCTTGGTTATTTTCTTAGGAAATTATCCTAAATATGCAACTTCTGAGTTAGATGATATGTACATGCACACTTCTAAGACTTTTGATACTTTCAACCAAACTTTGTACCATACTCCATATTCGCACATTTTCAATAATTAGGAGTATATAAATTTTAATAGAATTTTAAAGGATTTGTTAAAAAAATAGTAACCTAATGTAATGTAAAATTCAGCTTTACATCACTGCATCACTAGATACCTAGAAGACACTTAAACATACTCAAGCAGAGGCAATTCCTTGGGTATAACACATGGCAACATTAAAACACTGAAAAAATCTTAAATTAATCATTTAGACACAAAAGCTCAGAGTCCGTCACTGATAACTTAATGTTAAGGACATAGACAAAAAGCAGTCTGAAAGTTACCTCAACCATTTAAATGTGTATTACTGGTGTTTATAGATTATAGATCTATAGATTATAGATTATACCATGTAATTATACCATATAGTGCAGCGGGCCTTTCCAATAACTTAAAAATACAACAGCAAAATCTTTATATACCTAACAATAAAGGAGAGTCATGTTCAAAATGATAATGGGAAGTAGGAGATGGGGGGGTCAGAATCCAAATCCAACAGCTCCATAAAGAGCAGAGAGGACAAAAGAAAAAAGTAGCTGACCAAAATTTACCCAAGGTAGCTCGTCCAATCCTTACAATTTTTTTTTAAAATTTCATTTGTAAAGCACACACACACACACACACACACACAAAGCATCAAATAATCTCCAAGTTACTATTTCCAGAGCCAACAAAGATTTTTAGGCAGAGGAAGACTCTAAAAGTTGTTATGAAGAGTTTTATTAAGTGGTCCTTCGGTGGCTCAGTCAGTTAAGCATCTGTCTTCAGCTCAGGTCATGATCTCAGGGTCCTGGGATGGAGCCCCAGGCATAGGGCTCCCTGCTCAAAGGGAGCCTACTTTCTCTCTCTCTCCCTCTGCAGCTCCCCCTGCCTCTGCTCTTTCGCTCATGCTCAATCGCTCACTCCCTCTCTCAAATAAATTAAATCTTTAAGGAAACAACAACAAAGCTGTATTAAGCCACAAAGATGACTATCATCCAGCGATTAGTTTGGATTTCATTATTTGTCTGCAAGGGTCAAATATTTTCTAAAGAATCTGTCCACTGAAAAGTTCATTATATGGTAGAGTTAGAATAGATTTGTACCATGAGTAGCACAATAAAAGAAATAAAAAGGAAAGTTGCAGAAGACTGCACAAGAACTTTTCTCATATGACCATAATTAATATTAATAACAATTCTTTGGAGAATATCTTCACATAAAAACTGCCTACCATGTCTGTTTTTTGAATGGTAGCCTGCATTCTCAAACAATTGCAGAAGTCTCTTGTGTATTACCATATGGGCAGAGAAGAAATTTCGAAGTCTGTGAAACTTGGAATAAACAAAAAATACATATTTTTTTCTATTTTCCATAGGCCTATTCAAAAAATCAAGCTGAATGAATGTCTCCAGGGAAAAGGGAAACAAAAAAATAACTTACCATTTTGTTTCCATGTAAAACTTATAAAGTGAAAGTTTTATCCCCCTGCAAATAACCTATTTAGTCTGAGGTTACTTGTTACAAAGTTATTTGTCAAAGTAATTTAAATATATATATATATAACAGCTATTTGCAAATCCAATAATTTGGGCTTATAATTTTCTAATGGTTCAATAAAAAGTTTATATGTCATTATTAAAATAGAGAAATGATGAATGTGCCAGTTGAATTACCCCAGAATGAAGTTAAGGTATACAGAATTGTAGCCCACCTCCCGGAACAATTAAAAAAAAAAGAAAAACAAATTTTCACCTACCTATTTTCTTTATTATTTACTCATCATTAAAAATCTCTTATTTTTGTAGTATCACCTTCCTCCTATCTTCTTGATATGTTACACCTCCCAAGATCACCAATTCATTATAATGATTGTGTTTTAAGTTGATTGTTCCATATAGTCATGCAAGAAAGTATCTTGGTCTTAGTAAGTTATTTCCAATACAAAATAATGAGGATTTTTCTCCAAGTTTTGTAGATATCTAAACTATTATCATGTTTATTTTAGTTTTGTTTGCACGAATCTATCCTAAACTTTTGGCCTCTTAGCCTGTAATAATCCTATTTGTCCTTATCATTGAGGAGAACAGAGGGAGAAAATTAAATAGCAATAATACACCAGAAGACTTAACGGAAGAAATGTACTTGGGGGAGGAGACAAGGTGAGGCTTTCTAGATTCTACCACATGTGTCACTCTCCACCTAGGCTTTTCCCTTAGCTGTGAGCAAAAGTCGTCTGTCCCTACTAGTCTCAGATCTTGACTTTGACAGTGGAAACTCATAAGACTGTGATAAAGATTAAGAAATGTTCACAAAACATTTAACACAATGCCTGGTACATTAATAAATACTCAACATATAGAAGCTTTGATTACTCTTTTCCCTAACCTTTACTTTTAATCTCTTACTTCCTGATTTTGGCTTGAATTTAATAGGTTTTTGTGTTTTGTTTTGTTTTGTTTTGTTTTGCCACTTCACCCTGATCCCTCTCTTCCCTGACCTCACTTCCTACTTCATTACATCCCTGGTTTGGATTTACCACTTCAGCCCAGCAATATGAACTTGTTTTCTGACTTTTCCATTGCTCATTTATTCCACCCAAATCTTTGTTTGACTTGGTGACTCCTGAGGCTGTAGATTGAAAATGCTTTGGAAATTCCTGAGAGAATCTACAAATCACACCCATGTGGTATATTAAAGGAAGAAGACAAGAAGAGGAGGAGATATTCCTTAAGTAACATAGTTAAGCTTTATGTAAAATTCTAAAAGCATTCAGTTTTACATATTTGCATTTACACACAGAAACCCATGAGCTGTGGTTCATATACATTTTCTTTTTTTTTCTAAAGGTTTTATTTATTTATTTGACAGAAAGAAATCACAAGTAGGCAGAGAGGCAGGCAGAGAGAGGGGGGGAAGCAGCCTCCCTGCTGAGCAGAAAGCCCAATGCGGGGCTCCATCTCAGGACCCTGAGATCATGACCTGAGCCAAAGGCAGAGGCTTAACACATTGAGCCACCCAGGCGCCCTACATTTTCTTATTCAATCAGCGGTACTGCGGGAATCGCTAAGATATGAATTATTTTACATCGTTCAATTACAGGTCTGTCTGTATTACTTACTGAACTCTATCTGAATATATACAGCCCATATACTAAATAAAATGTCTATAGTCTATCTCATTAAATTTCTTGTAACAATAGCACGCCAAAAATCTAACTCTTTGGGCCATTTTCCAACCTATTATTCAAAAGAATGTACTGATAGAAACCAGAGGGGCTCCTGGGTGGCTCAGTTGGCTAAGCAACTGCCTTCAGCTCTTGTCAAGATCCTGGAGTCCCAGGATCAAATCCCACATCAGGCTCCCTGCTGAGCAGGGAGTCTGCTTCTCCCTCTGACTCTACCCCTTCTCATGCTCTCTCTCTTTCTTTGTCTCTTACTCATTCTCTCTCTCAAATAAATAAATAAAATCTTAAAAAAAAAAAAAAGAAACGAAGAAGAAAACAGAGAGGAATCCATTTTTTCTTTCTGCCTTTTAAGATGTCCTCCTAAGAACTTAAACATAAGAGTTCTGGAAAACAGGAAAAAGAAAAAGTTCAAAACTGAAAAGGCTAATATTGTTTTTGAAAAACTGAATTCACAATATAAATGATTCCCTTCTCTATAATATTATAAATCTTGCCATATACTCAATAAATGAGTAAAGATTTGAAACTAATCTTCAATGGTAGTTAACAGGTTACTGGATTTGAATGGCATTTTGGAGCTTTAAAAATATGTGTTAGACTTATGCTTGGCTCTTAAATCATCATTAAAACTGATTGAATATGTACCAGCATTTTCTGACCTTGTGAAAATAGTGATGCATTGATATAGAAAGCCTAGTTCAGGAATTAGTCTGAGAAATTCCAGAGGTAATGGAAAGTTTCACTTTGAGGTCCACTTCACTTTTGATTCCTATTGACAACTGCTTCCTACCCTTTGAACTTTGATGCTTCTGGGATTGGTAAAATGGGTGCACTTTTGCTCAGAACCACGGATTGATTGGGTCTCTGAAAAATGAGGTTAATAATGGCACTAGAATTTATATAGTGGTTTTATATGGTGGCTTAGGCCTTGCTATAATTATTTTAAAACATTAAAAACTAATACATCACTATCGAGTGGCAGGCCAGACTCAATGGCAGTCTTGCTTCATGCTGTTTGACAAATGACTAGTCATCCAGACAACATTTCCTCATTGAGTGCCTTTCCGAGTCCTCATTTT
This sequence comes from Martes martes, assembly GCF_963455335.1. NCBI lineage: Eukaryota > Metazoa > Chordata > Mammalia > Carnivora > Mustelidae > Martes > Martes martes. Next base: position 94,972,773 of record NC_137889.1, read on the forward strand.
GTTGCAAGTCTCTGGTAAAATCAGCAGGTAGCAAGAAAAATAGTATAAAAAGAAAAAAGAATAATTTGGGGGCCTCCAGCAAATGGGACTTGGATGTTTTTTTAAAAAATCGCGATATATTTGTTGTTCAAACCATGTACTGTTCCTTTTTTTTTTTCTTTTTTGGTAAGCAGATAAGCAATTGATATATATCAGTGTATTAAAAACAGAAACAAATCACCTAAAATATGAATCAAATAATTTAATAAATAAAAAATAAGCTAAAGAGAAATGAAGACAAATAGAGTAGACAGAGAAAACAAAAGGGTGACATACAGTGACTTCAGAAATCTCAGTTCATCTCAGAACCAAACTACTTGAAAACTGTCTGAAGATTTTAGAGGCTTTGTTTGAGTATCTTTCTCTCTTTGTAAATTGAGTTACTAAACTCTCAAATATTTTAATTGTATAATATTAGATAGGAAAATTCTGTGTACTATACACTTAAATATTTTATCAAAATCCTGGATTTATGCTCTTGAGTTTTACAAAGCAAGACATTTGCTAACAGAGCTAAAGATGAACCAAGAGGGAAAAGATGAAATTGTTTGGTTTCTCCTCTTTTTACTTATTTTTTTAACAAGACTTCTAAAATAGTAAAATGGAATAGATAAAATTATAGCAGGAATACAGAAGCTGAAGATATTTCTAGGGGCACTTCTTAAATGTGTGTGCTTTTGGGAAAATTGTAACTGTGGAAACAATACAAATGTTGGGAAATATTCTGGGTGTCAATGAGAGCTTGAGATATATTCCACCATCGTTTTGAAATTTGGTTGTGATATCAATGTTCTTTAGATGCAAAATCTTATTTTTATCATTAAAATTTATAAGGGTCCTTCTGATAGATACCGGGAAAGGAAACAGAAAAAGAAGTAAACAAATGCATTTTTTGTTGCAAATAAAATTTCAAGGAAGATATGTGGCACACTGTGCCCATTTTGCTTTGTGCTGAAGCTGCAATTTAACCATTAATACCATATAATGCAGATCCATGAATTGGTGGAAATTTCAGCAAATAGCCGTATACACTATAAAGCTTTAGACTAGCAAGTCAATTTCAAACATACTGAAGCTGCTTTATGAAGAAAAAAAAAAGGCAACCAAACAAAAAACCCTAAGAAGTAGAAAAGAACTTCTAATTTCAGTGTAATTTCAAAATCTCTGAAAGGGTACATATCTTAATTCAGGATGGGTTAGCTAGTTCCATAAAAAAAAAAAGATTTTGCTAACTAGTATTCTAAAAGATTGGTTTTACCCAATAAAGTTCGTGTATAACAAGTTACTCTTGGTAGATTTAGTTCAATTCACTCCACCTGTGATCATGTTTCTTGTGGTATTGAATAAAAGCAATTAGTACAGGATGGGGGGAAAATCCTTGATTAAATGAGATCTAAAGAAGGGATTTATGACAAGGTTTTCTAAATACCATCACTGCCCCAATTCTTGTGGATATGAAAGTAAAGGTTGTGGTGGGGAATCACGGTAAACACAATATGTATTATTCACCCATACATCCTTGATGTTGCATTTAGGGGAGCTTACATTTCACTGTAGCATTTCACCTCAAGATTCTTGACTATTACTTTGGGTACAACTTGTGTTTAACTGCATTGTAGTCCACCTTACAAACTGGGAAACTGAAATCCCTTTTTCAATTAAATTACTAAAATCTCAAATGTTTTAATTTTGTAAGATCAGACAGGAAAACTGGCTCTTAATTGGCTGTTTTTAATTCTTTAGCTCATTAGAAACAGTGGGAATTTTATGTGGGCTGGAATAATGAAAACATTGTGAAAAGAAACTGCCAAGTGTTACTTGTGTGTAATGTAAGTCATTTTATTTCTACTGTGAGTTACAGCAGTGGATACATGGAACTTAAGTTAAAATCAGCATATATGGGTTATGTGGTATAGCTAGCAATTATTTAATTGGATTACAATTAATTTTTAGTTCATTTTTCAAATGTATTCGTTAGAAATATCCCACGTTACTGAGTTCAGTAAAACTTACCTACTTCTGTTAATCCTGAAATTTCAAGAATTATAAAGATTATCTTCTTCTGTAGGACGTTCTAATGTTGAATTAACGTTTTGGAAATGTGTGTAGAAAATGTATTTATAATAGCCCAAAACTGGAAATGATACAAATGTCTAGTTACTGGTGAATGAATAAGCAAATTGTGATATATGCAATGGAATGCTTTTCAGCACTAACAAGGGATAAGCCACTAACACATGGAACAACATGAATGAATCTCAAACATTTATGCTAAGTAAAACGAAGCCAGACCTAAAAGACTGCATTCCGTTCATATGAAATTAAAAAGAACCTTATATAGAAAAAGAAAAATATTTCACAGTGACAGAAAGCAGATTTGTGTTGCCTAGTGCCAAGCATGGGGGATAGAGATTGACCAGAAAAAGCACAAAGGAACATTTTGGGTAATGGTGATATCTTATATCTGCACTGTAGTGGGTACGATCTTTTATTTATTTGATCAGAAGAACATTCTTATCTCAGGAGATTATGTATAGATGACATTCGTATGTGTAAAAGACTGCCATTAATTAAGAAAAAGTGAAATATGCCAAGATATATTATTCAACTGATAAAGAACTCATCAAAACAGAAGTGTATAAATAATGTTAAAGAGTGGGGAAGAAGGAACTGCTATTTATAAACAGCTTTATATGTATTATAATTACTATGGAAATGTAAATATTAAATTAGAGAAGTCTTCTTATGTATAGGAAATTGCCATTTTGATTACATCATCTAATGCCTCCTAGTCTACTTTTGCTTATCTGGAAATAGACTTTTCAGTTAGTCCAGAACAATATTTTGTCATTCAACTGAAATGTCAACACTTCAGAAAGACATAAGTTAACAAAAGAGAAGTAATATTACCTGTATCTATTTGTTGAAAAATATTATAAAATGTATTTGAAAATGCTTAACACTTGTATAAGACATAAAAATTTCATTTCTTTCACCAAATAACTTCTTTTTATGGATTCTATCAAAAAAGATGTTTATAGCAATGTAATATATGGTAGCATAAAACCTCTACACTTCCAAAAATATGATACTGAAGTAAGCTGCAGTATATCTGACTGGAAAAATACTGTTCATCCAGTGAAAATGTAATAAACAGGATATGATATTACAGGGGATTAAGGAAGGCAATTGTGATGAGCGCCACATAATGTATGGAAGTGTTGAATCACTATCTGGTACACCTGAAACTTATATAATGTTGTGTGTTAATTAATTGGAATTAAAATACTTATAAATGTGAAAAAAATAGAATATTATAAATGTGGTCTGACTATTGGTATTAAAAATTACTTAAGAAAAATCTCAAAAAGAACCTATCAACAGATGCAAACTTGCCCTTTTCTTTAATATTGGGTTTCTGAATCATAAATTGTATGAATTCTAGGAACTTGACTAAGACTCTAAATTCCCACTCAGCAATTGAGAGGCTACATTTCTGCCCTTAGATCTAGAATCATTTTTTCCTACACATATCAGGAAACTCCTTGGTAAGCTACCTATCTATTTCATATTTAAGAACCCTGTGATAAGCCGTTGCTAAAGGACAGACAGTACACTCCAATTATCATTCATAAACAGCATGTCATATTATAGTAATTTTACCTTGTCTCTGAGAGTTAAACATCTCTACTTAGCCTCTGCCAACCTGGGATACTATATTCAACTTGATATAAAAGATTCAATTTTTTATACTACTAGTCATGCCACATTTATAATTTTATCTCCTATTTTTACATTTTCACTAGCTAAATAATATTTTCCTAGTCAGATACACTACCACTCATTTAAGTATTCTGCTTTTGGAAATTTAGAGGTTTAGACTACCATATATTATATTACTTTACAAAGGTTTTATAAAAGCTAACATTACATGGCTATACATTGCCTACAAGTACCAGCATACAGAGTTCTTCAAAGATGCTTGTACTACAACCCCCTCCCCTGCACCTCTTAATGTTTTGTAAAAGGATTGTCCCTTTCCCAGATAGGGAGATGAAAGTTTGTTCAGAACAAATCCATTTCCAACATTTCCACCTCCCTGAATATCTATAGAATATACCAGAGAAGTTGTGTATAGTTTACCTCAAAAATCCATTCATTATTGGTCCATCCTTCAATTAGCCAATCTAACAAACTACTACCACCACTCTTAAGTCAATATCTGAAATATCAAATCCCAAATCATTACCACCCCAAACAACACATTTGCCCTAAATGATACTTATCCTCCACTCTGTATGGTATAAAACTTTTATAAGTGGGCTTTATACTTCTCTAACAGTTATTTGGGGTCTAAATTGTATCTGGAGGCAGTAAAGGGTAAGGTAGGTGAGTCCAGGAGAGAACTGTGATTCCCTAGGTCCAGTCATTTAGAATCATTTATGCAGAGGAAGGCTGATTCCTTCACAATTGATGAGAGATTGCTTCTTATACCAAGGAGGTTCAGAAGGGTCTTGAAACTCAAATTTCCCATCAATGCCCTTCCCTTAACCATGAGACTTTATAAGACAGAAGATTTAATTGGAGATTGAATTGTGCTACCCTTACAGTCAAGCCCAAGTCTTGTCCTCAGTCATATCGGCCCTGGAACTATATAATTTAAGAGACTCCTTCAAAGCTGCCAAGAAGACTTTCAAATTTTACCTTATTTCTGAGTTTATAATTCATTGCCTTCGATTTCTCCCTTACCTTCCATATTATTTGAAGTCTTCAGAGCAGTTAGCTGGAACCACAATCTTTAACTTAGAAATAAACCCACACATATTTGGTCAGTTAATTTACAGCAAAGGAGGCAAGATTATAAAATAGGAAAAGGACAGTCTCTTCCATAAATGGTGTTGGGGAAACTTAACAGCTACATGCAAAAGAATAAAATTGGACCACTATTTTCCATCATATACAAAAAATTAACTAAAAGGGATTAAGACTTAGACATAAGACCTGAAATTATAAAACTCCTGGGAGAAAACGGGCAATAAGTTCCTTGACATCTGTCTTAGCAAGTTTTGTGGGTTTGGTTTGGTTTGGTTAGTTCTGATTTCAAAAGTCAGGGAAATGAAAATAAAAATAAACAAATGAGAATACATCAAACTAAAAAGCTTCTTCACAGTAAAGGAAACCATCAACAAAATAAAAAGATAACCTACTGAATTGAAGAAGGTATATGCAAATCATATATATAATTAGGGACTAATATATAACATACATAAAGAATCCATACCATCCAATAACAACAAACAATCTGGTTAAAAAATGGGCAGAGGGGGGCGCCTGGGTGGCTCAGTGGGTTAAGCCGCTGCCTTCGGCTCAGGTCATGATCTCAGGGTCCTGGGATCGAGCCCCGCATCGGACTCTCTGCTCAGCAGAGAGCCTGCTCCCCTCTCCCTCTCTCTGCCTGCCTCTCTGCCTACTTGTGATCTCTGTCAAATAAATAAATAAAATCTTTAAAAAAAAAAATAAATAAAAAAATAAAAAAAAAAAAAATGGGCAGAGGTTCTGAAGAGACATTTTTCCAAAGGAGACATATTGATGTCCAATGGGCACATGCAAATCTCAATACAAATCAAAACCACAATGAGATATCATCTCCTACCTGTCAGAAAAGCTATTATCAAAAAGAAAGAAGTAACAAATGCTGACATGTATTTGGAGAAAAAAGAACCCTCATGCATTGTTGGTGCAAATGCAAACTAGTCCAGCCACTCTGAGAAACAGTATGGAGGTCCCTCAAAAAATTAAAAATAGAACTACCATGTGATGCAGCAATTTCATTAGTGGGTATCTCTTCGAAGAAAATGAAAGCTGTAATTCAAAAAGATATATGCATCCCTATGTTCACTGCAGCATTTGTTTGTGAGTCTATGGACTTGATGGAAGAAGGAAGCTCAAAAGATAGATGATGATGAGCACCCAGTGATTAAAATAAAAACAGACCAAAAAAGATAGATGATGGCATAGGAGAGTAGAGTCTTTGAAACTGAGATTCTAGAGGGGTCAAAGTTGTTTTTAATGAAGGTTATATTTGCTGATACAAATATAAAAGCAGTGTCATTTGCATTAAATAGAAAACATAAGTGTAATTCAACTGAAACATTATTAAATTCTAGTTAGATTATGTTTTCTGTCAAAGAGAGTTTAAGATTTTCCTTACCTTTAAAAAAGTAGATACAAAATTTCAAAGACACTTATTATCTGCAAGCTGAGGCTTTGTTCTTGCCATAGTAAGAAAATACCAAAAGATAATTTTAAATGGCCCAACTTTCACACCATAACAGAATATGATTTCACATTATCCCTCTTTACCACCTGAAGCTAACTTTTGTAGCAGTAATAGACATGCCACATTGTTGGGTGCCTGGGTGGCTCAGTGGGTTAAAGTCTCTGCCTTCAGCTCAGGTCATGATCCCAGAGTCCTGGGATCAAGCCTGCATTGGAATCTCTGCTCAGCAGGGAGCCTGCTTCCTCCTCTCTCTCTCTGCCTGCCTCTCTGCCTACTTGTGATCTCTGTCTGTCAAGTAAATAAATAAAATCTTTAGACACACCACATTGTAGAAACCTGCCCTACCTTGCAAATGGATTCAAACAGTAGACCTGCTATGCTGTGGCCAACAGCAAATCTTACCTGTATCTCAGAATCCCCTTCTTATTACCCCTGCATCCTCTACCAAAGGAAAAAGTATTAAAGCACTTTCATATCTAGTCACAGCCAGTCTGTCAATTTGACTATTTATGAATGAGTTCCAAGGAATTGGCTAGTATATAAACAGGACATAGATACCTTAAGCATTTAGGAGATTTGTACATTCTTTCTCCCCCTTAAATGGGATTGCCCTGGCAATGGCTAATTGCTAACAATATCCTTTATATTTTCTAAACTGTGAATTTTCTAAGTCTGAAACATTTTAATGTAAACTAACACTTCAGTTAGCCAGTTTACTTGAACATATTCAGTCACCCATAATATTGGAAATTTCCTATTTGCTATAAGAGTGTTTATACATTCTTCTAAGAACCTGGTTCCAATAAGCATCCAATTCTTGAAAAAAAAATGTTTATAAGGAAAAGTAATAATTTTATTTTTTTCTTAATCACATTTAATAAAAGAGTACCATAGTCCAAGATTATATAATAAACACTCTGTGAGTTTTAAAACTTATGAGAAGCTGATACCACACAACCAATTGTGTGTACTCTTCCATATTTTCAGGTACACACAAAGATGCATACATATATATTCACACAGAATAAGACTTAGAGCAACAAAATTTTGCCTGACTCAGGTGAAATTATCAGGTTTTATAATCTTGTCTGAGGGAAAAACTTTGTTTTATCTTTTTAACTACTTCTGTATGCAAGATTATATATACAGTAGCAAGGTTGATATATTTTTTGATGTAGAAAACCAGTCACATAAACATTCAAATCTGTGTTAAGATTCTTCCCTATAGCAGAGGTGTCACTCTGGAAAATACAAATCCCACATGCTTCTACAGAGTGATATTGGGAGATTTCAGACTCACCAGGAGTTATAAATATCAAAATACCCAGCCCTGGAGTCAGACTTTTGCACATCCTGAACTGTCAGGAATTGCCTGTCTAAATTCTGCCATACCTTAGCCATGTGGGATTGTGTTTTTGATTTAATAGATAATTTTTTGTCTTCCATCTAATGGTCTCCTCTAGCATCCTGAATCTAGGCAAGTATTTTTTTTTTCCAAATTGTGGAGACAGAGGGGAAAAAAAAAAGAAAGGGAAAAATGGTCTTTGTTTCTTTCTCCTTACTTTCTTCTATTCCTTAGTTTTATTGTGAAGTATTATTTACATACATAAACGTGTACAAAATTTAAGTGTGCAACTCACTGAATTACCACCAACAATGGAACACCTGTGTAATTACTACCTAGAAAAAGATAGAACATGGCCTCCATTGCCCTGTCTCAACCATTAATTGTTTATTCCCAAAGGTAACCGCTTATAGCCCTCCCATTCACACTGCCTATATTTGAACAGTTATAATACAGTATGCAGTTCTTCTGTTTGTTTTTTACTCAACATTTAGTTTCTGAAATCCATCCATGGTGCTATGCCTAAATGAAATCTGTTTGTTTTCATTTCTGTACAATATTCCATTGTATGAATATAACATAATTTACGCATTCTACTCTCAAAAAGTGTCTAGGCTGTTCCCAGTTTGAGGCTATTGTGGATAATGTTGCTATGAAGCTTTCCTGTGCTTCTCTCTTGGTACACATATTCCTCTTTGGGGTATATACCTAAGAAGCGAAATTGCTGAGTCTTAAGAAAAGCATATAGTAGTTTTCAGAGATGCTGCCAAATTATCAAAGTGATTGAATCAATTTACAATCCCACCAACAGTACTCCAGTAACTCCACATCCTTGCCAACAATTGATACTATTTCTTTACTTTAATCATTCTGGTGGCTCTGTAGTACTATTCCATTTTTCTTTTAGTTTGTATATCCCTAATAACTACTGAGGTTGCCACATTTTCACCTTTATTGATGTTTGTCTTCTTCTGTGAAGACTCTTGCCAATTTTTCTAATTATTGTCTGTTCTATTCTTACTGATTTATAGAAGTTTTTTGGGTTAGATATGTGTATGGCAAAGATCTTCTGTTGTGACTTACCTTCACTCTCTTAGTGATATCTTTTGAACTATAGAGTATTACTGTAGTCAAATCTATCGATCTTTTGTACTCTGTTTAAGAAATCTTTTGCTACTATATATCTTATGGATATATTAAAAACATGCTCATATTATTTCCTAGAAGTTTTACTGCTTATATATCTATATATAAGCTATTTGGTATTGATTTCTGTGCATGTTGTAAATTAGGAGACAAGTTTCACTATGTTTTACATGTATATCCAAATTGACCTAGTAGTACTTTCTGAAAAGACCTCCCTTTCTCTATATATTGCCTTGCCAGCTGGGCATAAATCAAGTGTCTATGTATACATGGATAATTTTCATTGATATGGTTTATCCTTGCATAAATGCCATGTTTTCTTAATTACAGTATACAGCTATAGTCAGCTAGACCGTCTGACTGCAGCTGACTAGTCAGCTTTTTCTTCTTCTTGATCATTGTCTTGGCTATTTTTATTCTTTTGCAATTTCATATAAATTTTATATTCAGCATTTTATTCTCTCTCTCTTTCTGTCTCTCTCGCAAAAAGAACCTGAGGGTTTTGGATTGACAATTCAGTGAATCTATAGATCAACTTGAAAAGACTTTATATCTTCATAATATGGAGTCTTTGGATCAATAAACATGATATATCCATTCATTTATTTAATATTATTTCAGTCAAGAAAGTTAATAGAGTTTCATGTAGAGAGATTTTACATCTTTATTCCTAGGTGTTTGATATTTCCAATGCTGTTGCAAATGGTATATATTTTTAATTCCGTGTTTTAAGATTTTCTTGCTGGTATAATTTGAATATTGAGTCTGTACCATAGTAAACTGACAAGTAACATTAACAATAGTAATTTACCCTATATTATCTCGGCTTTTCTACATAAATATTCATACTAGCCCAATCCACAACTTCTATTTCATTTTTTCCCAATTCTTCAGTATTTTTTCTTTTTTTTTATTGTTGTTGTTGTCATTTGGCTATTGCACTACACTTTGTACCTTCAATGGAATACAAATGGTAACAACTTGTAGCCTTTAACAGAGTCTCTAAAAAATAATTATTTGGGGGTGCCTCGGTGGCTCAGTTGGTTAAGCATTTGCCTTCTGCTTGGGTCAGGATCCCAGGGTTTTGGGATCAAGTTCCACATCGGACTCCCTGCTCAGCAGGGAGCTTCTTTCTCCCTATGCCTCTGCCCCCCTGCTTGTGCTCTCTCTGGCTCTCTTTCTCTCTCTCAAATAAATAAAATCTTTAAATATATATATTTATTTATTTTATTAATAAGAATGATGTTTGCTACAGGTTTTCTGAAAAGTCTCTCTGCGAAACTAAGAACAATCTTTTTATTTCTAGTTTGTTGGGTTATTTCTAGGTTAGTTTAAAAAAAAACTGATGTTAAATTTTATCTGTGCCTTTTCTGCATCTACCAAAATGATTATAGGATTTCTCTACTTTATAGTGCTGATGCAGTGAATTCCAATGGCCTTTTTTTATTGAAAAAAATTGACATACATCACTGTATAAGTTTAAAGCATACAGCACGATGCACTAATTCACACATATTGTGAAATGATTATCACAATAATCATATAGATACAGGAAAAAGAACATTCTTGTGATATCTTTTAAGATGAACTCTCAACTTCTTTTTTGGTATGATTCATTAGTATTTGCTGTAGTTATGTTGTATATTTTATCTCTAGTACTTACTTGTCTTATAAGTGAAAGTTTGTACATTTGAGCAAGTTCTTCTAATTCCCCCTTCTACCACCCTGTGCCTCTGGTCCCCACAAGTCTGATGTAGTTTTATATGAGGTGTGTGTGTGTGTTGTTGTTTTTTTACATTCCACATGTAAGTGAGATCATATAATATTTGTCTTTCTTTATTTTCACTTATTTCACTTAGCATAATGCCTTCAGATTTCACCCAAGTTGTCACAAATGGTAGGATTTTCTCATTTTTTATGGATAAATAATATTCCATTGTAGATATTTTATATATATCACAACTTTCTTATCCATCCATCCGTTAGTGGACACTTAGATTATTTCCATGTTTTGGCTATTCTAAATAACACTGCTGTGAACATAGGGGTGCAGATATTTTTTCAATATATTCAGGGAATATATTCCCTGAAATGGTATTGTTGGATCTTATGATAATTTTGTTTTTAATCATCCGAGGAACCTCCATACTGTTTTCCATAGTGGCTGCACCAATTTGCAATTTCCTCAACAGTGGCAGGAGTGTTCCTTTTCCTCCACATCCTTACCAGTATCTGTTATCTCTTATCTTTTTGATGATGGCATCTCTTATCTTTTTGATGATGGCATCTCTTATCTTTTTGATGATGGCTAATCTAACAGGCATGAGGTAATTATCTCATTGCAATTTTCATTTTCATCTTCATTCCCCTAATGACTAGTGATGTCGAGCATCTTTCCATGTAGGTCCTTTCCCCAGTTATTATTTAGGGGTTTTTTTTTTTTTTTTTTTTTTTTTTTGCTATCAAGTTGTATGACTTCTTTATATATTTTTATAAGAACCCTTATCAGATGTTTGGTTTGCAAATTTTTTTTCCATTTTGTATGTTTCACTTTATTCATAGTTGATTTTGCTGTGTAGAAGCTTTTAAGTTTGATGTAATCCCACTTGTTTATCTTTGACTTTGTTGCTTGTGCTTTAGGTGTCATATCTAAAAATTAGCAAGACCCATGTCAAGGAACTTTATCTCTAAGTTTTTTTCTAGGAGTTTCATGGTTTCAGGTATTACATTTAAGTCTTTAACCCATTCCAAGTCAATTTTTGTGAGTGGTGTTAAGATAATAGTCATTTCATTCTTTTACATGTGAATATCCAATTATTCTAGCATCACTTATTGAAAAGAATATTTTTTTCCGGGGCGCCTGGGTGGCTCAGTGGGTTAAAGCCTCTGCCTTCGGCTCAGGTCATGATCCCAGGATCCTGGGATCGAGCCCCGCATCGGGGGTTTCTGCTCAGCGGGGAGCCTGCTTCCCTTCCTCTCTCTCTGCCTGCTTCTTTGCCTACTTGTGATCTCTGTCTGTCAAATAAATAAATAAAATCTTTAAAAAAAAAAAGAATATTTTTTTCCACTGAGTGTTTCTGTTCCCTCTTCAGATATTAATTGATTGTGGGGCACCTGGGGGGCTCAGTGGGTAAAGACTCTGCCTTTGGCTTATGTCATTATCTCAGGGTCTTGGGATCGAGCCCTGTATTGGGCTCTCTGCTGAGCAGGGAGCCTGCTTCCCACCCCACCCCACCCCTCCCCCCACCGCCTGCCTACTTGTGATCTCTCTCTCTGTGTCAAATAAATAAATAAAATCTTTTAAAAAATAGTTGATTGTACATACATAGGTTTATTTCTGGGCTCTCAATTCTGTTCATTGTTCTATTTGTCTGTTTTTATGTCAAAATAGTACCACACTCTTTGAATGACTGTGGCTTTATAGTACAGCCTGAAATCAGAAAGTGTGATGCCTCCGGCTTTGTTCTTCTTTCTCAAGATTGCTTTGGCTATTTGGGGTCTTTTGCTGTTCCATATCAATTTTAAATGTATTTTTTCTACTTTAAAAAATGCCATTGGAATCTTGCTAGGAATTGCATTGACTCTATAGAGGAGTTTTCATATTATTGACATTTTAACAGTCTTGATTCTAATCCATGAACATAGGATACCTTTCCATTACTTTGTGTCTTCTTTGGTTTCTTTCACCATGTCTTTCAGTTTTCAGAGTACAGATCTTTCATCTTTTTAGTTAAATTTACTCCTAAGTATTTTACTCTTTTTGAGGCTATTGCAAATGAAGTTTATTTCCTTCTTTTTTAGGAAATTTCTTGTTAATGTATAGAAATGCTACTGATTTTCACATTTTAATTTTGTGTTCTGCAACTTTACTGAAGTCATTGATTAGATCTAATAGTTTTTGGTTGAATATTCAGGATTTTCCATATATAAAATCATGTCATCTGCAAATAGAGAAATTTTTCTTCTTCCTTTCCAATTTTGATAGCTTTTATTTCTTTACCTTCCCTGATTGCTTTGGTTAGGACTTCTAATACTATGTTGACTGGAAATAATGAGAGTGGTCACCTTTATCTTGTTCCCAATTTCAGCCTTTCACCATTCAGTATGTTGTTAGCTGTAGGCTTGTCATATATGCCCTTTATTATGTTGAGATATGTTCTTTCTGTGCCTAATGTGTTGAATTTTTATCATGAACACATGTTGAATTTTATCAAATGCATTTCTGCATCTATTGAGATAATTACATGATTATTTTGTTTCATTCCATTAATGTTTTGTATCACATTCATTGATTTGCTTATGTTGAACTTACCTTCCAGGGACAGATTTCACTTTTCTTGGTGAATGATTCTTTTTAATGTGCTGCTGTATTTGGTTTGCTACAATTTTACCGAGAATTTTTGCATCTGTATTCATCAGGGATATTGGCCAATGGTTTTCCTTTCCAGTAGCATCCTTTCCTGGTTTTAGTGCAAGATAATGCTGGCCTCCTAAAATAAGTTTGAGAGGATCCCCTCCTCTTCTGTTTTTTGGAAGAGTTTTAAGATTGGTGTTAACTCTTTAAACGTATGGTAAAATTCACCAATGAACCAATCTGGTCCTAGGCTCTACTTTGCTGGGAGATATTTTATTATTGACTCAATCTCCTTATTAGTGAATGGTGTATTCAGATTTTCTATTTCTTCCTGATTCAGTCCTGGAAAATTATACACATTTCTAAGCATTTTTCCATTTCTTCTAGGTTGTCCAGTTTGTTGGTGAATAGTTGTTCATAGTAGCCTCTTATGATCCTGTGAATTTATCTTGTATCAGTTGTAATGTCTCCTTTTTATTTTTAATATACTAATTTGGGTTCTTTCTTTTTTTTTTCCTTGTTTATTCTAGGTAAGGGTTTGTCAATTCAGTTTGTCTCTTCAAAGAATCAACTTTTAATTTGGTTAATCTTTTCAATTGTTTTGCTTTTCTACATTTAATTTATTTTGGCTCTAATATTTATTCTTTTCTTCTACTAATTTTGGTCTCAGTTTCTTCTTTTCCTAGTTCCTTATGACATAGAGTTAGGTTGTTTATTTGGGTCCCTTTTGCCTCTTCATGGAGGTGTTTATGGCTATTAACTTGCCTCTAAGAACTGCTTTTGTTGTATTCCACAAGCTCTGGTATACTGTATTTCCACTTTCATTTGTGTCAAGAAACCTTTTTTATTTCTTCTTTAATATGTTCTTTAATTCATTGGTTGTTCAAGACAGTGTTGCTTAATTTCCATGTGTTCATGAATTCCCAGGTTTCTTCTTGTTATTGATTTCTAGTTTCATGCCATTGTGGTCATAGAAGATATTTGGTATAATTTTAATCTTCCTAAATTTTCTAAGACTGGTTTTGTGTTCTAATATATGCTCTATTGTAGAAAATCTTTCTTGTGCACTTGAGAAGATGTGTAGCTGCTGTATGGATAAAATGTTCAGTTTATTTCTGTTAGGTCTATTTAGTCTACAGTGTTTTTCAAGTTCACTGTTTCCTTATTGATTCTCTGTCTGAATGATCTATCCATTGTTAAGAGAGAGATAATGAAGTGTCCACCTACTACTGTATTAATTTTTATTTCTCTTTAACTCTGTTAGTTTCTGCTTTGCAGATTTAAATGTTCCAATGCTGGGCACATAAATATTTGTAATTGTTATATTTTCTTGATGTGTTGACCCCCTCATCATTACATAATGACCTTTTTGTTTCTTTTTATCACTTTTAGTTTGAAGTCTTTTTTGTCTGAATTTTGTTATTGTTATCAATGTTGCTTGAATATTCTTTTTTCCTTCAGTCTCATTATATGTGTCTTTAATACTAACATAAGCCTTTTTTAGACTGCATATTTTTGGATCTTGATTTTTTTTGTCCATTCATCTATTCTATGTCTTTTACTTGGAAAACTTAATCTGTTTACATTTAAATAAATTGTTAATAGATAATAACTTATTATTTCCATTTTTCTCACTGTTTTCTGAATGTTTTATAGATCTGTTTATCCGTATTTCTTATCCTGCAATCTTTTTGTGTGTTTTGATGTCTTTTGGTATCACTATGCTTTCACTTCTTTATCATGATCTTTTGTATAATTATTACATGATTTTTCTTTGTGGTTACCAGGAGGTCTTTTAATCTTATGACACACTATTTTAAACTGATAACAACTTCAATAGAATTTATAAACTTTATACTTATACTCCCTTCCCCCTCACACTTTAGGTTATTTCTGTTACAACTACATTTTTTAATATTGTGTAAATAATGACAGACTATTTTAGTTTTTTATTATTGTAAATTATTATAGATTATTTTTACTATGTTAGTTTTTTTTAACTTTTAGAGTTTTAATTGAATTATATACCACTGGTATCACATTGCAAAATTTAACTATGACTATAAATTTACCATTACACGTGAGACTTACAATATATTTTTTTAAGGTTTTTTGGAGGTTTTTTGGGGGGGGGCTGTTGAACAGAGAGATGGAGAGAGCACAAGTGGGCAGAGCAGCAGGCAGAGGGAAGGGAAAAGCCGGCTCTCCCTAAGCAGAATGCCCTATATGGAGCTGGATCCCAGGACTTTGGGATCATGACCTGAGCTGAAGGCAGCTGCTTAACCAACTGAGCCACCCAGGTGCTCCTTACAATATACTTTTAAGGTTTTATATTGAGAATTTGTGTTCTTTCACTTCCACTAGGAAAACTCTCTTTAGCATTTCTTGCAAAGCATGTCTATTGGTAATAAATTCTGTCAGCCTTTGTTTCTGGAAGTCTTTATTCCCCCATTTCTGAAGGAAAACTTCATTGTATATAGAATTTTTGGTTGGCAGTTATTTTCTTTCAATATTTTGGACATGCCACTTCATTTCTTCTAAACACAAATTTAGCTGCACCTCATCAGTCTTAAAATTTAAGGAATTTTGGTATGCAATATTTTTATTATTGTCAACTTTAAAATATTTTTTCTCCTGTGATTTTTCTTTGACCCATGGCTTCATACAATTGTAATATTGGTTTCCAAGTAAATGAGGATTTTCTGGTTTTCTCTGTCCCACCTACCTCCATATGACAAGACCCAAGACCTAATTGTTAAACCTCTGAAGGCCTTCAAAAGCACTGTTTACCTTCTCAGTCTCTTAGCTTCTTCTTGTTAAAGTGGCATTTATATCTTAAGGAAAAACAGTTCTAGATACCAGCTCATATTTCTGGGTTATCTTCTTCTCTAGGACCTTGTTCTTCTAAATTTTTAATGCTTCTTTAATTCTGAAATGCATTAGATGTATAATTTGTCTAGTTGCTGTCAGTTATTGTCTTGAATTACCAGAATTGGAAGTCAACAGTCCTATTACATCAATTTAACATTTGATTTCTAAGTGCAGATATCAAATAATTTGGGGGGAATCCACAAGAATATTTGAATTACCCAAGTTGAAAATTTTATGCCATGGATAAATAAAATTCAACAAATATCCTTTCATGTTTGTGATAACAGCTCTAAGCAGTGTAAAGATTTTATGTAACTTTATACAACTCAACACCAAAAAAAACAAATAAGCCAATTAAAAAAATGGACAGAGGACCTGAATAGACCTTTTTCAAAAGGAGACATAGTGATGGCCAAAAGACACATGAAAATATGCTCAACATCACTGATCATCAGGGAATTTAAATCAATACCACACTGAGATATCTCATACCAGTCAGAATGGCCTGTATCAAAAAGATAATAACATGTTGGTAAGGATGTAGAGAAAGAGAACTTTTGTGAAGTGTTAGTGGAAATGTAAACTGGTATAGCTGCTCTGGAAAACAATATGGAGGTTCCTCAAAAAATTAAAAATAAAAATATCATATGATCCAGTAATTCTACTACTGGGTATTTTCCCAAAGGAAATGAAAACACTAACTCAGATCCAGTAATTGCATTGCTGGGTATTTACCCCGAAAATACTAAAACACTAATTCAAAGGGATATATGCACCACAATGTTTGTTGTAGCAGTATTTACAATAGCCAAATTATGGGAGCAACCCAACTGTCCATTATGATGATGATGAATGGATAAAGAAGATGTGGCATACACACAAATTATATATGTGTGTGTATACACACACACACACACATATGTATATATATATAATGAAATATTACTCAGCCATAAAAAAGAATGAAGTCTTGCCATTTACAACAACATGGATGGAGCTAGAGAGTATAAGTAAATGAAATGTTACTCAGAGAAAAACAGATACCATATGATTTCACTCATATGTAGAATTTAAAAAACAAAACAAACAACCAAAAGAAAAAAAGTGAGAGAGATAAACCAAGAAACAAACTCTTAACTATACAGAACAAACTGATGGTTACCAGAGGGGTGGTGTGTGGGAAATTGAGTAAAATAGGTGAAGACAATTAATAGTAAACTTATCATGATATGCACTGAGTAATGTATAGAACTGCTGAATCACTGCATCATATGTCTGAAGCAAATGTAACACTCTATGTTAACTATACTGGAATTTTTTAAAATTAATTTTAAAAAGGTTTATGTACCCCTATGTTCATGGCATCATTATTTACAATAGCCAAGATATAGAAACAACCCTAATATCCATCAATAGATGAATAGTTAATGAAGATGTGATATATATAAAGTAATTATATATATTATGTTATATAGAAATACATATATATGTGTGTGTGTGTGTGTGTGTGTGTAACCTATGATCCTAGGGAAATTAACCAAAAATGATTTTCAATATTATTTATTGAAGTAGAAATCTGAAAAGTTATATTAAATATAGACATAATAGTATTAATAACACCTAACCACTGAATAATGAAGCATTGAAAATAAACTAGCTATCTGTGGTTATAATAAGAGAGTAATTAATTCTAGGGTTGAACAAGAAGGTAGAAGAATTATCATTGAAATAAGTTATACTAATTATTTATCATGCTTCTTTTTGGCTGTGTCTTACTTAGTATCATAAAAGAGAATTAAATATGAAGTAATAAATATAACCAAAATACAGAAATCCATGCTGATGTTAGGTCAAAGACTTTTCAGTACTTAAAAGTTAATTTGGTATTGACAGTGTAAGACCTCAGATTCTCAATAAATACTTGTTGATGTTCTTTTATTCTATTTGCTTCTTTCCACAGGTGGAGAGGTCCCATACACAACTTTGGCTACTCGAATGATGATGGGGGCTTGGTGGCTATTTGCACTGATTGTCATCTCATCTTACACAGCAAATCTTGCTGCTTTCCTCACTATTACCCGCATCGAAAGCTCCATCCAGTAAGTAGACAAAGATTTCGGTAGCTACAAGGCTTGAGGAATGATGAGTAGCCAAAGCTATTTAAATAAGTATAAGGTATCTGATAATAAATTTACACCCTCCTTTTGAATAAAGGCTTAATTTTAGGATATGCAAGGATCACTATATTGGTAGAACATTTTTTATAAGGTAGAATTCTGGGTATAACTCTAATATTGTTTCCCACATTTTCCTGGAAGAAAAATACATATTCAGTGTTTCAGCTTCCACAAAGTATGACTATGTTTGGGCAATGTTGTAAAAAGGAAGGAAAAGGAGTCATATTAAAATATATATAACAATACCAGTTTCCGTCTTGAGTCTGCCCCATTGTGCACTGTCTGAGTAAATAGTTGGTTAGACATTAGATGATTGATAAATGGCAGGGAAAGAGAGAGAGAGAAGGAGGTGGGGGTATGAGGGAGAGAGGTAAAAGAATCTCCAAAGAGAGAAAAACACATTCTATTTGTCTCTTCATTACATTACAACTAATGTCATAGCTACTGTGGTAACTATTACTGCTGCTTGTTCAGCTGCAAGTGGTGAGTTATCACCAACTATGGTACACTTACTCAAATCCTAAAAGTTACCGAAGTCAATGACTCCGTTCATGATGGCCACTTCCACGAGCTCCAAGAGCCCAAAGACCTATGATCTAGCACAGCCAGTTCTGCTTTTGTGGGTTCATGCCATACGAGCAGCACCACCGTACAACTTCTGCCTTATTAGAACGTAACGTTCTGTATAATGTTTCAGAAACATTTTCCTGAAAATGTTTTATTCGTCCAAAAACAAGATAGCATGAATCATCTTAGAATTGAAGAACGTTCACTCTCCACAAAACTGACAATTCAAAATTATGAATAATTAGATTTGTTAAGGAATTCAGTAAGGATTTAATTCATCCTTCAAGGAAAACATCAGAGCTCTTCTTCCCTTTAGAAATGTTGTAAATGAAGTCCATTAATAGCCACAAAATTATTATAATACAGTACTAAAAATAAAACCAAGAATGAATGATCTATAAAGAAGTAGGATTTTTTTTTCAATTGCCTATGGTACACAATTGAAACCCCCAAATTCAACTAATAATCATAACAGACAGTTAATTATTTCATCCAGTTACTGAAAGTAGATGAAGAAACCGAAGTTTGCAAGATAAATTCTCGAGACCACATAAACAATGGTGTCAGAGCTAGAAATCTACCCATGTCAATCCGATACCAATCCATGTCTTACGCACTGAAATTTTTCCTTATGTAGCATGGTTTTTACAGTTTGTTTGCCTGATCTGCTTCCCTGGGGTTGCAGGCCTCATGGTGTGTGTGTATGCGAACTATTTAATCATTACTAGCTTTGCCAGCATTAGTTTGTATCTTGACTTTTATGCAATAGCACTGGGATCAGAAGCCTCTATCAAATTTTTACACCCATAAGGTTTCTCTAAAGGTAAAACCTGATGGAAAAAGATCATAATTTCACATGATGTTTCCCACAAGTATAGTTCCACAATCCACAATAACTGAGCCTTCATTTATTAAAAAATTATTTCTTTCTAATGCCAGCTCACATTATTAAAAGCCAAAACTGGGTATAATAAATCTCCCTTCCTTCTAATCTTATCAGTAGACTAATTTTGAAAGGGGAAAAATCAGAGCCAAAGGAGTTAAGAGAAGCCTGATTCTCTCCACAAACTTAAAGATATCTTCTAATTTCATGCCTCAGCTGCATTGGTAAACATAATTGCAGGCAATGTTTCTTGGAAACATTTAAAGTTCTATTTGCAACTAATGTCAAACTTTTTTGAAAAATCCCAAGTTTAATTTTTCTTAGAAAAGACAAAAAAACCTACAATACCATCCAATGTCATGCTCCTTAATCATTTATATCCATAAGATTTGCTCATCACTAAATGAAGCAATGCTTGTCAATGCATCTTTTTCAGCTCATTTTTGCCATGTCATTGGCACACATATACCAGGCACATGTTCATTCCCAAAATTCAAAGTTGCTTCTCCAGACCCAGGAGGACAGAACTAGTAGAGAAAAGTCAGTGAGAGATAGGGGGAAAGCTGCTGCTACTTTTTTTTTTTTTAATTTAATTTAATTTTTTTTTCAGTGTTCCAAAATTCATTGTTTATCCACAACACCCAGTGCTCCATGCAATACGTGCCCTTCATAATATCCACCACCAGGCTTACCCAACCCCCCACCCACCTCCCCTCCCAAACCCTCAGTCTGTTTCTCAGAGTCCACAGTCTCTCATGGTTTGTCTCCGATTTCCCCCAACTTACTTCTCCTCTCCATCTCCCATTGTCTTCCATGTTATTCCTTATGCTCCACAAGTAAGTGAAACCATATGATAATTGACTCTCTCTGCGTGACTTATTTCACTTAGCATGATCTCTTCCAGTCCTGTCCATGTTGATACAAAAGTTGGGTATTCATCCTTTCTGATGAGGCATAATACTCCATTGTATATAAGGACCATATCTTCTTTATCCATTTGTCTGTTGAAGGGCATCTTGGCTCTTTCCACAGTTAAGTTAGGCAACTGTGGCCATTGCTGCTATAAACATTGGGGTACAGATGGCCCTTCTTTTCACTACATCTGTATCTTTGGGATAAATACCCAGTAGTGCAATTGCAGAGTCATAGGGAAGCTCTATTTTTAATTTCTTAAGGAATCTCCACACTGTTTTCCAAAGTGGCTGCACCAACTTGCATTCCCACCAACAGTATAAGAGGGTTCCCCTTTGTCCACATCCTCTCCAACGCTTGTTGTTTACTCTCTTGTTGATTTTGGCCATTCTAACTGGTGTAAGGTGGTATCTCAATGTGGTTTTGATTTGAATCTCCCTGATGGCTAATGATGATGAACACTTTTTCATGTGTCTGTTAGCCATTTGTATGTCTTCTTTGGAGAAGTGTTTGTTTATGTCTTCTCCCCATTTTTTGACGTGATTATCTGTTTTGCATGTGTTGAGTTTGAGGAGTTCTTTATAGATCTTGGATATCAGCCCTTTGTCTGTAGTGGCATTTGCGAATATCTTCTCCCATTCCGTGGGTTGCCTCTTTGTTTTGTTGACTGTTTCCTTTGCTGTGCAGAAGCTTTTTATCTTGATGAAGTCCCAAAAGTTCATTTTCGGTTTTATTTCCTTTCTCTTTGGAGACATATCTTGAAAGAAGTAGCTGTGGCCGATGTCAAAGAGGTTAGTGCCTACGTTCTTCTCTAGGATTTTGATAAATTCCTGCCTCACGTTTATCCATTCGAGTTTATCTTTGTGTATGGTGTAAGAGAATGGTCGAGTTTCATTCTTCTATACATAGCTGTCCAATTTTCCCAGCACCATTTATTGAAGAGACTGTCTTTTTTCCACTGTATGTTTTTTCCTGCTTTGTCAAAGATTGTTTGACCATAGAGTTGAAAAATGCTATCAGTGAGATCCAATCTAATCTAAATACTCTAACAGCTAGGGTAACCAAGGTAGAAGATAGAATTAGTGATCTAGAGGACAAACTGATAGAGAAAAAGGATCAGGAAGAGGCATGAAAGAAACAGCTTAGAAGCCATGAAAACAGAATTAGGGAAACAAATGATGCCATGACGTTCCAGCGTCAGAAATATTGGGATCCCTGAGGGGATGGAGAAAAAGAGAAGACTAGAAGATATAGTTGAACAAATTCTGGATGAAAATTTTCCCAGTCTGGGGAATGGAACCAGTGTTCATGTCCTAGAGGTAGAAAGAACACCTCCCAAGATCAACGAATCTAGAAAGACCTCAAGGCACTTGATTGTGAGACTGACGAATCATACTTTTAGACAAGAATTTTTCAGAGCAGCTAGGGAGAAGAGATTCCTTACATACAGAAGAAGGTCCATGAGAATAACATCATACCTGTCCACAGAAACCTGGCAGACCAGAAAGGGCTGGCAAGACATATTCAGGGCACTAAATGGGAAGAACATGCAGCCAAGAATACTTTATCCAGCAAGGTTGACATTCAAAATGGATGGAGAGATAAAGAGTTTCCAAGACTGGCAAGGTTTAGAAGAGTAGATGACCACCAAGCTGGCACTACAAGAAATATTAAGGAGGGTTCTATAAAAGAAGAAAGAACCCAAGAGTGACATAGAACAGAAATATACATAGACAATCTATAGAAACAAGGACTTCACAGGCAAGATGATGTCAACAAAAATGTATCTTTCAATAATCACTTTCAATGTGAATGGCCTTAAACACTCCCATAAAACGGCACAGGATTGCAGATTGGATAAAATGACAGGACCTATCCATATGCTGTCTACAAGATACCCATTTGGAAATTCAGGATACATCCAGACTGAAAGTGAAGGGATGGAGAAACATCTTTCATGACAGTGAGCCTCAAAAGAAAGCTGGGGTAGTGATTCTCATATCAGATAAATTAGATTTTAAACTAAAGGCTGTAGTCAGAGACAAGGAAGGATACTACATCATTCTTAAAGGGTCTATCCACCAACAAGATCTAACAATTGTAAATATGCCCTCAATACAGGAGCAGCCAACTACATAAGACAACTGTTAATCAAGATAAAGAGACATATTGATATGAATACATTAATAGTAGGGGATATTAACACACCACTCTCAGTAATAGACAGATCATCCAAGCAGAAAATCAATAAAGAAGCAAGAGCATTGAATGGGACACATTAGACTGATGGACCTCATAGATACATACAGAACATTCCACCCTAAAACAACAGAATACGCATTCTTCTGAAGCACACATGGAACTTTCTCCAGAATAGATCACATACTGGGTCAAAAATCAGGGTTCAATTGAGATTATTCCCTGCATATTCTCAGACCACAATGCTTTGAAACTGGAACTCGACCACAAGAAAAAGTTTGGAAGGAATTCAAACACTTGGAGGCTAAAGACCACCCTGCTTAAGAATGTTTGAATCAACCAGGAAGTCAAAGAAGAACTTAAACAATTCATGGAAACCAATAAGAATGAAGACACATCAGCCCAAAACCTATGGAATATGGCAAAGGTGGTCCTAAGGGGGAAATACATAGCCATCCAAGCCTCCCTCAAGAAAATTGAAAAGTCCAGAATACACCTGTTTTTTGGAAATGGAGGTATTTCTAACTATAAAAACTAAATAAATATATTAGCTTCATTCATTTAATTCAACTGAATATATATATCATATATGTATATATGAATATACATACATATACATATGTATGTCTATACACACACACACACACACACACACACACACACACACACAGGATGTTACGTATTGAATCTAAAAAAATATTTAGATATTATCCCTGAGTCACAATTTAGTTAGAGACAGAGCAGTACAGAATTCAATGACATAGGAACTATGATAGATTTATTTGTGAAATGCTGTGTGAACACAGGAAAGGAGTGATTTAATTCAATAACTTGGAGAAGGGGGGAGGAGATAGGGGAAAAAACTATCAGGCATCAGAGAGGTATTATCTGAGAGTTTGATCTCGAAAGATGAATTTCAAAAGACTGAAGGGGTTCCTTACTGGAGAATATTTGCAAAAGCAAGAGAGAAATGAAATTCCCAGGAGAGTGTCTAGCAAGGGCCAGTGATCAAATCTGTTAATTTCCTTCCTGGATTGAGATAGGTGATGTGAGAGTGGCAGGAAATGAAATAGAAAAGGGAAGCGGAACAAAATCCGGAAAAGCATGATAACGCTTGTTGAAGAATTTGGAATTTTTCCTGGGGATGATGGAGAGTGACATCATTGAGAAAGACAGCTTTATCTGTGGAGAGGAGCTTGGGTGGGACAGAAAAGATGTAAAAGTATATGGAAGCTAGTAAGCTTCTATCTAATATAAACCTGAACCATATATATTCTTGTTTCAGGGCTGTTTAATTTGAAAATACCAAAGGTTTAAGGAAATTTAAGAGAAATTTGGCTTGAGAAAATTTGTATCTCTAGGCTAACAGTTACATTTATAGCAGATGCAGGAATATTGGTTTATTTTATTTTTCAAGATTTTTAAAGAGAAACTGTGGTTGACTACCTCATAACTAAAGAGGTACAGAAGAGGAGAGTTACTAATGTGAGAAAATTCTAGAATCACTCTGGTTGGATGACTTTTCAGATGCAATTTTGCAGAAAAGCTGCATCTCAATGTCTGCTATTCATGGATTGTATCCTGCCTGTTCGTTATTTTTAGCCTCTAGCCATCAAAAAATAAATCAGACTTATTTTTAGTAAATTCACTACATTTTCAAAGTAATACAGGGCAATATTGAGAAAATAGGAAAATACCATGAATTTTGAAGGACAAAGTATTAATAATCCATAGTTTGTCATATTGCAATATGTTCTATTAATATTTAAACAAGCTTTTTTTTAACAGTTGATTTTGAAGTAATTATATATACACAGGAAGTTGTGAAGATAGAGCATAATGAGTTCCCATGTACCCATCACCTAGTTTCCCCCCCATGGTTACATCTTAAGTAATTATAGTATAATATCAAAATAAGGAAATTGACATGGATACAATCCATGCAAATAGTTCTATGCCACTTTATTACTTCTACAGAATGTATAACCACCACTGCAATAGATGTAGAACTATCCTAACATTACAAAAATCTCCCTCATTCTACACTCACTCCTTCTCCACCATCCCCAAACCTAATAATAACTAATATGTCCTCCATTCCTGTGATTTTTATTCTTTCAAGAGTGCTCTGTAAGTTGAATCATACAGTATGTGGCCCTTTGAAATAGCCCTTTTTCCCTCTCTCAGCATAATGCCCTTGAGATCTATCCAAATTGTTGCCTGGATCAATAGTTCATTGCTTTTTATTGCCAAGCAGTAATCTCTGGTATGGATGGACTGGTGTGTTTAACAGTTTATCTATTGTATGGAATTGTTGTTGATTCTAAGTTTTTGGCTATCACAAATAAAGTTGCTAAGGACACTTATGTGCGTATCTGTTTTTGTATAGATATGTTTTCATTTCTCTGGCATAAATGCCCAGGGGTATGATCCTTATTCTCTCTGCTGACTGTTTCATTTCTTATTCTTTTCCTCTTACTTCAACTATTACCCACCTCTATCGCATTCTGTTCTCATTCAAGCTTATGATCCAGGGTGGTGTCCAGATGATTACCTTCCTCCATTCTTAAAATTAGTTTGGAAACCTCATTTATTACCATATCCGATCAAAATAAAGTGCAACTCCAGAGCCCAGCATATTGAACCCTTCAAAAGCTAACCCGGGCTCATTTCTTTACTGACACCAACTGTAATCCATCCTCATACTTGTTCATGCTCCAGTGAAGCCACTCTTGGAGGACATTTCATACTTCTGTGGAGCTCACATACTGTTCCCTTTCCTTGAAATGACCCAGATCTTCCTTCTCTTCTGGCATCATCCATTGGCACAAACACAATTAGCCATTGCACGTGTGTCTTCTCTTTGAGAGCATAAATTCTTCAAAGGCAAGGGCTATGCCATATTCACATGTGTACCCCTAGTGTGTCCCAGAATGCCTGGTGCATGGTATTGATAGTAACAGCGCCTAGCATTACTGGGTGCATTGCTATATGACAGACATCTCCCTAAACGCTTTGCTTAGATTTTCTCATTTAATCTTCATAATGGCCTCACAAGAGATATATTATTCTCATCTCTATTTTGAAGACAATAAACCAAAAGTTAAGATAGTAAACCCGGGCAATCTGGCACTAGAAACCTTGTCCTAATCGGTGGACCATATCGTGTACAATTAGCAAATACACTAAACCTATATCAAATGAAATAAACAAATGAATAAGTGAGTGAATGAAAACCATAGGGTCACTGTAAGTTTTCTGAAAAATAAAGAGTTCTGCAGGGAAGAATCAATGACTGAATTATATTTAGCTAAGTTAATTTCAGATATTTCTAAGTTATGTGGTATCCTAGAAACAGGCACAGGAGACCATGAATTTAAATAAATCTGCATCCAAATCCTTTGCCACTTATTAGCTGAATGATCTTGTCATTTTCCATAATCATTTTAAGCCTTATTCTCCCTAAGGGGAAAACAATAATGGGTTCAACTTCATAGGTTTAATGTAAAGAATAAATGGGAAACAAAGAGTCATAAATAACAGCATAGTTCCCGGATACACCCTGCATTTGCTTCCGTTTTTCTCCTTGTTCTCTAGGAGATCATGTGGACTCCTTGGACAGTTCTTCCCTCCACCTTTTTCGGTGGTGCTAATCACTGTCACTTTGACTATTTTGTCCACAATTCCATACACTCAGTTATCCCTTCTGCCTGCTCCCCTTGCCCTCGAAGTTCCTTGTTGTTGCTGCCCTGGCTTCTGGCACAGATGTCCCTGCCCTTCCTCATAGTCCACCTTCCTGGCTGTTGTCTTCTTGTCACACCATTTAATCCTCCAAGCCCCCAAATAGGAAATCTAGCCTTGGGAGTCTGGATGGGCAGCACCAGCTTGTCCCACCCCCAGTGGAATCTTGAGCCCAGGCTGTCACCATGTTCATGCCAAAGGCTGCCCCTCCCCAAGCAATGCTTCAGGCCATTCCCTACTTCATCCACACAGGACTATCTCCTCTCTTTCTAGACCTGCACCTTCCATACTACCTTGATGAATAGTTTCCTGCCCTGTGGGTTATCTTCTCTGCAGAGCTTCTTAAAATTTTGAAAGCTCTTCCTGAATAGAGGGAAAGAAGGTAGGATCAGCGTAGGAATGATGTGGCAGGGTATAGAGTGCGAGTCCCTTTTTGTTAAAAGAAGAACGAGGAGGAGGAGGAAGAGGAAGAGGAGGAGGAAGAGAAGGGGGAAAAAATCACTGTCAGGAAGACTTATCCAAATGTAAATATGAATAGGGACCTGGCTGAGTAATTCACTGTTGTCTCACCTTAGCTTGATTAACCATCACTACAGTCAAGGTCTGGCTGCTACTGATAGTGACTGCACTGACCCTGGGTCAGGACATCTGGTTGTCAGGCAAGTTTTCTCTTTTAACTCCTCTTTCATCGGCCCTCTCCTAGCCCTGCTCACGTGCTACTTTCTCTGTGTAGCTCTCACCACAGGGCTCGTAACTAGATTCAGTGTCTCTCTTTTTTTTTAACCACTTTGTCTCTACCTGGCTTATACCCTGAGTTACCTCGTGCTGGGGCAGTATTCTGCTTGTTTTACCTTCTCAACTACAATGTATATTCTTGAACATAGTTTCAACACCTTTGCATCAGTACAGTAGCTTCCTTATGTAGTAATTTACTGAGCACATAGTTAGTTGCAGTTCATTAAATAATGAACCAGAAAGGGGTTTCTTAGAATCTGGCCTGAGACTGTGGAACCTCACGACTTGTTTATAAACCTCACAACAAATCAGAAAGAAATAGGAAAGCCATTTTTATGCGCCATTATTCCAGAATAAGAGAAGGAGCCCCAAATGGTGTGCCATCGAGGTTTTCTTAGTGTCTCACCCACTTCAAGCTTCCACTGGGAGGCTACCTCATAGCTCTCGGCAAGGAATTGCACACTTTATTAGGAACAGCCAAAATCAAGGTCGCTGAAGTGAGCTGGGCCTGATTCATACGACTTTTATGTTTCAGTTTAGTACAGAATTGTATAGGCTTTGCTTCAGAGTACACAGACACTACAGACAGAGGAAGACATTCATCCCCTTCCTCTATATTGTTTGGTGTTGAAATGGCTTACTTGTCAAAGCACTTAAATACCACAGTGATGGATGTTTTATAAACATATAGCCCTCTAGATATTATAGACCATGATTTTCTCTCTTTTTGAAAAAAATAAAAACTCTCAGTTTTTCAAAGCCACCCTTCAGTGAGCACTTAATTAAAAGTTGTCTCCCACTTTATTTGTGACTCCCAGGGACAAGGCTGTATTAGCATCACTATAGGTTCTTATTTACACTAAACTCACCGAGATGAAAACTTCCCCAAACTAATAAGTGCCCACAACCCTAACTTGATCTTCTTCTTGACAAGCAATTATTCTAAGCAAGTCAAGTCCTCTGTTCTTTCTTTCTCCCCAGCCTTCATTATCCCAACCCAGAAACCTATTAAGAACTTGAAAATATAAATTACTGTCTCCTATTTCTTGTTGTTTTCCTTCCTTATCTGAAATCAGCTGAATCATTAAATTCTATCTACCACAAGTATATGGATATGATAAAAGCCCTATGCTCAGGAGTGCTTGGCTGAGTCATTTCAGAAGAGCTAGTTGGAGTATGGGGCATGCGATTGTGAAACTAAAGGAGGAAGAGTATGTGATAGAAACAGTGACAGTGGGATCAGCAGGCAGGACTGTAGGGCAGAACAATGCTAAAGGAGACTAGAGACCTAGTTCAAGGGTTCTTATTCTAGTTACTAAAGAATAAGGCAAGTTTTTAAACCACTTTGTACTTAGCTTTCTGTCTTTAAAAATGTGATCCATTCTTACTCTCACTGCACAAATATTGTTCCACAGTTTGGATTAAATTATTTTCAATGTCCCTTCAACTAGACAAGTCTCTATCAACCACACAAATGAGATAGCTTATTAAACAAAGTCCAAGATAACAGACAAAAATATATTCACATATTTTTAAACTTACGATTTTTTAAAATTTATTTTATTTTATTTATTCATTTGACACAGAAAGAGAGCACAAACAAGGGGAGCGGCAGGCAGAGGGAGAAGGAGAAGCAGGCTCCCCGTTGAGCAGGGAGCATGATGTGGGGCTTGATCCCAGCACCCTGGGATCATGACCTGAGTTGAAGGCAAACACTTAACTGACTGAGCCACCCAGGTGCCCCTCACATATTATTTTTATAAAAGAAATCCTAGATTGTAAGGCAGAACTGAAAGGAAACTCTTGGTTTGCCGTATCTTCTTTTTTTTTTCTTTCTTTCTGTTTCTCTTGTCTTACCTTTCTTTTCTTACCTTCTCCATCATACCAGCAATCGGGATGGGCTCACCTCCACCCTCTACTAAGTGTCTGTTTGACCCCATTAGTTCTCTGATCCTCTTAGCTGCTCTGCAAGCTCCTGTTATCTAAAGACATTCAATTTATTTTTAATGACTTTCTCCTTCACTCCTACACGCTCACCCTAATACAGCCCCTACTTCTCAAACCCTAATCTTAAAACCTAAGGAAAAAGTTTAAAAATTGCCAGATACACCAGATCGTGGCAAGTGATGGAGAAGATAAAGAACACATCTGCGGGTGGCTTCCTGGGCCACTTTTTCAGAGGAAGACTGCCATTTTCTCAAAGCAATGCTACAGAATCCTCAGGATTGCTGCCGAATCATTTTGGGCATTTATAATCTGAATGGCTATTGATAAGACCTGACTGTGAACATCAGGACATGCATTTTGTGCATAGTTTGAGTCAAAATTTATCAAAAAAGAAATATACCTACTTGGAAATAGAGCATAAACAATATTTTTTTGGAGATATCCACAGATCTACTGCACTGGGAAGAAGGAAAATATATTTTGAATTTGGGAAATTTTAAGTTATCAGTAGAAACTTGGTCTCCTGCTCTGTATTATGAAGAGCCAGGATCTTTGTTTTTAGATAGATTCATTAGAATCTTCCTTGAAACGACGACCTTCCACTGTACTTTGACAGTAGTGTTCTACTGGGTCTTCAAATAGGCTATTAAATTTGCCCTGCTGTTACTCTTGGTCACTTCTTTCTCTTCGGGTATCTCTTTCCACTATGAATAATTTGATAATGTGATTAAAGTTTTTGAACTCCTTAAAAGAACTTACAAGGGAAAAAAATTACAAATTACTATTGATTCCTCATTTGAATCTACATTGTATTTTATTTAGGTCCTTTTTTTTTGTAGTAGTAGTAGTATGTATTATTGTATCAGAGCTTGTTAGCAGGCTATATGTGAGGTTATGATCAATGGTTCAATGTCAGCCTTGGAGGGTATATTGAATAAAGTTTTTCCCATAAGTCAGCACTGGCCTTGATTCTAAGGAACATTTTCGATGTTGATTAGAAGTATAGAATAGGGAGTAAGCTTATTAAACATGCAGATTACCTTATATTGAGTAGGGGTGGTTATTGACTAGAACCACACTGCAAGAATTCATAAAGACTTTGGCAAATTTAACAAGGTGATTATAAGTGAGACGGAGCTTAATAGGGACAAATATGTAATAATTCACTCAGAGATGGAAAAAAGCAGTATGTCTGTTTATGTGTGTGTATGTGTGTGTATTTATGAAAATTTAAAACTGGAGGTGAAGACAGTTACAGAATGAATCATCTGTCAATTACAAATTGAAATGAAATGTTGGTGTTTATGAACAAAATGGCCAAAGTCACCTAGCAGTGTAAAAGTTGTTAGGGCTTTTTAAGCACTATCATGACCTATTTATGAGGTCCATAAATTATGCAAAAATTACCATAGAAAAGGAAAAGATGCCTTAGCTAATAACCATGTAAAAAAAAAAAATGAGTAATAGATCCTGTGGGTAAGAACCACAAGAATTTAGTGCTTAACTCAATAAGGAAAAGATTAAAAGATGAAAATGAAAAGTGTTTTATTAGATAAAGAAATATTGTACTGGAGGTGATGAGTAGCTATTGTCCATTTTCACTGAAAAGAAAATGAGAGGCTTGTGTGAAATAGGCAAGTTTTAGGTTAGGTATGAATGAGAACTTTCTGGTGTTAAGTTTCCTAAGTCAGTAAAGTGCCTAAGGAAGAAGAATAAAGTCCATTTTGGAGATTGGCTTTTATACCTTAAGATATAGCATTGAATTATGTGATACCGCCGGGAACTCCTCCAAACTCTCTGATGTTATGATTTTATTAGGGTTCTCTCTTAACACCATTTAGAAATTTTTTTGATCCTCGGGGAAATTCATGGGAATTAGTCAGGTCTTTCCTGTATTTTCAATGATGTAAAAACATAAAAATGTGTTATTCTATTGAAGTCTGTTGAAATATTTGAGGATATCATCTTAACAAAAATTTTATAATCAGCTTACAGTCAATAGTGGCATTATGAAATGCTGACCATACAAATTTAGGATAATTCCATATTTGTTCATAGTCATCTGGGGTAAATAAATATTGCATCTTTTTCATGGTATCTCAGGAAGAAACTGTACATACTATCTTCCTTACACAGATAATTGCAGGCTAATTAAATTCATAGAATACTGGGGCCTTTTGTATGAGATTCATAGAATACTGGGGCCTTTTGTAATGAATTATTATCTATATATATATATATGATAAAAGGCTACTTTAGTTAACTAATAAACTATTTAAAATTAGAGAGCAGGTTCATAAATGACAATTCTGTCAGCAGGTAGAAAAATACAGTGTCTTTCACATATCAGGATTTAGGATTCATGATGTGACAAAATTAGTTCCTAGCTTATAATGTGGGTCAACAAGTCAGAGAAGTCAACCAGATTTTCAATATTTTCTCACATCTGTATAGCATTGTCATTTCTGAGAGAATTTAAGAATCAGTTTTATTATCTAACAGCAATAAAAAAGATGAGTGTTTCCATCCTCCTTTGTGGTCTCTAAGATGACCTGTCATATCCACAAGCCAAATCAACTTTTAAACATGCCACAGGAATACAAGTCTCTCCAAGTACAAGGAAGATAAGTAGCTTGTGATATCCAGTTTCATCATCTCATCTATATATATGAATTTTCAATATGACCTGTGACCATCTTATCTAGAGCGCATGACAGACAGGGATGCCCCTAACTACTCTGTGAGGGAGAAGGTGCAGGAAATATTTCTAAATCTCTTAGGAAGTCCTTGAGAGTCATCTTGGTGCCCAGTGATCCACCATGTAGAGACAGCATTCAGAAGGGAGAAGTGTCCTCTTCATGAGTACTACTACACTTTTTCTAGACAAAGCATACTTGAAACATAAGCCATAGAAACATTTTTCTAGATGTCTTCTCAGGCACAGAAAACAAAAGCAAAATTAACCCGTTGGGACTATACCAAAAGAAAAAGATTTCTCACAGCAAAGGAAACTGCCAACAAAACAAAGACAACCTACAGAATGGAAGAAGAAACTTGCAAAGGATCTATCTGATAAGGGGTTAATAGCCAAAATATATAAAAAACTTACACAACTCAACACCTAAGTAAATAAATAAATAGTTCTTAAAAGTAAAGATTAAATAAATATTCTTAAGAAGTTCACAGCACAAAGGCCTGAAGCTGTCTTTTATCTAATTTACTCTGTTGAGGCCCATAAGGGCAGGTTTGAGGGCAGGTGAGGTGTGTAGGACAGAGTGTGGAGGAGACAGAACAGCGAAACAGGAAAAGACTGCACCATTCAGGCCCTATTTGAATGTCCCACGTGGAGCCACCCTTATCCTCTGACCCTCCTCTGTAAATCCTCACTGCTCTTGGTCCTCAGACAGCCCCTTTTATGAAGCACCCTCTCCATCCGTGGGGCTTCTCTTGGGAAACTCTCTTTGTGTCCACAAGTAAAAAATCCTAGCCCTCTCCCTTCCCTGGTATCATTCAGATTTGTTGGCCTCAGAATCTCAGCTTCTGCTGTCTTGAGAAGGAAGAAACTCTGACACTCTGAGAGGAAGAAAGACAAAATCACTTTACTATTCCACCAAGGATTGCTGTGGCTGAGTTCTTTGCGAATTACCCTGCCCCACAAATCATACTTTTAAGCTATACAATCTAACCTTTAATGAGAAAACCATACTTCTTCCACAAACATGACTTTGATCTTAATCTTTATAAAAGAAGGAAGTTAACATTATTGGGCTAAAGAATGTTAATCTCTTCCCTGAGCCTGTTTTCAGTAAGTAGTGGCACCCCTCATGCACTTAAAGTAGCTCTTACTGAGTCTTCAGTAGTGACTGAACCGTTGGCAATCCAAATTGTCTTCTTACAATTAGAGTCCTGCTTGCCTCATCCTTGACCCTTAGTCCCCTTATATTTAAAAGATTTTCTGTATAAACCTGTGTCTGAGAGGGTTTGGAAAACATCACTGAAGAGAAGGAGCTAATAAAATGCAGAAATGTGGTTTCTCAGAGGACTAGTGGCCTTTAGCTAGGCTGCAAATTGGAAGATGGGAAAACTTTCTGCAGTGTTAGTCCATTCTTTTATAAACAGAGCATACACACTCTCCTTCCTCTTTGTGTAAAAACTCAACCCTGGAGAGAAAAAAAAAATTAGTTTTTGGTAATAATACTCAGTATTACCAAAGGTTACTATTCTCTCCTGTTCTAGTGCTTATCTCTTCCTTAGCTGCTATAATCATGAGTTCTTTTACATTTTTAATCATTTCAGTTAGCAGACTTAGTAGGGCAATTTTCGTCACCATTTCAGCTTGCTTCTGAAATTTTAGTCAGAAATCACTCATCAAAAGAACCACTACTTATTAGCTCCCTTTCCACAATGCTTAGGTAAGTCTCTCTTTTAGGAACACACGTTCCACTCTGTACCAGATC
This sequence comes from Martes martes, assembly GCF_963455335.1. Taxonomy (NCBI): domain Eukaryota; kingdom Metazoa; phylum Chordata; class Mammalia; order Carnivora; family Mustelidae; genus Martes; species Martes martes. Next base: position 95,006,426 of record NC_137889.1, read on the forward strand.
CTATGTGACCCAGAAATATGGCCTATAACTTTAGCTTTTCCAAATACTTTATTTCAGTTCTATTTGTTTGGGTTTTCTTTTTATTTGTCTTGGCTCTGAATTTATTTATTTTATCTACATGGCAAAATGTCTTGTTAAGTAATTCACTGGTGGTCTGATAGAGCTTTTGCAGCTGATTTTATTACAGGGGAAATTTCCAAATCTCCCTTAAAAATTAGTTGTTGTTTTTAAGTACAAAATACTGCTGGCCATGATTAGTCATCTACAGAATGGCTGGTAATGTATAATAAAAATCCCATTTTTATGCAATGCTAGCTTAATGGGAATGCTGGCTTTCCAAGACGAAAGCATGTTTCTAGTAAGAAAACATAGCCAAAATATGTGAGCTTCAATGACTGCTCTTTTCCATACCGTGGGCTAGGTTCTGAGTTTCAAAGATGAACTTAAAAATTATGGGTATCAGCGGAATGTATACTAGTGAGTTAAACAAAGAAGTAAAATTTCATAACAAAATGCTAAAATGTGAACACATTCGAAGTGTTAGAAGAGCACAAAGAAGCAGCTGAGTTTGACGTTGACTTGAAGAGAAAGAATTCACCAGGTAGACAAGGAGACATCTTGTGCACAGCAAATGCCTACCAAACAAGGAAAGATGAAATGGTCTGTTTGTCCTATAATGGGAGTATGAATGAGGCACAAGTTTGTTTCTCAGAACGGAAAACAATTTTAAGCCAAATTTTTGCAGGTATTGAATGCTATGGAGTTGGAAGATTTGGGGGGCAATGGGGCATATAGGAAGTATTTAAATAAAACTGGGATAGGATCAGACATATATCAGAAAGAACACTTCAGCTGTGTTGTGGGGGATGGATTAGAGATGGGAGAGAATAGAGATAGGGAAAAGGTTTAGAAATAATTCTCCAGGGGCTCCTGGATGGCTCAGTCAGTTAAGTGTCTGACTCTTGATTTCCTCTCAGATCATGACTTCAAGGTCCTGGGATTGAACCCCTCATCCAACTCCAGGCTTAGCATAGAACCTGCTTGGGATTCTCTCTCCCTCTCCTTCAGCCTCTGCCCCTTCTCCTGCTTGCACTCTCTCTCTCTCTGTCTCTCTAAAATAAATAAATAAATAAAATCATTTAAAAACAAGAAAGGAAGATTCTCTAGATAGAAGCGCTGAGAGTATTAGCAATGAGAGCACAAAGGTAGTGACAGATTTGTAAGATTCGGGAAATAAAATACACAGAAGTTGATAAGAGATTAGTTGGGGTAGGAGACTTAGACAGAAAGGCCATGGTGAGGAATCTGAAATGAATTTAATTGGTGGGAAAAATAAGAAAATAGTAATTCCAAAAATTATAATAGAGCATAATAGTAATAATAATAATAGTAATAGTGATAATAGTAATAAATAATAAAATTAATAATTGCAACTACCAGTAACGGAGCCCTTATAGAGTGTTAAGTATTAAGGTGTCTTATATCCATATCTACATCAAACCTCCACATACCTTATTAAAAAATTATTATTTTCCCTATTTAATAGGGAAGTGGATTGCAATTTAGAGAAAATTAAATAACTTGTCCAAGGATTGAAACTCAAATCTTTCCATCTTCAAAGTCCAAGTTTGTAGAAACTAAGAGGTTGCCCAGTGCTGGCTGTTGGCTGTACCTCTAGAGGTAGGCCTGCCTTACCTGACCACTGCAGTCCGTTTTTTTTGTTTGTTTGTTTTTGCTTTTTTTTTTAAGATTTTATTTATTTATTTGACAGACAGAGATCACAAGTAGGCAGAGAGGCAGGCAGAGAGAGAGGAGAAAGCAGGCTCTCCACAGAGCAGAGAGCCAGATGTGGGGCTCGATCCCAGGACCCTGGGATCATGACCTGAGCTGAAGGCAGAGGCTCTAACCCACTGAGTCACCCAGGCGCCCCAGCAGTCCATTTTTCAATACTTATTTCTTCTTCTTAGGTCTCAATAACACTAAATATCAGTCTAGTGGAACTTTATTTGGCATATTATTTGTTTTTTTAGGTTTTAAATTTTTGAATACTTTTTTTTTTCTTTCTTTTTTTTTTTTTTTTCTTTTTTCTAGAAAACCTGCCTCTAAACTCACCAAGCTCTTGGCCACAACCCCTGAACAGCAGTGGGAGCCAGGCAGAATTTTAACGTGGTTACTGATGGGCTCTTAGAGCTATAACAATATCTTTTCCTTTGGTAGATGCTGAAATCAGCATCCAGAGGAAGAAACTGTGGGAGAAAGAAAAAAGAAAAAAACCTGAACTGAGTTGGAAGACATTTTTAATACATCCCTGTTTGCTAGTCTCTCTTCTACTGTCAGCCCCTTGGCCTGAAGGATCTAACACCTATCCTATCAACCACATTCCATTTCTTTTCACCCTGAAGAAAAATCCCTTCCCATGTGATAACTTAAGTTGCTTTGTTCCATTCTGTTAAAAATGGGACTAGACTTACAATTCCCCACAGTTAAAGCTGACAGCTGTGTGTTGGTGAGCATTACACAAAACCAAACTCAACTGTTTAAAAAGAACAAAGGAAATTAAGATGGAAAAGAAAGATTTATATGTCTTATTTTAAAGTTTATATGGGTAAGATCTATTCTCTTGTTAAAGGAAAATAGGTAAAAATATGAGTGAAAGTTCACTACAGAGGGAAAAGGCATTAGATTTTTAATTAGTTGACAATTTTAGAAATTTAAGTAAGTAGCAACACATTCAAAGTTATGACCATTCAGTATCATTCATGAATCTCCTCTTCAAAAATATAAAGGGATCACCCTGCCACATACCAAATATCCATTAGAAATTATTAAATAGGGCATTATTTGGAGATGGATCATTGTAATAATAATCTCCATATAAGACAATAGAGGGGTGCAGTTGGTTAAGCATCTGATGCTTGGTTTTTGCTGAGGTCGTGATCTCAGGGTCATGAGATCAAGCACCAAGTCAGGTTCCATGCTAAGCAGAGAGTCTGCTTGAGGATTCTCTCCCTCTTTCTCTGCCCACTCATGCTCTCTCCCTCTCCCTCTCTCACTAAAAGAAATAAATCTTTTTAGAAAAACTAAAATAAAATAAAAATAAAACAATGGATAAGTTAGCTGAATACCAATATGACACGTCCTCTTGTACTCACCTTTAGACACTCTTATTCTCTCCATTTATAGTTGAGGAAATTCAGGTTAACAGGGGTTAACATCACACAGCCCACAAATAATCTATCTGCTCGACTTTAAAATCTAACTTACCCAATGTCAAAGCTACTGCTATCACTAATACCTAATATCAGAGTATCACATGTATCAAAATTAATTTTCTATACTTGCAGGGTTTTAAGTGTTTATTTTTCTCATGGAAAGAGTTTGCAATCAGCCTAGATCCACCCAAATTCCTGAAATTGACTTTACAGAAGTGCCCTAAATTACAATTTCTAAGTACATATAATGTTCATGCAAATAAGTAAATATCACTTACCTATCATCTCTCAGTATTCTTTAGTACCCATGGGTTGCTAGTAGTACAGGACACCAGGAAAAATAAAAGTAGAATTTTGAAAAGATGATGGGAGAACAAGGCTTAAAGTATCAAACCATTTGCTTTCTTTTATTATTCACCACTTATTGCTATAGACACTTTTTTTTTTTAACTCTATGTGCGTGAATGGGGGTGTGGGGTTGGGAGAGGGTGGTTCAGGTATAATAGATCTGCAGAGTGATTGTTTGCTGAGTTTTATGTGGTAAATGTGAGTTGTGTGAGATTAAGTGGAGAAATGGAATATATCAGTATGAGTATATTCCAAGTTAACTCTTTTCTAGAATGCTCCAGATTTTCCCATTTCCTCCATGACCTGGGTATGCATTGGCAATTGTTAAAAAAGAAATGACAACGTTTGCCATGGTAAATTAACTTATATATTAGGTATTTACTAATTATTTTAGAATTATTTTGCATTTAAAACTGATTTGGCGAAACAAACAAAAAAAAACACAATGATTTGGCATATCTAAATAATACTCAGATGTTGAACTTCAGATACAATTTTTTTTGAGGAATACCACTTATAGAACAATTTACTAGATTTCTTTTAAGGGTTCATACTATAGGCCATTCCTTTTCTGCTGATATTACTCTAAAATCTTACTAGTGTGAAAAATAACAGAATGACCACATAAAATGGTCACTGTCTTTCTGTGTTGGGCTCCTAAAACAGCCTTCACTTTCTGTAATAAGCTGTTTGTGCTCACTTCATTTTGCTTCATTTTATTTTTGTCACTTTTGGTACTGCCTCAGTGTACTATAATGGAACGATGCTGAATCAGGCAAGCTGTAATTTTTATTGCAAGCATATCTCAAGGCAAATTTATAAGCTGAACTTGATATCAGAAATGAAGCTGGAGGGAACATGTCTTTGTTCTAAGTTACAAATGCTCTGCTATTCTAAATTTGAGCTATGTTGAACATAAAATGCCTTTTTTTCTGACATCAGGAATTTCACACAGGCTGTATATTAAGAAATTCCTTTAAAATTTTTACTATGTACAAATCAGTTTCACCAACAAAACTGTTTGTATGACAATTCTATATTCAAGTTGTAAAGCTGATATTGAAGGTGATGTTATGCCACAGAAAATGATTCTATTAATGATCCTAACATTTGATTTCAATTTTCTTTTCATGAAAAGCTAAGAGGAAGTGTTAATTTATTTAACAGTATTTTACTGGTATGACTATTTGGGCAAACAAATTATATATTTAGAGGTTTGGGCATACAAAAATTTTACCCCTAGATTATGATCTCACCACCACCAAATTGAAAGTTTCTTAGAGTTATAGTACAGGTTGATTGCTGAATGTTCTAAATAGCTAGTGGCCAATCTCATCCTGGGAGGGTCTCTGATAAAATGTGACATGGCCTTCTCCAGCCATGGGACCTTTTGGTTTTAGAAGGTGCAAGCTCCATACAACTACCTAGCCTAGGCCCTTGTATTAATAGGTATTGAACAGATTGCTATTTGCTACTGCTATTATAACCTGTATTGATAATGTTTCATTTCTTTTTCCTGTGTTACCACTTAACATCTTCCTCCACTAGACGATGGGAAATGCGTTAAAATGTTAATGTTTTTAATAGTTTCACTCCTATCACTGGAAACAGCAGTGGATGAGAAGTAAATGATCTCTGGGAACAAAAGTCTTATTGCTATACTGTTAACAAGATAATTGTGGGATATCCCAGGAGCAAGTGCCCTTTTACTCTCCTATGAGGTTGTACCCTAGCCAAGTGTAGCTTGATTTTATTCCTGCTTTTGCCCTCAATTGTTCTTCATACTGTCATTTTATCTTTTTACAAATGGTAGAATTAGTTTAATAGTTGTAGAATATTCCAGCAAATTTTTCCTTGGAAATAGTCATTTTTTTATTTAATTTAATTTAATTTTTTTCAGTAATCCATAATTCATTGTTTATGCACCTCACCCAGTGCTCCATGCAATACGTGCCCTCCTTAATACCCACCACCGGGCTCAGCCAACCCCTCCGACCCACCTCCCCTCCAAAACCCTGTTTGTTTCTCAGAGTCCACAGTCTGTCATGGAAATAGTCATTTTTCAACACATCATTTTAAGCAGACGTACAGAACAAAAAGGAATTATCATGGTAGTTTCCATAGAGTAAATGATACACATCGACAACCTAAAACTCAATAAAATGTAGATTAAATTTTGCTGAAAGTTACTATTAGAAAATGGCATGAATACTCCTCTAGCAAACACAGCCCATAATTTATTGTTTGTGATACAGTTTTGCACATGATGGAAACTGGTGACCTGCAAGAGTATTCCCAATACCCTTGCCCAATGCTAGTGTTGTTTGCAAAGGCCCCAGGAAATCATTAGCAAACTCCATCTAGAAACAGACCAAAAGGTCAGAAGTATACATAACATGAGTTTCATGACCCATGGCTGTGGAGGGCTCTGAATATTCTTGTTCAAAATATGGTATAGTGTTTCAAAGCATCTGCTGCCATTCTGAGGTTAGTGAGCTTGAATATGCCAGTGTCTAATTTTGTACAGTATGCCAAAGACACATATTTGTTCTTAAACCTCAGTCATTAGAGTTGAGCAGCTACACAAACTCAAATGAGTTGCAGTGCAGCAGTAATTGGTTCTCCAGGTTAGAAAATACAGAGCGGCTCAGAAACTTAAATGTAAGGAAATTGACCACCAATTTAAGATAAATAACCTAGGACAAGTAGATACCATCTATATAACTCAAAGATGGATGTGAAAATCCTGACCATCATTATGCATAAGAGAGAGCTGAAAATATATTCATCTTTCTGGAAACATGGATTCTATTCTGTTCGAATACAAATAGAAGTCTCTCTCTCTCTCCCTCTCTCTTTCTCTCTCTTTCACACCCACAGACACACACATGCATGTGCACACACACAAACTTAAAGCAAATAAGAGGCAGTATCTTGCAGTAAAAATACAATAGCTTTTGAAGCCTACATTTGAATCTTATCTCATCCCTCACTGACTGTGCCACACTGAACAAATGCTTATACTCTCAACCTGAGTTTTCTCATCGATAAAATGGGTGAAATACTTCTGAGAAATGGGGCACTGCTGTGAGAATAATGTATGTCAGTTGCTGGCATGTATATGGTAGCCACTTGTTAAATAGTGACTATCATAAATACTAATTTTTAAATATACACTTCACCTCAAAATGGGTTGTTCATGCACAATGTAATTATTTTAAAAAAATATTTAAACATTGCTACCTAAAAGAACATAGGCTTAAGGCTTATAACATGTAGTTGTTTTTTAACTAAATGATTGTGTGTTTATCCAGCAATCTAATTTAATTTGTTTTTGCCTTGATGGAATTGCTAGATCTAGTTTTGGTTTTGGTTTTTTTCACAGTGAAGGCTCACACACACACACACACACACACACAAAAGAGCATTGCCTTACCATGAGAAATTTTCATTTTTCTTTCAGTAATGATTTCATCTTCTCATGATTCATGTGTCATACACCCTAACAGCAATTCTCTTTATATATTACATTTTAATATTAAGAAACCACAAAATAGGAAAGCAATTTGACATCTGTATTTACATATATTATTCTATTTCCTATAACTTTATTTCCAGTTGAAAATACTCTTTCTTGTGTCTCTCTTCTCTCCTAATCATGAAGATCTCTCCAGGACCTCTCCAAGCAAACAGACATCCCTTATGGCACAGTACTGGACTCTGCAGTATATGAACACGTCCGCATGAAGGGAATGAATCCTTTTGAAAGGGACAGCATGTATTCCCAAATGTGGCGGATGATCAACAGAAGCAATGGATCAGAGAATAACGTTCTGGAATCCCAAGCAGGCATTCAAAAGGTACTGGTCATCGTTCTGCTATAATAGTCTAGTCTGCTATTTTGTCTCCTATATTCGAATTGCTACATGGAGTTTGGTTTATTTCTTTTCTAAAATTTTAACTTTGACACAGAGTCTGCAATTAAATTATACCTCGTATTGATTTAAAGGAGATTTTGAGTTGGCAGAGTGCTTAAGCAGAGGGAATTCAAAGCCTTCTGTGCTGTGTCTAATGGATCTGTCTCCAATAGAATTCCAAAGCTAGAAAACATAAACTAGTATTTTGTTCAGAACGGGTCAGGGACTTATGCACATGAAGACTGAAAAGGTTTTTATGAAACCCATTCCAAATATCATTAGGGTTATCAAATTCTTTCAAATGACCTTGGGGTATTTTCTATACTGCATTTACTTTTAGATGAAAACTTTATCTTTACTTGTGATTATGTGGTGGATAAAAGTTAATCTTGTCAACAAATAAGGTTCCTGCAAATGTCTATTTCTATTCCAAAAGTGAAAATCTTTATTTCTAGCTTATTTTAAATAACCATCATTTAGAAGTTATTTTATCAGGGGGGCAAAAAAGCTTACGAAGCAGTCCTTTGTGTAAAACATGAAGCAAGTTTTTATTCTGGGCTGTGGTTTATAAACACCTCTACAGAAGTAATTCTTTCTTCCTCAAGTCCCATCAATCTGCACGAGAGAACTGAATGATTTTTGTTTAAAATTATCCCAGTGGCTAGCACAGTGAAAATCACAATGGTTGACACTCAATAAATAATTGTAGGATGAATGAATGAATGCATGCATAAATGTCAATTATAGCAACAAAGGTGGTATACACTTTTTCTCTGTAACCTTCCACAGAAGAATAATTTGGATCCTGTGTCTGAGTTCCTTGTTCAAAAGGCAAACTTATTAATACTATGTTGGAGAATGTTTTGATGGCTATAAAAAATATTCTGACACAGGTTCTAGCATTATTCTGTGCCTTTTCATATGATGTCCTTCATCTGCTACTGATGTTATGGTTCCCTAGAGTCAGCCTAGTTGGCGTCATTATTTTGAAAACTGAGGATGCTGATATGAGCCTCCTTCTAAGTCCTAATGATGCATTAGGATGTGAATTCCTTGAAATGTTAGCAATGGCCTCTAACTCCATCACCCTTATTGCATTAACCCCAGTTTCCCAGGACCCAAATATTGATCTTAAAATCCACTGGCTTCTAGAAGTTCAACAATTACTAGGAGGATGGGGGGGGTGAGAGTGGGTGAGTGAGTGGACCTATATGTTGTCTGGAGGAGATGGGAGGGTAGACATTTTAGGCTTTACTAGGTACTCATGGGATGTGAATGAACTTAACCCTTAGAATAAGAATACTAAGTCATTTTGGGAAGAGTTACTTTCCTTCATATTGTTAATTGTTAAGAAGAATTTTATTTTCTTGGGGATAAATATAGTCACAATTTATATTTTTATTCTATTTTAGAAGCCAAAGCTCTCCATACTTTACAACCTCTTTCTATAGCATATCATTCCAGAGAAAATTTGCTTTTTTTTTTTTAAGATTTTATTTATTTGACAGACAGAGATCACAAGTAGGCAGAGAGGCAGGCAGAGAGAGAAGGGGAAGCAAGCTCCCTGCTGAGCAAAGAGCCCGATGCAGGGCTTGATCTCAGGACCCTGAGACCATGACCTGAGCCGAAGGCAGAGGTTTAACCCACTGAGCCACCTAGGCGCCCCAGAGAAAATTCACTTTTTTTCTCCAAGCAGACATAGAGATTCTCAAAAAATATTTTAAAAGCTACATATTCACTCACTCATCACTTATTTATTCATTTTTTCATACAATATTTGCTAAGTGCCAATTATATACCAGGCACTGATCGAGAAACTATAGATAACTCCACCACAGAGAAATGATCACTGGATCTGTGAAATGTAAAGGCTGGCGAGAAAAGAAAACTTAAATATGTGATCAAATAAAATGATTTAAATCATGGTAAGTGCTATGGAAAAAAACCTTGGGTTCTTTTACAGAAATTAAAGAGAACATCTACTTTCAGAACAGTGATCAAGTATGGTTCCCTGAGGAGATAAAATATTAGTGATGACCTGCCTGATCAGGAGCTGTTTATGTAGAAGAGAGGGTGACAGGGCATCCAAACCAAGCACAACCTTAGCAGAAGCGTGAAGTTACACTCAAGAAACCAGCTGAAAATCAACACGAACTGGAACATGTCCAATGAGAGAACATGGAAGGAGGTTAGGAGGCAGGGGATAGATCATGAAGGACCTTGTTGCCCTTAATTAGGAATCTGGATTCTATTTGAATGGCAAAAAAAAAAAAAAAAAAAAAATGCTACTAAAATAAGGGAATGTGGTGACTCATTATTACCTTTCAAGAAGGTCACTATACCTGATGTATAGGGATTGGTAAGAGTATACAGAGCCGAAATAGTGACACCCTAAGAGACTCGTAAATTTCAGAGGTAGCCAGTCATGTCAACACATGTAGATAAGGTCTTGCTTCATTCTTGTGTTTTTATGCACACATACATACGCACACAGTCTGTATACCTTACAGTGTTTGTAGTAAAACAAACTGGGTATACTTCCTATATTCCAGCATTTCCAAAATAAAAAATAAATCACAAGGGTATGGAATATCGAATGTCACGTAAAAGTGACATTTGATATTTGATTTTTAAATAGTCATGTATGTGTTAAGATATATGTATGTATCTTCCAAGGTCTTCAGGATTGTTTAAGAAAACCTCTCCTTTTCAAAGCATGTACATATGGTTTCCTACATTTTCTGTTTCTTTTTTTCTTACCTTTATGTCTTTTAACCATATAGAATTTAATTTGACATTTGTGGATATGTAAAAAGAAATTATAGATACCTACCCTGAGAAAATTTCAGTTTGAGATTCTATGAAATAAAAGTGTTTTAGACTAAGCTATTGATAAGTTTGCATTGTGTGCTAAGAAATTTAGTTAATTCTTGTAGGTTTTGCCATTTCTTTTTCTTTAAATATGTAGCCATTCCATCATCTTTTGACCTGGGCTAGTGTTTCTCATGCTGTTATTAAATGTGATACATTTTTTTAAAAAGTTTATTATGAAAAACAGAAAGAGCCCTGTTTCCTGGTTCTTCCAGTTCTTATGTGTACAACTTTGGACAAATCCCTTGGCTTCTCTAAGACTCAGTCTCCTCCTCCCTAAGATTGTCACAGTGTGAGAATTAAAAGCCTGCAAAAGACATTTCAACATGGGTTCAAATACAGTTCATTTTTTAAGCTCAAATGTTTAAATGTAACTAGTTACTTAAAATCTGTGGGCCCCAGGATTTTTATCATGTTGATAAGAATTCCTACTTCACATGTTTTTGTCATATATGTGTGTATATACACACACACACACATATATATATGCATATATACATACAGGCATCAATATATAATATGATTAGAGCCATAACTTCATAAAAAGATCCTTAAGATTACCTGAAAGAATGTAAAGGTGAGCAATTTGTTATGACAAAGCTTTATTATATAGTATCTTCTAAGGTTAAGTTAAAATTGTAACATATTTGAAAAGGTTAATTAATAAAAGAAGTAGAGAAGAATTTCTACTCTTATAATCTACTGATAAAGAGGACTTATGAGTTTTAAAAACTGCAAATCATGTCACCTAGATTTATACCATATTTATTTAGTTTTCTGATTCACTAGAGGGGCAGTGAAGAATGTTCTTATGAATTCATAATGGAAAATATCAAAGTTAAATTTGCTTGTTGTATGTATTCTTTCAACCAAAATCAGAGATAGCTGAAAATTGATTTGATCAAAAAATAGGTAATAATAATGAAATGTATTTTGGTTCAGTTTGCAAGGTCTTGGCCAGCTTCTCTTAAAGCACAAAACCAACCAACCAAAAACCAATAACCTTCTCACCGGCTAAAGCTCACTGGGAGTCTGTAAGATTGAGAACTGTAATACATGAAATGTGGTTGTGGATTCTTGCTTTAGTAACTAGTCTTGCACATCGCACACAGCAGCTTCCTCTTCTCTGTCGTTGGTTTCTAATTTGTTCAGGCAGAAAAGACTTTAGAGGTCTTCTAGGTCAATTTTCCACAAAAGACCAAACTTCTTCTACAGTGTCTTTGACACGAGTTCATATATATAGTAACTGCCTTCCAGGAAAACCTGCATCACTGTGCAAACAGTCCTTGCAATCTAATTACAACTTTAAATAGATACCATTAATGTCTCAGGTTATGTTTGTTCTTAATTGTGCTACTAGTCTCATTAAGTTTCTCTTACTTGAAGGTAGAGCTTTATCCCTTCTAACATCATTCTGCTCATACCAAAAGAAGCTGTATAAATGAGGATTAAGTAAATGAGTTCTGATATGCTATTCTTGGGAGACATCCACCTGTATCAGACTAACCTAATTAAACTAGAACAAATTTGATTCTGTCTTCCTTTTCCCATAAGCAGAGAAAATGTATATGAAAATATAAGTGAAATATTCAGTGCATTCATTCGACAATCATTTATTGAGCACCTGCTATGTATCAGTCAGTATTTTGGTCACCAGAGTGAACATAAATGAAAGCAAAATTCCTTCATAGAGTTCACATTCTAATGGAGGAAGCAGAAAATTAAAAAGAATTAAATATGTTGTATTTTAATAGTGATAAGTGTTAAGGAGAAAAAGTAGGAGAGGGAGAAGGGGGACAAGAGGGAGATGTTCTGCCTTATTAGATCAGATGGCCAGGGAAGGCTTAAGAAAATGACATTGGAAAAAAGACATGAAGCAGATTCGAGAGAAAGAGTTGTATATCTGGGTGACATGTTTTCAGACAGAGGGTCAGCCGGTGCAAAGGCCCTAAGGTGGGAGTATGCCTGGATGTTCTAAGACTGTGAAGGAAGCTAGTATAACTCAGAAATAAGGTGTAACATCAGAAAAATAACAAAGTCCAAGAAAGCGTATCATACAGGGCCTTGTTACCTACAGCATAATCCTGTGAACTAGCAACATCAGCATCTTGGGAGCTTGTTAGAAATGCAGACTCTTGGGCCCCATCTAAGCCCTTCTCAATGTAAATCTCCGACTAAGAAGATTCCCAGGTGATTCATATGCGCGCTAAAGTCTGAAAATGCTAATACAGAGCTGTATAAAACATTCTAAGTGGGCTTTTACTCTGTGGAAGATACAAAACTTAAGAAGGGTTTGAACAGAAAAGTAACATGCTAAAACTCATATTTTGGCAAGTCATAGGTAAAGATCTGACTAGGAATGAAGGATCTGTGCATAGTACTGAAATAGAGAAGTCTCTGGTTATTTAGAGGGCAATATTTTTTTTTTCTGATAGCCTATTAAACTCCGATGGTGAAGAACAAATTATTCTAAAACCCCAGCAATGAAGACTACTCAAAAAGAAAAGAAAATCAGGATTGGTAGGATTAAAATCCTAGCCAGAGGATCCCTATGCATAATACTTCAGACTACAGAGCTCAAAGAGGATATAAAAATCCAATGGATACTATGGCAACAGGGAAGTGAGGGATGGTGTTGGCAGCCGCAGTTTTCAATCAGAAAGAGCATCAATTTGCAAAGCTAATTAGGCCACACAAGTCCCAGAGCAGTATGGGGAAAGGGAAACTGACAAGGTCCAGGTGTGGAGCAAAGCCACTGGGCTCAGGCCCCAGCTCTAATGCCAGCTGGAAAATTGGAGAATTGAAACGAAAACCAAGACAAAAGATCGGTCATGTCAAATGGGCCAGCATTGGGGATTTTTGAGGACTGACGCAGAAAGACAAATTCTAGACCTTATGAAATGATGGGGTAAGCCTACCCTCTTTATTGATCTGTGGCTGAAAAAACTGGGTGGAGTGAAGCTATTGTTTTATTTATTCATTCAACACATATTCAGTGAGCACCTATTTACCAGGCACTGTTCTAGGTATCAGGAATCAAACAGAACAAGGAAAGTCCCTGCCCAAATGGAGATTATTTTGTACTGGAGAGAAAAAAATAGACAAGCCCATAAATACATGCTCTGAAAAAAAAAATTTGGAAAGGTAACAATGAAAGAAAGCAGAGGAGGGAGAGGGTTGTTGCCATCACATATAAAGCGGTCTCAGAAGGCATCCCTGAGAAAGTGCCATTTGAGTAGAGACCTGAAAGACGACAGGTATGACCCATGAAGATGGTAAGGAGACAGTGAGGACAGGAGCTCCAGGCAGAAGGAAAATTACTGCAAAATTCCTGAGGCAGAAGGTAACTTGGCATGATAGAGAAATGTCAAGAACAATGTGGCTGGAGAAAGTTCATGGGGAGTGGATAGGATATGCAGGGGAGGTAGGAAATAAGATCCCAGTGGGTGTTAGAATGGTGGCCTAAAGATGTTCAAGTGTGGGCCCCACTAAAGTTCCAATTGCATCTTTTTTTTTAAATTGAGATATAATCGACATATAACATTATATTAGTTTCAGGCATACAACATAATGATCCTATGTTTGTGTATATTGCAAAATCACAATAAGTCTAGTTAACATCAGTCACTATTGTTACACATTTTCTTTTTGTGATGAGAACTTTCAAGATCTATTCTCTTAGCAACTGCTACATATGCAATACAGTATTATTCACTATGTCACCATGCTGTACATTACATCCCCATGACTTATGTATTTTATAACTAGAATTTTGTGCCTTTCAATTTCATTTACCCATTGTATCTTAAATGGGGAATGGAAAGCATTTGAATATCTTAAATCCACTCAGAAGATTCTGATTCACAGTAAAGGTTGAGAATCATTGATAAAATATCTTGGAGCCACTTAAATGACCCTAACTTTTTAATAATTCTGAGATTTTGAGCAGGAGAGTGACATGAGCTGACTTACTTTTTAAAGCTCCATTTATGGTGTTGTGTGAAAAATAGGAGAGGGCAAGGCTAGAAGCAAGGAGAAGCGTGAGGAGAGACTACTGTTGTAATTCAAGTGAAACATGATGGTGGATGGACCAGAGTGCTTATGGTGGAAGAGGTGAGCAGTGACTGAATTTGAATATATTTTGAAAGTCACTCTGACAAAATTTTGTAAAAGACTGAATGTGGGATATGAAAAAAAGGAGTTAGAAATGAGTCCAATGTCTCTGGCCTAAGTAGTTGGAAGAATGAAGTTGGCTTTTATTGAGGTTGAGAAAATTATGGGAAGAGCAGATTTGAGAAGCCAAATGAGACTTTGCCTTTGGCACGATAGTTAATATGAAATGTTTATTAATTATCCAAGAAAGATGCCAAGAAAGCTGCTTTCTATATATGAGTTGAGTGTTTAGGAGAAAGTTCTAGCTGGAGATTGGAGAATACTAGCATAGAGTCTGTATTTAAAGTCCTAAGACTCAATGATATCACTAAAGGTGTGTTTATCTAGAAAGGAAAGCTATGTAAAGACTAATCCTGGGACAATGTAGTATTTAGAGGAGGGAGAGTCAAAAAAGGTATAACAAAGTCAGGGAAGGATCAGCCAAGGAAACAGGGATAAAACCAAGAGTGCTTGTTTAGAAGCCAGCGAAAAAGTGTTTCAAGGAAATTCAAATGGTCAACTCTGTCAAATGATGCTCATAGATCAAATATGGTGAAGACAGGGAATTAATGATTTATTTGGCAACCAGCAGTCACTGATGACCTTGACAAAAGCAGATCTGGTAGAGGGAAAGAAGAAGAAATTAGAGTTAGATTGGAAAGAAAAAGAATGAGAAGAGAGGCCGTGGAAATTACAAGGCTAGGTACTTTTTATTCACTTTATTTTTTTTCTATTCAAGTATAATTAACATACAGTGTTTTGTTAGTTTCAGGTGTACAATATAATGGTTTGAGAACTTTATACATTACTCAGTGCTCATCAGAAGTGTACTCTTAATCCCCTTTATCTATTTCACCTGTCCTCTACCCACCTTTCCTCTGGCAACCACCCATTTGTTCTCTATATTTAGGAGTCTTTTTGTTGTTGTTTTTCTTTTTTTCTTCGTTAATTTTTTTTTTGTTAGACTGGGCACTTTGTAAAGGTGCTTTTCTGAAAGGAAATGCTGAGTAATAATGGGGAGGGTTCTAGAGTGGGAAGTGGGGTTTGGGAAATTTTTTTTATGAAAAAAGATATATACAATGTCTCTATACTAATGAGATGATACAGTAAAGAGGGGGAAATTTATGGTGCAAGAGAGAGACAAGAGAACTGCTGGAGATTTGTTCTTGAGATCTAATGCACAAGTGGGGGGGTTGGATTTAGGAGCACAGTCCATCCATAGCAAAAAGAGAGAAGGTAGAACATATGGACATACATGCAGATAAGTTGGAAGATATGGTAGTGGAAGTATATGGAAAATCATTTTTGACTGATTATATTTACTCAGAGAAATAGGAACCAAGGCCATCACCAAAATATAAGTAACAGGATAAAGATTCTGGAGAATTGAAGAGAGAGAAGATAGGAACAGTTGTTCTGGAGAAAGGGAGGAACAGTAGATGAGTGAAATATAATGGTATTCCTCGAAAAGACTAATGGCTCTTTTGAAATAGTCATCATGGCCATAGATTAAAACCAATCAGCATGATTATGGGCTTTTTTGTAACATAAACATGGAGTTCACAGAGAAGAGATTTCACCAGAATTGGTGTTTATCAGAGAAGCATGATAGAAAACAATAGGGTGAGGGAGTTGAGAATATATCCAAAGAAATTATTATTATGAGTGAAAGGATCTCAGATGAGAGGAGATTGAGGATACCAAGGGGATGACATGTGGGAGCCTGGGTGGCTCAGTCAGTTAAGCAGCTGCCTGCAGCTCAGGTCATGAACCCAGTGTCCTGGGATCAAGGCCCACATCAGGCTCCCTGCTCAGTGGAGAGCCTGCTTCTCCTTCTCCTTCTGCCTGCCGCTCTGCCTACTTGTGCTCTCTATCTCTCTGTCAAATAAATAAAATCTTGGGGAAAAAAAAAAAAAGAGGATGACATGAACAATGAACTATTGATCTGGATGGGACCAGAGAACTATAGGAGTCCATGAACCATGGAAATAATACAAATTGGTTCCAAGATGACACATTTGAAATTGAGATGATGAAGAGAGTGCTAGTATTGGAAGTGATATGACATGGGAGTGGGTGGCTAAGGTAGGAGATGAAGAAGCCAAGTACTGGAAGAGGATGTCTATGTGAATAATCAAATCACCAAGAATAACCACAGAACTAGAATTTGAAAGAGTGACAGAGAGCCAAGTGGTAAAATCTTTGAGCAATGTTAGAGTGACACAGAGTCAGCAGATGCCTGCATTAGGAATGAGTGTAGTCTGATAGCATGAGCTTCACAACCAAGGCTCTAGAAGTGGTTCAAGGAACAAGAAGGATACCTACTCATGATCCAGCCCTGGTGATATGAATGTTGTAGAAGAAAAAAGTAATCATCATTTGAGAATACCAAAAGTAATGTAGTATCTGCAGAAGAAAAGCAAGTTCTACTCCGCAAAAGAAGGTTAAAGGAAGTTTCAAAAAAAAACAAAAAACAGAATGAGGATATAGGCAGGGCTTAGGGCAGTCTCTTAAAACCCTGTGACTCAAGATTACTCCCATCAGGGGGCACCTGTGTGGCTCAGTCAGTTAAGCATCCGACTCTTGGTTTCAACTCAGGTAATAATCTCATTGATCATGAGAATGAAGCTAGCGGGAACCAAATTACATAAAAGAAAAAAGGCTGTGAGTAGAAAACAATTTTCAACTGTTATGAGTTTACATACAGTAATTCCTGGTCTTATGCATCTCAAACCCATGAACCACACTGGTCATATTCTCTTTTCCGGTTGTCCCATTCCCCTTCCTCTTTGAACTCTATAGCATCATTTGGCATTGGGTAAAGATGCCAAAGTAGGTGACAGTTATGAGCAGAGAGATGATAGGACCTAACTTGGGCTACAGTGAATGACTTGGTAATATACTAAGTATATGACCTTAAAATCATGGTTAGGCCCCATTACAGAAATGAATAATCAGACTGAACACAACTTGGGGAAAATCAAAACAAAATACTAAACAACTTTGGATCTTTGAAAGTGCCAGAAGTCCTAGACTGTCATACCACTGGGCTTAGAAGTAGCTGTGCATTTGCTACATTTGCCCTTTGCCAAATGATTTCAACAAATAAGATAGGATTTACTTTAGCACTTCAGCAGGCATCTGGGAGCTCAGATCCCATTAACATATTTTCTGCTCCCCAAAAATCAAAGGTTTTAAGTCCATGTCAGTTATTCCATAGTGCAAGAAGAGAGTCAGTGCGACAATAAACAACAACAACAAAACACACAGTGGCTCAGTCAGTTAAGAGTCCAACTCTTGGTTTCACCTCAGGTCATGATCTCAGGGTCCAGGGATGAAGACCTGTATCGGAATCCATGCTCAGTGTGGAGTCCGCTTGGATTCTCTCTCTCCCTCTGCACCTCTCCCCACCCAAATTAATAAGTAAAATCTTAACACACACACACACACACACACTCATAGAGATCATTCCCAGAAGCCTTGGCAATGCATTTTTAATGCCTGGGATTGATTGTTTTTATTATTTTCTTAAATATTCTATTTATTTATTTATGTATTTGACAGAGAGAGAGAGCAGGAACAGTAGGAGGAGCAGAGAAGGAGGGGGAGGGATAGAGCAGACTCTGCTGAGCCTGGAGCCTGACTTGGAGTTCAATTCCATGACCCCGAGATAATAAACTGAATAGAAACCAAGATTGGAGGCCCAGCCAACTGAGCTACCCAGGCACCCCTTTTATTAACATTTTTTAAAACATATTTTTGTTTCTAATAATCTTCATAGATGTTTGAGTTAAAAATTGGTCTTGATTAGCTATGTTCTCAAGGGTAAAGGTGAAGTCCAAAACTATATCCTTCCTAAACAGCCATAAGCATTTTAGCTTGAGTTAGAATGTTAGATCTTACAACACACAAAGCAAACTGAAAGCTGAAAAGATTTTTTCGAGATGCCCAGAAAAAATAGATATAGATATAGACTCTGTAAATGAAAGTGAAAACAATGAAGTGGTATTTCTTGTATATAAAGATGATAGTACTAAGCTGCCATTAACAGAGCATGTAATTTTAAAATTGCTTTTTTATATAGTGATTTAATCCATGATGAAAGCCAGACCTGCTCCAATTCTTCTTTTAATTAGCTACATTCAATTCCAATTCATCTACTCATTCACTCATTCCTTTAATCAACAAACATTTATTTAGTGGTGCTGAATACGATGGGCACAGAGGATACAGAAATGGTTCAGTCTAGTGAGTGTGGGGCAGGAAAGTGCAATATAGCAGCTGATCTACAGAGAAATGTACAAGATCCCAAGAGAAAGCAGAGAAAGGGAATTTATCATAGCCTGAGGGATGAGGCTAGTTCAGATCACAGAGGCTTCCAAGAGGAAGTAATGTTAATCTTAGAGTAAGTAGGATTTAATTAAGTAAAAGAGATATAGGAGTAAGTGGGATAAGGAGACAGCCTGAACGAAAACATGGAGGTAAGAATACAGTACACACAGGAAATAAAAAGCAGTTACGGTTAGATATAGGTGCTTATACTGGTCAAGTTTTTCTATAGAAAAAGAACAATTTATATATTCATATATTACATTCATATATTTGTGTGTGTATATGTGTGGATGTATGTTTATATAAAAAATTAGATTTAGTATAAGGAATTGGCTCATGCAATTATGGAGGCCAACATGTCCCACCAATGGCTGTTTATAAGTGGGATACTCAGGAAAGCTGATGATTTAAATTCTAGTGTGATTCTGAAGGCCTGAGAACTAGGAGCTTTACTGGTATGAATCCCAGTTTAAGAGAAGGCGCAGACTGATGCCCCAGCTCAACAGTCAGGCAGAGAGAGAAGGAGAGAAACTTCTTCTACCTTTCTGTTCTATTCCAGCGCTCCCTGGGTTAGATAACGTCCACCTACCTTGGGGAAGATAATCTGCCTTACTCAGTCTACTAATTCAAATGCTAATGTCTTCTGGAAACACACTCATGGGCACATCCAGCAATCATGTTTAACCAGGTACCTGGGAATCCCATGACCTAGTCAAGCTGACACATAGATTAACTATCCCAGTGCTCTCGTACAGTGAAAAGGGGTAGAGGAGCAGTTTGTGCGGGTGGATCAGAGACACCTGCTGGGACGTGTACCATCTGAACCTGCCACTAGATGTTAACTGTATAGTTTTAACTAAATGACCAAGAAGGTGCCAAAAGAATAATGAAAAATATTGGAAAAGAAATGTCTGGACTGGAAAGAAGGTATACCCACTTTGGACCTCAGTTTTCTTCCTTTAACTTAAAAGTTGTGGAAATTAGGAGGGCCTGGGTGGCTCAGTGGGTTAAAGCCTCTGCCTTTGGCTCAGGTCATGATCCCAGCATACTGGGATCGAGCCCCGCATCAGGCTCTCTGCTCAGTGGGGAGCCTGCTTCCTCCTCCCTCTCTCTCTCTCTCTCTCTCTCTCCCTCTGCCTACTTGTGATCTCTGTCTGTCAAATAAATAAATAAAATCTTTTAAAAAAAGGAAGTTGTGGAAATGAAATAGATGAATTCTGAGAATCCTTCTGGAGCTAACATTCAGTAAGTCTTAGGACCCTAATTTCAAACTGTTTAATAGCCACACGAGAGAAGTGCACTTCCCAGATAACCTCAGAGGCCTCAGCTGTCACTCCTAGTTTACCACAAATTCTGTCCCTCAAGCATTCCTTCTACAAAGGAATACCAGCTTTGTAGTTCCCCAGGATGAAAAATCATAGGTAGGTGCATCTTTGTTTCCTTGTGGTTGCATTAGGTTCACAAACTTCTTTATCCGACAAATAGTGTAAATGGTTCATTGCCTTGGTTTAGTTCTTACTCTTGACAATTACTTCCCAAATTGGAAAATGCTCATATATTTTAAACATTTCTCTTGGAAAAATGCAAAAAAGTAAAAAAGTATAATTCCACAATACTTTTAAAATCAGCTCACTCTGTCCATCCAGTTTTACCCTCAATTAACCTCCGTTGAGATAGCAGGGTGCACATCTTCGTGACTTTCTTTATTTAATGGGCACATATATGCTACAGTTTTTTGTTTGGTCTCCATTTGGACTTTTTCAAATGAAATGTTTTCTGCCTTTGTCTTTACCAATTTCTGTCATCAACATCTTTCAAGTTAGCATATATATTTATACATCATTGTAATACCTTCGAAATAGTCTATGAACTATCGTAATTTATCAAATTGTTAACCTTGATGAGCACTTTGAATTTTTCAAATATTTATCTCCTATAAGCAGCTATGATTAACATTTATTTTTATATATTTGTCATTATTTTCTTTTGTAAATACAGTCGTAAAAGTACGATTCTGAGTTAAGGAACATATGCATTTACAAATTTAATAACCACTCTCAAAGTAGCGTCTGAAAATGTACTTTCAATACAAAAGAGAGTCCTAGTTTCCCACCTTCTTGCCTGAAATTGCCAAAAGTAAATGACACTACTACTCTTTTACATTTTCAGTTTTGCCAGAATGATGAATGAAAAGTCTCTCGTTTTTATTTTCACTTTTCTAATTACTAGGTTGTGCATTCAAACGTGGATGACTTCTATACATCATCTTTATAATGCAAAATTACTTCTTTCATCCTTTTTTTTCTTGACTTGTTATTGTCAATTTCAATGCTTCTTTTTAAAAAATGAATAATAGCACCTTGGGGTTTTGGGGTTCACTCTGCCTTTAAACTCCCAGACTTTTCTTATCCATGTCCACAGCCGCATTGACACTGTCAGTTAAACAGATGTGCTGGCAAGGGAACACAACTCGGTCAGGTCCTAATATAAATCCACATGCCCAAGTGTACACTTCATAAGACAACATTTCTTTTGCCAGACAGTAATTTTAGAGAACAGCATTTACTTTGTGAAAAATGGGAAAAGCTAAATGATTTTGTAAATATGCCTCCAAGCTGGCCACTGTTTGCTATCTTCCCTTTTATCCCTTAGAATATTAATATAAATAAGAATTTTATAATACTTAGTGCCCTAGTAACAGATACAGGCTGAGAGGGCTCCCGGTTTTTGAAATGTTTTTCTATAGCGAAGATACTGGACTTTCGTGCTGACGTACTTGTTTCCATTACATTAAGCTGTAGACCTTTCATACATACTTGGATTTTTAGTTTCTCATCAAACCCTCCTTCCCTCAGTAGGAGAATTAGCAGCCTGTAGAGGCTTTATTTGCATTCCTGTGAGTTCCAGCCCCTGGTTGTCCTTTCATATCTTCAAAGGGCCCTTTCTCTGCTCTTGGATTTATGTGCTCAGTGTTCTACTGTGATTTTCTGCTTCTCAGCTGCTGAATTCACTTCTGCTACTAAAGCTTAAAAGCTATGATTACTACCATATTCTCCTGCTTTGACACTTTGCAGATTAATTGTCATCTTGAATGCCAAAGCTTCTGATTACAAAGTCCTCATTTCTTGTTAAATATCCACAAGACTATTATTTTTCTTATTTTAAATCAGTATGTTTTGGAAACTCCTTTAGGGCTCTGCCACTTGGCACCAACTCAGTCTAGGAGATAATAAAATAAATAAAATTTCAAAGCCTTGATAGAAGTTGGGGGCAATAAATATAACATAAAACCATACTTAGGTTTGCTAGAAAATAACCTGCCTTTTCAGTTTTCTCTTTATTTCTTCTATTACATATAATATTAAACACAGGAATTAAAAAGTACAAAATAGGTTTTTAAAACTCCTTAACTAAGGGTAGTGTTTCTCATTTTATGTCCTAAGGAATTAGTTTATGATACAATCTGACCCTATCGCATTAATGGTTTCCATATTTGACATTCAACATACACACTTTTATTGAAATTATGTATTTATGTATTTTAAATTATAAAATATGTGTAATATAAAATTTACCATCTTAACCATTTTTATTTGTATGGTTTAGTGGCATTAAGTATATTCACATTATTATACAATCATCATCACCACGATCCACCTCCAGAACTCTTTTCATCTTGCAAACCTAAAATTCTATATCCATTAAATAAAAGCTTCCTATTCCTCCCTCCCCCAAATCGCTGGAAACCACCATTCTGCTTTCCACCTTTATGAATTTGACTACTTTAGGAACTTTATGGAAATGAAATTGTACAGAAAATGTCTTTTTGTGATTTTCACTTAGCATGTTGTTCTCATTTCCTTCCCTTTTAAGGCTAAATAATTTATTGTATGTATATACCACATTTTCTTCATCCATTTGTTTATAGGTACTTAGCTTTCCTCTGCCTTTTGGCTATTGTGAATAACGGGGCTGATTAACATGGTTGTGCAGATATATTTGAGTCCCTTTTCTCAATTATTTTAGTAATATACCCAGGAGTAAAATTGCTGCATCATATGGTGATTCTATTTTTAATATTTGAGGAATACATATTGTTTTCCATATTGGTTGCACCATTTTACATTTCCACCAATAATGCACAAGGGTCTAATTTCTTCACATCCTTAACATCACTTATTCTGATTTTTTTTTTTTTTTGATGGCAGCCATCCTAATAGGTGTTAGGTGATACATATAAATTTAAATTCCACTTTAATATTCATTTTTTAAGAGACACTATTTTGGCTAACAAACTCAAATTGCTATAATCTCCATCATTTATTCTGATAGAAATTAGGCTGTGCTGGGTAGTCATATAAAGCCCAGCATTCATGAGAGGTAGGACTCAATCCAACCCACAAAAATGACTCAACCAAGAGTGGCTCTCAATGGCCAGAGAGACCAATAATTTAACAACCTATTGGAGGTAGCAAGAGAGGCAAATTAGAATGGGAGAAGAGGAATGCATAGTTCAACAAAACAAAACAAATGCTATTCTGACATGCCCAGTTGAGAAGTGTTCATTTTCCTAAACTCTCTGAAAATGTGTATCTCTACTACCTGCTCCTATTCCCAGAATTCATCACAGTCATACAGCTGAAAGGGAATGTGGAGACCTTCAGTTTAATCATTTTACATTATAGATGAGAAAATTATACTTAAAAAGGTTAAGTAATTTACTTCGGGCCACACAACTAATTAGTGTCAAGATTTATAACTAGAGCCCACATCTCTTCACTCCTGCTCACTTGTTCTATCACAATTACAGAACTAAAACTCTAATGTTCCCCCAAAGCTAATTAAAATCAGCATCACAATTTTAGTGGTTCTCAAACTTTATAGGATACTAAGAATTACCTAGAGTAGCTGTACAAAATGCTTATTCCCCAACTCTAAACCCAAATATTAAGATTCACTGGGTCAGGGGTCAGACCTCAAGAATTAAAATTTTACCAAGCAGTCCAGGTGTTCCTGATGGCTATTCACAGAGTATTTTGTGAGAATGGCTCTTTTAGGCATTATGTAAAAGCACTTGAACTCAAAGTAGGAGCACTGGACCAGCGGCATCAACACTACCTGGGAACCTGTGAGAAATGAAAACTCTTAGATCCCACTCCAGAACACCTAATCAGAGACTCATGGGGGTGGGCTGCAATATCGTATATTAACCAGCTCCTCAGGTGATTCTGATGCAACTCAAGTTTGAGAACCATTGGCCTATGCTACTGTTTAATATAAGAAAGCCACTTACCTTATTTTATCACCTTCCGACCAGACGTTTAGATAGCCAGAGCTTCAGGTACATCTAGGTAATCTAAAATCTTGTATCATCTTAATTGATACTACCAGGCTTTTTTATATGTATATACGATTTTCTGGAATGTTTCAACACTAAGGAACAAAACCTTTGCTATCTTTGTTCCTTATATGCAATTAATCAGGAAGAAGAGGTTAAGTGAGGGGCACATCAAATGGCAAACGTTGTCTCTCCCCTTGTGGCAGCATTTAATTTGGGGAAACAAGACAACTCTTATCTGCGTGCTGCACGTCTCTACCTGCATCCTGCCCACCTTATGTCTAACACTGAACTAATGATCCTTCTGTGTGAGTTGATGCTTATCTTTTTGTGTTTTTTATTGCTGTTAAAAACACCAGTACCCTCCCTGCCATCCAGGCTAGAAATTGAAGAGTCATTTTCTTTGCTTTTCGTCTTCTTCCCAGAGCCAATTAATTGTTTTAACTATCAATCCTGCCTTTCCAGTGTCTCTCCTATTCATCGATCCTTTCCTTTCCTACTTCCGGTTTGGCAATTTGTGTCATTATTATTACCCTCCTAGACTCTAGAACCAGGGCTGGCCCCCTCCCACCAATTAATCTTCCCTCTGCATAGTTCTGATAGCAATCCCATCTGTGCCCAAAACCCTGTAAGTGTTCTACTCTGTCTTCAGTGCAGTTTAATCCTAGCTTTCAGAAGTCTCTACAATTTGGCATTATCCTTCCCTTCAGTCTTCGTTTATTCATTATTTTTGTTGAAAAGTTGTTTACTGAACACCTGTACTAAGTACGCATTAGGTATCTTCTTTTCTGCTTCATTTATGTGCTTCATATCTCTACCATACTAAGTTACTTTCTCTTAAATGTCTCAATATTCTTACATACCAAGTATTACTCATTTCTTTCTTTCTTTTTTTTTTTTTAAAAAAAGAATGCTCCTCTCACTGACTTCCTTTTCTGTCCATTAACAATCCATTTTCAAAATCTCAATAACCAAGAAGCTTTTCCAGATTCTTTTGCCTAAAATATTTTCCTTCTCCATTAAACTCTTTTAATAATTTGTCCATCCCCACATATGATTTCTCCTGAGCATAATAATTGTCTGTGTCTATCTGTCCTTCTAGATTGCATACCAGTTGAGGTCAGTAGCCATACCTGATTTGTCAGTTTATCCCTATGTCCCAATAGCAACTCACATATGTAGAAGTAGTTCTGTAAATATTTAGTGAATTAAATATCTCAGTTTCAAGCTTGATTCTTAGTCTTTCTTTCCAGCTTAAATGACTAAGATCCTCTTTGATAGCAATCAGTTTCAGTTTGCTCATGAATTCAACTGCCCAAATTCACAAGCCCAAGTCCTCATAGAGAGTTCTTAAAGGGATGAGATATTTTTTGCTTTTTTATTAGATTCTAGATGGTACAACTTACTTATTATCTTAAAAAGATCTCAGTAAAATAATTTGTCCTATAAATAAAATAGATCTCACCCACTTTTCAAGCTAATTTAAATGATCTTGGTCTCATTGTATATGTTTATTTAACTGAGATCTATTACTTTGACCAGAGGAGATTGACGTGTATAATTTCATGTATTAAGGTTGGTAACATGATCAGTTTTATGTACTGTTTTATGCTTTCTGTCTAGAAGGCAAGAAGCAAGGCAGGAAATGCAGAGTAGGGCCAGGTTAGGGTCAAGTAAGGTTGGTACTCACCTCAGATGCATAATTTAAGAGAGAGGCCAAAAAATTGTATAATCACTACATATAGACATGGTTCCAAATGTCACTGGCAGATCCAGTCTTTAGTTAAATTTTGATATTTTATTCATTATGGACTTTTTATTAATTCTGATTTTTTTTAATATTGCATTAAGATATTACTTAACTATTCAGCTTGGTGCTCCCTTAAATTTCATACTCAAGCCAAATACTTTAATCACTTCATCCTTGTCTAGGCCCTGAGAAGGAGACAGAAAACAAAATAGGAAAGAAAGAAGGAAAAAAGATTAAAGGCACAAAAGCAGATAGTCATTATTGAATATTCTTAATCTTTAAATTTAAAATGTTATATTAGATAACATACAAAAACAAGCATGATGAATGATTCTGCCAGTATTGATATAAATCAATGATGTGTGCTTGTATACAGTAAATACACACACACAGAAACAAATGTAATTGTTAGCAGATTGCATAGTTCATACCTGAACCATTTTAACATAATGTGTCCATTGGATGAGCCCAGGAAGGTTGTTTCTGGCTTCTTATTTTTTCTATATTTACACTTACTTTTTCCTTGTTGGAATTAGTTACAGATTTTGTGCAAAGTATTAGGAGAGTTTGCCTGTTAATCTCTGGCAATTATCAAACCGTGTTCTCTTCCACATTTCTTGAAGAGTCCAAGATAACATATTAGATGTAAGCTGCGGTTGTTTAGACTCTAGAGGGAAATGAAACGGAGTTTGCATCCAAAACTTCCCACCAAACTAGCCATGAAGTCCAATCGTGATCCTGAGAAATTACTAGCAAATTTCCCTTAATGTAGTACATAATTTGTAACTAACCCCAACAGGGGAAAAAAATATAAACTAAAACATGGAAAAATAAAAAGAAGTTGGAATCAATATAAATTCAATGAATACCTCTATTTTAAGCCCCTGAGCTTCAGTTTGTTACCTGTTTAAAACACACACATACACACACACACACACACACACACACACACACACACACATCCATTGCTCTTCCCTTCCCTGATAGGCCCACGGAAGGCTTCTGTTGATTTTCACCTGGTATGTTAATCTTGAGTGCCCCATTTACTCAGCAGTATGTAAACGTGATGGGAAGTTTCTGCTCAAATTATATGACTGTCAGAAATGTATTGCATTTAATACTTTTGTGTATTTAACTCCACATATAAAATATTTAGCCTACAGGAAACTTACGAATTACAGTCAAGTGAAATATTGCACTCAAGTTGTGAAGCAAAAGAAGCTTCTATCAGCTTTTCAGCTCAAAATAACAATATACTCCTTTACCATGTTAACACATAAAGGATACAAACATTTATGTAATTCTAGCAACAGCAATAGTCTTATTTATCATTTCTCCATTTGAGACTTCATATTAAATAATTATATGCAAATTTAGACAAATTCCTTTTCTACCTTAGGGGAGCTAATTAAGTTTGTCAATCTAGCTGCTTTTCGAAATTGCTTCACATAATATACACAATAATATATAACTCAAATCTCATTTTTCAATGCCGCATTCTTTAGAACTGTCCGCAATCTTTTGTATATATTTTGATAATATAGTATTTGAAATCAGAAGCTGTGTCTAGAGCCTTAGAATTGCTTTACTGTTTTGTTTTTGTGTTTATCTATACCAACAAGCACATTTTTTAAGTTGAATGTGTTGTGAGAGCCACTAAACACTCTAACTGGCCAAAAATATTTATCTACTTTATATTCTCTGCATATCATAGACACTTTTAATATGCAGATTTTCAACTTATTATATCCAGCACTCAACTGTTGCTCTACCTTTCATCTTTTCTTTTTTCAATGAGGAGCAGATCCATCTTTTAAATTTCAGAGTCCCGAGGTCTTGAAGTCATTCATTTAAGAACACATACAACTTCTCACCATCTCTGCCGCTGTTACTCTAACCCATATTACCATGGTCTCTTTCCTGGATTGTTGTAATGGCTTCCTACCTGATCTCCCGGCTTCTTTAGTCTGCCACAGTCAATTTTCAAGAGAGCGTTCTAAATGAACTTGTTATTCTTTTATTCACAACTGTCCAGTGACTCCCCATCTCATTCAAGGCAAGAGCCAAAATTCTTACATTGGCCTATAGGGTGGAACATGATTTGTGCCTTTCCATTTTGTTATCTTTCTGATCAATGGTTCATCTGATCTCTTTGCTTTTTCTTAAACATGCCAAGCACAACCCACTCTAAAAGCTTTTCACCAGCTGAATTCTCTTCCTGGATTTGTCTTCCATAGCCCCCACCCCACCCCCCAGAGCTTTGTGATTTATTTCTTTACCAATTTTGAAGGGAATCACCTTCTCACTGAGACCTTCCCTAACCATTTTTTAAAAATGCAATACCCCTCATACTTTGGCATTTCATATGCTCCATCCCTGCTTTATTTTTTCACCATAGCTTACATAACTTTTTAATTAATAATTTACTTACATATTTTATTTATTAGCTGTTTCCTTGCACTAAATGAAAGCTTTATGAGGGCAAGAATCTTTTGTCCTTTTTGTTCACTGATGTATCCCAAGAACCTAGATAGTCCCTGAATCATAGAAGGTTCTCAATAAGTACTTGTTAAATAAATACTTTTTTGCACCGAAAAGATACTGAAAATTATCAAATAAAATTGAATTGGTCAAAAACAAATAGCTTGTATGATTTCCTTTTTCTATAATGAAAAATTATTGGGCAAAACATTGTAATTATATCAAATTCTTTATCTTTAAATCTTAGAATTCAAAATATACAGTACTGAGAAAGTGGTACTATTTTTTTTTTCCAGCCACTGCTTCATTACTCATTTATAACAGTTACCACACTTAAGAAATCGTTACTTGGGTCATTTGTTAGGGGATGTTAATTTTATGTAAAATTGTCATTTCTGTTTGTTTTCTTAACCTATCTTTCTTTAACCAATATGTTTTCTAATAAAATAGTATCTCCAAATAGATACTTTATTTTATTAAATCTCATATTCAATGAGAACTTTGCTGGGCAGCCTGTGTACCTCTGGAATATTATAGAACCATTTATCAGGTTATCTAGTCGGTTTTCAAGTATCTGAGTCAATATGATACCATTTCAATCTAAAATCAGCCCAGCAGTAAACCCCAGATGGTTGTGGGAAACAAGGTCTTAAAAACAAAGACTTCTCACCCAGGCCAATAAGCTGGGTGTCTAAAAGGACATATTTACTCCCAGCCTATATTACCGTTTTTCAAAGAAACATATTTTTTAAAATGTTAAGATATGGACCAAGGAAAACAGGATAAAGGATCTAGACAAAAATGCCAAGAGATATGGTGAATGAAAGTGGGCTTATAGAAACCACTGCCAGTGGGAAATGTTGAGTGCATCACAGTTTTGTTGGGTGTTTGGTTCTGTGATTAGGCCTGCTTTCTATTTAGGATTTATAGAAGAGTAACTATAAAATGTGATTTAGGAGGCTTTTCAAAACTACTTGTTGACTAACTAGTGAATCAAAGAACATTAGAACCAGGAAGGACCTCAGGAGTGATTGATTCTAACGTCCCCTGATGTGTAGAAACCTGTTTTCCCAGTCTTACAAACCTACTCATTTCATTTTTGAACAATCAAGTTATTAAAAGCCTTTCTCACACTATGCCAAAATCTGTCTCCCTATATCATCCACGCACAGCTTCTGGCTGTCCTTTAAACAAGCATAAACCATTCAAATATTTAACATCAACTTTGAATTGTTACTTTCTAAATTAAGCATTTCTTTCATTGTTTCTTAGATGCCGTGTTTTCCTGAAAATTTACTTTCTTCTGAATAGTAGTTTTGTTCAATGTCTTTCTTAAATTATTATTACCAAAACTAAACGCAATACTTTCAGTACATTGGTCTGACCAACTCAGACATGTATTGCTATACCTTGAAACCCACACCACAAAGTTAACATGGACTAAGCTAGTACCTACTCAAATGCTTAGATCTTAATAGGACTGTTTATTCACCCAGTTCCTCCGAAACAAAATGTATATAGATTTATATCTCTAAAATTGCTCCTTAGTTTTTTCTGTTCTCTCTAGCTTTAGTTATATGCAAATTTGTGAAGTATACCTAACAAATATTCATTAAAGCCTTTAAAAGAAAATTGAATTTGAGAATAAGGTTAAATATGAGGCCAGTGAGATCCTAAGGTGGACATGAATGCATGAAATAGTAACATTTTGTATAAAATGTTTAATTTATTTTAATACCTGTTCCATCTTATTAGCCAGAATACATTATTCTTATTGACAAAAATAATTTAAACCAGTGTTGAATTTATATATATTTATGTTATATATTAAAATTTATACATGTATACTACTACATTCTCTATAACTTCCAGTCTAATAGTCCTGTCACTAAGAAAATGATATTAATTTGTCATGACTTATTCTTAATGGACACAAGATGCTCCCCATAATTACCACTATCTTTTCTAAGTATCTAGAAATGAAATATTTGTTAAAAAATAGGTCCCAAAATATTGCCCATGAATCATATTAATGCTTTTTATTTTTTTATCTTTAAAAGATTTTGTTTGTTTTTTTATTTTTCAGTGTTCCAGAATTCATTGTTTATGTACCACACCCAGTGCTCCATGCAATACATGCCCTCCATAATACTCACCACCAGGCCCTCCCAACCCCCCACCTCACTCCCCTCCAAAACCCTCAGTTTGTTTCTCAGAGTCCACAGTCTCTCATGGTTTGTCTCCCCCTCCAATTTCCCCTAACTCACTTCTCTTCTCTTTCTCCCAGTGTCCTCCATGTTATTCCTTATGCTCACAAGTAAGTGAAACCATATGATGATTGACTCTCTCTGCTTGACTTATTTCACTCAGCATAATCTCCTCTAGTCCTGTCCATGTTGATGCAAAAGTTGGGTATTCATCCTTTCTGATGGAGGCATAATACTCCATTATATATATGGACCGTATCTTCTTTATCCATTTGTCTGTTGAAGGGCATCTTGGCTCTTTCCACAGTTTAGCCACTGTGACCATTGCTTCTATGAACATTGGGGTGCAGATGGTCCTTCTTTTTTTTTTAATATTTTATTTATTTATTTTGACAGACAGAGATCACAAGTAGGCAGAGAGGCAGGAAGTGGGGGGGAAGCAGGCTCCCTGCCAAGCAGAGAGCCTGATGTGAGGCTCGATCCCAGGACCCTGGGATCATGACCTGAGCCAAAGGCAGAGGCTGTAACCCACTGAGCCACCCAGGTGCCCCAGATGGTCCTTCTTTTCACCCTTTTTAGAAAAAACTAAAACACTTTATTATTGTTGACATCATTCAGTTCTACCACACCCTGATTTCTCCAAGTTTATCAACAGCACTTTCTAAATCACATCTACATTTGTTCAATGTGTAAGGGTCTCCAGATTTTGCTGATTATATACTCCTAGCAATAAAAATTATTGAGTATATTCCCTAATATAGTTAATTTTCCTTATTTCTAATTATATACATAATCTAAAAAGTAAAATAAGCAATAATTTTAAATTGTACTATTTATTGTAATTTTTTCCCACTAAAAACCAGGTCAATACTTTAAGTGAGAGTAAAGTAATTGAACATTACTCATGTTTTAAAATCTTAACTCTGATACATAACCATGGGATTATGTTTATATATTCTCTGGATTTAAAAAAATGCCCTCCAGGGCACCTGGATGGTTCAGTGGGTTAAGCCTCTGCCTTTGACTCGGGTCATGATCTCAAGGTCCTGGGATCGAGCCCTGCATCGGGCTCTCTGCCTGGCAGGGATCCTGCTTCCCCCTTCCTCTCTGCCTGCCTCTCTACCTACTTTTGATCTCGATATCTCTCTCTCTCTCTCTTAAATAAATAAAATCTTTTTTAAAAATGCTCTCCTAATAACTGAAATGTTTAAATAACTCATCCTAATATATCTTTCCCTAGTCATTAAGAATTTACCAAAAACAACAATTTATTCTGTAAGCCTCCTGTGATTTCCATCTCACCGAATAGTAGTCTCTTGATTTATTAATTTATGCTTTTATTTGGTGTTTATTTAGTTCGATTATATGCCTTGAATTGGGCAGGTTTTTGAGAAATATATTGAGTAAGACATAGATTATATTTACAAAGAATTTTAGCTCCTGGTAAGACAAGTCATAAACAAAAGTAAACATTGTGAAAAGTGTTAATTACAACCAAAAAAAGGCACAGATTGAGTTCTATGTGAATTGACAAAAGAAAATGTAATTCATTTTTATTTTAATACTTCAAAAATTAAATCTTACGTAACAGCCTTCCTCATTATTTGCTTGGTTTCTGTGAGATAAAACTGGCTAAAAAGAAAATCAAGATTTCATTCACAAATTATATTTGATTGAATGGAATTTGCAAAAATGTGTCTGGAGAGTTGATGCCTCTTGTCACTATTACATCTTGTTTCTGCATTAGTTTTGTCATCCATATTAGAAAATTTTAATCCTCATCATTTGTTGACCAAGCACAATGCAGAACAGGCCCATAAAAATTATCTTTTAATCCTAAATATTTACCCTATTGTTTCCACCATTGTTTATATCAGAATTTATTTACTTTCTCCTGTTATTCTTCTCTCATCTCATTTTTCTCTCCATAACACAGTCATTAAACAAATTTTCACATATCAATCATTCCTAGGGAAGGTTACTTAAAGGATTTTTTGTACTAAAATATTTCTCCAACATGAAATTGTACTAACAGATATTTTTGTTAAACTTCAAGCTTATTTCATTATTATACTTTGTCTTTCTGAAGTTTTTATTTCTTTACTTCTTAATTATACACCCAAATCTCAGTTTCTAAGTACAGTTCTTCAATAAAAAGATCCAGAGATCCTTAGACAAATGGCTGATTTAAAGCTGGGGCAGGGAAAATAGAAGATGAATCTGCAAAATGCCAAAAAGTAAGGAGGTGCCAAAACACAAAAGGAGACAGGGTATGTCAAAGGGACACAGGAGCCAACCTGAAACATCTTCCAAGTGCCCAAGCTGGAACGATTTAAGAAACAAAATGAATAACATAGTACGGGATAAAACTCAAACTATAAAATAAATGTACAGTCCATAATTATATAAATCAATGTATAAACAACTAAAAGGGGAGAAGAAACAAACCTTCATTACACGAGAATTCGAGATAATATATATAGGTGCTACCTCCCTACAGCTTTATTCTCCCCCACTCCCCATTGAGTGTGTGCTAGACTTAGTGACTAGTTTCCAAAGAGAAGTGTGTGGATCAAGAAAAATAGTGAGAAATCTGATAAATACTACCATAAACAAATGATCAGGAATGTCATCTGGATATCATGTACCCTCCAATATGATGTGATACAAAGGGTATTCCACTACCATGGTGTTCTTTCTAAAAACCCATGGTCCCAGTCTAATAAGGAAGAAACACATCAGATGAACCAAAATTGAAATACATACTTCAAAATACCTGACCAGCAATACTTAAAACTGTCAAGGTCTTAAAAAAAAACAAGAAAAAATAGAGAAATGATTACAGTCCAGAGGAAACTAAAGAATGTTGACAACTAAGTGCAATGTAGTATCTTGGATGAGGTCTTGGAGCAGGGGGTAAAAAATAGACATTAATGGAAAAACTGGTAAAATCTGAATAAAATCTGGGATTTAGTTAATAGAAATGTACCCAGGATGGTTTCTTAGTTTTGACAAATGTACCATAAGATGCTAACATTAAGGTGAATAGGAGTATGCTTTACTACTTCTGCAACTTTTTTATAATTCCAAAATTACTCCAGAATAGTTTCTTTAAAATATCATAGATGAATATTGAGATTTCTCTTTTAGGCTTTATTAATTCTGACTGTGGGAGATAAGAGCTTACTTTCTTCCTTTCCACTGCTCCTGCCATGTATACTTACAACTTTTCCATCTACCCAACTTCTTATTGTAGTTTATTCATAACAATATACTGGATATTTGTGTTCAGAGCTGATCCACTTAACAAAATTGTAATTATTTTTCCTTTCTTTTACCTTTTGTCTCCCTGAACTTAATAATTATCTCAATTTTTCATATGTCTAATTTCTAGTGTACTTAGCACTTATTCAACCTCAAAATTATCCCCAATTGTTTAAGTCTTCTTTTAAGATGTTTAAGTGTGTCTAGTATTCTATTTGTTCCTACCAATTTGGTAAAAGATGTTTTCACAAAATCTTTTTTCATCATTCTCTTTGACCTCAGCCAGCATTTGGTCTCTTGTTACCTTTACTTCATATTCTTCCTTGGTTTTCTCTCTTGTATGGATGATGTTGAGACCTGCATATGCAAACACATCTTTATGCCATTTATGCCTGTTCTGCAGACTGGTTAGAAGAATCCTTTTCCTTCAGATTTTTTAATCCATTGTTCTGTATCATCTTGCATTTCTGCTGTGTAAGCTGAAACACATCTGACTCTTGATTCTTTATGTATGGCCTCTTTCTTCGCTCTGGAAGTTTGTGTTATCATTTTTTGATCTCCCATGTTCTGAAATTTTACTATCATGTGTCCATTTCTAGCATGTGCTGCTGACATGATAAGCCCTTTCAATCCTCAAATTTGTGTTCTTCAGTTCTGAGAGTTCTCGAGTTATTCTGAGATGGATTCCTTGCTTTCATTTTCTCTGTTTTTATTTTTTCCCAGAATTCCTAACATTCATATTTATTTATTTATTCAGTCTTTGTGTACACTTTTTCTTGGAGATTTTCTATACTTCCTAAATTCCTAGTTTTCATTTCTGCTATTAACATTTTTTAACTTCCATGGTTCTTTTTTGTTCTCTGACTGTTGTATTTTCAATAGTATCCAATAGTTCATTATTAAAGTATCTCATAATTCTTTAAATATATAAAGATAATTCTTTTGTTGTTATCACTGTTTTTCTAGTTTATTTTTAACATTTTTTCCACATACACATTGTTTCTTTCAAATAGCTTTTTGCTTTTGACTTTTAGTCACACTCCACATTAGAGACTTTCTTTCACTATCTGGTAAAATTTGAATGGTGGCTCATAACTAAAAGTTAGGAACTAAGAAGCTAATTGGAAGCTCTGAGAAACAGCCAGGCATAAGAAGAGAGAAAAGAAAGAGCTTTCCAGGTGGAAACAGAAAAGAACAAACAAAACAAAACAAAAAAACAGATGTGAAAGACCTAACATAGTATTGAACTTGGTCCATTGGAAAAATAGGGTTAAAACTATGACATATTAGCTAGAACATGGTAAGGAAGGGAAGAGATGTAGAGATTAAATTTTACCTTCCAGAAGGAAAGCCTTAGGCCAGAGGGTTCCATAACTTACACCCGGAAAATGGAAGCCATCCAGTTAGTCCAGAGGGAAGTCCGACTGCAGCTGTCTCCCGCACACCCCAACAAAACAGCAACAACCATACTCGCTTTGGGACCTTTAGTGTGAACCCTATTTTTATAAGTAGCTTTTAGCTTAGCCTTTCACCAAACTGCAAAATTTTCAGTTTAAGTATCCACATCTGCGTTTCATTGGTAAAGAAAGTGAGGCCTTGAGCCATAAACTTATTAGCATTTTTACCACTAAATTTCTCTAGTGCCATTTACAGTTACATCGAGAGGATATAAACATGCTGTTCCTAACATCATTTAAAGTTCCCAAAGCCCAAGTGAAGGGAACATGATGGCCCGACAGAGAAAAGGGTTGCATTTACCTAATTCAAGGAAATGTCGTTGAGAAGTACCATGGAGGAAACTTAGCTTAACTCAGTGAAATAGAAGTATATTAGATTTTAAAAGGCAGATGGAAGACAATGAAATCCCAGAGACCTTTCCCCAAAAGGCATTTAGTACACAAAGACACCAAATCCCACAGTGTTGGTATGGCTTTTGTTTAAATCATTCAGAAATTTTCTTGAGAGCTATAGAATTAAGAGGTTAACAGCAAAACACCCCTGAGACAGCCTTTAAGTTGTAAGGACCCAGTGCTCTTAAGGTACAAGTGCATTCCACCTCGTACATGGAGAAAGTGAGAGTTAAGTGACTTGGGATTTTTAATTTCTTCAAACACAAGCTGTGGTTGGTTCCCCTTTCTCAGGGAATGGGAAAAAAAAAAAAAAAGACCCTCAAGTGAGAGAATAAGAATTCACTCTCTATCATTATTCTACTTTATCCAGTATTTTCTCAAACATTCCATAGTCATTTACAGACCTTCATGGCATTTACACCCTACCCCATCCTGCTGGGCCAGCCTTAGGAGCTACATCTCTCATTTTTCTAATGCTGCTGTCAGGAAAGTTTCCAAGTAATGCTGTTCTGGAGTTGCTATATGTGTGTGTAGCACACAACTATCTTAAAGACCAAAAGACAAGACTTTTACATATTAACTTTCAAAAAATTAATTAATGGTTCACTTCATGATACCAGCAGTACTAAATCATAAAATAACACAACTCAAAATTGTCCTTAACTTGGGCTCTCCCACCATCCTGACTTCTACATTGCAAAAACATTGTGTTCAATAGGTATGGGGGACTTTAAAGGACCATTTCATAAGAAATTTCTAAGAATATTACACTTTCCTAAATTGAGCCAGTAGATTGCCTCCCATATTATGCCAACTTGCTGTTCAAGCTCAGATGTTTCCTCCATCCTGCCCAACCCGGGTCCCAACCTCTTACTTAACCTTCTTTACTTTTCTTCAGTTCACTTACCACTATTAAAGTTAACTTATTTTTATATTAACTTCAGACTGTCTGTCTCCTCTCACGAGTATGGGGTGGGGACTCGGGACCTTGTCTATCTCCTCCATTGTATTCATTGCTCTGTTTCAAGTACCTAGAATAATGCCTAGCAGCACTCAGTAAATATTTATTGAGTGAAATATTGTACTACCTTGGATTCGGACTTTGATGACTCATCAGAACTGAGCCCCAGCAAAGAGAAGGCTTTTCTCTTGTGTCAATAATTCTTCTCTTGGATTCTGCTAAGAGACAGAGCAAATGTGGGGGAAATTACTGGAGCTAGCAATAACTCCAAAAATAGTCTCCAATTCTGATAGTGTTGATAAAATATATAGTCTTAGTTGCCAGTATTAAACCACAAATTTGCAATATATACATACAATAGAATAAGAAAGTTCAATCCTGTTGTTTCTACCTTTTTCCACTGGAAATGGAAAGAGAAGAAGGGAGTGGGTGAGCTCATGAATTCAATAAGGTATAGGGAGCTATGATTTCTTTTGGCTTCACTTTCCCCAGAGAAAGTGCTGAAAGAAGAATGAAGGTTGGAGGCATTGCCGATGACAGGGAGGAGGTGGGCCTGGCGTAAATGCTCAGAACACTGGAGGAGCTTGGGCTATCCCAAGCCTCCATGTTCATATTCAAAGTAGTAAGAAAGCAGAAAAACCCTACCTTCTTCCTTTATAACCAGTGTCCTCTTTCTGGCTTAAATGAAACCCTTCTCTGCCCAGCATCTTCTCCTTTCCTAGGAGCTTTGGTCTTGGCCATCTAGCTTCCTGATGCCAGGCTTGCATGGCCGCAGAAGCTTAGAGGTCCTTAGTGCCTTCCCTCAGATTACAAAACAACCCTTTGGAAGTGTTGCACCCTCATTTCTATAATGATCTTCAAGTTTTAATACTGGATATTCACCAAAACTCAGGTGGTCTCCTCATAGCAGGTTCCTGACAGTCACTGCATCCCTTCCCCAGAGTCTCTTCTAGAAACTGAACAGAAGAAATAATACTTTGATGAAATGAAAAACATGCTACTTTTGCTACCAACATTTCCTAAAGCTCAAATTGTATTTGAATGGTATATATCTGTGATTCTAAGCTTTTCAATTCAGAGTTGAGGAGCAAAGTGGTATCTGTAGCCTGTGGTATAAGGGGAAAGGAAGAAGAGAAGAAAACAAAATAAACCTAAATATTCTATTGCCAAACTTAATAAAGATAGTAAAAAAAAAACTGAATTTTTTTAATAAATTTTTCTAAGATGTCAACAGAGGCAGATGACTTTAGATAGTTGGTAAACACTGGAAGTATTTTTCAGTTATTTCTCACTGATTGTTATGCATTAACACATTATACACAAAGCCCTGAAGAAACAAGAGGAAAAATATATTATCCTAGATACCAGTATAAACTAGGTTGTCAGCATGAGTGAGTGAAAATAAAATTGCTAGAAATATTTGTTTATTCAGTTTCAGCCAGTTGACAATAAAATAGAATGTATTAATGTCTCAGTAGACAGTAACTTCAGCCTGTGAGAATATCAGATGGACTGGGAAGGAGAGGGAGAGCTAAAGCAAGAGAGTGGGAGAGTAGGAGTAGAAGGGGGAGAGAAAATGGGGCAGCACCCTGTGGACTACAGGGAGATGAGACACTTAGGACAGTGAAGCATCCGGAAGTCTCAGCTTCCGGACTGACATGTTGTTGGGTGGCTTTGAAACCGACTTGGTTTTGTTACCAGGACAAGCTACACACATGCCATAACAAGAACCAAACCACAGAAACAAACTAATGTAAAAACTATAAGCTTGTCTTTTAAGCCATTAGCATTAGTACTTTCATCTACTGACTTCTACATATCTAAGTTCTGGTTTATTATTTTTACATACGCACCATGTTACACCAAATGCTATTGTGATAGTTTTCATGTTAGGCACACTTCAGAGAAAAACACACCAAGTTAGAGAATAGATCGCCTGAGTTCTAAGACCAGCTTACTCAGTGATTTGTTTTGTGACTGTTGGGAACCTAGCATTTCTGTTTTCATTTCCTCATCAGTAAAAACAAACTCATCATGTTTGTTCTCAAATATTGCAGGATGTATGGAAGATGATATGGAACTTTTTGAGCTCTTTGAGAAATAATTTGTGAAAACTTAAAATAGTAGACTTTGAAATATACAAGCATAAAACCAAATGTGAAAAGTGATGTGTATTTATAACATATTCTGGTCACCATAAATTATACATCTTGTTGATAATAATAGCAATTATCAATTACTTGTAATCTGATATTTTAGTCCAGAGCATTATTTCCTTTTTTAGAAATCAAGAAAGACTTAGGCCCAGAGAGGTTGAATGTCAGATCTGGCATTTAAACTCATGGTTATCTGACCCCAGAACACTCTAATGCCACCCCTTGGGGTAGGGAGTGAGGGGAACTGCCAGATTCTTATAATGTGCTCAGTTTCATATCTAAATTGGTAGATTTCCATCTTATATCATTCAGAAATTGCACTCCCTAGAAGAGTTACTCACTCACTCCTTGATACATAACTATACCATCTACCCATCCATTCGCTCAACACATTCACTAAGCACCTTCTCTTTGTCAAGCTCTGAGCCAGACCCTGGGATACAGTGATGAATAAGATATCAAGGCTCTGCATTCATGGAGCCTAACCTCTAGTGCAGAGGCAGATAGTAAATAATTTGCGAGACAATGAAAATAGCCTAATGGCAATTCCAGTTAAAAGTTAATTAGATTTCTTAAATGCTGTGCGAGAAGGAAATAGAAATTTAAGCTAAGACCAGGAGAAGCCAGTCTAGCTAGGTTGGATGACCAGGGAAAGCCTTTCTGAGTATGTGACATTTTGCAGCTGAATTTTGGAGGACAGGAATGAGCAGCCAGCTGAGGAACTGGGCCAGAGAGACGAGCACGTTCAGAGACAGGGGAGGTCGAGAGACAGGGGAGGGTTTGTCCTATGCCAGGGATAGGAAGGAGACCAATGTGGCTGTAATGTGAGTCAGTGATGGCAAAGTGGAACATGATAAAGTTGGAGAGGTAGGCCGGGGACAAGTCATGGTAAGGAATTTGAATGTTATTCAAAGAAAGTTGGACAGTTTCCTAATTGTTGCTCGAGCGGCTCTGCACATCTTCTCCCGGAATATGTTCAATGTTGTCCCTTTGGTAGCCTGAAATAAGGTATCATGGAGCGCTTACATATCTCTGTAAATTACATGTAAATATACACGTTTACCTATCTATGTAAATTACATGCAAGTTATATGTAAAACTAGATCACAGTTATATATCTAGGTGGTAGCTACACAATTATATACATATGTAATTATTAATTGAGCCAACAATTACATACAAGTACACTTATGCTAAGATGTTATTACTTTAACTTTTTTTTTTCAAAAAAGAAACAGAGGGGCTTACAATGAAAAAAATACACACACAAAAATACAATATGAGTAAGTATCAGCTGTGACAAAAAATAGAGTTAACAACACAAAAATTTCAAATGAGAACAAAAGTTTGAAAGACAATGTAAAATAATGGTGTTTTTAAAAGACAAAAAACTGCACAGTAGTATCTGAAGAAATATGACTAAGAATTTCAAATTGAAAAAAGACATGAATTCTCATATTCAGAATATTTTATTCAGGATTTTTGGAGATAGAAGTAATTTAAGCCTTAATAGTGAATCAGATGTGATAAGTGAAGAACAGTGGAGAAATCAAGGATTACTGTAGATACGGACATGGTGGGGGCAGGGGAAACAAACAGATGTAGAGGGGTGAATTAAGACCTCTGTTGAGTTGTTTGAGATGCTGACCAGAGCTCCAAGTGTAAAAGTAGCAGTTAGATAGATAAGTCAAGATCCCAAGTTTTGGGCAGGTGAGATGAATTTGGGAATTATCATACTAGAGGAGTATTTAAAGCCACAGGTGTGGGGTGAGATGCCCCAAGGAAAGAATGCAGAGGGCCTAGAAGTGAATCAGATCATTTCAGTGTTTCCAGACTAGCTAGAGGAGTTGCAGCAAAGAAGACCAAGGAGGACCCTGTGCATTACATGTTTTATTTCTAGCGATG
Source organism: Martes martes (assembly GCF_963455335.1). Classification (NCBI taxonomy): domain Eukaryota; kingdom Metazoa; phylum Chordata; class Mammalia; order Carnivora; family Mustelidae; genus Martes; species Martes martes. The sequence goes on from NC_137889.1 coordinate 95,047,170, forward strand.
CAGTTAGTGTGGTATGCTGAAAGTGGACCCCTGCAAGAATTCAAAATAACAAAGGCCTTATTTAGAGAAGTTATAAAAGTGCTCTGTACATCTTTTTTCTAATCTGTCAAATGGGGATAATTATTCCTACCTAATAGGATATACATAGGGTAAACAGAATTTACAAAGTTAGGAGTGCTTTGTGATCTAAATGGAGTCATGTCCTAGCTTTTTATTAGAATACCATTAAAGAACCATGTTGACAATGATCTTCCTCACTTTTCTAATTAAGTTTTGTTATATTCTGTAAAGAGTATAATATACTCAAAACAGGCTTGAGATTCTGGCTGTTGTTTGATGTTCTGGCTGGCCAAAATAATTGTCTCCTATCAGATATATTATGGGAAAAAGCTAGAGAGTGAATATTCCTAATAAGTAAAAAATGAATTCAAAAATCATGTTTCTAAGGGTCTTCCTAGTTCTGCCTCCAACAGATCCTAAAAGAAGTGAGAGACACAGGGCTTTGCCATGGCACACAGCCAAACTGCTATTAGCAAGACAACCCAGTTCTCAAAATTCAGCTTCTAGAATCAAAAGAGAAAATTAATATTATTCTTGCTTGTTATATCCTATTTTATATGTTCAGCATTTTAGAGGGTTTGTTATTGTTGTTAAAGTAAATGGAACTCCTACAATAGATTAGGGATTCCAATTTATGTCAATGCTATTATACACATTTTTGATGGGGAGCAGGAGCATAATCTACCTGCTTTCATCCAAGATCCTGAGGTTTCAAGTTTCTAAAAAGTTTAATATTCCCCATTTATATACCCAAAAGTGTTTTTAACTTGGTGCTGCATTTATCCAATAAATTTTGGCCAATTTTCAAAAATTAATTGGACTTTTTAAATGATTTTCTTTCACCAAATGACAGTGTTTATAGAATGACTTTTGCTCTGAAATGTACACTTGTAGTGAGATGTACCTAAGGTGAATGTAACAGAGTGATGACTCCCCTTCTTTTGTGTTTACTCTGTTTCAGACCACATGCTAAATGTTATCAACATATTACCTTCATGATATTCACAGACTCTAATGAATTAAGCACATCTGTCACCCAGTCAAAAGAGTGAACTTTAGAACAGCCATGTGACTTGCCCAAAGTCACATAGCCAGAGACTGCTAAAGCTGAACTTGAAACCCACGCAGTAGCACCTCGGCGCCCCATGCCCCACCCCCTGTTGGCCTCTTGATTTCTGAGGGCTTAGTCTTTTAAACAGCCATAGTAGAACTATCTGGAATGCCAAAACTGAACCTTTAGCTAGCACAATAATATTCTTTCTAAATATAAAGAAACTACTGAATTTATTTTGAGGATCATTTTGAAAATTGTTGGTAATTTCAAGACTTGGCAACACTAGTATAGCAGAAACTTTTTAAAGAAAAGAATGAGTTATCCAAAAAATGAACTGACCTACAAGAAGTACACATTAGTAAATGTTTTAAAATGGAGGCACTTGGATGGAAATAGTACTGGACAGGGAACCATATCATGTGAGGTTGATTCCCAGTTCTAGTGGTAAATTTCCTTCTTGACCTTGAACAAGGTTCTTTACATTTTCAAAACCTCAGTTTCTTGTATATGAGTTAAAATCAGAGAAAGAATTTCCTTTGTGCCAAGGGCATATTTGTTATGGAAGAGATATTATATGTGGCAGTATTTTGAGGTACTTGAGAACAGTCCTCAATAAAGATAAAAGAGTAATAGTATGTAAAATAATCAAAGCCATTATAAGAACAGTTCCATGTCCTTATATAACACAGTTCTCAATAAGATTGACTGTCCTTGTCACAGCCATATTTTTAAAAAAAGCAAAACTATTGAATTCTAATAATGCATTAAAGCCCATTTCCAAACTCACAGTATGTCCATTTTGTAGCAAATATTCTACCTCATTGCTAGTATTCCTTTAGACAAATATAATAGAACTAATGTATTGAAACATGGCCTTCATTTATTTTCGGATTAATCTTTGTTATGCTTGACAGTGAATCACATCATTAAAGTACCAGATCTGGATTGTGACCTTGATTTCTTGATTTAGAGTAGTAGAAAGAGCAAAATATTTTTTCACTAAGTCTAGGTAGAAAAAATGAGTTATTATAAATATGATATGCCAAGTCCCTTGAAATTCATATGAACTTTTAAAATAGCTTTCTTGTCAAATAAAAGATCAACCAAAAATCAATAGATTAAACAACACAATATTAAAAATCTGTTTTTTTCTCTCTCCTGATCAAATACAGTTGGTCATCTTGGAGAATAGCTGAGCTATAGTGTCACCGAAACATGTCAAATCAACATCACAATATTTTTATTAGGGGGAAAAAAGGTAGAGAACTGAACCAATAGAAAAGAGAAGTTGTACTAGCTTTTACTTATGCTAAAGAACACAATCATGATGAAAAGAATCAAATTTGAGAAAATTAGCACAATAACCATAAGCAGAAAACATCCCCAAGTAAAAGAACAAGAATTTATAATTATAAATCATGTAAGAATACATAAACAGAAGTGACCATTATCACTGACATTGTTAAAACACATTTTCACACAAGCCTTCATATTTCAAACATTTACTGAGGTTGTGTGTTTGAAGCATAATCATTGCATTTCATCTGTCATACTTCATATGCTATATGCTAAAGCAGTGAAGGAATTGTTCAAAACTCAAATTCAAATTTAAGCTACCAGACTTTAAAAAATCAGTGTTCAGTGCCCATTGGTCAGATTTCCCATTGGGGAGAAAGTTTAGAGTAAGTACATCCACAAGTAGGGATTTTCATGTGTGCTCCACAGAATTTTATTCATTCAAAGGAGCGTTTTCTCACACTGAATTAATGTTCTTGTTCATATGGGGAAGGGAGACTTTCTGCCAAACAAATTAATGTAATTAGGGAAACCAAAAGGTGTCAACCTATTGTTAGACCTACTTCAGTTTTAAGTAAAGACTCTGAGGGATTTTATTTTGTTATTCCTCCTGGAAGAATAATATTAATAATGCAATGTGGTAGAACGAGTACAAGTTTTAAATCAGACTGACCTGTGGTCAAACTACATACCTGCCTTTACCTGCTCTGCAACCCACTTGAATAAATTATTCAATTCCCTGAACCTTGTGCATTAAATCAGAATAACACCTACCTCATAGACTGTTGTGAGGATACAATGAGAAAATACCTCACCTGCTAGCTCCTTTCTTCACTCATCCTTTATTTCCCTGGCTCTTTCTAAGGTTTGTAACTCTAAAAAGATTTCTGTACATTTTATAAAGAAAAGATACAAATACTCCTGTGATAACAAAGTACTTTCACAATCTGATAGATCTAAGGCAAAGGCTATAAAAGTAGATGTTCTTAGAGCGGAATTTCAGATAGCTTTTGCTAATATTAAGCTTATACTTGGATTTTACAGAGATCACTACTTAAAAAGGCTGCCCAGGACACTTTGATCATCAATATTTATGAGAAAGTTCATTCTTATGAGGTATTGAAAATAAAGTTCCTTATAACTTGTGTTCACGTCTTTTTCCTGCCCTCTGGGGCGTTCCGACATTTGAAGAATATGAAGCCTACGTTAGAAGCCTACATTAAGACTTCTCACCAGCCTGAAATTCCCAAGCTCACAAACCTTTTATCAAATGACATAATTTCTAGAACTTTCATCATTTGAGACACTCTTCAGCAGATATGCTCCACTAAATCTAGTAATTCTTAAACAGAACTGAATATCATATTCCAAAAATGTCTTACCAATGCTGAATAATCATAAACATGTTATTGTTATGAACATTTATTGCATGTTTGTTATATGCCATGCACTGGCTAAGATATTTGAAATGCACACTTTTTAACATACTATTTTGTTCAAATTTTTTATTTAGTCATCCGACAAAGTGGTAGCTAGCACCTACAGTGAGCTCCTATGGCATAATGGCTAAGGGTTTAGTCTCTAGAGACAGACTTGCTAGATTCAAAAGCAGACTCTGGATTTGAATGCTATTTACTAGTTCTGTGACTTAGGGAAAAAGTAGAGTAAATGGGCCCAAGGTGAGATGAGGTTGGAATATTTAGGGAAAGCAAACCATCCTGGAAAAGACTCAACAAGGTCAGTGGGTGATTCAGAATTAAGCAGGAGCCAGATGACATGGAGCTTTGTAGGCAAAGTCATGAGAGGCACAGAGAAATAAAGCAACTTGCATGAGGTGACAGAACTAATACCAGTTTTCTCTGACTCTGAACTCCACAGCTCTTAATCATTATGTTGCTTGTTTATGAACAACATATTTTACCTGTGTTAGAATTCTATCAATAGCTTTTTAAGGTGACAGATGGTGACTAGACCTATTGTGGTAACCATTTGCAGTGTATACAAATGTCAAATCACTATGTTGTACACCTGAAGCTAATGGAATATTCTATATCAATTATACCTCAATTTTAAAAAATTCAGTCATATTTTTTGGAAGTCACAACACAGTGATGACTTATATTGAGCTTCTTGTCAACTAAAGTATTTAAGTGTGTTTTTTAATGGAAATTCTTGTTAATTTGATTCTAGACTCTTCTGTTTCTCATAATTGATTTTTGAAGAGGTTTACATTTATGCTTTTTATTTTTGTTAAAAGAAAATTCAGAGAGCTTTACTTGATATGAATATTTTATTGAGCAAGAGGGTTTGCAAACAGACAGACTTTAAACCCAAAACTGTTATGAATCTCAGAAGCATTACATTACAGGATGGCTTAAAAAGTGAAAAAGAAGTTATTTAATCTTTACAATGATTGGTTGTTAGAAGGAGGATTACCAGACAGCAAAGGATTACTTAAAAGTGATTATCTTATATCATTTTAGGACAATGACTTAAATTTCATTTATGGTTATCAGAGGCATTTTCAAGAAGTAACCTAAATTAAGCTTCACTTCTGTTCATGGAATAAGTTAGACTGTGTTTTCCTTGTGTGGCTTAACTGGATTTGTCTAAGAGGATTGTCAAGCTTGGTCTTCATCTTATTTTATTTTAATATATTTCATTTTGCTCTCTTCAATCTTGAAAAGATTGAAATTGACTATTCCTCTCAGCTGTGTGTATTCTAATAAACTTGCTTCCACACCTCCATGCAAAATCCTAACAAACAATCTGAGGGTTTTGGAGGGGCGCGGGGTGGGGGTTGGGTGAGCCTGGTGGTGGGTATTGTGGAGGGCACGTATTGCATGAAGCACTGGGTGTGGTGCGTAAACAATGAATTCTGGAACACTGAAAAAGAAATTTAAAAAAAAATAAAAAATAAATGGTGGGCTAGAAAAGAGGACAAAATAGTTTGTCTTGGCTGACAGAAATGCCTGCAGGTTGTTGTGAGTCCACTAAATTCTCTTTAAGGTAGGGTGGCCCAGGTTAAGAAAACACTTTCATTCTTAAAACATCTCATCCATGAATTTATTAAGGAACATTTGTCTAAGGATCTACAACATCCTCATGAACACTTAGTACATTTTTTGAAGGAAATTAGTTATTTTGGCATGACGTGTTTATCAAGCACAAGGAAATTATTAGTATTAATAGCATGGTTATTCAACTATAGATTGTAGTTATTATCTGCTTGAAAAATGATCCAATGTTCATCTGTCTCACCTCTTATGAAACCAGTATTAACCCATATAAATTCCTGAAATATTAACTATGATGATTCTGTGACTTTATCTACTAGATATAGGATGTTTGTATATAAGATATGAACTCTATTACAGTGTAAGGTTTAGTCTTACTCTCAGTCTGTCTTGAGCTAAAAAATTCCCTTGTACTCATTTTATTCTTTCATTTCTATGTTGAATTACTATTATTAATAAAGAAGAAGAAAAAAAGAAAGAAAAAGAAGCTGTAAATCTACTCAATTACTTTTTCTTGTTCATCATGACATCATCTGCCAAGAACAGAACCTAGCTCTTTTTTGTTCCTTTATTGCAAACTTGATTATAAAAGTCTTTTTTTCCCCCTCCCTTAGCTTTTATCCCAATTCTCATTACGTTTTGGATTTTAGCCCACTTGAGAATATTCTTAGAATTTCAAATCTTTCCTTTCTCTCTGCCTTTGATTAAATGTCCTTTTATTTTTTTTCTACACATATATTTTAAACATAGACTTCCCGACCACACTATGCTGTTGTATTTTCTTTACATGTTCTCCCTATTTTCTTCTTTAATTAACAGAGTGTCTCTATTTGTATTATAAGAATGAATGTTTTTAGAATCTCTTATTCTTCTTGAGTGATCTTTTATATAATTATTGGTCTTATGCTTTTTAGTTTTCTCTGAGCATTTAAAAATATGCTTTTTATATTTTTATGTTTATGGAGTAAATGATGTGATGTTAGGGATTTACTTCAAAATACCCTGGGGAGGCGGAATAGGTAGGGGGAGATTCAAATGGTAGAACTGATAAAATAAAGTTGGCCACCTGTTGATAATTATTGAAGGTGAATGATAAGTATATGCTGGCTCATTATACTATTTTCTCTATTTATGCATAAGTTTGACAATTTCTGTGATGAAAAATTAAAAACAAACCATAGAAATTATAAATTAATACCAGCTTTCTAGAGAGCACTAGCAGAAGTTCTAATAATGTATACATTGAAACCGACAATTTCATGTCTAGAAACCATGGACATGAGTCAGTATTTTTCTTACATGGTGTATCTCATATTATTCACATAGAAGTGAAAAAATGCAAATAATGCAAACATCCAACCATAACAGACTATTTTAATAAACCTTGGTACTTACGATAGAATATATTGAATCACTAAAAACAAATAGGTAGATTTAAGTAAGTATATGCAAATTTTTAAGTCTTTATTAGATTTTATATATATTTTATATATGTATTCGTAACCGTAAACTCATCTGTTTCTTAGTTTTCTGCATGGTATGTCTTGTTGCATGCATTACTGGTCCTCTTCTTTTAAACTGTTTCCCTCATTTTGATCCTAAGTTGTGGCCAACTCCCTTTATAAAAATAAACATTCAGTTATAAGGACAAAGTAGATAAGTTTATCATTACTGAATATACTATACAGTTCTATACAAAAGTAAACTTGGTCCAGCTGTCCTAGTGTTGAAAATATTTATTACATAGCTTTATTTCTTAAAAAATTGTTTTTGAGTTCCAGGAAAAAAACCTACAACTTATTATAAATTGAATGAGACATAGCAATAGTATGTTAAAAAAAATTCTCATTCTTGCAAAGCAAAGCTCTATCTGAAAGGAAACATGACCATGAAATTCTCTGTAGGCTTGTCTTACTTTAGCCTTTCAGCATCTTAGTGCATAGATTAGCTTAAATATTTGAAGGAAAATGTACCCTAAGGAAAAGCTTTGATTATGTTGAATTAAACAGATTTATTTTTATCTATTAGATTTAATCAAATTTACCATTTATTATAATACATTTCTTATAATATTAAGTGTGTTTAAGATATGTTATATTTTAACATTGTGACACTGATTTCAAATCCATGAAATAAACAGTGAAAAAGCAAAAAATGAAAAAATATATACATACATTTAATCGGGGGAAATTTTCTGAGGCCTGCTACCACAGAAAGAATAAGTCATATCACACTTCCATAAAATTTTACAATGCTTAATAAATATATAGAAACCTAACCTACTCAGCTACTATCTTTTCAGAAATTAATTTAAATATAGAAAATGTTAGCGAGCCAGATAGACTAATCCTGGAGATAGGGCTTTTTTTTTAATCTGTATAAATTTAAAACTGTTTCATAAAAAATTGTCAAAATCTAAACTTCCCTGACTTTGCTTTGCATGACTGACACTCTTTAAGGGAAAAAATGAACACTTGGTACAAGATTGCACCTGATGGCTGTCCTTTTATTTGTTCCTGTTGTTTCCTTTCCTTTCCTGTACTTGAAAGGTTTATTCTATTCTATAGGTTCAGTGTTCTTCTTTAGACAAAAGAACTTAAGTAAGAAGTAAAGTTAGAGTTGCACTGAATGAACTTTCTAGCAGTCAACATAGATATTTGTCAAAAGTAGTATGACATTTGGCAAGGTAATTGACAGTAGCATTGACTTGATAGTCTTAACATGTCGACAGCACACAAAAGCTCAAAATCTGCTATTTAATAAGTGGATGGTACCCCCAGGCTAAAGAATAATGAGTGTACTTTTGGGGGCATCTTCTCTTTATTTAACCTGCCATTCTGTACTGTATGTATTAGAAGTAGACACCACAGTTGTCTGGTTAGAAAATACAGCTCTTATAAATCAGTGTCTTTCTGCATAACAAAGATGAGGTAGCTTTTGCAGCGAGTAAATGAGGGGTGGATAAGGGCTTCTGAACCTGATACAGTAGAACTTCAGGAAAATACAGCTACCAAATTACAAGCATATGCCTCTGTTGCCTTAATTTATATCTAAACCAATTTATAACTGTTCATCTTATCATCTAGACTTTAGCATCCTATAAGAATATTTATGTCAAATACATATTCTACTTTATTTCTTAGAATGATAAAATATGTAAGTACATGCATTCTAAAATGGAAATATTATATAGTTTTTACAATAAGTGTAAGAGTTGATGCTAATATATAACACATCTAATTGCAAACTGCACAAGGAGTAGTTAATGCAGATCCCTCTATAACACATCCATGGCCTGAGATTTAAAATGCATTATTTATTTAATTATTTTTATTCATTTACTTTAAGAGTATTATATTTAAATGTTCTTGAATTTAAATGATTAAAAGGAAACAAGTGATACTGGGGAACTCTAGAACTTCGTATAAATGTTTCTCTACTGAGAGATGCTATTTCATAAATAATTTCTTGAAGTTAAATAACAGCAATAAGGATTATGAATAATCTTTAAGAAATGAGTCGTTGAATCAATACCCTAGTTGTGAATGCTGTCATATAGTTTTGCAAAATGTCACCATTGGGAGAAACTGGGCAAAGTATACAAAGGATCTATCTGTATTATTTCTTATAGCTGCATGTGAATCTGCAATTATCTACAAAAATTTTAATTAAAAAGAAAAAATCTACATTTTTAGTTGGTATAATCTTAAATTTTCAGGTAACAAAATATGGTCAATCTTTCTCACCTCTATTTTATAAACAAACAACTCTATTTCATTAAAAATAAAAGGAAAAAATTTTAAATGTGAGCCAAATTTGAAGGTAAATCAATGCCTAACAAAAATCAATGAGGAAATACTAAGGAGTAAGCAAGTTATTCAATGAAAATTATAATTCACATTCATTAAAAAAAGAAAAAATCTTTTAAAGCAGATAGTTACTACTGCTATTATATCCTAGCATACAACTGTCCTCTTTCTTCACTGATATCACTCCGTTGCCTTGACACTAAACTTTACTCACAGAATTTTTAGCGATCAATTTACCTATGAGCAGTTAACTATAGCATCAGCTTAAAATGCTCCTTCACACAATCACACTCATAATCTTGCCCTTTTTAGGACTGACAGTATCATTTTAAAGCACCCTATTAGTTAGAAGAAGCAAACCTTGCTGGTTTACCCCAGCTCATCTCAGAGCTCAATATAGTGGTGAGGGGCTTTGCTCCACACAGTCATTCAGGGAACCAGGCTTTTTCCTTCAGCTGATTTATCTTTTTTCTAGGGCACAAGTGTCCTCTTCCCACACCTAGCTGGAAAGGGAATGTTGGGAAGGGAGGTAGTCAAGAAGATTTGGGAGGCAAACCTGACAGTGGTGTAAATTGCTTCCAACCATATTAACATGGCAAGAACTCAGTATTATGGGACTCACCAAGGGAGGTTAGACAATATACTTGAGCTTTGGGCTTTGCTCCACACAGTCATTCAGGGAACCAGGCTTTTTCCTTCAGCTGATTTATCTTTTTTCTAGGGCACAAGTGTCCTCTTCCCACACCTAGCTGGAAAGGGAATGTTGGGAAGGGAGGTAGTCAAGAAGATTTGGGAGGCAAACCTGACAGTGGTGTAAATTGCTTCCAACCATATTAACATGGCAAGAACTCAGTATTATGGGACTCACCAAGGGAGGTTAGACAATATACTTGAGCTCTGTGCCTCAAAGGAAATGGAACCAGATTTGGGGGGAAGGGAGAACAAATAACAGTTTCATCTGCATTTTTTATTGATTAAAATCTCAGTTGGCTTTTTTTTTTCAGTTAGTTTTTGATTGAATTCTATATCTCTGCAATGTACACAATTGCTCTAGAAATTCAGACATAAGATATTGATTAACAGATATTTATTGGTAAAGCGACACTTCCTTCTGACGTGTGAATAACTCATACCAATCTGTACTAGCTTTGATGATTCTCTGCCTCATTTCAGGAACCATTTAAACTACCTTTTTCTATATTTGCCTGACATGTGATGGTCAATTCTTTTTGCTCATGTAACCAAAGAACTCTTTTATATATGCTATATCATAGCAAAAACACACATTTATACACAGGTATATGTTGCTATATTCAATATCTTGTGAATTTTTCTAGTTCATTAATGTGGTTCAACTGAACTAGGCACTCTTTTCACAGCACATTTAAAATTAAACTGGCTGTGTATTTTAAAGGACATAATGGAAATAGCACCCATTATCGTAGCCTCCCACTGCTGAAATCTGTTCTCAGACCTGGCAATTCTCATTGATCTAGACATGTTGCCTCTCAGGTTGGGTGTGGCTAACAATGGATATAATATTGATGATTCCTGCAGGACTATAGTTCATTTGATTTGTTCCTTATTGTTCCTGACAGGGAGTGTCAAAGGAATTCAGCTTAGGACCCAGTGATGAGATGATTTAAGACTACCCGTAGCAGCTCTGGTCTGTTATCAGTTCACAGGATTCTTAGAGCACCTCTCTTAAGTTCTGATTTTCAGAGAGGATCCCACTTCTTTGTCATGCATTTTCTCTGTATGCTTGAGTGTCAGGCATAGAGATGGCAGCATAGGAGAAGGGTTGAGTACCTAGATTCTAAAGTTGGACTGCTTGGGTTCAAATCTCAGCTTTTGCCCTTTAGCTGGGTGACTTGGGCAAGTTATTTAATGTCTAATGTACCTCAACTTCCTCATGCGAAATGTGGAAATACATGTTAATACCCAGGTCATAGAGTTGTTAAGAGGTTTAAGTGAGTTATCATTTGTGTATTTGTTAAATAATTGGAGCTTCTTTCTTATTGATTTACTTCATATTAAACCCAAGCAGAAGATAGAGGGTATAACTAATATCCTCTCAACTACTTGTTTTACTTTTAGGAGAATATCCTTCTGATCAGTACATAGTTTCCTTACAATTCATGATGCACTTGAAAGAATACATATTCACTGTCTAATTCTGGATATTTTTTGTAATGGAATAAAAATATTTTTTAGATTTTTATTCAAAATTTAATATCACACAAAAACGTGTGGAGATATTTATAGCAATTTCAATCATAGTAGTGAAAAACCAAAACAACCCAAATACCCATCTTTTAGAGAATGGGAAAAGAAAAAAACAAACCCAAGTAAATAACAGAATAATACTCAGTGGCCAAAAGAAACAAATTATTTATACATACAACATGCAATACCATAGCTAAATCTCAAAAGAGCTTGGGACACCTGGGTGGCTCAGTCAGTTAAGTGTCCAGCTCTTGGTTTCAGCTTAGATCATGACCTCAGTGTCCTGCAATCAGCCCCACATTGGGCTCCCTCCTCAGTAGGGAGTCTGTTTGTCTCCCTCTCTCTCTGCCCCTGCCCCTGCTCATGCTCTTTCTCTCTAAAATATATAAATCTTAAAAAAAACAAAAAAACAGACTCAAAGTTCACATATATATAATTCCATTTATAATACATTCTAGGAAAATGCAAAACCAAAGTGAGATATCAGTAGTTGCTAAAAACTAGAGGTGAGAGGAGGGGATCAACTACAAGGGAGTAAGAGAATCTTTGAAGGTGATAGAAATTTTTTATAGCTTGATTGTGGTCATGATTACATGATTGTATGCACTATTAAGACTCATCAAACTGTACAATTAAGAAGGGTGACTTTTATTTTATATAAATTATACATTAATAAACCTGACTTGGAATATTTTAATACTTGCTTATGCTTTCTACCTCAACTTTCAAGGTTAGATAGATTCAAGGTTAGATAATCAGAAGTATATTTAAGAAATATCTGCAAATGTCTCTTCCCTTCTCAATCACTGTAAAGTGTGACATGCAGAGCAGCAGAAGCTGAGCCATTTAGAAACATTTTCCTGTCCCCTCTTCTTGCTACCCTATGTAAACCTTCAGAGTCAGAATGCCTAGGGGTAGCACCTGGGAATCTGTGTTCTAACGAACTCTTTTAAAAAGAATTTGTTAGTTTTAAAAGCAGTATTGTTTTATAATAAAATTAAGAAGTATGGTCATCTTTCCAACAATAAGTACACACTTCACTTATGGTATATTTAAATCTGATATCTTTATTTCTCCATATTCTTATGCACACAGTAACTTATTGGTTGTTACCCTGTTGCATTATGCTATCATATTATTAACCAACTCTTAAACAAGTTGAAGTTTTAGCATGGGTTGTATACAAGACCAGTGCATTTCATAACTTTGATCCAAGGCAATGACAATTAAATTTCCAACTTCTCTGCCAAAAGGTTGGAAAAGACATCTTCTGACATCAGATGAAATTTATATCCAAATTTTACAAATATTAAAATGGAAAAGGTAAAGTGTTAATTGGTCTTAGAAGCACGGACATAGATGCATACCTCTCTTACAATCCCCTTACATAGGATAAGATGAAATGATTATCACCTCTGAAGAAAAACAAAACATAGGACAAGTAGATAATGTAAGATATACATGCACTATGTTATGAAATAAGAGGGACAGACTTAAAAGATACTCTTTCACTCTTCCGGAGCCAGATATACTGTGAGCACCAGTGGATGTAACTTTTTTTTTTTTTTTAAGATTTTTTTTTTAATTTATTTGACAGACAGAGATTACAAGTAGGCAGAGAGGTAGGCAGAGAGAGAGAGGAAGAAGCAGGCTCCCCGCTGAGCAGAGAGCCCAATGCGGGGCCCAATGTGGGGCTGGATCCCAGCACCCTGGGATCATGACCTGAGCCGAAGGCAGAGGCTTTAACCCACTGAGCCACCCAGGCACCCCGGATGTAACTTTTACCTGTAGTTAACTGAGTGGTCCATCCTTCTCCAATGGAAAACCTTCTCATGGAGGTCAATGCAATGTTCCCAGCCTTTGCTGGTGGATCTTGGAGGCAGTCCAAACTAATTTTATGAACAGTTAAAATGTGTTGGAATTTAAATGTTGCATAGGCTGTCTATGAACCACCTTCTGGAAATTAGCCTTTACTGTGCTTCATTATACCAATTTATAGTACTGACAACAAACTGCCGTTCACAGAAATTAACTCATTCACTTACTAAATCCTTTATTTATTCACATATCTTGGTGAATTACCAAAGCATGAGTCTGTGAATCAGAAAGAAATAGATTTAATCTATTTCTTCTTTGTGACTTGGGACTATGTACTTAACCTCCTCCAGATTCAGTTTCCCCACATTCAGAACAGAAACCTGTTCCAACTATGGTCATTGTGAAAATTAATTGACATAATGGAAAACCTAAAGTGGTGTTATTATATTTTATTATTTAATAAATCTATATTAAGAATCTCATTTGTGTCAGCTACTATATTCCCTAGAAAGAGGAAGCCACACAAAATAAGAGATAATCTTTCCCTAAAGGAGTTCCCATGGATCTCAAATAGGGATGGATTGCCTCTCTAGGAAGGAGAACTTAACAATTCTCTAGGAATTGTTAAAACTGTGCTATGGATATTATTATCTGTTAAAAAGATGAGGGTGCTACTGACACTGTATGCTCAGGGATTCTAAAGCTTCTAAAATGCGCATGACAGCCTGAGCAAAAACAACAAAAAATTATCTCCCCCAAAATGCCAATACCACCCCTGGAAGTGTCTGGAAACGTCAATCTCGCCAGAGTGGACTTCTGTGAATGACTGATAGGTATGAGAGTGTGAAAGCCCAAGCAGGACAAGCTTTGAAGCACTACATCTTACCGGGAGTGCCCTTGCAGGATGGAGCTTGAAGCGCCTCTCTTCCAGCCTTTGCCCGAGATCACACCCATACTTCCCTCTCCCCTTCCTGGTCCTGCTTGTATTACTGCTTTGGCAATTTATTATGCAGACGCTTCCTTAATAAATCACTTGCACATGAAACTTTGTCTCAGTTAAGCCCTCTGGGGAATCCTAAGATACCTGCAATTTCCTTTCCACACACATCCTTTGGCTCCCCCTCCAAATTACATCCCAAATTCACCCATTTATTATCATATCTAGTGCTGCAGTCAGGTCGAAGCTACCATCATTTTATCTGCACCCCTACAGTTGCCTTTTAACTACCCCAATCCATTTTCCGCATCTTCTGATTTTTTTTTTAATGTAAACCAGATTATGTCATGCTCCTACTTAAAAATCTTACAGTTACTTCCTTTTGCTCTTAGAACAAAATCCAAACACCTTACTAAATTTATTGCTTGCATTATCAGGTCCCTACCTCCTTCTTCAATGATATTTCCTCGTACATTCTGTCTTTGCTGACATTGCTTTAGCCACGCTGGTATTTATTTTTTTTCTTTCATGCATATTTCACCTTTCAGACTTTGTGCTTTGCTGTTCTCTCCAACTGCACTGCTCTCTCGGATTTTCTCCTCATTCTCCTCAATTCAAATAGTTCTTCAAAGAAACCCACTCTGACTACTCAATCCAAAATAGAATTGTGTATCCTCTAGTCACTTTCTATCATTTATTACTTTACTTATTTTCTCTAGATCTGTTATGTCAAATTAACTTGTTTATTTGTTTGCTTGTATATTTTCTCTCTATGACATCAGAATATAAATTCTTGAGACAAGAGACCTTGTCTGTATTGTATCGTCAATGTCTACAGTACCTGGCCCATAAACGTTCCATTAATATTTGTTAAATAAATTAAATATGAACGGTTTCCCATGTATGAGATGAGGAAAATAGGTTCCAAATATTAAGTCAGTTGCCCAAGGTCACATGAGAGTAAGTGGCAGAGGTAGGACTCAGTGGAGCTCCCTATCACATTACAGTGCTTCCCTGTGTTTCTGAAGTTTGTTTGGCTCAAGAGCTCTGATCATTTCCAATCTCTCAGACCCTGCCCCCAGGCCCACGGAACTTTTCCTTTAGAATCAAGACAACACTGTGCTCAAATGGGATTTCTTTGTTGCTGAGATTGGAGAAAGAGAAAAATAGCAAAGATAAGTAAAACAATTGGAGAAAAATGAAAGAAAGCGTTGGCACAGAGAATTTGGTGAAGAGGCTATTGAGGAAAATGATTGCTTTGAAGAAAATTGTTTACTTTAAAAAGCATGAATTAGGTAATGCAAAAGACTATACTATGGATAATAAGATACACATTCAATAAAGTAGAGAAAATCAGATGTAAACAGTTTTAATGCAAAGAGAAATTAAGATATGCCCCCAAAATGTACAAATAAAGTAATATGGGAGTTTAAAGGAGGAAAATATCAAAAAGATCATATCACAAACAATTAAGAGTATTTGTGGAAAACTTAATTATAATACAATTAAAATTAAAGAATACGGTTAATATATTATATAAAATATACAATAGATATGTTATGGGTTTTCTTTGATATTCTGGGAGCTTGCTTTTGGCAGCTGTAGATGTCTGAGCATGAAGTAAATGGTCCCTAAATTCTCCTCATCATGGATTCACATAGATTTATGGAATGTCAAATGGGAGACACAGCATACCGAAAGAAAACTGCTTTCCTCTCCTTCTGCCTTTCTTTCACTCATCCACTTTTTTAAATTATTTTTTTAATTTTTATTATGTTATGTTAGTCACCATACAGTACATCATTAGTTTTTGATGCAGTGTTCCATGATTCATTGTTTGCATATAACACCCAGTGCTCCATGCAATACATGCCTGCCTTAATACCCATCACTGGGCTAACCCATCCCCCCACCCCTTTTGCCTCTAAAACCCTCAGTTTCTTTCCCAGGGTCCATAGTCTCTCATGGTTTGTCTCCCCCTCTGGTTTCCCCCAAACATTCAAAGAAGAAATACTACCTATTCTCCTGAAACTGTTTCAAAAAATAGAAACAGAAGGAAAACTTCCAGACTCTTTCCATGAGACCAGCATTACTGTGATCCCAAAACCAGGCAAAGACCCCATTCATTCACTCTCTCATTCATTCATTTTTTTTCATTGTTTTAACAGCTATTTAGAGAGGGTGAGAGTGTATGATCTTATCTAGGATATCAAGAGAAGATTCTTTGAAGAAATTTAAGCTGAGTTCATAAAGAGGAGTAGAAATTAACTAGTGCTACTGTTTAGTATGCCTCGAGTAGACTAAAGTAAAGAGAAAAGAAAGAAAGAAAGAAAGAAAGAAAGAAAGAAAGAAAGAAAGAAAGAAAGAAAATGGAAATAAAATGGGAAGGTGAGCCTAGGAGGCTCAGTCAGTTAAGTGACCAACTCTTAATTTCCACTCAGATCATGATCTAGGATCATTGGATCAAACCCCACCTGGGGCTACACTCTAAACATGGAGCCTGATTGTGATTCTCTTTCTCCCCTCCCTTTGCCCTTCCTCCTGCCCCCCGCTTATGCATTCTCTCTCTCTCCCTCTCTCAAAATAAAATAAATAAACCTTAAAAAAAGGTGAGAAAGAAGATGGGGAAGGAATATTTCAAGCAGATGGCAGGGATGAAGGTCCTGAAAAAAGGAGCATGAAATATGCCTTCTTTCCCAAGTTTCACCTTGACATGTCATCTCTAACAATAATATACAACAATTTGTTTTCTTCTGGCACTCTCCCCCTGACATTTGTGGAAGAAGTATATATAATTTATATAACACATGTAATTATGCACATTATTACATAATTAATGTAATTATAATATAACCTGCATTTAAGTAGTCTAGGATTACATTAAAGAGAACTTGGACATATATTTCAGGAATCATATAGGAAAAGTTGTGCCCTTCATAGCTCCAATCTCAAATTTTAAAGCCTTAAATTGAAAATTTCATGAGGATTTCCAGTTAGTCATTCAGACTAGCGAACTTTAAGAACATCACATCATGTGTAATACAATTTTGCTTATCGTAAACTTATTATGGAAGAAATGTTTAAGTCAAGTTCAAAATAAACTTATTTTTAAAACTAGTTGGGGGTTTTTTGTTGAGTTTCTGTTTGTTTTACTTCTGAGGAAGAGCAATGATTAGCTCAATATAGAACGGTATAAAATGAAAAGTGAAAGGAAAACTTAACAAGAGACTCAAAGGGGAATGACTCAGTGTGTTACAAGACAAGGGTCAATGAGTTTGACAATAAGGAGGCAGCAAGCAAATTTTCGAGGAATCTATGTTAAGAACTTGTTAAACTTCTAGATTGCTGGTGAAAGGACAAAAGGATAGTGTAAGGATCAGACTTAGTAGCAGAAAAGATTTTATGGTATTTGGAAGTAGAAAAGATTTTTAAAGCTAATTTTAAGTGAATTAAACATCAGAAAGCAAGTAAGAAACCAACAGTTGTTACTTGGCCTTCCTGTCTGGTAAAAGGTGAAGTTACAGTTTTTGGAAGATCGTTTGACCTGGGCTATGAAATGGGATGTTTTCATTTTACTCAGAGCTTATTCATGTGTCAAATTTTAGAAAATGGTAAAAAGATGTTGATGGAAATCTTGAAACACATGATACATATGTAAAAAATGCAAAAACTGTTAAAATCCACATTCTCAAAGATTGTAATGATTTAGAAGACAAGATATGAAGCTTTTCATTTGGCCTATTAAGGTAATGTTAAGGTAAGTAAAATTAGTTTAGGTGTGTGAGCTTTTGCTGTAACATTTTCCACAATATGCCCTGCGTTCCACTATGAGCCTTTTGGGTAAGAATTTGTTTTTCAACCATTTTCTTCTCTTTTTAGACATATATATAATTCAGTATAATTTTGGAGACCTCATTATATTATCATTTTGTCCTCTCTGTCCCATTTTTTAAAATTTGCATCTTTCCTATTTGAATATAAATAATAATGAGTTTGTCAGCCATCTGATTGACATATATCTAACATCTTATTTTAACTAGATCTGAAAAAAAATGCAACAATTCTAATGAAGTGTGCATGGTAAATATGATAGATAGGCTTGTTTTAGGAGAAGAGACTTTAAAGTGGTATTAATGTACTCAGCACCTGGTTTGCATGGGCTACACCTCAGGCCCATCACCATACCTACGGTAGCATTCCAATGGATATAATCCCTTTCCAGACCAGATTACGGAGAGAGCAGATGGCATATTGGATCCTGAGATATAACGGCCCACAATACACTTATTAAATTGGAGCCTTTCACTTGTTTTCTCAGAACAGTATCACTGTACAAATTTTCAATACCTCTGAGTCGTAATGTTTCATGAGGAAATATATTTTTGCCTCTAGAATGTAAGCTCCAGCAAAGTCTCAGCTCTTGGTTGGTTTTGTTCACCGGTGTTTGTCATGTACCTAGAACAGTCCTTAGCACCTCACAGGACACACTCTGAGCATGCATGTGTGCATAAAGAAATCACATCATAGGCAGGTCTGCTGTTGCAAGGTGGGAATGTGCTCGATTGACTCTGTGTTTCTGTTTCTCTTTTCAACCTCTATGGTTGTGCTCATATCTCCATACCCTTTATCAATAGGCCCCTGTTGCTCAATTCTTTTATAGTAAGATTGGAATTTTGAAGTACCTTTTCTTATTTCCCTTCTATGTCAAACAAGAGAAAGAAAACCAGTGCTGATTGAGTGCCCATTATGTGCTGGACACAGTGTTGATTGTGGGAACGTGTGTGACTGCATTATACTGGGCAGACTGAAGTTGGTCTATGCACCCCAACACTATCTTCCCTCTATCTTCAGAACAAGGCTACCAGTAATTGGGACAGCTGCAAAAAATTGCTGCACGGTAGCCATGAATCTATTTAAGGTTAAAACTTAATTTGAAAAATGAGCAGGACATCTATGGGAAACCTTCTGCCAGATCTTGCTTAAGAAAGCAGAAACCGTCTTTTACATTTCTGCTGCTGGACTCCTTTATTTTTCTAAAGGAGATGCAGTTCCCCTTTATGTGATTTCTAAGAACAAGGGTGCTAACTTTGTAGTATTATGCTACATAGGAAACTATGTATCTCCTTCTGAACAAAACACACTCTTTCCGGAGCTTTACAACATTCATGTAGTACTGGACTATAGCAGGTTAGAGTTCCATGTGTAGAGAAGGCATTGTGCAAACAGTTCAGGGTTTGAAGTCAAACACATACAGATTCGAATTCCAACTCTATAGGCTAAACTTAGACACTGAGCCTTATTTACCTATAAAGTAGGAGACTTTTTTCAGAACTAATTGCAAGAATTGGAGATATCATAGGCAGCCCCTATGAACATAGCAGGTACCCCATCAGTGATACAGTAACAACTGGAAGAGGGTAGGAGTAGGAAATGGTCATATTTCATCTTTAAATTTATATTGCCCTCTTCACCATATGTACAAAATGAGGACTTTTGAATTATGTCTTAAATTCATAGCACCAACTTAATGCCTACCTTTCTTCCAAGGCTTAAGTCAGATAGTACTTTCTGGGGCTACACCGTCCAACATCTCGCATTCTTCCTATAGTGGGAACTGCATTGCAACTGCATGTCAGCCTGTGTTAAATAGCAATTTTGCTCGTTATTCACTCTATGACTTCGAGCGAGTCACTTCAAGTTTCTGAGCTTTAATTTCCTTCTTATTAAAATGACTGTGGGGTTGTATTGAGAATTAAGTAAGATAAAACATGCAAGATGTTACAAACTTTTAAGTGCCATGCTAGTTGTCCTATCTATAGTCATGTAACAAATCAACCACCAGAAATCAGTGGGTTAAAACAATAATGATTTTATACTTCTCTCAGTTCTGAAGTCTGGGCTGTGATCAGCTGGGCGGTTCTTTCAGCACAAAGTGGTGTCTGAGGCTGGCTCCTTCCCTCACCGGTCTGGTGTGTTAGCTGACGTGGCTGGAACAGACATACTCCACCTGAGTATGTCTATTACAAGTGTCCTTTCTATATGATGGCTATGGGATCCAAGGAGCATGTTTCAAGAAGACAAACCTCATCATGCCTCTGCTTGCATCATACTTATTAATGTTGTACTAATCAAAGCAAGCTACAGGACTAGTCCCCCAGTCAGTGTGTGAGGTGAACACACATAGACATGAACCCTGGGAGCGATTCTTTATTAGTAACCACAGGTGTGACAGTGTACACACCAATATAAGCAGTAATCTCACTTCACTCCTATCGCTTTTCATATGCTGGCTTCACATTCTCCCCCCCCCTTTTTTTTAACATGTGTGGTGTGTCTCCTCATCTCTTTCTGAGAAGATTTTAAGTTCTTGGGTGAGTGTAACTCTGCTCTAGTGTTATTTTCTAGTCCTACAAATCTTCTACTTAAGAAAGCAGAAACCATCCTTTACGTTTCTGCTGCTGGACTCCTTTATTTTTCTAAGGTGGATGCAGTTCCCCTTTATGTGATTTCTTTATGGTGTTTTAGAGTATGTTGGCTTTGGCAACTTTGCATACTCTTTGCAAATTCTTTCCAAGTCTGCCACTCATCAGCTATGCAATCTTAGGCAAGGTACCTAACTTCTCTGAGCCCACAAAATGGGAGCAATAATAATCTCTTCCCTTATGTGATTGTTATGGTGATTAAATGAATTTAATATAAAGGGGAAAGAACAATTCCTGGCCCAGAATAAGCTTAGAACATCAGTGGTATAATATTTTTTTGATACAAGGATAACCTGATGTACTTGCTGTATTTGGGTCCAGTTTCTCATCACTGAGCCCCATCATGAAAGGACGGACTTCCAGAGTACTCAATACAAAAAGAGTTTACAGCCTCAAAAAACATGAGAAACATTTAGAGATAAAATAGAATCAATTCTGTTTTGAACATCACATTCTGATAAGATAGTTAAGGCCTTGCTTAATATATTTGTTCATCATTTTCCCACTTAAAAAAGGAGGAAACTATTTTGTTTATATCCCTAAGCTTTTTTTTTTTTAATTTATTTATTTGACAGAGAGAGATCACAAGTAGGCAAAGAGGCAGGCAGAGAGAGAGACAGGAGGAAGCAGGCTGCCTGCCGAGCAGAGAACCCAATGCGGGCCTCGATCCCAGGACCCTGAGATCATGACCTGAGCCAAAGGCAGAGGCTTAACCCACTGAGCCACCCAGGCGCCCCATCCCTAAGCTTTTTGCGTTTGAGTAGTCTTACTTGGTAATTTGAGTTCAATATGTATTAAAGCAGTTATGCTAAGATATTATACTGGAGAAGCTAATGACATTTACTAAAATCTTTTTATAGATTTCACTTACCTATAATGTCCCATGATAAAAAATGAGCAAGAATATTTTAACATTGTTTACAGGTAAAAATTTCTGTGTGTGTATCAAGACCTAAGGATGCTCTGAATTATATTTAAGTTATTCCTGCCACTGTGCCACCCTGTCTAGAATTTGACAGGATTACTTTTGAGCAAGGGTATGCAGCCGGCAGCATCAAGCTATCAATTTTCTACTCACATTCCCTCTTTTCCACCCAATGAGTTTTATTGCCTTTGGGTGACAACACTTGTACCCTCTAGTTCACACCACTTCTTTCCTCCTCACACCCACAAACAGAAGTCTGCTGACAAAAGAAAATACCTTCTCTTTGGAAGAAGATAGGAGAGATTAGACCACAAGTTGTCACTATGGTGAGGGTCAGGACAATTAAGAAGTTGAAATATTAGATAAATTTATTTTGTAAACAATATCTTAATTAACATTTGGTCTTTTATCAAATTATGTCCTACATACTTAAAATCCTTTAAAAAGTATTGCTTTGCTCTTTTGTATTAAGATTCATTAAATTCTCCCCACATTTTTCACATATAGGGAATATTTCCCCTGTGAGGTATAACTCTCATGTGAGGAGTTTGCAAACACATTTGCCTTCCTTGACTTTTTAACGGACCTATATTGTTAGTCATTCAATATATGTTTATTTACTTTTGTTTTTTAATCTTGATCGAAGCATTTTCTTTAAGACATGTGTTCTCTGGAAACAAAAGGACACCTAAAGTGTGCCTGGGTGGCTCAGTCATGTAAGTGTCCAATTCTTGGTTTTGGCACAGGTCACAATCTCAAGGTTGTGGGATCCAGCCCCACTTAGGCTCTGCACTGGGTGTGGAACTGCTTAAGATTCTCTCTCTTTCCCTCTTTGCCCCCTACCACTTGCGTGCACGCGCGCTCTCTCTCTCTTTCTCAAAAAATAAAAAATACATTAAAAAAAGAAAAAGAACATGTATGTGTTTCAGTGTTCAATAGACATTCATGTGATCCATGCATGGGTTAGAAGACAGAAGAACAGGTGGAAAAGTGTCAAGAAAAGAAGAGAGACATGATGTTCCTGATGACTAGAGTATAAAAAAGAAAGAAAAATGGTGAAACAGAAAGATTATTTCTGTTTTTTTTAATGATCTAGGAAAAATAGTTTAAAAGTATATTCAAATTGCCTAGGCTTATGTTGTTAATATACAAGAAAAAGCATATAAATCAGAAAATTGTTTGTATTTCCCTCCAAAATACATTACTTAACCATTATTTGATTTAGTACCTACAATGAACCTGTGCTATTTCTGTGCTAATTTTAAGCATTTATCCAATGGATACTGTGTGCTGGTTATACACACTCTTAAATATCTTAAAGCCTGGTACGACAGACAGAAATGCGAATGAGTAAGTGG
The DNA here is from genome assembly GCF_963455335.1 of Martes martes. Taxonomy (NCBI): domain Eukaryota; kingdom Metazoa; phylum Chordata; class Mammalia; order Carnivora; family Mustelidae; genus Martes; species Martes martes. The sequence continues at coordinate 95,070,152 of NC_137889.1, forward strand.
CAAAAACAGTTACAGATCTCTGGATGAGTGCCTGTGCTTTGCAGAGTGAGGTGGGCAGCAGAGATTTGTCATGAAAACATTTGGAGAAGACAAAACACTTTAAAATTCAAAGGTAGTCCCTAAACTTACCTTTTGGTTAAGGGATCCTTGCAGCTCAAAAATAGGAAAAATAGAAGAGAAAAGTGTTGAGTTAAGCAAAGAGAAATCAAGATGATAATTTTCCCCCAATTAAGTCAAGATCTATAACATTAAAGACAAGAAATAAATAGCACTTTTCACACATTTATCAAGGTATATTTGAAATGTTACCAGGAAATGTTTTCTAATTTTGTGGAGGAAAAAAACCCAGTTACAAAAAGCTTAATTTGGTGCATCTTTATCCATCCAACAATCTTTGTGTGGTTCCTTCCCACTTGCCATCCCCACCGCCCCCCGACCCCACGGGCATTATTGGGTATGAAATGGTAGGGAAAAAAACAGAGTCCCTGCCCTCATAGAACTTGGAGTGAGCCTGAACCAAATGTTCACCTCAAGTCTTCTGTAGTCCCTTTACAAAATCCAATGCATCCAATCCAATGATTTACGAAATCCAGTGGCACAGACCGTAAAAGCTCCTGTGTGCTTTATAAACTGTGCAAGCAGTCTTGTCAGCTTTCTGGAGATGTCCTAATATCATTAGGAAGCGAATTTGCATTTAATATCTACTTAACTCAGGTCATATTGTTTTCTGTTTTGACTTTAACAAGAAAATGTGATTGGTAATAACAATAAAATGGGCACAGTTAGTTAGAAGGGAGTGTTTATGCCAAGAAAATTACAGAGGCAGATTAAGATTTGCACGGAGATGGCGTTTTACCAGTGATCGCTCTCTGGATGTCTGTGGAGCAGGTTTGATTCAGGGCTGGCTGCTGTTTGAGAGCTCCTTTCCCTGCAAAGAGAAGGTCTGCTGCTATACGGAGGGATGTTTGATCGGCTCCTCTGTGGTCTCATCGTAACTGCCATGGCAACACCAGCAGGGCTAGCCCACGCTGCTGTCAACATTCAGGAGAAGGTCTGTCTTACTTTCACAGGACTGCTCCTACACATGCTAGAGAGCATTCCCAATTCGTCAGATGGGTATATTTTTTTAAATGCTTTCCTGGGGAAGCAAAGTGAGTATTTTGAGAGACAATCATGATCGTTTTTTAGCCTGCCGCATGAATTTCAATTGCCTTGTCCAAGGAGCATTTCCAGGTTTCATAGGACCTTGAAGCTCATACAATTGGAGAAGGAAAGATTCTCTTTAAAAGAGAAAGAAAGAAAGAAAGAAAGATTCTCTTTAAAAGAGAATACAAAATTACAGTTTCAGAATTAGATACAAAATGAATATTTACTAGAATAAAAAAAAAAAGTCACGTCCCCTTACAAATTTAAGAGAGCTGATAAACACCATAGGTATCATTAAAATCCAGAAAAATAACCTTGCGTTGCTTTAATTAACTGTCAGAGACGCTTCTGTAATAGTTCTCCCCTATAATTTCCTGCATATATATTCATTGATTTCCTCTTTACGAAGGACTTTGTAAGATCATTTTCTGTAGAGAGATTAGAAGATAACTCAGTCTTTCTACTAGCATGTTGATCGAAATCATTTTTTTTAATTAGTGACTTTCTGAAATAGCTTCTTTCAGCTTCATGGCTCCTTATTGATCATGATGTAAAAATTCTTAGAACAGTTGCAAACTTGGGGAAATCCTTTGTCAACTTTATTTCATATACGAACTGTCAGATTTGGGAGAACACTTCACAGACTGGTTTTTGGCTCTGAGAATTTCACCCTGGTTTCCTCCTCGACTATTCACATTGTACAGGGCGAAGCACCAGAGGACACCATCATGTCATAGTACAGCATCTATCCCTGCACCTTTTTGTCAGAAAGCTTAATATGTCAGCCACATAGTTAGAGTACTTCAGGCCTGACAGCTATAACATAACCTTCTATGAAAATGAGTGTGTATCACCTAAATTTTTATTGCTGTGTTTATTTAAATTATACCAAAGTCAACTTCCTCTTAGCCTAAAGCAAGAGGCACCCAGGGTGCTCCATTGTGCCCTGACCAAGGAAAAGTCATTATAGAAAGCGACAGGGGTCCAGACTGATTGATAAAATGTATTAATTTTGCTGAACGAGTGAGGGATCCTGACACTTGAGCTCCGCTAGCTTCACTGTGAATCTGCTTCGGCTTATGATAAACCACCTTTGCACACCAGACTTCTTTAGACTCAGTCTGGCCCAAAAGAGAGCCAGCATCTTGTAAGATTCACTAAACATTCCTCTCAGGCATCCCAGCGCCATCCCACCTTTATTTCCCTTAGCTGTGTTTCCTCTTTATCAGACCAAAGACTGACAGATCATGAGGCAGATAAGACAGAGGAGCTGAAAAAATGTGCATGCGTCATTTGGACCCTCTCCAGTGCTCTGATCTCTGTTCTTGTTATCAAGGCTTTCCAAAAATTATTTTGGAGAATGGGCTAAACTTACATCTCTGAGATTTCAGCTGTGTTTCTTCCTTTTTTACTTTATTTTCGTGGAAGACACATAACAGAACTGAGATGCACAGTGAATATGAAAGAGAATGAGTGCCGGTGACTTCAGTGAATATTGATCAAAACACTCCTTCTCTGGTGTGTGTGATGGTGAGACTTTTCAGGGAAGTGCTGCCAACGTTTACTCAGCACAGTCTCTAGAATGTTAAATGAAACATAATACAGCCTTATCACCGAGATGTTGGAATATGCAGAAGGTGGCGGGAAGCTTTCATTCAGCCACCAAACTGACTCTTCTATTCTCCTTCCCAGTTTTGCACCATGCTGATAGGTGTGCTAATATGATGAGGTAAGAGTATCCACTGACTGCACAGTTATTGTTTCCTTCTGAGCATTTTGAGAAAGAGCCCCTATTTTTTTTCCAGCTTGTACTGCAGCTACGTATCTTTAATTAACTGTAGTATGGAGTAAAGCTTACAAGATAGATGTGAGCCAGTTTACTATTCTGTTACACAAGGCACAAATGTTTTAGGCAGTTTTTACTTTCACTTGTAGTAACGCCATATTTTAAATGGAACATCACTACTTTCCTTGGCACATTTAAAAAACCCTCTGCATAGCACTGAGTGGTTAACTATGAGAAAGCCAGCAGTGAGGAAAGTGGAAAGTGAGTTACGTGTCTAATAAACCAGAATTCAACGTATAGCCAGAGCCTCTGGGTTCTAGTCAAGGGTCAATCCACTATATCCATAAATATGTTATAATAAATCTGGAAATATAAAAGATTTTAAATTGGTCATGTAATGAAAGGTCAGCATTACAGAGTAATAGAAGCAATCCTATTAACTCTGTTTTTGTTGTATAATTTGTTTACGTTGGAAAAGACCAAATGTCCAACCTACTCATTTATAGATGAGAAAACGGACATCAAAAAAAAAAAGCAAAATGAACTGTCCTAAGCCTACAACCTTCTAGTGATGGTCAGGACTAAATTTTACATCTACTTTAAGCCTAAGACTCTTACCCCTGAAATATCTTTCTATCTATCAATTCTGCAATGATGACTAACTTTATGGGAAATGACAACTCAGCTTATGAATTAGACTGAGCAGTGCATCTGATTTCCACAGAAATTCCTGTTTGCAGTTGGCACAATATTTTCTGTTGCTCATAGTGGATGAATATAGAAATATCAACTCTTGAAAACTCTGAGATTTGGTGGTTGAAATTTTCCATAAAACCCTACATAACTCCTCTGTATGTTTTTGAGCTACTGGTATTGGTTTCCCCTCGGCTGCTTTTACCAAGTCATCACAAGCAGTGGCTTTAAAAAACACACAAAATTTGTAATCTCATAATTCTGTAGAGTGGGAGTTTGACATGGGTCTTACAGATTGAAATTAAAATGTCAGGGGGGGGGATTCTTCCTGGAGGTTCTAGGGAAGAGTCCATTCCCTTGTCTTTTCTGGATTCTAGAAGCCACCTACATTTCTTGGCTAATAGCCTCTTCTTCCATTAGCATAATGTCTTCCAATCTCTGTCAGTCTCTAACTCTCCTAACTCCCTCTTAAAAAAAAAAAGAGAGAGAGAGAGAGACTCTTGTAATTACATTAGTTTCAACTGGATAATCCCAGATAATCTCCTCATCTCAGAATCTTAACACTCTCATCTACAGAATCTGTCACGTGAAGCAGCATGTTTGTAGGTTCCAGGGATTAGCATGTTGTCATGTTTCTTTTTCTGCAGAAGGGGACATTATTCTGCTCATCACACTGCCCGCTTAACTAAGAATTACTGTTTAAATTGTTCATTATATTTTGCTTTAGTTTTCAGTTTCTTTGGGTTTATCAGGAATAGAATCAATAAGTAGTTGTTTTTCCAGAAGCTTGTCCCAAATAAGTATTTATAGTTTTCACCACTTAAAAGACAGATTTACTACTCTTACTAAAAATAGAGTATCATACTCCATTCTTATAATGGAGACCTCACTTTCTATACACTTATTTTTGGGGTTTTTGTTTTTGTTTGTTTAAATATTTTATTTATTTATTTGAGCAAGAGAGAGAGAGCATGAGAAGGGGGGAGGCAGAGAGGAAAGAGAAATAGACTCCCTGCTGAGCAGGGAGCCTGATGCAGGGCTCCATCTCAGGATCCTGGGATAATGACCTGAGCCAAAGGCAGATGCTTAATTGAGCCACCCACGTGCCCCTATATACTTATTTTTTGTAGGAAAAAAATAAGAAGAAAAAAATTAGAAGAAATGAAATCATGAGATAATACTTAGCCTGTAAGAATAGAGAACTCCTAGATTCTTCAAAGGGTAAGAGAAACAACTCCCCGCCAAATTAGAAAAGCATTTATATGATATTGTATTAGTTACTTAGAACTGCCATAACAGATTACCACAAACATGCTACCTCAGAACAACAGGAATTTATTCTGTCATTGTTCTGGAAGCCAGAAATTTGAAATCAAGTTGCTGGAGTCTCCCAGGAAGACTCTTTCCTTGCCTCCTCCAGTCTGTGCTGGCTCCCGGCCCTTGGCTTGTGGCACCACTCCAATCTCTAACCCCAGCTTCTCATTACTTTCTTTATGTTGCCTTGTGTCCTTTTTTGTCTCTTATAAGGACTCTGTAATTGGATTTAGAATGCATCCTTACCTTAATTACACCTGCAAAGACCACATTTCCGAGTAAGATCACATTCTGGGGTTCTGTCTGGATAGACATGAATTTTGGGAGAACAGTATTCAACCCACTGCAGATATAAATATGTATTAAAGATTTATTCTTTATAATTAACTGGTATGTGGTTTTTTCCCTCACTTGTCCTTGCTTTAAAAAGTAAATAACAAATAATTAACCTTCTTCTTCCTCAATACTATGGGCCTTTCTCCTGTCAGTTATTAATATTCGCCTTGTTCTTAGAAATTCTCTCAATGCTAAGTAATAATAAGAAGAAGGAAGATAATAATGATTTTCATTGGATGTTTTTTACTACATTCCTGCTGTAGTTCTTGATACTTTACATTCAACTCCACGACAACCAGGTGGTTTTATTATTCTTCTCTTACAACGAAAAAAATGGTGTTCAAAAAAGTTCAATAATTTGGCCAACATTACACATGTAGGAAGTGGAAGAGGTCAGAATCAGACCTTAATAACAGAATATTTCTTCTTTTCCAGTCCTGAAGAATCCTCATCACAAGGTCCATTCTGTCTCCATTTGTTTCCCAAACACAATCATTCTTCTTCATTTCACACTTTCACCTCCAGGCTTATGCACCAGCAACTGACAGTTAATGCATAGCCTTCAAGCTTTGTGCCAGCAATCTATAGCAACAACAACTACAGCTTCAAGAGTCTGAAGAATAGTGATAAAAAGGAGAAAACAAACCAACCAACAAACAACATGTCCATAAACCATGTTATTGGATTTGGGGACCACAGGAAGCAGATGGGAAATGCTGAAACATTTCTTAAGACATCGAGAAAAAACAATGTCTATTAAATTAGAAAGGATTTTAGGATTCTGGTCTTAGATCACAAATGAAACAAAAACAGTTTCAGGAAAATACAACTGTTTGTGAATAAAGTAAATTATCCAAAAATTCCTTGACTTACTATATGACCTCACTTTGGAAAAAAACATGCTTTTAATAGAAGGTGTTTGGGGCACCTGGGTGTCTCTGTCAGTGAAGCATCCAACTTCAGCTCAGGTCAGGATCTCAGGGCCCTGGGATAGAGACCCCTACCCTCCCACCCTGCCCTCACCTTTTGCCTCAGCAGGGAGTCTGCTTGTCCCTCTCCCAGACCCTCAGCCCCTTCCCCCCCAACACCAAGCTTGCTTTCTCTCACTCTCTCAAATATGTAATTACAAAATCTTTAAAAAAAAAAAAAAAAGAAAAAATAGAAGGTGCTTGACCTTTAAAGGCTCTTTACCTTGTGAGGTAATTTTGTAAGTAAACAAACTAATGAAAATAGAAAATGATATTGTTACCATGTTTGTTGCTAGACAAAACTGGAAAAAAATAAACCTCTCAAACACTGGTCCTTAAATAGGAAGGTATTCGGGGTGTTGATAGGATGAGCAACTGGACAGCTCTATCTTTGGTTAGCATTTCATTTAAGGAGAACTTTTTAAATGTTTCTTCTTTTCTTGTTATTTTATATTTCCCCCACTGGTTCAAAATTTTACTCATTTATATAAGGAATTCTTCCCTTTTTTATTAAGTGACCTATTATTTTCCAATTGTAAGTTTTTCCTTATTTTGTAAGAGAATACAATAAAACAAGGAGTCAGGGAATATGTGTGGAATATCCATCTTTAGTTACTGAATAAATAAAAGGTTCTCTTGTTTAAATCGTTCATCTAGGGCTCAATCCTGAACCCTCCACTCATTTTTCACCCTGTTCCTTGGTGGTTTCAGAACAACCCATGAGTATTACTAACGTCTATTGAATGGCTGATAGCCAAAGCCCATGCTCCAGCAGAGATCTTATTCCTTAGGATCTTGCTTATATCAAACCACCCATTGTACTGGACCATTTGGGCCACCTGGATGTCCCTAGTCATCTTTATTGCCACATATCCAAACCTAAACATATCGCCCTTTACCCCAAACCTGACCTTCTTGTAGATGGTACTTCTAACCTCCCATTCAAACAATTCAGACATTTGGGGGTCATCCCAGGTGTTTTTTTCAAAGTCAGGACTTAACTGGTCACCAAGTCTGGAGAAATCTGTCTTCTAAACATTTCCCATTCCATTCTGCTTATCTTCATTTCCTCTGTTCATCTACATTGTAATGGCTCTATGCCTAAACTCCAGTCTCCATTGTCATATGGTTTCATAAAACTGGAATCTTTCAGTGGTTTGCCCTAACTTTCAACCTTAGATCAATAATAATAATGATTGATTGCCATTTTTTGTTTATTATGTCTCAAATACTATTCTAGACACACGACATTCATATCTTTGCATTAGCTCTCATCTGACATTAATTTCGTAAGGTGGAAATTACTCTAATTTTATAAATGGAAAAACTGATGTTCAGAAAGCTCAGATGACTTGCCCAAGACTAGTAAGCCCAGCTAGTGTTGAGCCAGTGTTCAATCCTAGAAAGGTCTGGCTGTGAAGCCTTCTGTTCTATTGAATCTGTTGCTGAATTAATATTCATGAAACTAGCATATGAGGCCCTTTGAAGATCTGGAACACTAGCTGCTGAGCAATACCAAGGTATTTGGTATTTCCTTTTCTTTCTTTCTTCTCTTTTTTAACTTCATACTTATGTACATTTTTTTATAATTATACAAGAATACATTCAGGTTTTTAATTTTTCAAATAAGGAAAAAGGATTTAGAGTAAATTATCCTTCTTCTACACAATCTCATGTTCCGCCCAAGAAAGCTAATCACCTTTCACACTATGGTTTGACTATGAATCCATTTGATCTAAAGATTTGTGTCTCCTCTGCTCTGAGACGTTTCCTTCTATTATTTCTTTTTATTAACTCTGATCTCTCCCTCTGGAGCTCCTATAGAATGATCTCTATGCCACAGTCTGTTCTGAAGATTTGGTAAAGCTGATGGAACTACACTTAAAATTGTGCAAAATTACATACATAGGATTACAAAGGAAGCAGATTCTATTAAAATTCAATTATCAAAATACTATAAAGTATAATATGTAATTTTATTCTTTATGAACGTATCCATAAAATTATCTAACAACAGATTTAATATGTATCTAAATTCTGAAGTAGTGATGAACAGAAATTATATTTTGAGATAACTGCAGCAATATATACTGTCATGTGAAAAATACCTATAATTTCCATTGGTAGTAATGTCATTTGTTCTGCCAATACTGCTGTGATTTTTTTCCTCTATTTTCCTAATTGAAGAAAATATTACATTTCAGTTAGAGTTTATTGGGAAAAAAAGTGTATTTCTTTTCCTCTCCAAGGACACCTTGAAATCTATTCATAGCCTTATGTAATTGTTACTGGGATTTTAGAATTTTTTACTATCGTCAATGTTTCTAACATTTTCTCTCACACTTTCCAACTCTTTTGTCTTTTTATACTGTGTCCTAGGATTGGCTGTCTATTTGGATATTTTATTCCACAGTGAAGGGAATTTATCATATTTCATTATAATCCTTTTTTTCTTTTTTTTATGCCCTGCTAAAATTTCATGTCTAAAGTAATGAGGAAATTACAGGTGAATGCATTTAATCACCCAAAGTAAAGTTTCCAAAAGAGAGAGAGAGAGAAATTGCAGTGAGGTGAACATAGACTCTTTAATTGGAATGGTATTAAGGAACATTTTGCATATCAGTAAAAGTGGTTATTGGATAATCATTCTTTGTAAAAGATTAAATAAAGCCAGAGAAGATCCTAAAATCCAGAAACTATAATCCTAATTTAACCTTTGCTATTATTTTATGTTTATTTTGTGAAACAATTCAGTAGTTGTTTAAATTGGAAAAGACAATATCTCTATGAAACTACTTTCATGAAAACTACAAACAAATAAAAAAAATTACCAAGTACTCTGCAATAGAATTATACTGGTATGTTATGCAGCAAATGGTTAAGAGGTGATTTCTCCAAATAGAAACTACTGCCTCATGTAGGAGAAAAGAAGATGGGGTGGGGGGAGGAAGAAGTAGGTTAGGAAGAGAGAGATGTTGCTTTTAAAGAGTAGACTAAAAAGCATTTACCAAACAAAATAAAATGCACACAGTCAGATTGGACTCTCATTTGCCTTTGTAATGACAAGTTCTTTATATGTGTTCATTATGTTTTAAATATTTGCATTGCCTTTAATTCTCATGGTATCATATAGGAGTACAAAAGACAAGGGAGAAGAGCTATGGTTAACCTGTCAACCAGTGTTGACAGCCAACCTAACTGATCACCTGTGTGCCTTCTAAATGACAGGTTACTACTCTTCATATCATTCTGCTTTGCTCTAACTATTCAAGGAAGAAGGCAACCAAAAAATACATCAAACTTCAAAGTAATTGTCCTTTTTTTTTTTCTGTTGCCATCAGCTAAGGCTCTCATTCTGATACATACCTAGACATCCTTCCGTGTCCACACAACCCTACAGCAGTTGGCTATGGTATCTCTTATAACAATCCTGTTGTGGGTATCTTGAGATGTAATCAAATGTTTAACTTTTCATGAATGCATATAATTATTTTTGCCTTCTTTTCACTCATCACATAACGTTTTCACAACTGGAACAAGTTCAGCTGTCTGTGATTTAGGAGCAAAGCCCAGCATGACATTTACTTGCAGCATAAGTTTGGGGAAAATATTGACTGGCTCCAAGTTTCATTCAGTTCCAATATGTGTAAAATGAGAATTCCAGTGACTAGGATACAGTAGGAACTAAGCAAAAATGTCTGTATTATTATTATTCCTCTACCTTGTCATTCTCTTGAGAACTTAGTCTCAAATTCAGTGACTTATTCTGGAGTTTTTTTTTACTTGTACACCTTTTACTGCCCTGAAGTTTGCCCAGCTAACTTTCTCAATTCTTTCTGGTAAATAATATTGCCATAAAATATTCTCCTAATATTCTAAGATTCCTTTGTTATTGTATCACCTATATTTCCATCGTAAGACCATATACAATGCGATAAATTGTGCAGATCATCATTTGCTATTCAGAGTGACGTTAATATCAAAGACTTCTACCTACTACTTTATTGATCACCTGTGGTGTGGCAGACACTGTGCTAGCTGTTTGTTTTCCTTGGCTTATCACAAAGGTTCAAAATCTACAAAGAGGTTATCATGACACTTATTTTACAAATAAAAAGACTAAAGCCCAGGTAGTTAAAGAAATGATGGGTGTTCTTTCAACATCTGTGTGGCAGCACTGAGTTTGAGATGAGATCTATCTCCAAAACCTACACCCTTCCCACTCATTACTTTTGTGTTCATTGTCTAGGTCAGTATTGAGCCATTCGAGGTGAATGGGCCCCAATAAATGTAATTTCTAGAAATATTTTAAAAGAATATGTTCACTGTACAGTAAATTCTCCTTAGTATACTAAGGAAATTTAGGACACTACTAACACTCCTCTTACCCCAGTTTGGATCTCCTAAAATATAAAGGTTATTGAAGAAGGCCCAGGTTAGTATTCTAAGACGTTTTTCTAGATGGAAGTAAAAATTGCACTTGTTTTGTTTTTATAGTCTTAAGTGGTACTCAATGTTTTGTTTAATAAGTATCCAATTTGACACATCAGTTAGGTATTACTGATGAAAAAAAGTGATTTGTCTCATTATTGGATATTAGTCTCAGATTTAATATATCACATGGACATTTATGAAGCTCTTGTACATACAACATAATTAATTGAATATTGATCTGGTTTATCGCTAGTGTATTTAGTTTAAAAACATATCTGTCTCAGTATTTATTATGCTTGGTTTGATATTCAGCATTTGGTTCACTGTTTAAGTGTATAATTTGGTAAAAAATATATTGCTCATGGCCATGCAGAAAATTATAAAAGATTATTAGTAGACAGTAAACAGATGTATTATTATTTGGAAATACACATATTTACAGTAGTAATCTAAAGTGAAAATATGTTTCAAAGAGATGTTTGTTTTGTTTAGGTAAACATAGGTTTCTTAGCTTCATTTAATTAAACAACAAAGAAGAGTAGGCATATAAGGCCTCCCAAAGTCAAAGTCATTTGTTTTTTTAAACAAATGAAATAGTCATCTACTTTATTGAACCTCTTCTTATGTAATAGGAACTAATTTATGTATTCCTGATCAGCTGTCACTTGAAGTAAACATATTTCTATTTGTGGTTTCTGTGTGTTTCCATCTTGAAAATCTACAGCTCTAAAACATCATGATGAATGTTTTCTGATCTTGTTGATAGGGAAACAGGATGCAAGAAACTCCTTCTCCAAGGAAGCATTAGGAGTCGATATATTTTAAGCTTAAGTATAAGATTGTTTTGCCTGACTCACCCGTAGAATGAATTTTAATGCTCACTTGCTCGCTTGTGGTTTCTCTTTCCTAGGAAGGAACTTCCTGTAATTCCCTCACGGCCATATTCATTGTTCATCATCCTTATGAAAGCAGTCACTCTAGTAAATCTATCACACAAGCCAGCAATCCCAAGACACTCTTCATTGTCTATTCTCTTTTGGCTTCCAAATTTCTTACCTTGTAGGTTTGGCTGCTTCTTCCAGTGTTTTGAAACCAAATATGTCTTTCTGCTTCAATGAAAGTCCTTGCATAGGTACTTATTCTTTACAACCATATTTTAGTCACTTAGTTCTTGTTATATTCTGTGTTTTGAACCTAAATTTCCATCTCCTGCATTACAATATTTTTGCCTACTTTCCCTTCAAAGAGAAAAATCCCTGGATTAAAAAACAATAAAAACAAAAACAAAACAAAACAAAACAAAACCTGTTTCATTGGGAGCCTTCTAGTAGTTAGCCCAGACTAATGGACTGAAGCCTATTCCTTACTAATACTGATAGGAAAGACTAAAAAGCATGAACGGTTAACTGTGAAAAGACGATTGATTATTATATGCTATATACATTTTCTTGTATGACCTACCTGATGACTGAGTTAAGGATTATCATCAACTCTGTGGAAACTGAGTCTCATGAAAGTTACCAGAGTCCAATGAGAGGAATATCAGGTTTCACATTTCCTGCCAAGTGGTCTCACTCTGGACTCTATTTTCTTAGATAACAAACAATATTACTTATTGTCATAGCTTCCACTCTACATTATTCCACAACTTTATGAAATTATTTAATCCCTACCAGCTGCCATCTCTCATTCTCTCTCTCTTTCCCTCATGCACTTGTTCTTTTTCATCCTTCCTGCCTAATTCAACCTTTTTAATGTTTATTTTGCTTTGCTCAACACAGAGGGATATTTTTCTTAAATTGCAGTCTCTAAGAGGTTTATAATTAGTTTCTTATTGAGACAACAATAAATAATAGCCTTTCTCTCTTTTAAGTTGCTGCTCTGTTGCTTCTTTTCAACCAAATTTCTCCTGATTACTCTTGCTTATTTAAAGATCTAACCTAATCCTAAGCATTTTTTCTTGTATGGGCATAATTATAATTATTGTTTACATTTGCATTTTAATATGGACTTTAAACATTTTTGCTGTTTCTACTAAAATGCATTCTTGTTGAAGGCAGGGTAATATTATGTACCTCTAGATACAAGCTAAATCTAACTTCTGTCTTCTATATCTTCTTTAATAGTTCCCTGGTTTTTATTTATGTCTTATTCAGACAAAATAATGCAGACTTGTGTATTTGCATGTATATATGTGTGTTTAGAGAAAAGATGCAGCAAAACTGGATGAAATGTAGCTTCACAATGAGTATTTATTTTATTTGTCATTTTTATTTATATTTTCTCAAGGTATAGAACAAGACTCACTCTAATCTGTTAGTAAATTTATTCATTTCTCAATGACTACATATATGATTTTGACTATAAAAATCATACTGGGTTAAACATTGCTACAAAATGTTATTCCCAATTTCATTCCAGGATTTTCATGATACTCTTTTTTTTCCACTTCTAATCTACCACCTTATAGACTATTGTTACACAGTCCATGTTCAGCAAATGTTATTGGATTGGATTGAAAGTGAATTGCCTGCATCATTCTGTTTAAGAGTTCAGCATCTATTCCACAAGAAAACTCAACAGAAGTAGATCTGGAAAAGAAAAAAAATTTAAAGTTGTGTCACTAATGGGCACTTGTATGAGTAAGAAGAGTTAAAAGTGTTTCACCTAAAATGTAGAGTTAGACCAGTCACTTCAGGTGTACTTCAGGTAAATAGATTACAAGTAAATTGCAGGCATTTCTCTAAGTGAAAAAAGCTTTTAGATGATTACATAAGTCTCATGAAACTAATTTTATCATCATTGAAACTCTACGTAATTTTCTCCTAAGTAAATTTCACTTCCACTTAAGATTGTGATAAAATAATCCTAAAACTATGGCTTCTATTTGCCTCCATCAGTCTGCTGGGAAACAATGTGATTATCGACATAAAAAAGAAAGTTAAACTCCAATTCCAGTATTAGCCGAGTATCTTGTATCAGACTAACCCTCTCACAAAAGCCGACAGAAACTGTAAAGGATATGACCTTTGAAAGAAGGCAACTGAACAAAAAGAGATTCACATTTATATGGCTTTCTCCCTGAGCACATTTCCAGGGCAGCTAAAACTCAAGAAAAAAGTTTCAGTTTTATAGGCTTGCAGTGTCATAAGATGGAGTTCAGGGCTGCCAAGGTATCTGAAAATTAAGAGGGAATCCCAGAGAGAAGAGAGCCACAGAAGGAAGAACCACACAATCTGCATACAAACAAAGAGGCAACCCACGGAATGGAAGAAGATATTCGCAAATGACAGTACAGACAAAGGGCTGATATCCAAGATCTATAAAGAACTCCTCAAAGTCAACACACACGAAACAGTTAATCTCGTCAAAAAATGGTCAGAAGACATGAATAGACACTTCTCCAAAGAGGACATACAAATGTCTAATAAACACATGAAAAAATGTTCATCATCATTAGCCATCACGGAGATTCAAATCAAAACCGCACTGAGATACCACCTTACACCAGTTAGAATGGCCAAAATTAACAAGACAGTAAACAACAAGTGTTGGAGAGGATGTAGAGAAAAGGAAACCCTCTTACACTGTTGGTGGGAATGCAAGTTGGTGCAGCCACTTTGGAAAACAGTGTGGAGATTCCTTAAGAAATTAAAAATAGACCTTCCTTATGACCCTGCAATTGCACTATTGGGTATTTACCCCAAAGATACAGACGTAGTGAAAAGAAGGGCCATCTGTACCCCAGTGTTCATAGCACCAATGGCCACAGTCACCAAACTGTGGAAAGAGACAAGATGCCCTTCAAGGGATGAATGGATAAAGAAGGTATGGTCCATATATACAATGGAGTATTATGCCTCCATCAGAAAGGATGAATACCCAACTTTTGTATCAACATGAACGGGACTGGAAGAGATTATGCTGAGTGAAAAAAGTCAAGCTGAGAGAGTCAGTTATCACCCAGCAGTTCCAATCTTAGGTATTTACCCAGGAGAGATGAAAACTGTCATCCATAAAAGACATACAATCATGTTTACAGCAGCTTTATTGTAATAGCTCCAAGCAGGAAGCAATCCAAATATCCAACAACAGGGGAATAGGCAAACAAATTATGATCTATTCAGGCCACAATATTACAAGAAATAATCAATGAAAGAACTATTTATCACAAACAAATATGGATATATCTCAAAAGCACTGTTGTTGAAAGAAGCCAGAGACGGAAGAGTACAACCCTTTGGTTTATTTGCATGAATTTCAAGAACTGGCAAAGCTAATCTATTATGATGATACAAATCCAAACAGTGGTGAAGTTTGACTGGAAGAGGGCAAGGAAGGGGCACCTGGGAAACTCAGTTTGATTCACCAGCTGGCTCTTGATTTCAGCTCAGGGCATGATCTCAGGGTCCTGGGATGGAGCCCCATGTCAGGCTCAGCACTCAGCAAGGAGTCTGCTTGAGGATTCTTTCTTTCTCTTCCTCTCTCCTTGCCTCTCCACCCCCCATTAGTGTATATTCTCTCTCTCTCAAATAAATAAATAAATCTTTAAAACCATATGGTTTCACTTACTTGTGAAGCATAAGGAATAACACAGAGGACAGTGGGAGTTGGAGAAGAGAAGTATATTGGGGGAAATCAGAGGGGGAGACAAACCATGAGAGACTGTGGACTCTGAGAAATAAACTGAGGGTTTTGGAAGGGATGGGGTAGGGGGTTGAGTGAGCCTGATGGTGGGTATTGAGGAGGGCACATATTGCATGGAGCACTAGGTTTGGTGCATAAACAATGACTCTTGGAACACTGAAAAATAAATTAAATTAAATTAAAAGAAAAGAAAAAAATCTTTTAAAATTTTTTCATTTAAAGACAGCAAGGAAAATTCCTAGGGTGATGGAAATGTTCTGTATCTTAATTGGGATGGTGGATTCACATGTCTACTTTTAATCAAAATTTATTCAATTAGCCATTTAAGATTTGTGTTTTTCATGATATGTAAATTTTATGTCAATAAAAACGTTAGAGGTGTTTGTACTATGGTATTTGGATTGGATTTGGGTTAAATATAGCATGATTTTGGTTTGGATAGGATTAAATGATGTGGATTAAATCTAGCATAGCCAGATTTTAAGAATTAAAGACAGAGAATATACCTATTCTAGGGAGTTCTTGACTCAGCACCCCCCCACATGCACATCATTCTATCATCATACTATCATACCATAGAAATGTGGGTGTCCTAGAACATGTCCCATTTTCATGCCTTTTTCTTCATTCCTATTCCTTAAGCTGATTTCCTTTCCTCCTTCTTTACCTTTTTCATAAATTGGGAACTGTTCCAAAAACTAAGGACCATATTTAGCTAAGGCATCCCTGTAACACGGATCCCAGTGCTGAATTGTTTTTACATGCTGGTAGTTTCCAAAAGTTCATCTACAAGAAAGAACAGTAATTGAATCTGTACAAGATTAAACCAACCAAAACATGAGTTTTGGCTGTATTTTTGAAGCTTCAGTGAAACTTCAAAAGTATTTATTATAAAACGCTTACTGGAATTCTGTTTCATTTCTGACCAAAATTTGTGCTCTTTCTTTGTTTGCCTCTCTATAAATCTTTATGATGATAATTTTTTCATCAAGCCACTTTATAGAGTTTGATCCAAATTGATGAAAAAACTCTCTGGCTTCTCTTAAAAAAAAAAAAAAAAGCTCTATTCTTTTTTGGGTAACCAAATTATTAAGAATAAACCTGTTATATTACAGCTTTATTTTTCTCACTGCTGGCCCAAGAGGTTGGTGTGATACCGAGTTGTGACAACTGATCACCATATAAATTCCTTTTTAATGCTCTTCTGTAATGTGTAATAGACTGTGAACTACCATCATCTTGAAATGTCATCATGTTTCCACAACATGACAAAGAAATAATGTGAAAATGCTGACTTTAGTAATTTAAAATCTGCCATGAGCAGTGAGTGATATCACCAGCACCAAGTCTTAATCTAAGAGTTAGTTTACTCATTTTCCACTTCATTTTATAAGAAAATCTTCCCATTTGGTTTTTAGGGAGGATTGTGACATTACACAGGACTTTTTAGTATTAAGCAATAGCCAAGTGCTAAATCTTTTCCTTAACTCTCAAATAAATATTCCTTCTTGAAGCAACTAATTCAGTTAAGTATTGTCTGTACAGTGAGTCTAGAAAAAAATACTCTGCCTTCAAGGTGATTTTGATGAAATTGGGAATAATAACATACACATATGAAGGAGTTAAGTAGAAATCTGAGGCCATCTATGGTTAAATGCCGAAAATGGCTGTTTCCCTAGTGATTCTAAGAGAATGCAAAGTCATACTCCTTCATAGAAGCAAATACCTTCCTATTACTGGTGTCATTATTATAGACACCAGCCATATGGTTATCTACATGTAAGTGGATTAAAATTAAATAAAATTTAAAATTCAGTTTCTTAGGCACACTAGCCACAATTCAAGTGCTCAGTGGCCATATGTGGCTAGTGTGGCTACCATATTGGACGATAGAGATGTAGAACACTGCCAATATTTCAAAACATTCTATTGAACAGTGACATCTGAGTCATACCAATACTTGATGAGTCTGGAGTTATACACTTCACAGAAGATGGTGTAATGTAATAATGTTACATTACTTTTACACCTTTATCTTGGGAGAACACTATGATCTATTTGCATATGGCAGAAATTTTGAGCTGTGATGACTTTCTGTCCTTATTTGGTCCTTCTCATCAATGTTGGAGAATTGGAATATAGTAATTGTTGAATGAATAAGGAGTTCAAAGTATGGTGGTCTTTGTGACCAAAAGAAAGGAAATGAAGAAATTTTACATAAATAAGAAGTATGTATCAGGTGCTTGCTCTTGATAATATGCCTAGGCTAGGCATAGGGAAGGCAGTGGGACTGGGTGAGGATGCAGTCCCAGCCTGCCAGGAGTTTCCAGTTACATGGGCTTGAGCAAAATGAAGAGGCAATTGTAATCCAGTGTGCTAAAAGACTGTTACAGGAATACATACAAGGTGTCATGAGGTCATATAGGAGGGACACTAACCTAAGCCTGGAAGTCAAAAACTTCCAGGAATAAGTGACATCTAAATCAATCTCAATTTTGAAAGGATTAGTACAAGTTAAAGCAGTTAGGACAGAGTTAAGATTGAAAGAAAAGAGTGGATAGGAAAACATTCCCAGCAAAAGAAAATGAGTATGAATGAACCAAGGGCAAGAAAACATGTAAGCTATTTAAGAAACTACAAGCATCAGAAATCAGAGCCGAAGCCCAAAAAATGAACCCAATTGGAGAAAAAGTTGACTTGTTATGAAAGTTGGGATGCACATTTTAGGATTTATTTTATTTTACAATGTAGTTTCAAAAATAAATTGTCTACCTAATGTACTTTCAGAACATGTACACACATACCAGTTGAGAGCATGGTTTGGGAAGGAAAGTGTAGACATATAGTTGGCAAGACCTAGCAATTCTAGCAAATGCATGTTGGATTTCTTCCAAACCTCTGCCTTTATCATTTTGTATTAACATATAGTTCTGATCTTTTATCAACATATTGTTTAAAGTTAAGTGTATGTCTATGGTTCCCCCTTCATGAATAGAAACAAATCAGTTATTAAAGCAGAGCAACTGGAGTATGTATTTATGAGTACCCTAGTACTTAAAAATGTATAAATCATCATCATTTCAAAAGCTATTGTTTTACTATATATGTTAATGATGCCATTTAAAAATTCTAAACATAAAAAAATTCAGTTCTTTTTTACTCAGTATTTTTTACTGGATACCTAAAAATGGTAAACTTGACTATATGAAAGTTAGATGTAAGTTAGATCTATATGTAAGTTAAAAATGGTAAACTTGACTATATCTAAGTTAGATCTCAATAAACCTGACTTTAAAAAAACTTCTTTAATTACATATTTATACATGTATGTAATTTTCATAAAAGTATAAATGTAACTACACATGTCATTTTTAGAACATTAGGTTTCCTTTTACTTTTCAGCTTGACTTTCTCCCACTCTTCTCTCCTCCTCTACCTCCACCCATAAATTTTTCTACCCTTGACAGATAAACAACAAGATATGTTGTATCATTCCATATTTTTCTCTAAACACTTCTATTAATATAGTTTGTCTATACATTGTCCCACATAGTTATATAATTTGGGGGTCATTGTTGATTTTAAAATGAGATTGCATTATAAATAATTTCTGCACCTTGCTCTTTTTCATTCTGTAAGTATATCATAGACATCCTTCCATGAGGGGCGCCTGGGTGGCTCAGTCAGCTGGGTGACCAACTTTTGATTTTGTCTCAAGTCATGATCTCAGGATCATGAGACTGAGCCCCCACAGAGCCTACTTGAGATTCTCTCTTTCCCTCTGCTGCTGCCCCTCCGCCTGCTCACTCTTGCTCTCTCTATACAACTTACCACATGCCACGCCCTTTTCTAAGCACTTTGTATGTTATTAGTTTACTGAATACTCAACTTTAGAGCAGGACCTCTTATTAATTTTCGATTTACATGTTCAGACTGAGGCTGAGAGGCTCAGTAGTTCCCTCTCTAAATAAATAAATAAAATCTTAAAAAAATAAGGAAATTCTTCCGTGATAACTTGGATTTCTCTAATAGATTCCTCTTAATGTTTCCATAGCATTTCATGGAAGAAATGCATCATCATTCTATGATTAATGAACATTACTACTTTTTTTTTAAATTTGGTGCCACAATAAATACTACATGGAGAACCCTTGTACGTTAATCTAAAATTTTTATTTCTCTTGGATGTATTCCTGGGAATGAAATTCCTGGGCCAAAGTCATCTATATTTTTTCAATTTGACCAGATGTTACTTTTGAAATAGGCCATGACATTTTCTCATTTCCACTAGTAATGTATAAGAATACACTTTTCAATGTATCTCTGCCAGCAATATATGTTACATGTTTTCAGAGCAATAGATATAAAGTAGTAGCCTATTGTTACTTTATTTTATATTATCCTAATCACTAATGAGTTTGGGTGTTTTGCATATGATTGTTGGACATCTCTGTTCTATTTAGAACTTCTTCTTCAATTTCTTCAGATGCTTTATCTATTTTTCTTTTGCATCCTCTATTCTAGTAGAGGATGCTTAGTTAGAGGAACACTTGTATATTTATAAATATTAGCTCTTTGTCTCCTGTGTGCCAACTTTTTTTTTTTATAAACCTATTGGTCTTTACTTTGTACATATATCTCTTGCCATACAAAGGTACTTTACATTGTTTCAAGTAAAAAAAAATTGTTTTGCCTATATATTTTCTGGATTTCATATGTTAGTTAAAAAGTCTTTCTTTACATGTATTGCATATGCTCCCCTAGTTTTTCTTACAGGACTATTACTATTTTATTTTGAACTTACTTCAAATGGAAATTATTTTGGGAGGAGCTAGAAAAAAGTTTGATTTTATTTTCTCACAAATAGCTAATTATGCCAACAACATTTACTAATATACTGACCAAATTTTTAGAGAGACAATCCAGAACACAGCTACACTATATCAAAAACATAGTAATATATATGTGATAAATAATTATATACATGCATTATTACTTTAACATAAAAACATGAAACTAAGCATTTATTTGGAATTATGTATTATTCATTTCTTATTAAAAAATGCTATTGTTTAAACAAAACAATAGGACTAGTTAGCTGTCAAATAGTAATAATTATATTATATACTATATTTTATATATATTTATATACCACTATAGTGTTATTAATTAAATAATACGTGTAATAAAATATAACAGTATTTTAATAAGGTTTCTTTTTGTCCTCTAACAAAGCAGTTATTTTTACCTTTTAAATTCTGTATTAAATTTTAGGCTATATTTAAGATGCATAATGATAAGACATTTTAAAAGGGAAATAAATACAAAAATATAAATTAAACATAAGTAAATTTTCTTTAAAGATTTTTTATTTATTTATTTGACAGACAGAGATCACAAGTAGGCAGAGAAGCAGGCAGAGAGAGAGGAGGAAGCAGGCTCCCTGCCAAGCAGAGAGCCCGATGTGGGGCTCGATCCCAGGACCCTGGGATCATGACCTGAGCCGAAGGCAGAGGCTTTAACCCACTGAGCCACCCAGGCACCCCAAACATAAGTAAATTTAAACATATAATTAAACATTAAGTATATTTAATAACAACAATGGCATGTTTCTTTCTGTCCCATAATACTGTATAATAATTTTACTCTTTCTATCTCCTTTCCAATAATACTTCTCTATATCGCCTGCAACCTTCAGAACATCCTTCTTTTATATAGTGGTGAAACCAAATATAATTAAACATAAAATTCACTTTGACTTGCAACTCTGCCCATATTACACTGATTCTGGTGTCATTCAGTGTGACATCAAGCCAAATATGCTCTCTTAACAAAATGTCTGAGCATACGAACTTACTTATTGGCAATAGCAGGTGTGTTCACTTGTAGGGAATATGTTCTAGCTTCCCATACACCTTGGCTCTACAAGCTTGCTTTGAAAAGACCAGCTTTTCACCAACCATAACCTTTTCATCTATAAATCTATGGGGATGTCCACGATTTTTAAACACTCTGAAGCACATCGGATGTCATCCTAAGTTAAAGTTCTATTTCTTAACAAAATGATTTTAAAGCACAGAGGTAATTTGAATGTGTGAAATCAATGCTGCATTCCAGAAGTTACAGTTTTCTTAAGGAGATTGAGAAAATCCTCTCTAACTTGGCTACCTTTTCTGTTTCCTGGTAACTTTCACTTTTTTATTAATATTCTGAAGTGGTCTCATTTCATAAAACATGTCATTTTTTCCCTATGAGTTTTTGTCATAATCTACACATAAAATGGAACAACTCAGGTGCAGTCAGTTCATCTTTTTCCATGCACTCTGTGGTTTCTTTTTAAAAAATCATCAGTTTTGAAACAGATACATAAATTTCTGTTTTACTGGAATCTTTTACTTCACTATTATCATCAATGTATTTCCAAATTAGAAAAACATTCATTCTTCTTGTTTCACATTTTGAAAATGTGATTTTATAGCAATCCAATATTTGAAAAATTTTATATCTCTTTCCATTTCTATTAAGTAAACTCTCACAAATGCATCTCACATTTTGACAAAACTGAAAAGTGATCAAAATTTTAAATAAAGAAAGCTTCACTATCCCAGGTAAGCAAATCATACCCCTTTCTGCTGTGTTATATACAAGGTGTACAGAATATTTTGCAGATAAGATCTTTTAATTTTCTTTGATAAGTTTACCTACTGAATGAAATTTGACAAAATTTACATTTGCAATATCTGCAGAATATGCAGATAGATGATTTAAGGTCTCTGTATTTGGACAAATTATCAGTTGACTTTTGTTTTATGGTTTACACAGTTTTATTAAAATCTTCATAGAAATTAAGAAGATGATTTGACACTACATTTGAATTCAATAAGCCAACATATAGTACATCCTTAGTTTCAAATGTAGAGTTCACTAATTCCTCAGTTGCATATCACACTGAGCTCTCATTACTACACGTGCCCTCCTTAACGCCCATCACCCAGTTACCTCCACACACATGTCACCCCTCCAGAAACCCTCAGTTTCTTTACCGTAGTTAAGAGTCTCTCATGTCACTACATTTTTTAAATCAAAATATCTAAGACCTAGGATGAACATTTTTTTGTCATTGCCATTATGGGACACCTCACTTTACTATAGAAAACATGGTCATTCAGATAAATTCTGAAAGAATCAGCTGTACACTATAAAGGATCAACTCATCTGTTAACAAAATTTCATCCTTTTGTTTACCACAGCACATTTTATTTGAAACCTCAGAATCAAAACCACAATAAGATACCACCTTACACCAGTTAGAATGGCAAAAATTAACAAAGCAGGAAACAAGTATTGGCAAGGATGTGGAGGAGAAAGGGGAACCCTCTTAAACTGTCAGTGGAAATGCAAGCTGGTACAACCACTCTGGAAAACAGTATGGAGGTTTCTCAAGATGTTAAAAATAGAACTGCCCTATGACCCAGCAATTGAACTACTGGCTATTTACCCCATAGATACAGATGTAGTTAAAAGGGCACATGTACCCCAATATTCATAGCAGCAATGTCCACAATAGCCAAACTGTGGGAAAAAAACAAGATGCCCTTCAACAGATGAATGGATAAAGAAGATGTGGGCAGCAGCTCTTCCTGCCCACGGGTCCTGCCCCTGTGCTTTAATAAACCACCATTTTGCACCAAAGATGTCTCAAGAATTCATTCTTGGTCATCCACTCTGGACCTCACCCCACCGAACCTCACATATATTCTAGAACTTCATCATTTGACGCCCGAACGTGGGGCTCTGAGTCTTTACATTTGGACTCTAAGCTTCAATGCAAAATTGTGTCATGGGGGCTCCAGCCATGGGTCAGTCCTCCTCTTCCACAACCTCTAATGTAAAACATGATGATTTCACCTCTATCGCTGAGTTTTTTAAAGACATCAACATGGAAAGCAGTATCCTCTCCCAGGAAATTCTCAAGATTCCTGAATCACACCTGGAGAAGGGGAACCATGAGGAAACGGTTTCTGCCATCAGTAATGCATTGAGGAACATTGAGAATGTTGGAGTGAACATTGCTGTGACTGGGGCACCTGGATCAGGGGAGTCCAGCTTCATCAACGTCCTGTAGGGGGTGGGGCATGAGGAAGAAAGGGTTGCTCCCACTGGGGTACGGGAAACAACCCTCAGAAGAACTCCATATAACCATCCAAAATTTCCCAATATGCATTATGGGACCTGCCTGGTATAGAGATCTTTCCAGCAGAGAATTATCTGGAGAAAATGAAATTGAGTGAGTATGACATGTTTATTATTCTCTCTGATGGACTTGTTACACTAAATGTTGTGCAACTGGCTACAGCAATTAGAAAAATCGGGAAGAAGTTCTACTTCATTCAAACTAAAGTGGCCAGTGATTTACATAATTTACAGGTGTGTAAACCCAAGACATTCCATAAGGTTACAACCCTGCAAATGATCCGTGATGACTGTGTGAGATGCCTGCTAAAAAACAATTGAGTGACCTTCAAGTCTTAGTCTCCAACATCAATGTGTCTGCCTATGATTTCCAAAGCCTGGAGACCACCCTTCTGAGAAACTTCTCAGTCCACAATCTCCACATGTTCAGACAATACCCCCTTAATGTTACCTAGGCTGTTACTGACCAAAAGAAAAACTATCTGAAACAGATCTGGCTGGAGGCCCTGAAGGCTGGAGCATCAGCTACAGTCCCTGTGCCTTTTGAGGGTTTGATCAGTGATAACGGTATAGAGGAGCTAGAGGAGACCTTAAACCTCTACTGGACTGACTTTGGGGTGGATGACCCATCCCTGGAAAATATGACCAAGGACTTACGTGTGTCAATGGAGAAACTCAAGAGAAGCATTAAGTCTCTCTGTCTACTATCAATTGAGAAGAATGTAAGTCTTCATGGGAAAAACTGTTGAGTTATATGGAAAAATTTGCTCTATAGCTAGAGGACTCAGTGGCACTAAATTTTACTTTCCAACCACTTTCTACTTTCAGAATTATTTTCTTGAGACTGTGGTGAGTGATACTAAAGTTCCTAAAAATGAAGAGATTTATTTTTAAGGACCTGGTGGGCTCTTAGCAAGCTTATCTCCTTAAGTATGTTGAGAATGAAAAGGGGAAAAGTGGGGCAGAAAGCTTCTGAATAATTCTCAGTGCTGGCACAGAATTGGTGCCTGAAAAGATGACCTAGGGCTTCCCTGATGCTATCCTGACCCACAGCCCTCAGGGGGCACTATAGAGGCTTCCATAACTCACTCTTGAACCAACCACCAACTTAATGACTATTATTTGACAGTAAAACAATCAGTTCTGAAGAATCCTTCCTTCCTATGATCCTTCTTGGGAAAACGAAGGACAAGAATCTGAATCTTCTGGTTAGAGGCGAGAGTAAGTCTTTGTGTAATAATTACTTCATACCCAGCACTCGTCTTACTACTGACATACTTGTAAAAAATGGCTATGTACACAGTAAGTCCTGAAAGCTTAATTTGTAAATAAATGCCTCCATAGCACCCCCCCAAAAAAAGATGTGGTTCATATATACAATGGAATATTACTCAACCATCAGAAAGGATGTACACTCACCATTTGCATCAACATGGATTAATTGGAGGGAATTATGCCAAGTGAAAAAATTCAAGCAGAGAAAGACAGTTATCAAATGTTTTTACTCCTATGTGGAACATAAGGAATAGCAAAAAGGACCAGAGGGGAAGGGAGGGAAAACTGAATGGGAAGGTATCAGAGAGGGAGAGAAACCATGAGAGACTCTGGACTCTGGGAACCAAACTGAGGGTTACAGAAGGAAGGGAGTGGGGGCATGGGGTAACTGGATGATGGGTATTAAGGAGGGCACATGTAGTGGTGAGCACTGAATGTTACATGCAACTGATGAATCATTGAACACTACAGTCAAAAACTAATGATGTACTATACGCTGGATACTTGAACATAATAAATAAATAAATAAACAAACAATTTTAAAAAGGAAAAAAGAAAAAAAAAAAAGAAACCTCAGAATCAGGAAACAGAGAGCTATGAGGGGAACAATATGATAACGTGTGTTTGTTCACTGTGGTATGCCCAAACTAATTTAGTCGCTGCTACCTTCAACTGAGCATTGGCGCCTTTTAGGAGACATAAAACTTTTGATCGATTTAGAACTATTACCTGTCTCAGCCCCAACTTGTAAGATTCAGTCTCTGTTATATGCTTTCTCATTTCCTTTCATGCTCAATTCCAAACTCTTTTCTCCGTATTATGCAATACGCTGCTTTGGTTATGTACCTCACTCCTCCAGTTGTTTGTATCCTTCCATCTGTAATAAAAAACAGTCATTTAGCTTTCTTTTTCATAGATGTTTGGATCATGCTGGTGTTAGTATTACAATCCCTCTCATTTTCATCATCTGTACTCTTAGAAAAAATTCATCTTAGTATTCACAGTGTTAAAAATTAAATTAACATCATCTTGATGCCAAGAACAACAATCTATCCACAGGCAAAGGGCTATTAGCAATCATGATTATAGTGCACTTAAGTTGCACACTTACATCTCAGCACTTGCAGTGATGTAACAATGAATGATTGATTATCGTGAACAGCAAGTCACAATTGCCAACATGCGTGGTCCAGGGGAGAAATGTTGATGGCAACTGCAGAAGGCAGATAAGCCATGTCATATCCACCTACTACAAAAATTGTCACTCTCAGCCCCTGTCTTTCAAGTTGTGGTATGGATTTTGTACCCCATCACCACCAACAACCTTCTGCACCCATTGCCAAACACCTGGAAGTTCTCCTTGATGTAGAGGTTCCAGTGCTACAACTCAGGCCACCCAACCCAGATGGGACAGTTGTCATCCTAGTCTTTCCATTTGAGCCTGTGGGACATATGAACACTTTCTCCTTCAATTCATCTGTTCAGTTTTTTGGTTGAGAAATTGAGGTAGGTGTGTCAGCTGGTAGCCACATAGATCTTTTTAGATTCACAACTGAATCTGCTTAAGTACACTGGGTTTTTGTTGTTGTTGTTGTTGTTTTTGTTTTTTTAGTTAGAATCTTACTAATACCACAATGCTATTTTCCCAGAATATGTTCTACTTGTTCTGATTCATCTTTCTAAGTGCAGCACTTACTCTATGGGTTGTCATTTTTCTTTGTTAGTTTATGGGAACTCAACTCTGATTGTTGGACTATCCTAGGGATTGTCAGTCTTGTTACAGAAGTTGAAATGTCCTCCCTCCTTGTGGGCTAGTAGTATAGAAAAAAGTGATTCACACATCTCCCCCCTGAGGAAACTGGAGGAAGCTGGGGCTCTCCTAGTCTCCTGGTCTGTCCCAGGCTCCATGAGGGGAGATCTTTGCCCACCTGTTCAATCCCTTTCTGGCCAATTTAAAGGCAACAGAACAGACATATTCATGGGAACAAATATCTAAGGAAGGAGAGCGGAAATATTTTGAGATCCAAATTGTGAAATAAGCATTCCCCCAAACTTTCCTGGAGGAGAAACTGTTTTTGTTTTGATTTGTTTCGTTTTTTGGGTTTGTTTTGTTTTGTTTTGTTTTTAGGCACTCACCCTCCCTGAAGGAGAGATTTACCAGTTTTTTCCCCACACAGAACTATCCAGAACTCCAGGCCTTGCTATCTTTCTGTATTCTGGACCCTAACGGCCATTTGTTTCAAGAGAAAGTTGTCAGTGGAGGGTAAGGTAGTTGCGTTCAGTTTTCCACATTCCCAAAATGCTTTAATAAACTTTACAAAAATGGTATTTCAATAGGGTCAAAAAAAAAGAGGCAAAGATAAAATTTAGAGGTAGATATACTGCTTCTTTTCTAGGTTAAAAGAAGATATTTTATAAATAGCTGATATTTATTTTTAAAATATTCATATCTTCCTTGTGAAATTTGTGTCCTGTGATGACTATCTTGCAGCACAAATTCAAATTTCAAAATAATAACAGGTAAAATATGGTAGGCCAACAATTAAGATAGCAGTAAACAAAGCCATATATATTTTAAAAGTCAGTCTTAAGCACTAAAGTATGGACTTGAGCATGATTTATTTTGCTAGATAAATTCAGAAGAATTGATGAATGATGCTAAATTACTAATTTGTTCAAAGTGGGAGAGGCCACCACCTACCACCATATGTCATAAATATTAAAGCCATCCCATCTTAAGGACTTATGTGGGCAATGAATTATAAGGACCACTGTAGATCGATTCTGGGTTAATCATAACTCTTTGTGCCAGTAATTCACAATCACTTTATCCCCTACTGACCATTAGTTTAAATTGTAAAGAAGTTAGCAGCTTAGTGTGCAAAGTTAGAATTTATTTCTCCCAGGTTATTCTCAGGTCTTTTGGTTTTTATTTTGTGAGCAAAAATAGTAAATTTCCATACTGCAGTCTTTACTTGAATTTTAAAAAGCTTTGCTTTGGTTTTAATCCTGAAAACCTGAAACACTTAGATAGCAATGGTCACAAAATCAGCAGGCTTCAGGGATCCAAAAATCATATAAACCAGATATTCATTCATTCCAATGATTTTTTTTTTTTTTAGTTAAAACAACTTTTATTTTTTTCTTCCCAATTTTTATTTAAATTCCAGTTAGTTAACATACACTGTAATATTAGTTTCAGGTGTAGGATTTAGTGATTCATCACATACATACAATACTCGGTGCTCATCACAAGTGCACTCCTTAATAACCATCATACATTTAAGCCATCCTCCCACCCTCCTCCCCTCCAGCAACCCTCAGTTTGTTCTCTATAGGTGAAAATCTGTCTTATGGTTTGCCTCTCTTTTTTCTGCCCCTATGTTCATCTGTTTTGTTTCTTAAATTCCACATATGAGTGAAATCCTATGGTATTTGTCTTTCTCTGGCTGACTTATTTCACTTAGCACTATACTCCTTAGCTCCATCTATGTCATTGCAAATGGCAAGATTTCATTCTTTTTTATGGCTGAGTAATAAGCAACTTGTTTTTTAAAAGCTTAACTTTTATTTATTTTAATAATATGATCACATTGCATTAAAGAAATTGCATTCTTTTCTTTGGCTCTTGCCTTATACTATGTTG
Organism: Martes martes; assembly: GCF_963455335.1. Lineage (NCBI taxonomy): Eukaryota > Metazoa > Chordata > Mammalia > Carnivora > Mustelidae > Martes > Martes martes. Next base: position 95,098,590 of record NC_137889.1, read on the forward strand.
CATTGTTTTTATTTATATAAATATTATTTTTCAGACTACATTGGGTATACCTTGAAGGCAAAGACTACCATATTTCACATATTTTTATATTCCTATAGCAAGTATCTCCCGGAATCTGATCTTTAGTGTAGTGAAAAAAGCCTAGAAGATGATGTTGAGTTCAAGCTTCAAATCTACCACTAGTCATTGGTATGACTTAGAACAGATTCTATTACCATTTCTGTGAGTTAGGCATCAAAATATCAGCTGCCCCACAGTGTTGTAAAGAGCAAATAAATTTATGTGTAAAGGGCATTTTTTAAGAATGGAAAAAATGCTTTATAAATGTTAGCTATTATCATAAGGAAGAAATGGAGGACAGAGGCAGGATAGTCTTTCTTCAGTGAAGGGATATCTCATCTTACGCTTCTGTTTAAATGTCATCTTTCTATAATTGTCCCAGTGATTTTTTTTTTTTAGTAAAAAATAGATTATCATTGATATATCTCTGCAGCTGTAGATTTTGAGGTGAGCTTTTAAGGAATTTGCTAAATTAAAGATTTGTGTGAGAAAGAATATGGCTTCTCAATTAAAACCAAAGTCCTTGGAATAACAGGTAATGAAAGTCTTTTTGTCTGTGGTGTAGGCTTCTGCAATTTTCTCGGAAGATGCTTGCCTAATGAATTGAAAAGAAAAATGCTTTTAGCATTAGGTTATGATAGAGGTGTCAGAACAGGGGTATTCAGGACAGGAGGATTCCACAAAGGAAAGGAAATATGATGTAATCCATAACATGGTGAGGAGCACAGGTGCAGGTTTTGAAAATACATTTTCCCATCCTTCACTAACTTGGCAAGAAATGCAAATATTTAAGAAAATAATATCGAATGTTTCTAGTTATTCACCTGATGGAAAATTGCAGAAAACTAGAAGTTTAAAAGAGTGTGCATGAACCAAAAAAAAAAAAAAAAATGGTTTCCAAAGAGTATCTGTGTTTAATCAAGCACTAGAGATAAAGAATGTAAATATTTGGGGTTTTCTTGTGCAACTATTTCGTTTACCAAAATATTCAAGCAGGCTGTCCTGATTCCGCCAATGAAAACTAAGTTTCCCTTTCTTTAAACCACTTTAACATTTTAAGCTTTTTGTATGGTACTTACCATAATGTGTTTTATGTTATAGTAAGTAGTACTTGACTTACCTCCACTACTGAGTTGTAAGCAGCTTGAGGGAAGGAACCTAAGTCTTACCTTTATGTTCCTTACAGATCCCTTTAGGATCTTCAAATTAATGCATAATGATTGTGAGTCAAATGGAATTCAAAGAAAGATTCCTGTAATTATATTGTGGAAATGAAACAAAGTCTTGTGTTATCCTGGCAATGAGAAATCCATCAAGGCTACTGGCATCTCAGCTCTGTTATAAGGACACAGGTGTTAAGCATTAGCAGCTACCATCATCCATTAATCACCATAGCATTCTGGTATCTCTATTTTAGGAACTAGACATTGATAATATTCGAAGTAGATGCCATTTTGGAATTCCTTGCCTTTCTCATAAATGGGGCCTGGAATATGATGTCATAAAGCTTCCAGATGTACTTTTGCCCTCTGTTTAACCTGCTAGAAGCACTCAGTTGGCATGGAATCCACTGTTAATAAGTCAATGGCCCACAATGTAGCTCCTTATCCAAACATGACTTGAAGAGCAAAGACTAATTGCAATTTTTAAGTAATATCCCTCACCTAGTCAGATGGATTGAAAATTTCAAACCTTCAATCGTTGTGATGTTAGGTTTTATTGATGAGTATTTTTGAGATAGTTTTAACCTAATAGTTAAAAACTATCCAAAAGACAATGATTGTATATTTCAGTTGTTGGGAAAAAAAAAAAAACAGGGATATTTTTAAAAGCTAAAATAGTTTAGGTTATTATGCAACATTTCCTTGATATTGCTACAGGCTATAATCATACTCTTTTAATGGTTCTCCTTTTAAACATGAATTCATAATGCTTTGTAACATTAGAATTATTAGAAACATGTATATAATGGCAATGATGATGTTAATATACATTTAAATAGAGCTTTACGGTTCACAAAGCAGTAACAGCAATGCTAGAACACTTTGCTAACAGCAAAGCAATATGTCCCCAACTGGGAAGGTCCCTTGAGGGCTATAGAAGTCCAAGGGGATCCAGAAGGCCAGAGTGGCTGTTTGAAAGAAGAGAATAGCAAAAACCAAAGTAGGTTTTTAGAGGAAGCTTCAGGGTCACTGCTATGTCTCTGTTACTATAGGTTTAGACCCAGGAGGCTAAAAGCAAATATGAAAGTTAGTGATTAAGGGTAACAGAATATGCCACCCACCCCAAAATATGCTACATTGGTATATTGATGATTTTGAGCTGGAAGCACTTGAAAAACAGCAAATGCAGGGAGAGGCTTTCTCTAAATAATCCTTATTGACCTAAACATAAATCCTCTAAAAGGAACTCAAGTGTCATAAATCCCCTCCCTGAGAGTTTCATCAACAGGGAATGACCCTCATCCCAGGAGAAGAGACTAGAAGTGAGGCACACATCCAGACAAACTTTGTCACAAAATACCACAACTCCCATGTATTCTACCAAAGGCCATTCATCTTTCATAAATATGATTTACTCTCCCCTAAGAGGCCTACTTCCCTCATCCCTTAACTTTCCAAACTAGATGGCTTTTAATCCTGAATTCTAAAGCCACTTCTTTGAGTACTTATTTTTCCCAGGGTATCTTCCATGTATACATGAGGCATACATGTTGATAAAAAATTTTACATATGATTACAGATAGAGGAAGTGGTATCAGCAGCATGAGGGAATAGGAGGTCCTCTCACAGAACAACAATTTGGCAGCCATCCATGAACAAAATACCTTTGTGAGAACTTCAGGATCCTAGTTGTGAAATCCAGGCAGAATCTGAGACTGAATAAGAGTGTTTTCAAGAGGCGCATCTGGGTGGCTGTCACTTAAGCATCCGACTGTTGATTTCAGCACAGGTCATGATCTCAGGGTCTTGAAATCAAGCCCCACATCGGGCTCCATACTGGGCATTGAACCTGCTTAAGAGTCTCTCTCTCCCTCTCATTCTACTCCTCCCTCCCCCTTTCTTTCTCTCTCTCAAAAAAAAAAAAAAAAAAAAAAAAGAATGCTTTTAAGAGCAGGCTATATCTCAGTGGTGCTTGGTCAACCATCGGTTGTCCTGTCTACATTCCTGCTGAAAGCAGCCTATCCCCTGAGGACTTGATTCTGATGCTATAAAGGTACAAAAGAATTATGCCCATTCTCACCACTTCCATTCAACATAGTACCAAAAGTCCCAGACAGAGCAATTAGACAGGAAAAAGAAATAAAAATATCCAAATCAGAAAGGAAGAAATCAAATTATCTCTCTTTGCAGATGATAAGATCATATATGCAGAAAATCTTAAAGACTAAACAAACAAACAAAAAAAAACCTTCTAGAACGAATAAGTAAACTCAGTGAAGTTACAGAATACAAAATCAGCATACAAAAATCAGTAGCATTGCTGTACACAAACAATGAACTCTCTGAAAAGGAATTTTTCTCTTTCCCCTCATCAGATTTACCAGGAAATTTTTTTCTCCTCAAATAAATAAACAAACAAACTAGCTAACAAATGGGACATTTGATTTAATTTTAGTTCTGTTTATTTTTATGAACTCATTAAATTCTATATTTATAGATAATATTTTTTAAAGATTTATTTATCTGAGAGAGAGAAAAAGAGAATGTGTGCACTGGAGTGGGAGGGAGGGATAGGGGGAGAAATCCCCAAGCAGACTTCCCAAAGATCAGGGAGCACTATGCAGCCCTGAACTCATGACCCCTGAGATCACCACCTGAGCTGAAACCAAGAATTGGGCACTCAACCAACTTAGTCACCTGGCTCCCCTATATAATATTTTTTAAATTAATTTTATTAAGATTGCTTTTTATTTTTGATACATTTGTAGTTTAGGGGAAGAAGTCACACTTGTAAATAAAAGACAATCATTAAAAGGTAAACAACTCAGAATAAAGTTATGTTCCCTAAATAATGATAGAGAAAATTGTATAATTATTTGTTCTTCATTGCAATGCCCGCCAAAAGGTTGGCAAAATATGCAAAATTGCCATAGACCACACTTGGCAACAGATTACCTCAGAATAACAGAAGTTAGGAAACATATCTTGCCAGCAGGGTAGTGTTGATTATTTTTCTTCAGTGTGACTTGGACTTGCAGCATTCATTTGGAACATAGGTAACATTCAAGGATATCATACCTATATTGGGTGGGTACAGAAGCCTACCTAGCTTAGAAGCCTAGTAACCTAAAGGAGCCAGTATCTCTTGTAACAACTTCAAAAGTGAGGGACACCTGGGTGGCTCAGTGGGTTAAGCCTCTGCCTTCAGCTCAGGTCATGATCTCAGGGTCCTGGGATGGAGCCCCGCATTGAGTTCTCTGCTCAGCAAGGAGGCTGCTTCCTCCTCTCTCTCTGCCTGCCTCTCTGCCTACTTGTGATCTCTCTCTCTCTGTCAAATAAATGGATAAAGTCTTAAGAAAAAAAAAAAAAAAAAAAAGCTTTACTTCCAGGTCCCCAAAGACAGAGGTCCAATTACGGGAATGACTATACTTAGAGAAGCTCAAAGACATGGCTTCTTTCCATACATTTATTGTTCTCCTGGTCCAGGTGACATTTACCACTCAAGGGTCATTTTACTATAAACTATGTTGCCTGGAAACATATTTAACATTCTAACTTTATCATATTTCCAGAACAGAGCTGTAAATTAACCAAATGCCAAATTCTCACTCAAAATAGGTATTTAAAAAGATAGGTCCTATGACCTTTTGTCCAGTTAAATATACACAATTGTAATATGTCTTACCCTAACTGTATAACTTAAAATTCCAAACTTAAATCCTATTTTTTTCTTTTGTTCTCCATATTTTGACAGGTAAAATATGGAAATTATGCTTTTGTGTGGGATGCAGCCGTGTTGGAATACGTGGCTATCAATGACCCAGATTGCTCATTTTACACCATCGGGAACACGGTTGCTGATCGAGGATATGGAATCGCACTGCAACATGGCAGTCCTTACAGGGATGTTTTTTCACAAAGGTAAGATTTGTGTGTTTTCCAAATAAGGAGAAACAGAAAAAACAGAAAAAGAAAATCCCTTGGTTATACGTGTAGTTTTATTATATTTTATTTTCTTTGTTTAGAAAAGCATAGTAAAAAACAATAAAAGATTATAAATGTTATTTAGTAAGACATTCAATTCCTAATGCATGTACTGAAATATTATTTTTCCATAAAAAGGGAAAAATATTGTTAAGTAGAACTGGTTTTACTTTTTAAAAATTGATATACAAAAGGAAGTACTATGTTAATAATTTCTTTAGAACTTAATTAGCAGTTTACTTTCTGAATTTTAAATATCATAGTTAGAAAAATTAGTTCATTTCAAGAACATCAAGCATAAAATAAACTTCAGGTCCAAGTCAAAGGTCTGATGTACTGAAGCACATAATGATAGGAATGTTCCTTCTGAATTTTGCAAAGGAAAAGAATAAGAATTTTAGAGTCCCGGGGCACCTGAGTGGCTCAGTGGGTTAAGCCTCTGCCTTCGGCTCAGGTTGTGATCCCAGGGTCCTGAGATCAAGCCACACATCAGGCTCTGTTCAGCAGGGAGCCTGCTCTCCCCCTCTCTCTGCCTGCCTCTCTGCCTACTTGTGATCTCTCTCTCCCTGTCAAATAAATAGATAATCTTAAAAAAAAAAAAAAAAAAGAATTTTAGAGTCCCTCATGTAGTGTCAAAGTACATGAGATGTTGTCATGGAACTAAGGGGATGGTTTATTAAGAATTTACACCCCTCCTCAAATGAGAATTTTCTTATATAAGTTTTTTAAGAAAAAACGTTTTGAAATGTACACTTTAGATGAACAATGTATATGAAAGACTTGGGCCTGCGAGGCACTCCCAAAGATCACTGCATTTCATTCTATCTACTACCAAACAAGTGTGGGCCTAAGGGAGAGCAGTATCTTTCAGGCAGGAGTATATTTCATTTCACAGTGATAATGCATGTTGTTTATTTTCTAGATATTTTTCTATCTATTTTCTAAAAGCTAATGCCAGATCAAGAGATCAGTACCAGGTAACAAACAGTAAGCCCCAAATTTCAAACTATTTGAGCTGCATTCCTCCAAATTTTAAGATAGCAAAAAGTTAGGTATTTTGTGTTAAACAAAACAAAAATAAAAACAAACAAAAAACTAAGTTAGTCATCCAGAATTTATGTTAAAACTCTTCCAAGAGCTAACAAAAAAATCTAGGCCTCTCTGCTTATCTACAAAAGTGGAAGTTAGATTAATCCCAAGGTCTTATATTAGTTGGCCTTTCTGTGGAGCAAATAACCCCAAAGCATCCACGCCTTTTTTGCATTCGTGAAATGTAGGGCTGTGACTTGGCGAAGTTGTGCAGCCAGCTGCAGGTCACCTGCAGGTCTTCCTAGGCCGCTTCTCATTCCAGGGCCAGGCTGGAAAAGCGGCCCTGAGACAAGCTGTTCTCAAGGCAGTGAGAAGTTACAGAAGGGGCTGCCAGAAGCCTGCAGTGTTTCTTGTGTTTCTGGCATGGGTGTGACATATGTCTCATCTGCCCACAAACCACTAATGAAAGGGAGTCTCGTAGTCAAGCCCAAATCGATAGAGCGAGGAACTGTAATGCACATAAAGGGAAGAAGGGAGCAAATAATTATGAATGATGATACAATTTACCAGTGGTCCCTTATGGCTCTAAAAAAAAAACTAAAAATGGCAAAAATAGGGACGCCTGGGTATCTCAGTTGGTTAAGCATCTGCGTTCAGCTCAGGTCATGATCTGTCCTGGGATGAAGCCCTGCTTTGTGCTCCCTCCTCAGCAGGGAGCCTGCTTCTCCCTTTGCCTGCCACTCCCCCGGCTTGGGTTTGCACGCTCTCTCTCTGATGAATAAATACATACATTCTTTAAAAAATAAATAAATCAAATTTAAAAATCTAAATATGACAAAAAATTAAACAAGCATAAATTGGGAAGTAAAGTATCAAGGTATAAACAATGATTAATCATTCAAAACACACTTATTGATGAGTATGCTCTGAGAGGAACAAACTGGAAAATCAGTTATGTCTTAAAGAATTTACCTGGAAGTAATTTACCTGGAAAACACTTGCAGTCTAGTTGCAGATACGTGGCCCATGCACATGAAACAATGAATAATGCAGACATTTCTATAAATGTGTGCTGATATTTATATATATACAATATCAGTATGACTTATTTATATTGGATTAAATTGTGTAGTATTATACTGAAAGAATTGAATACTGAATGGAATAAAGAGTCAAAGGAAACATGAATGAAAGCTCTCCAGAGAAGGTGAGCTCTGAATTTGATCTTGAAGGATTAGTTGAGAATCGTTAGGCTGAAAGGATAAAAGAGATAATTCTTGGAGAAATGAAGACAGCAGGATTGAGGTAGGAGAAAGCAGAACATGTTGAAGAGCAACAAGGATGGCAAGTTAATTTGAAAGGAAATTTAAAGTTTGGGAATCATACAGTAAGCCACAAATAGCTGTGAGAACTTATTTCCATTTTGGAGCCCAGTAGTAAAATTCGAAGACAGTATTTAAGGGAGGGTTAATCTAGCTTTGAGAAGAAGGATGGATTAGGATTGGCAAAGACTAGAGCAAACCTAGAAGCATGAGAGAAGGAAGACCGAGTTCAGAACTGGGCAATGGGGAATGAGAAGGAAGGAACAGATAGAGGAGACACTTCTAGACAAAGAAGCACAGCATTGATTTCATTAGCTTAGAAGTTTGGGTGGAAAGCATAATAGAATGAAGGGGATGCCAAGGTCCATGGAGAAAGACCAGCAGAAAAGTCTAATGGATACTGAACATGAACCATGTCATTGAAAAAAGGATTATTTATTCCTTAGTTGTGGTTAATTGGGTTTTGCTTCACTACAGATTTTTGTTGTTGTCATTTCCAGACCTGATTTCTAGATCTTATATGCAAAAGAAGAACCCAATAAAATCAATACGCAGACATAATAGCAATTAAAGAAACGTTTAATAAATTACATGAAGTGTTCCCTGTGGTGCTATACCTAAGAGAGATTTTAATTCTGAGGAAGTCCACTCCAGTGAACTGCTAAAAAATAATATTAAACATTGAGCATTCTTTTTCCTTTGATTTGCATTATGGATATAGACGATTTAAATTGTCCTTCTCTGTGGAGTTCCTTAATAATGACATCTACATCCTGGTTCCCTGGACACCTGGAAGAAGAGAGATCCAGGAAAGAAACGTGATCTGGCAATTGTTGATACATAACTCATCTTGTTTCACATAAGTGCCACAGTCATTACCCAGACTCTCCTCCTGAATTCAGAAAATATCTGCTTTCATTTTCCTATGCTATAGCCATTAGGGAAAAGAGATCTCTTTTTTATTAACTGATTTTAAAAAATTATACAGACCATAAAATTTAATCATTGTAGTACACCTTAGAAATTATTATAAATAACTTTAATACCTCAACTTATCCTAGGCCCTTGATTACACCAGATCACTGATTGCTACTGTAATTGCATTCCATGAAAATGAAAGTATTCAGGGTGATTTTTTTAATTAAAGATTTTATTTATTTACTTAGAGCAGGAACAGGGGGAGTAGCAGAGGGAGAGAGAGAATCTCAAGCAGACTCTGTGCTGAGTACAGTCCAGTGCCTGACTCAGTCTCACAACCCAGAGATCGTGACCTGAGCCAAAATGAAGAGTCAGATGCCTAACCAACTGAGCCACCCAGGTGCCCCCATGGGATTTTTATGTAGTAATCACTAATTATTTCTCAGGTGACTATATATCTATACCACAATTTACAAGACGGTAAAGTACTTAAATATGTAATAAATATTAATACATAAAGTAAATGTTATGTGTGGATATAGTAGATATCTGCCCAGTATCTTATATGCTTGTATACTTTAATGACACTCCAAAGCAATTATATGAAATGTACATTTGCCTATTATGCACTTGCATATTAGAGCACAACTATTACACTACAAATGTATACACTGAGTAGAGGGCCTGAGCTTTGGCAAGCATTAGGTTAGGCATCAGAAACATGGGCTGTAGGGATATATTCACTTTTACACTTCTACACGCAGGGATGACTTTTAAAGACCAGTAAGTGCTACAATATATATAATCATAGATTTGGATAGTGGAATTTTGTTTCTTTGGTCTGCGTAAATACTAGATAACTTGACAGAAGTTAAAGTATTTCTACAATCTCATCCAATAGGTCAGAGTTCTACTGTGGTGAGTAATGTTTGCAGTGAATTCTCCAACACGGTTCATTAAATGTTTATGTGGCCCTTGTCTTGTAATAGTTCTTCATTTTCAAAAATTATTTAGTCAAAAGTTGTTACATTAAAAACATTTAAAAGTAGAAGAGAGCTGAATTTTTCAGTGATATCATTATGCTTTTTTTAAATTTTTAAATTTTTTTATAAACATATAATGTATCATTAGCTCCAGGGGTACAGGTCTGTAAATCGCCAGGTTTACACACTTCACAGCACTCACCATAGCCCATACCCTCCCTAATGTCCATAACCCACCCTCTCCCTACCCCTCTACCCCCGGCCCCCCTCAGTTTGTTTTGTGACATTAAGAGTCTCTTATGGTTTGTCTCCCTCCCGATCCCATCTTGTTTCATTTATTCTTTTCCTACCCCCAAACCCACCACGTTGCATCTCCACTTCCTCATACCAGGGAGATCATATGATAGTTGTCTTTCTCCGATTGACTTATTTTGGTAAGCTCATTATGCTTTTAATAAAATAAACTCCCGTGTTGATTTTAGAATCTTAACTATTCATAAAACTAAAAATGTGATAAAAAATATTTATTGAGTATTTAGTATGATCTCATCTCTGTTCTTAAATCTTAGTGGATATCAAAGAATAATTAATACATGAGTTTAAATTTATACTTCATCAATTAAAAAGTCCCTTTTTGCTTACTGGCTTCTGTCCTTAAACTTCAAGAATGAACCACCTAGTCACAAAAACAAGGTCATACTTCAAACTGAATGGAGAATGATTTTGTTGGATTCATGATATTGGTACAGTTGCATAAATACTATTTCAATTTAGTCACGATTTTCAGAATTTTTAAAAATGGAATGATCAGTACTTCCTTTATTATCAAGGATAGAACTAGTCCAAAGGGATAAATTACTTAGAATCACAAAAAGCAATAAAAGTGGAAAAATTTCAAGAGTTCTAATTCCATGTTGTTTTCTCATCATCATGCACCCTGTCTTCTCACAACTTTCTTTTAAAGGCATATGTGAATCATATTAAACAGACTATACTGGGTGCCTGGATGGCTCACTTGGTTGATCATCTGCCTTTGGCTCATGTCATGATCTCAGAGCCCTAGGATCAAGTCCCAGGAGGGGGTCCCAGCCTGGCAGAGAGTCTGTTTCACCCTCTGCCCCTACCTGCCCGCTTTCATGCTCTCTCCCACTTGCTCTCCCCTTCTCTTTCTCTCAAAAATAAATAAATAAAATCTTAAAAAAAAAAAAAAAGACTATATCATGTTTACTGTGTGCCAGATTTTGAGTTCTTACATTTAACAGTCTATGAGGGAGGTCTTATTTTTACCCTCATTTTATAGACAAAGAAACTGAGACATAATGAGGTGATTTGTCCCAGTTCACAAAGCTACTGAGTATTAGAGCTGAGACTCAAATCCAGACAGTATGGTTCCAAAAATTGTCTTACACTTTTAACAATCTGTATTTCAAGTAAATACTTGGGGATTGCCCTTCTCTCTCTCTCCCCCTCCCACTCCCTCTTAGGGGAACAGAATAGAATTAATCGTAATCCTTGACATATGAAGTACTTTCATTTTTGGTCCACAAATGAATACTTTTATTTTACTACTCTTAAATTCCTTGAATATAGTCTGTTCTGTTGTTGTTTCTTCCCTTTGCATGGTTAACTATTAGAATATCTATGCTCTACATTTTTTTGAATTTCCAAGGCCCTAATTTCCAGAATAATCTGGATGGGCCAGGCATGCATTTTTGGTTTTTTTTTTAATTGAAGTATAGTTTAGTTGACATACAATATTATATTAGTTTCAGATGTATTAATAATGATTTAGTGTTTATTTACATTATAAAATGCTTACCACAGTAAGTATAATTACCATGTGTCACCATACAGTTATTACAATATTATTCACTATATTTTCTATGCTATTACATTTATATCCCCATTACTTACTTATTTTATATCTGAAATATTGTGCCTTTCTATCCCCTTTACCTGTTTGTCCCATCCCTCCACCGACCTCCCCTCTAATAATCACCAATTCCTTGTATTTATGAGTCTGTTTCTGTTTTGTCTTGTTTGTTTTGTTTTTTAGATTCCGCATATAAGTGAAGTCATATGGCATTTTTCTCTCTCTGTCTGACTTACTTCTCTTTGATTAATACCCTCTAGGTCCATCCATGTTGTCACAAATGGCAAGATTTCATTCTTTTTTATGGCTGAGTAATATCCCATTATATAAATGCCCCATCTTCTTTACATTTTCATCTGTCAGTGGACCCTTAGGTTGCTTCCACATCTTGGCTATTTTAAATAATGCTGTAATGAACATAGGGGTGTGTATGTTTTTGAATTAATGGTTTTGGTTTATTTGGTTAAATATCCAGAAGTGGAATTGCTAGGTTATAGGGTATTTCTATTTTTAATTTTTTGAGGATCCCCCATACTGTTTTCCATAGTGGCTGCAATAATTTACATTCCCACCAACAGTGCATGAGAATTCCCTTTTCTCCACATCCTCGCTGGCATTTGTTATTTCTTGACATTTTGCTACTGGCCCCTTTGATAGGTGTGAAGTGATATTTCATTGTGGTTTTGGTTTGCATTTCCCTGATGATGAGTGATGTTGAGCACCTTTTCTTGTCTGTTGGCCATCTGTATGTCTTTTTTTTTTTTTTTTAAGGTTCTATTCATCCATTTGACAGGCAGAGATCACACGTAGGCAGAAAGGCGGGCAGAGAGAGAGAGGTGGAAACAGGCTCCCTGATGAGTAGAGAGCCCCATGCGGGGCTCGATCCCGAGACCCTGGGATCATGACCTGAGCTGAAGGTAGAGGCTTTAATCCACTGAGCTACCCAGGCGCCCCACGTATGTCTTCTTTAAAACAAAAAGTTTCCATTCAGTTTCTCTGCCCATTTTTTAATCAAATTATTTGGTGTTGAGTTGTATGGGTTCTTTGCATATTTTCAATATTCACCCCTTACCAGCTCTATCATTGGCAAATGTCTTTTCCCATTTAGTAGACTGCCTTTTTGTTTTGTTGATAATTTCCTTCACTGCAAAGTCTTCTCAGTTTACTATAGTTCCAATTGTTTATTTTCACTTTTGTTGCCCTTGCTTGAGGAGACGTATTTAAAAAAAAAAAAAAATTGTTAAGACTGATGTCCAAGAGTTTACTGCCTATGTTTTTCTTTCAGGATTTTTGTGACTTCAGGTCTCACATTTAAGTTTCTAATCCATTTTGAGTTTATTTTTGTTTATGGTATGAGAAAATGGTCAAGTTTCATTGTTATGCATGTAGCTGTCCAGTGTTCCCTGCACCATTTATTGCCCGGGTGTGTGGGGAGAAACGTAGCCTTCTTTCCCCCTGTCTTCCTTCTGTGTGAAACCTACCCCAACAAATGCAGTCCAAAATGCTTCCATACTTGTGGAACACAGCTGTTCTCCTTTGGTTCTGCAGATATGCTCTTCCCCTCAACCACACCCAAGCTCTAGCAGAGCTCAGCCGTCGACTCAGCAATGTTTGGTATGAGCTTCAGATGGAGAAGCGTTTTCCCCTGAATTATGTATTGTACCTCAATAGCTAATGCTTTAAATGGCTACTTACATGCGTTTGTAAGTTAAGTCTTTGCATGTGGTTTGTTTGTCTTTAAATGAAAGAAAACTTTTCTGCTGATGAAAAAAATTGTATATTCCCCTTTGTACATGCTTTCCCCTTTTGTTGTAGATTAATTGACCAGACAAGCACAGGTTTGTCTGTGTGTCCATATGAGTGCCAGCACCATACTGTTTGGATTACTATAGGCCTGCAGTATAGTTTGAGGTCTGGGTGTGTGATACTTCCAGGCTCGTTCTTTTTTCTCAAGACTGGTTTGGCTATTTGGGGTCTTTCACGATGCCTTACAAGCTTTAGGATTGTTTGTTCTGTGAAAAATGCTCTCGGCATTTTGGTAGAGTTTACGTCAAATCTATACACTCTTTTGGGTAGTATGAACAATTAACAATATTAATTTTCCAATCCATGTTCGTGGTGTATCTTTCCGTATGTGCCATCCTCAGTCTTCGATTTCTTTCTTCAATGTCTTACAGTTTTCAGAGTATAGGTCTTTCACCTCCTTGGTTAAATTTATTTCTGGGTATTTTACTCTTTTCTATGCAATTGTAAATAGAATTGTTTTCTTAATTTTTTTTTTTGCTATTTCATTATTAGTGTATAGAAATGCAAAATACTTTTGTATGTTTATTTTGTATCCTCTGACTGCATTTACTAGTTCTAATCAGTCTTTTGGTGGAATCTTTAGGGTCTTCTGTAAATTGTATTATGTCAGCTGCCATACCAATTTGAAGGCTTCTTTTGTCTTTTCCTTGTCTGATTGTTATCTGGATTCAGAAAAAGCACATGAGATCTTTTTCTCTGTCTCTGTCTTCAAACTTCTTACAGTTTATTCTTGGGTCCTGCCTCATGTTGGTAAGCCCCTTGAGTTCAGATGTGCATCTCTACATCTCTAGTGGCTACCTTTATGCCAGCACAGAGTAAGCATTCAATCAATACTTGATGAAAAAAGATCTACCCAACTTTTAGATCAAAGATAATCCCATTTACTTATATCCCAATAAATTAAATACCTATTCTTTGTGCTTGTTAGTAAAAAAAGAAAAAGTCTTCTATTTTCTCTTACATGACAATTTTTTCTTTCTTGGTTTCTCCCATTTTTCTATATAATGAATAATAAAAACTCAGAAAAAAAAAAGAAAAACACAGCACATGTCTACCTTTCTTTCCAGCTCCCTGCTGTAAGAACTTTTATGCTTTCATGCTCAAAAGGAAGGTAGGAAAGATTCCTTTAACTCGAAAGCACAGAGCCCTAATCCTTTTATTCACCAATAAGAATGAAGTACTTTTAAACCACTTTCTTGCCTCTTCAGGAAGTGAAAGAAACTGATCGCCCAAGTTAGCAGTTCCAAAATCAGTCAACTGGCTTGACCTCTGCTCTCAGTCAGCTGGAAGGAGCTCTCATGTTGATGCTTATAAACAGAAGTTAAATAATTCTTTTCTCTTTAGACATACAAAATACATACAGTCCCTCAGCTCTGAGAACAGGAGTGACATTATCAAAATACTTATGTAAAAATTAAGCAATATGAACTTACCCATTAAACTGGTTTGGATAATAAATGCTGGAAACATCTTGAGGAAAGGAAGTCATTGCTGAGTAGAATAGAAAGATTTTCTCAGACTTGAGCTAGAAAGCTTCAAGGTAAGTAGAATTTGGATATTGGTCTGGGTAAGGTGCTCAGGAAAACATGAGGAAATCATCAAAACAAAAAGTTACCTTGTGTTGAAAGGACAATGAGAAGGAACTATGTGGCAGGTGAATGCTGGTAGAGAAGCTAAATTTAAATGTGACCAGGGTACTGATAGCTGCTACTTATTAGGTACCCACGGTGCTAAACATCTGATATACTTCATGCAGTACTTGCCACAAGCCTGTAAAGTGGTCACTTATTCATTGTGTTTTAAAATTTTAAGGAAACTGAGACTCAGAGCTAAGTTATCTTACCAAAGTCACACAGTAATGACAAGTGGAGCTAGGACTCAAACCCAGGATGGGGTTTGTGTCCTGACTCAGGACCCCACACCAGCTTTGCGAGGCTCTGAGGAGAACATTAGACACAGGAGCATTTGAGGAATCTAAGGTACTGGGTTAAACAAGACAGAGTTTAATTGAGAAAAGCCATTACAAGGCCCTTGTTGTATTCCAACTGTGAAGCAGTGAGAATGTTCTCAATGAGATTGAGAAATGATTAGAAAAAAGGTACCATTTGAAGAGGGATGGAGAGGATTTGGTGGCAATCAGAGGATCCAGGAAGCTGTAGGGGAAAGGATGTGCAGATTCAAGTGCTCACAACAGCTTTCTCTTGCATTCTCCTTCCAACTCTCATTTTTTTCCTTTTTGGTCATTTATTGCAAGTGTTGCATCAGCTCAATTTCACCGCCAGGGAAAAAAACAACTAGAAAATGATTTCTAGAAAAGTGATGATTTTTTAAAAATGTAATTCATTGGGACGCCTGGGTGGTTCAGTTGATTAATCCACTGCCTTTGGCTCAGGTCATGATCCTAGAGTCCTGGGATCGAGTCCCACATGGGGCTCCTTGCTCGGCTGGGAGCCTGCTTCTCCCTCTGCCTTCTCTGCCAGCCTCTCTCCCTGCGTGTGCTCTCTCTCTCTCTTTCTGACAAAAAATAAATAAAATCTTAAAAAAAAAATGTAATTCACTACCCAGGGGTTATTTATTTCAAACGATTTTTCAGCTTACAGACTTTTGTTCCATCATTGCTCAAATTACATTAACATATCCCTAGTGGTATTCTTCTGTCTCACACATCAGATACTATTTTTTAAAATAAATAAGTAAATAAATTTTAGAAAGCACGTACACACACACACACACACACACACACACCACTGAAATCTTTTGGTTTTCTGTTCTGGATCAAGAAAACAAGATAGTTTAGATGGTCATGTTTATATAAAGTAATAAAGAAAAAATGTTTCAGGAGTTGAAAAAGAAAGCAAGAGGACATGAAAGATTCACTTTCAAATAGAGACTGGAGTAAAATAAAATAATATATATTTGTGTATATATTTTTATTTAAAATAACATTCTTAACCTATGAAGTGTTAAAAGAAATTGTTTTCTTTTCTCATATCATATACATATATTAAATAAGGATTAGCTTCTGGAAGCCATTAAGTAAAATACCATTCCTATTTCAGAGCGGTTCCTTTTAAAACATTTGTTTTAAAATTCGAATTTTAGAATTTTGAATTTAGGGAACTACAACAAAAGAGAAAAAAAAATGAAGTAGCTTATTAGTCAGTCATTTTTTTCTGTTTCCTGAATCCTCATGAAGCTATCCTTATGCCTAATAGTCTGTGGATTTTACCCACCACCCTGACTGCTGCTTCTGATGGAGAACCTAAATAATTTACATTTGTTTCAGCGTTCAGCCTAATTAAATGGGAGTATAAGTACAATTGGTGATATTTCAAATATTTCAAAAATATTTATCAAATGGGCACTATATGATTTGAAATTAGTTTTATTAATCTTGTAAAGCAGTAGCCAAATTTTACAAAAATTGCCAGGCTTTGCTGTCAAGGAGCAGACAGCATTCTCGATGCTGAACACAATCCCAACCATCAGACAATGCAATCCCATGGAGCAGATTTCAAAGTGTTACAAGATTCTGTTTTCCTTGTACTTGCATCATACAGCATTTGGGGAATACTTCATCCAAGGTACAAGAGTACCTTTTATAAACAAACATCTTTATTAGATTTTCTGGAAAAAAGTACTGAGGTACAGGGAAGATAAATGACTAGTGCGAAGCGCAGAGCAGTATTTCAGCTGAGTAATGAGCCCATGACATTAGACCAAGCCGCTTGGCAAGAAGTTGGATCAGCCTTTCATTATTTTATAAGATTTGGACTGTTTCTAGATCTTAGTAAGTATGATTTCATTCAAAAAGTGGTTGTTTTACAAAAAACATGGTTATTATAGTGGTATAAAGTCGGTGTGACTAAAGGCTGAGTTTTTGTTTTTTTTTTTTTTTTATTTGACAGAGAGAGAAATCACAAGTAGGCAGAGAGGCAGGCAGATAGGAAGGGAGAAGCAGGCTCCCTGCTGAGCAGAGAGTCCGATGCGGGGCTCGATCCCAGGACCCTGGGATCACGACCCGAGCCGAAGGCAGAGGCTTAACCCACTGAGCCACCCAGGTGCCCCTAAAGGCTGAGTTTTTAACAAAACATTTCAGAGTTTAAAACTACAAATGTGCATTGCACTTGAAAGTACACATGCACACACACACATATGCCTGAGAGTCAATTATAAGCTTCTCGCAAAAATACTGTTATGCCCCAATAACGGGTCCGTGATTAAAGGAGGGAGACTGATACAAAGCGAAGGTCAAGCAAAGCTTTATTTCGCACCAAGCATCAAGAATCTAACCGAACGTTCGGGGCCGCACCTCTTACAAGAGAGGGTGACCCTTCTCTGTTTCACAGTCTAGTTTTTAAGGGCAAAGGCCATGCGGTTGGGCCTGGCCACGCACAGGTGACCAATGAGATTGTAACACACACAGGAAACTCCACAGTGATGCTAGGTGACCAATTGAATTATAATTTACCCTAGTAGACATTTGAATCAGCCTATTACACCTTGATCAGGATTGGCGCCAAAAGGGTTCCCAAAGGGCAGGGGCCCATGCTCCTTGGTAGCTAGGGAGACAGTATGCAACCCCCTACTGATCAGATGTCTCCACCTGGCCTGACCCATCTTTGTATCTGGGCATTGTTACCTGGAGCTGGTTTCCGGGACCGCCTTTAAGTGAATCCCCTGGGGGAAGGGGAGCAAGGACAGTTCAAGGGCTAAACAACAAGGTTTTGTTTAACCTCAATGAAAGCCTCTTGACAAAACATAAACATAAAATAGGTCCTTACAATACTATAGAATTCTATCATAATTCTATTTTACTTAAATCACATTTTTCTATCCAAAACACTCATCTTTACTCAGGGGACTTAGCTCAACCTGCTTTTTAAAGGGAAAATTTGATGGCATTGAGGATAATCAGAGAATGTGGTTCTTTTTTAATAGACCCTTAAAATATTGTAAGAAGGGTAACAGCATGGGAATAAGCACGTGGGCTTGCATGATAATTATGTTGATAGAAGGAACAACCGTAGACAATGAGACAGGAATGTGACTTTGGCATGCATTTAGATGAATTCCCTAATTTTACAAACGTAAAACAGAGAAGGGAAGTGGGGTCCCCTGCCAAGAGTTTAAACTTAGGTCAAAAAACAAACAAACAACTTAGGTCAGAACATGATCTGGGGATCACAAATCCAGGTTCCTAGTCCAGGGTTCCTCCTGTTCTGCCATTCTCTTTGTTTCAAAAAATCAGTTTTGTATCCCTAGAATTTACTAGTAAAATAAATTTTTCAGAAGCATAGTTATGTCTACTATAAAGGAACAGGAGTATCAGCAAATAATGTTTAACAGGGTCATAAACGTAACTAGAACACCTGTTTAAAATTGTCATTATTTTATAGACATAAAGAAAAAGTTAACACAAATAATGGATAAGGTGCTGTGGATTGTGTTATCCCTAACTTAGAGAGAAACTATCCTGTAGCTTAAAATAATAGTTAATAATCACTGAAGACTTCCTATGTGCCAGGTACTATTCCAAGAGCCCTAACTGTGTTAAGTCATTTAATCTTCACAATAAACTTATGAGGTAAATACTATGATTAGTCACATTTTACAGAGGAGGAAACTGAGTCAAGGAGATATTTTCAGTTTTCAAGGTCATAAAGCTAATAAGTAGCCGAACCAGGTTTGAACCCATGCTGTCCAACACAATGCCACCGGAGATCCTACTACTGTAGGTCTAAGCACATGCGCCGGCGTGCACCAGGATAACGAGCATCCAAACGGTCTTCATGCCTGTTCAAGCAGCCACCTTCTTGCACACTAAAATGCCTACGGGTGATTTCCAGAGATTAAACAGCATGCCAACAGCAAAAGTCCTCCTTTAGCATGAGGGGGCAGATACATTTGAAACTGAAGCTGTCTTGTCAGGTGATCAGAAGGAAACAATGAAAGTATTAAAAACGGAAAGCTGTGAAGGATACTATAGTTATTTTCCCTCTCTTACCTTCTTTTGTCACAAACGACTTAAGACTGTACTAGGCCAAAACTTCAATTCTTCCTTCATAGAAGTTTTCATTCATCATGACTTTTTAATTGGTGGGCTCCGTAATCACCTCTTACTATCCCATTTCACAGTTCTTTGAGCAGCTCAAAAAAAACTAGCATCATAATTGGTCAGATTGTTTATTCACATGTCAAATGTTTACTAATATGAAATAGAAACGACTATTTCTAGAACTAAAGTATGGCTAAGATAAAAAAAATATGATTTCCATATGGAATGACATTTATGAGTTCATGTAGTCCAGAATGACAAGTCTAATGGAGGCACTAATGATTTTTATCTTAATGAACACAATTTCCTACTTTAGCACCAACTTCAAAAAGAGACAGATAGATATACCTCAAAGTGTACATTCTTTTCCTTAATAATCCATTTTACAACTGTCATTGTATGAAACTATTTATGTTTGAAATAATGTTAATAACTATTGAAAATCATTGAAATCCAACATTTTTATTTTATATATAACTGACCTCAGCATATGTATATAAAAATTATGCCTTCATGATATTCTTTTTTTAAGATTTATTTATTCTTTTTAATTTAATTTAATTTTTTTTCAGTGTTCCAAAATTCATTGTTTATGCACCACACCCAGTGCTCCATGCAATATTCTTACCAATATTTCAGGGGTCAGACATGGAGATAAGATGGGAGGAACCAACAACCTGAAAAAAATACGATAGGTTTCCTGTTCTGATAAGGTTTTCTGTCTCTTTCCGAAATAATATTCTCTATAGGTACATTTTTGTTCTTAGGATTTTTATCAATTTTCTGGGGGCTTTTTTCCAGCAATTAACCAAGATATCTATATCATTCCCCATAAAAGTAAACATGGTCCTTCTGATGAAGTTCTAGAACCTGGGTGAGGTTCGGTGGGCTGAAGTCCGGAGCCGATGACCAAGAAAGAATTCTTGAGACATCTTTGGTGCAAAATGGTGGTTTATTAAAGCACGGGGACAAGACCTGTGGGCAGGAAGAGCTGCTGCCCCGGGTTGTGAGGGATGGCAGGTTATGTACCCTGCGGTTGGGGGAAGGTGAGGGAAGCTGAGGTTTGAACGGAGTTTTCATATGTTAAAAGAGGCCTCCAAGGTGCAGGGATACCGGAGGCTTGATCAATGCTGTCGTTTGGCAAGCCATTAACATCAAGATAGTTGGGAGATTCCTGGTGGAATGTCACAATCCTGCTATCAAGCGTCTTTGTTAGTGAGATTTAGGTATAGAAGAAACTTAACTTCACTTAGATTTCCTTCTACCCCAGCCTCCTTCAGTTTTGTTTATGGAGGGGAGGGTGACGTTAAGGCTTGAGGAACTGAGTCATTTGCCTCTGGAAATCGTGCCATTGATAATGTAACTTCTTTGTTAAACCAAGGGAGACTCCTGTCTTGCGGGATTGTGATCTCAGCAAGTTAACTATTTGTTTTGGCACTCAGGGGTACCTGAGGAATGCCACACACATCACCGAGGGGAGCGGATGGAGAGGGGGTGCAAGGTGCCAGCTTTTGCTTTGTCCTCAGCCAGCCTCCCGCTCCCTCATCACTTCTAAGCAAACTCTAATGGTCTTTTAATTTTACTAATATGAATTTCTTCTTTTCTATTTTTTTAGCAACCAGAATAATTTGCCAAACAAATTACCACCCAACCAGAATGTAATCAGTAGAGTGGCAGTAAATACTTCTTTAAGGTTGATGAGATAGAAGAGCATAAAACCCGGGGTTCCTGAATATTAAGCCAAGCTTTGTGGATTTAGGACATGGGGAATCACTGAAGAATTTGGGAAGACTCATCATAATCAGTAGTATGCTTT
Source organism: Martes martes (assembly GCF_963455335.1). Classification (NCBI taxonomy): domain Eukaryota; kingdom Metazoa; phylum Chordata; class Mammalia; order Carnivora; family Mustelidae; genus Martes; species Martes martes. Next base: position 95,119,602 of record NC_137889.1, read on the forward strand.
TTGGCCAGTCTGGAAGAATGTATACAATGAAATAAAGGAGGAATTGACTAGAAGGGAGGCTACCAGTTAGGAAGCCATTGTCATATCCATGACATAAACTCCAAGAAGGCAGGGGTTCTTCTCTGCTTTATTCAGAGATGTAATACAAGCCTCTAGAAGAAAGCCTATCACATAGTAGATATTCGAAAAGTATTAACTGAATGAATGGGTGAATGAATCCTTTAGAAAAAGTGAAATGCCTGAAGTAGACTGAAGGCGGTGGAAATGAAGGGAAGAAGAAAGATATTGTAGAGGTAATGTTGGCCATTAACTAGACAGAGAGATGGGGCAAAGGGGGACCAAACATAAATGAAATCGTTAGCCTTGCTGACTGGGAAGTGGGGAAATCACAGAAGAGAAGCCAGGAGGGGAAGCTGGCTTGAAACTAAAACCAGTTGTACTGATGAGCTAATTTTGAGCTAATTTCGGGCTTGACATGTTGAGTTTGAGGCACCAGAAGATGATGTTTTTATATAGGGAAATGTACAGACAATGACAGACAAATGACAATGCAGGGTGGAAACTTGAGGGAGAGGGTAGAGAGGTGGATATAGACTTGGGCACATTCTCCATTAAGATAATGAACACAGAGATGTAGCTTATGGAAAGAGCATAGACATAAATAAGAAAAGGTTGAGGCAAATTGCTTTCAAATGTCCCTTTTTTATTTCCTCTCCTTTCCATTCCACAGTCACAAACATGATTGAATCTTAGCATATTGTGCCTAGGAACACAGTTACTCCTTTCTTTTTAAACCTACTCAAATCTTACACGGATTCCAGCTGTGGGTTCCAGCTCATAATCCATCCTCAGCATAAGTCCTCCCTAGCAAATTCAGCTCTTATCAGACCTTTCATCCTGTTTCTGTGTTTTGTCTTTTCTGTACCACATATGCCACTTTTGTATTCATTTATTGGGTTTATACATTGACATTTCAAATATGTTCCAAATTCTTAGGTTGAAAAGAATAGCAAAACCTCCTATTCCTTCTTTTTTTAATCTTCTATGAATAGGAAATATATCCTTACTAGGTATTCAATAAATTCTTGTTAAATAATGTTTGAGGGGGAAAGAATCCTATTCTCACTTGTGATTACTAAGGCAAGCAATGTATTAGAGAGTAGGATTCATGTTTATTTATTCAGTCAATAAATATTTGTTGAGCAACTACTTAGTGCCTCATACGGTTCTGTTTTTCTAGATTAAAAAAATAGTAGGCAAGATTGACAAGGTTATTGCTTTCCTGGAGCTTACATTATACTAGAGAGTTGGAGGAGAAAACATAATAAATTAGACAACAAATAGGATAATTTCACATTGGAAAACATGTTATGAAGAAAACATACCTGGGACAGAGAATAAAAACAGATCAATGTTGAGATGCGTCACAGAAGATATTTCTGAGGAAGCAACATTCGATTACAACCTAGAATGTAAAATGTACAGGAAGAGTATTCCATGTATAAACCGCAAGAAATGCAAAGGCTCTGAAGTGAGAACTGGCTTGGAGTATTTAAAGAATGGCAAGGAGTCCAGCATGGCAAGGCAAACAGACAAGAGGATAGAATGAAAGGAAATTAAAGAGTTAGGCCCAGATGTATTGCAGAACCTAGAAAAGCATAATAAAAACTACTGTTTGTTTGTTTGTTTGTTTGTTTTTTCCAAAAAACAAAGGCAAGCTATTGCAAGTTTTAAAAAGAGGAGTGTTTATTACCTCTAGCCTTTCAGGTAAAGAAGGAAATATGGTAGAAAGAGGGAGAGCAACAGAGGCAGTGAGCAAGAGTAAACGTAGGAAGATCGGTTAGGAAGCTAGTGCAGTAATCCAGGAGACAGGCAACAATGGCTAGGCGTAGGGTGATAAAATTAAAACAGTAAGAAGTGACAGGTTCCAGTCTATCATAGCTATAAAACTAATAGGACTAGCAAATGGTATGGTCGTGAAGGCTGAGGTAAACAGAGGAACCAAGATAACCTTTTCTTGTAAGTGTAAGTGTATGTGTATGAACAAGTAAGTGTATGGTGGTTGGTTCCACTACCTGAGTTGGTCAAGCATGGGCCAGAAGTAGGTTATGAGCCAGAGGAATTAAGACTTTGGCCTTGGGTTTGGTAAACTCACATTTTTATTAGACAGGAACTTAAATATATAAATGTGAAATTTAGAAGAGAAAACAAAATACTATGAATTACAATTTGATAGGTAGAAAGTTATAAAAGACGTAGTTATAAAAGACATGGGCCCTGGTTGAAGGACTCTGACCGAAGACCAAGTTCCTTCCACGTCTGTACCCATCCATCCTTGGTGAGTGAGATAGGACTGTCCTCAGGCTGACCTGCCTTGTGACAGAGGATGCTTATAGCAGCAGCAGGGGTAATATACTCCCCCATTTCCATTCAAGGGAAGAAGATGAGAACTCTCTCCTCTCAAGCATGAATACAAATCTATTCCTTTGGCTTAATTAGTTCATCGTAGGTCATGTGTTGACCACTGGACTGAGCAGATCCCCACGAGAATATATATTTATAGCTTAGACTCCCTGCCTAATGGGATGGACGAGACACTGAAGAGTCAACTATAATGTCCCTTACAACAAATCTGAAGAAAGAATTAATAGGTATTAGAGAATGTAAGGAACAAAGAAGAAGGAATTAATAATATTCAGTATAATACAATAATTTATTGCACATTTATTTGTGTTACTCCTCTAAAGGTTTTCCATGGACTAACTCCTTTAATCCTCACCACACCCTAAGAGAAAGGTGCTATTAAGTAAACTGCTCAAGTTACAGTTAATAAATGGCTAAACTGGGATTTCAACCCTCACTCCAGAGAGCACTCTCTTAACCAATATACTCTGACTAAAGGGGGAAAACTGAAAGAGAGATGATAGCAAATACTCAGTTGAAAAGTTGTAAATAGGAACGTGGGAAGGGGACGGTATGGAAAGGGAGCGCCTGCTGTTGGTTTTGCCCGTGCCGAATTTGTAGTGACATCAAGAGGAGGACTGTCTGAAAACTGTTGGAAATATGAGACAGGAGAGTGGGTTAGACAGGGGAGAGAGGTACAGATGTAGGATTTATCATTACAAAGCAACAAGGGGTGGGGGAAATCAAGAGAAAATATGTGCAGCAAAAAGAGAGTCCAGCACTAAGGACTGGTATTAGAGGAAATACAGGACACTAGAAAAGAAGGGACTGGAAGGGTGCACGGGTAACGACAGTAAATTACACAATTTTTCTATCCTCAAGATCTAGAGCCATCCCTGCCACAGAGCTAGCGCTTGACAGCTATTTCTCTTGTTGTTGTTTATCTCTTTTTTGTGACAGCAATGTCTTAAAAGAATTCATGAACTGCTACTCCAAACTCCCCCCAGTTACGTTGCGGCTGACTCTACCTCAGTGGTTCTCAAACTTGAGTGAGCATCAGCATTCCCCGGCAGGACGGCTAAAACCCAGATCGCTAGGCCCCGGCCCCATAGTTGCTGATTATGTGAATGTGATCTGCTTTTTGAACAAGCTCCAGATGCGGCTGGGTGCCGCTGATTGGGAGTCCACATTTGGAGCGCTGCCGCTCTAACACGCGCTCGTGACTCCCTTACTGTTCACTCTTGTGCTTTCCCTGGCGTCTGTTTTCTGCTTCTTGCCCTTGTCTTCAGGATTTTGACCTTCCCCTTCATCGTGTACAGATCATTCCCTATCTATATCACCTTGTTTAATTCTTACAAAACATATTAAAGGAAAGATTATTGTGCCTCTTCTATAGATTAAGAAATGAAGGTTTGGAAAGCATAAGGGAAAAAACACTCAAGTGTTGATTCTATAAAACTAAATTATACAGGGGTAAGGAGTTAAAGTTATTAAGTCCTTTTGTACTTCATCTTCAGTTCCACTTGTTTGATTTCTTCTGCCTCATCAGCCAAGACATCTTCTTCAACAACCAAGCACTTTTCATAACTTTCGAATCATAATCTTTCGAATCCTTCTGTGGTGGTAGTTGTTCTTTTTGTCTCTCTTAGAATCCTTGCAATTAAATCAGTTCGTTTTTCCATCAGGTTCTCCATGACCTGATGAAGTCTCGCACAGTGCTTTGCCTACAGGGACTTCAAAAAATGGTATTAACTGGTGTATTGAATAGAAGTCTTCCAGATTGTTAGCTAAACCTATCTTCTACTTAGCCATTATCCCTATTCCAGTAAAATATCATTATTTAGCAAAATAATCCCTTGAAAGGGATTATTGTCCCGTGACAATTGATTTCATTGTCACGAGATCTTCTTTGGTTTTCATGGAAGGTGAAAATTTTAGTAATAAAATAAGTTGTTTATTGTTTTGGCTTGGTTTTGCTTAAAGAAGGAATCAAGTTTCCTCCTGTATTCTCAGGGCTATATTTTTAATGGTTTTTTTTTTTTTCCCCTTTACCTTACATTATAAAGTCTATAGGACTTTTGTTAACTTAAAATCAGAGAACAATAGATTCTTGAAACTCAGTGACAATTTGTCATTTGTTTTCTAACCGTCCTTATCCAGGTTACTGTGAGGAAACACCACACCGGAGAGGAGAACTGATGAGCTGTAATCACATAGTTACACCTGGCAGTGTTTGGATTGCAGAAAAGTCCATATTTCCTTACTATCAGTCTTGTGCCACTTCCTTCTATCTCATAGATTAATAACCCTAAAATCCCAGAGCAGCTCCTAAAATCTAAGATGTCCAAAATTGAAGGAGATATGTGAATTTTTTTTTTTTTAGAGCCCAGGTATCTTTTTTTTCTAAATATTTTATTTATTTATTTATTTGAGAGAGAGAGAGAGAGAAAGAACACAAACAGAGGCAGAGGCAGAGGGAGAAGCAGATTCCACAAGGAGCAGAGATTACCCCCACACACACCCTGCCCTGACTGGGGACTGTATCCAAGGACCCTAGGATCAAGACCTGAGCCGAAGACAGATGCTTAACCGACTGAGCCACCCAAATGCACAATATATGAATTTTGAATGAGACATTATAACAACAAAAAGAAAAAAAGAAAAGATAAAAGGCCCCCTGAGGCTCTTCTTGTCTGCCTCTCCCTACCCACCTCATTTTGCTACTCTTCCCCACGAGCTGCATCCCAAGGCAGTGGTCTGCTCCTGGTGCCTTCTTCTGCCTCAGGGCCTTTATTCCTGCATTCACGTTTCCTCTACCTTCTGCTCAACTTCCCGCCTCAGTCTAAACAGTCTTCCCATAAGGTGAAATCCAGTCACTGTTATTGCCAGCTGCCAATGCCTTTCCACAGATACCAGCTCCAAGAAGACTGTGGAGTGAGAAAGGAAATAAAATAAGGACAATGTAGTCAGATGTTAACTCAATGAATTCAGTTCGAAGAACTATATTTTGTTCTGACTTGGTATCCATCTTACATTTGGAGAATTAAATATCTTTTCATTCAGGAAATTAGCACAGATTGCTTAATGTCCTTCCTTCAGGAAACAAAACCATCTTGATCAAAACCCCTAAATATGTTTTTCTCTTCCTAAATTCTAAAAGTCTTGGAATTGCATATCCCTTGTTCAGAATTACTGTGGAGGAGTGGAAAGGGGAGAAGGAACCAAGAAACAGGGGTATGTGAGCAATTTGCTGGAGAAGACCCTCTCTCTTGCTTCCTTCTTTGAGCAAGTAAGTGCTTGGTGCAGAGTTTGAAACACCGGGGTTTCTAAGCTGATGCCCTTGACTCTGCTTTCACATTCTTTACATTAGAAAAAATAAGTCCTTTGGGATGGTTTATGCAAAATTCTATGTCCTACTTTAAGAACTTTTTTGACCTTCTGTGCATGTAGAAAAACGTAAAAAATAAATGAGAAAATGGCATATTCAAAGAGAAGCTTTTAAACAAATGTTCTAGCAAAGCTTTTCTGTGTTATCATTGATTAAAATAAAAAGTAACAAATCGAAAGCTTTAAAAGGAGTCGTCCCTTGAAACCTTTTTTATATATAATGCCAAAAAATTCTATTCTGAAACAAAGGCTGGTCCAGCCTGCTTACTCATTACAAGAATGGTCAGACCCTGTGTCTTATTCAGATGGGAAGGTGACCATCTGAGGTCTCAAATAGCCATTGTGACCACCATCTGTAAAATCATTTCTCTGAAAACTGGCTACCTTTAGGACACAGATTCTGCATAATCTTACAAAAGATGGGTAGAGAATCCCTTTAGGAAAGATTTAAGTAATGGACCATTGCATACCACTTTCAGAGTTTCTCACATGCTTTGCCAACACTGAAAATCTATCTTAACAACCAATTGATGTGTTCCCACAGGTTAGAATATTCCTTTTTTCTCCACCAAAAATGACCTTATGTGCACAACCAGTATTGCAAGCAACACAAGGGATCCATTCTCTTGATAACACAGGATTTCAAATTCAGAACTGTTGAATTGCACAGGAATTGTTCCAAAAGGATTTGGTCACTTGGTGCAGCTTATACTGTACACAACAGATAGGTTCCACAATGAAACACCTGGTAAAGGGTGTATTTGAATTCGTAAGCTTTCCTTTCTTCTCCAGTTTTACCCTTTGGAAATCCATGCAGCTGCTGTTAGGCAGAACATGTAATGTGGGGCCTTACATCACCTCAATATTCCCACTTGTATGCCCATTTTGAAACAGTCACACTACAGAGATAATATGAAAAATAAGTTTAAAAATGTAGTAAAAATTTTATGGTCAACCTCAAAGGAAAATTTATACTGAAACCAGTGTAATCAACCAGATACAGGGTACTTACTATGTTTCAAGTTAGTGCAAATAGATTTGAAAAGGGAAGGGAAAATGAGGCAATACTTCATCTCACTCAACAAGTATTTATTTACCACCTACTATGTGCCAGACAGTCTGTCAGTCAGTGGCTTTAGAGCAGTGAACCACACACAACCCCAGCCTTCACCCTGCTTAGTCTCTGGGAGGAAAGATAAATGAATGAATGGGCGACTTTCTATTCTGTGCGAGATGTGTTTTGGGAACACAGGCAATCAGTGTAGAACTCATAAGAAAAGTACCGGGAAGGCTTCCTAGTGGAATGGATCTGAACAGACAATTTAAAGAACAGTCGAAGTTGGTTGCTGTTATGGGCTGAATTGTGTCCCCCAAAATTCATATGCTGCAGTTCTAACCCGCAGTACCTCCGAATGTGAATTGGAGACAGGGTCTTTAATGAAGTAATTAAGATTAAATGAGGTCAATAGGGCAAGCCCGATTCAGTCCGATTCATGTCCTCATAAGACGAGAAAATAGGACTCAGACACACACAGGAAAGACCATGTGAGGACACAGGGAGAGGACAACCATCTACAAGTTAAGGGGAGAGGGGTTCCAGGAGAAATCAGCCCTGCCCTGCCGACCTCTTGATCAATGACATGTAGCCTTCAGAACCGTGAGGAAATAAATTTCTGTTGTTTAAGCCATCCAGTCTGTGGTACTTTGCTATGGCCCCTCTCGCAGACTCATTCAGTCAATAAAGTACTTTCTAAACAGAAGGAACAGGAGGAGAAGTCACCATGTGGCTCTGAGTATGAAGCAGGAAGTGGCAGCTAAAGACAGGAGGGAGGAACACGGAGCCTTCCTGCAGGGTACCAGGTCACCACATTCACACTTGACCCTGAGGGCAAAAGGGCACCGTCAGAGGTTTTGAAGTGAGATTACACAGTAAAAGTTTACATTATATAAAGTTTTCTCTGCCTGTAGTGTTGATTATCAATTATCTTAAAGCAAGACTTTAGTAGCTGAGAGACCAATCAGAAATTTATGGCAATAATCCAGATGAGAGATGACAGCAACCTAAAATACAAAGGAAATGAGAAAAAAAAAAAGTAAACTTGAGACACGAAAAAACAATGTGGAACAAAATAAACAAAAAAGGCTATAGAACAGAAGATGAAAACAAAGTTGTTCGAGCCATCTCTGAGCCTTCCCCACACTGTCACATTTCTACCCCAGTGGTTAGCCTTATCAAAGTAGTCACATTTATAATGGCAGAGAAAGCAAACTCCATTTTTATTAGCTAATATATTTGGCAACATCTCCTAAGGCACCTGCCAACACCAGTGTATCTCAGGCTTATCCTCTTGAACTCTGAGACTCAAGAACAGTAAATTTATTCACACTTCTAAAAAGACTATGGATTGAGGCATGTTCTCTAATACCTATATTTATAACACTCCCCAGAAGTGTTCTATTTTGTATGTGTGAAAATTGCCAACAGACTACTCACAGACCCTCTTAACTTGTACCTCCAGCCTTGACATCCCTGAGGAAGAATAAACTGCTTTCTAAATATAGTTAGCTAAGAGAAAGCAGTGGGAGAGGAAGCAAGAAGGAGGAAGGAGGGGAAGTGGAGGGAAAGAGAGAGAGATTGTTTTTTCCCCCACTAGTTTGACTGCTTAGCCAATCTCTTTCTCTAAACAATCTATTTGCAGTGCAAAAGAATGAGTTTCCTCTCTTGGGTGAGAGTCCAATTCCTGCTGAAATCTGTATGAAGTCGATGTGTCTGGTTTTGTTAGGCCCTCTGCTCACCGGCAAGCAAGGGTTAGCAAGGAATGCGGAAAGTAGATGAGTCTTACGCGTGAGAAAACTCTATTTGCCATCTATGCCATGTTCAAATAATGGGAGGATTTATTTTCATTATCCCTCTCTTCGAAGCACTCCATTTTAAATGTCAGTGTGCTTTTCAAAAATAAGGACAGGTTTTAGCAAATTGCCAATCAAGATTTATTCTTCTATGTCCCGGATGTTTCTTCGTAAGTGGATTTATTGTAGCCCAGATGTCTGTCCGTCCAGAAGCCAGATTTTCATGTTCTACATTTAGTGATCACATCTTCTCTCTCATCGTATTTCCCAACAGCTGGCTAGTGCCTTTGTCTTCTTTTTAAACACCGTGTGACTTCCCAAACCAGAAAGTTTTTAAGGGAACATCACTTGGTTGTGCTTCCTGCAGAAGCCCAAGCACAAAGAGAAATGATAAAGGTCCAGCCCCTGCTTTATTCATAAAACACTTTGCAAAGTGCATTTAGTAATTTGCCATTGTAACCACTGACACCCAGAGCTTTCAGGGCCGAGTTCTGACACTGTATTTAGTTCATTCTTTGACTGCTCAGCTAAAACTTCCATTTGTATGCATTTATTCCACTTCACACATTATGTTATCAGTCACTTTCAATATTTCAAAGTCACAGCAGGCTTTTTCTGACACACATTTGTCAGAATGAACTGCCTTGATTGCTATTATTATAGACTACAGTGCCTGAGTAAAGAGAAAAAGCATATGTAGTACCAGAATATTAAAACTGTCTGATAAAACAATAGATACAAGAGAATAAAAATAGAATAAATGCATATAAATGGATGCTTTAGAAGACCAGCAAAATGTAGGATTACAAAATAGGCATAGAGAATTCAAAAACCCACGAAGAAAAATGTAATAATTTTTTTTTTGCCGAAGATAAGGAGCCAACTGAAAATTCCACTGCCCCCAATGTCAGCAAATAAGTGTGTATTGCATACTTCCTTTCCAGTAATCAGAGATTTAAGTAGCCTTTGCTAATGGATGCTGTCGTTGAATTCTAGCATGGAATCCGTGACTGAACAACAGCGAATATAATAAAAACACAGGCTTTGACCAAAAATAAACCTAATGAAAGCTCTAAGGAATAACCAGCGCTCCAGACCCATTACGCCTTTTTTCTTGAGCTTGTCACCCAACAGAAGACCTGTGTCCTGTTTGCCAGCTCTTTGCTCCACCTTTTGAACATAACCCTATTTCAGAACTGCCACTCAGGAAGCATCAGAAAAATTTAGTTTAGAGTCAGAATACATTAGTGTCGATAGGGATGGATCTCCTTTAGAATTACTTAAATCTCAAGTCTTGCATAAAGCATAAGATAAGAAAATGAAATAAACCATAATAATTAATTTGTTAAATATCTTCTTAAAAGTAGATTAATAAAATATATAAATCTAAAGCATTTTTATTAATGTCGTAGGTGAGAAAAACGGAAAAAGCATAGTTGTATTGTTCTTTTCTTTGGGGCACTTATGTAACTTTGTAATTTTTTCTCAACCCATATATTCCTCAACATATTTTTCTAAAATAATACGCAAGAAATTATGGGAGATGTTGAAAACCTCTTACAGACCCACAGTTTGGAAGATATTATAAAGCCCTTTCTCCAAAAGCCGAAAGATTTGGGTCATATACTTACTTACTTACTTTACTTACTTATTTACTCTGTCTCCAGAAATAAGATTTAATTCCCTCTAAAAAATTATTTTCAATGTGAATATTATTAAAGCTCTGAAATGAGGGATTGTTGCTTTAATTTTACTTGAATCCTCATAATGAAATGTCAAAATCACATTTGGAAAACTCTAGGCAGATCGGATTTTTCTAAGTTACTCGTCATCTCACCTACTCATTGTTATGAATTTTTTACAAATATTAATAGTTTTTGGTATTTATTGATTCTTCATGGACCATCTGATTATTAACATAACTCTAGATTTATAGGCAAAAAGTCATTACAGTGAAATATACATGGACGGAATTCAGAAAAATTTGAGACATGTTTATTAGCATAACTTCAATACTTATAAACAAGTTTTCTATTAAAAGAATACTCTGTAGAATATTAAAATAATTCTTGAGATTTTTTATTATAAAATCATTATGATTCAGAAGGTATGCAAAATATATCACAAAAATATTTTAAATACATATCTTCACTACATCCAAACAAATTTAAAACATTAAGAATTTCACTAAAATATCAATTTTATTTTAGAAGAACAGAAATAATTTTTTCTAGGAGTCAGTTACTGCTCTCTGAGGAAAAAAAGAATTGTTTACTGGAGTCAGTAGTCATTCTAGGGAAGTGTTTTTCTTCCTAATTAATGTGTTAGAAGAGATAAATATGCTGTAGCTATGTGAGGACAATTTAAATTTATTTTCCAATAAAGAAGTAAATATTTTCAACCTTAATTATATTTCCCAGTGTTTGGAGACATTAAAAATAACAAATGCAGTAAAGTGTGAGGATTGGAGGACAAAAAAAACCCTAATATGTATTAAGTAATTTACTTGTATTAATTAACCCAGTTAGAATTTTTGAAAAACCCTGTCAGCTTAGAATTACTATAGATAATTATGTTTAAGTTGCCAAATAAAATTAATTTAGGCTGTTCACCAACATATAAGTACCTTTATTAAGTGAAGTATATGTAGAGTAGATTACATAGTGGAAATTTTAAAATAAATCACCAAAAAAACAGAATTGGTATTTTTAGCAGATTTTCTCATTACAAAATTAAATTCCTCATCTGCATATACACATCACGCTTTACACAAACTCATATACCCTCTTTCACACACACACACACACACATATGTGTGTGCACATGCGCACACACAAACACACAGCTCAGTCATTCCATACTCTCAGTCATGCACTTCCATCCCCATATTTGATTGATAATTACCATACCCAGAATGCCGAGGAGACAACCAATTCTGGCTGTCATTTCAATAAAATATCCCATAAGAAGGTCAGTGTTTCTTGGACCTCCTTTTTACACTACCCACTGTTTCGGAAAAGCATACACAATCAAGTTCTTTGTTTAGATAGTTTTGAAAGTGTGACTTTTCTCATAGATGTTTTATTGCCCTGGGAGGGAAGGTATCAGTATTGTATCAGTTGGTATGTTTTGGGCCTGTGATGTGTATAGGAGTCAATATCTGAGTAACTCTACCTATCTGTAAATTGATGAGATACTTCTTTAAGGATAAATTCTTACTTAGCTAGTCCTACCTTCAGGTAAAATCTCATTCGTATTTTTATCCTTTTTCTCCCATTCACTTCCCAAATCCTTTCACTCCCACTAGAATGTAGGCCTAGAAGAATAGAGAAGTCTGTTTATTTTTTGCTTTATTCACTATTGTAGTCTTAGCATGTGCCTCCCACTAACACTGTTTTGAATGAATGAATAAATATCTGAATTTCTGCTCTTTTCCTCTAAGTATTATTATTTGGGGTAGAAATACCACTAAGTCCTAAACATTCCAAGTTTAATTTTATATGGCTTTTCACCATATTCTGATATTTAATTAACTCCAGCTTATATGTATTAAATGCTTTTATATCCTGATAAAGAATAAGTCTTCTTCTAAGTTTCTGCTAACATTTAATTTTACTGTTCTTGACAATATTGTAACAGGAATGTGACTATCAACCAGAGTTTGTAAAATGCCATCATCATCTTTCTGAAGTCAAATGTTAACCAAGCTCTTCAGTTCAGTATTTTTGTAGACTTCATACATTTGATATAGCCAGTCTTTATGGTTTGTAATATGATGCATGTCAAAACATGTTCTTGGTCATTTTCCTTGAGATAACCTCACTTACAAAGTACTGTGTATCTAGTAAACTTTTAAAAGTATTTATGGAATAGAATTGATCCTTGCATGTGGCTATGCAGTTGTAAGATTCACTTTGGTGTTAAATTTAGCAAACTAATAAAGACTTAGACAAACAAACAAACAAACAATATTACCCAGCACTCATATTCAGAAAGCAAAATGTTCTAGTTAAGTCTTTCCTTGGGGGACTATCTGGAAACTACACTGAAGGCAGAAATCTATACTTGGATCGCCTAAGGTACAAATTTCTTGTAGAACCTAATACAGCTGCCAATTTACTTTTGAGGGCAATCAGGATGTTCATTAGTAATTGAGTTGAAGCAGAGAGGAACTTCATTTGTACTGAGTCAGTGACCTGAATCGTTTTCAAAATGAGTATTGAGCTGAAATGGACCATTCATTCCTACTTCCTTTGGGATTCTGTACAAAAAGGTTATTGCTCTTACCTTCTACTAATAGTGATGGGTATCTTCAGGAGTGGAAAACAAGGCTTTATGTTTACCACTTGTATCTTAGGGTGATATCTATATGTGGTTTTTGATTACTCTTGGAGCATAAGATAAACCTTATCATTTTGAACTTGAACCTATTGAACTGATTCCAACACCTTCAGTCCATAGGTAATTGAAACATGATGATGGTACGCTGTGGTGAATCAAAGTTTTCAGAAGTGGAGAAGGGAGATAAAAATTAAATAGATGTATCTGGCACCTGGTCAGTAGAAGTTGGTATAAAATTACAGAAACGTTAGCAAATTTTAAAGTGGTGTTTTTATTGAGTATTGAAATAATACCACTCTAAAAATAGCAAAAACCTATATAGGGCCTACTATAGCAGGTACTATTCTAAGACCTTTACATGTTTTATCATGTTGATCTTCACAACTATTTTATTTGCAAAAGAAAAAAAAAACCTGGAGATTACAAAGAGGTTAAATTACCTGCCGGAGATCCTGGGAGTAGCAAGTGATGGATCTGGATTCAAACCTTGAAAGTCCGGCTCCAGAGTCCATGCTTTTACCTGCTAGACTCTATTCCCAGTCTGGAGGGCTAGTGAGATGGGCCACCCAGATTACAGTGCCTTCCGATTCTGAGTTACCTCCAGGGAAAGAATTAATCATAAGGGATGAGAATGTTCACCTGAATAGCATCCTCACCATCAAGGGGCAAGAGCAATCTTAGTATTTCATCATGTCCCATCTTGAGTGAGTTTTTCTTGGATAGAAAAACTGAACAAAGCAAGTGGAATAACTATTTTTACCCAGAATTTGTGCAAGAACTTGAGAACACATGTTAAAGCTCTGTGACTAGTTAACACAGATGCACAATGGATCAAATATCCTCCACACTCCTATGGAGACACGGGGGCACTGGAGCGTGCCCTGCAACGGGGGCTGAGCAGGTGTAAGGCAGCGCCCGCCTGGCATCAGTAGCAGCACTGGCATCAGGAAGACGTTCTAGCACAGCAACTGGGACCGCAGCCCTGGCAGCAAGAACAGGGTGAAGGAAGCACATTCTTTAGATGTCCGTGGTTCTGAAGGCCGTAGGACCGGGCAAATGTGCCAAGAACTGGAGACTTGGAGGAAAAGAGCCACATGGCAGCTCAAAGTCCAAGAGGTCTTAAAGAACTTTCACAGGCGATTCCCAAAACTAACTGAAAAGAAACAAAGAAGCTGGAGGATGAACAAGATGAATCCTGCTTGAATCCAAAAATGTCATCACGCCTTCCTCGCTGGGTATAAGGGAAATAAGGTGGACGGGTATAAGCTGAAAACAACTGATTACATATTAACCCACAAATCATTAATAATCTTTTTTGTATATTTGGGGGATATGGTTATCCTATTTATTTATTTATTTATTTATTCATTTACCTATTTATTTATTTAATTAGTTAGTAAAAACTATTATACACACTGAGATTCAATTTGTCAGATAGAAAGTTTTGATTTGAAAAGAAAAAACTTTTATTTGATAGATGTCATACTTTAAGAAGGGGTGATGACTGCAAGCTTGCATTCCATTTTTTAGACTTTTTAGAGTTCGCGTTTTGCCATAAATTTCTCTGCACTAGATGATTGGCAGATGAGAGTAAGACATCAGGAAGAGGAGATATAAAGTAGGCAGATTGCAGACCTAAACACAGCTGAGTCATCAGTGAGAATTTCCATTCCTTCCTCATTCTCTTTTAAATTTTAAATTAGACTTTTCTGTTAAAGGGACTCAGTACTAGGGATGTAAGAGCTAGTTCTCAAATTGAAAACCTTGTCAAGATATGAAATTTGACCTTTTTGTACTATATGATTTTAAATTAAAGTTTTAATGGCCTCTTTTCATAATAGAATCTCTGATTTACTAAAAAAGCAGCTTTAATATATGAATCATTATTTCACATTTATATTATCTGCATTGTTACGATAATGGTGTCAAAAATAAAGCATTATCAGTGATTTTTTTTTTCTTTTTTCTGATCCATAGTTGGAGGTCTTTCTAACCAAAAAAAAAAATAAATAAAAACAACTCTGGAATAATGAGAGTTGAATTTTAGAACATTATCCATATGAATTATTTCTAACAAAGGGTATTCTCATGTGAGAAGCAGGGGAATCCTATATTTCCAGCTGCATTTAGTCGGTGTTTTAATGTCAGTTAGATTGCTATCCCAGTCAAAATAGCTTCTATATATGTAAAATTATGGTTATTTCTCAAATTATCCTGGTTTTTTTTTCAAGTGAAACTACATTTAAATAGTGTTATTTTGACTTACCAGTAGACACATGTAGTCTCCTAAAGGAGTTTTATATTCCAAGACAGTGCTTTAAGGAAAAAGAACATTTTCCATAATTTTGTAGTGAGGAAGAAAAAAAGTAAAAGGGAGACTATTTAATTCAAGTGGATGTTTGTATTAGAAATGATTGTATTAGAAATGATTGTGGGGGTGCCTGGGTGGCTGAGTGGGTTAAGCCTCTGCCTTCAGCTCAGGTCATGATCCCAGGGTCCTGGGATCGAGCCCTGCATCGGGCTCTCTGTTCAGCAGGTAGCCTGCTTCCCCCTCTCTCTCTGCCTGCCTCTCTGCCTACTTGTGATCTCTCTCTGTGTTAAAAAAAGAAGAAGACGAAGACGAAGATGAAGAAGAAGAAGGAGGAGGAGGAGAAGAAAAAGAAAAAGAAAAGAAATGATTGTGGATGAAATAATTTATTTTATTATTTTGGTTGGAGCTCCTATCAAGAAATGTGAGAAACACTCATTAAATGAGACATGCACAAGCCTCCCAATGTGTAAGCAACAGTTCTAAGAGATGTAATGATCAAATTTTTAAATTAAGACTATGTCAAGAATTGCAAAGGGTCTGAGACTTTATACTACTCGCAGGTACAAACCTAGCCTGCCACAGTTTCACAGATGCTGGCAGAAGACGCGAGACCTCTGGATCAGAAGTGAAGGATTTTATTACTCACAGTGGGATGAACAGCACAAGCTGCATGCTTTCAAGTTTTCCCTGCTCCCAAGTCCAATGGAACTAGTACAGAGGCAGACCCACATGGATCCTTCTCAAACTGGGGTTAGGAAGTCCTAGTGTTACACAGGGTCTGCTAGAAAACCTGCCCAAACTTTGCTCAAGATGGAGGCATTAACTCTATTATTCAGTCAGGAAAAAAGATCCTCTCTCCCCCAAGCCTGTTTACTAGGCAAACGTCCTGGACAAGAGCCTAGGACAGAAGCTGTTAACAAGGCATGTGGAAACAAATGGAGAATTAATCCTCACCAAACTATTACAGTAGTGTAAAATATTGTCTTGTAGTAGAACCTCAGTATTTACAATTCTGTATTTGAGAATTCACTTATCACTGACATTTATTTGTGACCCTAAAATCAATGCTGGCAGAACTTTCAGATATTTGCAGACATGTGCAGAGCTGCCTGGACACTCGAGCTCCTAGCAAAGGCCTAACAAAGAACTCGCTGCCTTCTTGTTTTAGCTTGCATACAGGTGCTTTTTCTGTCATCTTCTATGTGTCATGTTGTTTACATTTTTGTGTTCTTTGGTGAGTGGGAAGGGGTATTTTGCTATTTAAAATGGTTCCGAATACTGCTGACACACTGTCTAGTTTTCCTAAGTGTAGGAAAGCTGCGGTGCATCGTAAGGAGAAAATGGTGGTGTTAAACAAGCTTCATTCAGGTTCAAGTTACAGTGCTATTGGCCGTGAGTTAAAAGTTAATGAATCAAAGGACACTTGGGTGGCTTAGTCAGTCAAGCCTTAGACTCAGGTCATGATCCTAAGGTCCATATGGGTTCCCTGCTCAGTGGGGAGTCTGCCTCTCCCTCTGCCTCTGCCCCAGCTCATGCTCTCTCTCACTCTCTCTCTCTCTTTCTCTCAAATTTATTATATATAAAATCTTTCTTAAAAAGTTAGTGAATCAGGGCACCTGGGTGGCTCAGTGGGTTAAGCCTCTGCCTTCAGCTCAGGTCATGATCTCAGGGTCCTGGGATCAAACTCCGCATCGGGCTCTCTGCTTAGCTGGAAGCCTGCTTCTCCCTCTCTTTCTGCCTGACTCTCTGCCTACTTGCGATCTCCGTCAAATAAATAAAATCTTAAAAAAAAGTTAGTGAATCAAAAATATACATTATGTACAATACCATTAAACAGAAACAGTTACAAAATAAGGTTACGTATTGATATGTTTAGGAAAACATGATTACTAAAGACTCACAGGAACGTGACCCCAAATGTCCCCTAGGAGCAATGATTCAATAGACACAAATTCGGTGTATGCAGCAAATTTACACAGCATCGCTGCAATGAATAATGAGAATCAACTGTAATGACAGCAACCCGGCTTCCGCTCTTGTTCCCTCATGGCCTGTCAGCAACAAAACAGCAAGAGTGAGCCTTATAAAACTTAAGTGTAATCATGGCTCAGCTCTGCTCAGAGATCTCCAATGACTTTCCTGTCTCAGAATTTGAAAAAAAAAAAAAATATGGTCTTAGTGGTTCTACAGGATCTGAGCTCCCCCTCTTGCCTCTGTGGCCTCTGGTCTCAGCTTCCTCCACTGTCTCTCCGTCTTCTGCTCTGACCACCCTGGCTTCCTTGCTATTTATGGAACACTCCAGGCAGGTTCCTGCCTCAAGGCCCCTGCCCTTATTTTTCCTCTACTTACAGAGCTCTCTTTTTCCAGATATCTGAATGACTTATTTCCTCGTCTCTTTCAGGTCTTTGCTAAACTGTCACTTTCTCATGGAGGCTATCACTGACCAAACTATTAAAGTCTCAAACCTGTCCCTCCCAACCCTCAGACACCCCATCACCCATCCCTGATTTGTTGTTTTTCATAATACCACCACCACCTGACATAGCATAAATAGTATCTATATGTTTATCTATATCCTTCCCACAAGATGAAGGGATTATTGCTGTTTTATTCATGGCCATATACCCAGAACCTAGAAGAGTACCTGCCTAATAATAGATTTTTAATAGATATTGGTTGAATAAATGGAATTTCCAAACCCCTTGGACTTTTCAGTGACTTTTCTTTGCAGTACCATAAACTCTACCTGAATCTACTTCCAAAGAAAGCTCCTGAGAACATTTCTTCAAAACAAATAACTAAGCATTGAGAGAGACAGAGCTTGAAAATCTCGCTCAGGTTCAGCAAGACCAGAAAGCTTACAAGGAAAAGGTAGCAGAGTATTTTCAAGCTGTCTTGGAAAGAGAGGAGTGGAAAATCTTTTCATTTTTTCCATTGACAATGTTTTCAGTAGCCTGAGAGTTGATATTAGCCTATCAAAATAACAATGATATTTTTCAAAACCCTGCTTACTTACAAATGTGCTGTCTCTATAATTTCTTAAAAGAGTGCTTTTTCTTTAGAAAACAAAACAATTAGAGTCTAGTTACACTGCCCACAGAACATGAATGGTTTCATTTAACTAGCTGAGAACACATGGCTTGTTTAATTCCTAAAGAAAGAAGCAATCTCCATTAATAGAAGGCAGGTCCCCTACAAGCATGTCTCTCTCTACACCTAAATGGATAGCAAGAGAACTCACTGTGCTGTAACGTGTTGCCACAGACAACCACAGATACACAGAACAAACACCAAGCAAACTTTGAAACAGACGATTTAGTTTGGTGTTAAATCCGATTCTGAGTTTCACCATCAGGTGGTTTCCTCATGCTGTTTTAATCCAAATTTCTCCAAGCCTCACCAACTGGGAAGTGCAAACAGGGCCACATCATCTCTCAAACATTCAGGTTCACTGGCTCATCCCCTATAGAACAGCCTCCCTTCAGTGTTTCACATCATTATTATGTGTGAGTTATTTCAGGTGCGCATGAAGAATTCTCTCAAGATTTTCTACCTGTTCGTGTCCATCAAAACCACCTGAGAGAAGCATCTTCACTGCTTAAGATCCGTCATAAAAATACACATCCACGTCAAGGGTGCAAACCACTGAGAGCCAGAGCAGAGCCAGTTTTCCCACAGTCCTCAATAGGCTCAAGCCATGCTACAGCCCAAGTGAGAATTCTACTCTCCTGAGCTAGGTCAGACTTGGACACTTTATGAGAGCAGCACTTCTGACTGCTGCTGGCAACCTTTCTGTGTAAAGACCTCAAACAGGAATACACTTTGGCAAAGTCAGAAACACACATACGTACATACATACTTACATGTATGTAACTATAAAATGGCCCTAGGGTAAGAGCCCTAAGATACAAAATGCTACTGGAATATGGAGGAGATAGAGGACTTTATAAGGGAAGACCTCACGGTGGAAGGAGCCTTTACACAGACCTTAGTCCATGGGCAGTCCATATGTATCATCATTCTTATCATTTAATCCATAGCTACAAAATATTTTTCTTCAGTTTTCCTGATTCCTGGATTTCAAGGAGGCAATCTAAAATTTTAATATATTACTGGACTCACTTGAAAATTTTTCTCATATAGAAAGTAGTTACATATGGTGTCTCACTGAGAAGATATTAGAGTCTATGCTTTGGTTTATGTTATTTGGAGTAGCCTTTTTCATACATCACCTAGTTTAAGAATAAATTTCTGCTCAAAAATATCCTGCATTTATAGAACCCACATTCTAGTGCTATAGGGAACAACAATGGAAAGGTAAAGAAAAAAACAATTGGGGTGGGTTGTGATTCAGTGATTACTCATTTATTTATAGTGATCAAAGATATAGACTCTCTAAGTGACATATGAACAGAAAACTGAAGGCAGTGAAGGAGCAAGCCATTCAGGTATCTGGGGAAGAGCATTTGAGGTAGAAGGACTAGCCATACAAAGTGCCCGAGTTGGGGAGCGATTGGCGTGCTCAAGGTAAAGGAAGGAAGTAGAACAAAATGAACAAGAGGGACAGTGGTAGACAATGAAGTCAAAGAGGTAGCCTGGGATCAGATCATACACAACTTTATGAGGACTTTGTCAGGACTTCACTTTTAATTTAAGTGAGACAGAAAGACATTAATAGTTCTGAGCAGATAAATGGAGTTATCTGAATACAGGCTTAAAAACCTCACAGTGAATGCTTTGCTGTGAGCAAACTAAAGTGGACAAAGTGGAAGGAGGGAGACCTACTTGGAGGCTCCTGCAATATATAGTGGTGATTTGTCCATAATGGTAGAAGGGAAGGATATATGAAGTTGTCAATTCTGAATAAATAAGAGAATTTGCTGGACGGTTATGGGATTTGAAAGAAAGAAAGGAGTCAAACATGAGCCTGAGGCTGTTGGTATGAAAAACTGGAAAGGTAGAGTTGTCATTTAATGAGACGGTAGACCCACAGGAAGAACATGGTAGGGTGGATGGGGATGTAAAAATTGGAAGATCAGATCTGGAAAATGAGACCTCTCGGGTTTAGGAGTTTACCTGATTTGGGTTAGATCGCCTGCTCTGCAGCTGGTTAGCTATACAATCTCTGACATCAACTCAGCTCTTCTGAGCCTCAGTTTCCTTATCTGTGTCATGAGGATGACAGAACCCAATGTGCAGGATAGAGTTGGGAGGATTCAAAATAGGGACAGTGTCAAGTACATAAAACAAAGTTGTAATAGAAGCTAAAATGAAATAAAACTAAGTATATATAAGTGACTAATAAGTGGTATTTATCCTAATCTCCTTCATGAGATTAGGTGTGAGGTTGCTTAGAGAATTATGAGAACTATTTGCAGAAAACTTTCCAAGATTGGGTTTTAAAGAGATGGATTCTAACTAAACACATAAGAAAGGGGATCTTCATCCAATATCATCCAGTTTCTATGTTCACCATAGCAACTGGTCCTTTACTTTTTAACTCCTTTTCTGGTTTTACTATTGTCAGTATTCTGTGCTCTTTCACAGATGTTTTATTGTTTTCTCATCCCTTAAGCCAGAAAGCAAAAGCATCAACAAGTTTGGTGGAGACTTACGTACAAACTGGCAGATACTCTGTTGGTTTTATTCTTTTGGAATTTATGTAATGCTTCGATCATCAAGCCATCAAAATACTATTCTGATTTATATGCCTCATGTTGTTCTCCAAAGTTACTAATTCATACTCTGCTTTCTAAACACCTTATTTACTCCTATCAGATTATTATTACAAATGGGGTAGTGTCTGGTATAACTGGGCTGCATTAAAGACCAAAAGACATCTTTGTTCTCAGAACAGACTGACCTGATGTATTTCCCTGGGGGGCAACAGCAGGGTTTCATTCCAGCCAGTCACTCCATCGCCAGCATCAGAGCCTGCCAACTTGCCTACCTTTCCTAGACACAGGTTTCTTCAAATTGCCCTTCACTCTGTCTTTTCTTCAGTCGTCCTTCCTGCTTGTTGATGTGACACGCTTCAGCCCACTTAGAGGTAGGGCTTTTATATACACTCGTCTCCCATTCTTGTCACAAAGCTGGTCCACAGACAGCAATAAGGATTGCTTCACTTCCGGTGCACTCTGTCTCCTCAAAACAGGTTATTTGTTGTTACACTTGGCACCTGGGTCAGGTCCCATTAAAATACATTTTAAAGCCTATTTTGATAACTCAGTGTTCCGAGTTTCACACTTACTGAGTTGTTTGAAAGTACCACATCTTTGTGTATCTTCTTGGAAAGTCCCCCTCTTAAATTCCCAGCACCATTTATCACCATGGCCACACTGATTCCACTGCTGACTCCACTTTTGGAGGATGTTCAGTATTCCTGAAGAAACCCTGAATTGCCATGTCATCATATTTTTTGCTACTGCCTTCCTAAAATATCTCAATTCCTCACCCATGTGAAATTTTACTCATTTTCCGAGATTCAGTTCTAATATCGCTTCTTCCTTGAAGTCACTTCATTCTACACTGACTCATCCCTACTGCACTCATCACGGGAAATCTTATAACAGAGTACTTGTGTGCATGTCCTCAATTGACCATAAGCCCCTGTGGGGCAGGCACAATAAATGGCTTATATTTTTCTTCCCAAAATTCCTTGAATGTAATAAATGGTCTGCAAGTGTCTGTTGAAATAATACACTTCTTTTCTTAATATTGTCATTTTTTTATCTGCTATGTCTTCATTGTCAGTGTTGTTCTAGCATAACTGACAGTCCAAGTCAGTTTTATGCTGCTGAATGCAGTTTTATTAATTCAACAGACTGGAGTTTTTATACGACTTTTAATGAATTTGGACTTAGGAGTGTATGGATTAATGTGTAATTCCTTTCACAGAGGAGCTTATAATATAGAAGGAAAAACTGGCAAGTAAATAATATATGATGTGACATGTGCTGACAACTGATAAGTAAATAATTAAAATATTATGCATCATGTATATTAGGATGGTAGTGATAGTTTTCAGAGTGGTATTTAAGCGCCTAAAGAGTTTCAGAGGAAGATGGCCTTGGGTGTTGTTATGTGGGGTTTGGCCAACTGAGCAGTAAAATAAATATTTTAAGCACCTAAAAGAGTGCTTTGCATACGCAAGGCACTCAGTCAACGTTGTTTGTTGAATTAATTATTTGGTAGCAGCTAGAATGGAAGTTTAAAGGATAGCACCCAGGCTTGGGTACTAGGAAGGCACCATAAATGCACTATGATGTTGATACGATTTTCCTGCCTCACTGTAGACCACAGCTTTCAGTCACTTGTATCCTCGTTGGAGGACTCCCTGGGTCTCACATAAATAAGGTGATGAAAAGAATGAGACCAAGTAATTTCCCAGATTATTAAGATGGCTTCCTAACAGTAGTTTCAAGAATCTTCCTTAAAAAACATAGCTACCTTTAAGAATGGACCTATAGCATTAATTTAAGAAGGAAACAAAACCATTACAAATTTCATTTTTAATTAGAACACTTCTTCAAATGATTGTCAAATTTCAGGTTGGTATCAGATGCTATAATTTTAATTATAATGAAATAAAAACTTTTCATTCATCAGTTAGTGATTTACTTGTTAATTGAACAAACATCTATTGAAAGCCTATTAGGTGATGATTTCTTTCCTAGGATCCAGAGATACAAAGACAAATAAGATGATTCTTACCTCCAACTGGTTTATTTCAGCTAAGAAATAAATAATTAGAACAATTCAGTAAATCACAGGAAAGGTTAAGTTTGAGGTGTATATTGGTTTTTAAAGAGAACAGAGAAAAGGATCTAAATCAGACTGGGAAGCAAAGGAGGCTTCTTGAAAGAATGGTGTGTTGAAACTGATTTTGAAAGGCAAAGGCTAACATGCATACTATAAGAGAGTAGAAGCATTTGACCAAATGCATGTAGATTCACATTATAACAGATTTTCTTCTTCTTTCTTTCTTTCTTAAATTTATGCTCTTTCTGGTCTTAGTGATAACCAGGAGGTACCACCTTTGTAGAGGGCTTATCTCCACTGCCTTTGAAGAAGCATAATTCTAACGTGAAGTACCTTTTACGGTCTTACATGATCAAAAGAGAAGTCTGCTGAGATGGATTAGTAGAGAGCAGTGGTTTTAAAGGTCACGAGTCCCAGGTTAAACCATCTTGTCTTGTCACAAAGGTGTCATGAAAATAAATGAGTGTTACTTCTATTTCCAAAAAAATGTATGCTTTTACCAGGGTTTGCATGAATATACTGATTAAAGTTTTAGCCTTAAAATTTACAAAGTTCTTATATAAATATCATAAGAGCTTTTATTCTCTGATAAAGATGAGATAGAGCAACTGAATTTATTGAGCCACAGAACCATCGTTTCTTTTGTTTAAATTCACCAAGTGACCTAACACTTAACAGAATACAGGGTAGGACCAACACAGTACCTTGAGATGGATGCCAACAATTTCTCACTGAGAAATTGAACAACAGTGGTACACTGTAGTGCTATTTCTTTTCAAGATGATCAGTGTAGCATGCCTTTAACCTTTATTGTCTTTAAGATGTTTCCTTAAATTTTGGGTGCTTTAAAAATTAGCATTTTGTCTTCATACAATCCAAGGATGCAAAGATTGTTATGTACTAACTATGGCTAAAAGCTTCCTGTTGTTTTAGTTTTCTGTCGCCTTCAGATAATTCGAACAATTTTCCATATACCTAAAACTTTCCCTTCAAATATTCTATCCTTCCCTGTCTTTACAGACTATTTTAATCTGGGATGATTATGAAAATGTATTCCTTTAATGGGTCTTTATACTATGATGCCATTAGGCATTACTGAGATGTGCATATCTTCTTCTACATTTGATGACCTTTGAGTTCTTTTATCTGATTTTCATATTGCGTCTTTTTCTTTGCTATCTGACAGTTTGCTCTCAATTCTGTAATTGCTATCGTCGTCTCCCCCTCAGTGCTCCCTTTTATGAAATGCTGTTTCAAGTGAAACTTGTTTAAGCAGATATTAATTGAGGATATACTATGTATTAGTCACTCTACTAAGTGCGAGGAGTTAAATGATAAACAAAATATGGTCTCAGCCTTTAAAGAACTATCAAGCAAAAAAGAAATAGAGGTATAAAAAAATGATTACAGAGGCGCCTGGGTGGCTCAGTGGGTTAAAGCCTCTGCCTTCGGCTCAGGTCATGGTCCCAGGGTCCTGGGAATGAGCCCCGCATTGGGCTCTCTGCTCAGTGGGGAGCTGGCTTCCTCCTCTCTCTCTGCCTGCCTCTTTGCCTACTTGTGATCTCTCTCTCTCTCTGTCAAATAAACAAATAAAATCTTAAAAAAAAAAAAAGTGATTACAATTCTGTGTTAATTGTGACGAATAGGATTTTATTCTATGGATAATGTGTTTCACTTTTCCCTGGCTTTGCCCCTGTGGTATGGCCTGAGGTAGGATTGACGGGCTCAGTATCAGTGGACCAGGGCAGAATTCAAAACAGAGCTGTTTGTAATGCATCTTTCATGAAGAAAAATATATGTTATAAAATGCAAACACATTTGTGAAAATTTTGTCTAAAATAAGAAGAAATTACTCTTAGTAAGACCAAGGACATTATCCTAGTATATGAGCTTTGCATATTTACTTGTGACATCTGTTTTAACCACTTAGGGTCTTATTTTGCTAACTTCCTGTTTCTATAGCAAATGTAAAATGGTTTAAGTGCTTAATGAATTACATCCCCGTGAGTGAAATGTTAATGCATTTACTATGAGAATTTATGTTGTATCATGTCATATTACATTTTGTTATAGTACATCATGTTTTATCACTACTACCTTTGCATTATTAGTTAGTATTTTCTAATAAAAATATTCAAAAATAGTATTAGATAGCCTTTGAATTAATGTAAGGTCATATTTCTAAATACGCTTTCTGGATGAGGTTGTTTGTGCTTATGATGGAATTTTGTTTGTAAACCTTATAATCATGCATGGAAAATATGTCCCTGAGCATTAAATAGTCAACCTACCAAAAATTTCTAGTAGCAAACACATTTATTGTCTTTTCATATTTAACATTCTTAGCACAGTGCATAGTATAGTAAATATTGGTTACTTAGTTTTATTATCATTATCATTAAAAAATAATATGCCACCAGATTTATTTTGGAACTCTACTGAAATTCCTACATTCGGGAAAAAATTTTTAGTGATGCACATGAAATTAATTACACCAATGTCAGTAAAGTAAGAAAATAAACTGTAATATGGTCAGTCATTCAGCTTGCTGAATTTCAATTTAACCTCAAGGTCAGACTTCTGTCTACTTTGCCCATTCCCTTCCGTAATACTCACATAACATACTCCCAAGTACATCTTTTGCTTCATGTAATGATTTTAAAGGGAATAGATAGAGAAGGTACACATCTGTTTCTCTAGGTAATATGTATAGTAGGAAGTCATTCTTTCTCAAAATTTTTATATTTGCACTCCACATTTCTTCCACTGGAATCCTACTTTTCCTGAACCACCTCTTTTACACGTGCACAAAAGAAAATCATATATAAAGTCTGAAGATGCTTTGGGACTGGAACTTTTTCAAAACACTAGTTACTAATTGGCTATAGTGACTATTTTCAAATCCCATTGATATACCTTGAAACATCTACTTTCTAGAAGTATAACTTTTTGATGAACTCCCCAGGATAAATTAGTGGCAAAATGTGACCTTAGTGATTAGAGTCATACAGAGTTTTTGCATATAAACCAGGAAATTTTGCCCAAAGTAATGATTTTTCACTTTTACAACAATTATCATTAAGTCATTCTTCCCCTGAGCGAGTTACAGTTCTGGAACAATTATTTTTTGGAGCCAATGATGCTATGGTTTTGTACTTCTCAGCATTGATATCTGATTATTTCAGGAGACCATTTCTATGAACCCTGAAACTTAAGGTGATACTAAGCTGAATTTAAGGAAACTAAAATCTTATAATAAATTCATGTCTTTTAGCTTGCTGTTTCCTGTACAATAACAGAAACCCAAGAGAGACTAGCAAAAGTTATATGGCCTCTAACATACTGATGAAGAGAATAGCAACTATTAGTAGTGGCCAAGCCATAACCAAACCTTACTTGCCCCTCACAAAAAATCCTGACCCTATAAAACCTAGCTGTATGATTTATCAAAACAAAACTTTGAATGTCCAGATGTTGAATTTGTGTAATAAGTGGGCTACATAGATACATACTTTCACACAATATTCAGAAGAGTTCTAGGAATGTATCAGTGTCTGCCCACCTTTCCCACAAGGAAAGGTATGGTGTATTACTCAGGATTTTCCAGGGAAACAGAACTAATTGTGTGTGTGTGTGTGTGTGTGTGTGTGTGTGTGTGGAAAGGTGGCGGGGGGGAGAAAAATGAGGTATTAGCCCTCACAATTATGGAAGCTGAAAAGTCCCAGTATCTGCCATTTCAAGCTGGAGATCCAGGAAAGCCAGTGTAAAACTCAGTCCAAGTTCAAAGGCCTGAGAACTAGGGAAGACATAAATTCCAGTCTAACACCAGGCAAAGATGAGAGGCCCCTGCTCAAGCAATGAGGCAGGAAACAAGGCAAATTCCTTTCATTTGCTTTTTTGTTCTATTCAGACCTCCAGTGCATTGGATGGTGCCTACCCACATTGGAGACAGCAGTCTACTTTACTAGAGTCCACTGATTCAAAGGCTAATATCATCCAGAAATACACAGAGACACTGAGAAATGATGCTTAATCTGACTCTGTGGCCAGTCAAGTTGACAGATAAAATTAATCACTACAAATGGCTACACCAAGTTCTAGGCAATTCATCCCCATGTTTCTACTAAAAACAAGTCTATTCGTATTTATTTTAGATGTACTTATTTTCCAAATAGGTTTCATTTTAAATGATACTAATATCATTTGAAAATCACTGAGTCCATCCAATGCCACCATGTTTTAGAACAAACAATATGAAAAAAATAGCTATGAATCAAAACCTTTCAGGCAGATCAAACTTTGATGAAAGCAGTCCCATGTATATTTAATTTATAATCAAATATCCTGTGAGAGTATGTATGAATTTACAAGTGCTAAGATCTGAGAGGAGTCAATAAGATAGGAAAAGAAGGTAGTTTTGTTTTGGTTTTGTGTCTGGTTTTGTTCTAGAAACTTATAGAGGGAATCAAAGTGTCTAAGGAAAATACACCCCAAATCTGAAACTATACTTCGGTGTAATTTAACAGGGAAGATGCTGAGACTTCGGCAAGAGGGCATAATAGAACTGGGTCCAGAGTGCCCCTCTGTGTTTCATTGAGGCAAGGCAGAAAACACTGAGTAGAACGATTTTCTAAAACTCTGTATGTGGGTCACCTGGGAGGAGTTCAGTCGGTTAAGCATTTGCCCTTGGCTCAGGTCATGATCCTCGTGTCCTGGGATCAAGTCCCACATTGGGCTCCCTGCTTGGAAGGGAGCCTGCTTTTCCCTCTTCTCCCCACTTGTGCTCTCTCTGTCTCACTATCTCTGTTGCTATCTTTCTTTCAAATAAATAAATAAAATCTTTAAAAATAATAATAAATAAATAAATAAATAAATAAAACCCTGTATATTGAAGAGAAAGGTCTGGGTCCAAACTTTAGACTTAGACAGTTTGGTGTATATGGAAGGATTTTTCCTTAATTCTGACAGCCTAGGAAAGTTAAATGTGTTGTCCAAAAGACATTTACCCCCATGTGAAACATTCAGAAATTTTAAGACATGAGCTCTGCATCAACTGTATGGTATTGAACCCATTGCAAACTTGGCCAGCATCTGCCTGGGACAGTACAGTGAAAAGAATCCTACACTGATTTGCTTCAATAAACTGTTGAGAGACCATTAGCAGAGCTTTGATGATTAAAATCAACCTACATTAATTTTCTAAACTTTATTCAGTTAAAAAAATAAGTTATTACCTGATGCTATAACTCATAATAAACACCATTTTCCAAAGAAAGAAAGAAAGACAGACCTACACTAAGAATACCTGGGTGTGCGTTCAGCCACTGCTTTTGACTGGGTGTGGGGTCTTGATACATCATTTAATCTCTCTGAGACTCGGTTTCCCCAACTGTAAAATTATAGTAATAATTTGGTTCTATCTCACAGAGATGTTTGGCAAAGTTCAATGAGATTAGGAACACGAAAGCTAACTGTGAATACAAAGCACTATGTACATTAGCTCTTATTTACATTAGCTCTTATTAAGATTATCAGAGCAGTACCATCCTTAAATGTAAGCAAGAGAGACCCCTGCCCCGAGCTCTGCTCTTTCAAGTTCCCCTCCTGGCCTTCTTTGTGCTCCTTCCTTTCTAACCCACTGGGGAGTTTTCAGAGTCCAACAGTCATGTCCACCATGAACCAGAGCACCATATTCCAAGGTCCTGTCTTCTGGGCCTGGAGGCCACTTATCCACACTTCATTCTCCATACCACTGGTGCAACTACCTAGGCCCAAGGGGAGCTAAGAGAAAGCTGTCTCTGAGGGTATGGATGGAGTGTGAATGTGCACCCAGCATGTCACATGCATATTGGCAAAGGCCCTCAAAGTGCAGGAAAAAGTTGGAAGTGAAAAAGAAAGAGAGTCATGCAGCCACGATTGAAGATCATATTTTATTTTATAATTTGATAGCTTGACTTATACCTTCAAATATTTAGAAATGCAATACACCAGCCTTCATTTCTACTTTTGCCTGAGGCTACACAAATATTAACTGTTACACGGTTGCCATCATGAATCATTCTGTGGATTTGCAACTTATTCCCACAAATATTTTTTTTTCTAATTTTAGGACTAATAATTGTTGTTAAATATTTTACCCTGGAGAAGAAAATAGCCTACTGTGTACTGCAATCTTTTTTGAGTTCCTTACTCTGGACAAAATCCCACCATTTCTCCATTATTATGCCCCCACTGCACTCCTGTGTTCACTGCAGCTGCCTCACCGGTTCCTACATATTCTCTGTTTCAGCCCAGGACAGTGTAGCCTGATGGGCACAATCCCCTTCTCACATGAGCTCCAAGCATAAGAAACTATAATCCTTTTTTTCTTTGATAGCCAAAAGTAAACCCTTTATAAAATGTTACATGTCGAATGCAAAAGGATGATAAGGAGATTACATAGTTGAAGCTTCACAGTGGGAATTGTCTCTGTATGGAATCTCTGTAACAATTTTGTATAATACCATAAATAGTATAGGATACTATATATCGGCAGAAGAACTGGTCAAAATTACTTTCAGCTTTTTTTTAAGATTTTATTTATTTATTTATTTGAGAGAGAAAGCAAGAATGTGTGGGAGGCAGAGGGAGAGGGAAAAGCAGGCTCCCTGAGATGTGGGGGCTCCATGACAGGACCCTGAGGTCCTGACAGGAGCCGAAGGCAGATGCTTTTAACCAACTGAGCCACCCCGGCACCCCTACTTTCAGCTTGGATGACAAATGTGAGGAGACTGAAGTGTACTACACACCAGCATTTGCGCCATTGGTGTCTGGGCAAACAGCAGCAACACCCTCTACCTGTATTCACCATCCAGACTATAACATGAGATAGTCAACAGAGCAGGATGTCTGTTCGGCAGTTTCCTTCTTTAAAGTTGGGACTATCATTTTTATTCTTCAGTACTTCCCTACATCAGGAAGTCCTGTATGTACTACAAGCACCCAAGGAAAGCAGAAAATCTACTATAAATATTTTATGTTTGGCAAAAATATTTTAGTTATCTATTATTTAAGTTAACTTAAAGGATTATGTCAAAACCTTAAATACCTCCCCATCTCCCTGCAAAAACATCACCATAACTGCTGTATCCTGTATTTGCACAGAGCCCTTTTGTTCCAAGATTTTGCTTTCACACCCTTTTTCTCATTTTTTGCACCATGATAGCCCTATGTTGAGGAACTCTGAACATAAATATCTCAGTCACCTTACTGTTTTCACTAAACATCTTCTATTTTCTTTTTATCCATTATTCTTTGACAGCTGAGCCATTCCAAATAATTCTTTTCTTTTCTTTTTATAAATTTACATTTTTTATGTGTAAAATATATCTCTCTATTTAGAGAGAGCGCATGCACACACACATATAAAAGCCAAGTTGGTAGAAGAGCAGAGGGAGAGGAAGAGAATCCCAAGCAGACTCCCACTGAGTGCAGAGCTTAACAGGGGGCTCCATCTCAAGACCCTGAGATCATGACCTGAGCTGAAATGAAGAGTGGGTTATGTAACCAACTGAGCCACCCAGGTGCCCCGCCCCAAATAATTCTGATGAATATAAACAGATATTTTTGTGTCCAAATCCCAAAGCTGTCCTTTAAGTAAGGCCAAGCCATATATGAAACAAGCCACAGACATTCGACTCAAAATAGCCTTGGATACGCAATAATCTCTGGCGGGTTGCAAACTCAAATGCCTTCAAAGAGTAGCTGTTAAAATTTATGAAGTACACCATAAAATCCTAGGCTCTTCCTAGGCTCTTTTTATGTGGTCAGACTCCACATTTGCCTAGTTACACTGCTTTTTAAAATTCTGTAAGTAATACACACCCCTCCGAGCACCAACTAGTAACCCTAGTAACCCTATCCCCCCAGCTGTCCTTGTTCCTGCTTTTCTTCTACACCTTCTTCTTCAACCCTGCATTTGTTTTCAAACTCTTGGCTTTTGACTTTATCTTCCATTTGGATGCCAGAATTCCTCCTTAGAGTCATGGAATATTTGGCTTCTATAGCTTTGACACTTTCACTCTACCTTTCCAATGGAGTTTGCAGGTGTCCTCTAGCTATGTTCCTGCTTTTGCTCCTAGCTGTTGCCCTCTGAAGTACAGAGTCAAAATTAATTTTATCTGTCTTAGCTGTAGACACCTACCATGGGTCTGCCCTTTGCTCTGATCCCTGTCCTCCACCCACACTTACAAGAGAGAGAGATTATTACAAACCTAATTAAAATATATCACTAATTTAAGTGTTCAAGTGTATTTTCAATTACTCATATTTAAATGCCAGGCCATGTTTGAATTATGTATTTTAATGTACAGCAGTGAGATACAATGGTCTACAGTCTCCAAAATTGAGCCCTTTTTAAAATTTTTATTTATTTATTTGACAGAGAGAGAGACAGTGAGAAAAGGAGTACAAGCAGGTAGAATGGGAGAGGGAGAAGCAGGCTTCCCATTGAGCAGGGAGCCCAGTGCATGGTTTGATCTCAGGACGCTGAGATCATGTCTGAGCTGAAGGGAGATGCTTAATGACTTAGCCACCTAGGCACCCCAGATCCTTTTCCTTTAAAAGAGAAAAAAAAAATCCTGGGCACAAAATTTGCTCTATTTCAGACTTCAAACCCTTCTGTAATCAGTGATCGGTGTGAATGTGTAAGAACTCATTAACATTTCATTCCCTGTTTCGAGTTGAATTTAAACTCTCCCATCACGGATTATAAACAGAGTGATCACATTTGACCTTTCAGGGTATAAAAATGAGGGTTTTTTTTTTTTTTTCAAATTCCTTTAAATATTATGAGGCACAATAGGTCACCTTACTATTATCTTTTCTTATATAAGAAATTTAGTTCACTTCAAGAAAAAAGTTCAAATGATGTCTTGATAATCTTTAAAGAAAGATTATAATCCCATTAGGGATCTAAAAACTGAATTTGCAATTTTTAAAAAATATTTAGCTATATACCATATCTCCTACATAATTAGAGCTTTTTTATGCTGAAAATTTCTCAAGCAACATTGAGGATAGATAGTTGGTTGGATGGAGGGATGGATCCATAGATTTGTCTCAGTTTGTCAGTATATTTATTATTTCACATGGGACTTATCTATTACCTTATTATGAATGATAACAAGGGGCCTTATATACATGAAATATAAGTAATAAAGTCAAAGTGATTTTTTTAAAGATTTTATTTATTTATTTGAGAGAGAGAGAGCATGGGCAGAGGGAGAGAGAAAGAGAGAAGCAGACTCCCTGCTGAATAAGGAGCCCAATGTGGAACTCGATCCCAGGACCCTAGGATCATGACCTGAGCTGAAGGCAGATGCTTAACTGACTGAGCCACCCAAGAGCCCCGTCAAAGAGATTTTTGACTAGTTTTTCAACTTTTTTAAGCATCTCAAATAACGTGGACCTATTGCATGTGGTGTGTGTGTGCGCACATGCGTGTGTGTGTGTGAGTGTATGTGTGTGAGTATTTTCCTCCTACAGACCAAGGGCAATAAATTGCTTAGAGAAGGAAATGAAGTCTAGAGTAACTTGGAAAAGACCTTCACTTAAATAACTAAAATTATATCACATTATCTAATAGTCTTTTAACGGACAGCCTGTCACCTGATAATCACTTAAGCATAATAATAATTTGTGACTAGCAGTTATTAAGAGTATCTTATACCATAAAAGTAAATTTTCCATAAGAATTTTAATCAGGAAAAGTATTTGGCTTTTGAAGTCATACTGATAGGTGAGATTTATTGAGCACTTACTATGTATTAGATAGTCTTCTAAGTGCTTCTTCTGTAGGAATTTAATTTGCACAGCCACCCTCTGAAATAAGTATTATTACTACCTCTCTTCTCATGGATAAGGATAGCAATAGTACTTGTCTCAGAGGATGGCTCAGTGGAGCCACAGCTCAAACATCTAACTACTCTGCTCTGCCATTTCTCAGGAGTCATGAAAGAATTCATTTTGACTACTTTTCACTGTTGGGGGGGCAGTTGGGGGGGCACCTCTCCAACTTCATATAAAGCATTACTCACTCAGCTTCTAAGTATTATACACTTGTTCGTGTATTACATATCATTTTTTCAAGGTTAAATTGCAAAGTAAAAACAGTATTGTACAAGCAATAATAAAGGCTTATACTTTCCACCCCAAAGCATTTCCTGACCAGAGGTTGAAATATTTTGCACGCATCACTGAAAAATAGCTCCCTTCAACTGAATAATGCTAATGTTTATTAGCACTTAATAGCCTAAGACAGGACAGTATTTTGAAATTCAAGAGTAATTTGAAGTAGGTAGATTGCGAATACACCACAGAAGAGTCACCGTATTTCAAAATAAATTGTTCAGCACCCTGCACACCACGGTTCATCAGTATTGATTGCCACTAATGCTAGAGCAATTCAACAGACCAATGGAACTTTTATTCTTATGCATGAAGATGGTTCTTAAAAACCTGTGACTTTGGACAAATCAATTAACTCTCTATGTTCACCAATCACCTAATGCCAAGAAGTGTGTTGAGTAAATTCATGTTTGTAAAAGTATAAAATTCTTAAGTGTGTGCTAAAATGGAAATGTGAAAGCTTATTAACATCAAGAACCAAATGACAACAACAGAAAATCCTATCCTTAATAGAACTTACATTTCAGTGAGGAGAGGAAACAAAGAAATTTTGAATGGCACAAATAAGTAAATTATATAAAACATTAGAAGATAAAATGCTGTGTAAAGGAGGAGTAAAAAGTAGGGTGATAGGGAGTAGGGGAGGTAGTTTGCAATTTTAAAAATGGTAGTCAGGGAA
Organism: Martes martes; assembly: GCF_963455335.1. NCBI lineage: Eukaryota > Metazoa > Chordata > Mammalia > Carnivora > Mustelidae > Martes > Martes martes. The sequence goes on from NC_137889.1 coordinate 95,153,501, forward strand.
GGTCTTCTTGATATGACGGCATGTGAATGAAGACAAAGGAAATGAAGGGGTGAGCCTTGCAGATATCTGGCGGAAGCCCCAGAGGACTCACCCAGTGAGGTGGGAGTATACCAGTGTGCCGAAGAAATGGCAAAGCGGCCAGCACAGCTGGAATGGAGAGGGCAAAGGAGAAAAGGAGAGGAAAAGGTCAGAGAAGCAATCACGGGCCAGAGAATTTGAGGCTTTGTAGGCCCCTGGAAGAACACTGAATGTTATGCTGAATGAAATGAGGAGCCATCGCAAGGTTTTTCTCCCCTGTCTGTAAAGCCACAGGGTAGATCCCTAAGCCGGATGGAATAGTACTTCACTCTGTGGTGGAATAGCAGTAAGAGTTGTGTTGAGTTTCCTTTACCCAGTCGTGTATCTCCAGCCTGATCTCTGGGCTACTAGCTCCAGTGACACTGTTCTATTACCTGTTCCTCTAAGCACATGATGCTGTCTCAGATGCTTCCACATCTGAACTATTGCTGTCCATCTGCCCGAACTGCTCTCTCAACAGTGCCTCGTACATATGGAAACTTTCTTCTGCTTCTTCCTGTATGTCTCCCACTGCTACTTTGATGTTTCCTGGAATTAATCAATAATTCTATACCCCTGGCACCACAAGAAGCATTACAAATATGTTATCTCATTCAGTCTTTATAATAACCTTGAAAGGTAGATTATTTTATCCTAATTTTGCAACATAATTTAATACATTGACTCAGTAATTCAACATCTTGGCACCTTGTAGAAAATGCACAATGCTTTGTCCTTCAATAATGGGGGAGGTAGTGTGTTAGTTTACTGGAGCTGCCATACAAAGTACCACATACAAAGCCACACAGGGTGGCTTAAGCAACAGAAATTTATTTTCTTACAGCTTGGGAAGTTAAAAGTTCAAGATCAAGGTGTTGATAGGGTTGGTGTCTTCTAATGCCCCTCTCCTTGGCTTGTAGATAATGGTCTTCTCCCTGAGTCTTCATCTGGTTTTTCCCTCTGTGACATATGTCCTAACTCCATCTTCTTATAAGAATATCAGTCATATTAGATTAGGTCCCATCCTAATGACTTCATTTTAACTTAATCACCTCTTTAAAGATCCTACTTCCAAGTACAGTCACAATCTATGATATTGGGGGTTGGGACTTCAACATATGAACTTGTTATACTATAGAGTAGGTATAAGAAACATGATCACTTATTCTTGCTGTAAGACCATGACTTAGTGATTTAACCGCAGTTTTCTCATCTGTATGATAGATAGAATAATGTTATTGTGCTGATTAAACATGATCTTTCCATTCTTTATTCTTTCATTTAACAAATGCTTGTTGGGTGACTACTCTCTTCCACCTGTTGAGTTAGATACATAGATACAAATATCAGGACCTGCTTTAACGTGCCTCTGGGAAAGAATCCAATCGCACCATAATACCTGCCATATAATAAGCACTTAATAAATAGTTTGGGGATAAATGCATGATAAACAAATAAGTTTGTATAACAAAGGTAATTGTTCAATTGTCCCAAGACTTCCCCGAACTTGAGAAAAGTTTTCAAGTGATTCTTCACCCATCTGTAAACTGATCATGAAAATATGAATCAGACTCATTAATTTAGCATTTCTTCCTTGTCCCCCCACACAAGAAATTCAAAATAAAGTTATCTCATATAAATGTAATCTTAAAAACAAAACACATGGATTTCTTTTCAAAGATTAAAATTCAGAATTTCTGATTCTGGATGAAGAAATAAAAGTAACTGTTTCTTGACTATCTGGACATGACATGAACTCTCCCTCCCCCTTTTCTAAATTAGCATATTTTTAAAAATCTAACTAAACATTGTATTTCACCATTGCAAATATGAAAAACATGAAAAACACCAGAACGACAAAATTAACTACCCAATAACCTCAAAAATAATTGATAATACTTGAATTTATTTCATTCTGGAATGTGTATGCATGTATGTGTATACATAACTGTAATTCTACATATAACTTTATATCTTGCTATTCTTTTTTTTTTATTTATTTTAATAAACATAAAGTATTTTTATCCCCAGGGGTACAGGTCTGTGAATTGCCAGGTTTACACATTTCACAGCACTCATCATAGAACATACCCTCCCCAATGTCCATTTCCCCACCACCGTCTCCCGTCGCCCCTCCCCCCAGCAACCCTCAGTCTGTTTTTTGAGATTGAGTCTTTTATGGTTTGTCTCCCTCCCAATCCCATCTTTTCATTTTTTCTTTTCCTACCTCCCCCCAACCCCCCCGCCTTGCATCTCCACTTCCTCATATCAAAGAGATCATATGATAGTTGTCTTTCTCCAAATGACTTATTTTGCTAAGCATGATACCCTCTAGTTCCATCCACGTCCTCGCAAATGGCAAGATTTCATGTCTTTTGATGGCTGCATAGTATTCCATTGTGTATATATACCACATCTTCTTTATCCATTCATCTGCTGATGGACATCTAGGCTCTTTCCACAGTTTGGCTATTGTGGACATTGCTGCTATAAACATTCGGGTGCACGTGCCCCTTCGGAGCACCACGTTTGTATCTTTAGGATATATACCCAGGAGTGCAATTGCTGGGTCATAGGGTAGCTCTATTTTCAGTTTTTTGAGGGACCTCCACACTGTTTTCCAGAGTGGTTGCACCAGCTTGCATTCCCACCAGCAGTGTAGGAGGGTTCCCCTCTCTCCGCATCCTCGCCAGCATCTGTCATTTCTTGACTTGTTCATTTTAGCCATTCTGACTGGTGTGAGGTGGTATCTCATTGTGGTTTTGATTTGTATTTCCCTGATGCCGAGGGATGTGGAGCATTTTTTCATGTGTCTGTTGGCCATCTGGATGTCTTCTTTGCAGAAATATCTGTTCATGTCCTCTGCCCATTTCTTGACTGGATTATTTGTTCTTTGGGTATTGAGTTTGATAAGCTCTTTATAGATTTTGGATACTAGCCCTTTATCTGATATGTCGTTTGCAAATATCTTTTCCCATTCTGTCAGTTGTCTTTTGGTTTTGTTAACTGTTTCCTTTGCTGTGCAAAAGCTTTTGATCTTGATGAAATCCCAATAGTTCATTGTTGCCCTTGCTTCTGTTGCCTTTGGCGATGTTCCTAGGAAGAAGTTGCTGCGGTTGAGGTCAAAGAGGTTGCTTCCTGCGTTCTCCTCAAGGATTTTGATGGATTCCTTTCTCACATTGAGGTCCTTCATCCATTTTGAGTCTATTTTCGTGTGTGGTGTAAGGAAATAGTCCAATTTCATTTTTCTGCATGTGGCTGTCCAATTTTCCCAGCACCATTTGTTGAAGAGGCTGTCTTTTTTCCATTGGATATTCTTTCCTGCTTTGTCGAGGATTAGTTGACCATAGAGTTGAGGGTCTATTTCTGGGCTCTCTATTCTGTTCCATTGGTCTATATGTCTGTTTTTGTGCCAGTACCATACTGTCTTGAGGATGACAGCTTTGTAATAGAGCTTGAAGTCTGGAATCGTGATGCCACCGACTGGCTTTCTTTTTCAATATTCCTTTGGCTATTCGAGGTCTTTTCTGGTTCCATATAAATTTTAGGATTATTTGTTCTATTTCTTTAAAAAAAAAAAAGGGATGGGATTTTGATAGGGATTGCATTAAATGTGTAGATTGCTTTAGGTAGAATAGACATTTTCACAATATTTGTTCTTCCAATCCATGAGCATGGAATATTTTTCCATTTCTTCGTGTCTTCCTCAATTTCTTTCATGAGTACTTTATAGTTTTCTGAGTATAGATTCTTTGCCTCTTTGGTTAGATTTATTCCTAGGTATCTTATGGTTTTGGGTGCAATTGTAAATGGGACTGATTCCTCAATTTCTCTTTCTTCTGTCTTGTTGTTAGTGTAAAGAAATGCGACTGATTTCTGTGCATGGACTTTATATCCTGACACTTTACTGAATTCCTGTATAAGTTCTAGCAGTTTTGGAGTGGAGGCTTTTGGGTTTTCCACATATAGTATCGTATCATCTGCAAAGAGTGATAGTTTGACTTCTTCTTTGCCAATTTGGATGCCTTTAATTTCTTTTTGTTGTCTGATTGCTGAGGCTAGGACTTCTAGTACTATGTTGAACAGCAGTGGTGATAACGGACATCCCTGCTGTGTTCCTGACCTTAGCGGAAAAGCTTTCAGTTTTTCTCCATTGAGAATGATATTTGCGGTGGGTTTTTCATAGATGGCTTTGATAATATTGAGGTATGTGCCTTCTATCCCTACACTTTGAAGAGTTTTAATCAGGAAGGGATGCTGCACTTTGTCAAATGCTTTTTCAGCATCTATTGAGAGTATCATATGGTTCTTACTCTTTCTTTTATTAATGTATTGTATCACATTGATGGATTTGCAGATGTTGAACCAACCTTGCAGCCCTGGAATAAATCCCAATTGGTCGTGGTGAATAATCCTTTTAATGTACTGTTGGATCCTATTGGCCAGTATTTTGGTGAGAATTTTCGCATCTGTGTTCATCAAAGATATTGGTCTGTAATTCTCTTTTTTGGTGGGATCCTTGTCTGGTATTGGGATCAAGGTGATGCTGGCCTCATAGAATGAGTTTGGAAGTTTTCCTTCCATTTCTATTTTTTGGAACAGTTTCAGGAGAATAGGAATTAATTCTTCTTTAAATGTTTGGTAGAATTCCCCTGGGAAGCCGTCTGGTCCTGGACTTTTGTTTGTTTGGAGATTTTTGATGACTGTTTCAATCTCCTTACTGGTTATAGGTCTGTTCAGGTTATTTATTTCTTCCTGGTTCAGTTGTGGTAGTTTATATGTCTCTAGAAATGTATCCATTTCTTCCAGATTGTCAAATTTGTTCGCGTAGAGTTGCTTGTAGTATGTTCTTATAATTGTTTGTATTTCTTTGGTGTTGGTTGTGATCTCTACTCTTTCATTCATGATTTTATTTATTTGGGTCCTTTCTCTTTTCTTTTGGATATGTCTGGCCAGGGGTTTGTCAATCTTATTAATTCTTTCAAAGAACCAGCTCCTAGTTTTGTTGATTTGTTCTATTGTTTTTTTAGTTTCTATTTCATTGATTTCTGCTCTGATCTTTATGATTTCTCTTCTCCTGCTGGGTTTAGGCTTTCTTTGTTGTTCTCTCTCCAGCTCCTTTAGGTGTAGGGTTAGGTTGTGTATTTGAGACCTTTCTTGTTTCTTGAGGAAGGCTTGCACCACTATATATTTTCCTCTCAGGACTGCCTTTGTTGTGTCCCACAGATTTTGAACCGTTGTGTTTTCATTATCATTTGTTTCCATGAATTTTTTCAATTCTTCTTTAATTTCCTGGTTGACCCATTCATTTTTTAGAAGGATGCTGTTTAGTCTCCATGTATTTGTGTTCTTTCCAAATTTCCTCTTGTGATTGAGTTCTAGCTTCAGAGCATTGTGGCCTGAAAATATGCAGGGAATGATCTCAATCTTTTGGTACCGATTGAGACCTGATTTATGACCCATGATGTGGTCTATTCTGGAGAATGTTCCATGTGCACTAGAGAAGAATGTATATTCTGTTGCTTTGGGATGGAATGTTCTGAATATATCTGTGATGTCCATCTGGTCCTGTGTGTCATTTAAGGCCTTTATTTCCTTGTTGATCTTTTGCTTAGATGATCTGTCCATTTCAGTGAGGGGAGTGTTAAAGTCCCCTGCTATTATTGTATTACTGTCGATGTATTTCTTTGATTTTGTTATTAATTGGTTTATATAGTTGGCTGCTCCCATGTTAGGGGCATAGATATTTAAGATTGTTAGGTCTTCTTGTTGGACAGACCCTTTGAGTATGATATAGTGTCCTTCCTCATCTCTTATTATAGTCTTTGGCTTAAAATCTAATTGATCTGATATAAGGATTGCCACCCCAGCTTTCTTCTGATGTCCACTAGCATGGTACATTGTTTTCCACCCCCTCACTTTAAATCTGGAGGTGTCTTCGCGTCTAAAATGAGTTTCTTGTAGGCAGCATATTGATGGGTTTTGTTTTTTTATCCATTCTGATACCCTGTGTCTTTTGATTGGGGCATTTAGCCCATTAACATTCAGGGTAAGGTAACATTCAGGGTAATATGAATTTAGTGCCATTGTATTGCCTGTAAGGTGACTGTTACTGTATATTGTCTCTGTTTCTTTCTGACCTACTACTTTTAGGGTCTCTCTTTGCTTAGAGGACCCCTTTCAATATTTCCTGTAGAGCTGGTTTGGTGTTTGCAAATTCTTTCAGCTTTTGTTTGTCCTGGAAGCTCTTTATCTCTCCCTCTATTTTCAATGATAGCCTAGCCGGATATAGTATTCTTGGCTGCATGTTTTTCTCGTTTAGTGCTCTGAATATATCATGCCAGTTCTCTCTGGCCTGCCAGGTCTCTGTGGATAGGTCTGCTGCCAATCTAATGTTTTTACCCTTGTATGATACAGACTTCTTTTCCCGGGCTGCTTTCAGGATTTTAATTTTACTATCAGGTGACGAGGTGTGGACCTATTTTTATTGATTTTGAGGGGCGTTCTTAGCATCTCCTGGATTTTGATGTTTGTTCCCTTTGCCGTATTAGGGAAATTCTCTACAATAATTGTCTCCAATATACCTTCTGCTCCCCTCTCTCTTTCTTCTTCTTCTGGAATCCCAATTATTCTAATGTTGTGTCATCTTATGGTGTCACTTATCTCTCGAATTCTCTCCTCGTGGTCCAGTATTTGTTTGTCTCTCTTTTGCTCAGCTTCTTTATTCTCTGTCATTTGGTCTTCTATGTCACTAATTCTTTCTTCTGCCTCATTTATCCTAGCAGTGAGAGTTTCCATTTTTGATTGCACCTCATTAATAGCTTTTTTGATTTCAACTTGGTTAGATTTTAGTTCTTTTATTTCTCCAGAAAGGGCTTTTATCTCTCCAGAGAGGGTTTCTCTAATATCTTCTATGCCTTTTTCAAGCCCAGCTAGAACCTTGAGAATTGTCATTCTGAACTCTAGATCTGTCATGTTACCAATGTCCGTATTGATTAGGTCTCCAGCCTTCGGTACGGCCTCTTGTTCTTTTTTTTGTGGTGAGTTTTTCCACCTTGTCATTTTGTCCAGGTAGGATTTGCTTTCTCCTGCTGTGGAATTCCGCTGTTCTTGGTGACTGAAGTTGGTTTTGGATGGGTTTCTTGTTGATCTTCTGCGGGAGGGGCCTGTTGTAGTGATTCTCAAGTGTCTTTACCGCAGGCGGAATTGCACCGTCCTTGCCAGGGGCCGGGCTAAGTAATCCGCTCGGGTTTGCTTTCGGGAGCTTTTGTTCCCTGAGCGCTTTCCCTAGAGTTCTGGAGGACGGGAATGAAGATGGCGGCCTCCCAGTCTCTCATCCCTGAGAGCCGAGAGCTTGGGGTTCCGCTCCTCAGTGCACCCTCAGAGAAAAGCGCCCAACCGCCCCGCCTCCCTGGCCTGCGGTCGCGCCTTGAGGAAAGCAGTCAATTGCTGGAACCTGGAGAAAAGCTCCCAGTCGCTTCCGTCTCCATGGCCTCTGGCCACGCTCCGAGCCCACCCAGCCTGCAACCGGCACAAGGTAACCCCTGACTGAGAGCTCAGTCCTCGGCTCTGTCGCTGTAGCCGGCTTCCCCACTCCAATACCTGCGAGCTCCGCGGCCCTCAGACACCCCCGGTCCTTCTGTGACCCCACGGGACCTGGGGTTATGCTGACCCCGCCTGGGTTTCCCCCCGGTTTAGCCTCTGGAGCGATGTCTCCCAGTGGAGCAGACTTTTAAAAGTCCCGATTTTGTGCTCCGTCGCTCCGCCACTTGCCGGGAGCCGGCCCCTCCCCCCGGGGTCTATCTTCCCGTCGCTTTGGATTCACTTCTCCGCAGGTCCTACCTTTCAGAAAGTGATCGATTTTCTGTTTCTAGAATTGTTGCTCTTCTTCTCTTTGATTTCCCGTTGGATTTGTAGGTGTTCACAATGGTTAGATAAGCTATCTAGCTGATCTCCTGCTACCCGATGTCGTCTCAGCCTGCTACTTCTCCGCCATCTTGACTCCTCCTCTTGCTATTCTTTAGTACTACAGAATAATCATATTTTACGTTATAAATTCTTGCAAACACCTTAAAGCCTGTATCAATTCTTTCAGTGGCTATACCAAACTTCATGTAAGCTTTCCTCCTGCGCTTTTATAAAAATCATTGATCATATGATATGGTCCCATTTATGTTATAGGTAAGCATATATACAACAGACATTCTTATAATTAATGCCTCCAGGCTAATAAAAAACAAATAGTTTGATACTGTACCTTCTGAGGAAGGGTGGGGATGAAGGGGCTTTTGAGAAGAAGCCCTATAACTCTTTGCTATATATACTGCATTATTTAAGGAGTATACATTATTTCTGTAATTTAAAATATCTTAAAATAAAATAACAACACTGCAGTGATCACATTTGTGTATAAAACTCTTCCTAAATTTCAAACTATTATCTCAGCATAAACTCCTAGAAAGGTATTACTAAACCAGAAAGTCTGCACATTTTGAAGCCTTATGATAAAAACTGGCAAATTGCTTTCCTAATGAGCTGTCATGAGTAAGTTCTTGAGGAAAATAGTAAACAATTGAACCAGAAAGAAATATTCTCATCATAAATTTAAATGAGCTTGACTCATCAAAGTTCAATTCTAAGTACATGCCCTTAACTCTTTCCAGTCTTTTCTCTCACTGGGAAAGTTAAATCAGATCATCATCCCAATAGAATGTACTAAGTATGTACAATAGGCCTTCATTTTTAAATTGTCACAATGTGTGCTTATAAGAGCTTTTTATAGAAATATGTATTTAACCTGTTTGGCTTTTTTTTTTTTTTTACCTTGTTGACTTTTAATAAGCCTGTGAAATTTTTTTCCAATTACAAAAAACTTGTTCAATAACTTTTAGTATCAAGTTATTTTATTAGTTTCAAATGTGAAATACAAATGGGTATAATCTTTAATTTGTCCCCAAATATCTGTTTTCATTGGTGCTTTAACTGCTTACTTTAAAATTTCTAAAATATAACTCAATGATCATCTTTAAATGCTGATAAATGGCAGTTTATGAGGACAGATTTTACTAAGAGCATGAAATAACTAAATGGGTTTTTTTCTGTTTTCTCAAAAGATAATTATCAGAAAATTAAAACCATTTTATGGGTGTGCTGTTTTTGCTTTAATGTGGTCAATAGGTCTGGATACAGAAGCTTAAAAAAAGCCCAGAAATAGTTAAAATGTATATATATATATATATATATATATTTCATTACATTTCAAATGTTAAACCAAGGAGGGTAGCAAGGTATAGTGAAGACAGTTTGGCTACCAACAGACACAAGTGCAAATCCCAGCTTTGTGACCTAAAACAAGTTATTTAATTTTGCTAAGTTTTGTGCTTGCTTCGGCAGCACATATAATTTTGCTAAGTTTTGGTAGTTCTCATCTATTAAATAAGTAAGGAAAATCATTGCCATTATTTTTAGCATTGTAATTTATACATCTTTAATAAATTAATAAATAGATATTATTGTTAGGTCTGAATCCAAAAAAATGTGTGCTATTTAATTTTTTTAAATAAAAAATAAATCCTAATAGCTATTTCCTGAACTTGATGCCTTTGATTACATACTAGAAATTATTTTCATTTGCATATAAGGATATATATAAATAAATAGATGATATATAATATATTTTATTATATCTTATCTTATATGAGATATATATTACAGAATATATATCCCAGAATATTAAAATGAGAATGTATGTATGGGCCTGTACATATACACATGAATGAGGTGTATCTTATATAATTTTATATATTGATATCAAATACAAATATATATTAAAATATAAAGATTTTTATTAACATGTAGACTGTGTGTATGATTATAATAACTCTGCCTGCGGGGGTGTCCTATCAGATGCAAGCCACCAAATGGTGGCCTCATGGGGTGGAGGTCAGCAGTGCAGGAGGTGGAAGAATTCACCCAAAGCAGAACAAAGGAGACAGAAGTTTATTGAATACACCACAAGGGAGCTGCGGGCAGAACAGTGAGGGAGAGTATGTCTGCCAGGAGGCAGTGGTGGGGAGCTGTAATTAAAGGGGGAAGGTGAGGAGGTATGGGAACATGGAATTTTCATTTTTTGGTACCTGTATCCAGGTGTAAGTAATGCATTGGTCAGTTAGGGCTTGTGGCTATTCTGAAATGGGTCGCCTAATGGCCTGCTTATATTCAGCCACAGCTGGAGTCACTGTGGGTCCTTCTACCTTACTCAGGTTTCTATTGCTCAAGTTGATTGTCTAAAAGTGGCCTCTACACTGACTATATTCATTCACTCGGCAAATACTCTTTGATACTTACTACATGCCCAGTATTGTTCTAGAAACTGTGCATAGAGAAGTGAAAAAAGAGACAAAACTCTTACCTTCACAAAACATACATTCAAATGAGGAGGAAAGGCAATGAGAAGAATAAGAAGACAAATGAGTAAAACATACAGTATGTTAATAGGTAGAAAGACTAAGAAAAAAAAAAAAAAGACCAAAGAAGGGGGGGTGGATAAAAAGTTAGGGGGTGGGTTGCACATTTAGAATAGGGATCAGGGAAGAAGTCCTTACCAAGATGTCATTTAAGTCATGATCTGGAGAGTGAGGGAGCAAGCCACATGGATAGCTAAGAACTCTCCAGATAGAGAGAAGAGCAAATGCAAAAGTACGGTGGTAAGGACATGCCTGGAAGAGGGGCTCCAAACTCCCTCCTGGAGGTATTGTGAGAATTCAGAGTTTAGTACATGTAACACACCAAAGAAAGTATCTGCTGCATAAGAAGGACTCAGTAAATTTTAGTTATTATCCATTAATCATTTAGCATTAGTTATTTTATTTATTAAATAATACTTTGGTATTTGTTTTGAGTTTTCAGCTTTTATTCAAAGACTGGAATCCCATATACTCAGTCACGTGCTATATAAGCCCTTGTGTAAACAATTTCTGGTTTTAATCATATGGAATGTAGTGACATATTCTCATAAGACATGTTCCATCTCTCCTACTGTATTTACAGTTCTTGATTCTTCCTATATCCCACACAGTAATACCTTACATATGATAAATATTCATAGAGTTTTCTTCATTGAATGAGGGAATGAACATGTTATTTTTTCAGTACCTACAGTTTTTGCAGATTGGCCTCATTCACTAAACCATAATTAACTCTGTTTTCTGATGCAGATTATAATTTTCATGTCCTCATTAACCCATTTATTAATCTTTACAATTGTCTACAAGTGGTCTTTACTTAGGGTAATATAAATATGGTGAAAAGATGCTTTTAATTTAGGGAGAACAGTTATAAGTTAGACAGCTCATTCGTAATTATTAGTTGAATTAAGAATCAATCCATCTGTCCCTGAGTTTGACTATTTCTTTTGAATAGGCAGGTGAAAGGTTTCAAAGGTTGATTTCGCATTAACAAGATATTCTGAAAGTATAGTTGTGAATATGTGTAACATTTTGAGGTAGAGCACCTATTTTTATTACCTTTCAGACACAAAAGAAAACTCACAAGGCCAAAATTAGTGTTGCATTTGGAAACTGTATAATTTACAACATTATCTGGATTAAGTACACTGAGCATTTGTTTGACATCTTTGACATCTGCTTCGCCCAACTAGACCCTCTTAATATAATGTTGGAATCCAAAAAGACAGAGATAGATCATTTGACTCAAATGAAAATTAGTTGAAGAATTATGACCCGAAAACTAGATAGCCCCTAAGGGTAGTTCTGTAAAATTACCAAGCTGTTTTGCTTTCTACTTAAAGTGTTAGACACCAGAAAAGTCTTCACTTTATATAGCAAAAAGCTGAAAAACAGTCTAAGTAATTTTTTCAGGAGAATGTATACATTTTTTTAATGGTACTGTTCTGCTCATGGTTAAGATTAGTAGCCGATGCTTTTTTCTGTGCCTAAAATTCCACAATAAGAAATTGAAATGTTGTGGCAAATTATTATTAATACTATATTGCTCTACAAAACAAACAGAGATTTAATTTTTTTGTCATTAGTCAAGGTAATATGCAAGTATGGTGACAGGACCAGCCAATCATTTGGGGACCATAAGAACCTGAAAAAATATTGTGGAATTACCTCCCTGCTACAGAGGAAAACTTCTTCTTAAATATGTATGTTAAGTAGAAAACAGCTATAGGTCAGCCTTTAAGAGATAATCAATCCCAGCAGATCCAAGAAATAGATTTTTTAAAAGACAGGAAATATGATTGGAAAACAGAGAGCAAAGAACTGTATAGATCGAGGCTAGAAATGCCCTAAGAAAGATCAGAGAAGCCTGGGGAGAAATTAATCAAAAGGAAGAGGAACTTCGGCAAGAAGGAAAAGAGTAGGGATGAAATTCAAATATCCCAGAGAGAAGAAACAATCACAAGACATCTGATTTTGTGTTCACCAATCACTATACACATCTTTCATCTTTGTACTCCCCCCATCACCCTCCCTCTGAATTGCACTTGCTTCTGTGTGATACTGTTCTCCCATACACTGTGTGTGCTCATTCCCATTTAAACCTGCCCGATTCCCTGGAACATACTCCCATCAACTTCTTCACTTGTCCCTTCCCCAGAACCCATGGAATCTTCTACTTTATTATTATCAAGATCCCATCTATCTTTATCTTTCACTTCAGTAGGTCTGCCACCTCCTCACAATGATTAAAAGCTTACTTCCTATATATGACACCTCTTTCTCTGAAACTCTCTTAGGTACAGTCCTAATCCTCTACAAATCTTCCACTAACTTACCTCCTTGGCTTTGACAATTTTTGAAATCCATGACCTTAAAATACAAATACCTCGTTTTACTGTTGTTTCTTCCCAGTGCTTATCACCTTCCAGACATTCCTCCGTATTCTAAAGTTCATGGTTATATTACTGAATCAAAATTTTTCTTTTCCTCACCCATTTTTTATATGACATTAATGTTGATGATCCATCAAACAGTCTTCAGAGTAACTTCATCTCCTTATATCTGATGACCTCCCTTTTCATTTCACCTCAAGTACTCACACATACACGATAGCATCATGAATTTATAATGACCTAGAAATGCTCACCTCCAAGATCTCAAACTCCAAATATTTGTGTGAAAGGAAGGTCAAAAATGGAGATTGACTGAATGCTGTGGAGAGTATTGGAGGTTGGAAATACCTTGATGCAGTTTTCCTAGATGAGGCATTCAGCCTCAAGTTTCTGTTTTTTTAAATTCATACAGAATTTACCTAACAGTCATTTTGTGTGAGACTGCAAAACATTGACACAATCCAAATAGAGTGAATCAAAATACACGAAGAGTAATTTATATTGAGAAGTGTAGAACTAAGAAGCCAGAATACATATATCCAGTTGTCAAAGCACATTTTCTTCTGTACAAGTCAAATAATTACTGCAAGTATGCTTTTATATATGTCAGAGGAATCAGAAGAAGGAAATGAACAGTACCGATTCCACAATGGAATTAAGATAGCTTCGTACACCCATCTTCAGCCATGTTCTATAGATGGGGTAATGTCATTTTAGATTCTGCTGAGAATCATTAATGTGTTATCACTCTTTCCCTGTATTTCTCTCTATTTATGTATGTCAGTTCTTCAGCCGGTGGTTACTAGAGAAGGGATCAAACCATAGGCAGCCAGAGAGCACTAGATGAGGAGAGAAGGGCCCAAGCTGCCATTACCTACAGGGGCATCCTTTCCAAGTCATTAAACCTCTCCAGCCACTAAGCTTGTCTTTAAATGTAAGAAGGTATTAATGCCATCTTCCTCTTTACTGGTTATGTGGTCATTGAAAATGCTTTGTAATTGCAAAACTCCATAAAATGGGTATATACATATCTGTTTGAACACATTCCAAGCCAGAGAACATACTGAGATTTCTCCGTAAGACGGCACTCTAATTTCACAAAGAATATACTTCTACATTGCTTCCTGAAGGTGGGCTCCTTATAGAAATCAATAACCATCACCATTCTGTGCTAATGCTGACCAAATTCTATTGTCAAAGGCAAGATATTCCAGACATTTCCCTCAACTCATGGAGCAGAACCTATGTACAATCTATAGGCTAACCACATCTCCACCCTTCTACATTGTCCAAGCTTTACCTCAGCTGGCACTGGTCTTTGCCCACTTCCAACCTTGAATCTCAATTTATTCTCTTCACTTCACTGGGTTTCTCTTTTAAACTACCATTCCACTTCTGCATGAGCTGTCCCCGTTCCCTCAGCTCACACTCAGCTTCTTCCACCCTCAATAACCAACTTCATCACTTCTAACACCTCTCAAATGTCTCTCTGCAAAAATAAAAATGACTTCCTAATTGTCTCCCTCAATACTCTCTTTCTAGTACTCATGCTATTTGACATCACTGTAGGATGTGATATTTCTTGAAGCTTTCTCAACCCTTGCATTTACAACAATGAATAAAACTGAACTGACATTCACATAGAAGAATGAACAAGACTGAAAGTCTCTGAAATTGTCTTAAATGCTAGTGAAAGCTTTCAAATAATTGCCAAGTTCCAAATTTACTTTTCATATCAAATTTGAAACCAGACGTGCAATTCTCTCCCTTATCCCCTGTTAAAATCCTCGACATCTCAGGGTCCTCCTCAAATGTCAGCTTCATCCACAAAGATTCTCCTGTCGCCATTAGTCACTCCCTCTCCTATGATTCCAAATTTTTACTTTTATTACAACATATATCATACCCAGAATTGTAGTATTTTACTTGTGTATAAAACTGCCTTGGGGCACCTGGGTGGCTCAGTGGGTTAAGCTGCTGCCTTCGGCTCAGGTCATGATCCCAGGGTCCTGGGATCGAGTCCCGCATCTGGCTCTCTGCTCAGCAGGGAGCCTGCTTCCCTCTCTCTCCCTCTCTCTCTCTCCTTTCTCTCTCTCTCTCTGCTTACTTGTGATCTCTCTCTGTCAAATAAATAAAATCTTTAAAAAAATAAAAAATAAAAAAACTGCCTTCACAAGCTTATGCAGAGATCGTGCAAACAAAACCCTTTCCATACTTGAATATTCAAGAATGGGTTTTTAAAGAAAAAACTAATGTCAGAGTTCATTAATCCACTGTGTCTTATTCTTTCTAAACATCCTGTTATACAAAAAATACAACAGAAAATAAAGACACGAATCCTAAGAATGAACAATGGTTTTGCAAATATTAAGCAACTCAGTTCTTAATATCTGAAGAAACTGGGTGTATGGAGTTTGGAGGTAGGATTTTAATCTGACCATTTTATGAAAGCACATACAAGTGTTTCTAGAATTTTTTATGGGTTCATGACTGATTAGAGTAGATAATTGTTAGACTGTTAGAGTAGATAATTGTTGCCATGATCAATAAGAATTATTTTCTGAGCAGTAGCTTAGCTTGCTGGCTATTAGTCCTAAAATCCTTTATACTCTCTGGTTGAAGAAAGTATATTGATAGGCTCATTATTCTGATTCTTGTGGACAAGAAAGAGAGAGTTTATGGGCTTCATATAATGTTTAAGAACTCAGGTTATAACCTAGTGCCAAAAGACAGACATAGCAAATGACTGTCACATTCATTTGAGACTTCAGGAATTTGAATTCGTTTGCACCTAAGTGCTTTCATTGGAAGTCAAGATGGATTTCTCCAATGCCAGAAATCAATTACTACCCATATTTGAATTTACTATCAAAGGGAAGATACAGTGACATATGTGGTAGAATATGAGTCAATTACTTCAAAAAGAAACAGCTTTCTTCTATTTTCCATTTTAACAATTGCCATGTTTATTTATGCTAGATCTATGTTTATTATATAAGTTTGCAAAATATTTTTGGTCCCTGTACTTTTAAAACTCTTAATTATCACTCTCTTGTACATATCCCAAGAAAAGCAATTAGTCAAATTTTCCAAGTTCACTTTTTGACTTTTTGCCATATGCTTTTATAATCTACCATATGAATTATTTCTTGTCTCCTCCTTCCAAATGATTATATAAATCACTTTGCATTTCTAAATGTGTGTTTGTTTTATTCTATTAAATTAGATATTTATACACACAGCCCATCAATATGTAGAATTAGTACATGTAACTAACAAACAAGCATGTTCAAGCTTACTGATGTAATATTTTTAACAGACCATCATAACAGCTTGTCTCCGCAGGATTTAGTAAACCGTGCTTATCCACAGTGTCTGAGAAAACAGAAGAGACTCTACTATATATTTATTATTTTTATAATAAGAACATGAAAATAAACATGTAAAAGTAAATACAGGTTCTATTTACACTCACAGAAGTGAAATGTGTGAACTGAAATAATAACTTGGAATGAAGTTTCATTAAAAACAAAGGCACTTTTAAGGCACCTGGGTGGTTCAGTTGGTTGAGCATCCGACTCTTGGTTTCAGTTTAGGTCATGATCTCGCCATTGTAAGATTGGGTCCCATACCAGGCTCTGTGCTCAGTGCAGAGTCTGCTTCAGATTCTTTCCACCCCTCCCTCTCTCTCTCACTCCATCTCTCTCTCTCTCTCAAATAAAATCTTCTTTTTTAAAAAGGCACTTTTGTTTTTAGGTTCTGAATCGGTCTGTTAGGAAAGCCAAATTATGCTTAAAGACTGACCAGTGATAGACTAACATTATAAAAAGTTGTAATGTTAAATCATAGCAAATTCCAATCTCATTAAGAATAAGCTAAGTTTCGGGCACCTGGATGGCTCAGTCGTGAAGCATCTGCCTTCAGCTCTGGTCATAATCCCAGGGTCCTGGGATCGAGGCCCACATCAGGTGCCCTGCTCGGTGGGAAGCCTGCTTCTCCCTCTCCTGCTCTGCCCTGCTTGTGTTCCCTCTCTCTCTGTGTCTCTCTCTCTGTCAAATAAGTAAATAAAATCTTAAAAAAAAAAAAAAAAGAATAAGCTAAGTTTCAGTTTTTCATTTTAAAATTTCTGTTATCGCTTAAGGCAGCTTGTGTTACTCTGTTTAACAACAAAAGTACTCATCACCAGGTTATTTAAGGATCACATACTATCTGCTAAGAGAATCCTATTTAACAGTAGTAATATGACATAATCAGTCAACAGCAAATACTCGGGCAGCAAACAAAGCTGGGTTTAAGCCCTGTTCTGCCACTTATTATGTGACTGTGGGGAAATTTTTAGAATCCAAAGGCTTTGGAAGGCTTAATTTCCTCATTTACAAATAAAGGACCATAAGAGCTTTTATTTTTATGGTAGTTATGAAAATTACATAAGAAAGGAGATAGAGTGATAAATAGAGTGACCCTTGTGTGAATATTAGCTTATCAACTTGTCAACACCTGTCACCATTGTCAATTTGTTGCTATCTACTACTATTATTACTGTCATTTATTATTATTAATGTGGTATCAATAAAGAAACATTGCATTATAAGAAATACTGCAATAAATATCTGAAAGTATAACAAGACATATGGTCATTGCAAGAAGTATTTGAGAAGCCCACTCACAAAACAATTGTAAAGAGAATTAATTTTTAAAAATATATATATGTTTAGATCAAAGAAAATACAGTTAAAGCATTTGGAATGAGTTCAACCATTTGGATAAAATAAAAACAATTCAACATACCATTTGGACATGTCAAAATTAATTAAATTGTAAACCATGATGTAACCATTTTGGGGGTGCCTGGATGGCACAGTCAGTTGAGCAACCCGACTCTTGTTTTCGGCTTGGGTTGTGGAACTGACCCCAACCTCGGGGCTCTGGGCTAACTGAGGAATCTGCTTGATATTCTTTCCCACCCCCTCTCGTTTTCCCCCCTACTCTCTCGGTCTCGCGTGCGCGCTCTCTCTCTCCCAAATTAATTAATTAATTAATTAATAATAAATACACAAATAAAATCTTTTAAAAACATTAATGTAACCATTTTTATGGGTTAATTAAGATATTTGCTACCTTTAAGGAGGGAGATGTATATGTTCTCTCAAAGTTTCTTAAGAAGTGAAATTATGAGAAGTAAACAGGGCTGAGCATTTATTGTGCAAGAACTGTGCAGGTCATTGATTCCTCAGGAGAGTCCCGTAAGATAGTACTGCCTCTCTCTTGCAAATGAAAACCTGAGACTCAAAATGGCCAAGTTGCTTGCCCAGATGTCACACAGCTGGTCAGTTGAAGAAGCTGGAATTAAAACCCAGGTTTTTCTAAGCCACAGCACTTTATACTGCTGTGTTTGGTAACATAACTCTGAAGGTGAAAACCCTGGGTGTGAGAAGTTAAAGCCCTGGAATAATGAAAGGTGAAGAAATGAAGGCTTTTGTGTCTTATGTAAATATTTTTTCTTAAAAATTGGTTATAATTAATTAAGTCAAGTTCAAGCCACTACATGATATTCAAACTTTATCTCTTTTGATGTGCTACAGAACCCTGTGAACCAAGGGTCCAGCATTATTAATACCTACTAAGTATGCATTCTGAAGTGTGACGTATCTGCTCAGAACCTAGACTTCTCACCAACTCACATTCTATGACTTTCTAGATATAATATTTTACTGTATTCAATGTATCAGACAGAAATTTATGATGCAGTGGAGATAAGAGATTTCAGCAGCAAATCTCAACAGGGTTAGGTATACAGGGTTTTTTTTTTTTTTTTTTAATTCTCCAAAACTAATTGAAAGTCTGTGCTCTTATTATAATTCTCTAGTGTCTCACTTTACATGTGGATAACTGGACCCTCTTTCTAAGTGTATGGCATTATGAATGACTCTAATATTGAATGGGTTTTTCCTGGACTTTCTCAGATAGGCAAGTGGAGAGATTTCTACATATAAATTACCATATTATACATCGTGTCATGGCCATATATAAGTAAACCTATCCCAACCCTGAATGGATTTTTTGGCAATTTTTCATTAATAATCCCTGAGCAACTTCAGTTCCACTACGAAGAATTCACTCTTGAATATTTCAATTAACCCAACTAATTGTCATTTTTTTAAATCACCTTAGAGAACTTCTGAATAAGAAGGATGGCCATTGTAATCTGGGAATGACACGGGTAGCCTCGTAAAGAGTAGCTCCTTCCGTACCTCATCATTCATTCTGCAAGCTACATTAACACTGTCTTTGCAAAGGCTTATTAGAGTTGAAAAGGAGATAACTCTGGGAAGAAAATATTTTTGAAGCAACTCCTCTATTCTTTTTCTCACCCCATGCTCGATGCCCCTCAGGCAAATATATCTAAGAGTTCAGCACAAGATCTAAGGATAGAAAATAGTCTTGCTGCTTAAGCAAATGAGGCATTAAGGCTGCTTTGTATTCCTGTGGGCGCTCAGAGTTCACACTGACAGTGTGGTGCTGCCTGCAGCTTGAGATGGAGGTAGGAAGGACGGTTTGGGAGGAGATTGTGTGGGTGCGCCATAATGAATTTGTTTCATCTTTGAATGACTCCATATGCTCTTGTAAAGCTACCAATTCTTTCTCTCGCTTTTTTTCTTTTCCTTAATGCCAAGATGAATTGATCCTGGATTGCTGTTCCAAACGCTGACACCACTGAATATGAAGGTGTCATTGTAAAAGGAACCATAGCAAATTCCTAATAAGCAACCTTCACAGGGAGTTATAGTTTTTTGACATTTAGATATAGACTTATCACCACTAAAGGATGCTTCCTTCAATGAATGCATGCTAAGAGGAATAAGAAATAAAAAGTAATTTGATTGGTATTAAATATATTTTATCCCTTGCTACATTGAGCAGTGATACCACATGCCTTCTCTACTTCCATCTACCAGGAAAATTGGAAAAGGAATGATCTGAGATCAAGAACTTTGTTTCTGAAAAAGTATGAATGGTCTTAGAGCTAAAGCTTACAATGCTATCTGGAGATTTAAGATCTGATTTCCATAGGAACTTCCTTGAAATCAGTTGTGTCTAGAAGAAAAAAATTACAAACCCTTTAAGAGCACATACTAGAAAAATAATAACTAAAAGTCACCAAGGGAGTCATTTCAGACTGATTCCTTTTATAAAAATCAGTTTATCCCAGGAACTCACTTTCTAGATTAGAATGAGTAATGCTTAGGAAACAACTTTATATTTTGTGACTTGATTTAAAAAAGAGAATACAGGAATTTGATCCATGATGATTATTATAATGTTTATTTTCTTGAACACAGAAAAGATAAATTTTCCAAATTTACCATTTTATTAAATTCAAGATTATAAACTGTTTTCTCTTTACAAGTTCTGAATAAAAATCCTCAATGGGTTTTACTTCCAAAACTATAAAAACTCTGCAAGTTTAAGACATTTTGTTGATTTATATTCCGCAAAAGCAACCTGAATATTTAGATGATGCATTAAGGAATCTGACATAAAATTTGGTCTTAAATTTCTAACCACAAGAAGCTTCTGTATGGAGCTCATTAACTTTATTCTTTTTTTGACTTTATTCTTTACTAGAGAGTTCCCAAAGAATGGTTTTTCTGAGCCTCGCTGATGCTTTATTAGACATTTTATTATTAAATTCTTATTTCTCCAAATGATTACTGAGAACATAAACAATGCAGAAAGTTTTACCTCTAGATAGATTTTGCTCAATATAACTGAACTTATTATATATATATATATATATATATATATATATATACGTATATATATATATATAACTGACTTCTTGTGAACAGATTCCATTTACCAAGGATGCCTAGATTTAAAGGAATCCTGCCTTCAGTTCTTCATAAAACATTTAATTCTTTTCCATAGTAATTGCTGATTTGGGTACTTCTATATTTAGTTTCCCTAAAACTGAATGAATTAGAATATCTAAATCTCATTCACTGAGTCTTCTCTGGCCCCATCCATTCTTAAATCCTGTTGTTGAAACCTCATATATATTTATCAAATCTATCCAAAAAGTGGAGAGAAACAAATAACAAATACCCATCTACTCGGCAGTCTGCTTAAGAAATCAGACATTACAGATGAAAAGACTTGACTGTATTCTAACCTGACTCCTTCTCCTTTCTCTCCCTAAAGGTAACCTCCATCCTGAATTCAGTGCTTTTCATTTCCATGATGTTTATAAACTTGCATGATTTATTAATGTATTCAAAAACAGGATCTTGTTCTTTTACAAATTGATATCAAACTGTATGCATAGTTCTACGACTTGTGTATTCCTCTCAGCATTATGTTTTTGAAATTTATCCATGTTGAAATACAAGTAGACCTAGTTCATTTGCATTAACTGCTGTGCAGTATTCCAATGTAGGAAAGCATTAAAATGTGCTTATAATTTGATTGATGGGTGCTTGTATTGCTTCCAACTTTTTGCCATTACCATAATGCTGAAATGAACAGTATTGTACGTATCTCCTTTGGCAAGTGCACAAGAATTTATCTGAAAGAATATACCTGAATTAGAAATATTGAATTTATGGTAAGCATATCTTCAACATTATTGGCAAATAGCTTCCCAAAGTGTATCAATAAGTAGTGCCTCTAGCGATTTACAGAAGTGTATTATTCATTCCTATTTTATCCCATGTGGCAGACACTGTTCTAGACACTGAGTATTTAACAGTAAGCCAAATATATAAGACGTTCTGCCTAAATGGGGCTTGCATTCAAATGTGGGAGAAAAGAAATAAATAAAATATATGATATGTCAGATGGGAGTCGTGCTATAGATAAAAATAAAGCAAGAAATAGGGATAGAGACTGCTAGGTTGAGAAATGCAATTCTAAACAGAGAGATGAGGGAAAACTGCACTGAGAAAGTGGTATTTGAACAAAGAAATAAAGGCGCTGAGGTGAAAGCCATACATTTTCACTAATACTTGCTAGTGTCATACTTTTTATTTGTGTTAAATAACTTGGTAATGAAAAAAAAATGGTGTCACTGAACTTTTGGGTTTTTTTTTTTTTCTGAGATTGAGCATATTTTCATGTTATTGTTTCCATTTGGGGTTTCTCTATTGTGAATCACTTGTTAATAACTTAACCCATTTTTATACTGAATTACTTTCTTATTTCCCTGTGAAAAGAGTTGTTTTCATATTTTAGAGATACTTTTCCTTTGTTGTTTCAATGTGTTGCAAATATCTCCCACCATTTCATGGTTTAACATTTCATTTCTTTCATAATATCTTTTCATGCACAGAAGTTCTAATTTTATTGTCATTTCTTTTATTGAATTTATCAACCTTTTCTTGTGTAGTTTGTATTTGTTGTGTCCTGTTTAAGAAATCCTTTCCTATCCCAAATATTTCTTCTCAATAGTCTTATTTTTGTTTGTTTTCCACATCTGATCTTTAATCTACTTAGAACCTGTTTTTGTATGTGGTGTGAGGTAGCAATCCAATTTTAAGTTTCTTCCGTACAGATAATAAATTATCCTATCACTTTTTTAAAACACAGGTTATATTTCCACTTAAATGTCATTTGCAGAATTTCTCGACCATTACCACTGAGTTATATCCCACTGTTTTATGTGCTATAACCCCCTGTAATTTTCCTTTTTAGAATTTAAAATGATTTTAAATAATTGATTATTCATGTAATTACTTGTTTAATTTCTAGTTTCACTCTGCTTCCCCACCAAAACTATCAACTTCACAAGGATATATACCATCTCTTACTTAGAACTATAACTTAGTTCCACCATGGTCCCTGGTTGAAAATAAGTGACTATTAGGTGACTTCTTACTTCTTCAATTAATACATAAATAAAATTCATTTCAGTAATGAAATGTTTTGAGATTAAAATTGCATTGATTTCTCATACCTCGAGTTTTTAATAAGGCTAAAAAGATTCTCTAATGATTCCAGGGGCATTACTTCTTTAGATTTGAAATAGAGTGTGCAATAATCTCTCCCTTTTCCATAAAGAATAGAAGTTCATTTCAGAACCAGTTACTTACCTCTAGCCTGGAGCCCATTAATGTTTCTGGACTTCTGGGCTGTCTAATACGGACATTTTAAATCCTCTCCTTGATAGTGCTTCTTCTTTTTCATTTCCTTCCTTTTTAAAAATAGCTGGGAAGTTGAGGTGACCTTCATAACTCTAACAAAGTGAGGTTTTAGATGTGGAATTCATTTACTTATTCATTCATTCAACAAATATTTAATGAGTACCTACTATTTCCCAGTCATTGTTCTAAATGGTAGGGTCCACAAAATGGTGAAAAAGAGATACAAACTCCATGCACTGGTAGGGCGCCTGGGTAGCTCACTCATTTAAGTGTCTGCCTTCAGCTCAGGTCATTGATCCCAGGATCTTGGGATTGAGTCCCACATCTGGAATCCCTGCTCAGTGGGGAGCCTGCTTCTCCTTCTGCCTCTGTCCCTCTCCCTTGCTCATTTTCTCTCTCTCTTTCTCTCTCTCTCTTCTTCTTCTTCTCTCTCTCTCTCAAAATATAAGTAAAACCTTAAAAAAATAAAATGCAATCCATGCACTGTTGAGTTTATATGTTCCAGAGAAGTACGTTATTAAAGAAGTAAAATGAATGTATTATATAATGTTAGGTAGTAAGAAAAAATAAGCAAAGTAATGGGATAGAGAGTGACAGGCAGGGTGCTATTTCAGACAGGGCTACCCAGAAAGACAGTAGAGAAAGGTAAACCTTCAAATAAGAGGTTTACTCTGTTTTACTTTACAAGGTTCAAGAGCCAATCTGGTGAACAGTCCCTATACACTCAGATTGAAATTTTCCACTCAAAGCTCTTGTTTAACTTTCTCTACCCCTCCACACAATTCCATTTTCTGCATGTATGTATTTTTATAAGTTAATATGGAATCCTCAATCTATGTTGGTATTCGTATGTTGTGCCATTTTTTTCAACCTTCTTCCTTCTTAAATATGTGCCCACGCACATGTACTATGCAATTCTGTATAGTTATTCAAGTATGCATATACTTGGGTGTACAGGAGTTAAGTATGTGTACATAAGACAGAACTTTATACACACATGTGCATTAAGAATAAGAGATAAGAAAATGAAGAGAAAAATTATGCTAAGCGTTGCCAGGTGTTTCTAAAGGAATTATTTATTAAAATTGAGTTATCTTTACAGAGCCAAAACACAACTGGAGCCAGAGCTCAGAACTGCTCCTCTGGGTCAGCTGTAGTTATTCGGTAATCTCTGAACGAATCACTTAACATATTCCAGACACATATGCAAATATTTCAACACTACTGTCAACTGAACATATTCTGTACTTAAGCAACTCTGGCTAAAAACAAAATAATTATAATAATAGGGTCAGTTTTATACTGGCCATACTCGATGCAGTTTTTAAAAGTTACCTGTTTAGGGCGCCTGGGTGGCTCAGTTGGTTGAACAACTGCCTTCGGCTCAGGTCATGATCCCGGACTTTCAGGATCTAGTCCCGCATCGGGCTCCCACTCCTTGGGGAGTCTGCTTCTCTCTCTGACCTTCTCCTCTCTCATGCTCTCTCTCACTCATTCTCTCTCAAATAAATAAATAAAATCTTTAAAAAAAATAAAAAAATAAAAATAAAAGTTACCTGTTTAAAACAGCCATTATTTACAAGATATATGAGTGTTTTATCTTTTAAAAGTCAAATACATACTTAAATATCAACAAGTTAGCTCCCCCTCCTTCTCTATTACTAGTCTTTCTACAACGCCTTACATCTACTGAATCTCTCGTCAATTTCAGTAGGAATTTCAAAGGTATTGCTCAAACTCAGTAATTTACATAGACACACTGGAACTTCATACATGTAGTCAATGAAAAGATTGCCGAATCAATGTAAATTCTTTCCTTTAGATCATGACTAATAAAATCTAGTTAGGGTCAAAATAAAAATGAAGTTCTCTTTGCCTCTATTTAAGAAGTGTGCAGTGAAAACCATTCCATCTCAGCTAGATAAAGGAGGCTTTGCAAAGTGCTTTATCAGCTTCAGTAATTAAAAGATTTCCTGCTAACTATTCAGGGAGTGTTCTGTGTAGCCCTGCTTTACAGTCAGTTCTTCCTATCTCTTCCTTTGAAAATTCTAATTAAAGTGGGAAACCTTCTTTGTTTCTATTCATTCTGTTTTTGCCCTATTGGATGTAGATACAAAAATAAGTAATTCAATGACAACGCTGTCTCTCTTTTCATTCTTGTCCTGTTGGGACTCTATGGAAGGGTAGGAGGAGGTATATTTTCCCAGTTTTCATTTTTTTTTTAAAGATTTTATTTATTTATTTGACAGACAGATTACAAGTAGGCAAGAGAGGCAGGCAGGGAGAGAGAGGAGGAAGCAGGCTCTCCACGGAGCAGAGAGCCCAATGTGGGGCTCGATCCCAGGACCCTGGGATCATGACCCGAGCCGAAGGCAGAGGCTTTAACCCACTGAGCCACCCAGGCGCCCCCCAGTTTTCATTTTTTAAGTCGGTTTCTTATTGTCACTTTTTCTGTCATAAATATCTTTGGGGTAAATGGATGAAATAAGGAAAACCTCCTCACCGATGCTTATAGTGATGCGATAATGGGTTTTTTAGAATAACCAACTAGTGAAGAATTGAAACTCAACCCTTCCGAGCCTTTGCATTCCCCTCACGACCACTGTTTAAACACTGTTATGCTATATTTTACAAATAAATTTGCCGTAGTGTTCAAAGAAATTTGAAGGAAAAAAGTCTGTCATTTTCCTACCTCCCTGACACAATTGTTTTCATTTTTCTGTGTCTATTTCTATTTCTATCTACAAGCACATACATTTAAGATCATAATAATTATATGTTCTATCTGGTTTGCAGTGTTTGGGCTCCTTATTCCAATTATATATTCTAGCCGGAAAATGTCCCTGCAAAAGTGACTTATTATGATTATAGAACCAAATTCTGGGATAAGGAATCCTAAAAAGTTATTTTGTGATTGTTAGAATGGAGGACAGTTAAAAGGTTAAAACAATTCAACCATAATTGAGTGAGAACATTCTGGGCATTCCTACTTGGTATCTTGAGGGAGTTATAATTATAGAGTAAGAGACAGATATATATGCAAGTGATTGTACAATCTAAGAAAGAATAATATGGTTGTTAAATAAGTACAAAGTGTTTCAGAAACACAGGGCCTGGTATTTGACCCATGAAATTCTTCAAGATTTCAGAACAAAACACATATAGATGTGTGCTCATATATGTGCACCTGTACGCATTTCAATGCCTCATGAATAAAGTTATGGAGATCAAATGACATTTTCAGTGATGGTTGGACATGGAGAAGGAAGAGGCAATTTAGAATTCTACCAGCGGTTCTGTGTCAGTTGAGGAACTGCTCGGTCAGACTGCTGAGAGAGCCATTTTGAATAAAATAGCAACTGTTGAGCAGTACTCCATGCTCAGGACAAGTTCCAGGAACTGAGTGGTCAGAAATCTTAAGTTGATGCAAGGATACCTTCCTTGGATGGTAGAGTTTGCTTCAATTTCAGTCCAAGTTCCATGACAGCAGCACCTTTTCTCTAGTTATTCATCCAAAGCACTGAGAATAGCCCCGATTCAGAGTAGGTACTCAGGAAATACTTACTGGACAAATTTTGGAATTCCAGGCATGAATTTTAGTTTCAATTCATGCTTCATTGTCAGTCAACAAAAACTAAGACGACTAGTCAGGGTCATAGACTGAATTCTTAAAAACAGATCACAGTAGGAGTCAGGGCGGTACGCAGGATAAAACACGAAACTGGGAGTAGGACCCAGGTTCCACTGCTCAGAGCCTGTGGTAAAATGATGGTCAAGTCACTCAATCTCTCTAATACCTCCATCTGACTAACATCATTTCTGGTTCTCAAATTCGATGAATCTATTCTCAGCCCTACTCATAACTCTTAAAAATTCATAGAAGCTTACCCAAGCTTTTCGTGCATCAAATTGACCTTGTGCCAAAGATAAATCATAGCTGATCATGGAAGATTAAGTGAGGAAATATAAAAACTCATTGAAAGCCTTCAGATGATAATATTTATATAGCATTGAAGAAAAATAGGACAATTCCATTCAGCCCAGTAATATTTTGCCTTTCCCAGAAGTTTTCAACTTTGATAATACATTGCAAATATTTCAGATTGACATAAGCACTTAATAAAGAGAAGAATGTTTTAGGTTTATTTTCCTCTATGTAGATCTAACTAAATTCTGTTTATATTGAGTTGAACCTACTCAACCCAATCTTATAAGTTTGACAAGGTTAACAGAAGAATGTGATTCAAATTTATGTGGATTAAGCGACTACACAGTTGTGACAAGTTGTTTTTTCCTAGTCTTAGGTTAGAATAAAACCAGAAGACAATTTATTTCAATCCAAGAGATTTGTTTTTATTTATTTATTTTTAAATAAATTTTTAAATAAGTTTTAAATTTCTCCAAGGCCTAGTCTGTTTATAAATGAAGCAATTATTTTTTCCTTGCCTGTATCACAGCTATAGTGGTATTTTGGGTTTTCATTCTCCATTCACAATAGGGATTGTTTCCTCTCAAGGCAGTGTTATTATACATCTTCAGACAGTGAAGAATAATATAGTATCCATCAGATCCACAAGAAGATTAAGGTTCTACCATGAGATGTAATTTTACCATACATTTAACAGACATAAGTAATACTAATGAGGACGTCATACTCGTCCATCAGTAGACCTAATACAAAATATTACCTGGGATATCCCCCATGTGGCTCTAATAATCTGGGTAAGACACAGAAGTCAGGTTGCTAACCCAAATACACTGTTTAGTATGTTGTGGGAAGTTCCAGTGGACAGAAAAAACATCTTTTCCTGGACATTCCTGTGTAGTCTGATTGCCTCCCTGATGTTTCCCATTTGCTCTCAGCTGCTCTTTCCCTCCCTCATTCAAAACTTCAGATTCCTCCCCTGCTCTCAGCTGCTGTCTCTATTCCCCCAAACCACATGTCTGACTTCCTACAGTCCTACATTATTCTTCGGTGAAGTCTGTTTTACCACAGGATCATTAAAGACTAACTCTCTTAAAAGGAAGTATACCTGGTTTTTGAGTATAACATTTGATTTTAATGATACAAAAGAACAAAGTCTAATAGTTGGTTTGGAGAGTCAGATCCCAGCAAAAATGACTGCAAGAAGAAGACAAAAGAGCACATTAAAAAGAACTTTCTATCGCAGGCAGTCCATTCCCTAGTAGTAGCTAGGCCTCTATCTTATCCTAAATAATAGGCAGCCTCAATCAACTTTTGGTACAGTATTAATGAGGATAGAGAACAATGATTTGTATCAGTCAAATCCATATAGGGTCCAAAAACCTTATATTAATCTCCTCCCCTGCCAAAACTTTAGACCCAACATGCTAAAGCCCGTATAATTTGCTAATTTAATTTTATCTTCCGCTATCTCTTCTGCTCATCCTCTGAATAAAATAATAACTAGTGAAATGCAGGAAGTAAATACGGAACAAGTGCGAGGAAAATGGTCACAGATGCTTTCTCTCTGCGCCAGGCTCTGTACTGAGAATTTAGCATACATGGGAATCAGGCATCTGGATACTTCACACACTGACACATTAAGTGAGCCCTGCTTGCAAGAGAAACCACCAAAAGCTTTCCTGTCAGGATTTTGTTTAGCCACATAGGAATCAACCAAACATGACCTCTCTTTGTGGCTCAAAGTCAAAAGGGCAAAAAAGAGGAAAGTTTGACTACTTCATAATAATCTCTTAAGACAGCATTCCCCTTAAACTTAAGTTATTTCTGACATCTCTACAGCTGTCAAGATAAATGATACCTTTGATGGGTTTATAGGCCTCTTCAAACGCTCTGTGTTTACGGACCATAGCATGAGCAACATAATTGTTTTCTCCCTCCAAGTGAACTGTCTTCCTCTGGGATTTACAGGGTAAGCACAGGTTGTAATGTTTGCATCCTGAGATCTGCCAGTAAAGCAGACTTCAAGTCCTTTATTATTCCCCATTTTTAAAAGGTCAGATCATTGTGATTACACTCCATTATCCGATGCGGTCTTACAAGGAACCCAAGACCTTGTTTTCAATGACGGATGGCAGTTAAACTTTGTTAAGTCTTAACCATTTTAATGTATATTTCAGAGGTCCTTCTCAATACATTTCACAAGTTGAGGTGGTATTTCTGAACCTAAGAAAATGGTTCATGTAGCTCTTAAAATTAGCGCAACGGGACAGACTATAGTAACAAAAAAAAGTATAAGTTAGGTGATGGCTCAATCAAAGTATCAATTAAATTAGAGACATTTTTAATAAACATCTTCACAATCTTTTTGATTGGACTGGTCTCTTTGAAGGAAGAGTCCATTTTTAAAAACTTGCTACCACCACTTCCACGACATTCTGTCAACAGACAAACATTCTCACTACTAGAATAGGCCACCTTGTTAAAAGTAGTTTCAGTCAGTGAAAGCAGTTAGTGTCGAACAATGAAGACGTGATATATTTTAAAAGAACCAAAATGGGTCTTATGAAAGTTTGGCTATCATCCAAATTTACTTCTCAACTTCTATAACATTCATAAAGGGCAGATTTCCCCCACCCCCGGACTTTAAACCTCCGCATGCTATTTCCAAGAAGCCATGTCTGCTAGGTAAAATGTTCAAGCAGAAGCTTGATTGCCGTTTTCTGGAAGTCGTGAGAGACCTTCCCTGCCGCGGGAAGGAGTGCAGACGCGGCAGCCGACCTTCCTTACAGAACTGAAATTCGTGATTTGATGGCCTGTAATTTTTATATCAGGTGGTAGGAGCACAAGTGGTTACATATTATGCTTTTAACTTAAATACATGTTGTACATATTCTTTTGTAAGTATCAAAGATTTTATAATAATTACTTTTGAAAAGATTATGTAGCTGGCTTGAGAAGTATATTATTTGCAAACCATCAAAACAATCCAAAATTATATGTCATTTCTATACTCCATAGGCCATCCTGGGTTGTCTATTGATCCTTTAATCAAAGCCTTGTAATTGCTAGGTGAGGAAAGAAGAAACTGAGAGAGGAAGAGGTGGGGACAGAAGAGTGTTTGTTGGTCTAGTTCTCAGTGGGGAGAGAGAAGTCATCCCTGCAGCCTGTTCTAGGGTCCCCAGTACAAACGTGTGAGAGCTGAAGCAGGGGGCATTTAGGCAGCAACAGGCTTAAAAATCCACTGAGTAAAATGGCAAGATCTATTGATAGATTTCAGAATATGGGCTAAAGATCCAGGATGAGACAAGGCTGGAAACCTACCCATTCAAGCTAGAGTTTGGGTGGGGGGGGAAGGCCTCTGGATTTCCAGATATTGCCAGAATCATGCCATCTCCGTAATGCAAGCATATCTTCTCCTTCAAGCCCATTTTTACTGCCTGGGACACTCTTTTCTCCTCCCCTACCCCTTCCAGTAACCAGCTTCTCAGGCTAGCATTTTCCAAAGCACAAAGCTAGGGTAGGGACGCCTTTTGTCCACACTCTATTGCACCCTGTGCTTGGATTTCTCATGCTCAACACAGACATGTTCATGTTGAGTATCTGTCCTCTAGCAGTGTATGGGGGAGCTCCACTACAGCAGAGATCGTGGTTTCTTACTCTCTGTTGTATCTCTAGGGCATAATACAGAGCCCAGCATATGGGAAGTACTCAAGAAATGCTTACTAAATATATGAATGAGTGAATGAATAAATGAACGAGTTGCCTCTGGAACATCCAAGAAGATATATCTCATACCTGGATTATCATTCTGAGCTCAGAAGAGAGTTTAGGGCTGGCACTAAAGATTGAAGTGTCCCCAGTTTACAGGTGGTGATGAAATTCATAGGAGAGAATAAATCTTCCAGGAAGAGCAAAATTGCACAAGACTGAAGGCACACGAGGGATATGGAGTCCACCGAAGTAATTCAGAAAACTTTATCTGGAAGTAGGGTGCAGTCTGGATGGTGGTTAAGAGCTCAGGTTGTTTAAGTCAGACAGGCTGACTTGTAACCCCGGCTCCAGTTCTTACTGTGTGAACCAGTCGGTAGTCAGGAGCTCAGCGAGTGGAAGGGAGTTGAGCTGCCAATTGTTGGAATAGCTAGTTGAAACAACAAACCAGAAATGAAAATAACGGGCAAGTAGTGAAGCCTTCAAAGTCCCTTACAACAATTGTTTAAGCAAGAGGCTAAAGAGGAAAAAATACTACCCTCTCCCCCTATGCCCTGGGTGACGTCCCGTTTTCCCTCATGGAATGGCACACTGGTCAAGGATCAGCTAGATCAGCACAGACGGTGCTCAGGTCCAGTTACTGCTGAGGGATCCACAAATAGAAGGCTACTGTAGATTTTTGGACCTGAGGGATGCTGGGAAGAGGACAAGGGGAAAGGGCTGGTACTGGAAGTTTTCCCTTCATTCCTTTAAAGGTTTCCATCAGAGGAGCCTGAGGAAGGCCTCTACTAAAGGCCCAAATGAGGGCACCTCCACCAAGAGTGCAACAGTGGGTAGGAACATGGCCAGCCAGAGGAGCCAGAGCCCTTGAAGGCAGCTCCCCTCAGAGACTGCAGCCTATTGGCTGCACATTAAGTCCAGTGTGGGGAGAGCAGCTTTCCTCTGCTTGGCCTGCGGGGCAAAGCCTTTGTAATGGCCTATGGTGGGCCCCGAGAAGTCACTCATAAGTGTTAGGAGCCAGACTCCTCAAGCAAGTTCCTTGAATTCTAAATCTCTGTTTCCTGACCTAAGCCTACCCCGTGAGTTGTTACAAAAACCTAGCTATAGGCTTGACATAGATGCAGTGCGCCATCAGTGATCACTCCGTGGGAGCAGCTGAGATGGGAGGGACAGCCCTTTGGGCTGAGAGAGAAGAGGCCAAGAAGGTCACGCCTGAAAGCTGTCTGTTGCAGTTGAGGACTAAGTCATTAGTAACTGCAGGAAAGTAGTTTCCATGGATTAAAGACGAGGAAAATCAGAGTGGAAAAAGTTATCAGCGTGGATGATGGCAGCATTGAGTCCTGCAGGAGGGACAGCTCCTGGGTAAGCGCTGGGCCGCCCCCGGGGGACTCCTTCCAGGGGCCCAAGGCTTCCACTTGTCCCTCACTCATCCCTTATGCTGCCTCTAGAAACATGCACTATCCACTGCTACCAGCCCTCTTTCTGTGCATCTTCCAGCTTTTATCCCCAAAGTCTGAGCCGTGACTATCCTGATCCCTGTCAGTGCACCTTCTCTAACAAGCAGGCTTTGCCTCTGATCACCGGACAGACGCATCCCAGACTCTTGTCCGCTTAGCAATCCAGCAGCAATACTGTCTCTGCCCTCGTCCTGCCCCGACCAGAGATAAATACTACACGATCTATTACATATTTGCATTTTTGTTGAGACTAGAGACATACTGTCTTTTTTCTGTAAACACTGACCCTCATCAAGAGAAATCAGCTGTTATTCCAAAGAAGCGAACACATCAAATTCATAGCGCTAAGACCACAGAAGAAGGCTCATTTGCGTATCATAGACTTACATGGAGGATGTGAATCCACACCGTAGGGAGGCCCATGTAATGGAATTTATTATACTATTTATGTGAGAATGGTATTTCCAGGGCTTTCAGGTACGTCTAGTACAAAGGTTTTTCCTTGTACTCAAGTACCAAGACACCAGAAGCTCAGTAACCCTTAAAGTTGTAGCTTAGGTCGCCCAGATTTTCGCATGAGGAAGAATGCCTGAGAAAGCAGGCTTGCGGCAAACCGTCACAACGGAATGATTTAATCACGTTCAACTCAGTAGGTTTATGCCTGTTGCCATTCTTTCCTGCTTCTTCAGTAGGCTATCATTTTCTGCCTCTGCTGTTTACAGGAATACATTTTATTTCAAAAGCAAGATTTTTCTTGGCACTCAACTCACCCATGACTTTATCGTTGAATTTTTTTTTTTTTAATGTTATAACTCGACTCTTTGTGTGGCTAAAATGGCCAAGGCTCTTTTATGTTGTAGTTCTTGTTTTTCCCCACATCAAGCATTCTGACCGCTGCTGTCAAAATCTGATAATAAATGAAGATTTCTCCCACAGTGGACCTCTTATAACCATGGCAACTCCATCAGCAGCTAATGGCCACATTGCAAAAATGCTTTTGAAAAGGACAGCTTCTCACACTGCTGCAGTACAAATGTCCTTTTCTTACCTTTTCTCCATAATGATGCTAGGAAAACAACATATCCCAAGCAAACATTTGCTTTGTTTGCACATGTGGGACCCCTTAAAAAAAAAAAAAACCCAGAAAGTAGAAAAATTACAAATAAAAGAGAAAGCATAGCACTAAACTGCAGAGAGATGTTATTGGCTTTAGCAGCATTAACAACATATTTCTACTCAATTTACAGCTGAAATCAATGTAATTATTGCTAAAAATTTGAGAAGTTTTACTGCAGTTACTCCACCCACTGTCACCCAGGAGGGTTTTCTAGAGTGCTTATTTTGAGTTTCATAGTATTATCTCTCTGAATTATTGGTCACATGTAGGTAATGCAGCTATACATTCATGTATAGATTCTGCTCTATGTTGTTCCATAAGATGGATACTTTTCTGCTCTTCTGTATACCTGTGAAAGAAGCCCAGAGCAGAATCAGCATGTGGGTCCTTCAGCCCACCTTGCATGCATCATCCCACGTGTGCCAAAACAGGTGTTCCTGCCTGAGCCCTGCTATCAGACCCTCAAAATGCTCTGGCTTTCTTGTTCATAAGGTAGACCAACACTAGTTTCTAATATAGAAACTTTCCCTGGACCAGCCTGCTTGTTAAAACAAAGGAGGATGTTTTCTACTTTAAATTCTTGTTAAGGAAATAACAGACATTCCGATAGTATCTCCCTCCCTGTGTCTGTATATCTACCTGCCTACCTATCTGCCTACCTGTTTATAAATTTATATTCATGGAAAGGAACTTCCCCATATCTCAAAAAACTCAAAGCTTGAAGGGTTTTTTTCCCCTTTTTAATGTTTCTTCAACTATCAATACTGATCAATAAGCAACCACAGATTACAACCCCACATCAACTTTCCAAGTATAACAGGATGGGTCGATGCCTTCTGCACAGACACCAGGTACATCTCATCAATGTAAATAATCATCTCCCTCTGAGATTTTCAAAATTACATGGTCTATCTAGGGCTGACGTAGGAGTAAAACTATCCCAACCCACAGAGAAAGCAGCAAGTTAATTTTCGTTAGCCATTATGACCATCTAAATTTTACTTTGCACAAAACCACTTTCTGGTTGTTGTTGTTTTTTTTAACTTTTCCCAAAGGTAATTTCTCTCTATAAAAGTTCTTTAATCATGTGGGTAGGCTTAAGAATTAAGACCTCTTAAGATTTGCATCAGAGTTCTGTTTGTTTCTGCTGGGAAACTGAGCAAATTACTCAAACTCACTTAATCTCAAGGCATTAATTTGTAAAACCAGACTGATAGTAGTTCTCCCTCAGAGGATAGCTGGGAAGAATAGTTGATTTAACACATATGAGAGCACCCAGCTCTGTAACTGGAAGAAACTAAATTACTTATGAATGATTTCCACCTCCCCCGCCCCCCGCCCCGGCCCCGGTGTTCCCCATTCCTGACTCTCTATTCTTTTCTTTGAGTCATGAGATAAAGCTCATTCCTGACTTGCACATCTGTTTTAGAAGCTCATTTTAAAAGTGTGTAAAATTATTTGCTTTCTGCTAAGGTAAGACAAGTTGAACTAGACGCTGCAAGATTGTCAGTGGTGAGGTTTTAGTTTCTCTTAATCAAATCAAGTTTTATAAAATTTGATGATATACATAAAATCACTACTGTAAAAATCCCTCAGTCTCTCCCACATAAAATTAAACTTGAAATCACAAAACATTGTATTTCTTTTTTGAATTCATTCATCAAGTTTCAGCAGAGGAATGAACTTAGAGAATCCCATCACTGACAGCCCATACAAAAGACTATGACCCAATCTTTTTTTTTTTTTTTTTTAATCTAGGTGCTGAGAATATATCAGGCTAGTAAGAAAACACAAATTGTAACAAATAAAGATGTCAGGATATTCTGCAGGAAAAGTATCTTCTAAATCTTTTTTTAAGGCAAACTTCAGAGAAAGATTCCACACACACACACAAAAAAAATTGCAAACCATTAATTTTTGTCAGGACAAAGAAACTTCTATCTTTTGGAAGGTAACAGAATAAATTTGAAGCTTTTAATAAAATTTTTTGTGGCTCCAAAAGCAACACTAAACATAAATACATGTCTTTGCCACCAATCCATTTTGCACTGTAGTCATCCAAGTACAATGATGCTCCAATATGCAGGTGTGCATTTGACTTTTGGAAATACCAACAAAGCCTGACTTCATAAAATACTCCTGCTTATCATCTTGAGTCCAAGATGCATTGTCAACTGCAAGCAAGCATTGTCAAATCAGAATCTAGGTCTGCTAACTCAGTAAGGAACAAAGACTGAATGATGATTTGGGAAGGAAAAAAAATAAAAGAAAACCAAGGAAAAATTAATGTTGTTCTCTGACAAAGCAGATCGAAGCAGTGTACAAAGACACCATTTCTCTAAGTACTTCTTTGACCACATAAAGGAGTCACTCTGTTCATCCCGTGTTTTTCAGTAGGCTTGGGCCTTAATGACTCAAATATAATCTTTGCCTTTCGGTCATTATCTCAATCTCCAATATTTCAGACAACCTGCAGAAAGACATATATATGCAACCAATAATTTACTTTAAACATATAGCTTTTTTTTCATTTAGAAACTAAATCTACTGTTGGAAGAAGAAACAAAATCACCATTTATTTAAGTCCTTTTATCTCTTATCTAGGACTCCACAGTGTATAGAAAAACTAACACTCCCTCTTTGGGAAATATAATTTTCCCTAGATTCATCAATGTAACTTGGTTTCTTTATAAAAATGATGGAAATGTTCCCAGCTCAAATTATGATTTAAAATATAAAAGGCATTAAATGATAGGTTCCCATGGAGAATGTAAGCACATTTTCTTCAGAGCAATGTTGTCATTGCCTGGTCAATAAAATAAGGTTTTCTTCTCTATTAACTCATTTGGTAGAAACAAGTTTGAGATGGGCCAGCCCACATGACCACTATAGTGAAAACTTAAAATTTGTTACTGTGTTCTCAAGTAAGTATTGAGGAATATTTTTTTCTTTTTCTGCTTTTATTTTTGGTTATTGTTCATGGTGAAATCCACTGACCTGTTCCTAGCATTCTGTGTACTATACATGGAAAAAACAAAACTCAGCAGAGAGTAGGAAAAAGACTGGGTAGAAAAGTCATTTTGCAATTTAGTATAACCTGAATGCTGAGATCATACTTGTTCTATTAAAAAAAAAAAAAAAGATGAAAGGCATTGATTGTCTAGAGGAAAATTCTGTATTTGCTAAACACAATTATGCCTCCAAAAATTACCTCTCAGAGATTCCTGGAGTACCCTGCTTTGGCCAAAGTTACACATGACAATGATTAGCACACAGTAGATACTCCATAAACTATGAATGAGTCAACATGGCCTAATAGGAATATTGTTTATTTTTCAAAACATAATATATTAATGTAGCACTTACTTTGCGCTAGGTACTGCCCTAAGGACTCTATAAAGTTTAACTCATAATCCTTGTAACAACCCCAGAACCCCAGCAAATTTGTTCTATCATTATCTTCATATTACAAGCGAGGAAATCAGGGCAAAAGAAACTGTTTGGTCAAAGCCACACAACTGACAATATTGGTGCCAAACTTTGAACCAGGAATTCTGGTTCCTGAGTCCATGCATTAAACTCCGTTAACTATGCTACTTATGCAACCTCTGTGTGGTGGTTTGCAGGATTTAATATCACTCAAATTTCAGTTTGATTTACATATATTAGGTTCCTTAAGTTATATTGGTAGTTGCTCAAAAGTTGAGATAGTCTAATGGAGCTTCTAAAATAACAGTGAATTCTTTTTTTTTTTTTTAGGATTTTACTTATTTATTTGACACAGAGAGAACACAAGCAGGGGAAGAGCAGAGGGAGCTGCAGAGGGAGATACAGAGGGAGAGGGAGAAGCCTCCCCACTGAGCAGGGAGTCTCATGAGGGGCTCAATCCCGGGACCCTGGGATCATGACCTTAGCTGAAAGCAGATGATTAAAGGACTGAGCCACCCAGGCACCCCAATAACAGTGAATTTCTATCTTCCCTTTCACCTGATTCCCTCTGTCAATGGAAAGGATATTTGATTTTTTTTTTTTTAGTAGTTTAGGAAACTTACACTAAATCTAAGAGAAATAAAAGCCTGAAGGGAAGACATAGTTCTAATTTTTAAATTGTGTCTGTGGTAAACCTGTAGGTTGGGTCCTTAATATTGCTTAGATTTGCCCCCCCCAAAAAATGAATGAGCCCCAAAACAGGGACTTTGAATGAACTTTAAGGAACTTAAAATGGCCACCAGATCATCATCACTGAGGTAACAGACTGAGTCTTGGAGTCAGACAAATTTGGGGTTATATCCTTGCCCTGCCATTTACCATTTTGTGTGGCTTTAGTCACGTACTTAATTTCTCAATACCTAATGATCCTTAGCTATAAAACGGAGTTAATAATGTGATTTCTTGGGGTTATTTAGAGAATTTTGTACGTGAGGTCATAGTAAAGACTCAAAAAATGTTATTTCCCTTTAGAGAGATACTATTTTGGCTACAATTATATTTCCAGGTAAAATGGGAACTTTATGACATTATCTGTCCGCAAATTTCTGCAAATAACTTTTTAAGATGCCAAAGATTTTGTGAAAAGTGACTTCCTATAACCTTCAAGATAGATACATATTTTCTATATATATTTTTTCTGTATATATATAGATATAGGGTACAGAATCATGACTGCCTTCTACATCTTAAACCTCCACCACTAGATTCGATTTTGACAGAAATAAAAATGGCATTATCACCAGCAGGTCACATGTAAATATTTGAATTTCCTTAGCATATTAAAATTAAACATTTCCTATTATTTAATTCAGTAATTAGTAAATTTTGCCCTGCAAAGTCACACTTATTAATGTTTCTCCTGCCCCCACTGACCTTTGTTTTGAAAAATTTTCTCTCTCAAAAAAATTAATTTGTCCAGTAATAATTTAGTTCTCATTTTCATGTACTAAAATTGACTATGACTATGCAGATAGAGTTAAGTTTCTTATCAACATAAAACCACTAGTGTTTCCATGTTTAGTTGATATGATTCCAATAAAAAACAAAGGAACTTGATACATTCACTCAGCTTTGAAGTCTTCTTGCAGTTAATTGTTGTAGACTGTATTCATATTCACCAATATTCAGTTCATATCCCTAATGGAATATTATACCTTTTGGTCCTGTTAAACCCAAGTGGCCTGAGTTTATGACTTGCTTTGGCCAAAAACACCAACAGAGGTAATGTGTGTCAATTCCAGGTGAAAGCTTTAAGAGAAGGGCCTTGAACCAAAACCTGATGGATTCACAGATAAAAGCCAAACAAAGAATGGAGAGAACCTATTGTACACAGAAAAAATAGCATGCCCTTAGTCTTTGGAAAGAGATGGTAAAAGTCAATCCTCTACATCTGTGTAATTAGAGTGTAGAAAGTCAGTTGGGGAGTGATGAGGGGTAAGGCTACTTTGGTAGGAAGGGAGGTCAGATTGCACAAGCTTGTTGGTCATATTGAAGACTTTATATTTTACACCAAGTGCACTGTGAAGTCACATAACAGATATAAGCATGGAAATGACATGATAGGATTTATATTTGCAGAGCTCTCAAGATTTTGTTTGCAGAGCAAACTGGAGAGGGAGATAATGGAAACTTTTAGACCAGATGTAAAGCTAATGTGATCATCTAGGTGGGAATTGATAAGTTATAAGCCTAATAAATTACAAGAGTTTAACAAATATAGTTACTTCCTCTTCTGCCTGTTTGCAAACCTGGATCTCAGCTTCTGATTGACCTGATTACTTTCCTAATTCTAAGCCCATTATAAATAAGGGCCATTCTCATGTTCATTATTTCATTTAAGAGTAATAATAACTGTATAAAATTCACCTTCAGAAAAATGTCATTCTACTCTTTGTTCAGGCAGGAATTTCCTTGAAAGGTATTTTTTTTTACCTTATGATGATATGATATACTATTGATTGAGGTTTTGTTGACTGAAATACTTCAGCACCCAGGATAGCAGCCCCACCTTCCAATAAACTAGGCAGAACCCTGGGGAGGTATGGGGAGCTGACCTCCTCATTCTGTGCATTCCGGTTAAGCTTAGTTCTCTAATCCACATAGAGCAGCCACTTTCTTTGGCTATTTCTATGGTCCCAATCATTTATCTTTAAGAATTAAAGACTTAGAGGAGCTCCTAACTGGCTTAGTCTGTAGAGCACACGACTCTTGATCTCAGGTTTGTAAGTTTGAGCCCCACATTAGGTGTAGAGATTACTTTAAAAAAAAGAAAAGAAAGAAAGAAAAAGACTTAAAGATATTATCAGGGCGAATCTGTGTACTGAAGTTGCTAGAGTCCCAACCTCAGATCTTTTGAGACTGTTTAGATACAGATGTTGATTACTCTTACTGGCCCCAGACAAGTGGCTGTCTCATTGTCTTCTATAGATCTGTAAGACAAACCCAAAATGATACTTGAACTTTCTTCTAAAATTTAAAATCACACTTCCCACAGAGTCATGACACATAAATATCCGATAGGATAGAATGATACAGTGATAATCCACTTTGCTATAAAGTATAATGGGAGGGAACATAGAGGAAAAGAAAATTTAAAATTTAAGGACCTGAATTCCAATATCAGCTTTATCATTTTTTTATTTGAATTGTCTTAAGCTTCTGGCCTTTAGTTCATTTTTCTGTTCTCTTCTACTGACTCAAAAGGGTTGATTATAAGGTCAAATTAAGATAATGTATTTTGGAAGCAATGAAAATTATCATTCATATCTAATTGTTGATCATTGAGGGATTACATAATTTCAACACATTGCATCTATTATGTCAAGTCTGATTTTAGTTCCTTTCTCAACCACACTTTGCCCAAAAAGAAGATATCTGGATCAATGGTTCTCACACCTGGCTGGTTTCACCTGGAATGCCTTAAAACGTATAAAGAGATTCTCAGGCATGACTTACTAAGGTTTTGATTCAGTGGACATATATATATAGGCCCAGGAGACTGTATTTTGTAGAAGCTCCCCAGGTAAATTGTTACAGCTTTTTTGGAGGAAGTTGGTAGTGGGTGTTAACAATTTACCCTTAGACCTAGTAACGTTACTTCTAAAAATTTATCCTGCCAATATACTTGAAAAGGTATAGAAAGATAAACATTTAAGGATTTTTACTTCAGCTTTGTTATATTAAAAAAACCATTTAGATGTCCATCAGTGGGAGATGATTTAAATAAATGATGTTTTGTCCATACAGTTGAATGTAATGTTGATATTGACAGATATCCATAGCATACATTATTTTTAAATTTAAAAAAGCCAACTAACTAAATAAATAAATAAATAAGCAAATAATACAACAGTTTTATGATATATTCTTATTTGTTAAAAATAAAAAGTGATGTATATATTCACATGTGGGTGTGGAGCTGTTGAACTGTTGATAGTGGGCAAATATCAGAAATAGGCTTGGGGAAGAGTAAGAATAAAGAAAATGTGGTACTTTCACTTTTTTATTTATACATTCCTTTTTACGTTTTTTTTTTTCTTATAGTATAAATGTATGCCACTTTTTTCAAAGATGACCCCCAAGGGATTCTGATGAGCAGTCATGTCCAAAACAACTACTGATTAAGAAATGTGTGAATTTCCTCTATTTGGCATTTTTTCTTACTAGTCTTAGAGGGGTTTTTTTTTTTAATTTTATTTATTTGAGAAAGAAAGTGAGAGAGCACAAGCAGGGGGAGGAACAGAGGGAGAGGGAGATATATACTTTCCACTGAGCAAGGAACCTGACGTGGGGCTTGATCCTAGGACCCTGGGATCGTGACCCAAGCCGAAGACAGCCACTTAACCAACTGAGCCATCCTGACACTCCATCCTATAGTTTATTTTTAAAACTATCATTTCTGATCCTCCACATTTTATCATTGTCAATTTCATCACTTAGAGTCTTCCTGAATTTTTCCCATATATATCCAACTACTAATTCATTCATTCATCTAGTCTATGGGTATATATACTGAGTGCTCCTGAGCACTCAAAAGTGCCCTGTAGGTTCCAAAGTGCTAATCCAGGCACTGGCAAAAGAGAATATTGCAAGCCCTGCCCTCACAGAGTGAGCACCCTAACGTCTCTTAGGCTCAGTCCCTTCATCTGTAAAATGGATATATCGTTAGTAACCTTCTTATAGGGTCATCTGAGGATGAAATAAAATCATGTTTCAAAGCCCTCAGCACTGGTATCACAGAAGTGCTCAGTAATTCTAAGCTGCAACAACTTTTACTGTGATCATCATTTCT
The DNA here is from genome assembly GCF_963455335.1 of Martes martes. Taxonomy (NCBI): domain Eukaryota; kingdom Metazoa; phylum Chordata; class Mammalia; order Carnivora; family Mustelidae; genus Martes; species Martes martes. The sequence continues at coordinate 95,195,047 of NC_137889.1, forward strand.
TCATGACCAACTGCTTGACCCAGCCTGGATTTTCTAGAAGAAAAAAAACCTACATTTCATCTTAAGTAAATGAAACTACATTTCATCTCAAGAGAATGTAATTGTTGGAACGTCTGGGTGGCACATTTGGTCAAGTGCCCGACTCTTGGTTGTCACTTAGGTCATGATCTCGGTGTCATGAGATTGAGTCCCACATCAGGCTCAGCTCCGAGTGTGCTTGGGACCCTCTGCTCCTCCCCCCACTCTCTCTTTCTCTCTCTCTCTCCCCTCTCTAAAATAAATAAATATTTTTTAAAATGTTATTGTGGACCTTATAGACAACTGGAAGTACATCTGTTTTGCAAAATCACAGCAGATTTTAGAAGACTTAGGGGAAAAGATAGAAGTCAAGTCAGGAAAAGTAAGAATGTGATCTCCTGCTTACTACCTCCCTGAGCCACAGAGTTCTAATTTCCTAGGATTAACAAAATAAATTATATAGCAGAGCTGATACACATTTATAAAAATATGTAACTTTTTTTTCATGTCAGTTGAGCATGAGGAATTTCTTTTGGAGATAAGGTTACCAAAGGGCAGTGAGTGGATCCTTAATCCCAATAGCAGATACTCCTTTGAGTGGAAGCCAAAGTTTAGGAAGCTTGGAAAATGACTTCTCTTTACATTTACACTTGAACTTTTACAATGCAAAACATGGGCTAAGTCAGTTTGAGCTTTCTTTTTCTTGTCTTTTCTTTCTTTTTTTTTTTATATATTGACTCAGAAGTTAAATATAGAGTCAGTTTAATCCAATTAAATGTATTGTTTAAAAATGAAAACAATTATATTTCTGATTATAATGAAGATGAAAATTGCAATGGCTTCAGTTATGGTATGTTCTTTCTCTTTTTTCTTTTCTTTGTTGTTGTTATTGTTGTTGCACACAGAGCTAATTTTTCTTTCAGCAAAGGGAAAAAAATTGAACGATGATTGTTAGTGGACTTGTTTCAGTGGTCCCCGGTTAGGCTCACCCTGTGTTTGCAGCAGGGCCTTGGTTGTCTAGTTCTGTTAGCTCTACAAGAAACCCCAAGGTAAACAGAACTACCAAGATTGTGTAACAATGAGCAACAGGTGTTTCTGTGCCAAAGAACTAGAAATTTCTCCATGTAAAATATGGGTTTTTGGTATATTCTAAAAGCTATCTTTTTTTAAGATTTTTATTTATTTATCTATTTGACAGAGATCACGAGTAGGCAGAGACAGGAAGGGAAGCAGGCTCCCCACTGAGCAGAGAGCCCAATGCGGGGCTCGATCCCAGGACCCTGGGATCAGGACCTGAGCCGAAGGCAGAGCCACTGAGCCACCCAGGCACCCCTAAAAGCTATCTTTTAACTGAGAAAGAATAAAGGGCAAGCAATATCCCAAGGTCATGAATCATAAAAATTATTTTATAGTGGAAAGGGGCAGATACCAAGTACTCATAACAAATATGTATTGTGTAACAATGGGCTTTGTGCTCGTGCTACCAAAAAAAAAAAAAAAAAAAGCTACAAAAAAGTGAATACAGTCCAATGCCCACTCTTAAAGCATAAGGCTATTTCATCCCTCCAATACTATGACATAGAAATGCTTTATTTCAGACTTTATTTAGGGAACCCAGCTGGAATGCTCTGGTGACTTGGTTAAATACTTGTCACAAAAGCAGGATAGTCAACCCTCCTGATAAGTACAAGCCAATGTACATTGTTTTTTACAAATTCTTGAACTTCAGTTGAACATTTGGGTTGCAGTCTTTCTCAGGAATCATTATTTCAAGGCATGTTTTCACTCCTGGATTTGGTTTCAACAGGACTACCAAACTGTGAAAAAGTACCAAATATTGAATAGAAGAAAAAAAAAACCAAAGTGTTTGGTAGCCATGCCAATTTTGTTTTATGTTTGGTGTGAACATTATTGAAACCAATCAATTAGTATATTTCAAGGCGTCATTTTAAACTTTCTTTTCAGACGTTTCCCGTAACACAGTGAGGCTGTTTCACTTGCTTAGTCTAGTCATTAAAATGGACTTATAGGTCCGGTGGTTATGTTCATTGTACTTATTCCAATCGGTCAATTCTGTTTCTCACTTGAAAATACACCAAGAAATACAATTCTTTTTAATGGAGGCAAGTGTTTGCAAGCATTGACAAAAAGTCACAGATTTTTTTACAAGGAGATGGAAGAGAATATTTTTCACTCCTACTTTGTTTGTGTATATGTCTACATACTATAGAAGACAAGAGTCTATTCCATCTCAAACTACACCTGGCAAAAGGTACATAATACTTAAAAAAAAAAAAAACTGTAACATGACATTCATTAGAACTGATCATGACACTTTCTGCCCTGTTACTCCGCTAAAACAAAGTTCAAAGGAATTGCTTCAAAGCACATGTAATCAGAAGTTTAAAAATGGCTGTCTTGAGTAACTTTTCTTTTTCCATTCCGCTTTGTTTAGCTTCACCATAAAAGCAATTCATTTCCAAAGACTTGGAAAACTGTCCTAAAGCCTATATATCTCCTTCTGACCCTTGTAATTTTTTGAATGCATCAAATATCATGATTATAGATGCTACAAATAACTCCCATGTGTAGTTTTTCTCTCTACTGTAATATTACATTCATGTGAATATTTTATTAATGCCAATGTGCCTCACTGGGCTATGTGATTGGTGAGGGCAAGAATCATCTCCTATTTCTTGTTATTGTTCTCCGGAAGCAGCTAAGTGCCCAGCATATAGTAGCTGCTCAACAATTATTTGTTGAATGAATGAATGTTATGCCATATGAGGCACTTTGATAAAAGTGGGTAATCACCATTTGACTGAGTTTTATTCTTTTTATGAAGACTGATCACCTTATATACACAAAAAAACTGCTGTACATATTTGTTTGTCAAATTCTTATTTGTAAATGTTTCAAGTCATTCAGAGAAATAGTATACTAATAATCAAAGTTAATCTGTTATATTATCAAGTGCAAAATTCATTAATGGTTTCTAATATTTGAAATCATTTATCTTAAAGACATTCAAAAAATTAGGATGTCTTAATTCTCACAGTGTCACCAGGAGGTAAGTACTATTTTTTAAGCTGCAAAGAAAATGTTTTCTACTCAAAAGAAAAGACTGTTTGGCTGTATTGGTTTTTGGACTAGTAGGTATCCTTGGGCATGTGATGTTTAACATCTCAAGGAAATTTAGATAAATGTTTAGAAAGATTAATAAGTATAAGAAGTATTAAAAACAAAAACACATCAATTACTTATCAAGAAAATATAAACTATAAAATTAATCACAATTTCACCTAAAAAGGGTTTGAGTGTATTCTGAAGTCCGAGTTGAGACATTGTATAGAGATGCTATGTGGGTCCGTATCTAGTACTAAGCTGTCATCTAAGGATTTGGTAAATGATATACAAATAAGTAGTGTGGACATTCATTCTGAAAACCCTATAAATTGTAACTGTGGTCAATAGTTAATTCATGTGTGACTTCATTATATGTAAATTACCCGTGTGCAGTAACACCAGTAGAATGTGGGTTTTTTTGTTTTTTGTTTTTTGTTTGGTCATTTGTTACCCAGCAAGATTCCATGAGACTCCACAAACTGAAAAGCAGGATAGAATTTAGGAAGAAGAATGTCTCCCCATCATTCATATGGCTCCTTGGAGAGTTGGAGGAGGCCAGGAGTGATTAGTTGGAACTTGTCTTTGAATGGGAGTCTAAAACCACTTTTGCCCATGTGAAAAACGCCTAAGGGCACTAAATGATTGTAAGGATCTAAACCAAGGTTTTGCTTAAAGGCAGATACAGAAGATAGCAACCATACTTCCATCAAAATGCCCTACAGTGTTTTTTCATTTCTAGTATGTTTAACCCCCGAAAATAACTTTAATGTGTGCCAAATAATCCATGCTACTTGCAAGGTCTAACATGACGTGGAGGCTGACAGAGATAAGAGCTCAAGGCAGGAGGAGCTCTGAATTACTTTTCTTGCTTTTTTTTTTTTTCCACATTAGAAATAAGGCCCAAAGGAAAACATAGATCATTGTGATAAATGTACTGTATCTTCATATTTCATTGTAGTTGTCAAGAATTCTTGCCAAGTCATAAATGTTAAGTAAACCAGGGCAAGAATTGGATAAAGTACAGGTATAGTCAGTCAGAGTCACATTTGGTATCAACAAAAAGTATTACCTTTGTCCTGATTATTTTCTTCATTTTATTAAGTAGGTTAGGTAAATTGGATGGGGATGGGCATGCCAACCTTTTATTCTTCCTTCCTTCATTGTGTATGTGTGTATGTAAGAGAGGGAGAGACAGATAAATTGATAAGATTTTAAAGATCATTTCTGTTTCGTTGCATTTTGTAAGTTTAAATTTCGGTGTTCAAAATGTACTAGTTTCCTCTATGATACAAGGGCTTTCAGAAGGTTGACTGAATTCAAATGCAGCTTATCAAAATTGCAAGATATGAGGGAAATGATCATTTGCAAAATAAAGTATGGATTACGAAGGAGGGAGAAGGGCAGTTGGAATGATTTTTCAAGGGGAAAATGAAAGTTCCGTGACTGATGGGAAAACAATCACAGTTCCTTTCCATGCTTCATAGAACCACCTGTCCGTCATCTTTCTTTTTTTCCTCATTCTTGGAATTGAGTATATAGGGAAGGGAGAATTAGTGGCGCTGAGCTTCCTTCAACAGATGAAGGGACCAGAGGCAACCTTAAGCTTCTGTCCTACAACCACTTCGTTTCCATCTGTCCTGTTCCTTCTCCTGAAATGGTCCACCAAGACTCTATATCTCAAAGCCTTAGTTCAAATAGCTGCCTCGTTTATGACACTTTCTTTGATCACTTTTGCCAAAGCGACCTCACCCCAGTTCTACAGAACTAGGTAATATTTCTTTAATGGAACCTCTACAATGCTCTCTTTGGACAGGCTTTTTGTTCTCCCTCTCCCTGCCAAAAATAAAACAAGCCAAAAAACAACACTCTCTAGCCCTATGATCTTACACAAACGACTTCATTTCCTTGTTCCTGGGTTTCTAAATACATAAGACTAGGGATAAAATCAGTAAAGTCATAGGGTGGTTTTGAGACTTACATGAGTGAATCACCATAAAGTGAATAATGCAGGTGAAGAGATAGATAGGTGCTCCAGAACTAGGAGGAGATATTGGGCATTATTCCTGCCTACTGCCCCCAGTGGGCACATATTAGTTTCCCCTCCTGAGCTCAGCCTTTCACTCTGCGCATCGATTGACAACGTCACCCTCTGTGCAAACTATTATGGTAAGTACTGCAGAGCCCTCGAAAATCCCCGACACCATTACCATCATAATCCTTTGGAAGAGATCAAACAGATCACTGGGTTGAAGGAACAAAACACTCATCAGAAAATTAGAAGCAAACTTCTGGAGAGAGTTCAAAGATGGATAAATCCGTGGTTCTACCACAGCTTGATGATGAGAATTCCCAGGGGTGAAGATTCTGAACCAGTAAACAAGAATCTCTGGTCTGTAGCCGAGGAAATGCAAGTGATTCTGATGATCATTCAAGTGGGAAACTTCAAGAATAGTTACATATGGTTGGGGATAAAGGTTTCCCATTAAAAGCTAATTTTGACCGGAGTAGGCACACTTTTTGTAAGAATTAGGATAGAAGAGAGTGATGTCATTTTAAAAACATAAGGGAAGAAGATGAAGGGACCAGAGACAACCTGAAGTTTCATCCTACAACCATCAGGCTTCTGTTGGCTTTATCTTCTCAATAAAGTAGGCAATAAGATCCTCCGCTAAGAACAAGACAGGTGGAAGGGCAGTTCAGGGTTTGGGAAATGTAGAGAATATTGGGAGAGTTGCTATGGTGATGTGTTACAGGGCTAAACAAGAGGTAAATTAAACTGAGGGTCAATATCCTGACTGGAATTTCCAAGTCCAGTTAATACCTGAGTTAGGATCATTCTCAAGTCCCCAAAAGCTCGTAGAAATAAAAACGCACTGATACTATCAATAAAGGTAGATTTTTAATATTATTCAAAACAAAAAATGTAAATTCTGAGTATCACCTGAGAACCTCCTTTCTTCTGCCCAGTACAAAAATTAAAGTGTGATCTCATGAGACGTCCAGGAGTCAGATTCTCATAAATAACAAGAGATCTACCCATTGCACTCTCGGCTGATCTGTGGATCTGTGGCTAGCTGAAGAATCCATGAACTCGGGGCACCTGGGTGGCTCAGTGGGTGAAAGCCTCTGCCTTCAGCTCAGGTCATGGTCTCAGGGTCATGGGATCGAGTCCCGCATCCAGCTCTCTGCACAGCAGGGAGCCTGCTTCCTCCTCTCTCTCTGCCTGCCTCTCTGCCTACTTGTGATCTCTGTCTGTCAAATATATAAATAATATCTTTAAAAAAAAAAAAAAGAAAAGAAAAGAAAAAAGAGTCCATGAACTCCCCTAGGGTGAGAGTAAGGTTTCATAATTTATGTTAGTGTTGCTTTTCTTGTATTTTTCCTTTTGGCGAAGTAAACTCTTTTGTTCATCCCATTTTTCCACATCACATTCTCAGGGTCATAATGGGTCTCCCACAGTTCCAGGCGGTTATTGGTTCTTGGGCGGAAATGCTCCTGTGGCATTATTGATTGCGGCCTTCATGGGAAGGACAGTGATTGACTGTGTTGCTTCCTGCGCAGCTGTGAATTTGCTGTATGGTGACAGGTCCTTCAGTGGCCTCCTCAGTCTCAACTTGACAAGAAATCTGGAGAAGGAGCTAGCACTATTGAAATGTCGTGTCCTCACCCCACATTGTATTCTGTCCCTCAAACTAAACCCAGGTCAGTGAGAAGTCATGGTTAAGAAGATAGTAAATGATGGCACTGAAATTGAGGCTGTCCTTTTGTCTTCCTAAGGCTTCTGGCCCCTGGCTTGGCCTCCTAAAAGCTTCATGTTGTTTTCCTAGGCTTTTCACAGCTGCCTGCTTCCTCACCCACAATCTCAATACTTCACACTGATTTATTTTCTTGGCTAAACTATCAGATCAGACGTTTGACCTTAGGCAGCACAATGGGTTTGGACTTAGTTGTTGTCTATGTCAGTGTTCAATTCCAAAAAGAGAAATTGGAACCCTATAAGAAAATGGACTCCACTCTCTTTTCATGGATGCACCATGTTAGTCTTTATAGTGATTATAATAATAGCTGCCTGGTATGGAGAACTTAATATCATGCTGAGCATGATGAATGCACACTACAGTTTAAGATCAGTATTATTTCATTTCCTGGACTAGAAAAAATGAAACTCAGAAGGGTCACATTACTTCACCAGTACATACTCAGGAAGTAAGGAAATAAGGATTCCACCTAGGTTGGTCTAACTCTATATTCATATTCTTTACTGCTACACTCTCCTCTCCCAAAAAACTCAATCCTTAAACTGTTTCCTCTCCTTCACATGTCCTAAACCCTTATCTGTCCCTCACTGTCATTATTTGATTTCTCTTTGATCATATTTTATGATGCCTTTCATCCACCTGCATATTTGCAAGTAGTTTCATGAGTAGAATTCATTTCATCTATGTTTTGCTCACTAAAACACCTAGTATATTGGGTTTGTACCTTTCAACCCTATGTATCCTCGTTTTTCTCTATGGATCATATCCTGATTTATCATAAGTGAAAATGGTAAGACTAACGCAGGGTAGGAGAAGATGATAGAAGAGAAACTGAATAGTTGCCATTGATTCTTGGGTGGGGGGGAAGTGGGAAGGGGGATAGCGCTAAGACTTAATGAGCCCTGTCATCAGTTATTAGATATCATCTCTATGGACACTGTTTACCATACTTACCATCTGCATGACTCCAGGCAACCATTACCCAGAACTGAAAGAGAATAAAATCCAAAGTTTAAAAAAATTAAAAATTCAGAAACTTGGGAATTCTGTCCAATGGTCTCAGGCTATGATCAGTGACATTAAGCAATAACACTCTCTCTCCTCTCTCATCCCTAGAGATGTTCACCCCAATACCAGCTTATCTTGTTCATGCATCTTAGACAATTCTCATATATGAAAGATCCTGTGGGCTTTCCAGAGCTCTGTGGAGCATCATGGAGACTCACTGAGAAACCACTTGCTGCTTAGTGTAACAAAGAATCTAAAAGCACTCCTTATATTTTAATTTCCTCCAATTCATGTTGCAAGTCATGCCTCACTGCAAAAACTGGATAAGAGCATAAGTCTCTTTTTTTTTTTTTTTTTCATTACAACTACACGAATATCAGTTCACTATAGTCTCATAGAGTGTAGTCTCTTCTCCTAGAAAGTAAGCTAACACGGGTCATGTTACTCGTGCTGCAAAGTGCGTCTATTTCTCACATTACCCTTGTTGCTGTGGCAACGTGCCAATGTACTGTATATGAAATGCCATCACTGGCAGTGACCTATAAAGCTTGAGTTTTGGGGCGCCTGGATGGCTCAGTCAATTAGGCATCTGCCTTCAGCTCAGGTCGTGATCCCAGGGTTCTGCGATCAAGCCCCATATTGGGCTCCCTGCTCAGCGGGGAGCCTGCCTCTCTCTATCTGCCTCTCCCCCAGTTCATGAACTCTCTCACACTTCTCTCTCTCTCTTGAAAAAATAAATAAATAACATCTTTTTTAAAAAAAAATCTTGAATTTTACTTTAGTGATACTTTCATCAGAGGGTTTTATCCTTTTTACTTATCTAGAAACCCATAGAGCGCAGTAACCACTATTCTTTACTGCCATATGCAAGGTACAGATTCTTTACAATTTACCAATATTCTGAGCAATGGAGTTACTGACAAATATAACTAGCTATCCAAACATGGGTAAATTGCACTCCCACAAGTAGTCATCAAAGTTCTTACAAATATTTCAGATTCCCACTTAGCTAGGTTGCTTTTATTTCTAATTCACCAAGATTTGGAACAGATGTGAAAGGCTGATTATGTCAAGTTTGGGGGAAAGTAGAGAAATAGCAGGCTTCACAAATGCCTCCACTTTGTACATAACTACATATGGTATCATCAGACCTATTTCTGAATAAAGAAACTGGCCACACAGTCTCTCTGACAATCGTTATCAGGACTAAATGACACTCCATTTTTATCAAGCCTCTTCTCTGAGTTATTGAAGCCTCCCATACTATCATCAAGTAAGTAAACAGTGCCATGCATAGCTCTCTTGCTATTATCACAGAAAAATTGCAAGCAGCTCGCATGAGCTTGCACGGGAACTGTGGGAGTCAACATCCGCTTCATAACAGCACACCCCTGCCATTTCATTTTATCTCGACACATGGACACGTGGAAAGATAGACTATTCCCTTTATATCTGTTGGTAAATTTTCTTTCTAATAATTGCTGAAAACTTCACTCCAATACGCAGTTAGTCCTGCTGGTGAAGAAAATAGATACATTATCTGAGGTAATAGATAAGTCTCATTAAGAAGATGGAATAGACTAATTCCCAGCATATCTCCCATGCGTGGGAAAACTAAATTGTGAAATACAGCAGTAACACATCAGTTATCTTTTCTGCATGGAGTTAGATAGGTCTCACTGTTACTTTATACTACATTATGTAATTTTTTTATAAATAACCATTTATGTCACAGTACCTTAGTTTGCTGCCTCATAAAAAAAAAAAAAAAAGACAGCCAATATTTCTATTCCAAGTGAGACTTATTCTTTTAACTACTTAAGGAATCCAGGTGTTCTACTTAAAATTTATGTTCCTACTGATTAACAAAGGCCCAAAGGGTGGATGTTTGTTATTAGCCTAAAAACTAATGCTACACATCTGACAATATTACACTTTTAATGGAGACTGGCTTTAACCAATGAAAGTAAAGCTAACTATCAGCATTCAAAATAAAGGTTTGAGAGATCCCATGTTAAATAATGCCTTGTTATCACTTTGCTTTCAGTAGTTTGCCGTATCAGGTTATCATAGGTGAAGTACTTGAAAACAATTTCATTTCTTAAGTAGTTTAAATATCTCTCCCACATTCTCATTTGCATAATTAGTTTTTATTAGCAAATGTTTTCTTAATATGACTGTAACATTCCAGATATAGAAATTTCACAACACAGGAGTTAAATTAATGAAGTTTATAAATGAAGACTTGGCTTATTAAAGGAAATGATAAAGAAGAGAGTTATTCTTTAATTTGTGGACTGTGTAACAAAAGTAAAGCAATGACAATAAAACGCCTTGTAAATTATAAAGTGGTATCTTAAAAAGGAAAATTTTATAGTTGTATGTATCCTACTTTTTAAAAACATCCTAACTACTGAGAGGGAGAAGAAGACACGTAAATTCTCTGGGTTCTGAGTCTCATACCAGTTCTATCCCAAACATGATCCAGAGAGAGAAAGAAGGAGGTCAGAAGAGAAATCCCAGGAAAACTGTTGGACAGGAAAGTCACCCGCAAATGACAGACCTACCCAAATCGTGACACTTGCCTCCATGCCCTATGGCTCACAATCCGTGTGTGTGAGTCTGTGTGGGCCACTATCACACAGTAACTGGAGGCCTATGCAACAGACCTTTAGTTCTCACAGTTCTGAGGCTACAAGTCCAAAATCAAGTTTCCAGCCAGGTAAGTTTCTTTAAGAGGCAGTTGGAACAACACGCACACCACAGCGCTGTTCCTAACCTGTCCCTTGTTCCGAATTCAAGGTTTGGTGACCCTTTTGCACAGTGCCTTTCATTGCCTGGCCTCTTCCTGGACCCAGAATCACATTACAGTAGAATTACACAGGAACGCGATTGCAGATCATCATCTAAGGGACGACTGGGTTGTTTTTTTTTCTCATTTATAGAAACATTATAGCGTGTTCAGATTCATAATGGAAAGAAATTAGAAAGATGAATTCACCTTTTAAAATGTCTGCAGTGAACAGACTGTTTTTGTATGGGTCTAGTCACTTGGAAGAAAGTTTATGTGATGTTACTGTCTTAACACTCTTTATTAAAAAATTGGAATCACTTCCAGCAGAGTCAGAATAATACTAAATATAATACAATACACCTGGAAAGTTAGCATATAATTTTTTAAAAGGACTTTAGACTGTCCATCTATGAAAATATAGGTAAAGCGTAGTAAAATTACTTTCCTAAAGTTGTGCTATTACTATTATCAGTGATCTAACTCTTGGCAGAGAATTTTAATTGGTTACATTGACTTTGTCCACCATCTTGAGTACAAATAGACCTTGAGGGTTTTTTTTTTAAATGTATGTCAGTATATATTCTCCAAACCAGGAGATGTTTGCATCATTAAAAAATTCTCATCGTAGAGTACCTACTACTCTAACAGCTCTTAGAATAATGAATTCCTTCTGCATATTTAAACTGTTAGTCAACTTATAAAAAGTTCAGTGCTTACGCAGATGTTCTGAGAATATTTGTTCATTCAAAAGTTTCCTTCTCCGTAATCTTCTCTCTCCTAATGCTGTGCCAAAGATCTTTATCATGATATTTATCCACTTACCCATAGCACAAACTTTAAGATCCCACTTATTTTAAGGTTTAGCTGTCACATTCAAAGATATTAAAATATCCATAAAATGTGTATAACACGCTAAGCAAAAAAAGTTTGACTTTATGGCCCTCTTTCATAAACATGTTTGAAAGGTCTGCCTAAGAAGATTTCGTATTGCCTGAAGAGTGACTGTAAGCAGAGATGGTCACTGCCAGTTTCTCAATGCAGAAGGAAAGAATTTTTCCCCTTTACCCTATAACCCAAATATCACACTGAGCTTAAGGATGAAGCTGACATTTTAAAAGATCACCAAAAGTGTTCTCTTTCCAATTGCAATTATGCCCTCCATCTCAGTGGGAGCCATCATCAGGGTCTTTTCAGCTCTCTAGCATCTTTCTGGCCTGCTTTCATTATCCTGATTATCTAGTCATTTGCCGCCCAGCACTCATTTTATGAAAGATCATGTCTGCCATTTCTGTAATGAGTGCTTGACTTTTACTGCCAGCATAAACACATAAAATATATAATAATTAAAGTTCACTAGTCACCAAAGTCTTGAGATCCATCACGTTGCTAATTTGATTTTTCAAGCAATTGCTTCTCTGTGAACGAGGCTGATTTTGCCCTCTTAGGCGTCGCAAGACCTGTGATAGAAGGGGCTGACTCTATCCTTGAAGGATCAGTCCGAATGGGCACCATATACCATGTTTCAGGCTCATTGTCGAAGAATGACACATCTATAAAGTCAAATGTTTTTTAGAGCCAACAAAAATCTCATCAACAGTTGAACCTAAAAATTGTTTTAAGTGTTGCACATTTTTCAAAATAGTTAAGCGCTATTTCATAAATATTTACCTTTTACGGGTTACTGTTTAAGGAAAAATTTCATTGGGATAACTATGGAAGTTTGTATCACAGAGATTCAAACTTCACAATATGTTGACTTACGTTGAGTAAGGAAAAGGTTTCAAAACACCACTTCCTTATTTTGAACACACTGCCTTGTTTTGATAACATTGGCAAAGCCCCCTGAGTGCTTCATGATAATGAATTCATCTGACGTTTATTCTAATCGCACAGAGATTAATGAACTCATGTGATATTCATGGGGCTCTCCGGAGACATCAGGATGTATTACACAAAGTGTTATATTTGTGAATGGATACAATGGAATACCTGTTAGCCAAGGAACTTGAGTCGTCAAATCCTCAGTTCATAAAGCAGCAGGAACTGAAGAGGCAGCATCCACTTATAGTGGTTTTTTTCAGGGAATAATAAAGACCCTGACAATGCATTCAAGAAAACAAAAAAGGTGCAGAAGCCGGAAGACCTCGGTTTGAGAGCCGACTGGATCAATTACCAGCCTTGTGGCCTTGGGAAATGTTCTTCACCTCTTAGCCTCAATCTCCCCAGCTTTAAAATGAGAATTTAATAACATCAGCCTTTTTAAAGCCTTTTACAGGAATAAGGAGTGGGGGAGGAGTGGTGCAATCAATCAATCAATCAATCTAATTCTCCCTCACAAGGTTATCTTAAGAAGTAAATAAAATGGTATGCAGTGTTTTTGATAAGTGCTTTGTAAACTTTGTGGCATTTGCATGCATTTACTATTGCCTTTCCTTTGGGAAATAGATTGTCTGGAGAAAGTTTACAGTTTATTTCCCATACACAGAAAAATGGATGCCTTAGGAAGACATCACTTTCTACATAAGGACATGGACACTATTTTCTCAATAAGAAAAGCAGATCTGACCAATTAAACGGGTTACTGGACTATCTTTTTTAAATCTCATGGTGAGATATCAGGTTTGAAGCAATACAGGGAACTTCTCTTTCTTATGCAGGTCTATGACATACAACAGTCTTCCAGCAATAACTTAATGTATCATTAACTCCAGTTCTGTTGATTCTGCCCTGGAGCGGGAGCGGGGCAGGTCACTTCACCTCACTAGACAGGAGTCAAATATGATCTCATCTCCCAGACCCCTTCCAGTACCAACATGCTGTCATTCTCATACATCATCCATAGTAATTCTTTACCAACCCGAACAAACTTCTCATTAGTTTATAGTACTTCTAGTCACACATAGTTAAAACCATTGTTATATCTTTTGATTAAAAGAAACCCCACTGGGGCATCTGGAGGGCTCAGTTGGTTGAGTGTCTGATTCTCAATTTTGGCTCAAGTCAGGATCTCCTGGGATCGAGCCCCACATCAGGCTCCCTGCTCAGCCAGGAGTCCCTCTGCCCCTCACCCGCACTTGCGCTCTCTTTCGCGTGCACTCTGCTCTCCCTTTCTCTCTCAAATAAATAAATAAATCTTTAAAAAATAATAAAAGGAACCCCACCTTTTCTGCTTCAGTCAGTTATCTTACCTATTCTCAGTAAATCATAGCCACTGCCTGAAATTTCTCTTAGTATAATATTTGTTCACATCCCTCAGATTTCAAGATAAAGCTTCCATCACCTAGAAAATGAATCAGCAAATAAAGACCTCAGAAGACAAACACTACCTGATCTCAAATAATTAGGGCAGTCACTCTTTTGGCACATAGACGGTCCCAATCTCAGAGTGTAGGTCCAGACATACGTTCCAGGATAATCAGAAAACCAAGGAAATCCAAAATTCACTTGACCTATTATACTGCCATTGTTAATATATGCTGTGTACCTCAAATGTGTTCTCAGTGTGGTCAAATACAAAACCCACATATGATCACTGTACTCATTTAAAGGCACACACATTAATAATAGGCATTATTACATATTGATTATTATATGTTATTAAGACAAGGTCAAAAGCACTGGGATAAGAGTCAAAATCTCTGGTTTTCAAACAGACTCCGATGCTTTCTAATGATGTAGCTTTGCCCAAGTCATTTAAGCCCTCTGAACTTCAATTCTCTGTCAGCGAAATGGAAACTGGTTGACTTCATAGAGTTACTTGCTGTGGGACTCTACAGCGGGCCAGCAGCTAGCCAGCAGGCCAAATGCAGCTCGGACCTGTTTCTGTAACCACAAAGGCACAGCTGACTAGGTGCCACAGAGACCTTAACATTCTGTAAGAATCAACCATCGGGCCCTTAGTTAAAATGTTCATTAACCTGTCAACTAACGAATGGTATTCATAAACCTGTTTGAAATGCCAGATTCATCTCTGTGAGATCTTAGGTAATCTTCAGGGACTGTATTGAAACAATGGGCATCAGGCTCAACTAGCTGGAAGAATTAGTTAAAAGTCCAGTTTCAACAAAGGAAATAGCTTCTGCTAGTCTATTTTGGGTTATTTGGTATTACTGAGGTATTATATGTAATCAATAAGTAGCTGTTGTATCTAATGTTACTAACCGATCATTAAGACATTTTGCTTAGGAAAAGAAAAGCCACCGATGCCTGATTCACAGCAAATGGACATAATTTGTTTTTACAACTCTGATGTGGAAGTCCCGATATCAGATATGCCAGTCAGAGTGCCGCTGCGCTTAATTGAATACTAAATCCGAGCCTTTGATAAGTGCTTTTGCCTCAGTCCAAGTTTACCTACATTTCCCAAGCCCGGAATGAAAGAAATGATGAATGAATGAACAACCTATTGAGCTGACATTTTCCTGAAAATTGTCTGCATGCTATTATTAATTCTTTCTCAGTAACCATGGAGAGGAAATTTTTGTGAGAACCCAGCAAATGAATTTAATAATGTGGGTATTCTGGGCCAAAACAGATCCACTCAGTGTGTCAAAAATACTTTTTTTCAGTTATTCCCGAATTTCCTTCTCAGCGTTAAGTGACGTTACACATTAATAAGTGAGGAGACTGTATCCTAAATATCTTTTTAATTTGGGTTACATGTAACTCATAAGCATGTAACAGATCAGATAAATGTTTTTGAGATGTTAAAATGATGTTTTTCATCCTCGCCAATCTCAGTGTCAAGCTGACTCAGGACTTTCAGGTTGAAGAACTACCTGGAGGTCTCAGACCATAGAGTTTCTGTCATTTTGTAGCTAAAATTCCCTTCTACTATGATAGACCAAGAAGGCCTTGGGTATAAGAGAGATATCTGGGAGACAAAAAGGAGAGCTGTGCCTCTTTCTGGCCAGAGGTTTCCATCAGGGGGCAGAGGGTGGGAGATGAGCAGGTGAGAGGCGTTGGGTAGAATGGGATGCACACGCAGGGTAGAGGGGTGATTCCTCCCTTACCATTAAGGTCTCTGAGGGGAGTTCTGTGGGCACACCAAGCTCTGTCCCAGGAGGGAAGACCTGGGATGGAGAGAAGTCAGAGCTGCACAGTCAGGAAAAAGCAAGGGCTCAATCTTTAGGCCCAGGCCTCTCTGTCTCCCATGAGGTGTAGACGCTGAGTTAGAGCACCTGGACAGCTTTTGGAGCCCTCTGCAGTGAGTGACAAGGTGGCAACACAGTAGTACCTGAAGGCGGAGAAATAGTCAGGGGCTGGATGAAGAAAATGGCAGAAGCTGAGAAAGACGTACAGTACCCCAGAGGTCAACAGAGAGGAGCCCACAGCCCTAAGGGAACAGAGAAAGACATTAGCCAACGTTAGGGACTTAAAGCCTCTGCCCACTTCAGCAATAGTCACCAATCAGTATCTAAGAGCTGAACCCATCACACATAAAGGGAGAGCTGCCAGAGCCATCCGAGGACCAGCAAGAAGCCAGCAGCTCCATCCCCACGGGCCTCCCCTTATAACCCCCCACTCCAATGTAGGGAGTATAATACCCTTTATAAATTCTGATGCCATCTTGGAAAAAAGCAAGGAAAAGGCAAGGAATCGGAAGTCTTGAGTAATTCTTGAGCTAAAGCTAGAGACATGTTAAATTATTAGATCAGATTAAATTTTAAATCATATTGAGCTAATTTTAGTTTTGTTCCCACCGCTCAGCGGGCCCAGTCTTCCCAAGAAAGATCAATTAAGTTATGGAGAAAAAGTACATTTTCTGCACACCCAAATTGTAGTATGAATAAATTTGCAATCACTCTACAATTACATTGTTTGGTTTAGAAGAAACCTATTGATAACAGTTTTACTCAGACTCTAACAAATCTGTGAAACTGAAAGAGCTTTTCTCTAAATAGTTACATATTAGAGGCTATGTAGGGTAACAGGGGAATGTGTTGGAAGACAGAACTGAACTCTAGTCCTAACTCGATAATCTACTGTTAGTCACTAAAAAAGTCATCTTGTCTCTACAACAGCGCTTCCCAACAGATGTATCTTAGTTGAGGTACTAGAATATCGCTAAAATATTGATCCCTTCAGCCTTGAAAACAGCCAAAGCAGAGCCTGGAGTGGCTGGAGCCCCCTGACTTTCAGCTCACGCTACCCCAGTGTGACATATAAATTATTTTTTGTGGGTTGAATGGGATAATTTGGGGAAATTATTGTCCTATATGATTCTGTTTCTCCTCCATAGAATGAGTGGAGGGGGGAGTGGAGAGATTTGATGATGTCTTCTGTCATTTCCATTCTAGTAGTTGATGCTTCTATGAATGTCCAGGGAGAATTCCAACTGCAGAAAGCGTCACAGGAGCTCCTACATACATGGTCCGAAAACAAAAATTCCTGTACTTAAGTGTTTAAACTCTCTGATTACCTCTAGATTTGTTCCCAGAAGAAACAATCAAAAAGTCAGGTGTCATTTTTCTCAGTTTAACCAGTATCGTTTTTACAGTTCCGCAGGGATTTACCTGTGGGTAAGAAAATTAGAAAAGAGGGGCACCTGGGTGGCTCAGTGGGTTAAGCCTCTGCCTTTGGCTCAGGTCATGATCTCAGGGTCCTGGGATTGAGCCCTGCATCGCGCTCTCTGCTCAGCAGGGAGCCTTCTTCTCCCTCTCTCTCTGCCTGCCTCTCTGCCTACTTGTGCTCTCTTTCTCTGTCAAATAAATTTTAAAAAAAGAAAGAAAGAAAACTAGAAAAGAATCTATAGACTGCATTAGTATTTAAAGGCAAAATCAAAGTTGCCTATGTGGGATCAGAAATTTGCATTCATCTTTCAGCAACCTGTTTTGTTATAAATTAATTTGAAAATCAATTTCCAGAGCAGCAATTAAGAATAGTAAGTGATCAATAATTAGAGTAATTCTCACACACGAATGAGGTTGTTTTATCTTCAAAGTAAGTAAAAACCTTTTCAAGATGAACACCTCAAACTTGTTGAATATTTTTATTTGAATATGAAAGAAGGCTCTTCTGCTTCCCTACTCACTTCCCCTGAAATTTGCTCATTTATATCAATAAAGAATTCAATGCATGCAGAATTGATCTATTAGCCATTTTCAAATTGAAGTTAGATTTTATGGACTGCTAAGGTTTTTGTGTTCAATGGGATGACAAATGTTTTAATACTTTTGGACAGAAAAAGGAAATGCAATGTTCTTGTCAGTGAATCAATCATTCACTGATTCCTCTGGGAATATAACTCTCCATTAAGAAATATGTACCAGAACAGGTCCAAAGAAAGAATGGTTGTCACACACCCTGATTATAATAATTCTAGCTTTCAAGTTGTTGTAGCCTACAAAGTGGCAAGTAATGAGCAAGGTGCTTTTGTTTTCGGCTTCATGAATTTTCACCACAATGACTCTCAAAAGTGCTAAAGTATGGCTCTCATCACTCTGGAGTGAAAATGGCAGGAATTTTTCTGACTACTCTCCAAGAAGAGGTTTCACTCATCCAATTGTTCACCAAGGCCTAATGTCCAACTTCCTTTCTAATAGTTACAGCCCTGAGAAGTTTGTACTTGACACCTTTCAGACCCACCACTTCGCTGTCATGGCAGAAATGCGTTGTTCTCTGTGAGCAAAGACTGCCATCTAGTGGAAATTGTAAATACAGCAAAAACAATCATTCCATGGAACTAAAAATCTGCACACATTAAGAACTGTGCAACTAGATTCTTGCAATGTTACACACACACACACACATCAGTGATGCTCATAATTAAACTACAGAACTTTCCTTTAGGTATGATTCAAGTTTCACTTAAAGATGCCCGTGCTTTTGAACATTTGAAATATATTATATCCTCATTTATTATATAAGGGCTCATCCAATTTGTCTTTAAGGCAGTGCATTAGATTTTGCTAAGCTTCCTTTATCTAGTACTTAAATAGGTTTTTGTTAAAAGGCAAAAAGGAGAGTGTAGTGACACTTTTCTAATGGAATTTCCAGGAGCATTAAATTCTGCAGCAAAAATTTACGGCAGAACTCTGAGCTTAGAATATATTTTCATTCCCTTCCAACATTTCTATTCCACCAACCCTGTATTCCTAGACTCTGTTGTGGGCTACTCAGAGCTTGACTGAGAAATCCTACAATCTAGTTGTTCTGCCTGTCCTCCAAAATGGGGTGTCCGTGTAATGGCTCTGTGCTTTCTGAGGTCGACCATACATAAAGACATCTTTGTGGTGTGAGGACAAATAGAGAAGTCTGCTCACTCTTCCCCCACAGCAATTCTTACCCCTCAGCTTGCTGAACCTAAAAGTTCCACAATTAAACGAATTCTTTGGATTTAAGGCCCTTTACTCCTATTAGCATCAAAATGGGTGTCATAGAGTATGTGTGTATACCTCAATGATCATTTTTAAAACCAAATCATTTTTCAGGTATAGAAATGATAGGGACACGTTGTGATATCAGATACCACTGAGCAGACAGAGTAGGCGATCACTGGTTCCTGAATGAACATGGGAATGAATGAAAGAATAAATTAACATGAAACAGTATCACACTGTTGCTCGGGCCATTTTGGCTGAATGTGTAGTGTGGTTTAACATAAATTTCATCCCCAAAACAATACCTGGCATGAGACCACTCTCTAAATATTTATTGAGTGGATAGATGAATAGGAAGGAGTGGAATGAGTTAGAAAATTGCAGCAGTGATAAGAAAAAGTAGAATCTGAAGACAGCATCCTTTTATCAAAAACCATATTGAGCATATTCAATCAACAAATAATGGGCACCTGAGTGGCTCAGTGGGTTAAAGCCTCTGCCTTCGGCTCAGGTCATGATCCCAGGGTCCAGGGATCAAGCCCCACATCCGGCTCTCTGCTTAGCGGGGAGCCTGCCTCCTCTCTCTGCCGGCCTCTCTGCCTACTTGTGATCTCTGTCTGTCAAATAAATAAATAAATACAATCTTTAAAAATAAATAAATAAATACTTCCCTGCTCTGTGTGAGGCAGGATGGAAGATGGTGAGTCCACATTCCAGAAAGGGGAACAGACAATCAAGGAACCACAAATCACTATAAATGATGATACGTGTTGTGAAGGGAAACTCTTCCACTTCTACAAACATCGACCTATATAGTTTGGGGAGCAGGAGGCTGGCTGGGAAACTTGGGTGCCCGTTTTTTGCCTGGATATGTTCTCATTTAGCAAATGCTGCTGTAGTTTCCTTTTATTTCTACATATACCTATAATCTCGAATTCAAGAATATTATCTTTTTAAGATTTAATTTATTTGCGAAAGAAAGCAAGAGAGAGCTCGAACAGGGTCAGAGGCAGAGGGAGAAGCAGGCTCCCCACTGAGCAGGGAGCCCCCAATGTGGGGCTCATTCCCAGGACCCTGGGATCATAGCCTAAGCCCAAGGCAGATGCTTAATCAAATGAGCCACCAGGCACCCCAAGAATATTATTTTTTTTGAGATGACTAAATTTTCCCTTCAAGGTATTCAATGGTGTTCTGATTACCCAGCGCCTTTAGGTAGGCAAATAGCTAATGGGTTTGCCAACATGACCTGAATATATTTGCAGATAGGCCAAACAAGCAACTTGGATGCTGCGATTAAAGATTACAGATGTGTGTAATATGTAATGCAGTGCTCCTGGTTTCCACGAGTAGTTGTTCCTACTATTTCTGTATGTATATACATATGTATGTATGTATGTATGTACGTACTTAGTGAGCTCAGTGCCCGGTGTGGGGCTCACACTCATGATCCTGAGATCAAGAATCTCATGCTCTACTGACTGAGCCAGCCCAGTGCCCCACGAAGGCACTATTTCTCAAGTGTATTCTTCAAAACTCTAGCTCCACGAATTATTACTATATATTATTACAGGAGGAAAAAATGAAAAAAGAAGGAAAGTTAGGTAATTTTGGGAAATGCCGAATTAAACAAAATCATATAAGTGTTCCTTTCCACAGGTCTTCTTAGAGCCTTTAATATGCTGACTTCTTTGTAAATTTCTGAGAGGGTGTTTCTCAAAGTTAATGTCACAAAACCCTTTTCTTGCAGAAGCTCCTCTAGGAACTAGTGTCCCATGGAACACAATTTTTAAAAATTCTGGAAATACAAATAACTTTGAGAAGAGGCAGGAATAAGGGTGAAACGTAATCCATCAATATTCATAATCATCTTGGTAAATTCAATTAATCTAATTAATTGCACTTCTTGAGCAACCCTCCAAAGCAACAGAGATTTAGACAGAGCAAAATCATAAGAAAGGAGAAGTCCAAATTATAAGAGAAGCTCCAGTGCAATGTCCATCCTAGGGTGTCAGCTGAGGTGCTGGGGATGAGACCAACTCTCCCTCACAGCCCTCAGGGCTGGACTTATTCCTGGTTGACTCAGGTTGAATGTTGACCGCACCCTTAGCCATTATCTTTTAACTCATTCTTAACACAAGGATGACATGAAACAGGTAAAAAGGCAATGCACCACCCAAAGAGTTATTTACTTTTTCCAAATAGACATCGTTCTTCTCTCTAATGTTTTAAGCAGTCTCTCCCCAAATAACCCAAGACCTAGGGCAGGAGGAGAAGTAGAAGTCCATATATCCAAAGACTATGTGCAAATTATAAGTCAAGCTAAAAACTCTTCGATAAAATATGTTCAATCCTCTTATTTTGACAAATATACCTTCATGCCCATAGGAGGTCAGGTCTGCGTTTCTAATTTGTGACTAGCTTGGAGGATTGCACTTACCTGGTGGCCCAGCGAGACAGTCCCTGGCCCCCCTCGCTTCGACCTCCAGCTCTGTCCTGCACAGTGAAGGATCGCCTACACAAAGGTGTACACGCCTGAGCTCGTACATCTGAACTCAGTCCACACTCTCTGAACATCACTCTAGACACCTGCAATGCCTTTGCGGCTGTGAGATCTGCCCTCAGGAAGAAATGTGTGGGATAAATTTTCTCAGGTCCTGAAGGAGCTCTCTGACCCTTTAGGTGGGAAATTGGTGGGAAATCCTAGGAATTCCTGAGGACGGTGCACACTCTGGACAAGTTCATGACCTTGGCCTTGGCCATTCTCACCCTGTGAGGGGGACACACCTAGGGGAGGGCCAGAGGTAGGCTGGTCTAGGGTAAAGCCTAAAGAGTATTTGGAAATCAGAATAAAACCTCTATGAAAAATCACACTTTAAAAAAGCTGCAGCTGGCCCCAGACTCAGGGGGGAAAAAAAGGAGACAAAGAAGGGTATTTCTTATTTGAATTTAACTACTTCTAAAAGCCTCTGGTCAACTTTTCTTCTTGTTCTCCAAGGTAAGATTATTTTCCCCTTTGGCATTGAAAGGGAAACTACATCAGTTGTGTGAAAAACCAAAAATGATGTATTTTATCAACTTCAAACTTGTCCCAGGGCTTTCTCCCACACTGTGTTAAATAATAGAAGATTTTTTAATTGAATTTCTTTGTGCGTAACATATGCTGGGCGACATTATGCCAGCATCTCGCTCTAAGCAGCAAAACGTTCCTCATAAAAGCGTTAAGATCCAGATCGTCATTCTGCATGGAGGGAGGGAACACAGAACTGTAGCAGCTTGAAGTCACATAAAAACAGTGCCTCTGAAATGTAATTGTAAAAACACATTGCAACAAAGCAGGGGGGTGGGGGTATGGATATTTAGAATTATAGAATAAAATCAAAAAAATTAAAAAAGAAGAACAGAAAGGAAGGAGGGAGCAAGAGAGGGTACAGAAGGGGGAGAGGACAGCCTGTGGCACACCTCTGTCTCTAAAGTCAGAGCAATAACGTTTTCAGTGTCCCGTCAGTCCATCTGCAGGCTAAATCTGTACCTTCATTTCCCCTTGACAGCCGCCATCCTTTAGCGGTGGGATTATAAATGGTTGTGATGTGGGCCGAAGCAATAACGAAGTCTGCACTAACACACGGCTGTGTCCTTTTTCCCAAGGATCCTGGAGCTTCAGCAGAACGGTGACATGGACATCCTGAAGCACAAATGGTGGCCAAAGAATGGCCAGTGTGACCTGTACTCCTCAGTGGACACAAAGCAGAAAGGAGGTGCCCTGGACATAAAGAGCTTTGCAGGAGTCTTTTGTATCCTGGCGGCTGGAATTGTCCTCTCCTGCTTTATAGCCATGCTGGAGACGTGGTGGAACAAGAGGAAAGGCTCCCGGGTCCCATCGAAAGAGGTACTTGATTGAGCGCTTCGGTGCTCAGTGGAGCCAACAAGTGGGTGGTCTTTCCAGGGAGGGTAATCAGCAGGAAGAGGATAATGGGTTGGGGGTGGTCCTTGTTTCTTCTTACCTGGAATATTGAAAATGAATTATTGATGAAATATAAAAATCAATAATGCCAATACCAATGACCATTTTAGGACATCCCAGATAAATGAAGAAGAGACTTGCAGTGTTTGAAAAGACTCATTTCATGTGCCATCAAGGGCTTTAAAATTCTGCCAAATCTCAGGGTAGACTTCCATTCAGTGATTTTCTTAAAGGGTGATTCCCTTGAATTCCAGTTCACAAAGATGCTTGTCGTCTTATTTCAATAAGTTGCTTAACTTACAGGTAAATTACTTGTATCTCTAAGATTCAGTCTAGACTATACAATGCAATAGGAAAATAATCAGAATTTGTCTCTTTACCCCCAGTGGCTCCTTCCCTCTATCTGTATGTAGACCTATAGAAGGGATCGTATGTTTTTAGCTCTTTGATGGCTCTAAGTTTAATAAATCCATAGAGTAGAATTATCCAGGATTAAATTTTTAATAAAATAAAATTAAAATTTTTTCAGGGGTCTGGAAGAATAATTGCAGAGTTACACATAATATCTCTTTGAAAGTAGCATGTGCTTTGTTTTCGTCAAAAATCACGGAATTTACAAATTAGCAGAGAAAATACGAAGTTAAAATAAATTGCTTGATTAACTTATCTTTTTTCTACTGGACCAAAAAGGTGAAAAAAAAAATTTAATAATGAAATCATATTCATTCACTAAAGTTTCAGAAATTGAAATGGAAAACGACCTGAATTTGATGTGTGATTTGATCTGCTGGATCGTTTCAAAGGACAGTTTGAAACTTTCTGTAACTAGACCTTGGCTAACTGATGGTTAGAGCAAATCCTGAGAAGATCTGTTTTAATGCACAAATCAAAATGACTTCTCACATTCATATGAATTTTTACATGTTTATATTCTTTTAAACAGATTTTTTTCTAAAGTAATCTGAGAATTCCTTTCTACTGCCTTGTATGCAAAATTGATCAGCAGCGTATATAAGGAAAAGCTTGGCTTACCAAAGATAAAACTTAGCTTCTTACCTATCTGAATGATCATATATTCTAAATTAGCAGAGTATGAACTAAAAAGCAGGTTTCATTGTGGTGTTTTCTTTATGGAATAAGCTTCTGGGTTCTCTATTGACAGTGATTCAATGCAAAAGACCACATTAGTGCAACATTATAGCTGAGATTTCATATTCTCAAAAATCTGGAAATTAAGGACTCCCCAAGCTCCTTATATTTTGAATTACTATATATGATATTAAAATTTTGCATTATTATATCTGTTGATGGATGACTATATTACAGTTGCTGTGGGAACCATAAAATTATCTCTCTCAACCCTCTAAAGTCTCAGTGATAATATTGCATTAATGGATATTTTTTATTGGATTTTAAAATGAGAAAGGAAAAAGAAAAACAGTGATGCACATCAAAATATTTTTCACTGAGGAGCACTATAATAGCACAATGAAAAAAATACATACTCCATTCTAACTCATGACAGCTAATCCAGATCTATGAATAAATATTTTCTCTTCTTACGATTAATTGGTATTTTTAAATCCTCATGAATTTAATTTATTGAACTTGGCTATAAACATGACTGATAAGAGACAATTTTTTTCTTGCCAGTTTTATTTTTCAAACATTGGGCTTTAATGCTCACTTTAAGTGAAAATCCTAAGGATTTATGAATTGGTTTCAACACCAGAAATCTGAGATTTCTCTTCCTTTTCCTTTATTAAGTACCTTCTTACTAAGACTCCATTAGCATAGCTCAAAGCATCTTTGATTTAGAGGCCATTTAGCATAAACCTGGCCCTAGACCAAAGCTGTCATTCGCAGGTCATGACTCGAAGAGGTCTCTAAAGGTCTCACTGACCTCACAATATTGCCTCATTCAGGTACTAAATAACTTGAGTGTAATGACATCCCTCAATTAGAAATGGATTCTCTTGTGTTGAATGTTGCTCTTTCTGAATAATCTCACATCTCTCTGGCCTGAAGAGAAATAACCCTTTAACAGTCACTAACACTTTAGTGTGAACTAGCATATCATGTCACTTAACCACCAAGAATGGAAAGTTAAGGTTAGGGAGGGAATAATAGAAAAGAACAGAAATCCAACTTGGAGGGAGACACCTTGAAAAAGGAGGAAGCACATGGAAAGAAGAGGTGGGGAGGGGGAGCAAGTTGTTAAAACCATATTTTTTATTTGTACAGCTTTGCCTAGGTCTGCCCCCGATCTCATAGAAGGCAATCGCTCCCCTATTTTTGTAGTTGCATGTGACATGTAGAGAACTTTTTGTGAAAGAAAAATATTTATTATAGAAAACCTTATTTCAGAGTCATATGTGTACCCCCAGAACCTAGCACAATGCCTGGCTCATACTAGGTGCTCAATAGAGATTTGTTAAATGCATAAATCCCAAAGTTCAGTTGATTACCTATCATGTTTGCTGAACTACTTTTTTTTTTTTTTTTTTTTTTTAACCATGGAAGCTAGTACTGATGAGAACCTTATCTTCTTTTTCTTCATCTCCAGGATGACAAGGAAATTGACCTGGAGCACCTCCATAGACGTGTAAATAGCTTGTGCACAGATGACGACAGCCCCCATAAACAGTTTTCCACCTCGTCAATTGACTTGACCCCTCTGGACATTGACACTTTGCCAACACGACAAGCACTGGAGCAAATCAGTGATTTCAGGAACACTCATATCACCACAACAACCTTTATCCCAGAGCAGATCCAGACTCTTAGCCGCACACTATCAGCTAAAGCTGCCTCTGGTTTCGCCTTTGGCAACGTGCCCGAGCACCGAACTGGCCCTTTTAGGCACAGGGCACCTAATGGGGGCTTTTTCAGGAGTCCTATAAAAACAATGTCATCTATTCCTTATCAACCAACTCCTACCCTGGGGCTCAATCTGGGTAATGACCCAGACCGAGGCACCTCCATATGAGCATCCAACAAAATCTCTCCACTGTTTCTTTCGTAGGACTCCCTTTGCAAGGAGCAACTGTAATATTGTGGGACTAACATGGATGTAACATTTAAAAAAAAGAAATCAGGATTATTAGTAACAATTCTAGTTCCTTCTCTCCACCTTCTTCCTCTTCTCTCTCTCTCTTCTATTTCTTTCTCTTTTTCCCTTTCTTTCTGTACATGTCCCTCCACTTTTTTTCATTACTCAACTTGTTCCCCCAGAATATAGTGTACTAGGATCCTATTAGTCCGCTTTTCATATACTGTACTTCAAGTATAGGAAATGTGCACTGAGTATACTAAAAGTATATGCAGGATTAATTTTACATAAAGGCCTCTTACATAACATTTCTCTATTTTTAAAACTATAATTGCAATAACTTCAGTCTTTTTACATTCTTCTGCTGCATCCATACAACGCTCCACTGCTGTTGAGTGTCCTTTAACTGTGGACCAAAGGCAACCCCTGCAGTGTTTATAAGATAACTTCAAGACCATTCAGGCCACATAATATGAGAATGCAATTTTGTAGGATTACAAAAAAAGCCATTAATATGCCAGTCAAGACTACAGTTAAAACTACTCTCGCACTGCAACAGTGCATATGACCTTTATGTGATTGTACAGTATTAAAAGTTTTTTCTTATGTACAGTAAACTTTATCATATGGCAGAAGCCTCTATTGTGTTAAATAAATTAGTATCTCATCTATATATACATATATATGCACTTATATAACGTGTGTATATATTGAAGGGCGGCCATTGCTATTGCAATTCATTTAATAAAGCTTTAGTTTAAAAAAAAAAAGCATTGTATACGGAACTATGTATAGGGCAGGGGGTCTTTTCAGTTAGAAAAGGCAGGTTGCTTTAATGTTCTTTGGACTTGCATTGTTTGCCAACAGAGAATATTTTATACTTTTGTTATTAAAACATCCAGGGCGATTTAATATTTGTTCCTAGATGTAACTCCTTTGAGTAGGTTTTGCATTTGTTACTCAGCAGTGTATAAAGCTAACCTTGATAATTTTACTTTTAATGAATTATCTAAGTGGAAAATGCTATTAGCCGGACCACATCCACAGCAGCACATGGAGTGAGCCCTAGAAGAGTTGAAACATAGATCGTTGAAGGTTAATAAATTCTCTTCCAAAGCAGAAAGCCAATCGATACAACTGTAGTTGGGGAGAGGAGGGAGCCCTTAAGAAATATTGATGTGGCCTTAATTACTGTCCTACATTACCCTAAAGAAGAAAATGTTATGACCATACTGGGCTCTTGACTTAACCCTCCCCCCCTTTTTATTCAGTTCTATTTGGAGGAGTTATGTATTTTTTACATTCGTGCCAAGTGTATAGGAGGGTGACAGCAAACACGGTGGCTCTTTGTGCACAACCCTTTTAAAGTAGCATTCTTACCTATTAGAAATAGAGAATGAACTTTGTTTGTAACCCTTACATTAAAATGTGGTAAGTAGGAAGCAAGAACTTATCCTGTGTTTTCACGCAGCCATACACTTATTTTAATCTAATTCATTCCGTAGCTAGGATTGATATAGGAATCAACCTATGTGATTTGCTTTAGGAGAAATTAAAAGGTATATTCTTAAGGTATATTATATTTTGATGCTAATTCTGTTCTGGGGAGCATCTTGTACTGTCACTGTTTTTGTACTAAATCTTCAAATATTGTCTACTGTGTAAGGCAGAAAATTTTCTTATCATGCAAAAACCATTTTGTTTCCAGGGTAACAAGTACCTAAGTGCATGCACGACTTGTTTTCCCTTGTAACACTCATGATCTCATTCACAACTCTGATTTTAAAACAAAACAAAAAAAAAAATTCTTTACAACAAGCTATATAGGGACATACCAGATGTTGCCGTGATTTTAGCTATCAACAAACTGTTAACCATGTACAATATTTAAAATAGGCCTATTTTGATGTATTGCCTATTATACAAATACACAAAACACTTTTTGGAGGCCTCAGTTATGAGTGGCAGAGCTTTCTGTGTATAATTTGTCTAAATAATTTGTCTAATAAAAATGTTTTCTAAACTTGCTCTCATACCATTGAAGTCTTAACTATAAAATTTGACAGTGCTTACTCTCTCACAGAACGAACTGAATTTTTCTAAAAATTTATCTTGAGTTAAGTAAAGCATGAAACACATGACGTTTTACTAGCAGAACTATGCCAAAAGGAGTGGCTTTCTAAAAACAGTACTGTGTGTGTCTTAAACCAATGAAAGACTGCCTTTCTGCTCTTTGAAACAACTGGAACCAACAATATATTTGTTTTTCTTCACATATATTTCTATTTGTGATGTCTCTGTGAGCACTTTTTTTGGGAGAGAGTTATCCTGATTCATTTAAACAATGCAACCATGATAAGGATAAAAGGGTGATGGTTTGTTACATCAAAGGAAGGTAGGAAGGAAGGAAGAAGGAAGGAAGGAAGGAAAAGAAAGAGAGAGAGAGAGAAAGAAAGAAAGGAAGGAAGGAAGGAAGAAAGTTAAGGATATTTAAACTTAGAATTTATGTATTAATGATTGTTTTGTTATTAGGGAAATATTTGTCATGTTGAATCTATTAATTTGAAAATTAATGACTTCAAGATTATTTCTAATACAGTGTTATATTCCTCATTTGAGCAACAATATTTTTGTCTAGCATTTAACTCACTCAGTGAATATATATCTGAAAATATATTTAATTAGATTAAAATCTTTGCTGCTCTAAAATTCTTTTAAAAGTGATTTTTTTTTTTAGATGTTGGAACTCTGAGGAACTATACAGATCTAGACTCTCTCTCTGGTTTTGCAAATAAGAGACTATAAGATGCTTGCCCAGATGTTTGACAATCTAAGACTTCAAACTGGGTCCTTTTAAATTATTATTATTATCTAACTCTGCCATGCTTCAGTCATATCCACAGGTCCTCATGGGTTTAAAAGCAGGGATGGCTCAGGGACAATGCCTCCACCCAGTTCCCTCCCCAAGCCTAGGCTACAAATCTCTAGGAACCTTCCCTCCTGTCTGCGGCCAAGTACAGCACCTGAACCAACTTCTCAGGCTACTTCCCCAATGTGAGAGCATGGGGCAGACCTCAGGCCAGATCCTGCTTCTCTCTAGTGCTACTTCCTTTAGCCTATCGTTGGCCTGTTCACACCACTTACACCAACCTTGCTATTTTGAAACCAGACAAATACCTTATATCCATGTAATTTTATTCCACTCAGATGTTGAAATTTTTCCTTTGGTGAATCGTTAAGAGAACTGGCTGTCACTTTCAACCACATCAGAACTTATGGACAGGTTTTGATTCAGTCATACCTTAGAAAATTGTAAGACCTCCTTTCTTCCCTCATGCATATCAAGCTACATACAGGCAATTTGTTGTTTTCATAATTATGTTCTTTTTATCTCTTTTAATTTGGGATTGATTGTCAACTGAATAAATACTTTAAAAAATAGACTTTGCTAAATGGTACTTTGGTTCATCAATTAAAAAGAAAAAAAAAAGATGAGACGATCACTTAGCCTACCTAATACCTTCCAAGCCACATGGATAACAAATTATTAGTATTTTATAATCAGAAATTTGGAGTGGAGAAACACATTTGGGACTATGAGCATAGTCAATAAGGCAGAGCTAAGAACTTTCATACTGGTAAACATAGGATTTATGCTTTTATATACATCTCCCGATAACTGACAAAATATAATGGTCTCACTAAAAACTGACTTCTTTCTAGAATGTTTTTATTTCTAAAAACAAATCCTATTTCCAATCTTTGTGATCAGATATTAATAAATGACTAACAAGTACGGCCATAGATATCATTTCAACAAACTGTAGTAAATACCGTCTCATCAAGTAGCATATGAGCTCCCTTGGATGGAAACAACTTACCTAGCCTTGAAAAATCAGGAAATAAAGTTTGCTATATTTGACAGACTTAATTCTATCATTTGTTGATTTATTTATTATTTTATTCTCTTAGTGTTTGCTCAAAACCCATTTTGTGGAAGACACTGTGTTAAGCAGTCACACACGGCGCAGATGGACACATGTGCTTAGAAATGGGCCTGGGTGTGTTCCAATACCCAACTCTTTCCTTGTCCCACACCAACATGCAAGATACAGCAGCCACTAACAGACTTTCTGAGGAGGTGGAACGAGACACCCCAAGACCCTGCAGTCCTCTTTGGCCTTGGCCACTCCAAGTCCCTGGGGCAACCCCTCCCAGTAGTTCTCATGGGCTAATAGAATCTATCTGCTTTGATCCTGATCACCTCCACAAAGAAGACGGAGATTTCCCAAGATGCCAGACCATGAAATCTTTTCAGAAATGTGAAAATTCCCATAAGCTCCAGGCAAACTCTTAACCAACCCCTCCTCCTTACCAACAACTACATACCTTTCAGAGACGTAAGCCTACCCTCAGATGTCCATGTCAGGATGATATGGACCACAGGAACTCATTTTCCATCCCTGCAGGTCTAATCACTTGTGATAGAGCTCCTCAGTGTTTAAATTTGTTTCAAAGGGACTACACAGTGAATCCCTTTTAGGTGACGTTTCAAGTTGTATAAACTTTTATTTATATTGCAACTAAGATCTCTGGCCACCTTTCCTGTCACCTAAGACACAGGATACAGTGTGACCTATGAGCCCGACGAGTATATATTAGGGTTTTTACAGGAAGACAAGCCAGGAAAACAGCCTCCAATCCAGACACACTTTCAGAAGAGTAGAAACTTCATGGTTTTGCTCCCTGTGTAGAGATCCAAAGAGGCACAGAACAATTACACCACATAATGATTCCCCCTCCATGAGGATAGAAATGGACTAAAGGAGCAGTCGCTTGTTTTCTCACCTGAATTTCCCAAATTTCCCTGGTTTCAATCTTTCTCATTTGTTTTATTGCCATGCAATCTTAGTAACAGAGCAAAAATTGTTGACATTTCAGAATTTTTTTTCATTATCTAAAAGCTCTTCCTGGACTTGTTGTTACACACAAGATAGCACCAAGTGTCACCTCTTGACTGATCTTGCACACTTCCTAGAATTTCCTCAGAGTGGGGGGAAAAATTGGTTGTGCTATTTGGACATGTCATTACTTATCCTGTGCTGTAGGAATGGCTGTCTAACCTTCAGGAGGAATGAGGGCCTGGTTTCCCTTTGGAAAAACCCAGGTTCTTGCCTCAGAATTAGCAAAATATTTCAAAAGTCTCAAGCGATCTGCAATGAAATGAAAAATTCACACCATTTTCAGGATGACATTAATTCACATTAATTAAAAACTAATTAAGCTTTCATAACAGATGCTTTAGAAGGAGAAACATATGTCACAAAATCAAAAAATGATACAACATCAGAAATAAGGAGGGTTGAGAAACAGCGCTCTTATTAAATATTTTGCTTGCCAAAAGATTTGAAATGTGAGTAGAAGGGACATTTTAGTTTTTCAAAATGTTATGTCTAATTTTTAAATTGGTTCTACTGAAAATTTGGGGGAATTAAGTAGCCTACATCTGTGGCTATTTTTTAATTTTTAAAAATTGGACATCACTTCTAAAAAACAAAAAAATACAACTTGCTTATTCACTACACAAAAGATTCATGATGGGGACCTTTGAGAATTAGTTCCTCTAATGTGTAATAAACAAGATTCAATTTGCAAAACTTTAAATTATATAAAACTTTTCAGAATCAGCCACTTCCTGGAGCAAGGGGCACCTCTATCAACCTCACACTTACAGTTAAACATTTAATTCCTTTCCAAAATTTCATTACAGTTGACTTTCAAATTAATGCTAAACCTCTATTAATATCTGTTCATAAAAGTTAGCTATATGTTTTTAAAAAATATGCACACACTAAAATTAAGTTGAAAATAGAGGCATCACTTATCCAACTCATTTAATTGCACTTTATTATTCTAGAAAGAGTTAATGAATCTCTAATATGTTCAAGTACTTCCATAAGCAATGTTAAGGAGAGCTTTGAACATCAACTGCTGGATAGATTATAGCCATGTCATATATCTAATTGACATAATCGACATTACATACAAATACAGAACTCTCATTCACATATGATCTTGTTTAATGAGTATAGTACTTCTTACTGTACTTACTTACAAATGAACATATTAAAAATTAGAAATAAAAATAATTAAGCCTCACTGGTGCATGACTAAGCATTTTAAAATTTATTGTTCACTCACTCAGGTTTCCCCATGGAAATATCATGGTAAAACTGTTCATAAACTGAGCAACAAGTATAGAAAATCACTCCTCACATGTGTAACCTCCAATTTTTGGTGTGTTCAATTAACATAGTAAGTTATATAATATAGTTCAATCGCCAACAATTAATATATTTTAATTAATTTTCCTGTTGATCATCATTATATGAGGTTTTTAATTCTTACTCCACAGTCATGATTATGTCTTTAAAAAAAAAAAACAAGCATTAGTACATGTACATAAACTTTAGTAAAGCTGAAGAGAGATTATTAAGAATAAAACAAGCACACAAGATCAATCAGTCCATTGACTAACACTTTTGTGAGCACCTACTATGAGCAAGGCACCGTAGGACAGAGATGTCCTAACTGGCACCCTGAGGCACACTCCTGAGTCAACAAGTTTCCAGGGTGCTGAGGTATTGACCCCCTCCTGTCCAGGGTGGTGAGATGAGCCTCTGGTCTGGAATTCTGTCCATGAGCAGTTCTACTCACTTACACCAGGCCTTTCCAGAAAGCTCCCAAAGTTGGAGAAACAGAATAGAAATGTTTGAAAAGTTAAATACAAATTCATAGTTTAAGTAACATCAGAAGACTAGAATATAAATTATATCATGATGCAGAATGTATTCCATTGTCAAGTTAGTTGATAGAAAAAATATTCAATGAGAAGAGAAGAAGAAGGCTGCCTAACATGGGATGGTATCCCCAAATAAGTGGAAATTTAGCCTAATCACAGAGACGATGGAAAGGTCGGGGGAACAGAAAAGGGCTTCCAAGTGGAGCGCACAGTGCAAGGAAGGCACAAAGATGGGAATGTTCAGAGGAGCAGTAGCCCACGATGTCTGGAACATGGGTTTCATGTCCGGAAGCAGCAGATAGTAAAGCTCAGGTGAGAATGTGGAAAACCTAAAGGCCGGGCTCAAGAGATTGCTCTATATCCTGTTCATCCATTCATTCCTTCATTCACATACTCGACAGATGTTCACCGAGACATTGCTATGTGCAAAACACTATCCTAGATGCTGGGGATACACAGTACACAAGACTCCCTGCCCTCATGGAGTTCACAGTCAATGGGAGGAGACAGGCAGCAAATGGGATAAACAAGTGAGGCATATAGTCGATTAGCTGATAAGTGTTGTACAGAAGAACAAAAGCAGTGGGAAGCCTACATTAAGAGTAGGCATTTGCTATTTTAATAAGGTGCCCATGAGCGGCCTCACTGATGAGTTGACATTTGACCGAAGTCTTTGAAAGAGGAAGAGAGTTAGCCACACCGCTATCTGAGGAAAGAACGTTCCAGATGTTGAAAACAGCTAGTACCAGGGCTCTGAGGCAGGAGTGTGCTGGGCATATCTGAAGAACAGGAGGACGATCCATGTGGCTGAATCAGAATGAGGGGTGAGAGAGAGAGCTCAGGAAGGTAGCACAAGGCCCAACTAATAACGCTTTCTAGGATGTTGTAAGAGCCCAGAAACCATTGGAGTAGTTTGAGCAAAGTGGGATGCCTGTTACTAGATCCAGCAGATTGATTACAGAGCCAGATGTCAACCGAACTTGGGATCAAAGTGCGGCCACTTTCCCACCCTTGCTTGGCCCTAAATACTTGCCACCATCTTGAGTGTTCTAGGAGAGTGGCGGGGATTGTCCGTTTCTGGCCATGCCTCCATTTGAATTTCAGGCCCTGAGCCATCAGAGAGAGATTGAGGCCAGGCTGCTGTTCACAGAGACTCGTAAGCATGGAGTATGTGGAGACCTCCAGCGTGGGCAACGAGGAGCCACTGGAGATTTTTACCAAAGGAGAAACATGCTCTCAAAGGGGTGGTTTAAAGAGATCAAGCTGGTAGAAATTCATAGAACACAACGATAAAGAGGCCAATCGAAGGCCTGTGCAATAATTCAGGTGTGATCTGGACTTCTGCAATAGCCCCAAAAGGAAAAAAGATACAGATGATAGATGTGTTCTGAAGGGAGAATAGAGAGAACCTGAAGATTAACTGAATGCGGGCTGTAAAAGAGAAAAAGAAACCAAATATGACTGATTTTTCAAATTCAGGTGCTAGAAAAATAGAAATAATCTGGAAGGAAGGAAGGAAGGACCTTACCAAAATGTGCTAGTTAGAAGAATAGGTTATTTAATTCTTTATTTTTTTTCTTCATTTGAGGGTTAAGGAGAAGAAATCATAGAATTGAGAATTGCTTTCTGTCATTAGGAGTGTCTAAATGAGGGACTCTGAAGAGATGGGGGAAGGGGTTATCCAGAGTCTATGATTTTTAAACTTCGCTCCCCAGATTCCGGATGGTTTTCCTTGGGATCTACCGGACTGGCATTCCGCGGAGGAGAGGCTCCCTGGGCCTCAGTTCGAGCAACTCCACTTCGATCTCTTCATATATCTCACTTCTAGTTCTGATTTCCCTCTCTTCCGAATAGCACGTCCTGACAGACTGCCACAACCCCAACTCCGACGTGCTCTCAAGTAGTCCATTAGTGCATTCAACAATTTTTTTTAAGATTTTATTTATTTATTTGACAGAGAGAGAGATCACAAGTAGGCAGAGAGGCAGGCAGAGAGAGAGGAAGGGAAGCAGGCTCCCTGCTGAGCAGAGAGCCCGATTCGGGGCTGGATCCCCGGACTCTGGGATCATGACCTGAGCCAAAGGCAGAGGCTTTAACCCACTGAGCCACCCAGGCGCCCCCCGAATTCAACAATTTTGATTGTCCATTTGATTATTCTTCCTCACAGTTGGTCTTTGTAATGTGTTGAAAGTTGCCCCTACTGGTTCTTTGAAATGCTGCAGAACAAGCCTCCTCCCCTTTTCTCCCCTGAGGCTGATCCCTTTCCCACACAGTGAATACTCAGAATTGACCAAACTCTCCTGTCTTATATATGGTGATCGTGACTCAGATCCCATAACTGGCCTTGAAATACACCCAATATCTCCAATGTCCTTAAAGGAGAGAATGAGCTAGAACAGAGTCCCCTTGCTTTACTGAAATGACCAGAGAGCAGACATACTGACTAGAAAGCCAAAAAAAAAAAAAGTTTTAAATAGGAACTTGTCTTTTAAAAGGAACAGATTAAAATAAGCCCAATCTTTACAAACACCCACTATGTGAAAGCCAGTATATTTGGAGCTATAAGTGAAATCAAACATCTGTGGAACTAACGTGTTTGGTTCCTGTAACTGTTGTGTGCTTTTAGTTCTGAATCTCTCCCCTCGAGAGTTCAGAAAGCTCCACTAATGCAGTTAAGAGTACTATAAGAAAATCAAAAGTTACATCTGAAATACTCATCATCACCAATCTTATCCTCTGAGAGTTTAAGAGGTTAGATCTCACCAAGCAGGCCATCAAATCCAAGCAGGACACTTGGATTTGGTTCTGGATGTTGTCTGTCAGTTTTAACTGTCTTTCAACACTCAGGTGATGATAATATTTTACTTTTAAAAGGTCAAAGATGGTTTCCCAATTCCAAGCAAAAAAAAAAAAAAAAAAAGTCATATATCAAATACAAAGCAAGAAATAGGTAGCATGTACCTCTCTGAATTGAGAATAACTTTGATAAAACCTGCTTTTCAAATGGTTTGAGAATACGATCCCTTACAATTTACTCTTGTCCCAGGGTCTCACTTAAAATACAAGCCATGAGTCACACACTCACATACACACAACTACTCTTTCTTTTTCCTTTAAAAGAGAAAGCACCCAAACTGTGTACACACATTGTATTGAATATCTGCCCAAGGTGAGAATTTCAAGGTAGTTTGCAGAGTCATACATTTCTGAATTGTGCTTCATAAAATATATGGCCTATGTCCTCAGCTAGAATTATTTCAGGTGTAGGGGCTTTAATCCATTCTCATCTGAAGATGTAAGATGCCCATTTCGGCATCAATTGTTGTCCTTTACAAGCCAATATATATGTTCTCCTAAATTTAACAACCTTAGGGATGGAGGGCATGCTGACCATATACCAGGCACAGTGCTAGGAACAACCTACATGTTTCACTTGTAAAATTGCTATTACTGATACTAATCGAACAGTTTAAAAACAAAACACAGGGTGCCTGGGTGGCTCAGTGGGTTAAGCCGCTGCCTTCGGCTCAGGTCATGATCTCAGGTTCCTAGGATCGAGTCCCGCGTCGGGCTCTCTGCTCAGTGGGAAGTCTGCCTCCCTCTCTCTCTCTCTCTCTCTGCCTGCCTCTCTGTCTACTTGTGGTGTCTCTCTGTCAAATAAATAAATAAAATCTTTAAAAACAAAACAAAACAAGAAACCTCAGTCTCTAGAAAGTTAAGTCAATTGGCCAAGGTCATGCAAATATTAAGCGACCAAAATGGAATTCAAACCCACATCACTCTCACTCAGAAACTCATGCCCTTTCCATCACAGCAGGCTGCTCCTGACATCAAAGAGAGATGGAAGGTTAAAAGCCCTTTTATAGGACTTCACTGCTGCAGGAGGATTTGAACACTATGGGGATCCATAAAAATCAGCTGGTCCTTACAAGCGGACTATATTTTTGATACAAAAACTATAAGTGGTAAATAAAATATTCATAAAAGATGAATATAAATGATGCATGCATCTTAGTCGTTTAGGAAATATAAACAGAGTCTGATACCCTGCCATATTAGCATCTGCCGCAGACTCTGCTCGAAGTCCAGCAGGTTTGCTGTGTTCTTCATCTTGTCAATGATGTCAGCGACCTTTCCGTCTTCTTCCCCGCTTTCTTAGCATCCTTCTAATGGAAACACTGGAAAAACAAAGCCCTGTTGAGTCACCTCACATGATGCTCTCCTACCTGACCCCCTTTTTTCCAGCCTTACTGCTACAAGACAAGTTTAAACACGTTAGCCTCTGTGGGAAAACATTACAAACTTCACTCTTTCCCAGCACACATCCCTCCTAAACATCTTCCTAGGTGATCTTACTACAGTACTTCTCAAGTCAGGTCACTCTATGATTTCATTATTTCCCCCATTGCATTTCTATGGTCCACTAACAAATGGCAAAGCACCTCGGCCAAGCATCTCTCCTGGCAGGAAGTACTAAGGCAGCCTTCACAGAAAGCAATATTTGAGCCAAGGAGGTAGGATTTTGACAATGAGAAATATGAATGTGCACTCTAACAGCTACGTGCAAAGAGGAAATGGGAAAATATAATGGACAAGTTTGGGGCCAGGAATAAGGCTCTTTGGCTTGAAATAGAAGGTCCTATGGAAACAGATAGAAAATAAGGTGAGAACCAGTTGGTTACATTTTGAGAGTCCATCATATATATATATATATATATATATATATATATACACATATATATACACACACAAATATCTGCACACATGCCAAGATGCTAGGCATTGCAGAACATAGACACATAAGCATGCAAGATCTCAAAGCTATTATGGAAAAGATGTCATGTATATGCATAACTACAACATAAGGCTAAGCATGATGGATTCCATAAAAGGGATGCAACATATTATAGGTATTGAAGGGAGAGATGGTACTCTTCCAGGTATCCTTTTATTGAAAAACAGTGATTTTATGTTTTTGGTTTTTTTTTTTAAGATTTGAGTTGTTTATTTGACAGAGACAGAGAGCATGAGCAGGGGAACAGCAGACAGAGTGAGAAGCAGGCTCTCCACTGAGCAAGGAGTCCCAGTCCCAGGACCCTGGGATAATGACCTGAGCCAAAGGCAGACACTTAACGGACTGAGAGCCCAGGTGCCCCAAAATACAGTGATTTTAAATGATATATGATAAGTACTGTAAGAAGTCTATAGTGTTTTGAGAATTTGGAGATAAGCAAGACCTTTCTTCACAGGGGTGGTAAAAAATCTTCGTGGAGAAGATGGAATAGGAACTAGATTTAACAAGAAGTATAATTTCCAAAGATACAGAATAGGGGAAAAAACATTTTTAGGCAAAGGGAAAGATATGGTCCAACTCACAGAGAAGGAAAGCATAAAACACATTTGAGAAAAATCAAATAATTTGGTTGCAACATATGGCCCATGAAGAGCAGTAAGAACATAAGATGACAAAACTATAAAAGTCAAATTCAACCACCTACCTAATGTTTGAGTGTAGTCTCTTTTATAGCCTATTCCATTTTTGAACAGCTGTGAATA
The DNA here is from genome assembly GCF_963455335.1 of Martes martes. NCBI lineage: Eukaryota > Metazoa > Chordata > Mammalia > Carnivora > Mustelidae > Martes > Martes martes. The sequence goes on from NC_137889.1 coordinate 95,233,443, forward strand.
TTAGTAATATGATAGTGTTTACAGTCTACTGGGGAAGGCAGACAATTTAACAGGCAATGACAATAAATTGTGGTAAGTGCTATCGTAATGGAAATGCAAAGTGATTTGCAACCTAGATCAGGGATAGGAAAAGCTCCCTAGCCAGGATTCCAAGCTAGACCTGAGTTATAATTGAGAGTCAGCCAGGCAAAAGGAAGGGGGTGAGCAGCATATGCAAAGACCTAAAGCCAGAGGGCAAGATTTGTTTCTGGAACTGAAAGAAGTCACCCCAAATTGGAACTTAGAGGGAACAGAGGATATCAAGAGAGTAAATTGAAGAGGTAAAAACCGGTCCTCAAAATGCTCCATAAACCACATTAACAAAATGTGTATTTTTTAGGAATAAAGTTCCAGGCATGACGAGGTAGCCATTGAAGAGTTTAGAGTGAAGTAGTGACTCGCCCATATTCCTATTTTAAAGAATCATTAGAGCCGCCCTTGGAGAAAGCTTTTGCATAGGACAAGATCTGAGAAAGGTCGACCAGTCAGGAAGCTCGTGTGGCAGTCAAGCCCTAGTCACATTTAGTAGATGCAGAGGAAGAAGGGGGTGACGAGATTCAGGGGGAGCTTTGGTGGGAACGGGGTCTGGGTCTAAGTTTGGGGCCTTTTCTGAAGTTCTTAGTGTAGATGAAATCATGAGAGGCAATAGAATCATCCAAAGAATAAGAGGCCTATTTAGCAGAAATAAGATCTGGACACACAACCCTGAGAAAATCAACACTTGATCACAGGACAGAAGAATATTCTGGCTAAAAGAGAATGAGGAAGAAAACCGGAGGAGCGAGGAGTCTCCGAAGTCAAGGGAAGAGTATTTCCATAGAGAGCGGTCAGTGTCGTCAAACTGCACGCTCAGAGGGAAAAGCACCCACTACAACCAGCAGAAGGAAGGCCTTCCAGATCTTGGCAAGAACAGTGTGAAGGAGAGTGGTGGACGCGTGAGCCAGACCGTAGGTGGTGGAAAAAGAAGTGGAAAGGCATACACGCTGCTCTTCCAAGGAACGTGGGGATGAAAGAGAGGGAAAAAAAGAACAGAATGGGATCTGGGAAGGGTGTCTGTTTCAAAGCCAGGAGAGACTTGAGCACAGTTAAATACAATAGGAAGGTACAGGTAGTGAGGTCAGTGTTCAGGGTACAGCAGCAAGTGGGGTATTCAAAAGGTGGTAAGTTATCGAGTCACTACTTGCAGAATGATTATCATGAGATTAACAAGGTTCGTTATGGTGAGGTCAAGTTAAAATGGGAAATACATGCACATATTTACTAATGCTGGCTTAGCTGTAGAAAGAGAAGGAACACACAAACATCATGACAGAAATTTGAGGTTGGATATTCGAAGAAACAGTAGACTCAGGGAAATTAGTTTTTAAGTGCAGTGGAGGATGATGTTTGGTTTTAAAAATATCATATTTGAGAGGCTTCTGGGTAGCACAGTCAGTTAAGCCAACGACTTCTAATTACGGCTCAGGTCATGATCTCAGGGTCACAAGATGGAGGCCTGTGTCCGGCTCTGCCCTGAGCAAGGAGCCGGCTTAGGATTCTCTCTCACCCTCGCCCCTCCCCTCCTGCTCCTGTCCTCGAGCACGCACTCTCTTTCTAAGAAAGAAAAGAAAACAACAACAACAACAAAAATTCATTTCATCATATTTGAAATGAAGGTAAAATATCCAGGTAGATATATTCAGCAACACACTGGAAAGGCAGAAGCTAGGTTTAGCCAGAACTTTCAGAATTGAAGTCTCAGGATAAGAAGAGAAAAGCCTCATAAGAAGATGGAAAGCTAGTTGATGGGCAATGGACGTTCTGAGCAGGAAATTTCACAATCTAAGTACGTTGAAGGATAATTAATCTAGTAGCTTCCTACTGGATATAAAAAAAAAAATCGCAACTTAATTCTGTCAAAAAATATTCTTAGAGGAAAATATTTACTTCACCACGTAAGTCAATATCAGTATCTTTATAGGAAGGGCACCATATACATATACATAAGAGAAATCTAAAGCTTATTTATTGACTGTTCTCCTGTTGAAAATGATCAGCGCCAACGCCCTCGTGTGGTGGCTCTAGGTAGGACCAGGCTTACCCCTGGAGTCTGAATTGCACTGTTCCTTGGCCGCGTGATGGAGAACAAATCATTTTATTATTCCGTATCTGCATCTTCGGAGGAAAGAGAAATAAATTTTTTCCCTTCACAACCTTTCTCTTCTTCTTCGTATTCATCCTACCCCAAAGTAAGAGTTTGACCATGGATAATTAGTATGTTGGCAATAGTCCAAATTAATAACAAATACAAATGCTAGTTAGATAGCCAAAAGTTTTTTTTTAATGATTCAAATTTTCAGTAAATAACCGTAGAAATGATTTTTAATTGCTATTCTAAATTGCTATTCTTACAGTTTTGAATCTTATCTAAATTAGCTATTCTGAAATTTAATTGGAAATAAGGAAAAACACTAATGCCATTGCTATATGTAAAAATATTTAGAAATATTGAAGACATTGTCCAAGCTTCATACCAACTAATAATTAGTTTTTAAATAAAAAAATTGCTAATACTCCAGTTATGACTTCACTTTATAGACTCATTAGCCTGATATTCAGCTAATGCTTCCTCCTATCTAATACACAAAAAGGAACTTAGCCAGTGACCCCCAACATTGTCAACATCAATTTTCCAATTCAGCACCAAAAAGTACATTTTAGGATATTCTTGGTGTCACATTTTTTCTTTATAAAACATTAACAGAAATTATAGTAATTCCTACATAGCCTCACTTTGTTCTATCTCCGTTAGATTAACATGGGACACACTATACTGTATTTGAAAAAAAATTCTAGTAAGATCAATTTATGAGTAGTTTTGGAGACCAGTTGTTACATAAGACTCAAATATCCACAGACTCTCTAAAATAGATAGAGTGTAAGTTTCAGAAGTGTCTGAATCTCTAGAGAATTTTAGAAAACTCTGAACATGTTAACAAATAGAAAAAAACTGAAGGGCTTCTCTGTATATAGCTAAAATATTAGCAAGCATTTCTCTTAATTACTTTTTAGAATATACCACAATAAAATGAGGTGAATAGTTCAATATAATTTTCTAAAATGATTACTTAGACTCTAAAATAGAAAATAGTGTAAAATAAAAAGTCCTCAATTTACAAAAAGTTCTCATTTCTAGAAGTTCATTTACAAGTCATTTATTTTGAGCACATGGTGTATTTCTTGGGGTGGGAGGTAGGGGTGGGGATATACATAATGGTTGCTTTTTAGGTTAGCTTTCAAAAAATGTTGTTTAACAATTAACACAATTAAAATATTTCTCATAAGATGATTTAAATGCAATATTTTTAAACTAGGTTCTTGCACAAAGAAAATACAGCAATATGAGAAAGCATGACATTTTAAATATTTTTAGAACACTGTACACTGAGAAAATAGTTTTAGTGTTATCATCAAGAACATGGAGTCTAAAGGACAGCTTTCATATCCATTGGTTTGTCAGGTCAGCTACCCTAAGCAAGTTATTCAATGTCTCTGTATTTCATTTTCCTCATCCATGAAATAGAAATAAAAATAAGACACTCCTTAGTTTTGCTGAAAAGACTTCATGCCTTACAATTAAGTTCAAGGCACTTAAAATAGTTCCTTGTTCACAGGAGGCCCAAAACAGTGTTATAATGATATCATTCTGCACACTAGTGTTTAGTAAAATTCAGGAATTAATCAAATATAGATGCTGCAAGAGTGCAAAATATGGTAAAAGCTAACATTTTATCTTTCAAGCCAACTCTGTAAGGTCTTCACTGAAAATGATGTGCAAGTGAAAATATATGCATTCGCCACTCTATTACTTAGTAATTTTGGACAGTTGTGAAACTTTGCAATATAAAGTGTAAAAAAAAAATTAAAGCATTCAAATTTTAGAAGTATAAATTTTTTTCCAAAGAAAGTAGACTGTTAAATATACAATAAAACTACTTCACCATCCTTTCAGGGTCAAAATTGTACTTCTGATTATGTATTAGAATTTGTTGCAGCCTAGGGACGCCTGGGTGGCTCAGTTGATTAAGCGGCTGCCTTCGGCTCAGGTCATGATCCCAGCATCCTGGGATCGAGTCCCACATCGGGCCCCTTGCTCGGCAGGGAGCCTGCTTCGCCCTCTGCCTCTGCCTGCCACTCTGTCTGCCTGTGCTCTCTCTCTCTCTCTCTCTCTCTAATAAATAAAATCTTTAAAAAATAAAACATAAAAAATTTAAAAAGAAGAAGAAGAATTTGTTGCAACCTAAATATATCTGAGCTTTAAGAATGTAAAGAAGCAATAAATAAATAAAAACAAAAAATGCAAAGAAGCTTCTGCAACATTATCATACCCAAAGGCAAGGTGAAAAACAGTGAGGTAAGTCTTTTCTAGACACTCCAGGGTGCCTGGGTGGCTCAGTCAGTTAAGGGGCTGCCTTAGTTAGGCTCAGGTCCTGATCCAAGTCAAGCCCCACATCGGGCTCCTTGCTCAGCAGGGAGTCTGCTTCTCCCTCTGCCTGCTGCTCCCCCTGCTGTGTTTGTTCACTCTCTCTCTGTGTGTCAAATAAATAAATTAAAATCTTAAAAAAAAAAAAAAAACCCTCTACAGACTAACATGAAAATTAGTCTTTTAATATTAAAAAAAAAACTTTCCATTTTCTGTTTAAAAAAAATTGAAGAGAAAGATTGCTAAGATTAGATTTCCTTTTTTAAAAGATTTTACCCACTAAAAATGTGTTCATTCTTCAAATTAAAATGGAGACAGGAGGAGAGATCGGGACAGTTTCTGACACCATCAATATTTGATGTTAGCTGAAATAGTGACAAACGCAAGGCTACCGCGCTGAGAGAAATACAAGGGCTGACAGAGTCCCTCGTTTGTTTCCTCCAATCTCTCTTTAGGGAAGAGAGGAGCATTAACTTTTCATGACTCCCTGCTCTCTTTTACAAAGCCAGATGGTGGCGCTGTGGTACCATTTGTCGAGATTTTAGCTTCAATTCCCTGGGCTTCTCTAAGCAATAGCATTTTGTGAGGAGTCAAGCCCTCCTTTGGAAAAAAAAATTAAACGTGCTTTATTCTTCTTTTTAGTGGTAAGTGAGCCCACCATTTAAGTCCTTATGGTTATTTTAATGTTTACTTTCTTTACAAAGATGTATCTAAAACCTATAAGTATAGGTAACTTACACTTTCTAAAAGATTGAAAGGTTGTGGCATTTCATGTTATTGTTTTTTTCTTAGCCCATGGAAATAAAAATAACAAATGATTTTATTTTGTCCACATTGTTTTCAAATATCCTTAATTTATATATAAAGTCCTATGACACTTCCTAACCCCGACCCACTACCCAGATCTTCAGAAAAAAAAAAAAAAAATTTTTTTTTTTTAAAGACTTTTCTCAGCGAAAGTAAGCTCAGGGTTTGGTTTGGTTTGGTTTGGTTTGGTTTTTAAGATTTCATTTATTTTATTTCAGAGAGAAAGAGCACAAGCAGGGGGAGTGGTAGAGGGAGAGGGAGAAGCAGACTCCCCACTGAGCAGGGACCCCCCCAACACAGCTCCATCCCAAGACCCTATGATCATGACCTGAGCCTAAGACAGACACTTAACTGACTGAACCACGAAGGTGTCCCAAAAGTAAATTCAGTTTTAATCCCAGTCCTCTCTCAATTCTCTCAATAATTGGTGAAAATGCTTGTTTCTCTTGAAAATGATATTATAAGCTTTATCTGGTGATGCCTCTAATTATCTTGACCCTCTCTTCCTCTGTGGATCTCATTAAATCACCTTTTTGTAAGTCTGGGTTTTATCTGATTTATACCGCAAAGATAAAAATTGAAAACCGAGTTGGTTGATGCAAAATTATGAATTGGGTCATTTTCCTCCCCATCCACATTGCTATCAGTATTCTTCCCCTTTTACCTTTGGCCCAACCTGAACAAAAATCACTTTGGGAAATCCGACCATACTTCCTTCTACCCCACTTTGAATTCCAAATAAAGTGAATGTGCAAACAACACAGAAAGCAACGCAACTATCAGAATATATCCAAGTAGACATATCGCAGGTGAGAAATAAAGCCCGAGAAGAAAGATCAGGAAAGGGCAACTTTGAAAGTCTGTATCCCAAGGGCTCTTGTGACCAAGGTGCAGTGTCAACGTCACTGCACTATCTTGCTGAATGAATGGGGGTGGAGAGAAGGATTCGTGGTAGGCACCGTGCCCCAGCTGGAGGGACACCTGTTCCTCTGCCCGATGCTACAGCTACTGCTCCAGGCAGGTCCCTGAAGCATGGAACTTCAGATTTCAAGGATTTTCCCACCTCTCCTAGATAATTTGGGAAGCAGGATCCAACCATGCGATGTAGCTGCAGCCCTCTGTAATTACTTTTTCAATGGAAACTATGTTCTTTTCCAAACAAACCCCTAGGTTGATGTCCAATATGCCAAACAGATTAAAGCAGTATTTTAAACACATATTTACTCTACATTTAAAATTTAAAATTTATGAAATTTACTTACTGAATAGTAAAAAAAAAAAAAAAGAAGAAGAAGAAAATGGGCGGCCGTTCTAGACCAAAGACTGAGATTCTGCTTACTTTGGTCTTTGAATGGGCCCACATGCGAAATTACTATAGAATGGATCTGTACCATAGAATTTGAGGGAAGCCATTCCTAACCTGCTTTGATGATGGCTTATTTCCCTATGAGACAGAAAAGATTACACTGGAAATAATTGGATTCTAACAATGAAGATAAAGACATTGATCTATATAACATGCTTTAAAAGCCCTGTCCTGGAGGGGCGCCTGGGTGGCTCAGTGGATTAAAGCCTCTGCCTTCGGCTCAGGTCATGATCCCAGGGTCCTGGGATCGAGCCCCGCATCGGGCTCTCTGCTCCGCGGGGAGCCTGCTTCCTCCTCTCTCTCTCTGCATGCCTCTCTGCCTACTTGTGATCTCTCTCTGTCAAATAAATAAATAAAATCTTTAAAAAGAAAAAAAAAAAAAAAGCCCTGTCCTGAAACAATGCCCTGACTCACCACTCCCAGCCTCAGTCCCATTTCATTAGGCAACTTCCAATTCTTCGGATGTGTGGAGTTGGTTTCCAACTTGGTTCTGTGGGAATTCCACCCATCGTTGATGGCTGTCTATAATTTAATATGCCTTTCTCCCCCTCTATTTCAATAGTCCTTGTAATATTGAGAGGTACTTAAAACCAAAGAGTTTAAGAAAACATCTTCCTGGATTCCACAATGCCGCTTAGTCCTTTTGTGCACAAGACGTCTATATTGAGTAGAATTTTCTGATGAATGATGAGGTGAGGCTGAGTCTCAAGCTTCGAAAGCTCTTCAGATGGAGGAAAAAGGCAAGGAAATGAGAGGGGCACCCTGTCTCCTCAGCGCGCCTCCCTCAGCCAGTTTTCGCATCTTGGCTCTCTCCTCTAGAGCTTTTAAAATCAAAAGGGGAAAATGAGGTGGCAAGAGGGATAATGTCGAGAATCCTGCCTGTTGTCAGGGACCAGTTGTGGGTTATCAATCTAACCGAAAGTGGAATTCTCTTTGAAAGATAAAGGCTTTCTTCATTTCCCCATCTATAGCCATTATGTACGTATGTACGCATACATATGATTCACCTGATTGCAGACTTTCTTCCTAGAGACTGAATAACTTGATAGAATGCAATTTGTTTCCATCATAAATGCTTCTCCAAACTATAAAATCAAACCCCTAAGCGAAATTCTATCAGGGTGTCTCTACTTCGGAGCATAAATGATAGGTTCCTTTTTAGATGGCGGTGATAGGTCTGTGGAGTTTTATTTCCAGGGAGACAGGGCAGGATTTGCTGCTATGCAGACTGAATAATGTTGGAAGCCAACATCATGTCACATTTTGTGTGCACTTTCCAAAGATTAATCCAAGCGTTACAAATGGGACACAGACTGCCATTGTCCCAGGGACACTTTAATAACCCATACCTACAATATTCAACCTGTTGTTTGCATAGGGACAACTTTGGGACACAAAAACCCACCAGAACGACTTGGGGAAAGGAGCCACGGAGAGGCAGAGACCCAGGCGCCACGGCACCTCCACATTTCATCCCTCATGGCAAATGAGTCTGTTTGGAGTTTATTTATGCTTGGGGATGGGGGTCGTGCGGCTGGCTTTCTTCAAAGCACCTCAGTGAGCGTGTCTTAGATCTGCTGCACTCTAACTTGGTTTCTCCCTCGCCTGCACTTTCAAGCAGGCTTTGCCAACTCGCAGATAATTCTTGTTTTGTTTTGCATAATGCCGCTCAAATTAAGTAACATGGCCACATGCCCTCAGGATTTAAATCGTGCCTGGCCAGCTTCTTTTCTTTTTTGCCCCATCCCCCTCCTTTCCTCATGATTCTTGGCATCTGTTGTTCCACTAGGATATTCTTCTCGAATGGAAGACTCAGTAGAGAAAGAGGAGAAGAACTCATAATTGTCACATTCCCCAGTTCGCCCGTCACCTTTGAGCACGCCTCTACGGCTCTTGATTATTATTACTTTCTTATTTACTGTAGAAAGCAAATACTAATGGCCTATGAGATCAGAACGGATAACCATGTTTCATTTTAAGTTGAAAATATCAGTAACGTTTTTCATGTAAGATATTTGTAGCATCGAGATAGAAACATGTAAGAAAAGAATAAACAGAATCACAAATAATTGATTTATTTAATCCTAGTTGTTTTGAACAGTCTCCTAAAAATGACCTTTTTCTTTTCATAAAACACTATTACCTTATGGTAGTACTACATATCAGTCTGAAGCCATTTACTTAATTTCCACTTTGATAACAGGTTTTAATGATGTGGAAAATAGCAAAAGACAGGAGAAAATAACACTAAAAGCTGCTAGCATCCATTTTGCTAAAGGACTTGTTCCTACAATTTAAACTTAAACTTGTTACTTATTCAAGTAAGTATCAACAAATCCATAATAATGTAACATTTCAAATTTACTTTTAGTGCTCGATGTCATTTTTTTTAAAGATTTTATTTATTTATTTGACAGACAGAGATCACAAGTAGGCAGAGAGACAGGCAGAGAGAGAGGAAGGGAAGCGGCTCCCTGCTGAGCAGAAAGCCTGATGCAGGGCTCAATCCCAGGGTGCTGGGATCATGACCTGAGCCGAAGGCAGAAGCTTTAACCCACTGAGCCACCCAGGCACCCCTTGATGTCATTTTTTAATCAAAATTATTGTATATCTCTAACATCCTATTTTTGTTTTTATTACCATTCTTATAACCAGGTGGGTAAGGACAAGCTGCTCTTTGATTTCTATAAATATTATTAACCTTGAGATCTAAAAATAATACGACTGCATGGGAATATGTGTATGACACAGTCAGTTGTGTCTTAAAAGCGAATATTAATAGCAAGTAGTTCATGTGGAAACTGCGTAGATTGTTTTGACTTTAGGAGCATACTTTGAGGTAACAGTGTGGCCCAGCAGGCGGGGGAAAGAGTTGAGGGAGCACACGGAGGGACCCAAGTTTGTTCTCTGCCCGGGGGGTCCCACAAGGCTGGAATAAAGCTATTGGCTGACTTGCATCCATTCCCGGAGCCAGGGAGTCTCTTCTGAGTTCACCGGGTGTAGTCATAGGTTCTGCATCCCCTCTCCTCTTCCGCTGATATTTGGTCGGCCAGGGGCCCCTCACAGATCCTCTCCATTTGGCCATTTTCATAAGCCCTCTAGTGCTTCAAATCTCTCTGACTTCGGGAAGGGCCCCGTCTCTTTTAGGGGCTTGCCTGATGAGGTCAGGCTCAACCAGCTCCTCTGACTTGTGATTAACTCAAAGTTAACTGATTAGTAACCTAATCACAGGAGTGATATTCCATCATACTCACAGGTCCTGCCTACACTCGAGGGGAGAGGATTATACAGAACTCATCTAGCAGCATGTGGGAACTTTGAGGGCCATCTTAGAATTCTGCTTTGCACAAAAGCTAATTACAGATAGTGAAACGGTTGTGAAGGAAATAAAGTAGGAGATAGATAGAGTGGGCAGAAAAGGCCTCCCTGGGGCAGTAATATTTGATCTGAGACTTGCAGGGTAAAGAATGGGCCTTTGTGGGAATGCAGTTCCAAAAGAGTATTGTGTCACTATTCAAATTTCAAATTCAAAGTTTTATTATAATATTGTTATAAGTCCACTGATATGTCAAAGTACCTGCTTTTTGAGATTTTGACAACAAAGCAATTCCTACTTCTAATGCATGTTTAAAAATAAATTTTTTTTTTCTAGATGCTCTTACTCAGTTCCTCCAAGACAGAGTTTGTGGTGTGTTTGAGCTGTGAGCTGCCTTTCCTAGAGACCCCGCAGAGAAATGTCTCAATAGCAATTGGTGGGGAGATGCCAAGGCAGTTTGCTCTTGGAAAGACAAAAAGAAAATCCCCTACAAACTAACAATTATAATTTCATCATGGTGAGTGTGTCAAAACCACTCATGCATTAATTCAAAAAACATCTGTGGTAGGATATTTTTGAAACACGGATCTATGTTCTGTTTTCTACAGTTTTCCCTCCTTCCTACTCCAAAAACCTTTGTGGTTTTTGCCTGGGGGATTTTACAAAGTGGAAAGCAGAGCCGGCAGATGCTTTTCCTGCCTGTATCACAAACTTAAAGTGACCAGAGATGATATTAGAAGATCTGGAGATGCAGAAATGCCGGAGAGCTACTCTGGAAGCATCAAGTTAAGAGGGGCAAACATGTCCCCCAGAATTTAAAAAAAAAAAAAAGGAAAGGGGGATGGATGGTTTGGGGAAGAAGTAGCTGTCAGTGACGCATTAAAGCCTTTGGACTTGAAAGAGACTCTCCCCTCAGCCTGGGACATGAGCATCTCGTAGAAAACCAATGTGAACCCATGACTAGAGAAACCTCTAGAAACAGTGCTTGGTGTTTGAACACCCGGGACATTGGGCCAAACCCAATTTGAGGGCACGCATGTGTGGGGGAGGGGAAGGAGCACCTCACTAACGACAGTGAGTCGAGTTTAAATCACAGGTGAGTTTACAGACTGTGCCTCGTGCACCTCACATCAAGGACTTAGGTATCAGGTGCGTTAGGGAACTGAATTCTGTCCTCAGGTGGCAGAATTGATCTTACATATGTTATTGACAACACAGAGTAAGTTTTGCTTTGAAGCATTTCTGTACCTGTGACATTACAGCCTTCCTTCACCTTCTCAAATGCCTCCCCCCGCCCTCTGAATGGAGGGGTGGTGTAGAAGATACAGAGCTGAACCAGTCAGCCAGAGCCCTGGGTTTATTTGTTTTCAGTCTTTTATTGAATGCTCCTCATTATCCAAGTGTTCTGGGCTTACAAAGGTGAATAACAACAGTTCCTGCTTTTTGTCTAAGAATGGAGAAAGGCAAGAGAGAGAAAAGCAGTTACATGCAGTACGCACAGTGGTTACTCACCAAGGCTCAGGAATCAGAAAACAGGAGTTCTAACCTAAGCTCAGATGTTTTAGCTGTCTGATCTTGGGAAAACCATGGAATGATCCTGAACTTGTTATCTCACCCGTTAAATGATTTCTACCATTAATGATTCTCACCTCGTGGCGCTGTTGTGGTTATGAGATAGTGTTTATGGAAGTTTATTATTGTAAATGAGTCACAGTGCGGCAATGTCTTCAGTCCTGTGGTGCTGTATTTCTGTAACTCCATGTGGATTTTTCCAGTCAAACCATCTCTACTGAGGAATTACTAGAATGCTAGATCTGAGGGAAAAAAGTCATGTCATCTCTCCAAGTCTTCCTCCTGTGTGGATGAGAAATTTGGAATAGATGATCCTTAAAGTCCCTCAGAATGGGTAGTGAGCTCGAGGGGAAACTGTACAAAATACCACCCCATTGTTCTTTAGAAAAATATTTAGGTCATATCCACGCAGAAATAGAAGGGAGAGGGTAAGAATTAGAAACAAAAGGACAAACAATATTAAATTAAGCCAAGCAACTACCTATTTTGAAAATAAATAAAATTTTTGGAAGTCAGCTAATAACTAAAATTCTGAAAAATTGAATCATTTCACAATTACAGTAGTGAAATAGAGAATATGTAACTAAGCTGGGAAATTTAATCAATAAAAGTAAATGAGTGGGATCATTTGGGTAGATGTGGTATTTTGGGTAGATATGGTATTTCAAGTATATACCCTTTTACTCTTTATGTAATAAAAAGTTTACTTGAAACTGAATTCAGTCAACTATTTTCTAACCCAATTGTTACATTTTGCTTTTGTTTAAAAAGAAAAATACTTGCGGGGCACCTGGGTGGCTCAGTGGGTTAAGCCTCTGTCTTCGGCTCAGGTCACGATCTCGAGGTCCTGGGATCGAGCCGCATCGGGCTCTCTGCTCAGCGGGGAGCCTGCTTCCCCCTCTCTCCTTGTCTGCCTCTCTGCCTACTTGTGATCTCTGTCTGTCAAATAAATAAACAAAATGTTTTAAAAAAAAAAAGAAAAAGAAAAATACTTGAAAAAATCCATAGGTATCTGTTTTCCCAAGACGTTTCTCTACATGGCTGTTATACTTTCAGAGAGACACCAAATCTTATTTTAGTGATTACTCAAATAAATGGAAGCATTGCTAGGTCTAGAACTCTGCACTCTACTTTAAAAGGCTTAATTTCTCTTAACTTTTGCATAGTTTAAAAAATAAAAGCTCTTGTATTTCCAGGGTTCAGATTAATATGAAGAGAATGTGTTCGTCTGACAGTTGGCACGCCAAATTTTGATGTCATTTTGTGGGTTAAAGATAACAGCTCTGCAGAAAAGAAGGAAAAGGTAGAAAATCCCTGTAAGCATAGCAAGACGAGATTTCTAGCACCGCGAAAATATATGACATGACAATTGGCGTGGGACAGCGTGACACCCAGCAGTGATCCTGTGCAAACCGGGAGGCCCAGTGCTCATCGCTCCTTCAGAACTGAGGCTTTCACTGACATTTATAAACAGGATGAGAACATTACATGACCCTTTGCACACAGCCACTGCCTAACGCGGAAAAGCATTGCAAAGTCCGATAGGCACCTGCATATCTTATCCAATTTACGATCAAATGATTTGGAAGCACTCAGTATCTAGAAACACTATGTAACATGAACGACGGAAATAGGATCAGTTTACATGGCATCAGAAAGATAAACATATTTCTTTCTTACTCTTCTCTGCGTACTTGTATGAGGGATATTTTTTTGTGTAAGTAAAATAGACCCATTAAATTTTCTAGATAACATTTTTTTTTAAGATTTTATGTATTTATTTGACCGAAAGAGATCACAAGTAGGCAGAGAGGCAGGCAGGGCGGGGAGGGGGGGGGTGTGAAGCAGGCTCCCCATTGAGCAGAGAACCTGATGGGGGACTTGATCCCAGGACCCTGAGATCATGACCCAACCCAAAGTCAGAGGCATAACCCACTGAGCCACCCAGGCGCCCCTCTAGGTAACATTTAAATGAGTATGGTGAATCCCCAGCCTTTTCTCATATCAGAGAAATTTTTCTTATGTTACATATAGATATTTGCACAAAGTTTCATTAATTAGTAACTCAGATACATATGGAAGAAACTTAAGAGACACTATATTTATAAAAGTTTTCCTTTCTTTTTCTTTTAAGGATTATAAAAGTTTTCTTATGGTTATTCCCAATTTGTCGAAATAATCCTCTCGTGTTATTGCTAAAAACATGTATTTGACCAATATTTGCATAACTGGGTTATATCAGAAATCATTTTCTGTCTTTCTTTTAAGCTGCAGACATAGAAGCCAAAGTTAAAAAGAATTGGGGCAATTAGCTGGTTGACTTGTTATCTGAGCATAAAAAATGTTGGAAAATGCTGAATGGATTCAATGATACCACTGCTTATTTTCCTATGAGTTAATACGTAATGTTATTTGCACAAACATAAATAGTGCTCAATACATTTACTAAACTGAATTTAATTTAATCAAAAATAATCAAGCATTTGCCTATCAAATTTCCTTTTTTTCCCTAGATTATTCAGCAGCTAGCATATTATTTTTCAGGAGGCCTAGCAACACAAGAGTGAACTCATTTATGCAAAAGTAAACTATACACCTAATGAATATAAACTGGTTCTCTAAACCAATTGAACAAACCAGATAATTACTAAATTTGTAGCCACTGTGCTTTCTCACTTGTTTGGTTTTAAAAATAAAATGTTTCTTTTAGAAACTTGGGTAAAAAATTGAATTTAACTATTATCTGGACACCTTCAAGTGGTAAGTTTGTGTATGTGTAAACTGAAACTGGACCGTTTTTCCTTATTTTCTGTTTTGTTTTGTTTTTATTTTCAGTTCCAAGTTCTAATTCAGTGACATAGTCCTGAAAGATTTGCCACATAAGGTATAATATGTGAGTAAACAGAGATATTTTAAATAAGACATAACACCATCTTATTAAATATTTTTTTAATTTATGAAAATAGAAATACTGATATGGGATATAAAACAATTAACTCCTCCTCCTATCTAGACTTTGTAGTAATAATATAGATCGTGCCTTCTAACACTAGTTTGACAATACTTACAGCAGCGTTTCTTTCAACTTCATGCATAAGTAAATAGAAAGTTAAAGCACTGCACATTCTCACCTCATTTTTCAACGGACAGGACCACATGTCATTGAAAATCTCAGCTATGTTGATGCCCTAACAGCAGTGAGATGGAAACAAACTAATTTATCAATTACAGGGGAATGTGGCTGAACTAACAAACAGACAAATGCATCTAAACATATCTCAGGTTCAAAGTCTCACCACAAGCTCCCTCCAGGTTACAAATCTCCCCAAAGGGCCTCCCTCACTATTAAATTTTATATCGTACATCTCTAGTAAAGAGTATCTGTGGAATATATTGCAAGTCTGCCCCTGTTCTGTTCAGATGCTGTTTCGGAGACAGAAAATCCAGCTCCTGGGCCTGAGTGTGGCACAGTAGCTGCCTCAGCCCTGTGGGCTTATGTTTCCGATTCCTGGGAAGTTCTCTTTGCCACAGGGCGTGCCCTGAAACACATCAAAAGAACCAAGTTCTACAAAAGAAAAAAGAAACTCAAGTAGGCTTGAACATACAAAGAGAGGGAGAAAGAGATGAGAAAGGGGCCAGGCAGAGTGTTGAATACAAAATGAGTTCAACCAACCCCAGGAGCTCTTCGTCACTTACATTTATCTTGTTCTGGGAGAGGGGCGTCAAAACTGCCCTGACACAAACCACCCACTGCCATTGACTTTGACTCTATGTGTGAATGAGTGAGTGTGTGTGTGTGTCTTGTACATAAAAAGGAACAGATTTCATGAGGTATCACTGTTACCCCACAGGAACTGAAAAGACAACGTTTAAAAACACAGATCATCAAAGTCCTAAGGAAATAACGTTTCGCATGGTTTTGCATTTAATGAATGCATAGTGTTAATATCAAAATTCCCTAATTGTGCATTGCTTTAACATCTTTCACTGCAGTATTAATATTGTACTTTCTGTGCTTGGTATCATAAACCATGTGAGATTTTCCATTTCTACTTGCAGTGTTTTTTACATGTTTAGTTTTCAGGGTCAGAGCTCATGGTCAAAATCTCTGCAACCAGATACATTCCATATGATAAATAAAAAACGTAATTAAAATATAAATGGTCAGAAAAACTGAAAAATAAGCAAATCTTTTCTGAGTCAATGCTAATTTCATCTTTAAAATTAATGCCCCCAAATTCTGACTCTCTGTGTTATTTAAAAGTATATGCCAGTTGATAAAACCCTTCAGACAAATTTTACTATCCCAGTGGGATCACATGCTCGAATGTCTGCACAAATTTTCTGGAGCTAGAAAGTGTAACATCAGGTTTGCTTACACTATAGTTATGTAATGGAAAATGGCCTTTAAATTTTGGTGTCTTGACAGTAAGTAAATTATCCGTGAATGGGAAGAGATGAACTTGCAAAAAAAGAGAGGGGGGGGAGAGAGAGAAAGTACTATCAAAAAGACTTTTCTTACTAGAAAGATTTAAAAACATTACATAAGAGGCACATTTAAAACTTCAGCACAAGTTTTTGTTATCAAGAATGACCATTATAAATAGTAGATTCAAGATTGTTTCTAATGCATAGGAAGCTATAATCCAATGTGCTGGTATTGATTTCCTAACACAGATCAACTGAATTGTAGTGTGGATCTACCAATATTATCATACGTATTTTAATTTGTTGCTTACCTGAGGCTTCCTAATTTCTACTTTACTGTGTCTGCATTATTTTTATGTCTCTAGACGACAGATTAATCATCATTGTAATTCTCACATGTTGCTTTGGTATTCAATACAAAAACTAAAAATATTTTTAAAGGATTTTTGCAAAAGGACATAACTGCATTTAGGTGAGTGTGTCAGGTTTGCTTAGCGAACTGTGCCAAGCACTGCTCCGCTGGCCTTGTTGGAACAAAGGGTTTCAGTCACCCGGCAGTCTGGAAGGAAAAGGTAAAATCCTGTGCCCAAAAATCCCTGTTTATACACAGCAGAATTATATATGTCCTTAACTAAGGTGATCTTACAAACGCATTTACAGACTCTTTCTCAATTTCAGCTTTCTTTCATTTTCTTAAGCAAATAAAATGCTTTACATTTTTAAACATGAAGAGTCGAAGCAATCATGTTCAACTCTAATACATCAGTAATAACAAAATAAAATTACGGGATCTCAGTCTTAATTCTACAGTGAATTATCCAGAAGGTCTATTCGGAGAGAGAACAAGAGAGAGAAATGGAAGTAATAAAAATAAATAAATTAATTAAAAAAACATAAGTTATAATTCTGAATGTTTTAGTTCTGGTCCCAGTTTTTTTCAGCCTTCAAAACCAGCCCCCTTTTAAATGTATCACCCAAATTCACCATATGGTTTTATGTGGTTACACTTTTTTTTGCATACTTTGAGACTGGCATGTAAACCACCACAAAGTGTAAATGCAACAATGGACAAAGCAGACAGAAGACTTGCCTAAAGCTTAAAAACAAAAACAACATAAAACACAACAACCACCACATCACAGCCAAAGCCCAGGGGTCGTGTGTGATGTTTCCAGGCTGAACAACCCCTAGAGCCTCAGTGAGTTGGTCAAAGATAAAAAGAAGAAAAGCAGATCACAGCTTTTACGTGGCCCTCTGAATTCTGTGGGTCAGATAATTCACTCTAACTGCAGGCTTTACAAGGCTGAAGGTCAGTCAGTCTTGACCCCCAGGTCATGGTGTTCTTAGCAGGCAGCAACTTGCCTTGGGTAACAGCTCCCCGGCACTGTCTTGGCCGCGCCCTCAGAGGGCATTGACTGGCTTCCTACGGCATCCTGTCCTCTCAGGGGGAAAGCCTCTTCTACCTCACTGATGGGACTGCATTTTAAGTGGTACATTAACAGACCATTTAAAGGACTGGTCATTTATTAAAGCAATCTCCAAGCTCTTCGAGATACGATGTTAGTCTTTCCAGTGATATATAAAATTCAGATACCCAAAAGCAGTCTCTTGTCTTCTTCTGATGTTTCTGACTGTCTAAAGAACATTTGTCCCGACTCCAGAGGTGGCAAGGACTAGGAGCACAGGCTCTGAGGTAGGGCTGCTACTTGCTAGCAGTGTGACTTTGGACAAATTTCTAAACTTCTCTAAACTATTTCCCTATCAGTACAACAGAGATGATAATAGTCCTTATCTGATACAATTGTTGTGGAGAATTAATGAGATCGAATTAGAAATTAAACCAAGGTGACTGATGCAACCTATAACTGTGATTCAATAAACTTTAATTGTTATTACACTTACAAAATAATTGCGGATTCATGCTTCTTGATTCTTCACATCAGCCAACTCCAGAGACTCCTTCACTCGGCATTTGTGCCTTTTCCCTGTACATTCTTAGTGCTTGGTTCTAGACCCTTATCTCCTCATAACTACTGCTTTAATAATAATTTCAGTGGATCCCTTAGTCCATTTTTAATTCATTCCAACATATATGTCACTGCCAGTTTGAGTTTTTTTTTTTTTTTTTAAGATTTTATTTATTTATTTGACAGACAGAGATCACAAGTAGGCAGAGAGGCAGGCAGAGAGGGAGAGAGGAGGAAGCAGGCTCCCCACCAAGCAGGGAGCCCGATGCGGGGCTCAATCCCAGGACCCTGAGATCATGACCTGAGCCGAAGGCAGAGGCTTTAACCCACTGAGCCACACAGGTGCCCCTCAACAAATATTTCTTGAGAGCCTACCTTGGACCAGATGCTAGGGATGCAAATGTAAGTTTCCAAGGATACAAAAATAAATATAATTTTCTCCCTGCCATCAATGAGACTATCACAGACACTAGACAATTAAACAACTCATTGTAACACACCAGTAAAGAAGTATAGGACAAAGAAAAGAAAACTACACTGTAAGGTTTTGTCTTTAGGTGGGAAAGTCTCAAGATGTCTTAGAATGAAATGACTACAAAATAACAAAGTATTATTTGATACACTATTTCTTGCTTCTAGGAATCATAGGGCCCTGAAAGTTTGTGTTCTTTTGCCCTTAATTAAAAATGCTCTCAACCTATTTATCAGAATTCAAGCCATCCCCACAAAACCAGTCCTACCTCCTCATCTTTCTTTCTTCATTATTCCAGTACTTGATCTTTTCTCTGGAGCAACTCTAAGTCTGTATTATTTAACTTAGTGGTTGATTATATGGAATATTCAGGTGTTGGATACTGTTTTGTATATGACATTTCCCTGAGATACCAGCTATTAAGGGCAGAATTCATGTCATACACAAGTGCATTTCTTGTTTCCCAAAGAATCTAACTTAATCCTAAGACAACTGTAGTAATAAAGTAATAAGGCAACTATAGTAATAAATAACTAATAATTGGTTAATATATTTATTTTTCATGGGAAAAATGTGTATTTTTTATTTTTTTAAAGATTTTTATTTATTTGTTTGACAGGCAGAGATCACAAGTAGTCAGAGAGGCAGGCAGAGAGAGAGAGGAGGAAGCAGGCCTCCCCACAGAGCAGAGAGCCCGATGTGGGGCTCGATCCCAGGACCCAGGGATCATGACCTGAGCCGAAGGCAGAGGCTTTAACCCACTGAGCCACCCAGGCGCCCCAAGAACAGTAAATATTAAGCAGTGTTTCCCAAATCCACTAACAAAACCCACTTCTTGGAATCAGTGTTCACAGGGTTCACTTTGAGGAATTTTGATGTTGTGTAAACTCTATGGAGCTGATTTCTATTTTTAGCCCAGTCAAACCATTTGTATAACTGAAATAATTGGTTATTTAATTTAATTAACCAGTAAGTGTTAGTATTCACTAATACTATTAAAAATTCTTAGGTTTCTTTAAGTTTGATAATGTTAAGTGAAGATTTTGATAAACATAAAACTTTGAAACTATGTCTTCCTAACAAAGACATAGAGGCAAGAATTACACTAATACCTTCAGAAAGCTGGCCCAAGGCAAAATCATGATTTGTGCCTACATTCAAGGCTCCTGTTATCAATCTAAATTTTTATGATTCCTTATTTAATGGCTGAATTATGAGATCTACACCTTAGGTTTCAAAGTTCCTTATCTAAGAGCACATATTTAGTCACTGATAGATGAATGGATATAGAAGATGTAACATAAATATATAGATATACATACAATGGACTATTAGCCATAGGAAAAAGTATATTGTCATTTGCAACAACAGATGGACCTGGAGGATATTATACTAAGTGAAATAAGTCAGATAGAGAAAGACAAATACTATATGATTTTGTTCATATGTGGAGTCTAAAAAACAAAACAAATGAACAAACAAATAAACAAAAAATGGGATGAGACCTATAAAGACAGAGAAGAAACTGATGGTTGCCAGAGGGAAGGGAGCATGGAGGGATGGGCAAAGTGGGTGAAAGGGAGTGGGAGGTAGAGGCCTCCCATCAGAGAATGAATAAGTCAGGAAAATGGAAAGTACAACATGGGGAATGTAGTCAATGGTATTGTGAGTGTTGTATGGTGACAGATGGCAGCTACACTTGCGAGCGTCACAGGATATATAAGCTTGTTGAATCACCATGTTGTACGCTTATACTAATGTAACATTGTGTGTTAACTATACTTCAACTTTTTAAAAGAAAGAATGCATATTTAAATAGGTAGGTTCAGGGGCGCCTGGGTGGCTCAGTGGGTTAAAGCCTCTGCCTTCGGCTCAGGCCATGATCCCAGGGTCCTGGGATCCAGCCCCGCATCCGGCTCTCTGCTCAGCAGGGAGCCTTCTTCCCCCTCTCTGTCTGCCTGCCTTTCTGCCTACTTGTGATCTCTGTCTGTCAAATAAATAAATAAAATCTTTAATAAATAAATAAATAAATAAATAGGTAGGTTCAAATGTACTTAACAATATTGATCCCAATTAGTGATTCTGACTTTAGTAGGACTTATAGAATGATCATTATTCATTGTAACAGCTTCTGTGTGGTCTGAACTAATAACTAAAAGTCCAGATCTAAGGAAACAGGTTGCAGGATATTCCTTGTAATTGTATGTCCGCACCAACTTGGGCTCAGTGTGAAGGTGATACTGACGTTGTCCTCAGGTGAAGCTATCCAAGGCCTCATCCAGTGTAACCCACCATTGTCCTAATCCAGACCTGGTTGAATCCCAAGGCCCTCCTTTAAACAGGTTCTAGTGAACCAGCAGTCAGTAGTCCCTGCTTTCTGATGGCTGCCTGGAGTCCAGAAAACCCACAAAGCCCAACATGGGAGGTTTGCAATGGCTGTAATCATGCTCCCCTTTGTTTACAATGGACTTTTAAAGTGGAGCCAATGCCATGTAAGTAGTGGTAGAATCATGGAAAGCCGAGTCTTGTCTGAAATCAGCCTTGATGTGACCTTATGCTTTATTTTCCCACAGGCTCCGTCCCTGCAGAATGAAACTACAACTTCTGAAAGAAGGAATCCTTGGCCATTAAGGCCGTGTTTGAAACTTGGCTCCAATACCTGGAGAAGCCAAGCATCCACTCATGGCCTGCACCAATCATCACAACTGGGAGGTCCTCTGGATGATCCGTAACTTCAGCCAGCACCACAGCTACTGATCTCTTTCCCACCTACTGACTTCAGGACCCAGTAGTTCCTGAACACCCAAAACTGGTGAGCTGATGTACTATATTCTGTGTTAAAAATTCTTATTCAGTTCAAGGAAGTCAAAACTCACCAGATCGTGACACCCAAAAATCTTTGTTGTAATCCACTTAGAGAAGAGCAACAACAGACTGTCATTTTCAACCAAAGGTGATGGGTCTCACCCAAGCCAGCCCATTAGCCTTGGAGGGGTGCTTCTATGCAGTGGACTTCTTGCCTATGTGTCCTGGCCAGGAGCACTCACACTGAGGTCCAAGTCTGTACCATAGCAGCTTTGTCCTCCAGCTTCTGCCTATGTCAGACACACTCCAGTCTCAGCTGTGGGTCTTGGGACTTCTGATGGCCAAGTGTTCAGGAAGACATGGAGGACTAAGGAGGATGTGCCTTGGCAGAATTGAAGCAGAAAAAGACACAGGCCTCTTCCAACCCTACTGAAAAACTGGTGATTGGGATGAATCATCTTTGGGGAATTTTATCACAGAGCTCTCTCCATAGTACTAAAACATTATCTTCACATTTGCCCAAATGATCTACTTTTCTCTATGCGAGAGACATTGCCTTCACCCCCAGTGGCCATCAGATATCTGCATTCTGCATGGATCCCCGGCTATTGTAGAGCCACCCATTTGAATCCACATCTAGTAGATTTGTCATTGTAGATAAAGACCTCAGATCATGAGATTACACTCTGGAACAGCAGTGCCTGTGTACACTCTCCATCACCAAAATAACTGAGTATTCCCTATACCCAGTTCCATATTCATCTATAATACCTCTTCTGTGCAAATCACTCTCTTACAAGTAAAACATGGAAGCACCCCATAGAATATCCCAATCCCTCTTGAATTTGACCAGTTTTTATTGAGGACCTATCATGTGCCCAGCACTGTATTAAATTCTGAGACTATGACAATGGGTGAGTCATAGTGCTTGCCCCGAAGAAGTGTACATTCCAGTGAGGATGTCAGACAATTAAACAGCACGGTGAGTGCTAGAGCATTGTAATGATGGCCATGAGAATTCCCTCATCTCTGTTTTTTGACCACCCAAGGAGCTCCTAGTTGACCAGGCTGACTCACAGATGATCTTCTAATATGCCAAAGCAACCCACAAGATTCAAGCCAACAAACGGTGTCCCTAAGGGACCCCCTGCAAGTGGTGATCCTATGGATTCTGGTTACTAATGTATTATTTCTAAACCACCTGACTTTTAAACAAGGTAGATGCCCACTTACTAAGCGCCTTCCCATTATGTCATCAAAGTGCTACCCATCAGATTGTAGCTGCTCATAGGTGGAATCAGTCTGTAAAGTTGGAAAATGTGGCTTCAAGTTTGGGTCCTGGCACTTATTATGACTGCAGGCAAATCACATAAACTCTTTGGTCTTTGGTGTCTTTGCAAAATGAGAATAAAAACATTATATACTAGACCTACCTCACAGGGTTGTTGTGAGAATCAAGTGAAAATGTATATGAAAGCACTTTGTAAACTTTGTTATTTTTGATCACCCCATTTCTCATGGGTTCTTCCTTCTCCCTACCAAATGCGATACTATAACTTACCAGAAGGATGTACTATGACACCAGCCCCCCAGGCAAGTGAGTGACACAAAGAAGATGACGTACAGGCCCTCCTGGATATCTGGTTTCAGTATGAGAATTCTGATACCTCACAAGATGACAAGTAGAGAAGCCACAGGACCAAAGCCAAGGCCCTATTGCCATATAGACATTCCACTATTACCACTTCACTGGACGCAGACACCAGTCAGCCCTCTTCATGGAAGGCTTTCCCCAGAACCTATTGTAGAGAACCTACTCTTGGCCCTAACGAACTAACCAGACAACAATAATTCAGGGAATCACGTGGGCTCTAGCTGCCAAAGGAATCACCAGCCACTCCAGTGGGGAACATACCTCCCAAGATAGAGCAAGAAGACTTGGTGAAAGGAGACACTGACTCAATTAAACAAAATACAAGCCATCCTTACTACCTGACCTACTCTAGTTGGGCTGGCAAGAGAAAGTCCTAGACATTCATTTAAAGCAAAGATTTGGTGACATATTTCTTCTCTAAGCACAGTTTTTCCCTCAAGCCAACCTGGCTCTTGGCTTTCTGATTTTGACTTGTCTGTTCCCCATCTAACAGACATGTGCTGAGGGGTACTCAGGGGCTTGCAAGTCTTATATGTTCCTCACACACACACACACACACACACACACACATCCTAGTGAGGAATCCCACACAGTTTCCTATGCGAACCCCATAGCCAAGCCCTAACCTGACCTCCTATTTCTGGTAAGTCAAAATGGATTCTGGACAGGCTAATCTAATTTGAGTTCAGTCTCACTGGAACAGGCTAAACCAGGTTGGAATGCTGACTGTATTTCAGTCCTGGGTTGAAGTTTAAATAGAGTACCTATGGAGCCATTGTTACCCAGAAATCCTTTAAGGAAAAAAATTGATTTTTGCCTTCTACTTCAAATACACCACTTTCTCCAACACTAAGAACTTATTAGGATGTACCTCCAGGAATAGCATGAAGTTTCTGTAATAGATCTCCTGAGTGAAGAGAATCATGATTATGTACCCAAAGATCAGACAGGATTGGCATCCCACAAACTCTGGAGTAAGCTCATAATCCTAAAATATAAAATTTCAGTCATAACCCATTCTTCAGTTTTCTGGAGCAAGGAAAGAGGAAACAAAAGAAAAACAGAAATGTTGATTCAATGTTTATGTCAGTTTTCGAAATGTTTTTAGATGTAATGAAAAATAATTCACAATATCTCTTTGCTGTATGTCAGAACAGCTGATCTAATATACCAACTCAGTGAGCTGAGAAGTTCCCCAATCTTTTCTTGAGGCTATAATATTAAATTTTCATTTTCAATATTTTAATTAAAAAAAAAATTAAAACAGTGTCTTAGAGTTTACAGTCACTACTTGTTGTGGGAAGGGAGCCAGAGAGACTCAGAGCACCAGCCACCCAAGGTCAGAGGCACTGAGCCAAAGGACCCAGCAACGAGAGGCCCAAGCAAAGAAGAAAAGCTGTTGCTGAAATGACAGACCAAGCATATGAAATAAGATGATCTCCAGGTCATGGTAGTTGAGAAAGAAGAATAGACAGATCCAAATTGGGAAGCAGATTAAGATGTTGGAGTAAGTATCGGGACGAATACAGCCGGGCAGGAGAAGGAGGCACCTCGGCCACATGTTGTCTGTCTTACAGCAGCTTTTCCTGTGAGACCCAATATTATAGCCTAGTTTTTCAGAAGCAAAACCCTCAGTGTCGCTGATGCCACTTACAGAACCAGCCCAAAAGAGAATGCTTTCCTTACCAACAGACATACCTTTTGCTGTCTTGGTTGATACAGTTTTCTTTTTCAGAGATTTTTATTTTTTTCATAAATCTTTGATAATTGATTTTATCAATTAAAAAATAAATAATAACTCAATAAATAATTTCCCTGGTGGAATTCCAATTCCTTCTTTGTTGATTAAAAATTGGTGATAAAAATGAATTCTTTTAATTAACAGTTTGCCTGCCCTTGCATGGCCAAGGCTTTGCAAAAGGGAAAGAATGTTCTAACATAGATTACATGTAAGTGAACTGGAAACAATTACAGTGAAACACCAGGCAAGGGTAGGCAAGGGGATGTCTGATAGCAACACATAGCTTAACCTTAATCTGCAAATTGTACCTCTCTCTCAAAAGTCACAGGTGATCAACTCTCCCACTGCCTCATCAGGACACAGAAACTGCCGAGAGAAAGACAGACAGACAGGGTAGAAAAGAATCATGCAGACAGCATTTTGCAGAAGGAGGTAGCTGGATGCAGAGACCAGCCACTCCCCATTCCTGGCAAGAGTGCCAGGTTTTTCATAGAAATCACATTAGAAGTTGCAGCAGTACGTGGAACCAAGCCAGTAGACAACAACAGTGGGGAGAGTGGGGCAGATTCTGTAATTAAAGACCAAACCCAGCACACTTCCATGTAGATGAAGAGCTCTGTACTTTTGGCAACAAGGAACTGATTTTGTTTAAGTGAATGTTCTTACTGAACCTGGTAAATCATGAGTAAGTATGGAAATAAAGGAAATCAGTGGATTACAGTCCTTGGGTTAAGAATAAAGAAGATAATCTGAATTGTACCAGGAGAAAGAGATCCACAAACTCCCTAACAGGAGACACTGGAAGTTGCTAACAGAGGAGCATGGTTGTGTCCTTTCCAAAATGCTGTGTATACAGTTATGCTTAACCTGATTGCCTAGTAAATTACGAATGGTTCTTATCTTTTGTGTGAGTTCAATTCTTCTATATTGAGTCTTTTCATGGTATTTATAAAGTCCAGAATTTATTAAGAACTTTCACAGTTAACAGAGGACTTGTTACTATATGACACAGACACTGATAATTGCCCGCAGTATTCTAGAATGACCCAGCCAAATAAGCATCAATTCTTTACTTAATAAAATCTACTTTAAACTGAATAGGTATAAAGTACATCAGGAAAAAATAATAACTTCTATTACAGCAGCCCCTAGTGTAAATACAATCCCAAATTTCCTCTCTTCCACTCACCCACAAACAAAACTAAATTTCTGTGAACTAAAAATCTACACAGAGAGTATTACATTTTTACAGACACAAAATGTGGCAGTAACTAAACCACTCTTTGAAGGAACTAATAAAACAAAGTTAAACTGCTTTAACTTCTTCTCATGTATGTTGATTGAGGACCATTCATGTTCCAGACGCTGTGTTAAGCAATGTATCTAACACGGTGAGCAAAATCATGGAGTCCACACTCTGGGGTCAGAGAATGATATTAAATAAATAATCATACCAACGAATGTGTAATTGTCAACTGAGATTAATTCCCTAAGGAAAGGAACAAGATACCTTAAGAGTGTATCACAAGGAACCCTAACCTAGTTTGGAAGGCTTACTGAAAGAAATAAAAATCTCAAGCTAAAGTAAGAATAATGAGTAGACGTTTGGGGAGGAGAAAAGGAGAGGTAGGGAGTAGAGAGCATTTCAGACTGAGGGGCAGCAGTGAGTGGTCCTTCAGTGAGAGAAAGCTCATCTGAGAACTGAAATGCCAATGACTGGGAGAACCAGCAGTAGGTCCACGGGACTGGAGCCCTGGAAACGAAGGTAAGAGGGGTAGGGGTTGAGTTATAAATGTGGGTGTTTATCAAAGGAGACAGTTTTCAAGGTCACACGAAGGAACTCAGTCTGCAGCCTAACAGAATTCAAAAGTGTTGCAGGTTTTTCTGAGAGCCATACCTTGAAATTTTGTTTTGTGTTGCACATGGAGAGAGTATTCAATATAGACACACTGAATAAATTCAGGAAGGTTTTTTGATCTCTCCACAAAAAATCCTAGAGAACTGTTATTACGTTATCCTAAACTGAATTATCAGAACCCATTACTCCAAAACTTCCGCGTCAGGAGGCATTCTGAGCTCTATGTTCCAGCGGTGCCAAGAGTATCCTCACTGCATCCCCTCCTGTTTGCAAGAAGGAATTCCAGCTTTTAAATTGATCCAAAAACTGTCCCTATTCACCATAGTACAGATGAAAATATTTTGGAAGCTTTTATGACAGTAAGTGAAGGGATCATTAGTATTTACTGCTCAACAAGGGGCAAGGGTTCAACTTAGAATGTAAAGAGGAAATAAAGGAGCTTTGGAAAGCCAGCGCCATGGCCAACCACATGCACACCAATAGCAAAGTTAGGTTGCAATCTCTCCTCCGTGGACCCTTCCCTCGCCCCTGCCTTCAGAGATTCCCCTGGGTGGGGATCTTGGCTCCCCCTGAAGACTAAGGTACAGGCTTTCTCAGTTCTGCTAAACCAGTGCTCACTTGTCCATCTGCCTCCATTTTGTAAAAATTTGTCACCGTCTTTCATTTGTTATGGTCTCTCAGCCATTCTCTTTGTTCTGTGGGTTTATGCCTTTTGTGTCCTTTTTTTAAAAATTTGTCATATTAATTATGTTTGAGGAGGACATCTGTGTGTTTAATCTGAAATAATTAACTGGAATTTTCTTATTGTTTTAATTTGCATTTCCTGGTTGAATATGTTTTTCATCTTTATGGACCATTTCTATTGCTCCTTCATGAACTACCTACTCTTATCTTTTGGCTGTTTTTCTTTCAGGAACTAGTCATTTTCTTATCAATTTTAATAGTTCCTCTTTATATTATGTCTGTTAACTTATCGTGTGTAAAATTTGTTGCAAATATTTTTTCCAGTTTGTCATTTACTTTTAACTTCTTTGATTTTTGTACATGGAAAGGATTCTTTTAATTTTTATGTACTAAAGTTTGTAAAACTTTCATTATTAAAAAGTATTATTAATTTTAAATTAATTGTTGAATTATTACATCTTTAGTGATCTTATACATAGAAAGCCCTTACTTAGCCTGATGTCAGGAAGACACTTTTGTGTTTCACATTGTCTATAGTTTCATGTTTTTATATTTAACTGTTAATTTATCTGGAATTTTTTTTCATGTGGGACAAGGACAGATTCTAAAAATAATTGAGAAATATAACATGTACACTATCAAATAAATGAAATGTACACCTGTAGTTAGGTACAATTTAACAAATAATTGAAAAGCAAATATTCATTCCACCACATCCTGAATCCTTGTCTAAAAATTTACTTCTGGGAGAATCTGAATTAAAATCAGTCTTGTGGAAATGGTCTAGGAAGTGTAACCTGAGATGGATTTCTGGGATTGGATCCCCCACTGGCCGGACAGTAACGAAGATAAGTGGGTTGTGATAACTCCTACCATGATGCAGGGTCATTATTACTAAGAGTCTCTTCCATCATGAATTAGGATGGCATGTGAGAGGAAGGGGATATATTAGGTTTATGTTATATCTCTACCATTTGAGAGATATGACAGCAATGGTTGTCATGAAAAACTGCAGATACAGTAGGGCATTGTGCAGCACTGTAGATGTACCCCTGAAAGAAACTGGTGGGCTCAAGTCAGCCAACCACCAACTCAGGACACAACATAAAATCCAGGAAACGTCTACGACACCCACCTTAACTGCAGCCAGAGGGCAGTCCAGGCTGAAAACCAGGTCTGATTGTAAGCATAGCAGAATCGCACAGAAGGCTTCCTACATAGTACTATGCTACAATGCCTCACAAGATAATACTGGTCTTCCTCCAAGATTTGGCCCACCTTTCTCATAGTTTATAGGCATAAAGCTAGGGCCTAGTTTCAGCATGGGCCATTTGGGGAAGTACTGTTCTTTTTGGATGCAAAGAAACTAGTCGCCAAAAGTACTGCAGTACATAGGGGAACTTCCATAACTCAAGATTTAATACTCTACAAATTCAGATATTATGCTGGGATGGGTTTCTTAAACTTGAGAGAAGCACTGACCCATAGTAAATGCAGTGAAAATGCCAGAAAACAGTTTTGTCAGTTTTAGAAGAGTATATGCTTGAATGGATTTTATGCTTAAGACTAGAGAAGCCATTGGTTATGTTTCCCAGAAGAGCCCAAAAGATGCTCTTCACTAAATCAAAAACGAAAGTGCTAATGTGAGGACACTCGCGTGGCTGAGAAAATTCAGTGACTCTATCCTTTTTAAGTCAGGTGTATAGTCGGGAAAACTACCAGGTTATGAGCTCATCGGTGTGAATGGAATGATGGGATT
Organism: Martes martes; assembly: GCF_963455335.1. NCBI lineage: Eukaryota > Metazoa > Chordata > Mammalia > Carnivora > Mustelidae > Martes > Martes martes. The sequence goes on from NC_137889.1 coordinate 95,262,373, forward strand.
CTGGAATTACTATGTCAGAAAGCACAGCCAGAATGGAAATTAGGGATCCTGACAGGAATCTGTGGCAACAGCCAATAGATCACAGTACTTCCAAGGGCACAATAAATGGGTAATGTGGTAACCTAAATAACCCATCCACAATGATGTCCACACCTTAATCCCCTGGAACTTGTGAATAGGTTCCCTTACATGGCAAAAGAGACTTGCAATGTGGTGAAGGATCTTGAGATGGGGCGATGATCCTGGATGATCTTGGTGTGCCCAGTATAATCACAAGAGTCCCCGTAAGGTAAAGGAGGCAGGAGGCACAGTCAGAGATCGGTATGTGACAACAGAGAGATTTAAAGATGCTATGCTGCTGGCTTCAAAGATGGAGGGGAAGGCCCTGAGCCAAGATAGCAGCCTCTAGAAGCTGGAAAAGGCAAGGAAACGCATTCTTCCTTGGGGGTTTAAGAAAGAACATGGCCTTACTGACCCCTTGATTTGGGCCCAGTGAAATGGATTCCAAACCTTTAACCCTACAACTCTAAGGTATATACTTGTGTGGTTTAAAGTCATTGAGTTTGTAGAAATCCGTTGTGATGATTAATGTTATGTATGAACTCAGCTAGGCTATGGCACCCAGTTACTCAATCAAACACTAACCTAGGTGTTGCTGTGAAGGTATTTTGTAGATGTGGTTAATACAGCTTACAATACTGTAAGTAAAAGAGATTACCCTCAATAATATAGGTAGGCCTCAATCAAATAGTTGGAGGCCTGAAGACTAGAGATTGAGGCTTCCCATAGAAGAAGCAACTCTGCCCAAAGCCGACAGCGTTAATTCCTGCCTGAGTTACCAGGCTGCTAGCCTGCTTTCAGAGTTCAGACTTGTCAGCCCCCACACTCCCATGAACCAATTCCTTAAAATACGTAAAAGTATATGTAGAATCTCCTTTCGATTCTGTTTCCATGGCTACCTTGACCAAAACATTTGTTATAATGGCAATAATAGGAAATGCATACAGGTAGCCAACAAGGGTATTGTTTGATCTACATAAATAGAGAAGATCAAAAGTAGGTAGGTCAATCATTGATATTGGGTCTCTAAACAACATTTCACTAATCTTTTACTGGATTCTACACTTGAGCAAGTTTGGGCCAATCAATGGAAAGGGATCCTAAATGCCCCTGCACGCCTCCAATTCTTTTGCAAATGGACCCAAACTAGTTATACCTGGGAAAGGAAAACACACAGAATATTAAAGATTCTATTGGGGGGCACCTGGGTGGCTCAGTGGGTTAAGTCTCTGCCTTCGGCTCAGATCATGATCTCAGGGTCCTGGGATCAAGCCCCACTTCGGGCTCTCTGCTCGGCAGGGAGCCTGCTTCCCCCTCTCTCTCTCTGCCTGCCTCTCTGCCTACTTGTGATCTCTCTCTCGTCGCATTAAAAAAAAATTAAATAAAAATAAAAAATAAATGTTCTATTGGATACAGGTTGTGAGCTGATACTGAGACCAGGAGAACCAAAACCCTATCATAGATGTTAGTTACAGTGACAGCATATGACATCCAGATGATAAATAGAATTCTGTCATACTTCATCCGACAGGAGCCCAGTAGGTGCAAATACTGCACTCACTTCTCCAGTCCCTAAGTGCATAGGTTAGATGAATATGATTAGCAGGTGTCAGAAAGCTCACATTTGCCCTCTAAACCTCAAAGCCATAGTGCCAGAAGAAGCCAAGTGAAAGTCTCTGAAAATGCACCCACTCCAAGACAGGAAATCAGAAAAATCCCACATTCTGAATGAACTATAGAGATTTAGTATCATGCTAAAAGCTGCCGGAGGAGTCGTCTCTATCTATCAGTCTGACACAGATGAGAGTAGATGACTGCGGTCCTAACCGGACTGCTGTCCTAACCAGGTGGGAGTTCCGATCTCAGTGGCTAGTCTACTGCTGCACTTTTTATGTAGCTATTGATCTGCATTCACAATCTTAACCAAGGATGGTGTTAACATTCTAGTAATAAAGGAACCTGATTATTTGGACCCTTTGCAGAACATCATAGTGATCCTTTTACTGATGACATCATTTAGTTGGACCTGGAAAGCAGAAAGTAGCTTTAAAAAAATGCCCTGTGAGGCATATGTGGCCCAGGAGGTGGGAGATAAACCCTACAAATATCTAAGATCCTGCTAAACTAGTGATGATTTTAGAATTATATCCTTGCACCTTTACCACTAGGAAAATCATAATGCCGGATAGTCCTCTTTGGATTTTGGAGAAAGCACATGCCATTTTTAGGAACATAGCTCTGACTTACCAGCTGACTCACACAGCAGCAAGTTTTGAGTGGGGCTTTGTAGCAGATTTAAGCTGTGGAATAAGCATCCTTGTCCCTTAGATCATATGATTCAGCAGACCCCACGGTGCTAGAGGTATTTGTGGAACGCAAGATTGCCACTTAGAATCTTTTGCAAGCCCAATTAGAAGAGTCCCAGCACAGACCCCCTAAGTCTTGATGCAAGGCTCTGCCCTCTGTAGCAGAAAACTATTTGCCATAGAAGCCAGTCCTGGCATGTTACTGGACTTTAGTAGAGACCAGATTCTCAGCCAAGGATGGTAAGTGACTCTACAACTGGAGCTACTCAGCTAACAGAGAAGGAAAAACTGAGGCCTGATTCATGGATGAGGTGACTTGATATGTTTGCAAGCTGACAATGGGCCACTGTTGCACTATAGCCGATCTTAGAGAAGGCTCTGAAAGATAGTGTTGGGGGGAAATCTTGTGTGGCTCACTCGACCACTAGCTTTCTATGAAGAAAGAAATGGTGCAGAGCACAAATACACATTGATTCCTGGGCAGTGTCTGGCTAATCAGGGGCCTGTAGGGAGTAAGATTGGAAGAGCAGAGACAAGGGGAAGACATGAGGAAGACAGACGTGAGCAGAGACGTGAGAAAGAATCACGTAGGAGGACCGGTTGGAGTGAGCACAAAGTGTCTAGATCTTTATTTCCATCCCAAAGCCCATCACAGGCCATCTACCACAGAGGAAGCACTGAAAAACCAGGTGATAAGAATGACTCATCCACTGGAAATCAGCCAGCTTCCCTCCTCAGCTGCCCCAATGCTTGCACAATGGGCCCTTGGGCAGAATAGCCCCACCAACAGGAGTGGAGGGTGACAGAGGAGAGATAAACATAAAATAAACAATCACACAAATAATCATCTGATAATGAATTTTTTTAAGATTATTTATTCATGAGAGAGCGAGCATGAGCCGGGGAGGTGGGTGGGGAGGGGCAGAGGCAGAGGGAGAAGCAGACTGCCCACTGAGCAGGGAGCCCTACTCAGAACTTGATCCCAGGACCCCGGGATCATGACCTGAGCCAAAGGCAGACACCCAACTAACTGAGCCACCCAGGTGCCCCCAATAATGATTTTCAATATTTTCAAAGTGAACAGATATAATGCACCATAAAAGTGTAAAATGGGGGATTCTGGGAGGTCAGGAAATGCTTCCCTGAGAAAGTAGGAGCTGAAAGCGGAATGGGAAGTAGGCAGACAAAGAGGCACCAGGAAAGGAAGAGCATAGCAGACAACGCGTGTGAAGGCGGACGTGGGAAAATGTCTGACGCTTAAGAGCAAAGAAAAAACCTATGTGGCTAGAGCACCACAGAGGACCGGGATACGTGAAGCAGAAGTGATAGGGAGGGACCAGAGAGAGTGGGACTTTGCGGATTCTGCTCAAACATCCTTTTTGCTGTTGCTGTTACAATAGCTGTGTGTCCTCTCCCCTTCCTTAGCGGGCTCCTATTCGACTTTCAGGCCTTACTTCCTTAGGAAACATTCTCCTATCCCCCAAATTAGTAATGGTTATTGATGTTTGTGCTTACCTTAAGAGCAGTAAAAATCACTGGAAAAGAGCCTGACTTTAGGGAAGACATTATTCATTGGCATGTAGATGGCATACAGAGAGTAAGGGGAAATGAGGGCATAGGACCAAGCCAATCAGGGAAGAAAACCTCTTCAGAAGAAGTTAAGAAAGAACAATCTGAGAAGTGGGGAGAAACAAAGGAGAAGAACATGCCGTCCCCAAGTCAAGAGAAAAGAAAGTTTTGGAAAAGATATTTTTGATTGTGTTGAAGGTTGAAGAGGAAGTCAATTAAGCTATGGCTAAGGAAAATGTCCGTTTGACCTAGCAGTTGGAGTATTTATGTCTACAGAAATCTAGAAATGCCCAAATCAAGGCTTGCTTCATTGTTTTATGGATTGTCTAGACTTAAGAAAGTGATAGTGAAATGTTACTAATGAAGATTAAACTTAAAGTTTGGTCAGTGTTTGTAGCCATTACATTATGAATTATACCAAAAAAAATGGGCACATATTCTTACAATATTGGGAAAATATTATTATGTTCAACAAAGAAGTTGTTCAGATCATTAACTCTCAAGTGTTTCCAACACACATCCTCATTGTTGTTTCACTTTCATCTTATTCGTTAACAGTAATTGAAAAACATCAATCAACACTCAAGTGGGTCCTCTATTTTTTCATCAAATCCAAACATTGGTTAGTTATGGATACAAAAAAAGGCAAAAATCAATGAAAGCATTCTATGAGAGCATCAGCAGCTATAGAGTATTTGCAATAAAGAATATTGAACATTTTATTATTATTTATAAACTGTGTTACACATTCTTTATATCAATAAATTTTACAACAAACTTATATAGGTATACAATACATGCTTCCATTTTTTTCAGTTGTTACACACTTACCAGCATACAACTGTCCCTAACCATCTCAATAATCATTATAAAACAATGCTCAGGATATAGTCATATCAATGAAGAACAAACTCACAAATATGACTGAAATAAAAAGAGATCTCATAAAAATGTAAGAAAAAGCAAATTACCTATCATAATACGGTTTCTGTGGAAAGTCTAAAGGGTTGACAATGGTCAACATTGTCACATTATAAATGGTCACAAACACAATCTTTAAACACATGCCATTTGAAATTGCTGCAGTAGCAGAAAGTATATAATTTCTCTTCACTTGTAATTTGCTCAGTTTGTTCAGTGACTCTAACCTTCACATGCAACTTCTAGAGCAGTCTGCAGGATTTTTCTCCCTTTACCAAAATACCTCAGTACTCTTAGTTCAATAAAGAAGAATCAAATTTTGCAGAAGGAAACAAAGAAATTAACATGAAACAAAGGTATTGGTGGTTTTAACAGACATTCACAGATTCTTTCATTCTTTTCCCTTCCATTCGGGACTTAATTGCTCTCTCATTAAGTGTGGTCTTGACTTGGCAACTCACCTCTAATAACTAGAATATAGCAGAAATGACACAGTATGCTTTTGGGATGTAGATGCAAAATATAGTGCAGCTTGTATCTCTCTCCCTTCAGTCACATCCTCTAGCATACGCCAGTTGCTGGAGTGTCAGAGGACACTCAAACAGACCTATGGAGAAATCCACATGGTGAGAAACAGGCTACCTGCCAACAGCCAGTGCTAACTTTCCAGTTGTGTCAATGAGTCATGTGGATCCTCCCTCCAGTCCCTCAAGCCTTCAGATTACAGCTTGAGCTGGTATCTTGACTAAACCTCATGAAAGACCTTGAGGCAGAACCTCTTAGCTAAGCAGCATCAGAATCTCTTACCCACTGACCGTGGTATAATAAATGTTTGTTGTTAAATCATTAAGTTTGGGGGAATTTATTACGCAGCAATAGATAACAAATACAGATATTGTACAATTGTGAAGAAGTTGACCGTTCTTGGTGGTCAATGACCCTTAGGTAAATTTAGGCACATTATATAACGAGGCAATTTTGAACTTCTCCAACAAGCTACTAGTGAAGTGACCCAAAGACACGAGCTTTCACCTCCTTGCTGAAGGACAAATGGTGGACCTAGAGACAACAAGGAAGAATTCCTGGAGGAGGTGGCATTTGATCTAGACTTTGAATCTTGGGTTATACTTTAGTAAGTAGGACTGAATAATGGGTGTCTGGGGATTATTGCATTTGTGATGACAGAAATTACAATACATGTTCTCAGAAATATAAAGTAGCCGAATACAACATAGGAAAACTTCTAGAAAAATAGTTCTCAAGATAGGACATGTCTAAGAATCCCTAAAAGTGCTTATCTATTTACAAGTTCTGGGCCCCCTTGACAAAGGTGATTTAGTATTTTAATAAATACCCCAAGTGATTCTCATGCAGGCAGATAATCTTTAAAATATAGTTCAAGAAACACTGTGCAAAAGGAAGAAGGAACTCTCAGTCTAGAAACATAGGTTAGGACCAGATAATAGGGATTTTAAAGCTGAACTAAGCCATGTGGCTGTTATGTAATAAATAGTGAGAAGCCACTGGAATTTTTACAAAGTCTTTATCGTAAACATTTCCGGTGCAAATAGAGCTGCTATTCTAATGAATCTTTACATCACCCGAAGCCAGCAATTGTTAAGATTTTTCTATGTTCACTTCATTATTCCTTTTTCATATTGTTGATATGATGATGAAATACTTTAAAGGAAATCATAGGCCTCATGCTATTTCACTCCTACGAACATCTGTGTGTGGCTCTGAAGGCATAGACAGCTTCTTAGAAAATGACACTGCCTTTGTTGTAACTGGGAAAAAGCAACAATAACTCATTGGTATCACATAATACTGAATTCAAATTCACATCTCATCAATTGTCTTTTTAAAAAAAAGTCCTTTTAATGTTGAATCTGAATCCAAACGAGATCCACACGTTGCTTTTGGTACTATATCGTAAGACTATCTTCTTTTTTTTTTTAACTTTTTTTAAAAGATTTTATTTATTTATTTGACAGACAGAGATCACGAGTAGGCAGAAAGGCAGGCAGAGAGAGAGGAGGAAGCAGGCTCCCCGCTGAGCAGAGAGCCCGATCCAGGACTCCAACCCAGGACCCCGAGATCATGACCTGAGCCGAAGGCAGATGCTTAACCCACTGAGCCACCCAGGCGCCCTCGTAAGACTATCTTAATGAAGAGCAATCCTTCTTCACCTCCCTCCTTCCTTCTTCATGTCACGCACTTGTTGAAATTGAACATTTGTTCTATAGAATGTTAAATGATGAGGGTTTGGCTCTTTGCATTCTTGTGATATCATTTAACTTGATATAGTGTCCCCCCATTTCCTGTAAATAGGAGGTTGTATTGAAGCCTTACTTAAATTCAGATTTTTTTTCTTTTATAAACAATACTTCATAGGGGTCTGTGTACTTAGTAATTCATGAAGAAACCGGGAAGCACATAATAGCATCTTCTACCCTAAACGATGTTACTAAGATTGATGACTAGGGTTCATATTGACAAATGGACTCCTCTGTTGTAAAATTCCAACAGACTTTGATCTAATTGCTCCTGCATTGTAAATGATTGCCTAAATAGAAATTTTTATTAGGGGTTTCAAATAATTGATTTTTTAAAATTTTCTATTTTTCTACTTAATCAGATAGAAATATTCCGAAAAGAAATTTTCCTGATAAACTAAAGTAAGACTCTTTGATTATTCTGAAACACTATTCATAACAAAATGATTGGATAAATGTGTAATTCTTTCTCAAAATTGCCAATTATTATTAAGGTAAGCCTACAACCAATTATGAAAACAATCCATTTGGGTGGGGGTATTTGTTTGTTTGTTTGTTTCTTTTTTTTTTTTTTTAATGTTTGTAACCTGATCCGAACACTGCCTAGGAGAATTCATCATGACCAGGGAATTTTTATTTTAAATAACCTGTAAGAGAATGCATTTCAAGTTAATACTCAATTTTTGGCTCCTCTTGAAAAATAGTCTTTGAGTTCTTGTGATTGGAATGGTCATTAAAACCTAAGAATTTTCAAGTCCATTAGATACATACTGGGCTGTGGGTAGGCAGAGCACAGTTTAACTTAAAACATCAGCAGTTTAACTATAGGCCTCAATGCACTGCGATATAATGCTTGGATTGAGATGAATTAGTAACTCCAGACAAGAACAAAGTAAATACGCCTACTAGTTTGAGGGTTTTTTTTTTCTTTTTTTTTTTTTTTACTTTTCTTTAGAGACAATCTCAAACTTACAAGAAAGTTGCAAGCACAGTACAAAAAAAGCTTTTTACTAAACTATTGGAGAGTAAGCTACTCCATTATCCCCAAATATTTTAGTGAGTACTCCCTAAAAAGGAAAACCTTCTCTTCTTTTACATAACCATGACAAAACCATCAAAAATCAGGAAATTAACTTTGCTACCATCTATTTCTCACACACCATTCAAATTTTCTCAATTTTCCCAACAATGCTCTTCATTAGAAAACGAGACAACACAGTATCAGGCATCAGATTTATTATCATGTCTCTTTATCTTCCTCTAGTCTGGAATAGATCCCAGGGCATTTTGCCTTTCATGATCTTGATACTTTTAAAATTTATAGGCAGGTTATTTTCTAGAAGTTCTTTCAGTTTGGGTTGGTTTAATATTCTCTCTCTCTCTCTCTCTCTTAAAGATTTATTTATTTGGGGGTGGGGAGGGGGGCAGAGGGAGAGGGAGAAGTATCCTCAATACACTTCACACTGAGTGTGGCACCATCTTGAAGCTCAATCCCAGGACCCCAGGATCATGACCTGAGCCGAAATCAAGAGTCCGAAGCTCAATCGACTGAGCCACACAGGTGTCCCATCATGTTGTCTTTTGATTGGATTCAGGATATGTGTTTTTGGCAGGAATATCAGGGAAGTAATGTTGAGTTTTCTGCATCATAACAAATAGCACATAAATTTGATTTATCCCATTGCTGGTGGTCTTAACTTTGACCACTTAATTAAGTTGGTGTCTGCCATAGTTCTCCATGGCAGTAGAGTCTATCTTTTTTCATTTGTAATCAACACATATCTTGTGACTAGGTATTCATCAAACCTTCAATGCATTCATTTATTCTATTAGTAAGGACTCATAGATTCCTTTATTTCTCAGTGGTAGCTAATCTGTTACTATCATTACATATTTTGATACTCAAATTGTCCTATATTTTATCAGTAGAGGCCTCTTTAGGCAGGCTTCTGCAGTCTTTTGACATGTCCCCATTACACTTTGAGCACTTCCTTATTTCTGACAAGATGTTCTATGTTCATCTTGTATCTTTTCTGCCCATTCCTGGAATCAGCCCATTTCCCCAAGAACACTGGTTCTTTTTAGTGGACAATTTTATTTAAAAACTAAAATCTGAGAACTAGATATGCTCATTGCTGATCCAAGGCCCTGAGAACAAAAAGAACTAGAGAATAAGTATGTAAACACACACCTCAGATTCCTATCTGTTGATTTCTGTCATCTATTTACATATATTAAAGACAACAAATTTATATCAAAATTTCCAATTTGAATCCAACACCACAGTTTTCTCCATTTCAATATTTGTAACTCCTTTCTATGACAATGAGAAAACTTATTCTGATTGTTCCCAAATATTTACTTTTTTCATTAATCCTTCCTTATGTCACTAATCCGGCTGTCCATGCACACACAAGCACCACCATCCAGCCCCTACATACACTTGCCTTACTTGATGATTGACATCGTACATGACAAACCCTCTGTAGGGGCACCCTGCTCACACTACTCAGGCTCCAACCCCAACCCCCACACCCACCCCCAGCCCTGGGCCCTGTGTTCCGCTTCCCAGCTCAGATGCCTAGCTTCCTCAGCCCCACCTAATGGAAGAGAAAGGAAGGCAAGGCAAAGCAAAGAAAATAGCTTCCTGTTTACTCCAAACACAAAAGAATGTATTTCACTATAACGTATTAAAAAAATCTTACAGTCTCTCACATTGTTGGGCCACTCCAATTTACTCAAACATTGAGGCTTGCTTCAAGAAGCACTAAGGCTAATCATTATGTACAAAGCTAGCAAATTAGTATCAATATTCTCTGTATCTGATAAGTACTTGTCTACAGCCCATAATACTGTTTAAACGCAGAGGGAAATGAATATTTGGTGGTTCTGCAGTCAAATCTAAAGACAAGCAAAACATTTGGACGATGCAAGCCCAGGGAAAATTGGGCCATCCTAGATATTTGGTAGTGACATTATGTGGAAGGAGTAACTTTCAGTTGATATAGTTGGGACCTGTAAGGAATAAAATGCAATATAAACAACTGATCCTGCCAGGCTCAAGTCACTTACATTGCCATACCTGTATAAAAGATGGTTCGTCATTTTCCCGAAAGTTGTAATTCGGCACCCACAGCTATTCGCAATTATTATTTTTTTTTTGAAGTACCACATTTTAGATGGCAGTACAATTTATAGAAAAAGCATCATTGGTTGATCCCCATAGTACTCAGTCCAATCACCAAAAAACTGGAGAATTTTCTCCCAAAAAAGATGCTAGATGACTTTCCCTCTACACATTTTCTTTATTCTCAGCAGTTGTTTTCAGATTCAGTTTGGGTTTTTCTGCTTTTGCTTTTGTTTCTGCATGTCTTATTGAACATACTTATTTCCGCAGAATCTAAACATTTACATAAGAATCCAGCTCTGATTATTCTGCCTCTTAAGGTCTGAAGGCCAAGAACTGTCCCTAAATACCAGCAAACAAGGTTGAAGGAAAAACGGAATTAGCACTCTATTCTACCGCTCAGTACCTTTACAGAGATGGAGATAGACATAGCTAATCTCCACGAAGCTATACAAGAATATAGTATGTAGTATATAGTATAGAAAATGTAGGTACAATACAGTATGTATGGGCATAGTTAAATATAATACAGGGGCGCCTGGGTGGCTCAGTGGGTTAAGCCTCTGCCTTCTGCTCAGGTCAGGTCATGATCTCAGGGTCCTGGGATTGAGCCCCACATCGGGCTCTCTGCTCAGCAGGGAGCCTGCTTCCCCCCCCTCTGTCTCTGCCTGCCTCTCTGCCTGCTTGTGATTGCTCTCTCTGTCAAATAAATAAATAAAATCTTTTTAAAAATAAATTAATATAATACAGTGTGTATATGTATTATACATATATATGTATATTATATACATAATACAGTGTATATATACACTGTATATATATTGTATTATTGCATATATACACTGCATTATGTGTATATATACATATATTATGTATATATATTATATTATTATATATTATATACATAATTTATTATATATTACATACATAATATAGTATATACATAATATATCATATGTATATATTATATACATAATACAGGGTATATACACTGTATATACATTAAATTGTTGCATATATACACTCCATTATGTGTATATATACATATATATGTATATATACACACACACATGCACACTAATCCAGTCCAGTCCCAGAAATTATATTATATACTATATACATAAGACAGTGTATATATACACTGTATATACATTAAATTATTGCATATATACACTGCATTATGTGTATATATACACATATATGTGTATATATATATATATACATATGCACACTAATCCAGTCCAGTCCCAGAAATTCTTCTGTCCAAGGAGTTCTAAATCGCACGTTAGATCAAGTCGCTGTGAATACTAGCAAGAACAACTTTCAGTCATTTCTGTGCCGTGAAAAACCAGTGAGCTTTCTCTTCTGGCTTTTCTTTTCACCATCTCTTCTAGAGGAAGAAACTCCTTTCCACCGCTAAAGTAGAAAGCAGCACTGGCACCCGCCGGCTGCATCCCACTCCTGCGCCCCGCGGACCGTGCAGGAAAGCGCCGCGAGGTGCGGCGTCGGGAGACACCAGCAGGGGCGGTCCCCGGGCCAGGGCGTTTCTGATTGGCTTTTTGTTGTGAATTCGAGAGGTCTGGGCTAAGGGGCGGGAGCAAGGAGCTCACCTGAGCTACAGCGTCCCAGCTCCGCCCGGGACCTCCCGGGGTTTGGCTCTGTGGCTGGCGGTGGTGGTTGTGGGGTTGGGAATAGGGGATGCTGGGGGAGAGCACCCAGAACTAAGCGGAGGGGGGTGTGTAGTGCGTTAGGCTGTGGTTTTCTGGGTGTTTGCGGGAGAAGCCACGCGCCGTATTAAACCCAGGGCTCCCGAAGCAGAAGGGTAGGTAACTCTGGGATTCTGTACCTTGAAAAGGTTCAGAATTGCAGAGGACACAGCCGTCTTTCATTTTTCTTTGGGCACTTTTCCCTGGCTCTGCATTTCGTAAGGAGTCCGACTGTGGGTGTTGAAACTGTAAAATATCCCTGCCCTACAGCCACTCAGCAGAGTTTCCAGCGATTACAGTCCTACTTGGCCGGGTTGCTGTGAAAAGGGCACTGAGAGGACTGGGGAATATGAAATTTAGTGCATTCTATCATTGTACCACAACTTTACTAGGTTACCTGAAGTTGATCTGGAGAGAGAGATAAAAATTAAGAAGTGTATTCTGAGAGAGTTATGGGGTGTTTGTTGGTTTGTTGTTTTTTGTGTGTGTGTGTGTTTTCCATTCTGACTTTGACTTTAAGTAGTGGGTCTCGCTTAGCAATTATATATCTATGCAATTATATCTATGAACATGTATTATGAACGACTTATATATACATACATGGATGATATACATGAGATACTTTACACGTTTGGGCACAAACTGTGGGAGCTGCGATCCTAGTCTGGCGGTCCCAAAGGGCAGACGGGCTTCTCCCCCGGCGGGAGTGCCCTCCCAGCGCCAGGCGCGCCCAGCCTCTCTCAGGTTCCAGCCAAGAGTGCGCTCCGCATCCGCTCACGCACCCCTGCCGCTGGCGCGGTGACACAACACAGGAGTCGAATTACAACGCCCCAATTAACATATGAATTTGACTAACTTAAAAGGGGATAGAAGAAAGGAGGGAGGGGGGCGGACATTGAGCAGGCCCCTGAGTCTTGAGTAGGCAGGAACTTTTCTCCGGGTGTAAAAACTCTTTGATTGGCTGCTCGCACGCGCCTGCCGGCGCCCTCCATTGGCTGAGCAGACACGCGACCGGCGCGAGGAGGGGGCTGGGAGAGGAGCGGGGGGTGGGGGGGGTGACACACTGGCGCGTGCCGCTTTTTAAAGGGGCGCAGCGCCTTCAGCAACCGGAGAAGCTTCGTTGCACGCGACCTGGTGTGTGATCTCCGTGTGGGTGGGGGAGGGTCGAGGAGAAAAAAAAATAAGACATTTCAGTAGGGACCCAGGAAGGGTTTTTGTTGTAGTTGACCTGGTTTGCCAGTACCTCCTCCGTCCCCGCGCCTCCGAGTCTCTGAAGTGCAATGTCCCGCCTGCTGCACGCAGAGGAGTGGGCTGAAGTGAAGGAGTTGGGGGACCACCATCGCCATCCCCAGCCTCACCACCTGCCGCAGCCGCCGCCGCCACAGCCACCTGCGACCCTGCAGACGAGAGAGCATCCCGTCTACCCGGCGGAGCTGTCCCTCCTGGACAGCACCGACCCACGCGCCTGGCTGGCTCCTACTTTGCAGGGCATCTGCACGGCACGCGCCGCCCAGTACTTGCTGCATTCCCCCGAGTTGGGTGCCTCTGAGGCTGCGGCGCCCCGGGAGGAGGCAGACGGCCGGGGGGAGCTGGTGAGGAGGAGCGGCGGCGGCGGCGGCAGCGGTAGCAGCAGCAAGAGTCCTGGGCCAGTGAAAGTGCGGGAACAGCTGTGCAAACTGAAAGGCGGGGTGGTAGTGGACGAGCTGAGCTGCAGCCGCCAGCGCGCCCCTTCCAGCAAACAGGTGAACGGGGTGCAGAAGCAAAGGCGCCTGGCGGCCAACGCCAGGGAGCGACGCAGGATGCACGGGCTGAACCACGCCTTCGACCAGCTGCGCAACGTTATCCCGTCCTTCAACAACGACAAGAAGCTGTCCAAATACGAGACCCTGCAGATGGCCCAGATCTACATCAACGCCTTGTCCGAGCTGCTACAAACGCCCAGCGGCGGGGAGCAGCCGCCACCGCCGCCAGCATCCTGCAAGAGCGACCATCACCCCCTTCGCGCCGCCGCCCCCTACGAAGGCAGCGCGGGCACCGCGACCGCAGCGGGGGCCCAGCCAGCCTCCGGAGGGGGCCAGCGGCCGACGCCGCCTGGAAGTTGCCGGACTCGCTTTTCCGCCCCGGCTTCCGCGGGAGGATACTCGGTGCAGCTGGACGCTCTGCACTTCTCGACTTTCGAGGACAGCGCCCTGACGGCGCTGATGGCGCAAAAGAACCTGTCGCCTTCACTGCCCGGGGGCATCCTGCAGCCGGTGCAGGAAGAAAGTAGCAAAACTTCGCCCCGATCCCACAGAAGCGACGGGGAGTTTTCCCCCCATTCCCATTACAGTGACTCAGATGAGGCAAGTTAGGAAGGTGACAGAAACCTGAAAACTGAGACAGAAACAAAATCGCCCTTGCCCAGTGAGCTGAAAGCCCCATGGTTAAAGATCCCCGCACCCTTTTAATTTTTGCTCTGCGATTGTTGTTGTTTAGCAACGACTTGGCTTCATATGGCAGCTATATTTGATGGTCTGCAAAAGCCGCCGCTATTTCAAACTTCCTATGGTCCATATTAATGAAAACTTGCTGTTAAAGTTCTGTTCTTTCCTCCCACCCTCTCCCCCTGTAGGTAGATAGGTATAATTATATGTACCCAAATATGGCATCATTTTTCTAGTTCCCTGCTGCCAATACGCTGCTAAAACGTCGCATTTTCTTCTCTGTCGCTGGTTTGTGTTTTAATTTATTTTATGCCCTGGGCATTCATCCCTGTGTGTTGCGCGCACTCATGTGTGGGAGAATTAGTATTCCGAAATACTTTCTCAAAATGTATCATGAAACGCAAAGTTAATGGCTCCAAAGTGAATAACTTTTGACTATGGAACGTTAGAAAACAGGGAACTCTTAGGTTTATATATTGTATAAACATACCCAGTATGTATATCGGATAGCGATAATGTTGGCGTCTTTTAGGAAACTTGACGCACGCACTTTATCAGCCGCTACTGCAGCGGCTTCAGGACAAACTCAACTGCCAATTGCAGACCAGTTTTGTGTTGTTGTTGTTGTTGTTGTTGTTGTTTCAAACACGGCCACTTATAATCCTTGACTTCTTTGCAAATGTTTGTTTAAAAAACTAAAATAAAAAATCCAGTAGTGTCAAAGCATTTGGTCAATTTTACTTTGCTTTGTTAATGTTAGGAAACTTATTTATTATTGATTGTTTGCTACCATTTCTACTTACCTTGATTCATTTTTTTACATTTTTCTACTCGAGATCATTTTATTTTAATTTAGCAAAGCCAACTGCCATTGTTTTATGTATTTTCTTTTGCAAGTGATAAAAATAAACGTGGAAATAACTGTATTTGTCACTAATTCCATTCTAAAATAAGCATTAAAAAGTTTTGAAATGACCTTGAAGACTTGAACTTAGTCCTCTATTAAACACGAATCTAAGAGTTTTGAAGAAAAAGTCTATCATAAACATTGAAGCTTCAAGCTGTACGAGCGATCAAGTCAGTAAGTTGTTAGGTAAAAATTTTCCCCAAATTTGTAACCATTTTGCCTCTTTGATAGCCTGGATCTTTCCAGTCTTCCTCACTGCTGGCCCCAACAGCCTTTGCAAGGGGATGCACCTGTTTCAGATCTCCTAAGACTTCACCAGGAGTAGTGAACTTTACCAAGATTGCTTAGTTCCACTTCATAAAAACTTTAGCCAAGTTGAAGGCTTTTGCCATAGGTCAAAAACACACAGCACAAGCTTTCTCCATTTCTCTCTCTCTGTTCCCTTTCCTCCCTCCCTCTCTTTCCTTCAGTGGTGGGTAGGGGGTGGGAGTGTCGCGATAGGGGTAAGTTGAAGGCTGGAGCAAAAAAGAGAACAATGGACAAAACTTAAGGGGAAAGGGTGTGGGATTCCCTAATTCAAAAATTAAAAGCCCTAGGAAATTGTTGCCTTCCCCTGCTCCCCCCCCAAACAATTCTGCTTATTCCACTATAGCAGATAATGTTTCCTTTTATTTTGTCTTTCTGAATTAGTTCCTATGTAGAAAATGTCTATTTTTTTTGAGGCAGTTGCAGAAACCAAACGGTACAGCCACTCTCACCCTCTGGGTCCTCACCAAGGAAAAGCCTATTCTGGGTGACAGGATCAAAGATTTTGAAAAGGCAAATATAGTGCGTGTGTAGAGACGGTAGAAAGAGGAATTTTTAAAAAATGTATTCGTCAAACGTGAGAGTAGAACTATTTGTTAAACTATAGATTGGGCGACTTTCCACAGGATAAACATCGCTGAATTTGAAAAGTTGATTTTAAGCCAAATCTTTTATATTTTGTGTCTTCATTAGGATAACAAATTGTGAGAACAAGGAAGCAGGGGTGGGTAGTCAGAGAAAGTTAAATTAATCGTTCCAGCATCATCCTCTCTCTCCAGCACCTTGAAAAGGGGAGAGCGCCACAAACTAGTTCTGCAGGAAAGTAACGCTCGAAGGGGCGCAGTTCTGATCTGGAGTGAGGAACTGCGCGACTAGCTCTTGACTGACCACCTGGGTTTCCATGGCTTTCAGCTGAAGCCGAAGCTCGAAGCTCCAGGGAAGCCAAGAGACCCCGCCAGCTCTGAGAAGTGAACGGTAGCTCCCGACACTTTCCAGGGGCAGAAACAATGCACCTGTCCCTTAGATAACCTTTTGCACCGTTGAGTTTGCCGTGCTCACGATAAACATCAGGAATCTTCAGGCTGCTGAATAAATCAAGCGATTGCTTCTCACACATTTCCATTCCTCTCTCAGTAAGTAAATTCAACAGGCATGGACACACAGCAACTTTGCAGGATGAGCACACGCATATTTTCATAGTTATTTGGCTTGGTGTGTTTCTATACATGTGTAGAGGGAGAAAGAGAAAACGACCTAGAATTATTTGACCTGTTATGAATCTGAGTTGGGTAAGGGCAAGATGGAAAAAAAAAATTTTAAATTGTGATTCTTTTTTCTCAGAGAAAGTGACCTATATTTCATTTTTTCAAAACCATTTATGCTCATTTTGTGTTGACCCCGGGGCGGGGGAACATCCTCCAGAGCTATTCTTTTTCTTTTCATGGACTTATAGAAATTTCAAAATAGAAATGACATCAAGAACATCGTCCTTCCCATCTTTTATAAATAAGGAAACTGCTGCACCTAACTGGCCCCAATATCATACAATCACAAAGTGTCAATATCCAGACTGGCTGTAATTATTCCCATCCACTAGGTCAATGTGCCCACAGACTTTTTTCTCTAAGAAAATTCATGGAAAGGAGTTACGGCTAGGTAAATATTTAGGGTTTTCTCTTGAACCACAAAGATAGATATTTATGTTTTTAAATGTTAGGGGCATTATACATGAATCAGAGATGCTGCAAACTTCATTTAAGGAAGTCATTTTACATGTCTTCTCAAGAGAAAACAGCTACAACAGAATATCAGATTGGAAATTCTATATCACTCTGATTGAAGAGTGAGAGCAAATTCTCATCAAGACATGCACAAAAAGCCAAACCGCTTTGTGTAAATTGAGTGCTCAAAGTTCAAATGAGGACTTTAACCTCTTTTCTTGCCTTCACTCTATTTCTTTCTTTTTATGCTGACATTTCTTTGAAAGAGATGTACAATCACATTTCCATCTTAGGGTTCTGCTATGGAGTTTGCATAACAAACGTTTGGCAGCCCGCTCTCTTACACTCCATTAACAAGCTGTAACATATAGCTGCAGGTTGCTATAATCTCATTAATATTTTGGAAACTTGAATATTGAGTATTTCTGAGCGCTCATTCCCCATATGCCAGACCACTCCTGCCATGCTGACTGGTTCCTTTCTCTCCATTATTAGCAATTAGCTTCTACCTTCCAAAGTCAGATCCAAGTATCCAAGATACTAGCAAAGGAATCAACTATGTGTGCAAGTTAAGCATGCTTAATATCACCCAAACAAACAAAGAGGCAGCATTTCTTAAAGTAATGAAGATAGATAAATCGGGTTAGTCTTTTGCGACACTGCTTGGTGCTTTCTAGAGTTTTATGTACTTTAAACAGCTTGTTTTATATCCTGTCTTTGCCTTCTACCGCACCACTTTTATTCGTGAAGGCTTTTGGCTCACCACCCTTTGGGAAACTTACTTGATTTCGTAGAAAGCTGAAGAAAGATTATTTTTGGCAACTGGCAAGTTCAAACATGTTCTCTATGGGACATTGTTAACTGGGAGTCCAGTGAAACAAGAAAAAAGGAGGGGGAGTTAAGTTTCCATAATCTTAACTAACGCAGGACCAATGCTTTCATTAGGCCTTTCAATTGATTTTAGAGATTGAAATCTGAACGAAGCAAGCAGTCTTTTATCAAAGGCTATCTGGGAATTATTTCTCTCCTCTGCTCATTTGAAAGTTCAAGAAAGAGATGATCAACTTTGTCATGGCAGTTTCAAACCCCAGTCAGAACTGGAAACGAAAAGTAGCAGACCTACTTGTCAATTGCAATCTAGACTTGTCAATTGCAGTCTGGAAAACCCAGCAAGTACCACTGGTGAGTGTTAAAGATGACGTCTAGCAGTTACATTATTTACAACTGTTTTTGTGGGAAGGGGTGAGAGATCTGGGGGAGAGGGGGACGGTGGGCACGTAATAAAGGTGTAAGTTTCCTCGCTGTTTTTGACTCTACTCTCACCAGCCACTCTCACCCCGGGGCTGAGCAGAGAATCCCAGACGCCAACCTTTGAGGTGGCTTCCCTTCCGCTAGGCCTCTAACAAGGGTAGGCGAACGGAGAGGAGAATGGGTTAAATCCTGGGACGCAGGGGAGAGGCAGGGGAGGAGAGACGTCGGGGGAAGATAAAGAAAAGGACAGGAACCAAGAAGCGTGGGGGTGGTTTGCCGTAATGTGAGTGTTTCTTAATTAGAGAACGGCTGACAATAGAGGGGCTGGCAGAGGCTCCTGGCCGCGGTGCCGAGCGTCTGGAGCGGAGCACGCGCTGTCAGCTGGTGAGCGCACTCTCCTTTCAGGCAGCTCCCCGGGGAGCTGCGCGGCCACATTTAACACCATCATCACCCCTCCCCGGCCTCCTCAACCTCGGCCTTCTCCTGGTCGACAGCCTTCTTCGGCCCCCCACCGGCAGAACTCACAGAAGCGAGCGACTCTCGCCGCCTTCCGTGGCTGGCCGGGGCCCCTCTCCTCCCCCAGCTTCGCAGCGGGAGCCGCCACTGCCCACTGCACCTCCCGGCAACCAGCCCGGCAAGAAAAGAAGCTGCGCAAAGGAAAAGCCCGGCACTGCCAAGGGGAGGGGAAGCTGGAGGAGGCGGCGGCGGGAGAGCTGCGGGGTTGTTAAGGAAAAGTTGGGCTGGGGGGCTTTGAGGCACCTGAGGCAGTGAACCAGGACCAAGGAGCGGGCGCATCTTCCCGTCCAGGGGCCCTGCAAACGCGATCCCCGCCAACCCGCGCCACTGCCAGGCCCGGAGCCTGTGGCGGAAGATGCGTTCCCTCTTTCTAGCCACAGATACAGTTCTTCAGCCCTTCCCTTATTCTAAAATATTTGATAGTCTATACGTAGTTGGATATTGTTACAGTTCTTAGCATTCACACGTTGATTGAAATGAGTGCACGAGGCATTGTCTGTTTCAGGGCTGGGACGTGCGTATACGACTTCTCTTTCATTTAGCTCCTTAAGAAAAGCAAAACTAAGCATTTTTGTACAAAGATTTTGGGGCGTCTCGATATCCCAGACTTTCACTCCCTATTTCAGTCCTTTCTCCGGTCCGAAACAAACAAGCAAATGAAATACGTTTTTGCTGCTTCATCCGCAGAGAGGTCAGGCCCATGCTCCAAGTTCTCACTTTTTCCCAGGGAAACCGAAGTTGCCTCCATAAGGATGAAAAACAAGATGCTCTCCACTATAAACATTTTTTTTTAATTCTTTTTGAAGAATTAAGAGATCTGACAAAAAGGAATGGTGTTCTGATGACCAGCCCATTGACCAGGCCCAGCTACAGTCAGGATGGGGGAGGAAGGTGGGAGCTAGGACCTGAGGTGGCTGTCCTGGCACTTCTCAAACCAATAGATGCCATGCTCTTCTGGGCCACTGGCCATGAATTTGTGTCTTCCAGAGACTGTTCCTCACAATTCTTCCTACTTTTCTTCCCCTACAAACTCTTGGCACTAGGGTGCTGGTGAGGAAAGGGCTGGGATTGGGAGGGATCCTCAGGCTGAGACAGGGGTGAGGTAGCATTTGAGGAAGGAGTAGCCATCATTTGTGGTCTTTATATCTTAAAGGCCACAAGACTAGGGGAAATCTGAAAACATCCTGCCACCAGCTGACCAGGAAGGCAGAAGGTCAGTTCATTTTCAATAACACGTATCTGCTTCTGGAAACAACCTAGTAGCAATATGCAGGACTTTTTTCTTTAACTTTTCTTATAACCCAAGAGATGTTGATTCACTGGGTCAAAGAAAAATGCCAGGAATCTGCATACAGCATTCTTAGAGGAATCTGATGCAAATGGAGCCAAGACTGTACTATGAAAGTATTGAGCTGAAGGAGTCCCTGTTAGACATCTTCTTGGGATTGCCTATGAAAATGGATACTGGCTAATGCAGGTTTCCCCTGCTATCTGAAAGTAGAGCATTCCTGTGAAACCTTTCATAAGTCAAAATGGCACATAAATCAATGAAGCAATTATCATTAATTTACATAGAGAAGTTTTTGAGCATTCCCAGGCCCCCAAAATAACCTTTCTTATCTTGCTAATGGATACATGAAATAAGTTGAGATAAGCCCCAGTGCTCACAGATACAGGTCAGAACTATGACAGCTAGACACTGAGATGCTGAGTGTAATTCCTGGGGAAGGATCTAGGCAATGTCACTATCGCTGCTGGGGGTGCTCCTGGAGGTAGGAGGTGTGCTGCTGCCTCCACAACAGCTAGTAAACTCAAAAATCCTCTTTGGATTGCCCTGGACAGCAGAAACAGGCACTAATGTAGGTCTTTCATAAAACAAGTGTCCTAACATGGCCCCTCGAAAAGCAGGAGATATCTGTAATCCCCCTTTGCCTTCTTTTATAATATTCCGTCATTTTTTCCAAGAAGAGAGCAGCAGTCAACTTAGCTTCTTGGATCCCATGAACTTGGCCTGGTTGCTTTCAGGTTATGGGTGCCTGAGACAATATGCTTTAGGCCTGAGGTGTCTCAACTCTAAGGTGATACCAGCTACCTTTGGAGGTATAAGGGCAGCATTCAGGTACCAACACCTTCACCCCCAGCTCGGTGAGAGAAGCCAAATCATAACCAATGAATACTTGAGAAAAGTAGGGAATGGGAATCTTCTCATGCTACACAAATTCTAAGAGAACAGAGGACAGAATCAGGCTGTCAGGATACCCCTGGTTTAAGGTAGGTAAGCTAAGTCATATCATTGTAATAACTCTAGCGTGAAGCATTTAGAGGACCATGGACTTCAGTAGAAAGGTCAGCCACCTATAACCTGACTGAAGGAATAGTTGTTCCCTTGTGTTGATAATGATAATCAGAAAATACAGAGAAAACCAATTTTATGATTTAGATGCCAATAATCTCATGAAGCAGCATGACTTCCTTTGATGACTAATTCTTTTATTCTTTCCAAACTCTTGTCCAACCATCTCTCATTCATATCCCTCCATTTCCCCCTTCTCTTCATCAATGAATGACCAATTAGTAAGTAGTGGTGGCAGAATGGCATTGGGGTTAAGTGCCATGAAAGATACACAGAGATAAGACAGAGCCCCTGCTTTTATATGACTTGGTCTTGGTGAAATCTCAGTAAAACACAGAAAAGAAGCTTTATCTCCCAGGTGAGAGTGGCATTCTTGCTACAAGTAAGCCCTCCAGCCTTGAAGTTCTATGTTTGCCATCAGATTATTCCTTCCCTAATTCCAAAGGGTACCTCTTCATAGTCTTCATTGCTTCTCTCAAAAGTAGTAGAGATTCCAAGTGGCTTGAAATCCTCGGTGCTGGGGCACCTGGATGGCTCAGTGGGTTAAAGCCTTTGCCTTCGGCTCAGGTCATGATCTCAGGGTCCCGGGATCGAGCCCCACATCAGGCTCTCTGCTCGGTGGGGAGCCTGCTTCCCCCTCTCTATCTGCCTGCCTCTCTGCCTACTTGTGATCTCTCTCTATCAAATAAATAAATAAAATCTTAAAAAAAACAAACAAACCTCAGTGCTAATCTTCAAGTCAACGTGAGTCCCCATCTCTTCCTTTTGAACTCAGAGGAAACCTTCATTTTGTTTCTTATGAAGTGTTGAGAGTGTAGTTATAATTTCACAGTAAAGAAACTGAGGCTCTGGGAGAGGTTAAATGGCCTGCCAAAGGTAACGCAGCTCCAGTACCACAGAAACAGTGGCTACAGAAATGCAGGTCTGCTCTGAGTCTGAGGTCTGAGGTCAATGTTCTTCCCACTACACTTCACCTGCCTCAGTTGCATATTTTCACTGATCACCTTATACCTGCTCCTCCTATTCTTGGTCAGACTTGTGGGTGATAGAGATTCCTGAGCTCCTTCATGTTACATTTGTCCCAGAGAGAGGAATAATTCTCTGAAGATGGCCATGGATCAGGCTCCATTTCCAGACGATAGATTTAGGAGACAACTAGTGAGAATAATTTTCATTTAGAATGCCAGCTTTGCTCCTCTGATTCAACTAATACAGGATATGAGTGCCCCTTACTCTGTACAGAAATTCATTTCTGTTCTCACCTAAAAAAAAAAAAAAATCCATCCATATTCTAAATAGCACATGTAGGTTAGGGAATGAGGCTAAATTTTAGGATGTTATATGAAAGTCCTGAAGAGTAATGGCCTGAAATCGGGTCATTTCCCAGAATTGTTACCCAGAATCTATGTTTGTGAGGATGTTAAGGGAACTGGGCTGCAATCTTTATTGTTTCTCTCTGAGGGAGAAGTAGATTAACCTGCTACATTTGTAGCTGTGGATTCATTCAGTGATAACATACATTTTTTATTCCCTTGGTCATCTGAGCTATTGGCTTTTTTTTTTCTCCCTTAAACCTTCCTCCAAGTAAACATTTATCACTACCTGAGCAGTTCAATATGTGAATAATATCTATTTTGAAAAGTTCTGTACTTTGCCTACCATGAGTCAGTACCCTATTTTTAATAGCACTTCTATTCATTGATTTAAGGCAATCTCTTCTGTATTACTTGTAACCTAGATGCTTTCAAGCTCCCAAGGAGTGAAGTGGCGAATGGGTGTATTTAAAAAGCAGAGTACATTTCTAATCAAACTGGAAAGTTTGCAAGCAGTTACGTAGGCTACATTTTATTTATTTGAGTAAAGTTGACACACTATGTTACGTTAGTTTCAAGTGTACAACATAGTGATTCAACAACTCTAAAGTTTATGCTGTCCTCACCACAAGTATAGCTACCATCTGTCACTGTACAAGATTTTTACAATACTTTGGACTGTATTCCCTATGCTGTATCTTTTATTCCCCGTGATTTATTCATTCCATAACTGGAAGCCCATGCTGCCCATCATTCCATCCCCCTCCCCTCTGGAAACCATCAGTTTGTTCTCTGTATTTATAGGTCTGATTCTGCCTATTGTTTGTTTATTTGTTTCTTTGTGTTTTGGATTCCACATAAAAGTGAAATCAAGTAGTATTTGTCTTTCTCTGTCTCATTCATTTCATTTAGCATAATACCCTCTAGGCCCATTCAAGTAGGCCACATTTTAGGACCAAGGGAAAAACTTCATACTTGCGGTGATGCCTGGATATATCACCACAGGCTATGTATTCCCCATTTCTCCTTCTCCCCACCTGCATACTGGGACAGCTCCTAAAGATTTAGTTAAGAGCGTTTTTTGCAGAGACCTAAACCCAGACTCTTTCCTAACATGTTCAGAACCACGGTCCTACATGATCCACCTGGCCAAACTCCACTCCTCCAACCCACACACACATTATTTTGGACCATCTATATGGCTCCTATCTATAGAAAGAGAGTGCAAAGCTTTACTCTGAAAATGACCCAAAAGTCAGAGGCTACTTTCCAATATTTTTTTCAGTGTGTCTCTTCCTGTTCCTCTCCCCTGTTCCTTTTGTTCTCAGCAAAGAGAGGTGTAATCTACCCAGACCAAGGGCACTAGCTTTGTTTCAATGTTTTCTCATATGTCCAGGTACCGGAGGGGCTTGGGGCATGGAGGCATGATCAGTCAGCCACAGAGGGAGCCCAGTGCTTCTCTGGAGCTCTAGCACGAGAGGAGTAATTCAGTAGAGTCCCTTTACAAGAGTGTCCAGAGCACTTTTCCAGGTGCCAGGCATTTTTTATGAAGGTCTCCTTTGGTGGACCCCACCCTGTCCTCACAGTCCTGGGAAATAAAGAAAAAAAAATTCATCTTGCTAAGAGTTGTCCTCAATACTCTGCTTTCGTTTCTGAGTTTGTCTTCTTCTGGAACTTCACCTCCCCCATCCTCCAAGGCCCAGTGAAGACTCACCTTTTTATTTTCTCATG
Source organism: Martes martes (assembly GCF_963455335.1). Taxonomy (NCBI): domain Eukaryota; kingdom Metazoa; phylum Chordata; class Mammalia; order Carnivora; family Mustelidae; genus Martes; species Martes martes. The sequence continues at coordinate 95,286,859 of NC_137889.1, forward strand.
GGACGTTATACAAAGGTCTGCATACTCCACTGGAATTGCTGAACCCATATCTAATTTGACTGTGTCACTTAAGCTGGCAGCTACTGCCCATGGAAGAGACAAGTGAGAATCAAGGTCCACCAGACTTCTGTGGGCTCTGCCTGGCCAGAGAATTCCTTGTCTTACCTTCTCTTTAAATTAGATACTCTTTGCAGCCAACACCAGAACTACTCCTTCTGTCTTAATAACTCCTACAAGGCCTTTCCAGCAGATTCTACCCATACTTTAGCTGTTTTCTTAAGCCCTGAACTCAGGCAGAGGTAAGGGCTCTCTCCTCTGTGCTCCAATGATCCTTACAAGTGACTTTATAACTGTGTTTGGAAGCACTTTTCTGTAAACCTCCAGAGTCAGGGCAACGTCTTACTCACTTTTAATTTGAACTCAAAGACCCCCAACATGACCTTCCAGGGTTTATCTGGAACAATTAACGCCCACCTGTGTTAGGAAGCTGCTTTCAGCAGAGCTGACCCCAGATCTGAGGACCAGTTGTCCGCTCAGGTCACAACACACCCTCCCGGGAAAGCAGAGGGGCTATTGCAGCCTCTTCCCTCTTTTCTCTCCACCTGCGTTTTCTGGCACATTATTTCCCTTCTGCGCAACATCTTCCCTTCCTCTTCATGAGCTCTCCTCTGCATCTTATTCTCTTCCTTCAGTTCCCACCTTCCTATGATGTGCCCCCTGTCCTTCTGACATCCTTGGCCCCTTCCCGCATTTATTCTTGCCCTTGATCTTGGTTTCCCAGTATTGATCCTCCTTAGCTGGTGGTTTTGTTTCGCGTCTTTTCTCTTTTACCACATTACTCAAACTCTGTCCCCATTCCTCTTCTCTTCCCTATTCGCCTCTGGCCTCCCCCAGTCGGGGCAAGACCAGAACAACCACTTTGCGGCCTGGCGAGCAAGGCAGCACCACTTCGACCCAGAGACTCAGGCAGGGGCTGTTGCAAATTAATGTCTTGGAAAGATTAAAAACAAAACAAAACAAAACAAAACAAAACAAAACAAAACAAAAACAAAAACAAAAACACCTGCAGCATCTCCTCTAGGAGCGACAGTGGGCGCGGACCTGGCCCCTTAACCCTGTCGGGGAGTGGAGCGGAGGCCCGTGGGTGAGGGTGGGCAGCGGAGAGCTGAGCAAACCGGATCTCCTGTCAGAGCGAACTGAAGCGTTTTTTCCTCCCTTTTTCTTTTTCACCCTGCCCTCTCTCTCCTGACAAAACCACCCAGCAGCGTTTTGGTGGCTGCGCTGTCGACTTTCGCCTCCTAATCTCGGTTAATCAACTCAGGATCACTGATGCAACTCAGCATCAGCCCGTCTGTTTGATCAAGAGTCAGAGATCTCTATTTGTTTTTGGTCAGAATTCTTCCCCAGGCAGGCATCTTGCTATAGTAACCTTCATTTAATACTTGCGTTATCGTGGGCATCAGAGCTCATCAACGTGTCTTTGCTCAGAAGGATCCTTCCTCCAGCCTGCAGGACTGGCTGGGCTTGGAGGAATACCTTTTTCAAATTCGCCTTGACTGCAGCCCAAGGGGGTTTCTGCTTTCAACACCAAATAGCCACTGAGTACTAAACTTCATGATACTGCCTCGCTAAAATCAATCCTTAATTCTTTCTGTTTCTTTTCATCATGTACCCTTTCCAGTTTATTTTCATCTAGAAAATAAATAAAATTCTCCCAAAGAGGCTGTCTTCAAGGGGAATAATTTTGGCTCATCAGGTTTGTAACCTGGTTTGCAGGACATTTACAAGGAACAATAGAGGAAATGAAATGAACCATTCAGAACTGTGTCCTGAAGTTTAAAGGTAATTGATCCTTTCCCTGGGTCCTCCTGAATTTTTCAACAGTAAACTTGTTTCATCTCTAACTGATGGTTCTATGTTTCCCAGACAGCAGAAGCTTCAACTTATTTCAGCCTTGACCCTGTAAGTTAAAAACCATGAATAAATAGGACACCTGGTTCAAATAATAATACTTCTAGAAATCAGAGAAAGGGAGAGAGAAGGAGAAGGAGGGAGGGAGAGATTGCTACTGCCAACTTGCAGAAGGGATTTGCACCCATGAGACTTGGGGTTGCCTAATGTCTGCTGAGTCTAGAGGTGTTCGCTGGGACAGCTGGCAAATAGGGGGTTAATCATTACAGAAAATGATGCATCCTATCTTTTCAGTTTGGCTTATACAGAAGGGCAGTAAAGATTTATGCTTTAGGGGAAGGATAAAACTGTTATTTTCAGAGTGTACTTGATTCCTTTAACTTCTAAGGAAATGTAGATATAAATGGCCTATGTTATAAAACATCCTTAGCTCTTCCTAAAAGAACTCTGATTTCAGTGCTTTAATTGTGTTGATCTTCGTAGGCTGTATGTAAATTTCTTAAGTTCCTGAAAAGTTCTGGAACCTAAGGCTTATAAGAATATGGGATGTCAGTAACATTTTTTAAAGGAGAAAATTCTCTTGATACTAAGTTAAATTAGGTAATACTCTTTGGCTAAGTTAGCTTCCTTTCTTGTAGCATTTAAAAAAGTCCTCCAATAGTTCTAATTACTGCTGATCACATTTTAATTGAGAAAAACTCAGTGAGCTGGTTTATTTTCTCATGCAGAGAATGCTTACTTCTTTCTTATATTTGTGAAAAATTAACTCATGGATATAAATAAGATAGGTATATCTTATTACTGTATACCTCTCTGGCATTGTGTTTTCCAATTCCAGTAAAGCAAGATTGAAAGAGCTTTCTGTCACCAGCTAGTTATTAACAAAAACAGTATTCATTGCCATTTTGGCTTTAGGCAGCATCTGAAGCTCCCTGCAGTTCGATCCTGTGATTATTAACTCATTTCCCACCAGTATCTTATACAGGCTCATTATCTACTGTCAATATTTTTATAGCCTATGAGGAGAAGTCCTGCTTACTTCCTTTTAGAAGGGAGGTAACAGGGCTTTTTTTTTTTCCTTCTTTTTTTAAAGTAGATAAATATGTACTCAACAAATATGTTTGACTGAGGAGGTGAAAAGGGGGGGAAAGGGAAGCCTAGCATCTGCTGTCTTGCGGGCTCATTGTGTGGTTAATTGCTCCAGAATACTTTTACAGGGTGTAGGCTTTCAGGAACAAGGATTACTGAAAAGTTCGAGTCTGAAAACTTTTTCAGTTCTGTTCATACACCAAATCCTACATAGTAGGCAAGATTTTTGTTGTTGATGATGTTTTTTAAACAGTTTATTTCAGGGTAAATCATTTTGTTTTCCTTACATTGAGAAATACCATAAGATATCTTTTCCTGAGGGAGATGAACTGGTACATAGTTTCCTCATTCAAGAGAATGAGTTTCACAACATGAGGCTGTCATAAGGATATATTATGACTATAACGTTAGTGTTATCCAGCTTCTACTTTGTATGAACAAACAGTATTTTAAATGTTTATGCAAACATAGCCTTTAGTTCAAAGTATGTAGTTTAAAAAGTTATGTTTATCACCTTTCTGTATTCCCTATCTCATGGCTACTTTGATCACTTAAAAGACCAAGGCAAAGTATCATCAATGTGGTGAAACATGAAATGTTGTGGTGAATCATGATATTTTTAAATACAAATTATGATGTGTAATATTCAACTTTGAAAACGCTTCTGTCAAGAATTAGAAGTAGAAAATTCTATGTTTAGAGTTACAGCTTAAAAGAGGAGTAGATGTGAAGTCAATAAGTCAAAGTTTCATTTCTAGTTTTTCACTTATTCTGTGTACTAGGACAGGTACCTGTGTACCTGTCTGAGCCTCAATATCCTTATCTGTAAAAAAGAAAGAAAATTAAATATGAGCTTCCTACGTCAGAGGTTGTTGTGAGAATCACAACATATAATCACATGTTGTGAGAATCTTAACATACAAGAATCATATAAGCTAACATACATGTCAGTCAGGTTAAGTCAGGTAATGCTGTGGCAAAAAACAAAGCCAAAACCTCAGTGACTTAAACAACAAAAGTTGATTTCTGATTCATCGTATCTGTACCAAACTGTAACAGGTCAGCTGGAGCTTAGCTTGTGATCACTTAGGGACCTAGAATGACACAGTAGCCATCATCTCAAACATGGCTAGAAACCAGATGCAGAGGAAAAGTAGGGTCTGGAGGCAATTATATCATGTTATTTGAACTGACACATATTACTTCTACTCATAATTCATTGGCCAGAACGATTCACAAGACCCCATCCAACCACAGAGAGATCAGAAAGTACAAACCTACCATGGAAAAGAACAGGAACTATTTGGAGCATAGCATTAACTACCACCATAGTTTATGGGGTGGGGGGAATTACAAATGGCAAAGTGCTCTATAGGTAAAAAGTATTCTTTATAAAAGTATACTATGGGTTTCTGGGAATTAGGGGTAGCATGAATTAAACTAAAATCAGTAAACTCTTTAAAGTGAACTTACTTGGATGTCATTAAATTAAATGATATGGATATACTTCCTTGAAGTTATAGAAAACATTGGTCCAAAGCTTCCTAAAACAATGCTTGACATTTTACTTTACTATAAGCTGTATCAGTTTTCCTAACCTATAGGTCCATAGATGTTTACTGAGATATCTGATTTAAAAGAAATAAAACGTGTTTCTTCTGCCATAGCTCCCAGATGGTGGTAGCGGTCAGGGAGGTACCTAAAACTCTGAGGGAAGGGAATCTTTCTCTATATTGAGAGACCCAAGAGTGTGGAGTGAATCCCCATCACTCTTTCATTTTCTCTGTCCTCCTGTTGCTTGGCAGTATATGCAGACACGATTAGGAGGTGAACATGGAAGACAAAGGAAACTAAAGCGCTAGTTTTCTGTACAAAGAAAGAAGGCAGGCCCATGGGAGCTGTAAGGTGTTGAGGGAAATTACAGTGAAGAGGAAAATCAGGAAATCAAACCCACAAGTTGTACATGTACTCCTGGGCTGGCCTAAGAGCTATGCATGTATAAATTTGATTCTAAATAACATACTATAGGCTTTGACAACTGAGTTACAAGGTAGACCATTGCCTAGGTCCCAGATTGGCCACTGGGTGGCTTTCCCATGGTACTGATCTTAATAGTACTATAAACACTTACAAAACCAAGTGACATTTGGACCACTGACCACACAGAACAAATCAGAACTTGAAGCCTCCACATAAATTGGTTGACTGCCTGTTGAAACAAACAAAATAATCAACTTTCTTCTTAAGATTTAAGCAAAACCCAGAGTTATCCTACTGTTCAACTCAGGATACAATTAAAAATTACTTGCCATATAAAGAATCAGAAAAATGTCGACACACAAGGGAAAACACAGTCAGCAGATATTCTGATGGTATAGATGTTGGAATTAACTAATGAATACTACAAAGAAGCTATTATAACCATGTTTTTAAAAGTAAGAGAGAACACTCTTAAAATGAATGAGATATATCAGCAAAGAAAAGCAAGACATAAAGAAGACCAGAATATAATTATGGAAATCAAATACTGAATAACCTAAAAAATAGCCATAATACAGGCTAACAGCAAAATCAAGATGACAGAATAAAGTCAATAAACTTAAAAAAAATAGTTCAATAAAAATTATCCTAAACAACAGAGACCAAACAAAAGTTTGTAAAAAAAAGTCAACAAAGGGGATGGCTGGGTGGCTCAGTCAGTTAAGCCACTGGGATCAGTCAGTTAAGCCACTGAGCCTTTGGCTCAGGTCATCATCCCAGGGTCCTGAGATCGAGTCCCGTATCGAGCTCCTTGCTCAGCAGGAAACCTGCTTCTCTCTCTGCCTCTACCTACGCTCTGCCTGCTTGTGCTCGCTCTCTCTCTCTCTCTCTCTCTCTCTCTCTCTCGCTGATAAATAAATAAATAAATAAATAAATAAAATTTTTTTAAAAAGTCAACAAAGCCTTGGGGCTCATAAAACAATACAAAAGATCTAACTTGTATGTCATCAGAGTCTCAAAAGGAAATGAGAAAGAGCATGGAGCACAAAAATTTGAAGAAATGATGGGTGGGAACTTCCTGGATTTGACAAAAGACATAAAGGTACAGAGTCTAGAAGCTCAACAAACTCCAAACTTAATAATGTTAAAGAACTCAATACCCAGATGCATCATAATCAAAATGCTGAACAATAAGACAAAGAAAAAGACCTGGAAACAACCAAAGAAAAACAATATAACTCCTCTAGGGTAACAGTGATTTGCATGACTGGGTTTGTCATCAGAAACCATGGAAGTCAGAAAGAAGTAGAATCCTCAAAGTGCAGAAGGAAAAGAACTATCAATTCAGAATTCTGTATCTAGTGAAAGTATATTTTAGGAATAAAAGAAAAATAAACACATTTTAAGATAAAAAAAATAGTAGAATTTATCACCACAACTTGCTCTAAAAATGCCAAAGGAAGTTTCTCAGAAGGAAAATAACACAAGAGGGAAATCTGGAACTTTAAGAATGAAAATAATAAAAATTGTAGAAGTTGGATAAATAGATTATTCTTCTCCTCTAAGTTCTTTCAAATGTGTGTATGCCTGTCAAGAGTAAAAATTATTGCTTTCAAAAAACATTGTCTTGATTGGATTTTCAATGTATGTAGCAATAATACATTTGACAACTACAACCATGAATGAGAGAAGTAAAAGAACCTATAGGACTTTTCTACATTCTTCTTGAATTGGTAAAATATTAATTCTAAGCATACAGTAATATGATTCTAAGTATGTTATAATTTTTACAACAACCATTAAAAAAAAGCTATACAAAGAAACAGTTAAAACTAAATAGATAAATTGGAGTAATAAAAAATATTCAAATAATCCAAAGAAAACAGTAAAAGGGAAATAGATGAAGAAAATACAGAGGGAATAAAAAGAAAATAGATAAAAAATGATGGACTAAATACTAAACATATCAATAATTTTATTAAATATGAATAATTCAAAAAGAACAACTAAAAACATTGTCAGAATGATTTTTTAAAAGGTTCAACTATATACTATCTATAAGAACCTATCTTAAATATGATATTAGGAGGTTAAATATACAAGAATGGAAGAAGGTACACCATGCAAACACTAATCAAAAGAAAGCTTGAGTGGCTATATTAACGTCAGACATAGTTGACTATAAAGCAAGGAAAATTACTAGGGGTTAAGAGTGACATTACATGATCATAATAAAAGTAAATTTACAGGAATACATTTTAAAAATCCTGAACTTCAAAACATGTAAAGTCAAAACTGATGAAACTGAAAGGAAAAATACACAAATCTGCAATTACACTTAGAAACTTCAACGTTCCATTCTCAATAATTGAAGAACATATAAACAATAAAATAGTAAGAATAGTAGTATTGAACAGCACTATTAACCAATTGGGTCTAATTAACTTTTATGGAATGTCCAACCCAACAAAAGTAGACTAAATGTTTTTCTCAAATACACAAAGGATTGTCATTAAAATAGATAATATCCAGAATTACCTTAATGCCAAAACCAAAGACAGTACTAGAAAATAAAACTACAGACTAATATCCCTCATGAATATGGATAGCAAAACAATCAACAATGTGTTAACATATCAACCCATAAATAGTTACAAAGAGTAATCCACTATAACCAAGGGAATTTTGTCCTGGGAATTCAAACCTCATTCAATATTTGAAAATCAGCAAATGTAATCCACCATATTAACAGACAGTAGAAGAAAATCCATATGATCATATCAGTTGAAGCAGAAAGGGCATTTGACAAAATTTAACATCTCTTTATAATAAAAAATGCGCAGTAAACTAGGAATAGGGGAGAAATTTCCTTAACCTGATAAAAGGTATCTACAAAATACCTATAGCTAACATCATGCTTCATGGTGAAATGATTAATGCTTTCTACATGAGATAGAGAGTAAGGCATAACTGCTCATGTTCATCACTCAGTTCAACATCATACCTGAAATCCTAGCCAATACAATAAGGCAAGACAACAAACTGGAAAAAAAAGAATTAATCTGTCTTAATTACAGATGATGTGCTCATATATGTAAAAACTTAAAAGTTCTAAGAAATATTATGTGAGTTTAGCAAGGTTGTAGGTTACAAGTTCAATACACAAAAAGCAATCATATTTGTTTATACTTGCAATGAAGAGTTGAAACTCAACTTTTTAAAAAATAGCATTCACAACAATTCCAAAAAATGTAATATTTAGGAATAAACCTAACATCTTCAAAACACTGATTAAAGAAATCAAAGAAAACCTAAATAAATTTAGAGGCATACCCTGTTCATGGATTGGAAGACTCAATACAGTCAACGTGTCACTTTTCCTCAAATCGATGTTGATTTAACACAGTAACAGTCAAAATCCAAGTAGGAAATTGTGCAGATATAGAGAAACTGATTCTAGATCTATATAAAAAGTCAAAGGAATTTGGATCGCCAAAACAATTTTTGAACAGAAGAACAAAATTGCAAGACTTAGACTACCCAATTTTAAGAATTGCTATAATGTTACATTAATCAAAAAATTAATACATAAATTAGTAAATAAATAAATGGTTTGAGTGAAAGGATGGCCTACAGATCAATGAAGCAGAATACAGCACCCAGAAATAGGCCCACATATTTACAGTTTATTGATGCAAAGTTAATCGAGTTGGGAAAAAACAGTCTCTTCAACAAATCATGTCAGAACAATTGGACATCCATATGTTAAAAACAAAAGAAGAACCTTGACCTAAACTATGTATCTTACGTCAAAACTAACTCAAAGTGTTTCAGACCTATAAATGTAACACATAAAACTATCAAATTTTTAGAAGAAAACAGTACAAAGTCATCATGACTTGGAGTTAGGCAAAGTATTCATAGAATCAACACCAAAAGCATGACCCATAAGAGAAAACAAATTGATAAATTGGAAGTAATCAAAAAAGTTTTGCTCTGCAAAAGACACTGTTAAAAGAATGAGAAGATAGGGCACCTGGGTGGCTCAGTTGGTTAAGGGACTGCCTTCACCTCAGGTCATGATCCTGGAGTCCCAGGATCGAGTTCCACATCAGGCTCCCTGCTCAGCAGGGAGTCTGCTTCTCCCTCTGACCTTCTCCCCTCTCATGCTCTCTCTCTCTCTCTCAAGTAAATAAATAAACTCTTAAAAAAAAAAAAAAGAATGAAAAGACAAAGTAAAACCTGGAAGAAAATGCTTGCAAATCTTATACTCAGTAAAGTTTATTTGTACCCCAAAATGAGAAAAAAAAATTTAAAATAATGATTGCAATGTATCCTGATTGTGGAAATGGTTACATGAATTCATATATGTGTTAGGATTCACAAAAATGTACACCCAAAAAAAGTCAGTTTTACTCTCTGTTAATATAAAAATAAAATAAAATAAGTACTTTAAAAAATAGTCGTGATTCTAGAAAAATAAAATCACTACTAGAGAAAGTAAATGGGGAGAGATGGAAGGCAACTCATTTTCGTGGCTCAAAACGTTTATACTATGGGGATGCCTGTATTGCTCAGTTGGTTGTGTCTGCCTTCAGCTCAGATCAATGATCCCAGGGTCCTGGCATCGAGTGGCACATTGGGCTTCTTGCCCAGTGGGAAGCCCGCTTCTCCCTCTGCCTGCTGCTCCCCCTGCTTGTGCTCTCTCTGTCTCTCTTTCCCTCTCTCTGACAAATAAATAAATAAAATTTTTAAAAAATATTTATACTCTGGATACTAAAGAGAAGTTATAAGTCACATGCAATGACTTAATTATTATACCTAAGACCCCCTGAGAGAGAACAAAGAATGGAATCAAAATTTAGGACAATATGCTTATTAATCTTGAGGTTGACACTGGCTGGAAGATTCTAGGTTTTAAAAATAAATTGACCAAAACATACACCAGTGTGATTTAACATACAAGCTCTAAGAAAACAGATTTTACCAAGAGCGCTATGATTTTAAAGGATGTGGAGAACAAAGTGGAGGTTCAGAAGAAAGGTATCCAGATGGTAGTTAGAAAACAAGAAAGGTGGAAAGGCACTTTCTGTAATTATGCCTTCATATCAAAGATTCTGAGGTGTGTGTGTATGTGTACTTGCTCTTTCCTCCCTTATCAGATCTAAGGTTCTCGAGTACAGGGAGCCAAGATAGAAGAGCCATGGCGATGGCAATCTTACTAAGAGTATGAGGTAGAGGTGGAGTGCTCCTAATAGGGCATGTGTGCAGAAGTTACTTTAAAATATTAGACACAATATTTTTCCTTAGACTGTGTGCTTATTTGGGATAGGTGATGATAAAGAATAGAGATTGTGGTGGATCAAACCACACCCTAACCAGACACTGACACTGTCAATGATAAGAAATATATTGCATGCTTGTACCCACTGAAACCCTGAGCATACTGACCAGTACTTAGTAAGAGCTTAGTAAACGTGGTTTAATTGAAATTGAATGGCATCCTTCCTCCAATTCTAAGTGGTCTCCTAAATTCTCAGAGAAAGTCAGGTCATTTGAGATGGGGTGCAGAAAATGTTAAGAGGTCAAAGAATAATTTTATCCCTTGTACGAAATTCTTAGAAAAACTCTGCTTCTCAATTAAACAAGAATATTGTTTAAGGTGAATTGTTTAAGGTGAATACAGCAAATTGAATTTTCCATGTCCTTGAAAAAAATTCCAAATGCAAATCTGCACAATATCTTAAGAATTTAAAATATTTTGGTCTGAGAGGTGCCTGGGTGGCTCAGTTTGTTAGATGTCCAACTCTAGATCTCAACTCTGGATTTGATCTCAAGGTCGTGAGTTGAAGCCCCATGTTGGGCTCCACACTAGGTGTGGAGCCTACTTAAAATATATAAATAAATAAAATATTCTGGGCTGATATTTACTGTTCAAATGCCTTATAGAGAAAAGCTTATTATATTAGTAAAGATTTTATTTTGAAGGTGAATATAACTGGTTCGTTAGAAGTCACACAAATGTTAATCATTTAAAATCCCAACAAGTTAAAAATTTTCAATATGAACACAATTTTTAATCAATTAAACACAATTAAAATCAACACGGATTTTAATCAATTAATGAGGTATTTAAGTGAAGAAAAAAATGACCTTTGGATCTGTCCTCACTTTGCCTCCTCGATGATTAATTTTCTTTCTTTCTTTTTTCTTTTTTCTTTTCTTTTTTTTTTGCTCTACACACCCTGCCATAAACTTTTTTATTTACACTTTATTGTAACTGACTTCATGTCATTTGCTCTTGCTTAATAATAATCAGTTAACAGCAACAGCAGGTGTTCTCAAGGATGTGGCCCTTCCATAGAAAGATTCTAAACAGTCGTAAAAAAAATCATCATAAAAAGCATAAAGATAAAACTCTCATTCTAGTGTCTGGCAGAGAAAAAAGATATGTCCATGCAAAGAGAGAGTCAGGGTTGGAGAACCTGAAAGGTAAAAATTAGTAGTAACCTACCGTTCAAAATTTCTTTGTTGCCCTTTGTTTTAATGGTTGTGTTTGATCAATTACACCTAGTGATGGCTTCTGCTAGCACCCTAATTTTTACATGGTTTTGTTCTACCTCTTTGTGTTATGTTTAGATGTAAAAATTATGATTAAACTTTTGGTTGCATTTCTGTAGGGTTTGAGTCTGAGTGCTGATTTTTGGAGACCATGACAATAAGCCACTTTCCTATACTCTTCACCAATGAGCAAAATTCTTTCTGTACCCCTACTCAGTTTAGAAACACATTCTCTCTCCTTTCATTATCCCATGTCACACACTTGAGTACCAAGTTTCCTCTAACCTGTATTCCACTTTCATTCTTTTAGAATATCCTAGTCCAATCTCCCGGTCACATCAGCTTCTTCAGGGTGCTCTAAGCACCTCCTCAAAAGCTTCTCCATTCTTCTTTTTGTCCTTTCTCTCACCAAGTTACCACCATTAAGAATAATTTTTAGGTTATCAAAGAAGATCCTCAGGCATGTTTAAAAATTAATCTATAATCTGGGAAAGCCCATCTAGCCATTAGAATATTGACTTGGATTAATTTATTAGTTATTTAGTGTCCTGAAGGGATGACGCTCCAGAGCTAAAAGGAAAGGCTTAAATTAATCCGGTTCTTGGAGCAACTGTGAGGGTCAGAATAAAAAGGAGAAACAACATGGGGAGAGAGAGAAGTGAATACAGCTTGAGAGAGACAGAGAGAGAGACAGAGATGGGAGACTTATTTGATGATGATCAAGGTGATGCTGGTCCGTGAAGAAGTAGGCCCCACTGCAGAAGTAACAGAAACAATTATCAAAAGAAAGGCAGATTCTGTTGGACACAAAATAGAAGCCAGGTGGTCTCCTTTCAGAGTGTTTTGACATGAGAAGGCCTCTCTCTCTGGCATCCCAACCCTCATAGTGGGCCATTCAATTTGTTATTTGTTTTTAAATGAATTACTTTGGTGTTAGGTATTTCCCTATTTAAATTCAAATACCCTGAGAAGGTTGCTCTGAAGCCAAAATATTATATTGACCCTTAATTCCACTTGTTTAGAACTAACTAATTAAAAGAAGTCACTTAAAATAGCCAAATCCGTTAAGATGTTTTTGTATGCAAGGAACTGAAAGCCTCCTTCAAAATGAATAATAAGCACAGGAACTTACTGGCTCACCTAACAGATAAGCTCTAGGGTCATCTGTGAGGGTGTGGGCTGATTTGATACAAATTTTCACATTATCATCCTCACCTATCCTCTGCAATTTTCTCAGCTCTGTCTACCAACGTGGGTTGACTTTGCTCTCAGCTTGGCTTCACTAATGCAAACAACAGAGCTTTCAGTTGCTGACTTTGCTACATCCTTCCTCATTCATATCCTGAGGGGAAAAGGGTCTTTTTCCCCCCAATAATAAAACAGAAGTCTTAAACTGTACTCTGTTTGGACTAAATTAGGACACATATATTTACCCTTGAACCCATCATTGTGCCAAGAGAAATGATATTACCTCGAATGACTTAAATCCCAAAGCCCATCTCCACTACCACGGGAAGAGGTCGAGTATAGGCGAGACAACCACAGTGTTCAATGTGTAGACCTCATGACAGACTTTAATAGAGAAGTGCAGAGCTGGGACACTAACTAAGGGTAGACCTGAGCAGATTATTTTAGAGATAAGTCCTGTTTTACTGGGTATCCCCTAAAGACAGTAAACCTCTTGGCAGGGAAGGTGATGCCACAAAAGAAGAAAAGAAGAGGTCTGCAAACAGCATATTCCACTATGGGACTCTTCCCTTTCTAGCTGTAAATTCCTGTCAGAGACACAATCTGCCACATTCTCAACGTAATGATCTTATTTTATTTGGTGATTTTGCTGGGTCATTGAAAATCTGTGTCATCTGCATCTACAGAGAAGTTTCACTTACCAGTCCAGTTCAGACCCCTCTGGTAGATTTTGCTGATCCTCTGCACAGCAATGGAAATCACCACCACCACCCCCCAACCTCTCTCCAAAAGAGGTGTCTCCTTGGTTCTGAATATAATTCTGCCAGAATTCTGCTTTTCCTTCTAATCTGAAATGAGCATATTCTTATATCACATTGAAGTTAGTTAAAAACAAGCATAAGAAATAACACGGAGGACATGGGGAGATGGAGAGGAGAAAGGACTTGGGGGAAATTGGAGGAGGAGATGAACCATGAGAGACAATGGACTCTGAGAAACAATCTGAGGGTTTTGAAGGGGCGGGGGGATGGGAGGTTGGGCCAGCCTGGTGGTGGCTTTTGTGGAGGGCACATATTGCATGGAGCACTGGATGTGGTGCATAAACAATGAATTCTAGTACACTGAAAAGAAATTAAAAAATTAAAAATATTTTTTAAAAAAACTAAACTATGGGGATAAAATAAAAAGCATACCTGTTCCTTTCAGAAGAGAAATTGACTGGGAAAAGAGGTAAGGGAAATTTCAAAAGCAGTGTGTTATAGCTTTCTTTGGACACTGATAACATGAACATAGGCATTCGTTAAGATTCACTCATCTGTACACTCAAAGTCTATACTTACTACTCTATGTAATCATACTTCAATAAAATAAAGGAAAAAGTCCTCCAATCCCCCCCCCAAAAGCAACTAGGTTGCTTTCCATTATTTCTAAAGAATTTCACCCTTATAACCTCAATCTTGAAGACTTATGATCAATCAACCTAAACCAAGTTAGATATTGAAACCATTCTGCTTTTAAACACTTCATTTGCCAGAATAAACCCATAAAATGAAGAATGCTAACAACTATTTATTTATTTACTTTTAGAGAGAGAACGAGAGCAGCGAGAATGCAAGGTGAGGGCAGAGGGGTACATGGAGAGAGAGAGTCTTAAACAGACTCTACACTCAGCATGGAGCCCAATGCAGGGCTCAATCTCAAGATGCTGAGATCCTGACATGAGCTAAAATCAAGAGTCAGATGCTTAACCGAGTCACCCAGGCACCTAGAGTGCTAACAACTATTTTTAACTAAATAGGGCAAGCTAAAACACTAGTTTTAGCCCCTAGTTTCACATTAGAATCACCTGGGTGCCTTGACCTTTCCTCAAATAACTCTGATTTAATTAGTCTAGAGTGAGAATTGGGCCCCAACATTTTTTAAAAATATCATTATTGAGATATAATTCACATGTTATAAAGTTCACTCACTTAAATTTATACTTAGTACATTTACAGAGTTGGGGTACCTATGTTTTTAATGCTTCCCAAGAGTTCTAATACTCATATAGAGAGGGTTGAGAACCACTGAGCTAAAGCAAATTGTTAAACTGAGACAACTTAATTGAACTATAAGTTAAAAAAATACTAAAGATATTCCAAAATTATTGTTTCAAAAGGTTAATGGACTTTAGTTTTTAGAGCACTTTTAGGTTCATAGAAAAATTGTGCGGAGAGTACAGAGCAAAAAAAAATTTTTTAACTATTGAATTTGTAAATTTAATTTAATTGGCTTTTTCAGTCTGAGAAAAAAAAACAGGAAAGTTTTTATTGAAGTCCATGTTTTCATAGGGAAAAATTCACAAAATGATAATTCTCCTTACAAAAAGTTACTTTGTATGCTTTAAAATATAAGGCAGGGTTACCAGGGTGGCTCAGTGAGTTTAAGTGTCTGACTCTTGATTTTGACTCAAGTATGATCTCAGGGTTGTGAGATTGAGCCCTGCATTGGGATCCCTGCTGGGCATGGAGTCTGCTTAAGATTCTCTCTCTCTCTCCCCATTCCCAAATAAAATAATAAATAAATAAATATTTATTTATTTATTTATTTATTTAAAATACATAAATAATAAATAAATAAGTAAATCTTAAAAAAAATAAGGTAAAATCAGAATAAGATTTTCTCTCTTTTTAAAAATCAATTTTACAACTTATTGATCAACAGATTCTTAGCTCTCTTTTATTGAAGAAATAATGCACTCAAACAAAATTCTGTGGTAAGTAACTGAAAATATCCAATATTAATCTAATTCTTATGCATTCTTTTCTACCTTGGATATAAAAATTGAAAAGAATTGCATATATATATCTATAAACATATATATAACAACAGTGTTGTCATTTGCTTTGAAAGAAATATGGATCATCCTCAGCTAAATTTGGTTTACAGAAAATACTTATAATCAGAAAAGTTTTGATATGGAATATTTAGTATTAAAAGTTTCACCTAAACTCTATAAAGTAAGGGGTGATGACACTGGTAGTTTCTGAACTGTATTGAAGCAAATAGAAATTTGTGTACCTACTTGGTAAGTTCAGACTGTATAGTCAACTCATCAGATCCACTTAACAACCAAATACAATCCTTAGTGCCGGGTATGAAAAAAGTAGTAACAGAAAAAGCAACATAGGGGGTCCTGGGTGGCTTAGATGGTTAAGCGTCTGCCTTCAGCTCAGGTCATGATCCCAGGGTCCTGGGATCAAGCCCCACATCAGGCTCCCTACTCAGTGGGGAGTCTGTTTCTCCCCAGAGAAGGGAGAAGTAGACTCTGCTTGTGCTATTCTCTCTCTCTCTCTCTCTCTTTCTGTGTCAAATAAATAAACAAAATCTTTAAAAAAAGGAAACATAGAACAGAGTGAGTAGGAAAGAGAACTGTGGAGTCAGAAAAACCTTATTGGGGTTCTCCATAAACTGTCACTGTGATTTAGGGAAGATTCTCTCTAATCTTAATTTCCCCAACAGAAAAACTGGGGTAAGTTAATAGTATCTATTTCCTAAGGCATTTGCAAGGATTAAATGGGAGCAGTATATGAGAAATGCTTAGCTCCTGGCCTGGTGTATAAAACTCGGGAATTAGCAGGATAGCAATGACGTTACGGGATAGTTACCCATTGTTGAATTCTCCTAGAGGTGCTGGAATGAGGGATGGAAGATACAATCCCCAAATACATCAAATACATTTCCATCTGGGGATGGAAAGCTTCTGTTCTTGCTTCTTCTTGCTTCTGAAATGTGACCATGAGAAAACACAGGAAATACACACATACACACACACACACACACACACACACACACACACACACACACACACATTCCTCTTGGCTTCTTCTTTCTTTCTTTCTTTTTTTTTTTTTAAGATTTTATTTATTTATTTGACAGAGAGAGATCACAAGTAGGCAGAGAGGCAGGCAGAGAGAGAGAGAGGGAAGCAAGCTCCCTGCTGAGCAGAGAGCCCGATGCGGGACTCGATCCCAGGACCCTGAGATCATGACCTGAGCCGAAGGCAGCGGCTTAACCCACTGAGCCACCCAGGCACCCCGCTTCTTCTTTCTTATAGTACTTCATGGTTGCCACCTTTCTTCCATTTCCATCTGGACTGCTACTCCTATTCTCCCTGAGAACTCTTCCTGGTTAATTGCACCCAGGAACGAATTGAGGCCCTCGCCCTGTTTTTCAGATGGGACCATAGGCTCAGATTACATTAGGGGGATGATGCAACTTTTCAGAGCTACAGACTGAAGGATGGGATTCTTTATCTGGAATACAATACTCAGCCCACTTAGGTCCCTGGGCACTACCTAGAGTGTGATGGGAACCAACTGTATCTTCCTCTAGTTTCCCCCTAATAAGTGTTTTTCCAGGTTAATGTGTGTGTGTGGGGGGGGGTGCAGTGGGGGTCAAATCATGCCGCCCTTGCTTGCTCAATACCCTTTCTTCTACTTTTCCTCCCACATTTTGACAATGCTATTTCAATCTTCTTTGCTCATTCCTAATTATCTACCTGATTTCTAAACATCAGAGTGTTCCAGCTCCTCCAATTACATGACTTTAAATACTATTCATATGCTGATACCTCCAACCTGAACCCCCTCCCCAAACTCCAGCCTCATCCATAGAACTTTCCATTTGATCTCTTCATTTGGATGACCAACAGACCTCTCAAAGCTAACAGGTCAAAAACTGACTTCCCAATGGCCCCTTCCTACACAGGTAGTCTTTCCTCTTGTAAGCAATCTCTCCAACTGTCCGGATTAAAAATCTTGTAGTCATCTGTAACTCTTCTTTTTCTTTCACATTTCACACCACAAGCCATCAAACAAATCCTATTTGCTTCCCTTTTAAAATATATCTGGAATACAACCACTTGCCATCATCTCTTGCCTGAATTATACTAAAACCTCTCCCTGGCTGTGCCCTTGCCTCTTCCAGTCTATTGTCAACACAGCAGCAGGTGATCCTTTTGAAACACAAGTTGGATCATGCCCCCCCTCTGCTCAAAATCCTCTAACAGAGTTTGTTTGTTGTTGTCATCGTCGTTGTTGTTTGCTCGGAGTAAACCTAAAGTTACTATAATGGAGCCAGGCCCTACATATTTTAACTTCCTGTTATTCCTGTGATCCAGTCTTGGACCCCTCCAAACATGCCCAGTAATGAAGAGCTGAATCATAAGTCTCCTTAGGGAAGGCTGCAGTCCTGTGGTCTATTTTTTTTTTCTTTTTAAGATTTTATTTATTTATTTGACAGAGATCACAAGTAGGCAGAGACACAGGCAGAGAGAGAGGAGGAAACAGGCTCCCCGCTGAGCAGAGAGCCTGATTGGGGGCTCGATCCCTAGTCCCTGGGATCATGACCCGAGCGGAACGCAGAGGCTTTAACCCACTGAGCCACCTAGGCGCCCCCTGTGGGTCTGTCTTATTAAAGTCGTCACAGGGGTTTGTTTAATCCTTTCTTAATGTGTGTTTAACATCAACATGGCAATTGGTTTCTTAAAGGATTTATTGCCAGGAATTACAAACCACTTATTATTGTGTATTATTGTGTTAATATAATTATGAAATTATACATGAATATGTTCACTGCGGGTAGCTGAGAATAAAAATGTTTCCAGGATTCCTAATTCATATTTTGCTTCAGAGTCAGAACTTCCATTTCTCAGTGTTAATCTCTCTTGGGTGATAGAATGAAAAGGAGTGAAATATAGTTAAGATTATACATTTAATGGTTTCCCCCAAGAGTGGGCACTTAATCTTCATCCTACTTTTACCCACAGTCTTAGGTTAAACCTAGAAATATTAACTCTGAAGGGAGCAGGTTTGGAAACCATACTTCTTACCCCTTATTTCCACCAATATTACACATGGACAGCAAGGGCAGGGTCACTGTCAAACTAGTGGACCTCAAAATTCAGGACCCTCACTTGCACGGTACCTTGAGCACTTGGAGTTGTTGGGAGTTGTGGAGCGTTGCAGGTAGGGAAAGAAGTCCAGGTTGCAATCAAGAGGCATTTCTATATGAGCTTTTCTGATAAATCAGCTAAGGACATCTCAGAAGGCAATAGGCTAACTCTCCAAGTCCCCAATAATTCACTCTGATTTTTCCATCCTAACTATTCACCTACTTGGCTAATTTTGTATTTATGTTTTTAAAGAGGCAACTCCCAAACTCTCCCGGTTGTGCAAATTTAAGGCTACATGAAGTCTGGATCTACCCCGATGGATGGTTAATTCTTATGAATGTTGTTGACAGTTCACCTAGTCACAAAAGAATAAGAGTTGTCTAAGATAATCAGATTTCTTGTTTATGAAGTCAAATTAAGTGCCAAAATGACTGCTAGAATTTAAAAGGGTTATTTATTTTGCTGTAATGTGAGGATTTTGCCATGTTTGATAGTACCCTGATTGGGAAAAAGATTAACAGTGAGAAGTCTTAGCAATTCCACTACAATTGGTATGACACAGTCAAAAGAGCAGTTTACTCATTCTCATTGTAAAAATGTGGGACCACATATGGCAATTGAGTGACTTTAGACAAAAAAGTAGTAGAGAGCCATTTTTAAGACTTGATGATGATTCATCCAGGTATTCAAATATTTATGATCTTGTCATCCTCAGAATAGGTTTAGAGTCTAGATATTTCAATCAAGGGTCTAACATGATTTATAATAACCATTTGATTAAGCATTCCTGAACAAAGTTGTTTTTATTCACTTGTTAGGAATAATACTCTACAAAGGGTTTGCACTCATTGATTTCCAGCTTATCTTCTGAAAAAGCCTCCTAGTAGGGACTGTATGTTCCTTTAAAATTATTGCTGGCTATAAAAGTGGGCACACGCATGCCAGGGTGTGCGTTCGGCAGCTTTTACAATGCTCCCTGGGTGTGCTAGGCCTCTGGGGCAGGGAGCCAACAGCGAAGCTGCCATCATTCAACAGTATAAAATGCATACTGTGGTGTGTCATCGCAATTATTCTTTTTTATGGCTTTGAAAGAAGCTCCACCTTCCCTTTAGTTATTTTAAACATTAACCTCCAGCTTCCAGAAGTAGTCAAAATGGTTCACCTCTGTGTTTTTCCCTGTGCAAGATGTGGTTCATTAGAAACTAACAACGCCTCACTATGCAAACAATTTCATCCATTACAAATCCTAACCTCAAACTATAGGAGAAATTCTAGGAAAAAAAATCTGTGGAAGAACTTCTCAAGAGGGTGTATTTTCCGCTTAACTAGCAAAACAAAACTGAGAGGAATATTTTCAAGAGTAAATGTGTTCTAAAAACCTGGGATTATCTTGGGGTGTTTTCATGATATGCATATTAATGGATTTTATTCATAAAATTTTTTGAGATGAATAAAATATATTTCATAAATCATTGGATTCATTTTAAAATGAAACCATTACTTTCCACAAACTTAATATTTAATATTGAGGGATAATAAAGGCAAATACAGAAAAACGTTAATACGAGCAATCAGTTGTTTGCTGGAACTTTAGAAGTTAACACTCATTCTCAAATCTTTTTCAAGCCAAGCTATGGAAACATGT
Source organism: Martes martes (assembly GCF_963455335.1). Classification (NCBI taxonomy): domain Eukaryota; kingdom Metazoa; phylum Chordata; class Mammalia; order Carnivora; family Mustelidae; genus Martes; species Martes martes. The sequence goes on from NC_137889.1 coordinate 95,307,168, forward strand.
GAAGCAAATTACATTTTTGAAAGAGTGGTACACCCTGGGGTTGAAATTATAAAAGAAACACTTGGAGACATTGATGGGAATGAAGGAGTGCTAAGAGTAGATGAAACCTGGTTGAGACAGCTTGGAAAAAGGTTACAGAAATACTACTGTATCATGCAATTTTGATGGAGGAAAGGGATGTTGTATAAAGATGAGGAATGTATATAACACTCTTATTAGAATTTATTGGGGGAAATATGATTGGGTGAGAAAGAAAAAATTTATACTGTCTTAAAGTTGGGAAGGCTATTTAGAAATCATTTCGTTCTATTTCCTTGTATAAGGCAATCTTCTGGCTGGATTTCAATAATCACTTTTGAAAGAATCCTTTAAAAAGCCATCCAGTCTTCCTTTGAACACATTTCTAAACACAGCAAACAAAACTCATTATTTTGTGTGTGGCACCTCTTTTCCCTGTTAAGCAACTGAATATGTTAGTTATGAATCACAAAGGGGTGAATTTTACTATACTTTATGCCTATCAGATTTTTTTTTCCATTCGAGGAAATAATACAAAGTCTATTCCTTCCAAGGATTTAAAGACACCTGTCAAACCTCTCTTCCACATCCTTTCTTCCCCAATCTCTTCCCTGCACCAAGAAGTCCCAGTTTGCTGAATAATCTCTCATTTGACATTGTTTCTTGACCCTTTACTGTACTCTTTGTGTGCATCTTAATTTATCAATATTCTTCTTAAAATGCAGCACCCAGAATTATCATGATTCTGCCTGGCATAATGGAGTTTTACTTTTGTTGACTTTATTGACCTAAGTAATACGCCATTAAAGTAGTCAACATTTACACTGCTTTCTTAAGATCTTAGTTACACTGTTGACTTAAGTTGACCTTTCAGTCAGATAAAATGGTTCAGAGCATTTTTAAGAAATATATTGTATGGCTAAGTTAGGTCTTCTATATTTTATTCATGTGAATTCTTTATTAAATATCAGTGTAAGATTTTTTATTTCAGCCCAGTTTATTGCATCCATTGGTTTCAGTCCTTCTTTGCAATCTAAAAGTTTTTCATTTAGCCACCACTAGGTTATCCAGGCCACCTAGATTTATGTCACTTGCAAATATAATAGGCAGGTGTTTTATGTAATCAGATATGTGCATGCATGAAATACAGTCTTTAGGAACAAACATGTGTTTTGTGTTCTCGATTTTCCAGTTGTTATCTATGACTTTTGCAAAGTCACTTAACCTCTCTGAGCCTCCATAAAATGCGAACAATAACGCTTACTTCATGGAGTTATAATGAGACTTAGATGAAATATTGTATGTGAAATTCTTAGGACTGTGCTTGGTCAATAACTTAAATATTTTAAATATCATTATCTCCTGTAGGTATGAAGCAGAGGTAGAGGCAAGAACAGTACAGTGGAAGAAGTAAATGTGTTCATCTGACAAATAGGAATATTCAGAAACACTTGAAAATGAAAGAAGGGGCATTAACTAGTATTGACTGATTGTTGATATATGCTAAATTCATGGGCAGCCATTTTATTATTATGAAATGAGTTATTAAAACAAACTGCTAGATTTTGAGTTCAACAATAGGATTGCAACCATATTTGAAGTTGATTACTGCTTGTCTACATTCACTTTTTTTTTTTTTTTAAGATTTTATTGGTTTAGGGGCGCCTGGGTGGCTCAGTGGGTTAAAGCCTCTGCCTTCGGCTCGGGTCACGGTCCCAGGGTCCTGGAATCGAGCCCCGCATCGGGCTCTCTGCTCAGCAGGGAGCCTGCTTCCTTCTCTCTCTCTGCCAGCTTCTCTGCTTACTTGTGATCTCTGTCTGTCAAATAAATAAATAAAATCTTTAAAAAAGAAAAAAAAAAGATTTTATTGGTTTATTTCACAGACAGAAATCACAAGTAGGCAGAGAGGCAGGCACAGAGAGAGGGGGAGACAGGCTCCCTGCTGAGCAGAGAGCCTGATGCAGGGCTCGATCCCAGGACCCTGGGACCGTGACCCGGGCCGAAGGCAGAGGCTTTAACCCACTGAGCCACCCAGGCACCCCTACATTCACTTTCTTGAGAGGAAGTGAGGCAGGAAGCCAGACAGGCTTTTGACCACATTGAGCACACCTGGACAGTACTTTGGGAAGGCAGCCAGTAAGGAATATGGTTTTTTTTAAAGATGAAAAAATGACCAAAACTGAATATGCATGTAATCAACCCATATATAACCTGAGGCTGAGGTTGGAATTGTATTTCTTCCGTCTTCTCCAACTTTGATAAAATTTAACTACCTAACGATGTTGGAGACAAAGTGGAGACTTGAGTTCCCAGTATTATTTTCAAGTTCGCATCTTCTCAGAATGGCTGTGGGCCCTAGATATCACAACTCAGAAGGCTTGGCATTGCCGAAAAGAAAAGAAATTCGCCAATACCAAGTTCTGTCCCAAGGGAGAAGTTGAGGTTTTACCTCTTTCCTTTTAATAATAATAATAGCAGTGGGTATTTACTGAGCACTTTCTATGCCTCCTTGTTCTATCAAATTTATGGCATAATCTCACATAACCCTTACAACGGTTTTCTGAGGAAGTTTCTACCAAGTTACTCCATTTCCCAGAAGAGATGACTGAAGCACTGGGAAGGTAAATAATTTGTCTGAGGCCAAAATAGCTGGCAAGTGACTGCCAGGATTTGAATTTGGATAGCCTCATTGTAGAGTCCATTCTTTTCCTACTAAAATAAACCAGCTTCTGATTCCTGGAAAACAGGATTTCCTGTTTTCTGAGGGTAAGTTAGCTGTAGTATACCCCTAGATCTTTCTGGGGACAATAAAAGGGGGGAAATTAACAAATAACTAAGTGTTCCCTAAGTTAAGGAACATAAAGCTTAAAAAGTTGGAACAAGTAACATGCTTGTTCTGTGTGAACACTGCTGAGAAAAAACCATTTGGGAATACTATGAAGACTTGTAGTGGAACATCTATTGTTTCCTTTCCCTATAATCCTTTCTTCCATTTGGAGGAGAAAGGAAACTTCTACTCCGCTACACTTGCCCACCACAAATTCCATGAGTAAAATAGGAATTGCTCTGATTTTATACCACTCCATTTCTTGACTTCCATTATTGGTCCAGAGGCAAGCACCTGACTCAAAATGGACTCATGGCAGGAGTTAAATGCCATCTCATGGTGATTTGTCTCAGAGATGGGCATATGACAAAAGCTAGAAGAATCCAAGTCATGATTCTTCCCCACCTATTAAAAATAGGGTAGTGAGTCTTGCTTGGAGTTCTTTCTTCTTGCAGGAAGAAGTAGGTAAGGACATGAGCTTCAAGGCTGTCAATGGCCATGTCCCCCATATAAGAAGGAAATCAGAGAGTGAAGCCAACATGTAGAGAAATACAGATATATATATAGAGAGAGAGAGATAGAGAGAAAGAGAGAGAGAGAGAACCAGAATGACATTCAAATCTTCATTTCCAGACAGTCCTGAACTTTATACCATTTGCCTACATAAGCCAATAAATTCCCTTTTTGTCTAAACAGCTTGAATTCAAGTTCTCATGTTGTTGAGGATGTTGTATACTGCATCCCTGGTGCCCCCAATATAGAACTCCATATGAGCATCATTTTCTAAAATGTAGGATAGACATTTGTTTCTCTTGAAAAAACTGCTATGTTTCAACTTGAGGATAAGCAAGAATCATATGAATTAAGAGAGATCATGTCAATAAAAATGGGATGAAATAGATCACTTTAGAAGACATCAAAAGAGGTAGAAGACAGTCACCAAACTGTGGAAAGAGCCAAAATGCCCTTCACAGATGAATGGATGAAGAATATACGGTCCATACATACAATGGAGTATTATGAGTCCATCAGGAAGGATAAATACCCAACTTTTGTATCAACATGGATGGGACTAGAGGAGACTATGCTGTGAAATAAGTCAAGTAGAGAGAGTCAAGTATCATATGGTTTCACTTACTTGTGGAGCATAAAGAATAACATGAAGGACATTGGGAGAAGGAGAGGAGATGTGAGTTGGGGGATATTGGAGTGGGAGACGAACCCTGAGAGACTGTGGACTCTGAGAAACAAACTGAGGGTTTTGGAGGGGAAGGGGGTGGGGGGTTGGGAGACCCTTGTGGTGGATATTAAGGAGGACACGTATTGCATGGAGCACTGGGTGTGGTGCATAAACAATGAATCTTGGAACACTGAAAAAAGAAAATAAAATTTAAAAAAAAAAAAAGAGGGGGACTAGCATTGACTTGGAGACAGAGACCTGTGTTTAAGTCCCTAAATTTATGATACACATTAACCAGCTGAATGTTCTCTAGCAGATTACTGAATCTCTCTGGACCTCAGTTTTCTCTTCTGTTAAATCAGGCTAATAATACTAGCTTTAACCAGGTTACAACAGTATTTTTAAAGATTAAATGGGATCATGTATGTAAAAATACTTTGTAAACTATAAAACAACATATCTATTTTAGTTAGTTTTTTTTTTTTTTTTAAAGATTTTATTTATTTATTTGACAGACAGAGATCGCAAGTAGGCAGAGAGGCAGGCAGAGAGAGAGAGAGAGGAGGAAGCAGGCTCTCTGCTGAGCAGAGAGCCCGATGCGGGGCTCGATCCCAGGACCCTGGGATCATGACCTGAGCCGAAGGCAGAGGCTTTAACCCACTGAGCCACCCAGGCGCCCCTATTTTAGTTAGTTTAATTTAGCTTTACAATCAAACTGGAATGTTGTCTTATATGTAAAATGATTTCTTTAAGATTGGAAACCTTTCTATTCTTCACCAGAAGTTTATAATACTCAAAAATAATATAATCCCACTCATCTTTAAAGGGCTTAAATTTAATCCTTCTTTACCAGAACCATGAGTTGTAGTTCCATTTTACACTGCAGACCAGCAGGAGAGTATGGCAAGGAAAGGACGAGCAAGTTATTAAAAGCAGTAGAGGATAATAAGGCTAATATGCAAATGGAATCCTAAAGCTCTAGACTGCCTGGTCTTTAGAGGAAGGCAAACGGACATCCTTGCCTTGAAAACGCACCGTCTTTTTCCCTGCTGTTTCTGAAAATCTCCACCCTGAACCCACCCTGAAATGTAAGGACTGAAATAAAGAAAAGGCAGCTTCATCTGTCATTCTGAGAAGATCGATATTCAGAGTGAGGGATATTAATTGGAAACCGCACCATTGATTTAGACCCCAAGCCACATTCATTGTGTACGCATGTATTGCTCATCTGTGGGAGAGAGGGGATGCAGAAATTTAGTTTCTTCTTCTTTAACTGAGGGTTGCTCAGTTTTCCTGCCAGCGTTGTAAGAACATTGCTAAAAGGCACAAAAGCTCACGGAGGTGTCAAACAGCAGGGATGAGAGGCTGAGCTTCCCTTCATCCGTGAAGGAGTCAATTAAAGAACAAAGACAACTCTTGGATTTTAAGATCACTAGTCCAAGTTGCTCCAGAGTTCTCATGTGTACTTTGAATTCGGTCTCCTTGTATTTCTTGTTTATTACGAGAAAAGGTAATTATGTGGCGGTTTTGTGCTTTTAAGAGCACAATTATAAAAGCATTTAGTTTTTTCTTATATTTTGTAACCATATGTGCTCCCATTCAATCCTGTCCCCATAGGAACTGTTCTGAGATTAAACAACAACCAGCATCAGGAAAACTTCAAGGAGGACCCTCCAGTGCTTAACATCATTTCAGTTCCTGGACATTAAATGATCTGTGCTTTTTCTTTTTTAATAATCATGATTTCTTACGTGTTCGGGCACCAAAGGAGCAGAGAAGGAAGGGAGAGTAGGAACAAAGCACACCCTCGGTCAGGAGCTCTTTCACTGTTGGTTAGATTAGGGATGACTTCAACTCCTTATGTAAAGTGAACACTGTAAACTAATCTTTGTTTCTGCAATTTAGATAAGATTATTTCAATAGACACCAGTTTCAGTTTGGGGTTGTCTTTGTTTTTGTGCAATGATCTCAATGTGACTGTCATTTGACATAAATTTACCATATCTGTATTATATCTTGTGGGTTTATGCCAGGAACAAAACATTATTTGTATTTGTATCAGTAGGTAAACTTTAAAGGTGCACCTGTTGACTTTTTTGAACATCAACAAAGTGCAAGTTAATAAAATTAACTGAACGCATGCAATCTGTGAAAACTGTCTTTAAGGACATACATACATGTTAATTTCATATTTATTTCCTTTTTTCTTAAATTTATGTAAGTCCATTTTAATTAATAAATTTAATGGAGTCATTATATACCCAATGTAGTTTGACTCAATATTTAAATTGCCACAAAGATAAATTGCATTTCTATTGAAGGAAATGTCAAGAATATGTTCTTACATTATGTAGGCCAGGATTACTTCATACACTATTCATTGCATCATATATGTTATATATATGATTCCATGATATATTACATATATTATCCATCATATGTATTACACCTGAAGCAAAACACAAAATAAATTTTATGAAAATTAAATTAAAAGGAAATTTTTTAACAAAAGATTAGTAACAAAAACAGATTTTTGTTTGAGATCTCAGCTAGTCAATGAAGCTTAACAAAAAATATTCCTATTAATAGAACTAAATGTCTACCATAGATTTTAGGAATGAAACACTTTGATTCTTTACAGGTTTAATTACAAAGCCCAAAATGACCAAGGACAATAAATATAAATCAAAACCCAAATCTTGGGATTAAAGATGGAGGCTACTAATATCCCTAGGTGGAAAGTCTGATTTTAAAAGATATATAAACAAATAGGTGAAACACAAATGAAAATATAAAGAACCTATAATTCAGTTTTTGAAATGATATGTTACATTAGTTTCCTATGGTTTCATTAAAATTATATTACTGTGTGTATGTGAATTTGAGACAGGATGTTTGAGAAAATATATAATTCTTTTTTATCTGCTATATTCATGTCTAAAAGCTAGAAAATGGTCATTAAAAATTAGATTTTCTCAAAAAGATCTTTTCAAAATTACCTATTTTTTAGAGGATAAAATTCGGTAAGAGCCCAGCCATAGGAACAAAGGTATTAAGAGAAGATTAAACGTGGCTAAGGAGACAATTAAAGAATAAATTAATTTAAATCTTTCTACCTGTGTTCTAGATCTCATCTCAGTTTTTCAGAGATTAATCCATCCATTATTGTCTCTTCCCTCAAAGTCCACATCTTAAAAACTAAACAAATACACACACACACACACACACACACACACACACGTATTCTTGTTATCTTCTATATACTACCCTGGTTTTCCTCTAGACCTAAATCTCAATAATCTGTACTCTAACTTCCCTCCACCACTAATTCACTGCAACCCAACGCAATGTGACTTCACCCTATCACTGCACTGAAGGTTTACGCTAATGTCAAGATAATAACCTCAGTGACAAAATTAATGGATACTGTCTAATTCTTAAATTCCTTGACCTTCCAACAGTTATTGAAATTCTCTCTTTCTAGGTTTCCATGTAACTAACACTCTGTCCTTGATTTTCTTCATCCTCCATAACAACTTCTCATTTCCTTGTGAATCTTCTCTTCTTCTATTCTCTCTAGGCATTCTCATTTATATCAGTGACTACTAATCATCCTTATGCTGATAACTCCCACTTCTGTAATTGTACCCCAAGCTTATTCCTGAGCTTCAGGCTTACGATGTTTTCGTCATGCTTCCAAGATTTCATTATTTGTCCTCAACTCCCTTCAAAGACTTTTCAATTTCTTCTATCCTCAATCATCTGTTAATGGTTTACATGTTTATAATGTTCTAAAGTACAAAATTGTGAGTGATCCTTGATTCTTCCCTCTCCCTCAAAGGTAATGTTCATTAGAGCACTGAAACCCTATTAATTCTATGACAAATGTAGTCTTAACTTTATTGAGTACCATTATCAATACCACAGTCCATACCATTATTATTTATTGCAGAGAAAATCGCTTTGGTCATTGAACTGGTCTATTGCTTCTGTCTCTTTGTATTTCTAACTATCTTCACACTTAATGACACAATAATTTTCTAGAAAAACGAAAGGTGGAAATAGTGGAAATAGTGCCATGCTCTTGTGTCCCCAAACCTGCTTAAATCATTGTTGACATCTTTTTGCCTACAAGGAGACATCAATCTCTGTCACATAAATTCTTTTTTTTTTTTTTTTAAGATTTTTTTATTTGTCAGAGAGAGAGGGAGAGCGAGCACAGCTGGGGGAGCGGCAGTCAGACAGAGAAGTGGGCTTTCTGCTGAGCAAGGAGCCCAACGTGGGACTCGATCCCAGGACCCTAAGATCATGACCCCAGGCAAAGGCAGCTGCTTAACTGACTGAGCCACCCAGATGTCCCTGTCACATACATTCTTTATAATTAATCAGAACCCTATATTTCCATGCTCATTTCTGTTCCTCTAAGTTTTCACCCTATCTTTTTTACCTCTTCAAAATACTTTCCATTCTCTAAATGGCCACTGGCAGCTTCAGATTTATATCTCTCTTAAATTAATAATCCCAGAGAAAAGAAGATCCCGCTTATTCCACAAAACCCTGGAAGGTCTTGCGTGGCTCTTCGTGGATTATTTGACTATTGAACCAATCCCTGTGAACAAGGGAAGAGACTGCTCCAATTAGCCAGCCAAGCTGGATCATATGCCCACCTTTCTGGAAAGAACCCTACTCCACCTAAATTTCATGGACTAGCTCCCTCAGAATAAAGAAAAGTCCTGTTCCCAGCAGCACAGAAGAAAAATGGCTTCAAAGGAACTCTATAAGAGAAAGGGAGTGGGTAGAGAAGCCACATAGTGTACATTCTAGAAACATGTGATACTTTCTTAGCACTGCCCTTCCACTCTCCCTCTACATTTCAAGTAAATGGACATTCAACCAGGAATAGGAAACACGTTCTTATTATCTTTCTGAAGATCAGAATTTTCACCCAAGGAATATTGTGTTGAATGAGATTGTATTGGATGTATTAGATCATTCAATTTTTATTTCTAGTTTTTTTTTTTTTTTTTTGAGTCTAATTGTTCCAAGCTTCAGGTGGAAATGGTGTGCCTCAGAGTCAGGTGGAAATCAGTCACCATGAGCTTCAGTCTTTCCTTTCATTCTCCATACTCTTCTTTAACTGTCTACCCCCTTTCCACTATCACCTCCTTATTCTGGTTTCCCTAAAAAGGAATAAACAAAGAGTTAAATCATATGCTATTTAGATTCAAATATTATGGAATACTAATCACATACTATATGCAAATCTCCAAGTTTTGAATTGTGCATTACTGTTGGACCGCAAATGCTATGGAGGTGGTATACCAGCTAACCAAGTGCCAACACAAGAGTTCTCGGGTGTGCTCTGACAGCTCAGGGGTGGGGGGGGGGAGTGTTCAGATATTCAGATAAAATACATTTGCGTTTCAGTTTATTTTAAGTCTGTATTCCTGTGGACAGCACAATATGTGCCATAATGTGTTCTCCCTTCTTCCTTGCACCTGCCTTTCTGCTCTCTCCACTCCCCTTTCCTCTTTGGCTTGGTTTATTTTTCCCCTGTTCAATTTCATGAGAAAACAAAGTAGCATAGTCTATTCTACCTTTTCTTGTAATTGTGAAATCCCTCCCTCTAACTCTTTTTAAAACCTTCTCTTAACCCTCCTTCCACTGCAGAAAAAAGTTCCCTTATTTTATCCATATTTTTTGCACAATGACCTAACTGAAATATAACTGCATTGAGAGCATGTCTCACATGGCGCCCTTCTGCAGTAGCTCATCTTGTCATCTCCCATGAGCAACAGGAGCAGGAGGTGTTTTTCCTTCTGCTGACTGCCCATTGCTCATATCCTAGCATGAGTGCCTCATTCCTGGATAAGGTTTCATACTCTATAGTGGTTAAAATTGAAGGATCTGAGGCAGACAGTCTGCGTCAGAATCCTAACTCTGGCATAACTAGATGTGTAATTTCAGGCAAGTGATCATCAAGATTTCTATATTTCTGACTAACTTATTTCACTTAGCATAATACACTCTGGCTCCATCCGTGTTGTTGCACATGGCAAGATTTCATTAGTCAATGGACATCCGGTCTATTTCCATAATTTGACTATTGTATATAATGTTGCTGTAAATATTGGGATGCGTGTATCCCTTCAAATCAGTGTTTTATATCCTTTGGATAAATACCTAGTGGTGCAATTCTGAGGTCAGAAGCTAGTTTTATTTTTAATTTTTCAAACTTTTTATCTCTTTATACCTATTGACTGATCTTATATGACAAAAAAAAATTTATAGTGGAAGTCCTTTGCTTTTACCATTTTCTTCTAGTCTTTCAGTCCCTTCTTAGCCTTTTATCCATCACTGCATGGTTGGAAACTTCTGTTTGATCATGAACACTATTGTTCCACTAGTCATATTGATTTTGGGGGGAATTTTAATTTTTATCTGTACTAACCCAGCTCATTACCCACCAATTATCCCTTCTCTTTCTCTCCTTGCTTTGGTTTATAATGAAGTTTCTATCATCATAAAGCATGCTCACTTTACCCAGAATGTCACTCTTCACTGCTCTTCTCTTCTCATCCAAATTCTTCAAAGAGTAGTTAGCAAATATGTTTTTTACTTTCTCAACAAAATCATTCATTTTCAGCCCACCATAATTTGGCTTCAGTCCTCACAACTCTAACACATGTCACTAGAGTCTCATTAAATGCCAAATCCAAAGAACATTTCAACCCTTTAATTATCGCATTTGATACTAGTGAGTACCATCATTTGACACTACTGATTATTTTCTCCAGCTGCTGACTCCCATGGTAGCTCATACTGATGTGATCTCTCATCTCTCTGTTCACCACCACCCTGTCACATTTGTTGGATCTTTATCTCTAACAACCTCTTTATTTATTTATAGCATCTTGCAAAGTTTCATTCTTGGACCTTCTTTTCAGTCTTCAGAGTCTTCTAGGTGATAGCATGGCTACAATTAAATCTATTGGCTTCCAAGTCTGTATTTACAGTCCAATACTCTCTCAAATTTTAGTTGTCTGGTGGACAACTTCATCTATTTTTTTTTTTCACAAAGACACTACAAATTCAATATGTTCAAACTGATCTAATCTTTATTTGCTCTACCACCTACACAACCTGACCCAGTCTTCTTTATTTCAGGTGATGAAAAAGCCCATCTTTTTTTTTTTTTTTTTTTTTTAAGATTTCTTTATTTGAGAGAGAGAAAGGGAGTGCAGAGGGGAGGGGAAGAGGGAGAGGGGGAGAGAATCTCAAGCAGACTCCCCATGGAGTGTGGAGCCTGACACAGGGCTTGATCTCATGACCTTGAGATCAGGACCTGAGCCAAAATGAAGAGTCAGATGCTTCACTGACTGTGCCACCCAGGCATCCTGTAAAAGCTCATCATTTAATCAATTACCAAATCCTGCTATTTTGGTTATTTCTTCTTAAACCCCTCCTCTTATTTCTAACCATCTCTGCTTCAACTCCAGTTTTAACATTTCTCAGACTACTGAAACATGCTAACTACTTTTCTCTATCTGTAATTTTGTCCCCTCTATGTCCATCCTAAAATCAACCAAAATGAAGTTTGAACAATTTGCTTTTTTTCTTACAGAACCTTTAGTGAGCAAAGAGAAGGAACTATTCTTACCAAATATTAAAATACAAAACTAGAATAAATAAAACCAGGTAGCTCTGCCATAGGAATCAACAAGTCAATGAAATAGAACGGACTTCCTCATCTAAAGTACCCACCGCCAAGAAACTTTTACTTGAAATGAATCTGTAAACAAAATTCAAAAAAGCATGAGGAAATTTCAAGATCAAGAGGCTGCTGGCAGATGGAAGCAGTTGCTGTCTGGCTCTTCTTCTCTCTAATACTTTAATTCCAAAGACTTAAGAACTTTTCAGAATTCCCTAAGCCTAGTAACTGGAAAGCCAAGACATTATTTTTTGACTATGCCAGTAGAAAAGTATAGCAAGTCCTATCACCCTGTTTGAAGAGCAGTATTCTTTATGGTAAAAGGTCATTCTTCCCAACTGTAACCAAGCAAAGAGGGAATAATGGGCTATTACTCAGCAAATCATAAAATGAATCCCTAGAATCTCCATTTCCACAGAGGTTTCCAAACAGGTGTAAAATGTAAGGGTTTCATCAAAGGAAGAGCATGTATTTCCTTGAATTACTTCTTGCTTTGCAATTAATAAAGAGTAATTTCTTTCTGAAATGTTCTTTTGATGGTGAAATTTTAATTCAAGCATTCCTCTATTTAGGTAATGTTTACTAAATAAACACACATGCCAGAGACTGTGGAGATGATAAAAGATTATTTAAAATACAAAGATACAGATGTAGTGAAAAGAAGAGCCATGTGAACCCCAATGTTCTTAGCAGCAATGTCCACAATAGCCAAACTGTGGAAGGGCCCAAGATGCCCTTCAATTGATGAATGGATAAAGAAGTTGTGGTCCATATATACAATGGAGTATTACTTAGCCATCAGAAAGGATGAATACCCAACTTTTGCATAATATGGAGGACACTAGGAGAAGGGAAGGAAAAGTGAAGGGGGAGAAATCAGACGGAGAGATGAGCCATGAGAGACTGTGGACTCCGAAGAATAAACTGAGGGTTTTAGAGAGGAGGGTGACAGGCGGTTGGGTGAGCCTGGTGGTGGGTATTAAGAAGGGCACGTATTGCATGGAGCACTGGGTGTTATACATAAACAATGAATCATGGAACACCACATCAAAAACTAATGGTGTATGTTAGTACGTTAGTTTGGTGACTAATATAACACAATAAAAAAAATAAAATAAAATACCAAGGAATCCACAATATGAATTGTTGAGTTTTTTTTTAATTCCATACACAAATTCTATATATATTTGGCTATTTATTCCATTTAGTCTTCTCAAATAGCACAAAGTATTTTTTTTTAAGATTTTATTTATTTATTTGACACAGAGAGAAAGATCACAAGTAGGCAGAGAGGCAGGCAGAGAGAGAGAGAGAAGCAGCCTCTCTGCTAAGCAGAGAGCCTGATTTGGGCCTCAGTCCCAGGACCCTGAGATCGTGACCTGAGCTGAAGGCAGAGTCTTAACCCATTGAGCTATCCAGGCACCCCATCAAATAGCACAAAGTATTATTCAAATCACCTTAAGTTGTTAGTTTTAAGCTGCTAATATTTTACTTATTTTTAATATGCTCATTTTTTTACTTGTACTCTGGGATAATATGAAAAGCAAAATAAGTAAATGCACAGTGAGGCATATATTATTGCTGTAATTATGTTCCTTTTTGAATAAAAGGGAAAGATGAAATGTATGTTTGGTAGGAAATACATAGGTAACCAATTTTTTTTTTTTTTTAAGATTTTATTTATTTGACCCTGGGATCATGACCCAAGCCGAAGGCAGAAGCTTAACCCACTGAGCCACCCAGGCACCCTGGTAACCAAATTTTTAAGAAGATAAAAGCATCAACTAGAATATTAACCTCACTTTACTTTTCTTTATCCATTTGTTTCTTTTCCCCAAACTTATACTTTATCCTCAAGATGCAGATTTACGGCAATGAAAGAGCTGAAAAGGCAGTAAAACTGGGAAAGGAAGTTTTCTGGCTTGGCCTTCAACTATCTACTCAGTAAACAATAAAGGAGTATAAAAGTTGTAAGGACCACAAAGTACAAAATTAGGTAAGAAGGAATAAAGACTTAGAAAATTGAGAAACAAAAAATGAGTGTCATTCATAATCACCACAGACTCAAATTGACAAGTCAGTGACTTATTAATTGATGTCATTAAGATAATTGTGTCAACATTTGACAACAGAATGTGAAAGAAATCATGGAAATTTTTAGAAAAATTAAAGTTTAATAACCTTTTGTGACACATCCATTGCATTTGGACTCAACAGTCTTTTTATCAAAGAGATTATTCTAAGATAACATTTTAAATGCTTTTAAAAAGACTAGACATGTCTAAAAGAAAAAGTATGTAAGATTAGTTTAGTTAAAAGGGAAAAACTTCAATGGCAACCTTTTCTTTCAGCCAATGTTTTCATTAGTATGAAAATAATGATCTCTGCCATGAATGTTGTCACTAAAATGCATTTAAAAAATATTTTAGGGGTGCCTGGGTGGCTCAGTGGGTTGAAGCCTCTGCCTTCGGCTCAGTTCATGATCCCAGAGTCCTGGGATCGAGCCCCGAGTCGGGCTCTCTGCTCAGTGGGGAGCCTGCTTCCCCCTCTCTCTCTGCCTGACTCTCTGCCTACTTGTGATCCCTGTCTGTCAAATAAATAAATAAAATCTTTAAAAAATGTATTTTAAAAATGCCTGTGTTGCTCAGTTGGTTAAGAATCTGACTTCAGGTCAGGTCATGATCCCAGGGTCCAGGGATTGAGTCCCACTTTAGGCTCCTTACTCAGCAGGGAGCCGGCTTCTCCTTCTGTCTCAGTGCTCTCGCTCTCTCTCTCTGACAAATAAATAAGTAAAATCTTAAAATATATTTTTGTGAATGTAGTTCTATAAAATAGTGGAGACAGCATCAATATTTTTGGTCAAGTTCTTCACTGTAGGGATTTTCAGGCTCATTTCTATCAGGTCATATATATGTGTGTGTATGTGTGCGTGTGTGCATGTGGGCATATGTATAAATTCTTTTTAAGCTAAGTAGCTCATTTTTTTACAAAGTTGAATAAAAGAATTTCCAACTTTGTGGAAGTTTTGTCACATTTTCTATGAATTCTCAGTAGTTATAATCTTCTACCAAGATTCTGACAATCAACCATAGAATAATACAATTCTGTTCACTTGTAAGAATATGGCACATGCAAGAATATGGGGCTAGACCTATAAAATAACATGTTTGTTTCCAACCTCTTTTGGAAGGAAGTAACATCAGAAAACCTGATTTGATCCTGGTCTCTCAATGTCAAACTGCTGCAAAACAGATCTCTGTTTCATTTTACCCTGCTATGGATTCTAATTTACCTTTTCCTCCACAAATTGCACTTTATATTGCAAACATGTTGGCACAACCACAGTCAAGTTCTAAAGGTCACTTCTGGAGCTTAAGAATGATAGTAAAAAGCTGCCTTCACAGGAAAAAAAAAAGGAATGAAGAAGTGTATTGTTTATGATTATTTCAATAGTTTATTTTAGTAATAAAACCAGGCTACTGTATTATTGATAATAAAACTCCACCTAAGTAAGACCATATTTCTCTGAAGTTCACATTTTTATGTATGTTGGAGATACAATCCAGCTCTGTACATGAATAGGAGCTAAGACATCTTAAAATTAGATCTGTGTAGAAAAACAGAAGATATAGGTTCTGAGGGAATGAACAAACATGTGGTATTAAACAAGTTACTAAACTTCTCTGCTGTTCACTTTCCACCTGAAAAGAAGAAAATCTTTCCCTGTTCTTCATGGAGCTGCCATTAGGGTAATAAGAACTGATATTTGCAAACCCAGATTCTAAGGAAAAACTGATTATGTTTAAGGTTTGTTATTTATCACATAAGACTGTCAACGTTGCCTACCTATTTATTCTAAGTTGGTTATGCGAAATCTAGAAAAACTCCAAAGTCTGGAAACCAATTGCAGAAATTTTGATTTGAAAATTACACAGCTATTAATGCTGATTTAAAATGCAAAGCCCCTATAAACTTAAATTTAAATTCTGGATCAAACCAATACAGTTTACTGAAATATAAAAATTTATTGAGCACTTACTTTGTGTAAAAGCAGCAGTGTACTGGGCTGTCTTCAGGCAATTAATCATCTCATAGAATAGTGAGACTATTGAATGCTCAAAGGGAATAGAAGTCATCTGAGCAATTAAATTCATGAAAAGAAAAGAAAAGAGAAAAGAAAAGAAAAGAAAAAATCCTTGGGGCTCCTGACTGGCCCAGTTGGTGGAACATGCAACACTTGATCTGAGGGTTATGAGTTCAAGCCTCACATTGCCTGTGGAGATTCCTTAAAAATAAAACCTTAAGGGCCTTCTGGGTGGTACAGTCAGTTAAGCGCCCAAATCTTGGTTTTGGCTTAGGTTGTGATCTCTGGGTCGTGAGATCAAGCCCCAGGTAGGGCTCTGCACTCAATGTGGAGTCTGCTTGAGATTCTCTCTCCTTCTCCCTTTGCCCCTCCTGTTTATGTGCACTCTCTTTTTCTCTCTATCAAATAAATAAATAAGTCTTTTTAAAAAGAAATAGGTAAGTAAATAAATAAAGTAATTAAATGTTTTTTAAAAAGGTCCTTGTGTTGGCTGTCCTAAAAAGAAAAAATAATGTTGATCATAAATAGTACTAGATATGGGTTAGAATGATCTTCAAATGTTAAGTCTTAGAGGTGGGGATTATGTTTTTAAGTTAACCTCCCCTCCACCTCCGGAAGTTAGATGGTGTCCAGGAACATTGAGCTGACAAATTCAGGGAGGAGAAGTTATATTCCACTTAGCGTATTTAAAACGACTATCTTGCCAACTTTTCTCAGTGTTAGAGTAACTGGAACTATTCATAAGAGAAAAAAGAAGGAAGAGGTTCTGCTTTTCCACTTACTTATTACAGTTTTAGATTGCACTTCAATGACACTGCACACTGGGACACTGTCGTAAAGTATAAATGTTGACAAATGAGGTAAAAGTTCACACAATGACAATGAAACAATATTAGAATTTTGTTTCGTTCATTTGGAATTTGGGTATCATGGCTTATTTTATTTTTGGCAAACTACGGGTACGGTTAGGACTACCAAGCAATCTATTTGGCTCTTGCATTATCTTCTTATTGCATTATTGGCTTCTATAATTATCCTCTTAAAGTTGAACATATTATGCTAATCTTTCTATTTTGAGGTTAAAATTGTGCTGTGGTTAGATATATGTGAAATTCCAGTGTTAATGCAGGTGAATCTTACTCTTGGCCTTCAAGTGAATTTTGAACAAATGGCAAAAACAGCCATAATAAGGCTAATGCTGGTTTCCTGGTGAAATATTTCATTACACTCTTACACCAGTTGTTTATGCTTATAAAATGCACATGTGCTAGAGAATAATATAGTCATATTGCCTGTTGATGCTTACCCACCCTTCCTCCCTTCTTTAAAGACTGTTTTAGAACAGTGATAGGGTTGGACTAAAAAGGAGGAGCACCAGATAATGTTCTGGGCTTTCACAGCTAAATAGCCATTGCTTAGATTGCCAAAGAGCGTTGGGTTCTAGTCAAATCGTGTATAGTCAATTCACTTTCTGTTTTTCTTCCTTGACATAGGTTAGCTTCCATCTGTTAGAAGGAAAGTGGAAACTTGCCTACATTCTTGGCTATTTGGGAACTTCACTATGAAAGTTTCACAATAACTTAGTCTTATTTCTTTAAATTGTATATACTCTAACATTAGAGTTAAGAGACTCTTTTCATCCTGATGAAATTTCAAGGATGACTTTATGATCTGACAGTAACATAAATGAGTAGATTTTGAAAAGAAAGAAAAAAACTGTAATGTCTTAATTGTAAAGAGATTTGATGTATTTTCTTTAAGGTTTCTGATGAGGTATGGCTCCCTCGTTTCATTAGAATAGGGAATGGGAATCAAAGGAGGTTGACAGTTGGTTGATGTGTATGTCTAGCTACTAAATCATTGCATTCATGCTAAGACCTCCTATGTGCTCCCATTAAATCCCATTCAGCTCATGAGGTAATATATGTACTGTAGCCTATGGCTGGGTTATTGCTGTTTTTTTCCTCCCCATTAAATTTGCACAAACTCACATGGTCCTCTAGGCTTTCTTTTAAAGTTTTATATTTAATATAAATAGATCTCAAAAAAACAAACGTTGGGGAAAAAAAGAAAGTTGTAGAAATAGATTTACAGTGTGAAATCATTCTATATATATATGTATTTATGTATATTCACATAAAATTATATTTAAAAATACACACCAAACTCATACAATAGCTGCTTCTGGGGAAGATTCAAGGGTAATAGACTGAGGTTGTTATCAAAGAAAATTTAAACATCTTCTGCAAAATGCTGTTTCTTATTTTTTTTCTTATTTTTTATTTTTTATTTTTTTCTTCTCTTATCTTTTTTTTTAAGTCACCAAATCTCGATTGATTTGGGGAGGTGAGTAGTATGATCTCCTGTGAATTTCTCTGTATTCTTTGAAACACTGTGAATCACCAGTAGTGACAGAGTAGTAGTGAAGTGTTTGGGATCTGTAGAGAGACTGGCTGGATTTTAATCGGCCACTTACTACATGACTAGGAGCAGGTCATTCAACCTTCCTGTGCCTCAGTTTCCTAATCTATAAAATGGTATTAATAATAAATAGTACCTACCTTACTAGCTTATGTGAAGTAAATGAGGTAATACACAATAGTGCTTAGAACAGTGCTTGGGACATTGCAAAGACTCAATAAATTTTAACTGGTAATTAATTTTTTGATATCTCAAAATTTATTCTGTAGAATTCTCTTTTTAAAATTTTTTTGGAAATTCATTTATTCCTTGAAAAAAGTAGAAGCAACGTAAATGTTTACAAGCGTAAACATTTATTTAATGAAGCTACAGAACTGGAACTTACAAAATATTTCCTTATTTCATTCCAAGTACTAGGAGGCCCCTTGCTTCCAACTTGCTCTTCTACTTCAAAGTCATTCTCTGGGACTCTCGGTAATTCAACTGTCTGACCTCTCTCCCTTCTGTTTTTTCACATGTTTCTTCTTAGCTCTGAATCTCTACAGTATAACCCAAAGAGTTTCCAACACGAACACAGCAAGGATGTGTTTCTTCTTTTGGCGACAGTAGCTTTAGTATTAACTGAAAAGCAGGGTGGATAATATGACACACGCTTTACTTTCAGCAGACTTGTTAATATCAGCTCTGAATTTTTCATGACGGCTTCGGTAACCTGTAGCCCGGAGCTGAAGCTCTGGGGGTTTCCACCACAAAGAGGTGGATCAGCTGAGCTCTCACTTCCCATCTGGCACTGGGTGACAGGGACAGTCGGGGCGGGGGGTTGGGGGGGGCGGCAGGAAACCTGAAGAAGAAGAAAGCTGATGTGGGACACCCATTGTCGTGCATAAAAGACGAAACATGTGCTGTTGTATGGATGTATCTTTGAGACACTTGTTTATCACTGGCTTCAGAATATACTTAGCCAGTGTGCTTAACGTTAGTCACAAGAACAGCTGCTGCTCGTGTAAGTAAAACCCTCATACCCAGTAGCATCCTGATTTGCCAAACCAGATTCAGGACCTCTCTGCATCGAATGTTTGATGCTTCCTGGCATGCGTCTTATTCACCCACACAAGCAGGCGTGCGTGTGCAGGCACACACAGAGACACACACGATTGAGATTCGAAGCTGTTTGAAATTGAAAACCGTCTTAGCTATGTCCCAAGGTAACAAAATGATCCCAAGTTCTCAAAAAGTTGTGTTTTATGTCTGAAAGTCTAAAAAGAAAGTCTTTTGGGAGAGTGGGAGGCTCAAATAAATTCCTACGTGAAAAGTCAAAAACAGTAAAATAAAAATAGATGAAATGTGAGCATTTACCTTTCTTGAGTCTTACTGCGTTATCATCTTTTTAAACTGAAATATATATAGATGCTCTCCTGTTTGCAGACAACTGGATCATTAGACACTTGATTTTATTTTTAATAACTGTAACAATTAACATTGGCTCTAGACACAACTAAACTATAATTCTTAGGTTGCAGGATGATTTGCCAGCACTTCAGGAGCAATTACAGTGATCTCCAGTCACACCCTTCGTTTCCGTTCTATCAAGGTAAAAGTTAAGTAATTAAAGCTAAGTTTGTACTTGGAAAAAAAATTTTTGAAGTCATAGCCGTACAGCTCTGAATGAGAAACAATGAAAAAGAGTAAATATGTATGTTGCTACTATGATTTTTCGGTAAATCTTCATCAGCAGAAAGAACCAGATCAACTTTTGAAACTAATTCTTACTTTCATTTTCCTCTTAAATTATTTGTCCCACTACTTTCAATTTACCGCTGCAATATTCTCTAACTTCAAGATGCATTTCATTGTTGCTGTTTCATGTGTGAGGAATGTCATTTTTTAAATCTCATTAGCATTTACTAACATCTTAACTTTTTTTAAAAGATCTAACGGAAGGTTGACTTCCAATATAAAAATTGTATTAAAATAGAATAATAAGGCGTACGTTTACAGGAAAGTAATAGTAACTAAACAGTCACATAGATTTGTTACAATAAAAAGATTAAAATATTAAGCAATTAACTTTATAATCCTGAACTCAATACACTTTGGTGATACTCTCCAACTACAAAGTGACTTGAGTAAAACCTACTTAAGAGTATCCTCATGTGTGTTTGTGCACAGACTAGCATGTTCTCAATCCTATAAAAGGCTTAGGATTGATAGGTCAAGAATTTGAAGGGTTTTTACTCAGTTTTAAAAATTATTTTATTGCAAAGGAATAATAAAGGGTTTAACCCTTGAAACCAACTTATGTTTTATAGCAAATGCAGAACTGAAGACTATAATTTTAGCTCAAACAAAAATTAGACCTTCTTGGCCATTACCTCTACCTGTTTGCTTATATTTGAGGAATAACAACTTACTTCCAAACTTAGTGGCTTAAAACAGTCATTTTATTTTGTTCATAACTCTGTGAGTCAGCAGTTCTGGGAGGGTTTGACTGGTCTCTTCTCACATAGGGTCTCTTGTGTGGTTGCAGTCAGATGCGGGTGGGGCCAGCAGTTTTCAAGCTCTCCTGGGCTGGACATCTAAGGTGCCTCATTCTCATCTCATAGCCGGCACTTGATGCTGAATGTCAGCTGGGATCTCAGTTACACTGTCAACCAGGACATCCGTCGTTGGCCTCTTGAACATGGCCTGGGCTCCCCCACAGCATGGAGGTCTAAGGAGAGTTGGACTCCTTACATGGCAGCTCATAGTTCCAAACAGAAGTGTTTCAGTAACGAAGGTGAAAACCACCTTGGAATCAAATAATGCCACTTCTGCTGCATTGTATTGCTTACAATGGAGTCTGTAAGTCCAACCCAGATTCAAAGAAAGGAGGAGTGGCCACTTCTTGACAGGAAAATTGTAAAAGGTTTGTGGACATATTTTAAAACTATCATACTACCCTCTGTAGGATAGCAATACATGGATCATTTGAGAGATAACATAAGTTTTATCAATAGAGTATCATTTTAATTAATTAGAGCTCAGATCGCCCCAGATACCTTGTAGTGGCTATGGCACGTTGCATTTTCCAAAATGACCATAATAATATTTCTTGTCTCACCTGCTCTTGCAGAATCTTGCCATTTCGCCATCAGGAGGTAGACACTTCCTTCTTGCCTTAAAATTGGACAGGCATTTGTGGTGGTCTTGACAAAAAGAACACAGCAAGAGTGACACTGTATGGTTCCTAAGGGTGGTTTACCAAAGGTGATATGGTTTCTACCTGATCTTCTCCCAGGGGAATGCTTACCCTGGGAACCCAATCGCCATCTGGGAAGAAAGCCCAAAGCATCCCACAGGCAACATCCACTGTGACCCTTCTGATCACTCCAGCCCCAGCCTTAAAGCCCTCTTGATGGGGCTAAGAGTGGCAGAGACAAGCTCTCTCTGCCAAGCCTTTCCCCAACTGAGATTCATGAGGCTCGTCTTCAATCACTGAAGAAGTAAGGAGTAGTGAATTTTGTAGTTTTGAAGGTCTAAGATACCAACAATAGCCTTTTAGGGCAGATTAATCAGAAACGTAACAGTACACACCTGGTTGTCCTGGGAGAAATTTATTTTCTTTGAGAAAATGTGTTTATGAGATGCAACTACAGATAAACAATCCACTCTTCAATCAATAAACATTTTATCAAGTTTTCATTATGTTCCAGGCATTCACTGTTCTATGTGGCGAGATTATAACAGTGAACAAAACAGACATTAGTCTCCTCCTGGCATTTATATTCTGGGAAACAAGAAATTAATAAATAATAAACAAATAAGTAAAATAAATAATATCAGTTGGTGATCAATGGGGGAAAATACCAGAGAAGGAAGATAGGGAACATGGGGATGGATAGAGGGAAATAATCACATAGAAGGTGGGAATGGGAAGCCTCCCTGAGATGATCAAATCTCAACAAAAACCTGAAGGAAATGAGAAAACCAACAAAGAAATGACCTGAGTAAAGGATGTTCTAGACAGAGGGAGCAGAAAGTGCAGAGGTCTCAGAGCAAGAGATGTGATGTAGTCTACTAAAAGCAAGGGCAGGTTGTCGGAGCTTAAGCAAAGAAGACCGTAATACAGGAAAAAGAGAAGGAGCCAGAACTCTCTAGGGCCTTCCAAGCAATTATAAAAATTTACTCTGCATGAGAAATGAATCTTTTAGAAAAGTTTGAGCAGAAGGATAACATGATTTAAAAAAAAAAAAAAGGATGATGTGATATAGCTTAGATTTAAAAGGATTCTGCTGGCTACTGGAATAATATACAGTACAGCAAAGAGTGGAGTCATCAGGCAAATGAAAATAGTGGCGTGGACAAAGATAATAATGGCAGAGTGGTGAGGAGCAATTGAATAAGGATGTATTTTGATAGTAAAAAAAAACCAACAGATTTACTGAGAGATTGGAATGGATACAGGGTATGAGAAGGAAAAGACTCAGAGATGATTCATTGAATTTTAGAGTGAGCTTCTAAAAGAACAAAGGTGCCATTTATTCCAATGGTGGATACTGTGGGAGAAGAAACTTGGGGGAGAGACCAGAAATTCTTTGGACATGTTAAGTTTCAGATGTCTATTAGACATCCAGTTAGATAAGAGTTTCTATAGTCTGGTGGTTAGTAGAAACATGGAGTTAGCAATTTGGGAGTTTTCGGTATTTAGATGGTTCACCAGACTGGGAACCTTTATCAGGGAATCTTCTGCTCTATATGGCTACTGACATGAACAGTCATGAAGTGCAGACTGATACTAATCCTGATCCATCATTTCACAGATTAGACATACTTGGAGAAAGAATTCCTTGTCCCCATGAAGGATTAAGAGATAATAAAATGGACATATTAGCGCCTATTTATTCTTTGAATTGATCACTCTACAGCATGGCCTATTTACAAAATGGTGTCTGTATCTACTGTTCCCTTTGCCTGGGTATATTCACAATTTGGTGTTGTGGAAACAGTAAATTGTTGTTAATGCAATTCAGTTACTTGAAGAAAATCTTGCTTGAAGACAGTTTGTTTCTCTAACTCTCTAGTAAGGTATTTCTCTTGATAAGTGCTGTTATGTACTACAAATTACACGCCTGACAGAAAGAAAGAAAACAGAAATTGCAGGTTACTGAAGTGAGCCAATGGCTTAGCTTATTACATAATTAATCAGAGCACGGTACAATTGGCCTGATGCTTAGATTACTTTCAACTTGCACACACAAGTGCAAGTATGGCTCTCTGAGCCACATTTCTTTTCTAGACTCAACAGTGCAAGTTAAAGCAGATTACCTAGTGTAAATTATGAGTGCCTAATCTACAGAAATCACGGGTTAAAAGTCCCTTTATGGTAGAACGTCAGCATGGGAATTCTGCATCAGCCAACACTTACAGAGTCCAACTATAAAAAAAAATTTAAGAGATGGAAATTGCCAGAGACCAGTCTACTGATTGCTTTTCAACCAGTTGGAAAAATTGAAAATCGAAAGATTGTATTAAAAAACTGTATGGAGCTAAAACATCATTTTCTAAAAGACTTTTTGTTGCTAATATATATTCTCCTAGTTTTTCACTGTGTTTGGAAAGTTTTCAGAGTATGGTTTGCTAGATTTCAGGAATTGGGGGAGGGAAGAAGTGCATATGGACAAATCAAGGTCATCATTAACATTTAACACCCCAAGAGAAAGATTGAGATTCACCTATTCACCCTTCCCTCTCCATTTAGCCCTGGTAGAGCTTAAGAGGGCAGTGAATTAAATTTATTCCAGACAGCCTGGGGTTTTAGCTACCATGAGTGACAGACAGCCTGGTGTTGGAAGCAGCTACGAAAGAATATGCCAATCTGAGCCTGTATTCCCATCAACTCAAGGAAAATGAATGGAAGTTAAATACACATAAATTCAAAGCCAGCAAGTTCAAGATAATGTGACCAGAAAGTTTAGGGTAAAAATACTAATTTGCATACTCTTATCTGAAACTTTCAAACTTGTGAACTTGCAAAAATATTTGACAATTTGTTATACCTAGTTTATAAGGAATACTTCGGTAAAAGTTAATGTGTATGTTTGCTTCGTCATGCGTAAAGCACAAAGCTATGTTACAATTCTATTTAATTATGGCATGGCTTGGCACAAAAGATGCCACAGCATTATAATAAAAGCCACCAGATGTCACTGTTACAGATTATATTCAAGGATATGCTAATTTGAAAATATGTGAACTTTTCATTACTCTGTTTCGAGAAATTCTGGGTTATAATTTTGCCATCCAGAAAATATTTTAACTGGGCTTTCTTAACTTACTGGGATATTTTTTTTCCCGTGGGTCTTAACTTCTCTATAATCCATTTCAAGGTATTTTTGCAGTGGTTGTAAACTTAATTAGGAAGTAGGAAAGATTTTTTCCCATCAGGAATGTGCATTATACACGAGTTGCTGTCAGAAATTTTCCTTTGAAAGACTTTATATACAAATAGGGCAATTTCTTATCTCCTCAGGAAAGCAGAAAGGTGGGTTGGTGTGCGGGTGAGCCAATAATTCCCCAGTCCTCTGATTCCTCGATTTTAGTAGGATTGGATAGTCAGTGGGGAGTTGGGCATGGCAATCTTTCTGCCTTTTAGCCTCTACTTAGAAAACTAGCTCTGTCTTAATGTATGGTAGAGAGGATGATTAGTTGGGCACATAAATGAATACAGGTTTCAAACCCCAAAACACTCACTGTTACACCACACAGGGGAGATCAAAGATAAATTGACACATTTGAGAAAAATTTATTTATTCTGTATTATCTTATATACAGGCTATGGTTCCCTTTAAATAGCAGCATAGTGTAGACAACATCTCTCCTACAGAGGCTAAATGAAACAAAGGATTTAATAATAAGAATTTTTTTTTCTGGCAAGCAGATCAATGAGAAGGATTTTGGAGTATACTAGTGTTTGGGCCAACTGGCAATTCATACCTTGTAAGGGAGAATTTCTGCCATTTCTTTTTTTTTTTTTTAAGATTTATTTATTTATGTTAGAGGTGGGGGAGAGGCAGTGGGGGAGGGAGAAGAGAATCTCAAGCAGACTCCCACTGAGGACAGAGCCCCACGAGGGGCTTGATCTCAGGACTCTGAGATCATGACCTGAGCTGAAATCAAGAGTCAGAAGGTTAGCAGACTGAGCCACCCAGGAGCCCCTGAATTTAAACCATTTAAAAACAGAAGTTTATTTAATTATGTGATTGTGAAATTTGATGCACCCAGGTTGACTGATTAAAATAAGGATCTCACAAGGGTACTTGGCTGGCTCAGTTGGTAGAGCATGCAACTCTTGATCTTGGTGTCATGAGTTCAAGACCCACATTGGACATAGAGTTTACCTAAAAAATAGGTAAGTGAATTGTTTAAGAAAAAATAAAATAAGGATCTCACAGGACTTCAGATGCAGTACCATTTGAAGGATTTTTTTTTTTTTTTTTTTTTTAAGAAAGGACCATGCGGGTAGCTAGAAAGAGATTTCATGTCTTTATAAATACTAGTTGAATCCTACTAAACTGATATTGGTATGTTGCTATAGATCAGTAAAATCTGTATAAGAAAGGGAAAAAAGTCAGGAAAGTTTTGAGAAATGAAAAATTCTCTGACATAGGAACAAGTAGTAACAGCCACAAAACCTGTCTGTGTGTTTATGCCATTGTGGAATGCTGTTCAGCATGTGGAGAGCTTGCCCCTTTTGCTGTCTGCCCAGGGCAAGGGATGAATTATCCAGGTAAAATCAGGCTCCTTCTTCAATAGACACAAAGTATTTTCCCCATGAGATGTCTAAGAGTCTACGCAAAAAGCTGTTATTCAAAGAACTGAGAAACTAACCTGACATTGCTAAATATGATTTTTAAATAAGTTTTCATGATAGTAAACAAAACAAAACAAAACAAAACAAAAAACACCTTGTGATTTTTTTTTCCACCTTGTGATTTTCTTAAAGACATTATCACAAGGGGAATCAGTAAAAATCTTCCATTATTGGGGTGCCTGGGTGGCTTGGTGGGTTAAAGCCTCTGCCTTCAGCTCAGGTCATGATCTCAGGGTCCTGGAATCGAGCCCCGCATCAGGCTCTCTGCTCAGCAGGGAGCCTGCTTCCCTTCCTCTGTCTCTGCCCGCCTCTCGGCCTACTTGTGATCTCTGTCTGTCAAATAAATAAATAAAATCTTAAAAAAAAAATCTTCCATTATAGTCTTCTTTATTTGAAGAAATAAAGGCAGTAAAGAGAGAAAAGAATCTTCCATGCAGAGCTCACCATTTTTTGCTTCTCTGCAAGGTCTTCTAGTTCCAAGACATTTATGCTTTAATTTCCTGAACAATAATAATCTTTTTTTTTTTTTTTTTTTTTTTTTTTTTTTAGTGATCAGGAACTGGGCTAAATTCAAGTCTTTGAACTGTTTAGAAAGACTTAAAATCTATTTCTATTTCCTTGGGCTTCACAGTCTTTTCACTGAAAGAGAGAGAGGGCCGGGGGAGCAGTACCACTCACTCTGATAAAGGACAAATGTCTCTGATCTCCACTTGCATTTCCCATTGTCCTTTTGGTTGTTGCTGTGGTTTTGTTCAGGACCTAGTCTCAGTGATACACATCGTGACAAATTAGGGAAATTTGAACAGAACACCTTACATGCTTAGAAATTAAGCTGAAGTGCTTCCCAGATTAACATCTGCTTTGGTCTTAGAAGATAAGGTTGCATGCAGAGAGTGAAGAGAATGAGTGAGTAACTTTATCACGTTATGGCTAACTCCTTTCCATTTTCAAGTCTGTTGAAGAAATAGTGAAAAGATGGGACTCTAAATTCAAGTTGTTAGCTTGCTTGATACAAAGCACAGAGTCCAATGTGTGCCTAATCAAATCATACTTGTTTTATCTTATTAGGTCCTCTCTGCTGTCTTTGTCGGGCTTTTCATTTGTTGCCAAGTCATAAAACCTGCCTCGATTGTCTCAGGAGCCCTCAAACATAGACCTATTCTGCACGCTGCTTATCTCCTTTAAACTCACAACTACCTTGAGTCATACACACATGTGAACAAGGAAGAATGAAGAAAAGGGAAAATCTTTAAAATTCCATCAGCAGGTGAGGATGAATATTGAGGATATTTTGCTGTATACATTGCCATGTGTACCATGTTGCTGCAAATTGTTTTAGTTCAGTTGGTAAAATCTAGGGTTCTCCAGAAAATTCCATTTGTAATGGAATTTCAACAGGTACAAGATTCAAAATTTTTCATTTATCACATAGCTTACAATTATTATCCTTTACTTGGTTTCCCATGATTACATCACAACTGACCTGAAATATCTTACTGGTAAAATTACGCCTTACCCAAGCTCTTCATTGTTTTTTGTGTGTTTTACAGCACACTTTGTTGCCCATTTAATGAAACAGTTCTTGCTCATAAAGTCATGTCAGCAGCTATGAGAGGCGGATTTTCTTGACCATTTGTCTGTTTTTATTAGTTTGGATTTAAACTACAGTGGTCTGGAAATTTTAAGTAGAAGAGACCATTGCATACCAATGGCATTGGGAGTTGGTTGCTACCTACACTGTTGCATTTCTGGCATCAGTTTACTCACCAGATTGATCCTCAGGCTGTGTCTACACTTTCCAGCAAGCAACTTGTTTGCAAACTCACCAGATAAATAAAAAGATATTAGGCAAGAAAAGAAGGTGAAAGACTAGTATAACTAGAAAATCACAAGTGCTCAGATTCTAAACTGTTATATCAAATTTAAGGCAATCACAAACTTCATTTTTTTTCTAAGGTTTTATTTCTTTTATTTTAGAGAGAGAGCAAGAAAGAGAGACCTCAAGCAGGGGGAGAGGTAAAGGGAGAGGGAGATTATCTCAAGCAGACTCTGTGCTGAGTATGGAGCCCAATGCAAAGCTCAATCTCATGATCCTGAGACCATGACCTGAGCCGAAACCAAGAGTCAGCATATAACCAACGGCACCCCAGCAATCACTAACTTCTAAAAAAAGAAAATTCCAGGGTGGAGGAGGAACAGCTAGATCTAAAACCCAATTTGGGGGGCACCTGGGTAGCTCAGTGGGTTAAAGCTTCTGCCTTCGGCTCGGGTCATGATCTCGGGGTCCTGGGATTGAGCCCCGCATCGGGCTCTCTGCTCAGCGGGTAGCCTGCTTCCCTCTCTCTCTCTCTCTGCCTGCCTCTCTGCCTACTTATGATCTGTCTGTCAAATAAATAAATAAAATCTTTAAAAAAATAAAAAATCAAAATTTAAAAAATTTTAAAAATAAAATAAAATCTGATTTTTGTCCCTTGATTTTCCTTTCCCCTGGGAATCCCTTCCTAATTTCACCTGCCCCCATTATGAAGGCCACTAGTAGAAGTAGGGTGGGTTACTGATCTTCACCAGCCTCTTAATTCTTCACAACAGGATTGAGAGAACGATCATTCAGACATGAAGTTACTCGAGGCTAGAAAAATCCTCAAAAGGAGATAAAATGACACCATACAAGATGATCTTTAAAATATAAATTACCCAAACCCAGTTTTGAGATCTTTCGAGCCATGCTATCTAATACAGTAGCCATTAGCTTCAAGTGACTGTTAAGCCCTTGAGATATGCATAGTCCCAACTGATGTGCTGCAAGCATTGAACAAATTGTGGAGTTCACAAAGAGAATGTAAAATATATTGATCGTTTTATATTGGTTAAAAAGTAATTTCATATTGATTACATATTAAAATGATATTTTTGATGTATTAGGTAAGCTAAAGATAAATCATCAAAATTATTTTTATCTAAAAAAAAGATAAATAAATAAACAATTTTTATCTGTTTCTTTTTACTCTAGTCTCCAATGGCTCCTAGAAAATTTTGAATCACACATGTGATTTGTACGGTATTTCTGTTGGACAGTCCTCCAAGGAAATGTTCTAATAAGGTTTCTGCCTTCCTGCAGAAACTTCTAGGAATATATTGGCTTTGGGGATTTTTAATTTAAGCAGACCTGAGTTTATAGCCCAGTTTTCCACTTACTACCCGAGTGACTTTGGATATTTTGTTTAAAGTCTGTCTTAGCAGCTCCAGCTACAAAGTAGGGATAATAATACAGTGCCCACCTGCATTATATGGTCGCTGTGAAGATTAAATTAAATAAATTTCTCATCTGCCTCACTCATAGAATGATTGTTATGGTTAGTGTTATTTATACTCTTAATTCCTAATATCCAGGGATTCTCCGTAGTGTTCTTAGATTCATCACATCTGGGTTTAAGAGAGTAAAACCTCAAGAATACTCAATAGGATTCCCTCCCCTGTCTAAATCCATTATACCTTAGATTTATTGGATGGCTGACACCCAGAATTATACCTTTTCAAGAGAGATCAGGCCTAATAATGAGGATGTAATCTTACAGGCCATAGCTGGGTGACGGATGTTCATTTTAGAAACCCATACATATAGATATGGGACATATAGATATAGTAGGTTCATTGTGTAAATTAGTAACATAAATTATTTGATGTAGAAGAGGGAGTTTGCCATAAACTAACATTGACTACAGCAATTGAATATTTCACTAAACTGTTTAATATGCACTCTAATGCATATTAAATAATAAATAAAGTACTACTTTACTTGGTACATTGTCCCAAGGGATAACACAGAAAATAAACTTTGGAAGGGGATTTAAAGGAACTGATGGATGTTAGACATACAAAGTCATTTTTTTTTTAATTTATTTATTTGACAGAGAGATCACAAGTAGGCAGAGAGGCAGGCAGAGAGAGAGGAGGAACCAGGCTCCCTGCTGAGCAGAGAGGCCCGATGCGGGGCTCGATCCCAGGACCTTGGGATCATGACCTGAGCCGAAGGCAGAAGCTTTAACCCACTGAGCCACCCAGGCGCCCCACAAAGTGATTTTTTTTTTTAAAGATTTTATTTATTTATTTAACAGAGAGAAACACAGTGAGAAAGGGAACACAAGTGGGGGAGTCGGGGAGGGAGAAGCAGGCTTCCCACCAAGCAGGGAGCCCGATGCAGGATGCAGGGCTTGTTCCCAGGACCCTGGGATCATGACCTAAGCCGAAGGCAGACCCTTAACAACTGAACCACCCAGGAGCCCATAATGTGATTTTTTAAAAGGAAAGTAGAGATGCTTTGGAAATTGCCTTGAGGGGTGCTATCCCCTCCCTCTGAAATATGTTTTTGGGTCATTATTAGTTCCCAAGAACTAATTATTATTAGTTCTTTATTATTTATTTATTAGTTCTTTATTATTTATTCTTTATTATTATTAGAACCATTATTAGTCATTATTAGTTCCCAAGACTCACGTCTTAGAATATGGACAACAACTGCCTAGTTAACTATAGCAGAAGAAACAGAAAGCGGGGACTTAAGACCTTAAACTGGATTTTACAGAGGCAGTCACCTGGCTGTAGCAATGAAGAGGAAGTACAGTTGAGCAGCAGGATGGGGTCAACAGAGATGTGGCAAAGGCCACGAGGCAGGAGGTTTCTGGTGGTGTAACACACTTCTCTCAGTAGGCAGAGGGGACCCAGTGGCAGTATATCCAGGAGAAACCTACTTAGAATCTAAATCAGGGACCAGGGGTGATTGGATCATAACAACTTGCCCAGTGGTCAGGAACTTGATTCTAGTTTCTTTAGTGGTGTGAAAGAGGAAGAGACAAAAGGCTGGTAAGCGTAAGCCAGAGCATGAGTCTTTTTTTTTTTTTTAAGATTTTATTTATTTATATGAGTGAGAGAGAGAGCACAGAGGGAGAGAGAGAGGAAGAAGCAGACTCCCTGCTGAGCAGAGAGCCCAACGTGGGGCTTGAGCCCAGGATCCTGAGATCATGACCTGAGCCCAATTCAAGAGTCGGCCGCTTAATCGACTGAGCCACCCAGGGGCCCCAGCAGAGCATCAGTATTAAATGGATTGTGGCTCTAGGCTAGTGGTTCTTAACTGAGAGCCATTGTGCGCCCAGGGACATTTGGAAATGTGTGGAGATGTTTTTCTTGTCACCGTCTGGGGATGGGGCATGCAACCGGCATCTGATGCATAGAAGCCAGGGTTGCTCCTAAACTTCCCACAATACACTGGGTAACCCCCCACAACAAATAGTGATCTGGCTCAAAATGTTAATAGCAGTGCTGTTTAAAACTCTGTTCTAGGCAGATTCCCAAGACAAAACTTGGACGTAGAATGGTAACACTGAAGTCAAAATTGGGGTTATAAGGTGGGAACCAGGTGCTGGCATAAACTTGACCCAAAAGAGATCAGGGCTCCCCTTGAAATGGATATGACCTGATACCGCATCCTCAGGTATTGGGCCAGAACTCCCACAAGGCAGTGTGGTATAGGCCAAAGAAGCAAACCTGCATCCGAGAATAAGTATCTGTGGCTCAAAACGAGTTTCGTAAGCTTGACTTCCTTGTGTGTAAATCGATATAATATACCAGATCATAGGGATATTGTGAAAATCATAGAAACTAACATAACCTAAAATGCAGTACTTAGAATATCAACACAAGGAGGGAGAGCAGTAGGCGGAGGGAGAACAGTAGGCGGAGGGAGAAGCAGGCTCCCCGCTAAGCAGGGAGCCTGATGCTGGACTCAATCCCAAGACCCTGGGACCATGACCTGAGCTGAAGGCAACAGCTTAATGAATTGAGCCACCCAGGCATCCCCAAAGTTTTAACTCTTAACACAAATTACGAATCCCTAATTCTGCCTCCAGCCTCGCTCCCTGAGTGAGTACTTAAGAATATCACGGCATTGGAATAGCAAAAATGTTGCTCCATTTATAATATATATATATTATATATATATATAATATTAATATAATATAATATATAATTATATATATATAATATATATATATAATATATATAATGTTGCTCCAAATTATATATGTCCTTAGCAAACTGACAAAATATTCTATGTCTTAATCAAACGAACAAGTGTAAATACTCATACTGATCTTATTTGGCCCCTCAGCAACCCAGGATGCCGATTGTCACTTCCTCTTTTTGAAACTGTGCTGCTGGCTTCCATCACCCTGAACCTGGATGGCTCACTTTCTGGTTCTTTGACTATTCTGAAACTCAATTTAAGGCTCCTCTGCATTTACGTATGTTTTTATTTTGTTATAGTTCAGGCCTTTTTCTTCTGGCCTCCCTCTGCACACTCTTTCTAAGTAAGCTCATGCGCCCATTCTCATTGCTTCACCGATCACTGATAGCTCCAGTCCAACTATGTCTAGTATATTCCAGAAGTACTTCGAGCTCAGTATTTCCAAACCAACTTCATAAGCACCATTTCTCTCCTGTGTCCCTCTTGTATCAAGGAATGACACGACTATCCACGTAGTTACCTCAACTAGAAATCTGGAAGTCCTCCTTGCTTCTTCCCTCTCCCTCATTCACATGTGCCATATGAAATTCTTCCTGCACTAATTCCTAAACGGTCACTTAACTTTCATTTAATGCTCATTGATGCTACACTACAGTTACCTCTTCAAAATTCTCTTACCTAGATTATTGCCACATTCTCCTACTAGTGTCTCTCTGCTGCCTCTCTTTTTCCCTTTTTTTATTATTATCATGATTGTTTTAGTCTCTGCACTGCTCAATACAATTAGACGGCTCTGCATTGCCCTTAGGATGAAGTTCTCTTTTTTTTTTTTTAGTATTTTTAAGATTTTTATTTATTTATTTGTCAGAGAAAGAGCAAGCGAGCACACAAGGAGGGAGAGCAGTAGGCAGAGGGAGAAGCAGGCTCCCCGCTAAGCAGGGAGCCTGATGCTGGACTCGATCCCAAGATCCTGGGTTCATGACCTGAGCTGAAGGCAGCAGCTTAATGAATTGATCCACCCAGGCATCCCCAACGTTTTAACTCTTAACACAAATTACAAATCCCTAATTCTGCCTCCGGCCTCTCTCCCCGAGGTCCAGACAAACATATCTTTTCCTTGATTCATGAGTTCCTTACCTTCAGTCCTTCCTAGAGACTGTTTGCTCTTCTGTTAGTGTAAGACACTTTCCTCCATTCTCCCCTACCCCCACAATTTCCTAACTTCTTCTTACACGTCTTTGTTCAGCTATTAATTCCTCAAGACAGGCTTTACTGAGTACTCACCACTACCCCTCTCAAGACTGAGCTGGACACCCTGCCGCTGTGTTCCCACGGCAGTCGCCATGCTATATTATACTCGCTGCTCTCATAGCTGTCTTCCAAGATGTGTATAAGCTCCACAAGGGCAGAAATGGTGTCTCTCTCATTCTCTTTTAACCCCACTTCCTAGCACATTGCTCAATACATGAATAAAAAGGTTTCAAATAAATGAATGAAGATAACCTCTCATTAGCCTGAAGGCAGGAGTGCTATTGATTATATAGATTGCAGAATTCTTCCATGATGCCTATAAGCATCAGGAAGTTCTAGGTCAATTTCAGTTAAAAATTTCCTTTTTTCTCAGTGGTTCCATACCTACTTACCTGTGAGACTCATTGAGTCTAAAGCATATGCCAGG
The DNA here is from genome assembly GCF_963455335.1 of Martes martes. NCBI lineage: Eukaryota > Metazoa > Chordata > Mammalia > Carnivora > Mustelidae > Martes > Martes martes. The sequence continues at coordinate 95,340,955 of NC_137889.1, forward strand.
GAATTCTCTAGGAAACAAATCTACATGCATAGAGAATCTTTGCCTTTCAGATCAGTAATTCTAAACACTAGAGCCTTAGGAAGATAGCCCCTCAGCTCTCACTCTGGAAAAAAAAAAGCACGCGTTCCTAAGTGTTTGGCTCTACGATAGTGCCCTTACTCAGCCTGGTTGTCTTAAATGCTTGACCCAGGGCCACGCATGAATAGGCACTCAACTACAAATTGTTTCTTTAAATAAATGATTTCAATCTCAGAATAGGTTCAAACTTTTTCATAAAGCTTTCGAGATATTTCTTATCCTCCTATATTCACAAAGCCACAATGTATATGTGACATTTCCGAAGTTCTCAGGTATTCTGATAGGAAATTTATTTGAAACATTGCAAGAATATAATCAATAGTCAACAGTGTATGCAAATTTAAGACATTTAACCTTCAAATTTGTGACATTAGATATAAGCAAAGTAATTAAAGATTACTACACAGTATCAAATTTGTTTTTGTTTTCTTCTGAGGTCACTAAACCTAACTATCCATGATAAAGTTGTATCTATGAACAAGTCCTGATCTACATACACATAGAAGTGACTTTTGAACCTTGGAAGAATGTGCATCCTTATATAAAGGAAACATTATAATAAACAAAGGATAATATACACATAAAAGTTAATTCTACAGGGCATCTGGGCACCTGGGTGGCTCAGTGGGTTAAACCTCCACCTGCAGCTCAGGTCACGATCTCAGGTTCCTGGGATCGAGCCCCACATCAGGCTCTCTGCTCAGTGGGGAGCCTGTTTCCCCCTCTCTCTCTGCCTACCTCTCTGCCTGCTTGTGATCTCTGTCTGATTATAAATAAATAAATAAAATCTTAAAAAAAAATTCAAACATTGTAGGGGCGAGCCTTCTACAAGGTGTTAAAAAGAAAAAAGCTAATTCTACATTTAAAGCAGGAGTTTGATTACCACCCAACTATAATCATCTTCTATATAAGGGGAAAGCAAAAGACTAGAAACTTTATCTTTGTTGACCTTAGGAAAAGGAAGTTTTTAAAAAGCATTATCATAAGTTGAGCATTTTATTTTACAAAACACTCTTTTATTCATCTCCCCATTCTAGACCCTTGATATGAACATAATTCCTTATTAACCAAAATTGAACCACCGCATTATTTAAGACCCCTCTCTTTTTTGTTTTTAAGGAGAAGCCCACAAGTTTGACGGGAGTTAAAACAAGGTGTGTGGTGAAACACGGTGCTTAATATTCCAAAGAAATATGTAATTAAAACTGATAAGATTAAAACTATTTTCCATCGTGGCTGTTCACATGCCATATGTTAAGGGGTTCCTTTTATGGAAACACTTAGGCCTAAAAAAAAGTATATATCTTACTACAACCCTCTTCAAGTTTTCATTCAGCAAACAAACAAACAAAAAGATAGCTGATGCTTAAATTAAAGGTCAATGAAACAGTGAAGGCCCTTTGTGCTTGTGGGTCAAGCACAAAGAAGTCACAGTGAAGTTGAACTTCACTGGTCCCTGACTCCACCTCGCCGTGCATAGCCATAGTTAGCATACGCTTTCCACACAGTTGGTAGCAATCAGATACATATTTAATGTGGTTTCATTATATCCTATAAATGCTGGCAATAGAATAATCTCCCCAGGGTATTCAGTGAAGAATAGAAAAGAGAAAATGATGAGCACAGTTAACACATGCACCCACAACCTCATGATAAAAGGCACCATTTCCCCCATACAGCACCTGTTGTCATAGCCGTTTTAATTACTTTTCATTGTAGTCGGCAGCCTGAAATATTTATCATGGAGCCTATAATTTCCCTAATCCAAAATTGACATCTACCCAAGTGACTACAGAAACGGAAATTTTTTTTTTCCCCCTCCTCCTCCTGTGCTTAACTTGAAACACCAAAAAGTGCTAAAGAAAATATCTTCCAGGGAAACTTCATTTGGTTAGGAGAATAGGTGCATTAAAAGATTATAAGATGTCCATACACTGTTCGAAAGGCCGTGAATCCTATCAAATTTTGGCTCAAATAGGGACAGAAATAATTTCATTATTAAATATTAAAGTGCTCAATGTGCTAAAGTAAAAGATACAAGTGAATTTAAACGTTTTTTTGAATAGGTATCAACTGAAAACACATTCAGTCCATTTCTAGGACCTTGTCTCCCAGCCAGTTGAAGATGAAATTAGATTGACTTTTGCAGCTCCTTCTCCAGCAAAGTATTGATTATAATTCTCTTGCTTTGACTATGTTCTTTTGATATTGAAATGTATTGTGACCTAGAATAAAGTTGGGCTGTTTCTTTGAATGAAGGTCCAAATGAATCCTTTTAATTTTATTTACTTAATAAAAATGTATTTATGTTTACATATTACCAACTATATTGTACTCCTGTAATGCTATACAAACTTGTTGTATCCTCGTAACAACCCTATCAGGTAGCAACTCCTTTTTTCTCTCCTTTCCAGTTGAAGAATTTGAGGTCAGAGAGATTGAAGAATTTGCCCACAGCCATAAGGTCAATTAGTGGCAGATACGGGATTCAAACTCAGTTAGTTTAGAATCTCTGTTCCCAACCTCTATACACTGAAAGTCAATTTGGTTTCACAGGAAGGTCCTTATGAATAGAAAAACAATTTTATAGAAACTTCATTCATTGTGAGTACAAGACCGGTTTCAGTGATTAGCATATTCCAGAGACAAAAACGTATCTTATACAGCAATCAAGTAAATACCCATATCTACACACTGACACCCACATAGCCAGCACAGAAGTTTCACAATTTAAGATTACCCTTACTGCAAACATATTGTATTTCATTTTTAAAATGTTGCTCGTGACCCAAGTAGTTTGCTTCACAATTTACTAACATAGCGTTCTTGGGCCCGTTGAAATCATCCAGAGAGATCTTAAAACTAAGAAGTATGTAAGCCCGCCTCACTTCCAACAATTAAATTAGAATCTCTGGAGAATAGCACTTAAAAAAGGCTAGGTCAGTCATACAAAGAAGCTGCCGTGGTTTTGAATCTCGGCGCTATGGAGTCTACTGCATTCAGTGTGTGAAACACCTTGGAGGAGATGAAACTGACATGATGCATCGCTGTTATCTCCAGCTGAACACAGGACTTTGGTGTGCCAGACTTTCTGAGTCTTTTCAACAGGCTTATCAGTTTGTATGCTAGAAATGCCTATGGAATTCTCGCAGAGATGTTAAAAGTATTTTACTTTCACAAATAAATACTCATTCTTTAATCTTATTTATACTGTTCTCTGTCTTAACATAACCTTTCTTCATTGATACCTTAAAGATATTTAAATCCAGCACAAATCTGAACATACCAGTTAATGGATCTTGACCCAACAAGATCTTATTTTAAATAGGCAGTTACACTGTAGTAAGAAAACAATGGCCCTTTGACCAAGATCAGATTAAAATGAATGTTTTTTTTCCGCTCACACAAAACACCTCATCTGGTTAATTTATATATGTATTTTCCTCCTTTTATTCATATCCTTTCCCCTCTCCCCCTCACCAAATCTTGTGATTGTCCAATCACAGCTAATCACAAATATTTAACTAATATTTTAGTTAGTTAATTAATATTTAACTATATAAAATTAATATTTCGTTTATTAAGAGCTGATTTAAAGTTTGGAGTCTGAACAATGAACTGTCTTATTAAGCAAGGGCTATGGCTGCCAAGTTTGCTATGCAACTAATTCTTAGAAGACGAGACTGGGGTCTGCTGCTGACCACTGAGAGGTGAGAGGACTGAAATAGGGGCCACCTCGCCTAACATGCTGAAGTAGAAGGAAGCCACCAACTAGGTTTATGGAGAATATTGCCAAAATGGGACAGAGGGAACAAGATTTGAGTCAGGGGCTTGCCTTAACAGATACAGATCCCAGATGTGTTAACATGATTTTTTTGTTTGTTTTTTACTTCCTGTCATTGGTCCTTTTTTGTTGTTGTGACCTTATGGTTTTCAACCTGAACTAGCAACACTTTAATTTCCCCAGCCAGCCCTCTTCCATGTTCTCTACAAAAAATGACTCTTCCAGACTTTGACGACTGTCATCAGCTTTAAGTTGCATGTCCCCCAGAGAGAAACTCATGGTCATCATTGGCCAACATTTTCAGTCTCTATCTCAGGTTTCACTATTACTCGCCTCCCCAACTTTTTCTCCCTTAAATCCCACTCACTGCAGGTTCTTTTCCTTGTCCTGTAAAGTTATCCTAACTTCTGACTTGCCAAATTCAACCTCTTATTTCCAGTGGAGCTTCTCTCTGGCATAGTGTAATATGTCTCACTCGTTTACAACTCTTCTAATTTGTAATTCTTATCAATTGCCTTAATCTGAGCTAAAAGTTTCCTTCATCCAAGCTACAAAAAAAGGTTTGGTGAGCAAATTAGTAGTAGCAATACCACATCTGAGGACATTTTATGCCTACTTAATTACCACAAACTATTCTAATGACTTTGACATTAACTTTTTAAATTAAGATAATGCTGGCAGCAGCTCTTTTTGCCCACGGCTCCTGACCCCATGCTTCAATAAAATCACCTTTCTGGCACACAAAAAAATTTTAATTAATTAATTAGTCAATTAATTAAGATGTTGCTGCTTATACCTCAAAACACCAAAACAATTTTCTAGAGGGATCCTTCTTTAGTATGAGTTTATTAGCATGATTACAAATTACTATAAATACTTAAAAGTTAGAGCATTGCTTTTCTTCAAGTATTTATTTAATTTGTTATGGGCCTTGCCTATAATTAGTCTACATCAGTGATGCTTAACTACATTTACAAACGCTAAGCTTTTAAAAAGAACCATTTGGTTTTTAAAGAAGTATTCCAAGTAGGAATTCATTTATTTTACGTTTATTTTCTCCTTCTCCCTCAGATCAGCCATCTCGCACATAGTCCTCAACTGCCTGTGGATTTCTTGTGTCAGTTCCATTGCCTTGAGCACAAGGGATACCACCTATTTTTTTTCCCCGACTGACAAGTCTGAATCACCTCCCAAAACTTGAATATACTTGAGAGAAGAGGAAAAAAAAAAAAAAGAAAAGAAAGAAAAACACCAGGTGAGCCAGGATGTTTTGAGGGGATTTTTTGTTTGTTTGCCAGGTTTGTGAGACAAGGATGAGGTCCTGTAACGTCTTCAGAGTCTATGTTAAGGCAGAAAGGATGTGTTCCATTGTGAGTTTACGCTTTCACACCAGTCCGTTCTCTAGGCCCAGAGTAGCTCCGAGGAAACCTGTGGGTGTGCGGGGTTTCTCCAAAACAGCTGTGAATGCTTGGCAAGACTGCAGGACACCAAGGCGTTTTGGACTTCTTCCTACCCACCCTTGTTGTCATGCGTGCTTGTGATCACCCCTGCCCTCCAGACTCTATATTCATGTATATCTTCAGGGGATTTTCCTTTGCTAGTAGCAGATTTCTGCATTCTTCTCACTCTTGATAATGAAGCCCATGAGGATGTGCAAACCTAGAAGACACCTGGCGCTAGATGTCACATTCTGGATACCAAGAAAACCTAAACTAGGGGTATATAAGTGTTCAGAATGATTGTAACAATTAGGTTGGCTTTATGGTTCTAACAGATCATGTACATAGGAGAGTGTTACATCTCTTTCATGGCATTTTGGTATCAGGATAGTATTACTGCAAACTGACACTTTGGTTTGTTTTAATTCCCCCATGTGGTTTTAGTTGTTTTATTTTGGTTTGCTTTGGTTTAGATATTAACTATAAATTAAGCTACATTAAAGAAGGAAGCTTAAGATATCATCACGTAGGAGCTTCTGGGTGGTTCAGTTGGGTTAAGCTTCTGACTCTTGGTTTCGAGTCAGGTCATGATCTCAGGGTCGTGAGATCCAGCCCTGGCCGGGGCCCTGTGCTCCGCACAGAGTCTGCTTATCCCTCTCCCTCCCTCTTTCCCTCTCCTCTTCCCTTCCTTCTGTGTATTCCCTTGTTCTCTCTCTCTCTCTCATATAAATAAATAAAATCTTAAAAATATATATCATCACCAATACTATGGATATTTTGGACTGAATTGCTAAATGTCTCCTGAGGACAAAATGACCTCCGTTAAGAACCACTGATCAAAGGCATAGAGGGATCAATAGTATTGAAGAATAATCACTTTTTACCCCCACATTCCTTCAAAGTCAAAGTTGCCTGTGAAAACTGTTTAGGGAAGTAGTTCAATACATGCAGTGTATACATTATTTTATTTTGCACACATTACATCACCATTACTAATGAAATTGAACTTTTCTCTTTATATCAGTAGAAACTACTTGATAACAACCCCCACCGAAGACGGAAGGCACTTAGGATTTCATTCTGCACCAATCACAGCAGAGCACTCTGAGATGTGGCACACGAGTATGATTGCCATTGTTGATAATGACGGGAATGATAATTTTAGCAAATTCGGGATAGAATGGTCTATGTGATTAAAACTGCATCATTATACCCACTGCAGGGCCGGCCATTTTATGGTTTGACATTACAACTTTAAAATCAATTGTGAATAATCTAGGACCAGGTCCATATCAGCAAAAGTGCTTAATTTTCTGTGACTTAATTTTCATGTAATTATGATTTTGAGTTTCTATAAAGGTGGGAGTTTAGCTCAGAGCTTTGGCCTCAAGGAAACAGTGCATTACTAGTAACACTAGCTGATTTGACAAATAATGTCCAAAATGTACAATGATTAAAGCACAGTAAAAGCATACCCCCTTCATGGGGGTGTTTCAGTTCCTTTTTATCAAGAGGCTCTGCCTTATTTTATGTATGGCTTCTAAAGTCATCTGTTGTTTTGCATCAAGTATGCACAAGAGGAATAAGAAGGAATGACAGTTGAGGACTCCAACCAGGTGCCAGCCTAAGGAACATGCCTTCTGGGTTTGGGTCCTGTCCTCCAGGATGCATATATGCACTAAACCAGTGGCTGGTAAGTGATGCTCTATTCCCAGTAACTGGAACACAGAAATCTGAAAAACCAAGACGTAGACTTAGGATTCACCCTTGAGATTTTCATGCCCAAAGGCTGCTGCAAGTGGGCAGTAGCAGACTCCTCATGCCAGAAGACCGGCAAGCAGAACCTGGGATAACCAAATTTGATCACCAGGAGGAACCCAGAGGAGGCACTGTGGGCTCTCTTCATACTTCCATGACCAGATAACTGCGAATGGGCAATACCAGAAATCCTGGCCCTTAAGAAAAGGCGAACCAAGGGCTCAAAACACTTGAGGACACAAGTCTGGGTCACTCCACTGCAACCAATCCAGGCTATTGAAGTGTTACTGGAAAAGAGAAACCTAGAATAGGTGGTGCAGGAAGAAGATACCAACCAATAATTACAACTCTGAGCTGTAGCTTGATTTGTTAATAATCTGGGAAATGACAACTGGCCACAAGCTTGAAGAATTGGATTGCATTTTTGCTCTCAGGAAAGGGATGGAGTGTACTAGTTCAGTTTAACGACTACTCTAGATTCACACATTTGCTTCATTCTCCCATCAGAACGGCTCTAGCTGTGGTTCGTGTGTCATTGAGCCCATCAGCTGCTGCTGCTGTTGCCACCTGTTGGGTTTGAGATGAGAGCCTCCTAAGAGAGAGAGTGCCACGACTGCCTGCCCAGATCTGTGGGGCTTCTAGCTTCCCTACCAAGTTCCTGCAAAAGCCAGGCGAGGCAATTGGAAGCACAGGGTAGTGAATGCAGGGGGTGGCCTTGCCCAATGGGAGGCAGGAGATAGGAAGTAGTTCTTCCTCCCTCTGAGTGAACAGTGTTCAGCTTTGCAGCTGTTTACAGAGCTCTCCGACAGTGTCTAGTGGGACAAGCAGTCATTGGGCCAGAAAATGGTAGAGCATCCAGCTTCTTTTTCCTCTTTCCTTGTGTTTTCTGTTCCCATCTTTCACTCTTCTTCCTTTCTTTCCCATTTCCCCTCCTATTCCCTTCCCTTCCATTTCTCTTTCTTCTCTTCCTGAGCAATTCAATTCAAAAGTCATTCCCTGGGTCAGAGGAAGATATGCATTTACACTGGGAGGGGTGGGGGAGAGCCTGGGGAGGAGGAAGGGGATCCCTGTGGCCCAGAGGAGAGTCCTGGAGCCAACAGTGAGAGAGCACACGGTGGGGGAGGGCACAGAGCAGGAAGGACCAGTAACATAAGTTGCTTATAGACAAGTAGATTGCTCAAGCAAACACATTGATGATGGGAGCCAGCTTTCTCACTGTCAGAGATGGGAGTTACAAATATAGAAAACTAGATTAAACTCCATGATATTGGATTGAAATTGGAAATACAGGGATGAAATCATGACTTTGAAGCTTTATATGTAGGTAGAGAAATATAGATATGATATGAACACATATATGCATGTGTATATGCATGTGTGTGTGTTTTCTAGCTCTGGCCACTGAGAGAGCCTAGGAGCTACAGCCCTCCAATAGCAAAATGTACACCTAGGGCCCAGATAAATATAAATATCTTTCTTCACTATAAGAAGCCAGTCCTCTTTGGACGAATGGCCAATGCACAGAGGGAGGGGGGGCAAGAAAGCACAAGACAAACCTAGAAGATCTTGCTGTGCCAAAAACTAAAGACGTTTTTTAAAAGCGATGGTGTTTTACCAAGTCACAGAAGCCAACTTGAATGTACATAACACTGGCTAACTCTAGCACAACTTTAGCAACAAAATAAATAACAGTGATGAATTATAACCCCTTGAATAAAACAAACCCAGAGCCTATGCTGATAGAACACATAAAGGAAACATTTTTAATTTGACGAGGAACAGAACAATTACATTATCTCAAAGAAACTGACAACAAAATACTTAATTATGAAGTGTAAAAATGTAAACTTTATATCTGGAAGAGATTGACAGGCACCCCTTAAATCAGGTGATCAGAATTAACCTCACCAATAAAGTTGCGCACCATTTTAAAAGTAAGTAAATAAATAATAAAATAAGGACTCATTATACAAAACAAAACAAACAAAAAAATCCACAACCAACAAATAAAAATGTGCACCATTTGTTAAGACGCAATAAAAAGAACACAGTGTCACTTCTGGGATATTCCTACAGAAGATGCATAATCTGAATTGAATCACTAGGAAATAGCAGACACTGATTAAGGAACATTCTGCAGGTTAACTGGCCAGTAATCTTCAAGAATGTCATAGCCATGAACATCAAGGAAAGACTTGGGGGCTACTCCGAACTGAAGGAGGACAGAAACCTGGCGACTTCACGCAGCAGGAGAGGGCAAACCAGATGCTTTCTGTCTGAATTAAAGCCGTCGGAGCGGCTGGCGTCCCAGAATGGCATCTCAAGATTAGATGGCAGCGATGTACCTGCAGTGACTCTCTTCTGGTTTGGATGGATGCGTCCTGGTTATAGAGGGCTGCTCGTTGGTGGGAAGTACACAGTAGCGTTTAAGAGTAATGGACATTATGCCGGCAATTTCCTTGCAGCTAACTCGGGCAGAAGAAAGGCCCCTTGTTCTGGGCTTGTAATTTTTCTGCAACTTTGAAGTAGATTCAGAATGAAGACAATGCAGAACAGCAGGAAGAGCAGAAGCAGCCGGAGCAGAAGCTGTGGCTGGGCGGGTAATACTCCCTTTGCTCTTGGTTTTCCCTTCCTTTCTGGTCATTTTCCCTTTTTTCTGTTTCCCTCAGGCTCGGTCTTCTAGGGACTCCTTTCTAAGTTACTGGGTGATTCACAGAATCTACACTGGTTATGAAACCTATGGAATGTGAACTTTTATAATGGAAAGTCCAGTTGGAAGCCTCTATATTTACATATTTGTACCAAAAGAGAAATTCAAGGACATAACTTATCCCTGGCAAATTGCAAGCAGTAGTGTCGCCATCAAAAAAAAAACCTGAAAAATGTCAGAATGATAGTTCTTCTCCCTTCCTCCATGTAACTTTCCTGCTTGGCCTGTGCAGAAGACGTAGGGGTTTTGGTGAATGACAATGGATTATTATCGATCTCACTATAATTTGGAAAATGTGTTTTTTCTGTTCTCTGATAACTGAGATAAGCAAAAGCAATTTGTTTTCACCTGACATAGAAGCCAGTGCATTTTAGTTATCTAATGCTGGCCTTTACCCACTCTTCAGATCTTTGTCAAAAAGAGAAATTGATCATCTGATTGTCCCATTGAGCACTCCTGATTCACAGCGTGATGACATCTTACTGACATGGTAGGTCCAAAGCAGCTTGCAGCCTCTGCCTTGGACTCTAGGAAGCCAGCCACCACTCCAACCACCCTGAGACTTCCATTCTGTGAAGGAAACAACACATACACTATTATAACAGAAATACTGACTACAAATACTATTTACACCAATTATCTGTATGTTCCACCACATTCCCCAGCTAGTATGTCTCCTCATGGATCTGTATGGCCACTTTTGACCAATGAGCTAGGAGTGGAATTAACGCTTGCCAATGCTGAGCTAAAGCATTCTGAGTCACTGCATGGCCCTCAATCTCATTCTTTCCTTGCATCACAAACCTGAAACATTTGTGTTCCAGATGCCATAGTTGTATGATAGAAGTCTTAATCCATGCATCACTGCTGGGATGCACGGCTGTGCACAGGAAAGAATATACTTTTACATGTGAAACCAAAGAGACTTGGGTGGTGGTTTGTTAGCCAAATAAGTTGGTCAACCTAAGTATATATATGTGTATATATATTTATTAATTATAATAATATATAATATATAATAATAAAATGTATATGTGTATATATATGTATTCCACTAAATGAAAAAATGCTTAAAACCAAACAATGTGTTTTTCCATTTACATGGGAATTTCAGTAACAGAGACTTGTAGAAAAACACAGTAAGGCTCATTATACTTTGCTGAAAATGAGGATAAAATGGAATAGAAGAACTTCCATCTTTTCTGCATTGTTTGAATGCATTTTGACAGTTTAATACGTTTTGATAATACTTGTATAATGTACTTTTAAAGAACAATGTGAATGAATGAATAATAATACTAAAAGAAATGTACTAAAGGGACATATTTGGAGGTGTTGAGCCATACTGCTGAAGGTTTTTGCCAATTCACATTTCCATAAGTGGTGTGAGAATATATCTCTTACCCCATTCTTGCTAATATTGTTTATCCTTTATTTTTTGTAATTAATAATCAAATGAATAATCAATATGATAAAAAGTATCTGGTTTAATTTGTATGCCTTTCATTTTTTATAAAGTCAAATACTTCTTCATATATTCATTAGCTATTTTAATATGTTATTTGATGAGTTACATTGACATCTCTGCTCATTTACATGTTAGGTTTCTGGTACCTCTATTACTTCATTACAAATGGTTTTCTTATTTGGTACTTTGTCTCTTATTTTTATATTATTTTCAAGTTCAAAGACTTAATTATTGCAGTAAAATTTCTTTTCTGCCTTATAAAGTCTTCCTTTCCTTTGGGCTTTAGGAAGACCTTGCCAATCCAGGGATCCTATAGGTACATCTACTCTAGTTTGTGACATATTTTTATAGTTAACATTTGATTGATCTGAAATGCATTACATAATAAAGTTAATATGGTGTTTTCCGATAATCTCAATTCCATTTTTTCCCTGCTGATTCAGAGTCCTGTGGCTATATAAATAATTGGACAGTCTATTCTGTTCCATTGATCTATCACTTGTATTCTGTTCCATTGGCCTATCGTTTGGTTTTTGAGCCAGCCTAACACATAAATCACTTTAACTTGATAATATGTCATATAGCTTGTGGAGTAAGCCCTTCCTCCCTGCTTCCCACACTCACAAATAATTCCAGCTAATCTTCTTTTCCAAAATCTCATAGCTAACACCACCCAACTGTTTTCTCAGATAAATTGTAGAATCCCATTGTTAAAATCCAAAAACAAACTTCTGTGGAAATTTTGAAATTCTGTTAACTATTTTTCTATTTTTAATTTTTTCGTTTCATCTTTATTTTCATGATTCTCAGTTACTGGCTGGAAGTTTCTTTTGTTCTTTTTCTTCTTTCAACAGAAGATCATGAATATATTTTCACATCTAGACTCTGTCCTTTTCAATGCATTCAGTCATTCAACCACATTTATAAAGCCTCTGTTACAGGTGTGGGAAAATACTGAAATGACAAATCTCGGCCTTATGAAGATTAAATGCTAGTGAGATGAGACAGACAATAATAAATAGATGAATAAAATGTATCATATTATTTAAGGTAATAAATTATTTCATTATATGGTAGTCTACAATGTATCATCTTCCCTCTATTGATAATTGTTATTTCAAAATATTCTCTGTTTTATTAAAGGCTGCAATCAAGATTCCTTAGCAAAAATCTTTTTTTGAACTTGCACAAGTAACCCCTTAATATAAAGTTCTAGAAGTGAGATGCTAGCTCAAATGATATACACAATTTATATTTTGATATATGTTGCCTAATTTCCCTCCATATTGTTTATGGTAATTTATACATCCAACAACAGACTCATATTTCTCTGTCTCACAAAATCTTGGAATAACATTTTGATCTTTGCCAGTCTGGTAGGCAAAAGAAGGATTTCACATTGTTTCCGTTGCACTTCTTTATGCTTTAGTGAGGTAGAATATATTTATTTCCCTGTGTCTCTTTTCTCAGTTGTAAAAGAGCTATTCAGTTGTTCATCCACTTTGCTATTAAGAGTCTTTGACTAAATATTTTCAGCTGCAAGCAAAAACGCCCCTGGGCCCCAGTTTAAATACAGGAAACACTTCGAAGGAAGGATTCCAGTTGGCTTATGGGACCCGAGGGCAGGAAGTGTCCTGGTTTCCCCAGAATCTGGAACAAGTATCTCCATCTGTATCTGACAGCGACTTTCTTTCCTCTGTGTGGAATAATGGAAGGCTATTCGCCTGGTATCATGTATGTTTTCTACTTTTCTTCAAAGATCATTCATAATAGTTCTAGAATCTGGGAAGAAAGCTGTCTGGGCCAGGAAGAGTTCGGGCCTTCAGAGCCTCATGTTTCTCTACGACAGCCTCTCATCCAGCACGACCTTCTTGTTTCCATCTTCACCCGCTCTCTTGAGGAGATACACCTACAAAATAAGAGGTGAACAGAATCAGAAAAGCATAAAGCCGAGTGGAATTTAAAAATCAGGCAGCCCATTTCCCAAATTTCCACAAGAAAGAAATTGAGGTTTCAAGAGGCAAAATAATTGGTTTCAGGTTTAATGCCAACTGAGTGAACAGATCCCAAACCTCAGTGCCTCTGCTTTCAAGTCCTGTGCTCTTTTCCAAACACACCAGGACGTCAGACTACATGTATATCGATCTATTCAAATTTTTTATTTCACAGATTGTATTTGATAAGACTGGCACAATTATCTGAATTTCTTTAACTCTTTATTATATAAAATTATCAGCTTAATATCATGCTCTATTTATATTAACAAGTACCTACCTGCATAACTTAAAATTAGAGCCTATTTACCAGCCTAAGGTCTAAATATATATATAATTTCTGGAAGACTGTGTATTTTTATGTTTCTTAACCTAATTTCAAAATTACAATCATTCAATGACTTACACAACTGGAATTAAAATTCACCATACAGCTATTTAACTGAAATAATATCATAAAATTTCTTGAGTGACACTTATCGCACATAAATCAATTGTTTGAATTATTCGGTTTTACTTCATCCCGCAACTTTTTGTATGTACTTGTTAGTAGTTCTGCTAGCCATATGGAATGCCTACAAAGTTGCCACAGGGTATGACACAGACAGCATCTGTAGTTTGATAGTATAAAACATGCCTGGTGATTTGGGCTCTTCAATTTCAGCAATTAAATCTCACATCAACAAAGATGAGTTTCTTCTGAATAATTGTCATACTCTGATCATATTGGGCTCCATGACATAGGCAGTTAAACAGAACAGCAAGTTAACTTCATAGTTGTAGTTAAGAGATGTGCTCTTTAGGAGACTATTTAATTTTGACTAAGGAAATATACTGATATTTTATAACATGTTTATTAAAATAAAGGCACACATTCTCACAGATTTAGATTTAAATCATTTATTTGGATGAAAGATGAGCATTTTAAACTTCCATAAGCCCTCTTTTTTTTTTTTTCAGTTAATCTTGTGGCCGCCACAGAAGAATCATCCAAATTGTCCCGTATGTCAGAACATTTAACAAACATCTACACTGAACACTCTTACTATCAAGTGTAAATTATCTTTGCATAGTGTATTCCAATACACAAGTAAGCAATGAGGTTTCCAAACACCCTACTTATATTTTGTGTTACCTATATTTTCTATCACCTCAATAAACAGTTGTATTTTGAAAGAATCACTTGTTATAATTTATGAGGTTTTACTGTAGCTTCTCTACTACACCTCAAGAGTTTGAATGCTAGTTTGAACCCTTCATTTAACTATAAACTCAGCAACTTAGCATATATGTGGGCATTTTTAAAAATAACCAATTGGAAATTAGGCTTCTAGTTTCTTTCACAAAAGCAGTAGGGGTTTTTTGGTGTGTGTTTCTTTGAGTGTGTTCATTTTCCAGGTGTGCACAATTGGACTTGTTCCCAGTAGGTTCCTAGGCTTTTCCTTGATAGTGTGGGGAGTCTGTCATTGGTTTAGTTGCCTGTAGACTCAGGTCAAAAAGCGGCGGAGGCTTGATGCGCTTGGTAATTCAGCTTAACATCTTGTCATGGTGGAATTTCTCTGACCTGCTTCATGGCAGCACGCCAATCCTTCATGTAATCTCTTTTAATGTGTACACTTTTAACAGATGGATTTACCAAGCTCTGATCTCTGAGGGCTAAACTGAGGCCTGCAGAGTCAAGGATTGTTTGCTGTTAGAGAGTACTGATGTCTTCATCGGACTGGCTAAGAGATTTCATTCCCCAGCTTATGACGTTGACACTAAATCAGTGATGATGTTCATATGTTATATATATATACAAGACATATGTTGTCTTTCAAAGCACCACAAACAAATTTAAAATATACATTAGATGATATTAGTCGTCTGTCTCATCACTGTGTATAAATGCCCAAGTCTATAACTAAGAAGGATTTCATTACTACAGTGCTGCACATTCAAATTAAAAAAAAAAAAATTGAATGCCTGTTTCAAAAGTGAAAAATCACTAATTAGCCAGTGATCTTCAGCATTTCTAGTATTTTGGGAACGATGTTTATGGAAAATTAAGTAGTACAGATGGGCTCGACTTTGCCAAGAGAGGAATCGATATTTACACTTCCAAGATCTATTTTTCATGAATCAGAATACAATTGTTTTGGTGTTGACTATTTTTAAAATATAGTTTCGGACTTCATTGGCTTCATAGCCATGCTTTTTTTCATTAGAGATTTAAATGTAACCGTAGTTTGTTTTCATGCAAACAGATATTTCACTACCAATTATGCAGGGCCATAATGAGAGGATGAAAAAAGTAGCTTAACTCTGGTACACTCTGTCTTTGCCTTTTGACACAGATGTGGTATTTTTGTTCATAAAATACTTGTCTAGAGATTTTACTGGTTTAGAAACCTAATTCAAGTGGTTATAAAATGTCTGAAAGACAGAATGCAAATTAAATGTTTGGACAAATATTTTAGGCCTTGCCACACCTGAGGGAAGAAGGAGTTTTGGGAAAAGGGTGTTCCCCTTAGGTAGGTAAAGATTGCTAATGTACATAATGACTCACTCATTAGCAAATTGTTAGCAACTTATTTATAGGTGTTTACAGGCAGAGAACTTTGTAGAATTGCCCAGAAGATTCCTAGAGCAAGTAGTAAGCTTTATTTCCATATTTACTTACAAGATGGTCTTAGTTATCTCCTGGCAATAAGAGTATTTGTCTCTTATAGTAACCATTCCAAAATATCAAACTTAACCATTGTGATCTCTTTGCCACTGTCTAATTAATGGCCTAAAGCAACAAGGGAATGAAATGTATGTAATATAGGAACCTTGATTTTTCTATATTAAATTGATTTCTGTGTTACTTGATTTCTATATTGAAATTTCTGTATGAAAATTATTCCAATTCTTAAGGTGATATAAAATCCTACAACTGTCAACAGTTATTTCTCCATCATCCATTTCGACCACCCCAACACCTATTGTTTATCTATTTATGCATCACTCTCTGTTCTATGCATCGTGTTAAGTGCTTTACAAATGCTAATGTATCTAATCTTTAGAACACTTCCATAAGATAAACTCTCTCTTAATCCCCCTCTTACAGATGGAGAAACTGAGACACAATAAGATAAGGTAACTTTCCCAAGATACCCAGCCATGAATGGCAAAGTCGCAAACTACTCAGGCCATCTGGCTACAGAAGGTGGGCTCCAAACCCTTTTCCATGTTGCTTCTCAGGTCCCCTACTTTTCCTTTTGCTGCTCTTCTCTGCATTTGAGAACATCAAATTCATTTATGAACAAATGAGGACTTCTAGGTCAGAGCATGGAAAAGAAAATGGGGAAAGGGGAGGAAACGAGATTAAAAGTCTTTGATAGAGCCAGGTGAGCATGCACGGATTCTCCTTTGAATGCAAAAGAATAAAATCCCACTCAGGGTCCTTTCAGCCACAGCCTGTTGCTAACACTTACTTGAGGCAATAAATGTGTGCTATAACTCTACACCTAGAAGACCTGCAGAAATCCCCATGCCTGTGCAGAAACGTATGGCTCAGAGGAGGCTGCTATTGTCGAATATGGGACAAAGTGCTTGGGTTACATCACAGGAATGTGGGAAAGTTGCAGATACTTTTTGCCAGGTTGCATATTGCCCTAAACTGGAGACCAGAGATAAGCATAAAATAGATTAAATGTAGTAACCATAAAATTAAGATAACAAAACCAACCTATATCTCAGAGATATTGTCCATAGTAACTAATAAAATGATTATAAGCCAAGGAAAGAAGTTCTCTAGTAAATCCAAACGTAGATGTCTCCTGATAATAATAAAATCTGTGAGCAAAATTAATACTTTTCCATTTTAATGAGGAGCCAAGGCAAATTTTTAAAAAATATATAACTGTAACTTCTGGATTGTTTTTTTTTCTATATGCATTTCAAGTGATATGCAGAATATTGGTAAATGTATTATGTTACACTGATACAGACATATGTTCATAAACTGAGAAGAATAAAGTTTATGATTATAATAAATGAAAATTTGAGCCTTAATCCAAAAGGAGAAATTCTTGGTAAAAGTTTGACAGCCACTAGGTTAAAATGAGTCCTAGAGATCTGAAAACATGTGTGTACCTCCAGAAATATTTACTTCAGGGACAGGCATAGGAAGGAGGATCTGAAGTCCATTGTCTTCTACTACTTACTACAAAAGTTTTAAAACCCTGCATCCTTGTCAGGTGGAATCCTCAACTGAACAATTCGGTGATCCATTAAATTTCAGAGTCACATAGGGCATTTAGATGCTTGCAGAAGAGATGTAAGTTGATTAGCAACATGACAATAAGGAATGTGTCCTCTACAACTGCTTCTGTCAAAGCTTTTCCTTGAGGAACAGCCGCTCTGATTTTTTCATTAAAATCTCAAGCCAGTTGGGACAGGAATATTTATTCTAACAGCTATTAATCATTTCTATGTGAGTACGATTTCTAAACCCCAAAATCTAGCACAGCTGATTTTGTAAAGAAAGAATGAGAGAAAGAGAGGAAAGGAGGGAGAGAGGGAGGGAGCAATGGAGGAAGAAAAAGGTGATTTAATTTGCAAGTTTCATGTATCTGGTTATGTGAATTGATCTACTAACTGAGCTACTCAGGTGCCCCTACCTTTCTGATTTTAAATTCCTTGCTTAAATCACTTAAAGCTGGGTGGCTTAGTCAATTAAGCACCTGACTCTTGATTTCCACTCTGGTCATGATCTCAGGGTCATGAGATCAAGCACTGCATGGGGCTTGGCGCTGGGTGTGGAGCCTGCTTAAGATTCTCTCTCTCCCTTGTACACTCACATGCTCTCTCTAGAAAGAAAGAAACAAAGAAACAAAGAAGAAAGAAAGATAGCAGTCTTTGACAAATTTAGTTAATTTATTCAAGTATTTTTAATCACTTATTATGTAAATGATACACAGATGCTATGGGGGATGTGGAGAAGATAGAATCTTTGTCAGATTTAAAATTTAATGAGAGATAATATAAAATCAAAAGCTAAGTAATAACATAATATGTGTATATTAAAATACCATCAGACCAAACATAGAGATTCCAACTGCAAGTGATTCGTCTGTGCATAAAGTTTGAGAATCATTTTTTTTTGAGAATCATTTTTTAATAAAGTGAAATAACATGGTATTTCCAGATTATATCAGATAATTGATGTGGTTTTCTGATAGTTAAAATGCTTTCCTAAATAAGTATCTATTGCCATTAATAACATGTATTTTCCCAGGGATAGAATTTTTCCCAATGGTGGAATTTCTAATAGGCTTGATTGGAACACAAGCCAGACTAGAATTCAGTATTATCACAGATGATCTTCACGCTAGTGGCATCTGATTCAACATCAGATAAATGGTCCAAAAAAGAATTCAACAAAGGGGGCACCCGGGAGGCTCAGTCAGTTAAGCAACTGTCTTCAGCTCCGGTCAAGATCCCAGGGTCCTGGGATCGAGCCCCACATCAGGATCTCTGCACCTCCCTCTTCTCTGAGGGAGCCTGTTTCTCCCTCTCCCTCTGCCACTCTCTTCCTCTCTCTGTATTTCTCAAATAAATGAATTAAACAATAAAAAAATTTTTAAAAATAAAAGAATTCAACAAAGAATTAAGTGGAGAAAGATGACTTCGTGAATGTGTGATAGGGGAAGGCATCATAATAGATATGTACCATAAAGAATGATCTCATAGAAAGGAAAGGAGAGGACCTTCCAGTTAGGATAGTATAGGCCAAACCTTGAAGATGGGACTGCCCAATGGATATAGGTGGAAGTATGCCATGGGGACATGGGATGGAGGTTAAGGAGGCATTAGGAAATAGAAGTCCAGATTTGAGGAACTGCATGACACTTACAATACATAAAGCATGTACATACACATGCACGTACATATGTATAATGTCTTCATTTATTTATGTCTGTAATGAAACTAGGCTGCATCACTGATTTGCTAATGCATCAGGAGTAAGTAGGGAACTTGTTAAAATAATAGATTTCTAGGCCCCACTTTGTAGGTGATAACTGCTGGGATGGGGTCTGTAATCTTATTTGGATATTGTTAAAATTTAATGAGCTCTTTGGTATTTTCAGATTTTATGTTTGGGGAACCATAAGCAGAATGCTGGAACTGAAAATCTGACACAATTTTGATGAGATTAAAAAAGGAGGTTGAGGCAGGTTTATAAAATAAAACCAAGCTAAAACCAACTTTACTCTTGATCTTGGGTTATGAGTTCAAGCCCCACATTGGGTGTAGAGTTTACTAAAAAATAAACAAGTAAACCAAAAAAAAATAAGCCTAAGAGGTTGTATGTATTTTGGAACCTATAGAAAGCCAAATTCTGATAGAAATTCTATCATTCCTAATATACATTTTGATATAAACATATAAAGTCAGGCTGCCTACTGTTTAAGATATGAGAGAAAAGAACATAATATAAAATTATGTTGTTTATTTTGACTATTGGAGTGGAGTACTTGATATTATCTGTCCAACTTGTGCATTTATATATAGCAATCAAGGGTATTGTGTTTCATGCCATCCGAAACATTTTTTAAAATTGTATTTCAACACATTGGGTTGTGAGTTCTTTTTGAAACCACTTAGCAAGTATCATGTGCATAATATTGTATCTATATATTTCCTAAAGACTTTCTGAGAGAAAATATATATGACAACTACATCGAGTGCTTTGTAAACCATATTTTCCAAAGCTAGACATGATTTTGTCAGTGAAAATGTGATTTAATGAGTGCTGTCTTCAAATGGCATTCTCAAGTGGATGTCATGGAGATATGCAAATGAAGTTAAAGACATTGTCCTCATTCTCAGGAAATTTACAATATAATAGGGGAACAAAATGCAGATGAAAAGATATAACAACACATGCAAAGATGACATGAAAACAGGTACAAATTAATGTAACACAAAACATCAGCGCTAAGAAGAAATGGAATAATGGAATGATCAGTGTGGAGTAGAACTATTCAAGTGGACTTGATGAAGAAGATTTATTTTAACTAGATGTTTGATAGAGGCACAAATATGGATCAAGAAGGATACCCTATTCAGGGTGCATGGCCAAGACCTTTGGAGAACAAAGGGTTAGAAGAAAGAGCAAGTAATTTGAGTGCTTAAAGATACAAAACTTGAGCCCAAATAAAAATGTAACACGTAACTCCCTTTCGTTCTGTTTAGCGTGGACCCTTATTCATCAAATCACCTATTTTCCATTTTATGTAAGAGTAGGAGGCCTAGGATTACCAAGGATTCCATGGGATTTTAGTTGGTTTCAGCGTTCATTGAAAACAAGTGGGTAAAAGGATATGCAAACATTGATAAAGTTTTGGAAAAAACAGGAACTGGAGTTTGGCCAAAGATGAATTCTTTTGAAGGTTTAATGTCTATTTACGGTATCTTAAAAATACAGCTGTTTTGCTGTTCCTCTTATAATTGGATCAGCATTGCAGTGATCAGTTCTGAAAGCATAGATAGTAGTTTTAAATTAAAAAGATTATTTCAAGGAAATTTCTGGAAATTCAATGCAAAGTATGAATATTCATGTTTAAAATTAATTTTTATTTTATTAAGAAATCAACACTCATTGTTTAAAAATAAAAAAGCATTGGAGACAGTTGAAGATTTAGCAATCTCATAGATACGTATCCCACTCTAACTCCTCCTTTCCAATAGATTGATTCTACCATTGTTCAGTGAAATCTGTCAGGGTTTACAGTATTGTGACTTTGTAAATATTGTTTGTTGCCAAGTATACCACAATTACACTGGTGTTTCATAGAATTCTTTTTCCTGGTTAACAGTTTACTATTTATTTATTTATTTATTTATTTATTTATTTATTTTGAGTTGGTCTGTTATGTGCCTATCTCCAATTTTCCCCAGATTCAGACAGACCTAGCAGGAAAAAAAAAAAAAAATCCGAATTTTCTAGTACTTCAGAGAATCTGTCCTGGGGATGTCAGTCAGCTCCGCCATTCTCCTGTTCCAGCAGTCTGTATGCTCTAGGGATCTGGTACACAACCATCATCCTGATAATTCAATTCGCAATGTCTTCCCTTCTTTTCAGGATTCTGCCTCTTCCTTATTCTTGGTCTATTTCTCATTTTAGTGGAACAGATACTCGAATCTATTCCACAGGGGTGGGAGGGATGAATGGGAGGTCACTTTTTGAGATCCTGAAAGTTTGCAAATATCTTTTTTCTCACACTTGGCTGAGTGGGAATTTACTTTTCTTTAATTGTGTGGGGATGGCCCTATTTTCTTTAAATTTCAGTTTTGCCCTTGAGGTGCTTAATGCCATTCTTAACTTTTATTCCATGACCTGTTTTACTTTAAGGAAGCCTTTAGGACTTTTTTTTCCTTATTCTTATTCTGAAAGTTTATGATGATATACCATGATGTGGATTTTCATTATGGTAAGCACTTTGCCTGGAAAGAAATTCAAATTTCACTACTTCAAAATGTTTTCTTAAAAGTCATTCCGAGTTTCCTTTATATGTTATTTCAGAAAGTCTAGAAATAAAAGAGATGATGAAGGATCCCATAGTTCAGTTTGAACTTTCACTAAATACTATGTTTTCAGCCCTACATCTCACTCCTATAACTCTTTTTTTTTTTAAGATTTTATTTATTTATTTGACAGAGAGAGATTACAAGTAGGCAGAGAGGCAGGCAGAGAGAGGAGGAAGCAGGCTCTCCGCGGAGCAGAGAGCCCGATGCGGGGCTCGATTCCAGGACGCTGGGATCATGACCTGAGCGGAAAGAGGAGGCTTTAACCCACTGAGCCCCAGGTGCCCCGCACCCCTATAACTCTTAAATGACAAGAGTACTGGATAAAACTCTCATCTCCTGAGACATGAGAAAGGGTTTATTGATATCCTCCATAATACCTGGTACCTTTAGTTGATGAAGCTCTTATAGGTTCTGCATGGGGATTAGCTACATCAGTAGAACCCCAGCTATAATTATTTAAATGGTAACTCAGCTAGTTCAATTACTATGCCTCCACCCAATTTCTACCTTCCAAAAATTTATTGAAATGTCCCCTGTGTTACTGTCCCATCTCCAATTCTTTTGTCTTTTGTTTTAATATTTTTCTGAACTTTGAACTAATTTGAGGGTTCTGGAAGAAAAAAGAAGAGGTGGTTAATCTCTCAAGAATACAGCAAAACAATGGAAATGGCAAAAGTAGTTAGATAGTCTCCAATACTTACCAACTTCTCCTTATGGTTTAAAGTTGTAGATTTTGGATTTTTGTGTCCTTATTAGTTCCCAAGTATAAAAGCTGTTTTGAATCATGGAGTTATAGGACTAGAAGTGGACTTGGAAATTAATTTTACAGATGAGTGAGTGGCAGAAGCAGAAAGAATATTAGTGTAAGGACTCTCATTAATGGCATTATACACATTATCATATAATGTTTTATGGAGTAAACTGAAGGAATGCTGGGTTATGGTGCTGATATGATTGAGAAATTTAATTGCCTAAGCAGAATTTGAAGGCAAGTGAAATTATATACAACAAAGGACTATTAGCTTTAATGTATAAAGAGTAATTTCAAACTCATTTTGCATAAAAGAGTAACTTTGCAATATAAACTCAGCAAATAACTCAAAATAAAATGAATGTATAAATCAGGGTAAAGGCTAGGCTGCTATAATAAACGGGCCCCAAAATACAGTGGTTTAAAGAACATAGTTCATTTTTCTCTTTCACAGGAGTCATGGGTGAGTATTCTCAAGTGGGCCTCATAGTTTTGTTTCACACTACCACTCAGAAACCCCATTTCTTTCCATCTTGTAGTTCTGCCATTGCCAAATATATCACCACAAGTTTGTCCCTGCTCCAGCTCAAAGACAGGGAAATAAAATATGGGAAAGCAGGCATTTGATATTTTCAGGCCAAAATCCGTAAGTGGCCCATGTCCAGCTCACAAAGCTGAGAGTCTAGCCACACAAGGAAACCCATTGCAAGGGGTCGGGATAATGAGGCCCTAGTAGCTGAGCAGTCATGTGTCCAAGAGGGAAGCATGGATCCCTGTTGCAGAAGTAGGGAAGAAAGGATTTGGGTGGTCACTGACTGCCTCTGACTCGGTGAGATGCTATTTTTCATAATTCAAACAAATATCCCCAAATGACAGTATTCCACGTTAGCAAATGTGAGCTGAAATGAGCACATGCACACATTCATGGCGGAAGGTTATGTGGTACAATCTTTCTGAAAAACAACTTGGCGATGTTTACCAAAATCTTTGAAAATAATCGTGTCAGTTGAGCCAGTAATTAATCTTGGGAATTTGGAGCAATGGGGGAAAAAAATCACCTCAAAGGACATTCATTTAAGAATTGTTATAATAGTGGGACGCCTGGGTGGCTCAGTTGTTTAAGCAGCTGCCTTCGGCTCAGGTCATGATCCCAGCGTCCTGGGATCGAGTCCCACATCGGGCTCCTTGCTTGGCAGGGAGCCTGCTTCTCCCTCTGCCTCTGCCTGTGCTTGCTCACTCTCTCTCCCTCTCTCTCTGACAAATAAATAAAATCTTTAAAAAAAAAAAAAAAGAATTGTTATAATAGTGAAAAATCTGGGAGATCATGAAGAAATTTACTAGTTACCTTCATCTAAGATTACAAGCTCATGCTTCATATAAGTTTCTGGTCATAAGTTAGCAGCTGCTTTTGTGACTTCCACCTGCCAATCTAACTACCCCTTTGCTTTGAAGAAAAACTTGCAATGTAAATTCAAGTCTACTTGAGCATCAGCCATTGAGATTTATTTACCTAATAATGTAGCTTAAAAATATAGAAAACAAACAAACAAAAATCCCATAGAATCTCAAAGAGAAATTTCTGAGTCCACAATTATGGTGGAAAATATGACTACCTCTCCTTCAAAAACCAATTGGACTATAAAAATTGGTGATTTTTTTTGCACTAAAAAAATTGGTAATTTTAATAAGATAATTACTAAGCTTAATCTAATGTATATGTAGAACTTTTTCAAACACTAATAGAACATTTGTAAAGATTGTCCATGTGTTAGACTAGAAAATGTAAACCAACTAAAATCAAGCTACATTATCCTTAGAAAATATAGTTTAATACTTATTTTCTTTTGATTAAATAATTTGGAAACTAGAGAAAAGGCATAAAAGAGAAGATGAATCCCTCACACAGTGTTCTAGCTTTCTAAAATGTACACATACATTACCGAAAAATACAAAAATACCAATTCAAAGGGATGCATGTACCCTGGTGTTTATAGCAGCATTATCTACAATAGCCAAATTAGGGAAACAACCCAAATGTCCAAAACTGATAAATGGATAAAGAAGATGTGGTATATATACATACTCAGCCATAAAAAGAATGAAATCTTGCCATTTGCAATGATGTGAATGGAGCTAGATTGTATAATGCTAAGAAAAATAAGTCAGTCAGAGAAAGAAAAAGACCATATGATTTTACTCATATATGGAATTTAAGAAATAAAACAAATGAGCAAGGGAAAAAAAGAGAGAGAGAGAGGCATACCAAGAAGCAGACTCTTTCTTAACTGTGGAGAACACACTGATATCACCAAAAGGGAGGTAGCCCAGGGGGATGGGTTAAATAAGTGATGGGGATTAAGGAGCACACTTGTGTTGAGCACTAGGTCATGTATGGAAGTTGAATCACTATATTGTACACCTGAAATTAATATCACAGTGTATGTTAACTAACTGGAGTTTAAGTAAAAACTTAAATAAAATAAAAGGTACACATACGTATTGATGTATTCCCTCCTCTAAATTAGAATCATACTGCAAGTTGACAGTTCTCTAAGTGACAATGCGGTATCTGTCATTAAATACTTTCTGAAACTGATTTTTCAAAAATGTCTGCATAAGAGTCCATCATATGGATGTATGGTATCATATATTAGCCATTTATTTTTGTAGACATGAAAATATTTCTAATTTC
This sequence comes from Martes martes, assembly GCF_963455335.1. Lineage (NCBI taxonomy): Eukaryota > Metazoa > Chordata > Mammalia > Carnivora > Mustelidae > Martes > Martes martes. Next base: position 95,366,188 of record NC_137889.1, read on the forward strand.
TGCACTTTATAAATAAATGACATGATCTTAAAAAGAAAAAAAGGCTCAGCAAATCCAAAAGCTAATACAATTAGAAATAAAAACAAAAGATAGGGGTGCCTAGGTAGCTCAGTAGGTTAAACTGATGCCTCTTGATTTTGGCTCAGGTCATGATATCAGGGTCATGAGATCAAATCCTGCATCAGGGTCCACACTCAGTGTGGCAGGAAGTCTGCTTGAGACCCTCTTTTTCCCATTCCCTTTGTCCCCACCCCCTTCCAAATAAATAAATAAATCTTAAAAAAACAAACAAACCTGCAGCCTCCCTTCACAAGCCAACACATACACACTCCCCAAAAAAGAATCCTTTACATTCAGAAATGTTAAAAACTTCTAAAAATCAACACACTAAATAGAATATCAAAATGAAATTCTTAACAGAGTTATAACCAAACTAGAATCAAAGCACTTCATATTAAATGTATTGGAAGGGATTCCTGTTTGAAGATAGCAGCATTATTTTGTCATTCCTTCCTCTCCTATACTTTGCTCAAAAGTAACAAGAAGGATGTGAAAGAGAAAACCCATCTTTACGAACTAAACAGTAGGCATTCCAAATCACAAAACTGATAGAAAGTCTACAGAAAGCAGTAACAATCAAATAGGGAAGGGACTTCAGAGAAGAGGAGCCTATGGCATGCTCTCAGCAGGACTGGTTCTGAAGAGCTTTCTCAAAGCTGAAATTCCTACTCCAAGATCCAAAATCAGATAGTGGGAAGAGGGAGTATGTGGGCTGTGACAGGAGCATCCTTGGGCCAGATTTAGTGCCAGGAGCAGAAGAGGAACAGCTGAATGAGAGGTCAATTAGATAAGGCAATTTATCAGGAAGCAGTTTTTGCATAGCTCTTTCCCACCTCTTTCCTTTGCATACCCTTTTTCCCTTTGCATACCTTTCCCACCTCTCCATAGGCTGGCTAGGGAGGAAATGGCTGTGAGAACTCAAATCTATAACCTTTCCTTATATGAAAATCTCTTCTAGTCTGTTACATAGCGCTATATTTTCCAATACACTAATCTTCTACAAATAGTAATCCAAGAGAAACCCGTATGAAAATATTTTAAAGAATAATGTAACATTATCAAAATATTACCCCAGAATGCCCGTCATATTACCAAAAGTCTAAACCAACCTATTAAAAGAAGAAAAATCTTCCAAAAATTTTGCTCCTGAATTTGTATTTTTCACTTTGTGTTATTCTTCAATTACACCTTTTTCAAAAAGTCTTACAAAGGTAGCATGGACATACCATGCTAAAAGCTATATAACATGGCAGGTGAAAGTATGTGTATGTGCTTGTGTGTGTGTGTCTTTCTGTGGATACAAAAGATCATGCTATGTGTGTGATATGACCTTTTTCATAATATTGTTTTTTGGACACAAGTAAATTTCACTTAAGAGCCATATATGTCCTTATGCTTGAGGGAGAAGACTTTGGCCTGGAAAATTGTCTGAATCTATTTTAAAATGAGCCATTTTGTATACTCCCCATTTTTATCCATGAGCTACATATTCTAAGAGCCAGTAGAATTAATTGCTGGTCATGGGAAAACTTTGGCAATAAGCTCTTTTGGGAAGTGGTAATATAGGTGTGGCATTCAGAGAAGTACCTAAAGCCATGTTGGAAATGCCCTTAGTATCATGGTGCTGATTTTCATCATGGCAATAATTTTGGCCAATCATTCCTAGTATTCTTTATCAAATCTTGAAGATTAGTTCTCATGGGTAACTGAGCTCTGTCAAAAGGCCCTGACTTCTGGCCTTTATGAATGCCGGATGATTAATGTGAAATACCAATTAAAACAAAAAGTCCAAGTATTTCCTTTTTTAAAAATTTTTATTTAAATTCCAGTCAGTTAACTTACAGTGTAATATTGGGTTCAGGTGTACAATATAGTGATTCAACACTTCCATACAGCACAGGGTGCTCACTGCAAATGCACTCCTTAAACCCCATCACCCATTTATCCCATCCCCCCACATATTCCCTTCTAATACCATCAGTTTGTTCTCTATAGTGAAGAACCTGTTTCTTGGTTTGCCTCTCTCTATCACCCTGATCACACCAGATCTCATCTGATCTCCGAAGCTAAGCAGGGTCAGACCTGGTTAGTACTAGGACAGGAGACCAAACCCTTCTAAAGAGGCTTAGCTACATGAAGAAATCTTGGAGAGGCCCTGAGTTAATTTGCTCTGAAGATTTATTTCTTTTCCATTAAAAAGGCTGTAACAACACCATGTGGGTGGCAAAATTTGTTTTTTGCTTAATGGATCACTGATCCCTCATGGTCTTTGCAAATCCATGGCACCTGTCTACTTTTCAAAAACAGGTTCTCGAAACATCTGCATACAAATGCAAATGTGAACCTTCAAAGGAAAAAAGACAACAATTACAGAATTTCATGCCCCAAATGGGCATAAGACTGAGGGAATGTAAGCCACAAATTGGAATTTGTGTCCAGGACCTATCTTATCCAGAGCTCTGTTTCATGTTGCAATTATTTTTTCAGGAAAAAAAGTAATAAAAATTCCTCGTATTAACATTTTTGACCCACGTTTGTCATGTTAAAGAGCAGTATTTTATGGTTTTCTTAAAGAATATATAAATAGATAGGTCATCAGTATGAACAATTTAGCCATTTCATGTGATTTTTTTCCTGTCATTGATAAAATTATGAGTATACTAGTGAAAAATGCATATTGGCTTTTTAATTAGATCAGCAGTAACTTTTTCACCTTGAAACTTACACGGTTTTCCACCCTGTACTCATGTTTTATATTTGTACTTTCTGGACTTATCAGGTAAGGATCTTTTATCTCATTTATTTCTCACACAGTCTTGTGAGGCCCACAGAGACAATGTTATTTTCTGCTATTACCAGTGACTTGGGGGCGTTCTCTCAGTGCTCTGGAGATAAAAGCAAGCTCCCTGAATCCTCCCACAAGTCCGGGAGCTTTTCCCTAAGCTTTGTTTCTCTCAAAGCTCATGTGCTTGCTAAGGTTTATCAGAAAGTTAATACAGAGTACACATTTGAAACAATTCTCAGGTCCCTCAGGAAAAAAGGAGAAGCAAAGAAAAGCAAAATAAAGTATTGTTCCTGATCAAGAAGGAAATTCAGTACCAAAGAACCTTTGAAACACAGACTCTCATAGACGGAATTGTTTGTAACCTTGCCATCAATGGTATCCAGGCTACTTCTTGCTAAAAATCCACAGAGGGTGAATCATTGCAACTCACTGAGGGCTGTAGCATTCCTTGGCTGTTCACTTTATGCAGAAGGTGAAGTGAAAGATCTAACCAGCAACAAACCTGCATTTACACATGAATATATAGGTGGTTGTTGAAATTTTCTGGCAGGTATCTGAATACACATATTAAGACAGGTATATGGCTTGCACTTACAGCCTACCAAAGATTTGTTATTGGTTTGCTTATTTTCAGTTCCAATTTCAGCTTCAGAATGGGGAAGTAAGGGGCACCTGGGTGGCTCAGTTGGTTAAGACCCTGCCTTTGGCTCAGGTCATGATCCCAGAGTCCTGGGATTGAGTCCCATATCGGGCTTACCCTGCTCTGCAGGGAGCCTGCTTCTTCTTCTCCCTCTGCCTCTCCCCCTGCTGGTGTTCTCTCCCTCTCTCTGTCAAATAAATATATAAAATCTTAAAAAAAAAAAAAAAAAGAATGGGGAAGTAAGATTTTTCTGTCAAATTATTATATCTAACTAAATAACTATATTGACTTCCTATTAAAAAATGGCTTCGTGTTTATCAAACTGTTCAAATCAGGGTAACAGAGTGTCTATTAAGGGGAAGATTATATTAAGTGGTAGTTGAGGGAGAAGTTTTAAATTTAGAGCAGCTTCTCTCTCTCTCTTTTTTTTAAATTTAATTTTATTTTTTCGGTGTTCCAAGGTTTGTTGTTTATGCACCACACCAGAGCAGCCTCTCTTATGTCTAAGGATGAGAACTGGGGATCACATTTGACCAGACCTTCTTTGTTTTGGGTTGAGACTTTTGAATGGCACATTGAGTACAGGGTGACCCTACATTTTATCCTCCAGGACAGTTGTAACCAGACTATTTGTTCACTTAGTGTTTTAGGCCAAAGCTACCTCAGTAGAGTTGGTTACTAGGAAGATGTAAATGAATTTGTGTGAAGAGGTTTCAGCTTCCTGGGACAGGAAAAAAAAAAAATGAAGTTTCAACTCTTGTCCCTGTTCTCAAAATTCAGAGTTGAGGAGTCTTGCTGGTGGAGAATACACCACAGTGGCACAGAGTATGGCCCAGCTGTAAGACTGATGAATGAATCAAGTAAAATAAATTTACACTGTGAAAAGCAGGATTCTGGACCAAAGACCAGAGCTCCACGGAATGGCCAAAGATTTTGTCAAGAAAAACCTGTCATGGGAAGCACTTCTGGATGATATAGGCGGCTTTGCCGGACATAGTCTAGCATGGTTTCTGGGCAGAACAGAGCAATGGCTGAGTGTGGGAATGTGAGTTGCAATGTTGAAATTCAATGTGACAACAATGGCCTGGGAAGATCTGGATCAGCAAGGACCAAGCATCAGCAGTGGACCCACACCTGTTCAAACCCATCTTTTAACAATGACCATTCTACGGCAGGAAGAAGTAAAAGCAAGAGAAGACTAATCAGACCCCAGCTTTTCCTCCTTAACAGCATTTGGAAGAGGACAGAGCTCTGATTGGGAAGGCAGCCTGGGAATTCTTGGACAATTCAAGAATAGAAGGAGCTGTGAGAGAAATGCTTGAATCGTTGCAGAGAGACTGATTCATTACTAACTTTTAAAAATAAGAGTTTTCACATAAAATTCTCTTAGAGAAAAAAAAGTGCTCTTGAAAAAAACATCTGAGATGCTGCAACACTGAGCGCACATTCTGGGTATAAGTAACAAGCAGAGGTAAATACCAGCTACGCTCTTTCGACGTGGTGTGTATACTCTAGGTCCCCACACTGTGTTTCATTCTAGACTTTCAGCCAGAGGAACACTTGCCATTTTCATCACAAACTGTGTTTTTGATCATCATACAGTCTTTTTTTTTGGGTACCCACTCCACTCGTTTATATTTGTCTAGCACTGGAGCCAATGTGGTCTGTCCTCATCTCTGTCCCTCGGCCGGTATTTGCAATCTCAATTCCTAATATATATTTTCTAGTTCTCAGCGGCAGAATGTACTGCTGAATGAAGCCCCTCTGGTTTCTTCTCTATTCTACTCCTCTTCTCTCTTCTACTCTAGTTTATAATTGCTACAACTGGGTAACTAACAAGTAAGTGGTCCAATGATTTTGAATGATCCCCCCAAGTTTTGCAGAAACTACAAAGCTGAACAATATGAAGTAATTACTGGAGAAGCCCAGGAAAAGGAGCTGCAAGTCTTCTCTTCAATTAAACACAGACTCTTGTTTCCTTTCCTTGGCCATGCTCTGAAAGTGAGAGAGGACCCAAGAAATACCAATAGTAGTAGTTGAAATTTAACTTTTCACATTTTATTTTAATGAAGAGTAAAAATTTTCTTTTCTGTAAGAAGTTGTGACTTCAAGTTGAAGGATACTAAGGAGATATGAGGACTAAATACAACACAGGATCTAGAATATATAATTGGAACAGGAAAAGGGTATTGATATAGAAAATGGAGACATTTAACTAAGACTTTTAGTTTAGTTAACATTAGCGTACTGTCACTTCCTGGTTTAGATCATTGCACTGTGTTTATGTAAGATGTTACCATTGAGGGAAGTTGAGCAAAGGTTATATAGGAACTCTGTATTGCTTTTGTAACTTTGTCTAAAATTATTTCAAAGTCAAATATTTTTAAAATTTTAAAGAATTTATGTATTTTTTCTTTTGATGCATCTATTAAAATATATATATTAATGATTAGGAAAAGAGTGAAGATACCAAATGTAAACCCCTATACAGCACTGCAATAGTTAGGAAAAGACACCTGTACCTTTGTCTAGAAATCTTCCCATGACTGCCTCTACCATTCCTGTGGCATGCATTTTGTTAAGAGTTGTTGGATCACCCATGGACTGACTGTCTGCCTGGATTTCCAAGTAGCTCTGCAGTCTAACCACACGTTGGATGGTTGTATTACTCCATTTAATCTCCTACTATTGACTGTTTGCCAAGTCCTAAGATGGCCAAGAGCTCTTTAACACCATGCCTTTTGTGTTCTGTAACTCTTGCCATGGGTGAGTTGCCCAAGCACCTGTGTCACCTTAATAGGAGGATCTAGCTGAGTCTGGCTGGTTTCATGTACATGACACTCTGAGGGACACTACTTTCTTTTAGGAATCCTCACTCCACAGTTAGCCAAATCTCTTTGCTACCGACATTACTATCTGTTCCCCCTATGTTTTCATTCGCTCAACAAATACTTACTGAGCACCTATTATGTGTGATGCACTAGGCTAAGTAATGAGAATACAAAAGAAAGTATGGTAGATATTGATCTTGTTCTTAGGGAACACAGGCACCAAGTATGTGTGTGCTCCATGAGTAAACAGTTGGCTATTTTTTCTCTCTTTCTTCCTTCTTTCCTTCCTTACTTCCATTTTTTTTCTCTCATTTCAGATCTTAAGTGATAATTTCTATTTCCTAAAAATATTTTTAGGGATTTATTTCAGATCACCAAGTTATTATGTAAAAGAATCCTGATTGTAAACAAGGTCCACCCTGCTATATCAGTATCTATAACATTTGTTCTTGAAAAATATTGCATGGTCCACAAGTGCTATTTTATATATTTTGCCATCTAAAATGAAGGTTTGTATATTTATGAGGATTGGTATAAACATGCAAAGCCTTTGAGGCCTTGAGTCTTGCTCTTTTCAACAGCCGGCTTCCATGGCAACAGAGCCTATTAGAAGCAACCTTGTCACCACAACTGTAGGTCCAAATAATTTCACAGAAAAGATAAAAAGGTATGTGGCAACTCTATCTTGCTCCATTTTTTACATAAAGTAATTTCTCAGAAATATGATCAGCATTTGATACAAGTGATTAAAAATTAAAAGGCCCTGAGAGAGAGAAAAAGTCTATTCATAACAAGGATTTTGAAAGCTTAATGAAAGGTGGAAGAAAACATTTTTTGCACAGTGAGCAATTGATCCAAAGTTTTAAAATGTGAAGATTTAGATCATCACTGGGAAACTAAAATGTTCATCCATAAGAGTTTGTACTTTGAGGCCTGTGATAAACAAAAAATGTTGATCTGTTCAAGTTGAAGAAATCCTGTACTTATAGTGTCATTTATTACTTAGACCAGAAAATCAAACAAGAGTGCAAATACTTCATTATGTTTTTTGAACTTCGAACACTTTTCCCAAAACTGTTGTACTAACTTGCTAACAGCAAACAAAGGCAAATTATTTGACCAATGTGCTCCCTTCAGAGAGAAGGATAGAATAGTTTCTGTAAAGAAGAAGAGACACAGTCTTATCACTTGATATTTATTTTCTTAAAATTTACTTATAATTAAAATAGAAATTAGGGGTGCCTGGGTGGTTCAGTGGGTTAAAGCCTCTGCCTTCAGCTCAGGTCATGATCCCAGGGTCCTGGGATCGAGCCCCACATCGGGATCTCCGCTCAGCAGGGAGCCTGTCCCCCTCCCCACACTCTCTGCCTGCCTCTCTGCCTACTTGTGATCTCTGTCTGTCAAATAAAATAAATAAATAAATCTTTAAAAAAAATAGAAATTAAATAATAGGCAATTGACATCTAATATTGTCTGATGTCTACAGCAATATCCATACACATATGCAAATTTGTAAATTGTTTCTTATTCTGAAAAATTCATATTCATTTTAGGGAGCATTTAGGATCCTCTATTTTTATTTTGTTACTTTCAAAATACATGAACAAATTTTAAGGAGTTCAAGTCTATAATAAACGAATAATTATTTAACATTTTTTGTGCACTAGGTGCAAAGCAGGGGAAGATGCCAAGACAGAAGAGAGAACTCATCTCATCTCTTCCTGGCCTGTTTGGGGAGACGCCCTTGTAACCTAAAAATGAGGAGGTGAATAAGGGATAATGAATGCAGAGTGAATTGGTAGACTTAGGATTTAAAATTAGAGTATTAGGACTTAAATTTATAAGGATAGAACCAAAATTGCAGTACTTTTAAATTCTGCCCCAGCAGGCTAGTTCATGGTAAAGAGCTTTTAGTGGCAGAAAAATCTGTTTGTATTCTTATATTTTTTTAATAAATGTCTCCCCCCTCCCCACAGAATGTAAACTTCAGAAGCACAGAGACTGTGTCTGCATCTAACTTACCATAATAACTGGAAGAGAGTAAATATTCCATAAATAATTGTAGACTGGCTGAGGAGAATAAGCCAAGTGCAAGACCTACTTTTCTGTTAAATTTCTGTTAAATTGAAATTTGAGAATTTTTAAAACTTTCACTTTAAAATACTAGATTTACAAAATAGTTGCAAAAGTAGGACAAAGAATTCCCATACACCTTTTACCTATATTTTATAAATGTTATCTTATATAACCACAGCACTATCATCAAAATTAAGAAATTAATGTTAAAAATTAGCTTTAATATTAGGTAAGACTATTATCTAATTTATAGAACTCATTCAAATATTATCAATTTACCCACAAATGTTCTTTAAGCCTTGAGGATCTAATCCACCATTACAAGATGCAATTAGTTGTCATGTCATTTTACTCTCCCATAATCTGGAACAGTTCCTTAGTCTTTCTTTGCCTTTCATGACCTGGATGCTTGTAAGAATGCTAGCCAATTGTTTCTTAGAACGTTGCTCAATTGGGATTTCCCTGATGTTTTTTCCTCATGACTAAATCCAGAATATTCATTGTTGGTAAGAGTACCACAGGAGTGATGTTTGGCCTTTCTCAGTGCATCGTATCAGGAGATGATATCAACTTGCCTGATCATGGATGACATTAATTTTGATTGTGTGCTAAAGATAGAGAACAGCTACTTTTCTAGCAGAAAATCTACCAATTCTAGCAGAATTGGAGAGTCTTACCTAGGTCTAGAGACATGCTCCACTTAATTTTTCAGTTTCCTCTGCAAACCTTTGGAAAAAAAAAAAAAAGGCATGGTGCTTGCCATAGGATGATAGACTCGTAAGTATTTACAGCAAGCTGTGAAAAGTACCTTGCCAAACATCTAAGATGATACAGGAGTAAAGAAGAAACTATTTATGCCTTGATAGGAAAAATGATCAAGAAACATATCACTAAAGTGGTGACAGTTGAAGAAGAGACTTGAAGGACAAATTAGTTTTTCCCTGGTGGGGAAGAGAATAGGAGTTGGCAGACTTTGGTAAGCAAGAATGAAGCAAGGTAATCATGAAAATATTTGCAGTAATCAAGGACTAATGAGATGTTTGATGTAGCAAGTGCATATGAAAGAGTGACTAAAAGAAGGTAGAGTGAAGCCAGGAAGTCTTTCATGCTCTAATTATAAGTTTGGAGCTTACCACACAGATGTTTGGTGAACTTTGGAAAAAGTGTTCATGGCAGGAGACTAAAGTTTTGGTGGTGGTCCTTGCTGTTGTTTTTAAGAAGAACGACCATGTTGGCAATGGAAAAAAACAGTCTACAGGGAAGACAAACAGGTGTTTGAGAATTTTCAAGATGTGGATCAACTGCAGTCATCCCAGGAAAAAGAAAAGAGGTCCTCACCTGGAAAAGAGGCACCCTAGAATGAAAGGCAAACCACAGACCCACACATTTTCAAGGGGTTATTGCTGCTCCATTCAGAATCATCTCAGTCCCTGAAATTGGATTAATTGGCTAAACTGGCGCCAAGAACTAACACAGTCTGATGGAAACTGAAAATGTAAGAAAGAATAAAAAGTAACAAGACTGTATTTGAGTTGCCATCAGCGAGAACCATTCGAAGATAGGCTCCCTGTAGGTAGAGCTGAGTTTTTCTTCACAGACATAGGGGTAGCAATGGACTCCGTGCTTCAGCTGAAGGTGAGCAAACAGAGTCCTTCACTGTAAATGGTCAGGACTCATGTAACTGGTGATAATGTCCAGGAACATCTATTACTTTCTAATGAATTTCTTCTACTGAATAAACTATTACCAACTGAAATAATTCAGATAATTGTAGTTATTCTTGACATTATTTATTAATAAATAAGGAAACTCCATGCTTTAATTGCATATTCATTTCCTAACACTTAATGGGAGCATACCCATTTTAGCTATTCAAAAGATGAATTATTAGCAAACAGTAAGCAATCCATTCTGTTTTAGGATATTCTGGTATTGTCACCCAAATAATTGGGAAAATAGTATTATTTGAGAGAGAATAGAGAGGCTTTCTGCTAGCCTTGAGAAGTAAACTATCTTAAACTTTCCTAAGGAAAGGGCTGGAGGGCCAGGCACTGTGGGCAGCCTCTAGGAACTGAAAGCAGCCTGAGCCAACAGTAGGAAAACAGGGAAGTCCACAGGCACAAGGATGAAAATCCCACCCACAACCTGAGGGAGCGTGGAGTGGATGTTTGCTTAGTCGAGTCTGTGGTAAGACTGCAGCTCTGGTGAACAGATGGATTCCAGCTTGGTAGAACCTAGAGTAGAGGCTCTGGCTGTGCTCTCCCTGGACTCCTAATCCCTGGGTACTATGAAATAAGAGATATGTATTGTTGTAAGCTATCAGCCTATCATAATTTGTTACCCAGTATAGAAAACTGATACCTGGAAGTACAATGCTACTGTTAGAAATACCCAACACAGCAGAGCGGCTTTGGAACTAGGCAGTCATGTCCTTGCAAACTGGAGAGAGGGAGAATCTGTGTTACATAACAGTTAGTTATTTAGTGATAATGTCTCTGCAATTATATGGAAAACAGGAATTACAAGTAGTAAATTTGGTTATATAGTAAGGGAGACTTTCCAACAGACTCTTAAAGATAGTAGCTGGTTTCTTCTTAATACTTGGAGTAAGAGAAGAGAGAGAGATTGAAGAAAGAAGTGTGAACAAAAAGGAGCCAGGTCTGGATGATTTGAAATTTTCAACCTCTCCAGATTGCAAAAGGTGCTAAAATTTTCACTGCCAGGAAAGCATGTTCTAGCAAAAAAGCTAAGGTTCTGACTCCACAACATTTGCCAAAAACCTCAGATCAAAAAATAATAGTTATTCAGTCCTGCTAAAGGCTATTTCAAGAAATTACTATATGGTATCCCATACAGAACCTCTCTGACCATACATGGTCTCTAGGAAGCTTAAGGCCCTTGTCCCTTAGCCATAGGCATAGGAGGTAGAGAAAAGATTATCTGAAAAAGATCTGTAGATATGACCTGTGTTTAGTGGCGAGAACTCCTTTAAGATCTAGAGAAGACCCGCTACGTTTGAGAAAAGTATTTAAGCAGAAACACTTCCACATTAGACCAAAAGGGACAGAAAGTACAAAACAAAAGGAGGCTGTTAGATTCCTTGAATCCTCCTGCCACAAAGTAGGATGATAAAACAACTCAGCTACAAACATGTGCGACCTGTCATGAAAAAAGACTTATTCAAAGGGCAGGACCAAGAAACCAGAGGATGGAGCCAAGAGCCAAGGAGGTCTGGAAACCCAAATCTTGAAGCCTTAATGAAGGAACTCTGGCTGGAGTTTGGCCATTTGGATTTCAGCGCTGCTTTGACCATGTCTCCTTTTTACCTCCACTGCCTTTTTTTTTTTTTAACTGGAATGTCTTCAGTTGTTAGCTATACTCATTCCACCATTGTATGTTCGGAGTGTCCAAGGCAGATAACACGATTGTCTCTTTAGTTTCACAGTCCCACAGCTGGAGAAGAATTGTGCCCCAGGAACTGTACTTAATGGATCACGCAGGTCAGCCATACCTGCACCTAAGTTCTCTGGACTTTGAACTGAAGACATAATGGGATGAGATTCTTGGGAAACTTGGATGAGAGTGGATGTACTTTAAATATGAGAAGGACACGAATTATTGGAAGCCAAGGGGCCAATTATAGTGGAGAGACCCAAGGGACCCCTGTAAATCATCTCTCCTTGAATGTGAGTGCTTGCTTCTAACCAGTAGGATATGACAGAGGTGATGGGGGAAAAGAGAAAAGTCACTTTCAGATTTCTTCTGTGTGCTTGATTAAAAAAAAAAAAAAAAAATCTGGAGCACCTGAATGGCTCAGTGGATTAAAGCCTCTGCCTTCAGCTCAGGTCATGATCCCAGGGTCCTGGGATCGAGCCCCACATCGGGCTCTCTGCTCAGTGGGGAGCCTGCTTCCCCTCTCTCTCTGGCTGCCTCTCTGCCTACTTGTGATCTCTGTCTGTCAAATAAATAAATAAAATATTTTTTTAAAAAATCTAAGAAGAAAAATTAACTTCTGAAAACTTCCCTATTCATTTGCTACTTATTTTGCTTTCACTTAAACCCTCTAATTTCATCTCACTAAATAATAGAGCCTATGTTCTTTATTTTTTTATATTCTCATCTCCACTTTCAATGGTAGCTCCAAACTCTCTTCAATAGAAACAGGGTTGTGTAATCTTTTGTTAACATATACATTTTGACTAGGAAAATTCCTATGTGTGAAGGTATCTATAGACTCAATTAAATAAAGAAGGTCATGTAGCTATTGCTCTGCATACAGTTATGCCAAGTCAGAGAGCATCAAAATCTGGTAGGACATTCTACCTGATTTGATCTCATCTCTTCCTTTTCCCTTAAGCTAATAGAAAATCAGCTCAAAGATCTTCTTGGTGTTTTTAACTGAACTTGAGTTCAGCTATACCTTTCATTTTATTGTTTATTTTCTGTTTTATATTCAAATACAATCCATCAATGTTACATCTTTTTTCCCCCTGACTTCCTTACAAGCATTCAGGCCCATGCCCTGGCAGACTTGAACTCACCAATAATCTGAAAAAGAGAAAAACTGACCTTCTTTAAAAGAGGCATATCTAGGGGAAACAAAGACCCTACATATCTGTACAAAGCAAATCCCTGGATTAGTTATGTAATAAACTAATTATAGCAAGGAGAACACATTTTCCTTTGATGTATTCCAAAAACCGCATTCTAGAAGGGTTTTCTTCCATTGGAATAAGATATTAAAAAATCCAATCTTTGATTGACTCATGTTTTGTGTATCTCCTGTGCCATTTTTCATCTTTTTAATCTTTTGTCTTCTTCTACTTCGAGCAGTTTCATCCATCCTACTTTATTCTTCATTCAAAAATTTCTTTACAAAATGCAAATAGCAACTTGATACACCTAATTCACCCAGCTTTCCTATAGCAGAACATAAATCTGTTCCTGCTTTTCAAACAGGCCTAAATTCCTTACGTGAAATAAAAGCACAATCCCCAGATGCAGTCTTCTGAAACTCCCACAACAGTTTAGTAATTTTTTTTCTTTTTAAAGATTTTTATTTATTTATTTGACAGAGAGAGACAGCCAGAGAGGGAACACAGCAAGGGGAGTGGGAGAGGGAGAAGCAGACTCCCTGCTGAGCAGACCCCAGCCTAAGGCAGACGCTTAACAACTGAGCCACCCAGGTGCCCAACAGTTTAGTAATCTTATGCAGACCTAATTCCCACCACTATTTTAGGAGCAAACCAAAAAGATAAAGTAAAAAATAATAACTGTTACTAAGCATCAGTATGGGTAAGATCTTTACTTATATAATTTACATACCTGAAGCATTCATAGTGAACAACATATTTAAGTAATAAATCACCAAAAAAACCAAATGTATCAAAATCAGGTATATCAGCAATCTCAGATATTTTGATATTCTAATACTGTTATTTCACATATTTCAAAATAACATTTATACTCAACATTACTCTGAAATGATGATAGTTCTTAGATCTACCAATAGATCTGACCATTTAAGGTGTTAATAAGGAAGCATGTAAAATACTATAACAAATACTTTAATAATTGTGTTTCAATGTAATAATTTCCCACTGTAATCTTGTATATTTTTGCTTTATACATAAATGCATTCTTATGCATTATTCTGAAAAGAATGGCTTCTCTTCACTGCCAAAGAAGGTGCTATCCTCTGAACATTTGTGTCCCTCCAAAACTCATATGTTGAAATCCTATTGCCTAGTCTGATAGTATCAGAAGGTAGGACCTTTGGCAGACAGTTAGCTTATGTGGGTGAACACTTCATGAATGGGATTAGTGTCTTTGTAAAAGAGACCCCCCAGGGAGAGATCCCTTGCCCTTCCTTGTGAGGATACAATGGGAAGTCTGCAACCCAAAAGAGAGTCCTCACCAAAATCTCATTGGCACCCTGATCTTTTTTTTTTTTTTTTTTTTTTAAGGATTTATTTATTTACTTGATTGGGGGCAGTCAGAGGGAGAGAGAATCTCAGACTCCCTGCTGAGTGCAGAGCCTCACACGGGGCTGCCAATGTGGTTCAGTTGAGAATATATATAGCTCTTCATGAAAAGCAGTCCTTTTCTTTTTTTCCAAAGGAGGCTCCACACAGGGTGTGGAGCCCGACTCAGTGCTCAATCTCATGATCCTGAAATCATGACCTGAGCCGAAATCAAGCACCAGCTGCTTAACCAACTGAGCCACCCAGGTGCCCAGGCACCCTGGTCTTTGACTTCCAACCTCAGAACTGTGAGAAATAAATTTCTGTTTTTTATAGGCTACCCAGGCTGTGGTATTTTGTTCTAGCAGCCCAAACAGACAGAAGGGGTCCATGGTGCACACAAATACATCAAGACTCTCTGATAAAATATGAAGTATGAAATTAAAAGAAGAAAAATGTTATTTTTATAATCAATTGATAAATTCATAAAAATGTAGGGCTCTTCAGATTTTCTGTTTTATCTTGTGTAAGTTTTGGTAAGTTGTATTTTTCAAAAAATTTATCCACTTTAGAAGATGTGGTATATATACATATACACAGTGGAATACTATGCAGCCATCAAACAAAATGAAATCTTGCCACTTGCAATGACATGGATGGAACTAGAGTGTATTATGCTAAGCAAAATAAATCAATCAGAGAAAGACAATTATCCTATGATCTCACTGGTATGTACCAAAGGATCATAGGAGAAAAGAGGGAAAAAATGAAACAAGATGAAACCAGAGAGGGAGACATACCATAAGAAAATCTTAATCTCAGGAAACAAACTGAGGGTTACTGGAGAGGGCAGGGGGGTGGGAGGGATGGGGTGGCTGGGGGATGGACATCAGGGAGCCTATGTATTGTGCAGAGCTTTGTGTATTATGTAAGACTGATAAATCACAAAGCTGTACCCCGAGACAAATAATATATTATATGTTAATAATAAAAAATTTTTTCCACTTCATCTAAGTTGTTAGATGAATTGGCATAAAGTTGTCCGTATATTCTCTTATTTTCTTTTTAATGTCTTTATAGGATATGTAGTGATATTTCCTCTTCAATCCTATTATACATATAATTTATGTTCCCTCTCTTCATTTCTCGTTTTCTCTTGGTAGGAGCTTATCCATTTTGTTGCTCTTTTCAGATTGTTAAATTTCTCAACTGTGTCTCCACTTTCGTTGATATTAAACTTTTTTTCATATGAACACTTGCAATCTATAAATTTCCCTCTAAGCACTGTTAGCTGCATTGCACGATTTTTGTAGCTTTGTGTTTTCTTTATTAGTTTAAAATATTTCCGGGGTACTTGGGTGGCGCAGTTGGTTAAGCATCTGCCTTCAGCTCAGGTCATGATCCCGGAATCCTGGAATCGAGCCCCGCATCGGACTCCCTCCTCAGTGGGGAGCCTGCTTCTCCCTCTCCCGCTTCCCCTGCTTGTGCTCTCTCTCTGTCAAATAAATTAATAAAATCTTTTTTAAAAATAAAATAAAATAAAATATTTCCTAAATTCACTGATGAGTTCTTCTTTCACCCATGGTTATCTATCAAAAAGACAAGAAATAAGTGTTAGCAAAGATGTGGAGCAAAGAGAATGGATTCTTATGCACTGCTGGTAGAAATGCGAATTGGTATAGCCACCATGGAAAAACATTAGGAAGTTTTCTCAAAAAATTAAAAATAGAATACCATATGATCCAGCAGTTCTACTTCTGGTTATTTACCCTCCAGAAATGAAAATACTAACTTGAAAAAAGGTCTGCACCCCAGGTTCATTAAAACATTATTTACAACAGCCAAGATATGGAAACAAGTCTCCACTGATGGATGGATGAATATAGAAATTAGGATATATACACATTTTTTTCTAACTACTTTAATGAAAAAGAATTATTAGGGATCAACATTTTGCTTCATGTTAAATAAGGTATATGAATTATATTATATTTAAGATTGTTATTTGATCTCTAATATGCTAAGCATTTCTACTTCATTGGTTTGAAGTTCTTGCGTGCATGGTGTCTGATGAGTAAAATATTAATAACAGGAACACATTTATTACTTAGTGTTTCGAAATTACTCTAAGGTCTTTATATATATATTACCTCAGTGAATTTTATTACGTGCAACTTCCGCGGTAGCTTTATAGATGAGTAATTCTCATTTTACAGATGAGTAAACAGAGACCCAAGGAGCTTAAGTAACGTACACAAGTTACACAGGTAGTATATAGAGGAATGAAAGAACCCACACATATAACTCTTATGCTGTACTGCTTCTTAAAAATACCCGTCTTTCATCCAGATGGCCAACAGACACATGAAAAATTGCTCCACATCACTCGGCATCAGGGAAATACAAATCAAAACCACAATGAGATACCACCTCACACCAGTCAGAATGGCTCAAATTAACAAGTCAGGAAATGACAGATGCTGGCGAGGATGCAGAGAAAGGGGAACCCTCCTACACTGTTGGTGGGAATGCAAGCTGGTGCAACCACTCTGGAAAACAGTGTGGAGGTTCCTCAAAAAGTTGAAAATAGAGCTACCCTATGACCCAGCAATTGCACTACTGGGTATTTACCCTAATGATACAAATGTAGTGATCCGAAGGGGCACGCGCACCCAAATGTTTATAGCAGCAATGTCCACAATAGCCAAACTATGGAAAGAACCCAGATGTCCAACAACAGATGAATGGATAAAGAAGAAGCGGTATATATATACAATGGAATATTATGCAGCCATCAAAAGAAATGAAATCTTGCCATTTGCGATGACATGGATGGAACTAGAGGGTATTATGCTTAGCAAAATAAGTCAATCAGAGAAAGACAACTGTCATATGATCTCCCTGATATGAGGAAGTGGAGATGCAACGTGGGGGGTTTGGGGGGCAGGAAAAGAATAAATGAAACAAGGTGGGATTGGGAGGGAGACAAACCATAAGTGACACTTAATCTCACAAAACAAACTGAGGGTTGCTGGGGGGAGGGGGGTCGGGAGAGGGTGGTGGGGTTATGGACATTGGGGAGGGTATGTGCTATGGTGAGTGCTGTGAAGTGTGTAAACCTGGCGATTCACAGACCTGTACCCCTGGGGATAAAAATACATTATTTGTTTATAAAAAAATTAAAAAATGTAATTAAAAAAATTTTTTAAAAATACCCGTCTTTGTCTCTGACACTAGCTTGGATCATTACCACAAAAACAGTGTTATTTACATAGTTACATGTGTCTAATTTTGCCTTATTTTCAATGCATCATGTGAAGTTAATAGTAAATAGAAGTTAAAAATGTAATTACAGAATTTTATTAAATAGAAGAGCTTAATTTCAGAATCAAAGTTTATTTCATAATCTGTGATCTTTTCGGTATGTATGATTGACATATCAGAAATTCTTTCTTGCTTAAAGAACTTGTACATTCTCCTTTTTTGTTGTTTCTTATCTGCAAGGCAAGAAGTCAAGAAATTAGATTCAAGCTGATTATCACATTCTCTGCACATAGTTACATTATTTTTTATGTTATGACCTTAACTTTTATCATGGAAAAAAAAATCCCTTTTTCTCCCTCCCTCCCCTCTCCGTGTCTCTATCTCAGCTGTTTGCTCTTATCATAAACATGACATGCTGTAAGACATGAACAAGTGTGTACTTAAGCAAAATAGTTATTTCCTTAACTTGACTCACCAAGGCACCCTAGAGATTAATACTCTTAGTGATTTCACAGGTCTCTTGTGCATGTGAATTTCCATGAGATTCTATTCAACTGGGGTAACTAAGAAGAAAGAACAATGTTCCTCTATACAAGGTGGGTTTTGCATTGTCCCACACATAGCCTGCTGATGGCCGTGGGATGGCAAAGTCATCTTCATTAGACGGAATTTAATAGTGAATCAAAGTTCTTGTGGAGAATAGACTGATCTAAACTTTAGCCTCCCTTGGGTCCTGCTGAAAGATTAGAGGGAAAGAGTAGGGCCTTAGTAAGTTGAATGTATCAGATTGTTTTTCACTAATAGTTCTCTTGTAAAACTCTGAAAACCACCCAGTTTAACCCTTAAAAAAAGGAAAAAGCAAAAGGAGTGGGACAGGGGAGGGGAAAAACTCAGGGAGCATACCACAGGCATTGATTTCATGGATTTTTGAGATGTTCTGTTATCCCAGTAGCAAGCTTCACAGTTTGGAGTGTGGGCAAATGACCAAAATCTGTCCACCGAAAGTAAAGCAGTTTTCTTGCTACATACAATAGCCCATGCCAAATGTCACAATGCTAGAATTTAATTAGGAGTTTACAAAATGTAATTGCCTTTCAGTTTTGTTCTGTGATTGGAGATCCTAAGTCTCAATTCAAGACTGTAGTTCTTTGACAAAATCTTTTCGTAAATAATCTGAATCCAGGAAGAGTTAAAGGTAGAAGAAAAAAAGAGAAGCAGCACAAGGAAAATGTATCAACCCAGCACCTGTATGGCAGGATCAGACATAGTTAACAAGAAAAAAGGAAGGAGAAACAAATGTGTTAGGTGATCTTTAGTTTAAAGAAATCTCTGTTGGGCAACTGGGCATTTTGCTCCTTGCCTTTTATTTCCAACTTCCTTTCAAAGAATTCGTTAAGTGAAAAGAGAGATGATGGCAGCTCAGTATATCAAAGCTCAGTTATCAGTTGGCTTATTCTAGTATCTTTGGTCTTTTGTGGATGCCTTATGATGTGTTGTGTGGTGACACTGGAAAGTCAATCTTAGACCAGTGATTGCCACATAAACATTAAGGAGGCTGGAAAAAAAAAATCGCAAAATAGAAATAGTTGTTCTCTCAGGTATAAAGTGGCACTGATAAGAATTAATGTATCGAAAAAGATTTGGGTAGGTTTCTTTTTTCTTTTTTTGGAAGGGGGAGGCGTGAAAGAGATTGACTTCGTTTTCAGTGGGGTGAGAAGAAAGGTCTAAGAGAATGAAAAAGGCATAATAGAGACTATTCCATTGTCAACTCTGTCAGTATTGGCCGTGAGCAGGTTGTCCTGATTATGGACCAAAGTAATTAAAAAGCTTACTACAACTACAAAGAAGTCTGTTTCCTTTTGTGTAATATCTTTATTTTTTAAAAATTCACAGGAGCTATTAAAATTAAACTTTAAAATCAAAGTATGCCTTCGGGGGTGTAAATATACTTTTGCTGATTCTCTGAGAGGAAGGCTTTAAAAACTCTTGAAAGATGGCATACTAGTCAGGAGGAGACACTCTCACTGGGATCATGAAGAGAATTGAATAAAGGTACTATTCTCAGAGTTGCATGTAGGATTAAAGGAACCAGTAATAGATGGTGAGTCAGCCAGGAAGTAGCCACAGCAGGAACCCATTACCACTGTAAGGCTTTTGGGCAAGGGGAAGAAACAGGGTTTCCAGACCTAGTGAGAAGTCATCTCTGTGAGAGGGACACAGCCCCAGAGCCAAAGCCAGAGGGGAGGGAAGAAATAACCTGACCTTCTCCTACTGTCCATTTATTTTCTGCCCTGTCTCTGGTAGCCAAACCCCTCCAGAAGCCTGAGTGAGTTTAGTGCCACTACCTTGGAGAACAAGAACCTCCTCTTTCACTGGCCTAGGGCACAGATCAAAGCAAAAACAAAAAGAAAATTGATGGTGGGGTTAGCAGATGCATGACCAACTGAGATATTGAAAGGAAAATCACTATAGGAGAAGCGAGAAAGCCAAGAGGGCCTGAATTGCAGTCTTCAGTGCACGGGAAGTCAATTTCCTGTGGCTAAGACTTTCTTCCTGACGATAGCTTCAGTAAAAATCTTCCAGCTGTGATGAATTACAGGATTAATCCAATACACCTTTAGGAAAAAATGTTTTAGAAAGAAAATGTGAAAAACAAAAACAAAGAAAACCCAAACAGGTTGTGTGAGAAGAACCTCTTTAGGATGATTTTATCTGTAACCGTGACAGGTATAATCTGTTTATTCTAGTTAACCATACTAATTCTTATTTTCATTTTGGTTTATCTATACAGTAGTGTCTTTATTCTGGCATACCTGTATGAGGTAGTATGACGTATTTTCTTCAAGATCACTTTGATTAACTCCTTGGAATGTTTTAACAATGAGGAAAGTTGTATATTGGTTTTAGTCCGAAAATCTCTAACAGGGAAGAACACCACAATGAAGTTAACATTTATGAAAGAGGTTCCTCGGGAGATAGAAAACACATCATGCATTATAACATTTTAGAGTTGAAAAGAACTTTTAATTTTTATTATTTTTTAAAGATTTTATTTACTTATTTGACAGAGATCACAAATAGGCAGAGAGGCAGGCAGAGAGGCAGGCAGAGAGAGAGAGGAAGGGAGGCAGGCTCCCCAATGAGCAGAGAGCCCAATGCGGGGCTCAGTCCCAAGACCCTGGGATCATGACCTGAGCTGAAGACAGAGGCTTTAACCCACTGAGCCACCCAGGCGCCCCTGAAAAGAACTTTTAAAGATCAAATCTAAAACTTTTATTTTACAGGTGAGGACAAAGTCTAGACGTAGTTGTAGTCTCCCCTTAGCAACACATTGATAGTGTTCAGCCAAGTTAAGCTCAGAACCCAGGCTTCCTGACTCCCCCTACCTATTTTGCCCACCTTCCCGTGGTGTAGTTCCCATTTGTACTCCCATTATATAGTAGAACCAATCTTGTTTCAAGGAAACATGAATTACTTCCTAAAACTACCTTACAAAAATGCATTGAAAAGATATACCTACCACCCTCATATTTCTCAGCCAAGATCTGAAGACATCATGCAGAGTAAGAAGGGTGTCCTTATGGATTGTCAGAAGCCCTGAGAGCTGCCTGCGCTCATTGCCTCTCTGTGGACCTGGGTTCTATCATAACCCCATAAGCCAACTGTCCATTCAGAGGCTAAAGCTCCATTGACCTCAAGTTTTCTCCAACAAATTGAGCTCATTATTTTGCAAGACGTATAAATGAAAGAAATTATGCCTTGCTGTGTTTCAGCCGCATGAAAGAAACTGTCAGAGACCACAGAGAATTTCCTGGATATAAATCAATTCATTTGACCTTTGGTTCTTTCTTATCCTTTCTCTATCACACTGTTATTACTTAATCTGATCATTTGCTATTCCTATTTCCTCTTTAATGTCTATAATTTTTAATCTATGCAGTCTTGCTTTATTATACTTCCCCGTAGTAAGTAAAAAAGAAGGCCCAGCCTTTCAGGCAGGCGTATGCTTGCTGTGTGCTTACAGATAGGTCACTAAAAGTCCATGCAAATTAGGGTACATCATGGAGCAGCAGAACTTCATCTGGAGTAGCAGGTGTGTTATAGAGGAGAACCATAAATGACTTGGTTTGAATGATGACTGTTGATGTTCCTCTACGCTTTATTCTCGCAGTTCCCTTCATGAGTCATGTTCTGACATCTGAACTCCACAAAAACGGTCACGGAAAACTCTTGTCTGATGTCGCATTAGATGAGGCATTGAGCTTTTTAAGATAAGAGAGGCACTAAGTGTTCCACCTCCATTTCTCCCAAAACAAAGATTTGAAAATTTTATAAATAAAATACTTATTCAAGAAATATAGGAATTTTAAGGTATTTGGCCTCTGGCAATAAAAGCTTAGGAAAATTTTAGTCTTTTACTATAAGAGATTATAAAAGTAAAATAGGCAGTATTTGACATGAATTAAAAAAAAAAATCCCTGCAGTCAGAATAGTATTACATTTCTGGGGCACCTGGGTGGTTCAGTCGGTCAAGCATTTGACTTCAGCTCAGGTCATGATCTCGGATCCTGGGAAGGAACCTCCCTGCTGCAGGCTCTATACTCAGCGGGGAGTCAGCTTGTCCCTCTGTCCCTCCTCCTGCTCATGCTCACTCTTTCTCTCTCTCAAATAAATAAATAAAATCTCTAAAAAAATAGTATTATATTTTTTAAAAGTACCATCATAGATTTTAAGGAGTGAAATAGACATCTACCTTTCTAGAATATCTTAACTTTTTGCTTTTTAAAAAATAGGTTGGAAAATCTGTAGTTCGCAACTGTTTATCCATGGAATAGGGCTAGTCTATGGCAAAGATTTAGTCAATATTGAAAAGAGAAAATAATATTAAGGACAAAAGTAGAGTGTATGAGTGAGTGAGTGAGAGAGAGAGAGATGTTTGTAAAATGCCAACCTTCCTCTCCTGGGGTAAGACCCTACATTCCTCTGGGATTTTGCCATTCTTACTCTAGGAGAGTCAAACCATTATGGTAATAGACGGTAGCTGGTTTTTTAAATGTCCTTACTTAAAATACTTGGCAAATCCATGTCCATACTCTTCTCCGCTTCCTTTTTGTAAATTGAAAACTGTTTACTGATCTATGAAATGTACGCATCTAAGAAGATTCTTAATAAGCCCTATGATGCTGAAGCTGGTTCTCCAGAAGGGTCGATCAAATTTAGCTGACCCATTCTTTTTTTATTTTTTAAAGATTTTATTTACTTATTTGACAGAGAGAGAGAGAGAAATCACAAGCAGGCAGACAGGAAAGCAGAGAGAAGGGGGGAAGCAGGCTCCTCGCCGAGCAGAGAGCCCGATGTGGGACTCGATCCCAGGACCCTGAGATCATGACCTGAGCTGAAGTCAGAGGCTTAACCCAACGAGCCACCCAGCCACCCCTAGCTGACCTATTCTTATTCTGATTCACCACAACTGTTGCGGCCAATTCTAAAAGCCACAGACAACTACAAGGTATGAGTCCCTACCAACCTGAAAGTGAATTAGAAATTTTTGATCCTGTTAAAAAAAATACTCATATGTAGTTGGATTTTCATTGTTGTTCTCACTCTGATCTCATTATCTTTATTAACTTTCTTCTTGCTACTCAACATGCCTTCTCAGCTGTCTTTTCTATCAAATATTGGCATTGGAATTTTCCAAATGATTCCAAGTCAGCACACACTGCTTATATTTATATTACCCAACAGACCAATCTTTAAAAATTTTGAACAATCATCTCCAAACCTATTGCATTGGAGAACTGAAATCGTTGCAAAGGCTAAAAACTCAAGGAAGCTGTTGGCGTGAGATAAGAAGGTAGTTTTTACTAATCATTAGGGGGAAAAGCACTGAGGCTCCTACATAAAAAATTATCTCCAATTTCTCTACTGTGCTGGGACACAGTACCCTTGAGTCTTTTCACATAGATATTTCTAGAAAATTCCTGATGGCCAAAGAGAAGAAGAGCAAGTAGCTTCAGGCAGGATTTGCCTCTGCTCTCCCATTAGTGAAAGACCCTGAGTGTTTGTCTCCTGGGGCCTGAACGAGAGGAATGAAAACTTTGGATTGCCTTAATTCTTTGGGCTGAAAGCTCCTACAAGTAAATTCTGTACCCCCTCTGAGTCCTTGGATAGCCTACAGTTTGCCAGGATTAGGATGAGGCAAATGAGGAGACACTCACTCTTAAGCCCCAGCAAGTTTAGGGGTGGAGGAGATGCCCTCTGAACCTGCCCCCTTAAGCTTTGCCCTTAAGGTATGCCTCATCTGGTCCTGGGCATCAGCCTGCACATTAATGGACTTGAGATCTGATAGCAAAATCACTGAATAGCAGCACGGGGTGGGAGAGGGGTGTGAGCTTTACCTCTGTTCTACCTAAAGGGAAGGAAAGAATGAATTTAGGGGTGCTGCCTGGTGACAAAAGGATTTTCCCCACTTGTCAATGATGGTGACTCTTTAAAAAAAAGCTACACACTTTTCATGACTCTCAGGCATGTTTCACTGTATCTGTTTTTATACCATCTTTTTCTCATAGTCTTCATACTTGTCAGTATGTATAAAGACAACCTTTTTAAAAATGGTTCAAAAGGTGCCATTTTTGAAAAATGTGCTTCCTTCAATCCCTTCCTCTCTGCTATTGAGGACCATTTGGCCATCATCAGCAAACCCCGCTTGGCCTTAACCTCTGTGCGGGCTCTGCAGGTCGCTGCTTGAACTAAAGCCCCTCCTCCTGGAGTCTGTTCCTATGTCTTCTTCTAAGAAGCAAACCTACAATAGAATTAGAGGTATGATTTTCCTAGGAACAATGCCCCAGGTGAAAGAAAATGAGGAAGGAGCCAGAAAAGGCTGGGAGAGTCATGGGACTGTGACACAGGTCTGACGTGAGTGAAGGGGGAGGAGAGGCAAGCTTACCTGACTGTTGTGCAGTCCAAGGACGGGTGACCCCTTCCAGGAGTCCTTGAGGCAAAAGCAGCCATCAAAGTGGACCCATGTCTCCTGAGAGCCATCTTGCCTTAGCATTCCTGCCTCCCTTGCTGTTGGGGGCAGCACGTGGGAAGCCTGGCCCAGGTACCAGAGCCAGCAGCAAGCGGGCCCTTGGTGAGTGAACCTCCCAGGACACAGGTCTGCAAGGCACATCCTCACAGCCACCACAACCAGTTGTGGCTTTTTAATCTTTCACATGTCCTATAGCTGAGAATTAGGACTGATATCTCTTCCTCCCCTGATAAGACTTTTGGACCTTTCCTCCTCTTCTTTCTTTTTAAAAACGACATAAAACCATAACAGGGCCAGCAGTTTTCAGGCTCGCGCCGTTCAGACGTTCAGCTAGTCTGTCTTCTGTGCACTCCCCCTCAGTCACTGAACTCTGCTATCTGGCATGGTCTCCCTCACACTCATCCGTGCCAGTGTATCAGGTAAATTCAAGGGACACCTGGGTGGCTCAGTCAGTTAAGCACCTGTCTTCAGCTCGGGTCATGATCCCATCTCTCTGATTTATCTTCTTCATTTATTTTCACCGAGAGACATAGTTAACTTGACTTTTACTTGTATTTTGGGATTTATTTTCATCATAAAACCTTTTTAAACAATGCACCCGGGGGCACCTGGGTGGCTCAGTCGGATAAGCATGCCACTCTTGATTTCAGCTCAGGTCGTGATCTCAGGGTGGTGGGACCCAACCCCACACCCAACTCGCCACTCAGCATGGAGTCCACTTGGGATTCTCTCTCTCTCTCTATCCCTCTCCCTCCCCTCTGCATGTGCATGCCTGCAAGAACATGCATATGCTCTCTCTCTTTCTCTCAAATAAATAAGTATATTAATTAATTAATTAATTTTAAAGATCTTTTTTAAAAAGGATGCAAACATTTCCAAATTTTTTTGCTTGTTTTTTGTTTTTGAGTTGTTAGGCTTTGACTCCTGTTCCGCGTTTATTTTGTTTTTTCAAGATTTAATTAAAATTAAGTCTTGGGCCATCTGGGTAGCTCAGTCAGTTGAGCCACAGACTCCTGATTTCAGCTCATGTGGTGATCTCAGGGTCAGGAGATGAAGCCCCACGTCCAGCTTCACACTCAGCCTGGAGTTTGCTTGAGATTCTCTACCTCTGCCCCTCCTCCTGCTCGTGCATACACTCTCTCTCTCTAACTCTCTAAAATAAAAAATAATTATTATTAATAATTAAGTCTAAAGACTTAAAGGTAGGTTTTCTATAGTTACTTCAGGAGATGTTTTAAACATGGGTGGAGAAGAAAACTAAAAAAAAAAGAGTACACTATTGTCAAAAATGCAGAAATAACAGAAGCAAGACCTGTAAATCACCAAAGTAGTAATTAGTAGAAATTGATTGTGAACACACTGAAAAGATAGTTTACAAAGTGCTAGTAGTCAAACCAAGACATGGAATGAGGCTCAGGTATATTGGTTATAAAGCAACTTACATAGTGAAAAAGGAGTGATTGCTTATTCTTCACAGTGACTAATTATTGTAGAATTTCTTAAATGATAGGGAATGATCAGTGGTTACATCATATCAACCTTGGAAAACAGTTTTTATGCTTATGATTTTCAAAAGCATAAGCAAGAAAAGACCCACATCAAGTTAGGCTTGCGAAATAGACTAAACTAAGCTTTGTTTCTATGAGTAAAATGGTTTTGTCTGCTCAGGGAATTTTCAAGGCTGGTCTCTGTTTTTTTTATTTTAACAGTACTTTAATTGGTTTTCCATATTTAATTTACATTTTCTTTTTGAAGTTATCTTTTTAACAGTTCAATTTACATATTAAATCAAAATCCTTAACTTTGAATGGTATATCAAAAACTATGCCTTTGAAGTAAGAGTGTTCTGATCTTTATTATTCTTGGGGCTCCCCCAGGTTTAATGGTAAAGTTATTGTTTTATCTTTCTATCTTATTTTAATCTATTTTCTCCTTTAATTTAGTCCAGCATTTCACAATGTTTTTGAACTTAGGACCTCTTTATGCTCTTAAAAAGCATTGATGATCTCAAAGATCTTTTGATTATGTGAGCTATATCTATCCATATTTACAATATTAGAAATTAAAACTGAGAAACATTTACATATTCATTCTTTTAAACATAACAGTAAAACCTTTATATGTTAACATATATAATTATTTTAATAAAATTGAGCAATATTTGGGGCACTGGGGCGACTCAGTTGGTTAAGCATCTGATTCTTGATTTTGTCTCAGGTCATGATTTCACGGTCATGGGACTGAGCCTTGTTCAGTGTACTACGATACATATAATATTGTATTATAGGCTTGAGATTCTCTCTCTCTCCTCTCTCTCTTCTCTCTCTCTCTCCAGCTGTCATTCAGTTTGTGACTCAGTCAGCTGGATTTTGTGTGTTATTTGAGATTAATTAATATCAGCGATGAATTATAAATTGAGGTGCAAAAATCAGGGTGGCAATGAATGAGAAAATTTCAAAACAGTTGAATGCAGCTTATAGGACACCAAAAACTCTTGGGCATTGTCAAAAATAAGAGCAGGGCCTTGTGGGAATAAATAATAAATAAATAATCTTTTTAATGACTTAAATAATAATAAATAATCTTTTTTTAATCTTCTCAAAAATGAGTTATATTTTCCGAAACAACAAACAGTGAGAATGGTATCATTGATTTACATATTTAAAAATTTAAAAATAGAAAACATCTGTCTCAAGAGACTAGCCTGGTGGTTATGAGGTGCTTAGACGTAAGGGGAAAATGAGAAATATTTGGTCAAAGAGTACAAACTTCAAGTTATAAGATGAATAAGTTCCAGGAATATATTACTATAGCATAGTGATAATATTTTATTATATTCCTGCAAGTTGCTAAAGAGCAGACCAGAGATATTCTCCCCACAAAAAAAGAAATGATAATTACGTGTCACAATGGGGGAATTAGCTAAAGTTATGGTGGTAATCATTCCACAATATGTAAGTGTATCAAGTCAACACACTTTAAACTTGCACAATGTTAGGTGTCAATTATATCTCAATTAAGCTGGGGAAAACAAAAAATAAAAAATTTTTAAAAGTCACTAATGTTGAGAGATGGAGAGAAGTGAGTTCGGGGAAATTGGAGGAGGAGACAAACCACGAGAGACTGTGGACTCTGAGAAACAAACTGAGGATTTGGGAGGGGAGAGGGGTGAGGGTTGGGTGAGCCTCGTGGTGGGTATTAAGGAAGGCATGTACTGGAGGGCATGGAGCACTGGGTGTGGTGCATAAACAATGAATCTTGAAACATTGAAAAGAAATAAAATAAAAATTTTTTAAAAGTCACTATGTTAAAAAAAAAAAAGAATAGAGCTGTTTCAAATCATGCTAAAAGACAAGCAAAATGAGAAATAAGCATGGACCATTGAATTTAGCAACGTGATCCTGGGTCACACTGGTAATTCCTCATTCCTTTCTCCCAAGCAATTAAATTTTCAGTTAGGCATGTCAAAAATGTAGGAGTTGTTTTGATCCAACATAATCCATATGCCATAATAATCTTGAGGGTGGTCTGACCTCACTTATATCTTATCTCACACAGGAACACTAAGAAGAAAAAAAAGCCACAAGTCATCTAATTACCAAACATCCAGATAGTTCTAAATTTCTTATAACATTATCCTATTCTTGCCCAACTCTCCTAGTGAGGTTATTCCTAAACTCTTAGTTCCTTTTCTCCTACCTATAACTAATAGTGCAATCCCTGTTTTCATTGAGGTACGAAGATGAATGAACTTTTGATATGAGATGAATTTCAGGTTATCAACCTTATGAATGATTTCTTTACAGATTATCATAAAACATAATTAAAGATTACATTAACCTTACATTTGTTCCATAACAAGATACCTCTACAAACAATTATTTTAAGTACTCAGTTGATATATTTTTCTAAAGTAAGCAAAAATAAGAAAAGTTTTAAACTCACTTTCATTATCGCTTTTAAGAAAATGTTTTCAGGGGCACCTGGGTGGCTCAGTGGGTTAAAGCCTCTGCCTTCGGCTCAGGTCATGATCCCAGGGTCCTGGGATTGAGCCCGGCATCGGGCTCTCTGCTCAGCAGGGAGCCTGCTTCCCCTCTCTCTCTCTGCCTGCCTCTCTGCCTACTTGTGATCTCTCTCTGTCAAATAAATAAATAAAATCTTAAAAAAAGAAAGAAAAAAAAGAAAATGTTTTCAACAATGTATTAATAAGCATCCAATTTACCAATAAGTTGCAAATAATTTAAAGCTCATCAAGGTTATGAAATACAAAATATAACTGTATGCAATTATTTTAACTTCTTAATTATTTTATATATAGTACTATTTTACAGTCCTGGGGTGCCTGGCTGACTCATCAAAGAGCATGCCACTCTTGAGCTCACAGTCGTGAAGTCAAGCCCCACGTTGGGCATGGAGCCTATTTAAAAAAATAATAAAATAACATAAAATAAAATAAACTCATTTTATAGTCTTTAAATATTTATATAGAAAGATGTCCACAATGTATTACTGAGCCCAAAAAAGCAGGTTATAGAATAGTTTGATTAGCATTATCCCATTCAGGGCTGTAAACATATATGTTTGTTTATAACATATGGGAGAAAACTGGGAAAATATATGTCAAATTATTGGCATTATCTATAGTCCAAGGGATTAAGAAAAGGGACTGTGTTTTATATACTTCTGTTTGGAATTTTCCACTAATAAATACTACTTTATATTTTTAAAAATACATTTGATTGTCAGAAATAGTTTCTGCTTTTACTCTGGCAAAGTATTTATATTAGTATATACACGTTTATAAATTAAACTATACATAAATTTTATATATTAGAATACATACTAGTAAATCTTGTTTTGATAAGAAAAAGGTTTTTATTTTTAACAAATTAGAATCAAATTTTAGGACTTTGATTCTCTGGATTTTTAAATGATTACAGTGGCAGACGTGCAAAAGCCACAAGACTTTGAATCAAGACTGATCACTAGAGACAGCCTGCATATTTCTCTTAATATAAAATTCTGTTATGTAATAATACTCATGGCTCTCAGAAAATTGAAAGAAAATCTAGTTGCAACAATTTAAGTTTTATAAGTTTTTTTTAGTCAATTGCATTTTCCAGACTCCTTATTAGTTAGATTGAAGTAAATCAAGATTTTGTTCCACCGCTTTTAGTTCTACATGTTCATTTCCCAATATGCTGCTATAGGGATGCTGAGGAAAGAAAGACTTTATGTCTAGTGCCACTTTGTTCTCAAAAATGATCCTCACTGTCACAAATATACATTAAATACCCCAAATTACCGATTACTTTCACCAAACATCCAAATATGTTTATTGTGTATTATTGTTCTTTTTTTTTAAACAAGCCTCATCTTTACTATCCTATATAAGAAAGAGACTGTTTTCTCAACTTTTTTTAGTTAACCTCAAAAAAACTGTTATGTAAAAAGCAAGGTACATGGTTGACAGACTACGTTCACCAGGACAGAGCAGCATCTCCCAGAAAAACTTTACCTGTACAAACTCTACTTGCTGTCCATTCACCCTTGAGAAGAAAGAGTCAAAGTACCTGATGCAAGAAATCTAACAGGCAACAAAAACCAAGCACAAACAGAAACATAGCAAAGAAAAAGCATGCAATCAGCTGTAACTAATCATCTTTTCAAAGAAGAGTTACTTTGAATTCCAATCAAGACAGCTCTGTCTTGTAGACTGAGGGGGGATTTTCAGGGGTGGGCTCACGGGAGTATTACTAACCCTCTAACTCAACATGCTGCACCTCAATGGACTAGCCTTCTATACCACTATAGACTAAGCCATAGTCAAATCGCTCATTGTGTTTCAAGCTATTTAAAGTAAGTTTGCAGCAACAATTTTACTGAAATCCTAGCTCATCTAAAGCAAAAAGAAATCGTAATATGCCATTTTCCTTACCTAATGAATAGAAACCACGGCCATTTCTAGATATGTCATAGTGCTCAGTGCATTGATTATGCTCCACAAGCCAAATAATAAACATCTTCTAAATTATTTCACACGAAGAACATTGCTCACACACACCAGAACTCACTGAAAAGAAGCAAGGAGCTTTTTATTTTTTCTTTACAGTTAAATCAGTAAACATTCTTTACAGTTAAATCAGTAAACATTTACTAAATATCTATGATACACAGAACACTGCTAGCTATTGAATTTAGGTTGAGGGTAGGAAATATTTATGGTTTCAAATATTTTTATCAGTATTTTTTCAGTTCAACATAGCCTAGATTGTGTTTAAAAACATTATTTGTCTTGCAAATAATTTCTTGTATAAAAAGAAAATACGTTCTTCTTATAAGTCACCTAATGAAAATCTGAGATATCTTCATCTTTCTCCTCCTTTTATGGGGGAGGATCTCTTCCTTCTATTCTGGAGATATTCATTCATATCATTTTCTAATTGGTGAAACTCTGATTTTAAATATTTGACCACATCAAAGCCAGAAATGGATTTACTAAAAGGTACCCTGTTGCCTATTTCCTTCTCAAAAATGTGTCAGTAAGAGTTTCATCCAGGAAATCAGAACGGGAAATGAGAAAGCAGAAACACCTCTAAGTATTTCAATGAGGAAACAGGTCATTCTTAGGGGGTACAAAAAAGGGCTCAGAGGAGACTGCTGCAAAATCTCTCCTCTATAGAAGCCCATGTGCCTGCCTGTTGCCACCAAAGAAGGAAAACATGGCTCCCGCTTCTCTAGCACCTTGCGGATCTGATGTGAACGCATCTCCTAGAGGCTCCTAACACAGAACGTGGTGTCAGAGATTCTGGGAGTGTAGTCCTCAAGTGTCTTACCACCCCCCCACAAAAAAGAACATAGAAGTGGGGAAATGACGTTAAGTTCCTAACAGATAATGTGTAGGATTGAGGCATACTTTGTCCCAGTGATACTGTCCAAAGAGGTTTGACCTGTGATTGAACAGCCTATGCTTACAATTACTGAGGTGAATGATAGTTGTAGTAAAATCCGCTCTGTTACCCTTTTAGAAAATTTTGTTATTTGTTCCTCCTACTTTTATTTCCTTGACCCCTTGGATAGGAAATTTTAATTTCCCAAATACTGATTTCAATGATTTCACAGATAAAAATATATATATTAAAGTACTATATATCTGTATCTGCATTACTGTATATCTATGGAGTGCATACTCCATGCGAGGCATCATTCAGGAAGTCACTGTGTGTGGTGCAAAGATAGTCCCTGCCTTTCAAGTGTTCACAATTACTAGGAGGCAAAATGAAAATACAATCAATATAACTCAAGGCAGATTGTGTGCAATTAACGAAGGGCAGAGGAAGAATTGGAGGAGAAGAGACTTCTAGGAGGTGATGATGAGTGAGCGAAGAAAGCCATGGGGAGGAAATGCTCTTTGAGGTGTAAGGATTTTGACAGATGGAAATGGAGTGAGGGGCGTGGCGAGATAAGAGGCCAGAGTGAGCAGAGTGAAGAGGTTGAAGTACTTGCTGGAATTAGACTAGAAGCAGATATCAAATACTCAGATCACATAGGGGCCAGCAGTATGGCAAATGAAGCAGCCCACGTGGGGACTTCAGCCAACAAAGGAATAACACACAAGCCTCATCAGATGGTGTCCCTGGTGAGACTGTTGGCCGGTGTTACCAAAGCTTCCAGTCGTTCAAAAGAAGGTGAAAATCCATGTTCTAAGGTAAAAACTCCTATTTTAAAATGTTAGCAACTAATTAAAAAAAGTAAAAACAAAACTAAAGCCATGTGTGAACCAAAGAAAACACATCAATAGCCCATATATGGCCCAATGGCCAGCTACTTGCAACCTCTAGGAAATGTTTTCCCAAGGTCCTATCCAAGCAATTCTAGTTTCAATAGTGAACCCCATTCTCACTGAATAATACATATTCATCTTTTAGAATTATGCCTGCTAAGCATTACCTCAGAAATTTTCCTCCTGTGAATTGTGTGTCCTTAAGTCTCTTCATGAAGAACTATAGAGCTCTTAAGACTTTCATTTGCAAAAGGCCTAGAGTGAAAAGAAGGGACAAAAGGGGGACACAGAAAGAAGACCGTCAGAAATGCCAAGGCTGTAGACAATTGTAGGCAATGAATCTTTATCCATCTCGGAGATTGAAGACTACTGTTCTTTTTTTTTCTTTTTACTAACAAGGAAATGACAATGAAACATATCTGTAGTTGAGGAAGTGTTGACTTTTCTGGAATTATAATTATTAGCTATTTTTTTTAAAAGATTTTATTTATTTATTTGTCTGAGAGTGAGCATGAGCAGACAGAGTGGCAGACAGAGGCAGAGGGAGAAGCAGGCTCCCTGCTGAGCAAGGAGCCCGATGTGGGACTCGATCCCAGGACGCTGAGATCATGACCCGAGCCCAAGGCAGCCGCTTAACCAACTGAGCCACCCAGGCATCCCAATTATTAGCTATCTTAACAAATAATATACCCAATATATATGGTTATTCAATATTCAGTGTACTGTAATGGACAAAATATCTCCTTATATTTGTGGCTACTTTTTTTTCATTTCCTCAAAATTGCTTATCCACTAATTACTTCTCAAAAACTGTGTGGTCATATCCTTTAACACAAGAGGAAAAAGCATAATGATAACAGGGCACAAGTCAAGAAGTAAAACGAATGCCTAAGAAGTAGCCTCAGTGCTGTCTTGCTTTACAAGATCTTAACAATCTTAAACTAAGTTGAGCACTGAACCAGTGAAAAATCTTGGGTCTAAGTTTTGCAAGAAATTTACAAAATAAGCAAATAACAATTACCTAAAGAAAGTTTGTACTTTCAATCAAACAGGCCAATGTTAATATTGAATGATCTAGATTAATACTTGTGATCACATATGTCTTATGGGTGCGATCTGCCACCAGGGGCCATCACATTCATCTATTCTGAGGTAGGGTAGGGTTCCTCAGGAAAATCTCCTTTACTAGGGTCGTTATGTACCCTTAGAAAACATTTCAAACTAGAAAGTTGGAGAGCTATTTAAACTGAGCTTTTCCCAATAGTGGTGCTTTTTCAATAACACAGTGGAGTACCTAATGGAACATAATGAAAAAAGATCAACAATGAGATTGACAATTTCAGAAAAAGAAGAAAACCCACCTGACAATGTTCTCTTTGCTTACAAGTTACCATTTCACAGAGCAAGCACTATAGAGTGCATGTAAGCACACGTGGTTTCAGCCTCAGAATAAAGAATACAAGTCTAAAAAGGTAAAAATGAAAATGTGTGCTGCTCTGCTACCATATAGCTGAGAGTTATAAAGGCCCCATGAACAATATTGAGTTTGTGGTGGCACAATCACATCACAAAAGATTTACCTTCACTCTGCAAACTCAATATAGGGCAATAACAGTCTATTACAAGCAGAGCAATACAACATCAAAGGAATGTTTAAAAGAACTAGACAGAACCTTTAAATCAACACAATTGAGTTATCTTCCCCCAAAGGAAGCACCATGGGAGAGATCATAGCAGGGTTTTTCAAGAGGTATTACTAATTTACCATAAGTTATATTTAATACACTTTTTAAACGTGGTTTGTAATCTCTCTCCACTTTTTAGAACACAGAGCAATAAATTAAAAGAGAAACGGTCCCCAAAGAGCAAGAGACGGGGAGAAAAAACAATGACAATCGTTTTCTTTCAGGGAGGAGGGTTAACATTTCAAATAATTCTTCCACAGCTGAAAAGTCTGTATTGGATCTGTCCTTTTGCAATTTCAAGGAGATTATTCAGATCTGAACTTAAAGGAATAATAGAAATTTTTATTACTTATATTTATACAACTAATCAATATTCAAATACTGTTAAAAACAGGAATATTCATTACAACATTTTAGAAGAATGGTGAGAAATTCTTTTTAACAACTCCAATTGAGAAGTAAGCAATTTTATTTCACCTTCTAATGGCTAAAAGGAACATTTAAAAAGTTGAATTTCTTGTCTGAGTCATATCAGAAAGGGTAGTAGGATTACTACCCACATTACTTCACAGTAATGTGAAGTAGTATTGCTCATTGTTGGCAGGTCTTAAACATTTTCTTAGCATTTTACTATTTCTCCATAGGTTTCTATTTTTAATTTACATAATAGTGTACCTAGTTTAATGAAGTTTTGACATACTACTTTTTTACATATAAAAAGATGTTACTTATCTTCATGTATTGCAAGGCTTATTGTTACGAATTTTCACCTAAATCCACGCATTTGTATTTCCCATGAAGGTAAATGGAACTATTGGGTATTATCAAAACTTCTCACCATCTATTAATGTCTGAGATTTGCATACATAAAATCATAAATTTCTATATGATGCTAATAGAACTGTTCTTCTGATTCTTTCAAAAGTTGTAACCTTTTTTGCCTTTTGTTTAGCATTCTTGTTTTGGCTTATGTTATCTTGATTTATGCCAGATATATGTATTCAAAAATCTTTTAATTCTGGATAATTTGTATCTATAATGACTTTCCAATACACTAATTTTTTTAGTGCTGAAAACACACCCACAACAGGTGCATGAAACTGCTTGTAACACATGCCATATGGGGAAAGTACTAGGGTTTGTCCCTTTTGATATAGAACGGTTTTATTGGTGTCATGCTGTAAGCTTTTATAATAAATCAGATCATATATAGATTTATACTTATGTATCTGGCGTTAGAAAATATTTAATTCATGTTTACAATGCTTTTAATTTTATAACCAGCTTCCTAAATTTCTTTACAGTTTACCATTATGTCAAGATAATTTCATTTGAAATTGCCCATTACCAGATAATCTCATTCAGATATTTGAATTGTACTGCTGTTTTTATTTTTTGGAGCATGTTCTTTTTTCCAAGTCCATCCAACTTCTTCATACTAATATTGTTAGCTTAAAAGACAAAATTCTGATTCATTAGTAATTACCTATTCTTGGTTGAGTTTTTGTGGAGTTTCATTATTTGAAACAATTGTTGTAAATGTGATAGAATTTCTGTGTTTTATAGTCATGTGCTTAGAATAGGTGATCCCAACATGTGTTTTCAGGGTCTATCAAGGTTAGCTTGTTTATAATTGTAAGAGTCAAATCACAACAAAGAATTCTCATTTTTCCCCTATCCATTCAACCTCCATTAATTGTATCACTAAGATCCAATACCCAACAAGAAGTTCATATCATATGTAGTTCTAATATCATAAAAACACCACACTGATGTTTTTCCACTGGTTGATGTCAGCATAGTGGTTAAAACAATAGGTACTCTGGAGCCAAACCTGACTTTGAAATTCTGCTTATCTAGTTAATAGTTGTGCGACTGTGCCTCAGTTTCTCTTCTATAAAGCAGAGATAATAATAATGTTTATAGGTTGCTATAAAGATTAAACCAGATGCTAATTATAAATGCCCAGAACCATGACATACAGTATATACCCAAGAAATGTCAGCTATTCTTATTGCAAATATATGTTCAGAAATGCCCTAATGCTTTCCAATTAGTATCATGACTATTATAAAGTCTTATCCAGCCAAGGAACCCACTGGCTGTGATAAAACCAAGTAAGAAAGTTTACTCTTGTGCAGAGATTAGAGAACCAACACCTGTTGCCTAACAGTAGTGGGACTCATACCAAAATCAATGAATGAGTAACCACCCTAAACAGCCATCAGAGTCATAAGACAGTTGGTTCTACAGTCTAGACCTGCTTAAGAATTGAACAAAGTCACCTGCTGACTATAATAGCCATTCATAAGAGTGATATAAAATTTAATGTTAGTGATTATCTATTATGATATGACATCATGTGCATATTGCTTTCCTAGTCTTGCTTGAGGACATTTTAGCAATGATACCTCAAAGTGTTTCAATATCAGGGGTTAAGTACCATCAATTTTTATTAAATCTTGGCCCATAAAAAGAAAACTAAAATTCGATGGTACCTAGGTCATAAGTACTTTTATTTTTTTTTATTTTTTTAAAGATTTTATTTATTTATTTGACAGAGATCACAAGTAGGCAGAGAGGCAGGCAGAGAGAGATGAGGAAGCAGGCTCCCCGCCCGAGCAGAGAGCCTGACGT
Source organism: Martes martes (assembly GCF_963455335.1). Lineage (NCBI taxonomy): Eukaryota > Metazoa > Chordata > Mammalia > Carnivora > Mustelidae > Martes > Martes martes. The sequence goes on from NC_137889.1 coordinate 95,402,942, forward strand.
GGGGCTCGATCCCAGGACCCTGGAATCATGACCTGAGCTGAAGGCAGAGGCTTCAACCCACTGAGCCACCCAGGCGCCCCCATAAGTACTTTTAAGTAAGGCAGAGGAGAGAATATGACTATTGTCAGAAAGACACAATTCATAGCAAAGAGAGCTTGTCAGAAATGTTTTAAAAATAGGAAGATCATATCTTTCAACAGTGAAGGTTGAAACAAAAATTTACAATAAATATCTTATTAAAATTGTATTAACTTTCTTTCAACATTTGGTATTAATTTGCAAACATTGTGCCTAAGATTTATTTGGAAATATTGGCACTTCTGGACTAATATATCCCTTTTTGTCCTTAACCACTTCCTATAAAGTGGCTGAAGTAGACAATCCTTTCACTATTTCCAGGTGGAGTGCCATGACTATCTTAAAAAACACGCTTCCCTCCTAAGACAATCCTATGAGTGGCGCAGAAATAGCTGAAAGTTAACACTATCTTGGTAGGTACATTTGCAGGTCATTTAATATGTATTTATTTATTTCACTTGTGATTACAGGTATTTATTTGGGCTTACACCGAGTCTACTATTTTCCTTTAAATTTGCTGTAGACCGAATTGATGTTTTCCACCTTTTTTTTTTCTATTTCCTCAGTACATGGTACCGTGCTCTTCCAAAACACTTAAATATGGCATACTATGTTCTTAAGAACATAACAAAGGATAAGCTTGTCTAAGATCCATTAAAAGATCAAGAGATCTTTGGAACACCTGGGTGACTCAGTCAGTTAAGCACCCGACTCTTGATTTCAGCTCAGGTCATGATCTCAGGGTCAGAGATTGAGCCTTTGTGGGGCTCTGCACTGGGTATGGAACCTGCTTGGCATTCTCTGTCTCCTCCTCCTTCTAGCCCCTCACCCCCAACCCCTGCTCACTTTCTCAATCTCGCTCTTCAAAAAAAAAAAAAAAAAGATGGAAGATGTCTTTAATGGCTTAAGTAATTTAATTTCCTACTTTATTTATTATTATTATTACTATTATTGTTGTTGTTATTATTTTAGGGATTGAGGCCTTTACCTAAAGAATTGGTAATACTTCGCCATTTTTTCAGATATTGCACAGCAAGTATGAATAAGTAATGAATTAATGCATGAGGACAGATAGAAGAGTTCCAATTTCTACAAATTATAGCCAATTAATGCAAACTAAGACTTTCTAGTCATTAAAACTTTCAGGCCTCCTCAAATATAAAATGAAATGTAAGTACTACATTACCTTATATCTCAGAGGAAATTGATAAGCAAGGTGAAGTTTCCATTTATTCCTAACCTAGAAACTGTGCTGATCATAAAACAAGTCCAAGGACCTCAGTGAAATGTGACCAGTTTCTTCAAAGAACCAGTTCTGGGTCTAGAACTCTTGGATCTGAGAGTCATATGGGATTCTGGATGTGTTGGAGGAGTACCTCAGTCTGGGAATTAATCCCACTGAAACCCCCAGTATTCCTTGAGATTAATTTTGGGTAGGATGCCAAGATTTTTCAGATTAGGGCCTGACTAATGCCAGACCGTTCTCACTGCTCCCACAGCCTAAGTTGCCAGCCACAAAGTGGCCCACAAAGGTATATGGTATACTGTTCTAGTCACCTCTCGTATTCTACCTCCTGTCTTCTGCTACCCCTCCTAACAAAATTCTAGGCATTCTTCAAGATATGGCTTTTCTCAATTCTTTCAGGAGTCATTTCCAAACTTTACCATTCACATTCTCATCACCTCCTTCATGAGTTTAACCATTTGTTTACTCAACAAATATTTTTTGGGCATCTATCATGCATCAGACACCTGTGTATTTGGTCTGAGCCAAGCAGATGAAGATTCCTGCCATTGCAATGCCTAACTTCTGATGAAAGATGAATTAATTATTCCTTCTATCTTCTCTTATTACTTTATTATTGCATTTGTCACATTTATTGTAGGTAATTGTTTTTGTGTATCTCTTACTGGATAGCAAGGCCCAGATAACATTTATCTCTTCCATTTTTATCACCAGTACCCAGAACATTGCCTTGCACCATGACATAGGAAAAAGGCAAAGCAAACTTTAATGTGGAGGCTCCCTAATAAATTTAAATTTACTCGGTATTTATGTTTTGGTTATCTATTGTTGCTTAAGAAGTTAACTGAAAATTTAGTTTTGTAGTTCAGAAATTTGGAAAAGGCTTGGCAGGATAATTCATGTCTGTTTCACATGGCTTCATCTATAGCTATGGGGGCTGAGGCCAGAGAATACTCTTCCAGAATACCTTCTTTATTCATATTTTCAGTACCTCGCAGCAATTTGCACTCTCTGTCTCTTCCTTCCTCCCTCCTTTCCTTCCTTCCTTTTTTCTGTATTTCTTTCTCTTCTCCCTCTCTCTCTCTCCCTCTCTCTCTCTCTCTCTCTCTCTCTCTTTGTCTTTGTCTGTCTCCCTCCTCATAAGTTCTCATCCTTGAGGGCCACTCCATGAGATACAGTTTTCCACACCATGGTGTCTCAGTGTTACACTTCTTACATGGCGGCGGATGGTTTTCTAAGAGGCAGGAAGCAGAAACTGGCAGACAATTAAGACTACACCAGGACCTGGAACTGCGTCATTCTACCATGCTATAATGGCCAAAACAGCCATGAAAACTGACCAGATTTAAGGAGGTAGAGAAGTAAATACCACATCTCGACATCTTGATAGTGGAATAGCAGTAGTACAGAAGGGCAGTTGAATGGATGATATTTTTGTAGCCATCTTTGAAAAATGCCATAATTCGTGATAGCTGTCTAATATGTCTAATCAGCCATAATGTGCCTAGGGGAAGCAAATCAGCACTGACATAAATTTTAAATTGTTATTAAACAAAAAAAAACCTATTCCTATGACAAAAATTTTATTTTAAAATGCTAAATGGGTGGTGATTGAAAATACTGAGCAGGCAAGAATTCGTAAAACTTCTAATGTCAACGTATTTTTTTAAATATGTCAGCTATTAATGAGGATCTACTAAGTTTTTGAGATTCAAAATCTTTGATAGCTAAATCATGCTTCTTCTAAAACTTACACAATTTTGAGTTATTTCTCAGTTATGTGTTTCTCTTTAATATTTAATACAACTTTACGGTTTTTAGTTAAGATAATACTTAATTTTTGGGCTAATGTGAGAAGTCCCTCAATTCAATCCCAATAGTACAAAGCCCAAGCTAATGTCACTTCATTTTCTACACTCCTTTCCTGGTGTAGCATGTAATGTGCCCTGGTCTTTTTTCCAGTGATTTATAGCCCATTAGAGAACTCGACTATTTCTTGAAGGAAAATTGTCCACATGATAGAAGGCTAAATAATTGTGTTTCCTGAGAGATTATGGGTGTGTATAGCCATTGTGGTTCTGTGAATGTATTCATATTTGAAGTATTTTACTTTAAATCATCAACTTTGCATTATGTTTGTACAGCAAATTGTTCCTTACTCTTTGTACTTCTATCCATGTTATAGTATTTATAAAATAACACTTCATATTAAAATCAATATCTAAAAAAAAATAAAATAAAATCAATATCTATTTGGTTTTAGTAATCCAGAGTGGCATTTATAATTTTGTCGTGCTCTGAATTCATATGAATTTACTTAAATGATCAACACTGTTAACACAAGGCAAGGCATTGCTATAATGCAGATATAAAACTCTGGTTTGTTACTGGAGGTAGAAAGGCCCTTTCTTTATCATTCACTTTAATACACAGTCAAATTGAAAGTAAGCCAAGTTCTCCTAGAAAGCTACTGAAATGCCTCTCCAGAGAAGAAAATCTACTACTGAAAGCAGACTTTTCTAAGAATCAAATTAAAGAGCTTTGGCCAGAAAAAAGGCAGCATGTATTTGAAAGTCAAATTAGACCAAGGAGCTAGTGAAGTAACCCTGAGAGAATCCTCTTCATCCTCCTAGCGATCGTTTGCAGCACTATAGGGTGGGCTGCAGGAGTCCTGCCTGGCTGATAGGCCACTCCAACACACCATGCAAGGCAGAATCCTGTATGTCATTGTTTCTGAAGGTGCCCGACATGAATGGACATTGTTACAAACCAAACCAATAACTTTACAATACCACTGAGCTTCCCAATGATGGCTGTACCATTACAATGAATCAAATCTGGGGTGTCACTGCTAAACTCCTTCTCTTACCCTGCTTTATAAGGTGTTAAACAAAATAATCAAAAAGCTATCTAAACTAGCTATACATTTATTTCTACTTCAGTATTTTAAAATCTAAGCTTTAAGTCTTTTTTGTACATTTAGAATAATCAAGTTAAAATGATTTAATGATATTACAGCTTAGTAAGTGAAATCTCACAATATCTTCCATCTTATGAGTCTTTTAAAAATAGCCATCTTGGGGGGCATCTTGGGTGGCTCAGTCTGTTAAGCATCTGCCTTCGGCGCAGGTGATGGTCCTAGGCTGGGATCAAGCCCCACATCAGGTTCCCTGCTAAGTGGAGAACCTACTTCTCCTTCTCTCCATTCTCCCCCCAATCATGTTTTCTCTCTATCTCTATCTCAAATAAATAAATATTTTTTTAAAAAATAGCCCTCTTGGTATACTTAGTGTCCGGATCCTGGTCTCTAATACTATTTCCCTCTAAAAGGAATCAGGACTCCTTGGAAACGGCTGAGTCCAGAAATGGAACAGGAAATATGCAAGATAAGCCCAGAACATTTTGTCAGACCAGAAGTGAGGAGGTATTCAAAATAAATAAACAAAGGGTGCCTGGGTGGCTCAGTGGGTTAAGCCTATGCCTTCGGCTCAGGTCATGATCTCAGGGTCCTGGAATCGAGTCCCACATCGAGCTCTCTGCTCAGCAGGGAGCCTGCTTCCCTTTCTCTCTCTCTGCCTGCCTCTCTGCCTACTGTGATATCTGTCAAGTGAATAAATTTTTAATTAATTGATTAATTAATTATTAATAAATATAAATATTTTATGTTTTATACATAAATAAATATAAAATATAAATAATAAAGAAATAAATAAAATCTCTTAAAATAAATAAATAATGAACCATGTTACAAGACTCAGGAGACAGCTTGAGGTAGTCACTGGTCACATCAAGGATAACTTGAACACACTAACATGATAAAGAATTCCAAAAAACTGGAATTCATGAGTTCATATCAATAAGAAATAAATAAATGGGAAAGGAGATTATATTAGATTATATTAAAATGTTAAATGCCAACTGGCAAATGAGAAGGGAGTACAAGAGTTGGAAAATCAGCATTTGTAATCATCATACTAACAACTGGATCATACAAGAATCATCAATGGATAACGTATCTGGGGAAAAGTTTTGATGATGAGCACACCATTTGCATAGTCTCAAAGTATCTCTCCATAGATTGCTTATTAGTTGCAAGGGGAAAATGGTACTTATAGCTTGGAGAAATTAAATAATACATTGACTGGGTGATCTAAATTAACATTATCAAGAGGAGCATATGGACATAGTGTGCATTCAGATGAGCTCTGCTGAGAAAGCCATAATATCACCCATGTAGTATTCTGAACAAAAATATATAATGAAAATCTAAGCATAAGTTGATATTAAACAAATGCCAAGTGCAACAAACATTCCTTAAAAAAAAAAAAAAGATGGGAGATTGTAGTCTTTAAAAATGTCAATGTTGTAAAAGAAAAAGATTGTGGAAATGTTCTGGATTTAAAAAGACAACAAATGGGGCACCTGGGTGGCTCAGCTGGTTAAGCATCTATCTTCAGCTGAGGTCATGATCCCAGGGTCCTATGATCTAGTCCCGCACCGGGCTCCCTGCTCCTTGGGAAGCCTGCTTCTCCCTCTGCCTCTGCCTCTCTCTGTCTCTCTCTTTCTCTCTGTCTCTCATGAATAAATAAATAAAATCTTATAAAAACAACTAACAAATAAATAAAACAACTACAAAGACAAGACAACTAAATATAATACCATACTCTACAGTGGCCCCTTACCTAAAGTAGAAAAAGGTATTGAAGCAGCTCCGAGAATTGAAATTATAAAAATAATAGATCTGTTATGGACACTGAGGAGGGTATGTGCTATGGTGAGTGCTGTGAAATGTGTAAGCCTGATGATTCATAGACCTGTACCCCTGGATAAATAATACATTATATGTTAATAAAAAAATAAATAAATACAAAATACAAAAAAAATAATAGAGCTGACAAAAGGTATTCTCTCAGTCTTAAATTTCTGAAGTTGTTAACTGAACTACAGTTATATAAGGAAATATCCTATTATTAAGAAATATCCAGGACCCCCGGGTGGTTCAGTTGGTTGAGTATCCAACTCTTGATTGCAGCTAGGATCATGATCTCGGGGTCATGGACTCAGCTCAGGAGGCTGCTTGTCCTTCTCCCTCCCTCGCTGACCCTCCCCCTTCAAAAATAAACAAATACATCTTTAAAAAAATAAATAAATAAAAGAAATAACAACCGAAGTATTAAGGGGTAAAGGACCATGATATATGTAGTTTACCATGAAGTGATTCTAAATATATTATGTATGCATGTGCAGAGAGAGAGAAAGAACCAAAGGGAGTAAGTGAATCCGGGGAATGAATATCGGGACGTTATTTGAACTCTGCTTATTCTGACAACTTTTCTGAAGTCCTGAAATTTTTGCCAAATAAAAAGTTAAGAAATATAAAAGCAGCTCTGAGAACGAAGCAGCATGGACAAGAAGAAAAACATTGCTGTTTCCCACTGGCAGGCACTCCAGTGTGTAATGGAGTATGCCCAAAGCCATTATGCAGAAAACTAGGAATTATTGTGTGCCCACATCTCAGGTGAACTTGATTCCGATTCATGTAGTGGGCAGGCTTGGTAGTTAACTCAACTGCCTTCAAATCAAAGGCAGTGTAGTACAGGTCATGGGATTGGGTTAACTGTAAAAAGCCTCGTTCTTAAGTCCCTAGGTGATACCTGACACACTCAAGCACTAACTTTGTAGGCTTGGGTACAGAAGATAAGCAAAAAGTCACACAGTGGCTCCTTTGCATTTGGCCGAGTAGCCAAGTTGAAAAGGACAAACAGGCTGTACTGCATAGAAGGTGAAATGCTTAAATGTCAGGGCAGCATTGTTACGAGCTGTCTGTCTGCACAGCAACTATCATGTGTTCCAAAAAGAAGAGACTACATTTCACGAAGGGAAATGAGAATAAAAGACTGTATCCTGTTTGACCATTCCCAGAAGACTCAGAAAAAAATCTTTTGACGATTTCAATGTTGTTGACTCTCCTGACCTATGTATTGTACCAATCTCAAAACCAAGAGAAAATATACAAAGTGTTTACCTATTTCTCATCTGGGGGCACAAAAGGGAAGCCAATCAGCTTTAGTGTTCACTTGTGAAGCGGGCATCTACTTGCTAATAAATTTCAGGACCTCACTGACAGCTATAAATCCTGACTGATTCTTTTGCCTTACTGAAGGCTTTTATGAAAAGCTGGTGAAAGATTTGTTTCGTCTAAAAGACAGGCCAAATAGTTTTCGCTTGTTTTTTGTTTGTTTGTAGGGTTTTGGTTTTGGGGGGGGGGGTGTTTGTTTTGTTTGTTTGTTTGTTTTTTGCTCCCTGACAAGATGATTTTTTTCTCTTTATTTTTTTTTATTTCATCTTTTAAAAGTATATCTCCTGTTCAAATGGAATTACTTAGCTAAAATTATTGGTCAAGTAAATTGATTATTTGTTATACAGTGATGAATAAGTGATTCTTTTAACATTTCTCAAGTAATGGAGACTCTCGGTGAGACTGAGAAGCTGTTCAAACTGCAGTGGAATTAGCAAGGAAAAGTTTTAAATGACTGAGTTGAAGTCCTGCAGGAAAGGGGATGAAAAATGCTGACACTCAGAGGAGGGGAGTTCTCAGGCTTCCTTGGATCAGGCAGCTCAGCACTGTCACACAATCTTAGGGGCCCCTCTGTCCGAGTTCTGAAGCATTCCCCCACTTTATAAAGTGCTTTGAAATGGGAGTTTCTTTCCGTATCATCTTCTGATTTTTGTTTTGTTTTGTTTTCTTTTGTTTTGTTTTGAGTAAGAAGATGGCAGTTTGGTTCATTCAGTGAAGCAGAAATGGAAGGGAGAGGGAAGAAAAAGCAGGGTCTTAAATTGCAATCCTTACATTATAACGGAGGGAAGGGGGGCATGCCCTAAGGGCAAATCATTTCATTTCTTTTTTTTTTTAAGATTTTATTTATTTATTTATTTGACAGACAGAGATAATATGTAGGCAGAGAGGCAGGCAGAGAGAGACAGGGAAGCAGGCTCCCTGCTGAGCAGAGAGCCTGATGTGGGGCTCGATCCCAGGACCCTGGGATCATGACCTGAGCCGAAGGCAGAGGCTTTAACCCACTGAGCCACCCAGGTGCCCCCATTTCATTTCTTTAGGATAGTTATCTCTTATTTAAAACTTGTGAAATATAAAAAATTAAATTGTTGGGAGAGTTGAAAACATTTTACATAAGTTCTGATAGGTTTATCATTAATAAATTACTAAATAATTATATAATAAATGTATACAAATAATTGATTAATAAGTAACAATTTAATAAGTTTATTGTTAATAAGTTTAATAAAAAGTAAATCCTGAGAAATACAGATCTCTGAGTCAGAACCCCAACCTTTGTTATTAAATCCCCTTCCTTCATTAAGTCCCAGTTTCTTAGTTTGTAAAATGATGATAATACAAATACCTGCTTCATATGTTACTGAAAAGACTAATTGAGATAAGGAACAAGGTCCGATAAGTACAAGTGTTAACTGATCTTAGTTATGGGCATTTTCATTACAATTATATGAAGATCATCCTGTTGACTGCCCATCAGTGATGGTGATAGATTTTCTCACTCTATTTGAACTGTCCTTTCAAGACCCTTTGTCCCATTATTATGTTCTCGTCTTCCCTGGTTGCTATTATAGATCTCTAATAACTTTGGGGATTATAAGTTTACATGTCTGACTCTTCCTACTGGGATAACAAGCTCCTTCGGTGAAGAGGTGGCATCTGTTTCAACTCTGGATCTTACAACAGAGCCAGTCTGCACTCAACCCAGAACTTGCTAACATTCATTGGGCACTAACCAGTGCCAGGACCTGCTCTGAATGCCTCATCTGTCTTGTCGCATTCTTACATGACATTACCTCATTCTGCCTCTCTGGGGTAGGGAGGATTACACCATGATCTTAATTTTACAGATGAGGAAACTGAGAAGTTGAAAACTTCTTGAAAGTCACCCAGTAAGAGTTAGGGCTGGTGATCTGACACCAGGCTATCCTTCCAGAGAAAATGTACCATTATCCATCTTGCATATATTGACTTTTAGGGAATGTGTAATATATGTAAACATACAGACATGGTCCCATTCTTCTTAGGCAAATGATAAGATCAAGGACATATGTTATAACCAATAAACCAAGAGAAACTAGCTGGGGCATATGTTTGTACCTTGCTCTAATAAGAGTAAGACGAAAGGATGCTCTTCTCATTAGATAAAGTATGGAGTAATTCTTAATTCTAAAAGAGAAAACTGAGACTCAAGCATGAAGCTACCTACTTGATTCAAGTAACCAAGTAATCAAGGTTACTTGATTCAAGCTAACCATCCTCTGATCCAGGGGTTCTCAAAACTCTAAAATGTAATGGGATTCCAAAGAGATACAAAGAGACAAAGAGATATGGAGACACAGATATGGAGACCCCATTCTCAGAGTTTCTTATTCAGTGTATCTAGGGTATTTGCATTTCTAGTAATTTCCTCATAATGTCGGTCTCGAGGCCACACTGAGAATCACTGTTGTAGTCAAAACTCAGCTTACAGTCTTATATTATTTGCCTCCTTGATTCCTTGGCTCATTACCTGAAGTCATACAACATTTGTGAATTGTTTTTTATGCACAATCATGCAACACAGTGTCACAGATACCTAATCATAACTTCCATTCACAAATTTAAGAAATGATGTTTCAGAAACATCTCCAGTTATACAACAGAGGAATTTTCCATGTGTCCATCAACATTACAAAATGAGTCAGGTTCTCCCTGACATCAAGGAGAATAAATTTTGATAGGGATATATGAATTTGCTCTCTTGAATTCCTGGATTTACTCCATGAACGGATGTTGTACGGATTGTACATTATATGTGTAGGCATTATTCTGAGTAAAAAACAATGTAGCACTGATGGCAGAAAAATATTTTGAGCTATAAATGACTTTTGGCCCCACTTGCTTGTTCCCCCTGTTCCTTTCCCCTCTCCAAGCAGATGGTCTGTTCTCAATTCTCTTCTATTCCCAAAGAGAGATTGGGTCATAATGAAAAAATAGTTACGAATCAATCTTACTACTTTGATTTCCTAAAATAGTATCCCTTGAGACAATGTAAGATGCCTCCAAGGCAAAATAGGGAGGACTTTCTCCAAGACTTTAAAAAGATTCCCCATGAGAGGATGAAACATAACAAGTTATGAGTGCATAGGGAAGATAGTCAATGGTATTGTCATAGGGTGTTGTATAGCATTGTGTGGTGACAGAAGGTAGCTACACTTGTGATGAGCATAGCATATCATAGACTTGTTGAATCAATCCCTATGTTGTACACCTGAAACTTATGTGACATCGTGGGTGAACTAGACTTCAATTTAAGAGAGAGAGAGAAGATTATGAGGGCAGTGGGTCATGGATGGTGGAGAGAATCACCTGCACTCTGTCCCTGGCCAGATCCCTGTGAAGTCAGGGAAGAAATGTTGCACAGAACATTTAAGAAGATAGGTCACAAACAGCCTCAGATTTCCATTCTTGTGCGGCCTTAAGTACCAGAAACATTAAAGCACCACGTGGCAAAGCATAGAGGAAAGTGGATGGGGATTGCCACCCAGTTTGCCAGGGGCCATGACATGAGAAACAAGGGATGTCTAAGTGAATAGCAACCTACATAGGGATGAGAGAAGATACCTTCAAGACAAAAGATTCCTTGGTCAAGTGCATACTACTCCAACGCCTTGCACACGTGACCCTATCCAACTCAAGCACATCCCCTCAAGATGACAGGGCACCACAGGCTGACCAAGATTAATTGGCCGGAGCCATAGAAATTAGTTTGCACAACTTCATATATGATCTGGGAATTAAGTCCAATAACAAACTGAACAGGAAAGCCTAAGTCCTTACACTTAGGAAGGAGTCCCAGCTAGTATTTACCATCTAGGGGTGGGGGGAGCAGTTAGGAATTTCAGAAAATATTTCAAGGAGCCAGCATAGTACTAGAAACAAAAGTAGTTTAAATTCTAGAGGAAATCCATTAGATGGATGGCAATATCAGCATCAGATGTAGTTTTTCCTTCTGCATGTCAAAAAAGCTTTCCCATTTACATCAACATTTAATTCTTAGAAAATGACAGAGACATTCTAAGTGGTAATTTTAAAAATAGTGTCTTTTGGGGGCGCCTGGGTGGCTCAGTGGGTTAAAGCTTCTGCCTTCAGTTCGGGTCATGATCTCAGGGTCCTGGGATCGAGCCCCACATTGGGCTCTCTGCTCAGCAGGGAGCCTGCTTCCTCCTCTCTCTCTGCCTGCTTCTCTGCCTACTTGTGATCTCTGTCTGTCAAATAAATAAATAAAATCTTTTTTAAAAAATAAAATAAAATAAAAATAGTGTCTTTTGATATCATTTTACTACTCTTCTCCATTTTCTTATATTTGTTCCCTATACAATACCAGGGTGTAATTAGCACTGCACTTAGAGAATAATACATCCCAAGGTGGGATATAAAATCATATCAAGTTTTTAACATTTGTTTTTAATTATTTTTATTAACATACAATGTATTATTTGCCCCAAGGGTACAGGTCTGTGAATCATCAGACTCATACACATTTCACAGCACTCAGCATAGCAGATACCCTCCCCAGTGTCCATCACGCAAGTGTTTTTAACATTTTTATTATTAAGGGCAGTGATCCAATTTCTTTGCTAAGGCACATGATTAATCCTTGTACAAAATAATATAGTCCATTTAGTCCTTTCATTTTTAAAGGCTGTGAATTTTATTTATCACAAAATGCCATCGGTATTTACTGTTCCTTCTGGGGTACAAATTAAGCTTCCTCTCTAACTTTTCAGCTAATTACTGTCTTCTCCTTGTTGACTGGAGGACTGAAAAGACAGCTACTGTCGGGGCTCCCTAACATCCAGGTAGACATCTTGGGAACACTGATGGAACTGATAACAGTCCATTTTATAGGGACTTAAAAGCTACTCAAGAAATGAACAAGGTCCATTAGACTTTCTGTCATGCATATGATGGGGAAAAATATACCACCATAAGATCCACTCAATTGTCCTGCTGTGACAGCAGCATCTATTGTGTGAGAGGTTTGGGGAAGGTGGCTCCACCTTGGTGTTTATGCTCTGCTGGCTAGTGGGAGTCTCAGGTACGGCATCCTAACAGAAGGGGCTTTGTGATAGGCTATCAGTGACAAACAAGAACGACAACGTGCAGCCCAGTGGTTTGACAAGAAGGAGAAGCTCAACAAAGGAGAATGATCTCCTTCAGTTTCCCATTTCAGTCTGACATTTACTTCCTCACACAAAGCTTAGCCTGGTGTGTTGGTGTCCAAGTCACATTTGAACCTTGTACAGAGTGAGGAGAGTCAAGCTGAGATATTTTAAGTGGCTTTCTTTTCTCTGTAGCCTGCTTTGAACTGCTTTTAAACCCAAGATGTTTGGCAGAGCTGTCCAAACTAAGAAACTGAGAAAGAGAAACATGGAAAGTATGTGCCCAGATTTTATTTACTTATTTGAAGAAGGAGAGAGAGAGGGTGCACAAGCAGAGGGAAGGGGGAGAGGGAGAGGGAGAAGCAGATTCCACTGCTAAGCAGGGAGCCTGATGAGGGACTCAATCCCAGGACCCTGGGATCACGACCTGAGCTGAAGGCAGATACTTAACTGATTGAGCCACCCAGGTATCCCCCAAATTTTATTTTTTTAATAATACATAGACTTTTTAAAGTACAGTTTTAGATTTATAAAATAATTAGAAAACAATACATAACATTCCTTATAGTGACCCCTCATTCCCCAAACCACCACACTCAGCTTCCTCTATGTTTAATATTTTGTATCAAGGGGGTTGATCTGTTCAAATTGATGAACCATTATGGACATTGGGGAGGGTATATGCTATGGTGAGTGCTGCGAAGTGTGTAAGCCTGACAATTCACAGACCTGTACCCTCTGGGCTAATAACACATTATATGTTAATAAAAATTTAAAAAATATTTTAAAATATTTTTTAGAATTGATGAACCAATACTAACATATTATTATTATTGCTATTAACTATAGAACATATTTTACATTCGTATTCTCTCTTGGTGTCGTACAGTTCTGTGGGTTTTAACAAGTGAATAATGACATGTATCCATCATCTTAATATCACACAAAATAGCGTCTCCCCCGTAAAAGTCTCCTGTGCTTCACCGACTCGTTCCTTCTTCCCCTGAGACCCCTGCGCCAACTCCCGGAAACCACTGATGTTTTCACGGTTTGTCTTTTCCAAAATGTTTAATAGTTGGAATCATACAGTATGTAGCCTTTTCAAAGCGGTTTCTTCCACTAAGCAATCTGCTTTTAAGGTTCCTCCATGTCTTTTCGTGGCTTGATAGTGCATTCCTTTTTATTCTCTTAAGTATCTTTTTTTTTTTTCCAACATGAGGTTGTGGCACCTATAATAGGTCAGACCCTGTGAGGAGCACCGAGGACACAGAGAGAAATAGGACACAACTCCTGCTCTGAAGGACCTTGCAGCCTAGGGGTGCCTGGGTGGCTCAGTGGGTTCAAGGACATTGCAGCCTAGCGTTAGAAGAAAGGCACAAAACCACGAAAAGTAATAACATTTTATAGGCTCCATAATAGAACTTTCTAGGGGTACAAAAGAGGGGCAAAGCGGGGAGAATCCAGTTTCACTCTGGAACAGAGAGTCACAACTGACTCCCTACAGGATTTGGAATTGCCTTGGGATCAGTAAGGGCCACGGAGAGCCCTGGGAGCCACGTTGGAAAGCGTTAGGTGGGACAGCAGGACATGTCCTAAGAAAGGCATGAAGCTCAGGCAGAAGCTGAAAATGCTAACTTCTGAAGTCCCATCTAGAACTTGTGTTCTCTCTCACTTCCTTCATGTCACTTTTCAAACATCACACCACCTCATCAGAGGTCCTCCCAGAAGACCCTAGAGAAAAGACACCACCCCCTTCTTACCTCACACCTTTTCTCTTTACCTTCCTTCCTTTCCTCATAGCAATTACCCACTTTAATATGCTAAATATATATTTGGTATGGTCTCCCCGCTCCCACCAAAATGTACAGCCCGGGAGGTAGGGACTTTAGCTTTATTCATGCCTCACCCACAGTAGGCCTGCAATAAACATTTGCTAAGTGAGGAGTACACAAAGCAGTTTTATCGGTTCCTGAAATCCTTCCTGTTGGGATAAAGCACTATAAAAGGACATATTAACTCTTCCTGGTAAACAGGGGAACATTCTAATCCTAATTTATATTTTTCCAACAACTGCTACTAAATCTACAATACTCTAATTCCCCAGATTCTAATATTGTTTTATTTTTCTTTTTTTTTAAGATCTTTTATTTATTTATTGGCCAGACAAAGATCACAAGTAGGCAGGGAGGCAGGCAGAGAGAAAGAGAGAGAGGGAAGCAGGTTCCCCGCTGAGCAGAGAGCCCGATGCAGGGCTCCATCCGAGGACCCAGAGATCATGACCTGAGCCAAAGGCAGAGGCTTAACCCACTGAGCCACCCAGGCGCCCAAATATTGTTTTATTTTTCTACTTTATATTGGGAGACAGAAAAAAAGAATCTCAAGAGCCTTCAAAAATGTCAGATAACTTTGATCTTCTCATACTGTAATTTTAACAAAATCGTTTTTTCCAGTACTATTCAAGGCCTGCTCTGATAAATGCCCCTTGCTACAAACTACCACAGCCTGGCAGTCACTCAAATGAGAACACGTTCAGTTCAATACTTAAATAATTACCCTAGAGAAAAACTGGAACTTTTATTTTTATATAGTGTATCTCGTGACCTTCAGGGTTTCAAATTTTAAAATTATCCCCCCTGTTGTTAAGACTGAAGGACTATAATTGGCAGCTTTCCACTGGGAATGCCGTCTTGCAGGGCTGGGTGTGAAGAAGCCACATGCTCTGAGCGTGGCTGTGTGCAACGTGATTCAAATGGCACTGCCCCGAGCCGTGGCTATAGCCCCAAGCACTGATCTCAACGATGAAAGACATTGCGGAAAATGATGGGGAAGAGAAAATTCTGCTGAGTGGTCAGAGTGACTGTTTCAGTTTTGGACAGAAGTGCCCCAGTGTATTTTTATTTCACTGGGGAGCATTTTACAGAAAGCACCGACTTTCTTAATCCCTTGCCTTCTCAGTTCTTAGAACTTCTCTCCAATCTTTTCCTTCGTGTAACCCCAATCATCGTGTCCAATGCTGTAACTCTGGACCTTGGCACGACTAATAAATATACCACAGCAAAAAAAAATCTCAATGTCAAGCTCCCACCGTTTAGGCATGCATCCCTTCCCTGCTCCTCCCTTTCCCACCTCCAGTGCCAGCAATTATTCAACCGAGTGGGGAAAAGCAAAGCGTTTTCCATTCCCATCATCTCACACCCTCAGTTCTAACCTCTCCCAGTCTAGATTCCATGGATGATTATTACCATCAACTTGCCTTTAAATGTGTTTTCTCTCTCGCCCTCTTTCCCATTTAGTTACACGCCAATGCTGGTTAAACTCAGTTGTCCACTTCTCCGCACCTCCGCCCCAGAAGCTGAATGTTCCTGGAGAAAATCAACAGCCACATAGATTGATCTTTCTCTAAATTTATGAAGAATGCTCACCAGTGCCCAGGAATCCTACTGCATTTCCCATTTGAGACAAAATTCAGATCTTCTTTCTCTCCAAGCCCCCCTCCCCTCCACAGCTCATGAACGCACCTCATTCTTTCCTGAGAAAAGAGCAGCAATCAGATGGGAACTCCCTCAACTTCCCACCACCAACTTTATTAACTTATCTATATCAACAGCCACATTCTCTGCCTTCCTCTCATTACAATGAAAAAAGAAAAAGTTCCCCAGAGCCTAAAAATACCAACCCCTCCTCCTTCTGGATTTCGTCCCCCCTTCCCATGTTCAAGAAATTCAAGCCTGCGATTACCCTGTGATTCTCCACAAATCATTAGATGAGGTCTACTAGATAATTCTAGCAAACATACAAACCATTAAAAAAAGAGAAAACCCTCCTCCTTTGAACTTACATTACCTTCCAATTATTATCTCAGATCTACTGACTCCTTTTTATCATCTCCCCTGTACCCTCAACCCACCCCTGTGAAGTTTATCTCCTCTCTAGCCACTGAAATTGTACTTGTCAAGGGAAGAATAATGTCCATGACGTGAAACTAATGGTCACTTTTCTGTCCTCATCGGACTTGACCTTGCATCAATTTCCTTCCTTCCCAAAACACCTTATTCTCTTTAATTCCATCTCACAACATTGTCCCTATTTTTCTCCGTAGAAGTGGACCCTCTTCTCAGCCTCTTGCTGGCCCGGTGCTGGGCTTCATTCATTTCTTTCTCTTTCTTTCTTTCTTTCTTTTTTTCTTTCTTTCTTTCTTTCTTTTTTTTAAATTCAGGTCTTTATCTAGACTCTCTGCTGAGATCCCATCCAGTTATCTGTGTACTGTGCTCCTGATGCCTGATTTTGAATCTCTAGCTCTGAGCTCTCATCCCAAGCTCCTGAATTTGTTTCTCTCCTTGTCTTCCCTCGCTAACAAAGGGCGTTGCTTCTAATAGTGTGTTCAAGCAAAATTCCTAGATGACATCTTTGACTTCCTTCTATCCCTTACCCCTCCCACATCCCCTGCACACATACTTCCTCATCTGGCCAGCTCTACCTCCCCAACAAAGACCCTCTTTATCTGTCCCCTTCCCTCCAGCTCTGCTGCTACCACCAGTGTCCATGTCATTGTCATCTTTTACTGATAGTACTGAAGTAGCCTCTAAGTATTCTTCTTTTTTCTCTAGAACCCCTAAAATCTATTCTTCATACAGCAATCCAAGTGATCCTCCTACAATGTAAAACAGATCATGTTAAGTCCCTTAAAACTCACCACTGGCTTCCCTTTGCATGTAGAACCATTTGCAAACATCTCTCTTTCTTGCCTAAATGGCCTCTTACCATCTGTGTCCGTCTATTTCTTTTTTTTTTTTTTTAAGATTTTATTTACTTATTTGACAGACAGAGATCACAAGTAGGCAGAGAGGCAGGCAGAGAGAGAGAGAGAGGAGGGAGCAGGCTCCCTGATGAGCAGAGAGCCCAATGCGGGACCGATCCCAGGACCCTGGGATCATGACCTGAGCCGAAGGCAGAGGCTTAACCCACTGAGCTACCCAGGCTCCCCTATGCCCATCTATTTCTCCAGCCTCAGCCCATCTCACTCCTATTTGTCTCTGTGATCCAGCCACACAGGCTGGCCTACTTTGTATTCTTCAAGTTCACCAAACTCCTTCCCAGTTCAAAGCTTCTGAACGTTCTATTCAGGTTTTAGCTCTACAACAAGAAATACCATCACTAAACACCTTATCTAACATGAATCTCCTCTCTAGTCACTATTTACAAATGATTACGTTTTACTTCTCATAGCACTTATCATTATCTAAAATTGTATGATAGCTTTAATTTACTGTCTGTCCTCCTCCCTTCGGGTTATGAGCCTTATAACAACATGGATCTTGAATGAGTTGCTCTCCTATATAACTTATTTTAAGAAGATTGAAATCTACTGTTTGGGTTGTGACATAAGACTCTACTTGAGGGGGCGCCTGGATGGCTCAGTGGGTTAAAGCCTCTGCCTTCGGTTCAGGTCATGATCCCAGGGTTCTGGGATCGAGCCCTACATCGGGTTCTCTGCTCAGCAGAGAGCCTGCTTCCCCCTCTCTCTCTCTGCCTGCCTCTCTGCCTACTTGTAATCTCTCTCTCTCTGTCAAATAAATAAATAAAATCTTTAAAAAAAAAAAGACTCTACTTGAGGATTCCCAAGAAGATTCACTGCAACAAAAACATACATTGTAAATTAGTTTTTACATTAAAATAAACATGCACACCATTGTTTGACATATATTAAAAATATGAAATTTTGTATGCAATAATCTACAAAACAATTAAAACTAACCCTCAGTACTTGATAATCTTTCTATTATTCTTATCCCAACTACTGTAAATTCTCCAGAATCACCATAGTTTGAAGATTACAAAATTATAAAATGCCAGAATTTTCACAGGAAATAAGCCCCAAGATTTGTAAGATCCTGACAACATGGTGCTGAAGCCAAAGCAAGATACTTTGAAGCCATCATTTTCCCTTAGAGTTTTCATCTATGTCAAGTTGACTTCAGGAATATTTCTTTTTTTTTTTAGGAATATTTTAACCTTACTGTTTTAGCCCCAGGATCTGCTCTATGTTTCATTAACAACACCACCATTTTGGTAGTCTCTGCATTCAGTAGTCACAAGTATAGTGAAGAATTAGTGTAACATTATAATATTCCAGACACCAGAAATAGAAAAACTGAAAAAGATCCAGAGGGAATTGCTCACAATTTTTCATGGATTAGTTGAGAAATAACTGTTTTTTACTAAATACAGTCAAGCATTCTGAGGGTCAGAATGGTCAAAACAGAGACCAAATTATCCTATACCCAAATGTAACTTATCCTTCAGGCAAGAATCAGGAAAGAGCTCACCCCCGACCACTCAGGTTTTCCTCCCCCCAGCATATTTCTCAATATAGCCAAAGAACAGATATTTCTAAAACATAAATTCGGTTGTTTCATATCCGTGCTTGTTTTGCAAGGATGCAAAGGATCTTATTCTTTTTTTCTTAAAGATTATTTATATAGTTATTTTAGAGAGAGTGAAAGAGCGTGTAAGTCAAGGGAGGGGCAGAGGGAGAGAGTACCAAGAATATCCAAGCAGACTCCTGCTGAGCACGGGCGGAGCGGATGGTGGGTCTCGATCCCATGACCCATGAGATTATGACCGGAGCCAAAACCAAGAATCAAATGTTTTAACTGCCTGAGCCACCCAGAAACCCCTACAAGGACCCTTTTTAAATGCAGAATAAAAGTCAATAGTGTTTGGAATAGGAGAAAGAGGGAGCAAATGTCCTTTGTTTTCCCTTCCCACATCTGCTTCTCCCTAACCTACAGCCATCCTCTTCATCATCACCACCCTAAAGAATTATCAAAAACAAAATAATCAAATTAAACAGAAAGAAGGAACCTGGTTCCATCCTAGATGACATACGTCACACAAGCAACTCAAAACCTTGGACGATGCATGGAGCAGCTAAAGAAATCAGAACTCAAAGTACCACTGAACTAGATTTGGGTTTTCCATTTCTTTTTTCCTCCAGTATTTTCTGTCTTGGATATGTATCCAGAAACCCAGGACTGAACACTTGGCGGGGGCGGAGGGGAGGGGGTGCGAGGTGCCAGGCTGGCTCAGTCAGAAGTAACAAATGACTCTTAATCTCTGGGTCATGAATTCGAGCCCCACGTCAGGTGTAGAGATTACTTAAATAAATAGAACTTTTTAAAAAATGCATACTGAGGGCAAACAGAAAGAGTTCCAAGAGAAGGTTTCAATTTCTGGTCCAAGGAAATAAAAAGGGCATCTCCACTGGTAAAGAAGTGGGGGAAATGCGCTGGTATTTTTCCCATTCTCCCCCTTGGCCATGCGGGCAGACAAGTGTGGAAATGTGCAGCAGTACATGTAATTAAAACCCAGTATTGTAGCAAAGTAACCAAGAAAGGTGAACTCTAGAAACTGAATGGGTTGTGGAGCTGGAGAAGGGGAAGGAGCTCAAGAAAGGAACCCACATTATCTGGAGCTGCACATGTATGGATCTGACCTTAAGCAGAATACCAGGCTGTGAGAAATGAACTACAAGATAGAAGACTGCCCACATAACAGACAGTCATTGAAAATAGAAAAGGTAGCATTTCCTAACTGGGTTTTTTTTAAGTTTTTAAGGGGTGCCTGGCCAGCTTAGTCAATGGAGCCTGAGACTCAGTCACCCCACCACCCAAAAATATACAAAAATGGGAACATTTTGCCAAAAAAGTCTCATGATGGCAAATATCACACAAGAATATGTTCAACATCACTAGTCATCAAGCAAATGCAAAATAAACCTGAAATAAGGTACCACTAAACACATATCAGAACACCTTAAAAAAATGACCATACCAAGTGTAGGCAATAATGCCAATTAAATGGAAGTCTTGTATATTGCCGATGGCAAGGCAAAAATGATATAGCCACTCTGGAAAACAGTTTGGCATTGTCTTAAAAACCAAATACACAGTTACTGTATGACCCAGAAATGACACTTCTGGGCGTTTATCCCAGAGGAATGAAAACATAGCTACACAAAAACCTATACATAAATATCCCTAGTGAACTACTAGAAAATCTCAAATTATATACATGGTTTGCGTTCAATTGCTATCAGATGGTGCAACTATAGATTCCCATATTCAACCACCTGCTAAACGCCTCCTGGATGTCCTATGAGCATCTCAAACTCAATTTGATTCAATATGTCAGTATGTCCCAAATTCAACTCACCGTCTTATCCCTAAAACCCCTTTACAATTTTCTTCCTTGATTACTAGCACCATGACATATTTGTTCAAACAAAACTCTTAGTAGTCATCCTAGACTCTTTTAAATCACTCATCAATCATCCCAATCATCCCGTATTTTTCTACCTCCTTAATCACTCCCAAATCTATATGCCAGTCCCCATTTTTACTACTGCCTCTTTATTTCATTTCATACTCTCATAGTCCCAATCTAGCCCCCTAACCTTCCCTCAGACCTCCCCAACTTCCACCCCGCTCAGTCTATCATTCACTCTGATGGCAGACTAATTTTTAGACAATCAAATATCAATCGTGTCACTCTCTAACTCAAATTCTTTTAAGAGCTTCTTTGAAACTCTAAAACAAATTCAGACTCCATAGCTTGACCTAGATAGAGTCTATGATCTTGTTTCTTTCTTTCGTGTTTTTAGACTGCTTTTTAAGTTGGCTGGACTGTAACTCTCCAACTTCATTTTAGCTCACTTATTAGTTATCTCAAATTTTACCTCCCAGGGAAATTCCTTTTAAATGCCACTCTCCAAACACCCTTTATATATCTTTATCTGCTAACACTTGAACTAGCTGCCTCCTACTTCATTTACCAATATGTCCTGCTAGACTAGATTCTCTGAAATCAGGGTCATTGTTTGGCTGCTACTTTACACACCCAAAACCTGCCACTTAAAGGGTACTTTTTAAATGTTTATTAAATTAATGAGGAAGGGGATCTCCTTCTATCTTTCCTTCTTTTTTCCATTCATATCTCCGGAGAATGCAATTAACATTCTGATTAAAGTACTAGGCATGTGAAAATAATTATAAGTCAATTTAATAAGTGCTAAAGGAAGAAGAAGTGATAGTTTTAAAGAAGTTATTGACATGTTTTCTACATAAAACTTAGAACTGAGCTTTCCTTTTTTAAAGAACTTTAAACATAATTTCCAATGAAAGGAAACTTAAGAATTCAGTTCAAATCAGATATTCCTTACCAGCTTTTGTTTAGATGTATACAGAACAAAGTTAGACTTTCTTTCTTCTTTCTTTGTTCTCATAAGCGAAGGAGGGAATTTATTTTAGATGTCGACACTATTAGTTCCTATAATTTTTCAGTCTTTATTACTATTACTATTGCATCTGTCATTGCTGCTAAGCTTAGAGGCAAATCTCTGAAAGTTACATTTTAAAACTTAACATTTCCATTTTGACAATCCACTTTCAACACTAGCTTTCCCTTACAATCCCACTGTGTTCTAATTAAACTTGGGAAGAGTTTTTTTGGGGTGCCAAAGCACAGATTCAACTCCCACATGGTAAAATTTATAATGATCCTATCATGTGCATTGTGGTACCTAATACACACAAAAAAAAACCTATGAGGTATGAATTATTATCCCCACTAAACAGATAAGAAGAATGGAGCCAAGACAGACAAACTGACTTACTCCAACAAGACCTTATCCGTAGCTGAGTGGCAAAGTGGATCCAAACCAAGATCATGGAATCCAGAGGCCAGGATTTTTTCCACTTGATCCCAGTTCATTTTGTGCATCACCAACGCACCTGATCATGGAATATAACAGCTAATGTATTTACACTATTAAATCTGTTACCACAAGCAACACCCGGGTGGCTTAGTCAGTTACATACCTGCCTTCAGCTCTAGCCATGATGTCAGCATCCTGGGATGGAGCCCCCCCAAGCACCCCCCAAGCCCCCCCAAGCGCGCCCCCCACTCCCCATCAGGCTCTTAGCTCAGCGGGGAGACTTCTTCTCCCTCTGCCTGCTCCTCCCCCTGCTTGTGTTCTCTCTCACTCACTCTCTCTCTCTCTCTCTCCGGAAACAAATACATAAAATCTTTTTTAAAAAAAATAAATAAATAATAAAATCTGTTACCACAAAAGAACTCAAGGAGCACCCCTGATTTATAATTGAGCTGAATTTCATTCTTGATATATTATTATCAATATTAATTATTTAATAATTAATTATTAAACTTCCTCTCAAGGAGGCAAAGACCATTTTTCATAAGGATATCCTCGTTAAGGATATCTACATTTATCTTAACATGCTCTTTGTGACTGAATTTTCATACCAACAAATACATAATAAAAGTACAAATGATCAAAATGTAATTATCACAGCAATAAAAATCTGTTGGCTTGACTGCACCCTCAATGTTGATCAAAACCATATTAGCAGAAAAGACTTACTTTTTATTAATGTTGAAACTTATCTCAGTAAACTGAAAGTTTTTTCTGAATGCTGTCAGCATTTATTATAGAGTCACAACTGAAATCTTTGTAACAAATAAACAGAGGAGACACTGTCTAAATTGAGAGAGGATACAGGGATAGAAAGGGAAAATGGAATGAAAAATTAGACATATTAGATCAAACAGAAGAAAGTATAAATATATTTTATTCCATATTTTGAATGGCTATAACACACTTATGCCCTTTGTGGTCCTTTTGTTTCTTTCATTTCTTCCCAGTATTCAACCACATTTTCAATACAAATTATGGTATTATTTTGCAGAAACACTTTGTGTTCCTTGGTGGGTTTATTCAGCTAATTAATGTTTTAAAAAAAAAAGAATTACTGAAAGCAAATATTGCGAGAAATAATTTCCAAACTGAAATTTATACACTTGAAAACTGATTCCTACAAAAATGATTTGGCTCTATAAAAAAAGAAGCAATCCATCAGCTCCACAGACCCAGACATGAGCCTGATAGGATTTCTTTTTCATAGGAAATTACTGCTATGATTGATTCTTGTTAACCCTAGGGAGGAAAAAAAAAATCCAATGGCAAGGACTAATCAGAGACTGAAACAGAATGATCTATTGTCTGAAATAATTATCTTTGTGTAGTAGTTGAAAGACAAATTAAATGTGTTAGAATCAAGTGAAACATTCATTTTCCCTCTTACTTCACCATGCTACTTCATTTTAACTGAATTACTACTAGGTGCTTTAGCCCCCTAACTTCTCTTGCATCCTGATAATTAAATATATATACCATATTGGGGTTTTATTCAGACTCACACTACAAGATGATCTGCTGGTGAGAAGTCATGTGGCCTGTTCTAGTAAACTAGCTGTATTCTCCACCTCAAACATTCCCTCAGACCATCATCCCACACTGTTAAGGACCATGTCAGACACAACTTCCTGCCATGTGATACCTTTCATAGGTGGCTTTTTCCCACCACAGGTGAAGCAACTACCACCCACCCCCACCTTCCCAGGAGGCTCTTGCCAGCACAGACAACATGAGAATGCTTATGTCTAGTAGCTTTTTGTGCTGGTTTGTATTTAGTTGTGTTCCTATGGGTGTATGATGGCTAAGTAGACCAAATTATATCTTTCAAGTGAAAATTCCCAAAACATGACTGAAAAATTAAGGCTTCTGTGTTTTTCTCTGATTTCCCAAGTTTACCAAACATGTAGATAGTGTTTCTGAATGTCACAAATCATTTTCCTCAATCTTCAACGGGAAGATTTATCATATAATGAAACAGCGAACTGCAGTCAAGAGCTTTGGAGATAGTTTTATTTTTTTTTTTTTTTAAAGATTTTATTTATTTATTTGACAGACAGATCACAAGTAGGCAGAGAGGCAGGCAGAGAGAGAAGGGAGGAAGCAGACTCCCCGCTGAGCAGAGAGCCCGACGCGGGGCTCGATCCCAGGACGCCGGGATCATGACCTGAGCCGAAGGCAGCGGCTTTAACCCACTGAGCCACCCAGGCGCCCCAGCTTTGGAGATAGTTTTAAATGATAACCCACGACTCAGTGGGTTTTCTATAATTCAAGTAAACCATGCATTTAATTGTGCCATAGTAATAAAGCATTACCTGAAGTAAATGTTTTGCTTGTCCTAACATTTAGATTGTCAAGTTAATATTCTATCACATAAAAGTAATTATAGGCATTTTTGTGTGTTTATGCTGAATTGATCTGGGTGTTTTTTTTAATCTCTGCTTGAAATTAATACATTTAGTGAAATCAGGTTCTTCTGCCCATATAATGTTCGCCCTACAATGTGATGTTCAGAAGCCATCTTCTCAAATGCCTGTCATTTAGGTTTAGTCTTCTTCATGAAACGAGTGGCTAGTGATCCCTCTGTTCCTTTTTTATACCGCTGAAATCCACGTTTTCTCATTTTACCTCCTGAATACAGCCCTGATTAGACTTTTGAAAGATATTTAGTTATGAAAAAATAAATGAATTCATTTTCCTCTCAATCATAAATCAAATCTTCCTGGGAATCTTGCACTTACTCCACTCTAACTATTCCTATTCTTTATTCAACGTTTCAGAGAGAATTACTTTTGATATTATAATTTCTGTGCCTAGTGGTGGCTGGTTTAACACACACACACACACACACACACACACACACACAGCTTCTGATCAGAGCTTTCTGTGAAATAGAATTCAAAGTTGCTCAGCCACTGACTAACGTGAGGGGTATTTATTTCATACTGATTCCCATGTCCCTACCAGGAACTTGTTTATGTTAATATATAAACTCTAGGAATAAGATACCTGAAGCCAAAGGTAGCCTTTTAAAGCAAGTCCTTTCTTCTCCTCAGCCAGTCATGCAGTGTCAGGCCCAGTGCTGATCTCAGAGGTCCCAGCGGTAACTAGAGCTGCCTGCTGTTACACTCTGTATTCTCCCTTACATGCTTAGCTCATGGAGACACCATGCTTTCCTGTTCCCACAATCACGCACAGATTTTGCATGGCTTCCTTTGAGACCTGAAACAGTATTTCTCCCCAGAAGAACTATTCTTATAGAAATTAGTATACCATGGGCTTGTTTTTTTTTTATTAGTTCTCTAACCTCTATCTAACCTCTCACTTTTTTTTTTTTAAGGCAGTCATCCACTGCAATCCTTAAATGCTTTGGATTTTTAATGTCAAGTGTTTTAAAGTTTATTTATTTATTTGAGAGACAAAGTGTGAGAGTGGAGAGCTCAGGGAGAGCAGACTCACTGCCAAGCAGGGAGCCCGATGTGGGACTCGATCCTGGGATTCCAGGATCATGACCTGAGCCAAAGGCAGTTGCTTAACCAACTGAGCCACCCAGGCGTCCCTAAATGTCAAGTGTTTTAAACTGAGAAAAATAAGTAGATGAACCATCTGACAAAAAAAAATTAAACCTCATTCCTTCTTTCTTTTAAAATTTCTTTCCATTTGGGATGCCTGGGTGGCTCAGTCAGGTGAGCATCTGCCTTTTGCTCAAGTCATGGTCACAGGGTCGTAGGATTGAGCCCCACGTCAGGCTCCCTGCTCAGCGGGGAGCCTGTTTCTCCCTCTACCAGCCAATTTCCTTGCTTGTGCTCTCTCTTTCTCTCTCTCTGACAAACAAATAAATAAGATCTTATAGAACTTCTTTCCATTAAAATTTTTCCACTGGGGGCGAGTTTTATTCTTGCTTCTTGGCATTAGTGAGAAATAGAATTGTTTATATTTAACAAATAAATTTTAAACCCTGAAAGTAATGTATATAGCCATAAAGATGGCATGTATGTCATTTGGTTATAATTTTATTTTTATTTTTGTTTTTGTCTTCATTTGTGAGCAACACTCAAATTTGCAAAGTGCTCCCAAAGACATTTATTATGGTGGTGGTGTCACATTTTCTCCTTAATTCTGTGCCACCAACAGACTCTTGTTATTCAAAATATGTGCACGTATAATCAATATGAAGCATATAACAATATGTATACTGAATCCATGTATTTCATTTCAACATGAAAAATGCACTGGAATATTGAAAGTATTTCTAATACAGAATGGTTCCATGTTCTCAAATATTTTGACCATGACTATAGTTAACAAACTCATTAAGAAAATTCTAATAACCTTAAGCCAATATGATCCTCCTCTACGCTGTGACTTTCTCCACATCCTGCATAAGCATGACAAACTAAAGATCACTTTAGTTTTATATACTTTTATATACAGCAATTACATCATCTAATTTAAAATATGGGATATTATAATAAAAATAGCTCTGGATCAATTTCAATTCATAAGCAACTGAATTAAAAAATTAGAAAGCATATGATTTTCTAATTTTATTTAGATTTGAATACAGTGTTACCTTAAATTTATATGTAGATTATTCTATGTGCATTACATCTTCTTTTCCTTATATTTCATGTTCTTTCCCTTCCTCTTTTCCATTCATGTTTGTATTTTATTTATCTCATTGTGACATTTCCTTTAAGCCACTTGGAATCCTTTCTGAAATGAGTGATAGTATGAATCAATTCATTAAAGTACATTTTGAAGTAAATAATCAATTTGTAAATGGAGAAGTAACAAAGTCATTAACTGAAGGGTAATACTGTACTAAAGTTACGAATTGTGGAACAATGTATCTAATAAAATTAATCATCATTTTAGTAGGAACTTATGTCTATATTTTATAAGTTGAATACCTTCCTTTAGAGAATTCTAAATTGCCCAGGCTCTGGCCACGCAGTGACAACCTTCACCCAAACTAAAATGCAGGGCTGTGACAAGGGTGCTTGACCCAATACTAATTGTGTACAGTATTCCATTCCAGGTATCCTCAGCTGGAACATAAGTTATAGCCACTCTATTTCTGAATCCTGACATGGCAGGCAGACAGGCAAGGCAATGCTTCAAGGCAAATGTTTTTCTCTGTCTCTTTGGTGAAGGACAGCAGAGTCCCCATCAAATGACCAAATGACCTCTGATTCATGGCTCAGAAGAACCAATAGAGCTACCAAGAACAAGCAGCAGCCAAGCCCTTTTGAGCTGACAATAGCACTTGGCCAACAAATCTAAGGTATATACTGAACAAAAATGAAGGAGAGGAAATACTACAAGTTCTCCAAACTTTTAAGCATGCAAAATGTTTTGTAGGCAGATTTTTAAATTTACTTACATGCAAATAAAAATTTTTAACTGAGGATCAGCATCATTCTAAAACAAAAATATATAAACCTGGTTTCAGTAACAGCCAGTCATAGAAAGGATATAATTTATTTTGTACAAAATCCAAAGATTGCTGAAATCTTCCTGACAATACCAGTTTGGCAAAAAAGTGAGTCTGTAAGGAAATATGATTTTAAATAATTGCTATTCATGATGAGGTTTCTATGCAAAAAAAGAAAGAAAAGAAAAGAAAAATAATCCAAAATAAATTGATATCAAGGTTTTGATATGTGTGAACTATCAAGGTTTTTATCATTGAGATAATTTGGATTGTTCTTTGAGAAGATGCAATAACCAATATTAATTAATAATTATATTCATTTCACAAGTCTTTACTCTGAAGATATGTCAGTCAGCTGAGTCTCAGAAAAAGGCTGCGTTCTTTGTGTCTTGCCTTATATTGTCAACTCATTGACAGTAGATGTCAATTGAGGGGCGCCTGGGTGGCTCAGGGGGATAAGCCTCTGCTTTCGGCTCAGGTCATGATCTCAGGGTCCTAGGATCAAGCCCCTCATTGGGCTCTCTGCTCAGCAGGGAGCCTGCTTCCCCCTCTTTCTCTCTGCCTGCCTCTCTGCCTCTCTCTGTCAAATAAATAAATAAAATCTTTTTTAAAAAAAGATGATAATTAAGAAAAGAGAGGTCTCTGTTTTCATCAAAGTCTTATTATGTCAGATTTATTTTCTACAAATAACAATGTTAGAGGACTTTGAAATAACTGTGACAATCACTTTAAACCAGTGCAACATGGGTTACTGACACCTGAAACTTCCATTGCTCATAAAATCACAATCTTCAAAAGTAGTGGCTATTGGACCACTTGTCTCTAAACACCATCACTAAAAACAATAAGATTCTCAACTCAAAGAGTTCTTTTCTTCTTTTGAATCTCACAGAATGAAAATCTGACCCACTATGTAAACACTCACTAGTACATCCTTTAAAATGTACATTGAATTGTATACTTTGTGCTTTGAGGGTTTTTTTTTTTCTTTATCATGTCCAATAGAGATGTCTGAGAAGAGTAACTTAGCCCTTACAACACTACAATTTTCCAGGATGTCTGCCAAGTGAGTACTTAGGACGATGGCCTATAGGCTGGGAGGAGCACGTTATCCTCTATCTGGGCACTAGACACAATCCATGAGGCTCCCGGGAGAATAGGCTCTGTTATCTGATAGCTCTTTTCCATGTCTGACTAAGTAGATATCAGGAGTTTCCAAGGGGTTAACATTTCCATTTAGATCATCAAATACACTCTTTAGCTTCTTCCTTGAATATAACATGTCATATTTTAATTTTCAGTTTCTTATTCTCAGAAATGTGGATTCTAAAACCGATTTCCTTATTTAAAAAAGAAAATGCACATTTTCAAACCTTCATTGAATCTATTTAGCAACCTCCCAAAGCCACTCTAACTGGGTTCACAAGAAAAAGAATGGCTCTTCCCTTTGGAATTTACCATATTAATAGTATCTGGGGAGCCTTGGAAATCTTATTTTGTCATAGCCATGGATAATATTTTTAAATAATATTTATCCTTTCTACATTTTGTCAATTTAATTTTCCCCCTGGTTTATGTCCTTTTTAAAAAGTCCCTTTACACAACTATTAATATATTTTATGATCCCAATCAAATATGCATGAACATTACAGTGACATTTCGATTTAGGCCAAGGTTTATAACCATCACTGCAATAACTGAGAGAACTTTGTTCTAATACTGATGCCGAGAACTCGTCCCCAGAGATCCTAACTTAAGAAGTCCAGGCTGGGACCCCTGGGACCCCAGCATCTCTATGTTTTTAGAAACCTTAAAATAATTTCATTATTTAAAAAGCATTTGGTGTAGGGTGCCTGGATGCCTCAGTCCATTAAGTGTCTGCCTTCAGCTCAGGTCATGATCCCAGGGTCCTGGGATAAAGTCCCACATTGGGCTCCCTCCTCAGTGGAGAGTCTTCTTCTCCCTCTCCCTCTGCTCTGCCCCCTTGCTCATGCTCTCTCTCTCTCCCTCAAAATAAATAAATAAATAAATAAATAAAATCTTTTTAAAAATTAAAAATAAAAATTAATTATTTAATTGATTTTTAAAAAGTAATTGGTGTTAAGTGTTCCAGATAGTTCTAATTTGCAGTCAAGGTTGAGAATGACAGATTTAGGGCCTAAAAAAGAATTTAGTTGTCTTTCTTTGGATTAGTGATTTTTTTTTTCTTGAGAGGGAGAGAATGGTAGCAGGGGAAGCAGAGAGAGAGAGAGAGAGAATTTCTAGCAGGCTCCATGCTCAGTGTGGGACCTGATTCAGGGCTTGCTCTCACAACCCTGAGATCATGACCCTGAGATCACGACCTGAGCCAAATCTAGAGTTGGACGCTTAACAAACTGAGCCACCCAGGTGCCCCTGGGTTAGTGATTTCTAAAGGACAGAGTGAACCATTCGTGAAGCTTCACAAACTATTAAAAAAATAATAAAATTCAAAAAAAAACAGTTTTAAGGTTTAACGATGAGATTTATAGAGACTGTCAAACATATCCCTCCCGCCCAATTCTCTTTTTTTATTTTTTTAAAGATTTTATTTATTTATTTGACAGGCAGAGATCACAAGTAGGCCGAGAGGCGGGCAGAGAGAGAGGAAGGGAAGCAGGTTCCCTGCTGAGCAGAGAGCCCGATGCGGGGCTCGATCCCAGGACCCTGGAATCATGACCTGAGCCGAAGGCAGAGGCTTTAACCCACTGAGCCACCCAGGTGCCCCCCTCCCGCCCAATTCTGCATATCTGCTTCCCATTCCTTGTGAATAACAGAGCTATTGTGTAGCTACTTTGTATCTCTCCTGTCCTTTATGCCATGTATTTTGGGACTTTCACAACCCATCAACAACTGAATCAAGAGGTGGGGAGAAAGTAAGGAGGAGAAAGAGAGGAAAACTAACACTTGTTGAGCTTAGACCCACCAGGAGTCCACATCATTAATCACTGTGAGGTGGCCACTATCAAGTCTATTTTACAGATGAGAAAAGTGCTTCAGAATGAGGATGCATTTTATTCAAGGGTACACCACTAATAAATGGTGAGGGATTCTAACCCAAGATCCTCTGGCTCCTAATTCATGCTATTTCCACCAATTCCAAGGAAACATCAAAGATTTATTTTCTTATTCTTCACTGGCAGTAGTAGATGGATAAAGAAGAAGGCAGAAAAGAGAGATTTGAAAGAATACTTCAGCAGAAGTTTTGTGATTATTTGTCTTAAAGATTTTATTTATTTATTTGAGAGAGAGAGCTCAGGAGTGGAGGGGAGGGCAGAAGGAGAGGGAGAAGCAAGCGCCCCGCTCAGCAAGGAAAAAGGTTTGTGATTATCTAGGACTTAAAGCCATAGAATTTTCGTGCCATCATACACAATGACAACTTGATTTTACACTAATGCAAAAAGTAAGCTACTAAAACGCATTGCAAAGCATCAGGATGAAAGCAGTTGTGCGTGTCTGTGTCCAGACAGAAGGAAAATATCCCTCATGTGACACTAGAGCTGCTGCAGTGGCTTCTCCATCAGAACAGCTGCCTCTGGGGCACCTGGGTGGCTCAGTGGGTTAAAGCCTCTGCCTTCGGCTCAGGTCATGATCTCAGGGTTCTGGGATTGAGTCCCGCATTGGACTCTCTGCTCAGCAGGGAGCCCGCTTCCCCTCTCTCTCTGCCTGTCACTCTGCCTACTTGTGATCTCTCTCTCTCTCTGTCAAATACATAAATAAAATCTTTAAAAAAAAAAAAAAAAAAAAGAACAGCTGCCTCTGACTCCATTGCCTAACTGGAGGGCAACCTCAAAAACAGAGATAGGAAATTGGGAAGAGCATGTAGAAGAAAGGAAAATTCTGAAATCCCGTAGCTCAAATGCAAAACCTAGGTTACTCTGGTTAACCTGTTCCACCCTATAAAGGCAATTAAAAGTCTCTTCCTCACTCTCTGGCTTCCTCCTCTAGACACACAGCTTTCACTTCCCCAGATTGAAGAAGAGTTTGGAGACACCATGTCAGTAAGCGTGTGTGTGTGTGTGTGTGTGTGTATGATAGCAACATGAGAGACCTCCATTAATCTCTAAAATCTCATATTATCAATGTATGAAGACAGAAACATCAGAAATCAAACTCCCATGCAGCAGGTAGAACTTGTGTAAGAATGTAGCTCCTGGGCCATGACAAGTAATGTAACGTCTTCTTTTAGGCAAAAAGAGGTCACACCTTACAATCTGATGACAATTTACAATTATAAGCTGGATGATTTGTATAGTATCATAGAGAGAAAGTATGAGAAATGAACATACAGGTATTACCAACATGTGCTTCCATGATTCGACTTCAAATACTGGACCTACTATGCATTAGGAAGTATAGTAGGTGCCGGCAGGAATAGACATGATTGAAACAAATCTTTGCTACAAGGAGGTCACTCTCTAAGAGGAGTATTAAACATATAATAGGACACTTTCATCGAAATCCTTAAGCTCCGCAACAGTGGTGAGGACTAAGTAACACGGTGAGCCTGGAAAGGACGATGGATCTACAGTGGGGACTTAACAAATGAGTAAGATTTCCCAGGTGGACACACACACAAAACTAACCTACAGGTGGGAAACATGTAAAGGAATAGAGGAATGAAGCCACATAGAACTTTCATAGAGCCAAAAATAATTCTACGTAAACCCATATTTGAACAGGTAAAATTAAGCATCTGAGAGGTTACTGGGTAATAAGGGGATGAGCTCTAGACAGAAGCCAGAAGTCTTGAGTGTAGGGTCTGGTGCTGACATTTTGTCGGTGTGTAGAACTCTGCAAACAAGTCAGGCTCTCGGGTCTTCCATTTCTTCTTCTGTAGAGACAACAGTGCCCACGCAAACCCTGAAAGCACACAAAGCCGACCCAACCCAATCGAGGGGACGGGTGTCTTTTGCGGAAGTGAAGTGTTGCTGCTGAGACATGAAGGATGAGAGGTGGGATAAAAGGTCTAGGCTGAGACCAGCTGGGGTTTGGATGTGAAAGAGAAAAGATGACACTTTTGAGGAATTACAAGTTTAAAATACGGCTGGTACCTGAGGTAGCGGTAGTGCAGTTAAGGCTGTAGGGGGAAACCCTGAGCTGGGATTTCAGTGGTTGGGCTAATGGTGAAGTACCGAAGTTTTTTTGTTCCTTTATGTTTTGCTGGGGTTTATTTTGCTTTGACTTTATTTCTTTTCTAAAGATTTTATTTACTTATTTGAGAGAAAGAGAGAGAGAGCAGAGCAGAGGGAGAGAGAGAAGCAGAGTCCCTGCTGAGCAGGGAGCCGGATGTGGGGCCCAGCATGGGACTCAATCCCAGGACACCTGAGCCAAAGGCAAATGCTTAACTGACTGAGCCACCCAGGTGCCCCAATTTTGCTTTGACTTTAAAGCTGAGAAGTAACTGGATCAGATTAGCCTTTTTAAAAGATGCATTATGCCGCAGGTTGGGGAATTAATTGGAAGAGAGTCAAGGTGGATTCCAACATACCAAGAGAGCAGTTTCAGTCAAGCAGATGAGACTTAAAGGTGGATTGGACTAAGGCAGTAGAAATGGAATGGTTTTTCTTCAGATCACATGCATCTTTTGCCTTTTTCCCAAGGATCTTAGTTATGGCCACCTCTTCTCAGTGTTTACTTTTCACATTGCAAAGGTTTCTATTCCTTGGCCTGGTTGTTGTTTCTTGCTTTTACTTAATTCTACCTAGATTCATTTTTTAAATTTGTTCTGAGTATCTTTCACATCAACACAGGAACTTCTTACAGTATTATGTAGCAACAAAGTTTATTCAGAGATGTAAATGAGCGTCACCCTTGTGGTGACAACCAAGAGAAAAATAGCATTTGTTCTCACTTGCAAGGCCTATTTGATTGGCTTGAAAAAATTTTTCCCAGTGTCTGTAGACTTCAACAGCAACTTTTACACTAAGCAATGTTTTCACGTATCTACTCCTTACTTCATCTGACAAACTCACATTTTGAATTTTTATTGCTCTGTAGGGTCTATGTCTTTATTCAACAAACACAAATGTTTTAAAAGCCCCTGGCTGCACCAGGATTACACTTGTGCTAGAAGAACAGGGTCATCAAGGTTATACCAAATTGCTCGATGATGGATTATCCTAGACAGCATTTCCCAAAATCTTTATACAGTACGACACAAGCAAGTCAAAGGTCATGCTACTCTTCCACTGGGCCCTCTACCTCCAGATGCTCACTCTTACTCTGGGTTATGTACCAGAAGAAGGCAGGAGATTTTAACAGAGTTTTCGCATAAGTCACATGAAGTCGTAAGAATGCAGGCACCTAAATTACAACTGCAGCATTGTCTAAGAACCTAGCAACAAACATCAAATCAAAGGCAAGCTAAGATATAAAATAAAAGAATGGCAAATATTAAATGAGATGGATTTCTTTGATTTGGAAAAGTGTGGAGAATGCCTTCAAGTTGACTTATTATGTACAGAAAGCACAACAGTTATTTTCGCAAGTGAAGAAATAGTGCTAAAACCATGTTGCTTTCATTTCTAAGAATTATTGTGCTTTCTGGGATTTCCTTTTATTGTGACATGGCATGATCTCTCCCTCCTAATAATTTCATATGATTTAAAGATCTCCCATATCCAATTTTACGTCTTAATTCTAAAATTCAAGTAAAAATACTAATTTGATGCTTATTAATCTCATTTCATTTCAAAGCTAGGAAAACATCATATTTTGAAACTATTCTGGCAAACTATCTTCAATATACTAGTTCTAATAGCAGCTGCTCTAGTTGTACACAATAGATTTTTTAAACTCTTGAGTTAATCTGCATAACACCTTATTTAAACCTACCTAATCTCACAAAATAGGAAATAGGAAAAATCTTTTGTTCACTTCTAAGAGACACAGCATGTAAACTGCTACTGCTGTTGTCAACCATTGTGTCAAAAAGTGCTCTTTTATCTCAGTGCAGGGAGAAGTAACTTCATACCTATATTCCTAAACAACCAGAATGATAATTTGCATTTGTAAATAAGAATGAGTTAACACCCTTAAGTATGTATTTGTACTAATTCTATTTTTCTATCACCAGAATGAGACACAACATTAGAAAAATCTTTTAACTTTACATCTTTATATTTTACCATATTTTAATAACAGAATTGAAGACATTAGATATTTATATAGTTTTGCCATACAGAAACAATCTGTTTTCAAATTTCAAATTATATATTAAATGTCATCTTTATTTTTTTTATTAAAATGACTCTATAGAGTCATCAAAGAGTGTTTCTTTTCACGAGTCGGGGGAAATTGGAGGGGGAGACGAACCATGAGAGACTGTGGACTCTGAGAAACAGAGGGCTTTGGAGGGGAGGGTGGTGGGAGGTTGGGTGAGCCTGGTGGTGGGTATTAAGGAGGGCATATACTGGAGGGCATGGAGCACTGGGTGTGGTGCATAAATAATGAATTTTGGAACACTGAAAAAAATAAAACTAAATTAAATTTAAAAAAGAGTTTGCTTCTTTTATGTATTGTTAGACTCCACTTCATTCTTTTAAAGAAAAAAAGTTAAAGCGGCACTTCAAAATGTGAAATAAGGGTGCCTGCTTGGCTCAGTGGGTTAAAGCCTCTGCCTTCAGCTCAGGTCATGATCCTGGGGTCCTGGGATCGAGCCCTGCGTCAGACTCTCTGCTCAGCAGGGAGCCTGCTTCCTCCTCTCTTTCTGCCTGCCTCTCTGCCTACTTGTGATCTCTGTCTGTCAAATAAATAAATAAAATCTTTTTTAGAAAATGTGAAATAAATCATTCATGTTACGTATTTGATTTATAGCATGTTTTATGACAGCAAGAACTTAAATGTGCATGTGATTCCAAGAGGAAGAAACCTCACCTTCAAGTAACCATTAGGACAGTGATTCTAAAGAAGTTGATCTCCCTGTGCTATTCCCTAGGAACACATACCAGTTAGGAACCAGTTAGGAACCAGTTAGGAACACATACCTGGAATGACTACTACCTCTTCAACCCCTGCTTTATGATTTGCTACATGTATGATCTGGAGCAAGTTACATAACCTTCCTAAACTTCAGTGTCCTAATCCATCATTCAGAGGTCATAACTGCACCTTCCTCTTAGGTTTACTGTGAAGTTTCAATAAAATAATCCACACAACACACTTGATATAGTACTTGGCACAAAGTTTAATTAGGTCAAGTACTGGAGATGCTAATCAAACAAAAAGCACAAGACTAGTGAAGTCCAAAATCCCTTCTGGCTGGAACTAGAAGCTCAGCTTTATCTCCCTGAGAACATTAATTTTGTAGTTAAGAGAATGAGCAGAGCACATTCTCCTTAGTGCAATATCTGAATACATATATATATGTAAGTTAAAAGTGGAGTAGTGATCTAAATATGTCCCTCTCATTTGCTTTATGGAGAAGTAGAGTTGGTCTATTTTGAAAACACACCAAAAGAAGAGAGAAACTAGTTAAAACCTCAGAGAAAATTAGTAGCAGAATTGACCCCTTATAATCTACAATTTAATTCACTGTTCTTTGGAGATATAGTATGTGAATTCACCTGTAAAAAACAATTAATAATCCAATAGTAGGAAACTTATTCTATAGAAATCTCTGTGGGAGGATTTGCCATATTATTCTAGAAAATTCTTACCTTGAGGACAAAGACAATAATGGTAAATATTTACAATTATTTATCGAGAAGGCACTATGTGCCAGGAACTACACTAAGCATGTGGCATATAATATCCAGTATAATTTTCATTAAAATTCTGTTATGAAGGCTGAGAAAAATTAAGTAATTTTCTTGCATTTGCACAGTTATGAAGAGGTAGAACTAGGATCCAAATCCAGGAGTGATCCAATCAAAAAATCCTGCCCTTCCACTAAGCTGCATAACTCCCTTAGTAATCCCTGAACAAGTTTGATCTCACCTGTGACAAGACACGGCCTATACATTCAACCTGGCATCCAAGATCAAGGTTACATAAGTGGTGTCGCTGGAACCACCCATGTTGTCAGTTCAGGACCCATTTATCGCACTTGTTTTAAGATTTTTTTTCTTCTGTGGAGCATAAGAAATACCACGGAGGACACGGGAAGATGGAGAGGAGAAGGGAGTTGGAGGAAATTGGAGGGGAGACGAACCATGAGAGACAATGGACTCTGAGAAACAATCTGAGGGTTTTGAAGGGGCGGGGGTGTGGGGTGGGAGGTAGGGTGAGCCTGATGGTGTGTATTATGGAGGGCACATACCGCATGGAGCACTGGGTGTGGTGCATAAACAATGAATTCTGGTACACTGAAAAGAAATTTTTAAAAAAGATTTTTTTTCTTCTTATGATGGGAAAAACAGTGATATCAAGCAGAAGATTTCTCTTCATTTGCAAAACAGAAACACGGGAAACTTAGCCAACACCAGACAATTATGCCAACCTTGTTATTGTTACCCAAATTGTATCACAACAGAAATGCTTTTCAATGAAACAGCAATTCCATTGCCAAGCTTGATTTGGTCTCTCAAGTTTCTAATAATATGCTCACGGTACCAATCATCTTTGTTCCTTTTCTAATTTCTGACCTCCTGTACTGAAACTAATCATCATTTCCCTTCGTGCACATTGGTCTAAAGCAAGGCTTGCTAAAAGACTTGTGGTCTCTTTCACTGGTCACCTGGGATCTGAGAAAGTAACTGAGTAGAGATCTAGTCCACGTCCAGTCCATCTGTGTTGACCAGCACTTATGTTTTTACTTCAGGATAGCAAAATGAGGCTGCCTAATTGAGATTCACATATTTCTAAGCTTGGCTCATTTACAAACAGGAGAGGTATGAATCTGATGAGCAATGGCTACCAAGTGTCGCTCGATATACATTTCTTCTTATTACAGAAGGGCCAGCCCACAGATCTTTAGCTTGTTTTCAGTGCTCAAGGTATAGTTTCTTTTGAGGCATCAAGATTTTTAAAACTAAGTGAAAACATAATATGAAAGCAGTGACTGAAACTTCATAACTTAAAGAACTCATTCTTGCACATTTTATTTTTTCCTTGCATTTTTTAGACATCCTTTTAAGCAGTAAGCCAAATCTTTGTGCAATAGTAACGGTTAAAAAAAAATAAGCTGTCATTAGTAAAGATGTTAATGAATATACAGGTAAAAATCCTACAAGGATCTGCACAAGTATTCACAAAATTTTCCATTTCATTCACCTTACATTTATTTACATCTATTTATTATAACTCTAATATGTGCCAGGCGTCATACTTGGCATTGAAGATATAGAAATGAACAAAGCAGACGTTATGTCTGCCCTTCCACTGACCCCTGGTATAAATGATAAAGAGGAAAAATACTCTAAGTAAATTTCTTTATCATAAACAAAATGATGAATGCAGTGAAAATTATAAAGGTATCATTTATGTGAACTTATTGCCAGAAAACTAGAAACAAACAAAAAAAACCAAAAACCAAAAAACAAAACAAAACAAAAAAACCCAATGGGTCTTCATGCACCAGTATTTGTACACATACAGCAAGGTTTAATAGAATTTTTTAATTTTAGAATAGAAGACATGTCAAATGCAGTTTACATTTCTCAGCCAGTAATTATATTTTCTTACAAGTGGCTATTACATTTTTAGAGACAGACACAACAAATAATAAAAGGTTTTATTTGAGAGGAGAAACAAGCATGGTGCTTTTTTTTTTTTTTTTCAGATGAAAGGGGT
Source organism: Martes martes (assembly GCF_963455335.1). Lineage (NCBI taxonomy): Eukaryota > Metazoa > Chordata > Mammalia > Carnivora > Mustelidae > Martes > Martes martes. The sequence continues at coordinate 95,441,447 of NC_137889.1, forward strand.
ATAATAAATTTATGAGACCTCACATACAGCTATAATATAATAAATTAGAAGGATTAATAGAATTGTGAGCTACAGTAACCTGCACTAGTAGAATGCCTATTTTATGGAGCTCGATAATACAGTTTATCATTGACTCCATGGGAATTCCCACAATATATTAGCTGTGGTGTAACAATAAAGCACACACAGTAAGGGGCATGTCCCTTTTGACACACATTCTCTTCCCACACTTATTTTACCAGGGAAACAACTCTGGTGCAGTTTAATTAAACTGCACTGCAATGAATTAGTCCAGGTCTTAGCCCTCTGACAGAGAGGGGTCTGGCAGTACCACAGGGGTTTGTCCCCTCGTGATACCCGAGAAACTTCAGAAAACCTGGGAAAGAAAGTGTAGGGTCCCTCAGATGACAGTGTCACTGGGCAGGCCTAGAGCTGTCAATCAGTTCACTTAAGAAAGCACTCATCCCTTTGGACAACTTTTTATATTTCCCCATTTGTTGACTAAGGGTCAATCTTTTGCGAAGCCTCTAAATGCCTTGGGAAGTTTATGTTCCATGTCTCTAGTTGGGGACAAGATGATCCTGGCTCACTTTAAACACAAAGAGCCTTGCTATTTTAAAGTCCACTGTGTATTCATAGCTAGCTTTGGAAAGGCAAGCTAGAAAGTAATAACTGGAAATAAACTTAGGATGATGATGAGTTCAAATAAACTCCACTGGAAATCAGATATGAATAAAAACATTTTCCTTCAACGTAAAAACTCTCCAGCTAAACATGATCTAGACTATCCAAGATGGAAGTGTATTACAGGAGATATGTTATTTCCCCAGAGTTTCAGATCAACAGTGTAGGAAGGTTACACCCCCCAATGACACAGAAAATCTTGTATTATTGATGAATATGCTTATTTTATCTGAACACTGTTTATTAATTCATGAGGGCGTTTTGGAATTGAAAGATAAAAATTTACAAAACAATCACATTTTTAATAACTGCTTCGAGCTAGATACATTGAATATTTAAGTGAACCAACACAAAGACCTCAAAAGAATTTATTAGACAATGGCAATTAGATCCCTAATAACTCGGCTCCGCTGGAATTACTGAGCTCCACTTAGATGCCAGACATGGCACCTTAGTGATGGGTACACCATGTCGCCACCCTGCCTTTGGCTGGGGACCCTGAGAAATGACAGTCCCATTAGGTGTCGTGTAAAGCAGCTGACCTCACACTCTCAGCACTTGATCTTTGCACTGCAAGTGACCATTTGTCACTGTTGCCCAGAGATGGGATTCAGGTGACTCCATGTCACCACTGCCTTTTCAAAAGAATAAGACTGTTAGTTATAAGTTTTTTTTTCCTAGTCTAGTACAGAAGACGCAAATTTGCCTAGGAAAATGGATAGGCAAATTAAAAGCAAGGAGTCAACTTCCCTACTCATAGAGAATATGATTTCTAATCATTACAAAAATTAACCAGGTTTGAAACGTTTAGACCAAAGGGGGAAAAAAGGAGATTCACGGTTGCCTGAAAACTTTGCCCGTTACAGTCTTTATCCCAAGTAGGTAACAGACAATAAAAGTATTTCTACCAGAATGAACACATTAACATACAGTACCCACAGAGGCTCATTCACAAAACGCACTGTTTTGCTTTCCTTCTCAAACAGGGCTTCGTTTTCTGTAAATTGCAACTCGCATTATAGAAAAATCTTCACCACAGTATTTTCAAGCTATAAAGATAATATTATCTCCTCTATTTGTCGTGTCTCTAGAAATCCCAGAATTCGAGCTAGCTAGTTAAGAGATAAGCTCCTCACATTTCTAGTCTTCTGGAGCCTTTTCACCTCTAGTGATTCTGAAACCTCTGTGTTGATTTCATAGTAGTAGCTATTGCGCTAACAATCATTGCAGGCAGGCACTGTGCTAAGGGGTTTACATAGTATATTTCATGAGTGTGTCATTTTATTCTTTTATGAATGTGTCATTTTCATTCCCACTAGAAACATGAGAGTTTGGTATTGCTGTCCTTCTATAGATAAGTAAACTGAGAGTTAGCATTGTTATTTTCCCAAAAGCAGCAGAGCTAGTAGATTCAAACAGATCGATTCTAATTTTAAAATAGACCTTGTTAAAAGTGCCTGGTTTGTTGGATCAGTAGAGCATGCATCTTTTGATCTCTGGGTCATGAGTTTGAGCCCCACGTTGGGAAAAAATAGAATCAATAAATTTACCCTCATCTAGGGGCACCTGGCTAGTTCCATCAATGGAGCATGTGACTCTTGATCTTGGGGTGGTGAATTCAAGCCCAATGTTGAGGGTAGAGTTTACTTTAAAAAAAAAAAAAGTTTAAAACCGATGCTATTAAATTCTTAGCTACACTTATCTCTCAAAATTAAAAGTTTAGAGATCTTTTCTCAGTATAAATATTTCCATATTGTGTCCTATTTGAAAAATGTCTAATTTTTTCAACAAGTTTTTTTTTAAAGATTTTATTTATTTATTTGACAGACAGAGATCACCAGTAGGCAGAGAGGCAGGCAGAGAGAGGAGGAAGCAGTCTCCCTGCTGAGCAGAGAGCCCGATGTGGGGCTGGATCCCAGGACCCCGGGATCATGACCTGAGCCGAAGGCAGAGGCCTCAACCCACTGAGCCACCCAGGCGCCCCTCAACAAGATTTTTTTTAAGATTTTATTTTTTTAAAGTAATCTCTACAAGTAATATGTGGCTTCAATTTATAATCCCAAGATCAAGAGTCATATGCTCCACCAATTGAGGTGTCCCTCAACAAGACTCTTTTTTTTTTTTTTTTAGATTTATTTATTTCAGAGAGAGAGAAAGTGGGGGTGGGGGAAGCAGAGGGAGAAGGAGAGAGAGAATCTCAAGCAGCCTCCCTGAACAGGGAGCCTGACGTGGGTCTCCATCTGGCTCAGTGTCCCAGTGGAGCTCCGCATGGGGCTCAATCTCATGACCTTGAGATCACTACCCTGCGATGCTTAACCGACTGAGCTACCCAGGTACCCCACTCCTCAACAAGATTCTTAAGAGACTGAGTTATTTTTTTTAATCTATCTTGACCATCCTACTGTGTAATGACAGAGACTAAAATATTGTTCTATTTGAAGAAGCAACTTTGTTATTTATTCGAACTCATGTTTCCTTAGAAATGACATTGTTCACATGCATTGTATTCTTGCTCTTTCCTCAGGTACCTGTGTCTCCCTTGGAGTTTCTTTCCAGTAGACACAATTCTGACACACACACAAAAAAATATTGTCTGAATTGTCAAGGGAAGAAATAATTGAAACTCAAAGTTATGATAAGCTACATGTTACTATATTCCTCCTTATTATTACATCCCATCTCCCAGCCCAACCCTTGATTAGAAGAAATTGGATTGATTTACAGTTGAAAATATAATTTAATCACTTTAATTTATTGGAATTAGAATGGCAAGACCTGTAGTTTGGTGAATCCAACATCACAGTTTTAATATCCATGGCCCTTGCTTTTCCAATTTATTTTACATTCCCATATTGTCCCAGTTTATAGTATTTATGAAAAATAAGTTTGTATCACCCCCCTAAACTTTTTATTCTGAAATGCCAAACATATCAATGAAAAATAAAATTTTTTACAACCTCAATGTTTCCATATATTTAGAACTAATATTTGGCTGATTTTGAACATGCTAGCTTTAAAATAAAATATAATTCAAAGGTATTAAAAATATTAAAATGCTAAGTACAACCATAACAGAAAGACAAATACATAGCTGATGTCAAATGAAAGAAAGAAACATCCAGGTGCCAGGAAGGAACCCAAACAAGCAACTTACAAGAAATCAGTCAGACAAAAATAGAGGAGTTACATGAGCTAGGGGCCAGAAGTTAAAGCTTCCATTTCCATACAGGGATGAGAGATGTGGCCTTGAGCACATATACTATAAAGAAGTCGAAATGAGACCTTTCATGAAGTTAGGATGCCAGTGGGGCTGCCCCTTCAGTTAAGATAAGCATTCTACCCAAAATTTCCAGAGATGAAAAAGGACACTGTCTCTTCCAAAGGCCCTATGAAGATTTAAAAAGTAAAAACTCATTTGCGAAAGTGGGAGATTCAGTTTATGTTATCTTATGGCATAAGAAACTTTGAGCCAAAAAAACTCACCATGAAGATTCATTCCTAACTCTTAAATTTGAAACACCCAATAGAGGAAAATGCAAAACTACTCTGTATCAACATTGTAGATATCTAGGTTGATGGTTATTTTCCTCAGAATTATTCTCTGGCCCTGGACAAGGATACACACAATTATCAATAAAGCTGTTCTAAACTCCAAATTACAAATCCTAAGAAGAAATACTCCAACATGAATACAGTAAAGCAATACAACAAACAGGGAGATTAGAACCCAAGAGCCTCAGGTAATAAAATAATATGAAAGGAGTCCAACTGGTGGGTTCAGTCAGTGGAGCATGTGACTCTTGATCTCGGGCTTATGAATTTGAGCCCCACATTGAGTGTAGGCTTAATGAAAGAAAACAAATCCTTTTTAAAAAATAATATGAAAAAAAACTAGAAAATAAGATTATTTTAGGGGTGCCTGGGTGGCTCAGTGGGTTAAAGCCTCTGTCTTCGGCTCAGGTCATGATTCCAGAGTCCTGGGATGGAGCCCTGCATGGGGCTCTCTGCTCAGCAGGGATCCTGCTTCCCTTCCTCTCTGTCTGCCTGCCTCTCTGTCTGCTTGTGATCTCTGTCAAATAAATAAAATCTTTTTCAAAAAAGTAAGACTATTTTAAATTAGTAAGGAAATAAGAACAAAAACTATAAGGAAAGAACAACATTATTTTAAAAATCAAGATACAGGAAAAAAATGAACAGAACTTTTGGGGCAAAAAAGAAAAAATTCAGAATTAAACATTGAAATTAAAAATATAAAGGATGGGGCACCCAGGTGGCTCAGTGGGTTAAGCCTCTGATTTTGGCTCAGGTCATGATCTCAGGGTCCTGGGATGGATTCCCGCATCGGGCTCTCTGCTCCGCGGGGAGACTGCTTCCCCCTCTCTCTCTGCCTGCCTCTCTGCCTACTTGTGATTTCTCTCTCTCTGTCAAATGAATAAATTAATTCTTTAAAAACTATATATATAAAGGATGAATTAATAACAGATTACCTGGAGCTGCTGAGGTTTAGATTAGAGAACTGGAGCGTAGTTCTGAGGACAGGACCCAGGGGTAACAGAGTGAAAGAAGTGAAGGAATAGGATACATGAAAGCAAACAGAAGAAACATGGAAAATAAAATGAAAATGTTCCACATATAAGATATAGGAATTCCAGCAAGAGAAAATAGAAAGAATATAGTCAAAACATATTCAATGAAATGATGTCTTGTTGTTGTTGTTGTTGTTGTTGTTGTTGTTGTTGTTTTAAGATTTTATTTATTTGTCAGAGAGAAACAGAGAGCACAGGCAGGGGGAATGGCAGACAGAGAGAGAAGCAGGCTCCCCGCTGAGCAGGGAGCCCATTGTGGGACTCGATCCCAGGACCCTGGAATCACGACCTGAGCTGAAGGCAAACACTTAACTGACTGAGCCACCCAGGTGTCCCCAATGAGATTATGTTTGATAGTATTTTATAATTAATGAGTGATAAGAATGTTTGATTTAAAAATCACAGAGGGGTCGTGAAGTAACCAAACAAATTCAATAAGTGGGTCATTCTCAAAACAACTGATCTGATATCTTCAAAAAAGCAATGTCATGAAAATAGCGAAGGCATAGGCCTTAGGTCAGATTAAGAAGATTTAAAAGACATAACAAATAAATGCACTGTGTAGTTTTCGGCTGGATCTGGTTTGAAAAAAAAGAGATTTAAAAAATTTGGAACAATTGACAAAATCTGAATATATACTGAATATATTGGTTGTACTAGAGAATTGTTACTAATAATTTTATATATGTTAATGAAATATTATATGTCTTAGAATTATCTTCAGTTTAGAGAAGCATACAAAACTATTTGCATTTAGGGGTGAAGTAGCATGATGTCTGTAAATTTATTTTTAAGTTGTTTAGCTATGGTGCATGTCTGTGTATGTAGATGTGCACATATGGCAATAATTTAACAATATTTTTATTCTAGAAGATAGGCATATAAGTGTACATAGTTCTTTTTTTTTCTTTTCTATGTTTGAAATTTTCATAATAAAAACACTAAGAGAGAAGGGATGACATAAATATATTCTCATTCAGACACTAGGTAGTTTTTTGTCACAAATCACACCAAAATTTTTATTGAAAACTTGAGGCATTCATTGCAAGAACAGGGAAAAAAACGTATTACTTCAAAAAAAGAATGAAAGAAATAAAATTATAAATCAAATGATTCCAAAAGAAAGCAAGAAAAGAGAAACAAGAGAAAAGTAAATGGAAAGGTAAATATATAAGATACTATAAATCAATAAAAATACTCCAGTTATGGCTATAAGTATAAACAGATTTTAATCACTAGTTAAAAGATTCTCAAATTGGATGTTAAAAACTATCACTATAGGCTATTTATAAAATAGATCAGCAATGATCAAAATGGATGGAACTCAAAAACATCATGAAAGTTTTCTGAGAATTGCACAAAGGTAAAATAATATGAAACAATTTATATAAATGTTTGATACACTGACAAAAATGAAACTATAATGCACACACAAGATTACCCTGTAGCCATGAAAAGATAAACCTGTGGTCAGTTTTTAAAAGACAAAATTGCAAATAAATAAGTTAATTAATTAATTAACTAAAAGACAGAATTACAGAGTAGTGGTTGCCAGGGTGAGGGATGGGTGGGAGGAGGACGGAAGGTGGGTGTGGCTACAAAAGAGTAGCAGGAAGGGAACTTCGTGGTGATGGTATAGCTCTGCATCTTGCAGTAGTGGTACATCGATTTACATATGTGATAAAAACGACAGAACTCTACACATATGTGTACCAATGTTGCGTTCCTGGTTTTGATATCATACTATAGTTACATAAGACATAACCACTGGGAAAACCTGGGTGATGGATACCTCGGACCTCCCTGTACTCTCCTTTGCAATTTCCTATGAATGTCTGAATTTTTTTGACTGCTACATGCTTGATACTTAATGTTTACAAAATAATAATAGAATGATGCAGATGACAAGAATTATAATAGCCTACAAACAAATAAAAATGTGTGACCCAGGGGTGCCTGTGTGGCTCAGTGGGTTAAGCCTCTGCCTTCAGCTCAGGTCATGATCTCAGGGTCCTGGGATCGAGTCCCGCATCGGGCTCTCTGCTAGGCAGGGAGCCTGCTTCCTCCTCTCTCTCTGCCTGCCTCTCTGCCTACTTGTGTTCTCTCTCTGTCAAATAAATAAATAAAATCTTAAAAAAAAAAAAAATGTGTGACCCAGGAATCAGGTCAGAAAATAGCATGCACAGGCAAACTAAACAAGGCATTTAGAACTGATCTTTGTTTTGTGGTTAAGTACTAATTCATTTAACTCCAGTCTCAAAAGTTCAGACAGAATTACAATATTCCAGTATAAGCAAAGAATACAAGCTGTCCTGACTTTGCATGATTCCCATATACACAACTTTCAGTTACCAGGATCAGTTAAATCACATTTGCCCTCCAACAATTCCAATTTCAGTTACCACAGGAGAGTCATCATGAGTAATTATACAAAGTACCAACTTCTCTGCTACATATCACTACCTAAGTGAAAGATACGCATCATGATTAGAAAGCAATCACACCCCTCGTTTTCCAAGTCTGCTGGTGGTCGATCACTGAGCATCTGTTACTCAGTTCCCACACAGACAGTGAAATACGTAGTTGGGCCGTGACTGTTACCCAGTGACAAACTCAGGTGACATTTTGCAAAAAATGAATAATCAAAAGAGAAAACTGGTCAATAAAGATAAAAGCAGAGAAAAGAAAACAAAGGTAGAAATACTGAAAATTACAGTCAGACATAAATGGAATTATCAAGGCAATAGTTGATCATGTGATTATACACACTAATGCCAGGAGTGTCAGCAAGAGGAACTTAGTGAAGGGAGACATAAACGGGAAAAAGAGGTGTAATGAAAAGCATAAAAATGTCCCAGAAGTGACTCCAGCAAAAAGCTTCACATAAAAGGAATTTGCAAAGATATTTTCCAACATTGCAGTGCATAGGATAAAATGTTGGAAGTTGATTCGGATTTAAAAAGGAGTAGGACGATTAACCAACACATAGAAAGGATTCTCACTCCTTATTGTAAGTTATACAAAAAGAAGACAAGCATTGCTCAAACTACACTTAAGTTTTTACAAATAAAACACTAATATATGTAATATATTACAGTGTACAAAACATTAGTTTTACTATTTTGTGTGTGTCGCTATATACATATAACCATGTATACACATATATAAACGATAAAGACATATTTAATGTTTCAACAAAATGTTTAAAGATCACAGAACAAAAAAAATCATGATTTTTTCCCCCATGGACTTCAAGATCATTTGCACGATTATTTTTACTGCCCCACACTATTGTGCAAAGTGAGGACTGCCTATATATAAAAGGGATAATCTACCTGTGCATAAATTCAGTAGTGGCTCCATTCCCCTTTCGGAAAATGTATTTTTGGGGCACCTGGCTGGCTCAGGCGATAGAGCATGGGACTCTTGATCTTGGGGTTATAGGTTCGAGCCTCACATTGGGAGAGGAGATTACTTAAAAATAATATACTTAACTAATGAATATAATACTGCAACAAGAACAAATTATGTATTATACAATGGCTGACTGGACATAATAGCTAAATAAATAAATAAATAAATAGGAATCATTAAAATCTTTTAAGGAAAGGGGGGGATATATTTTCTAAATGACTTGGGAGGTAACAAATAGGACTTACTTATGCTTCTCTACTAACATGGTGTGCTGTCATTTTTAATGGTCCTTCATATATGTTAAGCAATAAAATTTACTTTATTTTTTAAAAAAAGATTTTATTTATTTATTTGAGAGAGAGAGACACAGCAAGAGACGGAACACAGCAGAGGGAGTGGGAGAAGGAGAAGCAGGCTTCCCGGCTAAGCAGGGAGCCCAACGCAGGGCTGGCACCCAACACCGGGCTGGATCCCAGGTCCCTGGGATCATGACCTGAGCTGAACACAGAGGCTTAATGACTGAACCAATAAAGGTGCCCCAATAAAACGTAGTTTAAATGAAATCTGAAGTGAAACAACTTCTTAAACATCAGCTCAAGATTAAACTTAAATTTATTTGGTTTATAAAGCAATTGATGAGAATTAGAACTAGTGGCCATACATGAGAGCTACGATCATTTCAACCACTTAATCCAATTTTTTCCTGCATCTTTTGTTCATTATTCAAGGTATACAGATAAATAACTGCAGATGCTACCAGTTCAAACTACCCTTGACATCTCTGTAATATGCTTCCATTAACCTGAGAAGTCTAATTTGCTTATATATGTGTAAATTAAAAAAAAAACTTACATGGCTTCCTTACTCAAAAATATGCACAAAAATTTAAAAAGGTAACAGAAACAAATAAATTTATCATCAGGACTATAGATGATGATTATTACAGAAAGTTTTATTTGTGGCATTCTTTATAAAGGCTGAAATTTCTTAAATGGAATTGACTTAAATATCCACATTTAGATGAACAGTTGTGTAAAATATGGTAAATTCAGAATGGAATATTAAGCATCTCTGAAAATTCATGTTTAGGAAAAGTTTTTAACAGTGAGAGGTAATGCATATAATTTAAACAAAAAAGAGTATAAGGAGATACACGTAATGCAGTTATGTATTTCAAAATGCACTAAAATACTAAATAGTAATAAAATATTAACAATTGTCCCTGGAGGGTGAAATTATGAATGTTTAACTGACTGATGGATAGAAGGATTGATATTTACATCTTTGCACTTTTCAATACTTTCCAAAATATAAATGACAGTAAAAGTATTTTAAAATACTTCACTAATAAAAATTGCATAAAACAAATAAGCCTCTCCTTCCAGACTAGAAGTGGTTCTCAAAACACCCATGCAATTTAAGAAACAAAGCAAGGACTCTTCTTGGAGAGGAACTTTCTACATCATATCCAGGCCCCATTTCAGAGACTACGTTGAGTAAGGAAAGCTAAGAGCCCATGATGCCCACTAAGACAACTACCAGCAAATCCTACAACTCTCCCTAGACCCCATTCCAATTCCCCACCTCCTTGTACTCATAATGGAGAATTTGCCACAGTGGAATTTGCTTGTGGCTATTTTGTAACAACTTAACAGGCTGAAAAATAAACCATGCTTGCTGAATTTGGTTATAGCTTATATAAGACTTCTTTAGGAAACCGGTATTATTTTATTAAGAAAAGCTCAGGACAAATGAATACTCTCTTAAAAAGCCAGAATTAAATTAATAACCAAACCAAACAAACTAAATGAAAGAAACAAAATCAGAGAGAACTAAAAATCATCATATATCAATTTACCCAAGTCTTTCCTTAGAGGTAGTGTATTTGAAAAAGATTAGGATATCGATGAACCTATGTTACTATGTTTCTTCCATAGTTTCATTATCAGTGAGTTGGAAGACTTTTAAAATAGTTCAATTTAAAAAAAATAGTTCAGTTTTCTTTGTAATGCAATTGTTTATTATAAAAACTACATGTGCACATGAATTTCTTTTGTAAATTGAAAAAGGCTGAAGGCAATAAAAGAAAACAAAAAACAGCTCTCTGTGCTTCAAACCCAAGTCTCATTCTCCAGTGATAAAATTAAGCTTCTTTTGTCTCATTATAGAAAATTTGGGTATATATACAAGAATACAAGTATATATGTAAGTATATACCTATTTCATACATGTGAGAAACATGATATTCCTGCCATTCTGCATTATATTTTCTCCCTTAAAAATACATATTGGAAATTTTCCATGTTGGTACATAAAAATAAACATCATTCTTTTTAATAGTTAAATGTCCTCACATGTGTGATTGTTCTATAATGTACTTAATTTCCTATTGACATATATTTAAGTTGTTTCCAGTTCTTACACTATAATCTGCTAACATGGGCATCCATGTACACATATTTTTGTACGTTAGTCCAAGTAGGATAAGCTCTTAACAATGGAATTGCTAGACAGAAGTCATATTTAATTTTTGAGAGATATCACCCAATTACCCTCTACATAAGTTTATACTGACACTCCCATGAATAGTGTATTTGATAACTATCTTTCCCATAACTTCATCTTGCAACATTATTCTATAACAGTAAAACATACACCCTGAAAATGAGTATCATTTCATCCACCATTTGCCATCAAAAGACCTTGATCATGTATTCTTTCATATTATTCGTGCCATTAGAATTGTTCACCCTAGTCGTAGAGTTGTTGGGGTTCTGGTTTGGGCAGTAACAATGGACTCTAGTAGCACTGGATTCTGAAACCCTCATTTTAATGGAGGGAATAACTGTATAATCCTACTTCTAAACTCTTGGGTATGTTAAAACTGGCTCAAGTTATACATCCAAATGCAGTCATTAAAGAAATGCTTTTAAAAAATCAAAAGGTGTTCATTCGTTTCTGAATGATATCCTGATTTCCATTTCTATTTTTTCAAAATATGACTTCAAAAACTTTTAGCATTCTTCATGCCCCCTACAGTAACTTTGAAATGTTTATCAGATCTTATGCTTATCTCCTCAAAATACGTACTTCTTCAAAGCTTAGTAAGGACAAATTAACTTCCTAATTATTAGCAATGTAAAAATAAACAATTTCCTACCTGAAATTCTTGAACTTCTGCAAGACCTTTCTTCAAAGCTCTGCAAAGTAGAATCTGTGAAACATATGGCACATGCAAGAAGGAAATCTTTAAATTTGGACACAAGCACAAAGGTGTAGCTCTTTTGGAGGAGAATTTTCTGTACTGCAAACCAGCTATAGGCACAGTCTAGTTATAGCCTTCAGAAAAGCTGTGCTGTGATATATTAATTTACACCTACTGTGCATTAAATGAGAAGCCAAAGGCCACGTACTGGGCACATAACTTATTGCCCCAATATAAAACAGATATTACATTTACTAGGAAAAATATTTAAGGTATGATGTCTGGGAATTTGCAGTGTCACAAACAAAACTGAGTATTTATGGTATAATTAGCTAGCCCATGATGCCAGAATATCCGTAGTAAATGATGAAAGCAGTGATCAACTAGACCTTGAAAATTTTAACCAAATTAACCGATTTTTTAAAAAAAACTTTAACCAAACCGAATTTTAACCAATTTTACCAAAATTGGTAACTACTAAAATTACGGAGGCCGTCAAGTCAATGTTTTTACACCAAATTTGTGAAGTGTCGTTGATATCAACAAATCAGAGTGTAAAATACTTGTTCTTATTACATAAAACAATATGGAAAAAATAGTGATTCTGCACTATTTTTCAAAGGGTAGAGTCCTATATCTCAGGATCTCAAGATCGTAGATAATTTTAACTTTCATATTAGAAATGCTCTATTTTCATTATGACAGCTGGGCTACTTTTACAGGAGAAAACACACTTACAAGAATAATACTGTATTACTCTGATGTGACGGCACCCCACATTGCTGACTGTTTGACCTGCAGTGGCAGGTGAACGTGCCTTCTGGAACCCTGACAGCTCTGGAAAGTAAATACCCTAAGGAGGAAACGTCTTCATCTGGTGGGAAAGGGAGTCAGTCAGTGATTGTCCCAGGAAACCCACTTATTGCTGAGTAATTCTGTGATGAGTTTCTTGGAGAATCCCCCGTAGGATGTGCCTACAGCAGTTCCCCGCACATTCGTGCTCCCTTTATTGCCTTTGTTCTCCCGCCTTTGGTTCCTACAATGACTTCCCAAATAAATAAACTGCAAACAAATCCTTTTCTCACAGTCGGCTCTGGGATAACCCAAATTAAGAAAGTAGCTTGTTTGTGATAAAAGTTTATCACTCTCTCTTGAATTGGTCCATAGGTGTACAGTTGAAGGCTGGTGGTGTAACCCCGTCATCCTCGACATGTCACTGCTTTATCCAGTTACAGGATGGTCTGAGTTGACTGTTCCACTTCTCACCATCTTCCACCCGGTGGAAAAGGGGGAAAAACAGAGTGCACAAAGCCACTCCTTTTAGGGGCCCATCTTATAACTGTACACAACATTGTGTTCATGGATCTTTGGCCAGGACTTAGTCCTATGGCTATGCTTGGCTGCAAGAGTGGCTGGGAAATGTCTCTATTTGGCAATTATGTACACAGGTAACACTCAGGAGTTCTATTATTTAAGAGTGAGGGAGAGAATATTTGTGGCAAACAAATACCTGTACCTTTATAATGTCCCATATTACCTTAAACCAATTATAGTTAATGTGATTATTGGTAGGGTCAGGTTTAAATCTGCCATCTTGATATTATTTTCTCTTTCTCCCATCTGTTCTTGGTTCTCTTTTCCTCTTTCTCAGACTTACTTCAAATTAATTCTTTCCTATAATTCCCTTTTTTTCTTTCTTTTTTTCTAACTTATTAGCCATAAATCTTTGTCTTATTTTTTAATGGTGGCTTAAGAGCTGCCACCAAATATTCAACTTTAATTTCTCCCTATCTCCAAGTGATAGTATGCCACTTTACACATAGCAGCAGAACCTTACAATACTGTACTTACATTTCTCCCCTTGCAATCTTTGTGCTATTTTTGTCAGATATTTTAATCATACCTATGTATTATCCCCACAATACATTATTATTAATTTTGTTCAATTAATTTTTTTAATTTTAAATATTGAGGAAAAAAATCATATTTACTTATACAATTAGTAGTTCCTGTGCCTTTTATCCTTTCTATAGATCCACATTCTATCTGGTAACATCTTCCTTCTTGAAGGGCTTCCTTTAACATTTCTTGTACCACAACTCTACTAATAATGAATTCTTTCAGCTTTATATCTCTGAAAAAGTATCTCACTTTTATTTTTGAGAAACATTTTTGCTGGGTATAGAATTCTAGTTTTTTCTTCTGGTACCTTAAAGTTGCTGCCTCACTGTATTCTTATGTGAATAGTTTCTTGAAAAGAAATTTGATGTCATTGTTATCTTTGTTCCTCTATATATCACATGTTTTCTCATTCTGGCTGGTTTCAAAATTGTCTTGAAAATCACTGGTTTTGAGCAATTTGTTATGTGCCATGATGTCATTTCGTTATGTTTCTTCTGATAAGAAATTGTTGAGCTTTTGAATTATAGGTTTATGGTTTCATCAACTATGGAAATGTTCAGCCATTATTTCTTCAAATATTTGTTCTAAAATCCTTTCCTTCAGGGACTTAAATACAGGTATCTTAGGTTTCTTGAAGTTTATCTCGTAACTAATACTCTGCTCCTTTTTTTAGCTTTTTTTTTCCTCTCTGTTTCATTTGGATAGTTTGGATAGTTAATTTAATCCTTCCTTTAGCTTTTTAAACAATGGCATACATGCAATAAAACTATTTTAATGTCCTTATCTGCTAGTGCTAATATCTGTGCTACTCTCAGTCAGTTTTAGTTAACTCATTTTTCTCCTCTTTATGCATCATATTTTCCTGCTTCTTTGCATGTCTGGCAATTTTTTAACTGATCCTTGAACTTGCGAAGGTGCTGGATATTTTTGTATTCCTATAAACATTTTTTAAAGGTTTTATTTATTTATTTGAGAGACAGAGCATGTGTGAGATAGAAAGCACACAGAAGGGGAGGGGCAGAGGGGAGGGAGAAGCAGACTCCCCACGAGCAGGGAACCCAAGTCAGGGCTCAATCCCCAGACCCTGGGATCTCAAACTGAGCTGAAGGCAGACACTTAACAGACTAGGCCATCCAGGCACCACACTATAAACATTTTTGAGTTTTATTTAATCCTTTTGGATCTCGCTTTAACATGTGTTAAGTGGGACCAATTCTGTGTTTAATCTAAACTACTCCATCCAATATCCTATGAATGATGAGGTTTTCCACTGTGGCTAATGACTATGTGAGCCCTGGTTACTCTTTCCTCTAACTTTGTGGTGTGTTCTTCTTCTGGCTTTAGGCAGTTCTTTCACATACTAGTTAATACTCAGTTCTCTTAGACAACCATCTGCAGATATACTGGACATCTGTTAACCTTTGTAAAGGTTGAGCCTCCCAGGGGGAAGATAGGGATGTTCTACTTTTAAAACAGAATGGAACTTTCACCCAGTAGAGGGAGAGAGTAGGTTGATGTTGGTGGCTGCGATGTAAAAAGTTCCCCTTATTCATGTTCCCATCAACTGTGCCTGGAGCTCTAGGTCCCAAGCACAGGTACAGGTACCAGGAAGCCTCACATGAGATGGTAACTCACACATGGAAGTCACTGCCCCTTGAAAAAGTGCCACAGTACCCCTCCCCAAACTCTGAGGATGTATTCTTAGGTGATGGTGGACACTTTTGTAAGAGTCTACAAATGTCTAAGTAGGAAATAAGGGGTGGTTAATGAACCTTTTAACCAGCTTACCTGAAGCTCAGAAACTGTTAGTTTAAATAGCATTTTTCAACCCCATCCCCACCACCTTTTTTCATCCATTCATGTATCCAGGAGTTTGGGGGATTTTTTTGGTTTGGGGGGTTTTTGTTTTGTTTTGTTTTTAGATGGTAAAAGAAATAAAGAATTTGAGATTGGAGCAGAGCCCAGATGACAGATGAAAGGAAAGAAGGAAGGATGGGTCTCTCTGCTACTGAGACCCAAGAGTTAGATTTTTTTGCTCCTCTGGGTTCTGGGAAAAAGTTAAAAAATGGACTTGGAAAGATTTAGGACGCAATCAAAGCTAACTTTAGGGCCAAAAAGGGAAATATTCTATCTTCCACTTTATTAAGATAGTGTTTTGTCCCAATAGAAAGGCAATTTTTAGGGGCACCTGGGTGGATCAGTGGGTTAAAGCCTCTGCTTTCGGCTCAGGTCATGATCCCAGGGTCCTGAGATCGAGCCCCACATCGGGTTCTCTGCTCATCAGGGAGCCTGCCTCCCTTCCTCTCCCTCTCTCTGCTTGCCTCTCTGCCTACTTGTGATCTCTCTCTCTGTCAAATAAATAAATAAATAATCTTTTTTTTTTTAAAGGCAATTTAAAAAAAAATAACAGTAAGTACTCATAGGGATGTGAGGAAACAGCCTCTCCCATGCAGTGTTAAAAAGATGGCAAATAATTGAATCCTTTCGGTAAAACAATTTATCAGAATATTACAAAAAATATAAGGTGTACATCATTTGATTCAATAATTCCTCTTCTGAAACTCTGTCTGAAGACTATCATACACATACACAAAAATGTACACAAAATTATTTTCAGTGTATTAATGTCTTTGGTAGGAAAAAATGAGAAGCACTGTTACAGGGTTGAATTTTGTCCCCCAAAAAGTTGTGCTAAAGCCCTAACCCACAGTACCTCAGAATGTGACTTTATTTAGTAAAAAGTTTCTTACAGATTAATTAAGACGAGGTCATACTCAAGAGGAATGGGCCCCAATACAATATGAGTGGTGTCCTTACAAAAGAGAGAACAGTTTGTAAACATGGGTGCCCACAGAAGGAAGACGTTATGAAGATACACAGGGAGAAGATGGCCACGTGTCTGGCATGCTGCACCTAACAGCCAAAGAACACCAAGTATCACCAGCAAACACTAGAAGCTAGAAAAAGAAAGGAAGTATCCTTTCTTTTTCTAGAGCTGTCAGAAAGAGTATGGCCCAGTGGAAATCTTAACTTCAGACTTATAGGCTCCAAACCATGAGACAAGAAGTTTCTTCATAGATTTAGTATGCATACACACACACATGCACATGTGTATACACACATACATATCACTGGAAGTGGATTAGGAGGATACAAACCAAACTCTTAGCCATGTTTTTCCATTATATCTTCTATATTCCCTCAATCTTTAATAATAATAAGGTAGGGGGCACCTGGCTGGCTCAGTTGGTGAAACATGTGACTCTTCATCTCAGGATTGTGGGTTCAAGCTTCACATTGGGTGTAGAGATTACTTAAAAATAAAGTATTTAATAATAATAATAACAATGTATTTGTATATACCTTATGTAATTTTCAAAACATTTTTTAAAAGTAAAGTTTAATCATTTTCTTGAAAATCACCTTTAAACAATTTTGACTTTTGACTGGACACTGTAAGACTAAAGCAAAAAGGAAACTCTTAAATACCATCTTCACACAGGAACACAGGTTAATAATTCTGAAGCTGCTATACATGTATACCAGGATTGAACAAATAAGTAAATGTATACCTGATGGTGGAAACAGGCTTCTCACTGCCAGAAAAGAACAATATAGAGATGTAAGAGAAGGCAATAAGGAACCACATGGTACTAGATTAGATTTGAAGGCAAAGTATGAACTATTTTAAGTTAAAATAGATAGAAATGGACAGAGAAGGAAATAATTATACAGATGTGTATATACACATATTAGTACACATTCAAATATTTTCTAGTTCTGTCCACTGAGAGGACTTGGAAGCAATGACACTCCAAAGGCAACAAACATTCAGTATGTAGAACTTGTTTTCTAATAACATTCTCCAATAAGAGAAATCAGGGATCCTTGATAGAATGACCAGTTCTAGGACCAGGTTAGGGAAAATACAAGATGATACTGGAGCATCTTGTAGTGCCAGAAAGTAAGGAAACATCCAAAACCTAAATAATGGGACACAGGAGCCAACAACAACAAAAAAGTCCCAATAGCTAAAATGAGAAAAATTTAAGCAGCAAAATAAATAGCATAGTAGTGAATTATAACCCAAAGTATAAAATTAATATCTATAACTCTATACTGGACAAATAAATGATTGAATAAATAAGTTAAAAGAAAAGGACATATCTCCCATACAAAAAAATTCCAAAACAGTGTATGTGAGTACTTTCCTCCTAAAGAGAAAGAGAGGGCCAGAAGGTATACTGGAACTAATTATAGCAAAGAACTTCCCTAATACGGGGAAGGAAACTGGATTCAAGTCCAGGAGGCACATAGAACTCCCCTCAAAATCAATAGAAATAGATCAACACCACAACATATAATAGTGAAGGTTGTAAATCTCAGAGACAAAGAGAAAATCAGCAGCGCAAGACAAGAGGCCCTTAACCAACAAGGGTAGAAACATTAGACTGGCAGCAGACCTATTCACGAAGACCTGGCAGGTCAGAAATGACGAGCATTATCTATTCAGGGTGCTAAATGAGAAAAATATGTACCTAAGAGTACTTTGTCCACCAAGGCTGTCATTCAAAATAGAAGGAGAAACAAAAAGCTTCCAGGACAAACAGAAATTAAAAGAATTTGTGATCACTAAACCAGCCCTGCAAGAAATATTAAAGTGGATCTTTTAAGCAAAGAGAGAGCCCAAAGTAACATAGACCAGAAAGGAAGAGAGACAATACACAGAAACAGTGACTTTACAGGTAATACAACAGCACTAAATTCATCTCTTTCAACAGTTATTCTGAACATAAGTGGGCTAAGTGCCCCAATAAAAAGACACAGGATATCAGACTGGATAATAAAGCAAGACCCTTCAAACTGCTGATTGCAAAGAACTCATTTTAGACCCCAAAACACCTCCAGATTGAAAGTGAGGGGATGGAAAACCATTTATCATGCTAATGGATATCTAAAGGAAGCTGGAATAGCAATCCCTCTATTAGATAAATTAGATTTTTAAACCAAAGACTGTAATAAGAGATGAGGAAGGACACTATGTCATAACTAAAGGGTCTATCCAACAAGAAGATCTAATAATTGTAAATATTTATGCTCCTAACATGGGAGCAGCCAATTATGTAAACCAATTAATAAAAAATTAAGGAAACACATTGGTAATAATACAATATTATTAGGGGACTTTAACACCCCACTCACTATAATGGACAGGTCATCTAAGCAGAAGATCAACAAGGAAACAAGGACTTTGAATGACACACTGGACCAGATGGACTTAACAGATATATTCAGAGCATTCCATCCTAAAGCAACAGAATACACATTCTTCTTGTGTGCACATAGAACATCCTCCAGAATAGATCACATTCTGATCACTGGGATCACTCCCTGCACATTTTCAGACCACAATGCTTTGAAACTTGAACTCAATCACAGAGGAAATTTGGAAAGAAATCGAATACTTGGAGGTTAAAGAGCATCCTACTAAAGAATGAATGGGTCAACCAGGAAATTAAAGAAGAATTCAAAAAAGTCATGGAAACAAATGAAAATACAACTGTTCAAAACCTTTGCAATGTAGGAAAGAGAGTTCTAAGAGGGAAATATATAACAATACAAGCCTTTCTCAAGAAACAAGAAAGGTCTCAAACACACAACCTAATCTTACACCTAAAGGAGTTGGAGAAAGAACAGCAAGTAATGCCTAAACCAAGCAGGAGAAGAGAATTTATTAATAAAGATTAGAGCAGAAATCAATGAAATAGAAACTAAAAGAACAGTGGAACAGATCAATGAAACTAGAAGCTGTTTCTCTGAAAGAATTAGTAAGGTTATAAACCCCTGGCCAGACTTATCAAAAAGAAAAGAGAAAGGACCCAGATAAACAAAATCATGAATGAAAGAGAAAAGATTGCAATCCACCACTGAAAAAAATACAAACAATTATAAGAACATATTATGGGTGGCTCAGTCGTTACGGCTCTGCCTTCAGCTCAGTCATGGTCCCAGGGTCCTAGGATCGAGCCCTGAGTCAGGCTCCCTGCTCTGCGGGAAGCCTGCTTCTCCCTCTCCCACTCCTTCTGCTTGTAATCCCTCTCACACTGTCGCTCTCTTTTTCAGATAAATAAAATCTTTAAAAAAAAAAAAAAAAGAACATATTATGACCAACTATATGCCAACAAATTAGGCAACCTGGAAGAAACAGATGTATTCCTAGAGCCGTGTAAATTAGCAAAACTAAAACAGGAAGAAATAGAAAACCTAAACACATCCATAACCAGAAAGGAAATTGAAGCAGTAATCAAAAATCTCCAAACAGGGGTGCCTGGGTGGCTCAGTGGGTTAAAGCCTCTGCTTTCAGCTCAGGTCATGATCCCAGGGTCCTGGGATCGAGCCCCACATCGGGCTCTCTGCTCAGCAGGAAGCCTGCTTCCTCCTCTCTCTCTCTGCCTGCCTCTCTGCCTACTTGTGATCTCTGTCTGTCAAATAAATAAATAAAATCTTAAAAAAAAAAATCTCCAAACAAATAGAGCACAGGACCAGATGACTTCCCAGGGGCAATCTACCAAACATTTAAAGAATTAACACCTATTCTTCTGAAGCTGTTTCAAAAACTAGAAATGGAAGGAAAACTTCCAAACTCTATCTATGAGGCCAACATTACTGTGACCCCAAAACCAGACAAAGACTCCACCAAAAAGGAGGATTACAAACCAATATCCTTGATGAACATGGATGTTAAAATTCTCACCAAGCTAACAGCCAATAGGATCCAATAGTATATTAAAAGGATTATTCACCACAACCAAGTGGGATTTATTCCCCACTGCAAGGGTGATTCAACATCCATAAATCAGTCAATGTGATACACTACATTAATAAAACAAAGGACAAGAACCATATGATCCTCTCAATAGATGCAGAAAAAGCATTTAACAAAGTAAAGCATACTTTCTCGATTAAAACTCTTCTCAGTATGGAGATAGAGTGAACATACCTCAATATCATAAAAGCCACATATGAAAAGTCCACAGTGAATATCATTCTCAATGGGGAAAAACTGAGAGCCTTTCCCCTAAGGTCAGGAACATGGCAGGATGTGCACTCTCACCACTGCTGTTCAACATAGTACTATTAGTTATAGCCTCAGCAATCAAACAACAAAAAGAAATAAAAGGCATTCAAATTGGCAAAGTAGAAGCCAAACTCTCACTCTTCACAGATGACATGATACCTTATATGGAAAGCCCAAAAAACTCCACCTCAAAATTGTTAGAACTCATACAGAAATTCATCAAAGTGGCAGGATATAAAATCAATGCACAGATATCAGTTGCATTTCTATACACTAACAATGAGACAGAAGAAAGAAAATTAAGGAATTGATTCCATTTAAAATTGCACCAAAAATCATTAGATATCTAGGAATAAACCTAGCCAAAGAGACAAAGGATCCATACTCAGAAAACTATAGAACATTCATGAAAGAAATGGAGGCAGACACAAAGAAATGGAAAAATGTTCCATGCTCATGGATTGGAAGAACTAATATTGTTAAAATGTCTATGCTACCTAGAGCAATCTATATATTCAATGCAATCCCTACCAAAATACCATCAACTTTTTTTCACAGAATTGGAACAAATAATTCAACTTTATATGCTGCCAAAGAGACCCCGAATAGCCAAAGGAATGTTGAAAAAGAAAACCAAAGCTGGTGGCATCACAATTCCAGACTTCAAGCTCTATTACAAAGCTGTAATTATCAAGACAGTATGGCACTGGCACAAAAACAGACACATAGATTAATGGAACAGAATAGAGAACCTGGAAATGGACACTCAACTCTATGGTCAACTAATCTTCAACAAAGCAGGAAAGAATATCCAATGGAGGAAAAAAAAAACCAGTCTCTTAAACAAACAGTGTTGAGAAAATTGGACAGCCACATTCAGAAGAATGAAACTGAATTTCACCATACACAAAATTTCCTTCACCATACACAAAAATAAACTCAAAATGGATGAAATACTTAAATGTGAGACAGGATTCCAACAAAATCCTAGAGAACACAAGCAGCAATTTCTGTGACCTCGGCCACAGCAACTTCTTGCAAGACACATCTCCAAAGGCAAGGGAAACAAAGGCAAAAATGAACTATTGGGACTTCATCAAGATTGCACAACAAAGGAAACAGTCGACAAAACCAAAAGACAACCAACAGAATGGAAGAAGATTTTGCAAATGTCTTATCAGATAAAGGGCTAGTATCCAAAATCTATAAAGATCTTAACAAACTCAACACCCAAAGAATAAATAATCCAATCAAGAAATGGGCAGAAGATATTAGCAGACATTTCTGCAAAGAAGACAACCAAGTGGCCAACAGACACATGAAAAAATGCACAGCATCACTTGGCATCAGAAGAAATATAAGTCAAAACCACAGGGAGGTATCACCACACACCAATCAGAATGGCTAAAATTAATAAGTCAGGAAAGGAAAGATGTTGGTGAGGATGGGGAGAAAGGGAAACCCTCTCACACTATTGGTGGGAATGCAAACTTGTGCAGCCTCTCTGGAAAATAATATGGATATTCCTCAAAAAATTGAAAATACAGCTACACTATGACCCAGCAATCACACTACTGGGTATTTACCCCAAAGATACAAATGTATTGATCCAAAGGGGCACATGCACCTGAATGTTTATAGCAGCAATGTCCACAATAGCCAAACTATGCAAAGAGCCCAGATGTCCATCAACAAATGAATGGATAAAGAAGATGTGGTATATATACATAATGGAATATTACTCAGCTAAGAAGAAAAAAAGAAATCTTGCCATTTGCAATGACTTAGAACTAGAGGATATTATGGTAAACAAAAGAAGTCAATCACAGAAAGATAATTATGTGATTTCACTTGTATGTGGAAATTAAGAAAAAAACAGAGGATCATAGAGGAAGAGAGGGGAAAATAAAACAAGATGAAATCAGAGAGGGAGATAAACCATAAGATACTCTTAACTATAGGAAACAAACTGAGGGTTGCTGGAGGGGATGTGGGTGGAGAGATGGGCTAACTGTGGTGGACATTAAGGAGGGCATGTGATGTAATGAGCAATGGGTATTATATAAGACTGATGAATCACTGACCTCTACCTCTGAAACTAATAATACATGATATGTTAATTAATTGAATTTAAATTTAAAAAAAACTAATTGAAACCCAAAAAACAGTATATTTACAGTGAAGAAACCTGACAAACATTACCTTGGCTAGGTGGTCAAGGTTAACATCATAAGTGATAAGCCAAGTTGATAGCAAGCACACTTAATAAGATGTGAAGAGAACCACATTTCATCTCTGTGATCATCCTTCCAAATACCCACAACCCCAGACTAACCATGAGAAAAACATCAGACAATTCTAAAATGAAGGGCATTCTACACAACAGCTCACCTGCATTCCTCAAAAAAAAGAAAGTCTGAAAAAATGTCACAGACCAAAGATGCTAAGGAAACATGACAGCTAAGTATAAGCTGATATCCTGAATAGGGTACTGGAACAGAAAAAGAACATTAGAGAAAAATTAGTGAAATCTGAATGAACTGTGGAGGTTAGCATTGCTTGTGACAAATGAGCCCATACTAATGTAAGATACTAAGAATAAGTGAAACTTGGTGATGAGTATATAGGAATTCTCTGTACTGTCTTCATAATTTTTTATTTTAAATTTAAATTTTATTTATTTTTTGGAACACATCCATGTGGTTCCAGTTTTTTAATTGTGGTAAATAACACATAACATAAAAATAGTGATCTTAATCATTTCTAAATATAAAGTTTGGTAGTGCTAAGATGGTATTTACACTGTTGTGCAACCAATCTTCAGAGCTTTTCATTTTGCAAGACTAAAACTCTACCCACTAAATAACAACTCCTCATTTCCACTTTCCTCCTTTCTCTGGTGACTACCATGCAACTTTCCATCTCTATGGATGTGACTACTCTAAATACTTCATATAAGTGAAATCTTATAATATTTGTCTTGTTGTGACTGGCTTTTCCACTTAGCACGATGTCCTCAAAGTTCATCCATGTTGTTGTGGGTGTCATTGTCTTAAGTCAGGTTGAGCTGCTATAGCAAAATACCGTAGACTGGTTAGCTGAAACAATGGGCATTTATTCTCACAGTTCAGGAGGATGGGAAAATCAGCATGCCAGCATGGTCAGGTTCTGGCTAAAGCCTTTTTTCCGGCTTGCAGACTTCTTCCTATGTCAACATAGTGTGGAAAGAGAAAGCTCTAGCCTCTTCTCATCTTCCCTTAAGGATACTAATTCCATCACAGGGTCTCCACCCACATGACCTCATTTAAACCTAAGTGCCTCCCAAAGGCCCTCCTAATACTATTACACTGGTGATTAAGATTTCAACATATGAATTCATGGGGAATACAAACATGAAGTCCATAATAGTGAGAATTTGCTTTTTAAAAATTAAACTGCATATATACTTATCCATTCATATGCACATATGTTTATCCATTCATTCATCAATATACACTTGCGTTGTTATACCTCAACCCATCTCCCACCCATTTCCCCCCTGGTTACCATGAGTTTTTTCTCTATAGTTAACAGTCTGCTTCTTGGTTTCTCTCTCTCTTTTTTCCCTTTGCTCATTTGTTTCTTAAATTCCACATATGAGTAAAATCATATGGTATTTGTCTTTCTCTGACTGACTTATGTCACTTAGCATAATACTCTCTAACTCCATCCATGTCATTGCAAATGGCAAGATTTTATTCTTTTTTATGACTGAGAATATGCCTGTGTGTGTGTGTGTGTACCACATCTTCTTTATCCACTCATCAGCCAATAGACACTTAGGCTGTTTCCGTAATTTGGCTATTGCAGATAATGCTGCTGTAAACATCAGGGTGAATGTATCCTTTTAAATTAGTATTTTTTTTATTCTTAGGATAAATACCAAGCAGTGGAATTGCTAGGTTGTAGGGTAGCTATATTTTCAGCTTTTTGAGAAAACTCCATACTGTTTTCCAGAGTGGCTGTACCAGTTTGCATTCCCACCAACAGTGCAAGAGGATTCCCTTTCCTCTGCATCCTCACCAACAAAACCTGTTGTTTCATGTGTTGTTAATTTTAGCCAGTTTGGCAGGTATGACGTAATAACTCACTGTAGTTTTGATTTGCATTTCCCTAATGATGAGTGATGTTGAACATCTTTTTGTGTGTCTGTTGGCCATATGTCTCTTTAAAAAAATGCCTATTCACATCTTCAGCTCATTTTTTAATTGCAATATTCATTTGGGGAGAGTTGAGTTGAGTTTTTTAAGTTCTTTATATATTTTGGATATTAATCCTTTATCAGATATGCCATTTGCAAATATCTTCTCCCATTCTGTAGGTTGCCTTTTAGTTTTGTTGCTTGTTTCCTTCATTGTGCAGAAGCTTTTTATTTCCATGTAGTCCCAATAGTTTATTTTTGTTTTTGTTTTCCTTGCCTCAGGAGACATATCTAGAAAGAAGTTGCTACAGCTGATGTCAAAGAAGTTACTGCCTGTGTTATCTCCTAGGATTTTCATGGTTTCAAGCCTCATACTTAAGTCTTTGACCCATTTTGAATTTATTTTTGTGTATGCTGTAATAAGGTGGTCCAGCAACTATATGGTCTATGATCAGTTTATCTTTGACAAAGCAGGAAAGAATATCTGGGGAAAAGAATGTCTCTTTAACAAATGGTGTTGGAAAAAACCAGACAGCAACATGCAAAAGAATGAAGACCTATTATTTCTTAGAAGTCAGCACTTAGAGTGGGATTGCTAAATCAAAGGATATGTTCATTTTATTTTTTTTAAAGATTTTATTTATTTATTTCACAGACAGAGATCACAAGTAGGCAGAGAGGCAGGCAGAGAGGCGGGGGGAGCAGGCTCCCTGCCAAGCAGAGAGCCCAGTGCGGGGCTCCATCCCAGGACTCTGGGATCATGACCTGAGCGGAAGGCAGAGGCTTTAACCCACTGAGCCACCCAAGGCGCCCCAGGATATGCTCATTTTAAAAGTTAATTTAGGAGTGACTCTGTAACTCCTCTGAGTGTCTGACTCAAGTCATTCTCTTTTTTTTGTTCAGGTCATGATCTCAGAGTTGTGAGATCTAGCCCCACATCAGGCTCTGTGCTGGACATGAAGCCTGCTTAGGATTCTCTCTCTCCCTTTCCCCCTGCCCCTTCACACCCCACTCTCCCTAAATAAATAAATAAATAAATATATGTATGTTAATTTATACCAAATTGTGCTATGGATTAATGTTATCAACTCATATGCTATCAACACTGCATGTGAAGGTTTTCCCTTCTCTCTTTAGTGTGTAGTTTTATCTGTTTCATCCTTGCTGATTCGATGAACTAAAATTTGACATTTCCTTGTTGTTCCAACTGCATTCATCTGTAGTCACCTAAACCTTCAAACTAAGTGTTACATATTCATTATGTAAACTTAAAAACTAACTTTTCCCATTGTCTTCAATAGAAATATTTCTTGGTTACAAACCAAAGAAATTGACCCTGACTAACTTTAGCAGAAGATAACATACTGGAAGCAAATCAGGAGAGTCATAGAACTGACATAGGCTGAAGAATCAGCTTTTTAAAGTAGTAAGTGGGTGGTTTCTAAGGGTAAGACTAAAAGAACTGCAGCAATGATCCCTAAGAAAGAAAGATTTGATCAGCTCATTACCACCCATGCCACCAGTGACATTTAGCTACCCTTTGTGCCACCAGTGACATTTAGCTACCCTTTGTGCCTTCCACTCAAAATTCCAAAGTCCTGAGAGAAAGAAATGTCTGTTTGTCCGGGTTTAAATCACATGCCCTGACCTGCCACTCTCCCCCGCATCTCCCCACCCCCACTCCCCGTTTCCGCAAAGGTAAGTGAGTTCAATCTCTCATGAAGTACACAAGCAATGGAGATTCTCCGACTGGGAAACGAGAGTACTAGTAAAGACAGACTGTGATGAACTTCCCCCCATTAGCAAGGGTACACTAAATGGGGAAAAATGCTTATCACCTAACAAACCTTTTGTGGATAAAGATTGAATAAAGAATACTAAGTGGATTTTCCTTCAAATTGATGTTCTGGGTATCTGTAACCTGTGTAGGTATTTTTATTTAATATTTCAGACATTCGGTATCTTCAGCAAAAGTCAGTATGCAAATAGACACTTGAGTTTATATTTCTAACATATTAATTTTTATTGGGTATTGAAAATTTAAATTCTCCTAGTCATTCCAAGGACCTCAAAAAGATTACAAAATTCATCCTAATACTCCTGAGGGAAGAAACTACTTTTTGTTAAATGAATTCTACAAGCCTAAGTTTGAGATTCAGAAAAGTCTGAATTCTACAAGCGCAAGTTTGAGACTCAGAAAACAAAAAATCATTATGACATTACGAAGTTATCTGGTCAAAAGAGACCAATTCCTAAATCCATTTGTGTTTTTTTTTTTAATGTGGCTTAATTTTGGAGCACCTGGGTGACTCAGTCATGAAGGATCTGCTTTTGGCTCAGGTCATAATCCCAGGGGGATCAAGCCCCGTATCGGGCTCCCTGCTTGGAGGGGAGCCTGCTTCTCCCTCTCCAGCTTTCCTGTGCTTGTGCCCTCCCTCACTATCTCTCTCTGTCATAAATAAATTAAATAAATAAATAAATAAATAATTTTTATAAACAAATAAATAAATAAATGTGGCCAGAATTATTTACTTACCAGTCAGTGATTTAAACTTCATGAAAATCATTTCTAAAATGGTAGGGAAAATGTCTAAGACTCCATTCTACACCTTATTCTAAAGTAATTATTTTGATCCTTGTCAGAAGTTGGGCAAAACTTGGGCCAGTGTGGAGCCTACTTAAAAATTTTTTTTTAATTTTTATAAGTAAAAAAAAAATTTTGGTTAGCCAGAATGGAAATTACATCTGAGATAAAGAATGACATCATGAGGGAAAAAAATTATAGGATATTATAGAATGAGGATGTCTTAGATTTAATTAAAATAATGTCAAATATCACAAAAGTTATTTTTCAAATTTCTGAATATTTTGGCAAATGGAAAGGTGAGAAATCCTGCTATTTTCAGGAAGGTAGAAAGTAGATAACTGCTCTCCCACTCATAGCCATTTTTCTGAGATTGTAAATTGTAACCACTTTAATACATTACATTTAAGTTCCAAGTAACTTATGTTTAGAGCTATTTCCTGAAACAAGATCCACTCTCAAAGAACAAAAATTCACAACCAAAGATATTGGGTCTATAATTCAGCTTTCCATTGAAGAACTCTACTTCAGCATAGGAATGTAATGTTCATGCACACAGAAGTATTCTGGCCCATCTGGATTCTATTTTTACTTTATATGGGAAAATTCATCTTAATACGCGTGTCAGTCATGGATAACATTAGTGCATCCTTGAGAGATTTATCCATCAGGACAGAATAAGTTATTCTGAGATAAATGCCCCTCCCCTTCCAGATCTCAGTGACTCATACACAGGCATCCACAGATCTTGTCCATATGATCCTCACTCTGAATTCCCAGCCAGAATGTCTCCTAACAGGAACTTCATAGGTTATTTTTGTAGCACTAGAGAAACAGAACATGAAAATTTTCTACCCAGAAATGATATCAGCAAGGCAAGTCCACTAGCCTCACCTCAGTTCAGGAAGGTGGCAATATATTTATTCTTATTCAAGGAAGAGTAACAATTATTGGGAAACAATCTACTACAGATATGTCCTTATTCTTTAAGTGTTAACAAAATTGCATGTTTGAGTCTGAAAAATTAAGGATAAGACCTACCAAAATAGTTGCTACTTTGGGGGATATCTTGGATACTCTGGTAGTCACACTCTGTTCTCTTTCAAATGCCAACTAAACATCTTCCTAATGTCTACTAACTACTAATGATCTATTAACACCTATTACGAAATACATAGTATTAACATACAGTCAAATGTTGTAGGTCCCCTGAAGCAAACGCTAGACTAGCTATATAACTTTTTATCTTCAGAGAAGCAGGGGTGTCCTTTTCAAGATAGAGACTATAGACTAGTCTTTCTGCTACTCTCCATATCCTACAGTAAACCTAAATTAAATAACTTAGATTGTATCGAGGATCAATCAAACATGTAGTGGATTGCATCCCATCTTCCTCTCCTACCCATCAAATTTGCCTACCTGCTATTAGTGTCAGAAATTTTTAGGCAGTTTTAAGTTCTGAAAACGTACCTGCCTACATCTCTATCATGTGTTGGTATGGTAAAATTCTAAGAATTTTTTTCTATTTTAACTCACAATTCTTCATCATAAACATACTTGGCTACTAATATGATGTTTGATGTTTGTGTATCAATGAACACATTTTGTAGGCACCCAATGATTAAAGCTGAAATAAAGTCCAGTATAAACTACAAAATGCTAGCTGATGTCATACAAGAGGTATACACATGTCATACTGCACACTAAGTTTAAGAAACCACCTAGAAGCCCTCAATTAAATACAAAAAAAAAAAGAGAGAGAGAAAGAGAGTTTATTCTGTTTTTTTATTTTTAATTTCACACTTAAAAATGACAAGAGGGTCCCTTCAGAAATATTGGCATTAAATTTGATTTAAATGGTAAAAATACATTAATAAGCCAATTTGTTTGATAGATGAAAGAAATAATGAACAAATCCACAAAAGAAAAATAAAAATATTAAATTATGTTTTCTTTTATCAATACTCAATGAAATATGCATTAAATTTTGTTTCATTCTTGACACAGTTTTTAAAGTTTTGAATAGTTAATTCAAAATAGGTGAATATGTGCCTATTGTATACAATTAAAAAGTATAATTTCAATGTGAATCTCAATATAACCTATGTTGTATTCTTGCCAAAAATTAATAACCTGAATCTATTTCTTTTGAAGATTTTATTTCTTTATTTGAGAAAGAGAGTGAGGGAGAGAGAGAACATGAGCAAAAGGTGGAAGAACAGAAGGAAAGGGAGAAGCAGGTTCCCAGCTGAGCAGGGAGTCTGATGTGGGACTCTATTCCAGGACCCCGAGGTCATGACCTGAGCCAAAGTCAGACACTTAACAGACTTAGCTACCCAGGTGCACTATTAACCTGAATCTAATCATGAGAAAATAGTGAGAAAAATCCCAGCTGTGGAACATTCTACAGGACGATTGCCTTGGCTTGGACTCTTCAAAAATACAAAAATCCTGATAAAACAAAAACAGTGGGGGCAGGAATAGTCTAGATTAAAGGAGCCTATTTAGACTATTTAATCTCTTTTAATGTAATAATAACTATATGGAATGTATAATCCTTGACTGGACTCTGGATTGAACATGAGGAATGGAAGAGAAAGAAGGAAAGGGGGTTGGAAGGTAGAGAAGGAGAGAGGGAGGAAGGGAGAGAGGAAAGCTATATAGCTATATTAAGGGTATTTGGGGATAATTGAGGAAATATGAATATAGACTTTATTTCAGAAACTATGATTATATTTATTTTAAGTTATTGGGAAAATAGTATTGAGATTTTATAGGCATGTCCTTGTTTTGGGGAGACATATACCAAGATACTTTAGAATAAAATATCATGATTTCTGCAACTTACTTTCAAAGGGTTTAGCAAAAACAATAACAAGTGATTCTTTTTTTTTAATAACAAGTGATTTTAATATAAGGCATGATTATAGCCTACGTGTCCACATGGAACTCTCTATATAACAAGGTTGCATATATTAAAATATCCTTATGCTTTGCATCATTTTTCCCTCAAAAAAACATGGGGAGCTAAAATGTTTTTTCCAAACAAAATAATTTTTAATGTGATTTCTTTGAGATATAAGAAGGGCCAAAGCATCACCGGACCTAACGGAAAAATCAGAAAGTTTCTGAAGTAGTGGACCAATTGCTCGTTGATAAACTCCTTCAGATTCAAGGATTCCACACAAACAAACCCACTGGCAACTATGAGATAAAGAAACATGATTTCTTCAAAAGTTGGTTTCTGTAGTCAAAACAAGAGCTAAGTAGGAAAGACAGATATGAAAGGGTTAAAGCCAGGTATGTACTGTGCAGTTTAAGAATGCCAAAATAATAGATTTTAAGACACCTTCAGATATTCTAGAATAGGTCAGACACTAAGCATTTATAAGCAAAACACCTTACTAGCAAAATGTAAGAAACATTCAAGAAGAGTAACCATGAGGAAGGAAAAAATAAAGCACTAAGGCGTAAAAAGTCACAAAGCAAACTTTTCCTACCACCCTTTGTTTCTAGGATCGGCCCTAGCACCCACATAAATCTCCCTCTGGATTCTGTTTCATTGTACACTGAACAATGATCTCATGCCATCTTTGGCATATGTGCATAGATTACTGATTTGTTCTATATCCCTGTTGCCAAACAATAGGAAGAGTAGAGAGAGATGAGTTGCAATGTCTTAGGTCTACAAATGGCACCATTTGGAAAGGCAGTTTTCCTGTGGAACCTGTCTTCTCTGACTGAAACCTATTCAAAAAGACTGTTCATTCCTGACCTCCTGCCCCACTGACACTGATCTATCCTGAAGAGGATGCCAATATATTGCCTGTCAAATTTATATTAGAAAGCCATAGCATAAGGTCCCTATTTCTATATTGCACACAATGCTTTATGTCAAAGTTTGATAAACATGAAATCACATTTTCAAAGGTTAAAAAACAAGTGTCAGTCAGTCAAAAATAGTTGACCACTGTGAGTGTCTCACTGGTTGACCTTGAACTCTTCCATGACTCTGAGGTCAATGATATGTCATTAGAGGAGAAATTTCTTATAGATTTATAAGCTCACTTCTTCAACTATGATCTTACCATTAGAAACAATTTTAAGTTGTCCACCTCTAAACACCTACTTAGTGAAAGAAAACATAAAAGCTATAAAGGGATCAATCTTCTTTTCAATTGTGCAGAGAACTAACAATTTTCATGCAATGAAATTGCTGTTAATAGGAGTTATACATGCATATCTACAAGACAAAGAACCCAAAGATTTCAATAGAATCTAAGACTCAATAAAAGAGAGTAAGGTAGAAGAAAAGTAAAGAAATGTTCAATATTTACCACAGACTTCATTTCTACCTCTATTTTATTTATATAGAATAGAAGAAAGTTAGCGATAGAATTATGCAAGCATCTTCAAATATCCGATAGAACTGTGAAGTTCATCTTTAATTATGGCTTTGGTATACCATTTAAATATTGCTCTTAGAGTTATAATATGCTGCACAAATATATTAATTAATGCTACCCAAAGATTGTCAGGGTCAGTTTTTAATATCAAATACTAAGGGACTAAATACAACCCAAGATAGGGTTAATGTGTTTAGATGATAGAAAGTGCATGTACAATTACCTTCAAATGCCGTTCTTTCCTAGAAATAGTGCTTTGTTGGCTAGTTCTTGTTTATTTGTTTGCTTGGTTTTGCCTACCTGGAGAAGACAGAAAGAAGAAATAAATTTGAATTTCTCTTTCTTCATTTCCTCCAATATCAAAGTTATGAGCAATCATGGAGATTTTAAACAAATGGCACAGATCTACTGCAAACATTCACAGATGATTATAGAGAACATCCTTTTGCTTTCTTCATTTCTTGAACATTAAAAGTTAGCTTATCATCCTCTCAGGAATGCACAATAGATGTAAAATTTATCTTATAATTTCTCAACTACGATTTAAAAGAAAGTGCTAGCCTCTTAAGTATTCTGCAGAAGTACAGGGGCATAAATATAGGCTTCTGTTCCTAAATATTTCTTAAGCTATGTGTTTCAAATGGTTTTCAGCCATGGGATCTTCTGTACTGTGTCTTTCATATCAGATGGAGTGTGACTGAAAATAATGCGAGGCAGCTTTATTATTTAGCAAACACGGTTCTTTCACCCATTTGAGTTTCCAACTCAGATAATCAGCTTCATTACACTTTAGTGTCTATGTACATTTCCTTACTGCTGTTTGTTAAGACTTAAGTAAAGATGGTCACTGAGGGGAAGACAGCCCTTAAACCCTATACTTAGTAACTTCAGACTCACATCTACTTGCAGGAGAAATACATGACAGATCTATTGTTCTGTATTAGCAGGACATTGTCCCAGTATATGAACACATGCAAACTACTCAGGAAGGCCTTTGAATATTTAAGGCAAGACACTAGTGGCTCATCCCAGTGGGAACCACAGAAAAGGGGAACCTGATTAAATTTAATGTCATTGTCACTTTTTTTTCATTGCGAAGAATTATATAGGTAGCCATAGCTACCACACTGTTCAGACAGCATGACCACAATATTCCCCCTCAGAGGTTGGCGTCAACGACTGAATTATTCACTCGAAGAATGTGATTCATTGCTGGATGTGGTTCTTACAAGATTAAAAGAGTCATCAGTATATAAAATACACATACATACTCTGGGGGCAAACGTGAAACAAACCATCGCAACCTTTTGATCACTAATCAGGCTTTGTCAGAATAATATGTTAAAAATTATAAATCCTATTCTTTAATTTAATTTAGACTATGAATTCAGTCTCCCTTCCTTTTTGTCCCCCCAGATAAAAATCATCTTGAAGTTTAGAAGTTTTATTAGGAACTGTTGGAGGAGTTTAGAATGAAATTCTCTTCTCATTCTCACTCCCTTTAAAAGGGAAATCATTGACTCAATATTAATTGTTCTCCTCTATGGTATGCATATCATCTCTGGGTAATTCACAAAAGATTGCTTGCTCAGCAACAGTAAATAAACATTATAATAATCTAACAATGTTTACCATGTACCTTGTCCCTTAATGAAATGTAATTTCTCTAAAGCATAATTTGACAGTTTTTCTTGTCTGTAGTAAATATTTTCAAATGTGTGGAATCCTCTCTAAACACACATTTTATCTTGGTAAGTCAAATAAATGTGTTTCTAAGTAAGATCATTGAAAATTAAAAGTTCAGGTAGTTTTCACTTACTCATCTAATCCAATAACACTCTCTCTGACAGAAGGAAACATGCTATTATTTAGCCCTCTATGCTAAATTCCTTACACTTCCTATCCTTTTTTACTAATACCAGGCCCGGCTCCTTAAAAGGCAATACAAAACTGAATGCTAGCTACGGCATAAGGTAGTCCACCGAGGAGGTAATTGGTGGCTTTTGAGAAATTCAGGGGCCTAGGAATAAGCTTTCATTTGCAGAATGTCAGTTCATCAGCTTCAACTCAGTCCACGCCAGCCTGACTGAAAGCCATGCCACCTGAGCACCACTCACTGGGGTTCATGATGGGAACTGGAGGCAGACTCTCTCTGATCAGTGGTGGACACAGGTCTGAAACCCAGCACCCACTCTCAGAATTGGCTCCCTCATTTGAAGTTTCAGGAGACTGAATGGGCAATGGAATTGGAACTACCAACTCATTCTAGTCTCACCAGGGAAAGCTGACGGCTTCCTGGTGGGGCTACTTGGAGAAGCTAGCAATGCCGCTATTGTGTCTTGGACCTGTCCTATAGCTGAATAAAGAGCTTTCCTCTGTACAAGTACGACTTAGGCACCTTTAAAACACCAAATAATTCATTCTGCATATACATGGCTTAGGTAATGTTCTTTTCAGACAGCCTTCAAAATAAAAATGCAGTGAGCGTCTTTGTTTTAATCTCCTTTATTTATTTGTTAAACTTGGTCACAATTTTGTGAAAGAGTCAATTACATTACAAAGACCTTCATTTGCACGCATTAAAACCTAATCGCATTATCTTCTAGTAAAATTTTATTTACTGAAATGAAATCACATAGAATTTTCTTAAATGCAATCTTATTTCACAGTATGAAAACATGCTGATGTCAAATTCAGAGGTCGTAATTTCTATTAAAAAAAAAAAAACCTCCCTGTAGATTCTACATATTGATTATTTAAATCAGATACCTAGAGAGATATCACTTTATTGAGAGTTGGGTTGCTTTACCATAGAATTTATGAGAAGATAACTGTAAGCAGAGGAAGCTCTGGAGATGCAACTTTGCCCCTGAAATAACAAGGGATATTCTCCTCGGTGAAATGTGAAACAATGTGCCTTCAACAATAAACTGACAATGCCTTTCCTGAGGCTTGTGGTGTGGTCACGGTGTTGATCTTGTCTTTTCTTCTTAATGTGCTCCCATACCAGAGACACTACAATGGTCATTCACAAAAACTACAGTACAGAGAAGTTTAAGATGCTTCTTCTGTAATGTTTCTTTCTTCTATCTGCAGCTGGGGGTTTACAGCTGGTGTCCTTTTTTTTTTGGTTACCTGAATGGATTTCCGCTTCTCAACTGTACCAGCCTGCCATTCATTGTGACGATAGGTTCAATCAGAATATTTTAATGTCCTTTGGCTTCTGAGTTACCTTTCACCCTTCAGTTTTAAAGTTAGTTTTGCTAATGTTGAGTATTTTTCTATTAGTGCCCTCAGTTACGTTCCTTTATAATTATCTGAAACTCTCTCATATAATAAAATGACTAATACTTACAAATAAAAATGATTGAGAAAGTTTTTAACTAAGGTCTGTATGTACAGAATGTTTCTTTTCAAAAGGCTATCAAAGGAACAGACGTTATTAAAAGTGGAATTACTTAACCTCAGACAGTTTTCTGATACACATCTATAAATGTTTATGCAAATACAGAAATAAGGAAAAATGAGGCATAAAATAACTAGAATTAGGCTCTCTGCTTCTTAGTCCATATTCTATTTAGGACTAGCAATGGAAAAGACTCAATCCAAGGTCGCTACTAGGATTGTCCAAAAGCAGATTGAAACACCACAAACCTGAGTATTTTTTTTAAACCTGAGTATTTTTAATGACTCTCTGACCTGAATATTAAAATAACAATAGCTACCCACTATAGTGTCCTTACTATGTAACAGGCAGTGTACACAGTAGTTTGTTTTTTGTGGGTTTTTTTTTTTGTAGTAGTAGTTTTGGGGGGTTTTTTGTGACTGAATAGTACTTTACATTATCATATTAATTCTCACATTATTAAACCTAAATATGTCCATTTCACAAATGAAGAAACTAGTGACTAGATAGGCTAATTAATTCCCTAAGGTCCATACTAATATAGAATTTCATCTGCCTGACTTTAAAACTTCTGCTCTTAAATGTGCATATAACTGCTCCTCCATATTTATATACACAATATCCAATTGCATATTTACATCAACTGTAAATTTTCTTTTTATATACTACTATTCAAACATTATTCCTGGTGTAATGTCCTCTGGCCTTTCTTACTTTTTTTAAGATTTTATTTAGTTATTTGACACAGAGAGGGAGAGCACCAGCAGGCAGAGGGTGAGGGAGAAGCAGTCTCCCAGCTGAGCAGAGAGCCCGAAGTGGGGCCCAATCCCAAGACCCCAGGATCATGACCTGAGCCATAGGCAGACGCTTAACTGACTCAGCCACCCAGGTGCCCCTCCTCCGGCCTTTCTTAATTCTGGCTTCAATTTGTTTTTATTGACAAACTTTATACTTACCAGATATGTGTTATTGGGTATTTCTTGAGCTTTCTGAATCTCAACTTTCTCATCTCAAAAATGAGTTAAACGAACTAGATAAATTTTAAAAGTCTGTTAATTAGCTTCTGCTGCGTAACGGAATACACCAAAACTTAATCACTTAAACAAAAACCACTCAGGTATTAGCTCATGATTTTGTAGGTGAGAACTTTGGATAGAGCTTGATGATGGTTCTTCTGCTGGTCTTGGCTGGGTTCAATTATGTATCTGGGATAACGAACTGTCTCAGTTCACCTGGGACTGAGGCACTTTTGAAGACATGGGACTTTCAGCGCTAAAACTCAAAAAGTTCCAGGTAAGCCAAGATGATCTGGTTACCCTACATATATTTGGGGTCAGCTGGTGTTGAGACTGGCTGGAAGCAACAAAGTAAGTGAGCCACAAGTATGATCATTCTGCAAGGCTTACCTAAATTCATTAAAAATAGGATTCTCAGGAGCAACGAGAGAGGCAAGTCCTAATGAACAAAATCTCTACTTCTATTACATTTGCTACTATCCCATTGTTCAAAGTAGGTCCTATGGCCCAGATTCAGGTAATGAAAGAACAGATTCCACCTCTTTGTGAAAGGCTATATGAAGTCATACTGTAAAAGAAAAAAAAAATGTATGTGAAGAGAAAGAATTCGTAACCACTTTTGCAATCTACTGCAGAGCATTTCCTTCCCTGATATCAGGATTCCTGTGCTCATCTATATCCTCTATCCAAAAGCATTCAGGGGAGTAACAGAAATTAAGTAACACAAGTTATAGTCTATTGTGGCTAGACTGCCCTGAGTAAAGAATATGGCTGGTTAATTTGTCCCCGGACCACTTATCTCACTTGGTGAGTTTACTTGGATCCCTCACATGAGAAATAGACTAGAAGAAATTTGCAATGATAATCTTTGTATCATCTTTTTTCTCTTAACTTCCATGAACAGATTAAGCCTGAAAAGATATTTAAAACTGGGATTATGCACACTGAGTAGCATTTTTATGTAATTTCAGCTGTGCATTTAGAGGGCCCCAAAAGGATGGGTGAGGCAAGACAGTCCGAACTGGGGGCAACCTAATAATAATTGTTTACCATTTTAGAAAGATCTTTGTGGGTAGGCCTGGGTGGCTCAGTCAATTGAGCCTCTGCCTTTGGCTCAGGTCATGATCCCAGAGTCCTGGGATCAAGTTCCACATTGGGCTCCCTATTCAGCTGGGAGTCTGCTTCTCCTTCAGCCCCCTTCCCCCTGCTCATACACTCTCTCTTTCTCAAATAAATAAAAAAAAATTTTTTTTTAGATTTTATTTCTTTGACAGCGAGAGACACATCGAGAAAGGGAACACAAACAGGAGGAGTAGGAGAAGAAACAGCAGGCTTCCCGCCAAGCAGGGAGCCTGATGTAGGACTTGACTCCCCCCCAGGAGCCCGGGATCATGACCTGAGCTGAAGGCAGACGCTTAACGACTGAGCCACCCAGGTGCCCCTCAAATAAATAAAATCTTAAAAAAGAAAAAAGAAAGATCTTTGGGAAATGAAGGAGGGAAAAGGAAGAAGGGGTGCCTGTGTGGTTCAGGCAGTTAAGAGTCTGCCCTCAACTCAGGTCATGATCCTGGGATCCTATGATCGAGCCACTGAGCTCTCTCCTCAGTGGGGAGTCTGCTTCTCCCTCTCCCTCTGCCTGCTGCTCCCTCCTGCTTGTGCGTTCTCTCTCCCTCTCTCCCTCTCTTGCTTGTGCTGTCTCTTAAATAAATAAATAGAATCTTAAAAAAAAAAAAAAAAAAAAGGAAGGAAAAGGAAATGGGTTTTTCATAAGGGAAAATATAGTGGATTATTTTTATAAATAATATGTAAGTATACATGCATCATGTATCTATACATGTATAAATTCATGTGTACTGTATACATAACATATATCTTCTTTTTCTACTGTATTTTTCTTGTAATTTATCTTGTAAATGATACAGGAGGAGGAGAATATAGTGAAATGCAAGCCAATGTTCCACTGAACTAGCTGATTACTTCCAGGTAGAACTGGGGCCCAATGTTCTTTTTATTTTTAAAGAGAAGTAAAAAATACACAATTTCTCAATTTAAAAATGTTGAAAACTGAACTTTTTTAAACAATTTTTTAAAAGTACAAGCTAGGGGCGCCTGGGTGGCTCAGTGGGTTAAAGCCTCTGCCTTCTGCTCAGGTCATGATCCCAGGATCTTGGGATCGAGCCCCACATCAGGCCTCTCTGCTCAGCAGGGAGCCTGCTTCTCTTCCTCTCTCTCTGCCTGCCTCTCTGCCTAATTGTGATCTCTGTCTGTCAAATAAATTAAAAAAAAAAAAAACTTTAAAAAAATAAATAATAATAATAATAGAAGTACAAGCTAAGCAAAATACATCCAGAGCCAAATTCCTGCCACAGCCACCTGTTTCCAACTTTTATAATAGTTGTTACTATGGATTATTTATTCATTTGCCAAAATATGAAGTCAGGACAAATATTTTGGGAAAATTTACTGGTCTGTGAGTTTACCAGTATGGTGTATTTTTATCTGTTGCTATGTTACATACTACCAGAAATTTAGCAGCTTAAAACAACACATTCATCATCCTACCAGTGAGATGGTTTAGAAGTTCATGGTGTGGCACTGTGTGGTTAGTTCTCTGCTCAAGGTCTCACAAGGCCAAACTCAAGACACTGTCTGGGGCTGAAATCTCCTCTAGGTGCAGAGTCCTTTTCCAGGCTTACTGGTTATTAAAAGAATAACTCTTTGCAATTGTAGGACCGAGGTCCCACTTTTTTCCTTGCTGTCAAGTAGAGCCATTCTCAGGTCCTGGAGGCATCTCCAGTTGCCTGGCATATGTTCCACTCCCCCAACATGTCAGTTTGTTTCTTTAAGGCCAGGAGAAACATCTTTCTTTCTCTTTTAAGCGTTCACCTGATTAGGGCAGACTCATCCCAAGTAATCTCTCTTCTGACTACCTCAAAGTCAGTTGACTAGGAATCTTAACATCTGCAAAATCCCTTCTGCCATATAATGAAACATAATCACAAGAGGAAGATCCCATCATATTCCCGAATCTGTTCACATGCAAGGAGAAGGGATTATTTAGAATGTGTACACTAAGGGATAGGGATGAATTCTGCCTACCAACTACAGGAAACACTAGTTTAGAGAATTACGATTCTCTAGATTAATATACATGCATGGAACATGTTTTGTGCCCTGATCTTCTTAAGAATTACCTTAACCAAGATGTAGTATTTCTAGTCTTTTGTTGTGTCATTTGCTTTTAATGAAAAATAATCTAAGACACAGTCTTTTGAAAACTGTTTCTTCATGTTTTGTAGAAATAATGAAATCATTGCTCGAATTATATTCTATGATCCTTTTAAGAAGCTCCATATGAGGAATTTCCTTCAATATTTACTAGGAGATATTTTGCTTTCCCTGAAGAAAAAAAGAAAACCTCCCTTCCACTAAAATATAAATTGACTTTATCTTTCTTTTCCTTTAGGCTGCCGTGAAACCTATTGCTGTATT
Organism: Martes martes; assembly: GCF_963455335.1. NCBI lineage: Eukaryota > Metazoa > Chordata > Mammalia > Carnivora > Mustelidae > Martes > Martes martes. Next base: position 95,481,400 of record NC_137889.1, read on the forward strand.
TTAATGGGCCTTTATTTTCTGTATATAGTGGATGGAGAGTCTCCATTCTTAAGCTCATATTCATATTTTTCTACTGCTAATTTCAAATCTTAATTTTATATATTTAACGTTTTTGTTGTGGTCATCTGAAATCAAAGAAGAGATATGTGGCAAACACATAGATTAGATAAATGAAGAGGGATAGAAAATAATAGACTACAGATAAATAGAATAAATAAATAGCTATGAGAGAAACAGTCAAAATAAAGCTCATATCTACTCATCTTATAGGCTTCCTATTCGAGTCCATAAATGTATTTGCCTTTCCTTGTACCAATATCTCACCGTTTTGTTTTAACACATTATAACAAATTTTTTTGTTAGGGTCTCATTTTCACATTGATATAATTTTTTGTAGGGTCTCATTTTCACATTGATAGAATTATTTTGCAAAAAGAAATCAGTAATCAAATCAACAGAAATCAATAACTTTAATATTAATACAAGCATTAATATTTGCTAATGAATTCTTTTTTCTTTCAATTTTCTACTCTCTTTGAACATGTTGACTCTGATGCCTTTATAAAGTTATAAAGTTCTAAAAAAAAAAAAAAGTTATAAAGTTCCAAGATAGTGTCCCATTCTTGCATACATTCATAATTCTCTAGATGTAGTAGACCAATTTTAAATTCACAGAGCTGCTTATTTCTCTTATAGAATGTTTCTACATTGGATTCCTATAATCATATTCATTATAGCATTAAAGTCCAACTTTTTACCCCATGTACACTGTCCACCTCATCAGAAGAAAGATGCACAGGGGAAAAAAAGTTTAGTTCAGATAACTACATTTTATTTTATTTCTAAATTTATTTTTTATTTTTATATGCTCTTAAAAATTTAAATTATAATAATAATTAGTAATCCGACTATGAAAGACATGTAGACTACCAAGATGAGTATTTCAACTTTGACTATTCCCCAAGACATGCAATTCTCTAAAATCAATATAATAATCTCCTAATAATGACTTAGATGTTATTGAAGTCATTACTAGTCTAAGACTCTGAGATTTGCTAATGAATTCAACTATTCACACCCACCTTGTAGAAATAGCTAATTTCAGGTCTATGGGCCTTCTCTTGGAACTCATAGTTCAGCAGAAGAGAAAATAATCAGACAAATTATTACATAATTACAAGTTGGGAAATGATAGACTATAATGGGGGTATTTAATGTACTTATAATTAACACTTTATAATGTGTGCATGTATGTAGTGGCACACACCTGTGTACACATACACACATATGTACAATTCTAAGACTGATCAGTCAATTAATAATTGGCAAATCTAGAGCTAGAACTTGGGCCCTTTATCACGGCTAATATAGCATTTCCTCTGTCAAATTTATGCTTTCTAAAAGCAGTGTTTCATTTTGTTTTGAAGATTTTATTTATTTATTTGACAGAGAGCACAAGCAGGGGGAGCAGCAGGCAGAGGGAGAGGCAGACTCCCCACTGAGCAAGGAGCCCAAAGTGGGACTTGGACCTAAGCCAAAGGCAGCCGCTTAACCCACTGAGCCACCCAGGCATCCTTAAAAACAGCGTTTATTGAGGAATTTATATACCAGTTACATTTACATTGCAATTCAATTTGTAAAAGAATGCAAAAGATAATCATGATTGGATTATAGTTCTGGAAGGGATCAGAAGAGGTCATATAATTAAATGGTCACCTTCTGGGCACGTTCTTACCTTAAAAAAATTTTGAGTCAGATATTCTCTTTTTAGTTTATTTAAAATATATTTACATTACACAAAATTTATTTAAAATAAATTTACATACTACAATATGCATGAAACTTGAAGATATTATGCTAAGTGAAATAAGCCACAAACGGAAGGGCAAATACTATATGTTTCCACTTATATGACGTACCTAGAATAGTCAAATTCATACAGAAAGTCAATCAGTGGTTACCTGGGGTTAGGAAGAGAGGAGAATGGACAGTTATTATTTAATAGAATTTAATATAGAATATAAAATTTTTGTATGGGATCACTAAAAAGTTCTGGAGATGATAGTGGTGACGGTTGCACAAGAGTGTGAATATACTTAGTATTACTGAACCATACACTTAAAAATGGCTAAAATGGTAAATTTTTATATTATAGATAATGTTTATTATAGTACTAAAATACCACAGTAAAATATAAATAACAAAATTTATTATTTACAAACATGAAATTAACATTTGTTATCTTTGATTTTGTTGTTGTTGTTAAGATACTATTTATTTATTTATTTTTCAGAGAGAGAGAGAGAGAGCACAAGCAGGGGGAGCCACAGGTGGAGGAAGAAGCAGGCAGAGGGAGAAGCAGGCTCCCTGCTGAGCAAGGAGCCCAGTCAATGTAGGACTTGATCCCAGGCCCCTGGTATCATGACCTGAGCCAAAGGCAGACACTTAACCGACTGAGTCACCCCGGCGTCCCAACGTTGAACAAGAAGTATAGCGAACAGAAATATTTTTAGTTTCTGTGTAACACATCTCTTTTGTTTAAATTACTTACATGCATGTATTACATTTATAATCTGTAATAAAATTTTTAAATTAAATGTTTCAGAGTTGAAACCCTGTAACTGTAGAAATATGGGAAGAGAGTATCAGTAATATGTAGAAAGGATAATGCTTTCAAGATAATATACTTCCAAGAACTCCCTTATCAGGGTCCCACCACTTACACACAGTGGTTCCTATTGTGCAGATCAGTATAGAGAAGGCTTCTGCGGAAGTTAAGCTTGAACTAGTCTGCTCAATGCCAGTACCCCCTGGGAGGAATGGAAGGTGGACAAGTTCAAAAAGCTGACCTTTAGACCTTGGATGGGGAGAAAACAAACTTGAAAGAACTAATGGTGATCCAACAGTATCTAGGTTCCCCTACACACGTCTTGGAGAACTTGCTGAGAATGCCACCTCATGACAAAGTATGGTTTGGGATAAACACATCCTAGCTCTCAAAGGCAACCAAGGCAAAACCTGAGTTTAGTGATGGTCTTGAAAGGAAGAGGAATTTTTCTTTTAGGGTAATGTTGAGGACCAGCCAAATTTTTAACTTCTGTTTTTTTCACCACTTTTGTAGGAAGGTTATATAAAATCTCTTGGTTGATCCTACCGATTGGAGGACCAGATTAGGGGGGATGAGGAAGTGTGTGGACAGTGAAAAGGAGGCAAAGAAAGATATTCCCTGACCAGGAAACCCAAAAAGGCCTCCGAGCACCCAACATTTAGCCTTTGCTTATCCCCAAGAAGCACATAAGGATCTTTATGGGTTTCTCAGCTTTTCCTTTTGTATAAAAAGGGTCTGAAAGTGATGTGAATACATAGCAGGGAGTTATTAAACACTATTCTTTTTTTGGAGCCCAATGTGTGGCTTGAACTCAAGAACCTGAGGATCAAGACCTGTGCTGAGATCAAGAGTCGGATTCTAAACCAACTGAGCCACCCAGGCACCCCATTAAATACTATTCTTTAAACAGTTGCAATTACTCACATCATTACTAAGGAAGAAATTCCTTCTACAATATACACTTATCTCTATAGGAAAAGACTTAACACAAACTTATTTTCGAATTTGAGATCCTTTGTTGAGATATTTTATTAATACTTTTGTATCGTCTGAGGATTTTTAGCAATGAACATATTCTACTATTACAGTAAGAATTTTTAAAATCTTATTAAGAGGAGAACTCCACCCCAAACACACACCAGGCTGCCCCCTTACACCCTTGATCTAATTTTTCCACAAGACCCAGATCTAACACATTCCGATCTTCATCAACATGTATTAGTTTATCTTAGCTCTAACTTGGAAAAGGAATTCTTGAGGACTTCATTTGTTACTCTCTACTGTGTCTAGAATGATGCAAACCATATTATTGATGCACAATCATGTTCATTGCCTGGCAACTTCTTTCTAGGTGATTTCTGATAAAGTCACAATTTCCTTTAAAATGGGAGGGCTGGGGCGCCTGGGTGGCTCAGTGGGTTAAGCCGCTGCCTTCGGCTCAGGTCATGATCTCGGGGTCCTGGGATCGAGTCCCGCATCGGGCTCTCTGCTCAGCGGGGAGCCTGCTTCCCTCTCTCTCTCTCTGCCTGCCTCCTGCCTACTTGTGATCTCTCTCTGTCAAATAAATAAATAAAATCTTTAAAAAAAATAAAAATAAAAAAATAAAATAAAATAAAATAAAATGGGAGGGCTGAAGGTAAAGTTTGTCATTAGGGCAGAGTCTGTTTATTCTTAGAATTCAATGGAAATAAATTACAGTACAAATTACAGTATTCTTCCCATTTAATATCATTCAAATGAAGAAAATAAAATTTTCTTTTTTGAAGACTTAGCCTCTGGGTTTCCTTCACCTATAAAAAACCCATTGGGCTTGTAGTACATACTCCTAAAGGCAATTATAAGGAAACAAACTAACAACAATGTTCTTTTTTTTTTTTTTTTTTTATTGAACAATCTGTTCTTAGAGCAGCTTTTAGGAGATGTTAAACACTGTCGCTTTATTTACTTGAGGCCTTTCTACAAGTCACCTTGGACTAATCTGTTTCTTCTAGTTTCCTGGGGAAGGTTATCACAAATTATGTATATTTCGCAGTGAATTTCTAGTCACTTTAATAATAGATGTTATCCACCGGGGAAAAAACTACTAGGAAAAATTGAAACAATAGAAACTTATTTTGATAATCCCCTGTTATATGGATTTCCTAATATCTTCATTAATCTATTTTTTTGTTTTTGTCGTTTGGTTTGGAGATTTGTTTGGTTGAGTTTTTTACTCCACAACAGAATTTATTCAACAAATTGGCCACTAAACTTAGACAACTTTATGTCAGTTATTGAGAGAAAAAGAAAAACTCTTTCATAGAAGTTAAATTGAAAGTGATTTATCTGAAAAAAAAAAGAAAGTGATTTATCTGAAAATTAATTCTCCAAACACATTAATTTAGAAAAGAAAAATTCACAGACCAACTGGTAAATCTAGTTGTTACTCCAGCAACTAAAGTCAGCTTAAGGATGATCGTAAAAATTCATTTCAGATTCCTTAGTGACCAGATATCATAATAAAATCCTCAAAAGATTTTGAGAATAGAGAAGACACAGTGCTATAAAGTTACAACTGTCCTAGGGAAAAATTGCTCAGCAGGCTGATCATCTGGAAGAAGACAGAGGACTGGCTTCACACATATGATAAAGGTATGTTTATTTTATATCATCAAATGTTAATCTCTGATTATATTCCCATGAAGATGCTATAATTGACAAGTCACAGGTACATCAAATATTGTGACTCAAGCTAATAAGTATTCTGAATACTTAGCAGTCTTGTTAAGGTTGTCTCATCGCATAGAGTGGGATGCCTCGTGCATCTTCCCTTATTGAATTCTGTTCATTTCATTGTTGAATTCAGCCCACCAAACATGACAGAGAAAATGGAAAGATCTTCATTTTTTCAGTTTTAATAACCTCTAAAAACAAAATAGAATAGTGGTGCCCCTAAAGAAAATTCAATCGTAGTTCTATTCGGTATAGTTCTCTAAAAAGTTGAATTATATCTCTTCATTACATTTTGAGAAAATTGGCTTTTAACCTGTTTTTTCCGAAAGAGGAAACAGAATGAACATATACACAAAAAGAAAAACAAAGAATAAACATATATGAAAAAAAACATGTCATGTAAAAAATGTAAATGGTGGAAAAGCAAATGAAACATCTTTACCTTTTTTTTTTTTTTTTGGAAAAAACAAAAAAGCTCCAAAATGACTTGATTTTTTTTAAAGTCAATAAATATATAAGCTCCCTGTCCTCCTGCTCTAGGATCTTGATAGAACTTTACAACTTAACACTACTACGCAAATTTTAGGTCATTAGGCATATTACTAGGAGAGGACATCAGAAAGAGAATGTGAAGGAAAAGACAATTGTTTGTGCTTGGATCCTGTTATCAGATACAACAGTCGCTGCAGAAAGCTTGCCAAGTCAAAGTACTGCTTTGCTCTGCAAAGGAAGTGTGGCATCTAGTGGACATTTCGTTTCTGCAATACCTTAGTGTATTTTGCGGAGAAATAGATGTGATATGTGACTGATCTTTGCAGTTTAACTGTTGCGTGGTGGTGGTGATTTTTCTTTTAAATAAGTCATGCTTTCACCTTCCATAGTGTGATTTTTTTAATACTAACTTGGCAATAAAATTCAAACTGCTCAATGAAAAAAAAAATGTTTAGAATCTAGAGTTCTACAAAACAAATCTCACCCAACTATGCTTACTTATTTCTAAAAATATTTGCAATATGAGATTCTTAAATTATATTTACACAAAGTAAAATCCTTTCTGTTTTTCTTTGGATATAAGTTTCACAAAATGTAACGTGCCTTAGCAAAGAACCAAAAATTTGTATGCAAAATGTATTGCTTCATATCACAAAAATCCTTTACCAATCAGAGATTTCAAGTAACAACAGAGGTACCGAACTTAAAATTTATAGATTTTTAAGGTACACATTGACTTTATTTTGGAAAACAGTATTCTTAAAATAAAGTATTTGAAATTACAAATTACAAACAAGTTTTGGGCTTTGCTCACCTTAGTTACTCACTGATAAAATAAGACAACTGGATAATATTCCAAAAAAAAAAAAAAAAAAACACTTTACCTCTGAAAATTCATCATGACCCAAAATACATTATCTTACTATATGCTATGGAGTCTTTTCAAAATTCACCTTTGTCTTCTTGTCAAATCAGTAAAGTGTTTTTTAAAAACTCACAACTATACCACTTGGTATTTACTAAAATTTGAACAAATTAAAAATAGTTTAGTGCTTTTTTATGAATTGACTAAACTTTCAAGCTACCAAAGATTCCAGACAAAACTTTTGTGCTTCTCTAAAATTAATTTTTCAGTGTTTCCATAGATTTGCTTGTCTATCCAGATAAGTTTGAGTTGGCCTTTTAACAGTATAAAATATTGAATAATAATTTGTGAATTTCAGATGAGCAGGCTGAAATTTCAGGCGGGCAGGATTTTTCATCACTTGGGAAAATAGAAGCCTATACTCTTCTATTCATGGTTTGGTCCCCTCTAGTGGACATCAAGCAACACTGTAAAGTAAAATTCTTAACATAATAACCTAATGGTCGGTCAAATAATAGAGACTAGTTGTAGGTTCAGCGCAGGGAAATGAAATGGTTATATTCCTGTTTTATATTTGAACCTTATAGTTCACATTTAACTTGGTATCTAACCATCTATTGTTCAAAATGTGGGTCAAAGACCTGTAAATCATCTGTAAATCCATGAAGAAAATTATATACTTCCAAAGTTAATATCTACATTTGAAAAAACATTAAAATGAGACATTTATTTATTTACTTGGAAATTTTTTTGCTTCTATATTTCTAAGGTAGTTAAATAATGACCCATACTTTGTTCCATGAGACTTCTGTAAATTTGGGAACACCACATCCTTTTTTTTTTTTTTAAAGATTTATTTATTTGAGAACGAGGACAAGGGAGAGTGAGAGAGAGCATGAGCGAGGGAGGGACAGAGAAAGAAGGAGAACCAGGGTGCCCGATGTGGGGCTCAATCCCAGAACCCTTGAGATCAGGACCTGAGCCAAAGGCAGATGTTTAACTGACTGAGCCACCCAGGCACCCTGGGAACACCACTTCCTAAGAGATACCTCACTCTTAAGATTATGCAATGGTTTATAAAGTGAGCAACAGTATTTCTTAAAAAGAAGACTCTTCCTTCCTAATAAAGATACTCCTTAGCATATAATATTCCCTCCATACTTTTCTGGAATACAAGGATGAATGAGAAGATAAAATGGAAAGAACTAGTGAATTTTTAATGTAATATTTATGTTTAACAAAACTTGCTCTTAATAAAATGTTTAATAACACTTTGAAAAATGAGACTAGAAGGGAAGAGAGGGGATCAAAGAAAAGGAGAGGAAAGAAGTGAATGGAATTGCTCAGCAACATCAGGGAAAGGGAGAGATTGTCAGGTGTGTGCTTTTCAGCATTGTACCATACAAATAATTATGCAAAATACAGCAACTTACCACAAACGCATTCCATACACACTGCTGCAAATGGCTTCAGTATCAATTACAAGAGGGTTTTCCACCAGTACACCAGTATTAAGTAGGAAAGTTTTCCATATCTGAAGCACCACATGAATATAAGGTGCTACTATTAGTATTACTGTTTTTAGCAGCAGTGGTAACAGCTAAAACGCTTAGTCTTACAAAGTGCTAGACACAGTCTTAAGTGGTATATATACATTAGTTAATTTGATCCTCACAACAGCCCTACAAATTGGGCTCTATTTTATCCTTATTTTAGATAAGAGAAAAATGAGGTACAAAGAGGTTAATTACCTGAAGCTACACAATTAGAAAATGGTAGAGAGGAAAGTCTTAGCCAGTAATCTTAGATCCCAAATCTGTGTGCTTAAGTTCTGAATCTCTTGAAAATTACATTAATAATGTTAATAAAGGCAATACGAATCCAGTAAGCAAGTATATTAAGTGCATATATTAAAACTAAATTATTGTGACCTCAATTTTGGGTGAATCCTACTTCAAAATTACAAGCACAACAATCATACATTATAGATATTGATATTATCCTTTAGATTTATTTTTACATCTGAGAAAACAAGCAGCAAAAATGCCCTCTTACAGAATTGGCTTGTTGCTATAGATTAATATTTAGAATGGAAACAGAAAAATGACAAGGCTCTGTACCAACTTGTAGCAAGAAAATAATGTATTTAATCCAAGATATTCATTTATGTTTTTTAAGCATGTGTATGTGTGTGTGTTTTAAGTAATGAAACACTTATAACCTTTCAAAAGCATTGGATTAAAGGAAGATTTACCTTTTTCTTTAAAAACAGCTTGCATGCAAAGGTCTGGAAGTTCCCTGGTTCTGGGTGATAAAAGGTACAGGTTTATACAAATGTAGCATTCTTCGGGGATATTTGGAAGTGGATTAGTTATATCAAATGTTAAGTAATATTAATTTCAAGTTATTTCTTGAAGATATAAGAGGTCAAAATATCAAATTCATCATTATATTTCTCTTGATACACTTTGACAGCTCTTTGTAGAATTCACCATTATTTTTCTCACAAGGAAAATGTCTTCCTATTTTCTGACTAATGGATTTAGTTCTATCTTCTGTAATATTGTTAGTTTTAGTTCTATGCAATTTGATATGAGGAATTACAGGGCTCAAGTTACATGGATTTTTTATACCAGAAAAGATCAAAATTTATAAATTTCATAAGTTTCCTTTTCTGCAATCAGTATTAATAGACCTCAAAAACATAAATACCAACATGCTGGAGTCAACACCAAATGTATCTTAACATAGTAGGTTATTTAAAGAATGAAGGACTTTAACAGAGGAAGTGAATAGAAGCAATAGTGAGGTGTCCAGAACTGCTTCAAGTGTTTTAAATTGATTCTCAAATTGTGGCTACTAATCCAGCAGGATAATCATCAGCAGGGTACATAAAAATGCAAATTCTCAGGCCCATATCACAACTACTCAATCTGAAACCCTGGAGGTAGAGCCCAGTAATCAGGGGTTTAATGGGCTATCCAACTGTCCAATTTAATTCTTACAATGACCCTATGAAATTAATAATTTCTATATTTTAGAAAGGTTAAACAATATTGTAGTGGTATTAAGAGAGAGAAAGAGAGGGAAAGAAAGCAACAACTGCACGCTATCTACAAAGGATGCATTTTAGATTCAAAGACACAAGAAGGTCTAAAGCAAAAAAAAATGAATTAAAGCAAAAAAATTAATTAAAGCAAAAAATTAATAATCATAAGAAGGCTGTAGTGGGTATACTAATATCAGACAGAACAGACTTTAAGATAAAAAATATCTCTAGAATACTACTCTTAATATAAAGGGGTCAGGGTGCCTTGGTGGCACAGTGAGGTTAAGCATCAGACTCTTGGTTTCAATTCAAGAGAGAGTGTGAGACAGAGAGAGAGTGCAGAAGGGGTGGGGGAGGAGCAAAGGGAGAGGAAGCTCCACATGATGCTCAAACCCAGGACACCAAGATTATGACCTGAGCTGAAGGCAGACACTTAACCTACTGAGCCACCCAGGCATCCCAATAAATAAAATCTTTAAAACAAAAATGAAAACACAACATATCACAATTAATGAGATGCTGCTAAATCCTTGTTCAGAGGGAAATGTATAGTTCCAAATGTGTGTATTAGAAAGAAAAGAGAAAAACAAAATAGACCAAATATGTAAAAAAGTTGAATGAGTTATTAAAAATCTTCACACAAAGAAAAGCCTAGACCTTAAATCTAGGGCTTCGCTGTTAAGTTCTTTTTTGATTGTTTGTTTGTTTGTCTGTTTAAGTAGGTTCTAAACCCAATGTGGGGCCTGAACTCACAACCTTGAGATTAAGAGTCATATACTTTCTGAGCCAGTGAGGTGCCCCATGTTTTACCAAACATTTAAAGAATAATACCACCCCTTCACAAATTCTTTCAGGAAGTAGAAAAAGAAGTTAACACAGCTCATTCTATGAAATGAGTATTATTTTCATATTAGACAAGAAGAAAAGCTGACCAAGAAAAAGAAAAAAATACAAATTAACAAAATCAGAAATAAAAGAGAAGATATCACTAATGATTTCTTAGAACTTAAAATTACCATAAAAGAGTACTGTGAACAATTCTATCCCTATAGATTGGACAACTAAAATGAAATGGACAAATTCCTAAACAAGACAAAAATACTGTTATTAAAATTGACTCAAGGGATGCCTGGGTGGTTCAATTGGTTAAGCATCTGCTCAGGCCATGAGTTCAGGATCCTGGGATCAAGTCCTGCATTGGGCTCCTTGCTCAGCAGGGAGCCTGCTTCTCCCTCTGCCTGTTTCTCCTTCTACATGCCGCTCCCCCTGCTTGTGCCCTCTCTCTCTCTCTCTCTCTCTCTCTGACAAATAAATAAATAAATAAATAAATAAAATATTTTAAAAATAAAAATAAAAAAATTAAATTGACTCAAGAAAAATTTAAAATCTGAATATACCTACAACAAATAAATTGAATTAGCTACCTGATATCTCCCCACAAAATTCACTGATAAATTCTACTAAACATTTAAAGAAAAAAAAATCCTTCCCAAACTCTTCCAGACAATAAAGGAAAAGGAAATATTTTCTATCAGGGTACCCTAATACCAAAGCCAGATAAAGATTAAAAAAATAAAAAAATTACAAACCAATATCCCTCATGAAAATTTACACATACCTGGGTTTACTGGTCAAATAAATTTATCTTTGTTACAAAATTTGCCAGCAAAAATAAATAGCTTGGGATGATGGCTGATTTTGTCTAATGTCTCATAAAATTTTTGTGAATAGTCTACACATAATTGTTGGAAGCAGATGATTTAGACAGATGTAACATTTAGATAGACGTAAGTGGGATAAGAATTTTTACAGAAACTTTCCAGCAATAACTATGATTTATGGTATATCTACTTAAAAATAGTTTCCCAAATCTTTCTGGTAACTTGGAAACTTTTTGCTAATTAAAATTAAATCATGGAATTTTATCAAATATCTTCATTTTCACATAAGATAAAATATTGAACATTAATTACTGAACATGGGTTCTACTTTGACTTCTAATTATGAGGAACTAAAGATAAATTTGGGTCTGTAGTAAACACATCCTGTGCCACATTGAAAGACTGTACTATAAAAAAGGGTATGCTTCTAGAAATTATGATATACTCAAAAATTCACTAATGTAAAGAATACTAGTGTGACAATTCAGAATTGCTAACTTCTTAGTTTTTACGAGAAATTAAAGTTCCTAAAGGTTAAGAATTTGAATTATGTAATTAAAATACTAGAAGTAAAGGAAACAACTTTGTATGGAAAGAATGATATGTTTTGGGGAAAGAAAAAGTATGAGGTATTATTAGCCTTAAAAATAAAAACTACTGTGAAGTGTGTAAACATGGCGATTCATAGGCCTGTACCCCTGGGGCTAATAATACATTATATGTTTATAAAAAAAATTTAAAAATTAAAAAAAAAAACTACCTGTTATTTTACCAGTAGGGGGGAAAAATGGGTTTATTCGAGAATAAAAGAGAATTGCAATCTGGGACAAATAAGCTGCCATAAAACCATAGGCAAGTCCGGGGAACAAAGGAGAGGTATACATTTTTAAAGAGAAAGTGGGTAAATTGTAAAGGCTGTTGTAAACTAAGTTCCTTGGAGTAAACAGAAAATTTAAAGAGTGATGGCTTCTCACTGGCTGAGCTGTTGCCCTAGGGGATAAGGAAAAGGTCTCTTTCTCTGGCTGGAATAATAGAGTAATATCCATGTTCAAGGTCAAGTCTGTGTAAAGTCAATTTCATCTCTTCCTATTGAAGCTGCAATTGACAATGATATCATATTTTATGATAGGGCATGAGAGCTTCTCCTGCCAAAAACCCTAACTCTGTTTTAGTGAGATTTCCATTACTAACTTTTACAGAATGATGATGCATTTTGTTAAGGGGGGGGGGAAAGTAAATTTGTCTCAAAGTAAAACTAGTTATTTCTGAATGGGAAAAAGGAGAAGAAAGGACAAGATAGCATAGAAAATTGGGGAAGAGAAAGAAAAAAAAGGGAATTTTACCTTGGGTATTCAAGCTGGATAAAATTGAATTGTTATTATAAGGGTTCTAAAAATAAACTTCACTATCAATAATGCACTTCTGTTAAACAGAAACTTTGTTTTCTTTCACCTGCTCAAGGGACAAAGTCTTCTGGGACTATCCGTCTGTTCTTGGTAATAAAAGATTGTGAAGTGTTTTTCTTTATCTTTTAACTAATTTATTTAGAAAGCAAAGATGTTGTGTCTTGCCAAAATAATTTTTTGTGTCTTAATCAGGTCTTTATTTTAAAAAGACAGAGTCTCCTAAATGTTTAAAAAAAAAAAAAAAGTAAGTTTTGCTCACCACTATATAACCTTCTGTATTTACCTTTAAAATTTTTGTCGAAAAAAATTTGTTGATTTGGTTAAATGGATAACTGAGTATTGTTTCATAATGATCTCTGATCTTATTTATTCAGGTGTCCAAAACTTTTCATATTTCGGACAAACTTCTCAAAGTCAAATTTTAAATGAACTCTTTTAGACCTGAAATTAACTTTGGAAATTTTTAGAGGGTCTTGGAACATCTTCTGCACATTGCTGTCCAGTTTTCCCAACACCATTTGTTGAAGAGTCTGTTGTGTTTTTATCCCCATTGGATATTCTTTCCTGCTTTGTCAAAAGATTAGTTGACTATATAATTGTGGGTTCATTTCGGTTCTCTATTCTATTCCATTGATCTATGTGTCTGTTTTTGTGCTAGTACCATACTGTCCTAATGATTATAGCTTTGTAATTAAGCTTGAAGTCTGGAATCATGATGCTTCTCACTTCGCTTTTCTTTTTCAGGATTGCTTTGGCTATTTGGAATCCTTTGTGATTCCATACAAATTTCAGGATTGTTCGTTATAGTTCTGTGGAAAATGCTGTTGTTATTTTGATAGGGATTGCGTTAAATGCATTGATTGTTTTGGGTGGTATAGACACTTTAACGATGTTTATTCTTCCAATTTGTGAGCATGGAATGTTTTTCCATTTCTTTGTGTGCTCCTCAATCTCCTTCATAACTGTTCTACAATTTTCAGAGTATAGGTTTTTTACCTCTTTAGTTAGGCTTAGTCCTTGGTCTTATAGTCTTTGGTGTAATTGTAAATGGAATCAATTCCTTTATTTCTTTTTCTGCTGCTTCATTATTGGTGTATAGAAATGCAACAGATTTCTGTACATCTATTTCATATGCTGCAACTTCACTGAATTCATAGATTTGTTACAGCAATTTTTTGGTGGAGTCTTTTGGCTTTTCTCCATAGAGTATCTTGTCTGCAAATAATGAAAGCTTGACTTCTTCCTTGCTGATCCGGATTCCTTTTATTTCTTTTTGTTGTCTGATTGCTGAGGCTAAGACTTCCAGTACCATGTTAAATAGTAATGGTGAGAATGGACATCCTTGTCTTGTTCCTAACCATAGGTGAAAAGCTCTGATTTTCCCAATTAAGGATGGTAACAGAAGAACAAATTTTAAAAAGCCTATAGATGGCCAATCAGTATTTTTGCTACACTTTTTGAAATGATTAGGCAGAGTTTAATGAGATTAGATTTATTTTGCAAACAAATTAGTCTTACCATGGTTATGATGGATAGAAATGGGGGTGAATACAAAGAGAAATTACCTTTGCATCTTTGTAGATATTAGATTCTAGTCATGCTGTGTTTGAGGTTGTGTTATTTACCTGTAAACTGGACCAGATCCTCAATTCCATTTTCCTTAAATATCAGGCTACAACTTTCCAAACTAACATCTTCAGTTTTCTCCCATCTTTTTTACCTGGAATCACTAAGAGCTAAAACTGCCCTATTCTCCAAAGCTCTGTAAACTGAGTGTGGACAACTTGATCTAAACTTAGGAGAAATTGTCACAATAATTCACATCTAGATAATCTTCATGCCTGTTGTGGTATGGGTCACTCAGAAAGTTTACCTGAGGGAATGCAAGTTGGTGCAGCCACTTTGGAAAACAGTGTGGAGATTCCTTACGAAATTAAAAATAAGGGGCACCTGGGTGGCTCAGTGGGTTAAAGCCTCTGCCTTCGGCTCAGGTCATGATCTCAGGGTTCTGAGATCAAGCCCCGCATCAGGCTCTCTGCTCAGCAGGGAGCCTGCTTCCTCCTCTCTCTCTGCCTGCCTCTCTGCCTACTTGTGATCTCTGTCTGTCAAATAAATAAATAAAATCTTAAAAAAAAAAAAAGAAATTAAAAATAAGAGCTTCCCTATGACCATGCAATTGCACTATTGGGTATCTAGCCCGAAGATACAGATGTAGTGAAAAGAAGGGCCATCTATACCCCAATGTTTATAGCAGCAATGGCCACGGTCGCCAAACTGTGGAAAGAACCAAGATGCCTTTCAACGGACGAATGGATAAGGAAGACGTGGTCCATATACACTATGGAGTATTATGCCTCCATCAGAAAGGATGAATACCCAACTTTTGTATCAACATGGACGGGACTGGAAGAGATTATGCTAAGTGAAATAAGTCAAGCAGAGAGAGTCAATTATCATATGGTTTCACTTATTTGTGGAGCATAAGGAATAACACGGAGGACATTGGGAGATGGGGAGGAGAAGTGAATTGGGGGAAATCGGAGGAGGAGACAAACCATGAGAGACTGTGGACTCAGAAACAAACTGAGGGTTTTGGAGGGGAGGGGGGTGGGGGGTTGGGTAAGCCTGGTGGTGGGTATTATGGAGGGCACGTACTGCATGGAGCAGAGGATGTGGTGCATAAACAATGACTTCTGGAACACTGAAAAGAAATAAAAAATAAAATACAATATTTTGAATTAAAAAAAAAAGAAAGTTTACCTGAACACCTGATGATATGGTTAAAGAGCAAGAATTTCTGTCTCCCCAAAGATTCTTCTAGCTGAACTAAGAATCCAATTGTTGAAATAGATTAACAGAAGAAAATAAAATTTAATAGGCATATGAATGGGAAATCCACATAGACATAGAAATTCCAAAGACAGACCAAATGAGGTATATATGTCATCCTGAACTAAGGAGAAGGGGACAGGATTCAGGGACTTCAAAGGAAAGGAATGCATTTCCTAGGGCGATAAGAGCAGATGTGTAGGGGTGCCTGGGTGGCACAGTCGGTTAAGCATCTGACTCTTGGTTTCAGCTCGGGTTGTGATCTCAGGATTGTGAGATCAAGCCCCACATGGGACTCAGGGCCAAGTCTGCTTTAGACTCTCTTCCTCTCCCTCTGCCCCTCCCCCACCACTCTCTTATTCTCACAAATAAATCTTAGAAAGAAAAGCAAAGCAGATGTTTGGCAGTTAGATATTTGCCCTACCACACAAATGGGTCACTCTGATAAAATTTATCATTGTTAATAACCCTCTTCCTGGGAAAGACCTCCAATTTCGATTCTTCTGTGTCGTTAAGGTATGGCTGGGTAACTTGGGAGACACTAGGCCCTGAAGCCTTAACCAGCCCATACCCAGAGATGCTGCTGAAGGTTCTTGGTCTCATCGTGAGAAAGAATTCCAGAACAGAGTATAGTGGATAAGCAACACAACTGGGAAAGTTTATTAAAGTGAAAGTAGACTCTGGAGATGTGAGAGTGGGTAAGCTAGAGAGAGAGGGAGAGAGAGAACAAGAGCGCAAGCAAGCCACACACCCTGGAGTTTGGGTTTCTATCTTTTATTGACACTTATTAACCAGGGAGTGTAATATTCATTACTTGGTGAGGGGTGGATGTCTCAGAAGCAGGGCTTCATACCTTTCCTCCTTACTTGGTCAGGGATTTCCTGTCATGGCACTCACCCCGTTGGGCGTGTCTGGTTTGATCTGGCTTCTTGTGAAGTACTGCCAGGACAGGGCTCTGATTTTCGTGAATGCTGGCATGACTTCCTCTTTGCTGGCCTCCAGGTTTCCTGTTAGAACCTAACTGTCTACTCTAACAAAGGGAGGGACAAAAGTTTCTCTTTAGCCTGTAGGGTCTCAAGTGCCTTCGGCTCAAAATAATCCACTTGTCAAAGTGGCACATTCAGGAGAGCGGAGAGCTATCCTGAACTCCTTCAATATTATAAGAGAATTTCAAGCCTAAAAGAGCCCAATATCTAGAAATACTGGCTGTCTTCAGGATTCAGATTGGGTTTGTAATTTGCTCCAACAACTTATCTTTGTTTTTCTTTCATTTCCATAAAAATTCCTCTTAGTAAATACCTCATTTCTAGCACAGCATAGTCCTAACTTTGGGAGCCTATTCCCATCATCACTGCCTCCTGAAATGAGACACAACTGTTAAACTGAACTGACCTATTATCAGGATTGAGACTGGTTAAGTGGGATATAGAGCAATTTATCAATTTTGCTTCTGGATTGTGAAACTATACTTTCAAAGGTGGGACAGAAGGGAAGCAAAATATACCATCTCAAAACATGCCCTTAAGGCATATTGCAGTTTTTTTTAAGATTTATTTATTTATTTGATTGAGAGAGAGGGAAAAGGAAGGGACAGAGGGAGACAATATCCAAGCAGACTCCCACTGAGCTCGAAGCCTGAAGCAGGGCTCAATCCCACACACCATGTGATCAGAACAGGAGCCAAAACCAAGAGCTGGATGCTTAACTGACTGAACCACCCAGGTGCACCAAGGCATATTATTTTTTTTTTAAGACTTTTTATTTATTTATTTGACAGAGATCACAAGTAGGCAGAGAGGCAGGCAGAGAGAGGAGGAAGCAGGCTCCCTGCTGAACAGAGAGGCCGACACAGGGCTCGATCCCAGGACCCTAGAATCATGACCTGAGCTGAAGGCAGAGGCTTTAACCCACTGAGCCACCCAGGTGCCCCGCCAAGGCATATTATTTTAAGCTGGTTATTTTTAAAAAACAGCAGACACAGGTAAAGCCCTGCAACCCTCTTATAAGTTACCCTCTTATAAGAGAAGTTACCCTCTTATAAGAAATATTTACATTTATAAGGTACATCTCCATTTGTAAGGGTTTTTCCCTTTCTGTACCAGGAGGAGAAGGATGACTCTAAATCTCCAGAAATTCTTATCAATACAGAAGGCAATGACTTAAATCTGCATAACAACTTTACCCTTATTTACTGTGCTTTTCCTGGCAACCTCCCATTACTGGCCTTACCCCTCACGCCTCACATCTTTTTGTTTTTAACTGGAGATGTTAGTTAGGGTGGTGCCTTAGACCATTGGGGCAGTTTCTCAGTTTTCCTGGGTATCTCCCACGTATACAAGAGGTGTACATATTGTTAAACTTTCTTTTGTTTTTCTCTTGTTAATTTGTCTCTTATTACAGGGGATGTCTCAGCCAAAAATCTAGAAGGATAAAAAGAAAATTATTTTTTCTCTCCCACAACTTCTGGGAATGCATCATTCCTCCTGGCCTACTCATGACCTCAATACCTCCAAATCACGACTATAGTTAGAGAAAAAAGCAGAACAGGCAGTGTAATGGGAAGTATCTCTAGGGACTGATATTTTAGATTTGACTCCCAGAGCGTTCAACCTGGAGATCAGAACAGATGTCAAGTCATCATCCTTTTCCAAAGAAAATGAGCTGACTTGTAGAAAATTAGAGGTAAAGGAAGATCTAGAACTAAAGCTTCTTGTTTTATTCTCCTCGCCTTAGATAGCCCCCTTCTTAGCCTCTAAACTTAGGGCGCAACTTGCCACAGTGTCTGAACACCTTGCCACACAGTTCTATCACATCTGGCTCTTCTCCAAAGAAACAGGGAGGTGGGACTCACTTCCCACCCCAGAGACTTGCTCATAGAGTAGTGACATAGTTCTCCTATTCAAATATCTCCTTTCTGAGGAATTAGGAAAGGAAAATAGACCTTACAGATTTGGAAGTAGCTACAAAGTGAAATATTTTAGCAAACTATTGCTAAACAATATAACGATTGGCTTATGAGGCTTTTTTTCACATTTCCTTGCCAAAATACCTTGAAAATTGTGATTAGTCAATGATTATTTGCAGGTTATTATCCTTAATTTGGTAACAACTTTACTAACAAAAAGGCATAGAAAAAAGTTTGGAGTTCAAAATATAATACACTTTTAAGAGTGGTTTGTTTTCCTTTATTCAACAAAGTAACAGATCATATCAGCAGCCCACTCATCCTGATTTCTACTCTCCACATTCTCACTTCCCAGAGCCAGAACCTCACAGGCTGGGAGTGAGTCACCTTATCCAACACCTGCATACAACAGGAGCACCCCAATACTAATTCCACTAAGATTTTTATCTAGCTCATTTTTCTACACCTCTAATGATCCTGACTTAATAACTAAATATGGCAATATATCAGAAAAACAGTTCCTTTACAAAAAAAAAAAAAAAAAGAGGGGAATTTTCCTATGTTTCACAAGGCAAAGCAAATTTCTAATCCAATATTCATGACACTCATTCCAGATGGCCTTTTCCTCCTTGAAAGCCTCCAAAGGCTCAATGCAGAAGACTCATTTCCGTGCCCCCTTCCTATACATCCTTTGCCTAGCTAAGTCCTAGTCATCCTTGTCTTCATTCTAAAGTTATTTTAAAGTCATTTAGTCATCCATTTATATATATATATATATATATATATATATATATATATATATGGAACCAAGTGCATGCTAGAGACAAGTTGCTATGCTGAGTTCTGTGGAATAACTGGGGGCAGGGTTGGGGGTGCAGATATTACCATTTAGAACTAATATATAACTATATAATCACTAAAAAAGGAGTGAAATGTCGAAAGTTTCAGATTACAAAGAATAAAACCAGAGAGATCTAATTTAAAATAGGATGCCTCTGAAGGCCTTTTAGTAAGCGAATTTAAACTGCAGCCTTAAGTATAAACAGCAGCCATCATGGTTAAAAGTGGCCCAGGACAGAGAAGCCGCATGAATGAGAAAGAGCCTAAAGCATGGGAGAACCCAAAAAAAGCCCAATGTGTTCAGAGCAAAGTGAGCAAAAGGGAGAAGGGCTTTAAGATGAAAGCAGAAAGACAGACCAGGCCTTATAGGCCCTTTTGAGGGTATTAGTTTTTATCCTACTGGGCAACTGAGAAGGCGCTCATTGGTTTCAAAGCAAGTAAAAAGAAAAATCTAATTTACTTTTCAAAAAGATTTCAGTATTGTGTGGATTTTGGATTGAGTTAATTAAATTAAGAGTGTTTAATCCCCAGATTATTAAAATAGGCATTTTCTTTGGGAGTAAAGCAGATGAAGAAGGAATTAGTTGTTCCAATTTCTGGTTCCCTCCAATATCTCCCCCTGGGCAGAAAGAAGTAATCTCTAGATCATTTATCTTAGGATGGAGAGTACTTATGATAGCTGAACCTCAAACTTTCTGGTTGGGTTCTTTCCAGCCTGTGTCTGGACTCAAGTGAAAGGAAGACCCTGAGGGCAAAGCATCCCCTGATGCGCACTGGAATTACTCCCTGAAGCAATAGGGACTGCCCTGGGAGTCAGCGAGGCCCACCCTCCCAAACCCTCCAACCCCATGATTGACTCCAAGACAATGACTGATTTCATCTTCACTGCCTACCTGCACTACCCACCCATCTTTTCTCCACTTTTTCACTACATAAACTTGGAAGAATTTTTAGCACTTTGGAGATAGTTTTGAAATGCTAGTCCCCTGTCTTCTTAGTGTTGGCCTCATGGAAATAAATTCCTTTCTTATTTCACCACCACTCCTTTCTCTGCCTTTAGATTTTGTTAGTGGGGAGTAGCTGAACCTGGTCTATTTGGACCCCCCCACCCCCCTGCCCCAGGCCTGGGCGCTGGTACTCCATCTAAGTGGCTATGATGCTAACAATGTTCTGCTTATTTTAATTTAAATTCAATCAACCAACTTTTAATACATCATTAGTTTCAGATGTAGTGTTCTACAATTTATCAGTTGCATATAACACCCAGTGTTCACCACATCATGTGCCCACCTTAATGCCCATCACCCACTTACCCCAGCCTCCCCACCCATCTCCCCTCCAGCAACCCTCAGTTTGTTTCCCCTAGTTAGGAGTCTCTCATGGGTTTTCTCCCTCTCTGATGACCTCCCATTCTGTTTTCCCTCCCTTCCCCTCTGGTCCTCTGCTGTTTCTTATGTCCCACATCTGATTATTTATTTATTTATTGATTGATTGATTGATTTATTATCACAGATCATGGTTTGGCTGCTAATGGGCCCCACTTTTGACTGTATACTCAAGAGAGCTGAAGACTGCCAATAAGCTAACAGGAAGCACAACACAATAGCATCACCAGAACAGTGTCTTCCATTAGGAGTTCTGATTTCTGTTCTCAAAACCAAGGGTTAGTTCCTCAACGATGATCTCATCCCAGAGTGGAAGATTATTTCTCATTCACGGAAGTGTTTCTACATCTCTGGGGGTGCCTGGCTGGCACAGTTGATAGAACATGTGACTCTCAATCTCAGGGTTCTGAGTTCAAGTCCCATATTGGGTGTGCAGCAAGTGACTACTGTTGATAAGTCCTTCAAAATCATATAATTTTTTTGGTAAGTGTTTCTCAGCATGGAGTTTCCTCGGAAAGTTGAACATAGAGTTACCCTATGACCCAGCAATTGCATTACTGGGTATTTACACCAAAGATACAAATGTAGTGATGCAAAGGGACACATGCACCCCAATGTTTATAGAAGCAATGTTCACAATAGCCAAACTATGGAAAGAGCTCAGATGTCCAACAGATGAATGGATAAAGAAGATGTGGTGTATACACACACACACACACACACACACACACACACACACACTGGAATATTATGCAGCCATCAAAAATGAAATCTTGCCATTTGCAAAAACGTGGATGGAACTAGAGGGTATTGGGCTAAGCGAAATAAGTCAATCTTAGAAAGACAATTATCATATTATCTCACTGATATGTGGAATGTAAGAAACAGGGCAGAGGATCATAGGGTAAGAGAGAGAAAAAAATAAAACTAAAAACAAAAACAAAAAACCCAAATTAATAAATGCAGACAACAGATTGGTGGGTGCTAGAGACCTCTAGAGGCTGGGGGATGAGTGAAATAGATGAAAGTGGTCAAAGATACAAACTTTCAGTTATGACATAAGTAAATCCCAGAGATGTAATATACACCATGGTGACTATAGTTATTAATACTCTATTGTATTTTTTTTATTTATTTGACAGACAGAGATCACAAGTAGGCAGAGAGGCAGACAGAGAGAGAGGGGGAAGCAGGCTCCCTGCTGAGCAGAGAGCCCAATGCAGGGCTCGATCCCAGTACCCTGGGATCATGACCTGAGCCGAAGGCAGAGGCTTTAACCCACTGAGCCACCCAGGTGCCCCTCTATTGTATTCTTGAAAGTTGTTAAGAGTGAATCTTAAAAGTTCTCATCACAGGAAAAAAAGTGTGTAACTATATGTGGTGATGAATGATAACTAGACTTAATTGGGATCATTTTGTAGTATATACAAATACCAAATCATTATGTTGTACACCTGAAACTAATATGTCAATTATATCTCAATAAAAAATTAAATTAAAAATGTGCATACTGTGGGGTGCCTGGGTGGCTCAGTGGGTTAAGCTTCTGCCTTCAGCTCAGGTCATGATCTCAGGGTCCTAGAATCGAGCCCCACATCTGGCTCTCTGCTCAGCAGGGAGTCTTCTTACCACCACCCCACCCCACCTGCCTCTCTGCCTACTTGTGATCTCTCTCCCTGTCAAATAAATAAATAAATAATCTTTTTTTTTTTTTTTTTAAATGTGCATACCAGGGGCACCTGGGTGGCTCAGTCTGTTAAAGCATCTGCCTTTGGCTCAGGTCATCATCCCAGGACACTGCAATTGAGCCCCACACCAGCTTCTTGCTCAGTGGAGAGCCAGCTTCTCTCTGTCCCTGTGCCGGTCCCCCTGCTGATGCACTCTCTCTCTCTGTGTCAAATAAATAAATAAAATCTTTAAAAAAAAATGCACATACCCTTTATCATCTCAGTTTGAAATCTAACCTACAGAAATAATAACATTATATTTATATATAATAGCATATATATATATATATATATATATTCACTTTACCACCATAAAAGTAAAATAATGGAAACCTAAATGCTCATTAAATAGATCAATAGTAAGACAAAAGAATATTATAGTCCCTTTTTTCATGAGATTAGCTTATGGGTACTAACCTACAAAATGGCCCATGTTAGATCACTAAATTTTTTTTTTTTAAGTTGCAAAACAGTATTATTAGCAATCTCCATGTGTCTGTTACACACTGATGTGTCTGACTGAGGGGGAAAAAGTTGACAAGGCTATAAATCAAATGTTGAATGGTTAATGGAGTACAGGTTTGCTTTCATCCCTTACTATAAATACTTTGTTGTTTTTTTTTAAGATTTTTTATTTAATTTATTTTTGTGAGAGCAGAGAGCATATGCAAGATGTGGGCGGTGGCTAAGGCAGAAGGAGAAGCAGACTCCCCACTGAGCAGGGAGATCAGATCCACCAGATCCCAGATACCCAAGGAGAAGGCAGCTGCCTAACCAACTGAGGCACCCAAGCGCCCCTTTGTATTTTCTTAAGTAGTGGAATTATTGGTAATTTTTATTTCTTCTGAAATCACACTCTTAGTGGCAAAGTTGAGCAATAAATCCTAGCAGTCTGTCTCCCCAGAGAAGTCTTGCTTTTAACTACTTACCAAACAGTCCTTAGCTAGAGTACTGTATAAAATACAAATTAATAATATTAGGATTTATTTTATTTATTTATTATTTATTTTATTTAGTTCTTAACCTATCACACCCAAAGTGTCTATACATTCCTTATTCCAAATATCTCTAACCATCCTCAAGTAGAGGGCCTTTGATTCACAAAGTCTTGACCCAAATATTTTAGGTCTGGGTTATTCCATCATAGAGCCATTTACAGGAAATAAAGAACAAAGGCCTATACAGAGCTTTAGAACAAATCTTTGTTATTTGTAGTGCCCTTAAAATTACAATTTAGTTTGCCATGTAATTAAGCCAATTATCTTGAAAATGCTACTGAAATTTTCAGTAAGCAACCACTCCTCTGGCCCCCTTTGCCTGGCTTCCCTGACGTTGTTAAAAGCTCCTGTTTTAAAGCACAACAGCTTCTTTGTTTAAGAGCCACAGGTTTAAAAAAAAAAAAAAAGAAGAAGAAGAAGAAGAAACTCTCGTGTTTAAAGGTGACAGGATCCCTTCATCATTAATCCCAGATGACCCCACCCCACCCTCCAGAAGTTCTCAAACTGTAAAGGTTCTCAAGTATATGCCTGTTAAAACCAAGTCCTTTTAACCCCGTTCTTGTCTCTTCTACCTTCTCTGCCATTTTTTTCTTCCTTAAGGCATTTTATTTAAGTAGAAACACTAAGTTACATAAAGAAGGCAAGGAACATTTTCTTACCTATCCAACTAATGGAATCCTCTTGAAATGAGTTGAGGTAGGATTAGTGAAAAGAAAAAAGCTTTTGCCAAAAAAATCAAGAAAAAAAAAGTTAGTAGTGCCCAGAATTAATTAGATGGGCAGTTGCATTACTATTTTTTTCCCTTCTCTCCAGCAGCTTTTAGAAGACTACTTACCAGGCAGATTTTCTAGCCAAGATTCTTTTGTGGGAAACACTGCTTTACCTAGACAAAGTACATGAAAGCATTTAAAGCACATGTAAGATTAAGGAGGTTCCAATTATTTTTTCAAAGCATATTTTAAAATTACCTGAGTCTTTTCCATTTCTTTTTACAATATATTAGTCCAGAAGCTTGTGCATCATGCCTGCTACTAACCTGAATGTGAAAATATTTTTGTTCTTGGAGCTTTACATAGAACTCTGCAATAGAATGGATGAATTATTTAAGATTCATATTGGTCTTACTTGTGATTTTAAGAACTAATTCTGCAGCAATATATAAGTCCCATGCATGTCTGCATGTAGATGAAAATAGTGGCTATTTTACAATTTTTCCCTTTAAAAAAAAAAAAGTCCTAAGTTAGCACACGCAGTGATACCATGGTGTCCATTAACACTTATCGGATTCCTTCATCTACTAAAATTTTTAAGAAATTTTCCCCCAGAGTGAAATGAATGAACAAACTTTTTCCGATCTTCGTGTTAAATAATTGAGAAAAAGCAAGCCATGGCAGCCACTCCCTTTAAGGACCAAAATGAGATGACAATTTGAGTGCAAAAAAAGTACCCCTTTAACCCTAACCTGCTCCAGGAAACCACCAGTCACAGAAAACCCTCCAATCTTAACACTGAACAGCCAATCCTTCCTCTTTTGAAATGACCCCAAACTGCTTGGTCCCTTACAGCCAACTGCCAAATGTACCTGATAAGCAATTAGTAAATCTCCCCTGCTTCCAAAACTCCCACCTTGCTAATCTGATTGTCTTTTTTCTTTTCACGTGATAAACTCGGGCCTTTCTAACACCGTTGAAAACCTGCTGAAATTAAAGTGATAGCAGAGGCTTTCCCTTGCTGCAAGGTTATGAATAAAGAGTCTTAGTTAATTTTGTCTCCTGCTCAGTTTTGTCTTCAAAATTATTGTGTATGGGTTTATGTTAAACTATCTCCTAAATACCATTGAATCTTTTTCTCCCCTTTCCCATTGTCATTACTAATATCCTTACCCTGCCTCACCTAGGTCAGAAATAATCCAGGAGATAATCTCTTTGCTTCCATGTCTTCATAGTCACCCTTCTCCCACTGATGAAGCAGTCTTGGTAGAAGGCAAATCTGTTCACACCCCACCCTTCCCCTATTTTAGTGACAAAGGGCAGCTAGCTATGGTAATAAAAATGCAAATGCTTTCCATGAAGGGGACCTACAGTAGTAGGCATAAAAGTAGTAGAACATTAAAGTTAAAATAAATTGATATATGTTATTAATTTATAATGTTTCCATTAACCTTGACAGATACTCTGAAAGGTAGAGAGGTTCTGGTGTGCTGAGAACATCAGAGGTTTGAGGAAGCTAAGAATCTCAGTCCATTTGGGCTATTATAACAAAATACCAATACTGGATGGCTCACAAACAGCAGGAATTTATTTCTCGCAGTTCTGGAGGATCAAGTGCAAGACCGGGGTGCCAACAGCACAAGGTGAGGGCTCTTTTCCAGACTGCATTGTTTTATCCTCACATGGTTGAAGGGCCAGGTTGCTGCAAGGTATCTTTAATAAGACCACGAATCTCATTCATAAGCGCTCTCCCTCATGACCTAACCACCCCCACCTCACCTACTGATAACTATCACCCTTGGTGGTTAGGATTTCAACATATGAATCTGGTGGAATACATTCAGACCACACCACTAAGTAAATGTATCCAATGTCATTTAGGTAGTAAGTAGCAGCGCTAGAATCTGAACCCGTGTTTGTTATTACCAAAGTCTGTGCTTTCCACTAAATGCCCTACCCCCATAGCCAAATTAAACTACTGATATTCTTTCAACATGTTGTGCTGGCACAGACGTCCTTGCCTCTCTGTATGTGCTCAGACTGCTCTCATCTTTCTGTGAAACTTTCTCTCACCTTTACTCTCTCCAGATTATTCCCTTTTTTCCCCACTTCTGTTTTGTCTGAAACTCACCTCTTTTATAACCCTTATAACACTTTAATAGAATTATTACCTTACATTGGTATTTCACTAGCCTATAAACTCTTTGAGGACAAGGAATTCCAATCCATTTACTGGTAAAAATTTGTTGTTCTGGGGCACCTGGGTGGCTAGTCTGTTAAGTGGCTGCCTTGGGCTACAGTCATGATCCCAACGGGATCTAGCCCCACATTGGCCTCCCTGTTTAGCAGAGAGCCTGCTTCTCCCTCTCCCTTTGCCTGCACTCTGCTTAACTCTCTGTCAAAAAAATAAAAAAAAATCTTTAAAAAAATTTTTGTTATTCTGACATCTCAATGATAGAAATTTTCAGAGAAGGGAAAAAAACTTAATTTTTTTATAGTCCACTAGAACTCCTTGCTGAAAGGAAAAATAGTAATTAGTAAGTAATAAGTAAAAATAGTAAGCTGGGGCGCCTGGGTGGCTCAGTGGGTTGAGCTTCTGCCTTCAGCTCAGGTCATGATCTCGGGGGTCCTGGGATTGAGCTCTCTGCTCAGCGGGGAGCCTGCTACCCCCCCCCACCACCCCCCCCCACCCCGCCTGCCTCTCTGCCTGCTTGTGATCGCTCTCTCTGTCAAATAAATAAAATATTTTTTAAAAAATAGTAAGTAAAAATTAGTAAGTAAATAGTAAGGAATTAGTAATACCTTACAGAGTCATTCAGTATACTAAATTAGCGGTTCTAAAACCTAATGGTATATTGGAGTCCCCCTAAGAGATTAAGATAATGTAAATATCCCAGATCTGATGCCATATCTTCTGATTCATAATCTGTAAAAGGAGAGCTCTTGAATCTGCACGTATGTAGATCCTAAGGGGATCTACACTGAACAACTAAATTTAGCAATCATAGAATTTAATGTTAAAACTTTATGAACCTTCAGCACAATGGGTAGCCTATAAGAATGCTCAATAAAGGTTAGGATTTAAAAGATAACACCTTACAAATATCATGCCCCCTTTAATTTATGAAGTATTCACCCAAGAATTATCCCATCTGCTATTTAGAAAATACAGGATCAACACTTAATCTCTATTGTCCCAAATTATTCAGTAGATGGTGATCACTTAAATGCTATCTCCTTCAAATGAAATGAAATAGAGAGATGGAAACCTTTTAAAAATAAGGTCTTCTTTATCCTGAAACATGTTCCTCTCTTCTTTCAAAGGCATGTTGTCTATGATGGCTCTCAACTTTGGGTAACTGGATCTCTAACTTCTTTAAATAGTATTTAGAAGCACTGGCATTAGGAGGATTAAAAAAAAGGGGGGGGGGGAGTGTGCTGGTTTAGCAACCATCATTGCTGTTACAAGAGATATTCTTAGGGAAGATAAAAGTGGACATTCTTCATTAAGAGAGTCTTCACCTATACCTTGAGAAAAGGAAGAGTCCCAAACAGTTGAGCAAAGTTGCTGCTGGAAATCTGAGCAATCCCTGCTCACTTCCTGGTGCAACTCTAGAATAAATAAAGGAAGGAGGGAAGGAGGGGAAGGATGAGGAAAGGGAAAAGGAAAGGCAAGAAGGGAAGAAAAAGAGAAAAAATGCAAGATTTCTGTCTTCCAAAGGCTTTCAAAGTGTTACTTTTTTATACTTCCCTGTTTTGGAAATATTCACTCACCCAGTATTTTTCAGGTGCTCAAGTGCCAGGTCCTGTGTTAGATGCTAAAGATACATCCCAGAGCACTACGAGCACAGTCTACACACATGATGGATTTAAATAGAACGCAAGTCAGAATAGAATAGACGAAGGAAGTACAGAAGACAAGTAGATATTAACTCTTTTAATTAATTTAAAAGATCTCTAAAGTATGTTTTAATTATGCATTTTACCAAACCTAACTATATCTTAATAGATACAGTGAATTTAAAAGGTAGATGTGGAAAAAATAATGTTCTATGATAGTAAATGCCTTCTAGCTGGATGTTTAAGGTAAATATTTCCATATTTCAGTTCTGGAGACTAGTTCAGACTAGTTATTGTTATGGAACACAGGGACAAATATAACAAAACAGACTAATTTTCTTGTTAAAGGAAATGGTTTTTTTTAATGGTCACAATTACTGTGGTTTAAGAAATGTTTTATAAGTTTGGACAAATCAAAGGACAAAAACTCTTCTAATCCACAGAAATTAAATCTGAAATTATTTTTAGTCTATTAAATGCAATTTTGAAAATGCTTTGTACATGGATTATCACATGTAACAGAGACAGAAATAGCTGAAATTCAGGAGTCATTCCTGACTGATTCCTTTTTCTGCCTCAACCCCTTAACATCACCGCACATTTCCCTATTCTTTAAACACCACTTAGCATATTGAAGTTGTACTGATTCATTTTGACATCATGGTTTGTTTTTTCTCATGTTATCCTATACATTTCCTTTCACTCTGTTGAACCAACAGAAATGATTTTTCCATAAACTATGCCCTGAGCCTTTGATCAAGAATGGATACATTAACATTTTTTGCTTACCTTCTTGAGGTCTCTCAAATAATCCTGTTTTTTCATTCAAATTCAAAAATCCAGTTTGGTTTCTCTGGAGCTGAAATGTTTACTGGCGACTCCTCACTGGCTCTACAATCTCCAGGCTGCATCCCACCTTTCAAACCATTCCTTAATCTTGTTTGAGAAGACAATGGCAGTAATGTGACTATCAGCAAACATTTGGTGACTTCTAGATTCCAGTATTTCATGTCCCACCTCAGGGACACTTGCAGAAGTAACACTAAGCTGACCCTATTTCTGTGCTTTCTCCTGCTTGATGAGCTATTATCACTCTTCAATTTCTTGCTTTGTTCTTGGAGGATGTCTAAAAGAGCTTGGATAGGGTTCTTTACCTTGCAGAAATCAAGATATTAAGCAGTGCCAGTCCACAGAAATTCAGACTCAGCACCTGCATCTCGCACTGATTCACATCTGTTGGCTACTAACTAGCTTAAAAACATACAAGGATTTTTTTTTTCTATTCATGGCCACATGATCAGAAATCCAAATAAAAGCAAGCACCATAAATTATCTTACTGATAACAATGATGAGACAGACAAGAAGGTATGTGTGGTAACTCTCAGGGTGATCAAATACATCTGGAGGTTCTAGCCATACTTGTTTTCCATCCATTAGTGGCCTTCACATGCTCCAATTCAAAGTGGAATTTAATTTGAATGTCTCAAAATCTGTTAATCAGCTTTAATTACAATCTCTAGTATAATATCTTGTAGCAGGTAATTACTGAATTGGTTAGAACATACTGCCACCCAGTTAAGACATTGGTTAGGACATACTGACATCCAGTTTATATATGTTCTTTAGTAAGTTTTGTATTTCATTTCTTTTTTAAAAATCTTAGAGCAGATATGCAGCATTTTGGATGCTTGGGGTCTACTTTATTTTAGGAATAATACTATATTTTTACTGCCACCCCTCCTTGTTTGGGAAAAGATCCTATAACCAAGAAGTAAAGGTAAGTTGAATAAAGGTGAATTAACACTTTTAAGCTAGCAGGATGCCTTTCTGGTTAAGTGGAACTATAACTGTTTCACTATTTAAAATCACATTTCATAAGTCAATCAGAGAAAGACAATTATTATATGATCTCTCTGATATGAGGAATTTAAGAGGTAGGGCAGGGAGTTTTGGGGGGTAGGGAAGGAAAAAATGAAACAGGATGGGATCGGGAGGGAGACAAACCATAAGAGATTCTTAACCTCATGAAACAAACTGAGGGTTGCTGGGGGGTGGGGGAGGTAGGGATAGAGTGGCTGGGTAATGGACATTGGGGAGGGTATGTGCTATGGTGAGTGCTGTGAAATGTGTAAGCCTGATGATTCACAGACCTGTACCCCTGGAGCAAGTAATACATTATATGTTAATAAAAATAAATAAATAAATATCAAATCACATTTCAGCTCAACCACAGTTTTGATCTCAACCCCATACATGATCTCAACTCTGTGTGAAAGACAAATGTACCTGACAATTAAGAGATGGCTTTATTCAAGCTACCATAATAGGGAGAGCATTCATTAATATGGAACATCTCAAGGAAAAGGAAACGGAACTAGAGTTTGATAGAAGCAGATAAAAAGGGGAGGCATAGGGGTGCCTGGGTGGCTCAGTTGGTTAAGCATCCAACTCTCTTTTTTTTTTTTTTTTAAGATTTTATTTATTTATTTGACAGAGAGAGACACAGCAAGAGAGGGAACACAGCACGGAGCCCAATGCAGGGCTTGATCCCAGGACGCTGGGATCTCGACCTGAGCCAAAGGCAGATGCCTAACGATTGAGCCACCAAGGCACCCCAACCATCCAACTCTTGAACTCAGCTCTGGCCTTGATCTCAGGGTCATGAGTTCAAGCCCCATACTGGGCTCCATGCTCCGTGTGGAATCTACTTAACAAACAAACAAGGGAGTCATTGAGGAGGGATGGAGTTGTGTCTTACCAAGAAGTATGTGACAGGAGGATAATCTTTTAAGGTTAGCCATTTCTTCGAACACAGAAGAGTGTAGAGAAAGGGTCCTGACTGGTGCTGGTTTCCAGGAACACGGGGCTCAGATAAAGTTCAACACAAGACAATGATAATTGTTCAAGACAAATGAATATCATTTATCCTGAACAACTCAGAGCAGATCATAAACCTCTACATAAGACAAGATCTAAGAAATCGTCTCTCAGGGATTCTTGTTGGCACTGTTTCCTGTAAAGTCTGTAAAACCATCTGTTGAGAGGTGATGGCAAATGTCAATCGTTCTGGAGTCTTGGAGGCTTTAAAGACTTAGTTATACTAAAAGGGGGATGCTTAAAAGGAAAAAGAGAAACAGTAGTATAAAAGTCTGTATTAAAATAAAGGAGTTGAAGCCTGAGGGCAATCAGTCCAATGGATTCCAAGAATCTTTTGGTTATGTAGCACTATTCACTGAGTTTCATGCTTCCAAACTAGGACCTCAGTGCTCTTGGTGATATTGTTCACAGTCTTGGTTACATCTTACATAAAGGTATGCTTAACTGAAGCATCTCTCTGTACTTCCTTAGTGGTCCAGACAATGCCTTGTGCAGAGAGAAATCTGGACCATGCATGAGCTATTGCAGGAGTGAGTTCTTCAAGATTTGTATCAGGCCATTGGGTTTCAGCTTGCAGAGCTTCTTATCCTGTGGAAAGGGTCAGCTTCAAACTTAAGAGTCCTGGGGACTGGGCAGTCAGGTTATAGTTCTCCATGATGCTGAGTCTAACCAGGTTAGACTCTGATAATCCAGAGGGGTATGACATAAATGATGCAGTTTGCCTTTGAACTACACAATTTCTTCACTCACCTTTTAGTCAAAAATAGTCACAAAGAAAGAGAACTCATGACCCTGAGATCAAGAGTCACATGCTCTACCAACTGAGCCAGCCAGGAACCCCAAAGAAAGATTATTCTTGGTCACAAAATAAAACTGATATAGTTAGATTTAGCCTGATTATTTACATAAGCATTGCAATTATGGTAATTTATTATTTAGGCCTTTTAAAATTTGCTTTGCTGGAAATTTTCATTAAAAATCTCAGATTAGACTTTTAAAGGCCTCTTGAAGCTAGGAAGCCAAGCCAAGAATCTGTTTTCACCAGCAGTAGTTAAAAATTTGGGACAATTCTTCTTTTCACAAGATCCCCAAAATAGCTTAAGATTCCTCGGCTTGCTGGAAACAACCTTGCTTACTTACCCATAAGGCAGAGGACACTATACCAAGTGTAGTACCAAGGTAGTTTTCCTAAGTGGCTCTGTAAGCATTGCTCCATAAAGGCAATTTTAGTTCCTTAAAAGTGCCTGGGCATATAGACCAAATGAACATCATTCTCAAATATGATATTTCAGGCAAAGTCTCAGCTGTGTAACTGATTCTTCTAATTATGTCCTGGTAACAAGGAAGAAAGATTCTTTTTGAACCTATGCAAATAATTATATCACTATTAAGATAAGAATATTCAATAATAGTTTCCCAATTCTAGAGGAGCTAGACAGGGACAAAAATATCATTTACAAATATTTTATTTGTTTTAAGAAGCACAAAATTGTCGAGTTATAAATACCTTATGAGAAATGAGAAAGCAGTTCTGTAGATATGCAAAAAATAGAACACCAATATTCCCCCCCAAAAGCCACAATCATCTCTCAATAGTTTATTCAGTCCTATGTTATTATTCTTGTACTGCTCAGTCTTGGGTTAGTAGGCTCATGAACACATCTGCTTTTCCAGGAATTCTGGAAATCCCAACTCAGTCCACCAATATGCTCTCCAAGTCGTTTAAGTGATGTCCTCAGAAGCCTGGACCCAAAAATAGCTGGCATCATCTTTTTTCTCAGAGCACTGAGACAGTCCCCTGTTGAAGACAAAGTATTCAAGGCTATCATTGATTGTGAGAGTTTTCAGGGAAGCATTAGAGAAAAATAAAATCTCTGTAGATGACAGATTTAAAATGACTATGGTAAAATTATTACTGATAATTTTCCAAAGGGAAAGATCTGATGCAAGTTCTCAACAAGAAGAGCACAACTGACAAGGAAACTTAGTTGCTTCCATTTGTTTACAAGATAATCCAGTTAACAATAAAAAATTTTAGACAAAATATCTATAACCACAATAACTAATAATTAACCTATTTTCAAAGAAGAATGGATATCACATTTAATATATGACAATGACTAGCCATAATATTTACAGAGGAAAAACTACAGATATAATATATGGTAATCATGAGACATTATATACCATGAATACACTAAGCATACAGTTAGAGCATAACAAGAATATATCAAGAATACCAAATAAAAGGATTCTATAAGTCTATATCATTTGTATGTTCATATAACTCCATAGGTAAGTGATAAGAATCCCCACTTGAAAACTACTTGCCTAGAAGGAGCTAGATTCAAATTAAAGAAGTAAAGTTCTGGCCAATATTTTTTAAAAATTACTGAAGTTATGATCGATAATACTGTGGTGTTATTGTCTATTATCAGGAAAAACAGCAGCCAAACTCTGATAAATAGAAATGTCTTGGACAGCAAGGGCATTGACAACTCTCTACACACATCCCATACAGCATAAAATGTCTAAAATATTTGTATTAATAACATTTTACTATACAAATTTAATCTAAGGCAGATGAAGCATTTCTTCTGATTTAGCAACTTCCCTTCCCCAGGCTCAAGTTCAATTCAGCAACTAGGTGTCAGGAATAAATAAAGTCTCTGGGGATTCAAAGATGAACAAGACACAGTTCCTGTCTCCAGATACCCTCCTTTTACAGTTAGTTCAGTAGGGAAAATATGCAGGTGAGAGTTACGGAAGCATAGACTAGCTGCTTTGTGTCCAGCCCAGGAGGAGTAAGGAGAGTGACTAAAGGGAGGGAGATGAAGGTGGGTTACCTGTGGCTTTTTGAGAAATGATGCCTAGACTCAGTGGTCTGAAGAGTAAACAGGACAAAAAGAAAGAGAATCTGTTTAGATTTCTTTTCAAAGAGCTTAATGGAGTGGATAGAAAAGTGATGACAAGGGAAGGAACAAGATATTTAAAAAGGTAGAAATCAAGAGCAGAGATCAAGAACACCAAAATGTAAGAGTAGTCAAGTTTAGATACAATGATAGGAAAATTCTTCCTTAATAAGTAAAATTTTCTCAATAGTGAAGTCCTGCTCTGAGTATGATTCACCGTGATTCATACAGGAAGCAGAGCATTTGGAGATGGTTAAATACGTTTGAAATAGTTGCCAAAGAAAACAGGAGGGAAAAACCGTCCGAAGACTATACAAGGACTTTTCCATTGGCACTGCCTCCCCATACCTAATATTGAAGATAAAATATTTCTGGAGGTACCAAACAGCACAGTATGGGACCTTCTTTAAAAGGTCAAACAGTGGGCACCTGGGTGGCTCAGTGGGTTAGAGCCTCTGCCTTTGGCTCAGGTCCTGATCTCAGGGTCCTGGGATGGAGCCCCGCATCCAGCTCTCTGCTCAGCAGGGAGCCTGCGTCCTCCTCTCTCTCTGCCCGCCTCTCTGCCTACTTGTGATCTCTGTCTGTCAAATAAACAAATAAAATATTTAATAAATAAATAAATAAATAAAAGGTCAAACAGCATTAGGTAAAGAAAGCAGATGGTGGCGGAGTATAGAAAGACATGAAATCTAGAGTGGACTCAAGGAACACGAAACTAGGTAGAAATCAAGGCAGTGCGGAACTCCATGCGGTTAATAACAGGAGCTATGGGACAGACTGAAATAGCTGGAAGGACAGGACTACTCCAGCCCCTCATCTGAAACTAAACTATTATAAATAGGTTGTTGTATTAAATTACTTAATCTTCACATCAAGCTTGTGAGGTAAAGTGACATATTTTAGAAACCAAAGAATCCCACATCTTGTAGAGAAAATATTCTTCCTAGAAAATTTTATTACCCAAACTCTTTTGAAACAACCCAGGATTCAACCAACCCAGAGGGTATTTTGGTAATCAATTGCTTTTATTTTATTCCCACAGTAAACTCCTTTAACCCTAAGGATTAGGGTAATTTACTCTAACACTTTAACAAGTTTAATCAATCCAGCAACTGATGGCTAAATAAATGCAGTCTAAACAAACAATAAGTATTATTTTGTGATTAAAAAGGGATGAGTGTTGTTATACTACAGCGTGGATAAATGTTAAAAAAAAAACAAACAGTTTGCTAAATGAAAGAAACCAGGCACAAAAAGCAATATATTGTATAGTTCCATTTACATGAAATATTCAGAATAGGTTATTTACACAAAATAAATTCGTGGTTGCCTTCAGGTGGAGGAAACAGCGAGGGCAATAAGAAATGATAGGTTACAGGGTGTCTTTTAGGGGAGAAAATATTGTAAGATTAGATTGTGATAATGGTTACACAACCTTGTGAATATATTAAAAAATACTGAATTGCACACTTTAAATGTATAAATTATATGGCATGTGAATTTATATCAATAAAGCTTTTAAAAAATGTTATTCATTCAATGTTTAAAATCACTAAAATGTACTGACAATTCAAAAACATGATAGTTATTAACAACTTAATATATGCAATGAAATATTTCATAACCTATATCATCTACTAAAAATTATTATTATCATGCCATGAGGAAATAGTAAATTGATTATTTACCTTATTGATTTAGGAAGATTATTTATTTAAAAAATAGTATGATATTTTGATATAATATGAGCTGTGTTTTTTTCTTGAAAGCATGTTATCGTAGAGACTACCTTATAATTTTCATGTACTCCTACTGCCATAATTTAAGTGATTTAAAACAAGTTAAACTAAATTTTACTCTATACTAATATTTTAATGCTTTTGCCTCTGCTTGGGCCATAATTATAACATTTTGCAGGTATTGGTTTTTTAATTATAAAATACTGCTGAATGATTTCATCAAAGATTAACAAATATCTTCAACAAGGATTGCTACACATTAATTTCAAGATGTCTCCTAGCCATTTAGACAGATCATCTCCTCATCTCCCCAGGGCTTTTACCACCACACCTTGGGGCTAAAAATCAGGTTTCCAAATCAGCCTCACTTAATTCTTCTCAGTAGCCTTTGCTTTTTATGTATTCATTCATTCAACAAATTTTTACTGAGCACCTCTTATGTACCAGGGCACCTCTTATGTACCAGGTATGGGGAATAAGCAACAAATATGCTATCTCTAGAAGGTAAGAGTCTAGGAAAAATATATAATTGCATAAGTAATTGCAATAGTGTAGGCATTGTGGGAGCACAAAGCATTGAAACATCAACAGGTATAGGCGTTAAACCAAGACATTTCAAAGAAGATGATGTCAATGTTGAGACTTGAAAAACGAACAGGAATTAGAAAAGCAACAATTAGAGTAGTTCAAAGGAAAAAATATATTTGAAAAAATTGAGAAAAGAGTGACACCATCAAGCTTCCAAGGTAACTTTTCCACAGTTCGAATGGCTTAAGAATTGAGTGCAAAGGAGGAGATGTGGTTGGAGAGAACTGAACAGGTTTTGAAATGCTTAATGAGCTGTTCTATGGAATTTGGATCTTCTAAGGGCAGTGGAAGTCTTTGAAGAGTTTTAAGCTTTAAAACAACAAGATAAGACCTGTGTTTTTAGAAAGATTAAGTAGGTATTTTTTCCCCTTTAAGGTACTTCTCAAAACGAGGCAACCTCCAAAATCCTTATACTCATGATTCCTATAAATTTCAGCAATTAATTTTAAATATTTGACTTTTTTTTCCACTTGAAAAAGAGCTATCCCAATGCAATAATCAGTCTCATCTGCTATCAAGCAATCAATATGCATGGGGACCTCTCTTGGCCAGGAGCTTCTAGAAGCACTGGGACAAGGACCATGAGTAACAACAACTGATTCCAGAACTCTCCACTTTGTGGAATGTTCCCCTTTAAAGAAATAATGGTGGGGTGCCTGGGTGGTTCAGTGGGTTAAAGCCTCTGCCTACGGTTCAGGTCATGATCCCAGGGTCCTGGGATCAAGCCCTGCATCGGGCTCTCTGCTCAGAAGGGAGCCTGCTTCCCCTCCTCAATCTCTGCCTGCCTCTCTGCCTACTTGTGATCTCTGTATGTCAAATAAATAAATGAAATCTTAAAAAACAAAAAAACAAAAAAGTAATGGGGATTTTATTTAAAAATAAAGTCTTAAAGAAATAATGGTGCATTTGCACCATGGAATATTATGCAATCATTAAAAATAATGAATGAGAGCTATCGACATGGGAAGGATTCCAGGAATAATTCTGGTAAGAAATGTAAAATGCAAAATCCATTTTTGTAAAACTATGACATCCCATCATATATGTATGTGTATATTAATATATGTATGTGTATATTTATATATGTTTGAATATGATGACATGAGTCTTCATCACAGTATCTGAACTGAGTAAGTTCACTCCCACAAACAAATGAGTTGCCATTTCCTTTTGTTATATTTTTATGTAAATATACATTTGAATACACAAAACAAACAAAAAGAATCAAGTAAAAAGAACCTCACCAAGCAACTCCCACTAGGAATCTCAGATTAGTCCTGATTTTTTTTTTTAAGATTTATTTATTTATTTTAGAGAGGGAGTGAGCACACAGGAGCTGGTGGAGGGGCAGAGGGAGAGAGAGAGCACACTCCCTACTGAGCACAGAGCCCCATGCAGGACTTGATCTCAAGACCCTGAGATCAGACCTGAGTAAAAAATCAAGAGTCCAACACTCAACTAACTGAGCCACCCAGGCGCCACAGGTTAGCCCCGATTTTTTAACAAATATGTATATGTGTATTTATATATACGTGTATATCCCCCTTAAATTGTCAAATGACTCTAGTGCCTTATTTATTGCATTCTTCACAATTCTGGTCACCTAATTACTAAAAGTAAGGATCTAAGGTATTTCAGTTTGCCCATACATTCCAGAATTTTGACTTTTGTCAAAATCAAATGAATGTTTGTGACACATTTCTCTCCTTCTACAATTGCTATATATTTTAATATATTTTAATTATTTATAAGAATTATTTTTGTTATACTTATAAATCCTGTTTATTAGAGAAAATGCCAATCATTTTTAAGTATCTATCCATATATATGTATGTAATGTTTTAGAAATGCCTTAATTGAATCATAAACTCACTTTTTCCCTTAATGTTTACTGCTTTATTTTTGTTTTTGTTGTCCTCACTACAT
Organism: Martes martes; assembly: GCF_963455335.1. Lineage (NCBI taxonomy): Eukaryota > Metazoa > Chordata > Mammalia > Carnivora > Mustelidae > Martes > Martes martes. The sequence goes on from NC_137889.1 coordinate 95,519,470, forward strand.
CCCTCTTCCATTTTACAGCAACAATCAAGGTTATAGAATAATAACTGCAAATAGGAAAATAACTGCAAATAATAACTTACCATTACCAGAACTGTTTAGAGTGCTTTATGCATATTACCTTATTTAACCTTTACAACAATCCCAGTTGGTAGATCCTATTGTCCACAAGTAATAAATGAGGAAACTCAGGCACTGAAAGATAAAGTAATTTGGCCTAGGTCACATAGGTGGTAGGTGACAGGGACACTTTCAAACTCATAGTTCATGCTCCAGAGGCCATGCTCTAATCTCTATTCTAACCCCCCACCCTCAAATTAACATAGCCCATTTTTGTCTCCATGCTCATGTCATCACATGGAAACATATATAAACACATACATACATATACTTACACACATACACATATATGAAGAATGTATGGTTTTGCAAAAATGGGAGTATGAAGACAGTTTCCTATATTTTGTATTTCTTGCATACAGTCATGTTACTTTTATTACTGCAACATTCTTTTACAATGAGAACTTCATCCTGGCACTCTTTGTCCCCCTTAACTACTCTATTTTTTCCCATGAACTTATCACCTTCTAAGACATAATTTATTGTATTTATTATTATTGACCTTGCCCACTATAATGTAAGCTCCATGAGGACAGAGAACATTGCTTTATTTATTGAAGTATCCCAACTGCCTACAATGGTGTCTGCCACATGAAAGGCACTAAATAAATATGGATTGAATAAACATACAAAAGTGAGAATCAATTATCTATCTAACTACTTACATATATCTAGTTTAAAAATAATTAAAAAGCAAGCAATACAAATCCCTCCAGTCAAGAAATAAGGCATTACCAGTGCTCCTAAAAATTCTTTATATGGCCACCCCAGTCACATTCTCCTCTGTCATCATTCTTTACCTTTTTTCCTTCTTACCTTTTTTCCTTCAATGCATTCCTTTTTTTAGGTAAAATTAATTTAATAATGTTTTCATCTTTTACATTAACTTTAGTTGATACACAATACTACATTAGTTTCAGGTATACAACATAGTGATTCCACAAGTTTATATGTTATGATATCCCCATCACAAGTATAGCTACCATCTGTCACCATAGAACAAACACTATTATAATATCATTGACTAGGTTCCTTATGCTGTAACTTTTGTTCCTGTGACTTATTCATTTCATAACTGGAAAACTTCATCTCCTACTCCCCTTCACCCATTTTACCCATCCCTTCACCCACCTGTCCTCTGGTAACCATGAGTTTGTTCTGTATTTATAAGTCTGTTCCTGCTTTTTGAGTTTGTTTATTGTGTTTTTTTAGATTCTACATACAAGAGAAATCATATGGTATTTGTCTTTCTCTATTTTATTTCGCTTAGCATAATATCCTCTACATCCACCCCTTGTTACAAATGGCAAGATCTCATTCTATTTAATAGCTGAGTAATATTCCATTGTATATATATGCCATGTCTTTATCCATTCACCAATCAATGGACACTCGAATTGCTTCCATATTTCAACCATTGTAAATAATGCTGCAGTAAACCTCAGGGTGCCCGTATCTTTCAAATTAGTGTTTTCTTTTTCTTGGGTAAAACTCAGTAGTGGAATTTATAGATCATATGGTATTTCTGTTTTTAATTTTTGGAGGGACATTCATACTGTTTTCTGTAGTGACTGCACCAATTTACATTTCCACCAACAGTGTACAAGTATTCCTTTTCCCTGACATCCTTTCCAACACTTATTTTTAATCTTTTTGATTTTAGCCATTCTGACTAATGTGAGGTGACAGATATCTCACTGTGGTTTTCACTTACATTTCCCTGGTGATTAGTGATGTTGAGTATATTTTCATGTGTCTATTGTCCAACTGTATGCCTTCTTTGGAAAAATGTCTATTCAAATTCTCTGCTCATTTTTATTCAGATTATTGTTTCTTTGCTGTTTAGTTGCATAGTTTCTTTATATATTTTGGATTCTAGTCCTTTATCAGATATGTCATTTGCAAGCATCTTCTCCCATTCAGTAGGTTGACCTTTAATTTTATTGATTGTTTCTTTTGCTGTGCAGAAGCTTTTTATTTTGATGTAGTTCCAATAGTTTATTTTTGCTTCCGTTTGCCTTGCTTTAGGAGACATATCCAGAAATATGTTGCTACAGCCAATATCAAAGTTGTTACTGCTAGGAGTCTTCTTCCAGGAGTTTTATGGTTTCAGTTCTCACATTTCGGTCTTTAATCCATTCTGAGTTTATTTTTGTCCGTGGCGTAAGAAAGTGGTCCAGTTTTGCTAGCACCATTTATTGAAGAGACTGTCTTTTCCCCCATTGTATATCCTTGCCTCCAATATATTCTAATGCCTAAAAATTTTAAAATAAAAAGAAAAACTGGGGGGCACCTGGGTGGCTCAGTGGGTTAAAGCCTCTGCCTTCGGCTCAGGTCATGGTCTCAGAGTCCTGGGATTGAGCCCCACATCGGGCTCTCTGCTCAGCGGGGAGCCTGCTTCCTCCTCTCTCTCTCTGCCTGCCTCTCTGACTACTTGGGATCTCTGTCTGTCAAATAAATAAATAAATCTTTAAAAAAACAAACAAACAAACAAACAAACAAAAAACTGGTGTATTCTATAAAGGTTAGATATAACACAGCTGTGAACTCACTTGACCTAGGTGACTTTTTTAATGCTGGAGTTTAAATCACCTTTCCAATCATCTTTATGGTAATTGTTCTATTTCTGTAGTTCTCATACTTTAGCATGCTTGTATGTATTAATAAGCTCCATTCACAGAGTTTCTGATTTAGTGGGTCTGAGAATTTTACTTCTAACAAGTTCCTGATGATGCTAATAGTGCTGCTTGAGGGACCACACTTTAAGAAATATTTGTCTCCACAAATAAACTTGTTTTTCCTAGGTTTTCAAATTTGTAGCCATGAAGTTTCACATAATGGTCTCATAATTCCTTTTCTACCTCTTAATCAGTGGTAATATCTCCTTGATCATGTCAAACCTTGTGTACCTTTGCTCTCTTCCATTTTCCCCCAGTCAGATTCTAGTTGAATGCTTTATGAAAGAAAAGATTTTGGATTTTTTTTCCTCCTATCAAGTATGTTTTGTTACTATTTCTTTAATTTCAGACTTTTGTTTGTTTAATTTTTTTGTTTATTTCTTCAGAAGATTATAAAATTCATTTATTTCTAATCTTTAGGATTATTTTTAAAAGTTTTTTCAGGAGCCACCTGGGTGGCTCAGTTGGTTAAGGACCTGCCTTTGGCTTAGGTCCTGATCCCAGAGTCCTGGGATCAAGTACCACATTGGGCTCCTTCCTCAGGTCTGCTTCTCCCTCTGCCTGCTGTTCCCCCTGCTTGTGCTTTCTCTCTCTCTCGCAAATTTTTAAAAATTTAAAAAAAAAAAGTTTTTTCAGAAAACGTAATGCTGAGCATGTCAGAGGTGTATTACAATATTTCTATAAGGGAAAAGCCAATTCAAAGATAGTCTCTTGGTAAAAACAGAAATATTTGCCTAAAAACACAAAAAATCATTTGGTATAAGGTCACTAGACTCAAATCTGACTACATCAGATTTGAGTCTATGTCAGTATGTAGCTTGACTAGTAGTTAAATATATATTGTTGTAGCCAATGATCTAGGATCGTCCCCAATGATCCCTGCCTCTTGGTTTGCATATTCATGTATAGTTCTCTCCCACATTGTAACTAGGATTAGTTTGTGTGACCAATGGAATACAGCAGAAGTGATGGCATGTCAGCATGATAAAATTATAAAAGATACTCCCATCACTCTCTTTTTAAGTCACTTAATCTGGGAGATGCTAGCTGCCATGGCCAGGCCCACTTGTGAGGAACCAAAGCCTGCATATAACTACATACGTGAATTTGGAAGTGAATTCTTCAGCCCTACTTGAGTATTGAGATAATTGTAGCCTCAGCTAAAAACTTGATTGCTATCTCGAGAGACCCTGAGCCAGAGTCACTGACCTAAGTCATTCCCAGACTCCTGATCCTCATAAATGGTGTGAAATAATAAATGTTTGTTGTTTTAACCTACTAAGTTTTGGAGGATTATTTGTTATGTAGCAACAGATAACTAATACACATATTTTTTAAATTATTATAGTTTTTCTACCAAAGTTTCTGGGACTTAAGAAAGTATAATTTATACCAATCTACTTAGAAGAGAATGAAGAGTGGAAGGTTATTAGAATATTAGAACATTTAGGAATATTGTATGTTTTACTATGTTGGAATCTAGATACTTATACAAGCAAAAGAATAATAAGATTGCTATAGAAACAATATTCATTATATATATTCTTTTTTTTTTGTCCTCAACAAATATGGTTATGCTGGTTTAAACATTTCAGAATTTCTTTTCTTTCTTCTTTTATTTTTTCCAAATTAATATTCATGTAGAAACTCATCTGGGACTGACAGTCTGGATTCTAGTTTACAATTTATAGCAATGCAGAACACTTACTTTTAATGATGCTGAACAATCTTTGGGGACAGGTCCTAACACATGTGCTGCAAATGTTTGTTTCCAAGACAATGATAACTATGTCAATTTCAAACAGGAATGTGTTAGAATGCGGCTGTGTGCCAGTATTTGTTGAAAAACTTAAAACAATCATGGATCAATGACCAAAAAAATAAGATTTAAAGAAAACTGGTCTGACAGAAAACTATTATATTATTACATATTTTTTCTTATATATGCTAGAATTTTGAGATTATGTTGTTTTATACAAATCAATATATTTTACAAATTAATTTGGTAATCCCCACATTATTAAAGTTAGACAACTTTGTAGATATCACAGGGAACATAAAAACAAAAAATTCTTCAGCTACAAATAGAACTACAATAACTTTATGAAACCTACAGAACAAGGAGTTTAAAGAGAGCTCATTAGCCTCAAAATCCTAAAAGGGAACACAAATCCTTTCAAACACTAGGAATCATTCAACCTAATATTTTTATTTACAGACGTGAGCCCAAGTAATAATAATGGTAGATAGTATTTTACTGAAGGCTCATATATGTCAAACACATGCACCCACCAAATCACCCATCCCTACTTCTGATTTTCTCAATCTTATTATACCCTTTTCTTCCCAAAAGCAATGATCACTTTCCAATATACTACATAATTTACATATATATTAGACTAGTGTTAGGTTAAGTGATTTACCTACTTTCATACATCTTGAGCTGGGATTAGAATTTGGATTTTCTCATCTTCACTTGAGTCAATCCAGTAAACAAATATTTGAGAGTCTATCATGCATAATAGAAGCCATCCAACAGGTCAAATTGCTCCTTATTTTTTAGGAAATAAACTTTTTTTAGAAAAGAAAAATGTTTTTAAAATGATTCTGAAAGTTTTTATTGCCTGAGAGCTTATTTAGAATATGAATGCATATTGCGAACTATTTTGTAACTTGAATACATCTTTTATTCTGACTCTCTTTCCTAAGTATACAGAAATGTATGTAATGAAATGTCCCTTACAGTATCAGTTCTTTTATCTTAAAATGTTGTCACGTTTATAGTTTACTTTGTGATTAGGAACTGGAATTCAGGCACAGTGAAGACCTGTTTGGTTTGTGACTCATGGTGTATAGATTTTGGGTGGCTTGATGCCTCTGGCAGTTCAGACCTGTAATGACAAATCATTGCTAGAATAATGATTTTTTTCTCCTCATTTTGAAATCCTTCATCAAATGAATAAGTATACTTAAATAGTTTAACTTAGGTAGGCTAAAACAGCAAAAATAGATATGGGATTATGTTGTTAACACACCTTTCCCATAGTTTTCACTAAGAGCTCACATTTAACCAGCTACATTTTGATACTTATTTTTCCCTATAATTTAATCTTAAAATTCAACCCTAAATATCAAAGGTGTTTTTATGCCAAAGTGTTAAAGTTAAATTTATATATTTAATATATTATATTTATATATATATTAAAGTTAAATTTATATATATATAAATTATATATATAATATAAATTATATATAATATATATATATATATTTCTTAATCACGTCTTATTTAATCCAGTTAAACTTGATGAGTCTTAGTCTGAGCTCAAGTCATCCATTCCTTCATTCCCAAAATATTTATAGAGCACCTATTTTAAAAAGCACTTCAACAGGGGCACATGGGTGGCTCAGTCGTTAAGTGCCTGCCTTCGGCTCAGGTCTTGATCCCAGAGTCCTGGGATGGAGCCCAGCATCAGGCTCCTTGCTCAGTGGGAAGCCTTCTTCTCCCTTTCCTACTCCCCCAGCTTATATTCCCTCTCTCACTGTCTCTCTCTCTGTCAAATAAATAAATAAATCTTAAAAAAAAAAAAAAGGCACTTCAGTAGGCTCTGTCACGCAGCTTAGATTCCATGAGGGGTGACAGAGAATTATAAAAGCAATTATAATAAAGTATGATAATGACATCTGGAAGGGAAGACCTGGATGATCTAAGAACACTGACAATAACTGAGGGAGAACATAGAAGACAGTCAGCTAAATGAAGTGGGTTAAGACATCACCAGAATGCAAGGAACAGTTTTTCAGGGCAAGAGAACAGTTTGTGTAAAGGCTAGGAAGGGAGACAGAAAACAGTGCACTGGAGGAACTGAAAGTTCAGTGTGACTGAAGTAGGGTTACAAAGGTCATGCTTAAAGATGAGACTGGAGAGGAACCCAGAGATCAAGGACCAGAACACCTAGAATCCTATGAACCAGGCTAAATAAAGATTTTGGACCAAATCCTAGAGCTATAGAGAGTCACATAAGGGAGTAAAGTTGATGTGGTATCTTTACAGAATGGATTAGAGATTTGCAGACCAGGTTGTGGAGGTTAAACCCAAAGAAAGAATTGAAGATATAAAAGGTATTATCCAATTGAGAAGAATAAGTGTGGCATTTGGAATGGTGTTGAAGACTCTAGTGATTTTGCTAGGATGAGATGGAAGTAGAAGAGATATTGCAGACAGAGAGAACACTTGGAATTTTGAATTTAAGACTAGTAGTCTTTACTTCCGTTACTAAATAGGAATCAAAAGACTGTTGGGATAAATGGCAAACACTATTGATTGGCAAAATAAAAGCATTCTTAATCCCTCTTTCTCTTTAGCACTTTCTACAATAAATCCAGGAAAACCAGGTTCTCATTTTCCTGGCCTCCCTTTGATCTCGGGGATAGACACATGACCCAGTTCTGATGAACTGATAGCAGGAATCTTCTGAGTGACTTTCTAATAAGGCATAAGGGGGATGGAAAAAGAGAGATCACTGCACTGTTCCTTCTCTCTCTTTGCCTTGATGTGAATGTGATGTTTACAATTGTGTAGCCCTCTGTCAAACAACGTAAGACAAAAAATATGTGGATGAAAGGCCGAGGATACTGGAGAAGAAGCTAAAAAATTCTGGATCCTTGATGACAGTCTGACCAATTCTGAGACCAACAACTGGTAGCCTTGTAAAGAAAACAAGATACGGCCTTATGGTTTAAATCACTGTTAGTTTTTCTGTTTCTTTCGGGAAAAGCATTTCTGAATAGGAAACCGAAACAGGAAATTAGTTGAGGGAAGAAAGACAGGAAGGAATAAGCTGATACCAAATTAAGACTTCTGTGTCACACAGAAGTGGCCATAGGTATGATTTCTGTAGAATGAAGAAATGTTCTCTAATTCCAGAACTATTTTCTCATCTATTTTTGATGCTTCAAATTCAATTAACTTCCTTTTATTATGTAATTAAAGATCAAATTTAAACTGCAAAGATATGTGGCAGAAATAGCCACTGAGAGACAGTGTTGCTATATTATTTCATTAGTTCAGACACCCAGAAAATGATTCTTACAAGCCTGAGGTTGGGGAGCAAATGCATGAGGACTGGAATGTTGACCCTTCATTACATATACCTTGAACAGATAGATTTTATCCACACTTATCTTCACCCCCCCCTTTGCAGAAGACACAGAAACATTCATAACTTAGTGCCTATGTACAAGTATAGCTTTCAACCAGAAAGTCTTATCTCATCTCTTTGTCTTCTTTCAACTCTTCCTTTTAGGACCCAACTCAATAACCATAATCTTAATGTGGGATATCTCCCAATATCCACAAAGCTAGTTGTATGTTTTCTGTGCCACTTTCACTTTTATCTTTGTAATAGCACTTACCCTGTGGTAATATTCTGTTGACAAGCTTGTCTCTACCATTTGATGATAAGATTTTTCCTTTATTATTTCAGATAATAAAATCACTAGATTTTATTATCTCTGTGTTCCTAGCATCAAGCATTGCAACTAGCATATAAAACATAAAATGATTGGGACAGAAATCAAATCAGTGGATGGCAGGAACTGGGGAAGTAGGGAGAAAACTGGTACTAAAGAGATAAGATGGAACTTCCTGGGGTGATAAAAATGTTCTATATCTTAGTTGTGGTGTGTAAATAACCACATATATTTGTCAAAAATCATCGAACTGTATATTATATTCTATATAAATTATATGTCAATATAAACATGTATTGTAAAAGACTATGTAAGAATAAGGAAATAAACATGAATGAATGCAAAACACTGATATATTTACCTGAGATTTTTCTATGCTTAGCTTTTTAAAGCATCATCTAAAACCAAGGCAATGCTTAGCACAAATAAAACTTGAATGGTGGGCATTTTAGATAAGCCAGTGAGATTTCTAAACAGAAGTACTTCTAGGAATTCTTTAATTATTCTATATAATTTGCCTAAGGAGAAAATTGACTGGTCAATATGTATAGTTTGGAGACAACTTTAGTATTGATTCTAACATAGTACGAAGTAATCCTTTCTAGTACACTAACTCAAATGTAACTTTGCAGTCAGTCTTGGAAGTAACTTATGTTGATATTAAGAGGAGAGAGCAAGTATACCATAGAAATTTCAAATGAAGCCAATCTCTGGACGTGTAAAACTTACAAAATATTTTGTCTACCCTGTATTTTATCACATTAGATTTCCTCTTCTCACATGTTTTAAGATTATCCATGTGTCTAGAGAGTTACCCTTACACACTTTTAACATGAAGGTAATCTGACAACAAATTGTTGATGTTGAATTAGAGTTATGATAGATTACTAACCTACCGGGGCACCTGGGTGGCTCAGTTGGTTAAGCGTCTGCCTTGGGCTCAGGTCAAGGTCTAGCTGTCCTAGGATGGAGCCATGCATAGGGCTCCCTGCTCAGTGGGAAGTCTGTTTCTTCCTTTCCCTCTATCCTCTTCCCCCAGCTTGTGCTTGTTCTCTCCCTCAAATAAATAAAATCTTTTAAAAAATTAAAAAAAAATTACTGACCTACCTTTTCTTTATAAAGACTTAAGCCTAGTTTCTCTTAGGACATAAATTTAAATTTTTACTACTTCTAATCACCAGAGAAAGGTGGTGTATGTCTATGCAGGTATGTATACACAGCATGCTATATATAGAATCCTACCCCTCATGAATTTCAGTCTCTGCTCAGAAAAGGCATAATCCTAAAATTAAAAGTGAAACTTTAAACCCGTGTAGAATGTTGTTGTATGTTACCTGGAGCAATGTCTGAGATCACATAAAGTTCAGTTGTTTCATTACTTCTTACTCAGTTTTTTAAACTGAGCATTTTCTACAGCACCTGTGTGGTAGGTTTGGCCTATGTCTGTTTTCCAGTTCTGCTTCTTACCAGCTAAAACATGGGCTGAGTTATGACCATTTAATCTTTCCAAGAGCCCATCTCTTCATTTATAATATGTAAACATAACATCTTCATGATTATAATCAAGATTAAATGAAATGATATATGCCTTTTATAAACATCATATCTTCTACTATTTTTATTCTGGATTCCTATCTTAGGGCGTGGACAAATCAATAACTTTGTTTTTTATAATTAGTCATAATACAAGCTTGTTTATTGGTAGAATGAAAAGTGAACATAGGGGCTGGAGCGGGGTGGTTCAGTTGGTTAAAAGTCTGCCTTCTGCTTAGGTCATGATCCCAGGGTCCTGGGATCGAGTACTGCATTGGGCTCCTTCCTCAATGGGGAGTCTGCTTCTTCCTCTGTGTCTGCCTGCTGCTCCCCCTGCTCTGCAATCTGACAAATAAATTTTAAAAACCTTAAAAAAAATAAGTAAACATGGGGAAATTCCAGAGGTGTTGCATTTAATTCAACATATATTTATTAAGCACTCATTATACACATAGGTATTATAGTAGACACCTGGGACACAATACTTTCCTGAAGTTTATTATAATATGACTAAGTCTTTTTTTTTTTCCTTTGGCATAAGTGAAGATTTCTGTATAGAAATGCAACAGATTTCTTTACATTGATTTTGTGTCTTGCAGCCTTACTGAATTCATTTATGAGTTCTAGTAGTTTCTTGGTGAAGTCTTTAGGGTTTTCTATATATAGCATGTCATCTGAAATAGTATAAGTTTTACTTCTTTCTTACCAATTTGGATGCCTTTTATTCTGTTTACTTATCTGATTGCTGTTGCTAGGACTATGAGTACTATTTTGAATAAAAGTAGTGAGACTGGTCATCCTTGTCTTGCTCCTGACCTTAGGGGAAAAAAAAGCTCACTTTTTCACCACTGAGTATGAGGTTAGCTGTGGGCTTTTCACATATGGCTTTTATTATGTTGAGGTAGTTCCCTCTAAACCTACTTTGTTGAGGGTTTTTATTACGAATGGATGTTGTACTCTATCAAATGTTTTTTCTGCATCTATTAAAATGATTATATGGTTTTTATCCTTTCTCTTATTGATGTAATATATTCCATTGATTGATTTGTGAATATTGAACCACCCTCGCATTCCAAGAATAAATCCCACTTGACAGTAGTGAATGATTTTTTTAATATATTGTTGGGTTTGGTCTGCTAATAGTTTTTTGAGGATTTGTATCTATTTTCATCAAAGAATCAGCCTGTAGTTCTCTTTTTTGTAGTGTCTTTATCTGGCTCCAGTATGAGGGTAATGCTGGCCTCAGAGAATGAATTTAGAGGTTTTCCTTCCTCTTCTACATTTTGGGAATAGTTTGAGAAAAATAGGTATTATGTCTTCTTTAAATGTCTGGTGGATGGTGTGCTTAGGTGGCTCAGTTGATTAAGTGTCTGGCCTCAGCTCAGATCATGATCCCAGGGTCTTGAGATCAAGCCCACATCGGCTCCCTGCTCAGTGGGGAGCCTGCTTCTCCCTCTGCCTGCCACTCCCCCTCTCTCTGGCAAATAAATAAATAAAATCTTTAAAATAAATAAATAAACAAATAAATAAGTAAATATCTGGTAGAATTCCCCTGTGAGGTCATCTGGTCTTGAACTTTTGTTTGTTGGCAGTCTTTTCACTACTAATTCAATTTCACTGATTCAATGACACTTAACCAACTGAGCCCCCCAGGCACCTGATGGTCCTGTAAGTTCTTTACTCCTCTCCCCCCTGCTGGTAGCTGGTCTGCTCAAATTTTGTATCTCTTCCTGATTCAGTTTTGGTAAGTTAAAGAGGTCTAGGAATTTATCCCTTTTTTCTAGGTTTTTACATTTCTGTCATAAAATTTTTCATAATATTCTCTGACAATCTTTTGGATTTCTGTGCTACTGGTTGTTATTTCTCTTCTTTCATTTCTGATTTTGTTTATTTGAGTCCTCCAGCTTCTGGTTTCATTGCTCTATTCTACTGTTTTTTTAATTTCTAAATCATTTATTTCTGCTATACTCTTTTTTTTTTTAAGATTTTATTTATTTATTTGACAGACAGAGAGCACAAGTAGGCAGAGAGGCAGGCAGAGAGAGAGGAGGAAGCAGGCTCTCCGCTGAGCAGAGAGCCCGATGCGGGGCTTGATCCCAGGACCCTGGGATCATGACCTGAGCCAAAGGCAGAGGCTTTAACCCACTGAGCCACCCAGGCGCCCCTCTGCTATACTCTTTATTATTTCCTTCCCTCTACTGGTTTAGGGTTTTGTTTTCTCTTTTTCTAGCTCTTTAGCTGTAAGGTTAGGTTGTTTGCGATTTTTTTCTTGCTTCTTGAGGTAGGCCTATATAAACTTCTCTCTTAGATCTACTTTTGCTGCATCCAGAAGCTTTTGGACTGCTGTATTTTCATTTGTCTCCATGTATTTTCTTATTTATATTTTGATTTCTTAGTTGCTTAGTAGCATTCATTGCTTAGTAGCATGTTGTTTAACTTCCATGTATTTGTGCTTTTTTCCAGATTTTTGCTTGTGGTTGATTTCTAGTTTCATAGCATTGTGGTCAGAAAAGATGCATGGTAGGACTTAGATCTTTTTGAATTTGTTGAGACTTGTTTTGTGGCCTAATATGTGATCTATTCTGGAGAACATTCCATGTGTGCTTGAAAAGAATGTATATTCTGCTGCTTTAGGATAGAATGTTCTGAATATATCTGTTAAATCCTTCTGGTCCACTCAAAGCAACTGTTTCCTTATTAATTTTCTGTTTGGATGATCTCTCCATTGATGTGAGTGGGGTGTTAAAGTCCTCTACTATTATATTACTATTCATTAGTTCCTTTATGTTTGTTATTAACTGCTTTATATATTTGGCTACTCCCATGCTGGGTGCATAAATATTTATAATTATTTTATCTTCTTGTTAGATTATCCCCTTTATGATTATGTAGTGTCCTTCTTTGTCTCTCCTGACAGTCTTTATTTTAAAGTCTTTTTTGCCTGGGGCTCCTGGGTGGCTCAGTCAGTTAAGTGTCTAACTCAGTTTCAGCTCAGGTCATGATCTTAGGGTTGTGAGATGGAGTCCTGCATTGGGCTCCATGCTGGGCATGGAGCCTACTTAAGATTCTCTCTCTCTCTCTCTCTTTCCACACCCCCTCCAAAAAAAATTTTTTTAATTAAAAATTATAAAGTCTATTTTGTCCAATACTGCTGACTTGGCTTTCTTTTTCATATCCATTTGCATGATAAATGCTTATCTACACCTTCACTTTCAAGGTGCATGAGTTTTAGGTCTGAAATGAGTCTCTTGTAGGTAGCATATAGAGGGCTCTTGCTTTTTTAAAAATCCATTCTGTCACCCTATGTTTTTTGATTGGAGTGTTTATTCCTTTTACATTCAAAGTATCGACAGATATATGCTCATTGCCAGTTACTTGTTTTATGGTTGTTGTTATAGCTCTTCTCTGTACCTTTCTTTCCTTGCTCTTTTCTCTCACAATTAGTTGGCTTTCTTTAGTGGTATACTTGGATTCCTTTCTCTGTATTTTTTGCATAGGTGTTATTGGTTTTTGATTTATGTTATTGTTTGGTTTGTATATAACATCTTCTGCATACAGCAGTATATATTAAGTTGATGGTCATGTAAGTTTCTTTTTTTATTTAAAGATTTTATTTATTTATTTGACAGAGAGAGTGAGCAAGTAGGGGGAACAGCAGAGGGAGAGAGAGAAGCAGTCTCCCTGCTCAGCAGGGAACCCCAATATGGGACTTAATCCCAGGACCCCAGGGCCACGACCTGACTGAAGGCAGACACTTAACTAACCGAGCCATCCAGGTGCCCAATGGTCATGTAAGTTTCAACCCATTCTTTACTCCTCTCCCCCTGACATTTTAAGTATAAGATGTCATACTTAATGTCTTTTTATTTTATAACTCCCTTGACTGATTTTTACAGATATACTTATTTTTACAGTTCTTGAGCTTCCTACTTTTCTCAAGTAGGAAGAGACCCCTTTAATATATCTTACAGGGCTGGCTTAGTGGTCATGAACTCCTTTAACTTCTGTTTGTCTAGGAAACTCTTTATTTCTCCCTCTATTTTGAATGATAATCTTGCTGGATAGAGTATTCTTGAAATTTTTTTTTCTTTTCAGCACTTTTAAAAGATTTTATTTATTTATTTGACAGAGAGAGATCATAAGTAGGCAGAGAGAGAGAGAGAGAGAGAGAGGAGGAAGTAGGCCCTCCGCCGAGCAGAGAGCCCGACGCGGGGCTTGATTCCAGGACCCTGAGATCATGACCTGAGTCGAAGGCAGGGGCTTTAACCCACTGAGCCACCCAGGCGCCCCTCTTTTCAGCACTTTTAATATATTATGCCACTCTCTTCTGGCCTGCAAAGTTTCTGTTGAAAAATCAGCTGACAGCCTAATGCAGGGAGTGGCAGGAGTTGGGGGGAGTATGCCTTTGTATGTAACAGTATTCTTTTCTCGGGCTTCTTTTAACGTTCTCTTTTTATCACTACTTTTGCCATTTTAATCACTGTCTTAGTGTAGACTTCCTTGGGTTGATTTTGTTGAGGGAATCTTCTGTCTCCTGGATCTGGATTTCTGTTTCCATCCCCAGGTTCAGGAAGTTTCAGCTATTATTTCTTCAAATGAATATTCTGTCCCCTTTTCTCACTCTTCTACTTCTGAGATCACTATAATGAGAATGTTATAATGCTCTGGTGTCGCTGAGTTCCCTTAGGCTATTCTCATTTTTTATTTTTTTTTTTTCTCTCACCTGTTCAGATTGATTGCTTTCCATTGCTCTGTCCTCCAGGTCACTGATCCATTCTTCTGTTTCCTCTAGTCTTCTATCTATTCCATCTACTGTATATTTATTTTCATTTATTGAGTTTTTTATCTCTTGACTGGTTCTTTTTTATGTTTTTTATCTCTTTGTTAGAGGTCTCACTGATGTCTTCCACTCTTTTCTGAAGTCCAGTGAGTATCTTTATGATCATTACTTCAAAGTCTCTATCTGGCACATTACTTATCTCTGTTCCACTTAGGTCTCTTGCTCTGATTTTGTCCTGTTCTTTCATTTGGGACATATTCCTCTCTCTCTGCATTTAGTCTACCTCTCTGTTTCGGTTTCTGTGTGTTAGAAAAGTTAGCTATGTATCCTACTCTATAAAGTAGTGGTCTTATGAAAAAGAGGTCCTCTAGAGTACTGCAGTGCAGGACTAAAGACTGTCACTAGAACCTGGTGCTTCAGGGTGTTTCCTATGTGTGTTGCTGCACACTGTTGTTGTATTTACCAATTTTTTCATCAGTCTAGTCATCTGTGGTGGTTTTCTTTGCCTGTTGTAGGCAGTATTTGGTCCATGCAGTGTTAATGGACCAGTCTGGGACGTGAGTTAAGTGAGACCACACATTTTTCAGAATTGCAGTAGCACCAAAATGCAGGGCACTTTCCCTGTTTTCTCTGGAGAAGCTTTCATTGGTGGGTGGGGCCTGCAGTCAGACCAGCTGTCTGCCCCAGACCACTGCTGGGGGCACAGTCAGACTAGTGTGGTTGTTGTTTCTTCTGCCTTAGACAGGAGTCACTCTGGAGTACTGCAGCTTCTGTCAGGGCTGCTTATACACTGCCAGACTTGTAGTCACTGCTTTGGATGGGCTGTGGCCAAGAGTGTATTGGATGTGGCAGATCTGCAAAGTGCACAGGGGCAGGACATGCAGTGTGAGCAAGGTTTGCATGCCCATCCTCTCCAAGAGGGGACTTATAGCCATGTGGACTGAGGCTATCCTAGTTGGAAAGGGTAGATCCACAGAAGTGCAGAGGGTGGGGAGTGGTTCACACAGCGTAAGTAAGTTAGGTAATGAGTGTCAACACCTTTTTTTCCCTCAGGTGGCTATGTATTTATGCTGGGGAATGGGAAAGGGAAACGGCACCTGCCTGCTCCTTTGTTCCTGGACAAATATTCCATTAATCTCTGCCCCTCCAGCATATCTTCTGAGATTAGTAAAGAAATCTTCTGGTATTCTCCAGGTATTTCTCAGACCACCATTTCTATGTTATATCTCTGCTTGCTTTTACTTGTGCTGTCCCTTAAGGGTGAAGACTCAAGTTTTCTCTTGCCCTCCCAGCTCTTCCAGAGCCACGCCCTCTGATTTTATTTAATTTTTGCTCTTTTCAGTTTGATTGTTGGTTTGTTTGTTTTTATCTTTCAGAGCCTGCTGATTTTTAAAGTATTGGGTTGTAAGTCCTACTGGTTGTGTGAACTCATAAAATTTTGCCCCTTTGGTCTTCAAAGCCAAATATTATGTAGATTCATCTTCCTCATGTCAGCTCCCTGGTGTGAGGGTCTGTTTCTCTCTCCTCACTACACCCCTGATGTCCCTCCCACCAGCATATAGTCCCATTGTCTATTTAGTTCCCAACCATGTCTCTGCCCTTCCTGAAGAGGTTCAGTGTGACCTCTTCTCCACATTTAGTTCTAAAGTTTGTTCTGCCAGTCTTTGGATCATTTTCTGGGTTATTTACACTGATGTGAGTATTATTTAGTTGTATCCATAGGACAAGGTGGGACTTGGGTTTTCCTACCCTGTCAAGGTTGGTTTCTTCTCCAGGCATCTTTCCTTGATGTGTATATGTCCATCTTTTTCCTGTCTTTTCATGGTCTTTCCTCTGAGTGAATCTGTGTGCTCATCTCTACTTCTTATAAGGACAAGAGTTGTATTAGATTAAGTCCACCCATGACTTCATTTTTTCTTTTTTTCCCATGTAACCTCATTTTATCTTGATTACTTCTTTAACGATCCTATCTCCAAAACAGTCACATTCTGAGATACTGGGGGTTAGGATGTCAACATATGAATTTTGGAGAGATACAATCCAGCCCATAACAACTTCTTATTGCATTACATCAAGAGGCACATAAGATCAAGTTCACAAGATCTCTCCATTCTAAGGATGCATATTTTGCTTCGTAATTACTAAATCATCTGTAGGATGAAAACTTGAATATCCTGTGATTATCCTGTTCCTTGCCATCTTTTCACCCATTCATTTTACCATTATCCATTAATGATTCTTCCCTAAATTATAATTTGAAGAATGCATAGTAGTGATTTTCTAATTTCATTCCTCTGAATTTATTAGTTTGAAAGAAGCATTACTGAACCAAAGACATAGGCTTCAATAAAGAGTCATGGATGACATATTTATAGTTATCTATAAGGAGTACAATGAATTGGGGCACCTGGGTGGCTCAGTTGTTAAGCATCTGTCTTCAGCTCAGGTGGCTCAGTTCTTAAGCATCTGTCTTTGGCTCAGGTCATGATCCCAGCGTCCTGGGATCAAGTCCCACATTGGGCTCCCTGCTCCGCGGGAAGCCTGCTTCTCCCTCTGTTGAAGAATTAATAAATTCATTAGAATGAATTTATTACATTCTTTTGTAAAGATAGACCTTTAGTCTTACTGTACTCCAATTCAGTGCTATATAACAACAAAGTCTATAACTGCTTAAGAACTTTTAATCCTATCCTCTGCCATGAGGGTTAAGAACAAACTTCATTACATGGCCTCCATAGGACTTCAGCCATTTCTATCCTTGTCATAAATGTACCTCTCTGTTGGTTAATTTCTATTCCTTCCTTCAGAACTCAGCTGTCACTTTCTCCCTGGCTTCTTCCACGAAAATCATAAGAGCCCCTCTAGCACCCTATACTTTCACTATTAAAGCACAATTTGTACTATTTGGTAATTTATGATTAATTGTCTTCCTGACGAAATTAAGTCCTCTGAGGAAAGGAATCAAATCAGCCTTGTTCATTCTTCTATCTCTCATCACTTCTCATAGTCCTTGGCACAGCATAGGCACAGAATAATGATTAAGCACATTAACAGAAGTTACATACTATACTAAATCTATTATGTACTTTGTAATTTATTATTGATTTACTGAATTTATGGGGGTAATTTTAATTAAAAGTAATTTTTCACATAATTTGCTTACTGGGAGTCTAACTCCTAAATGAGGTGAATTTCACTTTAAAAATCACAAATATTTACTTGCTATTAGCTCTATGCCAGGCCCTGCCCTAAATATGAATTATTTCAAATTTAATTCACAGAAACTCTTTAGTATGGGTACTATTTTCCCTCCATTACAGATGAGGTAATTAAAAGAATATTACAACACTAATCAACAGAAGAGATGGGATAAGGTGTCTTTAATCTCATAATGAGTTTGTAGTTTTTAAACTGCTTTCTTATGAAGAATTCATTGTACTCTCTTTTTTAAAAAAATATTTTACTTATTTATTTGACAGAGAGAGAGAAAGAGAGAGAGAGAGAGAGAGAAACAGTG
Organism: Martes martes; assembly: GCF_963455335.1. NCBI lineage: Eukaryota > Metazoa > Chordata > Mammalia > Carnivora > Mustelidae > Martes > Martes martes. Next base: position 95,537,567 of record NC_137889.1, read on the forward strand.
AGAGAGGGAATACAAGCAGGGGGAAGCAGCAGAGGGAGAAGCAGGCTTCCTGCGGAGCAGGGAGCCCAATGCGGGACTTGATCCCAGGATGCTGGGATCATAACCTGAGCCAAAGACAGATACTTAACAACTGAGCCACCCAGGTGCCCCAATTCATTGTACTCCTAATAGATAACTATAAATATGTCATCCATGACTCTTTATTGAAGCCTATGTCTTTGGTTCAGTAATGCTTCTACTTTCAAGAATACAGACATGAATAATGTAAAGCATTTATAATATTATCAAATAACTAAGTAGGAACAATCCACAAACAACATATATTGCACAAAAATGTAAAATGTGAAAATTGAATTTATCCCCAGAATTGTGTTTTGACTAAGTCTAAATAGATATGGCAGTAAGAATGGCTGAAGGAAAAGAATAACTTATTTTATTTTGGAAAGTCTTGGTAAAGACCAATTCAAGAAGAAAAAATTTATATAAAGAACTGATTAGAATTATACAGTTTGAGTTAAATATATGGTGGAAAATGATATTTGCACAGTGGCAGATGTAAAAGGATAATTTCAAAGCAAGCATTACTACAAGAAAATGAGATAACATAAGTACAGATGTGGAAAGTTTTGACTGGATGTGTGAATTGAATGTTTCAAAGTATCTAGCACCATCCTGACATTGTGGGTGTAGAAAATGACAAAATGATGACCACACAGTATCATGAGGAAACTGTGTAAAGTCTTGTGTATTTGTGTATGTGAACTCAAGTTCTGGTTGAAAGTATCCTGACAATTTTAAGACATAATTAACTACAAAAAGAAAAAGAGAAAAAAATTAGGATGAAAAAATCAAATAAGGAAAAGATACAACATAAGATTTTTTCTTTAATGGGAAATTATTGACTATCAAGCATTATATATTTTTAATGAAATTAATTTTAAGATTTAATAAAATCAAATTCCATTCTAGATTTGAGAATAAAAATTTTCTGACTAAACTACTTTACTTCATGTTTGACTTTTATAGCAGGATCATAGAGTCTTTCTTTTAATTCCAAAAATTAATATTTGAAAGTTTAATCAGTTTTCCATAGGCCTTTCTTTTTTTTCTTCCAAATTTTTATTTAAATTCTAGTTAGTTAACATGTAGTATAATATTGGTTTCAGGAGTAGAATTTAGTGATTTGTCACTTACATATAACACTCAGTGCTCATCATAACAAGTGCCCTCGTTAATAACTATCACCCATTTAGCCCATCCCCTACCCGCTCCTTCCATCAAACTTGAGTTTATTTTCTATTATTGATTTCAATTTCAGTTCTCAAAAACTGAGAGCTTTTCCTCTACTGTCAGTAACAAGACAGGAATGTCCACTCTCACCATTGTTATTTAATATAGTACCAAAACTCCTAGGCACAGCAATCAGACAACAACAACAAAAGGCATCCAAACAGGCAAGAAAGAAAGAAAACTTTTATTATTTGCAGATGACATGATACTTCATGTAGAAAACCTGAATGACTCCACCAAACAAACAAACAAACAAAAAAAAACTGTTAGAACTGATAAACATATTCAGTAAAGTCGCGGATACAAAATCAATATACAGAAGTCTGTTGTATTTCTATATACCAGTAATGAAGCAGCAGAGAAATTAAGGAATCAATCCCATTTACAATTGCCCCCAAAACAATAAGATGTCCAGGAATAAACTAAACCAAAGAGATAAAAGACCTGTGCTCTGAAAACTACAAAACACTGATGAAAGAAATTGAAGATGACACAAAGAAACAGGAAAACATTCCATGCTCATGGATTGCAAGAACAAATATTGTTAAAATGTCTATACCCAAAGCAATCCACACATTTAATGTAATCCCCACCACATTTTTTACAGAGTTAAAACAAACAGTCTTAAAATTTGTACGGAACCACAAAAGACCTGAATAGTCAAAGGAGCCTTGAGGGGGTGGGGAAGCAAAACTGGAAGCATCACAATTTCAGCCTTCAAGTTACATTACAAAGCTGTAGTGATCAAGACAGTATGGTACTGGCACAAAAAGAAACACGAAGATCAGTAGAACAGAATAGAAAACCCAGAAATGGATCCATAACTATATGGCCAATTAATCGTCAACAAAGATTAATTTCCAAAGCAGGAAAGAACACACAATGGGAAAAAGATAGTATCTTTAACTTGTGAAAACTGGACAGCAAAATGCAAAAGAATGAAACTGGGCTACTTTCTTACACCATACACAAAAATAAATTCAAAATCAATTAAAGACCAAATTGGAGACATGAAACCATTTAAATCCTAGAGGAGAACACAGGCAGTAACCCCTTTGACATCGGCCACAGCAAATTCTTTCCAGATATGTCTCCTGAGGCAAGGGAAACAAAAGCAAAAATAAACTCACTGGAACCTCATCAAAATAAAAAACTTCCGCACAGGAAGGAAACAATCAACAAAATGGAAAGGTGACCTTTGGAATGGGAGAAGATATTTGCAAATGATATATCTGATAAACAGTTAGTATCCAAAGTAAATAAAGAACTTACAAAACTCAACACCTAAAAAATGAATAATCCAATTAAGAAATGGACAAAAGATATGAATAGACATGTTCCCAAAGAAGACATACAAATGGCCAACAGATATGTGAAAAGATGCTCAACGTCACTGATCATTAGGGAAATACAAATCAAAACTATAATGAGATATCACCTCACATCTGTCAGAATGGCTGAAATAAAAAAACTCAAACAACAATTGTTGGCAAGGATGTGGAGAAAAAGGAACCCTCTCGCACTGCTGGTGGAATTGCAAATGGGTACAGTCACTGTGGAAAACAGTATGAAGGTTCCTTAAAAAGTTAAAAATAGAACCACCTTATGATCCAGCAATTGCACTACTAAGTATTTACCCAAAGAATACAAAAGTACTAATTCAAACATACTATTTACAGCAGCATCATTTACAATAGCCAAATTATGGAAAGAGCCCAAATGTCCATCAACAGATAAATGAATAAAGAAGAGGCACACACACACACACACACACACACACACACACAAACACACACATGAATATTACTCAGCCATAAACAAGAATAAAATCTTGCCATTTGCAAAAATATGGATAGAGCTAGAGAATATTATGCTAAATAAAATAAGTCAGAGAAAGACAAATACCATACGATTTCACTCATATGTGGAATTTATGGAAGAAAACAAATGAGCAAAGGGAAAAGAGAAAGAGAGAGGCAAACCAAGAAATAGACTTTTTACTATTGAGACCCAGCTGATGGTTAACAGAGGGGAAGTGGGTGGGTGGATGGGTTAAATAGGTGATGGGGATTAAGGAGAGCACTTGTCAGGATGAGCATCAGATATTGTATGGCAGTGTTGAATCACTACATCGTTACACCTGAAACTAATATTACACTCTGTTAACTAACTGGAATTTAAATTAAAAATTTTTTAAAAAGACCCATACAGGCATGGAATAATCATGAATTCCACCAGTTTTAAGGATTGAGGATCTCTTTGTCATAATTTCTCAATGTAAAAAAATAAAAAATCCCCAATGTGAATTTCACAGAGCACTAGGAGCTCCATGAATCTCCTGAAATTATGTGTAGTCTATCACATGCATATGCAGGTTTTGGAAGGCATTCCATGGCTATTTATTTACTTGTTTGAGAGAGAGAGAGAGGGAAAGCATGTGTGTGCAAGCATGGAGGGGGTAAAAGAAGGAGAGAGACAATCTTAAGCAGGCTCCCTGCCCAGCACAGAGCCCCACGCAGGGCTTGCTCTCAAGACTCTGAGATCATGACCTGAACCGAAATCAAGAGTCAGATGCTTAACCAACTAAGCCACCCAGGTGCCCCTCCATGACTTTTTAAAGATGAGATTCTCAAAAGAGTTTCATGACCATCCCCTCTACCTCAAGAAATTAGGAATTACTACTCTGGGAAAGAAGTATTTGCTTACAAACTGGTAATATTTGTCTCAGTCTTGTTACTAAGGAAGCAAGATCTACTTAGTTTTATGATTTGGTATCTTGTCTTTTCCATTTCATATTTGTGTGTGGGAGCTAAGATTAGTTTACACAAGTTTCCATTACCAATTAGGTGTGGTTCACATTTTTAAGGTATCAAGTTAAGAAGGGATCCAGGTCTGCAAATCCCATTTTTAATCTCTGTTGCTGTTTATTATTTTGTTTGGCTTTTTATTTAATTCAAATTTGGAAGGATTTCCTTGAATTGGTTCATGATTTTATTTTGGTAAATATAAAGCAAAAAGAAATAAAAATAAAATTTCCACGAAGTCTTTCCTCCTATTTAATGAGGAAATTTGAGTCTTCTATAAAACATTTTCACTGGGCCTATTTCAAAGCTAACAAGTAATTAACAAGATTTTGGCAGCTGTATTAGTCAGGAGTCTATGGAGAAACAGAACTGGTAGTATATGTAAGTATACAGAAAGCGATTTATTATGAGGAATTGACTTACTCAACTTCAGAGGCTAAGAATTCCCTCTACAAGCTGGAGATCCAGGGAAGCCGGTGGTATATCTCCAGTCCAAGACCCAAATCTGAAGGCCTGAGAACAAGCTCAAAGGCAAGAGAAGATGGATGTCCCAGGTCAAGCAGAGAGAGTGAATTTGCCCTTCTTCTACCTTTTTCTTCTATTCAAGCCTTAAAGAATGAGGTGATATCCACCCACATTTGTGAGGGCAATCTTCTTTAGTCAGTCTACCAATTCAAAGGCTCAACTCTTCCAAAAACACTCTCAGTGGACCCATTTAGAAATGTGTTTTACCAGAAATTGATACATAAAACTAACATCACAGCAGCTGTACATAAATATTTATTTTAACTTAAAAGGTGAATTCTATCCCCATAGGGACGCTTGAAGCAATCATTTGTTTCTGAAATCTTAGTCACCACATTTGAGTAGTCCTGCTGACAAAATTCTACTTTATAATCTGTTATTCTAGAAACTTCATCTTAATTACCACATTGAATCACCTTCTACAAATTAGAAATGATATGCTTTTTTGTGACCAAGTATATATTTCTAAAAAGAGGTGACTTTTATTTGTACTACTGAGAAAGAGAAATTAGATACTATTGTGGGAAATAATTCTTTTGGCAAGGAAGACAGAAAGAAAGTATGAAGACACACTAAGTATTAAATGTTGATTTCTGGACTCAGCCACTCCAAACTTGAGGGGAACAGGAAATGAGCCTAAGATTTTCAGTTTCTGAGTCTAGGTATTTCGAGACAGGAAAATAAGTAACATTTTACTTCTAACTGGAAGAATCAGTATACTTGAAACAAAATGTAGGAAAATATTTGTATATGTTCTAATTATTCTCTATTACTGCACAACAAAAATAACCCCTGAATTTACTGGTTTAAAATAATAGCCACTTTATTATATCTTAAGATTCTGTAGGTCAGAAATTTGGGCCACACTTGCTGAGTGATTCCAATTTTATCATTTCTTTCTACTTACTAGTTGGAATACTTTTTTAAAATAATTTTTTAAAAGATTTTATTTATGTGACACAGAGAGAAAGATCACAAGTAGGCAGAGAGGCAGGAAGAGGGGGAGGAGAAAGCAGGCTCCCTGCTAAGCAGAGAGCCCCTTGTGGGGCTGGATCCCAGGACCTGAGACCATAACCAGAGCCAAGGCAGAGGCTCAACCCACTGAGCCACCGAGGTGCCCCTAGTTGGAATACTTTTATAAAGAAACATTTCCTTCATCTATTCTTTGATTACCTAGTAGAAAAGTAAAGGCAATATAAAAGCTTGATTCTTTTCCCACACTTACCAGTTTTCACAATAATGAATTATCTTTTCCTTCCATTCTCCAAAAACACCAGGCTTTAAAAAATACCATAAAGAACTCATGAATTTAAACACATTTGATCACTTTCAAATAACTGAAATTTTTAACCTTACTCAATTTCAAACTTCTCCATCAATGGCCAGTAGTAGGAGCCTCTTTGAGTTGGCTCCTGAATCTTTTTGACATGATGTTAGTGGTCTTTGATAACTTTTTTGCTTTTGGTATAGGAAGATATTCCAGGCTCATCCTGTACATTTCCTTTCCTAGAATGGTGTCTGTTCTTTTTCCAGGAAGGATGGGTGTGTGTGTGTGTGTGTGTGTGTCTGTGTGTGTCTGTGTATCAAACTTCATAGGTCCCTGCAGATATTTCCAATTCAAATAAAAGACCACTCTGCATTCTAGGATTTGCACTCTAACCTCTTTCTTTCTCTTCTTAAAAATTTTATTTACGTATTTGGGAGAGCGATTGAGTGAGAGAGAGCTCACAAGCAGGGGGAGAAGGTAGAGGGAGAAGCAGATTGCCCACTGAGCAGGGAGCCCAATGTGGGACACAATCCCAGGACTCGATCATGACCTGAGCTGAGGGCAGATACTTAACTGATTGAGCCACCCAGATGCCCCACACTCTAACATCTTTCTATCACATCTGTACCTCCTTTCTTCTACTTGAAAATCCTGGCTTCTAAAGAAATAGGATATAATGGAGTTATTTATTTGCTTTATTCAAAAATGTACACAGAAAAGTCTCAGAATAACAATACTAATATACTTATTCCAATACAATCACTGAAAAATTAAAAAAAAATTTTCATATGTTCCTACCATTCACTTCCAATTTTAAAAGGTGTGCACCAACAGATTATATAACCATTATATGCTGTTCTTTTCCTTTTAAACCTCTTACTGTCTTTGTTCTACAAATAACCATATATCTAATGTTCAATATCTGTCCTTTTGTGTTGTTAGTACAGATATTTTGGTTTTACGAAGTTCATTCTCTAATAAATTCTGTAGGAGTGCTCATGAGAATAATACCCACAGAGTTCTTGCATGATGTTAAGAGTCCATTTGTGTCTTTATATTTGAAAAGCACTTTTGCTCAATATAAAATCCTTGGATCACATTTTATTCCTTTGAGCCTCCTATATACAATATTCCATTTTCTTTTAGCATAAAAGTTTGCTATTAAAACTATAATAATAATATAATTTTCTTTCTTTTATTTTTGTCTAAATGTTGAAGGAATTAAAAAAATTTAAGTCTAAATTTTACTAGAACAGGGCTTGGTATTTGCCATCTTGGTTGATATTTTGGGGTAAATGATGTGCTCTTCCAATATACGGTTTCAAATCTTTGATATTTTCAGGGAATGATTTTTGAATTATAGTTTTTAGTTCTTCCACATTTTTGCTTCTGTAATGATTCCTATTATAATTATGTTGGATCTTCTTTGCTTATCTTCAATATTTATTATTTTCTCTTGAAATCTATTTACCTTCCTATTTTTATGTTTTTTTCCCCCTTTTCACCCTTTCTCTTTAGGCATTATCTGTTATGTTTATTTAACTACATGTTACATCTAGTTTAATTTTCATCTCTGAAATATTTTTTTTCTTTTACTTTTCTTCCATTCTTGAATGGTATCATCTATTTCCTGAGTTGTTTTTTTTTTTTGTTGTTGTTGTTAATTCTAATTCAAGGGGTGCCTGGATGACTTAGTTGGTGGAGCCTGCAACTCTTGATCTTGTGATTTCAAGCCCAAGACTGGGTGTAGAGCTTACGTAAAAAAATAAAACAAACAAAACATATTTTAAAAATATTTTGGTTTATGTTGTTCTTCCATGATGTAATATTTTGAAGATAATCAGCTTATTTTAAAGTTTATTTGTGGTTATCTGTATGCTTAGGCATCTTATGTAGTAATTAATAGCATCCATTCCATCAACACATATTTATTGAGCATGTACTATGTGCAGATAGGCATTGTAGCCCAAAGTTGAACCACCCTAGCTGATCAACATTATTGTTTTATACAACTAAAATTTTGTGTGTTGATGAATATACCATATTTATAATTATTTATAATTATTAATTATAATTAATTATAATTACTAAGTCCTAACTTTATTTAGTTTCAACAGAATACTTCTATACCATGAATTCTGCATTCTTCTTGACCCTGTCACCCAAATTTATGTTTTTAGGAACAGTTTAACAAAGATGTATTTCAAGGAATTAAAAGTTTGCAATTTTTTTATCCATAAATGAGTAATGTACACATAATCTAAAAAATGACTGAGTTACAATCTTTTCCCTCTAGATCTCTGTAGTTGTTTCATCATTACCTTCTGGTATTTAGTTCATTGGACAAGTTTTTTGTTTTTTTTTAAGATTTTATTTATTTGACAGAAAGAGATTAAGCACAAGCAGGTTGAGCAGAAGAGGAAGAGGGAGAAGCAGGTCCCCTACCAAGTAGGGAGCCCAACGTGGGACTTGATCCTATGACCCTGGAATCACGACCTGAGCTGAAGGCAGACACTTAACTAACTGAGCCACCCAGGCGACCCTATTAAGCAACTTTTTTGACTGATTTTTTTTTTTTGTCTTTTTGTACGCTGTTTTTTCTGAAAAAAAAAAAAAATTGCAATACATTTTTTTTTAATTCTTGAAATTAAAAAACATTCTTTAGGACATTTTTAGTGTCTACTTTCCTTGTTTTTGTCTTGAATACCATGAGCATTTTCAGTTGCATATTAATGAGAGCTCAAGAAATTTTCTATCTTATATTTTCATTATTTATTCTGCTCCTTTTGTGTGTATTCTGTTCTTTGATATTAATTCATCAAAGTTTGCTTCTCAGTCCTCTGAATCCTATATTTATCATCTCTTTAAATCTCATTGGTTCACCTCTTCATTCTAGGGGGAGAGGTGGTTTTCAAACTTTCTTCCTTTTATCAATTATTTAGTATTTTTAGTCACTTTTAAAAAAGTGTTAGGCTTAGGGGTGCCTGGGTGGCTCAGCAGGTTAAGCCTCTGCCTTTGGCTCAGGTCGTGATCTCAGGGTCCTGGGATCAAGCCCCATATTGGGCTCTCTGCTCAGCGGGAGCCTGCTTCCTCCTCTCCTCTCTCTGCCTGCCTCTCTGCCTGCTTGTGATCTCTCTCTGTCAAAAAAATAAATAAAATATTTTTTTAAAATGTTAGGTTTATTGAGTTATAACTTACAAGCAGTAAGATTAAGCTTTTTAAGTCTATAGTTGAGAATAAGATTTCACAAATATATTTAGTCAGCACTATAATCAGTGCACTCTGGGCAAGAAGAGAATGAGATAAGCAGGACACCAAGGACTGAATTTTGGAAAATCATCATATTTATGGTCAGAGGGAAGAAAAATCAGAGGACTAGTTTTAATCCCAATTCCTGCTATCATTCCAGAAGATTTTACATTCATATTGATAATCCTTCTGCCCTTTTGCCCCCCATTATATACTGAATAGTGCTCCCCCAAATTCATATGCTGAAGTCCTAACCCCAAGTATCTCAGAATGTGACTACACTTAGAAATAGGGCCTTCAGAAATGTAGTTAAATTAAAATGTGGTCTTTTAAATTGTGAAATTTATTCACAAGTACAGAGGGAAGATTACATAAAGACACAGGGAGAAGATGGCCAATGAGAGAGGCTTGAAGCAGATCCTTCCCTTATGGTCCTCAGAAACCAACCCTACTAAGACCTTGATATCAGACTTCCAGCCTTCAAAGCCATGAGAAAATTAAATTTCTGTTTTGTAAGCCATCCAATCTGCAGTACTTTGTAATGGCAGTCTGTGTACTTTGCTATACATTCTCTTAACCTTTTGATCCACAATCAAGCAAAATCCCAATCATGGAAAATTCTAATTCTCCCAGGTCAGTGAATGCTAAAGACATCCCACCCTTAGAACTGGGCAAGAGCGGTGCCTGTACTGCACGTATTGCTTTACAGAACACAATTTGGCCCTTTTCCTGCTATACCGAACCCTAAAGAGTAAGGAATCTGTGGGGCCAAAAAGACAGGTTCACTCAGAACCTATATCTTCAATTTTAGACAATGCTTTTGAGTAGCAGTTGGTCTTTAAAACCTCAGCTCACACAGCTCCAAAAAGGCAAGGAGTGACCTTTCCCCAGGTCCTCTGTGCTAAGGGCCAACAGTGCTTCTAGTATCTAAATCCTTAGACCAAACATGTAGTAAAAAAGCTCCCAGCCCTAAGAGGTGCCTTAGCAGTGGTGTGGGAGTAGGCTTGCCAAGTAAAATACAGTATACCTTATTAAATTTGTATTTCAAATGGACAAGTAAGTTTTTAGTACAAGCAAGTTCCAAATATCACATGGTACATACTGACTTTAAAAGGTATTGTTCATATAAAATCCAAACTTAACAAAATAGCCTTTTAAAAAAATTTTTAGCAATATAGGAACCCTAGGTGGAGTCATAGTTGGGCATCTGAGCTGGGTGTTCATATGCATGAGCACAACGCCCCTAATGGTATCAAACTGAGTGAGAGGACATGATACAGGGAAGGCAGGATACATGCGCCAACTAGTTCTCCTGCTATTATCCATTCAGTCCAACACAGAAATTCTAAATTGAACCTGGCTTTCCAGGTCATTTTCAAAATAGGACAATAAAACAAAATTTATTTTTACATTTTGTTAACTGTATTTATGTTTAAATATTCAGGCATATGATGTTTGGGTCTCTATTTTCACTCTTGCTCCAACTGTACAAATGTCAAGGGGTTAATACTATGTTGCAGAAAATTGCCTTAAGAGGTCAGTGGTATCATCAACCACATTTAAAAGATGAGGAAGCTAAGGCTTAAAGACGTTAAATATAATTTGCCACAGTCATTGAGCTAGTGGAATCCATTTTCAATGTTAGATCTGTCTGAATATAAAGCAAATATTCTTTTTTAAAATTACATGTAGTGAATGGTGACTGCATTTAATACTGTATTGTATATTAGAAAGCTGCAACAAGTAGATCTGAGAGCAAATATTCTTTATCACCAACAATAATTTACTATATATACATTGACATACGTTTTGATACCATCAGTATACCTGGAGGCATAAAGCTGGTGAATTTCATGGGCTATCAAAAATAGGTATAACAAGGGGCGCCTGGGTGGCTCAGTGGGTTATAAGCCTCTGCCTTCAGCTCAGGTCATGATCCCAGGGTCCTGGGATGGAGCCCCACATCTGGCTGTCTGCTCAGTGGGGAGCCTGCTTCCCCCTCTCTCTCTGCCTGCCTCTCTGCCTACTTGTGATCTCTGTCTGTCAAATAAATAAATAAAATATTTTTTAAAAAGTAGGTATAATGAAATCACACTTGTTCAGGCTTTGATCCTGAATTTATGGGTCTAGACACTTAATTGTATAAGTGTACCCGCATTTGATAAAACTGTGGGTTCATGTTATAATTATACAGTTCAAAACACTGATTTATAAAATAGAATGCCAATTTAAGTCACAATGACCAGTGTGTTTGGTAGAATAATGATTTGTAGTAATTTCTCTTTAAGGGAAATGCCAGCCAGAGGACCAAATTAAAACAGAAAACTGCCTGTTCAGCCTAATGTTAGAACAAAAAGGGTAAATATCCTTAAGGTAGTATTTCCGTCAAGATAGGTGAATTGTCATATTCCACTCTAAGAATAATCCAGTCAACAGTGGGGAGGCAGTTCATATGCTCTGAAGCTCAACACACCCGGGTTTTTACTTCTTACTGTTTAACATTTGCAGGCCTCAGTTTTCTTATTATGTAAAAAAAGCTTCTTGTAAGGGTTGAGATTATTCATGCAAAACATCTAGCACACTATTGCCATCATACTATGTATACATTATACAAAATATTATACATTATATCAAATGTCATATTATTTATTATTATGTTATTGCTATTGTGCAATTTATCATTGTTCTATTTAACAACTCTTGCTAACCTGGAAAAACAGGCCATAAGCGCGCTTCCCAGGCGTAGAGGCGGGTACGAGTTACCATGGCAACAGCGCGCGCCTACACATCTTCCGCTCGCGCGTCGCTGGAAAAGAAAAAAAGCCCAAGCTGCGTGTTGCGTCATCACCGCGCGCTCGTTTGGGCTCTCCGTTTTGGAAGGTCCCGGCCCGGCTACCGTCGCCCCCCCGCCAGGAATTATTTTTTCTTTCAACCTTTGTTACATCGCATCGAGCCTGCAAGACTGTAAGTACTAAAGAAAGAAAGAGGGCGAGCGAGGTAGCATTAAAAAAGTAATGCCGCAGCACACTCCCCACCTCTGAACCCTCCCTATGTTTTCTTGATCCTATCAGCTTCCTCTCAGCTGGGTTCGCGCCGCGTCAACTTCCGGGCGGGTGCCCGCCAGCACGGCCTCCGCCGCTCCCCTTCTTTGGCCCCTTTGTGTCCCCGCAGTATCGAGGCGCGGGCCCTGGCACGTCCTTTCTCGAGGCAGGGAGCACCATAGTGCAGGGAGCCTCTCACTGTGGGCGGGCGCGCGGCCCGTAGGGGGGTTAGAGTGGGAACGTGCCTGCGCGTGCTGGGGTAAGAGGAGGTTGCACGAGGGTCAGCGTGTGGTTCGAGGAAGGAGGGGCGGGGCGGGGAGGGGGGAGACGAAGGGGGGTAGAAAGAGCAATGGAAATTTTTAAAAAGATACTCCTGTCCACCTTCTGATTATTGTGGCCTAACAATGAGGCGCAGCCATAATAGTCATCCTGTGCCATGTTTTCGTGCTCTTAATTGCCTTGGGAATGAACTGCTAAGGCTTTGTATTTTATATTGTTTTCATGGCCTCTGTTTCTCTTTTTATTTTCTTCCTGCAGATAGTTCATTTAAAGTTCTTAATTCCACAGGGTGGTGGTTTCTGCCAATATGAATCTTTTCAACTTGGACCGTTTTCGCTTTGAGAAAAGGAGTAAGATTGAGGAAGTGCCCGAAGCAACCCCTCAACCCACCCAGCCTGGCCCTTCTTCACCAATTTCTCTTAGTGCTGAAGAGGAGAATGCTGAAGGGGAAGTTAGCAGGGCAGGCACACCTGATTCAGATATAACTGAAAAAACAGGTGAGTTACAATGTTGCAAAATGATGTAGCATCAAGAGGTATTTTTTGAGAGAAAGAAATTCTAATATTCTTGATGTAATACATACTAATACATTGTCCTCTACCTTGTCCTTTAAAATACCGCTTTGCTGCCAGAGGCACCATATACCTGCCATGAACTGAACATCTATGGCTTCTTCAGTTTTATATGAAGTTCTTGGAATATGACCCAGTGATGGAAGGGTCATATTTCATCACTGGGTAGCTGATGGAATATGGTAGGATGGTAGCTGAATTTAGGTCATCCTTAGGTCAGAGTAGTTGCTTCTGGAAGATAAACTAGGTGATTCAGACTAATGATGTAGACTTTGAGTCTGTTATTTGGCCAGGTATTTACATCTCAGTATTTTTCCAGGAAACACTGCTCACTTACTATGAACCAGACTTTAGACTCAGGGTGCTTGAAGACAACCTCTGGACAAATGAAGAGCAGATCACATTCAGATTTTGCCACTATTTGACTTCCTGGAGATCCCCAGGGTGCGAATGAATAATTGGTATTCTTCAAGGTGAAAGAACCATTTCGAACCTCTTCAGCAGATTGTCCCAGACAATGGGATTTGAGAGGAAGCCAAAAATTAGCATTTCCATCTTAGTCTGTGTTCTTTGAACAGTGAACAGGACATATTTGAACTCATGTTTTAGGCACTGTGCTGTGTTTCATTCTCTCATCTGATTTGTACGGCAGGCCTACAAGATGATACCCACATTTTGCAGAAATGAGACCCAGAGAGGTTAAGTTGTTACGAATTTGATAAAACCTGGAACTCACATCCAGTCAGTCTAGTTCCTGAGCATAAACTTTTAATTGTTTACACTGTGCAGTTTCTTATGAAGGGTGGAAGGAATATTAGAAGTTTTCTTTTAATGTTTATTTTAGTGATACCTTTTTAAATGCAAAACTCAATATTTCCCGAGTAGCTTTTATGCTGATGTGGCCCTGACACGATTGGTAATAAGTATGCCGTTATTGTTGGTGTCTTATTTTTTGCTAGTCTTATATTTAATTGTACCAGTGATGACAGACTCCGTACACATTATCATTTGAATGACATTTAAAAATCTTTGGGTGTAATTGGAACATGCTGGAATGATTTGCTAGGTTGAATTGTGTGGTAATGGGGAGTCATAATTTTGAAAGGCTTTGTTGTATAAAAGGTTCTGAACTCATCCAGATTCTGTGGGGAACCACTGAAGCTTAGGAGTGCTGTCTCTTTGTTCATTCTTTGAATAGGTGTTTACTTTGCATAACATGCTGTAGTTAATGTGTAGATATCCAGGTACTTTAATATTCTAATAATAAACATTAATCTGTGTCTTATGTAGTTATAGAGGGCTGGGAAGGCAAGCATGTAGGCATGGATTTTGAATCCTTAGAAGTCTCTACTGCTTCATTTCAGTTAAATGGGATATTGGACAAATTACTTAAAATCTGAGATTAACATTTTTTCATCTTTAGGATAAAAAGCACTTTGTAAACTGGAACACTGTGGAATATTTAATTTATCATTATAAATAATGTGAAATTCTTAATTGTCTCTTCTAATCAGAAGATGCTGCTGTACTTTTTTTTTCCCCCGTTTAAGGAGATTTCATTCATCTTTATTGTGATTTTTTTTTCCTCATGTAAATTCCTCTTATAAACTGAGGTTACCTTTAGGACTCACATGATTAGTCTTAATAACATTGGGAAATACGAAAATTAAGTTTGTTCTGGAAATGGTGAGAATTCATCCTACTAGGAATAGAAAGCTCCAAGAAAAGATGATTGTAGTTGCTATTGTAAAATTGAGAGAATCTTGAAACTGAAGGCTAGGTTTTGGTTTTACATTGTAGTTACAAGAGATCCGTTAAAGCCTTCACAGATAGAAGGGTAAAATGATGAAAGTTGTTTTGTTAAAAAAAAAATCAGTCTAGCAGTCCTAAGTACCATACTTTGTTAGAAGGTAAGTTTTGAAGGGAGATAATTCATTTTGGAAATAGAAATAACAGTAGGAGTGGAGAAGAAAGAGAGATGAGAGATTTCAAAGAAAGAAAGGGCAAAGTTTTAGAACCAAATCTATGGGAAGAATGAGATAAATAAGAATTTTAGTTCAGGGTCACCTGGGTGGCTCAGTCGGTTAAAGATCTGCCTTCTGCTTAGGTCATGATCCCAGGGTCCAGGGATCTATTCCCACGTTGGGTTCTCTGCTCAGCAGGAAGCCTGCTTCTCCCTCTCCCACTGCCCCTGCTTGTGTGCGTGTATGTGCGCTCTTGCTCTTTCTCTCTGTCAAATAAATGAAATCTTAAAAAAATCTAAGAAAATGGTAGTTTTGTACATCAGAATAGGTGTAAAGTACCCATTCTAACTCATTGGGCATGCCTTTAAAAATTCAAATAAAAAATGTCCTGTCCCCAATTTAGCATGTTGGACGAGACCTAAAGCAACTTAACATAGAGGTGGGGAATTCTCAGTTGAGTGTTGGAGCTTGAGCCTGTATACAGGATGAAATACTGAAGCTGGTTTAGGCTCCTGACTAGAGATTAGGGAATCATTGGTGGGATATGGTTTTTTACCTTATTTCCTTTATCATCATATGCTAACTTCTTATTTTGCGGTTGTGTGTAATGCTATATTTGCTTATTTACAATAGAGTGTTAGGGTCTAAATCAGGTCTAAATTACCTATTTCTTAAATCAATGAAATTTATTTCAATATATCAATGAAATTTTTAGCTAGCTCTTTTAATTTTACCAATATGAATTAAGATTTTATTTCCTACCACTCTCTCAGCTACTGTGCCACAGCCACACCTTTTCTTAAATATGCCAAGGATAGTGCAGTCTTTCCTTCTTCCTCTTTGCTCTTCTTCGTCCAAGACCCTGCCTGCTGATAAGTGCATATGACTCTGGGCTTAGTGATGAATTACTGTCTTTAGAAGCCCTTCCCCTGATCACACTCTCTGAAATAGCAATACCTCCCCCCGCCCTCAGCTTTACTCTTCTGTGTTTTTCTGTGTAGTATTTATTTCTACCTAACATGGTTCTATATATTTGTGTCTCCCTTATTAGAATATAAGATGCATGTGAGCAGAGACTTTTTCCTGTTCACCATTGCTTAGAGCAGTGACTGGTGCATAGTAAGCTCTTAGTAAATATGTATTGAAGGAGGGAGTATTGGGTGATAAGTGGGCAATACTAGTACTTTGTACAAATTTTTAGAAGTATCCTTCCTCTTTATGATCTTGAAACAGCCCCATAGCCATCAGGCTTCTTCACCCATGCTAACTTGAAACTGCTTTTGATGCAAGATAGTCTTCCTTCACCCAGCCTTTGGATATGAGGGCATACACTTAACTTGTGGGCACCTCTCTCTCCCGTGTTTATTTTGCCCTCATGGTGTCACATTATTAATGGTTATTGCTTGCTTACACATTTTTTTCTTTTGACCTTTTTGAGAGCACAGTGGGTTTCAAGGGAATAAAATAAAGGCACATGAGTCAGAGAGGAGAAAACTTACTATGTTTTATGCATAAAGAGTAAAAATAAGAGCAAAGCTTGATCCTCAAGGAACACCAGGAGGAAGGGACATATAAGTATATATAGTAAAATAGTACAGTGTAATAACTCAGGAAAATATTAAGCAGTGTAGAATCACAATCTAACTCAGAAATCATTATCTTTTCCTGGAGAGGGTCAGGAAAAGTCACAGAGAGGTAACTTTGAGTGAACCCTAAACAATGAATCAGTGCTTTTTTTGTGAACAGGTCAAGAAAATATACATTGTTTAGGAGAGTGATACGTCAGTGAGAAGGGAGGTTATCTGTGGAAGAGGTGGTTTAGGGAGGTATAGATGAAACTGAGAAGATAGACGTGTAAACTGCTGGGTTGTAAGGGGCCTTTATATGCTAGGCCAGGAAGGATGGACTTTTTTTGGTACACAGAAGAGAGCATTTCAGTGTGGGAAGACCGTTGATGAAGCTGTTGAATTAATTGAAGCCTAAACGTAGGAAAATGATAGTAGGATAAAGGAGACATTTTAGAGAAGTTTTATATTTCAGTATTTGATGGTATTTGGTGATTAGTTAAATGTAGAGGGTTTAAAGTAACTCATATTTCTTGCTTAGACAGCTGGGTGATGGGCACCATTAACTGAATTAGGCAGTGCATTTAGGAGAAAGATACTTAAACATGTTGAGTTCAGGTCACCTGTTTCAGAAATGAGGTCTAGTGGAGGATTGAACATTAGATTTGTAGCTCAAAGATGGTTGGAACCTTCCAAATCAACTTTGGAAGGATCATCATTGTGGCAGTTAACAAAAAATATCCCCAAGCAAGGCATATAGTGAAATTCAGCATCTAGTGGTGAACAAATGAAGACAGACCAATGAAGATAATAAAGGATAACTTGAATAGTCATATAAAATGATGGTACTCTGAAAGCTAAAGAAAGACAAGTTTCCAGTTTTGTGTATAGTGAACACTATCAGATACTGTAGATAAAGTCAACTTGGATGTGGACTGATGAGAGACCCCTTTCCTTGGAAATTAAATGTTATTGTTGACCTTTAACAGACAGTTTCAGTAGAAAGGTGGGGAAGTGAAGGCTAGTCTTTAAAGATGTTTCAGGAGTATTGAAAATTCAGCATATTTATTGGCCCAGGGGAAGAAGCCAGTGGAGAGGGAAAGGATGAAGGGAGGAGAGGTATCTGAAGACAGGCATCTAGGGCATGGGAACAGATGCACAGCTAGACTATTTAATGTTGCAAAGAAATAGAGACACATTTTACCTGGGGAGAAAAAGTGATAAAAGTGAATGGGTTAATCAGTTATTTTGTGGTTGGAATGGAGGAGAGTTTTAGTAAATTCTTGATTAGTTTCTTTCGCTAGTGAAATACATTCAGTATCCTAAAATGATTACCATTTCAGTGTGGTGGTCATGTGGAAAGTAACAGCTGTTAATAAGAAAATTTTAAAATTATTCCAGTTAATCAAAAAGGTTGTTCCAGTTAATTAAAAAAAAAAAAAAAGAAAGAAAGAAAGCTTTCCAGAGAGCACTGTTCTGTCATACAGGTTGTGTGATCTCAGGTAAGACATTAACATTTTTGGACTTCATTTCCTTTGCCTAGATGTTCTCTGAAGTCCCTGCAAGCAGTAAAATGGGTATGATCTTTTGAATAATGGAGCCAGATGTATCATTTTAGCATCATGATTCTGTAACCATTGGGTGATACTCAGGGTATTTTTTTAAGTGTGTGTGGCCAAAATACGAATCATCCCTATATCTTTGGATAGTTACTGTGGTTTCTTAATGTCTGCAAGTGTTAGTTGACAAGCAGTACTTGGTAGAAGGCTAAGTGCTAAATAATTCTAATAGAAGAAAGTACAATGAGTACTTACATTTAAGTAAAAATCTTCAGTACATTTGAAGTGTATACTTTTTTTTTTTAAGATTTTATTATTTGACAAACAGAAATCACAAGTAGGCAGAGAGGCAGGCAGAGAGAGAGAGGGAGAAGCAGGCTCCTTGCTGAGCAGAGAACCCAAGGTGGGGTTGATCCCAGGACCCTGAGCTGATGACCTGAGCCAAAGGCAGAGGTTTAACCCACTGAGGCACCCAGGCACCCCTGAAGTGCATACTATTATCTGTGTTTTCCCTTCTCCACCTTTTTACTCTCCATGCTTAGCTATTTTCTTCAAAATAAAATGTTACATGTAAAATATGCAGTATTGTATAATGAAGAATATTCTATAGTCTTTTTTTTTGGTGTTTATATTCATATTTTTTTCTGCCTGAATCTATTTATATTATATATATAATATTTACTTATGCTTACCTCTTTTTTTAAATGACTACGGTGTCTTATATAGCTATAATTCATGTAGTTTTCTTAATGTGCGTCTGTTGGTTGGGTTTTTCTTCATTTTTTTTTTTTTTTTGCTGTCTTAAGAAGGCTGTAGTGACCATCCTTTTACACAGATTTTTTAGCTTGTGTACAATCTGAAGAAAAATTATTGGAAATGGAATTGTCAGATTAGAGTGAATATTAGTAATGTTTTAGTAATTTGCAAGTTACCATACACAGTTTTACCACTTTGCGCCAGACTACAGCTTGGTGTTTAGATGTCTACTTTTTCATACTAGGCTAAAATATTACAAACCATTTTTATCTTTACCAGGGAATTTAATTGCTTTGCTTTTATTCTTTAAGGTTAATTGTGTTTTTGTAAAGGTATTAGTCTTCTGGACTTTTTCTGTGTTCCATTTTCTTTTTTTCTGATAAATGATTTGTAAGTTTTTTACTCTTTTTATTCCTTGTTTGTCACTGAGAAATTTTACATTTTCATGTGGTCAGTTTGTTCATTCATTTCCTTGATGGCTTCTAGGATTTAGGTCTTGATCAGACAGGCATTCCTTAATATCACATTATAAATATTTTCATGTGTATTTTATTCTAGCACATCTATGTTAATTTTATTTTTAATTGTAAAATATACATAACATAAAATTTACCATGTTAACTATTAAGTATACAAATCCTGACAGTGTTAGGTACATTCACATTATTGTTCAGTTGATCTTCAGAACTCCTTTTATCTTGCAGAAATGAAACTGTACCCATTAAACACTTCCCTCCTATCCCCAGCCTGTGGTAACCATAACCACCCTTGTACTTTCTGTCTCTGAATTTGACTACTCTAGGTACATCATAAAAGTGGAGTCATACAGGATTTGTCTTTCTGTAACGGGTTTCCCTTTGCATAAGGTCTTTAAGATTCATTCATGTTGTAGCATGTATCAGAATTTCCTTTTTAAGGCTGAAAGCATTCTATTGTATGTATATACTGCATTTTGTTTATCCCTTCATCTGTGGATGGATACTTGGGTTGCTTCTACCTTTTGGTTATTATGGCTATTACTGCCATGAAATGTGTGTACTAGTACCTCTTTGGGACCTTGCTGTCACTTCTTTAGGGTATATACCTGGAAATGGAATTGATAGATCATATAAGAAATCATCACATGTTTTCCATTAATACCTGAACCATTTTACTTTTCCACAAGCAGTGCACAAGGGTTCCAGTTTCTCCACATCCTTGCTAACACTTGTTACCTTCTTTTTTGTTTTTTTGTTCGATCGTCTTGATAGGCAAACTAATGGATCTGAGTCAGGTTTTGTGTTACTAGCCAAACTAATGGTATGAGTTAGGTTTTGTGTTGATTTTTATTTTACTTTTAAATCTCATCTAGAATTTATATTATAAAGACTAAAGAAAGGATGGTACAGACATCAATATAGTCTAAATTCTCATGTATATTTGCATCTTATAGGCCATTAATCTACTTCTTTAGTTTTATATTTGTTTACCCATTATTTTAACTCTTGTAGTTTTAAGGTGTTGTTTTTTTTCTTCTTCTTTGACTGGAAAGTTCAAAGAAGTGGTTTCTATGGCTTCTTTTTTTCTTAAATTTCCAAGTGGCTGAAATTTTGCTTCAGTGTTTTTATTAACATTTGCTCCTAATTATACTCTTTTACAACTGGAGAATGTGGTCTACAGTATTTCTGTTTTGGTTAATCTACTGAAATTTTCTTTGTGGCCTAATTTGCCATTAATTTTGCAAAAGTACTAAGACTACTTAAAAAGGTGATATTATCTAAGTATAGATTAATTATATACCAAATAACATATGAACTTTATATAATTTTATTCAAACTTTAGATGACAAATATTGTGTCAAAGTCAGTTTCTTGGATCTTGACTAATTACATGCAACTGTTTTTTAATGGAGTAGAATAAATAGAAAATTATCAAATATCACCGATAGCCTCTGAAACTTTTATTTCAGTTACATATATTTAATAATCATGTTTTGGGTCACAATCTAAAAAGGGTCTCTTACAGTGGGTCCCAATCAAAAATGTTTGGAAAGCATTATTGTAGGTTTTATTATTTTTGTGCAGTCTGTTAAGAGCTTGGAGAAGAGAGTTAAAGCCTTATATTTGTCTCTTGACTTTTTGCCTTATGTATCCTGCAGCGTTTACGTCTTTCTTCATTAGTATGCAGTTAAGATATATGTTAGTTATGTTTTTTGTTATAGATCTAAATTCGCTTATTTAAAAAAGTGTCTTTCGGGTTAGATGCTTTTGTTTGTCCAGTAACAATAGCATGGCTTTGTTTTTCTTTACATTTTTCCCATTTATCTTTTCTTTTGGCTTATGCCTGAGATGTTTCTTCTCTTATTTCATCTTAGAATGATGTCAGAAACTACTCTTCAGTCTTGTATTTATTATTGTGTTTTGTCTTTTTTAGAGCTTGCACCAGAGAAATAGTTTGATTTATCTTTTAGGAGATGTTTATGTATTTCTCTTTTATTATGACACTGAAATTAAGGCTGCTCAGATTTTACCATCTATTATTTTGGTTACATTTTAAAATGGTAAATCAGGGGCACCTGGATGGCTCAGTGGGTTAAAGCGTCTGCCTTCTGCTCGGGTCATGATCCCAGGGTCCTGGGATCGAGCCCCACATTGGGCTCTCTGCTGGAGAGGGAGCCTGCTTCCTCCTCTCTCTCTGCCTGCTTCTCTGCCTACTTGTACTCTCTGTCTGTCAAATAAATAAATAAAATCTTTAAAAATAAATAAATAAATAAATAAATAAATAAAATAAAATGGTAAATCAGTGATGTGTTTTACTTGGTATTCAAAGGAATTGCCTTGAAAGTTAGTTGCCATGTTAAAGAATTGAACCATGTAGAGCAACACAACTAGACGATCAGAAGTGGCACAGTTTTCTAAGTCTTCAGGACAGATATAAAGGTTTATGTATTTGTCATTCTGCTTTGGAAGATAACTTCTATTTATGGGCTATCAAATTAATTTGGACTACTACAGTGTGAACTCATAATCTCCTAGTAGTGATTTTTGTTTGTTTTTCAGTGGCCCTTGATCTTGGACCCTTTGGAAAGGTGAAACGAGTGTCAGACTTAAATGCTTCTTTTGTTTTATGGTAGACTTAGATATGAGAATGGGTACAACCACACTGGAAAAATTTGGGGTGTAAGATTGCCTTCTCTTGAGTATACCGTTGGTGTGGAATTTAGTTTGAAAAACTCCCTGGAACCTTGGAGTGTTCTTGTATATGCTAATGATGTAGGTTCCCATTACCTTTTGGTAATGAGAAAATAATCATCTTCTATCTCTAAAATACAATAGATTTCTTTATGATATGTGTATGAAAGGATAGGCTGTTTTCACTCATGTTCCTGTAGCATTTTGTTTATTCCTTTCTCACGGCACAAATCATATTTCATAACAGTTACTTGTTTCGTTAGGGCAAGTTGAACTTAATAATCCCTACCTCCTGGTACAGTGCCTTATGCGCAGAAGGCAGTCAGCAAATGTCAGAATTTAATAGTAGCTGATGCCTTCATGATTGTTTCAGTGTTTCACCATTCTTTCATTTGTATTTTTCTGTTTCCTGTCTTGTGCTGCTGCTTCAAAATGCTTGTTTGGCTTGGGTCAAAAATCATCACTGCATCGTTATGACCATTGCCTCTTAGCTATTTTTGCTTTTGCTTACTTCCAGAAATAGTCCATATAAGCAAATCTAATTCTAAATTATTGACTATATTGGAAAGTTGCTATTTTTATATAAATAAACTCTTACTGTATCCCATCAGTTTTCAAAGTGTGGTATGTGAACCTTTAGGATCCCTAAAGATAAACTACTTTCATAATAATGCTAAGGTAGTACTTGCCTTTTTACTATATTGATGGTACAAAGGCTGTGGTAGGTAAAACTGCTGGTGCCAGGCACCTGGGTGGCTCAGTCAGTTAAGTGGCTGCCTTCGGCTCAGGTCACTATCTGATCCCACCATCTTGGGATCAAGCCCCACATCAGGCTTCTTGCTCAGCAGGCAGCCTGCTTCTCTGCCTGCCATACCCCATGCTTGTGCTTGCTCTCTGTCTCTGTCTCTCTCTCTCTCTCTCTCTCTCACTCTGTCGAATAAATAAATAAAATCTTAAAAAACAAAAACAAAAGAACTGCTAGTGTCTTAGCACAAATCATGGCCAAGACTCCAAACTGTTCTAGTAGTCATTGTCAGTTTCACTTAAGAATTTTTTTTTTTTTTAAGATTTTATTTATTTACTTGACAGACAGAGATCACAAGTGGGCAGAGAGGCAGGCAGAGAGAGAGGGGGAAGCAGGCTCCCCGTTGAACAGAGAGTCCAATGCGGGGCTCGATCCCAGGGATCATGACCTGAGCCGAAGGCAGAGGCTTTAACCCACTGAGCCACCCAGGCACCCCAAGAATGTTTTCGATAAGGCAGTAAAAATTATTAATTTGGGTAAATCTCAACTAAGCAGTAGATGTCTTTTTAATATTCTTGTGAAACAAAATGTGAACCAGCCTTTGTTGTATACTGAAGTGTGTACAGTGGTTATTTCAAGGGAAAGCATTTGAACAGTTGGTTTCAGTTCTGATTTGAACTTGTCATTTTTTCACCAAACGCCGTTTTTACTTAAAAGAATGACTGACAGACTGTAGTTAGGCAGACTTAGGTGTGGACATTTTCTTAAAAATGGACAGTGATACCAAGGAAATAATTGGCAGCATTTACCCTGTTTTCAAAGGGAAGTTCGGATTTTGGACTGTGAGTTTGACAGTCTCGGATATTTCAAGATCAGTGGTGATATTAATAAGTCTGATTTTTTTTTATTTTTTTAATAAGTCTGATTTTTTAAAATAAAATACCATGAAATATGTCAGCATTTGGAAGATCTACATTAATCAGCAAGTGAACCAGTATTTTTCAAATGACCAGTGCACACCATGTTACAAAATAATTCATGGTTTAAAGGTCCATTAAAGTGCAAGATAGACCAGTGGGTTTAAATGTAATAGAACACAAAAGTTTATTCATATGGTTCCAGATTCCATATTGCAACTGACCTTTAAAAAAAACTACCACCTGTCAAATTTGGGTTTAGTATCAAAGAATATCCATAGTATTATAAAAAAAGGTTATGAAAATACTCTTCCTAACTGTGTAACTGTGTGAGGCATGATTTTCTTCATAAACCTAAACAAAAACAGTATATTACAATAGATGAATTGCAGAAGCAGGAGAATTTAGCTGTCTTATATTAAACCAAAGACTTTTACAAATATAAAACAGTGCCACTGTTTTATTAGATCTTCTCATTAGATTCAGAGGAGAGGGATGGAATGAGAGGATATAGTTTTCGTAAAAATATTTGTTACTATGTAAACAGTTTTATAAAGTTTCTCAGTTTCTGCTTTATAATACGATGATATCATAGATACAACCAACATAAGCAACATAAGCAAAAGCTCTTTAGGGTGTTCAGTTTTTAAGAATGCAAAGGGTTCTGAGTTTGAGAAATGCTGTTGTATTGTAACCTTCCTTTATCCTCCATATTGTCAAACTACTTCCTCTGTTAGTCACTTACCAGTTGGGCTATGGGGATGTCACTTGGTTCAGAGTTGTGTACATGTTTAAGGTATATTTTAGGTAGAGATATATAGGCATATATAATATATATTATATATAATATAAGATATATGTATAATACAGAATACAAAACATTATATAATATACAAAATAATACATTAAATGCAAACAGTATATATATGTAATGTATATAAATTGATGGTGTATATTATATTACCAGTAAAAGCTTTGAGTAATTGAGTACATGATGGAGAGTATGCCAAACTTCTTAATTTTTTTCCTGTCTCATTAACTAAGCACATTAAGTTTGCATTTTAAAAATTGGTATGTCTTTATTGTATATTTTGTATTATCTGTATAAAATAAGAGGAAAAAAATGAGAGAAAATCAAAGATGAATATGTAATCAAGTTCAAGAAACTCTAGTTCTAATGTTCATTAACACATCTTTTAGGACTCCTCCAGGCATTTAGGCATTTAAGTAGCTAACTTTAAAAAGATTATTGTTCAAAAATAAATAAATAAAAATAAAAGTTTATTGTTCATTTTGAATAAAGAGACTTTGAAGAAAAGCAGACAGTCCACATCATTTTGCCTTAGCCCTTAGAAAATAGGACACTAGTTAACATGTTTAAATGATACACAGTAGCTTTAGGTGAGATTTTGCTACAGTGAACATCTAGTTTTGAATTTTATGTATGCTTTGTGATGTATCAGGAACACTTTGTAAAAGCAAAAACCATATTACCCTCATACTTACTTTATAGGAGTTGGACTGTAATCTCGTTATTCACATAACTATCCAGAATTTGTAAGTATCGTCATGTTTATGGCAGTTAATAGAGCTGTGATTTGTTCCAGTGCAGAATTCTTCATCCAGGTTCTTCACTCAACATTTATAGAATTTTCTTTTGGAAAAAATGTGATTTTTTTTTTTTTTGGTAGTGTTTAAGTAGTGTTGATAGGACTTGTTTGTAGGAAGAAATAACAGTTTTAGTGCCCTCCAGGTGAATAGTAGTTATGTAGGCCATGGTTAATCTTAATTACAAATAAGGCTCAAGAGCTTCATTATAGTGATTGCTATCATTTTGTGACAGGTATTGGGGATGGTCTACGAGTTTTAGAGTATGAGGATTTAGACCTTTACACATGGATTTCAAATTTGTTACCGCCTATCCCACATGACTTTGGACAAGTTGCTTTCTCTAAACCTAGTTTATCTATAAACTGGCCATATAATGTGTACCCTCAGGATTATTGTGAGGATTAAAAATGTGCATCACTTGAGGACTTGATTCTGACTTAGAAAGTAGTTAATGGAAGTGATAATTTTTTACACTGACACCTTTGAACTAAAGATTCATTTGGTCATTGCTTTTTATTTTTTTATTTTTAAAGATTTCATTTATTTATTTGACAGATAGAGATCACAAGTAGGCAGAGAGGCAAGCAGAGAGAGAGAGGGGGAAGCAGGCTCCCTGCTGAGCAGCCCCATGTGGGGCTCGATCCCTGGACCCTGGGATCATGACCCAAGCCGAAGGCAGAGGCTTTAACCCACTGAGCCACCCAGATGCCCCTGGTCATTGCTCTTTAAAATACATTCATTAGACCAAGGCATTGACTACTTTAATATGAATTTCTTAAATGTGATCTTTTCATTCTCACGTATGTAAGGGAGAATGGTGGTTTTGCTGGGATAATAATTTTGGAACTCCACTATTGAAGAGAAGAGACCTTGGTAAGATATCTTATTCACCTGTTTTGAATGAGCCAAAATTTTTAGCTTGTGATGACTGCCATAACAAAATACAGTACTGGGTGGCTTAAACACACCTTTATTTTGTTAATGTCTGGAGGCTGGAAACCCAGGATCGATTGTTTCTGAGGACTTCCTCCATAGCTTGCAGATGGCCACCTTCTCACTGTGTCCTCACATGGCCTTCCCTTCATGCGCACATCTTTTGTCTCTCTTCTTATGACATCACTCATACTGGATTAGGACCTCCACCAAAGCAGTCTCCTCTTTGAAGACCTTATCTCTAAATATGTTAAACTCTAAGGTCCTGGGGGTTGAAACTCAAGAATTTTGGAGGTTTATAATTCAGCCCACAACACTCACATTTGTGTAAGAGGTAATGTGTATTGAATATGGGCTATGTTCCAGTGTCTGAACTAAATGCTTAATATATGTCTTCTGATTTTATGTTCACGAGCCCTGTGATTATTACATCTCTATTTTACACGTGAGGACATTGAGGTTTAGAGTGATTATACAGCTTGACTAAGAGACAGGATTGGAGTACAAGTCTTTTGGGCTGTGGTGTCTATGTTCTTTTAGGCCAGAATTGAGTAGTAGGAAATAATAGCACAGAGAGAAAAAGATGACATATAAAGCACAACTTCTCTTTTACAGTTTCTACTAGGGTCTTGAAAGTAGATTAACCTCTAAAGTGGAAGATCATTTAACATCAGCCCTGGTTTGACTATTAATTTTTTCTTTAAAAACTGGTGGGAATTTTTGGTTTTAGAATGGAAACAGTGAGCAAATTAGAGATTTTTAGCACATGATTGTAATTATCGAAAACATTTATTTCCAAGTTGCTGAAAATGCCTTTCTCCTTCTTTTTCTTTTGCAGAAGATTCTAGTGTTCCAGAAACTACAGAAAATGAAAGAAAAGCTAGTATATCATATTTCAAGAATCAAAGAGGAATACAGTATATTGATTTGTCTTCTGATAGTGAAGATATCATTTCCCCAAATTGCTCCAGTACAGTTCAAGAGAAAAAATTCAACAAAGACACGGTGATTATAGTGTAAGCAGTTTAATAGATTTATTCATTATATTTGCCTATGTAAGAGGTTTTTCAAGAAAAAGTTACTTAATTTGAAAAATAGTTTGGTGACTTCTCTCTTTTTTTTCTTTCTTTTCTGCCTTTTTCCTATTGCATCTTGGTTATTTTTTTCCCTAAGTTACAACTGTAGAGAGGTATTGTGTGTGTGCATGTGCGCATTTCTGGATAACACTGATTTTCAATAAAAAGTTAATGAGAACAGATAATTTAATTTTTTAACCCTCCATCAACAGGGAAGTTATTTTAACATGTACTTTTCTTTGATCACCTGTAATTGCTTTATGATGTATTCTTGAGTCTCAGAGTCGAATCATTTTAACATTTTTTAGACACATTCTGTGAAGTAGCATGGAGCTTGTATTATAGGTAGAAAGGCAGTAAACAAATAATGTAGTATGCCAAATAATAAATATTATGACCAAAAGGGAAGGAAAATAATGGATTTCAGGGCCAGGGGTAGGGGGTGTGCTTTCTAAAGAGCACAGTTGGAAAAAAGCTTTATTGAGAAGATGATGCTTAAATAGAGATCTGAAGAGGTAAGAAAGTGTGAATCATATGGATATGAGGGTGTGGGGCAGGAGTGGAGTATTCTGGTCATTGGAAATAGCTTGTTCAGTGACCAGAAATGATTATTATACCTGATGTTTCTAAGGAAAGTAGGGGGCAGATGAAATCAGAGAGGAACACCTAAGGTCACAAGGTAACCAGTGGGGTAGAAGAGGGATTTAATTATAAGCCTATAGGCTATTTGGCTTTTACTGTGAATGAGATAGAAAGCTAATGAATGGAGTGTATTGAGCAGAGGAATAACTTATTTCACTCACATGTTTAAAAGATCTTTGAGACTATAGGGGAGCAGTACTAGAAGCATGGATACTGTTGTAATAACCCAGGCAAGAAATGATGGACCCTTAGACAAGGCTACTACTTGTGGGAACGGTTGGAAGGGGTTAGATTCTGTATATACTTTGAAGGTAGAGACAGAGGTTTTATTGTTGGATTTTGGGTGGGAGAGAAAGGAGTCAAGGATGATCTTAAGATCTTAAGATTGGCCTGAGCAACTGGAGGATGGAGTTACTATTAACTGAGATAAGGAAGACTGTTTGGGGTGTGGTAGGGGACCTCCTTTTGAAGGGAAGATTGGCAATTCAGTCTTGAACATGCTGTGACTAAGAAGACTCTTAGACATCTAGGCGGGCGATGTCAGGTAGGCAATTGTATTTGTGACATTTGAGTTGGGGAGGTCTGGGTAACGTCTAAATTTAGGAATTGTCACAATATAGATTTGATATTTAAAGTCATATGATAAGGTGAAATCACTAAGAGATACTGGTATAGCTGGACAAGAGACGCTCTCCTGGTTGAAGGACTCAGTCCAGGGGAACTTGGGATTTTAGGTACAGGGAGATGAGGAGAAATCTGTGGAAGTTCTAGGAAGGAATAGTTGTTGAGGTAAGAGAGTAGTCAAAAGGTTGTATGCTCAGAAGCTAAGCGAAGAAAATGCTGCAAGAAGGAGCCAAGAGATTGAGAATGTCTGATGATGATAAGATGAGAATTCCTCTTAAAGTGAACTTCTTGTAAGTAAGCCATAGTGAACATGCTTTTCTCCTGAAATTCACTCTGAAATAAAAAATAGTGAAGATCCTGCAGGGTTAAATGTATTGGATTCACATTTACCTGCCAAGAATAAGGTCATTCTCTTAAACTACAAAAGAAGCATTTCAAATTCAGAAATACCAGTAAATGTTGACACAATACAGGTATCAAATGTACAGTACATATTTAAATATTTCCAGTTAATCCTGTTAATGTACTTTATGGTAGTGCCGTTCAGAAATACTCGTTTGTAAATAAGGAAAAATCAGCTCAACTAAGTGATTTTCTTAGTAATATAGTTGTTTTACCTTCTGGTGTAAATTCCTTATCTTGTCATTGATGGACAGCAGTGTGAGTTTAATAACTAGCAGTCAGTCCTTAGACCATATTTTAAGTAATTACTTTATGGTAATTTTTCCTCAGTATCATGTTGGAATTTTTTTTTTTTTGAACAGTGTCATGTGTCTTTAGTCTCATTTAATCTGTGAATGAGATAGAAAGCTAATGAATGGAGTGTATTGAGCAGAGGAATAAATTATTTCACTTACATGTTTAAAAGTTTCTCAGCCTCTTTTTTTTTTTTTAAATATTTTATTTATTTATTTATTTGACAGACAGAAATCACAAGTAGGCAGAGAGGCATGCAGAGAGAGAGGAGGGGAAGCAGACTCACCGCTGAGCAGAGAGCCCCATGCGGGGCTCAATCCCAGGACCCTGCGATCACGACCCGAATCTCAGCCTCTTTTTGTTTCTCATATTATTGGCCTTTGAAGATTAAGGGGCCATTTTTAAAAATTTTTATTAACATATAATGAATTATTAGCTCCAGGGGTACACGCCTGTGAATCGTCAGGCTTACACACTTCATAGCACTCACCATAGCACATACCTTCCCCAGTGTCCATAACCCAACCACCCTCTCTCTACCTCCCTCCTCGCCCCGCCAACCCTCAGTTTGTTTTGTGAGATTAAGAGTCTTATGGTTTGTCTCCATCCCAATCCCATCTCGTTTCATTTTTTCCTTCCCTACCTCCCAATCCCCCTACTTTGCCTCTCAAATTCTAAGAGGCCATTTTTTTAAGTAGGTTTCTCAATTGTACTTAACTGATTTTTTTCATGATTAAATTTGGGTTAAGTGGTAGGAATGGTATATAAATGATTTTGTGTCCTCAGTGTGTCATGTTACAAGGCACACTGATAGCAATTTGTCTCTTTATTGGTGAAGTGAACTTGGATCACTCAGAAACCTGCCCGCTTTCTCCTATAGAGTTACTATTTTATACCCATTTGTAGTGATTAATCTATTGGCAGATACTTTGAGACCAAGTAATGATCTTATTCCTTAGCAGACTTTCACTCAGTAGTTTCAGTATCTATTGATGATTCTTACCTGAATCAGTTACCTAAATGAGGGTTGTGAATTGCTGGTATTTTAACTAGCATTTCAGATCTTATACTTTAATTATTTGGTATTCTAATGTAAAGAAGGGTTTTCTATTTCTCCCCATTTATTTATATAGTATTTGTATAGTATAAGTAAATATCAAAGTGGAATCTTAGATATTTATATTTTCAGTGGGTTGTAATTCATTTACTGTCATTATTCATTTTAGTGCTAAAATTGCTAAATTTTGACAGTTTAGGGCCCTTTTAGTCAGGCTCTGACTTTGAGAG
Source organism: Martes martes (assembly GCF_963455335.1). Taxonomy (NCBI): domain Eukaryota; kingdom Metazoa; phylum Chordata; class Mammalia; order Carnivora; family Mustelidae; genus Martes; species Martes martes. Next base: position 95,568,139 of record NC_137889.1, read on the forward strand.
GTTCCTATCATTTTTTGAGCCTTTCCCCTCTGGCAAAAGATGGTCCAGACTTAACACTATTCCTATCATATGCCTGAATGTAGAATTAGCCATTTCTCCAAGAAACACTGGTTCCTTTTATATTTTTTTATTTTTTATTTTTTGCACTGGTTCCTTTTAATAGAGAATGGTATTTGGAAATCTGGGGACTAGGAGTGTTCTTTCTTTGCTGTTGGGCGAGGTAGAGGTTATGTCATTGCCCTTTTCAGCTGTACAGACTAGGAAATATGAGGGGAATGTGTGTGTGTTGTTTTTTTGTGTGTTTTTAAGTCATGAGTTTTTAATGATAACCTTTAATTCTAATCTACCCCTACAGGGCTTTTCCTTGGCTCTTTTTCTTTTTCTTTTTTTTTTTTTTTTTTTTAAGATTTTATTTATTTATTTGACAGAGATCACAAGCAGGCAGAGAGAGAGAGAGAGGAGGAAGCAGGTTCCCCGCCGAGCAGAGAGCCCGATGCGGGGCTCGATTCCAGGACCCTGGGATCATGACCCGAGCCGAAGGCAGAGGCTTTAACCCACTGAGCCACCCAGGCGCCCCCTTGGCTCTTTTCCTATATCTTTTTCTGGCATTGAGAACTCTGGCTTCTTGCAACATTAGTTTCTTAACTTGTTCAGTTATCCAGTATTGATAAAATAGTTTCAGAATTGCTGTGATCATACCATTTGACCATTAAGCATACTAAATAGAGTTCAGAATTTGTTTATAGGTTTGTTTTTTGTTTTTTGTTTTTTTTTCAAATTTTTATTTAATAAACATATAATGTATTTTTATCCCCAGGGGTACAGGTCTGTGAATCGCCAGGTTTACACATTTCACAGCACTCATCATAGCACATACCCTCCCCAATGTCCATTTCCCCACCACCCTCTCCCATCCCCCCTCCCCCCAGCAACCCTCAGTCTGTTTTTTGAGATTGAGTCTTTTATGGTTTGTCTCCCTCCCAATCCCATCTTTTCATTTTTTCTTTTCCTACCTCCCCCCAACCACCCCCCCCGCCTTGCATCTCCACTTCCTCATATCAAAGAGATCATATGATAGTTGTCTTTCTCCGATTGACTTATTTCGCTAAGCATGATACCCTCTAGTTCCATCCACGTCCTCGCAAATGGCAAGATTTCATGTCTTTTGATGGCTGCATAGTATTCCATTGTGTATATATACCACATCTTCTTTATCCATTCATCTGCTGATGGACATCTAGGCTCTTTCCACAGTTTGGCTGTTGTGGACATTGCTGCTATAAACATTCGGGTGCGCGTGCCCCTTCGGAGCACCACGTTTGTATCTTTAGGATATATACCCAGTAGTGCAATTGCTGGGTTATAGGGTAGCTCTATTTTCAGTTTTTTGAGGAACCTCCACACTGTTTTCCAGAGTGGTTGCACCAGCTTACATTCCTACCAGCAGTGAAGGAGGGTTTCCCTCTCTCCGCATCCTCGCCAGCATCTGTCATTTCTTGACTTGTTCATTTTAGCCATTCTGACTGGTGTGAGGTGGTATCATTGTGGTTTTGATTTGTATTTCCCTAATGCCGAGGGATGTGGAGCATTTTTTCATGTGTCTGTTGGCTGTCTTCTTTGCAGAAATGTCTGTTCATGTCCTCTGCCCATTTCTTGACTGGATTATTTGTTCTTTGGGTATTGAGTTTGATAAGCTCTTTATAGATTTTGGATACTAGCCCTTTATCTGATATGTCGTTTGCAAATATCTTCTCCCATTCTGTCAGTTGTCTTTTGGTTTTGTTAACTGTTTCCTTTGCTGTGCAAAAGCTTTTGATCTTGATGAAATCCCAATAGTTCATTTTTGCCCTTGCTTCTGTTGCCTTTGGCGATGTTCCTAGGAAGAAGTTGCTGCAGTTGAGGTCAAAGAGGTTGCTGCCTGCATTCTCCTCAAGGATTTTGATAGATTCCTTTCTCACATTGAGGTCCTTCATCCATTTTGAGTCTATTTTCATGTGTGGTGTAAGGAAATAGTCCAATTTCATTTTTCTGCATGTGGCTGTCCATATAGTTTTGTTTTGTCTTTAGACTGAAGGTATTTGGTCAAAGTATTTGGATTATTTAATGTTTTCTCTGTTAATTTGAGATATAGTTCAGTTCATTAATTTCTGTTTGTATTCCTTTTAAGGTTTCTTCCTTATCCCTCTTTTAAATTTTACTTTGGAATATTTAAAATATTAAGAAGGTTTCAGAAATCAAAACTCTAAATAGAATGTGCTTAGAAAATTATTATGTCTCTCCCTTTTCTTGTGATACCTACTGTCTTTCACCTCAGAACTAACCAGTTTACTTTTTCATCATACTTTTTCTTTCATGTATCTTTTTTCTTCTTTCTTTCTTACTTTTTTCCTTTCCTTTCCCTCCTCTTCCCTTCCCTTCCCCTTCCTTTTTTTTTTAAGAGAGAGAGAGAGTGCACATCCATGTGGGGTAGAGGAGGGACAGAGGTAGAGAAAGAGAATCTTAAGCAGGCTCCATGCTCAGTGCAGAGTATGACTCGAGGCTCAATCTCATGACCCTGAGATTATGACCTGAGCTGAAATCAAGAGTTGGAGTGTTGGACACTTAACTGATTGAGCCACCCAGGTGCCCCTCTTTTTCTTGTTTCTTACACAAAAGATAGCACACCACATAAATGCATATATATGTATATACATATGTATATATACACACATACACATACTCATTTGATCTTTGTTTTACTCACTTAGGTATATATCCTAGAAATAGTATCAGTTTATAGAAACCTATATTCTTTTTCATACTCTGTAGTACTGCACTGTGTGAATGTTCCATGGTTATAATCAATACTCATGAACGGGCCATTTTTGTTATCATTTCTTAATCTTGAGGTTGACAGGGGCAGATAATTCTTTGATGGGCTTCTTTTCTGTGCATTGCAGGATGTTTAGGATGTTTTGCAGAATCTCTGATCCCTACTCACTAGATGCTAGTAGTACCTCCTTAGTCAGAACAAGCAAAAATGTCTCCAGGCATTGCCAGGTATTCTCTTGGGGCAAAATACCCCCCACTTTTGTCAGTAATAGAAACTGGCAATTGATGAAATCTCTTAAGAATTATTAATAGATAAGAAGGAACTGAAGGTAGAATCCTAGGAAACACCAGCAATTCACAAATGTGAACAAGGAAGAAAAGCCTTCTTTAGACATTAAGGACAGGCAGGTGGACAGGTAAAGGAAAATTTGAGGCACTAATGTTGCAAAACTCATGGGGTGAGGATAGGTGTGGGGCCAGATTTTCAGAGATTTGTAGCAGTGTATGGGACTACGGAAGAGTAGATAACCAATGAAAGGTTTTTATTATATTTGACATTTCAGAAGATATTATTGCCTGGGTAAGAACAATTTCACTGAAATGGATGGGGCAAAAGGTAATAAAACATTGAGAGGAGAACTGTACACGAAATGAGCAAGTAGATAATTGATTTTATAAAATTTGTGAAGGAGAGGAGGATTTGCTGATTTCAGTGCTTATTTCCACAGTTCCTAGAGTTCCTGGCACATTGAACTTGTTAATGCAGTCTTGAGCCCATTGTAGGCTTGGAAAGAAGAGCTCAGGGAGAGAGAGGAGACTGGGAAGAGAACATAGTAGATAGTTGAAACAGGGTCCTGTAAGAACCAGAAAGGGCTGGAATCCCTTAGCAGTAAGAGGGGACTTTACCTTCAACAAAAAGGAAGAACTTTATCTGAGACCAGATAAAAGAACACAAAGTAGTCAACTTTTGTTTTTGTAGATTTTTTTCTTTTCTTTTTAAATCTGCAGGCATACAAGAAAACAAGATAATAGACAATGAACATCCATTTATGTACCACCTAGACTTAACATTTGTTAATATTTTTCCTTGTTTGTTTTATTTTTTCATCTATTATTATTATTATTGGCCTGGAGTACTTTAAATTATGGACATTCCAACATTTCTACCCGTAATACTTGGTGATATGTCTTTCTCCTCCCCAGAACCCAGTACCAGTCAATGAACAGTTATCTAATATCATCTAATTCCCCTTTTATGTTCATTTTTTTAAAATAGATTTTATTGATTAGAAAGAGAATGAGCACAATTAGGGGAAGGAACAGAGGGAGAGGGACAGGCAGTCTTGGCCCTGAGTGTGGAGCCTGACGTGGGGCTTGATCCTATGACCCTGAGATCATGACCTGAGCCGAAACCAAGAGTTGGACGTTTAACTGACTAAGCCACCCACATGCTACTGCATTCATGTGTTTTATAGCTGCTTTTTCAAACCAAGATCCAAACAAGAAGCGTCCACTGCATTCACATGTTAAAGCTTCTAACTTCTTTTGATCTTAAAGAGTCCTCTCCTCTCCTTTTTTAAGGATTTTAACTTAGTGAAGAAGTAGAATCTTTTCTTCATGAAAATAGTTTTTTCTTATTGTTTCCTCATGATGGTATTGAATTTATTTCTCTCTCACTTGTATTTACATCCTGCACACTGGACAGTTAATCCAAGCCATGGTAAGACTGGTAGTCAGTATAAGTACTACAGCATGAGGCACATGAGTTTATCCCACCAGATGGTCATGAATCTGATGGTTAGGTTAAGGTGATGGCTAGCAGAGTAAAGAAGCTTTGGAAGTGGTTTTCTAGGGCAAAAATTGTGAGAAGATTCCAACCTGAATGCTTTCATTTTCTCAGTGAACTTGGTGCAAAATCAGGAATGTGACCGGAGTGAAGTGAAGTAATAATTCAGAGTTAAGGAAATGAAGAATGGGTGTAATGGAAAGGAAGATGCATGTAATCACCTTCATATATTGAAGGACATTCCTTCTACAAAAGAAGCGATTTACCTCGTTGTTTTAGAGCATTTTCTCAAAGCAGGGTTCAAGAAGTCAACCTAGCAGTCTGTTAAAATATATATTCCTGGTCCTTGGGGATCTGTCTGCTTTTAAATATTTTGGGGGATTCTCAGGTAAAACTAATGCCCTGACCAGTACAACTGAACTAACATGAGTAGATACATTGAAGTTATTAAAATACAGATTCTGGATATGTTTCCCAAAATAGAATTAGCTGTGTAGCAAAGTCCGCATGGAACGTACTTAATAAAATTCCCACCTTTCTTTCTCTGATCTTTGAAACTTCTGTCCATTTGTTATACTTCTGTTTTCTGATCTCCAGAATGGCTACCATGGTTGAAAACCAAAATTTCAAAATGAGATTTTTGTTTGTTTGGGAGATGATTAAAATTTGGCCCCAAATGTCTTTTATAGGAGTAACATATAAATTGAGATGGCCTGAGATTAAAGTTGTAGGATAAAACCTCATGGAATCAGAACTCTTTGCTGAAGAGTGTTTGTTTCTTGGCAGAGATTCTGGTACTCACTGGAACCATTCTGATTTTAACATTTAGATTCTGATCATCTAGGTAGGCCTTGAAAATTCTTTTATATTTGTATTAGTGTAGGCTTTATAATTTCTGAAGAGCAACCTGACAATGCTCATCTGATATATAGAGTATAGGTGAAAAAGGAAAAGGAGAGAGAAAGTGGGCATGCAGTATACGTTTGTATCTTAAAATAAATGCCAGGTATTTTATTGTTCTTCTCCGCCCCAGCCCAGGTAATGAGTTATTTTCAAAGTATGCTGCCTCTGGGAATGTAGATTTATATATATAACCATATTGAAGTGAAAAAAATTGTCTTAATCTTTGACAAAGATAGATCGTGTTTTTATTGAAAAGAACTATATTACATATGTATATTATTCTAATAAAATAACAGTCATACATAAAATATTGTTTTTTTCCTCTGAAAATATTTTTAGTTCTGAGCCATCTGAAGATGAAGAGTCCCAGGGCCTTCCTACAATGGCAGGTAGAAATACTGATGATATCTCGGAATTGGAAGACCTTTCGGAATTGGAAGACCTTAAAGATGCTAAACTTCAGACCTTGAAGGAACTTTTCCCACAGAGAAGTGACAGTGATTTACTTAAGGTTATACTCTTTTAGTAATTGGTTATTGTAGCTGTAATGATGTTTAAAATTTCCCTTGTATCTAGTACTGTATTTAGGGATAGTCATTTTTCTAAAGATATCTTATGCTTTGAGGTAACTGACTTATTTTACATAATAATACAAGTAAATGCCAGAGATTTACTTGTTGGGAGTCTTAACTTTTTAAATAGGTATGGTTATTCACCTATAAATAATATAATAATATATAATATTTCCCTTAATAGCTCACATAGGTTGTGAAAAATTTTTTTGTGCTTAAATAGTTTGAAAATAGAGACTTTATGGTTTCTCACTAGAAACTCAGAATGACAAAGCATTGCTATTGATATTTAATGCCAAGGGGCCAGGGACTCTAAAAGCCCTGCAGTACTGGGGGTGGTCTTGCATAACAAAGAATTATCCTGTCAATAGCACTCTTGCTGAGAACCATTGATTGAACTATGTAGAAACAAAATAAGTGACTGTATTTGGACTGTAATAGTTATCTTTATAAGAGCACATAAAAATGACCAGTTAAATTTCAGATAGAGAATAAATCTCTGAAGATTACTAATAAATAGGTTATTTCTAGCTCTATCACTTATTAGTTGAATGACTCTAGGAGGATCATTTAATTGCGGGTTTGTTTTTCACCTTTATATCTGTCATGACCACCACCATCTCCAATTTGAACCTTAGGAGGTACCATATCTATATGCGGTAGGCAGGTAACTTTGGAGTGATGGACACTGGCATGTTGTAGAGTATATGTTCTTTCTGAAATGGGTAGCTGCTCCCTAGTGCCAGCAGGATATGGCCATGTCATACCAATGGTAGCCTGTTTTTATTAGGTTTGAATTTCCAAATAAAGTGAAAAGATGGCTATTTACTGTTGATCATTTAAGGTTCCTTACCTACTTGAAGTGTATAATTTAGTGGGTTTTAGTATATTTACAGAGTTGTGCAATTATTCCCATAATCTAATTTTAGAACATTTTAATCTTTCCAAAAAGAAACTTTTTTTTTTAAGATTTTATTTATTTATTTCACAGAGAGAGAGATCACAAGTAGGCAGAGAAGCAGGCAGAGAGAGGGGGAAGCAGGCTCCCTGCTGAGCAGAGAGCCAGACACGGGGCTCGATTCCAGGACCCTGAGATCATGACGCGAGCCGAAGGCAGAGGCTTAAACCACTGAGCCACCCAGTCGCCCCAAGAAACTTTAAAAAAAAAAAAGATGTTATTAATTTTGTTTGTCAGAGAGTGAGACAGTGCATGCACAAGCAGGGGGAGGGGCAGGCAGAGGGAGAAGCAGGCTCCCTGCTGAGCAAGGAGCCATGTGTGGGACTGGATCCCAGGATCCTAGGATCAATCATGACCTGAACCAAAGGCAGAGGCTTAACTGACTGAGCTACCCAGGCATCTCCAGAAAGAAACTTTGTATTCATTAACAGTCATTCTGCATTTCCCTCCTCTTGCTCTAGGCAGCCCCCAGTCTCTGTCTTTATAAATTTATCTATTCACATTTTATATAAATGGTAGTATATAATATGTGGTCTTTTATGATCTGGCTTGTGAATTGGCGTCATTTAGCAAAAGGGTGTCAGGTTCGTCCATGTTAAATCAGTACCTCATTAACTTTTTATGGTTAGCTAATTTTTTAAAGATCTTATTTATTTGTTTGAGAGAGAACATGATAAGGGGAGGGGGAGGCTGAGGGAAAAGCAGACACCCCACTGAAGAGAAGGGCCCAGTCCCAGGACTCTAGGATCATGACCTGAGCCCAAGGCAGACACTTAAGCTTAACCAGCTGAGCCACCCAGGTGCCCCTGTGGTAACTAAAGAAAGAAGTACTATTCAACCCCAACAGCATGTCTGAACTAAAGATGGTCCTGGGCCTGCTCGTTTAAACTCTGTAGAATAAATTGTTATTATTCTCTATTATTTATAACATGAATCTTTTTTCTCCCAAATCATTTTGATACCTTCTTACTGTTAGCTAAGTGAAACTTCAGTGGATCTTGAGTCTGCACCCTACTAGCAGTGTTATTTTCCTCTGGATGTAATTTTTTTCTAGAATAAGAAGACAATAAATGTAGCAACTAATAGCTACAGGGGCTGCTTACAGTGTTGGAAATAGCTTCCAACAGAATAAGCATGATGGAGTATTAAATATTCAGAGGAATAAATCTCAGTTTAAAAATACTTTAGTCTGGGGGCGCCTGGGTGGCTCAGTGGGTTAAAGCCTCTGCCTTCGGCTCAGGTCCTGATCCCAGGGTCCTGGGATTGAGCCCCACATCGGGCTCTCTGCTCAGCGGGGAGCCTGCTTCCTCCTCTCTCTCTCTCTGCCTGCCTCTCTGCCTACTTGTGATCTCTGTCTGTCAAATAAATAAATAAAATCTTAAAAAAAAAAAAAAAACTTTAGTCTGATTGCTAATTGTTCACGTAGTTGAAGGGTATTTTTCTTCTGTAAGAATATTTATATCTAATTTTGTAATTACAGTGGGAAAATAGGATCAATACACAGAATTTGTATGCATGTTTTGTTCGTCAGTATTTGAAATTTAGGGAATTTAGTGTTTCAGTCCAAAGCAGAGCATTTCAGCTGATCCCTATCATTTCAAGAGATTTGAAGGTGACATTTATAAAGTACTCTGCAAAGGCTCTTACGAACCCGTTTAACACCCATATAGAAGAATTCAGGAAGCTGTACAATATAAATTTAGTCCTGGACTTGATAAGAGTATGCTTTGACTATTTTGAAAATGAAGAGGGGCTTACAAGATATTAAAGGATCCAAGATTGGGAAAACTAGTAGAAGAGACCATTCTTACTATAGCAAGGGAAAATTATGGGATGTTTAGCTTCTTTTGAAATGCAGAATGTTATAGATCAGTATAAAAATTATATATTGAAGTTATTATAGAAATAGTATATGAATATGTTCTTGAATAAATTCAGGCAACTCAGAAATAGAGGAAGAATCAAAAAGAGCTTTTTGTCCCACTCATCTTAAGAAGTATTAGATTTAAGAAAATGATTGCAGAATTGTGGTTTATTTTTTCATATTCTAAAAAGAATAGTACAAATGTCTACCAGTGTCCCTCCTCCTTCCTTCTCTGTTTGTCTCTCTCTCTCACACACACTGCCTGGACACATAAACACGTAGGTAGGGAGTTTTTAAGGCTTTAATGCAGAACTTTGTAATTAAAAAATTATAATAACAAAACCTTGAATATACTGTATTTCTCTACATATGGATGATGAGTAAGTCTAGTAACATTTTAAGATGTGCTTACGTTGTGCAGACTTTTGTGAAATAATTCTTAAAGTGTTATTTTTAAAACAATCTCTTCTCATTCTGTTAGTTGATTGAATCAACAAGCACTATGGATGGAGCAATCGCTGCCGCCTTGCTGATGTTTGGTGATGCAGGTAGGCCTGACTTCGTTTCTAGCTATTTGACTATTAGTTTTATAATAATAAATATCTTCACATTTTTAATAGTTGCTCTACAGTTTACTAAGCACCTTCATGAATTCTTACAGGAACCTTATGAGTTATTAATGGCTTCAGTTTTTTTAAATGAAGAAACTGAAGCTTAAGAAGGTTAAGTGACATACCTGAGGTCATACAGCTATTTGGGAACCAAATTTTCTAGATTGATTTTCTTTTTTTTCCCCCTAGGGAGGGGACAGGTTTTCATTGGTAATTTTGCTTGTTTTCTACAGATCAGATCTCGTAACAGTGAAGTTTTGGAAGATATATTTTCTTTCTTAAGTGTCCTTTCTAATTGCATTGTGGTTTTATTTACAGGTCTACAAATCTGAGTCAGTAGGAACATAATGTCTTGTGGAAAGTCCTAGCTGGTAATCAGGATTCCTTCATTTAGTAAATATTTATGCTATATTCCAGGCTTGGGATACAAAAATAAATGCATTTGAAGGACCTTGCAATATAAAAGCTAAAAGTACCTCCAATTTTTTTTTTTTTTTTCTTAGCAAATACTGTCTTGGTCTCCCCCCCCCAACTTGTATATACCAAACAAGTAAAAATAACCTATAATCCCACTACCAAAAAAGCATTTAAGAAATGAAAGCAAACTCACACTCCATTAACCACTCTTAAATTTGTTTTGTATCATTTTCAACTTTTCCTGTGCTCAAACCTGCCATTACACAACACATGCACACATATTTAATTAGGAAATGCAATAATCATACTGGTTTGCATTTAAAAAAAAAAATCACTTGATGACTTACGATGGATAACTCATCAGAACAATCAGATTTATCCAATTTTGAAATACTGCCCATAACATTCCTCTGTAATTACCTATATGGTTCATTTATTAACTATTTCTTTGTTAATTAGCCTTTTTATTTCCATTATTTTGTTATTATAGCACAAAGGTAAATAACCTTATAAGGAGAGCTTTATATTATTATCTCTGCAGGCTAAATTTCAAACTAGGATGCTGAATCAAAGTATATACATATTTAAAAGTTTAATATGTACTTCCATGTTACCTTTTTAAAGGTCATACTGATTTTTTCATCAGCTTTGTGTGAATTGATGCCCATTTCCCTAAGTGGATCTTTTTAGCTTTTTAAAATTTTTTGAAACATTAAAATACATATGGAAAAATAGAAGATAGTGTAGTATGTTCCCATGGGCCTATCATCCCTCTTCAACAAATACCTATCTCACTTGTACCTCCAGCCAAGTAGATTCTAATGGAGTGAGTGCATTCCAAAGATGAAATTGTTTCATCCCTATGAAATACTTTAAATCTTTCATTTCTTCAGTTTGAGTCAGGGAATAGTATTGTGTTGTGTGGGTGCTACCTATACAGAATGTTAAGCTTCTTCCTCTTCTTCCACTTACTAGCTGTGTGACCTTGGGCAGTGTTGCCTAACTCTTCCATGTCTCTGTTTCCTTAGCAGCAAAATAGTGTAATAATAGTATTGAACTCATAGGTTGTTGTGAAGAAGTGATAAAGTTAATATAAATTTCTTACTGTAGTGTGTGGTACATAATAAGTATGCTAACATAGTAATTGTTAGCAGTCATTTGTTCTTACAGGCTATCTGATGATAGAAAATGCTATAGGAGAAGGTTGACTATATTTCCCTCATTACCATAGCCCTAGCAATTATTATAAAAGTTCCTGAAAAATGGTAGACTCATTGAACATTTGTTGAGTTGCAAAATGGTTTGGGAAATTTTACATATATTTTCTTGTTCTTATAATATCTCAGTATTCCATAATCTCTCCAGATTTGTAGAAAAAACTTTATAATAGTGTGTAATTTTTTTTTCTCTTGAGCAACTTATATCACTCAGCTTATATATTAATTTAACAAATCTTTATTGTGCATCTACTACTAGGTGCCAGATGCTATTTTTGGCATTGAGGATACATAAGGAAACAAAATGGACAAAACCTTTGCTTTCATGGAGTTCACAATCCTCAAAAAATTTGAACTTCATCTGAGTTTTTTTCTTCCTTTCATTCTTGCACTGTACACTGATACTATTTCTTATTAAAATAAAGTGTTTTGGGGGCACCTGGGTAGCTCAGTTGATTAAGTGTCAACTCTTGATCTCAGCTCAGTCTTGATCTCAGGGTTGTGAGTTCAAGCCCTCTATTAGGCTCCATGTCAGTATTAATAATGATAATAATAATAATAAATATTTTCAAGTGGAAAGTTATAAGGAAAGAAGAAATCAGGGTTTTCTTGTTTTTAAAGTAGACTTCCATGCTTCATCTTAGAATAAACTAGACCGTCGTATTAATCATCTTCATTTTTAGTACATTACACTTCTGAGGTGATGTATAGAAGAATGACAGCTTTGCCTCACCAACAAAAGATAGCTTTCAATATACAGTATCATTAGGATAAGAAATTATTTTGGACATATTAGGATAGTTTTCCCAAAAAAGACCTTTTAAAGTATCTGTAAGTTATTTTGGAAAATTCTACACATAATGATATTGGATTGGTTTTAGCACAAATTATAATCTCTTATAGATAATATTTCACATATTAAACAATAGGGGTACCTTTTGTGCATTGTTTTCTGAAAGTTTTCTTTTAAGAATACTAGGTTACAAAAACAAAAAATAATGTGTATGTGTCCGAAGTTTTTACCCTGTTTTAAAAAATAATAATATGAATTTATTGATGTTGTCAGGAGTCTCTAGCTATTTCTTCCACTTCTCTGTGTTTGTATAAAAATAAGCAAAGCATTTTTAGGTGATTGTGTCCCTTTTATGTTTCTGCTTTTCATTTATTATAGAGAGATCTTTGCATGTATATCTTTAAAAGTCTACCTGATTTACAACAGTGGAATTTATGTGTATATTCTAATTTGTTTAACATCTTGGGCATTTAGACAGAATTCTTGTATGTATACTTAAGCACACATTTCCATCAGTTCTGTTGAATAAATTCTTAGAAAAGGAATTGTTGGACTAAAAGATGTCTAAAATTCTAAGATGTATTATTTATATTGCCTTCCAAAAAGGGTATAACAGTGCATAATGTTTAAAAGTGCCTTTTGCCTGTGGTCTGCTAGGACTGTCTATTTACTACTCTTTTTTAATGGATGAAAAATTGTTGTATTTTATTTTTTTATTTTACCTGTTTTTAATTACTAAGGAAGGTAAGCATCTTTTCATTTTTTTTCCTGTTAAACTGCCTTTATGTGTTTTTTGGTCTGTTTTCTTTTTACAGTGTCATGTTTTATTTATTTATTTTTTTGGTTAAATACTGAACTTAGATGAAATTTATTTTTATCTGGGGTATGAGGTAAAATTTTAACTTTTTTTTTTTCCTGAAATTGATGGATGCTTCCAATAAAAGATGGAAATTTATGAAACACAATTTGGAAGTTCTATTTAGTATAAAATACTAATTTGTTTTCTTTGGATATATTAAAAAATTCTTTTATTGAAGTATAGCTAACACAGTGTTTCATGAGTTTCAGGTGTACAACAGTGATTCAACAACTATGCCTTATGCTGCACTCATCACACATGAGCACATCTCACAGCACAGGGAATATAGTCAGTGATACTGTAATAGCATTGTATGGTGACAAACGGTAGCTACACTTGAGGTGAGCACAGCGTAACATATAGATACATACAGAGTTTTTAATTAATTGTACATAGAGTAGATTTAGATGTAGGCAGCATTCTGTGCTGTTATGTAACCTTCTCATACTAATTTGCATTTTCTCTCCCATATTTTGCAAATTTTTTGCCTGTAGCCACTTTAAATACAGGTAAATATTTGATGTCATAATATTAACAAAAGGGGAAGATGTTTAAACAGATAATTAAGGTTGAAGAATCCTTTATTGACAAAACAAAGTTCTTGTTCTTTTAGGAAAGAAACATGTCTAGGTCACATGGCATAAATCATCAGATTTGAAGTTTTTTTCAGACTTAGACTATTGACTAACAGTGCTCACTCTACCCCAATAAATATATGAGTAATAATCTCTTTTTAAAGTAGATAATGGGAATTCGTTGCTATCTGCAGAATGCGCATTTGCTTTGTGAAATAAATTAGGAGATACTAACCACACTTACATGAAATTATACTTTAAAACGTTAATAACATTTACTCACTTTGTTACAACTATATTATAAAATTTACAGGCTTTCAACTTAAAAGCTGTCATGTTAATGTTTAGTTTGAATGTTGTACTTCTACAAGTTTTAATTTCTAACAGCATAGTCAGGGTACTGATTTAATTACTACTGCACTCGGGGCGCGTGGGTGGCTCAGTGGGTTAAAGCCTCTGCCTCCGGCTCAGGTCATGATCCCAGAGTCCTGGTATCGAGCCCCACATCGGGCTCTCCGCTCAGCGGGGAGCCTGCTTCCCCTTCTCTCTCTCTGCCTGCCTCTGCCTACTTGTGATTTCTATCTGTTAAATAAATAAATAAAATCTTTAAAAAAAAAAAAAAAAAAAAAATAATTACTACTGCACTCTTGTAAGCTTTAGCAGATGGTTTCATATTAGCACAGCAATATGTCTGAGGAATTTTCTCTCTGGTATATAAGAAATAGATACATGTATTCAAAGTACAAATATGTAATATAGCTTCCCTTTTTTTTTTTTTTTAAGATTTTATTTATTTATTTGACAGACAGAGATCACAAGTAGGCAGAGAGGCAGGCAGAGAGAGAGAGAGGGAGGAAGCAGGCTCCCCGCCGAGCGGAGAGCCCGATGCGGGGCTTGATCCCAGGACCCTGAGATCATGACCCGAGCCAAAGGCAGAGGCTTTAACCCACTGAGCCACCCAGGTGCCCCCCTTTTTTGTTTTTATTTTTCAGTAACCTCTACACCCAACGTGGGGTTGAATTTACAACCCCGAGATTGAGTCATGTGGTCTATCTACTGAGCCAGCTATGTACCCCTGTAATATAGCTTCTTAAGATCATGTAGATTGAGTTTTTCTTTCAGTTATGACAGAGTATGTAAATTTTCTATCACCGTTAGAGCCTGTGTGTTCTACTCTCTTGGTTTTAGGTTTAGAGCATTAATTGCTTGAGCTGTCTGTATTTCACATGCTCCTTATTTGTTTAATGAGAGAGACTGTTAACTACTTTGTAAGTTTATTGTGGAAGGTAAATGAAACAAGAGTTAGTAAAAGCCCTTTGCACAGCCTGGTGTACATAGTAAACAATTACTGTTATCAGTTATGGTATTCAAATAAGCTACACTGATAGGGCTCAACTTTTTTTCACTGCTGAACACTTAGTCACCAGGGAGATACCCTTTCCTTTCAGTATTGCTCTGTAGAATTACCTGTCAGTTTAGTGATATATGTTATTATTAAATAACATGATGGTTTACAAATAACACGATTACATTGATTTCTAAAACTTTTGAAAGACTGGTAAGTGTCTCTGTTTTTCCTTTAATTCAGTTGACATTTACTGAGTATAAGTGATATGTAGAAAAAATAACATTGGGCCTGATGTCAAGAGAACTGTCTGCATAAGTATTCATTATAATAACATTTTTGCCTTCATTTTGCATTAATGCTGGTTATAATAACTGTGCAGACTTTGTTCTTCTCTGTTTTAGAAGGTGGTGGACCCAGGAAAAGAAAATTATCTTCTTCTTCAGAGCCATATGAGGAAGATGAATTTAATGATGATCAGTCTATAAAAAAGAAAAGACTGGATCATGTAAGTTACATTTGAATTGCAATATCAAAATCAGCTGTTAGGCATAGAATATCTTGAATCTGTGGATATTAGACCTAAATGAATCACTCCTTTTTCACAGCCAAATCAGAATGTGTTTGCATTTCATTTATGACTTTTTGCTTTCTTTTTAATTTATCTGGTATTAATTGCTTATCTCTGAGTTATAAAATGAATTATTAAAAATATCCTAGTGGCATGATAAAGTAACTTTGGGAAAATACACTTTTAATATATAGTTGAATACTTAGGAAAAACAGCTGTTATCACCACAAGCACTATTTCCTCCTCAGTGCAGCTATTTATAATCCTTCTAGATGACATCTTTGATATTTAACTGCTTATCTAAAAATAATTACGGTTATGCTTTTATTGGATTACTCTATAGTTTTCCATTAACTTTCACTTTATGCGTGGAACTACTGAGAGGCCTCCCAGTGAAACCAGACATAGTCCTCCCTGCCTGCATTCAAGACAACACATTTTCTTCTTGGTAATCAAAATCAAAATCAGTTATCCCAACTAGTATAGTAACTATTTTTTTTTTTAATCTGTGGTTTGACGGTATAAGAAGCCCAGAGTAGCCAGGTGGCAATCTCTACCCTAACTTAATGAGATATTTGTTATGTCCCTATGTGGAAGCATTTTTTCCTTAAGAACTAATACTGATGGGGAGTAAAAATTCTGTGACTGGGTTTTTTAGGCATAAGGAACAGTTGTAGTATAAGAGACTAGGCCCACATTTTAGTTCACAGATCTCTGTATAATGGCTGTGGGGGAAATAGCATCATATTGATTGCTGATTTAAAGCATTTACTTTCTTTGTACATCCTGTTGAATAGCACATCAGACTTGGGTGTTCTCTTTAAGTTCATTTGCTGAATTTTCACTAAGTGGTACCACTGTTCTATAAGCCTGCTGCTTCTAAGTGTTGAGGAACATGGTTTCACTAGTGGTTCTTTAGTGGTTTCAAACAGTGCTGCAAATTCCTTTGCCCATCAACTGTCACACAAAGCGATGAGTGTAGATGGGAAAGCTGCAAAAGAATTTTCCAGGTATGTTACAGAAGTAAACTAAAGGAAGCAACTGTACATTAAATTAAACTCTCAGTTTTGGTGAAACAGGTATCTGTTACCAGTGCCTGCCTTACAGGTCCCAAATCTGAAAGACAGAAAACAGGAATTAGGGCTTTGAAAGATAGCATTACTGTGATGTTCAGCCCTAGTGCCAGGTAGAAACTTAGAGCTAAAACCATTAGTAGTTTATTACTAGCCAAACTGAGCTGAGCCTTTTAAAAGAAAGTCAGACTTAGAGTTCACTACAGGTATAGGAAAAATGGATGGATTGCTCAAATCTGCATTGATATTTTTCCTTAATTCTTGTCTGTTATAAGAGGATTATTGTAAAAATAAAAACAAATTAAAAAACTTTAATTAAAAACTCTTAAAATGCATCAGCTTGCCTATTTACAAAAACTGAACTCAACCACATTTTTCCCCTTCTTTTTGCTTCAGAAAACCACCTTTCTGAGATAGCCCTGTGTTAAAAGCATTTATGGCTTACTGTTTAAAGTGAGCATTTAAGATGCTAATTGCTGTTACTGAAAAAATGCGGATGTGATTATAGAATTTGGGAATAGATTTAACATCAGAATGGTCATTGCTACCAATGTAAAAGCCTAGAGTAATAAAAGAGTGTTTGCATTATGTGTGGTGGGAAACTCTCCTTGACTTAATTGTGATTATGGAAGATTTTGAATCTCTAGAGAAGTTTTTAAAATTGAGAACAAGCTGTGTTAATTTAGGAAAGCAGGTTGGATTTGAAGAAATAGAAACTGGAGATGTTGAAGAGCTAGGGTCCCACTCTGATGATCTAACCACAGAACTCTTGTAGTAATTTGCTGCTGCTGGCCATGTGGATGCAGAAGGTGATGATAACAATGATGGTGAAGACTAGAAGGCTACACCATGACAGCTAACACATCAAGTTAGCAGGTGTTCTAAGTGTTACTGAAACAGTTGTACTGGTTGGAAAATAGTGGCTTTAATGCTGAATGTAGTATAAGTCATGCATAGATTCAGTTGAATTTAGAATCATACAGACAAGGGCTCTTGGGTGGCTCAGTTAGATAAGCATCCGACTCTTAATTTCAGCTCAGGTCATGATCTCAGGGTTGTGAGTTCAAGGCCCACGTTGGGCTCTGCACTTAGTGCAGAGTCTGCTTAAGATTCTCTGCCTCTCCCTCTGCTCCTTTCTGGCTTGCAACCATGCTCTCTATGTCTCGCTCAAATAAATAAGTTAAAAAAAATATATAGACAGCATTAGTATGAAAGGAGGGGCTAGCAAAGGAGCAGAAATATATATTTGTTTATTTTATAATTTCTTATTTATATTTTCAGCCAGTACAGCAGCGATAACACAAGGACAGTGAGCCATACCATTCCATAGCTGATGTTAACAAATTTGTTCATTTTTAGATAACCCTTCTACTACTTCGCAGTAACTCATAAGCTGCCATCCTTCTAGTGCTAACACTCCCCAAGCAGACTTCAGTTCATATTTTTTATAGTATTTATGTATTTCTTAACCATTTAATTTACGTGAAATTGTGCTACCCTATTTTGAGAATCCTTTCTCTTTTTTTTTAATGTGTCACTGATGGAGTTTTTGAAAGTTGTGCCTCTACTATGGTTTTTCTTAAATACTGTTATAGTTTATTATTTTCATGATTTTGCACAGTGCGGTAATTTTGGAAGTGCATATATCATGTTGTAGCAGAACAGACTATAGTTTTCAGCAGGACACCAGACCTTGCTTCAAAGGCTTATGGGTCTCTGCTGTGATTTTCCTATTAGGGCTTCCTAGAGACACCATATACAGCATCCTTGTTAGCAACAGATTCTTTGAGAACATTGCTTCTGCTTTTTGGTTATGAAGCCCAAGTGGCAGAGCACCTTGTACTGTATCCTGGACCTGCTACAGAGCCTTCTCTTAATGTGGGCACATTTATAACTGTGACAATGTTAAGATTTAGTTTGTAAACAAATTAAGTAGCACCCACCACTTTGCATCTAGTATCGAAGGAGGTGACCAAATGTTGTGCTGCTTTCGTAGAATTAAACGATATGCACCCTTTTTCTTTCCTTTTTTTTTTTTTTTTGGAATGGCATTTGCAACATGCCCAGATTGGATCCCCCATAAAATTTATGAAAGTGGTGGTCCCCAGAAGTTGGGGGGGTGGTTATTTCCCACTCTTTGGCATGCATGTATCTTACTGACATAAGGTGCTGCTTCTTGCCTACCAAGTTCAGTCAGTGTGATGTCTTCAGAGTAGATGATTAAAGTGAATTCTGTGGACTGTGCGAAACTATCAGTCCTAGACTACTACATGAGGAAAGAGCGGGAGAATTACCATAGCCTTAAAGACAGCGAAGGTGTATCTATCGCTGACCCTGCCCAGATGAAAACAAATTGCTTTGACTTGTCTTTTCTAATTGGAATGGAGGCAGTGGGGGAAGAAGCATCTGACAGATTGATAACTGCGTAGTTTTATTGATTTGCTCCAGTAAAAATAACCACATCTGATATAGTAGTTAAAATTGGGGTCATCACCTATTTGTTTATGATAACCTGAAATAATCCCCCAAAACCCATCATCCAGCTTTTGTATAGGCCAAGAAGTCCCCATTATATTGGGATGGGATGGTGATATCAGTTCCTTCAAGAATATGGTATTGCTACTGCTGCTGCTGCATGTACTTCTCCTCTTCCCCTTCCTCCCCCCTCCTCTGTCCCCTCCTCAGTTTTAGGAACTTGGATTTTTTTTTCCCCCTCCAATAATGGTCCTTACTTCATGGGCCAAGGAGCTAATATGGGATTGCTGCCAGTCCTAAATATGTCTGGTCCAGCTCTGCATTCTGGAATAGGAAAAATAACCACAAGATTAATTCATAACCTTACAGCCCACTGAGACAGATCTAGGCCTGAACTCTGTATCTCCTGTCTTCTGAAAAACTCTAGTCTAACCACTGGATTGCATAGGTATTTTAAGTCACCAGGGATTAGCAGAGCTGGCAGAAGTATTAAATCTGAGAGCAGACAGCAAATGAGAGGTATACTATCTACTGAATGTTTAATTAGTGCAATCATATATTTGATTCCCAAAAGATATTTTGCTGCTTTCCAAATGTCAAACTTCTTTTATTAAGGTAAAATTCACATAGCATAAAATTAACCACTTTAGAATGAACATTGCCAGTCTACCACCCCTGTCTAGTTTCAAAATCTTTTTATCATCCCATAATAGCATGCCATCCTGTTTAAATCATTTCTCTCCATTCTCTGCTTCTCCCAGCCCTGGGCAGCCACCAGTCTGCTTTCTGTCTGTGGATGTACCTATTCTGGATATTTCATGTAAATAGAAGTAATACAGTATGTTACCTTTTGTGTCTAGCTTTCACTTAGCATGTTTTTAGAGGTTCATCCACATTGTAGCCAGTATCAGCACTTCTTTTTTTAAGGCTGAATAATATATCATTTTATGTATATGCTACAGTTTGTTTACCCATTCATTTTTTTTTAAAGATTTTATTTATTTATTGGACAGACAGAGATCACAAGTAGGCAGAGAGGCAGGCAGAGAGAGAGGAGGAAGCAGGCTCCCCGCCAAGCAGAGAGCCTGACGCGGGGCTTGATCCCAGGACCCTGGGACCATGACCTGAGCCGAAGGCAGAGGCTTTAACCCACTGAGCCACCCAGGTTCCCTAACCCATTCATTCTTTGATGGACATTTAATATATTTAAAACCAGGAATGTGCTACCTGAATGACTAGGGTTTAGCAAACATTTACATAGTAGAAAAACACCAGTGTATAGTTAGATACCTAAGTTTCTCTTCCTGCCTCAGATAGTTACTATCTATGACCTCCAAAAGGTTTGTTCTTGGAGTTTCAGTGTCTTCAGCTGTTAAGGGGGGGTGGCAGTATGAATTTCTGAGGGCTTTGAAATGCCTTCTTCACATATTAGTGTTTTATTCCCCAGCTCAAAATCCTTCACTTTCTTAATAAAGGCTGACCTCAATTTAACACTCCAGGCCAAATACAGTATTAGCTCTGATACAATTTTTCAGCCTTGCAGCCTACCCATGGTCTCTGTGCTTCAACCCAGATGGGCCATTCACTGTTATAAAAACACATGCAGTTTTCTTCTTCCTACTCCAAACTTCTATAGTATTTTATTTACATCTGTTTTGTGGAACACCATTTTATACCTTTGTGCAGCAGAGGTTTCACTCAATTTAGTATTGCTACTTTGGTAGGGAAAGAAAAATAACGTGTAGTTGTTGAATAAGAAAGGAGGTAGAAAAGAAAACAGGCTGTATTTTTCTATATCTTGATTATATGGCATGTGGTATAGTTCTAAGCAGGGTTAAATAAATGTTTTTTTGATCTAAATGCAAAAATTTTTCTTATGCGTGGACCCAAGAATTTTTTTTAAGATACAGTCATTTATTTTGAGAGGGAGAAAGAGAATCTCAAGCAGACTCCCCACTGAGCCTGTCGCAAAGCATGATCCCGTGACCCTGGGATCGTGACCTGAGCAGTAACCAAAGTTGGGCACTTAACTGACTGAGCCACCCAGATGCCCCTTAAATATGGAATTTTAATCAGTTTCTTTAAATCAAGTGACAAAGAAGAAAGAGATTGTCTAAGTAGCTATAATTATTCCCAAATTAATGTTTTGGTTTCACATAAATTCTTTATCATTGTGTTACTTTTATGTTGTGGCTGAACAATTAATACTTAAGCCATTCTGTAAATCAGCACCAAACAAAAAGTAAACTTTTTTCTCTCAGTATTTGAAATTTGTAGGGAGGTATAGAATTGTGAGCATAGATGAGATATTTGAATCTTTTTTTTTATTTGCCATTAGTAAATATACTTAAATATACCTTAATTATTTAGAGTAATTTGAGGAACATGCTAGTCTTTTAGTAGATTTATTTTATTTTGAGTGCTTTATGAATGAAGTGTGAGTTACTGGATAGGCAGTCAGGGTCTTTTTGTGATCATAAAGCAGCAATATTTTTTATCCTTAAAGATAAAATTTGTCAGTTTTCACAAGAAACAGAAAGAAACATTTTGGATTCTTAATGTGCTAACTTCCAAATCAGGTCAAATATAAATATAATTGTCTTAAGACTGTTAGCATTATAGATGATCTCCTTAATTGGTTCTTTTTTCTTTCCTTTAGGGAGAAGAATCCAATGAGTCTGCAGAATCTAGTAATAATTGGGAAAAGCAAGAAAGCATTGTATTAAAATTGCAAAAGGAATTTCCCAATTTTGATAAACAGGTAGGTGATCATGGACAGAAATTTAATCAGTGTGTGCTGAATATTTGGAACAAAATAGTGTTTGAGATAAACTGGAAAAGCTTAAGGTGTGTTTTGCATTTTTCTAATTAAATATATTCTTATTAATATTATAAAATACCTTTATACTGCTTGTTAATTCTTTACATTGTTTACTTACTTTAATTGCTAACTATATCAACATAATGACCATAATATAACAGATATAACAGTTGGAACTCATTTATGAAATGTGAGTACGTAGAAAGCCAAATCAGCTGTTTTAGCTTTTTTTATATTCTTGTCCTTTAAATTTTTCATTAAGAATTTTAAAGTGTTAGGGGTGCCTGGTTGACTCAGTCAGAAAAGCATGACTCTTGGTATCAGGATCATGGGTTCAGGCCTCACACTGGGTGTCGAGATTACTAAAAAATAAATAAACTTAAAAGAAAAAAAGAATTTTGAAGTATAATACTGCATTTCAGTACTTTAGTATTCCATAAGGTTTGTTCTACTTGCTAAGTAGTAAGAATACTCAGTCTGTATATTCATGCCAAGCTTACTTCTCTTCTATCACCTGATTGTATGTAGAAGCACATTATTTAACATTTAGAATACATTCACACATGCATTGATTTATTCAGGTATATGCACAGGTAGTACATCTGCTGAATTCTTACAAGGTAAATGCAAAATCTTGTTGTTATGTTGGTTCTTTATATGTGTTGAAACTGTTTTGAAGTTGGCAGTTTGTAAAAGCCTAGCTACCCGGTGAAGTTTAATTGAACAAACATTTTGATCCTTATGTATTCAGAGCACTTTATAGGGAGAGTAGAAATGCAGAGAAAGTCTAGCTTCCTTTCCTTTGGAGACTTAAAATTCATAGAGGTGAAATTTTATGTACACAGAAACCATTTGTAAAGCAGCATATAAACAAATGTGAAATAATCAGATACGAATTTTCAAATGATTTACTTACTTTTAAAAGAGCGTAAAAGTTTATTGCAAGTTGCTTATTTTAGATTTTTAACAAAGATCAATGACTTATTTCTAGGAACTAAGGGAAGTACTGAAGGAACATGAATGGATGTACACAGAAGCATTAGAATCTTTAAAAGTGTTTGCAGAAGACCAAGGTAATTAGCTCTTCTGTCCTAGAAAACACATTCTTCCCATTATGTTCTTATTTTGGTACATAAGAAAATCTAAACCTATTAGAGAATGGGATTGCAAAAGATCTTGGAAATAATGATGTAAAAAAATTTTAAATGAGCAGTTTCAAAATGTTTTGGGCTGTTGTTTAATGGCAGTGTAATATGAAATAGTAAATATATTTTTCCAATTGGCTAGCCTTTTGGTTTTTTTTGATAGTTAAGGCTACTTTTAAATTACCATTGTTTTATTGAATATAGAAGCAACATTTTTTATATTTTAATAGCTCGCAGGATGGATCTTAGGATTGCTGGTGGTTTATAATCACTGCAGTGTAGGTGTCCTAGCCTGCTCTTACATGAATATCAGAAGTACCAGTATCAGAAACCTTTAAGATGAATATCACTGGCATGGGAGAAGTTCCCTAAACTTGTATTGGAGTACTTTTAACTTTCAGAACCAAATGTTAGAGGAGAAGTAGTAGAGAAGAGTTGAATCATACATGTTTAGTAACATCCTTATGAAGAGCTGATCTAATTGATGCCTGCTTGATTGCAAAACCAGCTTAAAAAGCCCAGTACAGTGGTTTTAGTTTTTTGTTTTGTTTTGTTTTTTAATAAATTCTTTTAAGAAATACCTTAATACCAGTGCTCTTGATGGCGCAGAGAATGATATTGTGTGGAAAAAAGACAGCAACCAATATCATTAGTTCTGCATCTGAAAAATGATTCAAAAGAGATAGATTATAAATGTGAAGAATTTGAGGATTACTTTATCCGATTTCTTTTTCTCTTCTATATATGCACAGTATGGTAATCAGTGTGTAAGTCTGAAAGCTCTTTGAATAAGCAAAACAAACATACTAAATAGTGAAGTATTGTGTTATAGATTAACTGGTAAGAAATAACAGAATTATCTTCAATCATAGGCATCTTAGAAATCTATGGAGTCTGATAGGCTAATCAGTGATAAAGTAGCAATGTTTTTTTAGTAATAGTATATTTCAACAGATGTACATGGTGATGGAAAATTAATATAATAGGAATGGTTTTAATTTAGGGTGAACATGTTTTTGCTGTACCTGTCCGTGTTGGCGTGGAGATGGGGCTGCTAAGTAGCATCTGGGATATCTTACAGAAATGCAGCTGCCATTTATAATCTCAGGACCTTTGTTAGAAAATGGGGGTTTTTATTCATTTTTTAAAAGTTATCGGGCGCCTGGGTGGCTCAGTGGGTTAAAGCCTCTGCTTTCGGCTCAGGTCATGGTCCCGGAGTCCTGGGATCGAGCCCCGCATCGGGCTCTCCGCGGAGCGGAGAGCCTGCTTCCTCCTCTCTCTGCCTGCCTCTGGCCTGCTTGTGATCTCTCTCTCTGTCAAGTGAATAAATAAAATCTTTAAAAGTTATCACCTGTTTTTGAAACTTTCTCAACTCCTATACAACTTCAAATTCCATTTTAGTATTTCTCTTTAAAGCATATCAAGATTTAACAAATTATAGTTGAATTCTGTATTCAGAAGGAAAATAACACATTTAGGTAATTTTGGGGGTCTTATTTGAGGGCTTATATCTTTATATTTAATTTATATTTTTCTAACTTAGTTATTTTTGTCTTTCTTTTGACACAGATATGCAATATGCTTCACAAAGTGAATTTCCAAATGGAAAAGAAGCTTCTTCAAGAAGTCAGAATTACCCTAAAAATGCAGCTAAAACAAAACTAAAACAGAAGTGTTCCATGAAACCACAAAATGGTTTTAACAAGAAACGTAAAAAAAATGTATTTAATCCTAAGAGAGTTATTGAAGACTCTGAATACGATTCAGGCTCTGATGTGGGTAGTTCACTAGATGAGGACTATAGTAGTGGTGAAGAAGTGATGGAGGATGGCTATAAGGGTAAAATTCTTCACTTTCTTCAAGACGCTTCAATTGGTGAACTTACTTTGATTCCTCAGTGTTCTCAGAAGAAGGCTCAGAAGATTACAGAACTCCGGCCCTTTAATAGTTGGGAAGCTCTGGTAAGGCTACATTATTTTTTTTTCCCGTGTGTGTGTGTGTGTGTGTGTGTGTGTGTGTGTGTGTTTAACTCACAGTACCGTTTATAGTCAAGGTGTCTTCAGCCCAGGGAAGCATAGATGGGTGGCCTTATCCTGTGTAGAGGCAAACATTACTTTCATTGTAAGCCAATAGTATTTCAAATAGTGTCATATGACCTAATTTTGAATGAATTAAGGGGTGATTTTCCTGAAAAATCCCAAGCCGATTGGCTGGGCATACTGTCACTCATTCTTTTGCATAGAAACTTGGTTCATTTCACTGCAGAAGAAGAAATTAGAGCTTACATTTAGAAAGGAGTTGTTTGCTAGCCTGTTCTTCTGATCTGTTACTGCTGAGACACCATGCAGAAAGCAAGAATGTGGCAGAAATTTTACTACAACTTACTTGAAGAGCAATAGCAACGTCCAGGGGAGCTCCATGATTCAAAATGCCAGCCTAAGTGTTTTATGCTTCACCACAAAAGAAGCAAGTGTTTATTTTCTTTTTCTTTTAAAAATGACAGCTCAATCTCTAACATGTTTTTCTTGGTTAAACAACACGGCCATTTTATGGAGTGTAGCAGGCTGCAGCGTTTTTAATTGGAAAAGATAGAAAAATGTTTGAAGCCTAGAATTCAAGCGTTAGGTGAAGGGAATGCATAAGTAACTGGTAAGTACACTTTGCATGATCATTTTATGGAATTGGATTTCCTATAAACAAGTGTTATCCAAAATACTTGTATTTTGAATTTTATAAATGTCAGCAGTGAGCAAATTGTATTCATACAGAAAAATACAAGAACTCTGTCTTTTAAATTTTGCCTTGACTTTTGTGAGAATGTGGGTTTTTATAGCATGAATTATATACAGGCCCCTCTGTGAAAGCAATATGGATTTTTTTTACAGCTTTAGAAGATGAAGTGCCTCTTGAAGCTTTAGAAATTTTAAGGAAGTTTTATTCCCTATCTCAGGGAGTAAAGTTGTTTTGTGGTTAATTTTATACTTGTGACAAATCCGTAAGAGCATAAGTTCCCTTAATAAGTGTCTTTAAAGTGGCAGGATCGTAGGGTCCCTGAACAGTGGTTCTAAAAAGCATTTTTTAAAAAATTAAGATACTTGAAAAATAAAGAAACAACATTACTAGTATTTTGTAGCTTAAAAAAAAAATAAAATAAATAAAGCCATTCGTTTTGCCTAAAGCCTTTGCTTTTCTAGAGAACATCTGTCAAAGCAGGTCCTTTCAAAACTTGTTCAGCTTTGCCTGAGTGATTTATTTGTTAAAGTATTTGCTGAAGGGCTTTCTTGTTCTTCTTTTCTTCCTTTTCTTCTTTCTTTTAATCTTTAATGGTCTCCTGTGTTATTGCAGAGTCGGTTGCTCAGGCTTGTTGGGATTCTAATTTATTTAATAAGGAATGCAATTATCTACGCCACTGTATTTGGTAACTGTAACTACTTGCCCAAATATCTTATAGTAAAAGTAAATTATACCAGACTTATATGTGCCAGATGCTTTTAAAAATATTCAACTTAACATGTAGAAATCATATTTTCCCTACTAATTAATTGGCATAGTGTAGTCTCGACATGAAATTTTTGTAGATTATGTATTACCTGCATAAATCCCCTATTGTATCTTGCCCCCTCTCTAAAAATTGAACACAAAGGTGATATTTTTTGCTTGCTATTTATTTAAATGTTGGTTATTTTATATAACAGTTAAAAAGTAAACTTGCTACTTAAGCAAAAACAGGGTTTTTAGTAAAATGGAGGTAAATGAAGAGTTTTTGAAAATGAAGTTAACATTGGCACATCTGTGTATATAAGCTTTGAATTTTAATTTGTGTAGAACTTTAAGCTTCTACTTTCAATCACTTTAGAATTTTCAGTGTGGCTGATTTAGAGAGCAATTTCATCTTCAAATCATCAAAGGTAAAGTTAATATTATGTACATTCTAGTAAATGGCTGTATATGACATACTCTTTTCCTATTATTCAGAAAGGTTTAATAACGTACCTATAAACAACTTCAGAAAGAAACAAAAGAAACATTTAGTTTTGTTTCCATAGCTACTGTTTTTAGAAATTCATATGAAAATTAGTTGACATTTTAATTAATATTCAGTCATACTTTAATGAAAATTATATGGCATTGTATATTAAGAACAGCATGTAACAGTCTAGTAAAGTGTTAACATTGTTGAAGCATATTTGTCTTAAGGATTGGGGAATTTGTCAGAACTTGAAAAGTCATTTATAGTTCATTTAAAAATGCATACTGAGCCAACAAATCAAGTACACATACATTTTAGTTATGATTTTTGTTAAAACTGAAGTCTGTAACATTGGTAGGTTAAATGTTGTCATTATTTCATTGTCTTATAAAAACAGTTTGTGAAAATTATGTTTGCAGTACCTTTTAAAACAATTTGAAAAGTACCTCAGTTATGCCTTTCATTGTCAGAGAATTACACTTTTTAAACACTAAATGCTGTAAGATACTGATATTCTAGTCACCTTTATTTTACATGAGTAAAATTTGTTTATTTAACATAAATGCATTGTGTATGAGAGTGTTTATGTTTGCAGCTTTACACCTATTGTTTTCCTTGAATCAGAACTTAAATACTGTTCGTGAAATTGTTTTCATAATTTTTACATCTTATTTTTCTGCTTAATAGTAGTGACGTATGTATCTACTGTAAGAAACCACAACTTCAAATCCCATAGACTTTGGAAGTACAGCAAGCCAATAATGTCAGTTTAACATGTACTATTAATGTGGTAAAATTAAAGATTTTAATTGCCATATTTCACGCATTTGATGGCATCAGTTCACCAACCACTTACTGAGTATTTGTCTAGCCTTGTGCAAATTAGGGTGGGGATGCTGTTACATTTGTGATAATCTTATGGTGTTGCATCTTTATACTTTAATCAGGATGTAATGTCTGCTGACCAAAGCAAGAGTTACTTGTTCATGGATATAACTCAACCTAAAAACTTGTCATATATGCATCTACTTTCTTAACATTCAGGTCAGTGTAGGTGTAGTTTTCCTTGATTGTTAACCATGCAATCCAGGTTTTTGTTTATGAAGCACTCTGTGCCCCTCATTGTGCTGTTCCCCTCTACTAGTAACTCAGACCACAGGGGTTTTTTTTTGCTTTGTTTTCCCAGTTGTTACTGTAAAATGTCTGCTTAAGCTTGTCACTTAAAGCATTGTGATGCCTGTTACTTCCTTCCTGATAGGATGATTTTCAGTAAATTCAGCATTTTATTTTAATTTGTATAAATTTGATAAACTTTTATAAGAAAGTTATAAATGTATTCTGAGCACTTTGTCGGCTGCTGCCAGGTATTTATGTCTTCTTAGGACTCAGTCCTCAAAAATGTTACTTGTTAGGTGGTGGTTAAATCTGGTTTTAAACAATCCCCCCACTTCCTGTCGAAATCAAAAATACTTGTAAGAGTGACACACTGTGGTGGGAGAGAGGTACTTCAATTTGTGACTCTTTAAAAGAAAAGAGTGATACTTCAGTTTTTAATCAGAGTGATCATAATCAGGGCCATACTTATAGTCTTTTTTTTTTCCATGCAGTTATCCAACAAGTAAGAATTGCTTTTTTTCCTTCCACCTGACAAAAAATAGCTTTATCACTTTTTTGAGGAATGATTTTTCTTTGTCTAAAATAAAACAGTATCTGCAATAACAAAGAAGAAAGCAAAAATTCTTCCGGATACCCACCACCTAAGACTGTATTGAGCATCCATTTGTACATTTCATATTATATAAATAGGATCATATTTACTAGCTCATCAGTAGCTTTAGATTTACTAGCAGATCCTGCATTTATAGAGTATTTGCATTTCTTAAATCCTTTTTTGGTGAGGCTAAGTAATTTATAGGATTCCTCTGTGCGTTTTGTCTTCAGAAAATAGTAACAACAGTAGAGTGTTCTTACATATTTATTTAAGTGCTGGCCTGTCTGTCTCTCTCTCTCTTTTACATACACACAAACACACACACCACTAATGAAGATACTGTAGAATTACATGTTGAGATTTATCTGAGTTTTGATTTTTATTCATATATTTAGATTAACAAGTTAAATAATTCTACATGCTTATTCTCTCCAAAAATCCATATTCAACCACTTCTCCAGCCTGTTTCCCACACTGCCAATAACTGCTTTCACTTTTTTTGTCTGATTCTTACCCCTTCCATATCTCTAGGTAATATAAGCATAAAGCTATTTTTTATTTTTGTTTTAGGTCTTACTTGTTGACATGACATTATAACACTATGGTGAGATTAACTCCCATTGGCAGTCTTATATCCCATACCCATATCCTATTCCTCAGTCTTACTAATTGAAGTTAATAGGATAATTTTGAAGGTCATTTTTTAGTTATCTGCATTATTGTCACTATATAAATGCCTTTGCTAGCTTAGCCATGTAGATAGTGTAATATTGCTTAGCATTTTGTCTTCTCTAGGTATTAGTTGCCTTGGTTTTTCTGTTTGCTTAGTTTTCTATATATTTATTAGTTCAACTCTAAAATTTTCCTCAGTTGTCTAGATTTCCTGTCAGTTTTTAGAAACTTCAGGTATTCCATCAGGTTCATCTTCCTAAGAAAGTCTCTTTGAGTAAATCTTAATGACCTGCTCTGGTTTATACTGGTTGGATTATGGGCCTGCTATTCATCTGTGACCTTGGGCTCTCACTTCCTGACATTCTCAGGAATCCTTATTGTCTCTCTTGTGTAGGATCTCTTCTTTCTGAATTTCATACATGCCTGTTTATTCCCTTGGTCGTATGAGTACATACTAAGAGGCGGAGGTGGGTGAATTATACAGTGGAACCAGATGACCTGGCTTTGAATCCCAGTTCTGACATTTCCAGCAGTTTATCTGACTTTCAGCAAGTTCTTATTCTCCATTTCTTCATCTATAAGTAGGGCGTAGTTATGATACTGACCGTTGGGACTTCTAAGTGTTAAATAAAGTAAACGTCTGTTTAGTTGCCCAGTTCTTAGCTATAGATGTCCACAATATTTTGTATTGGAAGTGCTGCATATGTTACTGGTGAAATGCTAAGAAACTGTTGTTTTCTGCTTATCCCCCTTTCAGTTATAGCCATATTGAATGGAACTTTTTTGGATCAGTTTTTCTTTATCTTAAAACTCCTTCTGGACTTTTAAACAGATTTATGGCTTGTTACATTACCCACAGTACATTAAGACAACATTTTTCAACCTTCCTTGTTAGGTAATTTGGCAAAGTTCTGTCCAGTGGGATGTAAGCAGAAGTATATTAGGACTTTCGGAAACTGTCCTTAATAGGCTCACTTTTTCCTGTTGATTGAGAGGTCATTATGGTGGCAGGAACTCCACACGTGGAGGCTACGAAGCAACAAGGTAGAAAACTCCTTGACTTGGGAACCATCACACCAAATCTGAGGTGCTTCTGCAACTCTTCGTTTACATGGGAGAGAAAAAAATCTTACGTTTTATTTAAACCCCTTATTTGTGTTTACTGTTACTCTTAACTGAACCTGATCCTAACAACTTTGTCTTGCAGTGAAACTTTATCCTTGAAAATCTGTGTTTTACATTCATGGACACTGTATTACTACTAGACAAATTTAAATTCTAAACTAGCAGCAATAAATTGGATCATCTCTAATGTCATTTGGCTTTTATGGGAGGAAGGGTAGGGACAATAGAAAGCCCTAGGGAGATAAATTTTGACTTAGGAAAAAACCAGAATGTCAGGTTCGTTTAAAAATCTTAGCTAAGGGGCTCCTGGGTGGCTCAGTGGGTTAAAGCCTCTCTGCCTTCAGCTCAGGTCATGATCCCAGGGTCCTGGGATGGAGCCCCGCATCAGACTCTCTGCTCAGCAGGGGAGCCTGCTTCCTCCTTTCTCTCTCTCTGCCTCTCTGCCTACTTGTGATCTCTGTCTGTCAAATAAATAAATAAAAATCTTAAAAAAAAAAAAACTTAGCTAAAACTAATGCAGTATCCTGAAATAAGAGTTACCTTTTATACTCTCCTTTATTTCCCCTACAAGAATTTCAAACATAAAATTAGAATAGTACAGTTAAACCCCATGTATTCATCAGCAGCTTCAGTTCCTGGCTGATGTCTGATCTTGTTTTATCTTTATCCTCATCCACTTCCTTCCTTCTCATATTATTTTGAAGCAAATCTCAGAGTTCATCTTATCCATGAAAATTTAAATATATATATCTGCCTTAGGCTCGGGTTATGATCCCAGGTTCCTGGGATCAAGTCCCAGCATCAGCCCGGCATTGGACTCCCTGTTCAGTGGGGAGTCTACTTCTCCCTCTACCTCTGCTCATGCCCCTTTCTCATGTTCTCTCTCTCAAAATAAATCTTTTTTAAAAAGTTCTAACATAACCTGAAAATCTTCAAGGCACTGATTCTTACATATCCTGGTGCTTATGTATACATCTTTCCCCTAGAAAGCACAAAGTGGGAGATCACATTGTGATCGTTAATGTTGCCCTTGTGAAGATGTAAAGTCATGTGCAAATAACTTTGTATTTCACAGTGTCATTTTGTGAAGTGCTAATTCGTTTTTTAATCCTGCAATTTAATAATAACATGGCTTTGTAATAGATTGGAAATTTTATTGTTTTCCAACTTTTTCTAGATCAAGTATGAAAAAAGTATATTATAAATGCATTTTTGATGAAATTATCTTTATATATCCCATAAGTGTTGAATTTGTATTATTTGAACTCTGAATTTAGATAGACTGTGATCACAAAGATTATTTAGAGTTGTTAATGTGATTCTTGTTGTGACTTGAAAGAATATGCTAAAAAAGATGACGAATTGGAATCGTGTAGTTTTATCTTAGCAGGTGATTTTACTCTAGTTTCTTTTGTTCATTTCTGGATTATGGGATCTCTCTTTCTGCCCAGCAAGGTTTTCAGTTTTCAGGCAGTTATGGGCTTTCAGACAGTTATGGCCTCTTCATGAAAAGTATTTTTTCATAAGGTTCTTCAGGATTTTTTTTTCCAGCTATTTGTATGTAAAAATTCTAATTCTTTTATAGCTTTTATATGAGTAATTATTCATGTTTTTTTTTTAATTTTATTTACTTATTTGACAGAGAGAGACAGTGAGAGAGGGAACACAAGCAGTGGGAAAGGGAGAAGCAGGCTCCCCGCTGAGCAGGAAGCCCGATGTGGGGCTCAATCCCAGGACCCTGGGATCATGACCCGAGCTGAAGGCAGATGCTTAATGACTGAGTCACCCAGGCGCCCCTTCAGTGTCTTTTTTTAAAGGTTATTTATTTTAGAGAGTGCACAGGAGTGGGGGGAAGGAACAGAGGCACAGGGAGAGAGAGAATCTCAAGCAGCCTCTATGCTGAGCATGGAACTGACAGTGGGGCTCGATCCCAAGACCCCATGATCATGACCCAAGCCGAAACCAAGAGTCGGACACTCAACCAACTGAGCCATCCAGTTGCTCCTCAGTGTCTTAAATACAGATATGTTTTTGAAAAAAATTCTCTGAGATTTCACACAAAAAAATTTATACAAGTGTTGTATTGAAATTGACTTTAATAAAACTTTTATCAAGTTATTTAATTGGTCGTAGTTAACTTTTGATTCATGCAGTATCTTTCCAAATAATGGTCTTAGTTTAAGAGCAAAATTTAAGTGGCAAGTAATAATTGAGGGTTTGAAAACTCAAGGGGTGGTCCTTTATGTTTCAAAAAAGTAATCATATAGTAATACGTCATAGTCATGGGAAGTGATGAAAATGGAGCAAGATTTCAGGTATACAGTTACTATGTTTGGTGCCATTCCTTTGGTGATAAAGGTGAATCTGAGATTTTGAAAATAAAACTTCATAGAAGACATTAATGATCATTTGAGAGTATCTCCGATAAGAGAACAGCTACTAGGGGCAAAGTAACTAGCTTGAGATTGAGATTGTGCATTTTGGTGAGAAAGATATGTTTTATTTCGATATAGGGAATTGGATTTATCAAGAGAAACATGGAAATTCAAGTGTAGACATGAAGAAACAGTTCTCTTAGCACTTGATTTAAGGTCATTAGTAAAAGTATAATTAAATATTTTCCCCTCAAAAAAATTGATACTAGATTTTTATTTACTAGATCTGAACTATTGTTTTTCTTCTTATGTCATAGTTCACAAAGATGTCCAAAACTAATGGCTTATCAGAAGATTTGATATGGCATTGTAAAACACTGATCCAAGAAAGGGATGTAGTTATAAGACTTATGAACAAATGTGAAGACATTTCAAATAAATTGACAAAACAAGTTACCATGCTCACTGGAAATGGAGGTGGATGGAACATTGAACAACCCTCCATTCTGAACCAGAGGTAATATTTATTGTACTTACCTGTTTCTTACTTATCTTAGCCATATAAAAATTGTGAACTTATTTCTATATTGTGCCTAGGGAACTTAAATGTGGAAGTCTTAATGAGAACTAATGTTAGAAGGGAACCCCAGGGTTTCCTGTAATGACACAGAAGTGATACAGGAATTTTTTTTTTTACCAATACCCCCCACCCTGCCAAGGGTATTTTACTCCCTTTTATCATTATAAATTAGAGGGAGCAAATGTTTTGATCTTATTTAACTGTGTTTTCCTTGTCTGATGACAGATAATCTCATATATAATCACAAAAATGGAAAAGCTGGTTTTAGCTACCCCTTTACACTGTACAGTGCTTCAGAAAGTCAGCAGCTTAAATTGCATCAATGAAAAAAAATTTGTCTTAGCTCAGTTTCTTTTTAGTCATAAGTAAGGTGAAATGAATGAAATATCCTGTATCTGTGATTTATTGTTTTAAATGCTTTCAAGAGCCCATATTCTTAAATTTGTTTTTGGAGTAGAAACACATCAAAAATGAAAAGGACACTTATTAAATAGTTTACATAAGGAAAAAATTTTAAAAAGTGTATTTCCCAAAACCGCTACTGTCAGTAAAATGCCTTGTCAGAATCCTTACAAAAAATAGACATGAAATTATTTTTAATAATAAACTCATAGAACAGCCAATACATATGAAAATGGCATTTTATAATTGTGAACACCCCCATTTTTCATGGTGTTGGGATATTGGGATGGGGAGATTGTTTTGAACTTCCTTTAAAAGTTTATTTTTAAGTGGTTTGGGGACTCAGAACTATTTAGAATACCTTTTCTTAAGAAATGTATAAAATTGTTTACTGTGGTGATATTTAAAGTTACAAAAACTTGGAAACAATCCAATTTCCTAAAATCAGAATGGTTAGAATGAATTATGGTATATCCATGCTGTATAGTGTTATGCAACGTTAAAAATGAGCTACATCTGTTCAGAATATTTCTAGTAGGTATTTAATAAGATTAGCACTAGGGCCTCATTAAAATTAATTATCTTAGCTGGTGATTTTATTGACTTCTTTTAGCATTTTTCTAGTTAATGATCAAAGCATATTTGCTGATCATTGGTTAATTAAAAATCAAGGTATGGTTACTGGCCTTTAATAGTAAGCTACAATTTTTTCTGTGCCCTTCTAGGGTGCTATGGGATGGTGTAGGGAAACGTCATGCAGTTCCCACAAAGAAGCTCTTTTCTCTGTTGCATAGAAAGAACTATGGCCATGTCAGCAAATTCATCTCCTAAAAGTGTAGTTGGAGCTGCTCCTTCTTGTTCTACAGCATTGGATATGGGGAGTTCTTCACTCTACAAGACTTACCCAGTTGAGTCTACTTTATAATAATTTGGATTTTAAAAAATCAAGTGCTTTATTGCATCACTTAAAAAATTTCTCTTTTAAACCCACATCCACAAAGTCCTGTTACTTGTAAATAGTATGATCAGGTAATAAATTATCCTTTCCATTAGGCTGAGGAATTTTTTGATGAAATATATAATGAGAAAAATAGCTCTTTTTTTCAAAGTGCTCTAGCCCAAAATATAACTTCTAATCCACCTGTGTGATAGTTTACTTAGAGTTTATTTAAATGCACTTTTAGGGGGTGAAATTTGTTGTCCTGGTTTTCATTTTTAGCCAAGGTAAGAGTTACAAGCTGTTATACTTGGTGTACTGGCCAGGCATCGTTCTGCTTAACTTAGAGATATGCAAAGTAGTTGCCTTGCCTTGGGAAAGGATTTATTAGCACGGAGGAAAATGTTGAACTATCCTGATGACTAAACTTTCCCGCTTTTCTTAACAGAACCAATTCTTTCTAGCAAAATTATGTTAACTGTTCATTTTCTTATTGAAATTTTATATGAATTATAACAGAAAAAAAATGCCTGTTAGTGGTTAAGGACATACAGACATACCAACATCCTTAATAAAGTTTTTGCGGAGGAAAATAAAATGTCTCTTATCAATCTCAAAACCATTACACTCATCATTTTTATTTTAAAATGTCAAAACTAAAGATTCCTAAAGTTAAAATATAGTATAGTGAGGGAAAAGGAAAAAAAAAAATCAGCATTTCTCGCTTTTCCTACCATTAATGTAGCCATCTCTCAAACTTTAGCTTTTTATCTAAAATTTATTGGGTTTAAATTGTCTTAACTGAAAAGATTTCTCAGATGTTCACTATAAAGTATATTTAATATATGTGTCCTGTCTTTTCTGGGCTAAATCTACTTGAGGTTTTTCTGATTTTGTCTGTCCTCAACTTGATGGGATGGTTTTCTGTCCTGTTGTAAACAGTTGCTGTGAAGCCGTTTGACAGTGATGTGATTGCACATCAATACTGCAAATGCGATTTGACTAACTCAAAGTACTATGATGAAAATACTTCAGTAGTTTGGATACTACTGTTAGTACAAACTAATGTTGTGATAGTATTTTCAGCAACTATGTTAGACTTATGGGACGTACAACTTTTGGTCAGCTGATATCCCTAAACTTGTTTCATATGAACAACTTGCAACAAGTCTCCCTAAACTATTTCTGCATTTTAAACTCAAAGTTAGCATATTATATGGACTCATGTTGTTTCCATTTCAGGCTTTTTCACCTTTCAAAATAATTTTGATGCTATTTTCTATGGCAGGAGATTTAAACCCACTTTAATTTTCACTCTGAAAAGAAATTATAACTGTCTGAAAGGATTTTTTTTTCTCCTAACAAAATAAGTACCTCAAAATGATGTGCTGCCTCATTTTCTTTCATGATCTCAGAAAACTTAAAATTAAAAAAAATCGTTTTTTTCCTTAGTAAGTGGTAAGAAAACCTTCAGTTTAAAGGTATTTATAGTCTGTTAAATGAGAAGAGAGCACTTAAGTAATTCAGAAGGACTGGGCCTTCTTGCCATTTGGGTAACCCTGAACAGATTACATTCTTACCTGTAAACTGGTGGTTGGGGTTCATACGTAGTCATGAAAATTCTTAGAAAACTATAGAATGTCAAAATAAATTGAATAAATGGAAGGTACGTCTGTACAACATCTAAATATTAGACCCTGCTAGAGAAAGAATACAACTGCCCTGTTTTAAAAATTTGTTATAACAAGTGAATTGGATTTCAAACATCTTTGTCAAAATTGCGTTTTCATTGATCTTTTGCATTCAGAAGAAAGGATCTGTTGATGGACAGCACCGTGTTGGGATACTAAGCAACAAAAAGTTACTTGTAGCTTAGATAAATCCAGTAGAGAGCACATACACACACAAATATATATACGTATATAGATGTAAACAAGCACATACACACATAAATACTTGTGTATTTTAAAATTTAATTGTGTATTTAAAATTTTAAAATTTTAAATTTTTAAAATTGTGTATTTAAAATTTAAAATTATTTAAAATTGTGTATTTAAAATTTTAAAATTTTAAAAAAAATTACAATATAGCAAAGCTATTTAATGTCCTGATCAAGAACAGCCACCAGAGCTGTTTTGTGATTATGGATGAAACAGTTTTATTTGATCGAAAAATTCTGTATAGTACATGCTTCTCAAAATTCCTTCATCACTTTTTAAAGTTGTATGCGTACTGAAGAATATATTAACAGTTATACTAGCTTTTCAATATTTCTTGGCTGCTTGTGAAAGATTGATGTTGGGATAGCATACTGGCCCTCGATGCATTAGTAAACGGTGTGCTATGCCTACCTTATCAGGTTTTATCCTTTTCATGAAATGGGAATTTATGTGTGTGGGATGAATAAGGCCTTGAGAAGGACTCAAAAATAGTAACTCAGTTTTGACCATAGAGTGTGGGTGGGTCAAAGAGATAGAGAACTTTTTCATGTTTTGCTGTTTAAGGGATGAGCTCTGGATCAGAGTTGGATTGGATACTGTCTCTGCCACAGCAGACGTGGATTTGGATAGTTATGTGACGTTGGACAAATTACTTACCTTCTCTGAGTTCCACAGTCTCATCTGTAAAATGGGGATAATAGTCCTACTTGCTTGATAATGTAGACTAAATGAAGAAATAATGCATGTCAAGCCCATAGCATTGTGTCTGGTCTATAATAGTAAGTATTCCAGTATTAGCATTTCCTTTCACCATTATTGTAGTAGATTTACTTGGATCTGGAAATTAAAATATCTATGATAATATATTTTATTTATTATTACTTTCATAGTGGTAGTAGAAATTATATTGGCCAAGAAGACAAAGACATTTTAAAAAATGAACTACAAAGACTTCAATACTACTGATTTTTTTTAAAAGATTTTATTTATTTATTTATTTGACAGAGATCACAAGTAGGCAGAGAGGCAGGCAGAGAGAGAGGGGGAAGTGGGCTCCCTGCTGAGCAGAGAGCCCAATGCGGGGCTCTATCCCAGGACTCTGCGATCATGACCTAACCTGAGCCGAAGGCAGAGGCTTAACCCAGCCACCCAGGCGCCTCTAATTTTTTTTTTTTAATGAGAAATGTATAGATTGCCTACCTCATCAGTTGAAGCATAGATTCTGATTTAAGATGGAAATCTTTATACCCCAGCTCTTTCACCTCTGTTCTAATTAAGGTATATTAATTTTAAAATCTGGCCCTTTAACTGTTTTCTTATACCATAGTTATGTCCAGACCCTGTCCCTATGTGCAGATAGGATGTGTGTAATAGGAAATTAAGGGGACAAGATCAAAGCTGGAGAATGAGCACACATGGCCTTATCCTAGCTTTCCATCTTTTTCCCCCCCCTTTCATGTTGTTTTATTTTTTTTCCCCTCATTTTTTTTTTAATTAACATATAATGTATTATTAGCCCCAGGGGTACAGGTCTGTGAATCGCCAGGTTTACACACTTCACAGCACTCACCATAGCACATACCCTCCCCAATATCCATAACCCAACCACCGTCTCCCCACCATCCCCCCTGCCCCCGGCAACCCTTAGTTTATTTTGTGAGATTAAGAGTCTCTTATGATTTGTCTCCCTCCCGATCCCATCTTGTTTCATTTATATTTTCCCACTCCCCAAACCCCCCACGTTACTTCTCGACTTCCTCATATCAGGGAGATCATATGATAGTTGTCTTTCTCCGATTGACTTATTTCCCTAAACATAATACCCTCTAGTTCCATTCACGTCGTCTCAAATGGCAAGATTTCATTTTTTTCTGATGGCTGCATAGTATTCCGTTGTATATATATATACCACATCTTCTTTATCCATTCATCTGTTGTTGGACATGTAGGTTCTTTCCAGTTTGGCTATTGTGGACATGGCAGCTATAAACATTCGGGTGCACGTGCCCCTTCAGATCACTACGTTTGTATCTTTAGGGTAAATACCCAGTAGTGTAATTGCTGGGTCATAGGGTAACTCTATTTTCAAATTTTTGAGGAACCTCATGCTGTTTTCCAGAGTGGGTGCACCAGCTTGCATTCCCACCAACAGCGTAGGAGGGTTCCCCTTTCTCTGCATCCTCGCCATTAGCTTTCCATCTTAATATGGGCTATATGTTTATGTAGGGAGTATGAGACTAAATTTCCAAATTAAATAGACTTCCTTATTTAAATCTTAGCCTTCCAGGGACGCCTGGGTGGCTCAGTTGGTTAAGCAGCTGCCTTCGGCTCAGGTCATGATCCCAGCGTCCTGGGATCGAGTCCCGCATCGGGCTCCTTGCTCGGCAGGGAGCCTGCTTCTCCCTCTGACTCTGCCTGCCACTCTGTCTCCCTGTGCTCTCTCGCTCTTTCTCTCTCTGACAAATAAATAAATAAAATCTTTAAAAAAATAAATAAATAAATAAATAAATAAATAAATAAATAAATCTTAGCCTTCCAGAAAACACTTAGTAGCTATTAAACCTCAGGCAAATTACTTAGCCTCAGGCAAAATTTTCATCTGTTTAAAATAATGGTAATAGGCAATCTTTACAGGATATTAAAAGATTAAATGAGGCGGTGCTTGAAAATGATATTTCTGTCTGTCCATATATATACACACACACACATATATATATATGTTCATACATATATATATATGTTTGGTAATAACTGTTACTACTTTTTTTTTTTTTTTTTTTTACTGTTACTACTTTTTAACCACTTGAATTTTTAGGGAAAAAAATACTGTTTTCATCCATTATAACCTTCCATGTTACCTTCCAGACAAGTTATTTCCAAATTATGTGTTTACAGATTAAATGAGATTTTGACACTGTCTTGCTACTTTCTACTCACTGATGCTCATTAATGTCTAGCAAGTTTCCATTTGTACGTTGTTCAAACACAAATATACACATACGTATGCCTTCTAGAATTACATATTCCACTGATAACTAGAGGTGATTGACATTCATTTAGTCATCCCGGCGAAGGCAAATTAAGCTTGTGTTGTTGTCCAAATATTTGAAGTTCCTTAATGTGGTAAAATTCAAATCCATACAATACCATTTTCTAGTATAAATATTAGATTAGTAATATGTCATATTAATACAATAATTTGATCATTTATGGAATTAATTTGGTGACATTACATTATGACTGAATATGGAAATTTTTTTATAATTCTTATAGCCAGAAAAAATAAATCAATACAAAATAATATTTGAGAAAATTGAAAAAAAATGTATTGTGTTTTGGGCTGATTTTCTTAACTAAGTATAAATAGCTTGTATAACATAAGGTAAAAGGTAAGACTAGACATAGATATTTCAGGTTTTGTGCGCACTGTAAACTTAACCTTCATGTCAGAAAACTAGTAAAGAAAACTAATAGAAGTGCAAATCCATAATATTTGATAACTCTTTTTACCAGTTTATCACTCAAGCCCTATCAGAAGGTTGGTTTGAATTGGCTGGCATTGGTACATAAACATGGACTTAATGGCATTTTGGCAGATGAAATGGTAAGTAGTACTCTGTTTCTACGATTTGTCATTAAAAGGTGTTCTTGCTGTCATTTAAAAAATAGAGCAG
This sequence comes from Martes martes, assembly GCF_963455335.1. Taxonomy (NCBI): domain Eukaryota; kingdom Metazoa; phylum Chordata; class Mammalia; order Carnivora; family Mustelidae; genus Martes; species Martes martes. The sequence goes on from NC_137889.1 coordinate 95,608,321, forward strand.
TTTACTGCTCTCACTTTAGTATTTTAATACCCCAATCACCCCTTTTAATTTTTATTGCTTCTCTTAGCTCTAGCCTCCTCATTGCACCCCAAAATGAAAATGGACTTGTTTTCTTTCTGATTATCAAATTAATAAATATATGTTTTTAAAAATTAGACTATATAAAAGTACAAAAAAAATAAGATCACTCATATTCCTACCGCTTTGAAATAAGTATTATTTGATGTGTATCTTTTCAGATTATTTTATTCTGCAGGTGTTTGTGTATGTACATATACATATATACATATGTATATATGAGATTTTGTTATATGTGTTTTCTGTAGTTACAGCTACTTTTAAATTTTACAGATAACATAAATCTCCACATTGATCAGCAAATTTTATAGATATATATAAATAAATCCACAAATTTATTAGCAGCATCATTTCAGCCATTTTACTTTTGTCAGATATCTCCGAGTTTCTGTTTTTTCCCAAATCACATTTGCTTGAAACTAAGCTTAGGAAATTCATTACAACCTAGTTCAGGTATTGTCACATAGACACTGACCTTTCATCTAACCTTATGTCCTTCCTCCTTTAAAAGTTTATTAAAAATAAGTCCTGCTTAGTGGAGAAAATGTTTATTAAATACACATACATTACATTGTATATTACATTATTAAAATAAAAATTACATAGTGATCTTTATTCTGTAGTTAGCTTCCAGTAGTGTTTTTTATTTAAGACTACTCCCACAAATACATCATACTATCATCATAACAGAGATGCTATTTATCTAATAGAACGCTAAATAATATGTGCAGGATTTCAAAATAGTTATAGAATTAGATACAGAATATTACAGTTGTGGAAAGCTGGACTTGAGATTCATATCTGGGTTTGGGGCCCCAACTTTGCCTTTCATGGGCTAATACTTAGCAAATGAGGTATAATATATAAAACTCTTTGTGGCCTGTAAAGCACTATAAGTTAGTGTCTTGCTTGGTCTACTAGGACTCGCATAGTGAAAGACCAAAGACTGGGTGGCTTAAACAGCAGAAATTTATTTCTCATAGCTGTGGAGCCTGGAAATCTGAGAACAAGGGGTTGGCCAGTTTGGTTTCTCCCAAGGCCTCTCTCCTTCATTTGCAGATGGCCACCTCCTCCCCATGTATCGCATGTCTTTCTCTCTGTGCACACACATCCCTGATGTCTTTTTCTCTTAAGTTGGGGATTGGATCCCCATCCTTGTGATCTCATTTAACCTTAATTACCTTCTTAAACGCCCTGTCTCCAAATACAGTCACATTTTGGGATAGAGCTTCAACACATGAATTGGGTAGTGAGGACAGTTCAGTTCTTAACAGTTGGTAATGTTTGGTTCTTCCCCAATACCCTTTAAAAACAAAAGAACAAGACAGAAAAAAAGCCCTTCATTGATGTATAATTTATTTGCAGTAAATGCACAAATGTTAGTTTGGTGATCTTTTTACATATATGTGCACCTGCGTGACCACCCTCTCCAGATCAACATTTCTATCATCCCAGAACATTCCCTCATGCTCCTTTTCAGTCATTGCCACTACCACTCTTTGGACACCTATAGCTATAGATTTTTTTTTTTTCAGATTTTGAACTTTATATTAATAGAGCCATATAGTATAAACTGTTTGTTTCTGGTTCATTTGGTGCGTGATAAAGTTACTGAGTTTCATCTGTGTTCTTACATGTATCAGTAGTTTGGTGTTTTATTGACATGCGGTAGTCCCTAGTATAAATATGCTACAACTTAATTTATCCATTCTCCTGTTGAAGATTTAAGTTATTTCCAGTGTTTGACTAACTACTGACAGTAGATAAAACTACTGTCAACATTCTTACTCAAGTCTCTTCATGGACATATGTTCTTATATCTCTTGAATATACTCTGAGAAGTGAAATTGGTGGATAATAGGATAGGCATATATTCAAATCCAATTAATCATTGGAACATGGTTCTTAATCTATCCAGTATGTATAAAATACTTGTTTTATATAAAACAGTGACCAAGATTATGTCCTTTGTATACATTGCAAAGCTCTTCCATATTATGTGTCCCATTTTAACTAGAAGTTAGGATACATCCTGCTCATTAAACTAAGTTACAGTATATAACTAGTATGTATAACTAGTATAGTATAGTATATAGGATATGTAGTTTAACTCATTAAACCAAGTTATAGTATCATTTGGAGATTATGATCTGTTTTATCTGTCACTGAGAACTAAGAACATGATAGAATTCTCATAGGTTTGCATTTTGGGGAATCAAAAATAAAACCAGAAATATTATTTTTCCATTTTTGTTTTCTAGTATTTTTTGTTTGTTTTTAAATTTCATATATTGTCTTTTAAACATTCAATTTTAGGGCCTAGGAAAAACTATTCAAGCCATTGCATTCCTGGCATACCTCTATCAGGAGGGTAATAAAGGTCCTCATTTGATCGTTGTTCCAGCGTCAACTATAGGTTTGTAATACTGTGAACAACCGTACTTGACTGTTTAGTGTTTTATACAGGGAGAAGAAAAACTGTTTATGTGTGATTTCTTAATTTGTGGAGGTGAATATTGATTCTGTGGTTCCCTTATACTTTTCCCCCCTTTGTGTATGTGTATGTATGTGTATTTGATTGTACTGGACATCTTTTAAAAGAAAATATCTCAAATACAAGTCAGTTATTCAGCTTTTAAATGATTATGCCTCAAGGACCATCGATCAGATCATTTGTTTTTGTAATACTTTTAAAAAATTGTTTTAATGAAAAAAATTGTTTTAATGAGTACCTAATTTAAGAGAAACAAGTGTTTTTAAATTTATAATTAAGCATTTATTGAATCAGAAAGTATACAGTTAATCCCCACTGAAAGTACTTAATTGATTGGATGTGGACTAGAATAAGTGAATGTACATATGAACGTAATCCAAAAAAACTCTTTAAATGGAATTTAATCATCCTATAAATATAATGATTGGTCCTCTATCTTTTGTTTTACATCTCAAAATTATTTTAAACATCAGGAGTAAAATTGTGAAGGGTCTATGATTTTTAAAGATCTTGTATTATTTTGCAAAAGAAAAATTTCTGGATAGAACTCATTTCACTGTATACACCTAACCTATTTAGCAGATGCAAGTAATACCTCTCTTGTTACCTAGATAACTGGTTAAGAGAAGTTAATTTATGGTGCCCCACTTTAAAGGTGCTCTGTTACTATGGTAAGAATGTCATTTTGCTTTAATTGGAAATTTATTTAAAATCCTAACATATCGCAAAGTACATTAAATAAATCAACGTGTGTGTTGTTTTTAAATTACAGGCTCTCAAGAAGAACGTAAACAGATTAGATATAACATCCATAGTAAATATGAAGAATATAATGTAATTGTGACCACGTAAGTATTGAGAAAAAAATATTGGGGGGGGAGATATTGTGTAACCCTATATTTTAAAAAATATGTTTAAAATATGTTAATAGTAACAGGAAAGAAAGTTCAGGCTAAGGACCATGCAACAAAAGTAATGGAATGACTTATATTGAGTATTCAGGCATGTTTCAATTTTTTTACTAGTACAACAGGTGACTGATACTGGTATAGAAAGGTTTTGTCCACGTGATTGAAAGTATAGTTTTATAGAATTGTTTCAGTTAAACTTCAAGTGAAATTGAAGAAATACCACCAAAATGATTTGTAATATTTGTAACTTATAAATGTTAATTATTAATAATTAAGTATTAAATACACTGGAATCTCAATCTAAATGAAAAAAATTGAATTAAAACAGAAGGATGGAAAATAGAACTTTGAATAAGTTAGTCATTACTTATAATAACCGTTTAGCATAAATATCTAACAGAGAACTTAATGCTGTCAAATGTTGCACTTTTAAATATAGGTTATGTCAAGTTCATATTAACTGTCAGTATTTAGTTACTATTTCCATCAACTGACTTCTGTAGGAGGCCATAATTAAAAGATGAATCCAAAATTCATCTTTCCTACATAAAATGGACTCCCATTTTTATATATAGTCCAGTACTGCTAGCTACTATTAACTGTTTTTTCTTGGATGTACTCTACTAGTTTAATACAGTACTATTATGTTCTTAACAAATGTCTTCATTTTCTGTTCTTTTTTTCCCCCTGCTTTTGTTCTGAAAATGTAACAGTTCCCGAAGCAAAGTGTGTAGCAGTTGCAGATAACATACAAATTTTACCCAAATTGGTTTCTTCTTAGTTCTATAGAAGTTGTCTAATTATAACATTAAAATTTTCCTTTACCTACATATTGCAGCTTTTATAACTTGGTTACATGTACATAAATAGTTATTGTATACAAGTGGGTCAGCATTTATTTGAACACCAACTATGTTCATTGGTATCTTTCAGATCCTGGTTATTAGAAATGTATAAATAAAAGTAATTTTAGAAAACATAAAGTCTCACTATGGTCCTGGCTTTTTAAAGGTATAACCTTAGAGAATTTTTTTTTTCGTGACAGATATAATTGTGCAATCAGCAGTTCTGATGATCGTAGTCTGTTTCGACGGCTGAAACTTAATTATGCGATTTTTGATGAGGGCCATATGCTAAAGAATATGGGCTCCATCCGCTACCAGCACCTTATGACAATTAATGTAAGAGTATTTTGTGAATGTTTCCAATTATAATGAAGTTATGTGTTTTAATGTTTTAATATATTTAGTATTTTATATCAGGGGTCAGTGAACTTTCTCTGTAAAGATCCAGGTAATAAGTATTTCATGCCTTGTGGGCCTTCCTCTGTGACTTGTTCTTTGCTTTTGTTTTGTTTTGTTTTTCATAATCCTTTAAAAATATAAAACCCATTTTTATTACCTCATGAGCCTCAATTTACCAACCCCTATTCTATGTGATAAACTTTATGAATATCAAATACAATCAAGTTACCTACTTATAAAACGAAACTATTAGTTTTATACTTTCTACCTTAAAATACAATAGATGATAATTTTTCTAAATTACTAGTCTTTCATCTCAGAATATTACATTATTATTAATAAAGGTTTTACTTTTTTTTTCTCCCCTACTGAAGAGTATAGAGAGGAAGGACTTGGCTCTTTAAAAAAGAAAAGCTAATCTAAATTTTACTTTCACAGGCAAATAACCGTTTGCTGCTCACAGGCACACCTGTACAGAATAATCTGTTAGAACTCATGTCACTGTTGAATTTTGTTATGCCACACATGTTTAGTAGTAGCACCAGTGAAATACGAAGAATGTTTTCTTCTAAAACAGTAAGCATAAATTTATATTTTCTCCCAAATATATTACTTTGTGTGTGTGTGTGTGTGTGTGTGTTTTTTAAGATTTTTATTTATTCATTTATTTGACAGAGAGATCACAAGCAGGCAGAGAGGCAGGCGGGGTTGGGGGGAGAGCAGGCTCCCCACGGAGCAGAAAGCCTGACGTGGGGCTCGATCCCAGGACCCAGAGATCATGACCTGAGCCGAAGGCAGAGGCTTAACCCACTGAGCCACCCAGGCGCCCCACTTTGTGTTTTATATAGGCAACTCTTCTGTCTTTTTTTCTTGTTCTCATAGTGTATACATGATACTAAGTTTAAGTGGTTGCTACCCCTATATGACTTGGAAAATCTGCCAAAATACCATGGGAAATAAATTGGTGACATATGTAATTGATACCCAAAAGTTTTGGTTTTAATATCCTAATTTTCTGAAATGACAATTCTAAATTAGTGGAGTGTTCAGATATAGAATATGTGGGGAAGGTTTGGTCATTGCATTTACCTTACTAAAATTTGGTAAATTAGTAGCATTTCTTTATAGGTAAACTGTAGAACTGGACAAAAGTAGATTATCCAGAACACTCTTATACTGGGAAAAATGTTGTGAAATAAAAGTCCATAAATTCAGAAGTAACAGTTTTTTAAAAATTTTCATTATTTTGGAGAGAGAGAGTGGTGGGGGTGAAATGGTGGAGGGTGAAAAGATGAGGCATGGAGAGGGAGAGGTAGGATCTCAAGCAGACTCCTGGCTGAGCCCATGACCCAGAAGGCCAGAACCTGAGTCAAAACCTAGAGTCGGATGCTCAACCTACTGTGCCATCCAGGTCCCCCAAAGTAATAATTTTTTACATTACACAAAGAAATTCTATATATAAGAAAATCTGGTTAATTTTCTCCATGTTGCTTAGAAAAAGTACAGTATAGGGATGCCTGGATGGCTCAGCTGGTTAAGTGTCTAACTCTTGATTTCAGCTCAGGTCATGATCTCGGAGTCATGAGATCAAGCCCCATGTCAGGCTGCGCACTCAGTTTGGAATCTGAGTCTGCTTGAGATTGTTTCTCTCCCTCTCCTTCTGCCCCTCCCTCTGCTCACGTATGCACACATGCTCTCTCTCAATGAAAGAAAGAAAGGAAGGCAGGAAAAAGAAAAGAAAAAAGATCTTTTTTCTTTTTTTTTTTAAGATTTTATTTATTTATTTGACAGACAGAGATCACAAGTAGGCAGAGAGGCAGGCAGAGAGAGAGGGGGAAGCAGGCTCCCTGCTGAGCAGAGAGCCGGATGCGGGGCTCCATCCCAGGACCCTGGGATCATGGGCTTAACCCACTGAGCTACCCAAAAAAAGATCTTTTAATAAAGAAAAGTACAGTATAGTCTTCAGGAACTCCTACTAAGCTCTCCAGTACAGCAGTGTTTATATAGATTCTTAATTCTTTCCCGTTACATATATTTTGCAAAAATTCTCTATGATGTTCTTCCACTGCAAATTAACTGCCTTCTAAACTTTCAGTAATATATTCACTCCCACTTGATGGTCTCATAGATTATAGAATATGGAGGACTTCTTTAATTCTTCAAAATTAACAGGGCTTAACTAGGAACCATCCGTGTCTTTTAGAACACATGGTGCACATCACCTGTACTAGCTTTCTTTTGGGGTCATTTTTCTAGATGTAAATACAAATTTTCTACTTATCTCTCTTTTTCCCTTCTCTTCTCCCCACCCTGTTAAACACACACACACACTTTCATGAGAGCTATCTGGTAATTTAGTTATGACTCATTAGTTATGACTTAAATTTCTGAACACCATCGTAGTTCAATTTTATTAGCTCAGCAGAGTACATGAAACCTCAAAGTACATATGGAGCTTGAAGAAGTAGGTTAATAGCCCAGAGTTAAAATGTGGAATTCCATCTAGAATGAAGTGAGTTTCTATGGAAAATAACTCAGATTGTGGTGAGGATGATTTTCACATTCTGTAATCTTGCTAACTGTGGTCTTTTTTTTTTTTTTTAAAGATTTTATTTATTTATTTGACAGAGATCACAAGTAGGCAGAGAGGCAGACAGAGAGAGAGGAGGAAGCAGGCTTCCTGCTGAGCAGAGAGCCCGATGCGGGGCTCGATCCCAGGACCCTGAGATCATGACCTGAGCCGAAGGCAGAGGCTTTAACCCACTGAGCCACCCAGGCGCCCCAACTGGTCATTTAAATGAGTAATTTCTAGGGATGCCTGTGTGTCTCAGTTAGTTAAGCAACTGCCTTCAGCTCAGGTCATGATCCTGGAGTTCCAGGATCGAGTCCCACATTGGGCTCTCTGCTCAGTGGGGAGTCTGCTTCTCCTTCTCTTGTTCTCTCTCTCTCTCCTTCTCAAATAAATAAGTAAAACCTTAAAGTAAATAAGTAAATAAATAATTTCTAAGTGGATGTGTTCTTTTTTTTTTTTTATTTAGAAATCAGCAGATGAGCAAAGTATATATGAAAAAGAGAGAATAGCACACGCGAAACAAATTATAAAACCATTTATTCTCAGAAGGGTAAAAGAAGAGGTAACTTACCTGCATACTTATTGTGATGATTGTTTTTTAGAAATCTGTTTTCTTCTTTATTTGAAAGATCTGCTTAAACTGTTTTCCTTTCTCAGGTTCTCAAGCAGCTACCCCCCAAGAAAGATCGAATTGAATTGTGTGCAATGTCAGAGAAACAGGAGCAGCTCTATTTGGGTCTTTTCAACAGATTGAAAAAATCTATCAATAACATGGGTATAATCTGATTTTCACAATTGCATGTAAAAAGTAATCCTGTATTGGTCCTACATTTTGTTTAGTCATGTTACAGTGGGATTTGCTCATTTTTAAAAACTACTTAGAATTTGAAGAAATAATTTTAAACTTTTTGTTTGCACTGAGATGTATTTCAGCAGACAGCTGTAAACTTGGTTTTGTTTTTTTGTTTTTAATGTGTGCTCTTTGGATTACAGAAAAAAACACAGAAATGTGCAATGTCATGATGCAATTAAGAAAAATGGCCAATCATCCTTTATTACATCGCCAATATTACACAGCTGAAAAGCTCAAGGAAATGTCTCAGCTTATGCTAAAGGTAAGGATTTCATATTATGTTAACATTGACCTTTATTAACACTGTTAAACATAAGGTTAAATTGTCAGGCTACCTAAAGATGAGTCAAGCCTCATAAGAGTATTGATCCATTAACCCCGTATTTAAGAACAGCATTTTTTATTAAAGATTTTATATATTTATTGACAGAGACACAGTGAGAGAGGGAACACAAGCAAGGGGAGTGGGAGAGGGAGAAGCAGACTTCCCACTGAACAGGGAGCTGGATGTGGGGCTTGATCCCAGGATCCTGGGGTCATGACCTGAGCCAAAGGCAGACGCTTAACGACTAAGCCACCAGACTCCCCCCAAAAAACATTTTTAAGACAAAGTTCAAGATAATTTAGGGGAACATAAGAGCTGAGAGGGCTAACAGTCTGTATTAGGAGTCAGCAAACTATGGCCTTAGGGCCAAATATGACAGTGGCTGTTTTTATAAATAAAGTTTTATTTTAACACAGCCACATCTTTCTGTTTCTGTTTTTTGTGACCTCTTTCTCAGTACAGACATACCTGGGAGATATTCCAGGTTTGGCTCCAGACCACTGCAGGAGAGTCAAATTAATTTTTTGTTTCCCTGTGCATATATAAGTTACGTTTACATTGTACTGTAATCAATTAAGTGAGCAGTAGGATTATGTCTAAAAAAGTGTACATGCTTAAATTTAAAAATGCTAAAAAAAATGCTGCTGTCATCTGAGCTTTCAGCAAGTTGTAATCACTGATCACCATAACAAATACAGTGGTAATGAAAAAGCTTGAAATATTTTAAGATTTACCAGAAACACAAAATGAGCAATATTGTTGGCAAAATAACACCAGTTGACTTGGTCAACACAGGGTTGCCACAGACCTTCAATTTGTAAAAAGCACATTATCTGTGAAACCCATACACAAAAAAGGTGAAGCAAGGTATGCCTCTATAAGGGCAGAGTTGAGGAGTTGCAAAATAGATCATTGTGCCTACAGAACCTACCCAAGATATTTACTGTGTGGCTCTTTACAGAAAGTTTGCCAATTCCTGATTGAGATTGCCATAATGCACTTCTTTATTCTACCAAAAAGATCACTCGGATTTTATGTCCAGGGTAGTGAGTTGTTTTCTCCATTTGTTTTCTTCATGTTTTTATTATATTTTGTCTACAGTTTTATTAATCTTTATTTTTGCCTCATTCTCCATAGCACCCACCCTTAGTTCTCCCTTACAGATCTTCATGTTAAAAGCAACTATTTGCTTTTTAAATGTTTTTATATTATTTTAAATTTATTATGGAAAATTTCAAACGTGTAAATAGAGAGAATTGTATAATGAAATCCTCTGCCCATGTAAGCTTCACCCATTTTTCTTTTTTACAGTTATTATCTAGAATGACACTACTCTTGTTTCATCTAGACCCTTCCCCAGGATTATTGTGAGCCAAATTCTAGATATTCCTTCATCTATGAATATTTCAGGATGTTGTCTAAAACAATAAGGACTTTTCCCCCTTTATTGTACCTAAAATAATGAATATTACTTTCCTTTGTTAAATTGTACCATGTAAAATGTGCTGTTTAGCTACTTAATATTTTATCAGATATGAACAGTTTTATTCAAGCATTCTGGTCATATTATAAATTATCTTCATTTTGATGTGTGTATTATTCTGTTTTGTTTTAAGGAACCTACACATTGTGAGGCTAATCCTGACTTGATCTTTGAAGATATGGAAGTTATGACAGACTTTGAATTACATGTACTTTGTAAACAATATCGACATATTAATAACTTCCAGTTAGACATGGACTTGATTTTAGATTCTGGAAAATTCCGAGTTTTAGGATGCATCTTGTCTGAATTGAAACAGAAGGTAATAAAGAAGAATGCTACTCTTCTTGTATTTTTCCAATTAGTTAAACTTCTTTAAAATAATTGTGGCATGATTTGACTTTCTTGAAGCTTTAGCCTATATCTGTTATACGTATTTCTAAAAATTAATGCTTTGAGCATTTAGGGGATATATTTGGGGATATGTTTTCCTGATTAATTTTCCTCCTTTGAGTCTGAAAAAGAAAAATAGAAGTTAGTAGAATACATTTGTATTGATGTTTTTAAAAAATAATCTTAAATGTCATTATTTCATGAGTGACAATCTATATCACTCATAGATTGCCTCAAAATTAGTATTTTGAGGATACCATGTTATTTATATACTACTACTATTTATATGTGAAACAGCTTAAATTGTAAGATCATAATCCAAATAGTACTTTTGTAGCTGTTTTCATTAACTGTCCTTGAAAATCAAAACAGAATTAAATTTTAGGTGTGAAGTTTAGAAATTAAGGTAGTTTTATTTATATATAAGCTTGTTACATCTATAACAAGAAATTTACCTTTGCTGTGGTCACTTAATTTTTATTAAAGAAGCAGTTGATCATTAGATACTTACAATTTTATTTTTCCGTGTATCTAATCCATATATGTATTTTCACAGGGTGATAGAGTTGTATTATTTAGCCAATTTACCATGATGCTGGATATTTTAGAGGTTCTCTTAAAACATCATCAGCATAGGTACCTCAGATTAGATGGGAAGACTCAGATTTCTGAAAGGTTGGTATACTTCACTTCAATTTCAGAAAATCTCCACCTCACCTCCAAATAAGAGTAAATGTTGGAATTTTAAATATGTATCAGGCATTTGATTGAATTTTATTACTTTTGAGTCTTTCGTGTGGTTATTTCAAATCATTGATTGTCCTAAAATAAGGAAAATTTTCTGTTTTTGATCTGAATTGCATAGAAATCTGTTCCTATATTTAATTAGAATGTTTTCTCCTTTAAGACTCATTCAGACCCTTGAAACACCTTACCTTTAAACCAAGATTGTTTAAAAAGCAAAAACCAAGATTGTTTTAAAATCTTGGGCTTTTTGTATTTTAAGAGTGATTGAATAAGTTTGGTTTGTTTATTTTTTTAATTCCCAAATATTAAAAGATTGTCTTAAAAAAAAAAAAAAAGGAATACTTTTTCCAGTGTGTTTAAACTGCATTATATCTTTTGGTTTATTTTTTATCAGCCAAAATGCAATTTTTTTCTTGCATTAAAGATAGAAGATATGCTAAAAGAGAACACACTGCTCTAGTTTGATCTTAAGATCTTTAGTTCATCTGGTATCAAGGGCAGCTGCTAATAGGCTTCTGAGAAAGCTAAAGATTGAAAAGTGGTATCCAAAATTTAGATAAGTCAGAAGTCATTAAACAAAGGAGAAAAAAACTCTTTGGCATTACTCAAACCTGAATAGTTGAATTAAAGTGAGAACTAGTAGAAAGAGAAATGGTATAGAAGAGAAATGTTATAGAAAAGAAGTTGGTGGGGCACCTGGGTGGCTCAGTGGGTTAAGCCTCTACCTTCAGCTCAGGTCATGATCTCAGGGTCCTGGGATCGAGCCCCGCATCGGGCTCACTATTCAGCAGGGAGCCTGCTTCCCCTTCTCTCTCTGCCTGCCTCTCTGCCTACTTGTGATCTCTGTCTGTCAAATAAATAAATAAAATCTTAAAAAAAGAAAAGAAGTTGGTGAATTGGGAAGGTCTTCCAGTAAAGTAACTGCAGGAAAGGTAATTATATTACCAAGACCATATATTTACATCTTTGGGGTTTTTTTTTCAATGCCGTATGATTGTTTTCAGTTTTAGCTATATACATTCTAGTGAAATTTAGCCTGATATTTTTATCTTATAGGATTCACCTAATTGACGAGTTTAATACCGATATGGATATCTTTGTGTTTCTGCTGTCAACAAAAGCTGGTGGCTTAGGAATAAACCTCACTTCAGCGAATGTTGTTATACTTCATGATATTGACTGTAACCCATATAATGACAAACAAGCAGAAGACAGATGCCACAGAGTAGGCCAGACTAAGTAAGTGTTTTGAGTTGAAATTTATTTTTAACCAAATGACAATTTAATTTGTATAGAATAGTAGAATATGGTCTGTCAGTGTCCTGCTTCATTTTTGTATTTTCAGCAGAGCTTGGCTGCTGATATATTTCATACCATCAGTGTTCCTGTGTAACCTATTCATTTTCTAGTAGTTAAAGGAAAACAACCTCCCACATCACCCCAATTAGTTCTGCAGCTGATGAAAACAAAATATACCAATGGTTCAGCTCCTTTGAAAAATATTAGTAGTTAAAAAGGCTTGTTAAACCACTGAAAAGCCAGATAGTAATATGTATACTATTGCTACCCTATTATCCTTTAGGAAATACATTATTTGAGTTGTAGATATTTTAGGTGAAGGGTCATTTTGACATTGGATCTTAAAGAGGTGCCAGTACCTATAATTCAACTCTACTTTCACATGTAAGTAGTGAATAATCAATGTTTTCTATTTGGAGTGTGTTACTGTATTTCTAAAAGATCTTGATAAGTTCATTTATGAATCAGATATTTATCTCTACCTATTACGGGATTAAAACTGCCTGTGTAATCTTTGCACTTCACTATACTTTCTTACTTTTTATACTGAATTATTTAATGGAACCTGACAAGTAAACCATGTTCCTTTTTATTTTTATTTATTCATTTTTGTTTTTGTTTAACATGTTCCATTTTAAGATGAATACCTATCTGAACCCAGACTGTTTGTTGTAGTAAGTTTTACCAGTAATTTTTGGATTACAGATATCTTGGATTAATAAGAAAGGTCATGTAAAAGTTACATGCTCAGAAAACATCAATCCCAAGTTTGAATAAAAGGGAATTTAAAGTTAAGGATATATTTGTTATACAGTTTTCAAATTATTCTTATTGAACTCTGAGATGTTTTGTATAGCTTATATGTATCCAAATAATTTTATATTAAGTAACCAATGGACATATCTTCTATTTACTTTAGAGAAGTACTAGTTATAAAATTAATAAGCCAAGGGACAATTGAAGAATCCATGCTAAAAATTAACCAACAGAAATTGAAACTTGAACAAGATATGACCACAGTCGATGAAGGTAGGTTGTTTGTAAACAGAAACATCAATATTTATTTATCTGAAATGGCATCAAAGTAGCACTAGCATGGGATTAACAAAAATTGCCCAAATCCTTCACTGGCATACAGTATAGGAAAAGCATGCTCATTTCAAAAGTACTACAGTAACTAAGATTATTTAGCCAGAATTGATACAACCACTTGATTTTGGATAATTCTGTCTCCTATCCCTTATCTCATGACACCAAAACCTGTTCTCCTTTAGCACTGCTGCCACCCACCCAGGTGTATAGATTTTATTCTAACAGTAAGTCTTTAAATAGAACCATCATAGTTACTAGTTAATGGGGTTTTAGCAGTTTGATTTTTGGACTCCCCACTGTGTTTATATAAGCTGCTTCTTATGGACTGGTTCATTTCCCTGAGAACATATTCACATACTCTTTTGTGAAATGAGGATGGTGGGAGATAGAGTATAAACCTATTGACTGTATTACTAGAGCTAAAGAAAAGCAGGGGAGGAGAGAGGGCTGTTGTCATATTTATATAGTTAATTTTCCTGTTCTAATATGGCTTCACTGTCTTCTACAATGCCCATATTCAGTGTCCTCTGATTAAAACTTTTCAAAAAATAAACTTTTTTTTTAAAGATTTTATTTATTTATTTGACAGAAATAGACAGTGAGAGAGGGAAAAGAAGCTAGGAGAGTGAGAGGGAGAAGCAGGCTTCCTGCTGAGAGGGATCTGATGTGGGTTCGAACCCAAGACCCCAGGATCACGCCCTGAGCTGAAGGCAGATGGTTAACCGACTAAGCCACCCAGGTGCCCCAGTAAACTTTCATTTGTTTATCTGGGGTAAGTGGCTGGCTCTGTTGGGCAGTTCAGTTTAGACGTTCTACTCTTCTGTTTTAGCTCTGTATATTCCTCATCCTTTGGGAGCCGTGTATTACCTCCGTGTCTTGAGTTTGTGGTGGGGGGGGGTGGTTTAGAGTCATAGTTTGAAGTAACCTTCCATTTTCTACCTTTATTCACTTAAGTTTTTGCTTTGTCTATTCTGCAGAAGTCAGCTTCCATTCTTCTGTTTGCTTTTCATCTCCCAAAATTTGTTGACAGCTCTCTCTTCACTATTGTCTTTTTCTTCTTTCTCTTTTGTATAGTGCCCCTAATTTCTTTTTTCCATGGCATTTTAATGGTATTTCAGATAAGCCCAGTGTATGTCCATATCTAGTCATAATTCACGTAAATTATTTGTATTTATGTAAAGTTGTTTGGTCTAAAATTTTACCTGTTATGTTCACATCAAGTATCTGTTAAAATAGCAATTTATTTCAGCTATGCTTTTAGACTGTTACCTCTAAAGCGTTTAGTTATAAAGAATCATTCTCCCATTTAGTACTCTTTTTTTTCTGTAGGAACTTTTCCTCTGTCTTGTTAAAGCTATTTTTATCAGTTTTTTCTGGTGTTTTATTTGGTAGGCTAAGGATACAATAATGTCTTTATTTTTTAACTACAATGATTTTGTCATCTTTGCTTTTGGTTTCATTTAAATGATTAGGCACTGACCCATTGAGGGTGCATGTACCCTTTTCATCTCTTGCAGCGAAGTTATTTTTTCCACTGTAAACGAAAAGTATATTTGTAATTGAGTATATCTGTGCTTTATGTTAACAATCTTGCCCCCCCCCCCTTCATAAAACTATGAAAGAAAAGTGCCATGATTTCTCTCAGAAATGCTTGTCAGATTTTTGTGTTTCTAGAGCTTGCCTTAGTGGTTCTCAAAGTGCAATCCCTGGACCAACAGCAACAACATCACCTGGGAAATTGCCTTGAGATGCAAATTCCCAAGCCCAGCTCCATCCCTGTTCAATCAGAAATTGGGAATGGAACTTGATACTCTTATTGGGGTTCTGATACATGCTAAAGTCAGAGAACCACTGCTTTAGAATAAGGATTGGGGCACCTGGGTGGCTCAGTGGGTTAAAGCCTCTGCCTTTGGCTCAGGTCATGATCCCTGGGTCCTGGGATCAAGCCCCACATCAGGCTCTCTGCTCAAAAGGGAGCCTGCTCTCTCTGCCTGCCTCTCTGCCTACTTGTGATCTCTCCCTCTGTCAAATAAAGAAATAAAATCTTAAAAAAAAAAAAAAAGAATAAGGATTGTGGTTTGGGCATGTGTTTTCTTTAATCTCTTAATGTGATTATATTAATAGATTTTCTACCTTTTAAAACTTTTAATAACGGAAATTTTCATGCAGAGATGTTGAAAGCATAATATAAGTGAATTTAGCAGTTCTAAACGTTTTGCTTCATCTACCTTTTTCCCTCAGCCATTTCAATCAGTTATAGACATGACATGTCATTCTGAATATTTATGATTCCCTTTAATTTGCTCTACAATACCATCATTACATCCAAGAAAATTAACAATAATTTCCAAATACTACGTTTTCCCAATTATCCCCAATGTCTTTTATAGCTTCAAAAAAAAATCTGTATTTCACACACTGCATTTTATTGCATTGTATCTTTAGCATCTTCAAACTCAGAAGAGTCTCCTCACCCCTTTTTCCTTCTTTCCACCTTTCCCTCCGTTCCCAGAATACTGAATCTTGTACAGTCTTGTCTTATACTTCTGCATTCTTGTTGTCTTACTGTCTTCTGGAGGACAAGTTTCAAGTTAGATTTCATGGGCTATTAAGTCTATGGATGAACCTCAAGACAAGGGTGTCTGCGAACTTGAGAGTTTATGGAATAGTCTGTTGTTTCTGTGCACATGTTTTTAAATGAAAGAAGAGTAGATAAAAGTACTCATAATTTTAGATTATAACTGGGGTGTATATGTATGGCAGGGAAAAGTTGTTAGTTTGGTTGTATTTTAGCCACATCTAATTATAAAATTACTCATTGCTATGAATGTACAAATATTTATGAATTGTCAGCTATACCATTGTCACTATAAACTAATATATCAGCTCATCTCTAAACAGTCTTGAGTAATTAACTGACACAAGGTGTTTTCCCACTTCAGAAAAATCCTGGGGGCACCTGGGTGGCTCAGTCGGTTGAACATCCAGCTCTTGGTTTCAGCTCAGGTCATGATCTCATGGGTTGTGGGATTGAGCCCCGTGTTGGGCTGCATGCTCAGTGGGGAGTCTGCTTGAGAGTCTCTCTCCCTTCCCCGACTTGGGAGTGCATGCTCTCTGTCTCAGATAAACAAATCTTAAAAAATAAAAAAAATCCAGAATGCTTCTTGCATAAGTGTCTAGATACTGGAGTCTGATTTAATTGAAATTTGGGGCAAACCTTGGGAGAAGGTTATTTACAGTGGGCACTTTAATCTTCAACTGGTATACCTTACTCATAATCTTGTTTAGATGTGCCAATTAAGTCTAAGTGATTGTTTCTTTGGGTTGAAAGTAAGGGTGTAGATGAATGATTTCTGTTTGGTTGTCTTTGTTTTCACTATTTAGTTTGTTGCATAAATGTTTTTATCGAGTAAACCTGGGTAGTAAATACTGTGTGCTATATGAATAGAATATGATCCAAACTAATATGTGCCTGTCTTTATATATTTCTGTCAGCTCAGAAACCTAGCCTCTAGAATACTGTGTTGGCAATATGAACATAAGCACAGAGGAAATAGCCCTAAACATATGTAGAGAATTGCAAAGGTTGTTTTGTTTTGTTTTGTTTTAGATTTATTTAGAGAGAGAGCGCATGCACAGTGGGGAGGGGCAGAGGGAGAGGGAGAGGGAATCTTAAGCAGATTCCGATCTGAGTGCAGAGCCCCTCAAAGGGCTCAGTGTCAAGACCCTGAGATTTGGACCTGAGGCAGAACCCAGAGTCAGGTGCTTAACGAACTACACCACCCAGGCACCCCTCATGAATGTTTTTAACAAGGACTGATGTGGAAGCAAACTGGGCTTTGAGAGATGATTTGGGAATTCACCAAAGATAGAGAAAATATATTTCATAAAATATTTTTATTAAACTTTTAATGCCCCTTTCTGACCTGCAGGTGACGAAGGGAGTATGCCAGCAGATATAGCCACATTACTAAAAACGTCAATGGGCCTGTGAAATTAAGAATTGTGAATTCCTAATTGATGAGGAAATATCAACTTGGTGCACTCAAGGACATTTACATTATGATGACCATGGGGTTTATGAACATTTATAACTTTTTATAATTTCCATATTACATTTCTCATAGTATGGACAACTTTTTTGCCACTAACTGAATTCTCCAGATGCTCACATGTGAAATTTCAAAAAAAAAAAAAACAAAAAAAAAACAAAACAAAAAAACAAAAAAAAACCCACACAAACATGTAGTCCTGAAGATGTTGAATAATCATTTTACAAAACAGTTTTCTGAATGGGGATTAGTTGGTGATTGTTTGTAACAAATATGCTAATGCTTTAGAAATGTCAGTATTTTTGTAATTATTTCTACCTCCAAATATATATATATTGTCTTTCACTGGATAATGTGTGTAGATTTTTACATGTGCCTTATTTGACAATGCTTATGTCTTGTTTTTCCGTGTCTCATTTGAAATTCTTGTTTTGTTAGTTTAAAGGATGCAGCTGTATAGATTATATAGCTTTCATTTTATTGCTATTTGAAGCAGATGTTCACCACTGTCAACAAGAACTCAACCTGAATTTAAAGGTGGCATTCCATTTACTAACACCCCCAGGTCCTTCCAAGTACTTCTGTTAAAACAAATTTGTTTGGCTAGGCACTAAGTTGTTTTCCAGTGATAGTAACGAAGAAGCCCTTATCTTGCTCCATGGATTAATTCCTTCTGTTCATTTCCCCACTGCACTAATTGTGCTTATTACTCTGCCTATTCTTGTGCATGTTTTCATTGATTTCCCTCTCCTGGCTTTTGCTTCTCTTGAAACTGTTGCCCAGTCACTTCTGCTCCAGTTCTCTTTACTCTCTAAATAGCGGTTTATTCTTGCCACGTATCAGCACAATGTGGGTAACATTTGTCTAGCCTGGCAGAACAGGTTAACAGGCAATTTCACGTCAAAGCAGACTGAATGTGACTTCGTATTAAGGCAGCGTTAGGTACTGCATGGAAATAGGTCATTAACTTTAAACACTTCTCAAAATATAATTTATCAGTTTCCAGAATTTCCAGTACAGGACCTCCTGAAGAGAGAGCCATTGTTCAATTCAATTCAGTGTGGGTGACAAAGTGAAATTTAGAAGAAGTAAAGTTGTCTATTTGATATTTAACTCTTTATTAAATCTTTCTTTAAATTTTTGCCTGTCAGTCTATCTTGCTGTTTTTATTATACATCAGTTTCTTTGTAAACTTGTGAGTTTCATGTGTTTTGTTTTTATTATGTAAATATCATTATAAATAAACTTATTTATAAATCATAGACTTGTTAATTTCGGAGATTGTACTTTCAAGGCATCCTGACTTGCTAAGATGCTAAGGTCATATAATCCTCTGGAATTAGAAGAGTAATGAAGCTCTCAAAGCAATCTTCAGATATTATACTCTGAACATGATTCAGTAGATTTACCCAATCTTGAAGGTATATTGGATATAATGGATATATTTTAGTATAATGGGGCTAGAAGGAATCTACAAATATTACTACCTCCTCCTACATCACAGGACCCAAATCTCTTGGATTGTTGGATATACTACCTTTCGAAATCTCATAACTTTTCTGTAATAATGTGTCTTTAGGGATAGGCTGGTTTTTTGTTGTTATTAAGTCCGTATTATCTTTAATGAGATGTAGTTGCATTCTCCCTGTAATGCTCTATTATGTCTTGGGCTTAATAAAAATATTTGTGATCATAAGTTGTATTTTCACACCCTTTTTAATAGTTTCTAACTCTCCTAAATACAATATTGAGCTCAAAGGAGATCGTTTGTGCTTAATATTGTCTGTTTCTCAATAAAATGGAATTTATTACTTAGGATATATTCCCATTAGTCCTTTCACTGGACTCATGTTCGTGTGAACATCATAATCCATTACCAGTGGTAAAGAGCATGTGAAGCCATAGTTGGAATATCATCCTGACCAACTGAAGCAACTTTTATTTTTTAATGTAACTTACAAGGAGGTAGAAGACATTTGCCTTATGTGTTTTATAACTATATTCCTGACCCCATAGACTTGTAGCTCTATTCCAATAGATATTTATATTGTAACTTTAACTACTCTTGTTTCTGTTGATGTTATTGTATAGAGGTTAGATAGGAGTATTAGATTTGGTTTACATTTGTGTGGCCCTAAGCAAGACACTTAAATGTCCGTAAAATTAAGCAATTCTTTTAGCTCTTTCTTCCCAGAATGTGTGTTTTCTGATTACAGTCTGCAACTCTGATTCATCCATGTTCTCTCTTGCTCACTCAGCAAGGAGCCGTTTGTTTTGGGTACAGGATGGGATAATAGGATGTGTTGTCCCTTCAGTAAAAAAAGATGGCCTAAAGGTTGATGATGATGCTGTGATTGAAATGAAACACTTCTTATGAAGCCTGCCGTGATTGCATTTTATGTTTGAATTAACGATTTGTGTAAACAACCAGGACTGATGTTGTGAATTTTCATGTTAGATAAGCATTGTAGTTCTCACTTTCACTAAATTCCACTTTCATTAAAACTTGTCGGAGTGTAATTTTATGGCTGAAAATGAACATGCATAAGAGGAAAGAAAAGTCACTACCTTCATTACCTGGAGTATTATTTGAATTTCTTTTGTGAAAGATAATTTTTTTCTTTAAATTGCCTTGATAACATGATACAGTATTTTGCAGTGAGATTCACTTATAACCTGTTGTCATTTTTTAACCTCCACTAGCTATTAGAAAATGTGATCCAAGGAAGCAAGCCATTTGGGAACTATAGTTTGTTTGTTTAAAGATTTTATTTATTTATTTGTCAGAGAGAGGGAGCGAGCGAGTACAGGCAGGCAGAGTGGCAGCAGAGGCAGAGGGAGAAGCAGGCTCCCTGCTAAGCAAGGAGCCTAATGTGGGACTCAATCCCAGGACGCTGGGATCATGACCTGAGCCAAAGGCAGCGGGTTAAGCAACTGAGCCACTGGCGTCCCTATAGTTTGTTTTTATGTATAATCCTTAATGATTTATAAAGTATTTAACATCTTTTCTCCTATTTCATAGAACATCAGTGAGATGAAAGAAGCACCTTAAACAAAATCATACTTAGTCCAGCTTTCCTTTTTTTTTTTCTTTCTTCCCCTACACCCTCTCCCCATTTCTGGCTTAACCATGTTCTTCTCCTTCCTCTGTCCTTCATTTCAAGTATATGCCATCTACTTCATTAGTCTGTTTCTATATATAACGTGACCTACCAAGATTAGACAATCCAGTATTAATATTAACATGCAAATTGAACTAAAATATATTCCAGTGCTACAATTATGGTTTAAAACAGGTTGAGGGATAATTTGCAGTTACTTGGAAGTTTTCTATTTAAATGGCTTGTTTATATGGGCAGTTCTTGCTTTCCATGGTAGTGTGGGACCATAAAAATAACTGCAGGTTGAAATTGTACAAAATAATCTTAGTCATTGGAGAAGATGTTCTATGACATTTAAATTATTTTCTCAACACATTAAAAACATTGTTCATTGTAAATGAAAAAAGTAAAACTAATTTTAGTAAAAGAAACTGATAATGTGTATTAATTTGTTAAGAATGTATTAAGAATAGTTTTAATAATACCTTCATGTATGATTGCAAGTGAGCATTCTTTTTATATCTTGGCAAATCATCATCATTCTAAGCTTGGATCACCTTCCAGCATTTTATTGCATTTCCAGTGTCATGAAATATCCCTGCTTTTTTCTTTTTTAATAGACTTTATTTTTTAGAGTTGTTTTGGGTTCACAGCAAAATTGAGCAGAAAGTGAATTCCCATATGTCCCTGCCACCACACAAGTTCACCCTTCCTCACTCACTATCAACAACTCCATTCCAGAGTGGTACATTTGTTACAGTCAGTGAATCTGCACTGACACATAATAATCACCCAAAGTCTATAGTTTGCATTAGGGTTTGCTATTTGTCTTGTACATTCTGTGAGTTTAACAAATCCATTACAGTATGCAAAATAGTTTTACTGCCTAAAAATTACCTATACTCAACCTGTTCAATTCTCCTTCCCGCTTCACCCCTCACAACTGCTGGTCTTCTTACTGTCTCCATAGTTTTGCCTTTTCCAGAGTGTTTTGTAGCTGAAATATCAGTTTGTAGCTTTTTCAGATTGGCTTCTTTCATTTAGTAATCTGCACTTGCATTTCCTCTATTTCTTTTCATGGCTTGATAGCTCATTTCTTTTAAGTGCTAAATAATATTCCCTTATTTGGAACACCACAGTTTGCTTAACCAACTCACTGTAGAAGGAAGGGCATCTTGCTTACTTCTAAGTTTTGGCAGTTATCAATAAAGTTGCCACAAACATCCATGTGCAGATTTTTGTGTGGCTTTAAGTTCTCACCTCCTTTGGGTAAGTACTAAAGAGCATAATTGCTGGATCATATGGTAAGAGTGGGTTTAGTTTTGTAAGAAACTACCAAACTCTCCCAAGGCATCTTTATCATCTCCCATTCCTGTCAGCAGTGAATAAAAGTTCATTTTATTTAACATCCTTACCGGCATTTGGTGGTGTCAGTGTTTTGAAATTTTGCCATTCTTTATAGGTATGTAATGGTAACTCACTTTTATTTGCATTTCCCTGGTGACACGATGTTGAGCATCTTTTCACATGCTTATTTACCGTATGTATATATTCAATGAGGTGTCTTTTCAGATCTTTGGTCTGTTTTGTAACTGGGTTCATTTTGTTGGATTCTAAGAGTTCTTTGTCTATTTGGGGTATAGTCCTGTATCAGATACATCTTTGCAAATATTTTCTGTGGCTTGTCTTCTCATTCTTTTGATCTCTGTTCTTTTAACATGAAACTCGTTGGCAGTCTCACTTCCTCTGGAACATCATTTCTGTCACAGCTATTTTCCTCATTTCTGTCAATAAGTTTGCCAAGTTCTTCAAGCTACATCTCTGGAGCCCCTTGACCTGCAGCCGTCTGCTCTTTCCATTTATGTGTGGTTTGAGTTTGGCTCCAGCATGGTTACTTTTCACTTCTTTATTGTACTTTTCCTCTTTGTTGATGAGTTCCCTTTTTCAGTGATCCACTTTGTAAAAAGTTCTGAGTGGGTTTATCACTGAGAAGCAAGCGGGCAAGGCAGCTACACACAGTGCTGCTGCTGAGTAACAGATGTGTGGTGACCAATCCCTAACAGACTTTCAAAGAGGTGATGTGATTGGTCACTGGTCATGACGGGCATCTATTATTTACATAGTGATTTGTGGACCACGGCGCTAGCAGCAAAGTTAATACTTCATGCAATTATAGCTTAAGTCCAAACCATTTTTGGGGAAAATGTGTATGTTCCTTAACAATTGTGACTGAAATCCATGCATGTCAAAGCCATGAAACGTGAGCCCTGCCTGTATTGTAAACTTTTTCCTCAGTTGTAAATGATGTGAAATTATTCTAAGGGAAAGGGGAAAAATAGGATGCTTGAAACTAAATGCTCTTCACCCCCCTCTTTTTTCCTTTTTTTTTTTTTTTAAGCAGAATATGGCAAAAGTGAGAGACTTGGTGGGGCTGGGGAGGGGAAAGTGTAGATTACATGGCAGGCTGATGTAGCTTCTCATCTGATGGAAGCCATGCTGTGAAGAACAATAAAGCTTAGAGGTAGCTCGCATCACCTAGAGTTTGGTTTGTGGCCTTCGTTGTATCCAGTCAGCAATGGCAGGAATGGCTTGAACTTTCTTCCGTAATGTTACCAACCTGGGATGGATGTCCAGCAAATTAGGTTTAAAGACCAAAAGTGTGGTACTGCAAATTTCCCAGTAGAAATCTGCCCAAGTTACCTAGTTTAAAGGAAACAAAAATTGCCATTTGAACATAAAAGTGTAGCATAATTTTGAAATCAATGATACTTTCTTTTTAATTCAAAATTACCCATTGATACGAAAGTGGAATGCATATATGATAGAAAATTACAGATCACACCATGATCCCAACACCCAAAGGTTGCTATGTTAACACCTATGTATAATGGTATTGTGTGTGTGTGTGTGTGTGTGTGTCCGCGAGCGCTAAGATGAGATCTTACATACTCATGTAACTTGACTCAATCTCTGCCTCTCCGTGACAATACATTGTTATCTAATATCTAGTCAATAGTTTTTCATCTGTTCCAAAAATATCCTTTAGAGGACAAAGCAGAATCCATTCCAGAACATGCATTTTGTCTGGTTACACCCTTTAACTCCCTTTTACTAAAGATCTCACACTAGTCCTGAAGAACGTCCTGTCTTCAGGATTTGTGTATTTCATATTATTTACCTTGTTCCTTTCTTTTGCAGAGTATAAAGGGACAGAGTGCAAGTTATCCTGAGAGAGTTCATAGTTGTAAGTTAAATATTCTTTTTTTAAAAAAGATTTTATTTATTTATTGGACAGACAGAGATCACAAGTAGGCAGAGAGGCAGGCAGAGAGAGAGGAGGAAGCAGGCTCCCCACTGAGCAGAGAGCCCGATGCGGGGCTTGATCCCAGGACCCCGGGATCATGACCTGAGCTAAAGGCAGAGACTTTAACCCACTGAGCCACCCAGGCGCCCTAAGTTAAATATTCTTGACTAACACATTGTATTGCATCACCTCGGAAGACATGGGGTCTGAGCATTAGTGGATCCCCAGTGTGATGACAGCCTGGTCCTACCCTTGTATGCTTTTCTTTGTACACTTGTTTTCTTCCTTTGTGACTAGAAACTAATCTGGCTGACATTACTTTGACTCCAGATGATGAATACCCATCAAAAATTGGAGTTTAAATGTGGGCTATCCATAATTTTATTTTTGTATGGAACTTAATAATGCTAATTGCTAGTGATTTACGAACCTGCATACTAAACATCTGTCAACCAGGAGAATTTATGGGTTCGAGGATTCAGAGTACAGTCAACACAAATTTATGGTGTACCTGTGGTGTGCGATATGCAGGTCTATGTGCTGGGCTGGACTGGAGAGCAAGATGGGACACGGGCCCTTTGCTGGGTGCACCTTTGTTTTAGAAGCAGGAGACAAACATTTGTAAACTGGTAGGGATGATGAAGAAAAAGTGAAGTGATGGGAAGGACTCTCAGATGGTCACAGAGGGAAGACCTCTAACATGTGACATTTAAACCAAGGCTTAAATGAGAACAGGATCTAGACAGGCAGTGGTCTGCAGATGAAGCCTTCTAGGCAGAGGGAACAGCGAGTATAAAGGCGCTTTAGTGGGAGGAAGATGTGTGTCGAAGGAACAAACAAAACACCAGTGTGTGTGGAACACTGAGGAAGGGAGAGAGATTGGGTCAGGAGGTTGTTTACTAAAGAATCTTTATGGAAAACAAGGGGGAAATTTTTAAGTCCTTAGAAATTGTCCACTCAATAGGGAAGGGAGAGGAACATTTTAGGAAAGTCTATTTTGGGGACTCAATGGGAGGAAATGAAGAGGCATGTGATGAGATTGAAAGTTGAGAATAGAGATGTGATAGGTAAGCAAACGTGTCACCCAGAAGGACTCAAAAGACCATGAAGAGAGTAAGTCACAAGAGTGCCGGCCCAAAGCAGTCTGTGTCTTGTCTCCCAAGAATGCAGCTCCTTGAAGGCACAGACGCCAACCTACCACAGCATCTGAGTCATGTTTAGATGTGAGTATTTGTCAGGACTCCGTATTTGTGTTCCTCTCTCTCGGCACCAGGGCTGTAATAGCTGGTTGTCTTGTTTTTTGTGATATTAACAATGATTAATCAATACCTCAGTCTGTTCCAACCATCAGGGGTTGGAAAATGGTGATAGTTGATTTAAATGTCCCCTTTTTACTTTTTAACCGGAATACTTATATGAAGAGGAACTTTGCCTTTCAGTTTGTATCTTGAGATACAATGGGGATAAATCAGAAAGGCAAGATAAATTCTTCATTCCAACCTCGCAACTTCCTAAAAAACAGTTTTCAGAGTAATAAGTTGCTCTGTGTCATCTTCCAAAAGTAAGCAGTGAAGTTCTGTTTCGTTTGGGGTTTTGCATGTATGTGTTTCTGTTTGGTTGTGGTGATAGGAGGGGACACCATAAACTCATGGATTCATTCATTTTGATTTGTTTCAATCCAGTGCTGTTAATATTCTTAGCGAAGCTTGAATTGTCCCATATTTAACCAGTGGAATCCTCTTCAAGTTGACTTGAGTCCCCAGTTCAGTTGTCTTTGATAATTTATTTGCTTTGATATAAGGTACTTCCAGCTCATCTCCTAGATTTCCTGTCCCAAACTGAGAACAAGACATTTCTCCAAGAAGCCCCAGTTCCTTTTAATATTTAGAGGCCAGATTCTGAGTCCTAGGGGTGACCAGGACAACAGGGTTGGTCATTGTTTCAAGAAAAAGAGATGAGATACAAGGTGCCTTTTTCTTTATCTTAAGATACAGTCAGTACATCATGACCTTAATTTTATATATATAGATATACATAGGTATATCTATATATATAGAGAGAGAGAGAGTTCATGTTCAGAAATAGGATGTTTACTTAACCTCACTGACCTTATATCTCTATCTTCTTTCTCTCATTCTGAAGATCCTGCTTCTCAGTGACATCTACATATTTTCTTACTGATTTACCCCATTATACTAATATCAGAAATACTAATAAAGCAATATGACTGTACCCAGCACCACCGAGAATAGAATTACCAGAATACTCAGTTTATTCCACTTTGCTTTATTGCACGTTGCAGATGCTGCATCTTTTACAAATGCTTGTGGCAACCCTGTGTTGAGCAAATCTGTCAGCTCTATTTTTCCAACAGCATTTGCTCACTTTGTGTCTCTGTGTCACATTTTTGCAATTCTTGCAATATTTCAAACTTTCATTATGGTAATCTGTAATCAGTGATTACAACTCTGAAAGCTCAGATGATGATTAACATTTTTTAGCAATAAAGTATTTTTAAATTAAGATATGTACATTGTTTTTTTAGACATAATGCCATTGCACACTTAACAGATCACAGTATCATGTAAACATAACTTTTATATATACTGAGAAACCAAAAAATCCATTTCATGTGATACTTTATTGCTGTGGTCTGAAACAGAACCCATAATCTCTCTCTGATGTATGCCTC
This sequence comes from Martes martes, assembly GCF_963455335.1. NCBI lineage: Eukaryota > Metazoa > Chordata > Mammalia > Carnivora > Mustelidae > Martes > Martes martes. The sequence continues at coordinate 95,634,961 of NC_137889.1, forward strand.
TACCAAAAATGGTGTAAGTTTTCTATTTTTTGGTTCTGAGAGAATATTTATAAGATATATAGTCAAATTACTGTGTTTTAAGATGATTTTCTTAAAACGGTTCCCCTCACTAATTGAGTAATAGGTACTTCTCTATACACTTCATGCATCAATTTTTTTTTTAAAGATTTTATTTATTTATTTGACAGAGGGAGATCACAAGTAGGCAGAGAAATAGGCAGAGAGAGAGAGAGAGGAAGCAGGCTCCCTGCTGAGCAGAGAGCCCGATGTGGGGCTCGATGCCAGGACCCTGGGATCATGACCCGAGCCGAAAACAGAGGCCTTAACTCACTGAGCCACCCAGGCGCCCCTTCATGCATCAATTTTAACATAGGTTCATTTGCTTCACTTTGCAGTGTTAGCTTTTCAAAATACTTTTGTTGTTGCTTTTGTGTAATTATATAAACTATTTTAGTTCATAGTTCCAAAATTAAGTCCACCAAAACAGGTTTATTCAAAGAGGTTTAGGTTTTATCCCTGCAATCTAATCCTTCCTTATGGGTAACTTTTTTTTTCCTCCATGAGTCTTTGTAAGTTTTAGGTTATATGTACGTGTATGTGTGTATACTTCTATTTTTTTAAGATTGTAAAACATACTCACAGAGTTACCAACAAGCCACTCCTTTTCCCCTAAGTATGCATCCAAATCTTCCAGCAGATGAGGTCCATCATATGTAAGTAGCTCATTAAACATCTGATTCTAGGAGAGGAAGAAGAAAGATCACTTTAAGGATACTCGGGGGAAAAAATAACACGATTTGAAAAGGAAATAGAGGGAGGCCTGGGTGGCTCAGTCAGCTAAGTGTCTGCCTTCGGCTCAGGTGATAATCACAAGGTCCTGGGATTAAGCCCCACATCCGGCTCCCTGCTAAACCAGGAGCCTGCTTCTCCCTGTACCTGCTGTTGCCCCTGCTTGTGCTCTCTCTCTGTCTGACAAATAAATAAATAAAATAAAATAAAATAAAATAAATAGAATTCTCATTTTAAAAAAAAGAAAAGGAAGTAGATTTTTCCATCTTTATTCTCCTACATGAATTCAGAAAGAAAGAGAAGTAGCTATGTGTTCTTGGTTCTTGGTTGTTTGTTGTTTTTTTTTTTTTCCGAATGTATGTTATTATGGAGATTGAGGTCTGATTCTTTATACTTAGTCACCTATGTGTTGCTCATGGATTAAAAAATACTTTTGTGACCACTGCTTACAGTTTCTTTGTATATAATGGCCAAATATTTCACCCACAAAGTCTTTTCATGATTTCTATCTTAATGTTTATTAAGAAAGAATGATTCCATTATGTTTTTACATTTCCAAAATTATCCTCACTCTCTTTGAATTGAAATAATATAACTGAGGGTAAAGAAATTAATTTTACTTTGTAAGGGTAGGCTCCTTCAGTTTGACAGTCTTTTACCGCATCATCGCACTTAACAGAAATCATCTATGTAATGACTCCTTATGCTCTCAGGCTTTATGGATCTTTTCTTGTTGGCTTGACATTGTGCTTAATATGAGGTTTGTCTGCCTTGAGTATCATCTACAAAAACCATCAACTAGGTGCCCTCTTTTGATATATTTTGTAAGGTAACATAAACTAAATATCCTTAGAAGGGAAAAATTAACAGATATATCCATTTTTAAAAATTGTGTTTTTCCTCAAATCTCTGGAAGACAATTTATTCATGACCTCTTTCTTTGTAAGAACTGTTTGTTTATATATGAAAATTCTGGCTGGTGTGTGTCTTGGATATGAAATGTAAGCCAAACTAAAAAATATCATAAAATATGTGTATATATATTATTTATTAATAATGAGAATGACCTATAATAAAATCCAGCCTTTATTAAGGCAAGTCGGGTAGTGGTTGTTCCCTCACCAATGTGCTGATTTACTTTCTGTTATTACTATAACCTAGGTAGGTAATAGAGATTACTGCCACATAATGCCTGGTTTATAGAACAGAGTTTACAAAAAAACATCATTACAGGGAGGAGTCAAGATGGCGGAGAAGTAGCAGGCTGAGACGACAGCGGGTAGCAGGAGATCAGCTAGATAGCTTATCTAACCATTGTGAACACCTACAAATCCAATGGGAAATCGAAGAGAAGAAGAGCAACAATTCTAGAAACAGAAAATCGATCACTTTCTGAAAGGTAGGACCTGTGGAGAAGTGAATCCAAAGCAACGGGAAGATAGACCCCGGGGGGAGGGGTCGGCTCCCAGCAAGCGGCGGAGCAACGGAGCACAAAATCGGGACTTTTAAGTCAGCTCCACTGGGAGACATCGCTCCAGAGGCTAAACCGGGGGGGAAACCCAGGCGGGGTCAGCATAACCCCAAGTCCCGCGGGGTCACAGAAGGACCGGGGGTGTCTGAGTGCCGCAGAGCTCGCAGGTATTAGAGCGGGGAAGCCGGCTACAGTGACAAAGCCGAGGAATGAGCTCTAACCCCGGGGTTACCTTGTGCCGGTCGCAGGCTAGGTGGGCTCGGAGCGCGGCCGGAGGCCACGGAGACGGAAGCGACCGGGCGCTTTTCTCCAGGTTCCAGCAATTGACTGCTTTCCTACTGGCACGACCTCAGGCCAGGGAGGCAGGGCGGTTGGCCGCTTTACTCTGAGGGCGCACTGAGGAGCGGAACCCCAAGCTCTCAGCTCCTCCGGGCCAAGAGATTGGGAGGCCGCCATCTTCATTCCCGTCCTCCGGAACTCTACGGAAAGCGCTCAGGGCACAAAAGCTCCTGAAAGCAAACCCGAGCGGATTACTTAGCCCGGCCCCTGGCAAAGGCGGTGCAATTCCGCCTGCGGTAAAGACACTTGAGAATCACTATAACAGGCCCCTCTCCCAGAAGATCAACAAGAAACCCAGCCAAAACCAACTTCAGTCACCAAGAACAGCGGAATTCCACAGCAGGAGAAAGCAAATCTTATCTGGACAAAATGACAAGGCGGAAAAACTCACCTCAAAAAAAAGAACAAGAGGCCATACAGAAGGCTGGAGACCTAATCAATACGGACATTGGTAACATGACAGATCTAGAGTTCAGAATGACAATTCTCAGGGTTCTAGCCGGGCTCGAAAAAGGCATAGAAGATATTAGAGAAACCCTCTCCGGAGAGATAAAAGCCCTTTCTGGAGAAATAAAAGAACTAAAATCTAACCAAGTTGAAATCAAAAAAGCTATTAATGAGGTGCAATCAAAAACGGAAGTTCTCACTGCTAGGATAAATGAGGCAGAAGAAAGAATTAGTGACATAGAAGACCAAATGACAGAGAATAAAGAAGCTGAGCAAAAGAGAGACAAACAAATACTGGACCACGAGGAGAGAATTCGAGAGAAAGGCGACACCATAAGACGACACAACATTAGAATAATTGGGATTCCAGAAGAAGAAGAAAGAGAGAGGGGAGCAGAAGGTATATTGGAGACAATTATTGGAGAGAATTTCCCTAATATGGCAAAGGGAACAAACATCAAAATCCAGGAGATGCTAAGAACGCCCCTCAAAATCAATAAAAATAGGTCCACACCTCGTCACCTGATAGTAAAATTTACAAGTCTTAGTGACAAAGAGAAAATCCTGAAAGCAGCCCGGGAAAAGAAGTCTGTAACATACAAGGGTAAAAACATTAGATTGGCAGCAGACCTATCCACAGAGACCTGGCAGGCCAGAAAGAACTGGCATGATATATTCAGAGCACTAAACGAGAAGAACATGCAGCCAAGAATACTATATCCGGCTAGGCTATCATTGAAAAATAGAAGGAGAGATAAAAAGCTTCCAGGACAAACAAAAGCTGAAAGAATTTGCAAACACCAAACCAGCTCTACAGGAAATATTAAAAGGGGTCCTCTAAGCAAAGAGAGACCCTAAAAGTAGTAGATCAGAAAGAAACAGAGACAATATACGGTAACAGTCACCTTACAGGCAATACAATGGCACTAAATTCATATGTCTCAATAGTTACCCTGAACGTTAATGGGCTAAATGCCCCAATCAAAAGACACAGGGTATCAGAATGGATAAAAAAACAAAACCCATCAATATGCTGCCTACAAGAAACTCATTTTAGACCCGAAGACACCTCCAGATTTAAAGTGAGGGGGTGGAAAACAATGTACCATGCTAATGGACATCAGAAGAAAGCTGGGGTGACAATCCTTATATCAGATCAATTAGATTTTAAGCCAAAGACTATAATAAGAGACGACGAAGGACACTATATCATACTCAAAGGGTCTGTCCAACAAGAAGACCTAACAATCTTAAATATCTATGCCCCTAACATGGGAGCAGCCAACTATATAAACCAATTCATAACAAAATCAAAGAAATACATCGACAGTAATACAATAATAGCAGGGGACTTTAACACTCCCCTCACTGAAATGGACAGATCATCCAAGCAAAAGATGAACAAGGAAATAAAGGCCTTAAATGACACACTGGACCAGATGGACATCACAGATATCTTCAGAATATTCCATCCTAAAGCAACAGAATATACATTCTTCTCTAGTGCACATGGAACATTCTCCAGAATAGCCCACATCCTGGGTCATAAATCAGGTCTCAATCGGTACCAAAAGACTGAGATCATTCCCTGCATATTTTCAGACCACAATGCTCTGAAGCTAGAACTCAATCACAAGAGGAAATTTGGAAAGAACGCAAATACATGGAGACTAAAAAGCATCCTTCTAAAAAATGAATGGGTCAACCAGGAAATTAAAGAAGAATTGAAAAAATTCATGAAAACAAATGATAATGAAAACACAACAGTTCAAAATCTGTGGGACACAGCAAAGGCAGTCCTGAGAGGAAAATATATAGTGGTACAAGCCTTTCTCAAGAAACAAGAAAGGTCTGAAATACACAACCTAACCCTACACCTAAAGGAGCTGGAGAAAGAACAACAAAGAAAGCCTAAACCCAGCAGGAGAAGAGAAATCATAAAGATCAGAGCAGAAATCAATGAAATAGAAACTAAAAAAACAATAGAACAAATCAATGAAACTAGGAGCTGGTTCTTTGAAAGAATTAATAACATTGACAAACCCCTGGCAAGACTTATCAAAAAGAAAAGAGAAAGGACCCAAATAAATAAAATCATGAATGAAAGAGGAGAGATCACAACCAACACCAAAGAAATACAAACAATTATAAGAACATACTACGAGCAACTCTACGCCAACAAATTTGACAATCTGGAAGAAATGGATACATTTCTAGAGACATATAAACTACCACAACTGAACCAGGAAGAAATAGATAACCTGAACAGACCCATAACCAGTAAGGAGATTGAAACAGTCATCAAAAATCTCCAAACAAACAAAAGTCCAGGACCAGATGGCTTCCCAGGGGAATTCTACCAAACATTTAAAGAAGAATTAATTCCTATTCTCCTGAAACTGTTCCAAAAAATAGAAATGGAAGGAAAACTTCCAAACTCATTCTATGAGGCCAGCATCACCTTGATCCCAAAACCAGACAAGGATCCCACCAAAAAAGAGAATTACAGACCAATATCCTTGATGAACACAGATGCGAAAATTCTCACCAAAATACTGGCCAATAGGATCCAACAGTACATTAAAAGGATTATTCACCACGACCAAGTGGGATTTATTCCAGAGCTGCAAGGTTGGTTCAACATCTGCAAATCCATCAAGGTGATACAATACATTAATAAAAGAAAGAGTAAGAACCATATGATACTCTCAATAGATGCTGAAAAAGCATTTGACAAAGTGCAGCATCCCTTCCTGATTAAAACTGTTCAAAGTGTAGGGGATAAAAGGCACATACCTCAATATTATCAAAGCCATCTATGAAAAACCCACCGCAAATATCATTCTCAATGGAGAAAAACTGAAAGCTTTTCTGCTAAGGTCAGGAACACGGCAGGGATGTCCGTTATCACCACTGCTGTTCAACGTAGTACTAGAAGTCCTAGCCTCAGCAATCAGACAACAAAAAGAAATTAAAGGCATCCAAATTGGCAAAGAAGAAGTCAAATTATCACTCTTTGCAGATGATATGATACTATATGTGGAAAACCCAAAAGCCTCCACTCCAAAAGTGCTGGAACTTATACAGGAATTCAGTAAAGTGTCAGGATATAAAGTCAATGCACAGAAATCAGTCGCATTTCTTTACACTAACAACAAGACAGAAGAAAGAGAAATTGAGGAGTCAGTCCCATTTACAATCGCACCCAAAACCATAAGATACCTAGGAATAAATCTAACCAAAGAGGCAAAGAATCTATACTCAGAAAACTACAGAGTACTCATGAAAGAAATTGAGGAAGACACAAAGAAATGGAAAAATATTCCATGCTCATGGATTGGAAGAACAAATATTGTGAAAATGTCTATTCTACCTAAAGCAATCTACACATTTAATGCAATCCCTATCAAAATCCCATCCATTTTTTTTTAAGATTTTATTTATTTATTTGTCAGAGAGAGTACACACAAGTAGGCAGAGAGGCAGGCAGAGGCAGCGAGAGAAGCAGGCTCCCTGCCGAGCAAGGAGCCCAATGTGGGACTCGATCCCAGGACCCTGGGATCACGACCCGAGCCGAAGGCAGCGGCTTAACCAACTGAGCCACCCAGGCGTCCCCCATCCATTTTTTTTAAAGAAATAGAACAAATAATCCTAAAATTCATATGGAACCAGAAAAGACCTCGAATAGCCAAAGGAATATTGAAAAAGAAAGCCAAAGTCGGTGGCATCACAATTCCAGACTTCAAGCTCTATTACAAAGCTATCATCATCAAGACAGTATGGTACTGGCACAAAAACAGACATATAGATCAATGGAACAGAATAGAGAGCCCAGAAATAGACCCTCAACTCTATGGTCAACTAATCTTCGACAAAGCAGGAAAGAATATCCAATGGAAAAAAGACAGCCTCTTCAACAAATGGTGCTGGGAAAATTGGACAGCCACATGCAGAAAAATGAAATTGGACTATTTCCTTACACCACACATGAAAATAGACTCAAAATGGATGAAGGACCTCAATGTGAGAAAGGAATCTATCAAAATCCTTGAGGAGAATGCAGGCAGCAACCTCTTTGACCTCAACCGCAGCAACTTCTTCCTAGGAACATCGCCAAAGGCAACAGAAGCAAGGGCAAAAATGAACTATTGGGATTTCATCAAGATCAAAAGCTTTTGCACAGCAAAGGAAACAGTTAACAAAACCAAAAGACAACTGACAGAATGGGAGAAGATATTTGCAAACGACATATCAGATAAAGGGCTAGTATCCAAAATCTATAAAGAGCTTATCAAACTCAATACCCAAAGAACAAATAATCCAGTCAAGAAATGGGCAGAGGACATGAACAGACATTTCTGCAAAGAAGACATCCAGATGGCCAACAGACACATGAAAAAATGCTCCACATCCCTCAGCATCAGGGAAATACAAATCAAAACCACAATGAGATACCACCTCACACCAGTCAGAATGGCTAAAATGAACAAGTCAAGAAATGACAGATGCTGGCGAGGATGCGGAGAGAGGGGAACCCTCCTACACTGCTGGTGGGAATGCAAGCTGGTGCAACCACTCTGGAAAACAGTGTGGAGGTTCCTCAAAAAACTGAAAATAGAGCTACCCTATGACCCAGCAATTGCACTCCTGGGTATATATCCTAAAGATACAAACGTGGTGCTCCGAAGGGGCACGTGCACCCGAATGTTTATAGCAGCAATGTCCACAATAGCCAAACTGTGGAAAGAGCCTAGATGTCCATCAGCAGATGAATGGATAAAGAAGATGTGGTATATATACACAATGGAATACTATGCAGCCATCAAAAGACATGAAATCTTGCCATTTGCGACAACGTGGATGGAACTAGAGGGTATCATGCTTAGCGAAATAAGTCAATAGGAGAAAGACAACTATCATATGATCTCTTTGATATGAGGAAGTGGAGATGCAAGGCGGGGGGGTGGTTGGGGGGAGGTAGGAAAAGAAAAAATGAAAAGATGGGATTGGGAGGGAGACAAACCATAAAAGACTCAATCTCAAAAAACAGACTGAGGGTTGCTGGGGGGAGGGGGGATGGGAGAGGGTGGTGGGGAAATGGACATTGGGGAGGGTATGTGCTATGATGAGTGCTGTGAAATGTGTAAACCTGGCGATTCACAGACCTGTACCCCTGGGGATAAAAATACATTATATGTTTATTAAAATAAAAATTAAAAAAAAACATCATTACATATTTACATACATTTGCCTGATTTTACACACTGAGACTTGGGAAACTTGTCATTATTTTGATTTATATTCTTTCCACTGTTCTATACCACCTACATTTATAAGGTTATTTTTCTATGTTTAATGTGTTCATAGTTTAAAACAAAACAGTGTGAATTCTTACACATAATTTGTGAGCAGAGAGGCAGTGGGCCCGGATCCGTGTGGCACTTCCCACAGCCCAGCTCAGCTCGGCCTCAGGTGGGAAGGAGAAGGCCAGTTTGGCTCTCGTAGACAAGCTAGAAATGGAATGGAGTTGAATGGAACAGAATGTAGCTGCTGGACAGATTCCCAAAACATTTGTGTGCTCACCTGTATATTTTATTATTTCTTCTAATGTGCATTTCCACCACTTAAGGTACACGTACACAGATGCTTGTGCATACCCAATGCCAAATAAAAATCTTTTCTCTGTATTGATTTCTGTAGCCCAGGTTCTCTAGATGTTTGGTGAATCATCCCAGTGATTCATCTCATCTATATGTGAATTATATGTGAATTATATGTGAATTACTAACCAACGTAATTATTATTATTTAAGAGTCATTGTAAAGAGTACTCACCAAAATAACATAAAGAAGATGAAATTTGATTATACATCCTTTTTATCCAGATATGTACTTTTAAAAGCTGCATTTCTTGATAAATCTTAGCTAGCCACTCTTACACTCGGTAGACTCAGAAATTTCCTCCCTCTTCCTCTGGAGAGCTGTAAGGAGGTTTTTCAACCTGAGAATACATTGCTACAGTATCCTATCAAATGACTTTCGGAGAAATTATGTTTCTCCAAACCACCATTTTTAAATTCATACTACCAAAATCATTTAGTATTGAAAATGTGTCACTGGCGTTTTTGATCCTGCTCATCTATCATCCTCCCTGCCCCAGTCTTTAGATGGGGAAACTGAAACAGAGAGGTTGAATAACCAGAGAAACACTAGTGGTAAATTCAAGGATTATCAGGGTGACCAGTGTCCACAAACATATTTTGCCTTCTAAATTAACTTTAATTTTTTTAAATTAGAAATGGAATTTCTAGCAAGCAATACTGAAATATTTATAATTATGTGTATTTGATAGGTTTTAAGGGCACATATAATAAGAGGACTATGTTCACCATCCCTCTTCACTGTTACCAATATCCTGCTTTTAAAAATTTGATCTGACCACAAGGTGGCAGCAATGCGACCCCCTTACAGGGAGGTTGGGTGAAGAAATGTACTAAAACTGGAGGTTTTTTGTTGTATACTAGCCAGGTCCTCCTTATTAATCAGATAGTATGTAGCTAACTGCACTATTTCTGCAACGTGTTCTCCCTTCATATGATTTATTTATAAGCTTGGATTATGGCCTGTGGTGTTTTTTTGTTTTTTGTTTTTTGTTTTCCGAGATGGGCATGTAAGAGCAGTGTTACTCTAATACAAAAGTAGAGTGTTACTGGTATCATAAGCATTCAAAGAGTATTTTCCTCTGGGAGGTAGCTTCTATTATAGGAGGCTCACCCACAGAAGGGTACAAAATAGCAAAATGCAACCCATAAATTGATAGACTGACAATCAGTGGGATCTTTGGCATGTGAAACAAAAAGCTTTAGATCCATTTTTCTAAATTGGACATTATGTCTCTACTTGTTTCTGCATTTATAAGGATGTGTAAAATACAAATTCCATGTCTGACAAAAGGAAAAACAATGAGCAGTGAACTATATAATAACACTATTAATTATATATATGAATAGTTGTTAACATATTAGATAATATAATTATAATATCTAATATTTGTTGAACACTTTCAACCTAGTCATAGGTACTCATGCTAACATTTAATCCTCCCAACATACTTCAAAGTAGATTCTATGGTATCTCTACTTTACAGACAAAGAATCTGAACTATTGGTGGGTAGTTATGTGACAACTAGTAAGAAGGGAATCAGAATTCAAGCTTGGCAGTGTGACTCCAGAGCCCAAATATATTGCCATATCAAAGTTGAGCTTTTATCTTAGACTTCGCTGTGGTTAGTCATATATTTGTGTGTGTGTGTGTGTCTGTGTGTGTCTGTGACACACCTTACATTCAGTAAATGTGAATACTTTTCTGTTCCAAGTACCTCTATTGAAATCAGAAGTTCCTAATTAAACGAGTATTATTTAGCATAAATATATTTTAGCAAATTGATAAAACTGCCATTCATTCTGTGCTGTAACTTTTGACTGTCGGCCTTAAGCTACACCACATACATACGTATTTACCAGCTGTTGGCACTGTGGCCTTACAACCAGTGGTTGAGAGCATGGAGACTGAGTCAGAGTGGCTGGGATTCAGATTCCTTGTGTACCACTTCCTAGCTGAATAACCTTTGACAGGTTTCTTCTACTACATGAACCTCAATTTCCCCATCTGGGAAAAGGAAGGTAATAGTTTCTCCCTAAGGAATGCTCTGGGTATTAGTCACTAATTTAAAAGGAAGTATGCGGAGGTGATGAGGCCATAGGTCTGGGCAACTCCATAACCACTCTGAGTCTCAGTTTTTTCATCTGCAAAGTAAGCATGATGATAGCGCGTATCTAGTGAAGGGATTGGGAGGACTGGCTGAGGCCATGGGTATAAAGGGGCTGGAGCAGCATCTGTACATGCTGTTGGAGAAATCAGCTCTTGCTGCCTGTCGTTCAACAAGTATGTAGTGTCTGCGGTGTGAAAGGCACAGGGGTGGGTGTGGGGACCTGAGTGAGCAGTACAGACATAATTACTACCCTCACCACACGTTCTCCTGGAGGAGAAGTAAATGTATTTTAAAATACAGATTGTGATGCATGCCCCCAGGACACCACTAGGGGGTGGTAGTGGAACGTAACCTACAAGGTCTATTTAGAATTCTGGATAAAGATGATGGATTTGGCACACATATGTGATTTTTTCATCCCCAAACCACAGTAAATACATATTTTTGAAAAGACAGAACCCACAAAGAGGTAGAAAACAGGAGAGGAGACAAGAGAAAACAAAATTCGAAGTTATAAAACAAATGGATGACTGGTATCTGCAAAGGGAAAGCTGAAAATCAGCACTGTCTACCCCATAAAACCCTCAAATGTTTCAGGAAAAGGCAGGATGTATCTAGAATTGGGAGTAAGGAGGTAAGGGAGAGGATAACGTGAGGACTGGCAGAAGGCTACGGAAGAGGTAGTTTTAGCATAAGATATCTCTCTTCATTTTACACTGCTTGACACATGCCTCTTCCCCATCTGTAGCAGAAGGCTGGAGAGGGGGAAATTGGTGGTCTGTATGTTGGGAGCTGACATTCATAATGTTTTCAAAATAGGGGATTAAATGAATATATGCATACTGAGCATTAAGTTCTGAGACTTGTAGCCCTCTCTTTGCTGATCGTTTCCCAGAACACTGGCAGACACACCTTTCTTTCCAGGCAAAAGGCCAGAAGTCTTCTCTAGATACTCTTTCTAGTAAAGAGTCTAGTAAAGATAGTGATATGGGAAAACACTCCACAAATGGCCTAGCGCTGCTCAAAATCAACATACCCTGTCCATCTGCTGAGAGCTTTGGGTAAGCTTCTTAATTTTCCTATTCTTTGTCATGGATTCTAAAGGATGGTTTTACTCCTGGGGAAAGATGGAGACCAAACCAAAGAGGAAAAATATGAGGGGCACCTGGGTGACTCAGTCACTGGGCGGCTGCCTTCAACTCAGGTTGTGATCCCAGGGTCCTGGGATCAAGCTCCGCATCAGGCTTCCTGCTGGGCGGCAGGCTGGCTTCTCCCTCTCCCACTCCCTCTGCTTGTGTTCCCTCTCTAACTATGTCCTTCTCTGTCAAATAAATTAAAAAAATCTTTTTTAAAAAAAAGAAAAAGAAAAATATGGAAATAAAGACTACAGGATGACAACGGTGCACAAGGTTTTTAGGGCGACCAAACCAGACTGAATCAGTGTACACTCAAGACAGACACATCAGTGCTGTCTGTCATCATTACACCTCTTGTCATCAAGCCTTCATTTTAACTGTGGGACTTCTGGAGGACAAAGAAGTAAGCAAGGACAGAGGATGGCATCCAGGAAATAGGACCCCAACTCAAGAGAAGGACATCCCTGGGATGGCAGTGAAGGCAAGTCCAGTGGGGACAGATGTGTAGAAAACCCAGACAGCTCTGCAAAAAAGAGGAGATCTTGGCCAGATCTCTCCAAGAAAATAGTAGTGGACTTAATGGGTAATCTGATACCATTGACCTTGTGGAAAGCTGTATTGGTGGTCTACTGGATGGTGTGGGAGGGTTCAGCAATAAACATAAAAACAAGCAAATGAAGGAAAGGCAATTACTAATTTTGAGGAGATAGATGAGCAAGGAAATGAAATCAAAGTATACTACAACTGACAGTTCTGTAGGATATTTGCCTAGCATACTAATGTAACATTATATCGATTTGGCCAAAACATTTTAATATCATTATATTAAGAGTTTGGGAGAAGGGGAGCAGAGACAATGACTACATAAGAGAAAAATTCTTATTACTATAATAATAAGTCCAGAGAAACTAAAATTAGTGAATCAAAGAAAACCAAATTTACATGTCCTAAAGAAACAGTTAAAAGTGTTAATAAAAAAGTATTAAAAAGTGTCTGAGGAGGGGTTAGTGTGAAGAGGTAGAGCAATAAGGAATCACCTTATTTTGTTCTAAATTTTTAAATATAATTTGATATTTTAAAACTATAGGTATGTCTTACTTTGATAAAAAGAAACCTTTTCTGTAAAAGATTTTTTTATTGGAGAGAGCAAGCAAACACAAATGGGAGGAGGGACAGAGAAAGAGGGAGAAGCAGACTTCCCAGTGAACAGGGAGCCCAACGCAGGGCTGGATCCCTGGGCTGAAGGCCGATGCTCAACTGACTGAGCCACCCAGACGCCCCATAAAAAGAAACTTTGAAGCACCCCACAAGTAGATATGATTAATAGTAGTAATAACAAACTGATCACATTACTTTTATATCTTGTTTTTTCTCTGCCCAAGGAAAACGTGACATGAAATCGTCCAATGTGTCCACAATTGCATCAACTTGACATTGTTCCAATTCTGTTTTTCCAGCCAAATCTATAAAACAGAGACCATTTTATGCCCAGACATACACTGGATTTAATTTACTATATTAAAATGTTTACTTTTTAAAAGACAATATATTCTTATGGTTCAAAAATTCAGAACAATATAAAACTGTATCCAGTGAAGATCAGCTTCCATCCCTGCCCAACCAATCTCATTGGGCTCCTTAATCTACCTACCATATTGGTAACCACTCTATTAGAGGTTTTTTTTTTTTTTTTTGGTTTTTTTTTTTGGTAGTCTTCCATTATTTCTTTATGAAAATAAAACTATATATCCCACTCCATATACACATCCCCCATATATCCTACAGATCTTTCCCTACAAGTTTGTTAAGGGCATCTCTGCTCTTTTTTCAACTACATGGGATTCCTGTAAGAAGAAGCGCCACAATCCATTTAGCTAGCCTCAGCTGATTAGGTTTGTTTCTTTCGTATCTTTTGTTTCATTCTTTATACTATATTGTTCAATAATAAAGTTATTTAATAAATAGTGAATATAAGTTATGTATTCTTCTCAGTTATCAGAACTCTTCTACACAATAAACATATTACCTGTGTTTTTGGCCAAGTATCGTGCTATGGCTAGGCTCTGGTGAAGGTTAAATCCATCGACTTCCAAAATGGGGATTTTACCAAATGGAAGAGCTTAAAATAAAATAAGCAAAAAAATCAACTTCCATAACAAAATCAAGTAATACTATTTCCCATTTTTACTGGTAATTATGGAAACAAAGCATGATTTTAAAGTTAAGGTATTCCTGAATATTTGTTCTAAAAGGGACAATAGGCACCCTCTAGTGGAATCTTTATAGATCTTTTAGAAGAAGGGTTGTTAGAAGACCTTGTACAGAGTTCATGGCAGCACCAGGTCTAAAAGTGGTTGTTAGTGTTACTGCATATTGAACTGTGTATTACCTCATAGACTTACATATACTCACTACTTACCTTTTAAATAAAGCTTTTTTTTTTAAAGCTTCATTAATTTTTGTGGTCTCAATCAGCTATAACATTGATTGTTCTTTAAAACCACAGGTCAGGGTACCTGAGTGGCTCAGTGGGCTAAGCGTCTGCCTTCAGCTCAGGTCATGATCCCAGAGTCCTGGGATTGAGCCCTGCTCAACAGGGAGCCTGCTTCTCCCTCACTCTCTGCTCCTCCCCCCTACTTGTGCTCTCTCTCTCTCACTCTCTCTCAAATAAATAAATAATCTTAATAATAAAAAACTTAAAATACAAATTAAAAATTAAAAAATAAATAAAATAAATAAATAAAATTTTTAAAGATGAAGAAATGGACACAATAGCCAAACTGTGGAAAGAACCCAGATGTCCATCAACAGATGAATGGATAAAGAAGATGTGGTATATATATACAATGGAATACTATGCAGCCATCAAAACACGAAACCTTGCCATTTGCAATGACATGGATGGAACTAGAGGGTATTATGCTGAGCGAAATAAGTCAATCACAAAAAGACAATTGTCATATGATCTCTCTAATATGAGGAATTTGAGAGACTGGGCAGGGGGTCATGGGGGATTGGAAAGGAAAAAATGAAACAAGATGGGATTGGGAGGGAGACAAACCATAAAGGACACTTAATCTCACAAAACAAACTGAGCATTGCTGGGGGGGGGGTGGTGGGGAGTAGGGAGCGGGTGGTTAGTTTATGGACATTGGGAGCGTATGTGCTATGATGAGTGCTGTGAATTGTATAAGACTGATGATTCACAGACCTGTACCCTGGGGCAAATAATACATTATATGTCAATTTAAAAAAAGATGAGAAAATGGAGAGTTTGATTTATATATCCAGCTACGGTAAGGAATTTAGTCAAATTGTTATTTTGATGAGGGACCATGTGAAGTATATAGTAAGACAGCAAGCAATTTGTACAAAATAGGGCAGCCTTGCTGCAGATGTAATAACATTTTGTCTGTAGACCCTACTTTGTTTTCTTATCTAAACTTACCACATTTTTGTCAGAGGGTAATATATGTTTTTACAGAAAAATTCTAACTTGAAGATAAATAAAAATAATTCCACCACATAATTACAACCATTTGAATATTTTCATTGATTTCTCATATATATTTTAAAACAGCATCCTGAAGTATTTGTAAACCATTTTTTATTTGATAACATCTTTTTGAAATCTTTCCAAATCAGTGAAACTTCACCTTTTTAATGACTACATTATATTTTGTTATATGTATTGATCACAATTTTCCAACCAGTGCTTTACTTTGGGAAATATAATTATTTTGGGAAGAGAGAAAAGAACAAAGTGCCACTACACAGTCCCATTACTCTAGAGCAACTACCAGAATCAACCTCCAAGTGTCTTTCGTATGTACGTTAACTAAGTCCAAGATGAACTACATCTCTGAGTACTTACCTAATTAGTATGCCGAGTACTAGTCTACATTGCAGTGAGCAAACAGAATTCCAAAGACAGCTGACACAAATTGTGATGCCTCATGATTAGGAATTAACATTTAACATTTTGAGGGAGGCCTCCTTTATGCTAGGCAGTGTACTAAATATTTAAAGTACCCATTAGGTTTTCTAGTACTTACAACAACCCTATGATGTAGGCATCAACCCTTATCTTATTTTACAAATGAGAAAGTGAGGTGAAGAGAGGTTACATAACTAGTCCAGGTCACAATCCTGGTAGAGGTGAGACTCAGACTGAGTTCAGTTGGAAATTTTGCTCAGCTGTTTTGATAGTTCTCAGAGCCATGTTTTAAGAATACATTAAAAATCAGAGCAGGGTGCCTGGGTGGCTCAGTAGGTTAGTTAAGCCTCTGCCTTCGGCTCAGGTCATGATCTCAGGGTCCTGGGATTGAGTCCCGCATCAGGCTCTCTGCTCAGTGGAGAGCCTGCTTCCTCCTCTCTCTCTGCCTGCCACTCTGCCTACTTGTGATCTCTCTCTGTCAAATGAATAAATAAAATCTTAAAAAAAAAAATCAAAGCAAACCCAGAGGATAGTATCCAAGTTAGAGAAGGGTCCGAAAACCACATTTTATAAGCACTGGCTGAAGAACTTGGCATTCTTTCCTGGGGGAGGCAAAACAAACAAAGACAAAACAAACGTAATACCCATCTTCAAATATGGTACAGCTATCAAATGGATGAAAAATTTGACGTATTCTGACTATCTCTAAAGTGCAGAACAACAACTAAAAGATACTTTAAAGGGGGCAGATATTAACTCAAGATGAAGAATAATTTTTTAACATTGGAACCATTGACGACAAGAATGTGTTTTCCTGTGAGATGGTAAGCTTTCAGCTACTGGCAACGTTTGAAACCAAGCTTGGGATAATTGCCAACAGCTGGAATATTGGGCATCTAACAAGAAGAAATTGAAGAACACAAATGCCAATCCTTCATTTTGTTCCAGAAAACATAACTTCGGGGTTGTTGGAGATGTAACCAAACAGGAGCCCCTGTCAAACAGCTTTAAGGAATTTAGTGATGCTGAATGTAAGGCTGCGCAATGCGGCTGCCAAAATAAACACAGTGACCTTGGTGAAATGACTTTGGATGGTATCTGGACCTGTGCTAGGAGTGGTATTCCCACCATGCTCTGCGTCGTCCCCATGCCTGGAACATTGCGATTCCCCAGACACCACACATTACATGGCAGACATAAGTGGAACAGGAGCTTGTCCTTCTTGGGTGATGAGGAAATCCAAACCAAGGGATATAAATGGATCACTCGAGGAAGAGAAGAGAGTCGTCCCTCGGACCTACCTTGCAGATCAGATATAGTCCATGAGAAACAGTATCTGAATCAAGAAGTAGAGCCAGGACTGGGAAGTTTGGGCTGATAATCACAATGATCATCAGAGAAACAAGCAAGTTCTAAAACTTGATAGCCCGAGGGATGGATGCATGAGTTAACAGGGACTCAGTTCTCTATTCAGCCCATGACCTTTATCTTCCCTCAGGGTGTTATCATTGAACTGTCTACACAGCAGTGGCTTTTTCTCTATGTCTTAAAGATACTAAATGGCTTCAAAGAATTGGATGGAAAGAAGGAATAATCTGTTTCCTATGGATTAAAATGATATGTCCAAGACTAGTATATGAAAACCACTGAAGAGATAAATTTCAATTTTATGTAAGGAAGAGTCTTTTGAAAGTTTTCCTTCTTTCTTCCCAGAATTTCGCCGAGACATTGGACATCCTAAGCTTACTGAGTCTCAATTTTTCTAATCCCTTTTCTCTTATTTTTTATTTCTTTTTCTTATTGTACTTTCTGGAGGAGTTCCTTATTTTTTTATCATTTTTTATTTCATTAGTTTTGTCTATATCAAATTGTTAATTTTCAAAACCTTTTTGTCTCTAAACATTTTTTTTTACAGCATACTAGTTCAGAATGTATAGAACTTTTCTCTCTGAGGGTCTTGTATTTTTGAAGATTTTTTTCTTCCTACATCACCCTGTTGCCCTCAGATGATTTTTTTTCTCCCTCCGCTTCTTTGTTTATGTCTGTTTCACATTAGAGGCCTTCTCACAAATATCTATTAATTTTTGGTTTGCCCTTCCTGTTTTAAATAAGCAAAAGGAATAGAAGCTACTTGGACTCTCGGTGTACGTGGGCTATGACTGGGCCATGTCATTGAGACTCCCTCTGGGTTAGTGTCTGTTAGACATTCCTCTGGGACTGATCAGCTTCCCCTGAGAACCCTTCCTGCCCAGGGGATGCTTGTCTGGTTGTGGCATTCTGATTGTGGAGCAGAGGATAAGGGCTCTGGGTCTCATGCTTTAGTTTGTAGCCTTCCATTGAGTCCCACCTACAGTACTGTGTGCTCAGAAATGCCTGCTGTCCTCCAGTCCTCCGGTCCATCCTTCATTGAGAGTAATCTCCATACTTCTCCCAGGACAGTCATGCTGCTGCTTCACATGGTAACAGTCAGCCCTCTGTGGGTTCGGCTTTTAGAGTTCAATGTCACTACCGATTCCTGAGCCTTGGGAATCAGTACTCCCTGGAGTGATTCAGCTTGACTTCTACTCTACCAGGCTTATATATGGGCATCACTGGCCTACTTCGTCACCTTACCATTCTTGGACCTGTTTTCCAGCTTTGAGAATTTGGGGCTTATTCAAGCTTGAGGTCTTTGTCTTTGTAGAGCTTTGCCATTTTTTTTTTTTAAAGAAGTACTTTAATGTTATTTGAAAAGAGAAAAAAATGTTAATACCTGTGCACATTCCACCAGTTTGACCTGGAAGAACTTTTTAAAAAAAGATTTTATTTATTTATTTGAGAGAGAGAGACAGAGAGAGAGAAAGCATGTGCATGCTCAAGCAGGGGGAGGGGCAGAGGGAGAGGGAGAAGCAGGCTCCCCGCTGAGCAAGGAGCCTGACGAGGGGATGAGGGGCTCGATCCCAGAACCCTGGGATCATGACCTGAGCCATAGGCAGATACTTAACAGACTGAGCCATCCAGGTACCCCAACCTAGAAGAATTTTTAATAGAAATATCCAGTGATATTCTAGGTTATCACAGAGGGGAAGTCATAGAGGGTTTCAAATACCAGAGAGCACTCCTAAATCAGATAAGAGATGAGGCCAGCTAAAATTTGTAATAACTGTTTTTAACATTTATTTTTTCCTTTTTTCTCAAAGCAATAAAGTCAGCACTTCCTGGCTTCCCTTGCAGTAGTGTGTGAAGAAGTTCTTGCCAAGGGGCTATAAGCAGAAGTGAGGTATAAAACTCTCTGGTCATGCGGTTGCAAGAAAGAGATGTGCCTCTTTCCCTCTCACACTTCCTGTGAGCTGGAATGTGGAAAGAGACGGGACCATCTTACACTATGTAAATAAGACAACCAACTCGGGGTGGCGGATGAACAGAAAAGAAGGAATCTAATCTTTGACAACTCTGTGGAACAGAACTGCCATACCAGCTTGCGATTATATGCAAAAGAAATAAATTTCTATCCTCTTTAGTTCATTTTTGTGTTGGGTGTCTGGTTTTTGTTTTTGTTTCGTTTTGTTTTTAATTTAAATTCTAGTTAGTTGACCTACAGTTCAATATTGGTTCAGGAGTAGTGTTCAATGGTTCATCATTTACATACAGCACCCAGTGCTCATCATCACAAGTGCCCTCCTTAATCCCCCATTACCCATCTAGCCCATCCCCCACCCATGTCCCTCCATCAACCCTCAAATTTTCTGTCATTAAGAGGCTCTCACGATTTGTTTCCCTCTCTTTCTTTCCTTTTTATCCCCTCCCAAATGTCCATTTTGTTTCTTAAATTCCACTTATGTTGGGTGACTGCTAAAGCATTGGAGATATATATATATATATATGTGTGTGTATATATATGTCCATATATGTATGGAGATATATATATATGTCTCCTAACCATTGTGAACTTTAAGATCCCTTCCCACTCTAAGAATCTATGAAAATATGAAGAAAATACAGTAATTCCATTTTCAATAACATAATGAAAAGTCAAGATAGAATAGGGTATGAGACACTCAAAGAATGTATATCTAAAAACTAGAAGGTGGAATTTGTTATATGTAGCATCTTTGCAGCTTGTTATCCATCTTTATTAATGGATAAAATTAAATTTCACCTACTTTATATAGACAGAATTAAAAATCCTATGTACAAATTCTGATAGCAGGGTTTGGAAAGTTTGGATATTAATGAGAAAGTTTCATGAGAACAGGAAATAAGATATTCTAGCCCATCAGGGAAGAGTTCTCTAATAAGCAAAAGAGTGGATTTTTAAGGAACTCTTTCTTCTAAAAAGCATGTGGCAATATGTATTGTTAATATGCCACTTATCATGGTGTTATTGACATTATCTAGTGTAAATAACTTGGGTAACTGTATGAAGTTGACCTGTGTTTGAAAAATATTTCTACCTTGTAGGAATGCAAGCCTGGAAAAATAACACAAATTCTGTGTGCTATAGTTAACCCAACTATAAAATAGATACAATAATATATCTCATGAAGCCGTGCTGGAGAAATTAAACAAAATTCACCAGGCGCTCAAAAGTTTTCAAAGATTCAATAGGTGTTTTCTTCAGCTTTATCTTTATGCAAATATGTAATAATCCCAACACAAATATGTGACTTTTAGACAAATAATTAATATTTAGTTAGTATTTCTAGGCAGACATGATGGACAAAGAATTGGCTCATCTATCCTTTCGTTGTTCTAAAAAAGATAAGAAACTAACACCTAGAGGATGACTTACAACTTACTGAGAGCCACACACCCTTTAACATAATAATATTTCTAATCCTTCCCCTCTGTCCTGAGTGCTAACTAGCATGTTTTCATTGGATCAAACATCCCAGTTTTGTTCACATATTCACCCTCCTTTTGAACAGTCATATACTTTATGAAAAGTGATTCCAAACCCAACTTCTGAGGTAGACTAGATGGTTCAAGATTCTTCCTATTTGCTTAGTCAGTGACTGGTTCAGAAATGGACATGTGGCCCAGTCTGAGTCAGTGAAACATCACAAGTTTGCCAAGGTCTTCTGGGAGTTTTTTGTTTGTTTGTTTGTTTTCATTCTTCTGGGAACACTTAAGGAAGCAGTGCTCTTTCTCTCTTTCTCATATACCTCTTGATGATACTGTTCAAGGCTGTTGGGCAGAAATTGCTGCAAACTTATTGCTACTAGTCTCATGATGCTGCCAACACACAGAGGAGGAAAAATGAATAAAGTCATCTCTTGAAATCTGTCCTATTTCTGGATTTTCGGTTAAGTGATACAATTTTCTTGTTATTTAAGCCACTTTGAGTTTGGTTTTCCGTTAGAACAGCATATCTGATCCCTTGTCAGAAGGCTGTAGATATCTGTAGTAAGCCCATCCATTTGAGTTGTCAAGAATACTCACTTCAGTATTCTCTCTTTCAGCTCTTACAACAAAACCTATTGTTTATCTCTCTATATTTCTTCTGTGAGGTTTGTGTTTTCACCTTGAATAGGAAAATTGGGGGCACATAGCATTTATTTAATTTGTCTGAACTGCTGCTTCTCAATGTAAAGCAACATGAGATTTAAAACCTCTATTTTTTCACTTCCCTGAGGAAAAACAGAAAGTTTTGGAGACATATTTTCCCTACATTTTCATAAACTGTTACTTGTGACACTTACTTGATTTGACTTCAGGCCAATCAGCTTGTTCTATTCTGTGGTCTTCATATTTTATGTCCAAATAAGCAAATATGTAACGAATAATTTCTGCTCTCCCCCTCATATTAAAATAAATGAGTTTGTAGTTTGGCATGGTTGATTCTGGAAAAGGAAAAATTGGAAGATTATTTTAACAGTCCTCTAGAGATGTTTCATCAACATTTTCCTTCGGGGACTTTTTCAAAACTTCATGGCATCTTTTTTTTCTTTTAGGATTTTATTTATTTGACAGAGAGAGTGAGAGCACAAGCAGGGGGAGTGGCAGGCAGAGGGAGAATCAGGCTCCCTGCCAAGCAGGGGCTCAATCCCAGGACCCTGGCATCATGACCTGAGCCAAAGGCAGACACTTAACTGACTGAGACACCCAGGCGCCCCATTCATGCCGTCTTTTGAGGTAACTGGAAATATTAGAGAATATTTCAAGACCTGAATCCTAATAACATATGGGAAAAACTTGACAGAAATAAGATCATGACTCTCTCTTTAAGAACTAGCTGAATGGGGCACCTGGGTGGCTCAAACTGTGTCTGCCTTTGGCTCAAGTCATGATCTTGGAGTCCTGGGATCAAGTCCCACATCAGGCTCCCTGTTCAATGAGGAGTCTGCTTCTCCCTCTCCCTCTGTCCCTTCCCCGCATAGGTCCTGCTCTTTCTCTCTCTCAAATAAATAAATAAAACCTTAAAAAAAAAAAAAAGAACTAGCTGGAATATTCCAGTAAAATAACCAGACTCAAATTTTACTTATGAAAGAACTCATAGTGAGAGGCTATCTATACACCAACCGTCAGAGGATAGCGTCCAAAACTTTCCATTTTAAGCTGTTTTTGTCCTGCCTTTACTCACTTGTAATTTGGCATTTGGTTTATTGTTTGCTTTGGTGACACAGCTGAGTTTGTGAGGACAGCTGGATAAAGATTTTAAGAACAGGGTATGTGCAAGGGGAATGTGAGCCAGCTTTGCCAACCCGAGCTGGCTGTCCCCTCTCTTCTCTCATCCCTGGCATTTCCCTCTGGGAATCAAAGACTTAGGGAAACATTGCGTGCTCTCGCTCTCTCTCTCTCTCTCTGCCTCCATGCTGCTGGGTTCTATCAGGTTGCTAGCACCATACAAACATAGCCCATCTGGGTGACCTTTGCAGGGAGGGGCCAATGGTAAGCCTATGTCTCTATTTCTTCTGTAGGGGAGCAAGGAAGAAAGAAAGCAACTTAAATTTCAGAGAGTTTGTTAATAGTGGTTACATTGGGTAGATGTAGGTCATTATAATCTTTTGAATTTTCTGTGATTTGTTTCATCTCATGTTCATAGATGATTTTAAGCAATAGTAGCAGTATGTATTGTAGTAGTAGTAGTAGTATGTAGTAGTAGTAGTAGTAACATGTATTGTAATTTTATAATGATCCGGCAACTGAGAAAGAAACATTTTCATTTGAAATTCAGCTCTTCCACTTAGTTGCTATGTATCTTTGGCTAATGAACAAAATCTCTCTGAATTTCAAAGTTCACTTCTTGTAAACAGAGATACTAATATGGATTTGGAGACTTAATGAGGTAATACACGTAAAGCATTTAACACAATGCTAAGCACTTAATAATTATTAGCTATCGACAATAATAACTTTGGATTCATTCTATGGTCAAGAATAAACACTGTGAATACAGTACACCAGAAATAAAAAATAATTATAGTAATTACATGAATAGAAGTCATACGGCATTATTTTTAAGTGGTAAGTATAAATAGTTCATTCTCTGCTAAGGAAGTCTTTCAAAAATATGAAAGGAATATTAGAAAGAAAAGTTGGGCTGAAATTTCAAAATTCTATCTGAAAGTACATCACAGGGATGCCTGGGTGGCTCAGTCAGTTAAACTTCTGCCTTCGGCTCAGGTCATGATCCCAGGGTCCTGGGATCGAGCCCCACATCAGGACCGCTGCTCAGCAGGGAGTCTGCTTCTCTTCCTCCCCGCTGGCTCGTGCACTCTCACTTTCTCTCTCAAATAAATAAATAAAATCTTTTTTAAAAAATTTATTTGACAGACAAAGATCACAAGTAGGCAGAGAGGCAGGCAGAGAGAGAGAGAAGGAAGCGGGATTCCCGCTGAGAAGAGAGCTCGATGTGGGGCTGGATCCCAGCACCCTGGGATCATGACCTGAGCTGAAGGCAGAGGCTTTAACCCACTGAGCCATCCAGGTGCCCCTAAATAAATAAAATCTTAAAAAATATATATTTGAGAGCACATCACATAAAGAGTCAAACACAAACCATAAAAACCTAGATTGCCAAGTTTGTGCATTCACGGTGTCCATCGATGGTAGGATAACTGCAAAGATCTGTCCAGTTGCCTCTCTAGACCCCCTCAAGATCCAAGAAATGATGATGATGGTGATTGCAGAGGAATACACTTCTCTGGACCTTGGTTTTCCCTGTCTAGGTGTTGTGGGTGGAGGTAGTGCCCCTTGCTAGAAACAGAGTCAGTCTGAATTTCCCATGCCCCGTCCCACTCCTGTTAGCCACTCTGTCTGCACCCAAGTGACACGTGCCACCTGCCACCCACATCACTATGTGAGGGAGTGCTCTCTGTAGAGGGAAGAATTCACTGGAGTGAGCTAACAAAAATTCCAAGATTTATAGCCCCAACTCTTTGGGGGGAGAAATATGCACAGAAGGCATTCAAATTTGGGGTTAGGACCAAATAAAGCTTAGAAATAGTGGGGAAAATAGAAGCGTACAAAAATGGCCAATAAAAAATGTAAAGTAGTAAGCTCCTTCTGAAAAAAAAAGAAGGAAATATTTATGTAATCACAATAAAGGGAACATTCTTTTTTTTTTTTCTTTTTAAGATTTTATTTATTTATTTGACAGACAGAGATCACAAGTAGGCAGAGAGGCAGGCAGAGAGAGGAAGGGAAGCAGCTCCCCGCTGAGCAGAGAGCCCGATGTGGGGCTCGATCCCAGGACCCTGGGATCATGACCTGAGCCAAAAGCAGAGGCTTTAACCCACTGAGCCACCCAGGCGCCCTAAAGGGAACATTCTTATCTAGGAAATAAAGAACATAGTTGTTACAATTCCGTGATCTACCCGTTATAAATCTCAAAAGAACAAAAAAAAGGCCTTCAGAGTGGAAAAAGTGTCATTCTTGGTTGCAGTTTTTATTTGAAGAACATTTTACACAACTTTTCCTTTTTTGTTTTCTTTTTTTTTTTTTAAAGATTTTATTTATTTATTTGACGAGGGGAGGAACACAAGCAGGCGGAGTAGGAGTGGGAGAAGCAGGCTCCCCAGATGCCAGGCTCAATCCCAGGACCCTGGGACCATGACCTGAGCTGAAGGCAGACGCTCAACGACTGAGCCACCCTGGTACCCTACACAGCTTTTCTTTACTGATTTTTGCTGTCATAGGTCAATTTTTCCTCAGCAACAAAGAAATGATGTGTATTTTCCATACAAACTTTATATGAATGTATAGATTTATCTCCTTTATGATCAATATTAAAAATTAAAATCACTTTTTCTCATTTGGTCAAATGCCATGTGAATGTGTCTGCCTCCTAGTTCTGCATGAAAACACAGGGATTGTTTGTTGTTGTTCATTTGCAAAAACGTGCTATTTTATATTGTGTTTCACTCAAGTAAAGAAGACATTTAAAAATCCTTAATGTAAGTTGGCAGCTATCTATAGTTCTCTGCAAATTTATCTTTAAATCTAAGATTTGGCACAGGTCCGTGACCATCTGACGAATGCTTATCTTTCCTTCCAGAACATCCTTTCAACAGTCATAACTCATTAATGAAGCTGTGCTTGCACAACACATTCCTGTAGTTATTTGCATAATTATATTTTCTACTGAGCTCAAGTCTGGTTTCTTGATTTATATAGCTACAAACTTTTTTTTTTAGATTATTTATTTATTTATTTGACACAGAGAGAGAGATCACAAGTAGGCAGAGAGATAGGCAGAGAGAGGGGGGAAGCAGGCTCCCCGCCGAGCAGAGAGCCCAATTCGGAGCTCGATCCCAGGACCCTGAGATCATAATCCGAGCTGAAGGCAGAGGCCCAACCCACTGAGCCACCCAGGTGCCCCCGAACTTTTGTTTTTAGGGGTTTTTTTGTTTCTTTGTTTTTTAGGGTAAATGTGCACATTTTTATAACATGAAAAATTAGTAAATGTAAGTGCAATTGGAAACCGTTACGGATTCCTCAAATCCTTCTTATATTTTATAAACCCTTTGCATAAAAACTAGCAGAAGAGGGGAGCCTGGGCGGCTCAGTCGGTTAAGCATCTGCCTTCAGCTCAGGTCATGATCTCAGAGTCTTGGGATCAAGCTCTACATCGGGCTCCCTGCTAAGTGGGAAGTCTGCTTCTCCCCCTGCTTGGGCTCTCTCACTAGTACTCTCTCCCTCAAATAAATAAATAAAAATCTTAAAATAAAAAACTAACAGAAGAAATTCCAGGTAAATGTTTGTATGGTGAAAATTGACAAGGAAATTTACAATGTAAGCTAATGATCACCAAAGAGGACAGTGTCTAAAAAACTTTCCCTTTTACTGCATTCAGCAGTATATTTCTGTTGCAATAATCTCACTTTGTCAAAGCCTTTTTTTTTTTTTCATGAGGATGATGGGTTAAAAGGATGAAGGTAAGACATATCCTGCTTCCACTGAGAGAGGCCGTGAGGAACAGGCTCAAGGGCAGAGCAGGTAGGTGGCAAAGGGAATGTGTGATTTTGGTGTCACCCATGCCACTCTCTGAATGGCCTTGGGCAAGTCACCTGTCCCTAGCTTTAGTTTCCTCACCTGTAAAGTGGTAAAGCAGGACCCTGAATTCTGAAAGGCAGTGGCATCCATGAGGGTAGCTCCTTCAGAAAAAAGGAAAATAAAATCCCCTCACAAGTGGGAGACTGTGTAGAGATCCACTGCTTGAAACTAGGGCCTGCCCCCTTTTATATACAACCTTTAAAAGGTCAAATTATAAACCTCTAGTAAAACTGATAAAGAAAATGTGCAAAAAGTCACAAAAATTAATATTATACACAAAAGAGGTCATAACAGCAGATGAAATAGATCATTCAAAATCATAAGCTGACAGGCAAATAACTTTATGTCCCTGAATCAGAACACTTAAATGAAAAAATTTTGAGAAATATGTAAACTAACACAAATTAAAAACAACAACAAAAAACCTGAAGGCCTGCATTTAACATTAACCAGCAAAGAAACTGAATTGGTAGTTAGTTACATTCATGAAAGACACCAGGCCCCCCGCAAAAATAGTCTCTACAAAAAAAACCGAGAGCATGGGACACCTGGGTGGCTCAGTTGGTTAAGCGGCTGCCTTCGGCTCAGGTCATGATCCCAGCATCCTGGGATCGAGTCCCATGTCAGGCTCCTTGCTCTGCGGGGAGCCTGCTTCTCCCTCTGCCTCTGCCTGCCACTCTGTCTTCCTGTGCTCGCTAGTTCTCTCTCCCTATCTCTCTCTGACAAATAAATAAATAAAATCTTTAAAAAAAAAAAAACAAACAAAAAACGAGAGCAAACATCATACATCATGGGGAGCCAATAGAAGTATTTTGTTTAACATCAGGAATAAGAGAACCCCAGTATTAGCCTTACTGTTCAAGATAGTCCTAACTCAGTTAAGACAACAATAAACAACATATGTAAGAAATGAAATGGAAACTGCCCTTATTTGTAATCAAAGTCTGTGTTTGTATTTAAAATTGTTTGTATTTGTATTTAAAACTCAAGACAGTATGTGGCTAAACCTGAGCCTAAATTTCAAACGGAAACTCTAGGGACCAAAATAGTCAAGACAAATTAAGAGAAGAGAAGGAGAGGACTTGCAAGACTTATATTAAAAACCCTGTAATGAGGGTAATGGGATCTTCGTCCAGGACCAGACATCTAGAGGTGTGTAGAGTCTGGAAACAGAACCACAGATACACAACAGACATGCCATTTCGGTGGGGATCTAACAGGACCAGACTGAGACAAAGAAGAAAACTATACAGAACTAGATCCCAGCTTCCCATAATACATAGAACTAACACCCGGCTGCACGATAGACCGAAGTATGGTTTGCCTGGCCTAGGCCAATTCCGGTGTCATGGTGTTCACTGTGAGCTTCATTTCTGAGCCCTTCTACTGTCACTCTGTGTTAAGAATTCCATGTAGGGAACACTGCAAAATGTTTCCTGAAATGATATAGGACAAGAAGTAAAAAGGTAAGCTGATTGTGCTTAATGCTTTCCTTTACAACTAAAACTAACCACTGGCTTCTTTCCACTCTGAAGAAAGTCATTTAAAGTTCCGGATTCAAGGGGCCTGGGTGGCTTAGTCAGTCAAGCATCTGCCTTTGGCTCAGATTTTGGTCTCGGAGTCCTGGGTTAGAGCCCCACATTGGGCTCCCTGCTCAACAGGAGAGTCTGCTTCTCCCTCTCCCTCTGCCCCTCCTTCTGCTCTTGCCCTCTCTCTTTCTCTCAAATAAATAAAATAAAATAAAAATCTTTAAAATAAAGTTCCTGATTCATCAGATAAATTAAAAACCCACTTAGAATTGTGTTTGAAAATAAGATACAGTTTCTCAAAGAAGATATGAATGATGACTCATAAAACCCCTGCATAGACATTTTCACCTGTGAACTCAGACAGATGGAACCACTAAAGGCAAAAAGATTTAGTTTTAAATAGTTAATATTTAACATTAGTTAAATAGCCAGTTAATTAATTAAATTACTTCACTATTAATAAATTAATAAATAATTAAATTGTTTAATTAATTGAGTTTTAATATTTACATGGAAAGTAATAGTGTTTTTTTGGAAAGTTCTCTCTTGGGAAGCTCCTTTCTTTCTCCTGGTTTGTGGTTCTTTTTCCTTAATGTAACACTGGTACATTTCAACTGATTAACAACCACAAAACACAGGAACATTCAATCCCAGAGGCAATTTGAATGCAGTCATTGATAAAATACAAGCTACAATAAAACCATTTCATTTTAACTGAGCTGATGTTCTAATCTGTATGTTGCTGCAGGCGCACAGTAAAAAAGTATCAAAAAAGGCGAATGTCTGTGCCAGAAAGGAGATAAGCATCCAAAATCAGCTCTGGCAAAGAAGGCCAATATTCACTTACTATGGTACATACCTTCAAGATTTCAGCAAGCAACTGAAAAAAGGAATTGAATTTTGGGGGTAGTTTTGATGGATAGAAAAACTTACAAATAAGGAATTGAGTATTAACCATTTAACAATTTGCTTCAAAACCTAAATACTATTTATCTTTATTTTACTTATAGAAGTATTGATCTATATGCGCTCTTACTCATAAATAAAAGGAACATCAAACATATTCAAGAATTCCAGATACGGTTTTATATATGCCTAGTAGTAATCCAATAACCTACGAGCTGAAGTATAAAAATAAAGATTATTTGTGAATTTGCTCACAGTTCTTTGCTACATCTCAACCTGACCGGTATTTAAACCCATACAAAAGGTACCGGCATAGAGTGCCATGTCTGTGATCCCATCATATGGACTGTAGTGTTTTGAAATAAAAAAAGTGGATTTAGGGAACAATCACATGAGCTACTATTGTCTACATAAGAACTTCTTGCACATTATGACATTAAACAACAGCACTGCATTTCCCGCTAACGGTGCTAAAGAATGTTGATTTCCCTCCTTCACAGGGTCCCTGAGCCTGTCTAGTTTGATTCTGGAAAAGTTGCCAGGTTGGAGTTAAATTGTAGGACGATAAAGAAATATAAACATTTTTGTTAACTGAGTAAAATATTGATTTCAGTCAAATCCTGAATGTGTAATTTTACATTGGCAACCCAGGATTTTTCTTTTCTCACCGAAGACCAACTAAATATCTTTTTAAATGGTTGTCTCACATTAAAGCCAAAGCAAGAGGGATAACTGAAATATCCTTTGGGATCTGAGAGCTCAAGTTCTTAGCCTGGGGTAAATGCCTTAAATTACCTATAAAACCAAATGATGATAGAATGCAATTCTTTTTTTCTTTTTTAAGATTTTATTTATTTATTTGACAGAGGAGATCACAAGTAGGCAGAGAGGCAGGCAGAGAGAGAGAGAGAGAGAAGCAGGCTCCCTGCTGAGCAAAGAGCCCGATGCGGGACTTGATCCCAGGACCCTGAGATCATGACCTGAGCCGAAGGCAGTGACTTAACCCACTGAGCCACCCAGGTGCCCGATAGAATGCAATTCTTGGCAAACCATGGATACTTCAACAAAATGAGCCTGAAAGTGATAGAAAATATTACAAAGAAAATACCTAGGAAGGAAGGAAGGTAGGAAGGAAGGGAGAGAAAGAGAAAAAGAGAGAGGAAGGAAGGAAAGAAAAAAGGAAGGGAGGGAGGGAGGGAAAGAAAGGAAGAAAGAAAAAGAGAAGAACTTCCCTACTGCTTCACACATTGAAAACATTAGTGGGGAATTCCAAGAAAGAATTTTTCCTCCAGTACTGACTGCCTTTTTAATGTTAATGTCTACTCAGAGGGTCTTTTAAAATCTCTTAAAATCCTTCAAAATCTCCAGTACCTATATTTCTCTTAGAAACTAGTGTTTGATTTTGGGGCATCTGGGTGGCTCAGTCAATTAATCGTCCAACTCTTGGTTGCGGCTCAGGTCATGATCTCAGGGTAGTGAGACTGAGCCCTACACTGGGCCCAGCAGGGAGCCTGCTTAAGATTCTGTCTCCCTCTCCCTCTGCCCCTCCACCTACCCTCAAAAAAGAAAAAAAAAAAAAAAGAAGAAGAAGAAAGAAAAAAGAAACTACTGTTTGATTTGTACCTGACCACTAACAGAGAGGCTCTGCATGAGAGCGGAATGAATAACACGGTGAAAATAGGTATCAGTTGCTCAGTCACAATATCACAGTAATAAAAACAAACACTGAGATGAAGAAAGAACACGATCTCATTTCCTATCTTTGTA
The DNA here is from genome assembly GCF_963455335.1 of Martes martes. Lineage (NCBI taxonomy): Eukaryota > Metazoa > Chordata > Mammalia > Carnivora > Mustelidae > Martes > Martes martes. The sequence goes on from NC_137889.1 coordinate 95,665,529, forward strand.
GAGTTCAGTCTTACCACTTACTTGTGCTATGTCTCCGTGGAGTCTCTAGTATCTTCTATGCTCTCATCAGGGATGGCATCTTGGGTTTATATGATGAGTAAGTGACAGTCACAAGCCAATGAGAGACGAAATGACTTACTTCCACCTAAGTCTCTTCCTTCATTTCTTAGATAAACTATGCCTGCCAAACAGTCCAATCCTGCGAAGAATTCTGGTTCTTCTTGGCATTTTATAGGATCTCTGTGTGTAAATAACCTAACAGATTTGTATTCAGTTGGTAAAATCAAAGTTACGGGGGCCGATGTGTGCCTATTGCCACATGCTCACCATCTGCGTTTAAAACCTTACGCCATAGGCTCCCAGAGAATGAGAGAAAGTGAACACAAGTAAGCCTTCTTTTCAGATCTGTACATGGCTGGCTTCCTCAATTCATTACGTCTCCTTGGAGAATGCTTGGCTGACCACATCCTCACCGGCCCCTCCTCCGACAGTCCCATCCTTCACCTTCCCATCCTTCACCTGTGGGGTGTTTCTTCATTACTGTGTCTGACAACATAGTGTATTTTCTTGGTTTGTTTTCACCTCCTCCAGCAGAATGTGAGCTCCAAAAGAGTAGGTGTTTCATTGTTGAGTTTACTGCGGTACCCTCATTATGGAAAGGAATGCCAGGCACATCATAGGCACTAATGTATCTTTGCTGAATGAATGATCCCGATTTATATTTCCCCACCAATCACATTTTTACAAGGACTCCTTAAGTTCTTATTGCTGCTAGTATATTTCATTTATATTCCTCTTCTCGGAAGAGCCATATTGTTTAAAGCAAACCTGGAGAGCAAGATTCTAACACACCTTGCTGATAATCCTTATACAGATCAGTAACAAATGCCTACTTGTTTAAGAATTTTTTTTTCACTCCAACTAATTCCAGCTATAATGTTGGGACAGCTCAGTGAAAAGACCCAGCGAAATACCTACCTGTGCGTTATTGGACCTACAGATTGTCCATGAAACATTTTGATTACAGCCTGGCTTTCAGCTTCCGGACTGTCACACTCACAGGCAGCAACAGCAACCTATCAACATGTAATAGTTCCTGTTTAAAAGAGCTTTAAACTCTGCAAAATGTGTTTATATCCATTGATTGTAAGCATAAGAAATGAAAAAATAGGGCACCTGGGTGGCTCAGTGGGTTAAGCCTCTGCCTTCGCCTCAGGTCATGATCTTAGGGTCCTGGGATCGAGTCCCGCATCAGGTTCTCTGCTCAGCAGGGAGCCTGCTTCTCTCTCTCTCTCTCTCTCTCTCTCTGCCTGCCTCTCTGCCTACTTGTGGTCTCTCTGTGTCAAATAAATAAATAAAAATCTTAAAAAAAAAGAAATGAAAAAATATATGAATGTTAGTCTGTGAAAAGTTTACAGTACCTTATTCACCAAAAAATTTATGTAAGTCAAAATTAAGTGCAAATGAAACAGGAGCTCTACCAAATTAGCATATTGTGTTTGTTCTCTTTCACTGAATTTTAACTTACACTTTAAAAAAACTTTTTTTTCCTTACCTCAATCACTTTTAACCCCTATTTTATAGATGAGGAAACAGACATAGAGAAATTAGATAAATTGTCTAGGAATTTGGGACAGGACAATCAAGGATCAACACTTGTGCCTTCTGAGGACATATTTAATATTGTCTCCCTATATTAAGTATGCTTCAGTTAAAAAAAATCAAATATGCAAGAAATAGCACTTTCCTCATTTTCTATAACAATGCTCTGCTTTGCAACCCATTTTTCTTGGTTGGAGGAAGACAAAGCAGTTATCAATTAGGGGAGGGGTGGCCCTTTGATTCCCCATCATCAATCAACACCAGCTGTCCTACGCGTGGCCCACTGCCCCTGTGTGCACGGCTCTCTGCTGCTTCTGTGGTATCCTCATCCTGCCACTCTCTTGCCCAAATATGGCAGTTTTGTCACTTACAATGCTGTCTAAAGTTCCAACTGCACAGTACCCAACACGGTCATTTCTTCCAAGTGGAATCTCACTGGCGACACAGTATGGTCTCAGGCCTCTGCTCTCAGGAACCACACATCCCCTCTCCTCTTGCTTCTCCCTTCCCCGGCCCAGGTGGGGATGCTTTAAATTCTCCCAGTCTATCACCGGCTGTGGGACTTTGGGCAGGTTATTAACGTCTCTGTGCCTCAGTTCCTCCACCTTTAAATGGGAATTTATTCTACAATAAATATTTAGTGAGTACCTAATATCCGCCAGGTACTATTCTGGATGATAGAGGTAAAGCAGTAAACAAAAACAGAAAAAAAAAATCCTTGCCCTCATGGAACATTCTTTTCTCTTTCTTTTTTTTCTTAAGATTTTATTTATGTATTTGAGAGAGACAGACAGAGGGAGAGAGAGCACAGGTGGGGAGGAGAGGGAGAAACAGGGACCTCACCCTGGTCCAATCCCAGGACCTGGAGACCATGACCGTAGCCCCTGAGCCACCCAGGGGTCCCCCTCATGGAGCATTCTTGACAATATTAGTAACAACAACCTTATAAGGTTTTGAGAGCATTAAATGAGTGCATACAGGTGTGCTTAAAAAGACGTGTGCATCACCTCCATGCTGACGAGGCGGATGAGTGTTAGTGAGGGTTTATTAACGCTGTTAGCTGTTGGTCTGTAGGGAGGGTGGTTTCCTTTCCCCAGTGTCTGCCGAAGAGTCCCTGTGCTGTCCCTGGTTAGGCCTCAGAACTAAAAGCCAGAAAAAGAAGCAGTTGCCAAACAACTTTTACGTTTTACCCTGCTTCATCCTCTCTGGAGGGAATGAGCTGAGTCAGCAATCTGCTTGAAGATGGGGAAGGTAACAGGGAAAAAGCAGGGTGAATACCCCTCAAGGGTTTTCTCGAGTCTCTCCTGCTTAGTGCTTTTTTCTGCAGGCTCGTGTCCTTCACATACACCCCCATGCACCAGATTGGGCTGTGTGAGAAAGAACTATGAATAAAAGTGACAGTCTGTATGATAATGTCCCACAGCATTTGAAGCACTATGAGAACGTAATGCAACATACCTTCCTTTTTCTCTGGAGGCTTTGGAACTGGAGCACTCTTAACCCCCTGGTATTTCATTAGTGAGTTCCTAACTGCTGTTCAAGATACAACATTGGCTCAGAGTCCCAATTTGCTCTTGTTTTTCTTATTTTCCAACCAATGTAGTTAGTTGATTATCTATGGTCCTGAATGAAGACTTCCAACCTGGACTGACTGCTTGCCTGAAATTGGTATCTCAACACCACCGCTTTGAGCTCTGGAACTTTCGGCAGACCAACACCCTCTGAAAGCATCGGTTTCCCCATCTGTAAAATGGTAATGATAAAAATCATTCTGAATTCTCAGAGTTGAAAGGAACAAACAAGTTAAGGTATTTAAATCATTTAGTGCTTGCTTGACATGCAGTCACTACTTGATAAGTATCAGTAGTTATTAGGTATTTCTTTAAGGATGGAAAAATAGGGGCACCTGGGTGGCTCAGTGGGTTAAGCGTCTGCCTTCAGCTCTCGTCATGATCTCAGGATCCTGGGTCCAAACCCCGTGTCAGGCTCCCTACTCAGTGAGGAGTCTGTTCCTCACTCTCCCTCTGTGCGTTCTGTCTCAAATAAATCAATAAAATCTTTTTAAAAAAAAAGGAAAAATAAATACAATGCTTAAAAAACAGCTCTCAGGGATGCCTGGTTGGTTCAGTCGTTAAGCCGCTGCCTCTGGATCAGGAGCCCACATGGGGCTCCTTGCTCAGCAGGGAGCCTGCTTCTCCCTCTGCCTGCTCTGCCTGCCTATTTAAAAAAAAAAAAATAGCCCACATATCGGTTCCTCTTTTTTTTTTTTTTTTATTTTGGTAAAGGGGAAGTGTTCAAATACACCCATTTCTACTTTTCCAGCTGTTCTGTTGATGGAGAAAGAAGGAAGTCCCCAGGAGAAGCCCACAGAACTTCCTTTACTCAGCTTCCTGATTTCCTTTTCACAGTTATTTGAGAAAGTTATTGGAGAAACTAAAAACATCAGAAAGGAAGTATTTAAACCTGGGATGGAGCAGTCAGGAAGCGAAGAATATGTTTCTCTTTTTGCTTACAACCTGTTTGGGTAATCGAAATGTGCTTGCAAATCTTTACTGTCTATGATTCCCAGATTTCAATAGGGATAGCACTATTCTTAACTGACTTTTCAGATACTGTGAAGAATCATACAATAATTATCTCCAAGATGGTCAGTAAATATTTTTCTGCCTAACCTATTCCCTGAAAGAGGATTCCCAGAGGTAAGTAAATAATAGTTGTATAAATAGCTAATATTTTTTTAACTGCTTCCTGTGAGCCAGGCATTAAGCAAAGTGCTTGGCATGTATTATCTCATTTAATGCCCCTAAAATGACATCATAAATGATGTGCATATCCTTGAGTATGGTTATGTAACTGTCTAGGGCATGTCATGAAAGCATTTCTAGATGCAAAATTCCTCGAATATTTTAATTTTATTCATGAGTTTCCATGTTATTTCTGTCGAGTGGGGGAAATAAGCATTACAATAGAGTAAATTGACTTGCATTTTTTTTAAAGATTTTATTTATTTATTTGACAGAGAGAGATCACAAGTAGGCAGGCAGGCAGAGAGAGAGGGAAGCAGGCTTCCTGCCGAGCAGAGAGCCTGATGCGGGGCTTGATCCCAGGACCCCAGGATCATGACCTGAGCCGAAGGCAGAGGCTTTAACCCACTGAGCCACCCAGGTGCCCCTTGACTTGCATTTTTAAAGACTTTTCCAGAATCGGGGCGCCTGGGTGGTTCAGTGGGTTAAAGCCTCTGCCTTCAGCTCAGGTCATGATCCCAAGGTCCTGGGATAGAGCTCCCCCCACCACATCGGGCTCTCTGCTCAGTGGGGAGCCTGCTTCCCTTCCTCTCTGCCTACTTGTGATCTCTGTCAAATAAATAAATAAAATCTTAAAAAAAAAAAAAAGACTTTTCCAGAATCAATTACTGTCCCCTCTGTATCATTACAATGTACACTGTAGGAGGAAGGTATGCCTTACACACTCCTTTGCCTTTACCCTGTCCTGTTACCCAAAAGCATCTCATCTCCTCAAAACCCCAGTTTTTAGAAAATAAAAGAATTGGCCTATTGACCTCTGAAATCTCTTTCCACTCTATTATTCAATGACATAATTTCCCCCTGAACACTTCTTACATGAAAACTAAGACCAAAGGGACACAGAGTTCCTGGACTGAAAGTTACAAGGGCACAAACTATCTTTGTCCCCATATCCGGCAACAAAGAAAAGATACTCAGATCAGAGGAAAGTGACCCTCTCTGATAATCCCAGGTCACAGAATGGATTCACTCTTTACAGGCACTAAAGTAATGCAGACAAAAGTATAATTTAGAGAGAATTTTTTGGTAAGATTAAATCATTTTCCTTAGAATTTGTCAAGAAGCAGACAACTAAAAAGTATTTATTAAAATAATTTGTATATTTAGATTTTTTACATATTTTAAAGATTATTAAACTAAAGAGGTGTGTTTTCCTCGTGAAATCTAGGGGGGGGGAGGAGATTTCGTGTTTTTGTTTGTTTGTTTGTTTTCATTTAAATTCCAGTTAACATCCGGGTAATATTAGTTTCAGGTGTGCAGTACAGTGATTCAACACTTCCATACATCACCTAGTGCTCATCACAGCAAGTACACTCCTAATTAAAGGAGATTTTGGAGAATAAGAACATGTAAGAAAATTTCCAAGACTCTATAGGGGATTAATAGTAGCAAACTCTGAGACCTGCACCTACCATGTACCTGGTCCTCACTCAGTGTTTTAATTTGCCAACGTCTCAAAGCAAGCAGAAGATCCAATATTTGAGCCAGCTCGTGTACCTTCATACTCTTTGCTATTAATCATTACATTAGATTATCTCATAACTATGCATTTATATACGTATATTTCTCAGTCTGTCTGGCTTCTATCATTTGCTGACACCATTTTTGAGGATTATTCTACTTCCTTTAGCCTGACCCTACCTATCAAGTAAATTTCTGATCTAAATTCTTTCTCCTAAGCAGGTTTTTCATCCTTTCATTCTAGAAATTGATCTTGCATGCCTTCATATCAAACGTGGAAGATTTTTGGCAGAATGCTTTTAGACTGGCCTGTTATGCAGAAAGGAAATTGCTTAGAACAAAGGAAATCAAGAAATCTTGGTTCTGCTAATACAACTAACATCTGCTGCCCTGTGTCTATAAAGGAAACAGAGTTCTGATGGAAGGAAAATTCTAAGCAATGACTACAGGAATTAGACAAAGCTTCAATCCTTAGGGCACAGACTTACACAAGAATTTTTTTTTCCATTTTATTTTATTTTATTTCTTTTCAGTGTTCCAGAATTCATTGTTTATGCACCACACCCAGTGCTCCATGCAATACGTGCCCTCCATAATACCCACCACCAGGTTCATCCAACCCCCAACCCCCCTCCTCTCCAAAACCCTCAGTTAAAAACAGTTTTTATAAGCAAAGGAGAAGCAGTTTTCATCAATAACAAAATTAACCAAAAGGTCCAGAAAACAATAAACAAAGTTATGCTAAAACATGTTTTTCTGGCCCCCAAGATACAATTTTGCTATATGAGAACTTTGATTCTTCATGAGCCCGAGCGATATGGGGAGAAAATATCAGCTGTTTCCAAAATGCTGGGACCTGATCCATGAAGCCTGGGAATGGTATGTTTTCTGGCACTGTGGACATTTGGATGAGGTAGCCTTTTCAATAGCTCATGGGAAACTATGGGCCTCAATTAGGAATGAACCTTAGGCTAGCAATTTCCCCTCAGGCTGGGGTAAAGATCCAGATTTACCAGTATCAGTCTGGGGTTTGGAGGAATTTATATAAATAGTTAACTTGTCATCTGTGGATGCCAACTGAAAGATGTATAAACGTGATTCTGAAAGGAATTGCTTCCTCACTACTAAATCTGTCCCTGTGGCTTATGCAAAAAATGTCAGATACAATAGTGGTTGATCACAGCATCTTTGTACGTGCTGGCTAGGGTGTTTTGACCATTTGGCTATTCCCTTCCTTCCTCAAATCCTTTTGATTTCCTCTCAAAGTGCTATGTTTTTTTCAAAGAGAGCAACCTGCCTCAATCAAATACTTTTGTTAAATCAAGAAGTGAAAAATATACACATAAAGGAGTAATTAACATGACATTATCTCTCAATTTACCCCCATGCAACCAACATGGAGTGAACATTGGTCCCAGCACTGTAAGATGTTTCCTATAGAGATTTGTTCTTATGATGTGTGCTTTTGGTGCCTAGTAAAAATACTTGAAAAGAAAAAACCAAGTAAGACATTTTTCAGGTTTCTTTTTTTTTTTTTTTAAAGATTTTATTTATTTGACAGAGATCACAAGTAGGCAGAGAGGCAGGCAGAGAGAGAGAGGAAGGGAAGCAGGCTCCCCGCTGAGCAGAGAGCCTGATGTGGGGCTCAATCCCAGGACCCTAAGATCATGACCTGAGCCGAAGGCAGAGGCTTTAACCCACTGAGCCACCCAGGTGCCCCCATTTTTCAGGTTTCTACCACAAAGGTAAAACATGCTTCGATAGACAGGCACAAATATTCCCTTTACCATGCAGATCTATCCCTTTATTGAATACACTTTTTGTTAAAATGATCCAGTTCTCCATAATTTGATTCAATATCCGAAAGAAGATTTGCTTATGTTTGGCAAATGTATTTCTTTGGCAAATGCATATTCTAATAAATTTATATTTTGGTTTTTTAGTGATTCATGAAATATTGAATAACCTAATTAAATTTCCAGAATAAGCCAGACTAAGGAGCAGATCTTAGCTTAACAGAGACTTACTCATTGCAGACATTTTGTTAGCCCTGATTTGGAAAGATCCAAATCCAAAAAGATTTGGCTTTCTTTTCTGCAAATAAATAGAAAATCACATGAAATTGTATGTTATATTGACTTAAACTTCAAGTTGAAATGCTACTATGTTTTTGTAAATGTTGAAAATCAAAACTTGGGGGGAACCCGGGTGGCTCAGTCAGTTAAGCATCTACCTTCGGCTCAGGTCTGATCTCAGGGTCCTGGGATCAAGCGCCACGTTGGGCTCTCTGCTCAGCGTGAGCCTGTGTCTCCCTCTCTTTGCCCTCCCCGTCTCCATGCTCTCTCTCTCTCTCTCTCTCTCTCAAATAATTACATAAGATCTTTTAAAAAATCAGATCTTTGCCTTTTATCTTATTTCTTTGGATGTAGTGGTAGTCCTGTATCAACTGTAAATTTCTACTTGTTTCCCTTTTTAAGACAGCTGAGGAGAGATGAGTTTGCTCTGGACCACAGCAAAGCCTCTTCAGCTACACAGCTCAAGAAAAATGCTGTTCTGATGCATGTTAACCACCCACATTAAGTTGCTGTTCATGGCTCATTTTTTCAGTTTTAGCAAATGCAAAGTATTACATTCTTTTCAGAAAAAATCAAAGGCATCTTTTACCAAAGTCAAAGACATCTTCTAACACCCTTTGAATTTCCAAAAGTGAAGTTTGGACTTAAGCCGGTTGAGTGTTTAGGTTTAGTTGTCATTCTTTGGAGCCTGTTTATTAAACCCTGTTTACAAATTCAAAGAGTAAGGATAGCAAAATTCCTGAAAAAAAATGTGCTTAAAAAAAAAAAAGTGTTCAATCCTCTTCCTGCATTATCTTCAGAGTCAGATGATGGAAGTGCTCAAATTAAATGAATGGATTGATCTCCAGAAACTGAAAAGTTGCAATTCTTATACATCCTTTACCTGAAGTTTTAAAAAATTGCTTTCTCTTTTTTATTATTCATACCTAGTTTTAAATCCTATTGTTTAAATTTCCCAACTTGTTGTTTCCAAAGCAGCTGGTTAAGCATGACATGTTAACAACACATGTTAATATGCCAAGAAGGGACAGGAAAAGTGCTATAAGGTTTAGTCAGCAAGGACAAAGAGAAACAGAAGTAAGGAGGATAGAACACATTTCAAAAACCATTTTGGCAGAGAAGGGGCAAATGGTAGAGTTGGTCAAACCCATAGAGTCCAAGTTATGACCCAAGTTCCTCTAACGGTGGGAAAAGGACATACACTAAGGAGAGACCATCTCAATAACCCTGAGGAACCCAGGAGACCAGGGCTCCAAGACCCATAACAGTGGACTTCAGATTCAGGACTGAAAACAAGGGGATTATCTAAGAGTCAGTAAAGAAAGCATTAGACCTCTGGTGGTCCTACCTCTTCTCAACCCCCGGCCCTCAGTCTTATTTTTTTTTTTAAGATTTTATTTATTTGAGAGACAGAGCATGCACAACCAGGGAAGCAGCAGGCAGAAGGAGAAGCAGGCCCCCCGCTGAGCAATGAGCCCAATGCGGGACTCAGTCCCAAGACCCTGGGATCATGGCCTGAGCTGAAGGCAGACACTTAACTGGCTGAGCCACCCAGACATCCCTAACCCCTCAGTCTTAAAAAGAATAGGAGTGGGGAGAATCTTAAGGAACCAGAGACCATGTAGGGTGTGGGATATAAAATCGAGTATTTTATTTATTGACTAATTTTCTTACAGATGTGTGGTTTTGGAAAATAATTTCCATAAAAATTTAAGTAAAGTGAGAAAATTGCATTCAGTTCAAATATTTGGTATATTTATTTCATGATGATGATAGTTGTGGAGCTGTTTAATGCACATAGCACGTCAGTAATGCAGGTATAATTAGACCTGCTGTGCCCGTGAGAAAATTATGGTTAACAGTGATTAAGTTCATCCGAGGTCATACAGCTATTAGGTTGCGGCACTAGTGCTCAAGCTCAGTTCTGTTGATTACAAGCTTATACTTTTACAACTACCCCTAAAGTCTTCACAGAATTTCGGTTTATAACCCCTTGGTACAGAGGGAAGATTCTTCGGGATAAGGAAAGAAGTGTCACAGAACATTCCCTACAAGATTAGAACCTCTCTAATTACTTCATTGTCAAACTAGACTGATCAACTTGAAATCCAAAGGCTAGGAGCAGATATTATTTTTTTCCTAAAGCTGCAAACACGCAAAATTAAATTTAGAAATACACATTAAATTGAACAATGTGAGTCAATCTTACCAAGTGCTTCTTATCTTTTTTTCCATTAGTCATTTCCTCTGAGACTGTCTCTGTGCCTAATGTATCCGGGACTACTGTCCCCTGATCAAAGTTGTGGCTAATAGCTGGGGCCAAAGTACTTATTATGATTTCTACCCATTTATATATTAGCTTAATATATATATATTTTTTAATTTTTACCAACTTTTTGTTCTTTGCCAGGTGGTCCAAATAGCAATTGACATGTCCGCATATCCATTTGAGATTCCTGTTTTCTCTCTATGAAGAGCTGGGCAGAGCCATCACTCAGGAGAGTCGAGCTGAGGTGTGGGGTGGTGAATTGGGTAGGAAGGGTAGGACATGGATTTGTGGAAATATCTGGAAGGAAAGCTCTTACAGTTTGTCTTTTGTCCACCTGCCACACCCAGCAATTTTTAGCCGGTTAAATAAGATGAAAAGTATAGCAAGAATAACAGTAAAGAGGGGAAAAAAATCTTCACATCAAAATGCTTTGTGATGATAATATGCAAATAGAAGAGAGACAGTGCCACTCTGTGTAACTCAGGTGATGTTCAGGGGAGAGGTGTGGTCCCTGAATATGTTTTAGCCTTGACACCCTGTTCACGCCCAGCGACTGGGAAGCTGGCCTTCCACCTCCTGCTGGGAAGACCCTCAGAATAAGGAGCCTGGGCTGAACACCCGAGGTCACTCTTTATTCGAAACTGCTTAAAAATCCTATCAGTTATGCTGCACATCTCTTCCTTCCATTCATTTCATATCTGCTAAACAGATTCCTGACGAAGTGTGTTAGGTGCTAAGGTTCACAATATATGTAAGATGCTGAAAAGTCAACCTTTTAGTGAGGCCCCCATGAAACCCAGAAAGCATGGTATAAGGAATTGCCTGATAAATGTTCTCTTTTCAGTTTTTTTCTGCTTTATCTTTCTTTTCCTATCTCATTTTCTCCTTCCTGTAGAGATTTTTTTTTAACATTTCACAGTAAAAACGCATTTTTTACTACAAAAGAGAAATTCATCATGTTGGTGGTGGTAAATGTGTTGCTTTCCTGGTAAATTTAGTCTACTATGTCACTGTGCAAAATTTATGATTATATGCTGCAGATGAAGTGATGAATTTAGCTATGCCATGTATGTAATGATAATGTTCAGGCAAAAGCAAGAGAACAGGGGTGTCTGGGTGGCTCGGTCTGTTAAGCGTCTGCCTTTGGCTCAGGTCATGTTCCTAGGGTCCTGGGATCGAGCCCTGCATTGGACTCCCTGCTCAGCAGGGACCCTGCTTCTTCTCCCGTTCCCTCTACTATTTTTCCTGCTTGTGCTCTCTGGCTCTCTCTCTGTCAAATCAATCAATCAATCTAAAAACAAACAAACAAACAAACAAAAAAAAACCCAGAGAGAAAAAAAGAGAAGAAAGAGCTTTCTTCAACTTTTTGCTGTTTTTTTCTATTTTTTACCCATAGTAAATATTTTGTACATAGATCTTGGCACAATCTTTGTTTTGTTTTGTTTAGGATAAATTCCTGGAAGGAGAATTGCTGAGTAATTAGTTATGTACTTTTTAAATGCTAAAACCCATTGCCAAACTGACATTCAGAAAGTTCGCATAAATTTATTCTTTAGCTAATATGAGTTAATGTTATTATTTTATTCTTTTCCAATCTCATGGGTAAAAAATACATCACAGTCAGGGCGCCTAGGGTGGCTCAGTGGGTTAAAGCCTCTGCCTTTGGCTCAGGTCATGGTCCCACGGTCCTGGGATCGAACCCCACATCGGGCTCTCAAGAGCCTGCTTCCTTCTCTCTCTGCCTGCCTCTCTGCCTACTTGTGATCTCTGTCCAAAAAAAAAAAAAAAAAGTCACGGTGCTTTAAATTAGCATGTCTTTGAATATAAGGTGAACATCCTATGTTTCTTTGCCATTCATGTTTATTCTTTGTAAACTATCTGCATTTTTTCCTATAGGGTTTCTCATCTTCTCGTTGATTTTCCACGTTCTCTTTATATGTGTTATGTGTTATAGACATGTTATAAAATTATTTTTTTCCCATACTTTTTGTGGATTCACAGTAGACATGGTGTTCTTTTCTACCATTTGACTTCGGACTTGACCATGTGATTTCCTGTGTCCAAAGTGTAATACTAAGTTGAGATGAAGGAAGGATTCTCCCTGTTTCTTTTTTTTTCTTCTTTTTTAGATTAGATTAATTTAGATTAGATTAAAGATTTTATTTATTTATTTGACACACAGAGAGAGCAGAAGCAGGGGAGCAGCAGGCAGAGGGAGAGGGAGAGCCCGATGCGGTCTCTGTCCCGCATCGGGACCGCATCGGGCTCTCCGTCCCAGGACCCTGAGATCATGACCTGAGCCGAAGGCAGAAGCATAACCGACTGAGCCCCCCAGACACCACCTCCCTATTTCTTTGTGGGATGTATCATGGCTCCGATGCCCAGAACACTGAAATATACACCGTATCATTGGCTATACTCAGGATTTTTCAGCCACAGGAGCATCAGGACCAGCACTCTTGTCTAGGGCAGTGTTGTACTCACATTTGACCACTGCTTAACCACAGCAGTGAGAATGAGGAGATGCTCCCTCAGGTTCCCATGGGCCATAGGCAGCAGCACAAGGAAGTTAGGTCAGCAGAATGGGAGAAGACTTACACACCACTGAGACACACTTGGGGGATGTCTACAAAAAACTACAGGAGATTTGGAGAGAGGAAGGCTGATCACCATCAGTCGGGCAGATAAGGCCTTGAGCCTGTTAAGTTTGAGCAACTACTGTTAACATGATCTCACATGTACCTTCATGCTGGTAGAAACAAGGATATGTGTGTATGTGTTGTATAGAGGGATGGGATTATTCTTTAATTCAAGAAATATTTTTTGAGTGTCCTCTCTATGTATGGCACTATTCCAGAAATCAGTGGTATAAGAGTGAACATGACTGACAAGATCCTTTCCCTCAAGAGTTACAAAGCTGAGTTTCTGGGAAGTAGCAATGACCTGGAATGTCATTTTCTTGATGTTCTTGAGCTCTGTAGCTGTTACAATTCATGTCATCTAAAGACTCTCAGTCTCTGTGAATCAGCTCCCAAATTAGATTCAGAATCAACTCTACAGCCTAATCAGTGAGATTATAACGCCTGCCCCCGCTAAACTCAAGGCACGAAGCATTCCTCTAAACCTAAGAAATCATAAATTATTAGCTCTATTAATAACAGTTGGAGACCAGTGGTCATCTTGAAATGAAAGGTACAGTTTTCCAACTTGGTTAGAGAAATGGAGACTGAATTCTTGGCATCAAACTATTGGTGTTCTCTCTTTTTCAGTTACTTCAGATGTTCTTTTAAAAAATAGAACCACCATGATAACAGATTCAAAAATTATATCCTAAAGTGGAATACTGATCATTCATGTATATTAATGTCATAACTATGTTTGAATTTTCACATAACTTTACCTGGGATGAAAATATAATCCAAGGTAACTTGTTGCCGAGTAGGGTTATTTTCTAGTGCTCCCAAGCAGAGAATTAAAACACTGAAAGAACAAAGCATGCATTTGAACAAACTGAACTCATAGTTCAAATTCACATTCTTTTAGGGAATGTCATCAAAAGTTTCTTCCAAAAGACATTTTTAGGGAATCAGTGTTTTAAAAACCCAAACCTGTATATATTCTAAAACTACACATCTGTCGGGATGAAGAAAATTTCTGGAAATGGTGAGGATGGCTGCACAACCAAGCTAATGTACTTATACCACTGAGCTGGGACCTTAAAAATGACTAAAATGGAGGGTGCCTGTTGGCTCAGTCAATTAGGTGTCCTTCAGCTTGTGTCAGGACATAAACCCCGAATTCTGGGATTGAGCCCTGCGATCGGATCTCTGCTCAGAGGGGAGTCTGCTTCTGCTTTTCCCAATGACCCTCCCCCCTACTCCTGCCCTCCCTCCCTCTCTCTCTCTCTCTCAAATGAATTAAAAAAAAAAAACTTCAAAAAATGGTTCAAATTGTGTATTTTAAGTTACATATATTTTAGCACAATAAAAAATATTGTTTTTAAGAATTATTTTAGAGAGAGAGAGAGAGAATATGCTTGCATGTGAGTTGGAGTAGGGGCAGGGGGAAAAAGAAAGGATCCTCCAGCAGACACCCCCCACCCCCAGCATGGAGCCCAAGGAGGGGCTGTATCCCAGGATCTTGAGCTCACGACCTGGGCCAAATTCAAGAAACAGCCACTTAACCTACTGAGCCATCCAGGCGCCCCTAAAAAACATTTTTTAAAAAACAGTTTGGCCTGAATAAAACCAAACTTGAAAATATTTTTCAGATTGGGCTTGAACTTTGATTATATGTTATTTGGTTTAAAGCCTTGAGTGACTACCATACCAGTGGTTCTTAAGTTCCTGCCAAAATCTTTCTGGGTGTATTTGGCTTGGTTTTGAAGGATAACATTTATATTGGATACACAAAATATAGCTCATGTCCTTACTGATTCATTTAAACAAACAAACAAACAGACAGACAAACACGCTGTCCAAATTGAGCTCAGTTTTGAATCAGAAGTCATATCCCTAGCTCCAAGAACATGCCTATTGCTTTTCTACCATATGTGTTCAATACTTGTATTTCTGTTTGCCAAACAGTCAGTCATTCTTCCAGAGATATTATGTGACTGCTTTTAATTGAAATATGTTGGACTATTTTATCTGATGTCCAAATCTTGCAAAACATATTTCTATGGAAAACTGGTTAATGGTTCAATGTCTGTCTTCAGGCCAAGGTATGTACATAGCTCAAAGAATGTTCAATTTGAGTCTGTTGGGATCAATTCTCCATACAAAATTGATGGTCCTATGACCTGGGAGAGATTATTGTCAGATATCTTAAGTAGGATCCTTAAGCCAAATGGCTGTGTGATTTTTTTTTTTTTTGACTGTGTGTTTTTAATGTAAAACTGACCCAGGTTTATATTGTCATAGACTCAGGACATTGTTTTCCAAGATCTTTTCATGATAAAGAAGCTATTCTGCAATAAGTCTGGATATAAATTACTAAGAGTTTTGGGTGATTTTGTTTTTATTTGCACACTTTTCCGTTATAAACAATTTATTGTAATTCCAGTCTATTGTAGGTATTTTTTTATTAACTTAAATATGTGTTTAATTCTGATCACTTATAAAGTGACTCCTAGCCTACTAAATTCAAAGGGCTTGGGGCACCTGGATGGTTCAGTAGGTTAAGTGCAAAGGGCTTGTTGCAAAAGTAGTGTGTCAATTCTTGGTCAGTGATGCTTATCATAAGAGTTTTTCTTTTTCTTTTTAAAAAAATCTCATAATCTTCTCCAATGTAGCTTATGACACGTAGATAATTAGTGGCACACTCTGCAGAATGCCAGCATTGATGATGATGTTACTCCTTCCATCAGTTATCAAATAATGATCTCTAATTAGACAGATGAATTCTTCAGAATAGCTTAAGTCTTCCGAACATCATGTTTGGTTTTTTTGTTTTGAAATACAGAGGACACAGTTACGATCTGATTAAGTCATTGTTTTATATTTCCTCTTAATAATACTCATAGTTTACATAACTCACTGACATCGGGCATTTTATAAGCACATCATATAAATTGACTTATTTAATCCTCATAACATCATTATGGGAGTATTTTATTATCTCTATTCGATAAGTAAGGACAATGAGACTCAGAACTTGCCCATATTCACACAGCTAAGAAGTGAAAGAGTTAGGATTTGAACGCAGGCAACCTGTCTTTAAAAGAGGGGGTCCTTATCTCGAAACTATAATACAGGCACATCCTGAGAGATTTCCTCTCTTGGCTTTGCACAGTGCTTTTGCACCCTATCCTCATATAAAACTTTCAATTGTTTTTGTTTTGTTTTGCTTTTGGTCTCTGTGATATGTATTTTAGTTAGCAAAAAGTATATGCCAGAGGGCAGAAGAATGTTTCTGATTCTGTTGCTTTGCTCCAAGTGGCTGGGTCTTGGTCTCCTTGTCAGTTGTGACTAACAGTCAGTAGGATGGCTAAAGTGACTTTGTCATATGGAAACCAGAGTTTGCAGAAAAACAACAAAATAAAAGATGTGACAAGTATATTTTTAAAGTATTCCCTATGGAACTGTTATGCTTCCATGTAAAGGTAAACTACGTGAGCACTATAATAAAAAAAGAATAGAAAAACTGAGGTCCAGCATCATTCATAACCTGTGTATGGTGAGACAGCAAGGCTGAAAATAGAGGTCCCCCTCTTCTGACTCCCCATTTAGTGTTCTGCCACCCTGCCCCCAAGAATTCATAGTCTAGGGACACCTGGGTGTAAGAGTAAGAGCCTGCTATGTCAAACTGAAGAATTAAAACTGTAGACCAACTTTTTGGGATGACATTTGGGAGTTTTATACAAGGAAGTGTTGGGATTAGATTTGTATTCTAGAAAGAGTGCTGTGGCAGGAGAATGTATAGAGTCGGGAGTGGGGAGCTGTGAAGACCACCAGCAGGGTGCAAAGGGACCAGAGGACACATGCAATGGAGAGAAGAAAGCAAACTCCAGATACAGTAATGAAACCGTGATATGATGAAAACACATGCTATGCTTGTCTGTTGCATGCCAGCAAGTCAAAAATGGGGGAGGAGGAGCATCCTAGGACGTTGCCCTTGAGGTGATCAGCAGACATCTAAGTGCAAACATCCTGTTGATAATATGGTTCTGTGCCCTAGTGCTCAGGAAAACAGTCGAGAGAGAGAGAGAGAAATGATGATAGTCACTCACCCATTTATTAAACGTCTAGTGAGTCTTTACAAAGTGCGAGGAATGGAAACAGGCTCTGGAATTCAGAGGTGAATCAAATCAGAGCCCGTTCTTGTCTCCCATGTGCGCAAAGTTTAAAGAGGAGGCAAGGAACATGTGAAGAGTTAAAGGAAGGAAAGAAACATAGGTTCTACTACGAAGTTGTGTTCAGAGCCATGGTGGGGCAGGCAGTTCTCTTGGGGGAAGGGGGGATTTAATTTTATGCATTGTTCTGAAGTTATATTCTATATAACTATATGAAAAATTCTATATAATTATAATTATATAATTCTATATAAAAAATTTTGCATTAATGGTAAAGTGCTAACTTGCTCAGGATTTTCCTTGACATCTGATCCTAATGAATAACATACTCGTTGGGCAGTTTAGCTAAACCCCATTGTCTCAGGAATAGTAATAGCAGCTAACATTTATTGACAATCTTCTTCAGACAATCTTCATAATATTTCAAACGTACTTTCTCATTTAATCCTCTTCATGATCCTAGGAAGTTGGTATTATTATTATAGTCTCCATTTTACGTATGAGAATCAAAGCACAGAAAGAATAAGTAACTTACCCAACATCACCAATTAGAAAATGGCTCATCTAGAATTCAAGTGTGTAGATTAACTCCAGATACTATGTCTCCTAATAGGAAAAGTAAGAGTTAGTGGGAATAGGAAAGATAATCAAATGCTTTTCCATCACCAGTGTATATTAATGTTGACTTCTGTTATTTTCCTTTTTTCAAATATTCCTATGGGTTTTTTTTTTCAGAAGATCATTATTGTTTTGGCTGAATAAGCACCCCAGAACTCCTCCTTTTATTCATATGAACTGTCAGAATTTAGCTAGGTTCTATTCTCCACAGGTATATACACAGACCTTAAAGGATCTCTTTAACAAGAAAGACCCATGAGAAAGATATTTAATTTTTTGTAAAGAACTGATTAGTAAAGTATATCTATTGAATAATTATTTTGGCTTACAGAATACTTGTATGGAGAAAGCTATAATTCATTAAAAAAAATCATTTTTTGTCAGACACTGTGCTAGACTCTAGATATAAAAATATAAATAAGATATGGTTTCTGCCCACATGTTAGAAGAAAATAAGGGTTAAAACATTTGATTCTGGTTCACTATAAAGAAAACCCACCCACATTCAGAGGGCATAATGCTTAATGGGTAAAATTAAGAGAAAAATCATATACTTGCATTACTGTACTTAGCTAATACATTAAGATATAGTACTCAGTTTGGTTTCCAAAGTAAGGGCCTTTATTAGATTCTTGGAAGCTTCCTTTTGGTTTTACCATTAATTTCCTGGGTAGACCAGAAAGTTTTACATTCTAACTTTTCTCTTTTATAGAACAAACACTTAACCTTTATGCCTTGTATCTACATGTTTCGGTGTATTTAATTGATTGAGAATCATTGACGTATGTGTGTGTGTGTGTGTACCCTCAGGAAAGTAAGAAAGAAAATCCTTTTGATTTTCTTGGTTGTGTTTGCTTTTGCTCATTTTTAGGCTTCCAACATACTTAATGACTAACCAAGAATGTGACCACCCCACCTTGTGACCTCTTTGAACAGGCTTAGTCAGGGCAAGCCCTCTTTCACTGGCTCCTTTATCTCTTATCTTAAAAAAAAAAAAAAAATCAATTCTGGAGGCATTTCCTTTTAGCATCTTTCTTTTCTCTTATCACTCCAACTCTCTTCTGTCAGTTATAGCTTTTGTTCTAGAGAAAAGACAAGGATCCTTAGCAACACACTCAGTCTCTGAACGCTGTGACTGTAAAAGCGACACAACGTACATCTCTCGCTGGCTGGTCTGGGCGGGAAGGATCATGTGCCAGAAGGTCTAATGCTGAGGTATTGCCCCATAGTTATTTACCTCACTGCGGTGCTATAAGGACAAACATGGAAAACTTGTCATCATCTCTACTTGAATCTCCTCAAAAGAAAGGAGCAAGAATAGGAAATGTTGCCAATGAATATGAAATGTACAGAAACGAACAAAAATTTACTACATTTTCTGCTTTTGTTCTCTTAGTCTGGACCCCAGAACGCTGGCTACAGCAATGGTAACGAGAAGGTGCGACTAATACTCAGTTCATCAGGATGATCTCTTTGAAGAGTTGATTAACTGTTTTTGGCCATGATCGTGAGGCGTAGTAAATTTATTTTTATATAAATTATGTGGGGGTCATGATTTTAAAAGCACAGTTAAGGAAGCCACCTCTCTGGCATACAATAAGAGAGGCTAAAGGCAACTTAACTGCCAGTCGGACTTTTCGGGTTTGATAGAAATTGTCATCAAGCTCTATTTGGGGACACAGAAAGACGAAGCCCTCCTGAACACTGAGATCATTAGAAACCAGCCTTTCTGTCTCCAGTCTTGCTCCTGCAGATTCATCCCGGATTTCACAATTAGATTAATTTTTCTAAATAGCGGTATAATCTTGTTACTCTCTGGCTCAAAAACTTCAGTAGCTCTTTATTGTCTACAAAAAGGCAGTTGATTATGGCATTGGTTTCCAAGACTTTTTTTGTTTTGTTTTGTTTTAACAACCAGCTATGCCTAAACAGTTAAAAAAATTAAGTATACAAATATGTATTTCCTCCATATGAAATTATACAAGTGTATTACTATAATTATCAAATATCTTAAAATATAATTATATCTCATCATGGAGTTCATTGCTAATTATCATGGTTTAAATTCATGTCTCAAAGGGCCTTCTTGATTGACTAATTTTATTAGACTACCTCCTCATCTTGTATCCAATTAGATTATCATTTACTTTTTACCTCCCAACATAGTTGCCAAGGAAGGGCAAGAGAAAATTCCTTTTTGTCTGCCTATCCTTGCATTTTAGTATTTTCTGCTTACTCTTCCTTTGCAAGGATCCTTTCATGGATTTTCCATTTATGACTGTTGAACATATATAATCCATCAGTTCACATAAGCAGTTAAATAATGTACACATAAACCGTCAAACAATATACAGTACGTAGATAGAGACTTTAAGATCTGGTCCTTGATAAGATATCCAATCCCAGCTTTTGTTTCTGGAAATATCGCAGTCTAACATTCAGAGAAATCCTTCCTCATAGGATGATACTCAGCAAAATATTTTTCAAAAAGGATTGCTGATTAATGTTGGTGGGGGAATTAAGAAATTCAGAGACCACAAACAACAAGAAGGCATTGGGTTTTAATGGACCACCCACAAAGTTGGGGCCCTGATTAGGGCAGATGTGTAGACCTGGGATCTGGGCTGTAAAGTCTGGGCACTTAATGAGCAATATCCTTATTAAGTGAAATAGGAAAAAATTAACCATCTTCACATAGAGAGATACCTGCTACATTCTGAGAAGATTGAAAAAAAGAAAGAAAGAAAGAAAAAAAACTCTAATAATTCTTAATCTCAAATCTGTATTCACACTAACTTTGTAACCTACCCCCAAGAAACAGATCAAAAATTCACTTTAAAGCAATTCCAGGGTCTAATTAATTAAAATCAATTGTCAAAGAAATCTCATAGATAAAGTTCCAAGGAAAATCAGCTAACAATAAAAAATTAGTAAATATGCATGGAAAAAGATATTGTGAGAGTCAACAGAAACCAAACTACTGTATTCATATTTTAGGAATGGCAGTTATTGGGGCACCTGGATGGCTCAGTGGGCTAAGCCTCTGCCTTTGGCTCAGGTCATAATCTCAGGGTCCTGGGATGGAGCCCCGCATCGGGCTCTCTGCTCAGTGGGGAGCCTGCTTCCCCCTCTCTCTCTGCCTGCCTCTCTGCCTACTTCTGATCTCTGTCTGTCAAATAAATAGATAAAAATCTTTAAAAAATTAAAAAAAAAAAGAAAAAGAAACTCAATACATTGGCTCCATAGCAGACTGAATGGAAATGGCTGAAAAGATAATTAGTAAACTAGAAGATAGAAACACTAAAGAATTACAAAAATGTAAACTTGAGGGGAGACCATGGGACTCTTGATCTCAGGGTTGTAAGTTCAAGCCCCCTGTTGGATGTAGAGATCACTTAAAAATAAAATATTCTAAAAAATGTAAACCAGAGACAAAAGGATGTAAAAGAAAAAGATGAGGAACACAGAAGATAGAAGGAGAAATCTCTATACACCTTTAATGGAAGTTCCACATAGAAAAAATACAGAGAATAGGGGAGGGAATTTAAAGAGAGATTGGCTGAAAATTGTTCAGAAATGGTACAAAATATTAATCCTCAGGATTCAGAAGACTAATGAGTCTGGTGACAAATATATAAAAAGAAATACACTCTTTCATCACACTATAGTGAAATTTCAAAATACCACAAGCAAGATCTTCAATAGTAGCCAGATCAGCTTAAAATACAGATCAGCTGAGTACTCGGCTGCAGTAATGGAAGCCAGATGGCAGTGGAATTATATTTAGTTCTTGTCAACCAACTTAGTACTCTGGCCATATTCAGCATTTGGAAATGCAGGGGAGTGTTTTCATTGCCATAATGACTGAAGTGCGACTGCCAAGTTGCTTAACTTCTCTGCCTTAGTTTTCTCATTATTATAGCAAGCGTAATGTTTATCTCATAAGATAGCTGTGAAGATTACATGAGTTACATGCATAGAAACCATTCATTAACAATGCTTGGCACATAGTAAGTACAATGTAAATGTAACTATTATAGCACCTTGGAGCTAATGCCCTATGATACAAAGGAGTTAAGACAATGAAGAATTGTTGGACCCAAATTTCTAAGAAAGTCCCCATTGAAAAACATCGAAAATCTATCCAGCTTTTTACACTATTCCCACTATTTTCATCTCACCTATCCTCACACCATATTCTCTGGTTCCTCTCTGAATTCACTTTTCATCCAACAAATAGTTACAGAAAGCAATACTAGGTCCCAGAAACTATATTGTCCAATGGTTATATTGTTGCAAATTCCCTGGGCATAGATGGCAGAGACTAGCTAGTCCTGGCAAGGTCATTTCCTCTTCCAGCTCATACGGGAGATTACTTCTCTCAGCCTTGCTTGCAATTGCTTTTGGGGTACACAACTGGATTCTGATTGCTGGAAGAGCAGACCTCTTCCAGGCCTAGGCACAAAGCATGCTGGGCCATGCTTTTCTCCCTTACCGTCCTTGCCTATGAGTCTGCTAAACATGGACTGTCCAAGGGCGGGTTCCAAGGAGATCAGGAGCTCTGAATCAGCCATTTAAAGCACCTAGTCAGACTTTGATACAAGCAAAAAAGAAAACATTATTGTGTTGAGCTATTGAAATTTTTGTCTTGACCAATACAAGGTGATTCTCTCTCTTTTAAGATTGTAAACCTAAAATAGAGCACAGTGCCTGGTATGGAGTAGATTTGTACAAATAATTGTTAAGGCAAGGAAGGGAGAGAGGGAGGAAATAATCTCCAAATGAATTTAACCATTCTTTATTTTATCTGAAGTGATTATTTTAACATATCTACAGTTCCTTAATCTTTTTTTTAAGTTCTTTTTTTTATTTTTTTATTTTTTTTTAAAGATTTTATTTATTCATTTGACAGACAGAGACTACAAGTAGGCAGAGAGGCAGGCAGAGAGAGAGAGAGGAGGAAGCAGGCTCCTGCTGAGCAGAGAGCCCGATGCGGGGCTCGATCCCAGGACCCTGGGATCATGACCCGAGCCAAAGGCAGAGGCTTTAACCCACTGAGCCACCCAGGCGCCCCATACAGTTCCTTAATCTTAATAATCGTGCCCCACCCCCATTTCTGGTTTGTTTTGTTTTGTTCCAGAAAGAAGACTTCTTTCTCTCCCTCATATTTATTTCCTTTTACTTACTTTCATTCTGTATGGAAATACAAGACCACTTTAGTGATAATGTAGGCCTTTTAGTTACTGTTTATAGTGGACCAAAGTATGAGCATCTCTATTTCAAAGGCAAACTCAAATTCCAAATGTTCCTCATTTTTTTTTTTCCCAGAAAGGATCACTGTCTAAGCATTTCATCATGAAGTTAGTGTGGAAGTTACGTGGGAGGATAGGACAGGGACTTTGGATGAGGCAGGAAAACTTAGATTAGTCCTGGACAGCCTGCACCTGACCTAAGCCCACTAGACGAATAAGGAGGGAGACAAGAGGCGCGGCCTTTCTTGCCAGGCCCTCCTCCATCTCTTGCCATAGACTGCATTAGAGCAGTCCTGGGAGGTTAGCTATCAAGGATTGGGGTTAGGAGTCTCGGGGCACTCAGTTGGTTAGGCATCTACTCTTGATTTCCAGTTGGGTGGTGATTTCAGGGTTGTGGGATGGAGCCCGATGTGGGGCTCTGTGCTCAGTGGGAAGTCTTCTTGAGACCCCCCCCAACTCTCTCTCTTTCAAATAAATAAATAAAGCTTAAAAAGGCGGGGAGGAATCTGGGGCAGTAGAAGGATAGGAGTAGGGATGTAGGGGGAGGAATAAGACAGATTTCAGGATCTGCAGCTGGAAGGAGAGACTCTCCATCCTCAGCACTGTAGGGCAAGTGTTCCTGTGTAAGCACTATTTGTAAATTAAGCTTAAGTGCTTTGTGGACTGCCACCCGTGTCTTAATGTTAATGCACATGATCCAATGTCCTTCATTTAATTTTACAATTAAAATTATTCTGAAGGAAAGGGAGAATAAACCCAACACTTCAATTTCTATGAAATCTGCCTACATTTGAAAAGCACATATGTATTTGTTTCATTTACTATTATTTTCCTAATATTTCTCCAATATTTCTTTGGAAATAAGCACTGTTGTAAGCATACTGGTGTATCCAGGGAGATCGTTAGAAACCTAGTTTCAAACATATGGCAAAACAAATACATAACAGTATTTGGAAATGAATTTTTTAATCATGAACATTCTTACCGCAAAATCACACAAAAGACTCAAGACACAAAAGAGAATCACACAAAAAGACTTACAGCTCTCTGGTGGGGCTTTGATTTAAGACAAGAAAATGCTGGTAATCATTTTTCTCCAACGTGTTTTATTTATAACCTCTGCTCTTTTCTATAAAGGAAAACATCTTTACAAGACTATAGCTTTAACTGAAGAAATATCTCTTTTTATATATCATGCCATTCAAACCTATTTATCTTCTATTTTTGAGAGTGCTCTCAGTGTCAGAGTAATCTTTATAATTTCCTTTGGAACTCCTGACAAAACTTTCTAATGCACAGATCCTTAAACATTTCACTGAATTATGTTTTCATAAATTTCATGTTGTCTTTTTTTCTGAAATGAAAAGTTCAGATCAAGTTTATAAGGAGGTCTTGCTTCATGACCGCATTTTAGGACATGTAGAGATGGTTTCCTTGTAATTTTCCCAAGAACCCCAGTTTTAGAATTCTGACCATAGATGACATGTTTCAAGATATACCATTGGGAATGGGGCTTCCTTGAAGCAAGACAATATAAGAAGGTGGGAAGGAGCTGGATTAGAACAATGACTTTTGATCTCTAACACATGTGACCATAGGAGTTAGTTTTTTGTTTTTTTTTTTTTTCCAATTTTTTATTTATTTTCAGCGTAACAGTATTCATTGTTTTTTCACCACACCCAGTGCTCCATGCAATCTGTGCCCTCCCTCATACCCACCACCTGGTTCCCCCACCCTCCCACCCCGCCCCTTCAAAACCCTCAGGTTGTTTTTCAGAGTCCATAGTCTCTCATGGTTCACCTCCCCTTCCAATTTCCCTCAACTCCCTTCTCCTCTCCATCTACCCTTGTCCTCTATATTATTTGTTATGCTCCACCAATAAGTGAAACCATATGATACTTGACTTTCTCTGTTTGACTTATTTCACTCAGCATAATCTCTTCCAGTCCTGTCCATGTTGCTACAAAAGTTGGGTATTCGTCCTTTCTGATGGAGGCATAATACTCCATAGTGTATATGGACCACATCTTCCTTATCCATTCATCCGTTGAAGGGCATCTTGGTTCTTTCCACAGTTTGGCGACCGTGGCCATTGCTGCTATAAACATTGGGGTACAGATGGCCCTTCTTTTCACTACATCTGTATCTTTGGGGTAAATACCCAGCAGTGCAATTGCAGGGTCATAGGGAAGATCTATTTTTAATTTCCTGAGGAATCTCCACACTGTTCTCCAAAGTGGCTGCACCAGTTTGCATTCCCACCAACAGTGTAAGAGGGTTCCCCTTTCTCCACATCCTCTCCAACACACGTTGTTTCCTGTCTTGCTAATTTTGGCCATTCTAACTGGTGTAAGGTGGTATCTCAATGTGGTTTTGATTTGAATCTCCCTGATGGCTAGTGATGATGAACATTTTTTCATGTGTCTGGTAGCCATTTGTATGTCTTCATTGGAGAAGTGTCTGTTCATATCTTCTGCCCATTTTTTAATATGATTATCTGTTTTGTGTGTGTTGAGTTTGAGGAGTTCTTTATAGATCCTGGATATCAACCTTTTATCTGTACTGTCATTTGCAAATATCTTCTCCCATTCTGTGGGTTGCCTCTTTGTTTTGATGACTGTTTCTTTTGCTGTGCAGAAGCTTTTTATCTTGATGAAGTCCCAGAAGTTCATCTTTGCCTTTGTTTCCTTCGCCTTTGGAGACATATCTTGAAAGAAGTTGCTGTGGCTGATATCAAAGAGGTTACTCCCTATGTTCTCCTCGAGGATTCTGATGGATTCCTGTCTCACGTTGAGGTCTTTTATCCATTTCGAGTTTATCTTTGTGTACGGTGTAAGAGAATGGTCAAGTTTCATTCTTCTACATATAGCTGTCCAGTTTTCCCAGCACCATTTATTGAAGAGACTGTCTTTTTTCCACTGGATATTTTTTCCTGTTTTGTCAAAGATTATTTGACCATAGAGTTGAGGGTCCATATCTGGGCTCTCTACTCTGTTCCACTGGTCCATGTGTCTGTTTTTATGCCAGTACCATGCTGTCTTGGTGATCACAGCTTTGTAGTAAAGCTTGAAATCAGGTAACGTGATGCCACCAGTTTTATTTTTGTTTTTCAACATTTCCTTAGCAATTCGGGGTCTCTTCTGATTCCATACAAATTTTAGTATTATTTGCTCCAGCTCTTTGAAAAATACTGGTGGAATTTTGATTGGAATGGCATTAAAAGTATAGATTGCTCTGGGCAGTATAGACATTTTAACGATGTTTATTCTTCCCATCCAAGAGCATGGAATGGTCTTCCATCTTTTTGTGTCTTCTTCAATTTCTTTTAGGAGTGTTCTGTAGTTCCTCGAGTACAGATCTTTAACCTCTTTGGTTAGGTTTATTCCGAGGTATCTTATGGTTTTTGGTGCTATAGTAAATGGAATCGATTCTCTAATTTGTCTTTCTGTATTTTCATTGTTAGTGTATAAGAAAGCCACTGATTTCTGGACATTGACTTTGTATCCTGCTACATTACTGAATTGCTGTATGAGTTCTAGTAGTTTGGAGGTGGAGTCTTTCGGGTTTTCCATATAAAGAATCATGTCATCTGCGAAGAGAGAGAGTTTGACTTCTTCCTTGCCAATCTGGATACCTTTTATTTCTCTTTGTTGTCTGATTGCTGTTGCTAGGACTTCTAATACTATGTTGAACAAGAGTGGTGAGAGTGGGCATCCTTGTCGTGTTCCTGATCTCAATGGGAAGGCTGCAAGCTTTTTCCCATTGAGGATGATATTTGCTGTGGGTTTTTCATAGATAGATTTGATGAAGTTCAGGAATGTTCCCTCTATCCCTATACTTTGAAGCGTTTTAATCAGGAACGGATGCTGGATTTTGTCAAAAGCTTTTTCTGCATCAATGGAGAGGATCATGTGGTTCTTCTCTCTTCTCTTATTGATTTGTTCTATCACATTGATTGATTTGCGAATGTTGAACCATCCTTGTAACCCAGGGATGAATCCTACCTGGTCATGGTGGATAATCTTTTTAATGTGCTGTTGGATCCTGTTTGCTAGGATCTTGTTGAGAATCTTAGCATCCATATTCATCAGTGATATCGGTCTGAAATTCTCCTTTTTGGTAGGGTCTTTGCCTGGTTTGGGGATCAGGGTAATGTTGGCTTCATAAAAAGAGTCTGGAAGTTTTCCTTCTGCTTCAATTTTTTGAAACAGCTTCAGGAGAATAGGTATTATTTCTTCTTTGAAAGTTTGATAGAATTCCCCAGGGAATCCGTCAGGTCCTGGGCTCTTGTTTTTTGGGAGGTTTTTGATCACTGCTTCAATCTCGTTACTAGATATCGGTCTATTCAGGTTGTCAATTTCTTCCTGGTTCAATTTTGGGAGTTTATAGTTTTCCAGGAATGCATCCATTTCATCTAGGTTGCTTAGCTTATTGGCATATAACTGTTGATAATAGCTTCTGATGATTGTTTCTACTTCCTTGGTGTTAGTTGTGATCTCTCCCTTTTCATTCTTAATTTTATTAATTTGGGCTTTCTCTCTTTTCTTTTGGATTAGTGTGGCCAATGGTTTATCGATCTTATTGATTCTTTCAAAAAACCAGCTTCTAGTTTCGTTGATACGTTCTACTGTATCTCTGGTTTCTACCTCGTTGATCTCTGCTCTAATCTTGATTATTTCCCTTCTTACGTGTGGAGTTGGTTTGATTTGTTGTTGATTCTCCAGTTCTTTAAGGTGTAGAGACAGCTGGTGTATTCTGGATTTTTCAATTTTTTTGAGGGAGGCTTGGATGGCTATGAATTTCCCCCTTAGGACCACCTTTGCTGTATCCCATAGGTTTTGGAGTGAAGTGTCTTCGTTCTCATTGGTTTCCATAAATTGTTTAAGTTCTTCTTTGATCTCCTGGTTGATCCAAGCATTCTTAAGCAAGGTGGTCTTTAGTTTCCAGGTATTTGAGTTCCTTCTGAACTTTTCCTTGTGATTGAGCTCCAGTTTCAAAGCATTGTGATCTGAGAATATGCAGGGAATAATCTCAGTCTTTTGGTATCGGTTGAGCCCTGATTTGTGACCCAGTATGTGGTCTATTCTGGAGAAGGTTCCATGTGCACTTGAGAAGAATGAGTATTCTGTTGTTTTAGGGTGGAATGTTCTGTATATATCTATGAGGTCCATCTGGTCCAATGTATCATTCAATGCTCTTATTTCTTTATTGATTTTCTGCTTCGATGATCTGTCTATTTCTGAGAGAGGCGTGTTAAGATCTCCTACTATTAATGTATTCATATCAATATGACTCTTTATCTTGATTAATAGTTTTTTTATGTAATTGGCTGCTCCCATATTGGGGGCATAGATA
This sequence comes from Martes martes, assembly GCF_963455335.1. Lineage (NCBI taxonomy): Eukaryota > Metazoa > Chordata > Mammalia > Carnivora > Mustelidae > Martes > Martes martes. The sequence goes on from NC_137889.1 coordinate 95,693,758, forward strand.
TTTACAATTGTTAGATCATCTTGGTGGATAGTCCCTTTAAGAATGATGTAGTGTCCTTCTATATCCCTGACTACCGTCTTTAGTTTAAAATCTAATTTATCTGATATGAGAATCGCTACCCCGGCCTTCTTTTGAGGCCCATTGGCGTGAAAGATGCTTCTCCATCCCTTCACTTTCAGTCTGGGTGTATCTTTAGGTTCAAAATGGGTCTCTTGTAGACAACATATGGATGGGTCCTGTCGTTTTATCCAATCTGCAACCCTGTGTCGTTTTATGGGTGCATTTAGGCCATTCACATTGAGAGTGATTATTGAGAGATATGTTTTTATTGACATTGTGTTATCTTTGAAGTCTTTCTTTCTGTCGATTGTCTCTATATTTCTGTTCAATGCTATTCTTAGGATTTTTCCTCTTTTATAGAACCCCCCTTAATATTTCCTGCAGTGTCGGCTTGGTGGTTGCATAGTCTTTCAAGCCTTGCCGGTCTTGGAAACTCTTTATCTCTCCATCCATTTTGAATGTCAGTCTTGCTGGATAAAGTATTCTTGGCTGCATGTTCTTCTCATTTAGTGCCCTGAATATATCTTGCCAGCCCTTTCTGGCTTGCCAGGTCTCTGTGGACAGGTCTGACGTTATTCTGATGGGCTTTCCTCTGTATGTCAGGAGCTTCTTTGTCCTAGCGGCTTTCAAGAGATTGTATCTACAATTATGATTCCTCAATTTTACTATGAGGTGCCTGGATGTTTTTTTTGAATTTATAATCTTGGGGGGGGACCTTTCTACTTCTAGTACATGGACACTTGTTCCATTCGCAAGATTGGGAAAATTTTCATGAAAAACTTGTTCCACTATATCTTCTAGACTTCTTTCTTTCTCCTCCCCTTCAGGGATTCCAATAATTCTGACGTTGGAACGTTTCATGGCATCATTTATTTCCCTGATTCTGTTTTCGTGGCTTCTAAGCTGTTTGTTCCAGGCTTCCTCCTGATCCTTTCTCTCTATTTGTTTGTCCTCCAGATCACTAATTCTATCTTCTGTCTCAGTTACCCTAGCTTTTAGAGAATTTAGATTAGATTGGAACTCATTGAGAGCGTTGTGAACCTCGTTCCTGGTGGCCTTCAGCTCTGCCCTAACATTATGAACCTCCTCTCTGGTCGCTTTCAATTCTGCCCTAATCAATTCTGTTTGGTCATCCATGGCTTTCTCCAACCTAGCTATTGCCTGGATAATTGTTAGCCTGAATTCTCTTTCTGACATATTGTCTATGTTGATAGCCGTTAGCTCTGTTGCAGAAGGCCCATCCTCTGTATTTTTCTTCTGTTGGGGATTCCTCCTCCTAGTCATTTTGGTGAGAGATGACTGGACAGATGTAGCTGGATGTATTGACCGTGGTGCAGTCAAGGTGCACCCTGGAACGCTTCTGAGCACTCAGGATTCCCCACCCAAATGAGAGAAAAAAGAAAAGAAAAAGAAAAAAGAGGGAGAGAGAGAGACAGGAAAAAAAGGGAAGATAAAAGTGAAGGTTCAGCCCAAATGGTCCCCAGGGTAAGGTTTATGACGTATACAAACAAAAACAGACAAACAAAAAGACTGATAAAAGTATATGACGAGAGAAAAAATATATATATATAAGCAAAAAAAAGGAGGAGCCTCGTCAAGAAGAACCCCAAGTATAAGATTTATATACTATCCGGACAAACATAAATACACAGAGACACTGGCAGAAGAAAAAGATGGGAGCATGGTTATAGATTCTCGGTGTGGGCGAGGAAGGTTATTTTGATTCTTCCTGGATGTATCTTGATATCTTTGTTAAAGGACTCAACTTTCCTAAGAAAAAGGGGGATTAAAAATTGGTTCACCTATAGGGGTAGCATTGCTTGGAGAAAGGGGGTTACCTTGAAGTTTAACTCTATATGAATATTAGAAAATAAAAATAAAAAAGGAATAAACTGGACTAAACTAAATTAAAAATTTTTTTAAAAATTAAGAAAATAGAAAAGCAAAAGAAAAACACATGTGTATGTATCAAAAAATTCAGTTTAGAAGTTTATCATGGAATTTGATGTACTGGACATCTCACTGTGATGGTAAATAGGTTAAAAAATTATCTATATAAAAAAAGAAAAAAAATGAACCAGAATAATGGGAAAGAATTAAAAATAAAAGTTGTATCTATGAAGTAGTGGTGGTTGTTCTCTTGTAGTCTTTTTTTTTTTTTTCCTGATTTGTTTTCTGGGGGAGGGGGCTGCCACGTGGGTTTTCAGTCAATGATGTTCCCTGAGTTAAGTCCTCCCGACCCCCTCAAGGGGGTGGGCTCTGAGAAAAACGTTTTTTTTCAGGTTTTTGTTCTCTGGAGGTTTTTATGTTTGTTCACTTCTTTTCTCTCGCCTTGACAGCTTTTGATGGTTTTTGGAGGTTTAGAGGAAAGAAAACTGCACCCCAACCTCCCTCTCAGAGAGAAGCCTCAGTCTGCTCCCCTGCAGGTGCTGCAGCCGCTGGGCCGCTGGCAGAGCAGGTTCTGAGTCACGGTCCCTGGGGACGCAGGATCTCCTGCTTGTACGCAAAACCAAGGCAGCTGTGGCTGTCTGGGCAGCTCCAGACCGCCAGAGAGGTTCCAAGCAGCAATCGCACACTGAGATTTTCCCGCTGGCTGGGGCTGAGAGCTCAGTGCTTGCGCGCACCTCTCCCAGGGGATGGTTTGGGGCGCGGCGCCTCCAGCTCTATCGGCTCTATCGCCGCGTGGGTCTATCGCCGCGTGGGTCCCAGAACACCAGGCTGGGCGTTCGTGCACCTCTCTCAGGGGAGGTTGAGGCACGCGCGCATCTCCAGTAAGGTGTGCGTTCTGCCGTCTGGTGTGGCTCCCAGCCCCTCACGGGAGCCGGACTCCACCCGTTCTCGGGCGCACTGGCGGCTCCGGGACAAAGACCAGGTTTCTCCGCCGCACTCTCTGGCTCAGTGCCAGGGGAAGCTGCCCTGGGTCTGGGGACTTAAGCCCCTATCCCTATCCGCCCCGATTCCCACAATTTCCCCGCTCGAGTCTTTGCTCTTTTGAGTGCTTTCAACAAGACTCCAAGTTAATGCTGGTCCCCAGATGCCGGGCACTCTCGTATTGGGGTATTATTTTCCAGTCGGTCGCCTCTGGTGGCTCCCTCCCCCTTTTGTTTATCTTCCGATATCAGTCCGACGTTCCCACTCCACTTTACCTGCCCACTGGCGTCTTCTGGCCCCCGTAGAGATCCAGACGTGTATAATTCTGATCTCAGGCTGATTTCATGGGTGATCGGAGTTCTTTGGTAGGTAATCAGCTCACTTTAGGGTGCAGGTTGAAAAGGCGCCTCCTCCTACTTCCCCGCCATCTTGTCTCCCCCTAGTTTTGAAACTAAGTGAGGAGAGTCTATGCACGTTTAACACTAGCTGTATTCAGAATAAATAAAATGTCTTGTAAATATGCATATCAATAATTTTCAGTTTTATGCAGATGCTCTTAAAAGTAGTGGAATGTCAAAGATTTGCTAAACTCACAGTGACTCTCCCACTCTCTGTTCCCCATCAGTTACTTTCAAGAGCAATGTGCATTAGGCCCATTACCAAAACATGACCAGAGAAGCTGGTCTGACTGAGAGCAGAGATATCCTGGGATGTCCAGAAATTTCTGTTTTAATTGAAGCCAATAGTCTCCACTAGAGGATCCCCATCAATCAGTGAGAGCTGTCATCTTTTTCTTTTATAGAACAACATATCTTGATAATAGCTATAAACAGGTTTTTCAGTCAAGTTACAAATTGTTGGTTTTATTAACTGGAGCCTCAGATACCCACGGATAATCTTCTTCCCTAATGGCAATTATCTATGTGACTCAGTGTCTTACTAGCCTTGCTTCAATCTCTGTCATAGGCAGCATCAACCTGTTGGGATATCCAGGTGCTCTGCACTAATACCCTTGTTGCTGTTTGTTTGAACTGTATTGGAAGACCATTGAAATCCCTGGATACACCCTTTCCTGCAAGACTAAATCTGTGTTGTCAGCCACTGTCACTGGGACGGGCTTCCTTGGGCCTGTCCTGTTCTGGTGGATAGGTTTATTGACATCCCTGGAACAAATGTCCCAGGCAGTCAAGCGCTATACAATGTTATAAAAGTTCAAGAATGGACACCAGATAGAAATGTTCTCTAAAGGACAATACAGTTTTTCCTGTAGAAAAAGAATGCCCCTTTCTTTCAGAAGAGTTCCCAATTGTTTTTGTTTTATTTCCCCTCTACTTTAATTGAATTAAATAGTCATCTTGAATATGTTGAGCTGTGATAAATTCTTCCTCAGACCGTTGATGAACCAAATTGTTTTAATTTCCAACTATCTCTATCAGTAGTCTACAAACTAGGACACACAAAGACTTTTCATGAGGGATGTCAACGTGGAAAGTTTTAAAGGAATCAATTTCCTTAATCTGAATTTTCATATGCATTTTTCCTTAAAACTGATCTGCCTCAAGGAGTCATGCCAATTTTCCTCTCTCTCCTTCCCTTTCACTGTATAAAAGTGAGGTGAACAGTCTAGCCAACCAGATTTTACTATGTTCATTGCGCCAGAGTGTGAAAATCTCTGAGAGTGACACATATAGGAAAAACTCAAAATATTTGCTGTCAATGAAGCCTCATTTAAGCAAGGCATCATAAATTCAAGTAGAACTTTCTTTCTTTCCCTTGTCTTATACACACTTCTCTGAATGGTGCTAGAAATGTAGCACTTAGGTCCATGTTGGAATGTTCTTAATTTAGATATATTGTAGAGTAGTTAGAGCAAGAGTGATGACTATTTTAGTTTAATAGGTATTTCTTTTCTCTCCCCTAATTATAGACAACAAAAATACTTTACATCTGAGGAAGAGTGCAATGAGAGCAAAGCAGAGAGCATCAGTAACGCATACTGAAGGTGACAGCACCTTATTTCATCCAGTCAGAAAAATTCAGTTGTTGCTGGTTTTGGTTTTTGTTTTTGTTTTTTAACTCTTCTCCAGTGATCTTATACTTCATCTTCTCTCCACCATTAACTTCTAGGATCATAGAATACACCTTGTCGTTTCCAAGAACTGTGATGACTCCATATTCTCCCATCCCAACAGGTGTCCACACACCAAAAATGTAACCACATACTCTGCTGTCCCCCTTGTCAGAATCACTAACTATCATGCTTAGGTAGAAAGCCAGTTCCTTTCCACTTGGACATAGATCCATCCTAACTCTCCCTACTCAAGAACTGAGCACAATTCCACCCCTTCCTATGTATTCAATTTTTCACTCTCTACCAAGTATCTCCTTCCAGAATCCAAATATGCTATTATTTTTCCTATCTAAAAATACCCTATTGGTATACCTGAGTGACTCCGTTAAGTATCCAACTCTTGATCTCAACTCAGATCTTGATCTCAAGGTTGTGAGTTTAAGCCCAGTATGGAGACTACTTTAAATAAATAAGAAATAAAATACCCTCTTTTAACCACACTTACTCTGAATACTACCATTCTTTTTTTCCTCTCACTTCTAAAGAAACTTCTCAAAATAAGTGCCTATATCTGCTTTCTCTGATTCCTCGTCCCCCATTCTCTTCCTAGTCCATTCATTGCTACAAAATTAGGCTTTCACCTATCATTATTCCAAAAGTTTTTTATAAGATTCATTAATGACTTTCAGTTACCAAATCCAATGATCAATTCTGCTTCATCTTACTTGATCTATCAGTAGGATTTAATATAACTGATTAATCTTTACTCCTTGATGTAAATTTTTATGTAAAATTTTTCATTCCTTTTTTTCCAAAAACACAATTTCTTCCTCTCTTCCAAACTTTTCTTTTTTCATTTTGTTCTGTAGTCTTTGAAAAAAAATTTAATCTGAGTATAGTTGACACACACTGCTACATTAGTTTCAGGTGAGCCACATAGTGATTCAGCCTCTCCGTACCTTGGGCTGTCCTCACCACAAGTGTAGCTATCATTCTTTACCTTACAATGCAATTACAGTATCATCAGCTGTATTTCCTATGCTGTGCCTTTTTTTTTTTTAAGATTTTATTTATTTGTTTGACAGACAGATTACAAGTAGGCAGAGAGGCAGGCAGAGAGAGAGAGAGGAGGAAGCAGGCTCCCCGCCAAGCAGGGAGCCCAATGTGGGGCTCGATCCCAGGACCCTGGAACTATGACCTGAGTCGAAGGCAGAGGCTTTAACCCACTGAGCCACCCAGGCGCTCCTATGCTGTGCCTTTTGTTCCTGTGACTTATTCATTCCATGATGGAAGCCTGTATCTCCTACTCTTCTTCACCCAGTTTGCCTATCCCCACACCCTTCCTCTCTAGCAACCTAAAAATTTTCATTCTTGGTGCTCCTCCTACCTCAAGGTCTCTCTTTCTTCCTCTTTATCCAACCTCAAAATGTTGGTCTACCACATGCTTCAGTCCTTGATCCTCTACCATTCTCGTTCTCAACATTTATTCTCTTTGTGATCTCATTCCACCCCTTAAATAACATTGTCCATATTGACTCTTAAATATGTATTTCCATCACAGTCCATTGTCCTGAACTTCAGGCTTATCTATAGATTTTATGTTCCATATATATATATATATATATATGCATATATATATATATGTGTGTGTGTGTGTATGCACACACTTTTGTATATATAAAAACATAATTTTTATATATAAACATATATATATTATTTTTTTACATCAAAACCCCTGAGTTATCCTTTACTCCTTTCTTTCTCTCATGTTGCACATCTAGAGCATCTAGAAATCTTTAGGTTTTGACTCATCTTCAAAGAAATCCATAACTAGACCACTTTTCACTAGCCTATTCTGAGACACCATCATTTCTTTCTTGAATTATCCAATAGCCTCCTTAGAGGTTTCCCTATTTCTACCCTACGTATAGTCTATTCTCAACAAAACAACCCAGAAGGACTCTAAAAAATGTATTTCAGATCTTCTTATTCCTCAGCTTAAAACCATCTAGTGCCTCTCTCCTTTATACTCAAGAGTTAAAACCAAAGTCCTTACAGTGGCTGCCAGTTTCCCTCAGAAGAGGGTTCCTCTCTGAAGGGCAATGAATTCCTCTTCTACTATGCATACACACCCATTCCTTACCATTCTCCAGAAACATGGGCACCCTCAAACATGCCTGGTAAGCCTCCCTAATAGGGCCTTGAATAGGCTGTTCCCTTTGGAATGCTCTTCCCTCACTTTTACGCATGGCCTAAATCTTATTAATGCTGCAAACTTCCCAGTCTTTTCCTCCTACTTTTTCATTCCTGACCTCCCTTTTCCTCATTTACTTTTTCTTTTCTTTTTTTTTTTTTTTTAAGATTTATTTATGTATGGGGCGCCTGGGTGGCTCAGTGGATTAAGCCTCTGCCTTTGGCCCAGGTCATGATCTCAGGGTCCTGGGATCGAGCCCCGCATCAGGCTCTCTGCTCCGCAGGGAATCTGCTTCCCTCCTCCCCCTCTACCTGCCTCAGCCTACATGTGATCTCTGTCAAATAAATAAATAAAATCTTTTTAAAAAAAGATTTATTTTTGTATTTTGAGAGAGAGATTAAGAGCCAGGGGAGGTGCAGAGGGAGAGCGAGAGAGAGAACCCCAAGCAGACTCCCCATTAAGCATGGAGCCCTACATGGAGCTCAATCCCACACCCCTGAGATTATGACCTGAGCCAAAATCAAGAGTTTGTCACTCAACAGACTGAGACATCCAGCTGTACCTCCCTTCTCTTCTTCCACTTTTTTGTTTTTTCATGGCACATATCACCTTCTACCACACCATTTAATTTAGTTATTATGCTTAATATCTATTTCAAGACTGTAAACTCCCAAAGGCAAGAACTTGGTTTATTTTGTTTACTGATATATCCCAAGAACACGGAATAGCACCTGTCTGTAGAATATGCTCAAAAATATTTGCTGAATAAATGAATGAAAAATCCTCTAGGAATTATACAAGAAAATAATTTTGAAAGCCATTGATATGAATGATTTCCAATTTCATAAGGGCACTATAAATTCAAATGAGACAAGTCTAAATGAAAATGTTTTAACTTCAAATTATGGTTTCAATTTTTAAAAATTCAACAGTGTTAAATTTGGAAACTATTTTTTTTTTTTAAGTATGTTCCATGCCCAGTATGGAGCCCAAAGCGGAGCTTGAACTCACAACCCTGTGATCAAGACCTGGGCCACAAATAAGAGTCAGATGCCTAACCAATTGAGCCAGCAAGGTGCCCCCAAATTTAGAGACTTTCTTTTTTTAAGATTTTTATTTATTTATTTATTTATTTATTTATTTATTTGACAGAGATCACAAGTAGGCAGAGAGGCAGGCAGAGAGAGAGAGGAAGGGATGCAGGCTCCCCGCTAAGCAGAGAGCCCGATGTGGGGCTCAATCCCAGGACTCTGAGATCATGACCTGAGCCAAAGGCAGAGGCTTTAACCCACTGAGCCACCCAGGCGCCCCTAAAGATTTTATTTATTTGAAAGAGAGAGAGAGAGATCACAAGTAGGCAGAAAGGCAGGCAGAGAAAGAGAGGGAAGCAGGCTCCCTGCTGAGCAGAGAGCCCGATGCGGGCGGGGCTCGATCCCAGGACCTTGAGATAATGACCTGAGCCAAAGGCAGAGGCTTAACCCACTGAGCCACCCAGGCGCCCCCAAGTTTGGAAACTTTTAAGTTATTTTGTGAAACATAGTTCTGAATGAACACTAGAAGATACTATTTTGCAACTCAGACCAATGAGAAACTATTACCTAATTCATGGCCAACTTAAAATAGTACATTATTTGTAAGTCTGCTTTGGGAAAAGAATGGAGAACTACCGTGGAAAGTTTCATAGTGTGTGGTTATATATTTTTTAAGGCCAAAAATTAAAGATCGACTTATTGCCTTAGTTTTTTCTTTAAAGATTTATTTATTTATTTATTTATTTAGGTGGGGAGGGGCAAAGGTAGGGGAATAGAGAGAATCTCAAGCAGGCTCTCTGCTGAGCACGGAGCCTGATGTGGGGGCTCATCCCACATCACTGAGGTCATCAGCTGAGCCAAAATCAAGAGTCAGATGCTTAACTGAACTAGCCACCCAGGTGCCCCTGCCTAAGTTTTTTAATGTCAATCCTTAGTATTTGTTACCTATAAATTCTGTCAGTAAGAGCCAATGAAGCACCTATCGTTTTAAAAATGAAAGGGATTCTTTAGAAATAATAAAGAGTTTAATGCCTCCTCCCTCCAAACGCTGCTTAGAAATTATAGACTTAAAAGTTCAACAACCCCTTTCTCCAAATAACTATATTTAATCACTAGAAAATCTATTGGAAACACTTAAGGAAGAACAAAATAATAAAGAGCATGGCTTTGTGAAAACTATCCCCTGGGACTAATCTAACTTTTTTGCAAACTAGAGACAGAACTGGTTAGAATAGGTACAATTTCTTGACTTGAATAGGATCACTCTAGAAATGGAAATCATGACTCCAGGAAAACAGCCCCTTCTTTCAGTCAGTTTCTTCTTAACTTTTAAAATTTTATCTATTTTTTTAAAGTAATCTCTACACTAAAGGTGGAGCTTAAACTCATGACCCCGAGTCCAAGAGAATTTTTAGATGGACTCTATGTGAGCTTTCTGGATGTACTGCTTTTTGTGATTACCGTAGAAGTCTTATTGAGAGAGGTTGTGGGCACGGCACAGTGGGATGAAATACAATAGCAGTGAGATACACTTCAACGAAACAATGCTGCAGAAAAGGACAGCATACACTAAAGCCAAATGGAACAAGCTCACAGTGAGCAATTTCTGGTCTGTCTACAGAAGACAAAGAAAATGGTGCTTGAGGAACAAACTCAGTGCAGTAGCAATGCAGATCAACACCCCCAACTACATATGTGTGTGTGTTTTCCCCAAAGACTGCCTAACTAATGTTATTATCAATGGAAATATTTTTCTAGGAAAAAAAAAAAAAAAGTCCTCAAAGGCAACATTGACCTAGAAACCAAATGTTTTCTAGAATTTATGTTGACTGTAGTTTTTTCCCATGTTTTCTTTGATGATCACAGTAATGGAATGCAGAGCATATAAATTAAAATCAGGTAACTTCAGGTTAGAATATTAAGATATTTGCCACTACAGTAAGACAATTTCTCTAAGTCAGAAAAAATAGAATTTGTCTTAAAGATTCATGTTCCTAGAGTGATCCAAATACAGAATAAAAAGCACAGTAATTGAACTCAAGAATGTGTGGTTTAGCTAAAAATATGATAATCACAGAGAACACAGATAATGACATATTTCAAAACACACAATATTGTTTAAAAGTGTATATGATACCAAGACTTTATGGACATAGATGTAGAGGAAAAAATGAAATTATTCTCAACTCTGGTGCAAATATTACAGCATCTTGTACACAATTTATGAATGACATGAAAAAGAATTCACAGGCATGAATTTAAATGATGAAGAGTTTGCAAGTAGGCGATATGAGGACAGGTTAAATGAATGGGATCATTATCCAGTAGAAGAGGAGCCTGTGGGATGACCTCAGCCTTCTCATTTATAAAGAAATATTATGCAGATGGTGACCAGCTGTTATTCATCTCCATTGAGGACTGAACCAAAGGAAACAGGTCTAAACTTTGGCTTTGTGGGATTTAGGTTAAATATGAAGAATCGTTTCCTGACAGCAAAGGTTGTAAAGAACTGAACAAATTCCTGAGAGGCATTATAGAGTCTCCTTCCTTGGATATCTCCTAAGAACATAAAGTGCTTTACCATCTGCCAGCAATGAGTGCATGGAGAGTTGCAGAGAGTAGGCGATAATTCAAATTTCTGTCTTTAGGAGTCAATATAATTAGATTTGATATTTCGACCCAAGTAGATTTCCATGTATTTTGGGGATGAGCGTGAAGTTGTTTGGAGTTATTTGTTTGTTTTAAATTATTTTTATTAACATATAATGTATTATTTGCCCCAGGGGTACAGGTTTGTGAATCATCAGGCTTACACATTTCACAGCACTCACCATAGCACATACTCTCCCCAATGTCCATGACCCAGCTACCCTCTCCCTACTCCCCTCCTCCCAGCAACCTTCAGTTTGTTTTGTGAGATTAAGAGTCTCTATGGTTTGTCTCCCTCCCGATCCCATCTTGTTGTTTGCTTGTTTTTAAAAACTGATGTCGTCGTGGTTGAGAATTTTAGTTATATCAATACATTTTTCTATGGAAGGTAGAAACTTTCTCCTCTACATCATTAAAAAATACATGTTGCTTACTTCTCCTAGATTCTAAAAGTAGTTCAGCCTTGTAGAACTTCTGGACAATTAAACACTGCCTTACTCATTACTCAAAAGGAGATGTTATGAGAGCTGGTCGTTTTTACGTTACTATTTTTATCACTCTATAACTAGAGCCCTATTTCTAGGAGAGACCCCTAGCTCAGTCTCTTCTCATATGGTTAAAATATTTCAATTACCAATAGAACAGAGGCTTGAGACTGACTCACAGCATTATAAGAACATGCTGTTTTACTTGTACTTTGCATGTATTTAGTCCCTTATTTTTCTTTCCAAAGAAGAGAAGATAACACCTATCTTGTGTTCCTGGGCATAGGAATTTAGCTATGTACGTCTGTTCTTCTCTGAGTAAACCAACAAGGTAAATATGAAGCTTATTGTTCATGAATGTATATGCAGGAAAAAACAATAAACATTAAATGTCCAATTCTAAATTTTCTAAGGAGACAATATATATTGGCTATAGTTGTTACTGGTTTTAGAAGTGAGTTTTTATATAATTTATGACATTAATGGGGGACTTTTTTGCCTATAAAAATGTTATGTTCAATATTGGCTGTAAGAACTTTCCATACCTGTTACCTTTGTAATGATTTTGAGAACTTCAGAAGTTGCTATTTTACAAAGCATATCCATTTTAGACTAATACTTTGCCCAAGATCACGTTGTCAGTAACTGGAGAAAGTCGGAACTAGATCACAGAAACTCTAAGGGTGGAAGTTTACCTAGAATTTTGTCTCAGGGAAGACATTTTCTACCCATTAGATTTTACCTCTTTCCCTTCCCTTGTTCTTCTCTTCTCTTTTCTTCCAATCAGATCATTTCATCACTTCTGTCATAATCCTGCCAGAGAAAACAGAAATTTAATCATGAGGAAACGTTTTTTATGTGAGATATCCTACAAAATAATTGGCCCTAATACTCAAAAATGTCAAAGTCATGAATTTCAAGGAAATATTGAGACTAGTTCCAGATTAAGAGACTAAAAAGACACAACAACCAATGCAACATGTGATTCTGGGCTACATTTTTGGTTAACAATGACATTATTAAGTTAAAGTGTTTTGATGTCTTAAGGGGGCAAGAGGCTCTTGGTGAATATAGATATCCACATATACCTTAATAATACTTCCTCAGGGATACCTAAGTGGCTATATCATATGCCACCAGTGGGGGGTCAGAATTTAGCACAATGTCTCTAATCTGTAATGTCCATTCTTTTCAAGAATGTTTATAATAGTGAACAGTCTTTGAGGATCGATATAATGTGTCTTCTGGAGCAAAGGGAAGGCATGCTTTCTGCTCATTATAAAAGACTCAGATTCCTTTCCTGGAATACAATGCATTGCTTGTACAGATGTCATCTGGTTCTCTTTGGATTTCCTTGTAGAAACTGAGGCTCAAAGAACAAGCACATACACCAAATGCTGATTTTTCTAACTACTGCTATTGGTGTGACCATGAACTGTCCATTTCTGACCCACGAGTGTTGAGAACATCCATGAAGCTCTGTGAGGTTAACTTGCTAGTGGGGTAAATCTCATACTCTTTGCATTTTTGGACATTTCTCCTCCACTAGTTTTATTCACAACCACATGTTGATACCCTGTGCCAAATTTATAAAATCAACCACTACCAATTGTGCCACATAAATAAAGCAACAGAGGGAAGGAAGAAAGGAAGCATGTATTTGGTTATATACCATAACATATACATGGTAAGATGAGATGAAATATGAATCCTACACTCCCATTTCTGCAACTGATCAAAGGCCCAAACTTAAAACTTCCTTTTCCAATATCCATTTTATATTCTTCTTTCCCTTGGTTGCACTCAGTTGGTCTAAGTTCTTTATTAATCAAATGTGATGACATAATATACATTATGGTATATTCTTTTTTTTAAAAATATTATTACTTTTATTTACTGGTGTTTATATACTAGTAGTAATAATAATTATACTGTAACTATCATTAAATTTTTTTTAATTTTCTAAATTCAGATTGTATAAATGTGAAAAGCTGTTACATTAATATGAATTTTAACAAAAAGAGTATGATAGTTGTGAAAACTTATTATACACTCACTTGATATTTAGAATACATTTCTTTTTTTACATTATGGTATATTCTACAATGGAATACATATCTCAAAATGGATGAACCTCATAAATATAAATGTTGATGGTAAGTAAGTGACAGGAGAATGCACGTAGTATGGTATCATTTACACTAAAACTAAACAATATGTATTTAAAGGTAATATATATGTAGCAAAACTATAGTGTCAAGAAAGGACAAAAATCATAAACATGAAAATCAGAACTGTTATGTCTGGGAAAAAAGGGAAATTTGTTTACACAGTTATCAAGTGCTAGATAATGTTCTATTTATTTTGGTGCGTGGTGTGCATAGATGTTTGTTTTATTAATATTTTCTAATGTATATGTTTATTGGGCATATAAGTGATAGTCAAAGTCTTTCTGCCCTAGCCCCAGAAAATCAAGGTAAAATAATAGTTCATTTTAATGTCCTACCTACCCTCTTATCTTTTTGGCTAGATTAAGAAGTAAATAAACTAAAATACAAAATTAAAAAAAAAAAACACTTCTTGTTGTAAGCCTGATCTCTTGTGAAATCTCCTTGAAAAAACTGTTGATATGTTTTAGTGTTTTACTTCTCTGTTACTTCAAGTGTATCCTCTTCTTCTCTGGATAGTAACCAGCTTTCAGGTAGTAACTATTAAGGTATAACCAGAGTAAGTAGTAATAACAAGAACTGGGCCCAAATCCTAGCTTGTGCTCTTACAGTTTCTTTTTGTTTCCTTTTCTCCTTTTTTTGAAGTGTTCGTTTAAATTCTATTTAGTTCACATACAGTGTAATTTTAGTTTCAGATGTACAGTATAGTGATTCACCACTTCTGTACAACACCTGGTGCCCATCACAAGCACACTCCTTCATCCCATCACTTATTTCACCCATCCCCGCCACCCATTTCCCTGCTGGTAAAGATCAGTTTGTTCTCTCTAGTTAGGAGTCTGTTTCTTGGTTTGCCTCTCCTTTTTTCCCCCGCCTATGTTCATGTGTTTTGTTTTGTTCTTACATATTAGTGAAATCATGTGGTATTTGTCTTTCTCTTACTGACTTATTTCGCTTAGCCTGATACTCTCTGGCTCCATCCTTGTCATTGAAAATGGCAAGATTTCATTCTTTTTGATGGCTGAGTACTATTTCATTATAGATAAAGCTATAGATAGAGACATAGACACATAGATATACAGATACAGATCACATCTTTATCCATTCATCAGTGGGCATTTGGGCTGTTTCTATAATTTGGCTATTGTAGATAATGCTGCTCCAAACATCAGGGTGCATGTATTCCTTTGAATTAGTATTTTTGTTTTCTTTGGGTAAATACCCCAGTGCAATTGCTAGATCCTAGGGTAGTTCTATTTTTAACTTCCTGAAGAAGCTCCATACTGTTTTCCGTAGTGACTATACCAATTTGCATCCCTACCAACAGTGTAAGAGGGTTCTCCTTTCTCTGCCTCCAGACCAACACCTTCTGTTTCCTGTGTTGTTGACTTTAGCCATTCTGATGATTGTGAGATGGAATCTCATTGTGGTTTGAATTTGTATTTCCCTGATGATCAGTGATATTGAACATCTTTTCATGTGTCTGTTGGCCATCTGTATGTCTTCTTTGGAAAAATTCATGTCTATTCATGTCTTCTACCCATTTTTAATTGGATTATTTGCAAATTACATATCTGGTAAAGGGTTAGCATCCAAAATATATGAAGAATATATAAACTGAACGTCCTTTTCCTCTTTTTGACACAGAGCCACCTGCTGGCAATAGGGTGTTAGAAAATCTTGAAAATACTATTTCTTTCAAGATTTTTTTTATTTGTGATGGAGAGAGAGAATGAGCAGGGGCAGGGGAGAGGGAAAAGCAGGCTCCCTGCTGCGTAGGGAGCCCAGTGAGGTCTCGATCCCTGAGATCATCTCCTCCCATCCCTGAGCACCTGAAGGCAGATGCTCAACAGAGTGAGCCACCCAGGTATTCCTTGAAAATATTTTCTAAATGCAATTAGATTCCAGTACAAAGGAAAAGTAAAGTTGATGAAGCTGAACCTCAAAATATTTGACAGGTTTTACTGATAGGAACACTGTTAATGATGCTGAGAATGTTGATGTTAAAATGTGCCATGTAGTTGAAGGAAAGGTATTTTTTTTTAAACCAATAAAGATTCAATCAAATTGAAATGCTGATGAGAAAGCCTCATTAAGAGCAGAAAGGTTGAAGGTACAGTGCGGGGGAAGGAGAATGCATTCTGTAAGGCCCTTAAAAAACAAAAGAAGAAGGATTCTGGGACATTGACAGAAAACTAGTCAAGACAAGAGATGAGGACTCTCCTTAGATGCGTCAGGTAAGGATGGGCAAAGAGAGGTGAGAGTTGGGAGAGCCAACAGGGAGTTGATTGTTTTAACTGTATCTGGGCTGAAAAGGAAGATGGAATAATTCTAAGGAATTTAGGAAATTAGAGAAAATGTGAACTAACCAAGCAAGTAGGAAAGCAAGTTACCTATGGAAACACGCTAGGATTTCAGGGCTGTTCTCATAGTCCAGCTGAAGCTGGTGGTCATAAGTTTCCAGTGGTACTAATAATACTCTGTCTTGTGATTTTCCCCCCTACAATCATTCTGTTGTCCAGACAAAGATAAAAGGATTACGTCAGAAGAGTTTTTACCGAATAGAAGAGGTAAGACAAGGAAACAAGACAGTTTATGACATTGACAAAACTGTTTTTAAAATTACAGACCATGGAAAATAAGCTGAATAGGAAGAAAATTAAACATACAAGGAAAGATACAGAAATGGGGACTGGCTGGTTGGAGGGTTCAAAATGGTCAGAGAGTCGTCAAGACAGATGTCGTCGAAGGAGCAAGCCAGAAAGATGAGAGGTGGTTAGTGAGAGTGTTCAATGTCAAAGTAAAAATTTGGAAAATCAAGAATTTGGTTGATTAAAAGATCCAGAGTGTGATTGTGGGAAGAGGTAGCTGAGGTAGAGGAGAAAAGGCAGTAAGAGATAAGAAGGGTCAGGGAATGAGAGGCTAGAGGACTGGAAAAAAACACCACGCTGGAGATGTTGAATCTACCTGTGATGGTGACAAGACCTGAGGCAGAGAGAAGACTGTGAGTCTGGTGCCAAAGTTTTTGATGAACAAAGGAGAGTGGCCAAGTGATAGATATGACAATGACAAAGAAACTTAAGAGGTCATAGAGGACAAATGGCACAGCCTCAAAGAAGTAGGATTAGTAGGATTACTCTCTATAAGAGATTGGTGGATAAGGATGTGGGAGATGTAATCAGGAGCAGAAAGGATTCTAATCATGCCCTTCGAGAATGAAGTCTGTAAGATTTAGAAGATTTAGAAGAATCCCGTTCACCACTCCCAGGGGCTGCTAGGAAGCGGAGGGGCTGCAATGAGGCAGGTGGAGAGAGTGTTTGCCGAAGAGCTTTTCCCAGGGATGAGCAGCAATTTCAAAGCTCCACAAGAGGAGAGGGAGAAGTAGGAGGTGGAGATGGGATGGCGGGCCAATACCTAAACCATTAGGGGTCTGCTGAGTGTCTTCATCTTTCCTGAAGGAGTTTCTCAAGTTGAAAAACTCAGCCATGGCTATTTCTATTGAATATTTACTGTTACTGAAATAAAAATGCATTCCTCTCTAGCAACTGGTTAGTTCATAAGAAACATATGGCAAGGTCAAGGCTGTAGTAGTAGTATTTACAAAATGGACATGATATTATCCCACTAATTTGTAATGGAGGAATGGAATTTAATTATATATGTATATATAATATATATATGTACACATGGTATCATTAGAAATGGACACTTTGCAAAAATACATGCATACAGTGGACTAAAAGATAAATAGAAAAATAAAATCAGGGTGAGAAAAAGCGGGATCGTAAGACAAAGGCAAGGATGAAGCTCATATACTGAAAATATTAAATTCTTACACAAATTCTGGAGTTAAGCCACAAATTTCTTGATTTCCTAAGAGGAAATCTGATGAATCCAAAATTCAGTGTCAATAAAATGAAAATACTCTGGTTGTTTAGGTCAAGTACAATTTTTCTTCGCACTGAGGATTCAAATGCCTCTTATGTCATCTCATTAAATGGAATTCTCAAGGAGTTAACATTTTCAACAAGATCCCAGTGATAAATGCTACAACAGGAAAACTTTATTGTGCAAAATTACATAAGAATTTATGAATTAGAAATCAATTTGCTGCCACTAAGTAGGAGCAATACCTTGTTAATAACACTTATGCCCTTAGATTGGCCTTTTCCATTTCTGAGCAAATGAGTTTTAGCTTTTCTATCAAAATATTGTTTTAGCTTTGAGAAGTAAAGAGGGAAAAAGAGAACTGCGCAGGAGAGAATGAGAGAAAGAAAAACCCACAACATAAGTTAGACAATTTCTCATAGAATATTTTGATTTTTCAAAAAATTCATTATTATTTAAAACTAAGAAGTATCCTCTACAAGTTGATGCCTAATTTCAACACTTTTAATCTTGTTTGGCTTGTCTTAAGGAAATTTACAAGCTGATTCTAAAATTTATGTTGAAAGTAAGGAAAAAAGAAAATTTATACGAAAAAGCAGAGTATCTAGGATAGCCAAAACAATTTTAAAAAAGAAGAAAATTGGAGAACTTACAATGCCTGCCATAATGATTCACTATAAAGATACAGTGATTAGGAGCATCTGGTGGCTCACTCATTAAACATCTGCCTTTGGCTCAGGTCACGATCCCAGGGTCCTGGGATCGAGTCCTGCATCGGGCTCCCTGCTCAATGGGAAGCCTGCTTCTCCCTCTCTGCTTGTGTCCCATCTATCGCTGTGTCTCTCTCTGTCAATAAATAAATAAACAAATTAATAAATAAACAAAATCTTAAAAAAATAGAAAAGTAAAGTTATAGTAATTAAGAAAATGTGGTATTGGCATAAGGATTGACATACAGATCCGTGGAACAGAGCAGAGTCCAGAAACAGACCCAGAAGTCAACACATGTGGTCAATTGGGTTTGCCAGGTTTGGTCAATTGGGTTTGCCAAGACGTTTCAACGGGAGAACAAGACATCTTTCCCACAAATGTTAACAACTGGATATCAATGTGGAAAAAAAAATGAATCTCAACCTTTACCTAAGTAAAATTAGTTCACAATGAATAAAAAACTAAACCACAAATCTTCGAAAATAAAACATAGAGGGATGCCTGGGTGGTTCAGTCGGTTAAGTGTCAGCCTTCGGTTCAGGTCATGATCTCAGGTTCCTGGAGTCAAGCCCTGCAAGGGGCTCCTGCTCAGAGGGGAGCCTGCTTCTCCACTCCCTGTGCCCCTCTCCCCTGACTTGTGCTCTCTCTCTCTCTGTGTCTCAGATAAATTAACTCTTTAAAAAACAGAGGTTTGTTTTTTTTTTAAAAAAAGAATAACTTTTCAAGAACGACCCTCAGAAATCTGATTTCTGTGATGCGTTTCAAAGTAAGTTGTGAACATCAAAGTAATGTGTTTTGGCAGTTTTACATTTATTTATATATTTTTAAAATAAAAAGTATATATATTTAAGGTGCACAAAATGATGATTTGATGTATATATACATAGTAAAATGATTATTATAGTCAAATTAATTAACATATCATCTTCCTCACATAGTTCCCATTTTTCTGTGTGATGAGTTCTCCTAAACCCTACTCTCCGAGCATATTTCCAGTATTTAATAAACTATTATTAAGCATAGTCATCATGCCTGCACATTAATCTCTAGACTTATTCATCCCACATACTTTCTGTACCCTTTGGCCAACATCTCTCCATTTCCCTGACCTCTTTCCCTACCCCTCAGCCACTGGTTACAATTCTACTCTGCTTCTATGAGTTCAATATTTTTTTTCCACTTTGCACAAATAAATGAGATGATACAGTATTTTTCTTTCTCTGTCTGGCTTATTTCATTTAGCATAATGTCCTTCATGTTCATCCATAATTTCACAAAAGGTAGGATTTCCTTCTTTCTCATGGATGACTAATCTTCCATTGTATTTTTATATCACATCTTCTTGATCCATTCATCTACTGATGGACACTTGGGTTGTTTTCATATCTTGCTCTTGTGAATAATGTTGCAATGAACATAAGAATACAGGTATCTTTTTAAGATCTCAATTTCATTTCTTCTGGGTATATACCCAGAAGTGAGATTGCTAGATCATATATGAGTTATATCATTTTAGTTGTCTGAGGAATTTTCATACTATTTTCCATAAAAACTGCACCAATTTACACTCCTACCAACAGGGTTTAAGGATTCCCTTTTCTGAAATTGTTCTCTTGTACTTTGATCACAGGCATAGTAACAGACGTGAGGTGATGTCTCACTGTGATTTTGCTTTACATTTCCCTACTGATTAGAAGTGTTGAGTAGCTTTTCATATATCTCTTGGCCATTTGCTTGTCTTCTTTTCAGAAATGTCTATTCATGTCCCTTGCCCATTATTAGTTATTTGTTTTCTTGCTGTGAGTTGTTTGAGTTCTTTATGTAATTTGGATATTAACCCTTTATCAAACACATGGCTTACAAATATTTCTTCCGTTTCTTAGATTGTCTCTTCACCTTGTGGATTGTTTCCTTTGTTGTTGAAGATTTTTTAGTTTTCTGCAATCCTAATTGTCTATTTTGTCTTTGTTGCCTATAATTTTGAGACCATATCCAAAATATCATTATGCAGACAAATATTAAGAACCTTGTTCCCCTATGTTTTCTTCTAATAATTTCATGGTTTCAGGTCTTACATTTAAGTCTCTTATTCCATTTTGTGTTGATTTTTGTATATGGAATGGAATAAGCACGAAGCATGGAGCCCGAGGCATAGCTTAATCCAGGACTCTGAGATCATGACCTGAGCCAAAATCAAGAGTCAGATGCTTAACTGACTGAGCCACCCAGGCGCCCTTTCTTTTTTTCTTAATGTAGGCATTTTTACTATGAGTTTCCCTCTTAGTTCTGATTTTGCTTCATTCCATAAGTTTTATTATGTCATGATTCCCGTTTCATTTGTCTGAAGATATTTTTGATTTCCCTTTTGATTTTTTTTGACCATTGGTTGTTGAGAAGTATATTGTTTAATTTCCATATATTTGTAAATTTTTCAGTTTTCTTCCTGCTACTGATTTCATTGAGGTCAGAAAAAAATATTTGAGGATGCCTGAGAGGCTCATTCAGTTAAGCATCCCACTCTTGATTTCAGCTCAGGTCATGATCTCTAGATTGTGAATTGAGCTCTTCATGCCAGCATGAAGCCTGCCTAAGAATTTCTCCCTCCCTCCCCTCTGCCTCTACCCCCACTCTGTCTCTCCCTCTCTAAAAAAAAGGAAAAAAACATTTGATATTTCTATCTTTTTAAATTTGCTAGGACTTGTTTTTGTGGTCTAATATATAATATATATCTATTCTAGTGAATGTTCCATGCACACTTGAAAAGAATATGTATTCTGTTGTTGTTGGGTGGAATGTTGTTTATGTGTTTATTAGGTTCCTTTGACCTATGGTGATGTTCAAATTTGCTATTTCGTCATGGATTTTCGTACTAATATTTTTGCAGTTTTTATAGCACAGCAAAAGTTACTGGATTATTTGCTACTTAGTTCAATTCGTTATAATGTGTTAATGAGTCCATTGATATTTAAAATTATTTAATTAATGTATGAATCACTTTACATGCATTATTGTATTTATTTTTTACAAAACCACTTGAAAATACATATTACTATTATCTCCAATTTTTAAGTGAGGAAACTGAAGCTTGAAAAGTTAAGATATTTATTCAGTGTTCTATATCTATTAAATGTGTAGAAATACATAAAAATATATTTTTAATTTTTTATTTAAATTCAATTTACTTAATATATAGTGTATTATTAGTTTTGAGGATAGAATTTAGTATTTTATCAGTTGCATATACACCCAGTGCTTATTACCTCAAGTGCACTCCTTAATGCCAATCAAACAATTACCCCACTCCCCACACCCCCCCCAAGCAACGCTGTTTATTTCCTGTAGTTAAGAGTCTCTTAAGATTTGCTTCCCTCTCTGTTTTTATCTTATTGTATTTTTCCTTCCCTTCCCCTATATTCATCTTTTTGTTTCTTCTGCATATGAGTGAAATTGTATGGTATTTGTCTTTCTCTAACTTATTTCACTTAGCATAATACTCTCTAATTCCACCCCTGTCATTGTAAATTGCAAAATCTCATTCTTTTTGATGGCTGGGTAATATTCCATGGTATATGTGTGTGTGTGTGTACACTATATATAAATATATATACATATACATACATACATACATATATATGTATGTATACTATTTGTCGATGGACACATGGGCTCTTTCCATAGTTTGGCTATTGTGTATACTGCTACTAAGAACACTGGCATGTATGTGCCCACTCGAATCACTGTTATTGTATCCTCTGGATAAATACCTAGTAGTGCAATTTCTGGATTGCAGGGAAGTTCTATGTTTAACTTTTTGAGGGGCCTCCATACTGTTTTCCAGAGTGGCTGCACCAATTTACATTCCCACCAACAGTGTAAGAGGGGTCCCCTTTCTCCATATCCTTGCCAATATCTGCTGCTTCCTGAGTTTTAATTTTAGCCATTCTGACCAGTGTGCAGTGGTATCTCATTGCGGTTTTGATATGTATTTCCCTGATGTCAAGAGATGTTGAGCATTTTTTCACATCTGTTAGCCATCTTATGTCTTCTTTGGAGAAATGTCTGTTCATGTCTTCTGTCCATTGCTTTACTAGATTTGGGAAGGGATTGTTTGTTTGTTCATTTGTTGTTGTTATTTGGGGGGTTTTGGATTTTTTGCTTTTTGAGTATTGAGTATTGATAGGTTCTTTATAGATTTCAATACTAGCCCTTTCTTTGATATATCATTTGTGAATATCTTCTCCCATTCTGTAGGCTGCCTTTTAGTTTTGTTGATTGTGTACTTTGCTGTGCAGAAGCATTTTATCTTTATGAAGTCACAATAGCTCATTTTTGCTTTTGCTTCCTTTGCCTCTGGAGATCTTTTTAGCAAGTTACTGCAGCCAAGGTCAATGAGGTTGTGTTTTCTTCTAGCATTTTGTTGGATTCCTGTCTTACAGTTAGTCTTTCGTCCATTTTGAATTTATTTTTGTGAAAGCAATATCTTTAAGGCATAAACTATTAATAAGCATGAAGGTACTCTTTGATGTTCAAATTACTTAAAACCATATGATATTGACATTGGTGACAATGGCTTCTACTGACTCCCTTGGCACCATGGACCCTAGGTTTTCCTCTTGTGTTTTTGGGTATTCCATCTCAGTTTGTTTTGTAGGTTTATCTTGTTTAACTCATACTTTTATTATTATTATTAACAGAAAATGTATTATTTGCCCCAGGAATACAGGTCTGTGAATCATCAGGCTTACACATTTCACAGCACTCACCAAAGCACATACCCTCCCCAATGTCCATAACCCAGTCACCCTATCCCTACCCCCCCACTCTCCAGCAACCCTCAGTTTGTTTTCTGAGATTAAGAGTCTCTTATAGTTTGTCTCCCTCCTGATCCCATTTTGTTTCATTTTTTCCTTCCCTACCCCCCACAACCCCCTGCCCTGTGTCTCAAATTCCTTATATCAGAGAGATTATGTGATAATTGTCTTTCTCTGATTGACTTATTTCACTCAGCATAATACCCTCTAGTTCCATCCATGTTGTTGCAAATGGCAAGATTTCATTTCTTTTGATGGCTGCATAGTATTCCATTGTGTATATGTACACCACATCTTCTTTATCCATTCATCTGTTGATGGACATCTATGTTCTTTCCATAGTTTGGTTATTGTGGACATTGCTGCTATAAACATTCAGGGGTATGTGTCCCTTCAGATCATGACATTTGTATCTTTAGGGTAAATACCCAGTAGTGCAATTGCTGGGTTGTAGGGTGGCTCTATTTTCAACTTTTTGAGGAACCTCCATACTGTTTTCCAGAGTAGCCGTACCAGCTTGCATTCCCACCAACAGTGTAGGAGGGTTCCCCTTTCTCCACTTCCTCGCCAACATCTGTTGTTTCCTGACTTGTTAATTTTAGCCATTCTGACTGGTGTGAGGTGGTATCTCATTGTGGTTTTGATTTTGATGTGGAGCACTTTTTCATGTTTCTGTTGACCATCTGGATGTCTTCTTTGCAGAAATGTCTGTTCATATCCTCTGCCCATTTCTTGATTTGATTATTTGTTCTTTGGGTGTTGAGTTTGATAAGTTCTTTATAGATTTTGGGTACTAGCCCTTTATCTGATATGTCATTCATGAATATCTTTGCCCGTTCTGTCAGTTGTCTTTTGGTTTTGTTGACTGTCTCCTTTGCTGTACAAAAGCTTTGTTTTTTTTTAAAGATTTTATTTATTTATTTGAGAGAGAGACAGTGAGAGAGACAGCATGAGCGAGGAGAAGGTCAGAAGGAGAAGCAGACTCCCCGTGGAGCTGGGAGCCTGATACGGGACTCGATCCCGGAACCCTGGGATCATGACCTGAGCCGAATGCAGTCGTCCAACCAACTGAGCCACCCAGGTGTCCCTGTACAAAAGCTTCTGATCTTGCTGAAGTCCCAATAGTTCACTTTTACCCTTGCTTCCCTTGGTTTTGGCGATGTTTCTAGGAAGAAGTTGCTTCAGCTGAGGTCAAAGAGATTGCTGCCTGTGTTCTCTTCAAGGATTTTGATGGATTCCTGTCTCACATTGAGGTATTTCACCCATTTTGAGTCTATTTTTGTGTGTGGTGTAAGGAAATGATCCAGTTTCATTTTTCTGCATGTGGCTGCCCAATTTTCCCAACACCATTTGTTGAAGAGACTGTCTTTTTCCACTGGACATTCTTTCATGCTTTGTCAAAGATTAGTTGACCATAGAGTTGAGGGTCGATTTTTGGGCTCTCTATTCTGTTCCATTGATCTATGTGTTTGTTTTTGTGCCAGTACCCTACTATCTTGATGATTACAACTTTATAATAAAGCTTAAAGTCTGGAATTGTGATGCCACCAACTTTGGGTTTCTTTTTCAACATTCCTTTGGCTATTTGGGGACTTTTCTGGTTCCACATAAATTTTTAGGATTACTTGTTACATTTCTTTGAAAAAAAATTGATGGTATTTTGATAGGGATTGCATTAAATGTGTAGATTACTTTAGGTAGCAAAGACATTTTCACAATATTTGTTCTTCCAATCCATGAGCATGGAACATTTTTCTATTTCTTTGTGTCTTCCTCAATTTTTTTCAGGAGTACTTTATAGTTCTCTGAGTACAGATTCTTTGCCTCTTTGGTTAGGTTTATTCCTCGGTATCTTATGGTTTTGGGTGCAATTGTAAATGGGATCGACTCCTTAACTTCTCTTTCTTCTGTCTTGCTGTTGGTGTATAGAATTGCAACTGATTTCTCTGCATTTGTTTTATGTCCTGACACTTTACTGAATTCCTGTATGAGTTCTAGCAGTTTTGGAGTGGAGTCTTTTGGGTATTCCATATAAAGTATTATATCATCTGCAAAGAGTGAGAGTTTGACTTCCTTGCAGATTCAGATGCCTTTTATTTCTTTTTGTTGTCTCATAGCTGTAACTCATTCTTTTTATGTTGATCTCCTTCATGGTGATGTTCACGTCTCCTCTTCTTTTCACCTACACACACACCGGATGGTTTCATGCATGTTCTGGATTTTAATTACCATCCACATGTTGATGACTTTCAAATCTTTTTCTGGAAACTGAATTTTTCTCTTGTGCTCCATATCACATATATAACGATTAATATTTCCACCATCCATCTGTTGCCTTGACAAAAATTGTAAGCACCATTTTTTATTCTTTCTCTTTAAATAATTACCAAGTCTTTTAGAATGTACATTCTAAATCATTCCAAAATTTATCAACTTCTTTGTCCTTTTGTTTTAAATCTATATCACTCTTGCTACAATCATTGCAACAGCTTCCTAACTGTATTCCTAAGAATATTTTCCTGCTATGACCTATTTCCAAATGCAGACAGAATAATTTTTTATACTGTCTGCCCTCTGCTTTAAAAATCTACAATGATTATTCATTGCCTTAAGGATAAAGTTCAAAATTCTAAAAAGGATGAAAATTGCCTTCAATACTTAACATTGTCAACCTTATCTCTTTTCACTGCACCCCAGTGTCTAGGCTCACATCATACTCTCTTTAAATTTTGGGTCTTAAACATACCTTCCACTGAAATATTTTTTAAATTTTTCCCTTGCACCCCTCTTCCCTCCTCTACTTCTGGTCTTCAGCTTCTATTCTAACATATCCCTCAGTTCTTAGCTCAGATATTACTTTCTCTGGAAAATCTCTCATTTCCAAAGATTGAGTTGTATGGCTTTTCTATACGCTTTCATAGCACCTTTTACTTAATCTCATCCAAGAACTTACTATACTTTCTCTAACAGACTGTGTTATAATCATCTACACACTTGGTTTTATCCTACGTAAGATAGCAAACCTATAGGAATGAAGACTGTGTCTTCTTCACTGTTACATTGCCAACAAATTCCTGGCACATACTTAGTAAGTATTTGTTGTATGAAAGAATGAATGACATAATCTAGAGACCAACTTGACTTTTTAAAAATTTATAATCAGATAAATAGAACTCATATTCTTTCATTTAGAGAACTGTATTCTAAGACCAGTAAGGTGTGAATAGGATAATGGATTGCCTCTTTCTTAAGCAAATATAAAATATGAAAACAACAATTAATGATTCAGGCTGCATGGGGGAAAAAAATAGCTTCCTAAATAACAGATATAATAAGCTTCATTTATTTAGAAGTTATTTAGAAGTTCCTATTTAGTAGGTAAGAGAAAATAATTAGCCTTTGCCAATTCTTAAGTGTATATATGGTTGATTAATAGAAATTGACTAACAAAGGAGAAGACAAAGTTAATAAAGACCCCACTCCTCATTCTTTAAATGCACACACAAGCCTAGAGCTTAAGACTTTTACTTAAACTCTAACTAATGTAAGCCCCCTCTGTCATTTCTGGTCATCACCTCTGTTCTATAAATAGGAAGAAACCAGGACTTACCTCATCATTCCCAAACAGTGACAGGATGGAGTGCTAAGGAATGGAGCTGAACTAGGGACAGTCAAGTGAGTGGCGCCTGGGCTCAGTTAGAAAGGGCAAAAATGTATTTTAAGATAATAAACATTATGAGCCAGTTATCTCATTTATGTGAGGGGGAAAATCACAAGAACATAGAAGAAATCAGATTTTTGAGCATTTTAAGGAGAAAAATTTTTTCCCCTCTACCCCAGTTCAAGTTATAGGGTAAATATTTTTAAAATCTAAATGGGAAACTTTTATTTATTTACTCACTTCTTAAGAGGACTTTATTCTTTGAATGCTTTGTTTACTCTGTTATTCTTTGAACTTCTCTATGTTAAGAAGTTTCATGCAAGTGTGTTCCCATTATGATTTTGTTAAGTGATGCTAAGCAACAATTTCAACCCTTTTGGGGCCATTTGCTATTACACTTAGCACACTGCCTAAATAGAGAAGAAATAGAAAGATTTTAATCTTATCTGTGGCCATATTCCCACCAGCAATGAAAAGCATAGCATACTTTTAAAGAAAGTTCTTTTTCAACCAGAATTTTCTGTCTTTGATCTTTCTTTAAACAATAATTTTGTTACCGAGCCATGCATTTATCTCTTATCCCCAAATAGTGTCAATTACAGAAAAGCTAAACATTTCCATCTTTGAATTCTATGCTTTTATTTAAGAATAGGGAAAAGGCCACAATTTTTTACTTCAATCTATCACAAGCATAAAATGTTTGTCTTTTGTAGTAATACTTTTTAACCAAGGCAATACTTTGAAAAAGATGTTGAAATCAATACCTAAAATTTACTCTCTTACCCCATTTGGAATTAAGCATTCAGAGTTTGATTTCAGGCTGTTTTGCTTGTTTTAGTTGCATATTTAAATAAAACAGTATTTTTAACATCTTATAATTAAAGATCAAATTTCCTACTGTAAACAATTTCCCTGAAATTGTAAATATCCCAAATTAATCTATAGCATTCCAGAATTTTTCCAGAAAATAGTGGTTTTTCTTATTTGGACATGTATACAATAGTATGAAAATGTTAAGGAATTTAAGATAAATTTTAAGTGAGGTCACTGTGCTAAATTTCAAAGGATCCTATAGCTCAGTTTGCAGAGAAAAATACTCTAATATTCAGGAATTCACTGAATGATTTAAGTTTCAGTTCTGGGTCTCCTACCCAAAGAAAAATACTGCGATGCAATCTCTCCTCTCTTTTATCATTTATTAATTGCAAAGTAAATAGCTCTCCACTGCAGTGAGACATGCTTTTAGAGTGGAATAGTAGGTCAGGGCTTGACTAGTTCTGGGAATAGTGTTAAAAATCAATTGTTCTTAGTTAGACTCTATCTGTAAAATGCACCTATATTAGAATATCTGGTTGACCTGAAAATTTCCAAGTTTATTTCTGGCCACTGAATTTACAACCTTCATTGAACATTTTCTGCTTTTCCTTCCAAATCTTCCATCATGAGTTAAACAACAAATTCCTTGGGATAACAGACGATGACAGTAGAATTGATAGAGCAACTGGCAGCTCCTTCTTTGTATCTCACAGACCTTCCATTTTAAACAACGGTGACCTACCTCTTCTATAAATGAAAATGTTTAAAGTACTTGGTGAGTAGTGGCTCTCACCTCTTTTTTCTTTCTATTTTGAACAAAAATTCTAAATACACCAAAAAGGTATAAGAATTATATACTAGGAAAGCCTGGCCGACTCAGTCGGTTAAGCTTCTGCCTACAGCTCAGGTCATGATCCCAGGGTCCTGGGATCGAGTCTCGCATCAGGCTCCCTCCTCAGCAGGGAGTTTGCTTCTCCCTTTCCCTCTGCCTGCCACTCCCCCTGCTTATATTCTGTGTGTGTGTGTGTGTGTGTGTGTGTGTGTGTGTGTGTCAAATAAGTAAAATCTTAAAAAAAGAAATTGTATATTTACTCTTTTTATTTTTTGATGTGCAGTTGACGCACAATGTTACATTCGTTTCAGGTATATGACATTGTCTGACAAGTCCATATGTATGCTATGTTCACCACAATTGTAGCCACCATCTGTCACCATAAAACACTATTATAATACCATTGACTATATTCCCTGTGCTATATACCTTTTATCCCATGTATTTTTCATTCCATAACCAGAAATCTTTATCTCCTAGTCCCCTTCATCGATTTTGCCCATTTCCCTCTGCCCATCCTACCCTCTGGCAACAATTTATTTTCTGTATTTTCTGTATTTCTGTTTTCTGTTTGGTTGTTTATTTATTTGTTTTGGTTTTTTAATTTCACATATAAGTGAACTCATACAGTATTTGTCTTTCTCTGTCTGACTTATTTCACTTAGCATAATACCCTCTAGGTCCATCAATGTTGTCATAAATGGCAAGATCTCATCCTTTTTTATGGCTGAGTAATATTTTATTATACATATATCCATATATATATATTCATTGTATATATTCCATTCCACATCCATATATATATTCCATTATATGTATCCCATTGTATATATAATAAATATCCATATCTCCAGTATTCCTTTATATATAAAATATGTATGTGTATATATATACATATATATATACATATGTGTGAAGAGGATGTGTATATATACATATACACATCCTCTTTATCCATTCATCTACCAAAAGATTCCATTCCCACCAACATGCACAAGGGTTCCTTATTCTCCACATCCTCACCAACATTTATTATTTCTTGTGTTTTTTATTTTAGCCATTCTGACAGGTATAAGGTGATATATCATTGTGGTTTTGATTTGCATTTCTATAATGATTAGTGATGTTGAGCATCTTTTCATGTGTCCATTGGCCATCTGTATGTCTTCTTTGGAAAAATGTCTATTCAGCTCCTCTGCCCATTTTCTAATTGTATTATTTGGGTTTTTTGGTATTAAGTTGCATATTTTGAATATTAACCCCTTCTCAGATATATTATTTGCAAATACCTTCTCTCATTCAGTAGGTTGTCTTGTTGTTTTGTTGATGGTTTCTTTGATGTACAAAAGTTTTTTATTTTGGTGTGATTCCAACAGTTTATCTTTGTTTTTGTTTCCCTTGCCTGAGGAGACATACCTAGAAAAATGTTGTGAAGGCTGATATAATGACTCCTTTTTAATCCTTCACCTAACATTCACCAGATTCTTAGCATTTTGCCAGGCCCCGTTCTCTCCATCTCTCTGTCTGTCTCTCTATATACATATATACATATATGAATGTATATATATTACTACTTATTAGTAGTAAATTTATTATTAGTAATGTATATATATACTTAGCAGTAGTAAATTTAGTACTAGTATTTTTGCTGACTCATTTTCTTAATAACCATAACATAATTATAAAACCTAGGACATTTTACATTGATAAATTAATATTACCTAATATATAGTTCACATTCAGATATTGCCATTTGTCTCAGTATTATTCTTTCTAGCATTTTTCAAAAACATTAGGTCCTATCCAGGATTACACATATCATGAAGTCTATGTTTAAAAGAAAAAACTTTATCTTACCTAAAATCAGAAGATACAAATGATGTCATTGTGTCTAAAGAGCAATATCTCATCTTTGTGATACCAACAAAGCAATATTAACATTATTCGTGGAAAATTTTAATCAAATTGTCTATGCAATGTCAATTATGTATCTACCAGTATTTAAAATCCTGAAGATTTTAGAAAAGATCTCATGGTTCTTGCTCTCAAGTAACTCACAGTACAGATGCTGGGGTAGATCTAATATCCAACTAACAACTGGCTAGTAAGTAGCTGTTTGATCTGTTAGATTTTGTGGCAAAACAAGCCATTCTTAAATATAGTGACTTAAGGCAACAATTATTTTTCTTTAGCTAGCAATTCTTGCAGTCGGTAATGTCAGCCTGGGTTCAGTCATGCAGTTGCAATACGTTGGTTGGGTTGGCTGGGGCCAGAGGTTCTAGGTGAGCTACACTCATATGTCAGCAGTTGATACTGGCTATTGGTTGGTATTGACCCTGAATTAGGAAATAGGGATGGCTGTGCCACATGACTCCATCGGGATAGCTTTCACATGTGTGGTCTCAGGGTTCCCAGAAGTAGCAAGAGAAGGCAAGCTCCAGTGGGCAACATTTTCGTTTCTTTTTGCATTATATTTGCTTATTATCTCTTCGGCCAAACTATGTCAAGTAACCATGTCCAGAGTCACTATAGGAGAGTCTATCCAAAGTCTACCCAAAGATACAAGAAAACAAGAATAAGTCAGTGTCGTTACTATAGCAACCTACCCCAACAACAGAAACTGTGACTAGAATGACACTGATGAGCAATATCATGGAATATGTATCATTTTGTAACTGTACCTGATTAAAAAACAAATAGTAAAGGATAGTCAAAATGTGCTATAGGAATTATGCTCCAAATTTCAGCTAGAATAGTTTAAGAAGAGCCTTAAGGAAAGAATGGCACACAATGACTCAACATATAGCTAGGACTTGGATGTGTAGGGACAAGTTTGTGGACAGAGAATTAGGAATGGGTAAATGAGGGATATAACTCATGAAAGGTACGAACTGCCAATGAACATGACATATATGTGGGGTAATGAAGGAACAAACTTAAGTTGAGTAGATGGCCCATTAGGAATAGTAGAAAACAAGATTAAATAGGTAAAATCAGCAAAAATTATGAATGGAGACATTTAAAGGTTAGCCAAAATTTAGATTGTTGTAGCTCCGTGACATCAACAATATTTTAAAAAGAATCATCTAGTAACAGTGTTAAGATTAATGAAGTCAGGGGTGAGCAGTAAAAATCAGATACACGCTTATTATAAAAATCAAAATTAAAACACTAACATTGAGAATAGAGCCATTGTGACAAATCGAGGAGAATATTAAATTGAAGAAAGGTACAAATTTGAGACATATTTTATATAGAAAACAGTGGAATTGTAAAACTATAGACCCAGACTTATGATGTTTTCTCTCCCAATACTTTCCTTTTACAATTTGTCTTCCATATATTTGAAAAGAACTGAAATATCAGCAATTGCTCCATTTGTTTAGCTGTTCTCCAAATAGCTTCCAACATTATTCTGACTACCCTGTGATTTGTTGATATCATTAAACTCTGATGCCAGAATAGAGCACAGTATCTCACATGTGCCTGACCGGAACAGAGTACAGTATTAATGTGAATATCATACTTATTACCAGTGGAGTCAATGTCTACATTAACTATTTTTCTTATGATGTCACATGATCAATTCATATTCATCCTATAAAATATACTAAATTCCTTAGCAATATTACACGAGAGCATTCAAAATTAAATATTTATACCTATTAACATTTAAAAGAGTCATTCTAGACATGGATATGTAACAGTGGCTTTTTCAGGATTATCTGACTTCGAATACATAGTCCTGCAGTGTGTGGGGCCACAATTGAATGCAATGTTTAGTACAAACTTCTTTACTTGCATCATAAGAATTTACTAAGCATGCTTATAGAAATAATTCTAAAACGTCTATTCCCATTTTTGACACATAACTTCCTCTGTAAAGATCAAGGAATCTGAAGTCATGAGGTATAAATCCACTGGGAAGCCAGATCTTTTCTGTATACACCTGTACAAGACAATATGCTCATAACTAAATATGGTATTATAATAATCATTAGTCCTGTAACGTCTTTTTAATTACCTGGAAAAGGAATGAAAATAATCAGCGATGGCTTATCAGCCTTTCATCTTCTTATAAGCAAGGCAACATGTAAATATGACAGGTTAAGAATAGTTGTAAATAAGGAACCCAGCTAAGACAAAGACATACTCCTCCCTTTCCACTTTTCCCCAACCTGTCCCACATACCTACGCCAATTTTACTTAATATTGTGATTCTTCCAGCATTGTGTTTTTCTTCTTTAAAAAATTAGTGAAACGCTAGAATAGTTATGACCTTCTTTAAAAATTAGCTGAACAGTGAAAATTGTCTTAATGACAAGTGAGTCAATCATAAAAGATCATAGGGTTGTTTTTCTAGCAAATAAAACATTACTACCATAAATTTTATGTTTGTACATATACTCACCTACCTTAAAAGTTTCTCCAGTGGAGGCACCTGGGTGGCTCAGTGGGTTAAGCTTTGCCTTCAGCTCAGGTCATGATCTCAGGGTCCTGGGATCGAGCCCCGCATCGGGCTCTCTGCTTAGCAGGGAGCCTGCTTCCCCCTCTCTCTGCCTGCCTCTCTGCCTACTTGTGATCTCTCTCTCTGTCTGTCAAATAAATAAATAAAATCTAAAAAAAAAATTTTTTTTAATTAAAAAAAAAGTTTCTCCAGTGGTAAGAACAATCTTGTACTTCTTTTGTGAATATAGTTGCATATAGGTGGATTCATAATAGATATTTAAATATTTTCTTGTTAAATGTAAAAACCTATGATAGCAACAAATAAAACCCACTAATATGTAAAAGTGCATATAAGTGTGTGCCTTTCAAGAAGGGAGATGAAAGTTTTGGGGATGAGGACG
The DNA here is from genome assembly GCF_963455335.1 of Martes martes. Lineage (NCBI taxonomy): Eukaryota > Metazoa > Chordata > Mammalia > Carnivora > Mustelidae > Martes > Martes martes. The sequence continues at coordinate 95,726,856 of NC_137889.1, forward strand.
AGATTGACAATAGTTAACCAAAAAAAAAATTTTTTTTTTAAATGTTGCTCTGAAAAAATAAAAAGAAACTTTCCAGGAAAATGTCCCAGGGACTTGAGGTGTAAGAGAGAGGGTACCACTAGAGGGCGATAGCCCCCAAACTTGCGTAACTAAAGCTTCATCTAAGTATAACTTCCTACACCTACAGCTGTTTGGTATTTGTTCCACCAAATACATGATCATTTTCTTTCTTTCACAGCAAATATCTTTTAAGTAGTTTCATTAAATCCAAAATACCAGTAGTTTAGAGGCATAATACCTGAGAGTGTGAGATGGAATAAAATATTTAGAATCTGCTGTTTTTATTGGGGTTTTTCATTTGTTTGTTTGTTTTTTGGTCCAATAACTCAGAGATAAGGTGATACCTTGGATTTGGGAAAGAAATCACTTCTCACACCACGCACAATTCTTACAGGTAAAATGTAGTCTATGACCTGTGGAATGCTGGTTAAAACCATTTCTTCTCAAGGCACGCTTTGCCCTTCATCCCAGCACATAGTCAGCTGCAATAAGAAAGCCCGTTTACCAAAAATAGCCCTCTACCAGCCTGTCACTCTATCTGAAATCCATTAAGACACTGGTTCCCAACCTTTTCAAAGTGAAGACTCAAAATAAATTTCACAGAATCCTACGTGATCATTCTTCAACTTTTAAGACCAATGTATTAAAGATATGTATCTCACATTAAAAATATTCTATCAGGGGACACCTGGGTGACTCAGTTGGTTAAGCAGCTGCCTTCAGCTCAGGTCATGATTCCGGGGTCCTGGAATCGAGTCCCGCATCGGGCTCCTTGCTTGGTGGGGAGCCTGCTTCTCTCTCTCCCTCTGCCTGCTTGTGCCCTCTCTCTGTCTCTGTCAAATAAATAAGTAAAATCTTTTAACAAAAATACTATCAGTAACACATTTTAATGGATCAATTTTGTATTAGCCATAACAACATACATTTAAAAAATAACAGTAAGATATGCAAAATATATTATTTAGTCAGTCAACAGTTTAGGCTCTCTGACTACTCAAGTTAATGAATCCCTTGAAGTAAACCCATAATCTACCCCTTACTTACAGCATAAGCTCTGGGGTCTGAAAGAAGGGAATCATTGAATTTATGAATTAGATCACCAAACTTCCAGTTTTAAGATGGAAACATCATATTTTTCTGGTTATACTTTTATTTTTTTAAAAAACTCACCAAATTCTAGAAATGAAAAATGTGTATCTTTCTGCATACATGAAGAAATGCCATGGTTCCTGGCATTCACTAACTAACATATCCGACATAAGCGTGCATGTAGTTCCCTACACATATTCTTCCCATGCAGATTTACCAAGGTTAAAGTTTGTAGAATGTCAGTGGAAGTTTGATTTTTCAAAGACATCAGTTCCAAATAGTTTGTCCATATGACCTGAGCAACATTCTTCGGTGTCCTACTGAGTACGTAACATGCATTCTTAGCACAAATGTCCTGAGAGTTTTGACATCATAGATAAAACATTTCCTGGCACAATTAAAAGAGTATCTGGCATCATGTAGCTCTACAGAAAGCCAAGATTCCAGAGTTCATGTTAGCTGACAGTGAAACTCCACCACTCATGTCAGGGGAAAGTCAAAGTTCATCTCTTACGAAAGTAACTATCATATACTCTGCTCTTGCTTCTCATTGGAATGTATCAACTGAAGTACATTTTAATTGAATGAAATACACAGGTATATATCCATCCTTGTTTCATTGTTATTGGAGAACATGCCAAATATAATAAAGATCATATACAATATTAAACTGAAGAAAACAAACTTACTCAAAAGTCACCATACAACATGGAAGAAATTAATTGATTATACTTTTCTATACCTCAAAGTTATTTTATTGTAGAGTAGAAGTGATTATTCTTACTCTTGTCAAATATTCTTACTCTTGTCAAATGTAGAAGAGGGATCTATCCATCATCTATACTGGTGATTCTTGCTCTTTTCAAAAGTCCTCTTTGGAACACCATAACTCCACAATTTTCACATGTCTTGGTAGTACTCAGTCACACAGTTCCGAGTCGCATATGCTTTTGTGGGGTCCTGGTAGTAGGGGGGATGCTCTGGAATTTGAGGCCCGCAGGTTAAGAAACACTAATCTGGACTAACCTTCATTTTCTGAGGTCCAAAGAGGTTAAGTAATCTGCACAAAATTACTAGGGTCACCTAGAGCTAAAATACAAGTCTTCTCAATCTTTGTTTTTTATAATTCCACCATCCTAGAATTATGCATGAAAGTACATAGTGTCATTGAAAGAAGAGTCCTCTGCTAATTCAAAGAATTACATTTTGAGGCAAATCTATCAGCTAAGTGCTGAGAGCACTACTACAGTTTATATTTGGAAACTCAGAAGGGTGCTCAGGAAACTTATAAATAGAATAGTTACAACTGGTTTGATGTCAGTCTTAAGACATAAATAATGTTTAGCAGGTGTCAAACCAAAGCCTGGTCCTGTTTGATATTTTCATCAGTGACCTAGATAAGACATTGGCAACCTAGAGAGCCAAAATCTCTCAAAAGAATTTCACGTTTTAGGAAGCCTGCTAGTGTCTCTTGCCCACAAATTACCACTCCTTCTTTTCTTCCATGTTCAGGTTCCCACAGCTCAATTGATCCTACCTGGGAGTTAGATTACTTAACTAATTACTACCAAGCTATGAGTGAGTGAACAAGTGACTAATATAAGAGCTCTTCCAGACATCTTAGAGACCTTTAATTATTTTTAAAGTTTATTTTTCTAAAAAAAATACTATTTAGTGGGTGGAGATATGCATCTCTGTGCTGTTTACTGACCAGAATGTTTCTTCTTGCCAAATATAACCTTAACTCCTCTAAACTCATGATTATTTTTGAAAAAATTATTGAATATTTCAAAATCACAACACTCTTTCCTGCTGCACCTGAACTAGACCTCCAAACTTTCTCCATATGATTCTCCAGGAGCCACTAAGAACTGACCAATGAGAACGGGCCAGCCCATGCAAGGAAACTTACTTGCCATCTCTGGTCTATATAATGAGTGTATTCCTATTTGGAGGTGGAGGGTGACATTCCATAGCCTCACAAAAACACTCTTCCCCCATAGTTTAACTTATTAAAAAGTAAAGGTCCCCTTTCTTTCTTCCTTTTTTCCTCTTTCTTTCTTTCTCTCTTTCTTTCTTTCTTTTCTTTTGCTGTTACTTATAAACCGTGCTGAAGCTTAAAGAAAAAAAAAAAATAGCAGCCGCTTTAGTTTGTACCAAAGAGACAAAGAGAAAGCAGATCCTCCTTCAGGATCACTTTGATCTAAAAATTATTTCTGGAAGTAACCAAAATGCCTGCAGTGGCATGAAATTATGTAAAGTGAAGTTTTAGCCATACGTGGTATATCCTTAATGACCACACTACTACATTTTTTTTTTTAAATAAAATGACACCAACTGGGGGAAGAAAAACCACAAGCAAGGGCTTACAAATGAGGCTACTTAGAAGCAGCCACAAGTATTGGACAGGTCAAGAAAGTAGACAGTCTCATACAGACTTTGCTGTTAAAAATACTCCAGTGATGTATTTTTATAGGCAGGCAAGGGAAAATGTCCGTAAATAGCTGCAGGAAATTTGGCCAAAACATAAGCTGCCAGTAAAAATATTAAATTGACCATCATTAGAAATATTTCAAATTTAGTTAACACATAAAAGGCAAAAATAGGAAGAAATTGAATTCTTACAATATTTAAGTTTGTAGAATTATTTTTGTCTGTTTAATTGTGTATTTTTCTAAATTTACATAGTTTTTTACACTATTTTCATAATTTATGATTTTCTTCATCTCCAATTTTATTTTTTTTTTCATTGTTGATCTAAATGTTTTCTTTCTTTTCTATTCCAAAGTGTGGAATTTGTTTTTAACTTTATTTCAGAAACTTTCCCTTCTGTGTTTCAAATCTTCACTGCTAGTCAATTTCTTTTTAAGGAAAAAATATTTAAATGGAATTTGGTGGGTTGGGAGGGAGCCCTTCACCTTTCTGACACCAGCAATCCACATCAGTAAGATGTTTTGCATTCTGATATAGGCTTCCTTGAGTGCCAACTGTCGGCACTCGACCATGAACTATGACTTGGCAGCTAGGCTCTCTATTCCTAACTCAGGTTTGTGAAGTTTCACAATTTTTTCCCTTGAGAACAGCCAGTGCTGAGCTGGCACAATCCCACCAAGCCCAGATCTTTGAAGAGCGCTCTACTCAAGTCTATATAAGGAATATGGTACTTAGCCATGACAGCTCTTCCTAATAAAATAGCTACCATGGTAGGGAGGAGGAGCCTCTCTCTGATCACCTTCCCCCACATTAGATTGAGAAAGAGCTAAAAAGAAACTAAGACTTCAGTTGACATTTCAGAATGACCACTGGCTTCATGGTGACTTCTAACTTACTAAAAAAGATAAATATTTGGGTCCGGGAAAAACCAATTCATCGGGCAGTCACTCAACTTGTTATAATTTTTTAAACTGAAAAGCTTCTTCATCAAAATCTGACATGGTTCAACTTCCTCCCCTGCTGATTTTAGGTGAATCACTTTAGCCCTTCATTTCTGCCTGATTCGGAAAGGAAGCCAGGAACAGAACCACAGTTCGGAAGCAGAAGCAGGTCTCAGCTGGAATCATATTCCTAGTGCTTTCTGAGTTTGGGAAGCTACCTCACTGTATTTTCCTTAGACACAGACAATATTAATGTGTACGTTCTTGTCCTCACTAATAGAATGTGTCATCTATGCAACGTGCCAGCTCTCTCTTACATTCCAAGTGTCTTCACTTGGGATGTGGCCTCCGTGCTCACGGTTCCTCACCCGTTTCCACAACAGGGGTCATCTTAGCTAGCAAGTATAGAGACTACACTGCATTTTAATGTAAAGCCATCCCTCTCCAATAAAGGACCCATGTCATTTCTTCTGATAACTCTGCCCTTGAAGGCTACAAAAGAGGTTAAGGGTCACAGAAACCTCCTTTTCCTGTTTTCCTCACGGCGTTTGCAGTTTCAAATTCTTACTGGGAATTTCAGCATAAACAAGGAAGAGTTTGCAGTGACTCTTCATAACATGTTCCTTGAAACCTCTGAGCCTCATAAACATCTCTAGGGTTATGTAGAGGTATGCAGAATGATCACAGCTGGATTTAATTTATCTCTCCCCCCCTTTTCTTTTTGCCTAACTTAACAAGATTGAGGGGACAGGGAAAATTCGGCTTAGGATTTGAAAACGCTGCTCAACTAACATCTACTCAGTTGAAGAAGATGATTCTTTCACGACTCACTGCCAATTATTCTGGAACACATTTGATAACTAAGAGTGAGCTATATTAGTCTTCAAAACAAGTAAGGAAAAGTTACTGGTTTGCTTTTGGCAAAGTGTATTCATTTTATACAGATGACAAGAGGGAAAATAGTGAGGTTCTTCAGTGTGGCTTAGGTTCTTTATATTTGTCTTTGGCAAGTATACCGAAGGTTAATAAAGCCTTTGGAATTTTAATTTCCCAAACACTGTCCCATATAAACCGAAATGCTCTACTGGTTGATTTAGAAAATGGTATTGTCAGGTGTGAACGCTGCCTGTTTCACACGCAAAATGTTTCCAGCAAACAATGCTGGGAACTGAGCCAAGAAATGTCATTTCTCTCACTTCATACTTCCATAACAAGTCTCCATCCCCAAACCCTTGCCCCTGTTCCATCCTCTGACTAATCCACCCACTCCAAATCTTTCCTGTTTACACTGTAAAAGAATGGTATTTTAAAAACCTTACCCTTGAGCGAAAGTCCCCGACAGAGAGCCTGGCACCCAGGGACATGTCATAAATGCCGTTCTGAAAATCTTTTAAGATCGATATCCCTTTATGGATTTCATAGCTCGTGAAAAGAAAGAACTCGAAGCTAAACCCAGCCACCGACTGTCTGCCACGGAAGCACCTGTGTCAGGGAGCACTGGAGGCTGAGTGCAAGATGGAAACTCTGAGATTTACCTCATTTCACATGTATGTTATTCAGTCGCTAATGCACTGAATCAGTCTCAGCATTTCAGAAGGGTTAGTCCTGATTTGGCCGAACCTTTGATTTTTCTTCGTTTGTGAAATTGCTTCTCCCCTTGAATGTTGAACTTTGAAGAGACATTACTAGGTATCAACAAAAGTTTGAAGTCTGGATACAAAATATTATTCAGACTTTCTGAAGCCTGAATTAAAAAATAAGCACAGGAGGTGATGAATTGTCATTTCCCTTATGTCAACAAACTGCTCTTGCCTAAGAAGCCCAGAAACATCTTTAAGCAACAGTACCTGCAAATAGTCGACGTAGATTTAGTTGTAGTTTCTTTCCATTGTGGGAATTTAGAAACCGTCTTATCTTTTTGAAAAGGTCTTCATGTAGCTCTTCATAAATTAAGAATTGTTTGAATGTCTCTTTAGAGGCAAGGCAATAATGCAATTAATTTTTTTTTCATTTTCCCTCCACTGAGGCAGCAATTCTTACCCTGTGGTTTCAGCAAACATTTAGAAAGATCGTCAGTTAAATCCTGTCTAGTTTTCTATCTCCAACCACCCCAGTTCTGCAAGACATAGCTATCACTACATCAAGCTGACCACGGCAAGCACAAACTTTGTTCTATCAGTTTTGGACTCTACCAATTCTTCCACTCCTGCCATCACATTTGACAGGTTTGTCAGGGTTCTGCCATTAGCCATTATAAAACCACAAGGTGACCATTGACTGCCCCCAGTTACACTTTGCCTCCCTTCCCTTTGTGGTTACCAGAGTTTGCTGTTTCTCTTTACAGGCATCTCCTTGACGTACACCAATTTCCATTCAGAGCAGTGCCTTTTACAAGCCTTTGTAATTTACCACTTGACTATTAGGATCATTTGCTTTTTTGGCTTCTCTCTCCTTTAATCATCTCAACTACTATTTGTTTTATAGTAATATACATATATTTATATATATATAAATACATATATTTATATACACATAAAACAATTATAACTGGAGCCACAGTTAACAATAAATGTAAGGTGTCATTATTGTACAATCTTATTTAGTAATTAACATCAACCCACCTTTGTTCTTACTCCCTAACACCCAACGCACCTGGGGGCAGGGCATATAAGCTGAAGTTTGGGCACTCAACCGCAGCAGAAAGAACATTTCTGGGGTCTGAAATGATACACTCCGTAACACAGATCAGCGATAGCGCTAGAGGGAGAGCCAGGAGGGAGTCCAGCCATGAGTCTGCTCAAAAAAAAAAAAAAAAAAGAAAGAAAAGAAAAAGAAAAAGAAGTGACAAACACACATAGAGCAGGACATCAAAATCCGTTCTCGGGCTGCAGGGAGTTAAACCATAGCTCAGGGAGAGATGGGATGTTGTGGGAGAGAACACAACCAGCCTAGCCGCGCTGACTCTCCACTTCATAGATCCTCCAGACTCTTGTTCCACCACACCCACTCGTCCTGGACACTCAAATCCAAGAATTTTGTTTCTCCCATCTCCTTTCTCCCTTTCCTTCCTCTTCATTAGGTTGATCCACCACCTTGTCTGGGGGTTTGTTTTTGTTTTTAAGATTTTATTTTCTTATTTATTTGCAAGAGAGAATGAGAGAGAGAAAGCACCAGAGGAGGGAGGGTCAGAGGGAGAAGCCGACTCCCCCGCTGAGCGAGGAGCCTGACGGGGGGACTCCACCCTGGGAACTGTGGGATCGTGACCTGAACCAAAGGCAGACGCTTAATCAACTGAGGCACTTAGGTGCCCCATAGTCTGGCTTTTTGTTTTTTAAAGCTTCTTATTTGCTTTACCCATCCTCCTGACAAAATCCAAAATCCAGCTCTGTAACTCTTCTTAGATGGAGGGGAGGGAGAAGACTGGGAATCCTTGCTCCCCTAGAGCACAGTGGGAATTCTTGTCCTCATTGTACTTTTTTTTTTTTTTTAAGATTTTATTTATTTATTTAACAGAGATCACAAGTAGGCAGAGAGGCAGGCAGAGAGAGAGGAGGAAGCAGGCTCCCCGCTGAGCAGAGAGCCCGATGCGGGGCTCGATTCCAGGACCCTGGGATCCTGACCTGAACAGAAGGCAGGGGCTTTAACCCGCTGAGCCACCCAGGCGCCCCCTCATTGTACTTTAATAAGGTTGAATTCTTTCCTAATTTTCTCAAGTCTTGTATATTGTTTCCTCAGTTGGACTACAGATTTTTTGAGAAAAAGGAACATGTCTTCCTCTTCTTACTTTTCTTTGTAGTCTGTTGTTGGCAAATATCCACTCAGTGTTTGCTAATCAGAGTAAACATAAAATATGTTAGTGTTACGAATATGTCAACAGGTTTTAGAAGAGTTTTATTATATGTGCTACTGAATACTTAGGAGGAAAAACTCTTGGAGCAAGTGAAAAATTACGGGTTTATACATGAAACTTAAAAAATCAAGTGTAAGACAAAATACATAAAGCAATGGTTTTTAAAAAGAACAATAAATTGTGTGTAATGTAGTGCATTTTGGGGGGATTCCAACTATGTGCCAGTTTTTCTTCTAGGTACTTTACGTGGAATATCTCATTTACTCTTCACAACAATAATAGCAGTGTGGAATAAGGACTGTTATTATCCCTAATTTACTTACTAATCAGAATCAGAAGCCCATAGTTGTAGCTTATCTAAAGTCACCCAGGGAATAAGTTATGGAGACAGGATTCTAATACAGGCATTTTAACACCTAACCCATGTCATAGCTTCCCCACCCTGTTACCATTTCAATTCAAGGGACATTTGAGTGGAGAAAGTGTAACCACCAACTCCAGTCATCATACTTGTGATGGTTAATTTTATATGTCAACTTGACTGGGCCAAATGCTGCCCAGATATTTGCTCAAACATTACTCTAGATATTTCTGTGAGGATATTTTTGGATAAGGTTAACATTTAAATGGACAGAATAAAGCAGAGTACCCTCATGGGCCTCATCTAATCATTTGAAGAGCTGAATAGAAAAAAAGCTGACTCCCCCCCCAATAATAAAATTCCTCCTGCCTGACTAGAACATCATCTCTTTCTGTGTCTCCCATCCACTAGACTCCAGACTAGAACTACACCATGTGCTCTTCTGAGTTCCTGGCTTACCAACTCACCTACAGATCTTGGGACTTATGTCTCCATAATAGTGTGAGACAATTCCTTATAATAAATAAATAAATATTTATTTATTTATTTATTTATTTATTTATTTGTGTGTGTGTGTGTGTGTGTGTGTGTGTCTGTGTGTGTCTTACTTTTACAGATATATATGGACACACACTACACACACACACACACACACACACCCCTCCTATTGGTTCTCTTTCTCTGGAGAATATTGACTAATACAATACTTCATCTATATGCTTCTATTGGGAACTGAGGTTATTTTTTGAGATCTTTGGATTTTCTCATGAGGAAAGTGAGGAAATGGTTTCATTATTATTCTTTTAACACGTAAAGATGTTATTTACATTACTTTATATTGTAACTTGGTGCTTGAGATGAAAAGTCTTAGATGTTCACATGAATAATAACTTTGAACTTTAATTTTCAAGAGAGAACAAATACTTAGAAGCTCAGAAACAGATATTCGTATCTCAATTTAGTCATATAATGAACACACCAGATATCTACTTTTAGTACTTATCTGTTGCAACTTAAGTCTAGTAAAATATGAAATAATTTAGGATTTTTAGCTGTCAATTTATAGTAGTCCATTTTCAGAGAAAAAGTTATTTTTTCACTCTCTATGTTCTTTCTCCAAAATATTCAGTCTATTTACCTATACCTTGACTGTGCTCTTAGTCTCGAACGGACATACTGCACTCCGTTTTTCCTTCATAAGCAAGTCTCAACGACTCCCACATACTTTGTAGTTTTTATTTGTAGGTTTGGTTGTCACATGAGATTTTGTAGCTTATTTTTCAAATTAAAAATCTTCCACTTGGGAGATGCGCATTCATGCAGATAATCGATCAAATATATAATCTCACATTGAAATGGCATCTCCAATTTCAACAACCTGTGATTTAGTTCCTTAAACACTTACTGCAAGATAATCAGTTCCTCCAACTGATAAACATGTTTTGACATGAAACTTGTTTTTTTCATGGTTAGCACACTAAAGTTAAGTTAGATAAAAGACTAGTTATTTCCTTTATTTTACGGCTTCTTAAAAATTGCTGCTTGGAACATGAAGACTAGATAAATCTTAATCAAAAAATTAAAATGGAACTCCCCAGGAATATAAACTGTTTATGGTTTTCTGAAGTTTTTATTTCTCTAATACAGTAATATTTATAAACCAGAAGCCTCATTAGCTCTGATTACTCTCGTCTTTGTGTTTCTTAAATTAAATCAAAGTAAAACCTTGTCTTCTTGGATTTTGAAACCTTCCCTCATAACACAAGGAGCTCAAAGCAGAGGGATTGCTTGACAGTATAAAGTGGATGTTAATCCTGGAGTCAGTCAGGATTTTTTTTTTTTAAGATTTTATTTATTTATTTGACAGACAGAGATCACAAGTAGGCAGAGAAGCAGGTAGAGAGAGAGGAGGAAGCAGGCTCCCTGCTAAGCAGAGAGCCCGATGCAGGGCTCGATCCCAGGACCCTGGGATCATGACCTGAGCCGAAGGCAGAGGCTTTAACCCACTGAGCCACCCAGGCGCCCCATCAGTCAGGATTTTAATCATCTTAATCATCTTAATGTCTGAAAAGGTAGAAAGAAAAAAATCCTGTTTCTATACTAAGCAGCAACATTCTGAACAGTTGGTTAGACCACCCTGGATTTATGTGTTTTTAAATCTTACATCCACCTTTCCGAACTACCTTATAAAATTACAAACATATATAACTGATTATCTGATAGTTGAATATAGATGAGATCTAGTTTTTAAAAACATAATTATTAAAATTAAAATGTCTCCTGTTTAACTGATGAGTTATCTGAATGATTCCCCACTTATTTGGAGGGATGGATATCTACATAAATTAGATTAGACACTTATTTAAACTTGCTAATTTTTATGTACTGCAAAAGAATCCAAATTACATAATTTTCTCCCATCCAAGTACTAACCAGGCCCGACCCTGCTTAGCTTCCGAGATCAGACGAGATCCGGTGCTATGGCCGTGGACAAATTATATAATTTTCTATTGTTACTAGTTCATTTGCTGTAGTATTTTAGTCTCTTCATATGGGAATTATAGGAAATTACTGTTCAATACTGTGGATACAATCTTCATTGTGTTCCAATGTTTTTTCAGTTATAAATTTTTGTGATTCTTTTTTTTTTAAGATTTTATTTATTTATTTGTCAAAGAGAGGGTGGGGCATGAGCATGGGAGAGCATGAGCAGGGGAAGGGGTAGAGGAAGAAGCAGCTCCACACTGAGCAGGGAGCCCAATGTGAGACTTGATCCCAGGACCCTGGGATCATGACCTGAGCTGAAGGCAGATGCTTTTCTGACTGAGCAACCCAGGCATTCCTCAAAATGTGATTCTTTTATAATTCATTCATACTCTCCCTCTCCTCTTCTTCCCCAACCTCCCCTAATGCACCAACCCGCTCCCCACTCTCCCTACCCCTCCAGCAAAAAAAAAGCTACATCCTGAACTTTCCCTTTCCGTGAGAGCAAATCTTTTCAAATTAACATTTTCTTTCTGGTGTGATTTGTTTACTTTATAACCTATGTAACTAAATTGTTTTTCATTTGCAAGTCCCAAGTAATAGCTAGATAATAACTTTATTTTTTTTTAAGATTTTATTTATTTATTTGAAAGAGAAAGATCACGAACAAGGGGGAAGGGTTAGAAGGAAAAACAGACTCTCACTAAGCAGGGAACCCTGAGATCATGACTTGAACCAAAGGCAGATGCTTAACCAACTGAGCCACCCAGGTACCTTTTAAAACACTTCTGGGCATGCATGATCGCGCGAAGGATACAGCATAATTTTTCTTCTAAGTTGCTTTGTGTGCTATTTAGTATAAATAAGAGAGCAATTTCAATAATTACTCTAGTCTATCACCTTGGAATTGGATGCCTCCTCAAGCCACAGAGGAATGGACCCAGTATTGAAAATGAAACTAGCATTTTACCGTGTGATGAATACGAGCAGATGATATGCTTAATTATTTTTAAAAAGCTGTGTTTTTTTTTTTTCTAATATAGGAAAAGAGGCCCAGACTCAGAGAAATGTAGAACTCAACTGGAGAGATAGTTGGGGGAAATATAGTTAAACTGTAATCTAGTTTTCAAACATTCCCTAGGACTTTAATCTTAAAAACTAGGCACTTTGGCAGACAATTTGTAAGATAACAGCCATTAGCAGTGTTATAATTTAAAGGTGAAGGCACAGAAAATACTTCTTCACTTGGGTTATCTCCTTTCTGACAAGATTAGGCGGGCCTTTGGGGCCTAAATAATCCTATGCATTGAACCACGAGTCAGATTCCAAACCGCAGGATGATGAATACATCTGAACTCTCCTTTTTATTTCCAAACTGATAATACCTAGGCATTTTTATGGAAAGCAGAATTTTATTTCCTTGTTATTGATTCATCTAAAATTAACCCTGTTATAATCTGTATAGAGAATATTCTGGTATATCTTCAGGAAGAAAGAATTAATGAACAATTTGAACCTGTAGTTACTTTTCAGTGATGGCACATCTGGGTTTTAACAGAAGACTTTTTTAACTATTAAACAGATTACACCAACAACGCGTAAGAGATGGAATAATAGTATAATAATAATAATAATATAATAATAAGAGTATAATACTCTTCATTCTTAACTGTGTCAGGCACTGAGCAAAGCATTTTGTATATAGTATCTTACATAAGCTTTATAAAAACCTCTAAAGGAAGAGTTAATATTCTAATCGTACAGATGAGAAAACTATAACTTGGTCACAGAGTTAGTATGTGGTCGATCAGGGACTCAAGCCAAGGTATGATTAACTTCCAGGCCCCTGTCTGTAATGTCACCCTGCACAGCCTAAACACACTAACTCTTCTCAATATCAGTCTTACAAAGACACATAAATAGCAGAAAGAGAACAAACCTTTGTGTGGTTTGAAATATATCTCGTTTGTTAGTGAGTGGCCAGAAGAGAACGAGAGAGGAGGGAAGGACAATGTATTAAGGAAACACTGGGCTAAGTACCAGCCAAAAGTACCCAAGTCAGTGCCTTTAGCATAATAGTTTTTGCTTTTATTTTCTCGCTCACATGAAGTCAAAATAGGGATTCCTGATAAACAGAGAGCTTCCTGTAACATTTCCTGTAAGCAATAATTCAGTTCCTTCCTTCTCATGGCTTTGCCACTTTCAGTAAGTGACTTTGTCAGGGCTCTGCAGCAGATGGAAAACCATAACAGGTTGGGAACTGGAGGTTTCTTTGGTCCAGGTCTAGTAGTGCCATTCGTCTCGGCTCATATTCCACCAGCAAAAATTCAGTCACACTATTACACACATAACTCCAAGGCAGGCCGAGAGATGGTCTAAGAATGTGATCTGAAAAAAAAAGAAAAAAAGAGAGAAAGACCAAGTTTGTTGCTATGACTTGTTGTTCAGGACTTGAGGACCACAGAAAGATGACCCGCAATCTGGTAATAATAAAGACAAACTATTGGCCCCTCGTAGAGTTAAGCCAGCATTACCTTTAAGTCTCTTTTTTCTACTTACTCTTGTTAATGCTTTCCTCTTTTCTGGCCTTTAATTTTTGTTTTTAGGTTTGAGAGGGAGCCTGAACAGCAACTTAAAAATAACAGAAACCAACCTGCCAACCTGGGATTGATACTTGGTGAAAATGAAAATGAAGGTGAAGGGGCACCTGGGTGGCTCAGTGGGTTGGGCCTCTGTCTTCGGAAGCTCGGGTCATGGTCTCGGGCTCTCTGCTCAGCGGGGAGCCTGCTTTCCTCCTCTCTCTGCCTGCCTCTGCCTACTTGTGATCTCTGTCTGCCGAATAAATAAATTAAATTTTTAAAAAATGAAGGTGAAGTCAGGGCATCTCGGTGGCTCAGTGGAGTGTCTGAGTCTGGATTTTGGCTCAGGTCATGATCTCAGGGTCTTGGGATCCGGCCTACATGGGGCTCTGCGCTCAACGGGGAGTCTGCTTCAGGATTTCTCTTCCTCTGCCCCTCCCCCCTCCCACGTGTGATCGCTCTCTCTCAAATAAATAAGTCTTTTTAAAAAATGAAGGTGATATAAATAAATAGTACACATAGTAAGATGGTAGATTTAAACCCAACGAAGCAATTCTATTTCTTGATATTTCCTCAAATGAAGTAAAATACTATATCCACACAAAAACTGGTAAGCAAGTTTGCAAATTTTTTGTAAGTTTATGTGAGTTATAAAAAACTCAAATATCCATTAATTTGTGAATGGATGAATAAAATATAGTAAATCCATACAATAAAGTACAGCCATAAGGAACAACCAACTTAAACATGCAAAGACATGAATGAATTTCAAAAATTCATTTTTGAATGGGGAAAGAAGCCATCCACAAAAAACTACATACTACATGATTCCATTTATATGAAGCTCTAGAAAAAGCAAAACAGCAGCAACAGAAAGATCAGTGGTTGTCAGAAGCTGCAGGGGCAGGAAGAGGACTGACTATAAAGAGGTAATAAAGGAACTTCTGGGGAGTGGTGGAATTGTTCAATACCTTGATTGTGTGTATGGTTACAAAACCGTATACATTTGTCAAGGCTCATTGAATTGTACACTTAAAACTGTCCCTCAATAAAGCTGACATTAAAATGAATTAATAATTTGACAATCGTATCTTTAAAAACATCAAATTGACATTATAAGTGAGCTAGTGAATACCCTTTTTTCTTTAGGATTTTATTTATTTATTTGAGAGAGAGACTGAGCATGAGTGGGGGGAGGGGCAGAGAGAGAGTGAGCAGCAGACTCTCCATTGGGCAGGGAGCCCTATGTGGGACTTGACACTAGGACTCTGAGATCATGACTGCAGCTAAAGGCAGATGCTTAACGGACTGAGCCACCCAGGCACCCTGCTAGTGAATACCCATGAAGTAAGACCCAGCATGGGGAGGGGGGTAACTCATTGGGAGAATGTGAGGGGAGAAGATCAGCAGAATAACCCATGTTCCAGGAATCCTGGGACTGAGCATGTTAATAGAGGCCCTAATCCGCCTTCCATAGGAGTCTATTAAAATGTCCCTGAGAGTTTTGGCTACTTTCTTCTCTAAACAGAAAAAGTGACTTCATGACAGCTAGTATACTAACTGATTTCATGGTGAAGGCATCAGGTAATATGGCAAGTTGGAATACCCTTGTGTTTGCTACCCAGCTCCAAAGAGCAAACAAACAGGCCTCATTTAGCTAATTGAAGCCAACTGGTTTGGGCCTTAAGCAGTCACTGGATTAGAACAGATGGCAAATGCTTTTGAGATAGCTGTGTATAAACCACTTTAGAGCCTGAGGCAGAGCATATCATACTACAAGTGGAGCTGCATAGGGCATAGATAGCTAGGGAAAGAAAGCAAACTTTAAACTAAGGAACAAGCTGATGTTAATGCCAAATGTAAAGTTAGAAGAAGGAGCTGGAGATGCACCTGTCCACTTCCAAGGCTCACTAATGAGTGTAGAAGCTGGAGAGTTTTAAAATCTCTCTGAGCAGGTAAATGCGGTTGATTTTTCTTTCTGTTTACTCTGTAATCTCTCATTTAACTTGATTTTTATTACTGTATTATTGGTATATTAAAATTAAAAAAAACAAAAGTAATATATGAGCGAGATTTTTAGGAAAATTTGAGCAAGCACAGAAATGTATAAAAAAGAAAGTTGAAAACATCTTTTCCCAATGCCCATGCCTATCGTCCTCTAGAAACATAATTAATGGTATAATGTCTTGATTTTTGTATAAATGTGATCTTTATGCTGTAACACCTAAGATTTTGAGATTTCTTTCTTTTTTTTTTTTAAGATTTTATTTATTTATGGATGAGAGAGAGCTCACATGCAAGCAAAGGGAGGGAGAAGGACAAGCAGACTCCTTGCTGAGTGCGGAGTCCCATAAGGGGGCTCAGTCCCACTGCCTTGAGATCATGACCTGAGCCGAAATAAAGAATTAGATACTCAACCAACTGAGCCACCCAGGTTCCCCAGGATTTATTTCTAATTCTCATGCATATTTATAGCATCTAGAATCACTGATATTTTTTCTTTAAAACTTTGCTTCCCCGTTTGCCTTGACCACTCTCCATATCTCAGTAAGAGGCACGAGGCAAAACGTTAGGAAAATTCTTGATTCCTGTTTTGCAAAATGACACTCTACAAGCCATCAGCAAATATCTTCAGACCCACTCCCAAAGTATTTGCAGTGCTCCATGACTCCTTATCACATCTACTACTATCACACCTAGAGCGAAGCCACCATCTCTCTTCTAACTGGTCTCTCTGATTCCACTTCTACCTTATAAAGTCTGTCTTTGTGGAATTATGTCCTACCCCTGCTAAAAACCCTCCAATGACTTTCTGGACACTGGACTGAAATCCAGACTTCTTCATGGCCTACAAAGCCCGATGTTTTGCCTTTGGCTACTTCTCTGATCTCATCTTGGACTTCTCTCCCTCTAGTTTCTTCCTTGCTGTTCTAAAATAAATTCAATGTGTTTCCTTCTGAAGATCTTTTTTGTTTGGCTGTTTTTTGCTTTTCATTCTTTCTGAAATGCTTTTCCTCAGAACTTTGTGTGGCTCACTTTTTTATATCACTCAGCAATCTGCTTAAATGTCAACTCCTCAAAAAGTTCTTGCCCTAAAATACCACCCCATCCCCTCATAACATTAATCCCCTTATCCTACTTCTTGGTCTTTCTAGCATTTACCACCACATGAAAATAATGTATATACCTATTTTATTTCCTATCAGACACACAAATGTTTACTCCATGAAGGCATAGACTTAGTTTATTAATTATAATACTCATTCCCTTGCAGAGTGCCTGTTATAGAATAAGCACTAAATATTTTTTGAATGAATGAATGAATGAATGAACGAAACTTCAGCCTCTATAACTATTTAGATAGTTTAACGGAGAGCTTTCCACTTCATAGAACCGTTACCACTACTGTGATTACCAGATCAATTGGAGATATCTGTTGTTTTTCTCTTTGAGACTAGGGCAGAGCTAACCAAAAATAAGTGAACTAAGTCCAGTACTGGTTTTTAACATATTATCCATAACGTAATACACTAGACTGGGTGATTATGTGTTAGAATCTTTGCCTCGATGTAGATAAAGACAAAAAATAAAGAAAATAGTGTTGGTGTTTGTGTACTTCAGAAACCATTTATTCTATTCTTTTTATATATACAATCTCATTTCTCAGGAAATCATGACAAATATCTCACTGTAGAGGGTTAGGTCCGTTAGTGTCAATCACACATTCATTGGCTCCAGACACTACACTGGCTTTCACAACTCTCCAGGGTTGCCGTGTTCTATATTAAGCTGCATTGCTCTGATCCAGCTGTCCTGGAACACTGCCAAAGCCATGGACATCTTCAAAGGCCTTTTTAAAATTGCTGGGCGGAACTGTGTTTTGAGAGTTTGTTTGTCTTCATGATGTAGATGATGAGCTTTCTAAACTTTGGACAACACTGGTAATAGACAGTTTCATCTATTTATATCAGCAAGAATACATTATAGAACTAAGATAGGAAAACTCTAATCATTTTTTGCATTCCCCAATTTAAACAAACGAGATACGAAATTCAAAAGCACTCCCAAGATATCTTTCCCCTCTCCCAGGACATGTAACAGTTTAAACCATTACTCTGGTTCTGTGATTCACTTGGCAAGATGATATCTAGTCATCAAGTAAAACAGCCAGTAAAGGGAAAAGTTTTACTCCATTCATTGTTGCTAGTGAAATTAGGTGATTGGGGACAGGGGGTAGCAGGGAGCAAAGGGAGAGAGAATCCTAGACAGGCTCCATGCCCGGTGCAGAGGTACACATGGGGCTCTAGCTCACAATCCTGAGATCACGACCCTGAGATCATGACCTGAGCCAAAGTCAAGAGTCGGATGCTTAATCGACTGTGTCACCCAGTTGCCCCAAAATACAGATGCTTTAAAGTAAATCTAGGACTTCAGTCCAAAATATCTCCAAGCCTCCATTAATGAAAAGATGTCACTAGATGTTGCAGGTTTCACACACTCAAGTGGTCCTTACTTGAAGGAAAATAATATAAATCTCAAGTATGCTAGTAATTTAATCTAGTAATTAGATATTGATATGATCTATAATATTTTGACATTCTTGGATATGAAGGGACTAGGATAGGAAGAATGGACTTACTAAAAACTGGATTGTAAACTTTTGTCTTATGTTTTATGTTGAAATCTGTCTAAAGTAGCAATGGGGATGGTACCGGAGGGAAGCAAGTCAATGCAGAGGAGAATCTGTGGGGATTACTCAGCATAAGCTTTAAAGTTGGTTTCCTAAGAGAAGACTATTTTCTGGATACAGTCTTTCTATTTGTAGAATTGTCAATTAATTCACATAAAAATTCATGTAATATTAGGTCTTACTAAAGCTAGATTCTCTTCTACTTATTCACTCCTCTCATTTGGTGGGAGGTCAGCTCCTTCTCATGGTACTGGCCGAGGCAGACTGTTCCTTTAACTGGAACATGTTCTGGGATTTTGATGGAACTGTGTACGATAACTAGGGGCTTCCATTGAGCTGGCCCATGATAGGCACTCCACAAGTCCCATCATTTCCTTCATATATGCTACGCTGTTTAATTTCTGAAATGATGTATGCATTCAAGTTTGGATTCTACATCACATGGTCTCGTAGTTGCTAGAAAGAGCCATGAAATAAACAGAACATACAGAAAAAAGCTTTTATCCTTGAGAATCTCTGTTACCACATGTATAGCTTTTCCTAAGAACTTGTTTGTGGAGTGCCTGGCTAGCTCAGTTGGTAGAGCATGTGACTCTTGATCTCAGGGTTGTGAGATTGCGCCCCATGTTGGGTGTGGAGCCTATTAAAAAAAAAAAAGAAAGAAAGAAAGAAAAAGAAAGGATAAAGAAAAGAAAAGAACTTGTTTGTAACTTTTGAAGGAAATAAAAAGAAAAATTATTCTGTGAGTACAGGAGTGGTAGAGTTACAATGAAAAGATTCTTGGCAATGTTATTTTGAAGAATGGAAATAATTCCATACTAAAAACTCTTCAAATTTGGCCACATAAATAGCTGTTTTCCACCATTTGGCATACTATCTCTCTTTCAACAAGGTTCTGTTGTTCTTCTCATCTCACTGTTTACAGAGATCAAGTAGTCAGGACACTTGAAATTCTAGGGTAGGCCTCAAAAGAAGGAATCAGGAATAGGTCTGAAGGAAAAAGGAAAGTTTGGGTTAGTTGATCTATGACTGTATTTGTTTGCTGTTTATTAAATGACATATGGGCAAATACGAAAATGACTTCTTCCTCTATGTGAATAAATGTAGTTGTACTATGTATTAATTTTGTAAATCAATCACTATTGAGCTTCGAAAAAAAATCATCACTTTAAATCATGATTCAACATAGAGATTTTTAAATTAAATCAATACATATTTATTGAGCACTTACTATGTGGCAGATAACATTTCTAAACCTTCTGAACAACAGTAGACCCATCTGTAAGTGTGATTGAAAACTGTAGCTACCTCATAGTGTTGTTATGAGAATATGCATCAAAAACACCTAACCTAATGCATGGCACACAGTAGACACACAATAAAAGGGCCATTATTATTTGTTATTCTTCTTAAATGCCTTAAAACAGACTCAGAAACAAAAAGAGTTGACTGATATAAAAGCCATAGATCTTATTGCAGGCCGTGCAATAAGGCCTTAAACGAGAAATGCAAAAATGTATGTGGTTACACTACGAAACACATCCACTCACTTATTAAATATTTAATCAACCCTTATTGTGTGCCAATCACTGTGGTAAGTGCGAGGAATGTATTGGTGAACAAGACAAATTCTACCCTCCTGATGCTTATGGTCTAGAAGGCAACAATGACATTAAACAATAATTACTCAAATGCTCTGTAATTGCTGTCATAACAAGAGCTATGAAGGAAAAGTGCAAGTGCTATAAAAAAAAGTCTAAATACAGAATGGTTGGGGGCAGAGGATAATTAAGTCTGAACAGTCAGAGAAGGCTGCCCCAAGGAAATGGCATTTAAGCTGAGATCTAGAGTCAACAAGACAAATTTGTAGAGGTCGTGTTGAGAGAACACAGTAAAGTAAATAAAACCTCAAAAAAGATCTCATTTCAGCCAAAAACATTTTTCCTTTAAAATAATAGAACATTTTCTAAAGGTCCTTATAGTTTGAAACTATTATTATAGGGTATTACTCAATTATTTGTCTCAATATGAAAATTAAGAAAAGGTTCCTTAGCAAAATACCCTTAAATGGACCCATCTGTTACAAATTCAGGTGTTGTGTGTATAAAAAGCTAGAATTACAAAATCAGGTTCACTAAACTCCAGGCTTCCGAGGCATAAGGCAAGAGGATACGGTTTCATTTGCTTTGGGGAGTTTTTTATTTGTTTGTATTTTTAGGCATCGTTAAGTGGAAAGAACATTGAATCTGATGTCATGAGGTCTGAGTTCTATTTCTGACTGTTATTCACTCACTGGGCAGCCATAGGCAAGGCCTTCAAGCTACAGCTTCCTCTTCTGTAAAGAGGGTATTGCTTACAAAAGCCCCACATTACAGAACCTTAGCAGGGGAGCTCTTTTAGCTCAGGAGGTGGCCTGATGGTATGGATTGGGATAAGAAGATTCCTGAAACTTTTCTTCTTTCATCTAAACATCTGTTTGCTCCTCTGTTCTGGCTTTATGACAGTACATGGCTAGGCATCTCATTACCTTCAGACTGAAAGGAGAGAAAGAGAAAAGATCAGTGGGTTTTGGTAACAGTCATGGAATGAAAAACTGATAGGAGCAAAAGTTAACTTGAGAGTTAAGAGGACAATATGGGAATTGAATATTTATCACCTCACTTACGTGAGTGTTTTATCTTCTGGTGGTGCTTGGGGTCCTGTTGCTGGAAATAATGACACTACTGTGAGAATCAAGCAGACTGTTCCTTATTCGCTCAGAATTTTTCCTTCTTGCTTCTCTTCCTAAGGGACTTTCTGCCTTCTCCCAACCCATTCTCCTTTCTTTTTTGGTTTCCTCGTCTCTTTTCATTTGTTTTCCCTGCCACCCTTTTCCCCTGACCCTTTCACTTTCCCCTTTCTATCGCTTCACCCCACAACAACACAATCATTAATTAAAACCTTAATAACTGCAGCAAAAAATATAGTGTAAGGGGCATTGGCTGGCTCAGTTGGTGGAGTACAAAACTCCCGATCTCAGGGTTGTAAGTTCAGGCTCCACATTAGCTGTGGAGATTACTTAAAAATATAGTATTTTTTTTAAATGTCTTTTAATAAAAGCCTTAAAGAGTATAATCCGTTCTTATGACTTCATAGTACGAAGCCAATTTGTCAACAAATAACATCCAAACGTCACTGCTCGTGTCACCCAGTCCTATCTGCAAGATTTCCATTTGCAATAAAGTAGTATCCTACCACTCATATGGTGGTACTTACAAGGTTTTAAGGAAAAAAATGTGAAGAATAGGAAGCATTGTATGTATACTCCGTGTACATGCTACTGAGCTAAAAATATCATGCTCTGATATTGTCAGATGATTTCATTGTCATTTTGTAGGTGGGCTCTTCTAAGATATGATTTGTCAATCTATAATAGTTGTAAGTATATAGATAAGAAAATAAACACAGGTAAATAAATCTGAGGAAAATAATAGAAGATTGCCTTGGATTTTGTGTAACTAACCAGGGAATTTTTTAACTTGAAAACTAAAAAGTGAATTGGTTTTGGTGAAATTATTTATGCCCAACATTATAATTGTATAGAAGATAACCAAACATTCTTTCTTATCTTTTTTTTTTTTTAAGATTTTTATTTATTTATTTGAGAGAGAGAGTAAGCAAGTGAGAGAGCACGAGTTGGGTGGAGGGGCAGGGGGAGAAACAAACTCCCCGCTGAGCAGGGAGCCCAATCCACACAGGGCTCCATCCCAGGACCCTGGGATCATGACCTGAGCTGAAGGCAGAGGCTTAACCTACTGAGCCACCCAGGTGTCCAAACGACACTATTTCTGAGATATTTCTGATACCTAAATGCTACAGCAAGGAAATTCTTCAGCATCCCCACTATTTTGTTACTATTTGGTCTACTAGCCAACTGTCTTGAAACAGACAAGCAGAGAAGGAAACTGCTCTTCACAAATGCCAGAAGCAGAATGTGTTAGCAATTCATGAGGATACAATGAAATGCTCTCCAACTTTATTCTTTTGGCTGAAGTTTATTTTAAAGAATTCAGATAATTAGCAGGCTGGTTGATCAAGTCAAATTATTCTGGATTTGGTTGGGTTAGAAAAGAAGTCACTCAGAATAAATGAAGTCATGAAACCTCTGTTCTGTTGATAAATGCTTCTCACTACTCCTTTGTAACCTTGTATGCAAGAGAGCTAATGAAACAGAAATTCTAATCATGTAATCTGAGAACTCTTGAAATTGTTTCACTTCTCAATTCTTTGATAAAGAAAAGATGATACAGCAATAAATTAGTAGCACATGCAAGCACAGAAGAGAAACAAGTCTATTTTGTTAGTTTTATAAACAGTAGAATCAACAAGCTTGGAAAAGGGTAAAAAAAAATTTTTCCTGGTGTTCATGTTGGAAATCCAAGCAAAAACTTTGATTCTTTAGGAAGGCATTCCCTAGAGTTTGGTTAATAATCTAGTCTTTCTTTTAGCAATCCCAGAAAAAAAAACAAAAAACAAAAAACGAAAAATCAAGAGGCCTTTCCCTGAAATCTGCAAAAACAGGAACAAAAATTGTATTTTGTGTTTTGCCAGTATTCCGATCTAAATGATATGAGGAATGGTAGATAGCATGCCCAGGAGTCCATGGTTTCCAAGTAGGTTTCTTCCTAAACATCAGCCAGGGAACAGGGGAGTTGCCCTCAAAAAAGAAGACGTTAATTTAAAAGCTACTTAGGGGGACGCCTGGGTGGCTCAGTTGGTTAAGCAGCTGCCTTCGGCTCAGGTCATGATCCCAGGGTCTTGGGATCGAGTCCCACATCGGGCTCCTTGCTTAGCGGGGAGCCTGCTTCTCCCTCTGCCTCTGCCTGCCTCTCTGTGTGCCTGTGCTCACTCTCTCTGACAAAAGAATAAATAAAAATCTTTAAAAAAAAAAAAAAAGCTACTTAGGTAGGTAAACTGTAATAGTAGACATTGGATATCTTTATAGTGGAGTGTTTTAGTAATACAAAAAAAAAAAAAAAAAGGAAATTGGGAGCTTTAACAAGGAAGAGAGTGAAACTAAGCTCTTGTTAGTGTTCTCCAGCTGTGGCCTGAGAACAGTGTTACAAGCACCCTACATCACCTACTGAAGCGACCACCCAATGATTAACCATCATCCCAACTGAAAGAGGTTCTCCTTAACTTCTTCTACCTCTTTTCACTCCGATTCTACTCCGGATAAGCAAACTTCTAACCTAAATTTTTTTTCAATTGGACTTCCCTGGAAGTAAAACAATCTGAATATTCCAGATTGCTTCACAAGTATCCCTTTTTTTTTTTTTTTTTTGAATTTACAATAAACTTCTGGGTTTCTCATCAACTTCTAGTGAGCTTTATTTTTAGTGTGAATAAATCCCTGAGAGTCTGCTTATTCTGTAGTTGTATCAATAAAAGTGAATTTCTGAATATGCTTGGTTTTAACTGATAGAGACTTCATAAAGTCTTATTTGTCCTGAGAGTTTCAGTCTGAAAAAAACCTGCCTAGTGTTCACTTTCTAACCAGCTCTTCAAGTGCAACATGACTGAACTAAAAACCACAGTCCTTCATTTATCCTAAATAATAGTTTGTGCAATCTTGTCATTATAAAATTTATCTTTGTTTAAAGCCATGTATAAAAGTTTAAGATTGGGGCACCTGGGTGGCTCAGTGGGTTAAGCCTCTGCCTTTGGCTCAGGTCATGGTCTCAGGGTCCTGGGATCAAGCCCGCATCGGGCTCTCCGCTCAGGGGGAAGCCTGCTTTCCCCTCTCTCTCTGTCTGTCTCTCTGCATACTTGTGATCTCTCTCTCTGTGTCAAATAAATAAATAAAATCTTAAAAAAAAAAAGTTTAAGATTATATATTAATGTGGTAATTGTTGAGGCTTAATAACTGATACACTGGGAGTTCATTATAATATTCTCTCTGTAGTAAAAAGTATGTTTGGGGAGCCTGAATGGCTCAGTTAGTAAAGTGTCTGCCTTTGACTCAGGTCATGATCCCAGGGTCCTCGGATCAAGCCCCACATTGGGTTCCCTGCTCAGCAGGGAGTCTGCTTCTCCTTCTGCCCCTCCCCCCTCCTTTTGCTCTCTCTCTTTTGCCCTCTCTCTCTCAAATAAATAAATAAGATCTTTTTAAAAAGTGTATGTTGGAAATTTCTTAATAAAAAGTAAAGCAAAAAAAAAATATCAAGAGATGTCAAATCCATCTTCAAAGGACATTCTAAAATTGAGGGAATCTGATTTGTTCTCTCCCCGGATTTTCAGTGTTATTTGTCTCCACAACAAGCAAAACTTTAGCTCAAGTTACTCAGGCAATGCTATCAGATGTCCACCAGCTCTGCCTCTTGCTGTGGGCTATTTCTTTGCCAGGAGGCACTATATTTGGATCTATGTGTAACAGTTGATACTTTGGCTCAAGTTTTAAAAATCAACTCATTTCTTTTCCAGGAGGGATTGAAACATGTTTGTCCCTGCTGATCATATTGAAATATCTATGAAATAGATAAGATTTTGATTTTCATAGAGATATTTCTGCCCTCTTGATACAAACCTACTAAAAGTTCTCCTTATACTCTAAGGCCTCTGTCCCCTTGTATAAGATAGGATCTCTTGGTCAAATTTTTTTTTTTTTTTAAGATTTTGTTTATTTATTTGACGGAGAGAGATCACAAGTAGGCAGAGAGGCAGGCAGAGAGAGTGAGAGGGAAGCAGGCTCCCTGCCGAGCAGAGAGCCCGATGCGGGACTCCATCCCAGGACCCTGAGATCATGACCTGAGCCAAAGGCAGCGGCTTAACCCATTGAGCCACCCAGGCGACCCTTGGTCAAAATTTTTATATGCTTCTGTCTTTGGGTCAGAAACACTTTAGGGTTATAGAGACTAACTTCTGAAATGACATCACATTGATTTAACTGTTATATAAACATAAGTATATACTTAATACAAAATTTAAAATATTTTAAATTTAATAAATAGTATAACACAATCAATATAAAGTTCTATTAAATAGAAAAAAAAGTCTATCAGAATTTTGTCAAGGAATCTGATAGAAATAGGATCCTATAAAGATATAGGATATCTTTACATACCTATAAAGATATAGGTAGATATAAAGAAAACAGGAAATGTCTTCATCTTTTTCCTCCTAAGGATTAAATCCTACATAGAAAGACTTACTGGCCTAATAAACGTCATTAAATGAAATGTTCAATTGATGTTAATATGGGAAATGTGTTTCATTTACTTCAATGTGGTTCATTCAATGGGCAAATTCATTTTGCCCATTTTATCACAGTGCTTTTGTTACATTACTTTAGCTCTTATGTTGAATGTGTGTTTAAAAATTTATCAAAATTATCTTTCAATGTTTATTACAACCTTGATTAAGACCATTCTATTCAGACTGATTAAGGTGTATTTGTATCAAGTACCTGGGTTAAATTAAAAAATAAAATAAAATCTAGGACAAATTTGAATACTGATAGAATATTTTCAGATAGAATTTGGATATTTGACTTCGTATTGATGGAACAACTATATATGTGTTCTCAAATTTTCCTTTCTAGAAGAAATTCATAGAGAAAACCAAATATTCTGTGGAGATTAAAATTTGATTTTTCTACATATTAAAAAAATAAGTTAACTATTATCAAAAGGTCTCATTCTGTAGGGAAGGGTATGAATCTTAATAGAAATAATGGTTTCAGTTTAAAGTGTTTAAAGAAAATATACTTTACTATCAGGCGTAGAGATTAATCTCTTAATCCTGAAATTACTTATATTATGATCAATCTTTTTACTTTATTGCCACTCCCCTAAATTCCTTGTCAGTTAAGCAAAAACATAAAAATAGTCAAGGAAGTTTACATCTTGAATTAGAACCACATTGGCCCGAATCCGACTTGCATGAAAAGAAAATTTCAGAGATATAAGCTTCTATAATATACTCTGTAAAAGCAGCCACATTTCAGTTATGTACATGTACTCTATAGTCAAATTGTTAGGGTTCAAAACCTGATTCTACCTATACTACTCAGCTGTACAAGTGTAAGTTATATTAACTGTGTTCTTTCATTTCCTTATCTGAAAATAAGAGTACCTAGCTCCTATGGTTGCTAGGAGGATGAAATAAATCCATACGTATAAAGAATTCAGAAGAATATCTAGCTAGTCAAAATTTTGATTTGTTCCGAAGTATTTTTTATGTGTATATGCGAATTTCCATAACAATACAAGTGTGTATAACAGTGTTATGTATATTAGCATGTGCTAAAAATGCTACTCCTGATTTTCACTTCATTATAAAAGTAAAATGTTTTCATAGAAAATTTAGGAAGTACAAAAAACAAATAGAAGTGTAATAAAATTTTACCAAGTTTCACTATCCAGAGGCAACTATTGATAATATCTGTAACTACAGTTTTTCTATGAATTTTGAGATGTTTTAGTGTCTAAATAATATTCAAGTGGAAAGGGGTGGATTCGTTATTTATTCACAGCACTCAGCAGTTATTTTGTTAAAGATTTTGAATTCTGAGAAGAAGCAGGCATCAAACTTTTGGCTAAAGTAGAATTTAAAATTTGTCATGTGAAATAATCAGATTATGAAAATATTGAGATTCCAGGTTCATATCTCATAGATTCAAAAATATGTCTTTCTTACTTTCTTCATCAGTTAACCTCTATGCAGCTGGCAGAAAGTGGCTTTGAGGAATTTCCTAGAATAATTTTATTCTGAAATTAAATGCCAATAGGTCTATGCATTTTATAGAGATTGGCAGAATTTGATATGATGTGTAAATTGGATATTATTAATAGAATTCAGTTTAGTTTTTGTATATATTATTGATCCATATTCATTCCTCTGTATTATTCCTTATCCTAAAACAAGTCTATGCTTTAATTAGATTTTTGATGAGTGGATTCATCATTCTTTGTACTACATCCCATTACATTTTGGCTAGGAATGGCATGCTTTACTGCATTCCACTGTGACTACACATGTGGATACCTTCCAATGAAAATATTAGTTTACTTGCTTTTCCCAGAGTATGTAAACGGATTTTAAAAACACTTAGTAGAGGTACTGTCTTTTGGGTGGAGAGATTTTACTGTAAATAAAGCATGTTAAGATTAGATTTCCCCAAGGATCTTTCCAATCCCAAATATCACTTGTTTAAATGCCCTTATTTGTACACTAGCCTTGTTAATAATTATGTCTTCCTAGCTCCACCATTGCTGGAGACATACAAGGAAAAGCATGAGAAATTCTAAACCCAGACAATGGGAAAGACTACCTAAAGGATCAGAAGAGATTACGTCATTAGTTTGGGACAAAACTATAAATTAAAGAAATTAATATTTAAAACAAATTTAAAATTAATTTTGGGCAATTAAAAATTTATATTATCTTATATATAATATAAAACATATTATCATGAAGTTAGTCAATTAATGTGGTTTTTAAAAACAAATCTGTGTTGTTTTATTCTCATTTTAGGTGTAATATATTTGTATATATATGTATATATATTTTTTAAAGATTTTATTTAGGTATTTGACAGGGAGAGAGAAAGCACAAGCAGGGGGAGCAGCAGGCAGAGGGAGAGGGAGAAGCAAGCTCTCCGCAAAGCAGGAGCCAGATGTGGGGTTCGATCCTAGAGCCCTGGGATCATGACTAGAGTCGAAGGCAGACACTTAACCGTCTGAGTCACCTAGCCACCCCATAAATATTCTCTACAATTTGAAATATAAAAAATTATAAATTAGAAAAATGAACAGTTTCATAATCCTTCCTCCCAAAGATAACTCTGGTTAATTGTTTACCCTATATGCATAGACAAGGTCTAGATTTAAGTTGTATTTTATTTGTGATTCAGAATTGGGGCGCCTGGGTGGCTCAGTGGGTTAAGCCTCTGCCTTCGGCTCAGGTCATGATCTCAGGGTCCTGGGATCGAGCCCCACATCGGGCTCTTTGCTTAGCGGGGAGCCTGCTTCCCCCCTCTCTCTCTGCCTGCCTCTCTGCCTACTTATAATCTCTCTGTGTCAGATAAATGAATAAAATATTTAAAAAAAAGAATAATAACCTTCACTAGCTCTTTTAAAAATTGATTAAAAGTTGAGAATGTGGAAAGAAAGCACTTACTTCTAGATTTTAAGTGATGGTGGGTCATACCACACTGTAATCTAATGGAAGTGGTTCTAGAAATCCTAAAATGACCAAATAGTCATCAATTTTTTAAAGAATCACAAAAGCAAAAATCATAATATTTTTACAGAGTGACTTTACTTTTAAAATCACATATCAACAGAGTTTAGGGCATGATAGATGCTTGATAAGTAAGTGTGCATGACATTCTAATGATTTATGTGAAGTTATTGATGATAAAAAGAATTACCAATAATGTATCAGTCAGGCTTTTGAGAGGAAACTAATTGACATACAATAAGCTATTAGTGTCAGGTGGCTAACAAAGGGACTAATATTGAAAATGTTTTAATAAAGGGACACTGCACAAAGGTGTGCGTAGATCTTTTAACGAGCTCTCACTGTGTACATTCTAGATCTTCTCCGTTCACAATTTCCTAAGTTCATTTAGCTCGAAGACTTCCTGATTATCCTGATTGAAACCCGAAGGTTTTTTTTTTTTTCATTAGTCTTTTCTTGTTTTCCTTCCCCACTGGTTCTCCACTCTTTTTACATCAAGGCAAACTTAGAACCTGAGGAAAATGGATAAGCCTTCTTCTCAGTCTGCACTACCCCCCAGGCTGAGAAGATTAATTTCTTGGCATAACCAACTAATTGGGAAGTTGTGCCCTAGGCCCATTCTCATTTTCTTGACTTTCCTCAAATAACATTTTTCTTTATATACCAAGCTTTTTAAAATTATATTCTGTTTCTATCTCCTCTTCAAAATCCCATATTCTCTGTCCTTTCCCATGAAGAGCCAGATGCCTCAAAGAAATGACATTGAGTAAAATGTCAGACTGGCTAACCCCTGATCTTATCATGAGGAATATTCCTCCCCTTCTGAAAGCTGAAACTTGGAGCTCTCTGGTAGTTTTTTCAGTTCCCTTACTATCTACCCTTTTTACTCATATACCCTCACTTACTAAATTGGCCTTTTTTTTTTTTTTCCTAACTAGAAACTGCCAGGAAAATGCATTGTCCCTTCAAAAATGTCTCCTCTCTCTTCAATTTTAGTTATTAATACCACTCCCCAAAACCAGACTTGAAATCTTCAAGCAGTTTTAAAAAGTTTAAACTTTTTAACTTGTTCCTTGATCCTATTTATTTACTTAATTAGGTAGTCTTCATGGATCTGCTCTGAGAGCCTTTCCCATCCACTTACTTCTTTCTACTTTCTCTCTCTGCTTCTTTAGTGCTTGTCCCTCTGGGAAGAAAAATCTCCATTCTAGATTTTATTTTATTTTTACTTTTTTAGTTGGGGAGGGGCAGAGAGATAGGGAGATAGAATCTTTTTTTTTTTTTTTTTAAGATCTTATTTATTTATTTGACTGAGAGAGAGAGAGAGATCACAAGTAGGCAGAAGCAGGCAGAGGAGAGGGGGAAGCAGGCTCCCTGCGGAGCAGAGAGCCTTGTGCAGGACTCAATCCCAGAACCCTGAGATCATGATCTGAGAGGTTTAACCCACTGAACCACCCAGGCGCTCTGAGAGAGAATCTTAAACCCCCTAGAGCAGAACCTGACTCGAGGCTCAATCTCACCGAGGCTCCATCTTAGGAACCTGACATCATGACCGGAGCCTAAATCAAGAGTCTAGTGCTTTACCAACTGAGCCACCAAGGTGCTCCGACCATTTTGGATTTTAAACATTAAATATTCATACCTATGAGTGGTTTGTTTGTTGTTCAGTATTAGGACTTAAAAAATAAATTGACTTAGAGTAATGTAGGAACTTTTTAAAGACCAGTACTTTACAGTTTATTGGGTGCAACCATAAGAACTTGTCACAGCCAAGCCATCTTGTAATTAAAAATTTCTGTTATTTTTGAAGTACTGCAAGAGGATTCTGAGTCATACACTGGATAATAAAATGTTAGAGCAAACATTTATTCACTTGAGTAACTACTGTGTTTAGATGGAATATTCTTAAAAACTCTTCCCGCTTAATTAATTTTTTGATCTACTTTTTTTCTCTTGTGCACTAGTTATGATAAAGTGCAACTTTAAATATAGTTTCCTTTGTGGTGAGTTCCTTTGCTTAGTCTGTAGAGTTAACAAGGCTAAGGACACTGGTCTGATTTCCCATTGGATCGGTTATCATCCTGCTAGTAGTCTATAGTTGCAGACTGTCCTTCAAGTCATGGCCAACCATTTCATAAATACTATTCATGGACAACACAGAGAAAAGGAGTCAGAATGTCTTGGGAGCAATTCATTCTGAAACAAGTTAAGGCACATCCTCTACCAGAAATGGTTCAGGATTTTTGTCATTTCATATACAAGTAGCATACATACTCATAATAATATACAAGTATTTAATCTCCATAATTTGTTGCAGATTGCTTCTCTCTGGTTCCCAACAGTGTTAGGGGCTATAGTTTTTCATCTTCTTTCTCTAGTCTTTAAGCTGGATGGCTTAATTGAATTTACCAGAAGCAGGGTGTTGAGATGAAAAGAACTTGGTTTTGGAATCACATCTTGTGATTTACTCTGTCACTCATTAGTTGTGTGCTCTTGGTTAAATATCTTAATCTCCACGTTTCTGTTTCTTCTGAAAAAATACCTACTTTGTATGGTTGGAAGAATTTAAAAAGATAATATACGTAAGTCACCAAGAACATAGTACACAGTGAATGCTCAAGTTCTCCACTTGTCTTTGTGATACATAAATAAATGTAATCAGATTTGGAAAGCTTCATATGGCTACCATTTATTCAACATCTACTTGGTGTCAAGCATGCTGCCAGGTGCTTCATATATATTATCCCTACTCTTCACAATAACCTCAAAAAGTTATTCATAATTATTTCCCAAGGATGAGGGAACTGAGATAAGTTACTGTTGTCTGGGATGCATGGTTTTCACCTAAGCACATTATACAGTACGTTGGGGATGCAGGGATATTTCTAGGTAAAAGGTTTTTAAGCATTGTAGTTTAATAATTACCTGGAGTAGGGGAGAGAGTGTTTTTTAAAAAGGCAGGTTCTTGGGGCCCCCCTGGAAGGATCCTGGGTCTGGCTAAGTCCCAGAAAAATGCAATTTTAACAAGTTGCCTATGTTATTTTGATGTAGCTGTTTTTTTTGGAGGACTCTTGGATAAATGTATCTGGATCATACCTTAATTTGGCTTTTTAAATTTTCACTCCCCTTTAAACTGCAAGAGGAGAAGGAGAATTCAAAGGCAAGCTAGCAGATATAGACTAAAATTTGAATATGCTAAGTAAGCAACACTCCTCTTACTCTCAACTCTTCAAGGTGCTTACCCTCTGGTGAAATCTCCATATACTACCTGCAATTCTTGATGTCTTTATTAACCCTGTTTAACTGGGTTCATTTTAACTGTATCAGCAGCAAACATGAAGGGGAATAGAGATGGGACCCTTACAGGGTAACTCTAGCCATTGCCCTGCAGAACCGTCACAAACTGATTTCTTGCACCCTCCCTTTTCTTAACAACAAATGGGGATGACATTCGTCTTATAAAGTTTTTGTAAGGATTGCTCCACTGTCTGGCACGTGATAGGTATTTATAAATGTCACTGTTATTATTTATTCAGTTTTGAGGTGAGGTGTCAAACATGATAATTAAAGTGCTCCAGGGGTACCTGGCTGGCTCTGTTGGTGGAACGCAGGACTCTTGATCTCAAGGTTGTGGGTTCCTGCCCCACGGTGAGTGCAGAGATTACTTAAAAAAATAAAATCTTTTAAAAAAAAGTACTCCAAAAACCAGCTTTCACACTAGGAAACTTTTCCTTCCAACATAATCTTTCGGAGAATGTGATGAATGGTATGGAGCAGAGCCATCCAATGAAAATATGGTACTAGTCACATGGTAATTTTAAACATCTGATTATGCATATACAAAAGAAAATGGATGAAATCAATTTTAAGACTATATGTTATTCAGATATAAAAATCTTACCATTCCAACATGTAGTCAATATAAAATTATTAATGATGTATTTTAATCAAAATTTTCATATCAAGACTTTGAAATTTAGAGGGCTTTTTGAACTTCTATCCCATCTCAATTTAGGTATTAACTTTTCAATGGTGAAGTGAAATGTAGTCATACGTTAAATTTGTGTCTTAGGTATAATTAAGTTTTGTTTAACACAATGTTGTCTTTAACACAAATGTCACCCTGCTTCAGTTTTAAAATGTCAATTAAAATTATATAAAACAAAAAATTCAG
This sequence comes from Martes martes, assembly GCF_963455335.1. Classification (NCBI taxonomy): domain Eukaryota; kingdom Metazoa; phylum Chordata; class Mammalia; order Carnivora; family Mustelidae; genus Martes; species Martes martes. Next base: position 95,759,738 of record NC_137889.1, read on the forward strand.
GGCCTTAGTCATGTAGCCATATCTCAAATGTTCAATACCCACGCGTGGCTTAGTGGCTACCGTTTTGGTTGGAGCAGTATTGGACCTTCTCCTCTAGAAGGCTGTTGTACATCAAGGGAATTCATGGACCCCGTGAAGTTCATCCTTGCTTTATATGCCCTTTGGTTAAAAATTGTCCTTTTCACTTATAACCCAATTCACAGTTTTAAAAAGTCAACAAATTACTTTCCATATATTCACCGCACATCATTTAAGTTAGTTTATGAGTAAAATCCTCGGGCTAAATCCAGCAACTTTACAAAAACTAAAACGCGTGCTACTGATTTGTTGGACTTACAAAATAAAGAGGATATACTGGTTGAACGGCTTTGGCCCTTGCTCTCTATCCCTGTCTTCTGGAATGATCACAGAGCTTGACTTCTAGTTATTAGGGTTACCGATTTTCACCTTCCTGACAAGCAAACTTCAGGGTCTGCAATTTCTTTGGGCACGGAAATCTCTCTCCAAAAAACAGGCAGTAGTCGCTGAACTTGCATAGCTAGGGATTTATCCAAAGCCCTCTTCTATTTTTAGCCAGAACAACTGCTTGCCAATTCAAAGTTTCTGGAGAGAGAAATGCGTCCATTACAAAACAGACACGCGGAGCGTACCTCTGCCAGGTACTTCTCGAAATCCCCTGACTACCCCCACCGAAACTCGGTAACTCCATTGTTTTCCAGCACTGGCTTCAGCTCGCCTAAGCAAGCCCGCGCGCCAGACTCTTGCGTACCCTACTCCGCCCGCCTGGGGCAGCCCGGCTGGGCCGGGGGCGTGGCCGGGAGCGGAGTGGGGGCGGGGGGGAGCGCGTCTCCGCCTGGGGGCGGGGTCAGGGAGTGCAAGGAGGCGGAAGTTCCCCGGGCGGTGGGGACGGCGCACGCACCCCGATCACTTGTCAGCGCTAGTCGGAGGCGGAGGCAGCGCCGCGCCGCAGTGGAGGTGAGTGACCGGCGGTCGGGGATGCGCTGCCCCTCTATGCCGAAGGGAGGAGGGGGAGAAGCGGTCTCCCTGCGCTCGGTGCGCGGAGGGAAGCCCAGCTGGGGAGCAGGAGGGGGCGCGCTTCGCGCGGGGACGGCCCCTCAGGTGCTTTCTGGAGCGGCGGAGGTGAGAGTGCCGCGTGGGAAGAGGAGCTCCCGGGAAAGGGCGGCTCGGGAGTGGACGCAAGGCCAGAGGGCGAGCACTGGAAGTTCCTGGAGCTCGGGTCGGCAGGGACAAGTGTGGCGGAGGCATGGACGTGGAGCTCTGGGGCACCCCTGCAGCGACCCGCCGGCCAGCCAGCTGCCGGGAGTCGCCGGGCGTCGCTGGGCACTTACTTTGGCGTCTGGGTACACCCACGTCCTGCATGGGTGTAGGGAGCGAGAGTGAACGGGAAAGGCGTGTTGCTGTTTTTTGTTTGCTTTCGCTCTGAGAAGTGTTTATTTCCTTCCAGGTACTTAAAATTGTGTACCTGTTTGGGGAAACAGCCGGGCGACCAGAAATAAAGCTTGTTTAAAAAAAAAAAACAACTCTGTCATAATCGCCAGATTTATTAATACTTGAGTACTTGTTGGGGCTTTTGTAAGACTGTGCGTTCAGTGCATTTGACAATAAGTGGAAAAAGGAAGGGCGTCTGGACAAGGCAGAGCTAGGAAAGAAAATTCGTGGCTGCGTCGGCAGGGTAGGTCTAGGGTGTGATCGCCAGATCCTATCCCAAGTCCGCCTTCCTGACGGTGAGGACGTCGGACCTGCCAGCCACGGAAATAGCCCGCTCCGGAGCCTTATTTGGCAAACAGGGCTAGGCGTGAACCTCTGCTGGAAAATTTCTTGTCGACTGCTTTCATCATGTGCCTGTGGCTTAGTTCCTCAGCTCTATCCCCATTATCTCTGAATTTGGGGGAAAAGAGAATCTAAAGATACTGCTCGTTAATTTCAGGCCCTTCTTGTCACTTTGAGTTCTCCTTTCCCCCCTCGGATTCACCGAAGAAGCCGGCATAGAAGCGTGGGAAATACCAAGCTTCCTTCTCAAATATTAAAGCGAAGACATTGTTTAGACTTTCCCTAAGAGAAAACCCCAAACTGTACGGGAAGGTCCAACATTTTCTTCGTGTTTGAAAGCAGAATAGGCTGCTCACTATTTCCTCTTTGCTTAGTATTTTAGGAGGAGCGTGGGCACTAATAACCAGATGGGGGAGACCTGGAAAAAGCCAATAATAGTATTACCATTGCATAGGGATCAGAATGTTTTAAGGCAAATGAAGCTAACGGAGAGAATACTAGAAATGACACTGGTTCTGTAGTGTGGCTGTGACCTTGCCAGTGCTAGAAATTATAATAAATGAGGTCAAGTTATGAAGGGAACTCCCAAGTAAAGGGAAGTTGTATGTACATGGTTTGATACATAAATTGCATACATTTTCTTGTAGGAAACAGTGGGTCCAGAGGAAGTTGAGCCTAACTTTCACATTGTTCTCTTGATACAAATTAAAGATTAAAAAAGGAGGGGGCAGGCTTCCTGTGAAATACCTGTTGGCTTTACACTCTTCTGATTTGTATCATAAATGCCAACGTCAAAACAGTCTTTCTTTACTTGTTCTATGAAAATCTTTTATTACAGCGGGAAAGCAGTTAAATTACGTGTGACTCTTAATTATCTTATTATGTGTTGTTCATGTGTATCTAACAGTTTGACTTCTGGCATGGCCATTGGGTCTTTTTAGTGTGCTGTGTGTATTACATCAGTACTGAATGTGTATTAACCATGCCTGTGGAAAAGCTCATTTCATTTCTGGGTAGGTACTGTACAGATTTTTCACTGGTTTAATTTTTCTTTAAGGACCAGACTTGAAAGTTTTGCCTCATTTTCCCCTTATGAGAAGATGTAATCTGTTTGTTTTTAATATTCCCAATGGTTCACATACCTACATAAGCCAATATTAATTTGGTGTAATGGGATCAAAGTTTTGAATGGTTAAAAAAATGGAACAATATTTTAAGACAGGTAATATAAGGTGGCGATTTAGTCCAACAGCACAGATTTTCCAAGGAAGTGTGTCTTCAACAGTTTTATTGAAAATGTGATTTAAAATCATTAAATTATACATCCACTATATTTTTAACATTTTAAAGGGCAAAATAATATTGTTTCTTAGTATTACATTTTAGAAAATATCCATTTCTCCCAATTTCACCCACTACTCATAACCATCATACCAACCAATACCAAACTCAAAGTCACACTTTTTTAAAAATCCTATAAAAGTAAAACCATGAGAGTCATTATGAGTGCACTTACAGCAAAACAAAAAAGAGCACTGAAGTGCTGCTGCCTTTCTAAAGCTCCAGTTCCCTTTCATGCATTGACCTTCTATTTCTACCCCATTTAGTCAGTCTCATTCACTGTGTGGTTAATGCTCATTCTTTGCTTTATGTGATGTGTGTATAAAATAAGCAAGTTCTCACTGAAATATCACTCTGCTGCTAGAGTATTGCCTATCATTGTCTGTCTAAAGGAAAAGTAAATATTGCTCTAAGTGTTGAAAATACCATGCCCTTATAAGAGGAAATACAAATTGTCGTTTATGATTGGAGAGAATAGTTCTGTGCATTAAAAAACACTTTAAAGAATTTTGTATGTGGAAAGCATGAATGAGAGTCTACAGATTTGCAGTCCTTTTCATATCGGAGAGTAGCTTTGAATTTAAGGACTCTTACCAACTGCAAGCTAAAGAATGCATGCGGTAGAGGGAAGGGGAAAATAATTTTGAATTAAACCTGAAATAAAATCTTATTCTTTCTCCTATGTGTAATGAAGTGTTGTAAAGTACTTTGGGTTAAAGTCTGTATGCAAGAAGCCACAAATTATACTGTCGCAAGTTATAGAACTGATCAAATGTCTAGAAATAGATTCTGATGCAGAATTTTTAGACTATGGAAGTTGGCATCAGTTTAGAAATTGTATATTAGCTCATAGATTCCTATTCCTGAAAAGACTGAAATGAGAACTTAATGTAGACTTATCCTCAGTATCTTCCCATACCCCCAAAACAAAATACTGAACGTAATTTGGTTGAGTTTATATTAAGTACAATTAAATAGGCAATGGGGCTTCAAATAAACATTTTGTTAACCATCTAATTTTCTTTCACAGTTTCTTTCATTTTCTGAGATTGGACTTTGAGCTATCAGAGCCATGAGCAACTACAGTGTGTCCTTGGTTGGCCCAGCTCCTTGGGGTTTCCGGCTGCAAGGTGGCAAGGATTTCAACATGCCTCTGACAATCTCTAGTGTAAGCAAACTTCACAGATTTTATTACAGATGTTCATTCAATGCTTAGTCCTAGAAACTTCAGGGCTGAGTTGTTGAATTCTCTGGATAACCTGTACTCATTACAATTGCGTATGGGATTTAATCTCGGAAAACTTAGTTATGTATAATAAAAGATGTGGAGGGGGGGTAATTTAGCAAGGATAATTGATTTCAGTTGAGCTTATTTTCAGTCTCCCCCATCTTATTAATAAGGAAATGGAAAGCATTTAACTAGGGGGTAGACTTCAAATATTTGAACTGTCACTAGTTTGGGGAATCTTAACCTTAGTTTCTTCATATGTAATATTAGAAGGCTGCACAGTGGGATTTTCATTATTTCTTTCAGCTCCAGAAGCTGTTAATTAAAAACTATTGATCGATATCAAATAAAATGACTGTTTTGGGTGTTATTTCCTCCGCTCACTTTCTGGTGAAGGTGATAGTCAACAGTAAAATTGCCAGAGACTACTTAAATTTGAAGAGGGATTGAGGGCTTGGATCTCCTAGATAGTCAGCTTATAAATAATTGAGATTTTTTTGTTTACTACATTACTGATTTAGTTTGAATGTATTCTGTGTATGCAGTTTAAGGATATATTTTCATGATGATGATGGTGTTTTTTTGAGGCATGACTATATGTCAAGCACCGTTTCTGCTTGCTATTACTTGCTTGTATAATGTTCCAGAGGGCTTTTTTTTCGTAGTCAAATAAATACGAATATCCACTCCCCTTTTACTTATATGGTAGCATGTTATACACACTGCTCCATGTCTTTTTTTCTCAATAGTTTATCATGGAGAACTTTCCCTAAAGGTTTTTGTTTTTAACAACTATGTAGAATTCTCTTGTAGGGAAGTAACATACATTTAACCAGTCCTCTATAGGAGGCATTTATATTGTTTCTAGTATTGTTATTTCAAACAGTGCTGTGGTGGATACCATATATGCACAATTTTTTATGTGTATGTATAAACAAAGTTGACTCTTGAACAACACAGATTTGAACTGTGTAGGTCCACTTACACAGGGATTTCTTTTCCAATAAATATATATACAATACTGTAAATGTATTTTCTCTTCCTTATGATTTTCATTTTTCTTTTTAAGATTGATTTTTTTATTTTAGAGAGTGTGAGAGAGAAAGAGCACAGGCAGGCTTGGGGAGGGGCAGAGGGAAAGGGAGAGAATCTCAAGCACACTCCCTACTGAGTGTGGAGCCTGATGCAGGGCTTGATCTCAAGACCCTGACATCATGACCTGAGCCAAAGTCAAGGGTCAGATGCTTAACCAAACCACCCAAGCGCTCCCTTATGATTTTCTTAATATTTTTTTCTAGCTTACTGTATTATAAAAGTACAGTATATATAACATGAAAATATGTGTTAATAGACTTTGTTATTGGTAAGGTTTTCAGTGAACAGTAGGCTATTAGTATAGTTAAATTTTGGGGGGAGTCAAAAGTTATATGTAGATTTTTGACTGTATGGTGCAGTCAGTGCCCCAACCCCCATGCTGTTTAAGAGTCAACTGTTTGTGTGTGTGTGTATACACAAGCATATATATACAATTTCGATAGGTTGTGTCAATTTATACTTTTGTGCAATGTGCAAGAATACCTCCTATTACTCTCCACCCCCAACAGCCTTGTGAGCAAACTTTTGGATTTTTGCTAAGTGTTTAAGTGCATCATCTCATTTAATTCTCCTGTCAACCTGTGAAATAGTGGTACCGTACCCATTGTACAAAACTGTGCTATGAGCTCACATGGCTGGTGTGGAAGAGCTGGCTTTCAGGGATTTATGTTATGCTATTTCCCTAATGATAAATTTTATCTATATATTGTTTCTTTAATTAGGTGGTTTCTCTAATCAGGAGTTTCAGAGGCTGTTGTTTTAATTATGTGTGTGTGTGTGTGTGTGTGTGTATACACATACACTGCTTCTTATATATACACACAACTTGATTTTAAAGATTAAGTTTGTAACATGTGAAAATAACTAAAATACAGCTAATCCCAATTTACTAATAGAGTTTTCCTTGTTTCTTGTCTGTGGATTTTTTAAACAGTTTATTTTATTTTATTTTTTAAACAGTTAACTTTAATTTACCACCAATTTCTGTCTTGATTCCAGTTAATCAGATTTTACAAGGATATACATATATGTAATCCAGCCTTTAAGTTTTAAGACTTCATGGTTGGATGAAGTTTTAAATGGAAAGCATCCATGTGAAAATGTGTCTTATGATTTATTCCTGTTTGAGCAAGGCAATTTTTTTCTCTCTTATGAGGAAAAGAATGATACCTTACTATTGTCTTGTTTTTATGTTCTGTTAACATTATTTATATTAAGTTTGAATATCTTACTTTATAAATAATGGACTATAGAAGTTATTGTTTAGTTTTAAAATACATCCAGTTTTGGTGGGGAAGAAGTCCAGGAACAAATTGACACCTAATGAAACAAACTAAATCATCACTGTGTGGTTTGGTAGTAGAAATGCAAATGTGATGTGTAAGTTTTGTGGTACCATGCCTTTAAAAGAGTTTTCTGTGCTTTAGTTTCCTGGCAGACAATTTGAGCCCTAGCTCCATGTTGTGATGCTGATAAAACAGAACACTGTGTACATACATATGTGCCCTCCCTTGGCACAGAAGAAATGCTTTCCTTGTGTAGACAGAGTGCTAATTAAAGGATTTTGAACATACTGATTAAAAGAGACTATGGTAACAAAGCTGCTGAGTTATTTCTGTTCTCTTACAAAAGTCTCTGCCATCTCCTGTGACCTTTTTGGGCCTTGTGTGCAGTGGGGCATGCAATTCATTCTGGACTGGAGAAGATGGGAAGGGGAGGGGAGGAGAGAAGGGAATGTTGGCTCAACTGTGCTGCTAGGCTGTTGGCTTTCATTGTAGTTACTTTTAACCCCTTGTGTGGTTCAGTTCAAACATGCCTATAACATTGCCTAATAAAGATGTGTGCCTAATAACTAATTTATATTGTTGTAATAAGATTAGTAATGTTACACCTCATCTTACTGTTCTCTAGTTTTATTTATTCTGCCTTAATTATGTAAAATTATTGGGATATATTTCTGTGGTCACTAAATTGTTTAATTAATAGTGTCAAAAAGTAATTAAAACTTGACAGCATGCCTTAAAACATTTAATTTAGTGCTTCTCATATTAATGATATATATGAAATTCTTAGCAAGGTTGGGTACATTGTATTCTCTTAGTTCTTATTTTTTACAATAATAATACTATAATGTTAAGAAGAAAAAAATATTTTGAGACTTGCAATATCAAATGCCCTGTAATTATGGGTAACGTAGGAGTTATTTTTTTTGCTTAGAGTCTACTGGAATTGAAAAAGAAAAAAAAAATTCACAAGTTTGTGCTTAGGCAGGAAAGCTGCATATTTATGTTTAGAGTCCAAAAGCATATAGTTCCTCTGTTCTTTTGTTGTTACATTCCCTTATAACATTGGAACCCTGTGATAGCAAATGTATTTGTGATAAGTAGACCATTGGCTGGGACCTGAACATTCTGTTTTCCTGAGATTTTGTTGTTATTAGCATGTGAATATGCTGGGTTTGACTTTGTGTATTAAAGAATGCAAACTATACGTTTTTTTCTTGCCAACTATACAATATTTAACATTTCACATAGATTTTCCCATTATCTATAGTGTACAAGTTTTGCCTTCTTTTTTAGTAGGTGGGTTTCTAAGACAAGATTGTCTTAGAAACTTTTAAAAGGATCCTCACATTACTGTAACTATATAATCACATGTCATTGTCTTCAGTTTCCTATTCTTAAAATGGAGTGCTGGCTACAACAGTTTGTAGGCTGCCTTTTTATGACCCTGTATTTATGGAATTGCCTTGAAGCCATGGAATGTGGGGATGGGTTTCTTTGTAGCAGTGTGGGTTATTGGTCTTTGCCAGTATATTTTATAAGAAGAAATAGGAGACTTCTTGCACAATTCAAGGCCATATTTTGGCAAGTTGATGTTCCTCACGATGGAATTACAGGAAGGATGATATATTTGTGAATAACATCTTTTTTAAGTATGGCATCTTAAGGTTGCAATGCTCTGTTTTGTGTTTTCTGATTTATGATATTAGAGTTTTTTTTCTTAAATATTAGTATTTGAATTTCCTGAAGATGAGCTCCCGATTCTCCATAAAACATCTACATTGTTTCTTTAGCAGATAAGAGTGAGGTCAAGTTTTTTGGTTTTTTTTTAAAGATTTTATTTATTCTTTTGACAGACAGAGACCACAAGTAGGTAGAGAGGCAGGCAGAGAGAGAGGAAGGGAAGCAGGCTCCCTGCCGAGCAGAGAGCCGGATGCGGGGTTCCATCCCAGGACCCTGGGATCATGACCTGAGCAGAAGGCAGAGGCCTCAACCCACTGAGCCACCCAGGCGCCCCAAGGTCAAATATTTTAATACAATTTAATATTAATACAAATAATGATTTTGATTCTCAAGAGTTAGGAGAGGATTAGTTGTTACCAACTCAGACAAGATTTTAGTTGGATTTAAAAAGCAAAGGAAATTTACTACTTTCTGGAGTATGGAGCTTGGCTTGGGAGTATAAGACAGAACAGAGAAAAGACAGCTGTGAAACATTTTGCCAAGAATTCATTTATTCAGCAGTTATAGGAATACTTCCTAGAAACCATTTAAGAAGGTATAAAATATTGGGGGGTAAAAAGGTTGGGGAGGAAAGAATTAAGTGCCGTACTAGACATTGTTATAAGACCTATCACAAGACAGTATTTGGTGAAATTACAAAGATACAAATAAGTGTTTCTCAGTTTCAGTGGGCTTTTGTATTTGTGGGGTCGGCTTCCTGCAGGAGAAATTAATTGAAATGATCCTTGAAGGATGAAATTTGAATACCTCAAAGTCAACATTTCTCTGTGTTGGTTTTCAGTGGAAAGTGAAGATGAAGACATTTCTTGCCATTGCTTGACTTTGAGCAAAGCTGTGAATATATTTGAGTGATTCTCCAGACAGGCCAGCTGCAGAGTTTCCCTCCTAGAGGAGGATAGAAAGAGACTTTCAGTCCTCTCAAGCTGAAATGGGAGAACCATCCTACCTTGAATAAATGGGCCCATTGTTAATTTTAAGCTGTTGAGTATTTTCTTTTACAGTCCCTTCCAACTACTCTGTCATTATGCCAAGTTGGAAAGTTAAGGATTTAGTTTGTGTAACTACATAATATATATTTCACATGTATGTTCATCTTCTGCTTTTAAAATATTAATTACCTTTTTTTGTGGGGCACAGAGACCTGCTCTTTTTCCTAAGTGGTGATTTTCTGTCATTGTGGTTACAAGGTAAAGAATCTCAAGATAATTCTGAAGATGTTTTTCTGGATTGTTATTTGTAAATAAATGAAAAATCTTATCAGTGTGTTTCGTAAATTAGTAGTTCTAGAAAAGGGAGCTTGATTTTTCAGATTTTAATGAATGTTGGGCATTTTGGAAAGTTATCTGTTAAAATAAGAGGAATTTTACTGTCTGTAGGCCTTTTGTATGTGATGGAGGAAATAATACTATGGAGATTGGGTGAAGTAAGAATAACACATTATTTTACTTTATTTTTTTAGAGAGAGAGAAAGAGTATGCATGTGTGGGAGTGGGGGTAGGGTGTGGAAAGGGCAGAGGGAGAGAGAATCTTAAGCAGGCTCCATGCCCAGCCCACTGTGGAGCCAGATGCTAGGGTTGATCTCATAACCCTGAGATCACGACCTGAGCCAAAATCAAGAGTTGGATGCTTATCGGACTGAGCCACCTAGGTGCTCCAAGAATAACACTTTAAACCCAAGTAAAGGATATTTTTACATAACTTGTTCACCTACTTACAATTAGGTATAATATCTACTTAAACTGAGAATACTGAAGACTGTGGACTTCAGTTATTTTTGAGAACTTCCAAGAAGAGCTTTTCTTTATGATAGTTGTTGGTCAGGTTGCAGTGTGAATATACAGTTAACCAGTTATCTTTGTCCAAAATATCCTCTTTGCAGTAGTTCCTACCCAGAGTCCCATATACCATAAGATCAGTCATGGCCTTTTCTCCCAGTTATGACTGCACGCAGGAAAATATCTGATAGGAATTAGTTCTTCTAGAAGCAAACATTGCTCTGGACGAAGAAGGTATTGTTTCTTTGGTGTCTTGTAAGGGTTAATTCTGTTTCAGTTTTAGTAGGTGAGACTCTAGGCCTTGATTTAAATTTTGGGATACAGAAATATTGACTCTCTAATATAAAATGTGACAGAATAAGACCCTAGCATGTGAAATATTAATATATGCATACATTTGCAAATAAAGGACATAAGGGAATGAAAAGAGCAATTAGCTTAAGCAGTTAAGGAGCAGTGACCATGGTGACCATTAACTTAGATATTCTAGGTGCAGAGCCACTCCATAGCCCTGTTGGGAATTCAGGTTTGGTTTTTAAATTATGAAGTGGGAAAATCACTTTTTTATCACAGATACTCTGTTTTTATTAAGTGGGTTTGTTTTTTTTGTTTTGTTTTGTTTTGTTTTGGTAATAAGATATTTATGAAAAGACAGAGGAGACAGTATTGAATGAGTGTTTAAAGTTAGGTTTGGAAGAATTTTTTTTTTTTTAAGATTTTATTTATTTATTTGACAGAAAGAGAGCACAAGTAGGCAGAGAGGCAGGCAGAGAGAGAGGGGGAGGCAGGCTCCCTGCTGAGCAGAGAGCCCGGTGCGGGGCTTGATCCCAGGACCCTGAGATCATGACCCGAATGGAAGGCAGAGGCTTTAACCCACTGAGCCACCCAGGTGCCCCTGGAAGAATTTTTTAACAGTATTGTGAAATCATATGTTCACTTCCCTATCATTCCCCATCTTTTTTTTTCTTTCTTGTTTTATATAAGTGCAGTTATCTACCCTACTGTAAATAACTCTTTTTTTTTTTTTTTTTTTTACATCTGACGTTGTGCCCATTTTGTGTGATGACTACTGGAACAAAGTCCATCAGCCTCTTTGGCATTTAGTACTTGAAGCCGATCTAGATAGTTATAACATGTGACCCTGATAGGCCTACATGGAGGAGATTAAAATGGACTGGGAAAGTTAACAGGAAGGAATGGAAAGGAGCACATTAGGATGGAAGGAGAAAAGAGGCAATTTTAAAAAGGTCACAATGGGAGCACTTATTTACTAGGTCACATTTGTTACTCAAACAGTCGTCTTAACCTTTCACCCTTCCCACTTTTAAAATTTGGTTAATTTATCCTTCTTTTTAGGTAATACATTCATATAGTTTGAAATTCCAGAGGTACAACAATATATAAAGGAGAGTCTCCTGTTGTCCTGCCTTTCATTTACTTTTCCTGGAAGCAACCAGTTAGCAGTTTCTTGTGTATAATTTCAGAGATGATCTGTACAGATACATGTATGTACATATATATATCCTTATCACCCTCCTTTTCAACTCAAACAGCATCCTTAAAAACTATACTTTTTTTGGGCATTTTATTTTCTTCACTTAACCCCAAATCAGTAAATACATCTTCATTCTTTTTGTATAGCTGCATTGATTGGACTTATCATAATTTATTCAACTGGTTTTACTGACACTGCAGTGTAATTTTTACATTTATATATATGGCATATATATGAATGTATCTGTCAGATAAATTCCTAGAAATGGAATTGCTGAGTCAAAGGGGTAGATACATTTATAATTTTGATTGATATTGCCAACTATCTCTATAAGACACTCCTACCCACAGTATAAGAATACTGGTTTCCTCATACCTGTGCTAGCACACATTTCAACAGACTTTGATCTTTTCTGATCAGATGGGCCTATTTCCACTTTTCTGCTTTTTGTAGGTCTTAATCACAAGTAGTCTACCAAGGACTTTCTGTTTTTAAGTGGTTCATTGTTTTTCATTTTGCATGAGAACATATGAAATAAAAATGTGCTGCTCTTCTATAAATGATACCATTAATTTCCAGGGATGATGTTCTTTGAATTTTTTCATAAGGAGTTTTGATTAATAGTTACTCTCTATCATTTATTTCCTAATTCTTTTTTAAAAAATGTATTTCCTATTTTTAAGTAGATTTTCTCTCAGTGTTAACATATTACTTCCAGTTACATGTGAAAGATTTTGTTTGTTTTTTGTTGAACAGTTTTTGGCATATTGCCTTGTCATAGACTTTCTGAAAAATTTAAGCAAATCACATTTAATAGAGTCATGGTTGTTACTTTTGGAGTTTCTCCTGGAGCCTGATATATTGTGGGATTTCAAATCTTCTCTGGCTCACTTTAAATGATGTGACAAGGAGACCATTATGAGCTGTTCACTATGGCCTTGGGACATAGTAAAATTCACCCCTAGAAAACTCACTGTTTTCATTATCAACCTTTTATTAGCCAGTGGAGCTTAACTGAAGTGTTACGTTTTCTATAACATAGTGAATCAGGTATTGTGAAGGCATACTAACATGAGGCATAATGTATTTCTTTATTTTACCCTGGTTTGAGCAGCAGAGTATGTATGTTGGTAACCTTGGTGACAAAAAAGGATGCCAGGGATGTTTGTGTTTATGTGGTTAAAGGGATGTGGAATTTCCCTTTCATGTGTTGCTGTAATTTTTTTTTTAAGATTTTATTTATTTATTTGAGAGAGCACTAGCAGGGCTGAGAGGGAGAAGCAGGTTCCCCGCAAGAAGAGATCATGACCTGAGCCAAAGGCAGATGCCTAACAGACTGAGCCACCCAGGTGTCCCTTAAATTTTTAAATATGGAAAGTGGGGTACCTAGCTGGCTCAGTTGGTGGAGCATGCAACTCTTGATGGGGTTTGGGGGTTTGAGCCACAAGCTGGGTGTAGAGATTACTTAAAAGTAAAATATATTTTTAAAAGATTTTATTTATTTATTTATTTATTTTAGAGAGAGAGAGAGAGAGTGCGTGCACGTGCAAGTATGGTTGCGGGGAGGACAGAGGGAGAAGCAGACTCCCTGCTGAGCAGGGAACTAGATGTGGGGCTCTGCCTCAGGTCCCCGGGGTCATGACCTGAGCTGATGGCAGAAGCTTAACTGACTGAGCCACCCAGGCACACCACTTAAAAATAAAACCTTAAAAAAATATATGATGAGAAGAATTTGGAACTTGCTAAGAATTTGCACCATTTGTTATTTGAATTCTGTGATTTGTTAAACATTTCTTTTGTTCCAGGACCCAAAAATTGATTTAACAATGGCTGTTCTTCATAATTGTTTTGGGTAAATTTTGATTTACTAAAATTTTATTTTAATGACATTAACTATTGAATGTCATTTAACATTTGTTCTATTAGGGATTTAAGGGTTATGATTTGATTCTGTTGAGGATGCAATAATTAGCCTATGTATTTCATAAATGATTTCTGAGATTTTAACTTTTATAGATAGTAAAATTAAAAAATTTAGTAGGGTTGTATAATGTTAGCCAGAGGAGGTTGTGGATATGTTCTGAAAGTATTTTTCTTCTTGAGAAAAGGTAGTGGGGGACAAATGTCCTTTAGAAAACTAATGCTCTGTCCCTTAACTAGGAATCTTTAAAGATGTTCTGGAGAAAGAAGTTCGTACATATGTACAAGTATTATTACACATGTAATTTTCATGATTTTGGACATTTTCCTGACATATCTCTATGCTACTGACTTCTAAATCATCTACAAATAGTTCTTCTGATCTTTTCATAGTAGGCATTTCTGTTTATATGAACCTCTCCATTCTGGAAGATTCTGGTTATTGGTATTCAATTCTCAGAGTGATACTTTGATGTTTTAGTAGACACAGGTGTTTCCAAACTTTGTCATTGGCTTATCCCCTTGTAGTTTGGTTCTTTATACTCAGGCTGGCAGTTTGCCCAGGCAGGAATTCTAAAATCCTGCATTTAACACATTACAGTCCTATTTAAGAACAGTTAAGGGCTTCCTATTATCTGTTGAATTATTGCTTGACTCCTCTGCCTGGCATTCAGGCTGCGTATAAATGGGTCCACTTAAAACAATTGAGCTTATGGTCCAAAATGCCCATTTTGAACCGTAAAGTCCTTGGTCTCTTAAATTTTTTGTGCTTACTACCTTTGTTTCTTCTTACCTTTAATCCTCTACCCATCCTTCAAGGCACATTCATGTACCAAGTGCTCTTTCAAATTTTTGACTACTTACTCCAACTTGCTTGCGTCTCCTTTCTTTCCTATATTAAACAATAAAAATAATGATGTAAATAAGCTAACATTTATTGAGCCTTTGTTATTGTCTAGGCCCTGCTCTAATTGTTTTGCACATGTTCCATTATTTAATTCTCATTAACGATCCTCTGAGAAAGTATGATTTTGAAAGGAAGAAAAGTTAAATTACATGCCCAGAGTTAAACAGCCAGTAATTGATTAGGCTTGGGATTTGAAACCAGTCAAATTGAGTAGTTACAATGCTTTTAACCAGTATACTCTATTTTCTGGGAATAGATGACAGTTTTCACTCCTGACAATCAAGTTTCTATATTTCTTCTTTTCTTTCTTTTTTTAAAAGATTTTAAGTAATATCTGCACCCAACCTGGGGCTTGCCTTCACAACCCTGAGATCAAGAGTTGCATGCTGTACTGACTGAGCCAGCCAGCCGCCCTTGTGTGTGTATACATGCTATAGAATAAAAGACTTGTATAGTTGGGAATAACTGAGATTAGGAAAAGATACGACTGGTTTCCAAAGCAATTATTAAAATCATCTAAGAGATTTTAAAAATGTAGACTCCAGGCTCTCGACATTGAATTCAGGTTGTAAAGGGATTCTCACACGCTGTCTGGATGTTTTTCATCTACCATTGACGTTCCATTTTGTACATAAATATTTGGGAACCATATATGACTTTGCTTTTAAAAAAATTTTTTTTTAATATGGCTCTTTTGCTACTTAGATCATTTCAGCAGAAAGAAAAGGCTAAGTTACATGGGGATTGTCACTGACTAAATAATGTGACAGATCTACTTTTCCCCAACCACCAGGCTTTTCCCATTTTTCAAAGTTCAGTCACCATAGGTCAAATCCTTTTTGTAAATAAGTGACAGTCAGTGTTTGGTTCTCTTTACAGTGTTTTAAGTATCTTTGTGACAAAGATTTAGAGGGCTGAAGTTGCCATACTACTTATAAAATTTTAATACTATAAAATTTAATAATGTTGAACTTATCAAAGACTTCTTCAGGAATCTTTGACTATACTTGGTTTTATTTTACACCTCATTACTAAACCAAATGGTAATATGTTAAAAAAGAACTAGGTACAGTTTTTTTAATCCCATGAACCAGAGAACAGTACACATTTTTGGTCCTCATATTAGGTTTCACAGCAGTATAGTTAAGTACATTTATATAGGTCATATACTTTGTTAATGGTGAACTGCTCTCACCAGGGGGCGAAAAAACCTCTACAGCGTGGGTGGGACGGGATCATGCTAGAATTCCCAGTTTGTGTTCAGTAGCTATTGGCTGATGATTGTAATGATAATAGAGGACAAATGGGAAGCTGGGTTGCAATCACAATCAAATTTCCTTAGATTTGTTTTGTTAATGTACATGATTGATAGAATTAACTGATAAAATATTTTGGTTTTCTTTGTTTTTAATTCTAGTCAGGGTTTACGTTTCTGGGAAATGTCCCAGAGGTTACATCATACAATAACCACCTGCCTCCCAAGGTCTTTCTCTGTGTCAGTCAGAATTTATTTTCTGAAAGTTTGACCCAGTGGTTCTGTTTCTGTCTTTTAGTTTCAGGTACAACAGAGGCTAACCCTTTCTTACTTAACAGCCTTTCAGATAAGTGATTGAGTAGTATTTCCCTTTGAGTCTGCTGGAAATTCTGTAGGAAAACATTTCTTCTAATGTTTCATGAGTTTGCTTCTCATTACAACCTTGGGCATATGCTTTTAAAAGTTTTTAAATGTCTCTGTGTGACTCTCAGAACTGAATATAACACCCAACACCTCAGATATATTAAGCACAATGCAAAAGTACAGTTATTAAGTCAGGAAACTGATTTTTGTGTGACTGGATGGTGCAGGGTTTAGACACTACATTGGGCAGTGGGCTTGATGGAACTGTCACTTTTCTCTGTACTCTTTTGTACAGTTTGAAATTTTTACAATATGTGTTTCTTTTGTTTAAAAAGAGAAAACTAAAGCTGGTCTATGCTTTGTACATGTGCAAATTCAGGCTTGTCTGGACATATATGGAAGTTAGGTGAGCCTAAGAGGGACAAGTGTTTGTGTATGGGTGTGTGCTCTTTGCATGAAAGAATTCAGGAAACATAATTGCGTGTATTCAAGCAGAGTCCCTGGAGATTTTATTATTACTTTTAATTGTTATCTTTTATGAGACCTGGGTAGATTCTTGGTAGAGCAGGGTATATCCTCTTGGTACCATCTTCTGGCACTGCTCTTCTTCTGAATGACTTGTGCCAGAGCCCTGAGACAACAAGGTGTGAGTCAGCACATATTTATTGATCTCTTACTGTGTACTGGCCCTTGGGTATATTGGGTCATTCTCTATTTTCTGACATAAAGGCATATGGAGAATGATATGAAATATATGAAGGAGTTTAGAAGTAGGAGAGGACATATATATAATCAGATCTAGGAAGAGAGCACAGTAATGTGCATTGACCATATAGCTTGTGTCAGGATAGCAGGGAACTTCTAGACTAAGATCTGTAGAATCCATGGAGAAGACACAAAAGTGGCAATGGCAGGGGGCGCCTGGGTGGCTCAGTGGGTTAAGCCGCTGCCTTCGGCTCAGGTCATGATCTCAGGGTCCTGGGATCGAGTCCCGCATCGGGCTCTCTGCTCAGCAGGGAGCCTGCTTCCCTCTCTCTCTCTCTGCCTGCCTCTCTGCCTACTTGTGATCTCTGTCAAATAAATAAATAAAATCTTAAAAAAAAAAAAAGTAGCAATGGCAGGCAGAATTTATGATATCTGCCTCTGGGCATGGAGTCATTTGTTCATTTTCATTATTGAGCACCTAGGGTGTGCTCAGTATTGGCCTAGGTACTGAAAATACAGAGATAAGCAAAACAAAGTCCTTTGTGTTTTGGAGCTTATATTCTAGTAAATGGGACTGATAGTTCAAGTATATAAATAAATAAGCAGTGTAATTTTAATAAGGAGATGTGCTAAGGAGTAATTGGGAGAAGAGGACGAGTGTCTGGGGGTAAGGTCTTTACCTTTAATTGAGTGGTCAAGAAAAGCCCTTATGGGGGCACCTGGGCGGCTCAGTGGGTTAACCCTCTGCCTTCAGCTCAGGTCATGACTCCAGGGTCCTGGGATTGAGCCCCACATCGGGCTCTCTGCTCAGCAGAGAGCCGGCTTTCTCCGCCTCTCTCCCTGCCTGCCTCTGCCTACTTGTGATATCTCTCTCTCTCTTTCTCTGTTAAATAAATAAATAAAATCTTAAAAAAAAAAAGAAAGAAAGAAAGAAAGAAAAGAAAAGCCTTTATGACTGAGGAGGCAGCATTGATTTAAGAGTAAGAAGCCAGGGGCGCCTGGGTATCTGGATGGGTTAAGCCTCTGCTTTTGCTCAGGTCATGATCTCAGGGTCCTGGGATCAAGCCTCGCATCACATCGAGCTGCATCGGGCTCTCTGCTCAGCAGGGAGCCTGCTTCTCCTTCTCTCTGCCTACATCTCTGTCTACTTGTGATCTCTCTCTCTGCTTTGAGACAGGAAAGAGTGTGGTGTGTTCAAGGAATAGAAAGGTGGCCAGTGTGCAACAATGCTGTGAGCAAGGAGGAAAACAGAGTGGGATAAGGTAGGTCTAGTGTCAGAATGAGAGACGAGGTTCACAGAACTGAGGAGGGTAACGTTGGGAATATAATCATGGGGCAACTCCTGGGGAGTTAAGAGGGATTCTGATTCCTTTGGATTAGAACTGATTGATTAGAGTGTGGGTTACTATTACTGTGATCTTACCATATCTACAAACTGGTGTGTTTTGTAAATTGGTTTTGGTCAAAGTTTCTGGGAAAGAATTCAAAACAGTTTTTGAGCAAAGGAGTAACTATATAACCGTCCAAAGTGGCTATTTGGAAGTAAAATACTCATTTTAATATATGTTTGTTTTGAAAGTTATTTGTAGTTACAACATATATGTTATTATTTTTTCATTGTTATTTGCACGCTGATTATTTTTTGTTGTTTTGTATTCTTTCAAATTTTCTTTGTAACTCTTAAGAAGCAGCTTGTTGCCCAGATGGCTTCTGTTTTCATTTCCTTGTGATGTTACGACCTCTTCTACTTTAATAAAGAAATGTTGCATACACACTGAGGACTTGTTTACAAATTATGTTGGTAACACTTTTGTTAGAGTATGCCTCAAAGATAAAGTGAGTGTTAGGATGTTTATTCTAGATCTGATATGTTGAGCTGAAAAAGGTTTTAAAATGTGTCTATTTTTAAAAAGAATGCTTTAGCCTGTTGGTTGGTTAGTGCACCCAATGCCAAAAGTTATGTTTTGTGACCTTTTTAGTATCTTAACTGGAGGGAGTTTATAAGATTTAATGTTTTTCATTTCTTAATCTTTCAGAGAGGTCCCTTGGGTAGGGTTAACATCTAATAGGAGAAGCTGCCCATTGATACATTAGTAAATTCACATTTTCATGCCTTAAAAACATTGACAGTGGATAAAAGTGTCATCACTATTATATAGGTATAAGTCTGCTGTAATAAATCATAATGCCTTGGTAAATGATGAAACTTCAGACTTCATATTTAGGTCAGCTTTTTGCAAATTCAGAGCAAGAATGAGTTTTCCTGTGAGTTTTGAGTTACATTTACAAAATAATGCCTTACAACCAACTTATGAATTATCTGTAGTACATTAATATGATAAAATATTACACTAGTATAAAACATTTTCTTTATATATTTTTGAAAGATTTATTTATTTTATTTTATTTTTAAATATTTTCTTTATTTGCTAGAGAGTGAGGCAGAGAGAGGGCACAAGCAGGGAGAGCAGCAGGCAGAGGAAGAGGGAGAAGCAGGCTCTCCACTGAGCAGGGAGCCTGATGTGGGACTTGATCCCAAAGTGACCTGAGCCGAAGGCAGACACTTAACTGACTGGGCCACCCAGGTGCCCCAAAGATTTATTTATTTTATATATAGAGAGTGTATACATGGGGAGAGGCAGAGGGAGAAGAAGTGAGAATCCCAAGCCGACTCCACACTGACTGCGAGCCCAACATGGGACTTGATTCCATGACTCTGAGATCATGACCTGAGCTGAAACCAAGAGTTGGACACTTAACCAACTGAGCCACCCAGGCACCCCTAAAACAAGTTTTAGATATAGCTTTTTTTTTTTTTTTTTAAGATTTTATTTATTTATTTGATAGAGAGAGATCACAAGTAGGCGGAGCAGCAGGCAGAGAGAGAGAGAGGCAGAGCAGCAGGTGAAGAGAGGCTCCCTTGTGAACAGAGGGCCTGATGCGGGGCTCCATCCCAGGACCCTGAGATCATGACCTGAGCCGGAGGTAGAGGCTTAACTTACTGAGCCACCCAGGTGCCCCTAGATATAGCTTTCTTGATTTTATCTTAACATTTAAAGTAACCTAAGAGTAATTAATTTCTAGCCTCAAAAAAATACTTTAAGTGATTATGATTATATAATAATGAATGGTCAGACATATGTGAATATTTTATTACCAAAGCTAATATACTAGTATACTAATATACTGCATAGCTAATATACTAGTATTGTATTTTTTAATGACCTTTTTGTACAGTGATTTTTTTTTAGGGTTTATATTTTCTCCTAACATATGATTTTAAGATTGTATTTTTAGTGGGCAGTATTCTACGTGCTGTTTATTGTCGTTACTGTAAGTATAAGCTGTGAAGCACAATGCCTATATATGAGTACTGGCTCTGAAATTTACCAGATATATATATGTGTGTGTGTGTGTGTGTGTGTATGTGTGTGTGTGTACACACACACATATATGTATATATTTGGATAGTTTACTTAACTGTACCCTAGATTCTTCATCTGTAAAATGGGGGTAAAATATTTTCATCATAGCATTAAATTGAATAAATTAATACATGTAATGTGCCTGGCACATAGGAAGTACTTAGTGAGAGTAACCTAATAATAATAAGAGTTCTCTTATAATTGGGTGCCTGACTGGCTGAATTGGTGGAGTATGGGACTTTTGATCTTGGGGTTATGTTTGAGCCCCACATTGGGTATAGAGATTACTTAAAAATAATAAAGTCTTTAAAGAGAGGGAAGCAGGGGCACCTGGGTGGCTCATTCGGTTAAGCATTTGCCTTGGCCTTAGGTCATGATCGCAGGGTCTTGGGATTGAGCCCAGTAGTGGGCTCTCTGCTCAGCGGGGAGTCTGCTTCTCCCTCTCCCTCTGTCCGTCTACCTGCTTGTGTGTGCTCTCTCACTCTCAGTCTAGCTCTCTTTCTCTAATAAATAAATAAAATCTTTGGGAAAAAATAGAGGGAGGCAAATCAGAAAAGACTCTTAACTATAGAGAGCAACCTGAGGGGAGGTGGGTGGGGGGATGGGCTAAATGAGTGCTGGGTATTAAGGAGGGTACTTGTGGTGATGAGGGTGTTATACGTAAGTGATGAATCACTAAATTCTAGTCCTGAAACTAATATTAAAATAGATGTTAACAACCAGAATTTTAAAAAACCTGGAAGCATTAACAAATATATATATATGAAAAAAAAGAACAAAAAAATGAAATTTTTAGTAAAAAAGTTAACCTTATCGTAATAAGTGCTTACAAATAGTATCTCATTAAAGCAGTTTTTTTTGTTAAAACAGTTTTAACACCATTTTGAAATAATATTTCTAGATCCATCACTTCTTTGATAATGTCATCTTCAAAATTCAATTTTGCTTTTCTTTTTTGAACTTTTATATTTTTAAAGTTTTTATATTGAATTTCTTAGAAGCCCCCTTCATACATAACACCCACACACCCACTTACCCACCCTGTGATTTGAATTATTTCTTGAAGTATTTTACAAAATGTACATAATAAATATTTGTTGAATGTTGAACTTCTTCCATCTGTCAGATCTTGCATAAATCTCAAAGAGATCTAAAGGAGGGTAGATATAGTAATACCTCCAATTAGACATTCTTTCTACACTGATTACCATTCACTATGGCTTTTTCTTTTTTAAATTCTTTTTATTTTTGGGTCACATGGGTGGCTCAGTGGGTTAAGCCTCTGCCTTCAGCTCAGGTCATGATCTCAGGGTCCTGGGATGGAGCCCCACATCAGGCTCTCTGCTCAGTGGGGAGCCTGCTTCCTCCCCTCTCTCCGCCTGCTTCTCTGCCTACTTGGGATCTCTGTGAAATAAATAAATAAAATCTTTTTTAAAAATTCTTTTTATTTTTTTTTAAGTTATTATTTATTTAGTTAAATTAGCTTTTTTTTTTTTTTTAAGATTTTATTTATTTATTTGACAGAGAGAGATCACAAGTAGGCAGAGCAGCAGGCAGAGAGAGGTGAAAACAGGCTCCCTGCTCAGCAGAGAGCCCGATGCTGGGCTGGATCCCAGGACCCTGGGATCATGACCTGAGCCGAAGGCAGAGGCTTCAACCCACTGAGCCACCTAGGCACCCCTAAATTAGCTTTTTAAAAAGGATTTTATTAGGGGGCATGAATGTGTACATAACTGGGGGTGTGGGCAAAGGGAGAGGGAGAAGCAGATTCCCCACCCACTCGCCAAGCAGGAGCCCAGAGCCTGATGTGTAGCTTCATGCCAGGACCCTATCATGACCCAAGCCAAAGGCAGACACTTAAGGGACTGAGGCACCAGGAGCCCCTCTTTTTTTTAAATTCTTATTAAGTGACATGATACTTGTATTGCTGGTGAGAGGCCATTGCTACTGGGGACATTTTTTTTTCTCCAGTGAGGGATAAATTTGATTATTAGAGAATATAAGGTGAAATGTAGACTACACAAGACACAGGAGATGTGTTTGCTGTTTGTAGTATCTCTTTCCAGGAGTTTTTGTAATTCAGCAGCTTTTGTGTATAGGGGTCTGAGCTGCTTATCTTGCCATCTTACTTTTCTGACCAGAGCCAGCTGGACCTGGGGTGGGTGTCTCTAAGGTCTGTAGACAAAGTTGGGAGATCTGTGTGTGATCATACTATTTACAAGCTCTATGCATTTTATGAAATATAAGATCTAACCACTCTGAGTTTCAGCTGGATAAATAAGTGTAAATCATTGTGGCTCATTGGTTTATTTGCTTATTCCATAAATATTTATTGAACATCTCTTATGTGCCAGGTACTGTGCTAGGCACTGGGAATACAGCAGTGTGGGAAAGGAAAAAAATAAACTCTATGCTCTCTCTCAGACCTGTATTTTAGCGGAGAGAAAAAGTGACAATAAACAAATAGAAATAATTGGTGATAAATAGTTTGGAGCAAAATAAAGGAGTGTAGGGAAAGGGAGTCGTTGTTGAATGGGGGTCATTAATTTATAGAAGGTGAAAAAGTAAGGCCTCCTAGATAAGGTGACATTTGAATGGAGACTTGGATGAAGTGCTCTTGGGGAAGAGCATTTTGGGCAGAGTAAAGACACCGTGATGAGTGTTTACTGTGTGTGTTTGAGTAACAGCAAGACCTGAGTGGCTGGAAGAGACTTAAACAGGGAGAGTGCAAGAAGATGATTTTAGAGAGTTGAGGGTAGTTATTTCCCAAGATCAGTTGTATTAATTGTATTAAAATCTATAGCAGTTTAGTTGATAGGACAGGAGCATTTTGCCTTTAGATTTAATAAGACCTTGTTAATATAGTGAGAGTTTTTGTTTTTGGAACTCAGTACACAGTACTGTGGTACACAGTAAAAAAAATTTTTTTTTGTCTGAAAAGTCTGCTGATCACAGTATTATTTTATTCAGGCCTGATGTTAAGTCTTTTTTAAAAAAATATTTATTTATTTATTTTTAAAGATTTTGTTTATTATTTGACAGAGAGACACACATAAGCAAGATAGGGAACACAAGCAGGGGGAGTGGGAGAGGAAGAAGCAGGCTTTCTGCAGAACAAGAGAGCCCAATGTGGGGCTCTGTCCCAGGACCCTGGGATCATGACCCAAGCAGAAGGCAGATGTTTAATGACTGAGCCACCCAGGCCCCCAGGCCTGATGTTAAGTTTTAATAGTATTCGAGGTTTGAAAGGTTGTAAATGTTGAGATTTGTATTCTTAGTATTGTTGTTTAGTATTGTAGCAAGAGAAACTGATTATAAACGAGAAGTGGGGTCAGACTATATACATATAGCTCAGGGATAATAACTTCTGTGGAGTGGTGACTAATTGCCATCACCCTTAAAATAATAATCACTTTGAAAGGTAAGGTGAAACATAAATTATTTTTGTCTTTACTCTTTACCCTTATTTTTCAATTTCAAAATGGACATTGAGAAATTTTAGTATCTTTTGGGTAATCATTAAAGTAACATGAAGATTAATAAAGGCATATTCATATGGAAAATGATTCAGTCCATTTTGGGAATTTTCAAAAAAGTATTTGAAGTTGTCCTTTAAGTTTTTTTTACTTTTAGAAACATTTCCTGACAAGTTATGGTCTCATTATAGTGACTGATCATGAGGAGTACCTGGCTGGCTCAAGGGGTAGAGCAAGCAACTCTTGATCTCAGGGTCATGAGTTTAAGTCCCACATTGGGTGGGGAGCATACTTAAAAACAAACAAACAAAATAAGGGATGATCATTGAAATGTTTCATTTATACCTGGCAGGAATAACCTTTTTAGTCTGCTAACTTATCAGGTGAACTGGTCACCATTGTCCAGTTATCTTGGCTTTTGAACTAGTCACTAGATTGTAATTTTGAATAAAAGTAGTTAAATATTTTCTTTGGGAAGGGCAGTCTTCCCAAAGAGTTTTTTCATTTTATTATCATCATTAAGTTTTCACTCTTTTTAAGATTCAAGTTTATTATCACTAGACAGTTATCTAAGTTATCCCAATTAAGTTTCATAATAAAAAAAAAGTTTCATAATCAACTGTATGATCTTTTGCATCAGTGAAAGCCCACCCTTTTTATTTGTCTGAAGGAGGGGCAAGAAACATGAGAAACAAAAATTTTCTCATGAAAGGAAACTGTAAAGGAAAAATTTATTCTAATGAAGAATGACTTCATAAATTCAATCTAATAGTAAGGCTCCAAATGTATTACAGATGATTCATTTCTCTATAGTTGGTAACAATTTTAAAACCTATTTTTCAATGATTTTGTGAAGCAAGTATTTTCTTCAATAAAATTTGGAAGTTGATTTATCAGGCTGTTTAAAGGTTTTGTGCTTATTTCATTTTATGTGATGTAGGTTTTTGTAAATGCAGTATACTTGAGTTTCATGGTCAAATTTGGTTTCCACCAGAAATGATGATGATTATTTGCGT
Source organism: Martes martes (assembly GCF_963455335.1). Classification (NCBI taxonomy): domain Eukaryota; kingdom Metazoa; phylum Chordata; class Mammalia; order Carnivora; family Mustelidae; genus Martes; species Martes martes. The sequence goes on from NC_137889.1 coordinate 95,784,556, forward strand.
TGAGTTTTAATTTTCTTAATCTTACAAAGTCATAGTCTTTTAAAAAGAAAAATAAAAAATAAAAGCCATTAGTAGAAATTAGAATGGTGGTAACCAGGGTTGGGGGGAGAGGGAAATGGGGAGTTGTTTAATAGGTATAAGGTTTCAGTTTTGCAATTTGAAAATATTCTGGAACTCTGTTGAGTAACAATTTGAATGTATTTACCACTATGGAACTATCACTTAAAAATGATTAAGACGATTTTAAAAAAGGGGAAAAATAGCAGTATATTGAACTGCTGGATTTTTATTTATTTATTTATTTTATTTTTTTAAAGATTTTATTTATTTATTTGACAGACAGAGATCACAATTAGGCAGAAAGGCAGGCAGAGAGAGAGGAAGGGAAGCAGGCTCCCCGCTGAGCAGAGAGCCCAATGTGGGGCTCGATCCCAGGACCCTGGGATCATGACCTGAGCCGAAGGCAGAGGCTTTAACCCACTGAGCCACCCAGGCGCCCCAAACTGCTGGATTTAAAAAAGAAAAAAAAAATTTCATTATGTAAATAGCATCTACATGAGTGCAGAAATTGATGTGACTTTTATTTGATCGACAGAAAAGGATTTGTTTTTAAACCCTTGTTATTTTTTTATAGGTATTACAAATACACATTTTAAAAAAAAGACTTTTTCCCCTCGAAGTTGCCCTAGAAATTTTAATAGCATTTAGATGGGAATGAGTAGACAGCCGATTATTAGACTTTTCCTTGAAATTGTGGAAACTAAAATTTAACTTAAGGGATTGGTGTAGTTATGGTAACATGATTTCTTAACTAAATTGAAGGATTTACCAGGAAATAACCTCTATACTTAAAGACAATGGAACATTTGTCAGAATTGGCAAACTACATCCTAGTTCAGTAATTCTAATACATTATAATGTGCCTTCTCTTTAAACACACATACATCCCACAAAAACTTGATAAATATCTCCTACCTCTTTTACACTGTTAGGTAACTCTTAAAGTTATACCTGTATCTAAACTAAAAGCAAAATGTCATAAATATGCCTACATATTTCTTTGTATAAAGTATGGATGTACTTGTCAGTGTAGTATTAACTAGTTAACATAATGGTGGTCAACATGTGTACCCAACATACACATACATGAGGAAGCCTGTGTTGTGTTTTACTTCTGGCCATCTGGAATCAGCTTCCTTGTTTCCTTTATAATCTTGGAACACATTATTTCTAATTGGATGGTGTTTGCAGTTCCAGTATTTTGAATATTTTACCTTGCAGTGGTTAAGAGTGTCACTTTTTTCAGGTAACCCAATTCTGTCTTCCCACTTCTTTTTAATACAAGTAAGTGAATTTTGGCATGCAGTCTGGCCTGGAGATGCACTCTGTAACCTTACCGAACATTTCCTTTTAAATTATTATTATTATTTTATTTAAATTCAATTAATTAACATATAATATAGTATTTGTTTCTTGAGTACAGGTCTGTGATTCATCAGTCTTACATAATACCCAGTGCTCATAACATATACCCTCCCCAGTGTCCATCATCCAGTTACCTCACCCCCCACCCCCTGAACATTTTCTTGATTTGTGTGTTTAAACATTCTTAAAGCATTAAAAGTGGCCTGTGTTATTTGAGAGACACTTCCTTTTTGTAATTGGCCTTTTTGAGTTTGTCATGTTTATAGGGATTTTTAAAATTGAACTTTGAGGGAAAAGAGTGAAACTATGACTTTCAGTTTTTCATTTTAAAACAATTTTCGAAAGTGGCCTGGAATAGATAAAATATAGTGAACAAAAAATTTAAGAAAATTTGACTTATTTGTAAAATTTTACTTTAGTTGTCTATGAACCTCCTTAAAATCAATGAAACGTTATCAATTAAATGAAGCTATCTTGTCATGGCTTTATTTTTGTGGTAAGTATACATTATTTGATAATAAGTCAACAAATAAAAAGTTAAAGAAGATTACTGTGCCCAGTACACATGGTTTAGTGTAGTATTACAACTATACCAGGTCACAGTGAACTCAGTCTGGCTGGAATTGTTAGGCTATGAGCAGGAACATTAGGCCAGTGGTTGAAATTTATGAGTATCAGTGATTTCTAGAGACAGTAGTGACTTTCATTTTGTAAAACACACCCAAACCACTAACTATTTCAGTATACTTTGCTTTGCTTTGCTTTCTTCTTCTTCCTCTTTTTTTTTTTTTTTTTTTTTTTAACATTTTTCTTACTCAATTTCTTTCTCATTATTGGCTGGTCAGAATGGTCCTTTAAGGGGGGCAATCTTTGTATATGGGATTGTTTTTAAGACAAACTATGATGAGAAGGTAAGCCATTCTTTTTCCATCTTATATTAAGATACAGATACATGTAGATAAAACATTCTATCATATCTTGTGATGTTTTTCACATCCAACCTTTTTATCTATTCTCGCTCATATTGTCATCATTTTATGGTATTTGTCCTTGCTTTGATTGTGATTCTTAAATCTTAGCAGAAATATTCTGGCAGAAGTTGTTGTAAGGAGCTAATTTTTAAGCTTCTGAATAAAACTTTACACTGCCTTTCACCAACTTTTGAATTTTCTTGTTTCTGGAGAAAATGCCACTAGGAGGAGGGGGAAGAAAGGAAAAAGTTAACAGTTTGGGAGGAGGCTAAAGCTAAAGCTCATTTAATAGTAGGTTACTAAAGTACCAGTCGTGTTTTTATTGATTTCTTTTAAAAACTTCTTATTTATTTGTCTTTAAGACTTTTTAAAACACTATTTTATTACAATGATGACTTTTTAGATAAATGTGGGCCGTAGAACATATATAGTAGTGCTAAGTGATTCTGGATCATGGTTAATTCTTATGCCAAATTTTCTGTTTTGATGCCTGACCCCCTCCCCCCCAGATGTAAGGTTCAATAAACATTGCTTTGAAACACCAGCATTTTCTATTGAAATCTCCCATTAACTCCTTGATTTGAGGAACTAAATAAACCAGGGCCCAGTAAGGAAGACACCTAGAGTGTTTTAAAGAGGAAATTTTAATACAAGGAATTTGTAAACAGATTTTAGTTGAGAAGAGAAGTCCAGCAGAGTATGGCAGAGTAGTTTAGAAATGAGCAACAGTGGGAGATTGCCATCTTTAAGGACCAAGAGAAACAATGCAAAGGTATAGTGTTACCAGGGCTGGGGTATGGGTGTTGTGTGGCAGGAGCTAACGACGCAAGAGAGGGCATGATCCAGAGCTGGGACCATGAAGCCATGGGCTGACTAATCAGATGTAGAACCACAGAGAAGGTATAGAATGGAGAGAAATATCAAGGCTTGTCTCCTAACCACCCCCAGGCCTCTGATGTTTCCTCTCTTATTGGTGGGACCCATCCAGAAGCCAGAGCAAGGGAGCCTGGGAAATGTAGTTCATTGCCATAGAAAGAGGGGCAAAGAAGGGCAGGGTATTGTTCTGAGAACAAATAGACAAATGACCAGCATAGACAATACAGAAAATTTTCCCTTGGAAACTGCTAATATCAGTGCTTTCATAATCTAAGACACTCCTCCTGTGGCTCAGGATCCTTAAATAAGATGGAAGTAATTACAATATTTATGGTTTTGTTTTTCAGGAACCCTTTATATTTAGTGGCATTAAATTATAACTATATTTGCTGCATATATTTCTGCCAGTTTCTCCATTTTTGTTATTTATATATTTTTGACACACAGAAGTTTATCATTTCATTTGTTCGTATTTTTAAATTTGTGTGTGTGTGTATGTGTGTGAGTCTTCAAAGATTGGAGAATCAGTTCCCTTGAGATACTTAATAACTATTCTATCATTTGCTTTTTCTAGGTTTTCAACATTTTTAAACTCTGTAATCTATCTGGAATTACTTTTGGTATGGAGAGTTGTATTATTTTAATGTCAAAGTAGCTTATTCCTTTAAAAAAAAAGATTTGTTTATGAGAGAGAGTGAGTTGTGGGGGATTCCAGAGAGAGGAACTGAGAGAGAGGGAGAGAATCCTAAGCTGACGCCTTGCTGAACACAGAGCCAGATGCGGGGCTCAGTTTCATGACCCTGAGATCTTGACCTGAGCCAAAACCAAGAATTGGATCCTTAACCCACTGAGCCACCCAGGTGCCCCGGTAGTTTATTCCTTTTTAAAGATTATCTGTGCTTTGAGAATGTTGATCTTTTCTCTTTAAATTGCCTCATCTATAGAAATATTCTATAGAAATATTCTAAAATTTGTTTGAATTATTGTCCTTGCTAATTCCTTAATTTATTGACTAAAGTGTACTTCTATTTTTAAACATGTTTGAAGTGACTATCTAAAGACATTTCACCTCCTTTTATTTATTTAAGATTTTAAGTAATCTGTACATTGAATGTGGGTCTTGAATAACCCCTGATATCAAATATCACATGCTCTATGGACTGAGCCAGCCAGGCACACCACACCTTTTTTTTTTTTTTAAATTAAAAAGTCTTGGATGACATGTTGTGATTTAATTTTAAGACTTATATTAACTAACAGATAGCTGCAAGTTTAATATTGATGCATGCACCTCTATTATTTGCTTTTTTATGTGCAGGTCCACAAATGACTGTTATGATTTTTTAATTTTATGTCATTTTATTTTTTAGTTTAATTGTGGGGGAGTAGTAGAATGTGTTGAGTAATGAGTGTCTAATGTGTTTTGAACTTGGCCTTTTAAAATCAATTGTAATTATATTAATCTGCTAACTGTGGTATGGAACATTGTCTAAATTTAGTAGGGAAGTAAAAGAGTGTTAAAAGAAAGGAAAGGCTCATTACTTATTAACTCTTTACCTTTTTTCTTAATGAGCTTATTGACTTGTGATGAAGATGTTAGAATTCTGAAAATGAGTAGAGAGAGCATCACTTTTTTATTTGCTTATGAAGTATATGTTATTATAACATATTTGTGTAGTAACAGAATGGTAACTTAGCATTTTTTTAAAAATTGGGTTGTGAGGGAGGGTGGTTGAGGAAAGATGTATTTAAAATGCATTATTTATCAGAAAAGATTCTGAAGAACTAGGCCCTCACTTTTAGTTTTGGAGTAAGAGATTTGTTTTCAGCTTTCAGTTTCTTCCTGGTCACAATTTTAAATTTTAGTGTAGCTAGTAATAATTTAAAACATTTATACAAATTTAAACTTTTTTTTTTTTTAAAGATTTTATTTATTTGACAGAGAGGTCACAAGTAGGCAGAGAGGCAGGCAGAGAGAGAGAGAGAGAGAAGAGGAAGCAGGCTCCCTGCCTAGCAGAGAGCCCAATGTGGGACTCGATCCCAGGACCCTGAGATCATGACCTGAGCTGAAGGCAGAAGCTTAACCCACTGATCCACCCAGGCGCCCCCAAATTTAAACTTTTTAATGTGGAAGTTTTCGACATTATAGATATGGAATAAGATAATGAGCCCAATGTATTGATCACTGAGGTTCAACCATGTAGTCATTTTAATTTTATCTATACTTTCATTAACTTCTATCTTCACTTCTGAAATCTTTTGAAGCAAACTTTAGTTATCGTATTATTTCATCCAAATATTCTAGAATGTATCTCAAAAAATGAGAATTTTTTTTTAAAGAACTAAGAAAAAAAATTTTTTTAAAGTAATTGTATACCCAACTTGGGGTTCAAACTCACAAACCCAAGATCAAGAGTCACATGTTCTACCAAGCCAGGCACCCCAGTAAAAATTCTCTTTAAAAACATAATTACAGGGGTGCCTGGGTGGCTCAGTCAATTAAGCATCTGCCTTCAGCTCAGGTCGTGATCCTGGGGTCCTGGGATTGAACATTGTGTTGGGCTCCCTGCTCAGTGAGGAGCCTGCTTCTCCCTCTCCCTCTATCTGCTCCTCCCCCTGCTTGTGTGCTCGTGTGCTCAAGCATGCTTCTCTGCTTCTCTCTCTCCCTATCTCTCTCTGTCAAATAAATAAATAAAATCTTAAAAAAAATTAAAACATAATTACAGTACTTTTATCACCCTTGAAAAGTAAAGACAATTTCACAATGTCAGCTATTCAAAATTCTGATTTTCCTGATTGTCCTACATAAGTATATATTTATGTCATAAGAATAATTATTTTTAATGATCTTTTGAATCAGGATCCAGGTAAGATCCATATTTTAGGTTTAGGATTGGTTTAGAAACTTCTTAAATCTATTTTAATCTGTAACTTCTATGATAGTTTTTTTTTTTATAATTTTTTTGTTGAAGTAAGTGGGCCATTTGTGTCATATAAACATTTTTTTGAGTGATAATTTTATTGTAGGAAAAGAGTGCTGTGTCAAATAAGTGGTTTTCAGATTCGTCTTCTGTACTATGTTCATGATTTTTGTCATATTAATTTGTTACTACTGTTTTCATGACTCATGCCCTGTTTTAAAACCAAAATTCATGCTTTATTCTTATTCTAGTTATTCACATTTATGGAATCATGGTTTTGATTTCTTCATTATATTTTAAAATACCTGTAAAGATGAATGTTACTATTAAAACACTTTTCATCCCTGTACCATTTAAAATCATCTTGAACCCCACACATTAAGGAACAGTGCTTTAATATTAATGCCTCTGTGCCTTATTCCCTGTATTCACCTCCTGTTTTGAAATCTAATTAGTGACCCCAAGAGGGACCAACTTGAAACCGTAGATATATTTCCTGCATGTCTCGCAAAACAAGGTACATTCTGTGCGAAGTATGGTTTTACTAGCACACTGGTAGTGAGGTGTGTTACCAATCTGAGATCATGGTCTAGCCAGCTCAGCATTTCTATCTTCCAGGTTCAAACTCCATTACGTGTGACATGTAATTTTATAGAGGAAGGAAAAAAACCAGGAAACTGCTTCTGGATTGTACTAAAATCTTTGGTTTCTTGTTGATGTATGGAGTTAAGTGATGGCTGAAAACATTTCTCTTTCTGTTGAACAGGATTTAACTCTAGGGAGAGTTTAATTTGAAGATTTTAATGAAGAAAACACTGATAATTTTTTTAGTTTCTAAGAATTTGTGGAGAAGGCATTTCAACAAAATAATTAGTTTGAATATATGAACTTTGGGGAAAATAGAAGTCATTATTTTGTGTGGATCAATATATTTAACGAGGTTATATATATAAGGATTATCCTTATTTATATATCAAAATAAATATGCTCAGAATAACTTACAAAGCTTGTTCACATATGTTCTTCATTGTATTTCATGTTATTCTACAAGGAGTTACTGCCTTCATTTTATAAACTAGGAAGCTGAGGGAAGCCAGCGAAATCATGTGACTTGCCCAGAGACATATACTGGACAGAAGAAATAGGAGAACCATGTAGAAGTCAGGAGAACCATGTAGAGATGTGTCTTACATCACAGTGAAAAGGCACTGTATTTGAAATCAGATGTTCTGGATCTGGTGCTATTTATTACATAGGTTGTGTACTCTTAGATAATTTATTTCGAATCACTGAGTGAGAGTCATCCTCATCGTAAATTGGGATGAATTGCTACAGAACTTTCTTGAGAATGGAATGAGATAATCTGTGAGTAAAAGCAATAGAAAATTTGAAAAAAAAATACAAAATACATTTTTTGTAAGTTCTTATTAATGTTGTTTTATCAATCTTTGTAATAAAATGCTTAATAAATACTTAGAAATAAGTATTCATTACCATTAAAAAAAGTTTTTATAGAAGTCTAAGTAATAAGACATTAACTAGAAGTCTTTCCTATATGTTTTTTAACACAGTTTGGTTTATATAGAATTTCTTTTTCTCTAATTGGGAAATTCAATATACATTTCATTCACTTGGTGATTTTTATAGGTTCTGACTTTACAAAAATGAATAACATACACTTTATTCCTTGAAGAGATCACAGTCATGTGAGGAAAATAGACTTAAAAACAAGTGAATGTCAGCAGAGCATGGAGATGTTTTATTAGAGGATGGAAGAACGAAAGTTTTGGGGAGAGATCAGCTATAATTGTATGATGTTATATATAGGAGAAGACTCATATTCCTAATATTTGTCTAGGCATGGGGAGGTTATGCCCATATGAGGCTGTTGAACAGTAAGTTGTCATGAGTGGCTTTGTTGAAGCCTCATGTGATTCGTCAGATGGTTAGATAAAGGAAGTTTAACTGAGGGCAAAGAGACATTCCCCTACCAGGTGTTATCTCTACTCTTAATAGGAGGGAGGTGTCATGAAAGAAAGGAGTGGAAGTGGAAAGAAGCTGTTTTCAGAACAGACTCACAAGGTGAATACCTGCCTAATGGGCATTAGTTACTTAATAGAAGAACCAGAAGAAAGTACAAATTTCTATGCTTGTCTGTTTGATGGCTAGTCAAATTGTTCTCTCCTGTTCATCTATCGTTGCTAGTTTCCACGTTTATTTCTCTTAGGTTTGCACACTTAGTCATGTTAGCATTCTAGGATTCTGAGTATGATACCTTTCTTTTTGGTTATGTATTATTATTGTGCTAGAGCTATGTCATCAAGTGATGTGATAAAGTATTCAATAAATAAAAACATTTGTTAAACACAGTGCATGGCTAATGTAATATGTATAGACTATCCCCAGAGCAAGATATATATATATATATATATATATATATAATTTTATATTTAGTTATTTTTATATTTTTATATATAAAATTGGGAAATTAAAGGTTGAAGTGAGTGATCTAGTGTATACACCTTTTGTTTAAGGAATAGTATCACCTCTAATGGCTCTTCTGTCTCTTAAAAAAACATAAATTATGTCATATCTGTGTGGTGAAAGGCCAATAGATTATGAATCTGGACTAAGGATCAATAGGAGTTGTCATAGGCCTCCTCAAACTCAGGAAGGCAGGACTGGGGATCAGTGTGCTTCTTTGAGATCCCTTAGGTTTCCCTCTCAGATAAATACTATACATCTAACTTCTACCACCATGGTAGTATATTTCTTATATTCCAGTCACTTAGTACAGAACTGTGGGTTACTCTCTCTAAATACCTAGCTTAGTACTAGCATTTCTTCTCTTAAAATAGTCTTATGTTGTTATTATGGGTTTTTCTAATATTTGGAAATATAACCAAGTAATAAAGAATAGTATTAGGGAAGAATCATTTAGCTTTTGATAAATTAGGTAAGGTTTCATATGTGGCCTCTAGATAAGGACGCTATACTTACATATAGTGTTAAGGCTCTAGGAGATAAGAGAAAGATCTTTGATGAGTAGGATATATTGATATGTTAGACCTCATGGTAGGTTCTCTAAACCAAAATCTCACTCTAGACTAAAATGCTGTGATGCCTTTTCTTATAAGGAATTTTTGGGTGATACACATTGCATTTTGCCTCTCCAGTATTTTTCATCCCCTCTTTCCTTACTACAAGTACCTGGTTTTCTTTAGGGTGGCAGCGTGCCCAGCTAAGAGATTTGCCTTTGTAGACTCATTGCTATACAGTCTAAGAGGATGTCTGCTAGGTTATATTTCTGTTTCCCTGAGTCGAGTCCTTCTTCACTTTGTCAGGGAAGTGAACCTAGTGCTTGGACTTTCTACCATTTGTGACAATTAAAAAGTAGATGAAATCTATGTATATGGGTGACTGAGGAGAAAGAATAAAAGAACCCAGGGGCAGTGAGGTCATTGCAGAGCTGCCTTGGACTGTCCACCTTTGCCCTTCCCTTTGCTGAAAAAAATAATTCATTTTTTATTAAAACTACTGTAGAGGGGCACCTGGGTGGCTCAATCAGTTAAGTGTCTGTCTTTGGCTCAGGTCATGATCCCAGGACCCGGGGATGGAGCTCTGGGTGGGTTCCCTGCCCAGTGGGCAGCCTGCTTCTCCCTGCCCTCCCCTTCTGTACTCTTTCCTGTGCTCTCTCTGTGTCTCAAATAAATAAAATCTTTAAGAAATAAAATAAAATAAAACCAGAGTAGAAGGGTTTTCTGGTATGTGCAGCTGATTATAATCCTGACTTCACTACGTAGGAAACATTTCATTTTACACCAGAGTCTTTGTTACTAAAAGCTGTTAGTACCTCCCAGATACACACTTGTCTGTGAATTTCAGCCATTGTAGAACTTGACCAGATGGGATGAAGAGGTTATCAGAAAACAGCATACTTTCAGTGTCATTTGAATATGAATAGATATATCACCAATATATCGTGTGGTTCCCTTCCCGAACAGCAAATTGAAGAAAACTTTGGATCCAGATAAATTCCTGCAGTTGGTTTTCTGTGTGGTGTTTGCCGCTCTTGCAGCCTGGCCATTCATTCCTTAAAAGATAGAGCCACTAAAACATACGGCACATGGCACATATCCAAAAAGTCGCTGTTTCTCCTTGCTGATTTTAGCCTGCTTGTGCTCTCTTAAAAGATTCATTAAGAATGGAGACTCCATTATGTTTACTGGTCCCGTGCTGCAGATGTTCAAGAATTGCTTTACTGACTGTGCATAATGCTGTGGTCATTGCTGTGGTGGGGTGGAAGTATTAGGCTTTCCTTGGGCTGCTTTGCGGATGGGCTGTGTGTGCTTCCCTAAGAAACTTCATGTGGTGTAGAGGAGTCTCTGGGATGGTGTTTCTTGGCCTACCTGTATCAGAATTACCTAGTGCTCTGAATAAAAATACACATTCCTTGCCACACACAAGACTTACTGACTTAGAATCTCTGCAGGAGAAAGTGGGAGTCTGTGTTTTTAACAAGTGTTGCAAGTGATTCAAGGACGCAAACACTTGAGAGATAAAACTTCGTCCTTCTTAGATCCCCCCCCCCCCCCCCCCGCCTTCTACCCAGGTTCCTCAAATTGGGTGTTTGTGTTAAGATGCTGAATTAACCTGTTCCATTTATTGAGTGCTTCTTTCATGACAGGCATTTGTTGTGGATGCTGATATATCCACAACAAATACATTTTTTAAAACAACAAATACATTTTATAAAAATACATTTTTAGCTTGCCAAATAGTGGTTCTGTGTGTGAAATCAACTTTTAGATTGTTTAATGTTTGATAAAAGTACTTTATCGGGGCACCTGGGTGGCTCAGTGGGTTAAGCCTCTGCCTTCGGCTCAGGTCATGATCTCAGGGTCCTGGGATCAAGCCCCGCATCAGGCTCTCTGCTCTGCAAGCAAGGAGCCTGCTTCTCCATCTCTCTCTGCCTGCCTCTTTGCCTACTGATCTCTCTCTATCAAATAAATCAATAAAATCTTTAAAAAAAAAGTACTTTACCTTGGAGTAATTGATATTATTCTTGAAAAAAATTTTTCTCAACCTTCAAATAGTCAGGGAGCTGTTTTTCCATTAATGGTGCTTATCTGACTTGCAAGATTTATATTCAGGTTTTTCAGAAATTCCTATTACCTTCATTTTATTGGGGAAAACTTTTTTTCTTTCCTTTCATAGATGTTGATTTTTTAGTCATCCTTTCCCGAAGTTCTTTAGAAATGAAAATATAATTTCTCCCCCTGCCTTAGAGGAAGAGATGTTTATTCTGCCCTCTAAACACTGGAAATATAATTTTTTAGAAATAGAAAACAAATTCAGTACGATCCTAAAAATACCTTGCTTTTACTGTTAAATAGTTTTGAAAAATGTGTCATTTCTAAATCATATCTTTGCCATTATGTGCACACTACCAGCAGTCTTAAAAGAAATATCTCTTGTTATTTTTTGGTACAAAAATTTCACTTCCAAGTGAAATACAAAAGCAAACAATCCTTTTTATGACCCTAATCTATACATCGTTGAAATGGAACACTTAACACATTTTAAAGTATTCTTACTTTTTGAGTCAGTTTTTCAGCAATGCCAGTGTCAATTTAGTTAGTACTTGTTTTTGAGGCCTTCTAGTTGAGCATGTGTTTTGCATCCCCCTCACACTTCCTTTATTGGGCTGTTCTAATCGTCATAAAATGCTTTGCCCTTTACTAAAGCAAATGCCATAAAGCATTTGCCTTAAGGGCATTATTTCTCCATGTGTTAAGGTGGAGTAAGTGTACGAAGGAAGTGAAGTAAACAGTGAGTGCAGCTCATCTCCTTTTATGGAAAAGTCATTTTTCCGGAAGAATTACTTTGTATACCACCCACTGAGAGGCATTTCAGTTGTCCCTTTTGCAATGATCCTTAAGGTGTGTTTTCTCCTGTTGATGAAATACAAGTAGCCCTCAAAGATTTGGCAGTCCTTCAGGCTCAGTATGTGGGCTCTTTTTAGTCAGGAGGGAGTAGAATAGATGATTGAGACAAGTTATCCTAGCAGCTGTGAAGCAGGCATACGTCAGTCTGGGACACTTTGTCCCTGGTTCTAGAACTTTACAGTCTGATTGGGAATATTTGATCATCTTAAATTACCCTACATGCAGCTCCTATGAATGCATACGCATGTATATCATACATACTTCAGATAGATTCTTGTATGTGGGTGATAAATATCATATAAATGAGGAAGTTATTCTACAGTTTGACTATCAGGTAGTTAAAATTTGTTGCTTTTGCGGTTTTGGTTGTAATATAAGCCTTATGAATTAGATGTAGAATGTCAAGAATATTGACTTGTATCTGGTAACTCTTTTAAAACATATATTTTTATCTGAAAATTAAAGTTTAATGCTTGTAAAATATTCAAATAATATACAAGTATACAAAATTTAAACTAAAATTTCCTTAGCCTCTTACAGCTTCCCTTGTCATATGTAATCTTTCCAGCTTTTTACTCATCATTTCTATGCTCTGATATATACCACTGTCCCTCACAAATACATGTTGTTCTGAATTTTCCTTTTCTTCCTTATACATATATCATGGTTATCTTTCCAGGTCAGTATATATGGGCATTTATCAGCAATGTACATAATTTATGTTATTGACTTTGTGAGTATTCTTTTATCTGGTAAAAGGGTTTTTAAAAAATGAATGTCTGATTATTTATTTTTTTGACGAATACATATCTTTATGTGGATGTTAATTAACAACAAAAATATGAAATATAAAGTGTTAGTAATCTTATTAAAGAGTGTTATAGGGGCGCCTGGGTGACTCAGTGGGTTAAAGCCTCTGCCTTCGGCTCAGGTCATGATCTCAGGGTCCTGGGATCAAGCCCCGCATCGGGCTTTCTGCTCAGCGGGGAGCCTGCTTCCTCCTCTCTCTCCGCCTGCTTGTGATCTCTGTCTGTCAAATAAATAAATAAAATATTTAAAAAAAAAATAGAGAGTGTTATAGTGTGTTATATGCACATTTTAATTAACTAAAATTAATTAACAATTTGAAAATTATCTAAACATCTAGTAACAGTGACTTAAATATTATAAATACTCTTTATGAATATTTTTCTATATACTTGATTCTGTGTAAAATAATATTTGAGTGATTTTAGATTATATTTTAAATCTTTGAAAACTTGGCATTTGCAAATATGCTTTAAATTCAGTTTTTCTCACAATTTAACCTCAACAAAAAATGTTTATTTAAAGATTTATAAGTAAAATAGATACAATTATAATCCCTTAGGCTGTATTTATTTATTCATAGTACTTAAAAGGTTTTTTTTGGAGGGGGTAGGGACATTGAGAGAAAGAGAATCTTAGGCAGGGTCGACCCCCATCACGGAGCCAACACGAGGCTTCATCTCACCACCCTAAGATCATGACCTGAGCCGAAATCAAGAATCAGATAATTAGCCCACTGAGCCACCCAGGTGCCCCTTTAAAATTCTTGATTACATCCTATCATACAGTGGATGAAGAATTAGTGAGATAACTTAAAGGAGCAAATGGTCAAAATTAATTTATTTTGGATATTGCATGTATTATCTTTCTAAAATTCCTCTTTAATTTGATATTTATAATTTTAGGTAGGCTGATATCAAAATAAGTCAGTGTTTCTAATAATTGTGCAAAAAATTGTGTTTCTAATAATCGTGATATCAGGTAGGCTGATATCAAAATAAGTCAGTGTTTCTAATAATTTCTAATAATAATAATAAGAAACTAATTTAGGATTAAAAAATGTGGTTAGTCAGCTAATTATGATTCAAGAAGGTAAATGATCCTTTAGACTACTGTTTTAATAAATAGCAATGTTGCAGTGTTAAATAATTCAGTAAACTATTTTGGATTCCACCCAGAAGAAGGTAGGAGTGGGTTATTAATATACCTTTTAGTTCATGACTGATTCTTTTTGTACTATATGTGAATATGAATTTTTTTATCATAATACTAAATGACTATGTGCCATTGCTTTTTATAAATTATTTTTATTAACATATGATGTATCATTTGCTCCAGGGGTGCAGGTCTATGAATCGTCAGGCTTACACACTTCATAGCACTCACTATAGCACATACCCTCCCCATATGCCATTGCTTTTTATACAACTTTATCTGTCAGAAATTTTTTATTCTCCATTTCTGTTATAAAATACTATTTGTCTGTTCTCAGTGTTCTCATGTGTTCTCATGTGTTCTCATGCTAGTGTGAACCTTGTTTGTGTTCACTAACAGAGATACTTGATACATTGATTTAAGGGTGTGGCCACTTTTTTGTTGGGGAAAATAATGCAGTGATCATCACCTATTTAAGAACAAAAACCAGAAATTGATTCTGGCTGCTGACAGGATTGATTTAACTGGCATCTAGCATTTGCACTTAAGGCAAGAAACTTTCCCCTTTTCCAGGATCTTGACCTATTTGGGTATTTGATTAAATAATTTTCCTTGCATAATTTCTGAACTCTGACATTGATTATTTTTATCTGGTATTTTAGAGTTAATATTACTATATTATAGAAACTTTTACTAATGCTAATTCATATTTAAATCTTGGAATAATTTCCTTTTCTTTTTGGACTGAGAACAAATCAAATATTGAATAATCTCTTTGGAATGTATCTTCGGTGTCTGGCTGACTTGCTGAATATATCACTTGCATATTATATTGCTTTTCTTTATACCTTTGGAAGTTTTCAGTGACGACTAAGGTTCATAACCTTTACAACCAAGTCATGTAAACTGTGCCCTATTTTTTCATAGCATCAATAAGATGAATGTCTGTTTTATCTTCTTCATCTCATTTAAGTTAGAGATTTCTTGTGTCAGAATCAGATAAAGGAAGGAATATCAATTTCATAATAAGATAGAGATCTTTAACCTACTTTTAAAAATGGTCCTTTTAAAATAATTACATAATTGTCAGTATTGATGTACTTCTTTTTCAGCCAAGAACCTGAACTGATTCCAGAAGAGCTACTTAGTTTTAAGATTTGCTTTTTTTCCCATTTTACAATGGTTAAGAGATAATAGAGCCAAATTAAATTTATGAAGCAGAATCTTCTATATGTATTTTCTAGCTTGAAAATATGATTTATTTATGATTTATTATTAAAAATAATGTCAGAGTTCAGAAGTTATGCAAGGAAAATTGTTTAATCTGATACCTGAATAGCTCAAGAGCTTGGAAGCGGGTAAAATTTCTTGTCTCAAGTACAAATGCTAGATGCCAGTTAAATCAGTGCTGCAGACATTCAGGTACAAGTTTTTGCATGTAAGTATGTTTTTATTGCTTTGGGTAAGTATCTGTGAGTAGAATTACTGGGTCATATGGTAATTGTACGTTAAACATTTGAGGAGCTTGCAAGAATGTTTTCCAAAGTGGCTATACCATTTTAATTCCCATCAGCAGTGTTAGGAGGGTTCTGCTTTCCTCACCATTCTTTCCAACAGTTGTTATTGTCTGTAGTCATCTTAGTGAATATGAAGTGGTATCATTGTTGTATTTTCCTGATGGCTACTTATATTGAACATCATTTTATGTGCTTATTGGATATTTGTATGTCTTCTTTGGAGAAATGTCTACTCAGATCTTTTATTCATTTTGAAAGTGGGATATTTATCTTTTTATTATTGAATAGTAAGATTTTTTTAAAAAAACATTCATTCTGGAGACAAGTCCCTTATCTCGTACATGATTTACAAATCTTTTTTCCCATTCTATGGGTTGTCTTTTCACTTATCGTTTGAAGCATGAAAGTTTTAAATTTTGATGAAATTCAGTTTATCTTTTTTTCCTTTGTTGCTTGTGCTTTAGGTGTCATATCTAAAAAGTTTTTGTCAAACTCAAAGTCTTGAAGATTTACTCCTACACTTTCTTGTGGGAGCTTTATAGTTATATCTAATACAATTAAATTGATTCATTTCAGTTAATTTTTGTGCATGGTGTGAGGAAGAGGTCTAGTTTCATTCTTTTTCATGTGGATATTCAGTAGTAGAAGACCCCCTTCTGCTTTTAATTTCCCTAATGCCTAATGATGTTGAGCATCTTTCTCTTTTTCTTTTTCAGTTCTTTTCCAGCTTTACTGAGAAATAATTGACATGGTATTGTATAAGGTGTGCAACATATGTTAAGTATACATGTCTATATTGTGAAGAGATTACTACAATAAAATTAGTTAACATCACTCCACATAAGAGTTTGTGTGTGTATGTGTAGTATAAACATTTAAGATCTACTTTCTTAGTAGATTTCAAGTATATCATATGGTATTGTTAACTATAATTATTATGGTGTATTTAGATATCTAGAACCTAATCATCTTATAATTGAATTGAGCATCTTTCACTTGCCATTTTGCTATCTGTGTATTTTTTTTTAGTGGTGTGTCTTTTACTTTTTCACTTAATATTCCGTGGACTCAAATTTGAGTACTAGATCATATATTATTGATGTAGAAAGAGATCTAATTTCATGATCCTTTTAATCACTGAATACCATTTAATTTCATGAATGTATGCCAATTTTTAAAACTCCATACCATCATTATTTACTGTTATACAACTGCTGCTCTAAACATCTAATATTCTTACTTGTTAAGAGTGGGTACGTAGAGGTCTAATTACTGGTTCCAAGAGTTTATGTATTTTTTTTTAAATATTTTATTTATTTATTTGTCAGAGAGTGCACAAGCAGGCAGAGTAGCAGGGAGAGGCAGAGAGAGAAGCAGGCTCCCCGCTGAGCAAGGAGCCCAATGTGGGTCTCGATCCCAGGACCCTGGGATCATGACCTGAGTGGAAGGCAGACACTTAACTGACTGAGCCACCCAGGAACCCCAAGAGTTTATGTATTTTTTTTCTTAGTTTATGTATTTTTAAGTTTTTTGATAATTATAGCCAAAATGCCATCAAGAAAGATTATACCCCATAGTGGGACCATTTGAGAGGGTCAGAAAAACCTTTATAAGTATGCATTTTCCATAGAATATTGTAATTTGCCTTCTCATTCTACAGAGGATCTTAATTAGGTCGCATTATTTCTTGACTAACTTTCATGTCTCCAGGTCGTTGTAGCTTTTTTCTCCCTCTGATATATGTTCCTTATTATATATTGTTAAGGTTTTTATAAGCTACATTTCTTTGTGCTTTTCTGTTCTGTATACCTGGAAATTCCCATAGATCTTCTAAGTCTGAAACCAGTGTGGCCCTCTTCAGTGAAATCTTTCTCAACTTCAACCCGGGAATATAAGTTTATTCTAAGTATATACCTCATTTTATATATTCACTTTTGAATTCCAGGACCTACCACTGTGCCTGGCATATATAAGTGGTTTTCCTCAATATTGACTAGTTAAATTATGCTTGATCAAGTCAGGTTTCTTATCTGATCGTATATTCAGCTAGAAAAGCTTATTGATGTGATATATCCCTAACTACTAGCAATACATTAAAGATCCTACTTGTGTTTGAAATAACACATATTAAAATAATTTTTTGTTTGTTTCAGAATTTAGTTATTTCCAATGACATAACTGTATAAGCATGGTCTTGTTTTACTGTATAGGATTACAGGGTAAAATATTTAGTTAAACTTTAGCTGAAGATTTTTCTTAAGATTTTCTATTAAGTTATAGTGAGCTGTAAAGTAAGGTTGTGTTATAAATTGACTCAGCAACATCTTCTGTTAGGCAGTGTGGCAAAAATTAAAATAGAGCTTGGTTATTTTTTAAGTAAAGATTTAGTATTCTATTTATTTATCCATTTTTTCTAATTTTACAGATTTGTTCGTCAAACAGTGAAAACATAATTTCCATATAACTGACTGTCTAGGAAGTTTAAAAAATTTAGAATCTTTTGAATGTTAAATTGAAATTAAGTAAATATACTATGTGCTTTATAGGTAAAAATGGGAATGACTGTTCTATTGCCAGTAATTGAATTCTCATGGAAGTGTTACTGAATTGGTGAATATATAAGAAGGCATTTTTATGAAGATCAGTACAAGCTGTTTTCCAAGTAAAGTCTGGGGGAATGTTTTATTTTTTGCAACTTGAACAGTGCTAATGCAGCAAGTTGAATTATTTAGGGACTGCTTTGGCCAGTACACTGATAACAAGAACATGTCTGAACTGATAGCTTGCCAGATGCACACTTGACCTAATGAAGAAGAAACCACCTGGCCACTCATTGCCAATTTCAGGTTCCATTTGATTTAGTCCTGAAACTAGAACAAAAATAGATATCAGCCTACAAATCCAACTCCAGAAAAATCAGATTTA
Source organism: Martes martes (assembly GCF_963455335.1). Taxonomy (NCBI): domain Eukaryota; kingdom Metazoa; phylum Chordata; class Mammalia; order Carnivora; family Mustelidae; genus Martes; species Martes martes. Next base: position 95,803,101 of record NC_137889.1, read on the forward strand.
GCTAAAATGATATGTCTCACTATAATGTAGTTCCTCAGTAAATTTTCATTGATGATAGTAAATAAAAAGACATTAAGTTTTAGTTTCTGATTTCAGAAGATTTATGTCCAGGAGGTGTGACTTTCAAGCTCACACCAAATGAGTGAATTGCGATTTAAGATTTGCTTGAGATTATACTCTGGTTTCGGTTTCTTTCTTTTTTTTTAAAGACTATTTTATACATGATTCTTTATCATATGTATTATTTCTCTCAAAGGAAGGCATTGCCAGTGAATTAAATGAATCAGCACTTTCTTGTGATGTTTTTGTGTTTCTAGTGATATTGCTGAGGATTATGGGGGCATGTATTAACAATGATTTATTTATTACCAATAAAATCTTTCTGATTAGTATTTTAAAATTGAGAAGATGATTTATTTTTTATCCTATTAGTAATGACTGCCTTTTATTTAAAGATGTGAAAATAATAACCCAGACAGTTAATATCTGTATTTTAAGAGGTAAAAAAAAAAAAAAAAAGAGGAACAGCTTATACCCAGTGAGCTGTGTACAATGTGATATGATAATGATAGAAATATGGTTATCAGTTGTATGAAGCAAAATTCATTTTGGAAAGGTAAATTGTGCTTACTCTAACGTTCCTATTTGGAAATATCTCAACGAATTATTCTGAAGTTCAGGCTTAAATCTTATTTGTAGTATGGCCCGTCTGTATATCATAACAAAGATTTATGTAGAGATCATGAAAGCTTGATTTAATAAAATGGGAATCTGTTTTGTGTTAACTGTTGCAACATTAAAAGAATGTATATCTAGTGTGCCAGTCTTCAGTTAGTTTCAAATCATAAGATTTTGGACCACTGTTAGCTACCAACACTTTTCACTTTGAGATTGCCAGTCAGATTGAAGTTTAGCTTCATGTTATGAGGAGATACAACTTGGTTAGTTAGCACGAGAGGAAAAGTTACATTGTTATATCTGTTATTAGAGATTCCTTCTTGGGTTTCTAAGAGTCATTTTGCTATTAAATAGCTAAACCTAGATGTTCAGCCAGTAATACAAATGAGGAGTGACCTGGGCTTTGAAGTCAGGGCTAAACATTGAAAAACCAAATGTGTGTGCTTTAAAAATCAGACTCATTGGATTGTATTTGCAGAAAGACATTAGTGTTATTTCTTACTCAAATTAGATTTATTTCTTACTCAAATTCAGTGGCTAAATTTAAAATTTGGGTACCCTCAGGAGTGTTTTGCCCATGGCTAAAAATGAAAATTTAATATATGTAACAGGTGCTTTTGTGTTTTCGTATATTTGCTTGACATATTAACACTTGGGGTTTCTGAGTCACCTGCTTGACTCCTAGACTGGGTGAGATAACCCATTTTTTTTTTTTTTTACACATTATACCTTGCTTTAAGAAAAGCTAGTACATTTATAAGAATTGTATTTAAGTACTGTAATTTTGCTAATCATTTAGTTCACTTTCTATACTAACTTAACAAAAGCAGAGTCTTCATTTTTCTTTTTTACTGTTTGTTGCCTATTTCTCATTGTCTTCTTGGCATTTAATAGAGTGGTACAGGATGAATGAGTATATGCATGCATCCATCATAAGAGGAAGGGGAAATTGAAGTAGGTGGGAGGATACCTGAGTAATATGTAACATTTTGAGGGGTTTTTTTTTTCCCTCTTTCAGCTATGTTTGGAAATAAATTTTTCTATCCCAATATATGCCTCTTCACAAAGTAATTATGTTTTTTTATTAAAGCTGTTTTCACTTCATTATGTGACTTCATAATTATAACTGTCTGATATTTTATTCTCATTTAGGAGACAGCTCAAATGATAGGTGTAAGCCATTAATGGTATAAATATGGGGAGAAGAAACTTTTCCATAGGTTTTTTTTTTAAACAATTTATTGAACAAAAAAAAATAAAAAATAAAAAAAAAGGAAAGAAAGTAGTTCATCCGTTTCTCCAACCCTACTCCCACTCTGGCAATCACCAAACTATCCTCTGTATATATGGGCTTGTTTGCTTTTTTGTTTTGTTTTTTTAAATTCCACATATAAGAGAGCTCTCATATGATATTTGTTTTTCTCTGTCTGGCTTATTTTTATTTTACTTAACATAATGCCCTTGAGGTCCATCTTGTTCTTGCAAATGGCAAGATTTCATTCTTTATTATGGCTGAATAATATTACATTATACAATTGACCCTTGAACAAGGAAGGCTTGAAGTGCACAGGTCCATTTATATATGGCTTTTTTATTGTATAGTATTGTAAACAAAATTATCACCAAGGCCTATGTCAAGGAGCTAATTGTCTATGTTTTCCTCTAGGAGTTTTTGTTTTTTTTTTTAAAGATGATAGACAAGTAGGCAGAGAGGCAGGCAGAGAGAGAGAGAGAGAGGAGGAAGCAGGCTCCCTGCTGAGCAGAGAGCCCGATGCAGGGCTCAATCCCAGGACCCCGGGATCATGACCTGAGCCGAAGGCAGAGGCTTTAACCCACTGAGCCACCCAGGCGCCCCATCCTCTAGGATTTTTATGGTTTTAAGTCCTATATTCAAGTCCTTAATCCATTTTGAGTTAATTTTTGTGTATGCTGTATGTTTTATTCCTTTGTATGTGGTTGTCCAGTTTTCTCAATACCATAAAGAGATTGTCCTCTCCCCATTGTATATTCTTGGCTCCTTTATCATAAATTAATTGACCATATATGTGTGGGTTTATTTCTGGGCTCTCTTATGTTCCATTGATTTATGTGTCTGCTTTTAATGCTAGTAACCATCCTGTTTTAATTACTGTAGTTTTGTAATATTGTTCGAAATCAGGAAGTGTAATGCCTCCGGCTTTATTCTTCTTTCTTAAGATTTTGGTTATTTATTTATTTTCGTGGTTCTGTACAAATTTTAGGATTAGTTTTTTAATAGGATTATTTCTTTGAAAAGGGTCTTCAGAATTTTGGTAGGGATTGCATTGAATTGATACCTGTAGATACCAGAGTATCCTTCCTTCTATTTTTCTTCTTTTCAGTTTCTTTCATCAGTGTCAGTATACAGGTCTTTCACCAATACTTGGTTAAATTTCTTCCTAGGTATTTTATTCTTTTTCATATAGTTGTAAATGGGATTGTTTTCTTTATATCTCTTCCTGGTTCATTATTTGTATATAGAAGTGCATCAGATATTTGTGCATTGACTTTGTATCCTACAACTTTACAGAATTCTTGTATTCTAAGACTTTTTTGATGGTGTCTTCAGTATATTGTAAAAAAAAAAAAAATATATATATATATATATATATATATATATATATATATGTATTTGGAGGGAGGGGGAGGATCCCAAGCTGACTCCCTGCTGAGGGGGAAGCCAAATGTGGGCCTCAATCCCAGAACCCATGAGATCATGACCTGAGCCAAAATCATGGATCGGAGGCTTAACTGACTGAGCCACCCAGGCACACCTATTTATCTAAATTTCTAAAAGGTTTTTTTTAGCTCTTTTAAACACGATATTTAGGACACAGAAACTGGTCTTCGATGTTCTAATACAGTGTTATGCAAAGTATTATCCATGGGGTTGTGAGTTTGTGATAGTGTAAGGTAGAAATTGAGAGTAAGTTTTTAGAAATTCTTATATAAGTTTGAGCCAATAATTTCAAGTCTGTTGACATTAATAAAAAAAATTGGGTGCTTGCATTTTGTATAGTTTTAAAATTAATTTTTCTGATAATATTTTGTTGTATTTTTGTTAAAAGCATTATTCTGAAACAGATTGGAGATTTAAAAAGACTAATTCTTCACAGATCCTTTGAGAAGTTGTGCTCTTTGTTGTTTCGTCGATCGGTCCTATTTGAGTTGCTCTTATTCTTCTGTCACCAGTCTCCACAGAGCAGGGGTTTCCATCCGCAATCAGGGATGTACCAGAGAAGATTCTCCTACCAAAGTAAAAATATTGAGAGGAAAGAGGCTAATATCCCATCTTAGGAAGTAGAAACTGGGAAGGGTGACCTTCTTTCTTACTCAGATGAGCCTCGGTGTTGGATTTTGTAATAAGACTAATTCAGTACAAGGGGCGACTGAGTGGTTTGGTTGGTTAAGCATCTGCCTTCGGCTCAGGTTATGATCCCAGGGTCCTGAGATTGAGCCCTGCATCAAGCTCCCTCCTTGGCCTGCTGCTCCCGCCTGCTTGTGCTCTCTCTGTCAAATAAATAAATAAAATCTTTAATAACAACAAAAACAAGACTAATTCAGGGATTTTAAAATGAAGGGAGATTTGGGGGTTCTGTCCTTCTCTGCCACTTTGCCTCTCCTCCTTCACTTCCTTTTCCCTTTTTCTCCTCCCTCTTCTCTTCCTGTTTCCTCTGTCTCTTTCTTTTTAGCCTGGATGGTTAGAAAGTTTGAGGAATTTTTTAAAAATTAATATGATACTTGGATATCTGTTTCTCCTGGAAGGTGGATGAGGCTTAGAGAGTTAATTAGGGTAGCAACGTAGAGTCAAGTTTTAGAGGAGAGCGATTTCCCTCCTGCTTTATCCAGTCTTGTTTGTCTAAGTAGCAGAAACAGATAGATGGGATTTAGGGAATAAACTTTTCAGGAATAAAAACATGTGCATTTGGCTGCAGAGTGCCATGTGTTATCTCAGGAGGGAGAGTGGCAGATGATGTGTTGGGGGGAGGGCAGCCCAGCGTGGGGTCATAAGATGGACTTTGGAATCATACTACCTATGGTTTCATCTTAGTGTTATGACCTCCTAACCGTGACCTTAGACTAGTAACTGAAGCTGTCTGTGCCTTAGTTTTTTCACTGATAAGTTGGGAATGCCAGTGCTTAACTCTGGCATTTCCGTGAGGTTAAATGAGTTAATATATATAAAACATCTAATTCCAATGTTTTTTGCTTCTTCCGCATATTTTCTGTTATTAGCATCAAATCTATACTGGTAGCGGGTTGAAATCTGTGGATGTTGCCGTTGGTGTAGGTACAGACCAGATACTTTATTGGCTAGGCACATGGTGAGGTTTCTTCCTTTCTAGTTTGCTATTTTGAAAGTTTATTTGGTTTGTTTTTTTAAATCAGCAAACAAAAGTTTGTAACAGTGACTATCTTTTTGTTTTCAAGATTGGAAATTGTAGATGTTGGATATTTCTTAAATGATGTCCCATATCTCCATGGAACAGTAGTCATAAAACAGGCATGAAAAGGTAAATGTTAGAGTGGCAAGACACCTTAGATTATATAGTCCAAACTACTTTCACCGCTTTTTTTCTTAAACAGCTTATAGGAGCTCAAAACAGATGAGTTCAGTGATGGATATACTTAGTTTTGCAAATAACATTCTTTAATGTTAATTCAGTATTTAAATTATTAGCATGAGGGGCGCCTGGGTGGCTCAGTGGGTTAAGCCTCTGCCTTCAGCTCAGGTCATGATCTCAGGGTCCTGGGATCCAGCCCCGCCTCGGACTCTCTGCACAGCGGGGAGCCTGCTTCCTCCTCTCTTTCTGCCTGCCTCTCTGCCTACTTGTGATCTCTCTCTCTGTGTCGAATGAATAAATAAAATCTTTTAAAAAAATTTTTTTTAAATTATTAGCATGAAAATTCCTTAACTGGAGTCCTTAACCTCTTAGGCCAATAGAAGTTTAATTGGGTAATATGGATATTTTTCACTGACCTCTCCCAAAATAATAGTTCTAGGTTAGCCTTTCATTATGTAGATTATGTAGGAAGAAGATGTGTTTTTTTTTTTTTTTTAAAGATTTTATTTATTTATTTATTTATTTGACAGATCACAAGTAGGCAGAGAGGCAGGCAGAGAGAGAGGAGGAAGCAGGCTCCCCGCTGAGCAGAAAGCGGGATGTTTGCAATGTGGGGTTCGATCCCAGGACCCTGGAATCATGACCTGAGCAGAAGGCAGAGGCTTTAGCCCACTGAGCCACCCAGGTGCCCCACGAGGATGTTTTTGATTGTGTACCTTTACATTGGTATAAGAATAACAGTAGCATTGTCCAGGTCATATGTGAATTTATTTTAGAGATATGCCAGGTGTTTTCTCATAGGTTTTGTACCCATCTTTTGGCCACCAGAAGGAATTCTTCTATTACCAATTAAATCACCAATCTTTGATGATAGTCCTGTTTTAAAAGGCCCAAATACCTGATTACCTATACCAACTTAGATACCTGAGACTAGCTTTTTATCTATCAAACTCATAAGAAAAGTCATTTGAGCATCCAACTCTTGACCAAATGGAGTTCTATACCATTTATATTCTCACTCTGTTTTGCTTGTTTCTGTTACTCTTAAATAGCTGGTTGTGATAACTTGATATATCATGTTACTTAACATGAAAGTTTTATATAACAAATGCAGAATGATAGGGAAATTGACTGTGTTTATTTAGTTCACACGGTATCTTGTTACTCCTGTTTGGAGTAATTATTATCACAGCTTTATGGGACAATTTGAATATCCTATGTAGAGGTGATTTACAGTACCATGAATGATCAGAATTCTGTCCAGCCTAAGAGTCCTCCTTCTGTCTTCTTTCTTCCATTTACCAGTGTCATCACAGTTTAACAGAAAGTTTAGTGCTGTTTTTAAAGCTGTATTTATTATTTATTTAACAATAAAAATCTAGACTCTCTGAACTCTGGCTAGATTGAAACTTATATTTCATTTTGTGGCATTTGCCTCAGTAAAGCAAGAATGTTTACAGTCTGGTTGAGATGACTGTGATTTGTAATGGGAATCAGAACTTCATGGTTGCATTATTTTCACGGCAAGCATTTACTATATGTGGCTAAAATAGCATAATGGTATTCTTGTGTCTGGTTGTTTACTCACCAGTACTTCATTAAATACTCTTTTTCATTTTCAGATTCGTATATTCTGTATAGTATCCATGGCATGTGGCTGGCTGGCTGCCTTGTGCTTAAACATATACCCAGAAATAGGAATCTCATTACTTTGCAAGGAAACCATTTTGTTTCTGAAATGTTCTGAATGTTTTCAAGTCCTTAACTTTGCTGAGAAAAGAAATCTTTCTTTCTGGAACTTGTACCCATGGGCCCTCGTTCCTGCCCAGAGGATTATTAGATTCCTGGGTCCTCACTAAGACTTTCTAAATCAGATTCTCTTGTAATGAGTGTCTGTAGTCTATACTACAAAGAGTGCCCTTTTTGATCAGGCAAGTGTGGGAATCAGTGCTAGTGAAACACAGTAATTCTAGTCTATTATTAAATTATATATTCAATCTTTTCAGCAATGTCCATTTTTAATTGGTGATTCCTTGCATGATATAACTTCTGGGTCTTTTACTCTTCTAACCATGGTTGTTTTCCTGGTACTGAATTACACATAGTGGTCCTGATATAGTCTAAACATACAGAATACAGTGGAACTAACACTTCCCCTAATGTGGATGGTGTTTTTTTTTTTTTTTTTAATGCAACCCAAGACTGTATTACTACTTAAAAATAATTTAAAAATTGAATAGACTGTCACACTATTGACTTATAAGGATGACATCTCCTTCTAAAATCTCCCTGATTTTATTTTAAAAATTTAATTTAATTTAAAAAATTTTTAAAGTTTTATTTAGTAATTTCTACAACCAGTGTGGGACTGGAACTCATAACCCTGAGATCAAGAGTTGCGTGCTCCTTTGACTAAACCAGCCAGGTGTCCTACCCTGATTTTATTTTTGTGGACTCCTTGTCGAGTCTTCTAAATTCTATTGAATTTGAATTTCTCTTTGAATTTTTTGCTTTTGAATTTAAACACTGGCTTGAAGATTTATCCCTGTATATTTTGTGTATCTTCAAATCAATAAAGAACTTTTAAATCCTTTTCCCACAGCCCAACATACTACTCTCTTTTACACACTGTTTTTTTGATATACATACCTCCTAAGTCTGTAAAAAGTTGCTGAAAACAAATATTGAACCAGCTTCAAGAAATGGAGCTTGTGTTAATGATTTTTTTTATGATTGCAGAGTAATTATCAAGTGAAAATTAAGAGATTTCATACATTTCCTGAAATGCCTAAATACAGTTTTAGATTTGGAAGTGAAGAAAATAAATATACTGAAAAATCCATCTTAATTAGGGCTATATAATGTCTGCTGATTTTTTGTTTTCTTGTCTTTTACATTGCTTTAAGGAGAAAAGTTTTTGGTTTGCAGATCACTTTGGTAGAGCAATATGCCTACTGTCCTTCTTTCCTGTCTTGTTTCTTTTCAAGATTTTATTTATATATTAGAGAGAGAGAGAGGGTGAGCAGGGAAGGGCAGAGGGAACGGGAGGAAGAAACTGCTTCTAAGCCGACTGCACTGCGTGCAGAGTCCGATGTGGAGATCCATCTCACCACCAGAAGATCATGACCTGAGATGAAACCAAGAGTCAGAGGATTAACTGACTGAGCCACCCAGGCACCCCTGAAAAAACCTTTGTTCCTGAAGCTTGCTATAACTCTTCTGAGAAATCTCAGTAAAAAATTGTTTCTATTCTGTTGATTTTGTGCCTGTGATGGAGTGTGCCTGTGATTAAGGAATCTGTTGCAAGGACTGTTTCTTACCTCAGTGTTTCTGACCTACTAGATATTACATGTGAGCACACTGGTGTCTAGTTTATGTTTGTGTTGAACAGCTGGAGAATTCATGAGCTAGTTAGAGGCTTTTGTTCCTTGAATAAAAGTTTTCTAATTGATATAATATTCTAATACTGCTTGGAAGTTGAGGAAATGGCTTATAATAACTGCCAGCAGAGAATAATAACTAAGCTAACATAGTTAATAATAGTAATGATAACTAAGCTAGCCAGGTGGTTGCCAGATAGATTTTCTTGGAAATGCATTCTTAATGTTTAACTTTTTGAATAGACGTTTGCATATTTTGAAGTAATGTTAAGGCAAAATGTTAACCTTTGTTATTTGTTATCTGATCTGTGTTATTTTACATGTAAAAATGGAAGGTTTTGTACAAAGACAGTAGTGTTATAAATGTTATCTGCTAATTACATATACTTTCAACAATTAAGAAATAGAACTCTGTTACCTCACCCTTCCTGACCTACCACATACACACACAAACACACACACTCTCTCCCCCACCCACTGTTATATATCGTGTACTCATTAACCATTTGCTGAGAGAATTGAACCCATGTCAACTACTCTAACATAACCAAAAAATGTTTAAATACATTAGTCTCTGATTCAATAATGACCAACATTTGGTAGTGATAATGTTTGATTTATACAAGGAAAGCTCTGTGTAGAGCCCAGATTTACCTGTAACGTCTGCTAAGAAATTTGTGTTCTCGAACAATAAGGGCTTTAGCCTTATCCCTGTATTTGAGTGACTCTGGGCCCTTACTCTGAAGGCAAGAGGTGGTTTGATTTATCAGCGTGGGAAACAAGATGAACATGAAACAGCAGACGAATATGCTTCAGGCATATGCTACCAGGCCGACCAACATCTTAGCCCCTCCATTCCCTCCATTCCCTCACTCCCACCTCTGCAGACTACACAACTGGGAGCAGTGACATTGCTCAATAAACTTTCCCTAACTGCTGTCAGCAGCCTGTCGTCTGCCAAATCCTGTGTTACCCAAAGCTCAGAACCATATGGTTGTGCCACACTGTACTGGAATGATAATCATTCAGTGTTGCTCCAGTCTGTTCTACTCCTAGTTTAAAAAAGGAAAAAAAAAAATAGTGGCATTGACTTAAGGACATTTCCTTTCCATTTCTAGCTGGTCTTTGTGATTGTGTATTTGCTTTCTGTGGAGGAGGTGAAACATCTAGAGTAAATCAGTGTTTTATGACTAGAGACCAGAGTGCTAGATGTGATCTACCAACATTTGGTGCTATCTTGATAAAAAGTCAACTGTACAGGCCGGCTTACTGGGCTAGAAAAATAAACCTGGGACTAAGGAAGGCACGGGAGACCTAGTAGGGGTATTGGTGGTAGTTCTGACTTAAAGAGGGCTGGAAGGAAAAGGATCCTTAGGAATTTTTTTCCCCCTCAACAAATTCCAAGAAGAATGAATAAAATAATCCCATATATGGAAACATTAACTCCTTTTGTCTAAATGTTGATGGGTCTTGGTTCTGGAAGGCTGCATGGTACAAAAGAAGCTGAGGTCACACTTCCTGACACAGGAATGGAATGAAGACTTTCCCAGCTTTACAGGATGAGAGAAAGTGCACAGTAGAGACGCACTGAAAGGAACCAGGAGTTAACAAGCCTGGATTTCCTGGAAACAGTATGGCATCCAGGAGTGACAGTTGCATATGTGAGCAATCTGTTCTGAGCAATGACATTTTTAAGGAGAACACACTAGTTGATGTGGAAGTAACTTGTAACTTAGATTCTTTACAAGTTATTTATTGTCACATATTGTGCCTGTTATTTTATGGCTTTTGGCAATCTAGCCAGCTTGGGCTCTTAATTTCCCTGTCACTTTCCCCTTAGAATGTAGATGCCCTAACAACCTGTCACTCCCTGAAAATGGTAGTACTTTCATATAATCAAGTCCTTCATGTGCTTTTTGTTTTTGCTGAGAGTACATCTCTCCCATTTTGTTACTGCAAATTCCAACTCCTATTTTAACGTCTAGGATAATTGTGATTATTTCTGAGAGACCTTCATGTCATCTCAATATATTGGTCATTCCAGTATTTGTGTTGATAAACTTTTTTTTTTTTTTTTTTTAAAGAAAGAGAGAGAGAGGGAGGAGTAGAGGCAGATGGAGAAAGAGAATATTAATCAGGCTCCATGCCCAGCACAGAACCCAACACAGGGCTTGATCTCACAACCCTGAGATCATGACCTGAGCTGAAATCAAGAGTCGGACATTTAACTGACTGAGCCACCCAGGTGCCCCTGTGTTGATAACATTTATACATTTCTTTATTAGTCTGTAGTGTCCCAGAGTATCCCTTACTTTTAATTGTACCTCTGACTAGAATGCATTCCCTCTGGATATGTGCATGGCGCTTTCTCTTAATCCATTCTGGTTTCTGTTCATATGTCACCACTCCAGGAAGTCTTCTCTGACTACCTTACTGTAAAAGAGATCTCCACTTTCTGTCCCCTTTCTCTGTTTTATTTTTCTAATGTAATACTTATTTTTGACATTTTATTTTCTTGCATGTTTGTTTGTTGATTGTCCCTTTCCCCCTGACTGAATGGAGCTCTGTGAGGGCAAGGACTTCATTTTGTTCATTGTTGTATCACCAGGCCTTGAACAACCTAACACAATTTAGACACTTGGCAGGTATTTGTTAAGTGATGGAATAAATGAATATTTGTTTTCCCCATTTGCCTTCTAATTCATTCTTATAGTCGTTAGCATTTAGTTCATATGTAATCACTAAGTAAATGTATGATGAACAGATGAATGCATAATTCAGCATTAAATGCCAGAGGGCTTAGCTACTACCAGTAGAAAAAAAGATTCTTGTCTTTTATTTTATTTTAAAGATTTTATTTATTTATTTGACAGACAGAGATCACAAGTAGGCAGAGAGGCAGGCAGAGAGAGGAAGAAGCAGGCTCCCTGCTGAGCAGAGAGCCTGATGATGGGCTTGATCCCAGGACCCTGAGATCATGACCTGAGCCGAAGGCAGAGGCTTTAACCTACTGAGCCACCCAGGAACCCCAAAAGATTCTTGTCTTTTAAAATAAAATATTCTAGAATTAAATATATAATAGAATTAATATTCATTCTAAAAGAAAAAAATCATTTGGGATCTGAAAATGAAGATAAGCTAGATTCTCTTCTAGTTAGCTCTGAAACCTAGCCTTTTGGATTTCTTTTCCTTTTTTTTTTTTTTAAGATTTTATTTATTTATTTGACAGACAGAGATCACAACCAGGCAGAGAGACAGAGAGGAGGGAGTGGGTTCCCTGCCAAGCAGAGAGCCCGATGCGGGACTCGATCTCAGGACCCTGAGATCATGACCTGAGCTGAAGGCAGAGGCTTAATCCACTGAGCCACCCAGGTGTCCCACCTTTTGGATTTCTAATGTTGATATAGTTTTAGGTTTTTGAAAAGTAGTCATGTTTGCCATTTTAATGTATTATAATAGAGAAATAAGAATTATGTATATATATGTACATATGAAGTAATTAGAGAATAATATAAAAGTTATTTTAATGCCAAAGTGAGTAGTGGATACTAATTGTAATGGCTGTTTAGAATAATGAGAGAGAGTAGTCTATGAGTATTTACTATGGTTTAGCTTGAAAGAGACCTTAGAACATTTGGTTCAGCTGTCTTACACAGCTGAGCAGAATGAGATGGGAGATGCGAATGATTTGCCCAAGGTCACAGGATTTGTTAGTGGTAGAGTTAAAATTGCCATCAGGTTTCTTTTGTAATATTAAGAGTTGTAAGAGTGTGGATAACAAACACTTTTGTGCACAGTTTGCAGAATTAAAAATGGTTACAAATATTCTTGCTGGCATTCTAGTATCATGGATCAAAAATTTAAATTAGTATACATTTTTAGGAACAATTCCTAAAGAGAAAGTCAGATCAGTATACCAAAGTAAATGGATATTATTATTTATCACTTTATGTTTAACATAAGAGCAAAGAAAATTGGAAATAAATTACTTAACAATAGCCTGTTGACTAAATACCATTGATTTCTAGTATGGGATTTCATTAAATATTTATTGTGTGTTATTTTTAAGTCTGTGTATAATAGAGCTAAAGAGACATAAAGGATATAGTCATTGCGTAAAAGAAAATCCTTCTGGTCTGCAGACCAGCACACTGTTGGTTATAGTTTGAGATGAAATAAGGACAGAAATGAAGAGTCGGTATCTAGAAACTTCTGTAGTTTGACAGAATAATTTTATGTCTGTTGAATCTGATGATAAGAAGTTTGGTCTTATATTTTGTATGGTTTCTTTAAATTTTGTTTTCCAGTAACTTGTCTTTATTACAGATTACAGAAGAATTGGTAAAAGGCAGATACAGTGTTCACCATAGATAGTTTGAGGAGCGTTGCTTGATAGAGAGTTACATACACATTTGAAAAGTTAAATAGTAGATGAAGGAGAGGGCTATGCCAGTTCTTTATACCCTTTCTCTGAATTCAGTATCAAATGGATTAGGCCCTTATTAAATATTAGTAATATACACTGTTAAGATTTTAGGATTTTTTAAAAAAGTAAATCCCTGTTTTGGTTTTTTTTTTTTTAATAGTTACTTGCCATTAACTTATGAAGTCATGATTTTGTAACACATTAAATAAATATAAACTCTGCTTTGAGTGCTTAAATTTTCTTGATGCTAATGGATTTTTTTGTTTTGTTTGTTTTGTTTTGAAACATTTTTAGCTTGTGGGTTTTGAAGGGCTTGTGATTTTTTTCCCACATCATGAAAGTATGCTGCTGCTGGTAGTTTAGGAACCACACTTTGAGAAACACTGTTCTAAGGTTTCATTAAATCATTCGTTCTTAACATTTTTTTTGGTCATAGATGCCTTTGAGAATTTGGGGAAAGCTATGGACTGACTCAATGGAAAAATGCATGCAAAGTTGTACACAATTTGCATACAATTTTAGAGGATTCATCTCATCTTTGAACAGAGCCTAGTAAGGAGGGAGGGTTGAAATGTGTAAATTTCAGTGTTAAACTGTTCTCAGGTAAACTAGAGTTGACTTACTCATTTCTAACCTTTATAGTTATCTATGGCATTTGTTACCATTTTCTTTATTATTATAAAGTGGACTACATGGAACACAAATTTCTGTATAATTAACAAACTTGTTTGACTTAGAGATGTTTGTATATGTGTTCTTTTTTTTTTTTCTTTTAATAAACCACCATACTTTTCACATTTCTGGTAGAATTATATTCACACGTTAACTACAAAGCACATTAAATCTCTGGGCTTAAACACATGGATTAGCTATAGAATGAAAGTGTCGTGTGGTGTCTTAATAGTGAATTATAGTTTAAAAAGGCACATTTCTATTTCATTGGGATGCTGGTAGAGAAGAATAAAGATATTACTTCAATAAAGGAGGACTCATCATGGAAAAGAGATTTAGAGTACTAGAACAAACAGTATTAACAGCAACCCAGTGTTTGAACTAGGTAGTTCAATGGCTACATAAGGAAAGAAAAAGCATAATCACCCTCTTACTTCCCTTGGTTTTGTGAGGCATAATGACATGTACTTTGAGGTATTCTCCTCACTGCTACCATATAAGGTGTATTCTCAGACTTTTGGGTAAAACTGATTATAGTTTGACTCATAAGCCAAAAGAGAAGGCCTGTAGTTAAAGTAACCACTGCTCACATGGGTCAGGAGTTTACAAAGTTACTCACAGAGAGACATCAGTGATTGTTTTATCTCGCCATTCTAACATACAGAAAGCCAAATGATTTTATTTTACAGAAAAGAGTATTAAAATGAATCCAGAATAGCCTCAAATTTTAAAGGGACATGTTTACATTAGACATCCAAGGCAGAGATTCGCTTTTTATGTGTGGTTGAGTAGCATTTATAGGCTGGCTGGGGTGTCAACACTGTATGGCAGTAGACAATACGCGACAGAACAATTTTAAGTGCTAAGTGTAATATTGTAGGGCAGATTAATAAGTACTGGAGTGACAGTAAACACATTGGGATTTGAAAAAAAGCTTAAGGGATATGTTTAAAAAATGCAGTACTTCTGAAATGTTCTTTACTTCTTACTGTAGTGCTTAAAAACTCTACCACTTTTGTTTATTTGTGACATTTGGTTGATGACTGAGTAATACTCACTGTTCGTCAAGAAAACAAGTTCTGTGAGTTCCCTATTTTGGGGTAGTGCTCATACCTTCTTGTGTGTTTTTTGAGGGGTAGCAGTATGAAAGTCACATCCATGGTATTCTGGGATGTATGTGGGAGATAAACACCTAGAGACTTTCAACCAGAGCCTCCTAAGTCTAGATTCAAATGTTTTCTCCTACAGAAGGTACTAGAAAGTACATTTTAAAACAAAATTAAAGATTGCCCATTACTTAGGAGTTTTTCAAAATAAGACTTTCCTCAGTGCTTTTCTCTACCTCAAGAAAATCCTGTTGGTTAGATTGATATAATTTTATTGGTGTATTTATCCAAATTTTGGTAACAGCACTGTTAGAAAAATGGCATCTTTATTTTCCCATGGTTTAGTTCCCATGTTTTCGGACATGGGAAATTTCTGGTAGTGTTTCTTTCTATAGCTGTCATATTTATATATTCCTTTTTTACATTTATTAAGTCTGAGGGCATTCTTGTCATACCCATGGTGTTAGGGTCATACATTTCCAAGCATTCCATATTTGTTGAAAATATGCAGAGGTTGAAAACTTGCATGTTGGTTGTGGCTCTTTATATAGGTACCTGTCTCCTGCTTGTTACCCTTAGAATATAATAGGATAATTACCAAAGTAATTTTGTGAACCAGCAAAAATTGTTCTTAGTAAAACATCTATTAAAAAGATGTTATTTATATTATAACATGATCTCTGTAATATACTTGGGTATATATGTCATTAGTAAATAATTTCTATTGCTGACATCTGTTTTGTGAGGTTTGTAACTGCTGGCTTATTTCCAAAGGAAGGCATAAAAGGTTTTTGTGTTCATACTGAGATTCCCTATGATTTGAAAGGATACATTTCATTAGAGAATTCTAAGTGTTGCAGTCACTGTTGTAGCTAAACATTGTGCTTCTTTTTGAAAAAGCTTAGGGCAATATAGCAGCCATATTAAATAGCTCATTTTTTTTAAGAGAGGGAGAGAGAGAATTCCAAGCAGGCTCCATGCCCAGTGCGGAGCCAGAAGCGGGGGTTCAGTCTCACAACCTTGAGACCATGACCTAACTGAAATCCAGAGTCACATGGTTAACCGACTAAGCGACCTAGGCGTCCTTAAATGCTTATTTTATTTTATTTTACTTTAGAGATTTTATTTATTTAACTGAGAGAGAGTGAGCACAAGCAGGGGAAGGAACAGGTAGAGGAAGAAGCAGGCTCCCTGCTGAGCAGAGAGCCTGACGTGGGGCTCCATCCCAGGACTCTGGAAACATGACCTGAGCTAAAGGCAGACGGCATAACTAACTGAGCCACCCAGGTGCCCCAAATGATCATTTTAAAGAGAAATCTCATGCAGTTAAATTTACTGAAATAATATCTGTCATATTGGGGTCTAAGTTTTAAAAGTGAGAGCTCTATAATGTTTTCATTGATTTTGTTTTTTGCTATGAGTTCTGTGATTGTTTTGTTTCTGTGATGTGCTTGCTTTCAAGAGGTAATAGCTATGGGGAAGGGTTAGTCTAACAGGTGTATCTCTAACTCCTTATGAATCCCAAATAGCATACTTCTTGTAGATAAGATTAATGTTCTATTTGGTGCATTTTTGAGATTTTTGTTTAAGTGGCATGCTCTCTTGAGATACTGGTATTTTTAATGCAATTTTATAAAGATGTAGTGCTATTTTTCTCTCTCGTTGAAAAGTTTTAGGAAGAGAGGCTCCTGGATGGCTTCATTGATTAAGCGTCTGACATTAACTCAGGTCATGATCTCAGGGTCCTGGGTCAGGCTTCCTGCTTGGCTCCCTGGAGAATCTGCTTGTCCCTCTGCTCCTCCCCCTGCTCATGCACCCATGCGCACATGCTCTCCCTCTCTCAAATAAAGGAATAAAATCTTTATATATGTGTGTGTATGTGTATTTTTTTTTTTAAGTTTTAAGAAGAAATGCTGCTGGAGCCACACATTTGCATGGAGGCTAAACATTTGGGGAAAGTTTAGTTATAAATTTTATTTGAGTATAATAAAGTTAATGACATGTTTAATGACACACATTGGTATTACTGTGAGTTAATTGGCTTTAAATCATTGTTATTAATAAGAGTCATTTAGGTTATTTTAGTTATTCAAATGAAAGTATAAAATCTCCTATAATTAATTATTACTTTGATGTTTTGTTCAGTTTAAATATTTTATGCATGTGCACATGGAGGTACAACAGACCCAGAGACAAGGATCTAGTTTACCAAACCTAGAATCTAGATCTAGAATCTAGATCTAGAAATAGCTCATGGCCCTTTCTTTTTTCATAGTCTTGCTTCCCTATTCTAGCCTCTGTACCAATACCCTCCTTTCTTGTTTTCTTCACTTTCTGTCCCATTTCAAGGCTTCTTCACCAATGTTATCTTACTGATTTTTATTCCTTGGCCTTTTGGTACAGTGGCAACACCTAACTGACCTGAGAAGTGGTAATATGAGGTCACTATCGTATGAGAATGGAGTTTGGAAAATTCAGAATTGGATAGTAGTAAGCAGAGAAAGAGGACATGGAAAGCTGGTTCTGATCCTGTGGCATATCGAGCTCTGTTGCTAAACAAAGGAAAACTTAAGGCTTAGAAAAGACAAAGAAATAGAGTGAGTCAAGAAGGGATATTTTGTCTTTATTTATGGAGGGAAGGGGAAGCTAGAAGGTCTGACTGGTCAGTTTGAAAAGCTGTCTTCTCTGCCCTGTAGGTCCTTGAAACAGGCATCCTGCCTATGTGAATTGGTGGCATGGCATAATAATAATAGTGAACATTTATTTTTGCATTGTGTGGTATATGCTATGCTGGTGTTTTACTTATCTGCTGGAGAGCTCTGTGAAACAGGTGGAATTATAGTCCTCATTTTAAAGAGGGCAAGATGAAACTTAGGTCTAGTAAATTCATGTCACGTAATAAGAAATGGCAGAACATGAATATGAACCCATGTTTGCCTGATTTCAAAGCTTATGCTCTGAACTATGTTCTTATTTGCTGTATGGACATCAGCAATCCCTTTGAAGCTCTCTTTTTCCATCTGCAACACAGAGTAAAACTATCTGATAAATGGCAAAGAAAGATAAAGGGTCTCTCAAAGTTGCTTACTTACTGTTGTTGCTCAGTAAATAGTCCATTACTTTTTCTGGGTCATTTCTTTCTCAGAATAGAAAAATATTATGTGAGAAGAACTACTCCTTTAAAATAACTGAAGAAAATTTGCCTTTGGGTATTTCCCGGTCAAAGTCAGATGGGGGAAGCTCGAGTCTGTGGTACCTTTCATCCTTTCATACACACAGACACAGACACACACACAGACACACACAGACACACACACACACACACACACACACACACACACACAGCCTACCCATCTGCTTATTGAAGGCTGGATTTCCTTTTCAAGAGAAAACTTCTTGTCATACATAATCTCAGTATAAAAGGGTTAAAATGAATCCCTAGAGATTTTAGTCCAAGTACAGGTGATTGATATTAGAGCCTTTCTCATCTAGGTTAATGGGGAGGCTCAGTAGAGATACCATTCTCTTCATGAGCATATAGTTGTTCTGGTGTACCTTCATTTCTGCATCAGTAAACAGAAGCTCAGGGTAGTTCCGGTATGTGCAGCCATGTGTGCTTGCGACTTAAGTGAGATCACAAAGCAGTGTTTTTTAGAGAAACATAGAGCCACAATTAAGTTTATGGAAAATTGGACAACAGTAATAAAAATGCCTCTCAAGATCAAAGGAGAAGCATTTGCTTGTGATTAGTTTGATTTATGCTGAGTTTGACCCAGGAGCCTCCCACTACTACTGTTTCTTTACTACACACTGTACATTTATGAAATATGCATACACTTAAGGCTGTCATATAATATGTACAAGATTTACTGATGACAGAAGGTTATTACTGTTTTAGATGAATGCAAGTTATTTGGACTTTGAAAAACAAAGAAAAAATGAACTGTGAAAATAATGAGTGACCTTGTAGTTTTTCCTTAGTTGCTAACAATTCATAATAGTGCTACATCCTACCCAATTTAAGGGGAAAAAAATAATGTCTTTCTAGTGAGTGAATGGCTTGAGGCAGTGGGACTAAATGAAGCTCATTGGAGTAGTCAGTGAGATGTCATCTTTAACAAGTCTTAAATTTGTTTCTATGCATTGGGCCTTTCCCATTATATATACAGCATTAGTTCAAGTTCTTCATGATTTTTAATTTAAATTGCGTGAATAGAAAACCTGAATATCTAATACTACAGATGGTTGGTGATTTAGAAAAGATGTTAATATCAAAACCCAAAATGATTAATATTACTGGCTTCAAAACACTATAGACAAAAAGGAATTTGTTTGGCAGTTTAAATAATATGAAAGATTGGATAGATGGTGATGGGCATTTGTTTCCATTTCTCTGATCATTGATTGAGAAAAGGTTGTGGTTAAATAATGAAGCTGGTCCTATCTATGTGTCTATCTATCTATCTATTATCTATCTATCTATCTATCTATCTACGAGAAAGAGAGAGAAGAGACAGCAAGAGCTGGGGGCAGAGAGGGGAAGAGGGAGAGAGAAAGACAATCTTAAATATACTCCACGATCAATGCTGAGCCTGACAGGGAGCCCTGAATCATGATCTGAGCTGAAATCAAGAGTCCGATGCTTAACTAAGCCACTCAGGTGCCCCATAATTAAGCTCTTCCTAATGCTTGTTAGATAAAGATTAACAAGAGGAGTTGTGATACCGCTTTGAAGGTCCTAGGGAAAATATATTACTACTATCCCAAATGGATTTACTTTGTTTTATTAGAAATGTGGTTTGAGTATTGACCTTACTTAGACCAGTCAGGCCTAATGATTGATCAAAGATTCTCATTTTCAGATTAGATCCAATCTTCTCTGGTGAATTAAGTATATTTCTATCAGAATTTAGCATATAGAACTGATGTTCCAATTTGTTGATTTCCTCTTTACTATGGTTTAATTAGATGTTTTTCTAATACCTACAATATTCAAAGTTCTTAGAGAAGAGCAAATTCTAAAACATCTCTGGGACGCCTGGGTGGCTCAGTTGGTTAAGCAGCTGCCTTCGGCTCAGGTCATGATCCCAGCGTCCTGGGATCGAGTCCCACATCGGGCTCCTTGCTTGGCGGGGAGCCTGCTTCTCCCTCTGCCTCTGCCTACCACTCTGTCTGCCTGTGCTCGCTCGCTCTCTCTCTCTCTAACAAATAAATACATTTAAAAAAAAATTTAAAAAAAATAAAATAAAACATCTCTGACTTTATAGAGCTTGTTTAAAGTTGGAAACGGGTTGGTGACAAATTATAGATGGCTCATAATTCAGGCTTTAGTGTTATTCTGGATTGTAGGAAGCAAGCAGATATTTGAAGTTTTTTCACCCTCTTTTTCTAAACAGTTGACATGATTGGAACTCTCCAGTCTGAAGTGGTAATAGGGCCACCATTATGGAAATGTGAAGATGGAGGGAAGGGGGGGGGGGTAATGTGGAGAGTTTGATGGTAAGAGGTCTTTAGAAAACTCTTGTAGTAGTTAGTAGGCAAGGTCGGGGTGACATGTGCAGAGTATGGACCAGCATGGAGGAGTAATGGAAGGATAGACACAATTTAGTAATTTCCCCAGATATTGCTATCTGTGGAAGAGGCAGAACTCACAGGGGCTATAGGATTTCTATGCTCTACCACCTAAAAATAAAAGTGGCAGTTAGAGTAAAAGCAATCCTCAAAGGATAGATAGTTCTAAGTAGTTGGATTTGAACATCCTGAGATCATGGGATCTGAGAATCTAGTAGGCAACTGGAACAAAGGAGCAAGAAAACTTTTACCTAGTTATGACATTGGGTTTGGTTAGTTATTTTCTTTCTACATTGTTCATTACCTTTATGTTACTACTGGATGAGAGTATTTAAATTCTTCAAGTTGGGTACATTCAGAGGAAATGTCCACAGGTTTCAGTTTCTATTTTAAGGCTACATTAATGTGAGAAATGGTCAAATAGTATAGCTGTGTTCTATTTCTGGTTATCTATCATCTATTTATCTATCTCCTTACCTATCTAATCTATTTTAATGCTTGACCTAAAGGAAGGTCAAGCATTGGCTGAAATAAAATCTGGGGTAAATTATTTGATACTTGTCACATTATCAGAATTCAAATTTCAATTCATTTGCTCAGTTTGGAAGGGAATAGATTTTCCTTTGCTCTACCAATGAAGTCTTTCAGATTTAACTCTTTTTTAAGGATTAGATCTATACCTTTGTGCAGACAGCTCACAAACTTTTATTTTATTTATTTTTTAAAGGTTTATTTATTTATTTGAGAGAGAGCGAGAGCAGGTGGAGGGACAGAGGGAGAGGGAGAATCTCAAGCTGACTCCCCACTGAGCATGGAGCCTGATGCGGGGCTCCATTTCAGGACCCTGAGATCATGACCTGAGCCAGAACCAAGAGTCAGATGCTCAACCGACTGAGCCACTCAGATACCTCAGATAGATAAACTTTTAAAACTGGAAGGGCTCTTTGAGATCATTTAATACAACCCCTACATTTCTGAGGTTAATAATCTGAAGTCAAGGAAATAGTAATAATAGCTAACATCTATTGAGCTCTTACTTCATCAGATCATTAGAACAACTCTATAAATAAGTCCCATAGAAAGCAGTGGCTTTGCTGGCTTTTCGTTTCCTTTGTAAATGCCCCTCACAATTTAAACAGTTTAGTTCTGTGCATTTGGGAACAGTTCATATTTCTGTTATTAAATTAAGTGATTTCTTTATATTTAAATTCATAAAAAGAAATACTGATTATTAAAAGATAGTTATGCCTGTTATTTAATGTTGTAAAACTGTATCTTTTAATGCAATTACTGCTGTTTTTAAAGACTTTTTCCCTACCCTACAAAGTTTTCATATTTTAATAAATATACCTGCCTTTATAATATTTTAAAATATACTTAAGAAAGTTCAGTCTTAATTATTTTTTTCTTGATACTGTGATTCTGAAAACTAGTCCATTTAATTTTTATTGAATTTTGGAACTACTTTGTCAGTCATATATAATAAAAGCTGTGTATATGTGTGCATACATAAATGTAATATAGTTATGTTGATAAGTGTGCTGTGAGTTAAATTTTGATCTGCTTTGTTACTCTGGAAATTTTATTTCTTTAGTGTCAACATACTACCAATTTTTCTTTACCTTAAATATCTTGGCAGCTGAGAGGATCGTTTCTATTAGTGCAAAGATGAAAACAAAATCATAATATACTATGTATGTGATATATTATGAAAACAAAATCATGATATACTGTTTATTTGCTATTCTATGTATGTGATAGAGAATATTTCAGTTTCAAAGTTTTGAAATCTTTTTTTACACTTTGTGAGATTTTATATACCTTTGATCAAATAGGTGTTTTTTTTTTAACTAATTTCAAGAATTATTTTGGTCACTTGATAGTCATATTTTATTTTATTTTTTTTTAAGATTTTATTTATTTATTTGACAGAGATCACAAGTAGGCAGAGAGGCAGGCAGAGAGAGAGGAGAAAGCAGGCTCTCCACGGAGCAGAGAGCCCGATGCGGGGCTCGATCCCAGGACCCTGGGATCATGACCTGAGCCGAAGGCAGAGGCTTTAACCCACTGAGCCATCCAGGCGCCCCGATAGTCATATTTTAAAATGAAACAAAGTTCTAATTATGGGTGCGCCTGGGTGGCTCAATGGGTTAAGTCTCTGCTTTCGGCTCAGGTCATGATCTCAGGGTCCTGGGATCGAGGCCTGCATCGGGCTCTCTGCTCAGCAGGGAGCTTGCTTCCCCCTCTCTCTCTGCCTGCCGTCTGCCTACTTGTGATCTCTCTCTCTGTCAAATAAATAAATAAAATCTTTAAAAATTTTTTCTAATTATGTAAAACTTTAGTTTTTCTTAATTTCACTATTTTATTTTGTTTTATTTTTTAATTAAGTAGGTTTTGCATGCAGCGTGGGGCTTGAACTCACAACCCTGAGATCAAGAGTCCCATGTTCCGCTGACTGAGCCAGCTAGGCACCCCCTCAATTTAAAACAAATGCCAGTGTTAAATAATAAATCTGTGGCATCCATTCATTCAGTATATATTTTGTGAAGGTATGTAGTGTGCCAGGCACACTTCTAGCATTAGGATAAAGTGGAGAGGAAACATAGACATGGGCCTTGTCTCAATGAATCTCACCTTCACTACTCTTCTTGATTTTAGTTACAGATTCTTGTTCTCATGTACTAAGATTGGTCTGCCTTGATCATTATTTATAAGGAAAGAGTTTGACAGCTGATGGTAATCAAAACCTAACCTAACTGAATGATTGGTAGCTATTTATTTATTACTTTGTTTCCAAATTTTGAATTCCAGTACTTGGTTCTTGTCTAGTTTGCTGAGGGATATATTTTTTATTTTATTTATTTATTTATTATTTTTATTTTTTAAAGATTTTATATATTTGAGAGAGAGACAAGTATGAGTTGAGGGGAGGAGCAGAGGGAGAGGAGCAGAAGAAGAGGGAGAAGCAGGCTCCCTGCTCAGGGATAGGGGGCTTGATCCTAGGACTCCAGCATTAGGACCTGAGCTGAAGACAAATGCTTAACTGGCCTGAGCCACCCAGGTACCCTGGGATATATTTTTTATTTTTTGAAAGATTTTATTTTATTTTATTTTAATTTATTTGACAACAAGAGAAATCACAAGTAGGCAGAAGTAGGCAAAGAGGCAGGCAGAGAGAGAGGGAGAAGCAGGCTCCCTGTTGAGCAGACAGCCTGATGTGGAGCTCCATCCCAGGGTCCTGGGATCATGACCTGAGCAGGAGGCAGAGACTTAACCCGCTGAGCCACCTAGGTGCCCCTATTTTTTATTTTTTTAATTAATCAATCAATCAATTAATTATTTTTTTTGAAGGGAAGTGTGTGGTTTTTTTTTTAGTCATCAGAGAGAGAGCTAGCACAAGCTGGGGGTTGGGGAGGTGCGGCAGGTTGAAGGAGAAGTAGGCTCCCCACTGAGGAAGGAGCCCAATGCTGGACTCGATTCTAGGACCCTGGGATCATGACCTCAGCCAAAGGCAGACAATTAACTGACTAAGCCACCCAGGTGTTCCTGGGATATATTTTTTATCAAGACGTAATTTTAGTAAAATGTTCTGCAAAATATTTAGTTGTGGTTTTTTTTTTTTCATTTTTTAAAAAAATTGCGTTAATCATAAAAGTTAACCATTTTAGGGGCGCCTGGGTGGCTCAGTGGGTTAAAGCCTTTGCCTTTGGCTTGGGTCATGATCCCAGGGTCCTGGGATCGAGCCCCACATCGGGCTCTCTGCTCAGCAGGGAGCCTGCTTCCCCCACCCCCCGCCTGCCTCTCTGCCTACTTGTGATCTCTGTCAAATAAATAAATAAAATCTTAAAAAAAAAAAAAGTTAACCATTTTAACTATTTTTAAGTGTACAATTCACTTGCATTATTAAAGTTACAGTATTGTATAATCCAAAGAGAAACTTATAAAATACTTTGGTTTTAAATATTTGAGGCATATTGGTTAGTTTCTTTCTTTTGGGGGGGGTAAAGTCTTACTTATTTTCCAACAACCCAATATTCAGTGTGATCTACTTGTACTTACTGAATTCTAAGCTTGTCATTTAAATTAGAATGGTTTCTTTTGGTTTGTACTTGTTCCATGTTTCTAAGTATGTATTAAAATTGCATCATGTTTCATTTTACTGCAATTTTATATATTCTTCTTTTGGAGCAGTGAAATAGATATATATGAACTTTGAAGGAGGTCAAACTAAGTTATGTGAACACATAGAAAATTGTTTAGAGAAGGGAAGAAAGATTTGGGAATTGAAGACTGTGGTACACAAAAACGTCTGATAGTCTCAGACACAACTGGTTCCTTCCCCTCCTACTAAATGCCCAGAGTAGGAAGCACATCTAGTGTAAAAGATATTTGGGCCTATGAGCTAAAAGAATTCAGTACCCCAAACACTGGGTAGGAATGGGACTCAACAGGAAGGATTGTTTTGTAGATCCTCTGTGTTACTCTTTGTGCTCAAACAAAAATACAGCTGTTTAAAGAGTTTTAAACATTATTTCTAAAAGAGTTGAAATACCCTATTCATATTACAGATGTTAAATGTAGTTTTCTTGGCTGTTTCTCTTCCTCATTCATGACAAGCACACACTGCTCTTGTTACACAATAAAGAAATAGAGAAATTATCAGGAACCTTTTTCAGAAAATGCTTTCAGTTTTTAGAAAGCAAATAAGGATTTAAGAAAATAAACACAAAAGTCATTTGAATTTTAACTTTACCTGTTAATAAAGATAACTTTTTATTACATTGTCTAAAAGTATATTAGTATACTTTTGATGCAAGCAAAAGTATAATTTTCATCTGTGTTGATTATTCTGTGTTTTAAAGTGACACTCCTAATGAAATATATTTATTACAGCTCAAAGATGGCGGCAAAGCATCCCAGGCAAATGTAAGAATAGGTGATGTGGTTCTCAGCATTGATGGAATAAGTGCACATGGAATGACTCATCTTGAAGCCCAGAACAAGATTAAGGGTTGTACAGGCTCTTTGAACATGACTCTGCAAAGGTAATTTGCATTTTGTTTGCCTCTGAGGGAGAAAACAATACTGAGGAGTGTGTTTTTGTGTATCTGATTTGCGGTGCTAACTAAGAAGTTTCTCCTACCATTGTTTCAGGTAGATAAATTACAAAATATAATGGCTTTTAAATTGAGTAACTGAGCAGTGTGAAAAATTGGTGAAAGCTTGGATTATTTCCCCATAAAAAGACATGCATTCATGTACTGATAGAATTTGTGTATGGTTTTAGAAAATCTAAGAATTCCTGAAATTTCTCAATAGAGTGTAGGCTAAAAATTCTTGTAAATTCTAGGGTAAATTCTTTTTTTTTTTTTTTTTTTTACGGTTTTATTTATTTGACAGAGATCACAAGTAGGTAGAGAGGCAGGCAGAGAGAGAGAGAGAAGCAGGCTCCCTGCTGAGCAGAGAGCCCAATGCAGGACTCGATCCCAGGACCCCGAGGTCATGACCTGAGCCGAAGGCAGAGGCTTAACCTACTGAGCCACCCAGGCACCCTATTATAGGGTAAATTCTTATTCTTATTATATCT
This sequence comes from Martes martes, assembly GCF_963455335.1. Lineage (NCBI taxonomy): Eukaryota > Metazoa > Chordata > Mammalia > Carnivora > Mustelidae > Martes > Martes martes. Next base: position 95,829,104 of record NC_137889.1, read on the forward strand.
AGGGTAAAATTCTTATTACAGAGTAAAACTATTGGCTTTAATATTCTGGGTAGTATATTAGAAGGTATTCTTTTAAGATAAATGGTTAGGCTTTTCCTAGTATGTCTTTTTTGCCCTTTTTTCCTGAGTGGAAGAAAATATTTTTACATTTGAAATGCAGATTTTCAGAACTTACTGTTTTTGTTTTTTAAAGTTACTCTGGCCTCAGTTATAGCATAGCTAGTCATCTCATTGATTATAATGTATCAGGCATTTTGAGCATTTGACCTACCTTGAAATCATGTGGATTGCTTGCTAAAATTACTGATAGGAATCAGAATTATCTGAAGGGACCAAGAAGTATATTTTAGTAGGATCCCTATAATTATTATGAATTATAAAGTTATAAGCACTGCAGTATCTTGGGCCCAGAGGAAGGGAGGTAAAAGGGAGTGGGGAGAAGGGGACTGAATGATAGCTTTCAGCCTTTAAGGTTTATAGGGAAAATAGCTATCATTTATCAGCTGAGTATGGAAAGTTTTAAATAAGTCTTGTTTTTGATGAGTACAAAAGTGTTCTCTATTTCTATAAAATTTGGAAAACAGCATTTTCCCCCCAGAACATCTCAGAGCCTTCTATAAATTATTGTGTATATTGTTAATTTTTAAGAGGGAAAAAACATGTGGTACCAAACATATTTGGCTATGGAACCTTTCTTTCTTGGAGGCTCTCCTGGGACTATTTAAAGGATATATACAGGGTAAGGTATGTACTTTTCCGGAAGTGTATCAATTTGGTCTTAAAACTGAATAGGAGAAATTTTTATGAACTTAGACTTAGAGATTTACTTTGATGTAACCAGCATCCCCAACCCTCCTCTTTTGTGTGTGTGGGAGAAATTCCTGTCCGTGGGACTGTTTGGTCAAAGGTTATTTGTATTTAAATTTTGATAGCTGTTAGGTATATGTTTTAATGCATATAAAGGAGTCAATGAAAAAAAAATAACCTGCTAAAAATTTCTATTTTTGTAGTGGTTTTTTTTGTTCTATGTACTGAGATCTGTAACACGAAATTATTGTTACTAACTAAATGAAAAGCAGTAATTTTTAAAAAAAGATTTCATTTATTTATTTGAGAGTGAGACAGAACAAGAGAGGGAACACAAGCAGGGGGAGTGGGAGAGAGAGAAGCAGGCTTCCCGCTGAGCAGGGAGCCGGATGCAGGGCTTGATCCCAGGACCCTGGGATCATGACCTGAGCAGAAGGCAGATGCTTAATGACTGAGCCACCCAGGTGCCCCGAAAAGTAGTCATTTTTATTTATACTCATTTTTACTAAATATGAATTTTGAAAGGGTACCGTGAAGTCAATAAACTTAGATATTAGATTAGAAGCTTAGCTATATCTTACTTTCTTTTGAAAAAAACTTCAGGGTCCCATAAGAATAGATGAAAACCAGATGTTACTTTGTTTGTATGAATTTCCAATTTAAGTAATCTGTTACTGACCCTTAACAAAGATTCTTTTAAGCTACTTAAATATGAAATTTAACAAACCAAGTCATTCTAAACATTTGGAGATACCACTTAATTTTGTCTTCATATTTCTGAATATAGATATTCAGGGCCCAAAACATGAGAGAGAATTTGAGAGTCCTGTTGTTACTTATTGTAATTCTCAAGTTTTTTTAACACTTATTGTGTTAAGTAGTGTCAACCTGAAAAGAGATTTGCATTTGAAAGAATTTATGATATAACATTGTCAATACTACTGGGGCACCTGGGTGGTTTCATTGGTTAAGCATTTGATTCTTTATTTTAGCTCAGATCAGCTCAGGTCATAATCTCAGGGTCATGAGATTGAGCCCTGCATCGTGCTGCACACTGTATATGGAACCTGCCTGAGATTCTTTCTCTCTCTGCCCCACTTCCTCTGCCCCATCCCTCCCCATACTTGCTTGAATGTGCGCGCGCGCTTTCTCTCTCAAAAAAAAAAAAAGCAAAACATTAACAATACTAGTGAAGAAATATTTTTGCCTTTCAAGGAAAAAATAAAACTTTGAAGAGTTAGTTTCAATCTTTCCCTATACTAAGTTGCGTCCCTTCCTAAGTTCTGTCTCATATTGAAGCAGATATTTTCTCTTCCACTTATTTCTGAATTTGACAACAGCATCCTTAATTTGCCTCCTGTCACCTTACCCTCTTTATTTCATCTATTACCAACCAGACTGTTTTGTAGTCTTCTTCCAAAATGACCTACAACAATGCTTGTGCCGTGTAACTCTTTTCTTCTTAAACATGTTCTTTTCTTTCTTTTTTTTTTTTTAAGATTTTATTTATTTATTTGACAGACAGAGATCACAAGTAGGCAGAGAGGCGGGCAGAGAGAGAGGAGGAAGCAGGCTCCCCACCGAGCAGAGAGCCCGATGCGGAGCTCGATCCCAGGAGCCTGGGATCATGACCTGAGCTGAAGGCAGAGGCTTAACCCACTGAGCCACCCAGGTGCCCCAAACATGTTCTTTTCTTCGTGAACATGTAGTACTTCCCTTTACAGACTTGTCATAGTACTCCAGTTTCCCTGGAAGCAGAACCAGAGATAGAATTCATGTACAAGTAATATATCAGGAGAGGTCTTTGAAATGTTACAGCAAAGTGAGTGAAGCAGGTTTGGGAAGAAGAAACTGAGATGAACAAGGATGTGGTTTCAAGGGATATGTAGCCTCAGCTTGATCCAGGAGGTAACTTCGGGATAAAATTGTACCATAGAGGCTGTCTTGCCTTGAGGCGAGGGAACAGGGCTTTTGTTCTCCTTCTCTTGGATTTGTTAGTCACTGGCCACCAGTTTTCCTGGCAATATATGTGTGTGGATGTGTGTGGGTGTGCATGCAGGGTGGAGGGAAGGAGGTATCTTCTGTTGCTTACACAGAAAGTTGCTGGTGTGCACCATTAGTTTTTCATGAGTGGCTGTACCAAACTGGTAGAAGGGTTCCAGGGAACCCAGGCTGGGTACAGCATGTGCTGTGAGATTCCATCTGGACTTGAGTCTACTTGCTGAGAGGATTAGGTTCTCTGTGATCTAGACTGAAATTGTCCTCCCCAGATCATCCCTACTGATCAGTGAGTCCTATCATTTTATTTCAGGTGTTTCTTGCTGGCCCTCACCTGCCTGTCTGTCCTTTCATGAAATTCACCTCATCTAAGATGCCTACTCACCTCTTCACTGCCAACACAAGCTTCTACATCTGCAAAGCCCATGTTGAACCTCATCAGCCACCTGTTGTCTTCTCTTACTTTTGCAACTCAATTCATTTTTTCCCTGTCTGAACTCCTATGACAGGCTTTTACCATTTGATTCAGAACTTAATTATGTGCTAGGTATAACCAGGAATAACAAGGCAGATTCCATGAAGCATACAAATAAACTTAGTTAATAGTCATACCTAATACTGTCCATGTATTTAAATAATTACTCCATGTCTATTAGTTCTGCTTCTCCAGCTAGACTCCTTGAAAGCAAAGACCATGTTTTTTGTACAATCTGTGTTTAACAACATCTTGTATAGTTTTATGTTCTTAATGTCTAATTAATATTTGATGAATACCAGCACTAATTCCCAAACTTGGAATCATTTATTTGTTCCATAAGTAGCTTTTAAGCTTTTAGTATGTGCCAAACATTGTTATAGATGCTGGGGACATGCAGTGAGAAGAGACAAAAATCTCTGCCTCACAGTGCTTACCTTTTAGTGAGCAGAAATAGGTAGGTATTCTGGGGAAAAATAGAGCACGTAAGGAAGCTAGGGGGTGCAGAGGTAGGGAATTGCAAGTTAAAATAGAGTGGTCAGGAAAGCTTCAATGAGAAGGTTATTGGCTATGTGCGTCATGCGTGTCCTAGGCAGAGGGAAGAAGTGGTACAGTGGCCCTGACAGGGAGTCCAGTATGCTTGGAACAGAGAGAGTGAAGCCCGAGTGAGTGCAGGTAGGAGGTGAGGTCAGAGAGTTGGCATGAGATGGTATAGAGCGTGTAGTCTTGTGGGTCACTGTGATATTGGAATCAAATTTAAGTTTTCCTGGACCTAAAAAAAATTGTGAGAAAGCCTTGAAGTTACAGCTGCCTGGCCAGATCTACAGCAAGGTCTGGGAGAGAAATGATGTCATTATTGGAAGGAGGGGCTAGAAGGAGGAGCAGACCAAGTTTCTCCTCAAGTCTTCATAGTTGAGGCGCTCACTGCCTTTTCCTTCTAGTGCTGTCAGAAACAAGGGATGGTTGCCACTCTTGTGGAGTTCTGTTTACCCCCACCCAAGAATCCCCAGAGGGAGAAGATAAGAGAAAAGCCATTTTTGTTTTTGAAATGAAAGTTACCAGAAATTTTATCTTGTGAATATTTTTTGCCCAAAGTATTATTGATATGTATCAATTCATTAAGTATATAGTATATACACCTAATTGATTTCTTCTTTAGGCCTAACCTCAATATCTGAAAATAGGATTTAGATAAGAAAAAGTAAGATAAAGATACTTGCTTATGATTTTTTTAAAAAAGATTTTATTTATTTATTTGACAGAAATCACAAGTAGACAGAGAAGCAGGTGTGGGGGGGAAGCAGGCTCCCTGCTGAGCAGAGAGCCCAATGTGGGGCTCGATCCCAGGACCCTGGGATCATGACCTGAGCCAAAGGCAGAGGCTTTAACCCACTGAGCCACCGAGGTGCCCCCAGATACTTGCTTATCTTAAGGTTGTTTTGTAACTGTTTCTTTTTTTCTATCTAGTCTAGTATGAGGGTATTTAATAAAGCAAACATATTATCTCTCTATGATATCCTGAAAAGATAAGACTTGATTCACTATGTTCTGGGTATCTAATGAATATGGAAGTGTGGAATATTTCATTTTAATATGTCTTTTTTCCTTGGAATAGGATTGGAAGTTGTTTCTTCTCCTCCTACTTCTTTTTCTTCTTCTTCTCCTCCTCCTCCTCCCCCTCCCCCTCCCCCTCCCCCTCCTTCTCCTCCTCCTCCTCCTCCTCCTTCTTCTTTTCCTCCTGCAACTGCAACTGATTCTGAGTACAACTGGATAATGAAAAATTCTATTTGAAATTATTTTTCCTCTTGGTGAAATTAAGCAAATAGCAGCATCCTTATTTTTAAATATCAGCTGCATTTTGCCTATAATTTTACCCAAGTCAAAATGGATCATTTTTAAAGTCATATTTCAGTTAACAAAACAAGAAAATTACTTTCTAAAGCTTTGATGTCGAATAACTATTAACTAACTATATTAGAATTGGATTCTAAGATTTTAACTGTTTCATTTCAGTAGTTTTCTGCATAATACAGATAAACTTGCTACTAACTTACTGTATAAATTGAGGCAAGTTGCTGAACTTCTGGTATTTAATTTTCTTGACTATAAAATGAGGTCATGGGTGATTTCTAAGTTCCCTTAAATTCTGGTTCTTGTTCTGATTTTTCAGCTGTAAATGGCTGAGTTCCCTAGAGCTTGCTATTAGATCAAACTAACTTAGGTTTGCTTATTTTGGCTGAGAGAATCAGGAAATTGGACTTTCTTCATTGGAGTTATCTTAAACTGTGCCAGGTTAGCAAAGTGACTTGTACTATTCTGCTGACTTTAAGGTGAAAGGTAGGTCAGATGGATAGTCAAACAGCATTTAATCATAAAAAGTATTTTATATATTTGTCATTTTATATTTTGAAATTAATCCTCTCAGAATCACAGAAAAAAGATATGTATGTATCACTTTTCTAATCTTCCTTTTTTTTTTTTTTTACATTACTGATAGTAACAAGTCTGTGATTTGTTTTTTGTTCCATAGGCTTCATTTAGTGTATAATGTATTATGATTGGAAGTGAAAATTCTAGAAGGATTGAGTTTTGAAAAATATTGATGTACTCTCTTTCTGCCTCCCCCTTCTTCCTCATCCTTCAAACAACAGCAACAAAAAAAATTGTCAGAGGTCCAGTAACTACTACTAATGAATGACAGATTGGACTAATTTAATAGGCTCACTGAATTATAAGAAAAAAGAAAAAAAGTAGCTGTTTCACCAGACCGAAGCTATTAGCTGTCTTTTGTTTCATTTTAACAGATTGCTTACTATTTTATTACTGTTAGCTTTATGGGTTCCACTCTGCTCTTTCACTAATAGCATAGAGGCAGGATTTTAGAAAGTATTCTTTTTTTAATCAAAATTTTCAGTCCTCTGTTTGGAATTTTGGAATTTGTGTGAATTTAGAAGACATTTAGGTTGATTATCTTTTAATTGGAGTTGCACATTGATATTCGCATGCTTTTCTAATTTCTTTTCTGCAGTTTAGCTTTTACTGTTTTTTGTTTGCATGTTTGTGTTGGTTTTAGTTTTGGTTTTTAATTCTTAAATGGGAGGTAGTTCTTTCAGAAGAACTGGGTCTGATCACATCATCCCTGCCCCCATCATTAAAAGTAGCAGTGCTGCTTAGGAAAGGGGAGGAAGACAAGCATGCAGGGACATCTCTTTTGTGCAGTCCTTTTCACAAATATAATTTAAGAAGCAGTTAACATACCCATTTTACAGATGAGTACATTATGGCTTCAAGAGTTTACGTGATATGCATAACAAACGCAGGTCAGTTCAAAGCCTGTGCCCCTCCCCACCTTCTTTGTTGTAGCATTGACTTAATGACTCTAGTATCCTAATAAAATTAGGTAAGACCGGATAGTAATACAGGAGGGGTAACTTTTTTACTCTTCTGCTTGTAAGCAATCACATCTCTCTGTCCAAGAGAGATTGTACATCTCTGTACAAAAGATGTACTTTTCATTTGCACTCTCACCTGTCATGTTCTATAAGTAATATTATACCTAAATTATTTTCTGTGTTTCATAGACCCTATATATTAGAATGAAAAGAAAGAAAAAAAAGAAGGCGGCTAAGTAGATTGGTGTACCATTAGATGGGAGCATTCATTTGGATACTGACTTGTGTATATGGTTGTGGGTCCTAATTCAGAATGTGATCTTTCGATTTTCCCTCCTAAATTTATAACCCTGTTGACTGTATTTGCTTATTTATTTCTTTATTAAAGTTTGAAGACAGTGCTTCAGCAGGCTTCTACCCTTGTATTCGATGAGTAACTAAGGATTTAGGACTTAAAAAAATATTTTTTAGAGCTTTTTAGGGCTCACTATGATACTCACTGGAAAAACTGTCAATCAGCAAATCAGCAGGCATGGAAGAGAAGTATTTATTATATCCCATTTTCTTCAGCTCAATAGAGATAAAGATAGTTGAAACTGAACTTGAAGGGTCAAGTTGGTTCTTTTTTTTTTTTTTTTTGATATTGTGTAGCAATTTGAGAACAGATTTGGTAAATATAGGTTAATCAGAGTGTATTTTGCATTTTGAAATTCCTTCCTTCGAACTTTTATCTTAAAAATGTGTGGTTATTTCTTAACAATAAAAGTATTCTTTATTCCTGTGGAGGAAAAATTATTTTAGTCTGTAATCCTTTGGGAAAACAATCCTAAGAAATTATTTATTTATTTATTTTTTAAGATTTTATATATTTATTTGACAGAGAGAGAGAGATCAGAAGTAGGCAGAGAGTCAGGCAGAGAGAGAGAGGAGGAAGCAGGCTCCCCGCCAAGCAGAGAGCCCGACGTGGGACTCGATCCCAGGACCCTGAGACTATGACCTGAGCCAAAGGCAGAGGCTTAACCCACTGAGCCACCCAGGTGCCCTGAAATAATGTATTTAAAGACCTGTTTAATTATAAAGCTTTATTGAAAAGTTTTAATACTAAGAATTGTTTATGCAGAATTTTTTTAAAAGGCCATGAAACGGGAATGGTAATAACACTGGCTTTAAAATTAGGCAAACTTGGGGCAAACCTTGGTTCTACCACTTTCTGGGTGTGTAACCTTAGGCAAGTTATGTGACTGAATTTCAGTTAGCCATTTGTTGTTGGGCATAGTAAGAACTGCCTTCTGGGGCTCTTATAAAGGTTAAACAAATTAGCCTATGTAAAGAACCACAGGCACAGTAGAGGTAAGTTTTTTCTCTTCTTCCTTCTTTCCTCATGGTAAGTATTAATATAGTATCTATTTTACAGATACTTCTTGGAGATCATATTTATTTTGTTTCTTAGCAACCGAATGGGTGTGACTGGAAGGAAACAGGGAGTAAATGAGAGGGTAATATGGTAGGTAGTTATGTGAGAAAGTCAGAAAGATAATCTTGTAAGTTAGAAGAAAACATTTTTTAGTCAGGTGAGTGATTTTTGATCATACATTTGTAATTAAAGCTTTTTAAAAACAGTGGAGTGAATACAACCATGCTTACTGCCAGCTGACAACTGCTTTGGTTCAAAATTACTGCCTTCACCAGTAATTTATGGCAGCAGAGAGAAACCAGTACACACCTAGTCTTGTTTATTCAGCTAATTCCTCCTGTTCTCCTTAGAGGAACAATGTAGATACACTTCTTTTTCACTGTGGCTTCGGTCAGAAAGATAAACAAAAAAATAAGTTTTTTTTAAATCTCTCTTGCCCATCCACATTCATACATACTCCCTGTAATTTCCTGAGTAACATTAAAATCAAGTTAAATCGCTAACTTTTGGACCGTGTTTTTATGATACTTTTAGAAATATTTTTTATAACCTTTTGTCAACACAAACATTAATTACTTAAGGTCAGTCAAAAAATCTCATCATGTTCCAAATTTTTAAAAATTGGACTTCTCCTCCAGGTTTACATTATGACTAGTAGTCATAGGGGCAGATGGATAAAAAGAGAGTGATTTATGATTTCTGCTGTTAAGGAATTTGTATCTATTCATTGGGCTAGGAAGAGACAGGAAGTGCTTCCGGGCTGCAGGGATCCCACTGAAAGCTGAAACTTGGGCTAGGCTTTCGGGGTGAGGAGGGTGTGTCAGCTGGAGGAATACCCTCTGAGGTAGTTTGAAGGCAGCCACTCCCCAGGTATAGGTGGGGATGGGTGTGTTGACTAGTTGGAACTAGAGATAAGAATAAAAGGAAAGGTAGATGAGAATAGTGCTTTGCAGGTCCTAGGCACTGAGGTATTATTGAAAGTTTTGACCTGAAAAGTGACAATTTCAGAATAATACTTAGACTGCTTGGAAGAAGTTGGAGAGACAGAGACAGGGAGACTAGTTAGGCAAGTATTGCAGTAACTTGGCAACAAGAGGGCTTGAAATGTAAAACAGGATAAATGAGAGAAATCAGAGCTTGTAGAGTAGTTCTAAAAGTCACAGCAGTGGGGTGATAGGAGGAAAGAGGGCAGAGGTTGTTAGCCTGCTGGAGCCATGCTTTGTTCTCCTTTTACCTCCCCCCTGCTCTGTCTGCTTACTGGAGCCTAGCTTCGGCTCCTGTCCTATCATTCACTGAAAGTGCTGCACACCTGGATACTTCGATCTTGTTAACAAGGTCAGGACTGAGGGTGCGCCTTACCTCACTCATTTGTGTTGCCTGCTGCACTGATCTTGGTGGATGGCCCACCACCCACCCTGTTACCCAGGTCAGAAAGACTCATTCCTTGCCTGAACCTCCCACATTCGTCCCTAACCACCTGTTGAGTCACATTTGCTCACATCTCCAGTCAGACTGTGAATAGAGTAGAATAAATTGGCATAGCCTTAAGGCATGGTGGTGGCTGAGGCACAGCACCTAATTGGAAGGCCTCGGTCTTAAAAGGAAATGTTTTTAGAGCCATTTGTTTAGCATGTACTAATGGAACACTTGCTGTGCTGATCACTGAGGATAAAAAGGAAGTCCTCATACCTGCCCTCGAAGAGCTCACTGTGTAGGGATCTGGTTTCTGACCTTAAATAAGGACTTTTTTTTTTTCTTAATGTCAAATATTTTACGGCAACCTTTCCCCTGTCACATTAAGATAATGGTTATATTTTTAGTAATTGCAGATTTCATATTGTATTGCAGTTTTAAATGAAGAGGAAGATTTTTTACATTTATGTACAATAATCCATGTGTATTTATTTAATTTTTTCATGTCATTTTATTTTATTTCTTTCCTGTGTTCCAAAATTCATTGTTTATGCACCACACCCAGTGCTCCATGTAATACATGCCCTCCATAATACCACCAGGCTCACCCAACTCCCACTCCTTTCCCCTCCAAAAAAATCAAAATATATACATGATTTAAGCAGACTTCAAGCTTTTAGTGCTTAGTACACATATGAATTCATAGCTTACATGTGAGAACTTAAATCTGTATGCCAGTTGCCCCCAGCTGCTTCAAGTTGGTTCAGAGACTGGGAAACACTGGCCAAAGAAATATTAAGTTTTCTAAAAGTAGAGAGACAGAGTCCTAAGCAGAGACATCCAGAGAAGGTGAGTCTAAGGATAAGCACGAAGATGGGAAGGGAAACAGAGACAGAAAGACAGACACAGTAGGACAGTTGACGGAGCACAGTCATCCGAGAAGATTCTCCTGGTCACATGGACTTATTACCAGATAACAAGGATGATGACTTGGCTTAAGCTTCAGATTAACCAGATTAAGCTTCATTATCATTTTAAGAAAGAAAATTAAGCTTAATTTCAGAGTTTTTAAATGAGAAACACACAATATTTCTTTTTATGAAAAGCAGTCGCTGGGTAAGATGTAATGTGCACACTGATTAAGTGGCAAGAAGATCACACCCAACTCTTGAAGGACAGAAGTAATATTCTGTTTATTACATACTCCAGTGCCTACCACTGTGACTTGGACTTGGAAGATTCTCAAAAAATATTTATTGCCTTTCATTGTAGAGAATGCTGCCTTTAAAGTTATAGTAATTTTTGCTACTTTTACCTGATGAAATTAGAAGTAATTCTTAAGTTATTAGCGAGATAGAGTGACAGTCTGGTCATTCTTTTGTATTTAATGGCAGCAGTCTCCTTGGGGTTAATAAACATTTTTGCCCATAGATCAAGAGATTTTGAAAGGGTTGAAATTCAAGTCATTTCCGACTATTTGCAGTGGCTATTGTTACTATTAATGTCTTAAAAGATTGGAATAGTTTAGGCTGTATGTGAGTTGAAAAGTAAACTGGAGTGATTGGCTGTGCAAAACACAGATGTGGCAGATTATTTATACTGTCAAACTTCGCAGCGTACTTTTTCTTTTATGTGTCTTAAAGCCTGCATTTTCACAGTAAATCAGCTTTATACACAGGTTCTTTTTTTTTTTTTTTTTTGAGAGTAGGAGAGAATCTTAAGCAGGTTCCAGCAGAGCCTACCTCGGAGCTGGATCTCACAACCCTGAGATCCTGTCCTGGGCTGAAATCAAGAGTCAGACATTTAACTGACTGAGCCACCCAGGTGCCCCTGTCTACAGGTTTCTAAATGTTACTAGTTTTAGTAATTTTTTTTAACCAGGCAGGATCCCTTATTAACAGTCTTTCTCTGCAGTTTAAATGCATAAGAAAAGAATCCTTCATTCATCTATTTGTGTGTGTGTGTGTATGAATTTTAATTTCTCGAGTAATACAGTAAGAGTTTATTTCTGTATTACAATAAAAATCCATAGATGATAATCCTGAATTCAGTGACCTCTCTTACAATTGAGTCTGCCTTTATTTGACTGTTTTGGCTGCAGTTTAATAGCACTGTTTTCCTGTGTAATTCATCCTGTTAACAATGAATATGAGGGACTTTCCAGATTCTTGTTTTACTGGAATTATATTTTATAGACTCTGCTTTGAAATAGTGGATTATTTATTATTCTAGAATGTTTTTGTTATCCTGAGAATATGTCTGGTTACCAAATTATTCTCAAAACTAATAAAAGTGTTTTGTATTCGAAAGATAAGCTAGCTAACTGCCTCTTTCAAAGTAGAATTTTAATCTCTTTGACACACTGAAATATACAATATCTCTTCCCCAGATTTTATAGATTCTATAATATTCATGTAGATTTCATTTTCTTATAAGAAGCCTGTTTGTTCTTAGTGAGCCAAAGAATTATCTCCAGGGGATCAAAGCAAATTGCTCCTTTATTGAAACTTGGTTGTGCTGTTTTTTATTTGTTTGCATGTAATTTCTATTGCTATATAATATTTACAGTTGAAATTATTTTAGTATTATGCAGAAAAAAAATTTTTTTATCTATGCCTTTAAAGAAACTTGATAGGTTATAACAATATTTGTGTTTCCAAGAACTTTAAATAATTTTGTTCTGAGATATCTGATATAAAAAGTGTTAAGGTTACTAGGGAAGCAGCTTTAGTCTTGTTTCTTAGTGCACCGTAGGGATTTGGTAAGTAAAGCATATTAAAGAAAAAGAAGCTAACATTTTACTTTATTTATTTATTTTTAAAGATTTTTATTTATTTGAGGGAGATGGAGAGCAGGAGCAAGGGGAGGAGGAGGGGAAGGGGCAGAGGAAGAGGGAGAAGTGGATGCCCCACCTAGCAGGGAGCCGGATGTGAGTCTCAGTCCCAGGACCCTGAGATTATGACCTGAGCTGAAGTCAGACATTTAACTGACTGAGGCACACTGGCACCCCTAAAGAAGCTAGAACTTTAAATTTTTACTTTTAACAAATTACTGACCTAGGATCTTAATATACTTAAGTCATTTAATCTTCATAGCAATTATTGTGATAGATATTATCACCCTACTTTATAGAGAGGGTAAGTACCATACTTCAAATTCACACAACTTGTATGTAAATAAGCCAGAATTCAAGCTCAGGTCTGTTTCCCTCCTAATAGAATGATTGTTCTACAACATCACACAGTCCCTTTAAAAAAAGGAATTAAGAAAATTTTCTTATTGTATAGTCATCATAATGCCTATTGTCTAAATGTGCATTTTATACTTCCAGATACACTCAATATGAATTTTTGCCATTAAATTTGTTCCATAGAAGGCAGAGAAAGAGGGGTTTATGGAGACTTTTGCTTAATATTCCAGTAATTTCAGATTCCATGGAAAATATTAGCAAGAAGCCAGTGCTCTTTGAAAAATTTGCGTTTTTAGAAGCTCACAAAATATTCTGGCAGTAATATTACCTCATTCATTCCTTTAACAGCTCCAACATACGTATTCTCTGGATTTATTAAAAAAGTTTTAATAATATCTTCATCTGTAAAATAGTTTTTCGGTTGAATTAAGATGCACTGCTAAGTTCAAGTATAGAGAACAGACTTCCTAGATTTGTAGCGTTTTAGAGTGACACAGCTCCAGCTGTCAACCAGTAGAACTCTTAGTCCACCCTCACCATTTGTCTCTGTGAATGCTTCAGAGTTTCTTTTTAATCTGTTTTACAAAATACCTGCAGTGACAACTCTGTGACAGTGGTGACACTGAGATTGGAGTTGTGTAGCAGATGAAGAACAGAGGGACCAATAGGTGCTAGCCCATGAGCTCAACTTGATCAACCCCTGTGCCTGTTTACCCTGCTCTACTCTGTTCTTCGTCTATTTGGTGCTTTGTTTATAGTGTTCTTTAAGGTGTCTCATCAGTATCTTATGCTTAGCGTGGGAAATATGCTGGATTTAGTAAATTGGTTTTTACCAAATACCGTCACTGCTCTAGTAGCCAATATGTTTCCTGTTTTCTCTAACCTTTTCTCCTACTTTCTTTAAGTTGTTCATTTTCCTGCATTTCTTTCTTTCTTTAAAGCCTTAAAATCCCTCCACTTGTCTCTAAGGTGTCAAAATGTCCTGCACTAATTACATGTCTGGAGGTTGTATGAACTGTATGTAATTGAATTACAGAAATAGGAAGAAACTTTGTTAGTTTCATTGGACATAGAGATCTTAAAAATACTGAAGTACAGTCCTCTTCATCCCCAACACACACACACACACACACACACACACACACACACACACACGAATGATGATGGCAGGAAGGAATAGAGTAGCATTGTTTAGTCACCTGAAGTTTGAAGTTCTGAAAAAAAAATTTTTAGACGAAGGGCAGTGAGAAAGTTTGCCGGGATCCTAGAGAAGAGAGATCTTAGTTGAGAGTAATTCCATGATTAACATACAGGGCAAGTTATAGGTTAGTGCCAAAAGTACTCCATTTTACCAGGGATTAGATGAGATGAGCTGTGGTAGAGGTTGGGATCAAGCATGAATTAAGAAGCTTGAAAGGATTGTAAAAACTTAGCAAATATGTGAATGAGTGACAAGATGAACTGAGATTTCTGTGACTTAAACTTAGGCATGTCCGTCCACGTATAATATATAATTCACACCCCCTACTTCCTTCGAAGTTAGAAAACTGTGTATGTGCTTTAGGCTGCTGAGTGAATTTGTTGGCTCAAGAGGACTTACGTGAACAATGGAGAAATATAGAGAAGTTTGGGACCACTGGGGCCAATGTACAAAAGAGAAAACAAACACCCTGTTCTCCTCCCTCTTTTCCGCAAGCAGTATACCAGTATGGTATACTAGTAACAATACTAGGATCAGGGAATAGGTAGAGAAACTAATGTATCTCTCAGTTCAAGAAACCCCTAAGGGAAAGAAATTTTTATACACAGGGTGATGATTGTCAGAATGTGGATATGTACAGGGAGCATCTAGAGCACAGAGGAAGAGTCTGAAGGCGGCAAAGAAAATGTCCTACCAGATAATGCATGAGCTGAAGCTTGAGTATAGAATAGGAACTTGCCATTGGTCAATAGTGAAGAAAGAAGGCATTCAGGGCAGAGAAGACAGCTTGAGGAAAGCCATGCTCCTTTCTGAGAACTTGTCAGTAGTTCACTGGGGCTAAAATGTAGTTTTTGAGAGAACAGGGAGAATAGGAGAGGATTGGAAGGTTAAAGGGTTCAGATTATTTTAAGAGATCTCAGCTGCCATATGTAAAATTTTGAATTTTGGTTCTTTGTTAATGGGAAATTATTGAAGAATTATTTTGAAATACAATAATAAGAAATTTAATAATAAGAATAGTATTATTGAGCTAGTACTCTATGTTAGGCATTCTTTTAAATGCTTCACCTATAACTCATTTAATCTTTTGGAGAACTTTGTGAGGTATGGATGCTATCATTGTTCTCCTGTTAAAGATAAGGAAATGGAGGAAAACAATACCTAGGCTCACCTTCCAGGATTTTAAATCCAACTATTCTGGCTATGTGTAATTGTGCAGGGTGGGGAAGGAGAAAGACCAGTTGGGAGACGATTTCACAAGTGTGGGTGGGAACAAATGGAGGCCTTGATGAGGACAGATTTGGGGGGAAGAGAGAGAGTCCTCTCTGATGGTGCCTGGAAGTACCGGAGTGGTTGAGGAAATTTCTGAGGAGCAGCTGTCTCACTGTCTCCTTTCTATTGTTTATCTCCCATTTGAAACTTTGTTCCTTTTGCTTAGTTTTTCTCTCTTCTCCTCTTCAGTCAGTAACACTGATTTATTCACTCTTTTAATGACTATGTGCTAGGTCTTTAGTTGGAGTAAGTCTTCATTAATTCCTGTACAGTTACAGAAGAAAAAAAAAAGAAAAGACATAGTTCCTTCTATAAAAGGGGTGTTTGATATTGTGTGACAGGTAAGATAAGGACAGAACCTGTAATTCAAGTTGGTGTGAGCAGAATGATACAGACTTCTGGGGGAGCCATGTTCATTTGACTGTATACTTCATCTTCCATTTGTAGTTCTTTTTTTTTTATGAAAAGATTTTATTTATTTATATATTTGTCAGAGAGAGAGAGAGAGAGAGAGAGAGAGCGCGCACAAGCAGGCAGAGTGGCAGGCAGAGGCAGAGAGAGAAGCAGGTTCCTGGCTGAGCAAGGAGCCTGATGCGGGACTGGATCCCAGGACGCTGGGATCATGACCCATGCTGGAGGCAGCGGCTTAACCGACTGAGCCCTGCAGGCGTCCCCCCATTTGTAGTTCTAAAGCCATTTGCGATACATTTATCTGAGCTGGTAAGGTCTACAGCTCCCTGGTTTCTTTAACTAGCAAAGCTGGGCCCCTCATAGAGCCAATGCATATTCTAGATATAGAGGTATAGAAAACTTAGTGTCCCCTAACACATACACACATGTCGCCCTTCCAGATTTTCCAACATTTTAGTTTTAAGAGGAAAAAAATCTCATTAGTGAATGTGAAACCTCATTCACATCCGTTACTGGACTGTAAATTCCCAAGGGTAAAGGCCATGCCTGTCTTGTTTACAGTAGTATGTTCTGATCTTTCTCACAGACTTGCTCATGGTTTGTGCTAGAATATTTGTTGAATACTGCATCTGAGGGTGAAGATTTCCTAAAAATATTTTTACTAAGAATTAGGAAATGAAAGCAAACAATAGTGCAGAAATGAGTGAGACGAATGAGCACAAGTTTGTGATGCTAAATGAAACTCCACTAAATTGTAGCCACAAAATGGCAAGAACAGTTTTATGTGGCAGCCCCACATGGTATATCCCTCTCTGGGGAGCTTTAACTTTAATGTTTACACTTTTAGATCTTGATTATAAACCCAGCCCCTTCTTTAGTCCACTACCAGCTAGGGATTGATGTAATTCATTCTCCTTTCTACGGCCTCTGCCCGTGGTGAGAATAGAACTTCCGTACACATCTTTTCTGCCCACCTGGAATGGGGGCTGTTGGAAGATACTTCTGTTCATTTGGCTCAGTTTCTCTCCTGGGAAGTAGAGTTGGTGCCTGGTTGCCCTAACTTGATACTCATTCAGCCATGTTGCTTTCATTCAGCCGTGCCATAACAGGGTCATGGTCTCCAAGTTCCACTTCTTCACCTTCTGTCCTCACATGTGGCAGGTGCCCTGGTCAGGGGAGAGGACTGCTGTTCTCTCTTACTTCCCGTTCCTTTTTTATCTACTGTTTTGGTAAGTGGATAGAGTCAGAGATGGAATTTAAAATGAGAGTCTCCTCTTTGCTTGAACACCAATCAGAAGCTTTGCTTTCTGGGCCTTAAAGAGGGCTTGTATTTAGAAAGGGTTTACATTTACTTCTCATTTTCCTACCAGTCCTTGATAGGCAGTAGTCCCGCAGAAAAGGAGGAAGGAGGTTTCGGAGGTACATCTAACCGTCTGGGTAAGAGGAGGTTTGGGGGCCCACCTGGTCAGTATACTTCATGAACTGCTTAAGTGCCTAATTCTTTGCATTAGAAGAAGAATTCTTTGTGCTTCGTAGCTACACCCTGACCAAAGCAGTGCTGATGAATGAATTTTTCCTTTTTTTTTTTTTTTTTTTTTTGTTAAACCACTCACCCTCTTTTTATAATTCGAACTACTTCCAGTGATCTCAGATACCTTTTATTTAACCTATTTAATAGGTTAGGAGTGAATGATACTTTTCCCAAGGCTACTAGTAAATTTAGCTTTAGCCTAAAATAATGAACTGAGAAAAATCGTTAAAGAGAAAATCATTTGTCTTTCCTAGAAACAGAGTTTAATGGTTACAGTTGCTAATTTTTAAGATAAATTTAGTAGGGTACCAAATATATTTTAGTAATTAATTTCACAGTGAAGCAAGAACTGTGTGCCATTTTCAACCCTGGCAAAATGCAGAAGCGGATATTTGCATCCTCATATATATTAATTCATTAATAATAATTGTTAATATTTATTGTATACTTAGTGATCAGGGGTGCTTTGAATACACCATCTCATCAAAACTTTTCAGCACTTTTTAAAAGAGATTTTATTTACTTATTATTTGCAAGAGAGACAGAGAGAACATGTACAAGCAAGGGGAGCAGCAGGCAGAGGGAGAAGCAGGCTCCCTGCTAGAGACTCGATCCCAGGACCCTGGGATCATGACCTGAGGCGAAAGCAGATGCTTAATCGACTGTCACTCAGGTGTCCTTTCAGCACTCTTTTCTGATACTGTATTAGTTTTCTGTGGTCGATGTGACAAATTAACACAAACTGGGTGGCTTAAAACAACAGGTATTTATTCTCTCCCAGTTTTGGAGACTAGAAGTCTGAAATTGAGGTGGTGGAAGGGCTACACTGTCTTTAGGAGCTCCCACGGAGAATTCTTCCTTGTCTCTTTTATCTTCAAGTGGCTGTCTCACTCCAGTCTCTGCTTTCATGATCACTTTACCACCTTCTTGTTGTGTGTCTGTGTCTTTCCCTCTTTTGTCTCTTATAAGGAGATTTGCCCGGATTTAGGGTCTGTTAAGGTAATCTAAGATGATTTCCTCTCAAGATCTTTAACTTATTTATATTTTAAAGACCCCCTTTCCAAATAGGTAACATTCACAGGGTCTTGGTATTAGGACATGGACATATCTTTTGGGGACTACCACTAAACCAACTGCAGGTACGTACTTTTAGTATTACCATTTCCCAGGGAGATAGTGTGTGAGTGGTCAATTTGTTTTGACTCTGAGCTGTCCTCTCTGTCATCACACTGTGACACCATGCTGATCTATTCTGCTCTATTTGTAGATTATCTGTTTTGAAGCATTGCCTGTATGATATCTTGTCCTTTATTTAATTAGGAATGAATTCACATCTGGCAAGTTTTTTCTACTTGTTTCTTAGTGTCTGGTTTTGGAAATGCATGCGTGAGACTCACTGAAGAATTTTCTCGATGCAAAGACTGGAGTTAACTTGTCATGGTTAACTCCAGCAGGAGAAAAGGCAGCTCAGTACTTGACAGAAGCATAGACTTGTTTTTCTGGTTTAGTGAGACCAGTCAGAAACATCAGAGTTCTCATCCTGACTTCATCACTTACTAGCTCTACGGCTACTAGCAAGTTACTTTAGTTCTTAGAGCTTCAGTTTATTTATCCATAAGTTAGCAATCCCTGTTTTGTAGAGTAGTTAGCTTAGTTGAAAAAGTTAAACCTGAGCATTTAATAAGCAGTTTGTCCAAATTAAGCATGTAAGTATTTTAGAATATATAATTCCAGTACCTATGAAATTCTTCAGGCTTACTTAGGCCTCTTTAACTAGTAATAAAAGTTATACTTTTTAAAGTTGTTTATATCACAAATGATGGGGCTTCCTCCTTTAAAATAAAAAAATTTTAATACGTCAGTATCTTTTATTATCCATGTACATATATGGTATCTTTTTGGAAACTCAAATAATAGTTGCTTTGCCTGTTTGTGGTATCTTCTGCAGCACAGTTTGGTTTTGTTGTTTGTGTATTTTTTTTAAAGAATCATTCTTCTTACCCAGTGTCTGACACACATACCAAAAAGGGAAAAATTGTAAGAAAGAATGCTGTTCAGATCACATCATCCAATTATTACACTTTCAGCATTTTGTGAGTGATGGCTCCTTCCTAAGGGGACATTCTTGTTAAGGTTGGAGGTCACTGTTTCTTTTTTAAGAGCACTGTGTTCCAATTCTGAATAATATTTTCTAGACAGGAAACATGACCATCTTTCATTTCATTGTCCTTTTTAGTAGATGTTTGTTGAGAATACTGGATGCTGGATAAGACAAATTGCCCCAGTCGTTCTTTCTTATTATTGTTTATTTTTCCACAGTTGTGCAATCCTATTTGATAAGGTCATGGTGGTCAAATAGATGTATTTTTCATCTATTTTCTGATGAAAGAATGGATTTTGTTTTCAATATTGTCTTCTCTTATAGTATTAAATTACTGACAAGTGAGAAATTTTCAGAAATGTGTGTTTTAGAAAACAGTATTTTTTGAAATATGTCTTATTTCTTGGAGTTTTATAAAAACTGTTGGACTGTAGTCTTAATGTAATCTCTTAAATGAAACTGTTGATTATGTAATGCCAAAGCCTGGGAAGTTGTGAGCCCAACTGAGTCGTAAATATTTGTTTTCCATTTCTGTGTAGACAATATGGATGATGGATGCAAAATTTGTTTTGACCATTAGCATTTATTATTCTTGCTTCAGGAGGAGTGTATTGTTGTAGAACTGAATCTAGTGATGGATTTTTAAAAATATCTTGACCCAAATGATACCGTATTACTAATACTGCCCTTGCTATTGATGAAGTAGAAAATGGTTGCTTTCTACCATACCCATCTAAACACCCACCCTCATACATATCCATGTGCACACCCCCACTTTTCTGTTCAAAGCAGAATCATTTCATATCGGCAGTAACCATATAGAAAAAGAAGATATACTTCACTGGGAGAAATATATGTAAATAGGGTTTTTCCTCCTTGCATTTATTTTTTTAATTCATACTATACAAAAGCATTTGGAAATCTTTGAAATTTACTCTGAGGAGGTTCCAGACATGTTCAGTTTGCTGATGCTCTTACTTTTTAAGGAACTGCATTAAGGTGTTTAATTATTAACCTGATATTAATTATAAATAAAATTTTCTGTTATCAGAAGATGTTTTGAAACATGTAGGTTTTGCTGATTTTTATGACATCCCACCTAAACTTTGAAGTAGCTTTTAAAATATAAAGGTGCATTTAGTCTTCATTAGGCATTGAAAACAGGGATCTCAGAAATTTAAACTTTAATGTTTTAGTATGCTTACAATTTTTACTTTTATATTCAGTGCTAACATTCCTTTTGGCAACTGGCCATTCCTTTTTCAAATCTAAATATTTAATGAATTTAAAGTATTAGAAATTGCATCTGGTTTATGTTGGTTCTATTTCAATTAGCATCGTAACATCTAGGTTTATAGTTAACTGTTAGTGATTTTAGACTTAAGGGAGAAAAAAGCATTTATCTGAAGTTAGTGGTAGAACTTCAGCTATCCCTGAAACCTCAGGGCGTAGATAATCCTGAATTACTGGATTTTCTAGATAAATTGACATTAAATACCTCAATTCTTTAAGTAAACACCATAACATTTTCATAAACGTCTTAGAAAATGTATTTCTTTGTATATTAGTTTCCCCTCGCTATGTAACAAATTACCACAAACTTAGTGGCAGGAAAAAACCCCACAGATTTATTATCTTACAATTTTTGATGTCAGAAGTCCAAAACGGGTCTCACTGAGCTAAAATTAAGGTGTCGGCAGGCTTTGTTTTCTTTCTGGAAGCTCTAGGAGAGAATCTGTTCTTTTGCCTTTTCCAGCTTCTAGAGGCTGTCTGCTTTTTTTGGCTTCCATTCTTTCCATCTTCAAAGGCGGCAAAGTTACGGAGTGTCTCACATCACATCATTTTAACACTGACTCTTTGACCTCCCTCTTCCACATTTAAGGACCCTTGTTGTTACATTGGGCCTACTTAGTAATCTAGGATAATCTTCCTATTTTAAAGTCTTCTGACTAGCAGTTTTAATCCATTTTACAGGAACTTTAATTCTCCACTGTAACATTATTTGCAGGTTCTCAACATAAGGACAGGAACATTTTTGGGAAGCCATTATTCTGCCTACCATTTTGCCTTCCTAAACTGTTAAATTATGCATATCTAATTGACTCTAACTGTGAGGATTGCATGAGCTAGGAAGCCTGAATGATTTATTTTATCATCATCTGTTGCCCAGGAGTGACTTTAGCCTCTCTTTCAGGCTTTACTTAAGTTTGGTTGGTGGGTCTTCTTTGTGGCTCACTAGTACTTTTTGTAGGTGACTGTACTTCTACAGACAGAAAAGATTTCTGTACCAGGGTCATTGAGGACCACTGTTGGGAGGATTTAAATCGGTATTTTACACCCCTTCTGACTCCTGGGAAGTACATTACTATTCAATAATTTTTTAGTTGTTCACTCTCTTCATTACCAAAAAAGGTCTGTTCCCATCCTTACCATTCTGTTTCTCACCATTGCCACACATGTATGTCTAACTCTAACTTCTGGCCCTTTAGAGTGCCACTTTTTTTAAGATGTCTGATTTATGTCAGATTCTAGTTGTGCCCTGGTCTTTTTGCTATCTGCTGTGCCATTTGTTCTTTTTCACTGTATGTGTATACAAGAGTTTTTCTTTCTTCCTTCCTTCCTTTTCTTTCCTTCCTTCCTTCTTCCTTCCCTCCCTCCCTCTCTCTCTCTTTCTTTCTTCCTTTCTCTTTCTTTCCCCCTTTCTGTCTTTCTTGTCTGTCTCCCATCCTTCCTCCCTCCCTTCCTTCCTTCCTTCCTTCCATCCTTCCGAAGTTGAGTAACTAGGACAAGCCCGAGCATCAATGGCTGATCCACTGTTTGAACAGGTTATATATTACAGGAGAGCCATGAGCCATGTTTACCATTTGACTGAATTGCTATCAAACATTCATCTAAACCCTGAAACTTTTCTTTCAAAATCCATTTGTCACGAAATTTTAATAAAGAGGTCTTTGCAACTGTAAGGAAGAACCTTACATTGAACATAAATTTATTTAGTACTAGGAAGATAGGAGTAAGATGGAATGATACTTTCACTCTGCCTTACTCTTTGGAAGGCAAAAACAGGGGATCTGAAGGATAATGCTATGTTTTAGTGGAGTGGGTGGGAAAGGTTCGTATACACCCACTTTTTAATTTAGGAGGAGTAAGGAACTGGGCTGTTTTTGTGACATTCTTTTAAGGGAAGATAAGAGAGGAAAGAAAGGGGTGAACTGAAAGACATCAGATATAAAGTGTCTGTTTACTCTCTGTGAGTCACTCACATTATTCTGTTTTAAAAACATGTTAGGAATTCATCTAATCTTCCTCGGGGCACACCCACTTCCCTCTAAGCCTAGTATAGTTCACAGATAAATTGGTGTTTCTCAGCTCACCACTTTTGCTGTGCAGTCACCTTGCCAGGGGTGATTTGATGTTCTGTAGCTGGCTAGAGTCTTCTTATTCTATCTCACTTTCTTCCTTATATAAATGAGTACCTGACTAACAAATATCTTACCTAATCCTAAACTTTTTCTTTCCTTGATAATATTTTGTGACTTGAAAAAGACATCTAAGGCACTAAGTACGTAATGATGGTCACTTTTTAGTTCATGTTTTCTTTAATTCTGTATTCTTAGTTTGCCCCATTCTTGGTTTCAAATGATTTTTTCTACAAATGATTATTTGTAGAAAAGATCCGTTTTATGCATATTTGCTCCCCAACCTAAAGTTTAGGAGGTTGAATGTGATGTATACAATTGACCTTCATTTGCATGGTGGTACTTTGGGACAGTATAATACCTGCAAGCTTTATATTCTTCTGTACAATGAGGAGGTTTTATACAGAGTATATAATCAGTTACTAAATGACTTTTGTATTCTTTTAACTCTTTTTTAATATATTCATTCTCATTTTCTAGTTAGAATGTCTGTCTGTAAGCATTTCCATGAAAGTCCATGGATAGACATGAGCTCTGACAATAGGAACTTACATCTTAATGTACTTACATTTCTTTAGTTTTGAGTTTTTCTTTTCGTGTAGAAGAATGCATAAAAAATATTCTCTAGAAATCAGGATTCATATTTGGAGACTCTTCTAGGAACAAGGATTCACACTCTTCATCTCTATTGTCAAAGTTTTCATAAAGATCTAGAAATCTTTTATACCTCATTAATTAAACCATAAAGAAGATTGGAGTTACTTAAAGAGGTTTAGCATATCTAAATAGTCTAAAATATTTAAATGAAAGAAAAGGGTTTTCCAAATTGAGATACATATATATATATGTGTGTGTGTGTGTGTATATATAGATATATACACACATACATTTATATGAGAGAGAGAGAGAGAGAGTGTGTGTGTGTGTGTGTGTGTATGTGTGTGTAAAATTTGGAGCTGAGAACTGCAGTTAAAACCTGAGAAAATTCTTGGCTATAGCAAATGATTAGTGTCTGAATCTCCTGGATACATGAATTCTTCTCTTTAGCTTCAGTGTCAGATAGAACTGACCTTCTATCCTGGTAACATTTACTTTATTTCTGTATTAGAAAGTTCATGATTTAACATTTCTGAGAATTCAGAATCTTTCTTTTTGGGGGTGGGGGGTAAGTAACATTTATTTATTATAAAGTACCAAAAATGCAGTTGTAATTGGCAGCATGGTATAGTGAAAAAAATTTTGATTTGAGTGTTAGTCCAAGATTTAGGTATCTGTTCTACTTACTAGCCTTGGGGAGGACCTTCGGAAAAATTTTTTTCTTCCTTTTTTTAAAATAAAATTTTGTTAATTATCTTTTTTGAATGAGTCATATATTCATATTGTTCGAAATCTAAAGCTTTTGCAATGAAAATTCTTCCTCCTTCCTGCTGTCTCTCAGTCACCTAATTCTCTTCCATGTATTGAAACATTTTGCAGCTATATGTTTACAGAGGTATCGTTATGCATGTAAGAGCAAGATATATGTACATTTTTGTCTCTTTTTCCTACAAATGGTAGATACTAATGCATACTGTCTTATATCTTTCTTTTTAAACTTAGTATTTTAAACTTCAGCTTATATTGGGGATCTTTCTATATCAGTAATAAAAACTTGCTGACTTTAAAAATAGGTACATAATGTTCCATTATATGAATATATCAAAATACTTTGAACCCATTTCCTGTGGTGGTCATTTAGTGTATTCTTAACAATGCTGTAATGGTTTACTTTAAATATAGTCCATTTTATACATGTGTGAGTAGGTCTGTGGGATAAATATCTAAAAATGGAATTGGTAGGTCAGAGGGTCTATCCATTCTTCATCTTCAGAAGGGAGCAGACCTTAAAGATGTCAGAGGGCTGGGGTGCCTGGGTGGCTCAGTCCGTGAGGCATCTGACTGCTTGGGTCATGATCCTAGGGTTCTGGGGTGGAGTCCTATGGTAGGCTCTCTCCTTGGTCGGGACCCTGCTTCTCCCCTTTATTCTCCCTCTATGCACTCTTGCGCTCTCTCTCTCTCTCTCTCTCTAGCAAATAAATTAGATTTAAAAAAAAAAAAAGATGTCAGAGGGCTGTTTGGAGAAAGTGTTCTGTGTTCTCAATTAACATTGCTTCTGTTTTGTTCCGCCTGTAGCACATATGGATATTGGAGGGCATGGGTCAGTGGAATGCAATTCGACTCCAGCTTTTGAGATGTCATGAATGTCAGCATTGTTGTTGCTTTGAATTTGTCTGTGCCCATGAAGATAGAATGAGCCCTTTGGACATTGTTACGTGTCTACCCTTCTCCAGAGGTAGTTTGTGTTTCGGGAACAGAAGCAAATATTTCTAAAATAGCTTTTATTTTCTTCAGAAAGTCTAATTCTTGGGATGTCTGGGTGGCTTAGTTGGTTAAGTGTCTGCCTTCGGCTCAAGTCATGATCCCAGGGTCCTGGGATGGAGTCCCGCATTGGGTTCCCTGCTCACTGGGAGCCTGCTTCTCCCTCTGCCGCTCCCCCTGCTCATGCGCGCGCGCGCGCGCTCTCTCTCTCTGTCTGACAAATAAATAATTTAAAAAAAAAAAAGTCTAATTCCTCACAATTACTTTATGTCTTTGACATATCATTATGTTATGCCAAGATTGAAAATGCTATCTTTGATTTTTTTTTTTTAATCACTAGCACAGTGGAGAGCAGGCACTTTCTTGTCACTCTACTCTTCTGTCTCACTTAACAGTGTGAGTTTTCATGGACTGTGAGAGAGAGTCCTTGCTGAGCATAAGAATTTAAGCCGACCATTATTTATTCCAGTGTTCATAAGTTTTCCTTGGGCTTCAGAAGATCCATCTTCTTATATTTTTGACATACGGCCGTATCTGAAAAACCGTGAGAGTTTTTATTTAAAATTTTTAAAAATAATTTTGAGTATTTAGGCACATTGACATTCATACTAGTTTTGAGAATTTTGTATTTTACCTCTATGGTAGATTAGTTCTTAAATAATAACATTCATTATCTAAGGTGAACCTTGCTACAGGGTGCATGGGAAGATGCATGAGGACAAGAGCCATGTACTACAACACCTGTCACATAATTAATAACAGCTAAATCAGGGCCCCTGTGTGGTTCAGTAGGTTAAACCTCCAGCTCTTGTTTTCGTCTCAGGTCATGATCTCGGGGTCCTAAGTTCAAGCCCCACTTTGGGCTCTGTGCCTAGTGAGGCATCTGCTTGAGATTCTTTCCCTCTGCCCTTCCCCCTGCTCACTCTCAAATCTTTTAAAAAAGTAATAGCTAAATTATTGTTATGATTTATATGTATCAATTCATATACTACTCATAGCATCTTCCGCATGAGGTAAGTGATAATGTTATTCATTTATACAACAAAGTAAAACACAGAAGGATATTGCCTGAAGTCACTCCTTTAGTAACCTCTGTGCTATGGACCTGGCCTGGCCCTAGTGTCTGTACTCTCTATGGTATACAGTACCCTTATTTGACACATGGTGTCTGTAGTGTGATATTTTGCTGCTCTTAGGGACTATTGAAATCTAAATGACGGTCAGCTTAGTTCCCTTCTACTGCCTATTTCTGCCTGCCCGTTCCTTCATACCATACAGACACATCCACACACACCCTGCATAAATGCCCTATGGTCAAATATTGTTGTAGTTACTAAATTTAGATTGTGCTTTGACTCGCTTTTCTGTCTCCTGGTTCTTTTCTCTGAAGTCAGTGCCTGTTTTTTGCCACCTTGCCCTGTCTCTTTTGTCACTGCCAACAGAGCTTATTACCCTCTAGTATTGTTCTACTTCATCTTGGAATCTTTCTCCTCCTTGTCACCTGTTACTTATCAGCATTGCATGGGGCTGTAAAGCTATTAGAGCACGCTTCTCTTTTGGCACAGTGAATTGAGAGTCACTTTTCTCAACTCTGTTTATTTGTTCTGGTTGTTAGAGGTGGCTTCTTTATTACTGAAGAAGAGGTTTTTGCAAGCTACTTTACTCATACATTCTTAAACATTTATTTATTAAGCATCCCTGGGCCAAGTTCTATACAACTCCTAGGAAAACTGAGATTAGTAAATTGTAGCATGATCAGAAGGTTTGGAGTCTGCAGAAGTCTTATACATAATCATGAATCTAAAACTCTTCAGTAAATCTTCAGAAACATACGTCTTCAGTGAAATGGTAATGATACAAACACACCATATTTGTATGAGGGTTTGCAGAGTATAAAGTTTCTATTCATATGCTTCCTTGCTGAAGTCTGGTAAAATATCCACCATACACACAATATACACATACTAATTATATGAAAATTATACAATGTAATATTACATAATTGTATAAAAATTCAGTAGACTTGTTACCTGAATACCTGTTTCTTAGTTTATTTCATACGGTTTCATTCAAGACATCTTTGTGATCTTAAATATCATTCTTATCCTAAGCTATGATTGGATATGAATTATTTTTCTGTATAAAATACATTATATTTTCATTTTTTGGATTCAAAGTTAAGACATTTCAGAAGGACGTATGCATTATTTACTTAGTAGAAATATTTCAGTTATTTTCTAATAATGTGAAAACTCTGAATCACAGAAGAGAAATTTAAAAGACTTGTTAACAAGCCTTTAACATGTGCTATTGTCCTTGCAAAATTATTTTAAGCTCTATCTGCTGTCACACACTGAAAGATGCAAGGAAACAATGTGGCTTTGGCTAGAGCTTATCACTTCTCAGAATAACTTTGGTGTATTATCTTTAGTGGCATTTTAGGCTAGTTGGCCCACTTCAAAATATCCATCACAGAGATACCACAGATTGACTTAAACTTTGATGACTTGCAGTTCCATAATTGTCTAATTTTAGAACTCCGAAAGTTTGGAATTCTAAAAACTCTAATTTTAAATTCTACCAGTATCCAATAGCAGTTCTCTATTCTTGAGGGGTAAATGAGAATAGTTCTGATACTTGTAATTAATAATGTTTCTTTTATTAAAAGTTATTCATAATATTTTGGCTTCTTATTTGCACAGACATCGTTAGAAAGAAATCTAGAAAAGTAGTGTGTAACCTTTCTTGGAAATACACTCTACCTGAGCTATGAGGTTAATGTTCTTATTGAAGTAAAATTAAATAGATATAGAAAGAACTAAGAGAATGAGAAATGCCAAAAAAACAAAGAAAAAAAGTAAAAACTTGAACTTAATGTGCCAATTTAGAAATTCAAATGAAAGAGTGAACACTCCAGAAGAGTTTGGAAATTTTTGAAGAATAAAGCAAGTGGATCACCCTATCGTATTCACAGTGTATAGCTAAGGACAGGGCGGAATGGTGGTTTGAGACTGCAAAATCATTTTCGTTTTTCTGGCAGAAAAGGTCATTCTCATCTCAGAGTTTTCTATCCAATCTGTCTCCTGCTCAGCTTAATGCAGTATTTTTTTGTTTTTCAGTGAAGCTATTTAATTTATTCACATTTATTTAGTAAACTTACTATGTCCCTGTTTTATACCAACTCTTCTGCCAAATGCAAAGGATCGAAAAATTAGTAATCTGAATGAAGACTGCTGAAATTACTGTTTGCAAGGAGCCTTGTCAATGACTTGTTCTAAAGGCAGATCCTAATGAATTTGAGTGTATAGTCACTCAGAGGGTGACATCCCTTAGATTCTCTAAAATCAAGGCCCTGAAACTTTATTGAATTTAAGAAGCTTGAAGCAGATTACAGGTTTCATCCCAGAGATTTTGACTGTCTAGTTCCATCCCCAGTACAGTCTAACCAGTGGCCCTTAGTGCTTGTTTATTTCATCACTCCAGGTAAATGTTAAGAAATCTTATTCAGCTATGCGGTATCTCCTACAGAGGCTTACCACACAAGGGATGCTAAAATATGCATAAACATGAGGAGTTAAATCCAGGCAACATGTATAGTTACTGAACTAGCCATTCTGTCCTGTATACAGCCCATAAAGAAATAAGTGATAACAACTGATGTCAGCATGGGAAGAAAAGCTCCTGTGTTGCTTTGTATAAATGGTTTTCTCAGAGGAAATTAAAGGAGTAGAAAAAGTTTCCTTTTCTTTTTGCTTTAGGAAATATGTCATTCATTCCTACAGAAGGACTGGCTGACTTTTTCTCCATAATACGAAATGATTATCTCTTATGCATTAAATAGGCAAAGATATTGCATAATAGAATTTGCGTAGTTGGGATCAGATTTTGACTCTGCCTAATGATTGTAAAGCCAGTCTAATCACTGTTTTGAGGAGCTACCTAATGACCAATAAGAGTGGTGCTTCTGTAGCAGGGACGACCTGTGGATATGGACATGTGTTTTATTGCAATTGTAAAACAGACACTTAGGTGGTTTTTTGGGGTTTTTTTTGTATCATCACAGTTTCCTATTTTCAGAATTGAGGAGTCTAATCTCCTTTATAAGTCATATATTTCATTTAGTGACAACCACTTCTTGACAGTGTAATATATACTATAGTATAATTTTAAAACATCCACAAGTTGTCAGGTTGAGTGCCTGAGAGATTTGCTTAAAGAAATGTGGGCAACATTCTTGTGGTTGGACAAAATAGGGAGAAAAAGAAAATATTGTGTGAAAGATGTTTTAAAAGCTTGTATTACGAAATGGATTATATCTGAGACTTGGAGTCTTTTTTTTTAAAAATCAAAACAAGAACAAACTAAATTCTAACTAAATATTGTCTACGTAGGAGTCACAACAGACAGTATTAAAATTGACTTATGATTATGCATTCTGTGACCTCAGTAGAGCATTTCTGGACTAATTGAATGAAAATAGATTTCTCTTAAATAGGGGTTCCTGGGTGTCTCAGTGGGTTAAGCCTCTGCCTTCAGCTCAGGTCATGATCTTAGGGTCCTGGGATTGAGCCCCACATCATGCTCTCTGCTCGGCGGGGAGCCTGTTTCCCCCTCTTTCTCTGTGTGCTTGTGATCCCTCTATCTCTGTCAAATAAATAAATAAAATCCTTAAAAAATTAAATAAAATTAAATATTTTTAAAAACTCTTAAATATAGGAAAGTTCACTCTAGGTAAAAATCTCATTTTAATGTATAATACTATATAAATTATATAAATATATAAAAGTCAGAATATGAAATTTTCCATAAGGAAAAACAAAAGAAATACTAGAATCATAGGGAAAAAAAAGATATTTTTCCCTTAAATTTTGCTTTATAAAATAGTGATATTTGGCTAAGGAACAATTGATCTGGTATCATACTATGGAAATGGGGAAGAAGGCACATCAGGGGAACATCAGACCACATCTATGACGTGGTCTTAACAGCCTGGAAAAGGCAGTGCAAGATTGGGTGACTTTAAGTCTCCTGCTTTGATTAGTATACTTGGAGTAGGTGGAAAGGGGCTAGAAATGTAGTGAGTGTACGTATGTTGGTAGATATTTACACTTCGGTGGGCTTCCTTCATTTTGTTTTTTGTAAAGATGTTTTTTTAAGTAATCTCCATACCCAGCTTGGGGCTGGAACTCACAACCTTGAGATCAAGTCTTGTATGCGCCAACCACTGAGCCAGCCAAGCACCCTTTGTTTGTTTTTCAGTAAATCAGTTTCTTATGTGATATTTGAAATTATTAGTCATGCATTCTTTTAATATGTATGTATCCCTAATGTTACTACCTTATTTTGAATCACCAAATGTACTTCTTACATATAACTTTTTAATTTTGCCAAAATATGTTATGCAAATAATAAAGGAAATTTAAAGGCTTATACAGAAAACTGAGCAGTTCCTTTTTGCCCCTCCCCTTATCTGGTGTCTTTCATCAGAGGCAAGGCTTATTTCTCATGGTATTTACCTTTGTATTTCTAAATAATAATCATCTGCTAACTCTTGAATCTTCAGTCTTAGTTTATTTACTCACTTCCTATTATGGTAAGTGAGAAATTTACTTTATAGCTCTACTGCCCTTGCCCGCTTGTCAGTATCATCATTTGGGGAAGATTACTTAACAAAAATTTTAAAAATCCATTTTCAGTCTTTCATTCTTAGAGCAATATAAATATTATGTGCTGAGTCAAAGTTTGGAAGAATTCTGTGTATTGGGAGTCAGTAAGAGAGTGTCCCATCGAGAGCCCTTACTGGTAACATGGGCCCTGAAGGAGTGTGTGAACC
Organism: Martes martes; assembly: GCF_963455335.1. Taxonomy (NCBI): domain Eukaryota; kingdom Metazoa; phylum Chordata; class Mammalia; order Carnivora; family Mustelidae; genus Martes; species Martes martes. The sequence goes on from NC_137889.1 coordinate 95,859,919, forward strand.
ACTACCCCTGTCTCTGCATGGATTCCCTTAGCACACTGAGTCAGGGACTCTGGAGCACTTCTCTCCTCACCACATTACACTGCTCTTTATGTGTTGTGTTTTTATCTGTGTGTTTGAAATCCAGTTCTTCTACGTGGAAAGAAGTTTGGCATTTCAGAGTATACATACACATAACATTGGAGGATGAATGGCCTAAGTAAGCTTGTGGGAAATGTGAAGATATTTTCTGAAAATACAGTTTGTAAAAATCTCTTGTTTCACATTCTTCAGATATTTGTTTATACTGTGCCACAGTACAGATAATCTGTACAGATAATGTCTTTGTAATCACTTTGCTATAAAAGTCTTTGCTAGGAATGAGACACTCATCATCCCTTTGTTATTGGCCTTATTATCTTTCTATCATCTTTATACAGTTTTCATCATTTTATTATTTAAGACCAGTTAATTGTTTTTCTTTGTGTCCCTTTTACTGAATACATGCTGTAATCTCTTTTAGAGGCCATCTTCCATCAAGAGATTACAAACTCATTTGAATTTAAGTGGCTTTCAAATTAATGCTGTTGTTTTCCCTTTTTGTCTGTTACCCTTTATTTCGAGCACTTTTCTCCATAAGAAAATATTTAGTGGCTACTGTCTCTTCGTAAAACAATTACACATATAATGAAGACCATTTGGAAAATACAGAAAATAAGAAACTCGTGATGTCTAGGGAAAACAGACGTTCTCATATATATTCTTCTGATCTGACTGTATACGTACGCACAGATTATGCCTCCTTCCAACATACACTACAGGAATACAGAGTTGAACTAGGTGGACATGGTACCTGCCATCATGAAACTGTTACACTAGTTAACCAAGGAGATAGTCAGCATAATAATATAATTAAATAATTATTTACTTATAATTTTGACAAATGCTTATGGTATAAGAGCACAGACAGTTTTAAGGAAGAGAGTAGCATTATCAAATTAGTGAGCAGATTTCATCAGTTCAAAAAAAAAATACTGACATTGTGTATAATAAAATGCCTCTGTAATATGCTATGTCTATACCAAAACGTAGTCTCCAATGTGTGTAAGTTTGTCAAATGTTATTTCTCCTTAGGTGATACAGAATTGTGGTTTAGTAGAATTGACTACTAATATGAAGAATTCTTCTGCTTTTAACTTTAGTACGTAAATGTTTTCCTCTGAATCTTTTACTTCAGCTACTACTGAAGTGCTAAATTAGTGACATAAACTGCTTATAATGAATTTGCCCATGACAGTACCATATGATGATTAATTACAATGTTAAGTAGATTTATTTTACAAATGCATGGAAATACTTTTCAAATTCTAGGCTGTTTTAATTATTAACACAAGTCGTAGGTATAGTGCCCGATAATTTACATATATTGCATCATTTAATGCTCAGAAAAACCCAGTGAGAGAGGTGGTAACCTCTTTTACAGATGAAGAAATTAATTCAGAGAACTTAATTAACTTGTATTGAGTTACTGTTGTGAAGATAGTATTGAGATGTAAGGCTTGGTTCCAAATAAAATTCATGCTTTTAATTTTCCTGGTATTATGCTCTGTCTTTGTATAGGAGGTATGAGTGGGAGGTAGGGGTGGGAAATATATCCATTTCTTAAATGAGAAAATGGAGGTGTAGAAAAGGCTAAGATTTCAAGTACAGTAGAAAGGAAAATGAAGGAGTTGTTAACCTTTTCTTTCTGAACTTCATTTTTCCTGTCTATGTATAAAAAAGATTCATCTGTATCAAATTCTATCCTGAAATGTCCTATGGTGGTAGTATAACATGGCCAGTGGAGTGCATTCTGAATTTTCTGCCTGTACTTGGACTTCAACTAGAGAAGCTGTGCTTGAATGAAATGCATTCAAGTATAGCCAGGAGTTATAATACTGACCTACTTTGGGAATAAGAATTTGGGATTTTGCTTTAGTTTTATTCTAGGTGAGATCATAAATCACTGCTCTATTATATTTTTCTGCAAAAGGAGTATCAGGGTCCCTTTTTTCTGGTAATAATAATGTAATGAGAATAAAGTTATGTAAGTATATATTGATCTTGAAGAGTGTTCTTAATAAAACCTTGTGTTCGGTTTCTGTAAGTGGTTATGATGAAATTTTTTGTCTAAAGCATTTCAGCTGTAACAATATTTGAGTCCTGTGTAGATACTCATGCTTGGTATTTTTGGTAAACTAAAGAAAATAAATTTATATTATACAGTGAAGGATTGTAATTAGACTAGTAGGAAATTTTGGTAGTTTGACATAGACAAAGTTATTATTTGTCTATCAGGAAACCTGAAAAAATGAAAGACTTTATTAATGATTTTAATGTTGATATGATATAAAGCCAGTTTAGATGACCTATTAAGATCTGTGGAATTCTTTGATTTCTCAAGACTTTACTAAGGATGTCAAATTTCAGACACTGCCCTAGTTTTCTTAGTATCCGGTTTTATCAGGCATAGACTACAGCAGATATTTAGGTTGCAGCAAACATTTTTGGTGACTCTGAAATGGAAAATTGTAATTATCTGAACCGGACCTTCTATTAGTGCTATTTTTACAAGGCTGCTCTACCTCTACAAATGTTCCTTCTAAATAACTGGTTTCTTATAGCCATACTCATCAATATTCCAGCACATTTAACTGCTGGTCTCTTTCTTCAGAAGACACAGAATTCAACAAGAAGAGTAGTGAGTCATGCCACATCTTGTTTTCATAGGAACACCAAAGCATAAGCATATGTCAGTGTTTGCTTTGGGGTAGGTTTCCCTAGAAAACAGGAGATCAGTGAGATGCTAAATTGCAATTTCATGTGACAGACAGCTGAAAACAAGGCCATGTGTGAAAGCAGCCAAACTCTTAGATGTTGTGCACGTCAAAACGGGAACAAAAATTACAGTGCAAGTTTAATTTCCTTAAATGTGGATCTCAACATTAATTGAGGTATGCAGCTCACCCACAGCCATGGGTGTGGCCCATGAACATAGCTGCTAACTCTGATCTATAATTTTTATATTTTATTGCCATGTATGACTGGGTTTTTGGATTGTAACCACTGATGTAAATGAGAGAGAAGGAAACACATTGGCCATACCATAACTTACCTGTTTTTGGCTTTGGCTATTTGCATCATAACTTTTTTGTTGTTGTTGCTTACAGAACTTTAGTACTTGGCAGTACTTTTGGAGAAAGTTTTATTGTGTTGGATTTCTTCTTGGGGATTGGAAACAGAGCTTGTTCTCTGGACAGTCTGCGATAGTTTCTTATCTATGTAGGCTCCCTTGCCAGTGACTGTGATGGTTTCAGAGGCATCTGAAGCACACACTATCCCCCAAACGTTACCTCTGAGGGCAAGTACACATAATTGCATGCTGTGGTGAGCCTAGGTGTTGTCCTTGTACCTTGGGTTCCGTAAAGTGCCTGAAGGGGAATTTAGAAAAGGAGAGTCATTGACTTTAACTCAGTAATTCAATACTTTCTCCTTCATCTAGCTTTTCAGAAACAAAGGTAACCATCCCCTCGCCTGGGATTGTCGCTAGGTCAAAGAACTGTTCAGAAGACAAGTAGACTTGTCTTCATTTTCACTCCGGGGATTTAGGGATGATTCTATATATTTTGAGTGATTTGGAACACAGTTATCTTTCCCATTTCCCATTATCCCCAGTACTCCCTCTTTCTTTTTTCTTTTTTTTTTTCCCCCTCTTTCTTATGGTAGCCAAGAACTGACATTTTCTGAAATTAGACTGATGAGTTGTCTTTCACTATATTGTGTTTAATGTTAGATTCTTCTCTCATAAAAGCCTGGATCCTGGAAGAAGATTATAGTTGTCATTTATGTTCAATTTCCTGTCATGGGGGGGTAATAAATATCATAGCTGACACTATAATAGTGTCTGTTTATTTGGCAAGTACTATTCTTAGCGCCTTACAGACATTTATTTTGTCATTTATTTTTCACAATAACCCCCTATAAGATAGATAAATATTTTTACTATTCTTAATCTTAGAAGCGAGGAAGTGGAGAGCTTAAGTAACATACACACTTAAACAGCTATTAAATTAGGGACTAGGATTAGAATCTGGGCAATCTGCTTTTAACTCTGTGAGGTAGTGGACATTCTAGGGACTACACTACTTACCAAAGTGACTAGACTAATTTAGATGAATTTTAAAGATTTACCAATGGTTTACTTGTCTTTAAGGTCAATGTTAGTGTTGGATTTAGTCTGTTCTGAGTCTCTTCTACCTTGTCATAGGTAATTATACATTCCTAGAGGGATAAAATAATTAGCTAATATAGATAGATATTCATAATGGAAAAGGACACTGTATTATACAGACTGTGTTAGAGAGCTTTTCATGTTCCCCTGAGCTTGAAGGGACCTTGTGGACCAGTTAGTCTAGGCTTCTCCTAGGAAAGAACCCTATAACAATGAATGATACAGCTCTTGTGTGAACATCACTACCAGACAGCTCATTCCGGTTAGACAACTCTAATTAAGTGAAAGTCCTTTTAATTAAAATCTTACTGTTGGTATTCAGCAAGAACATTTTTACAAAAGCGGCCGAAAGAGTTAAATATCAGAATAGTTATGGAAGAAGAGAATCATTGTTAATTTAAAAGGAATCAGGAACTTTGATGCCAAAGCTATACAAGTACTTTTATACTTATTGTAAATAGTTTTGTTTTGTGTTTTTCTTAAGATCACAGTATAGAGCACATTGTGTGTTTTTCTGTGGACTGATTCTGATCCTTTGTGAGGTCTCAGTTCCTACTATGAATCTAATAAAAAGAGAAAGTAAATATGATAGGAATCATCGATTCCTGTTCTCTAGAGATCTTTTAGGGAGTGCTTAGTGCCAAGGAGAGGGAGATAACAGATTTGAGGATGTGTTTTTCTCTCATTAAAGAGCCTATTATAGTTCAGATTATTTGTGTTAAGAGTTAGTACTTGCTAGAGAATGTCATTGTTGGAACAATACCTATAGTGACCTAGGGTCAGCATTTCTGTTCTCAGTGATTATAATTCTGTCAAAAGCAAATTTAGTGAGATTGAACTTTACAGATATACCCTGGCCAAAGTCCCATGTTAATTATTGTTATTATTATGTTTGTTTATTTTGCTCCTTTGAGCATATTATTGAGTGCAGTGTTTTTCAGAAGTTAAAACTAGTTTAATATTGTTTTATGAATGAGTTGTTTGAATTCAGTGAGCCACTATTTGTGTGACCACTATTAACTAACCATTGTGTTTATTATATGACCTGTCAAGCTTCCAGAGCTGTGTTCTCTGCCTTTGAGGAAAGATTAGTGTTTCTCAAACAAAGGCTTATTATGCATTTAGTTTTTTGAGTCAGGACCAGCATCTCCTTGCCCTCCCTTCTTTGTTTTGTAAATGAAATGCTCTTAGAACAGAATATATTTTAATGAATTGCACATAAAAGTAGTATGTGTTTTATTGGTTCATATTTGGACCAGGTAGGTCATGATATAAAATATATTTCTGACTCTGTATTGTGATAAAACATTTTACACTGATGGTCTACACTACTTTATACACTCTTGGCAGTACCCAGACACTGGTGCCAGTTTTAACTGTTTGTTCCTGGTCTACAACGAGATAAGTGCTGAAATTGAGAATAAGCATTTAGAAATTTTTGAAGCAGTTTAACATTTGATCGGTGGATTTGTCCCATGGAAAGGTGTAGACCAGTTTGGGTGTTACTGAACTGACATGATGAGTCAATGTATGTTGTGAATTGTGTGCTATTTTGAAGCAGTATTCAAGGATCATTTCCTGATGTATTAGATTTGACCAGTGGTGGAGGGAATTAATTCTCTCAGGACAATAAGCTTACCTTTTGGTAAAATAGGTAGACTGTGTTGCTAATTTGCTACAGTTTCAGATTTTCTTCCTTTCATAACAGAGGTCTTAGGGTGGAGAATATAATTTATAAGGTTTTATGTCATCTTTTTGTTTAAAAAAAAGTAACACGTTGTTAACATTGGGAAGCTTTGGAATTCTAATGTGTCCTAAATTTCACAAAATCTATTAAATTATTAATCAGAAATATAAGCAATACTGTTTTACTTTACAAAGAAAATTTAGTGTCTATAAATAAGTTTCTTAATAAAGGAAAAATTGAATGCATTTTGGTCCTTTCTATGTGATGGTACATTGTGATAATTATGTGTTAATTACAAATAATAAAAGAACTTAATGAACACATTTATTTATTTATTTATTTTTATTTTTATTTCATTTTATTTTAAAGTAGGCTACATGCCTAGCACGGAGCCCAATGTGGGCTTGAACTCATGACTTTGAGATCAAGACCTGAGCTGAGATCAAGAGACAGACATTTAACTGACTGAGCCACCTAAGTGCCCCAAAATGAACAAATGTTTTAATGTTTGCTGGCTTTAAATTTTCCCTTTTTAGATTTGGATATTATTATCATATTAAATATTTTGAACTAATTTAATGAGATTCAGTGATGAGGATATTGGACAAGATTCTACAGTGAACTGATAAATGTGGAATTGGGGTCTCATCTTAAAGTAATTAAATAAGGGTAAACCTGACCTACCTCTGACTAAAATAACCACTTTTGATCATTAATTTTTAAATTCCTGGACTCTGAGTAACTACTTCCAGATTTTTAAAAGACCTAAACACACTCCAGATTATTTTTTGAGGGTTAAATAAATGGAAAAACCTAAGTTGAGATTATAAAGAATGAAAAGTTTTCATTCCTGTGCTCTCCACAAGACAGCAGACTGACTTTGTTTTCCTAATAAGGCTGTGCTAAATACTGGAATGCTTGTCCTCTTGAATTTTATTGAAATACCTAAAAATACCCACTTTACAAAAAAAAAAGTTTGTAGTTTCATGTGTTTAGCTTAGACAGAAATAGAAAAAAGAGCTATATCTGGAAAAAGTTAGTGACGAAATTATGCCTCCAGTATTAGTATAGGACAGAGAACGATAAATGTGAACTTCAAAGAGCATTATCTTACACTTGGGATGTATGAAGAACACATTAGGTATTTTGCTATCTTCCATTTGTATTTTGTTTGTCTCGATATATTTAAGATTTGGGGCAAGTTTCAGTCTCCCTTTCTTCCCCTTCTTTTATGGTTAATAAGTAGGCTTATACTGTTCAAACATATATACAGGCTAATTTATTGCTCAACACTGTGTTTAGATTTAATCTTCTCTCATTTCCGATGTGGATTTAACTTCCTTACAAAATGAAGTGCTGTGTTTAAGAATACTTGTCCTGCTCACTTAGAGGAGTAGAAGACCAGGTTCTTTTATTGGCAAAAAGTACTTCATGTACTCTGGCTCCCAGTGCTTTTTCTGGCTGTGCCCTCACTGTCCTATCCCCAGTCTAGCCCCACTGGCACATTCATGCCTTAGACACTTGACACTTGCCATTTTGTTGGTGTGGAGTTCCCTACTTCAGATTTCATCTCAGTTAGGGAGGCCTTCTCTGACTCCTTTACATAGAATAATATATCCCTGTCCCTGTCTTGCTTTACTAGACACTGTTTCACTTGTTACCGTGTGATATACTTGTTTTTAATCTGCCTCTCCCAAATAGAATGTAAGCTCTCTCAAAGTAGATAGTGTGTTTCATTTATTACTGTTGCCCTGCTGCCTGCCACAGCTTGGAGTGTTAGGGGCTCCAATGAATATTTGTGGAATTAATTAATAAATTAATGAAATAAATTAAGGAAGTTATAACACAGGTATTGTCCATGAACTTGAAGTGACATTGGGTATAGAACATACTGGTCAGGAATGAGAAGGTGGTTGGTTAAAATAACCTATGGTAATATAGAAGGCCATACTAATAACAAATCTGGTGGTTAACAGGAACTTGACTCTGACCATAACATAATGGTATGTGTGTATGTGTGTGTTTATTTGCTTGTTTATTAAAAAATTAAGGGCTGATTCAAAAAGAATTGAATACTATCAAAAATGTATTAGTCAATGACTAAGTATGTATGTGGGTATATTCATGTATGTAGGTATATATATATATATATTCAGTGCCCTGGTGTATATATGAATATGTAGCCAAACCTCATTGAAAAGATACCATCATGGTTATTTCTGTAATCTTTGATGCTCAGAATACACCACTCTATCACAGGGATAGGTCAGACCTGTAGTCTGATTCATTCTGGATTATTGGTAGCATATCACCATTGATAGTTGTAATGGGGAGACTATGATGCGTGATCCTATATTTTCCCAAGATCGTGAAGAAGACAAAATAGAAACATGTAGTTCTTGACATATGCACAGGAAGATCTTGTGATGTGGTATTTTGGAATCTACACTGCCAATAACTTCAGAAGCTGGTTGCAATTTTGAATACAATACTCAGTTTGTCATCATAGATGATGTTCATTAAGGAACTTCTAGCTCCATCTTGCTGGAAAATAAAATTACTAAAGAATTCTTATTGCCATGGGGAAAAATACGCTTCTTCTCTGGAGAAATATGGAAGAATAAATTGGAGGCTCTATAATCTTAAAAGGCAGAGAGTTAGAGCTGTTTATAAAGCCTGTGGAGAACTTGTGTTCTTATGCTCAAATCTTGGTTCTCCCATTTCCAAATTCTAAATTGTGGCCAAATTCTTTAACTCATTTAATCTTCTGTTTCCTATATTTAAAATGAGAATAGTATTACTCTCTCAGGAAGAATAGGTGAGCTAATTTACGTAATGGGCCAAGTGAAATTTTTGGCATTTGTTGGTACTCAGCAAGTGGTATTTTTTCATCCATTTCTAATTTGTCGTTGTTTTCTCTTGAAACATATCCTGGTAGATAATTCAGTTTGATTATAACAGTATATAATAAAAGACAAAATAATTTCTAGAACTCAAGGGTCAAACCTTCTGTATAAGGAGTAGGAAAGTACTATCTATTACTGCTGACTTTGTGTCAATCGCAAAGGTGTGTATTTGTGACCCCATTTTATCCTGGAAACAATTCCTTAAGGGAAGGACTATCATCCTTGTTGTATCAACAAAGAAACTATAGAGTAGCTGATTTATTTTTTGGTAACCTAGACTTGCAACCTTTATTTAGCTATTTCTCCTATTTCTCAAAGAATTCCTCTATCAGTGAAGATTTTGATAAGAGAAAGCCTGAATATCAAAGGTAGGCTCTCTCTGTCTTTTTTGGGCTTTAAGCTTTTCTTAAAAGGAAGAAAAAAAAAATAAGTAAACATTAAGCTTGTGAATTGTGCCTGCTTTTGTACTACTTTTAATCCTACTCTCTAGCATCTGATGCTTATCAGGGTTTTCCTGAAGCAGTGATTTTTATATGCATTGCTAGAAGTCTTATAAAAATCTAGTTATGCATATAGTTTGTTATTGATGCCCACTTTCCTAATACGAATGTTATCCACATTTGTTATTTAAGGGTATTTTAATAGTATCACTGAAAGAGCCAGAAAAATGTAGATATATAAATGGAACTCCTGAATTTTCACAGGTAGATTATTTACTTTGCAAATCCTGTCATTTTTGTATTAGCAGTGAAGGATTATGTTGATAAAAAGAAGTATTTTTTTTCTACCTGATTGGAGCTGGGAGAGAAGCCATATATATATATATTTTTTTTTTTTTAATTTTTTATTTGAGAGAGTGAGCAAGAGAGAGCAGGAGAAGGGGGAGGGGCAGAGGGAGAAGCAGACTCCCCACCAAGCAGGGAACTCCACAAAGGGCTGGGCCCCAGGACCATGAGATCGTGACCTGAGCCAAAGGCAGACACTTAACCAACTGAGCCACCCAGGCACCCCAAGAAGCTGTATTAAATAGAAGTCATGTGCACTGTGCCCAAAGAAAGATACAGACCTAGTAGGTGTTCAGACAATGCAACTCTGTTATCAGTTGTTTGTTTATATCAGTCCTGTACGTATTACCATCCATGCCTGATGTGAAATAAAGTATAGAGTTTTGTGGAGAAGAGTGGGAAACAGGAAATTATACTTTTCAGCTTCCCTTACAGAAATGCGTGGTGCATCCTTTTTAGTTGCTCCTTTAGAATTTTTTCTTTAATTGTATTACTAATAGTTCCATTTACAATATGTAGAAGAAGATGAGAGAGGTTTTTAGTAGCCTTTTTCATGTATTAGCAAATGATCTGAGGTGCTGAGTAGTGGAGTTAAAAATAGTGCTTAAAATGTCATTTTTAATCCAATAACATTATCTCTATCTCTTCACCAAGCTTCAGTATCAGTGCTATGTGGTGTGAATTTTATTTGAATGGGTTTAGATGGGTCACTCAATTACCAGTAGAGGGGTTAAAAGGAATTGACAAGTAGTGCCCAGCAACCACAGAAAGAATGATGAGAAGCTAAACTCTGATTCCTTATACCTGTCAGTGTCCAACAAATTGGAATTAGGACTTTTTTTATTATGCAGAATAATTGTGAGGCTTAGAGTCCAAAAGAGCCATGCTCATATAGGATTATTTCCTAGAAGGTTTGTTATAATCAAAACCGTAAAATGATCGACACCAGAGGTTGGCCACATTTAGCCCCCTACCTGTTTATATGAATAAAGTTTTATTAGAACACAGGCAGGCTCATTCACTTATATTTGTATCATCCTTCTTGTTCTAATGACAGACCTTTAAATACTTAAATTGAGATCCCATGACCCGCAAAACCTAAAGGATTAACTAGCTCTTATAGTAAAGTTTGACATTTCTTAATAATGGGGTTTATAAAATAGATTCCATATTTAAAAATTCTACTGAAAAAGAATTTTACCAATAACAAGAATGCATTATCCTGAACTTTGAAGTTCCTTTTATTTAAACTTGAGCGTATGTAAAATATTACACAATTTCTTTAACATTCTTCTTGGTAGAAGTTCTTTTATAAATACTAGTTAGAAAAATGCATTTTTTTTTCCTTCAGTGGTTCTGAGGTTATTTTGAGTGTGGACATGAGGCAGAATGGACAGACCTAATATTCCCTGTTAAAAATGTTCTTGTGGAAATAAACGTTGAGTAAAGCAACAACAACAAAACTTCTTCCATCTAGAATCAAGTAGAAAAATGTGAAATTTTGCATTTATCACTGTATGAAACTATCTTATTTATTGACTTATTATCGGCCTCCTTCATTAGAATGTAGATTCCATGCAGAGAACTTTGCCTTGTTTACTACTGTCTTCCCTCTAGATGGAACAGTGCCTGCAGTTCAATAAATACTGATGACTGGACAGAGGAAAGGGTGATCTCAAGTGAAAGATGTCAAGTAACATATAAACCTGTCACCAAAACTAGTTATTCAAATTGATCAGCATTCAGTTTGCATTTCTGAAGATCTTAATAGCATTGAATTTGTGAATTTCAACCATAAGATAGAAAGCCACATACCATGAGAAGAAATATTTGTTAATCTCTTGGCTCCTTCTGGGTGAGTTGGCTATATTAGAGGGAGGAAAATGTGGACACTGGCATTAAACTTGGCATTAGCAGTCCAAATTATTTAATATTTCTGGACTTTATTTTTGAAATTAAGCAATGTATTGTATATAAGGCCTTTAATTCAGTGTCGAGTTCCTGGTAAGGCCCCAGTCAATGGTAATGTAGCGTAATGCTGATGCTCATACTGTCATTTTTTATATAATGGGAAATACTTGATCATTTTAAATTTGCCTAATGTTCTCTATTCTCCCCCCACCTCCGAACCTCCACTCTGCCTGCAACGAGTGTCCCCTGCAGGTCAGGCAAGCTCAGTAGAAGTCCTTTCCTTCTTCCACTTTTCCTCCCACCCTCCCTCTTCTGTCCGTTTCTGGCTTGATTTAGAATTGGTTGATGACAGTTTCTTCTCAAACCCCATCAACTGCTGTGACCATCTAAGAAGGATCTAAAAACAAAAGGCCCTCATCCTTATGTATGGAAGTAATTATCAGGTGGCATCTCTTTGTTCTGGATTTACCAGAGCCTCTCCCAGTTTCAAGCCAAGCCCATGCAGAGGGGGTCTCAGGTACTCAGATGGGCTAGAGCAGTTCCCTTGCTTCCGTGTTCTTCTCTTCTTTCTCTCACTTCACTGTTCAGAATCTGTCCAGCTTTGGGTTCTTTCTCCCTTTTGGAAGGAAGAAAAAGTACTGTATTAACAGTCCCCAAAGGTAAGATAGAAAAGAGTGAGAGAGAAATCAGAAGTGAAACTATGTGTATATGGTGAGCACAGTCTTTTAAAAGCTAAAAGGTATTATGATATAAGTTTTTTGTACTTTATTTAGAGAAAATTTAATCCTTACAGATATTCTTGAATTGTTTAGAAAAAAGCACGAGTACATTGCCATAAGTGATTGAAATGTTTAAGGTTTGAGTTTGCAGTAGAGTAGACCGACTGAAAGTACAATAAAATATGGGGAAATTGTTTAAGGAGACATCCCTCTACACACTTGAGCGCTCACTTTTTCCCTCTGGAGTTGCTTTGTTATTGCAAATTGACAACTTTGCAATTAAAGTGATTAATGATGTACCCTAGTGTTTATGGGTCTTGAGGTCAGTGAGCCCAAAGATGGCCATGCTGTGGGAAACTTAGATAGAGCTCATCTCACAGAAGAGGAACTTAAAAATCCTCCTGTTTTCTGTATGATTGTTTATGAGTTAAGCATATTAGATATGGTTGAAGGAGTCACCAAGACATAATGAGTAATGTGAATAATCTTTATCAGTCTAGTTCTGTTGCTTAGTTCCTCATTCTTAAACACCAGTGTGAACATTCATTGGCTTTTTTTAAACTAAGAGCACATTATTTTATAAAGCAATATTACAAAAATGCATTAATTCAGTATATAACTTAAATATAACACCATTCATTGGGTGTCCATAAGATGCAGTTTTATTTGATTCCTTTGAACCTAATCCCTGATAGAGCTATTGCTTATTTATGGCATTATTTTTCCTATACATTATTCTAACCAGGGCATCACAATTCTAGTTCCTAATAAAATCCATTATAACATAGAAATAGTTCAACTGTGTAGCCAGAAGTTCTCAAACTGGTTGCAGTGCACCAGGGATTGTTATTTGGATGCTGCTCTCCCAAAAATCAATCAACTTTCAAAATAGATTGTTCTAGCCACACTGATGGCTCTGTTCTTTGAATTCCATGAGCTGAGGAGAGTACTGGGCCAAGGCACTAGTCTTTCACCATCATGGCTTAGTCCTGTACAGTGGCTTCACACTATGAGAAGAGAGAACAATAAGCAAATTGTTGAGTCCGTGGCACTAAGCCATTGCCAGGATTTCTGCTGGTTTGAAACGCACACTACACAAAAGTGACTTGTGATGATCACTGGGGTTGAAATGGAGATATATTACCCTGTTGTGTATTTCCCAGGATTTGGAGAGAAAAATGTAGGAATAATTTTTAATAATTATACCTCAGTTTTTAAAACTGCTTATCTATTTAAACATCTTTTAAAAATGATTCACTTTGAAGTAATCTCTGACATTTCTAAAGTAAAGGATCAGATGATTAGTATAATGTATTTTTTTTTAAAGAAAGACAACTGTAAAAATCTCAAATTTGAGAAATAGTTTTCTTATTCACATATTAGGATTTTCTCCTTGGAATATAGGAAATACATTTTTCAGTTTGGTGAAGAAAATAGGATTTTCCTCCCTTAAACAGTGATTAAATTATTCTAATAACCTTTGGATATCTTATTTCAACACAGTTGAAGAAAGCACTAGTTTGATAAAGAATATATTTGGTATGACAAAAGGTTTTGAGGATTATATGGATTATAATATTTCTTTCCTTTATTTTAGCCACTTGCAGGAGGCTTAAGTAAACATTTCAGACTTACAAAGATTTACTTTCTTTACTGTTTCTTTAAAATAGCATTTCCCAGAGGGTTTTTTCCTTCCCTAACACCAGTCTTGAGAAAGGTTTCCTAAATAAATAAGTATTCTAAATACATTAGTATGCCATACTTCAAAGGGGCATGGACAACAGTCTGCAGTATTTTTTTCTTTAAGCATTAAAGGCTCTGAGAAGTTCTGTGCCTAGCATATTTATGTAACTTAAGTATTACAGCTATCTTTGGTAGCAGAATCTCTTTTTTTGTTTTGTGTTTTGAAAAGTAGCTTTCCGTGAAACATACTTTGAGAAATAGTTTTACTTGCCACAAAAAGAGCACATGTATGTTTTATAAAACAGAAAACACAAAAGAGAAAAAACAAATATTCATAGAGAGCCTTTACTAAAATGTTAGTCTGTTTCCATCTACTTTTTCCATGCACTGACCATACTGGATATGCTATTTTACATCTTCCTTTTTTCACTTAATATCATAAAGTAGGCATGTTCTCATGCAATTTAGGATTCTTTCAAAGAATAGTTTTAATCATTGCATTTTCCTATTGTGGTTTTATTGCAATTAACCATTTCCTCATTGTTTGTTTTAAAACTGTTGTTTCCAGTTTTTCACTATATAAGTTACATTGTAGGGAATGAATATCTTTATACATAAAGCCCTTTCCTTATTCCAAGTTGTTTCCTTATGATAGATTCCCAGGAGCTGATTATTATGTCAAAGGGTATGAGCTTTCTTCAAGGCTTACTTATTTATTTATTTACTTTATTTATTTATTTGACAGAGAGAGCACAAGTAGGCAGAGAGGCAGGCAGAGAAAGGGGGAAGCAGGCTCCCTGCTGAGCAGAGAGCCTGATGCAGGGCTCCATCCCAGGACCCTGAGACCATGACCTGAGCCGAAGGCAGAGCTTAACCCACTGAGCCACCCTGGTGCCCCTCTTCAAGGCTTTTTATAAATAAATGCCAAATTATTTTTCAAGACAGCTATATTAATATATAGTTTTTCCAGCAACATGCAGACTCACATTATGTATTAACATTTAACATTTAAAAAAAACTCTACACACTTGAAAGCAAAAGGTGGTATATCTTATTTTGTTATTTTGTAATAATTAAATGAAGTTTGACTTTTTTAAAACCTAATACCAATGTGCAAATTTCATTTGTCATATATTTTAATTTCTCAAAGCACAGTAGTTTGTGTCATAAGAGTATGTAATTTTACTTAAATATACATGTAAGTTAAAATACACTTAAATATAAGTACACTTAAATACCGATCTTATAAAAATGTAATTAATGCATGTTATAGGTACATATACTGTGTGTTAAAAAAATTTTTGGAAAATTTTTCCAAATATTTTTAATGTGGACAGTTTGACTTCTCTACTCCAAAAAGCAAAACCACACTCTA
Organism: Martes martes; assembly: GCF_963455335.1. NCBI lineage: Eukaryota > Metazoa > Chordata > Mammalia > Carnivora > Mustelidae > Martes > Martes martes. Next base: position 95,875,231 of record NC_137889.1, read on the forward strand.
AAATGAGGGCCATTTTAGGTGAGCCTGGGTGGCAAAGTTGGTTGAAGGTCTGCCTTCAGCTTGGGTCATGATCCTGGGGTCCTAGACTTGAGCCGCCCATAGGGCTCCTTGCTCAGTGGGGAGCTTGCTTCTCCCTTTTCCACTCCCTCTGCTTGTACTCTCTCTCTCTCTGTCAAATAAACAAATAAGTAAAATTTTTTTTAAAAGTCAAAAAAAATTTTTTAATTAAAAAATAAAATGAGGGCAATTTTAAATAGAAGAGTTAAAAAAATTATATGGCTTTGGGGCACCTGGGTGGCTCAGTGGCTTAAGCCTCAGCCTTCAACTCAGGTCATGATCCCAGGGTCCTGGGATCGAGCCCCACAGGGGACTCTCTGCTCCACAGGGAGCCTGCTTCCCCCACTCCCTCTGCCTGCCTCTCTGCCGACTTGTGATCTCTGTCAAATGAATAAATAAAATCTTTTTAAAAAATTATATGGCTTAAATTATGAACGCCTATAAATTTTCAGAGGTCAGATGAATATTTGCATGTCGTGACAAAGTAACTTTAAGGAAATCTAAGTTTCAATGATTTTATGACTCATTTGGTGGTTATTTAAATATTTAAACCCAAGGAACTAATTTTTATTGCACTTAGTGCCAACTACTTTATTTGACATTTCTTTATAAGTAAGTCTGTTTTTCCCCTACAAAATGATGTTTTGTTTTTAATGTTTAATGGACTTAATTCTGGGATTTTGAGGGTGTGTTATTCTTTTTTATTTTTTTTTCTGACTGCTTCTCTTAGTTCAGGTAGTTGCACTTGTGAGACTGTATCAGAAGGTAAGCAGGGCAAATAGATTCAAGTTTCAGATTTTAAGTTCTTCTGTTAATTCAAGATTTCAAGCAGTACAGTATTTTTGTTGAGCTTTCAATGCATGAAGTATTTTAGGGCTATTATTATGCTGTGCTTTCTCAACAAAGTAAGAGGTTGGATTCCAAAATTAAGTAAACTAACCATTCTGAGGTTCTTGTTGTTAGTGTTGCTAACATTGGCTAAGAACTAACACCTAGGAAAAGCTAAGGGGTTTGTTTTCGTAGACATAGGGATATATGCATTTTATTCTGTTTGGAAACTTGGTTACTGTTAAATATCAAGTTCTTTTTTATAAATTATTTTTATGTTGCTAGAAGAGTTCCATATACCTTTAAGTGTCCAGATGAAAAAGGAAACCACCCTATTATGGCAAACTTCCAATAATGTCTTGGGAGATTTTAATAAGTAGATCCTTTGTGATTACATCTCATTGTGAAATTTCAATGAAAGGAAGATTCCACTGTTCTGTACTTGAACTTGTTTCCTTTGCTTATTATAATAACCCTATAAGCTAAAAGAGAAATTGTTTATTTGAGAGTACACATGGAAAGTTATGCAACTTCACACAGTATAATTCTATATTGTGGTAACCGAATGTTAGCATCCATTGTAGCCTCTCATTAGGTCAGCCAATTATTCAGTTGGTGCTTGCCCTAACTAACCAATTTAATTGTTACTGGAAAATTCAGTTGCTACTAAAAATGATCAGAGTTCATTATTATAGAGAGCAAATATCCTATTGTAGTTTCTTTTGTTGGCGATCCGTTCTCTCTTTAAGTAAAAATAATCTCATGGTTTGTAGCTTAAAATTGTTATCACTTATTTACCTACTAGAGTTACATTTCTTGAATTTTGCACTTGATATCTTATTGCAGCCTGTATTATAAGAGGAGTCACATTGCTTCTGGCATTATTAAACACAATATGTACCTTAATACTGGGTAAATTATTAGAAGCTTTCCCAATCATTTAGTTACTATCCTTGACTGCAGGTAGTATATTGTAATATGTAAGAATTGTCAGCCAGCTGTATATCCTATGTAATTTACTTACTCTGAACTTCGAAATACCTCATCTGAAAAATGGGGATAAGGATAGTTGCTACTTCGGTTATTTTTCATGATTATATGCGATAGTTGCTCCAAATCAATTATTGTTACTGTTAGTCCATGCTAACCAAAGAGAGAGTAATAATACAAAAAGCATATGTCGAAAATACCTAATTTGAATTGGAAATAGGTTCTATGCATGGAAGTTTTGCCCTTCTTTCCTTGGTCTCTCCTTTCCACTCTTATTACTGATGACATATTACATGCCAGGCACAGTGCTGGTCTAGAGACACAAATGGGATATGGTCATTTCCTTCACTGAAATTATAGCCTAATAGAAGAACTTAAAATTTAGTTTTAGCATAACAAATATATTACCTTGTACAAGCACTTAAGAATATAAACACAAAATAAATACTCATTCGGTGACTCCGTTCAACCAGAACTTACTCATTGTCTTCACAGAGACCCAATATCCTGTGGTCATATTCCTGGATGTTAGAAGAAAAGGCAGATACTACTGGAGATAGAGGTTCAGATTAGATTTCAGGAACCACTCAAGGATGAGAAAGTCATGTTTATTATACTTTTCAGTTTTGGGTGGAGAATAACCATAACTGAAAGCTTAAACACGGGTGCATGAGGAAGCACAATTGGTGTTTGTCTTTCTTCATTTGAGTGTGTAGAAAACTAATGAATACCCAGTGTGTAAGGGTATAGGTACTTGCAGCATGTGAGTTACAGGAGTTAATTAGTAGAGACGAATAGTCAAGACTATGAATTATGAAACTATAGATATTTAACATATTTAGGTATATACTAATAAAATTATATTAATAAGTTATTTGCAAAAACTTATGTTTTTTTTTCCCCTTTTTTCTTTCTTTCTTTTTTTTTTTTCCCCTTCAGGGCATCTGCTACACCCAAGCCTGAGCCAGTTGCCGTGCAGAAGGTGTGTTTCTCATCTGGTATCACTAGGTACCACTTGATTGTCCCTCCTGAATCATGTCATTTCCATTCTCTGTCTTAGGCCATACTGACAGTTTATAGTTTCAGTACAGTTTTCCTTACAGTTCTTTTCCTTTAAAGATTGTGGGGGGGTGAGGGATGGAAATCAACACATTCCTAATTGACATCTGTAATTATACCCGTATTATTAAAACATGCTTTCTTTTGCCATGTATTATCTAACTTATATCCATATTTCTTACATTCACATTCACTTTTAATTTGTCTATGTTTATTCACATGTTTTAAAGAGAATAAAAAAGTGGTTCCAGAAAGTGAATATCACAAGTCTCTGATAACATTTTACTAGTAATATTAATAGGTTTTTAATTACATTTTCAGAGTATTCTAGATTAGGTTATTGGCAAGTACCTTTCTTCTCTCATATATATCTTCAAATTGTCCCAAACCATTTTTCATATACAGCTGGCTTATACTTTGGGGGGTTTTCTCCTTAATTTTATTTGTGCCCTTCCACTGAATTACTTATATTGATTTGCTGAGACGTTAGTTATTTCCTCCCCCCAATTAGCTTTATTATTTCTACAAGATTAATTTAGATTACTTATTTTTTTCTTAAAATTAAACGTAATAGGGCCACCTTTGTAGGTTTTTAAAAGAATTTGATTGTTTTTCTTTTGGGATGGTAGGGTGAGTAGGAATTTATTCTTGAATGTCACAGAAGCGTAACCTTTTGTTTTGTTTTGTTTTAAACTTCACACTTTCTTTGGGATAAGGATTTGCAAACACAAACTATGTTAATTTTAGGAGGAATTGATCTTTCTTAGTAGTTAATTTTTCTTTGATAAACAGCAATAAAGAAACATCTAAGATCATTTTTTTAAATGTAACTATTAACTATTTTGGAAGAGGGAAAGAATTTTTATTCCACCTCCAAAGAATATCTCAAAACATTCCAGAGAGAAAAACAGGTGGATTGTTGAGATTTTTCTTTTAAGCAATATCTTTATTCAAAATAATCATTAGAATGTGCACATTTTTGAGTTAGATGAGAAAATGATCTTTTCCTTCTGTTTAAAAAATATTTTTTTATTAGAAGACTAGAAATATGCTGTTTTTTTCCTGCATGAATCAAATAATTGTACTCTGGGGAGTAATTAAACATGTTTGAAAGATGAAATTATAGTCAAGACTCTGGATATTCTAAAATAAATGTTTTGGTTAGCAATATTTTGTATTATTTTGTTATGGGGTATTTAAAATTTTTTTCCTTTTGGGAAATAAAAGTGTCTGCTGACACTTATGATGGCGTTTAGGCTTTTTGATAGTTTTGATAGTTTTTTGATAGTTTTCCTACTCTAGTTCCTAGATATTTTGAAACTTCTTTCATTTTTATAAAAAAAAATAAACTCATCGTGTGCATCTGTGTTATGCATGTTGGGATCAGTTGGCATGCATGTTATGCTCATTGTTTTTATGTAGAAACAAGTCAAGTCGGGGCTGCTAACATTGTGTTTGTCTTTTTAAAAACTAGCTGTGTGTTCTTTTCAGTGAATCTATTTTGCATGTATTTGGTGTGTTTTTGTGTATGTTTATTTTTATTTTACATAGGGAGAACCTAAAGAAGTAGTTAAACCTGTGCCCATTACATCTCCTGCTGTGTCCAAAGTCACTTCCACAACCAACATGGCCTACAATAAGGCACCACGACCTTTTGGTTCTGTGTCTTCACCAAAAGTCACATCCATCCCATCACCATCGTCCGCCTTCACCCCAGCCCATGCGACCACTTCATCACATGCTTCCCCTCCACCCGTGGCTGCTGTCACTCCTCCCTCATTTGCTGCATCTGGACTGCATGCTAATGCCAATCTTAGTGCTGACCAGCATTCATCTGCACTGAGCGCTGGTAAACCTGCAGTTAATGTCCCACGGCAGCCCACAGTCACCACCGTGTGTTCCGAGACTGCTCAGGAGCTAGCAGAGGGGCAGAGAAGAGGATCCCAGGGTGACATTAAACAGCAAAATGGGTAGGTGGCCAAGGGTGCTTTCTGCTCTTATCAAAACTCTTCTTTCAGGCAATTTCCGGGAGATAATTTACCCCCACCCCCATCAGCCGTTCTTTGAAGGAAAGAAGATGAAATTTTATTTGCTTCATTAACATGTAGCTTTATATTATATTTACATGTAGCACTTTCTGCAAGGCAATTATAGGTTAATCAAAACCTAAGTACTGCATTTTGACGTGTTATGAACCATGTAACATACTACTCTGTAACTCTTTCTCCAAGTCCTGGTATAACATGGAGCAGCTGGCACTTATAATGCAAGGCAGATCTTGAATCTTTCTTTCTCATTTTTTCCATTCTTTTATTAGTCACTGAAAGTTTAAACAGAGTGGTTACGGTTGTGTCAGCTTATGTATCTCATCCTAAGGAGAGAGGAAATGAGGAGCTTGTAAGAAGCTTTTTTTCTAGGAAGTAGTCTTAAGACAGAAAACAAATTTAGTTTTGACTCATGTCTACGTATGATGCATTAGCTTAGGTCAGATAGCCAGCAACATTCTTTTCAGATAAGCTTAAGCTAGAATTTAGTCTGTAAAAGCAAACAGTAATGACAGAACAATAGCATCGAAGGATGCTTCACAAACACCAGAAACAAATTAGAGGATGTTTTCATTGTAAAGGTTTTTCTAAAATGTGAGTAGGTTTATGGAAGTGGGCACTAGATGTTTAATGTCAGTGGAAGTTTTGAAAATCTATTCCTTATTATTTTTTTCCTTTTTGAGGCATTTAAAAACATTGGTTGACGTGCATTTTCAGCAGCTTCCTTTATGGATGGTCGTCTTATTCTTTTTGGAATTCTGTGACTATACTTGAAGCCAAAGTCATTTTTGTAAAATCATTTTGATCAGATTTATTGTGACAAAAAGGTGCTTTAAAAGGAAAACAAAGGAAAATCATCTGCGTGCATGGTTGTTGTTTTTTTTTTTTTTTAAACCAATGCCAGTTCCCAGGAAAATATAATTAAAATAATTGCGTGCATAGGTCCTTTCTGAGATAATCCCTTCCGAATGTTAATTCACGTAATGAAGGGGCTGTGCTTTCTGTAGCACCGCTGCCATGGCAACCGTGGGGCTTTGAAAAGAAGGTGGCAGGGCTCCAGGCTGCTGCTGAGAGAAAGAGCAGGAGGTCTGGAAGAACAGCTACTGCTTCGAACATACGGTTTTTATGGTTCTGGGTGGCTTTTTAAAGTTTTGACGCATATATTGAGGAAAATTAGTGTCCTTCAAAGAACGTTATTTCTTCTTTTATTTGAGAAAGAGAAATAGTATGTAGTGTTGAGGTGTGTTTGGTTGTTTGTTTTTTTTTTGTATGTCCATTTCAAGACAATAGAATTTAGAGTGATCAAAGTGGACATTCTTAGAAGAAAGATGCTGCCTGTCAAATTATTGGCCCTGTAGAAAACTAAAAGCAGAAGTTTACTTTGTTAATTAAATTCCCGTTTCAGTGTAAAAACGTCCACTGGAAGAAGTGTCTGAACAAAAATATTTCTCCTTACATTTCTTGAAATTTTATAAAATGGTCTTCTTTTTCTTTTTTTTTAAGGAAAAAATCCAACTTTACTGATTCATATAAGATAGTCTTCTTAGTGGAAACTTGTACAGGTAAAAGTAAATTGAGGTATGGAGAAGTACTATACTTACAACATGAAAATATGAAAATGAAGCTTAAATATTTGCTTTATAAAAACAACTTTGACCCTTAAACATAAAATGATTTAAAGCTTATTATTTTCAAATTGAAACCATAGGCAGTGGTATAGTAATAAGGCCTCGATGATGGCTTTTTAATCAGTGGACATGTGATTACTGAGCATGTGCCTTTGTCTAGCACTGTGCAAGAATTCGAGGAAAGGGGGGTTATATTTTGCATCATGAACAAGCAAGGTACTGCTTCACACTGGCAAACTGGGTAAATTTAAAAATAGGTTGATTTCAGTTGTTGTCCAGGTGATGGACAAAACTTGATTAGTCTGAAAACAAAGTGTGGTGTCTGTGAAATTCTAAGACAGATTTGCAGTTGACATTTCTCTTACTACATTCAGATTGGAGAAATCAAAGATAAATCACGCTCTTTACTAGTCAATGATCTGTCATTTTGAAGGATAGGTGTTTTGTGGTATTGATGAATGCATTTCCCTCATCAGGTAGCAAACTTTGTCTGAAATAATTGTCAGAGTATTTACTAATTATGTGATTAGTACATTTTTCATATTTTTGTAATGTTACAAAAGATATGCAACGTTGAGAGTTGTGACTTTTTATTAAATTACTTTTTTTTTTTTTAAATTTATCACATAGAGATCACAAGTAGGCAGAGAGGCAGGCAGAAAGAGAGAGAGAGAGGAAGGGAAGCAGGCTCCCTGCTGGGCAGAGAGCCCAATGCGGGGCTCGATCCCAGGACCCTGAGATCATGACCTGAGCCAAAGGCAGAGGCTTTAACCCACTGAGCCACCCAGGTGCCCCTAAATTACTTTTTATTTTAAAAATAATACATGCCAGTAACCAAAAATTTAAGAGTTCAGAAGGGTATAAAGCTAAGTTCTTAAGTTGTCTTTTTCCTCAAAGCAGAAAGATTATTAGTCTTTAAGTGATTTAAAGTCATTGGCTAGTTTGCCAAATTGATAGGTATCTCACCCAAATTTATGTGGGGTTAATTAACATAAGACACAAATAAGTATTTATTTGTTATGCATTACTACTGAGAAATTGTTACTCATCATAAAATATAAAATCTGTAATTATATCGATAGTTTTAGAAGATTTCTTAATAATGCTATGGAAGTGTTCTTGTTCCTTCTTATAAATAATACTGAACAAGGCACTTTGTGAAATTTTTAATCTTTCTTCTACATATACAAATTATTGGTCTTGACTTGCTATTTTCCTCACTCCTCTCCCTCTTTACTCTATTTGGACCAAAATGGGACTTTGTACTTACTCCAAACTGGAAGGGAAGCTATTTTGCATCAAGTAGTTTAAGTAATTTACCTTTTCCCTTTCCATATGCCCTTGCATTATAATGTGCCACTGCTTTCAAGAGGTAAGTACGTCATGTATCCTTTATTAATTTCAATTTTGTTGGACTGCAATTTCTTCTAACAGTTCCAATATAATATTTTGAAGAAACTGGTGGCCTTGGAAGATACAAAGTATGATATGGTAGTAATACTTTAAAATGCTTTTCTTTTTACAGAAAACACAAGTGACAAAGTTAGTATCCACATTACTGGAGAGGAAATATGGTGATTTATATATGAGTAAAGAGCATGAATGTGTCTGATCTTTGCAAAATTAACATTTTGCAAAACCGCTGTCATTAAAAAAAAACACATTTAGTGTTTTCAATAAGTTTGGTTTGCATTGCTATGTTGTAGTGAATTGCTTTTTGGTAATAAATAATAGTATTTAACTTTTGCCATAAAATATATGTGGGGTTTGCTGTGTAGTGGTTTATAAGATGTAATGCTTGGGGGAATGTAATTTGCGTCAGTCAAGACTGTTAGAAGACGAAGAGAAAGATATAAGAGAAAGCATAAACATACGTACCACTAGCAAGTAACATGTACAAAACTGAATTGTTTTCCAAATTCACATAACAAACCAGTGTTTCCCAGGTAAAGTTCCTTATGAACCTTTTTGATTTTTTCAGCAATGTTGCTGGAAGTTTTAGACCTCTACATGTACAGTTGTGTGACTCTAGATACAAAGTTTATACATACCTTTTGACATTAGCTAAGAGAGATAGTTACTTGCTTATTAAATGACATAGGTAGTTGGCATAGACATTGGGAATCACTGTGGAATACCCTTAAAACCTTGCTTTTGTGTCTGTTGGTCTTGATGGTACACTGGCTGGTGATTAATAGCCTCAAAAATAGATAAAAATCACATTAGATAATAAATTAATTTTGTGTTATGATTAGTCTGAGCATGTACAGAAATGTATCATCACAATGTAGATTAGAATTGAAAATATATAATATTTAACTATTTTAGGCATACCAGAGAATTAATGATCAAATTATTAGAACAACTTTATTCCAATGTGGCTGTGGTCTCACTAATTGAATAGTTCCATGTTCCATACCCAGGGGAATATAGTATACCAGTGTACTAGTGAAAGATCTCCAAGCCCTAATTTATTATTTAAATTCTTATACACAAAGATTTTGACTAGTTTCTAGAGTCCATAATAAACAATTTCACTTATAAAGGGGGAAAATTGTACCTTGGAAAAATAAATATAAGCATGTAGGTTAAATATATGTATTTTTAAATACAGGATTCAGATTCATTAATTTATTAGGTATTGCTGTCCATTGTGCTAAGTGTTTATGAGTGAATTATGTGATTTAATTCTTATTCGAACTTTGAACACTGAAAGGTTACTTAATTTTCTCAAGTCATGCATCTTGTAAGTGATTAAATTTCAAGCTGAGGTTTTTTTGAAGCCAGTTTGACATGCCTTCCTCTGCATTACCTAACTGTGATCCTGGCTTATTTCTGTTAATTTGAACTAGTATTTGTTTTTAAATGGGTTGAAGCAGTATAAATGAATAATGTGCATAAACTACAGTTGGGTTTGATAGTACTTTTTTTGTTTTTAATATCAGTTAGGGGATCTACCCTAACAACAAATCTGTGTTGGTGTGGTTTTCAGAGTGTCTTTACATATATTAAACTTATGCCCTTACAAGAATTCTGAAAGAAAAAGAAATTACAACCATTTCACTGTTCAGTAAAGAGAGGCTTCTGTAGATTTCACCTTGTCCAGGGCAGAGGGCAAGTGGCAGCATAGTCAGAGTGTGGAGCCAGGTCTTCTCATTGTCACATTAGCACAAATGCCATTGCAGTGTATGATGCTCCATTCCACCTGGGCACATTTTCTGAAATGCTTGGAAATATTTGTTCGATATATATAAATTGGCATCTTTAGGTCGAAACCAATCTAGTCTCCATTTGTTGCCGCTTACTACACAATAGAACGTTTCTTTCCCAACTTCATGTTGATATAAAACTTTCCCCCCTAAACTTAAAGATGTTTAAATACGTATCTAAAATTCTGTTCAGGAGAGGTTATTTTGAAAAACTATTTCCCTGCTATTTAAAATCGTAAGGCAGAGGAAAGTATGCTTTGCGTCATGGCTAGAGCATAGTACATATCAATAAATGCTGAGATCAGCATACTCCTGCATCCCACCTCCCTTCAATGAAACTCAGCCCTCTGTAGACTTTATGAAACTGACTTTGATACATATCCAGGAAATATAGCTACACTGAGCAATGTTAATATTAAAACTGTCACTAGGTTCATAATGAATTGCTAGTTACTCTGACTAACCTTCATTTCAGGTTTGATTCAGCAGTGTGTTGACAAACTATGTAGAGTTTATACTTCAGTTTTCTCTGTCCATAATGGTGTATAAATATATTTGTCTTTAATGATTCTACAATTAATAGGATGTGTGAATGAATTACGTTTTGAGATCTTCCTTCTTCAAACGTTATTAATGTAGTTCCTTTACTATATCATATCAGGCATTCCTTTTTGAGTAATAATAAAAAATAATAGAAAGTGAAAGCATGAGTTCCTATAAATCAATATCAAACTTATTGTGATTTGCTTGTGAATAAGCGTGGTAATGACAGACAGAGGAGAGTATGAGAATTAAGTGGTAGCCCATTATTTATGATCCAGTATGCTTCCTATATTTTCCATCATAATCACATTTTTTTTTAAAAATAAGAGAAAAATCAAATAGCATGTTACTTCTTTGTAGTATCTGTTTCAGGATAATTTTTTTGGCTTTTTAGGGTTTTATCTTACTCCCAGTTAACATACAGTTTCAGGTATACAATATAGTGATTTTGGCAGGGGATTAAGTTTTTATTTTAATGATTCAGGATAATTTTTGTGAGATTACATTTGCTATTAATACATACTTCACATGTTATCTGAGTGAAAGACTTTCTCTGATTTTAAGTGGTTCTAAAATGTTCTGTTTCTACATCTTTCATCCAGTAATTATTTTATTCTCTCCCTTTTGTTAGGAACATAATAGAAATTTGGATTCATACTAAAATGAAATAAATAAACCTAGAGATCTTTTTAAATAGTGAATCTTTCTCTGTTAACATATAACAGAATTTTGACTAACATTTGTTCATTTTTGTTTGTGTTTACATGTTTATTTTGAAGCATGATTTGTGTAATATCTTCATGTAAATTCATTGTTTTGAATTTCATTATTTCATTTTTTATTTTCTTTTTTCTTTCTCTTTTTTCTTCTTTCTACCCCCCCTTTTTTTTTTTGCCTCATATTTGTCCATTTTCCATTATCCTGGGAACATCAATGTCTTCTCTACTCTATTACATATTTCTTGTGTGTATTATTCTTCCTTCAGTAACCCTGGCACTGTGTAAGTACCTAATCAGTGGTTCCTTTTGTAATTTTCATCATTGTCTCTCTTTAACTTTCCATCTTACTTTCAATTTAATACCACCAGCAAACTTGGTTATTGTTTTCTTCATGCAAGAATTTTCAAATTTGTTAAGGAATCTAGGAAACATGTTTTTCATACTAAAGAACTTCATCTAAATCAGTGGGTGTGTTTTCCACTTTGGCGGTGGAAAAAATCATTAAGCTGAACCTTCAAAGAGATAAGTATTGTAGACCATGTATACTGGAGATAGATACATAGTTTGGGTCTCTCTTGTTTAGTATTTTTTAAAAATATGAATAAAGTTGCTAATTGTGAATATCTATATTTTGAAATAAATTACTTGCTTTGGATTGTTAAATTTATGTTCTATCTAAAATATATTTTTAAAAAATAAAATCATTGAGATGACTCTCTTCTTTTATCACAGCCATCAGAGTTTAGAATGTCAGAGCCAGAAAAGCTAAGTAAATGTTTAGAAACTTCATATCACTTAAGGCCTTAAGGTGGGGCCTTAAGCTGTGGTGAATATCAGAGATTCAGAGGTGTACCATGCTTTTTCCAAGTATATTGTGGCTAAAATGTATTCTTAAGTGGTGTCATTTTATTATTCTCAGTGTACTTATTCTTAGCTTGACACCACTTTTTTGTATTTTTACAGACCAAACCTTTTATAGAAAATAAAATAGTCTTATAGTTGAAATTGGCACCATTTAGGAGTAAACTGCATTCAGTAATTATAGAGAAATTTAAACTTTAAGTTTAGTAGCTAAATATGAAGTTTTTCAAGTAATTGCAAAAGGTCTTTATCTTATGTCTGTTTGTTGTCTGTTTAGGAAATTATATCTTCTAAATGTAGTGTATTTATGAAGTACTCTTTGTATTCTGATTTTTAAAAAATTCTCTCTTTTTTTTAAAGATTTCATTTATTTATTTGACAGAGAGAGATCACAAGTAGATAGGGAGGCAGGCAGAGAGAGAGGGGGAAGCAGGCTCCCCACCGAGCAGAGAGCCTGATGCGGGCGGGCCTCAGTCCCAGGACCCCGGGATCACGACCTAAGCTGAAGGCAGAGGCTTAACCCACTGAGCCACCCAGGCGCCCCTAAAATTCTCTTTTAAAAAAAATTGGGTTTTTAGTGAAGTAATTAATATCAGATATTTTGCTTTTGGAATCTTAAAATTTTACTGTAAGCTATAAATATTTTGTGTGTAAATATTACTTATTCTATTATTTATTTTTCAAGAGTTATTTATTTGAGGAAAAGAGAGCTCATGGAGATGGGGCAGAGGGAGAGAATCTCAAGCAGATTCCCACTGAGCACAGAGCCCCAAGATGGCTCAGTCTCATGACCCATGATATTGTGACCTGAACCCAAGTGGAAACCAAGGGTGGGACACTTAACCACGGAGCCAACCGAGGCACCCCTCTTCTGTTCTTTATATATTTCAATGATCCATAGTCTTTTTTTTTTTATTTTATTTATTTATTTGACAGACAGAGATCACAAGTAGGAAGAGAGGCAGGCAGAGAGAGAGGAGGAAGCAGTCTCCCTGCCAAGGAGAGTGCCTGATGTGGGACTCGATTCCAGGACCCTGAGACCCCGAGACCATGACCTGAGCCAAAGGCAGAAGCTTATCCCACTGAGCCACCCAGGCGCCCCCGATGACCCATAGTCTTAAAACATGCATTTCAAATAATGTTTTTAGTGATCATAAAAGAACCCATTATGTAATCATTACTGTGCATTAGGTGCTTTAGAGAACACTTTACATATGTTATTGATCTTATTTATTCCTTAAAACAACTCTTTAAGGTAGATGCAATCCCTTTACTCAGATGGGTAGAACTGGGATTTGGAGAAGTTAAATGACTTGCATAAAACACACACTAAGTGAAGGATGTCATGCTTGAAACTATTACTTGTCTGTTTTTGAAGCCAGTGTTAATGTTAATCCTATCATATTGTTCATTGGGCAAGAACACTTCTAGTATACCAAAACAGTTTTAGTAGTGTAACTATTAAAATGATGGCAGTCCAGTGGCATTCTGATAGTACTGTGATTTTATAGCAAGGAGTTACACCCAAGAGGTGTTGCCACTCACAGCTGATACTCTTTGAGCACTTTCTCTGCTTGGATCTTATGGCAATAGTCTGCTAGTTCAGACTTAGGCTCCTTTATCTCTCCTGGAATTAGACTTAGACCTTCCAAAAGTTTGAGTTTGTCCTGTTTTGATGGGGAGGGGAAGAGAACGGAGTATTCATTATGTTAGTAGATCTTAGACCAAAGTATTAATGTATTTAATAAATTCCTTAATGTTTATGCTTCGTTAATAGAAAAATGAATGTTCTTAGCAAACTCAAAGTTCTTGAATTCTGTAGTTTACAATCCCTTTCACACATATTATTTCATTTAATGCTTAGAACAGTGCCACTTTGTATGTGATATACTCATCTATAAATGAAAAGAAGAAGGCTCAGTGAGGTTGGCTTGTCCAAAAATCACACATCTGTAAAGTCATAGAGCCAAGATTTACATCTTGGTGTTTTGATAAATTTATTGGTTTCCCATATACCACAGCTCTTATTCCCTACACTGACCCTGCACATAACTTTATTTAGGATGATGGATATCTACACATGAATGAGAAAGCCATAGAAAGTAACAGTTCTGGGGCACCTGGTGGCTCAGTGGGTTAAAACCTCTGCCTTCGGCTCAGGTCATGATCTCAGGGTCCTGGGATCGAGCCCCGCATCGGGCTCTCTGCTCAGCGGGGAGCCTGATTCCTCCTCTCTCTCTGCCTGCCTCTCTGCCTACCTGTGATCTCTCTCTCTGTCAAATTAAAAAAAAAAAAAAAAAAAGAAAGTAACAGTTCTGACCCTTTTCAAAATTGTGTTTGGAATTACTGACTTAGCCTGTACTAAACCATTCTTAGTTCCCGGGAGTAGTGAAGATATGTTCCTTTAATTTTGTGAAAGCCAATGCATTTTGGGAATATGTTGATGTTTAATGGTGGTTGCAAATATAGTCCATAGCTGTGTTTTGTGAAGCATAAGATAGGTAGAAGAACAATACACGTAATTACAAAAAATTTTTTTTAAACTGTGGACTTTGCAGTTCTCATTATTTTCCTTATTTTCTTATTCTTTTCCTTTTCTTTATGCTGGAATCTCTCTTCTGCTGCCTTCTTCTGTCCAATAAAAGGAAAACCCCACCTAAACGGTAAACTTTCTTTTGAACAGATACTTTTATTATTTTATGTTAGCATATAAATGCCTTTTTTTTTTTTTTACTAGTTTCACAAAAAGTCTATTATAGCAAGGCATCTTTTTAAGAAAATTGAGGCTGAGTTCACTAGGAAAAGCAAAAGATATATTAAAAAAGCATTGATATTAAATGTGTAAATTATAATTAATTTGGTAGAGGATATTTTATCCTTAACATGATTTAAAAATTTGTAATTCCTTCCTAGCCCACCAAGAAAACACATTGTGGAGCGCAATACGGAGTTTTATCACATACCAACTCATAGTGATGCCAGCAAGAAGAGACTGATTGAGGACACTGAAGATTGGCGTCCACGGACTGGAACGACTCAATCTCGTTCTTTCCGAATCCTCGCCCAGATCACTGGAACTGAACATCGTAAGTGAATACCTAGGGATTGTAATATACAAATGTTCTTTGGCACAGAGAATAGCATTTAGACAGATGGGTAATTATTGGAAAACAGTAATTTTCCTGAGGCAGTTTGCTTTTAAATTATGCCATGCATAATATGGTTCACGTACATAAGAAGCTAGCCCAAGAGAGTTGCATTAAAAAGTGGAGCAGTAGTAGCAGCAGTAGTAGTGCTGACCGTAGTAGACAGCCGATGACAGCATGACGTGGGATGTTTTTTAGTGTCTCTGTGCAGCTTGACCTTTTGATATTGACTGGTACAGGTAATTGCTCAAATGATTTTTCAACTTAAAAAAAGTCAACTAATGTTGGATATTACTTACTTTATTTCAGTGAAAGAATCGGACACTGAAAATACAAAGAAGGCAAAGTAAGTTGTCCATTTCTTTGGTTGATTGGAATGCTTTCCTTTTCATGAATGATCTCGCTTTGTTTTTTCACATTTTCAAGTGTAGTGGTATGGCTTTTTGTCTTTGTAACTGGAAGCTAAGCATTTAACTTTGGTATCTTTGGTGGGACTTAACTGTGGGACTTAAAAAACTTACAGATTTTTGAATTAGTAGATACCGTCTGTATTTCATGTAAGGTTAATTTCCTTTCGTATTGAAAAAAAGTGGGCAGAAGAGTATATTTGGGATTGCTTTGCTAACGCTGTGGATCTCTGTGAATGAGTTTGTGTTGTCTTGTAGAAATTTTGTTTTGGGCATAAAAATGGATTTCCGAGAGGGCTCTATATATTAATTTCTGTGTTTATAAAAATGCTCTACCCTTAAAATCTTTGCTATTAAATAAAATAGTTATATAAAATTAAACTTTTATAAAGCATGTTTTCTGCATGATGAACTAAGTGTAGAAACTTTTTCTTTCTCTTTCTTATGACTCTTCTATCACTTTTCTTTTTTTTTCTTTTCTTTTTTTTTTTTCCACAGGGAAAAGATACCCCTTCACGTCTTTAGTCCCAAATACACAAAATTACGTGACTGGCACCATGAAGTTTCAGCACGTGCTCTTAACGTACAGTGATTTATGAGTCTTGCCCCCCAAGCAACCAGCACATACCTTTTCATTCACTTTTTCTTTTTTTCCAACCTCACAGCAAAATCTGTATTAAATTTGCCTTATGAAAAAATAGAATCTTTTCTATACTTTTCTAACCATCTCCTGCAGTTGTAAAAAAGAGGAAGATTAACTTGTTTTGTGCTAGTTGGTAGCTCACAAATATTAAACCAAGAGAGCAAAGTAAGGGACTCCGATCTGTTCAGTGGTCTTAAATCTGTTTCCATTGTTATTAGGGTAGTGATGTTGGAAGAGAAACTCTATTTGTAAGTTGAATTTGGTTGGTTGTGTGAAGCAGAGGCAGATGAGCAAATAATATTCTCATCTAATTTTGAAAATATACCCTTAATGTTATTACCTTTCCCAAGATTACTTTTAAATTCATTATTACATAATGTTCAAAGTGGGTTGTAAATTATCCTAAATAAGCAAATAGGAGGAGGCAAGATAAAGCAGAGAAGACTTTATTAGAATAGAGTTTATTGTAGATTTGGCTATTTCTTAAAGCAGGTATTATTTCAGGATGGCTATGAAGAGAAGGAGGCCCAGATTTGGCTCCTAAAAAAGGAAAGAAGAGAATTCTGCCCCTATTTGCAGCGGGGAAATTGAGTGTTCTTTTAGTCTGGTTAGCTTCAAAAATCCTATTTTCTACCAAAGGAAATATTTCCAAACTGGTGGATGTTCTTAGGGTATAAACAACTTCAAGGCATTAACTAGTAAGAAATAGAAAAGATAAATTTGTTTTGTTTTTAAATGAACATAAAATAAATTATAAATGATTCTTTATGTGACATCAGAAATATTTTACTTAGTGATATAAATTATTGTGTGTTGCTGCTGTTCTTAGGAAACTATATTTTGGGCAATACATGCAAGCTAATATCCGACCAGATATGCTTTCTGTTTTGTAATATAATGTATTATACGTTAGTTCTAAATTCAATAATAAATGCATTTTGAAGTTTGGAAAAGTACTGTAATAAAGTTGCCTTTAACTTAGCTTTGTAATTGTTTTCTGTTTCCCTGAAACCAGTAACAGTGCCATCCAGGACTTGTTACACTATCACTTGGATAAAATAAATAATTCTCTCGACATTTCATTTGTAAAACATTTTTAATTTTGAGAGGCTGCTAGAATGAGTGTGGAGTATGACAAAGGCCCATATTTTTTTTTCTGAATTGTCATGTTATTTGACATAATACCTTATGTGAGTAACATAGAATATTAGACTGTGGCACAAAATAGCATTAGTCATTGTGGAAAATGATTACTGGGGGATTTTGCCTGCATTCAAGGCATTGAAAAATTAATTTATATTATATTATTTTATTTTTTCTTATAAGTGAGATTTACTACACCCAGTGTGGGGTTCAGACTCATAACCCTGAGATCAAGTGCTGAGATCAAGCATGCTGTACTGACTGGGCCAGCCAGGTGCTCCCGTTCAAGACATTTTTATTTTCCTGCATTTTTTTTTTCACTTTGATGTCACCATAGACTAGAACAACTACCTGGTAATTTGGAGAAATTAACATTAATTTCAGTTAATGTTTGATTACTATCTAAAATTTTGTACATAAAATGTGTTTAAAGATCTAGGATCTATCTATGCTTATTTCCACTGTACTTCATAATTTAGTAAGGTGTCCTTCTTCTACTGTATCAGATACTGCTTGTGGCTTTATGATCCTGACATCAATCCATTATTACTGTGTCTATGTCCTCTATAACAAAATATTCTTTCTTAGACCAGGCTTTCCTATACCTAATAATTCTCATTCATCTCAAAAGATGATATTTGAAAGTAGATGGATTCAAATGCTCATGAAAATAAGCGGTAGAGTAAACAAAGTATTTCCCACCAAGCACCCAATTTCTAGAGTAACTACGTAGTTGAGAGAGAGAGCTACTAGAATGAGAATTTTAGGTAAATAAAAGACTTTCTCCCTAGTAAAGACAAGTGAACATGTATAGAACTTTGTAACATGAAATAAGTACAGTTGAAAATAAGAATTTAGTACCTCCCTGATTAAAAATAAGATACTCAATATCTCATTGAAAGCATTTACTTAGGTAAGTAGAGTGATCTATATCTGAGTATGAGTATAAATGTTCAGCCTGGATCACAAAAGACATTCCATTTGACCCCGTCAGAGGTTGAATTCCTGTGTTCAATTAATCTTCTGGGACATCTTATATTCCTAGTTTAAAAGCTAGCCAAATATTGTAAAAGCTCCTTGCAAAAATATTATTCTAAGTCTAGTGACCTAATTTATAGCTTGTTTTTGTTTGTCTCTCTTATACAGACTTTCTTTATTATAGGCTTGTTTTTAATGTAGAATTTGAAAGTTAAGAATTTTCAACGTTTTTGTAAGGTTTTACCAATTAGAAAATGGAATGTCTCCCGCAAAGTGAATATTTTTGTTACCTTGAAAAATTTATTATTTATGGAAACAGAAACACTCATTTTATACAATTTTATGCCATTTAAGATGCCCATTAGCAAGACTCAGATAAAAATATTGTAGAGAACTTATTTAATAAAAATTATGATATTAAGATTGAGAGTAACTGTCCCATGTTTTATTCAGATTTATTCAGAAATTTGGGTGAATTGATTTCCCCAGATTAAAAATCTCATAATTTTTTGCATCTCTGATTCATATTTAAAATCCTATAAATCACAAATATCCATTTGTTGTCTGAGTTATTCTTCCATGTGAAATAATTACTTAAATGCCAGGCACAGATATGTACTAGGGGTTAAATAATGAGTAGCAGATAAATACATAAACAAGGTGATCTGAGATAAATAAATTAGTATAAAGAAAATGTGGCCTACACATGGAGGGATTCCCTAGGTCGTGTGGACCTCTGAGGAGATAACCTTAATGCCAGCACCTGAGAGAGGAAAAAGAGTCAGCCATGAGATGACTTTGGGTCTCTGTTCAAGGCAGATGAAGTGAGTGTGGAAACCCTGAGGTGAAAAGGAGCATGGCAAGTATACAGAACAGAAGGGGCAGTATAGCCAAAATACAGTATGTGATAGGAAGCATGATTTAAAGATGTAATATGTATATTTGTATCTTATATTCCCCATATTATCCACAGCATTTTGAATGAGAAGTTGTCTTATATCTAACCACTTTCAAGAAAAATTTAAAAATGAAGAACTAAGGAGGTTTATTAAAATTTTATCAAAGCTAAATAAAGTATATTCATTTACTTAGTGTTGCTCTGGGCGTAGTTATCATTTTTATGCTTTTCCCATTAGACCCAATGAAGACTTATGAAAAGGAGGCATTATTATAGTATGTTGGTAATGCATTAGTAGAGATCAAAATGCCCTGTAAAACACACATAAAGACATTAAAAAACAACACCTCTAATGTGTAGAAATTAGACATAAATTACCTTAATTCATAATTTAGGGATGACTTTGAAAGTTCAGTTCTGTCTATAAAAACATATCAAGAATTGTTTGAACTCATTCCTTGTTTGTCCCATTCAAGAAAATTACTTAAACCAAGTAAATATTTCCTTGTTCATTCTTTCCAAAATAGATGTCATTACTACAGAGTGATAAGCAAGGAATGATAAATTCTGAGTTTGAGACTCAGATTCGTAACTCATAAGTTTCTGCCCCTGAGTTTCCCACTTCTTTAAAATAAGGAAGTTTTTCAATGGTGGACACTGTGAAGCCCTTTCAGATATCACCTCAGTGGAGGACCTGATACCACTGTTGGGTTGTGTGTGTGTGTGTGTGTGTGTGTGTGTGTGTGTGTGTGTAGGGGGCAGATAGCCTTCAGGGGTCAGCCCCTTCACATGTCACCTCAGCAGCAGATGCCCTTCCTCCAAAGCCACAGCTCGTGAGCCAACTGGAGCCTGACCATTTCAGCCTCGGTAGAGATAACCTGGCTCTTGTAGATCTTGTAGATCCCAGCTTGGTCCTCAGTTGTGTGGATTCTTCTCATTTCTTCATCTCCCCATCATTTTCTCCGTCTTTGTCACTTCTGATCCCTTCTCCTTGAATTTTCAACCCAGATCACAAACAGCATTTAGGGAAACCCTTAAAATGAAAGATCAGGTTCGTGCAGCCTGCAAGGTATATGGAAGCCAAAAAGAGGTCACATTACTTTTCTTTGCCTTGAATAAAGGATGTTTTTTAGGTAATTGCATCAGAAGCATTCTGGGAGTAATGAGTTGGTAAAGCAATTTAGAAATCAGATGTAGTCAAGGCTATATGAATGAATCAATGAAAAGCTTCAAAGTGGAAAATTAGGATGAACTCTGAGTAAATGTAATAAACTCTTGTAACTGACAAGCAGCACTTAACAAAATATTGTTATGATTTTGTATGTTATAAATTTTCCATATGCAGCATTTTAGAATAAACTGTATTAGCCATTTACTCAGTCACTTAATACATTTTATTTGAACACATCTGCTGTTTTCTTCACATCCATAAAAGTTCACTTTCTGTTTTCTTTTGGGGGAGATGCTGCTGAGTAGGAAATGTGTAGGGGGAGAATACAGATCTTACAGGGCCAGGAGGATGCTAGTGGGGGCTAAGGATGCTAAACGTCTTGTAATGCTCTGAATAATTTCACAGAATGAAGTGTGATCCTGCCCCAAATGCCCGTGGTATGCCAGTGAGAATGACTGGGCTGAGGGCAAATCCTCCCTCTTCCAAGATTTTCTTATTCCTTCCTACAGTTCCAGCCATACAGACTTATCCACAGTGTGCCACCTCCATCCTCCACAGTGGCAATAATCTTCCGAAGTAATATAGTATGTAGTTTCTGCCACTCCTTTCCTAATTTGTATTGTAGATCTTAGTCTATATGTCGTAAATCTTCAACTAGAGTATGAGCTCTTTGAAGCCAAGAGTGTTAGTATAATAATATAAATTGGAAGGAAAAGGCATTCTTTTTTTTTTTAAAAGATTTTATTTAATTTGATGGATAGAGATCACAAGTAGACAGAAAGGCAGGCAGAGAGAGAGGGGGAAGCAGGCTCCCTGCTGAGCAGAGAGCCTAATGCAGGGCTTGATACCAGGACCCTGAGATCATGACCTGAGCTGAAGGCAGAGGCTTAACCCACTGAGCCACCCAGGCACCCCAGGAAAAGGCATTCTAACAGGCATAGTATTTCTTTCTAGATGTAACTGTAACTGTCTAAATAAAGCTTTATACATTCAATATATAAATGGACATTTAATATAAATGTATATAAATACAATAAATACATAAGTAGTACAAATATAAAAAAATACAAAAATATAATTTGAAAGTAGATGTTAGGACTGTAAGATTCATCTCTGGTGAACTAATTCTTAAATTAGAAATATACTGTATTAGTCAGCTCAGGCTGCCACCTAGATACCACAGACTAGGTAACTTAAATGACGGAAATGTATTTTCTAACAGTTCTAGAAGTTAGAAGTCCAAGACCAAGATGCTATGCGGGTAGATTTCTGGGAAGTCTATTCTGTCTGGCTTGCAGATGACCACCTTCTTCATGTGTCCTCACATGGCCTTTCCTCTGAGGACACACAAAGAGTTCGGTTGTCCCTTTCTTTCTGTAAGAATACTAATTTTCTCATATCAGGGACTCACTCTTATGACCTCATTTAACTTGAATTACCATCTTGTAGGCCTTATATCAAAATACTGTCACGCTGGAGGGTTAGGGCTTTAACATATGAATTTTGGGGGGAAACCATTCAGTCCATAATATATACCAGTGGCCTTTCGGTACTTATATCAATTTGGCACGTTAGTATCTAAAAAAAGTTATTCTTAAGTAGACTCACTGACTTGGACTCAGAAGGATTGTTGTTATCTCTGTTGTGGTGCCTCTTTTTCTGTTTTGGATTACAGGTGTTTGTCTCCCTGCCCTGTATCTCTAACTAGAGTATAAGCTCTTTGAACACAAGTGTTTGCGTATCCTTACCATATGTGGCACTAGTTAGCACTAACTAATGGTTTCTAATTGCATATAAATGCATATTTCTCCAATTTCTTAGTTGTTAAATATTAGGGAAATTTTTAGCAGCATGGTCAACATAACTTTTAATTGAATATAAATTCAGTGTAAGTCAAGTTTTTATAAAAATCAAGGCATTGGGGCGCCTGGGTGGCTCAGTGGGTTAAGCCTCTGCCTTCGGCTCAGGTCATGATCTCAGGGTCCTGGGATCGAGCCCTGCATCGGGCTCTCTGTTCAGCAGGGAGCCTGCTTCCCCCTCTCTCTCTGCCTGCCTCTCTGCCTACTTGTGATCTCTCTCTGTCAAATAAAAAAAAAAAAAATCAAGGCATTAATATTTGTATTCTAGGTAGTGGAACCATACCTTAGTTACTTCAAAGGAGAATTGTTGTGCATTGGCAACCTGATTGGCAAAAGTGTTGATGCTTTCTCTCTGGCGTTCTCTCTTTCTCTCTTTGTTAAATGGTTTTGGAAGATACTTTCTAAAATTAAATGAAAAATTTGTTTCTTAATCCATCTTCCTTTGTGTTTTTGATCTTTTTCAGCATGAATAGCTTAGTGACTCGTGTGATATAACAATACCTGAGTAATTTTAGAAATGGGTGTATGAAATGCCTCGTACTCTGGAAAACCCAGAGTTTTTTCATTCCTAAGGAAATGAAGTTTGAAGTTAAAGAGTCTAATCTGCAACATTGACTGAAAAGAAGCAACAGCTATATTATCAACTGCATATTAATAGTGGAAAGCTAATAATAATATGTGATTTACCAGAGTAGAGAATTATGGGAGGCTATAGGAGATTTCACTGAGGGGCACCTGGGTGGCTCAGTCAGTTAAGAGTATGCCTTCAGCTCAGGTCATGATCCCCAGGTTTTGGGCTGCCTGCTCAGTGGGGAGCTGGCTTCTCACTCTCCCCCCCACAACTTGTTCTCATTCTCTCTCTCAAATAAATTTTTTAAAAAAGGAAATTTCATTGAAAGATAACTTAAAAAAATTAATATCTATTACCTAAAATACATCATTGTGTCAACACCATACAGTTTATCTTAAGTTAAAGGGTGATTTTTTTGATCTTACCATCTTTTCAGTTTCTATTATAAAGTAAAATATTTACTTAATAAGCAGTTTTTAAATTTTCATACTTATAGAGGCTTATATGAATAAGTAAAAAATAGCATTTTGATTGGCAAAAAGATGTATAAAATTATGATCAAAACATATTTTGTCAGTCTTTTATCTCTCTTGCTCAAGTAATGGTAGGTTCTGATTTTTCATATATTATGGTAAGAATAATGTATGATAGGACTTTTTAATTTTCAAAGACTTAAAATATCCTTCAAGGGAGTAGTAACTGCCTCTCCCTTTGGTAGGAAAATAGTTCAAACTCTAGTCACCAGTTACATTACACAAAGCAATGAAATAGTACTAGAGGGAAAAATCCTCTGTGTATGGGCCGTACTGTAGCACTAAGTTAATGTCTACATGCTTTCTAGCTGAAGGCTGTCAAAGCAGATTTTAAGTTACTTCCTGAATAGAAACCTATCATCTTTGTACATTCATTGAAACTTTAGAATGCAGAAATTTCATAATGATTTCCAAACATACTCTTTTTATAGCAGGTTTTTAAAATAATTTTAGTTTGTTCACAGATGTTCTGGTACCCCACATAAAATAGTTTCGTGAAGAAACAGTTGGCTGACCTGAGCCAGGTTTTCTTTCAGTTGCTGTTTCACAAATATACTGCGTTCCCATTGTTTATCCTTTTTAAGACACATGTCACTTGAGTAAATTACCTAAAACTTATTCTTCATAAGCCATACAAAGAAATCAGGGATCACTCCCTAGTCTCATATTCCCATATTTATAAATTTTTTTAAAGATTTTATTTATTTATTTGACAGAGATCACAAGTAGGCAGAGAGGAAGGGAAGCAGGCTCCCCACTGAGCAGAGAGCCCGATGTGGTGGGAGGAGCTCTATCCCAGGACCTTGGGATCATGGCCTGAGCTGAAGGCAGAGGCTTTAACCCCCTGAGCCACCCAGGCGCCCCTCCCATATATTTTTATGAAGTGTAAGGACAAGTGGATTTGCTAAAAAATATACAATACAAAGGCTTCCATAACAGAGTCTAATTTTTTTTTTTTTGCTTATTTTTATTAACATACAGGTATTATTTGCTCCAGGGGTACAGGTCTGTGAATCATCAGGCTTACACATTTCACAGCACTCACCATAGCACATACCCTCCCCAGTGTCCATCACCCAGTCACCCTATCCCCACCCCCCCCACCCCCAGCAACCTTCAGTTTGTTTCGTGAGATTGAGTCTCCTAATTTTAAAAAATAAAAATAGTAACAGCCAGATAGAATCTCAGTGCAGAGTACATTCGTCAACCTAGAAAAAAGTCCATAGGTCCAAAAAATGGGTATGTAACCAAGCACTAATTTTTGTCTATTGCAAAATGTGGAGTATTTGAATTTATCTCATTTCATTTTCTACTGGTGGGTTATACTGTCCTACGCAAATGCTGGTTCAGTGACCACTGTATAATGTAAAGATCGCCATCTATTGAACATAAGTGGTTACTACACTTCAGTTACTTAAGAGAAGAGTACTTTAGAATCATTGAAGCAAGTAACATAGTTTCTATCTACTCTGTATTTTCACACAAAAAATTGTTCATTACTCTGTTTAACTCTGGAAATACTTGTTTACTTTCCTAAGTTAGTCTGGGAAGACTACTGCTTATAAGTATTTTTTAAAAATAAAAATCATTATTTGTGATAGCAGAAATTGACTTTCACGGTCCCTATGCTCATTGTTGAAAGATATAAACAAACAAACAAACAAAAATCATCCAAATCCAGAGGTAAATACGGAAAAAATTTTGGTTTATTTACATTCTGGAGAGACCTGAATGCACTAAGTTCCTTAGAAGTTTTATCAGACCACCAATACTATTCGGATAAATTCTTTCTGCTTCACCTGTATGGAGGTAAATTACATTGAAAGTAAAAAGAACTTAAAACAGAAAGTAAAAGGAACTTAACTTCTTGATTAAAAGTCACTACTGTTGGAGGCTCCTCCTGTAATGAACTTTTTTTTTTTTTTAAGATTTTTTATTTACTTGACGGAGATCACAGGTAGGCAGAAAGGCAGGCAGAGAGAGAAGGGGAAGCAGGCTCCTCACTGAGCAGAGAGCCTGATGCAGGGCCTGATCCCAGGACCCTGGGTTCATGACCTGAGCCGAAGGCAGAGGCTTTAACCCACTGAGCCGCCCAGGTGCCTGTGTAATGAACTTTTTAATTTCAAAAGATGTCACAACTTAAAGAACATTGGTAATAGGCAGTCTTCATCCATGATGGAAGGCTTAATTTTCTATCACTATTCAATTACATATTTTAGTCACATTGAAAGTTTCAGGAGACCAGGTTTTTCTACCTTTATGTTATGTGAAGGTGTGTTGATTATGATAGTATGATTTTATAAAAGAAAATTGAAGAAATATATTACATAATGTATAAAACATATGACAGGTATGGATATTTAGGCATTTCAGTTTTCCATTTCTTAGTCAAATTGAAGAAGTCCTTTCAAATTAAATTAATCTTAAAAGCAGGCTCAACCGTTTATGTCTCTCCTTTTGTTTTTCTTTATTTTTATGACTAGTAACAGTATATGTTGATGCTGCTTCTGTGTCCAATTTTGTGAGAGGTGTTCACCTCCAAGTTGTACCTAATTAATTATTCCTGAAGAGTCTGTATTTATTTCTTTGTATAGAGTGTGTTAAAGCTATGCAATTTTTGGGTTAGAGGTACATATTTATATTGTCTTTTCACATACTTTATTCTTTGTCCCAATATCCTAGTAATTCATGAGAAAAAAATTTGAGAATAGGTTTCTGAAAGATTTTAATTAATAAGAAGTAACAGTTTTAAACAAACTTGGTGGACTCAAATTTATCCTTTTCTTACTACAATGGCATCAAGTATCTGTTATTAAATGAGCAAATCTCTTATCAAAGATATTGAAACTGTACCACATGCATGTTAAGAAAATGTACATTCAGGGGCGCCTGGGTGGCTCAGTGGGTTAAAGCCTCTGCTTTCGGCTCAGGTCATGATCCCAGAGCCCTGGGATCGAGCCCCGCATCGGGCTCTCTGCTCAGTGGGGAGCCTGCTTCCCCCTCTCTCTCTGCCTGCCTCTCTGCCTACTTGTGATCTCTCTCTCTGTCAAATAAATAAATAAAATCTTTAAAAAAAGAAAATATATATTCACACAAACAAAAATATTTAAATATGAAAAATGAAATGACCAGACAACATTAATTTAAGAGAGTAAAAAAGTGGTGTTGTCAGGGGTTACTGTAAATTAACAAATGCTCATTGTTGAAGGATATAAACAAGCAAACAAAAGTCACCCAAACCCAGAGATAAAAACTGAAAAAGTTCTGGTTAGTTAGTTTACATTCTGGAGGGAATTAAAGTCCCAAATAGAAAGGGATTCTAGATGAGCTCCCAGTGGTCTGTTTTTCTCAATGGTTTATAACCCAACATTTAAAGAACTTACAGAAGAGATTTGGTAAGTAACACTATATGCATTAAAAAAAAAAAAATCCTGGAGAATGGGAAAGAAAATAGAAGACTTGGAACAGGTAAATGTAATATTAAGTTTCAAAGAAGAAAAAAACTTCTAAACTGTAAACTAGTTTGAACTTGAGGTCACCTGGAAAAAAATCTAGAAGACATTGAATTGCCAAGACCCAGAATTAAGTTCTCAAGAAACACATCACACCGAATTCAACACATTTTTGGTAGATTGGGGGAAATGTTAGTTTTAACAAGTCATCAAAGAAAGGCTCTTAAGATCCCATTAAATTTAATAATGAAAATGAGGTTAATGATTATCAAATTTTTAGATTCATGATAAGTTGAAGGAGTTGAGCAAAGGATATTATTTTAAAGGATCAATTCATGACTTGGATGAGGGCTTCTACAGCTTACTTCTTAAATTTGTGGCTATCCCAAATTGGGGAGGGATGGCACACATATTCCATAACCAGATCATCCTTTGAACATATATTAGGAGTCTAAGACCCAATGTTGTAGGAGAAAGAAAAACAAATTAATATAGTTATGTGTAGTTTGGGTCAAATAATTTTTCTCTTCTGGGACATAGTGGTGGTAGGGATGGATAAAGTTAACAAAGTTAACAAAAATAAATAAATAAATGTAAAATAAATGTAAAAAAAGTAAAAATAAATGTAAAAAAATGTAAAAAATAAAAGTAAAAATAAATGTAAAAAAAGTTAGGAATTTTAGAAAAAAGTAAACCCAATGTAAGTTAGTCATGTCCTATGACTCTCAAAATTATAAGGCAAGCAATAGTTTGATTCTACACTTAAAATCTCACCTGGCATATTATGATTAATTCTTGGCATTAATGTCTGATAATTATGTAGGTAATCCCAAGAAAATCAACTGAAAAATCATGGGACAGTTAAGCTTTGGGGTCAGAAGTATTTATATGAGTAATTGATTTCAGTTGATAATAGGGGCCAGTTCCTTGATTTCAGTTGATAATAGGGGCCAGTTCTACAGCTATGTCTTCTTCTTCCTCAGACATTCTCCCTTAGTCTCAGACTTTAGTGATCCCTGCTCATGTTTATTATATATGCATATAATAAATCCAGCAAGTGCTTATGAAATACTTATCATCTGCTACTCACTATTGTAGGTGCTTGGTTTATAACAGAGGCAAGGCTCTGTCATGGATTTATCATCTAGTGGAGCAGACATGCAATAAAAAAGGACATAATACAGTTTTATGTTGTGATGTTCTATAAAGAAATAATATAGGACAATATGAGTATAATAAGGGGAGGGGAGGAATGAAGTCATTAGACACTGGTTAGGGAAAAGAAAACATGTGAGCTGAAACACGAGTGATCTGAAGGAGTTAACCATGCACATATATAGAAAATAGGCTCTCTAGACAGAGGGAACAGCAAGTGCAAAGGCCCTGAGATAGGATTCAGCTTGGTGTGTTTAAGGATCTGAAAGAAGTCCACTATTACTGGAGCATAGTAAATAAAGGAGAGAGTGATAAGAGATTGAAGTAGTCAGGAGCCAGGTCATTTTTTGCCTTTTAAGTTGTGTTAAGGGATTTAGATTCTAAACCCAATTAATTGGAAAGCCCAGTATAGGATTTTAATCATGGGAGTAATATCTGATGTGTATTTTTAAAAGATCCAGTCCTCTGAATACTATGTAAAATTGATTGTGAGGGAGAAAAAATGAACACAGGAGACTAATTATGTGTATTTCCTTAGTTCAGGCAAGAGATGTGAGGAAGTTAGGCCGAGGAGGTACTAATGGAGAGGAAAGGAATTGGATGGGTTTGTATTTTAGAAGAAGTGCGGACAATGGGTTTGCATTTTAGAGGAAGTACTGACAATGGAGGGGGCAGGGGTTGATGAATGATGAAATATAAGAACCAGTGAATTTGGTAAGAATTAATTGAGTTGGTAAGAGTCAGTGAAATTGGGAACGGTCAGTTCAGTTCAGTAAAACCAATAGAGTCACGATGTAGAGGGGTGAGTGAATTACAAAAAAAGGTGATACTTAACATTCAGATTTTAGAGGTATTATTCTTATGTATGAAAAGTAAAAGTTAAGAATTTTGGAGTGCGTGGCTCAGATGTTCCAGGCCTAAGACTTATTGCCTTGGAGGAATTATCACTGAAGTGAAGAAGTCAAAGAACTTAGCAAGTCAGGTTATTCAGTGATCCAACATGACAACACTGAAGTCATCAAGAATGGTTGTTGAAATGGGTAAAGAGGAAGACAGTGAGTCAGTCAGGGCCTGAGGCAAATAGTGGATGAGGTGGAAGCAAGAAAATGAGATGAGTAGCTAGTGAGTGGTATAATTGATGACATGAGCCTTGGGGAACTTGGGAATTTGGAGGATCTAAGATGACTGAAGTTCGAAACAATATTGAGGAAGGCATTATCTCCAAGTTTATAAACATACAAGGTGTGACAGAAGAGGAACCTCTTTTTGAAGGGACTGCACAGAACAATAGAGAGTACAGTGGAGTAACACAGGATTTGGGAGGGTTGAGAGGGATGGGAATTTGGTCAGATTAGGAGATACATAAAACAGTAAAGTCGCAAGAATCCAGGAGATGATGGACGACCCGAGGGGTTTGCACTTCTGATGGTGGCAAGTAAATGGATGGAGGGAGAGTGTGATGGGATTGATCCTCATGGTCTATTAGAGGAGAGAAAGTGGGCAGGAGAGTGTAAGCTCCATGAGGGCAGGAAACTAAAGTGGGCAGTAGAGTACATGAGGATGCCTGGCATGAAGTGGAATCCAGATGTCATCGTCGAATGAACGAGTGAATGCAGTGATTAATGGGAGAGCTCAGGACGTGTGATCCAGAAGATTTAGCTAGAGAGTGTATGACCCCTAGCTTTTGTTCTGTAATGCTAGTGGGATACTCATTGGAGCATGAGGTGCTTTGGTGGCATTCTCAAGACACCTGGCTTCTCCAAGGACTCATGGTTTGTGGTTGTTGCATAGGCATTTGGACAGATTCACATATATTTTCAAACAGGTAACAGATTGATGCAGTGGTACTTATTAAATAATATATCTTTTTATTCTGAATCTGAAATAATACCTTTATCATTTATAAATTCTTTTTATAGTATTAGGATTACGTTAATACTACAGAATGGCAGGTTTTTGCCCCATACGGGAAGCTGTTTCTAGCTAGTTGAAATCAATAAAAGGAGCAATCAAGAAGAAATTGATGATGCAGAGTGAGAGAGGCTATGGTTAGTGGTTAGTACCTTACTGCTACTGAGGGATGTAGGCTTTTATCAGGGGATTGTTCCAAGTAATTTTAAAGTTGGTGTTATCCCTTAAAATCTTTACATTATATTGGGGTTTTAGAATGTAGTATAATATATGCTCAATCTTTACCTATCTTATCTTGAGATCCTATAGGAAAGTTTCTCTAGGAGTACGTGGGTGGCTGAGTTGGTTACCTGTCTGCCTTGGGCTGAGGTTATGATCTCTAGGTCCTGGGATTGAGCCCCGAGTTGGGCTCCCTGCTCAGTGGGGAGTCTGCTTCTCCCTCTGCCCGTATACCCGGCTCATGCTCTCTCTCTCTGTCTCAAATAAATAAATAAAAATAAAAATTTTCTGAAAAGATCTAGGAATACCATAGAGTTAACTGACCTAAAGAGTTCACATAATGTTAAGACAGGGCATTATTCAATAATAACCCATCAGGGAAAGCAACAGTAGAGAAATATGTAAGAGTTGAAGCAGAATTTGAAAGGTGTGAATAAAATGGAATATATATATATATATATATCAATAAAGAGCAAACTCTTTCCCCAACACAAATAATAAGTTCCATTTGCTTCAGAGGTCTCCCTTATTCTTTCTCTCTTTTCCTTGCTTCAGTAAAGAGGAAACCTCCAAGAAAAATAATCTGAGTCAGTCCTTTATCTTTGCTCTCACAAAAAAGTAAATCTCATTTTGAGTGGTATTTTCATGTTTGATCATTTATTTCATAATCTTCTTTTTACATCTAACATTCAGTCCTTTCTGCTTCCCCATGTGTAAAAAGCAAGGAGGCCCCTACTTGCTGATTTTTAAGTTCTCTGTAAGGTGCCATCTGTAATGTGAATTAGCAGGCTTAAAAAATGTTTTTAGGCTGCTACAGAAACAAAGGCTTTTGAAATCAATTAATTCATTTGGCCTGTGATTAAGAGTGCCAGAAATTTCCAGCTGAAGTTCAGTTGATTTAATTTTGCAGAAGGGAAATCCTAGTTACAAGTGAACACACTGACAGTTTTTATTGTCAGTAAGCCAGTGGAAGAGACTCCATTTTCCAGACAACTCTAGACGTTTCCCTGGGTAAAATAAATAGCTTTGCTGTGCCAGTGAACCCTGAAAGTACAGAAATCAGGTGTGATCCTTGTATATTCCATTTTCTGCTGAGCAGTGTTATTGTGTGAATGTTTGCTTGTGGAAGAGTGAAAATACAAAGGACAGTTGTCATTTTCCTCCTTTACCTGGTATAAAATACACATTTTAAGGTATTGGATTTCTCCTCTCATTGCCATGTGGGGATGTAATAAATCAGTCACTCTATTCAGTTATTTTGTGATATTTATAAAGAGAGTGAGGAGGCTTTGCAGTTTTTAGTTGGTAATTTGAAGTTTTTATGCTGCAAAGGAAAGTTTCTACATTCTTTTTCACATATTTTAAAGGTTAGCCTTTGTGACAAATTTATTCTTACATAGTTTACATATAACTCCAAAATGGATGAGCCAGATTAGCATTTTGAAATTGTGTTACTGATGGAGAACTTTAACTTTCCTATGCTGCAATCAGGAATAGCCAGTAAAACAGTGCTAAAAACAGGCACTGAAGACAGGAAAAGAGGCATGGTAGCTGGGTCTTACACCAAGACTAAGTAAAATGAGGATTGCACTCAAAAAGATAAACTGTATGATTCCACCTGTATGTGGTATTAAAGAAGTTAAATTCATGGAACAGAATGTAGAATAGTGGTCACCAGAGGGAAGGCGGTGGGGAAAGAGAGTTGTTGCTGAATGGGTATAGTTTAAGATTCGCAAGGTAAAAAAGTTCTGGAGGTCTGTTTCACCACAATGAGTATACGTAATACTACTGAACTATACACTTAAAAATGGTTAAGATGGTAAGTTTTATGTTGTCTTTTTTTTTTCACTTTTCCTCTCATTTCTTTTTTTTTTTAATTTTAAATTTTTAATTAACATATAATGTATTATTAGCCCCAGGGTACAGGTCTGTGACTGGCCAGGTTTACACACTTCACAGCACTCACCATAGCACATACCCTCCCCAGTGTCTGTAACCCAACCACCTTATCCATACCCCCTCACCCCGGCAACCCTCAGTTTGTTTTGTGAGATTAAGAGTCTCTTATGGTTTGTCTCCCTCCCAATCCCATCTTGTTTCATTTATTCTTTTCCTACCCCCCAAACCCCCCAACTTCCTCTCTCAACTTCCTCATATCAGGGAGATCCATATATGATAATTGTGTTTCTCCGATTGACTTATTTTGCTAAGCATAATACCCTCTAGTTCCATCCACGTCATCGTTATATTGTCTTTTTTACCACAATAAAAAGAAAATGACAATTTTCATTTCATTCATTTCATTCATTCATTTCATTTCATTTTCATTTCATTCAAATGACAATTTGCATTTCATTCAATTGACAATTTGCAAATTGCCAATTGAATTTAGCCACAAAGAGATCATTAGTGACCTTTACAAGAATATGGTTTTATCAGGGCTGGAGGATGAAGCCTACTTGAGCTGGTTGAAGACTGATAGGCAGATGAGGACATGGACACAGTGTTTCTAGAGTAAAACTATTATTCCCTTTGGCTGTTAATGGGGATAGGAAAATAGAAGGGGAAGTCAGTTTTGTTGGTGGTATTATGGTTTTTTGGTTTGTTTTGTTTTGTAATTTTTTTTTTTTTTTTTTAAAGAGAAGCTGTTCTACAGTATTTTTGAATGGGGACTCAAAGCATGCAGTGGAGAAGGAGAATAGAAAATGCAAAGGAGATAGGTCAGTTGAGGCACCTGAGAAAAAGGGAGGAGATGGAGTCCACAGCATAAGGATCTTGCTTTTTGACAGTCGTCAGTCCTGGGGCATAGAAAGAGAGTTCCATTCCCTGTTCCTGTAGGATGGTGAATTGGTAAGATGAGCAGCATCATGCCTGTTTGCTGGACAGATTGCTAGCTTAGGTCCCCTTTGGAAAGCACGGAAAGACACAATTGCTGAGAAAGATAATGCACAATAGTTCTTTGTTCATTTTTCCTGAGAAAAACAGGCCAAAAGGCTGCAAGCTCAGCTCTCCAGACATATCTGGGAAGGATAAAGTCTTCATACCTCTCTCTGGTAAGAAATGAAAACTCACTAAAGTAACAGACAAAGCAGAGAGTTTGGCTGCTGTAGAGGTGCTGTAGAGCTATTAATTAGAGCTTCTTCCAATCCTACAAGGAGTTAATATTAGAGAATGACAGAATTAGAGCAGATATTGATGTCTGTTCCATATTAAATGAGGTAGTTTAAGATTTTCTTAGGTCTGGTATTTTTAGAGGTTGGCTAAGCAAAGGGATAGGTAATGAGTGTGTGTGAGACATGGGAAACCTGCCAGGTGCGTTTGTTTGGAAACTTGGAAATCTGGCTTTAGAAGGTATTTCATGAGTTGTGTGAACTTTATTCTCAAGTGGCACTCATGTTTCCAATCAACATAGTGCATGGAGGTTTTGGAAGACCGAACTCCAGCTCACTCCCTTTTCTTACCTGTCCTCATTATATAGTAGTATGTAAACATTGATAATTCTTATAACTATATTTTCTTTTTTCTAGAATATTGATAACTCTTTATGTTGTAAAGGACATTTTTAGAGGTATTTTTGGAGGTCTAGTAATTTCTTAGAAGTTGATCATATGCCCCTTCTTGCTTAGGTAGTAATATAGTACCTGTTTAACCTGAACTGCTAGACAGTCTCCAGTCTCTAGAATGTACAAATATTTTCTAAGAAATATATGTATATTGTGAGTGATTTCTGTATTTGAAAACAGTAAGTTTCATTCATGCATTCATTCAACAAATATTTATTGTTTATTTTGTGGTTAAGTACTTTATTACACTTCATTTGTACCGTTAAACATTATGGTCTCTGACCTCACAGAACTTCTAATTTAGTGAGGGAGTCTGGAATTAAACAAATCACCACACAAACTATACGATTACATTAGTAACAAATAAGTTCTGTGACGAAAAGGTCCAGGGTACTTTGAAAGCATGTGACAAAGGCAGCCTAAGGTGATGTGGGGAATTGGGTAGTCCTCCCTGAGGAGGTGACATTTAAACTGAGGGCAGAAGGACACTTAGGAATTAGCCCAGTGAAGGTATGGTAGAGAGGTAGGCATAAAAAGTGAGACTATGCAGAGGTCTTGAGCTGGGAAGAAGCTTGGTCTGTTTCAGAAAGAGATGGAAAACCAGTTGGACTGCAGCAAGCCCGAGGGAAAAAAGGAAGAGCTCTATAAGATAAAGCTAGAGAATAGGGAGCCCAGGACCACAGTTACCTCTAAAGCAGTGCTGCAAATCCAGCAGACAGGATCAGATTTGTATTGTCAAAAGTGAACTCTGGTAGCTCTGTAGAGAGGTTTTCCTCTAGACAGGGGTCAGTAAACTTTTTTTGTAGAGATCCAGATAGTAAATATGTTAGGTTTTGTGAGCCATATGGCCTGTCACAACTAGTGACCTCTGTGTGTAGTGTGAAAATAGCCATGGACATATGTAAATGAAGAAACCCGGCTATGTTCCATTAAATTTTATTTAAAGTTTATTAAAACTTTGTGGCTGAAATTTGAATTTCATAGAATTTTCGTGTATTAAGAAATACTATTCTTTTCATTAAAAAAAAAAAAATTTTAAACCACTCTTAGTTCATCGGCCATACAAAACCAAGTGGTGGGCGAAATTGGCCTGATAGTCATGGTTTGCTGACCCCTGCTATAGGACTTAGAGTTCTTATTCTTTTAACATTTTCAACTCTATCTCTTAAATAATATTTTAATTCTAAAATGACACTTTTCTTTGTATTACTTTGTAATACAAAGTATTACAAAATACTTTGTATTTTCTTTGTATTACTCTTATTTTTTGTTTCCAAAATATTATACTTGGTGCTTTCTTTTTTCAAACCTCACACTGAGTTTTTCACCCTTTTTTTTTTTTCACCTAGTGATGGCTCTAAAATTTAGTTCTGTCATTCGGAAGAAAAAATGGTACAGACATCAGAAAAACAAAGTAAAAAGTAAAGCAACACAGTTGTATGCAAACATTTGTCGTGGGACCGGAAAAACTACTTTCTTTACATGGAGATAAACAACATCCATATTATTTCAGATCTACAAACACAGCATTCTGACTTGAAAGGGGGTTTTTAGTGCTTTCTTGCAGTGCACCATTCAGGCAGCTAGCTACCCCACAAGATGCTGGAAAGCATTATGTAGTGGAAATTGTACAGACAGGCCTGGTTCAAATTCCATCTGACAGGGTATATAATATTGAACAACTGAATTAATTTCTTGGAGCCTAACTTCCCCGAAGCATGCAAAATACATAGTCTTTTGTATTGGGACTCTGTGTGTGAGAATTCCCATCTGCCTTTCTTCCCTCACATAAAGGTAGCCATGTTAAAAAAAAATGGTGGAGGGAAGAGCTTATATTTGGTGGTGGTGAAGGTGTTGGTTTGGGTTTTAACCTTACTGCAGCTATGAAGTTAAAAAAACAACAACACAGAACTAGAGTATTGCCCAAAAGGAACCAGTGTGCACTTAAAAGGTGGTATAGATGATAAATGTATTTTTCATTAATATTTCCTTTGCCTTGTTTATTTTGCTTCTGAAAACTTAGGTTTGACAGTTCTCTGGAAGACCTACCTCAGAGTGGACCTCACCCACCTGCAACTCCTCAGGTTTTACACATTGGTAGCCAAGTAGCCACACTTTCTAAAGTAACTGCGTGTCCTAGGTAGTGTTTTTTCCCTTGTGGAATGTTGAAATTTTAATGGTCGTGGTGAAATTAAATACTAAAACTGTTTGACTAAAAAGAAACAAGTGATCATAGATTACAGAACTGACATCATTAATATATAGACAAGAAACTTTGGCACTCAGCTGGGGAACACCGCTTTACACTGCTTTTATATCTGTCTCTCTTTTTTGGTTCAGATTCAAAATTCTAATATAGAGTCAGGAAATCTATGCCTTCTATTTATTCACTGTGAATGGGAAACTCAACTTTCTTGAGTTTGTTTTAAGTCTGCTTTACTGAGTTAGAGTATTCTCCTCTAAAAAAAGAGTGATAGAGATCATACGTTCCAAGTGCCTACACGTATTCTAAAGGTATTCAGGTTACTTAGAAGATTTTACAGATCTCTGCTGATACTATACAATATTATTATTTGTGATACAATACAAGGAAGGATGTTCATTACAATTTCCTTTTAAAGAGAGAAAGACAATTTAACTGATTTATTTTTTAGCTGCATTTTTTTTAGCTGACTTTTTTTTATAAAGTTGTTTCTAGTTGTTACTTGCCATCACTTCCCCCAAATAGTAGCCATTGCTTGAAAGATGCAGAGTAATTGAGGAATTCAGAGTTGAATCACTTGGTAACTTTTTCTTCTACATTGCTTGCCACTCATATTACCCTGCTCTGCCACTGATAGCATCTTTCTTTTCTCTTTCCAGGCCCATTCTTTCTTTTCTACCCATTCACAACAGTTGCTAAAACATAGCCATACAGTTCAATTCAATTATAGGCTTGCAGAAAAACTATACTTAATTCTGTATAATTTTTAAAAATGGCTTGCCACTGTTTCTTTAATATGCTTTCTAATGGTTTGTAAAGCTATAGCCAGTGGAACTAGGAATAATGAATTACCATATTCTTCTGAGAAGGAGAAAAGACTTATGTCCCTACGCACAGTTTCAGACATCTGAGCTCTCATTTACCTGGGTTGAGTTTGGCACATAATTACTTTGTCCTGGAGGTGGTCACTGTCACAAATTGTGAAAAAAGTGGTCATAGAATGGTGAGAATGTTCATTAATGACTTGCATGCAGAAATGAGGAGGAAAGACTATATAGGTTTCATGCTGTGCATTTTAGACTTTCAACTTAATAAAAAAAATTTCTCAATTTGAAGCTGATGACTAACTTGAAAATCATTGTGGTCCTAATGATGGAATGTTCATTTCTGTCCAGGTGTTTGACCTTTTCTAAAAGATAAAAGGAAAATATTTGTTATTTTAAGTCATAAGAGTTCTGAGATTGAAATTTCATACCAGCATTTTTGAGTCTTTACAGAGCTAACTGAAAGTGGAAGTATAGAACATCAACAGAGAGGGTGATGTTTTAGTCATATTCACTTTAACTACTGTTTATTTTACAAAGGTGCTTTCCTTCCCCAAGTAGGTTTATTCTCAGTATTTTTAAGTTACCTCTTGTTCCTTTTAATATGTATTGCTGCTTCTGAGTAGGCAGTTGGTTGTACCTGCTTCTCCTGAAAGCACAAGTCTCGTTAAAATGTCAGGCTCTAGGTGTATATCATCCCTAAGGTAAAGCTCTTTATGTAGAGTCTTTTTAGAAAAATCGACATAACCTTCCTTTGTCTGAATACGGAAATTCAGACTTCATGTTTAGATTTATTTTCTACTTAGATGCTGACAAATCAATCTTCACATGTGTGTTATATAATATTGATTTAACTTTAAATGGGATTAGAGACTGAAGTTAAATACATCCAAAAGCATTTATATCTCAAAAATCAGTTTTATGGAGCATTATATATCAGATTTTAATTTCTGAGAGAAATCATAGCAACAGTAAATAAATGACCTGCACTCTTATTACACTTCTGTATCGTACCTTTTAATGTCTAAATATGAATATAAGATAGTTACTATCTTATCTTTATTATGCTACATTTTCTCACTTTTCTTTTTTGTTCCTCTCCTCTTTTTTTTTTTTTTTCCCCTTTCCCTATGTGTCAGTTTAAGCAGCTCCACAAGAAATGTGGTGACAAGGTCTTTGGAAGGTTTTCGAAACTTTTCTACCTTCTCTTCTCCTGCTAGATATAGTGCTGCAGTTCTTAGCAGTGCAGCTGCTACTGTGTCTGCTGTTCTTGCTGCAAAAACCAGGTAGAGCTGTATGTACAACAGCATGTGTCTTATGTGATTCCAACACTTTTCACTGTCTTACAAGTCCCCTTAAAGCATACATGACCATTTGAAACAGTCACAGCCCAATGTGAGATCTTGGTTGTGTTGTGGACATTTTACCTGCGTTGTAGACATATCCCTCAGTGTTTATTACTGGTTTTTCTTTAAATCTTCCTTTCATCTGTTTCCATGACTACCATTTATCTTTGATGCTTTTCAGTTGCATGGATTATTGCATGTTGTGTGCTTATTGAGTTTGGGCCTTTATAGTTTTTAGTTTTTATATCTAGAACAGAATCAACTATCAGTAGATATTTTAAGTTCTTATTGATATTCTCTTCTCTCACAAACTGATTGTGTTTAAGGGTGTTCTCAAGTCTAACTACATCCCTCCTCCCGAAAAAAAGAATCATTTTTTAGGTATTTTTATGAGATTTTTAAAATATAATTTCCATTAGTCTTTATAAAGTTTATGCTTCCTAAAGATTGTCTTGGCTAGTTTTGGCGAAAATCTAGTCAATTCTATATTAACGAGTAAAGTAATAGAGTACTTGGACCTTCTTTTCCTCCTCTTTCTATGCTTTGTTCTTTCTGTCTGTCTGTAAAATATCTGTCTCTAGCTCTTTCTGGAAATGTTTCAAATCATAGACTGTGAAGACTACTTTCTGCTGTTGATCGTGTGATTTTTTTCAACTTAAAACTCTTTCTGAATGTTCACCAGGCTCTCCAGTCCTGATAAATATCACTCACTCCTGGATGCACTTTGCATCAGCCCTGTTTCTAAGCCTTTAGCTTTTTCGTACCTCCAGTCCTCGAGGAAGTCAACGGGCTCTATCCATGTTAAGAAAATAAGGTACTGTGGAGCAGGTATCTCAGTGGTGGTTTGCTTTAAAAGACACTGCTTTCTGTAACACCTAACCACTATATTAACCAGCCAGATGTGAAAGTCCTAGAGTGGATTTGTGTTCAGTTTTTAAACTAGCTGTAAATTCAGTACGATGCTGATGGACTAGCATGTTATTTTAAATGATCATTGACTCCCCTTTTAACCCCTTGTGACATGTTTTATTACCACACTTGATGTTTAGTATGAAATTATGAGTAATTGCGCAAGTATTTAAATTACAGTATAACCATTTCATTGCATGGATGGTAGCTATACTAGAATAGGGAAATGTTTAGTAAGACATACCTTTATATCTTTTGAAAAAATGAAAAAGAATAATAAAATAATTCATTTTGATTGGCTACTACTATCTTATTGTTCTTATATATGAGAGTTTTACTTGGACAGACAACTTAATTTTTACCATATCTGGGAAATTCTGAAACACAAAATTAATTTTTCTCCTAAACTTAACAATTATGCCAAAAATTATTAGGTATATATAAAAAATAAAAATATCCCAAGTGTTCATGGAAGGTACAATCTTAATGAAATAACTGTTTAAAATCATCTCTGATGGAACATAAATTAATGGCGGAGTATACAACTATGGCTATAATTGGTAAAAGCCTGCCTGATATAACATAGGCTATCTACTGATGATGTGTTTGTATTCTGTTCACTGTCATGGAGGTTTTCAATATACTTAATTAAAATTCTGAGTAACTTATAAGGCAGATGTTTAAACAGGGAGAGAGAGATCATTGTACATTTTTCTCTAAGAAAAAAAGATACTCGACATTATTTTACATTTGTGGAATTGTGTTAATTGAGCAGAAATCTTTCAGCGTCCAGGCTAAGTCTATACAGAGACAGCTTACTGACCACACTTGGAATAAAAGATCCCTTTGAGGACCTAATGGAATGCTCACATCTCTCCAGAAAAGTACCTATTGCATTTTTAAAAAAACTAGATAGCCAGTGGTATGTTTCGATGGATATCAAATGGAGATGGGATGGGGAAAAATGGAGATAAGATGGAGAAAAATACCAGTTGTGTGAGAATACCCCATCTCCATTAGTGGCATGCTCATTAAACTCTTACCTTTATATTCTAGTAAGTTACTTTTCACTCGCTGTTTAATAAAAAAAGAGCAACATTAAAATTCTTGCAAACCTTGCTTGAGTGGAGAATCTTAAAGTTTTTCATTTATTATTGGGAAACCAAGGACAATTTTATAACATTTTTGTACATAACCCTTACACACGGAGCAATCTGTCTTTAAGTAGAGATAAATTCCTCTGAAAGAAATGAGTCGAGTTTTGGGGCGCTTGGGTGGCTCAGTGGGTTAAGCCTCTGCCTTTGGCTCAGGTCATGATCTCAGGGTCCTGGGGTTGAATCCTGCATCAGGCTTTCTGCTCAGCAGGGAGCCTGCTTCCTCCTCTCTCTGCCTGCCCCTCTGCCTACTTGTGATCTCTCTCTGGCTGTCAAATAAATAAAATCTTAAAAAAGAAAAAAGAAATGAGTCGAGTTTTCCCTTCCAATCGAACATTTTGTTGTTTAAATAAACTTCTTGTGTAAAAAAAAAAGTGTACATGTAGTTATGGCCTGATTGATGTTCTCCATGGACCCGCTTATAGAACAGGTATTAGTAGCCATTATCATCACTTTTTATTAAGAGCAGTAGGCACAAACTAAATATATTTTGGTATTTGGGAAATGGAAATGATTTTCAACAAGGTAGTAAACGAGTTGGCATTCTGGAAAGCAGGATGCTGGGTTTCCTGAGGAAACCTTTTAAATTTTAAATATAAAAAAAAATATATGAAGCATGATTTCAGAAATAAGATACCAATTTAAGTAATCATGCCATGCTATATTAGTAAATTAGTCATTAATTCAAAATATTTTTGCTGTTAATGATTATTAGAATATTTTATTCCCAAATATAAAATAATAGAGCCAATGACATCATTAATTCTTAAATCTTCAGTACATGATATCTGTTGTTTATGTATTTTCTCTCAATAGTAGCTAATGCTAGAAATTAGGCAAAAAGATGTTAGCTCTTTTAGAGACCTAGGCATTACATATTTAGATTTATGGTTGTCTCCATAAAACCAAATATTCTTCCATTCCTACATTAAATGTTTTAAGTAAATAGAGATTTACTTCTCCTGAGAATGTTGAACTCTGCTCACCAGTCCTGAATTTGAATATAAATGGAACAACTTTCTTGCTAATGATTTAGAATTGTATAAGGTCGTTATAACCTACTGCGTACACTTTGTATCTAAAGAGTACTGTTTAAGATTTAAACATCTTAGGCCTTTTGGGAGAGAGTATATAATATAAAGACTATACAAAGGATAAAATAAAATGTTCATATGTATAGGTAAAAATTGAAGTGTAAGAAGAGACTCTCCATTGTTTGGAAGAATACGGGACCTTTCAAAATTCCGTGGACA
The DNA here is from genome assembly GCF_963455335.1 of Martes martes. Classification (NCBI taxonomy): domain Eukaryota; kingdom Metazoa; phylum Chordata; class Mammalia; order Carnivora; family Mustelidae; genus Martes; species Martes martes. The sequence continues at coordinate 95,916,508 of NC_137889.1, forward strand.
GACTTTTAATTTTTTTTTCTCTCTGGCTTAGCATAGAGCCAAGTACTTTACTTGTATTACATGTATTATCTCATTGTGTTTCATTTAATCCTACAATAACCTTGGAATAAAAGTAGTATTTTCATCTGATTTTACAGATGAAGAAATGTTACCAACTTCAAGTAACCTACCCAAAGTCACAGTAAAGTCCCCAGTCTCAGTTTATTAATGTAGTGCAGGAGGCAAGATACGTAAGAAAGTTATTGTTATTTTTTTTTAAACCCTGGCTATTACAAATTGAAATGTAACTGTGTGTGATGTAGTTAATTTGTGTCATGAACTGAAGGAAGTAGTGTCTCTACTGGTAGATGATTGATTAAGTAAAATATATTAATTGTTTAGTATGGTACACAGTGCATGATAGATATTATTTTTTACTACTACTGTTAACTGTAGATGGTATTTGGATGTTTTCAGAGGGAGAGTGGGGAGGTTCCTTCTATTTCGAGCCTGGAAAAAATGGAGAATTGTGGACAGAGAAGAGGTGTGGCCAGCACATAATTTGTATCACGAAGTGGCAGGAGATAATGATTGGACAGGTAGATTGTAGCTGTATCTTAGAAGGCTTTGAATGTCATGCCGAATTGTAACTTATATCTTAGCCCTGTACCCTCTAATGGTTAAATCCAGTCTGTAGCCTTTCCTTCATCTGCTTGAATACCTTCTGGAATCAGGCCTGTCACTAAAGGTATTGTTAGGAAACAGAATAGTTCCTTTGGACAATTTTTCATATTAGGAAGTACCTCCTTTTATTGAACCAAATCTCTCTCACCATAGATTTGACACTATATTAGGCAAACAGAATGTAGCCATACAGAGTGAATCCACATGTCACGTATTTGAGGATTGCTCTAATGCTTCTCCTGAGTTTTTTTCATACCCTAGGTCAATGTTACCAGTTCCTTCAACCAAACTTGACTAGACTTGGCATTAATTTTCTATCATTCTGGTCACTTTCTTTTAAGTAAGTCTGTCTGCCAGCTCTCCTGGAGATAAATTTTAACTTATTCAGGTTGTTAAACATTAAATGATGATTTGGGCTTTGTTATTTCCAGATTGTATTTTTGTTTCATTTGTAACTTGTAGTGTTCCTTGGTCATAAATTTTTTTCTCAGAACTCTGAATATATGGGTTATTAGTTATTTTTTTTTCTAATCCACTGAGCCCTAGAATTAATCTTAGAAGTAAAATGGCCTGTACCTCTGTATTATTTTTTAAAAATCATGTATTTGTAATATATAAGAATATTGAAAATAAGTTCTGTTTTTTTAATATATTAATTATCCTTTTCATCTGTTTAGGCTCATATTCTGTGCCTTAGAGTATGCTAAGTATTTTGTACACAATTATCTTACTTAAGTCTCATGGAACTCTTATGAGCAAAGTATTATCCCCATTTAAAGTTTAGGTAAATGAGACTTGAGAGAGGTAAAATAATTAGTTCATCACAAAGCTTTTCAAAGTTACTCATAACCATTGTACTATAAAGCTTAAACTCTGTTTCCATTAATTTTATTTATTCTGTCATCTTTATTGATAATTGTGTTTAGCATTGCCATGAAGTAAGTAGTCTTTTACTTTTTATTTATAACAGTTACTACAGTGCTTAAATTTTTCATTGTATGGTATGTTCTAACATCTCAAGTGGACTTTAGTTTTTCATGAAATTGATTAGAAATGATAAAAGAAGGTTATAGCCTTGTTACATTTGAATTTGAGAGAACAATAATAAGAAACAATATTTTAAGAAACTTAAAAAAGCTCTAGTATGATTTTCCAAAACTGTTTAGTGTCAGAAGTGCTCTAGGACCACCCGCTCAGTAAAGGACTTATAGAACTGGGCATATAGTTGTATTCATGACTAAGATTTATTATAGTGTGAGAATACAAAGCAAAATCAGCAAGGGAGAGGGTACATGGATCAAGTCCAGAGGAAAAGAGGCTCAAGTTTCCAAAGTCCTTTCTCAACATAGGATATGTTGATTCCTACAGCAGTGAGTTATGATAAAACATGCAAAGTGTTGTCTACCAGAGAAACTCATTAGATACGAAGTGCTTAAGGTTTTTATTGGGAATCCTTATATTGTCACGCTGTGCCTAGTTCATACCGTATGTCCCAACTCACAGAAGGAAAGTAGGTATTTAGCATAAACCACATTGTTTATTTAGCTTAGGCACAGTGAGCTACTCTTACATTTTAGAGAAAGTTTTATATGACTGTAGGGAACTGTTCACCAGCCAAGTTCTCAAATGCCAGTTAGAGGCCAAACTTGCAAGCAGGCCTTCCTAAGACTAGGCAACCTCAGGCCTCCTTTGTTAGGTATTTATCCCAGATTCAAGAGCATTGGAGAAATTAGGTATTCTTAGGACATGATTGAATTTGAAATCTCTTTTCATTGAAATAATCTCAGCCTAAACAGTATGATTAAGGGACATTTATTTTACTGGTCATTAGTTAGTATTCTATCTTTATTGATCCACCCTTCCAGCTGTTATTTTTAGTTATTGAAGGACTTGAGTTTCTGTGCCTGGAATTATTTAAGCAAGCAGTACCTTGATTTCTGTTCAGAAGTTAGTAGGATGTATTCTTCTTATTGTTGTTATAATAATTATTATTATACTTCACCTGAGAGAAACTTCTATAATATTATATCATTTCAAAGTACATATTTATAATTTGAGCTACCTAAGATTATTTTTTTGAAGTGACAACATATAATTATAAATAACAAATGACTGGGTAATAAAAAGATCTTATAAATCAAACTGGAACCAGCACAGATAAGGCCTCCTGTTAAGCAAGTAGAGTAACTCTGACTGAGTGAGGACAATGGCCGTCTTGTCTCCTGTTTTCCTGTATTGTGAATACAGAACACTGGATATTCTGTTAAGCTGGGGATGTTGTCTCTTGTTTACCATTCTGTGGCCAGTGCATAGCACAATGTCTGGCATGTAGTAGGTGCTTAAATACTTGTTCAATGAATGAGTGACTAAGTATTGAGTAAAAAGAGTGGTAAGATGTCAGGGTAACTTAGTTCATAAAATACCAGAAGAATGTGAGAAAGAAGGGAAAAACCATCTGCCTTTTCAGAAAGATCATCAGAAATTCTCTAATCATTAGTTGTTTTAATGTAGGTGATTTTCTGAAAGATTGAGATAGAAAAGAGTAGGAAGATAAAGTTACCATATTATTTGAAAGGATTGGCTGTAACAGTGTTTCAGTTGCCTAATTTCTCACAATAGTCCTTTTAAAGGAAATTTCCAGGGTGCCTGGGTGGCTTGGTTGGTTAAGCAACTGCCTTCGACTCAGGTCATGATCTGGAGTTCCGGGATCAAGTCCCGCATCAGGCTCCCCTGCTCAGCGCATCTTGTGTTTTCTCTCATTCTCTCTCTCTCAAATGAATAAATAAAATCTTAAAAAAAAAAAAAGAAAAAGAAAATTTCCAAAGTACTGAACAAATGTAATCTGACTTCTTCCCTTTCTTTTTTTGTTTTTGTTTGATTGTTCATTTCAAAGAGAGACAGTCCTTCAGTCATAGTTTTCGAGTTTTTTTTTTAAATATTGGTTAGTTAATATCTTTGTTTTCCTTACAGATTTGACAGATTGAGAAAAGAAAGGATCATTGCTAAGTTAGTTTGCTATCACTTCACCAAAAATGTTTCCTTATTTTCTTTCTAGCAACACCCAGGAGACTTCTCAGCAGTTGTCTCCATCAGTAGCTTCAGCACGGAGCATGCCTGAGAGGCAGGAGAGCCCAGCCTCCACCAGACCAGGGGTGGCCGGTCTCACAACTGCTGCTGCCTTCAAGCCGCCAGGACCCGCTAACATTGTTAAGTCACCAAGCTGGCCACACCCCAACCAAGCAGGTATGCCAAAGAAATCTCTTGCTTTTTGTTTTTCTTAAGTGTAATTATGAAAATGTCTTCCAGGATATTTGATAGAATTCACTGGTGAAACTCATTCTCAACCATCTAAGCTTTAAAAAGATCTGCAAGGAATAGCCATAACTATTTTCCTCTGAAGTATTTCATAAACATTCTGTGTGCATTTGATATAGTTGCCCTTTGCTTTTCATAATTATAGAATTGGGAATTTCTTTGTTTCCCAAATTACTCAAGAAGCATGTATGAATTGTAAACTTGGGGTCTTTTTAACAACTATATCAATGGAAGGTTAACCTTGGAAATACGACATTTTTGTTTTGATGATATATACAAAATAACAACAACAGAAGCATTTATTGTCATCAGTTACTGAAAAAAGGATCTTTGACTTGTCCTCTGAAGATTTATAAGACGGAAGTGGAAGAAGGTTACAGTGCCAGAAAGAAAACATACTTTATTTTATTTTAATTGTTTTATTTTATTTGATATTAGTTGACATAATATTAGTTCCAGATGTACAACATACTGTCTTGACAATTCTGTACATTCTGCTATGCTCACTGTAATAAATGTAGTTACCATTTGTCACCATACAACATTATTATAATATTATTAACTATATATTCCCTATGCTGTACTTTGCATCCCTGTGACCTACTTAATTTATAAGTGGAAGTTTGTACCTCTTAATCCCTTTGAACTATTTTACCCATCCTGCCAGCCCCTTACCCTCTGGCAGCCACCACCTCGTTCTCTATATTTATGACTCTGTTTTGTTGGTTTATTTATTTGTTTGTTTAGTTTTTAGATTCCACATATAAATGAAATCACATGGTATTTGTCTTTCTCTGATTTATTTTACATAACATAATACCGTCTAGGTCCATCCATGTTGTCACCAAAGGCATGATCTCATCCTTTGTTATAGCTGAGTAATAGTCCATTGTATATTTATACCACATCTTTATCCATTCATCTGTCAATGGACACTCAGATTGGTTCCCTATCTTGGCTGTTGTAAATAATGCTATAATAAATATAAGAGTTGCATACATTTTGTTGACTTAATTTGTCTGTTTTCTTTGGGTAAATACCCAATAGTGGAATTACTAGATCCTATGATATTTCTATTTTTAAGTTTTTGAGAAATTTCCATACTGTTCCAGAACAGTTGCAGCAAATTCTATTCCCACAAATAGTGCGCAAGAGTTCTCTTTTCTCCACATCCTTGCCAGCACTTGTTATTTCTTGTCTTTTTTATTTTAGCCATTCTGACAGGTAGAAGAATTGTGGTTTTCATTTGCATTTGCCTGATGATTCGTGATGTTGAGCATCTTTTCATGTGTCTTTTGGCATCTGTATGTCTTCCTCGGAAAAATGTTTACTCAGGTCCTTTGCCCATTTTTTTTTTTAAAGATTTTATTTATTTATTTGACAGACAGAGATCACAAGTAGGCAGAGAGGGAGAGAGGAGGAAGCAGGCTCCCCGCCAAGCAGGGAGCCCGATGCGGGGCTCGATCCCAGGACCCTGAGATCATGACCTGAGCCGAAGGCAGAGGCCTTAAACCACTGAGCCACCCAGGTGCCCCTGCTTTGCCTGTTTTTAATCAGATTATTTGGGTTTTTTTGGTGTTGCCCTTTATAAGTCCTTTATATTTTAGACATTAACCCCTTATTGGGGTTACATTTGCAAGTATCTTCTCACATTCAGGAGGTTGCCTTTTCATTTTGTTAATGATTTCCTTCCTTGATTTTGCTGTAGTCCCAATGGTTTTTTTTGCTCTGTTTTCCTTGCCTGGGAAGACATATTTAGAAAAATGGTGCCAAGGTCAAAGTCAAAGTGATTACTGCCTATGTTTTTTAAGGAGTTTTATTATGGTTTCAGCTCTCAAAGTTAGACCTTTAATTCATTTTTAGTTTATTTTTGTGTATGGTATAAGAAAGTGGCCCCATTTCATTCTTTTGCATTTAATTGTCCAGTTTTCCCAGGAACATGTATTGAAGAGACTGTCTTTCCCCCTGTTGTGATGTTCTTGCCTCTGTCACAGAGAAATTGACAATACAAGCATGGGTTTATTTCTGGGCTCTGTATCCTGGTCTATTGATCGGTTTTTCTGTGTTTGTGCCAATACCATACGGTTTTGGTTGCTATAGCTTTGTAGTATCGTTTGAAATCTGGGACTGTGACATCTCCAGCTTTGTTCTTTTTTCTCAAGATTGTTCTGTCTATTGAGGTCTTTGTGGTACCGTACATATTTTAGGATTGTTTGTTTTCGTTTTGTGGAAAATGCTGTTGGTATTTTAGGGATTACATTGAATCTGTTAATTGCTTCGGATTATATGGATATTTTAATAGTATTAATTATTCTGACCCAGGAACATGGAATGCCTTTCCATTTGTTTGTGTTCTCTTCAATTTCTTTCTTCGGTGGTTTATAAGTTTTCAGAGTAACAGGTCTTTCACCACCTTGGTTAAGTTTATTCTTAGGCATTTTATTATTTTTGGTGCAATTATAAATGGGATTACTTTCTCTATTTCTCTTTCTGGTAGTTCATTAGTATATAAAAATGCAACAGATTTTTGTGCATTGATTTTGTACCCTGCAGCTTAACTAATTTTTTTTATTATTTCTAAGAGCTTTTTGGTAGATTCTATAGGGGTTTCTAAATATACTATCATGTCATCTTCAAATAGTGAGAGTTTTACTTTTTCCTTACCAATTTGGATTCCTTTTTATCTCTTTTTCTTGTCTAATTGCTGTACTAGGACTGTGTACTAGGTTGAATCAAAGTGGTGAGAGTGGACATTCTTGTGTTGATCTTAAGAATAGAGCTGTCAGCTTTTCATCACTGAATATGACGTTAGCTGTGGATTTCTCATACATAGCCTTTATTATGTTATATGTTCCGTATGAACCTACTTGGTTGAGAGTTTTTATCATGAATAGATGTTGCATTTTGTCAAATGCTTTTTCTGCATCTAATGAGATGATCCTATATTTTTTATGCCTCATTTTGTTATAGAAAGAGAACATTTGAATAGTAAGGTAAAACAACTTGGTCTCAATCTGGAAACCTGAGTTTTCATTCACGTTCACGGATAAATAGCTTTAAATAAAGTCACTTAACCTCTTTGACCCTCCGTGTTCTGATTTGCAGAATAAAGACAGACTAAATAATCTCCTGTTTCTCCCAACATGAGTAAAGATGATGGCTATAGGATTAAAGGACTTCTCTTAACAAGAAGATGGAACTATGTACTTAAGGGCTTCCAGTCCCATCCTCAACCTTTGTCTCTTTGTACTCTTTATACTCTCTAAATGATCTGTCATCCAGATTCCTTTTACAACCTAGCCACTGATTAGTTTAGAGTCCTCTGTGTCCTGAATTCCGTATCCTCAAAATTGTTGATCTACTTGCTGTTTCCAGGTGGCATCTCAAATGCAGCATGTCCAAAAGTATTATTACCTGGCTCTGGGAATGGTACATTCACCCAGCCACGAGGGCTCCAGTGTAAGCTTGAGAACCTCCCACCTCTATCCCCACGTTCTCATAGCAACTAACACCTAATGATTTCACTTCTGAAATTTCTGAAGTTTCTTTTCTCCTCTCTATGGTCAGAGCCATTGCCTTGGTTCAGGCCTTTGTCATCGCAAACAACTTCTAAGTAGTTTCCTTGTCTTCTTCTGACCCCCCCCCCCCATCTATCTGTCCTTCATACTGCAGCAAGTATCTTTCTAAAACTCTGATTTTCCCACTCTACTCTCCTGTTGCAGATACTTTACTGTGTTTCCCTATTCCTTAACTTATCATTGAAGTCCATTTTCAGTGTGGCTACCACTAACTTCTCAATATCATCTCCCACTGCTTCCAAATTATAATCTGTGCCATAGCCTTATTAAAGCATCTTAAGTTACTGAGACATGCCATGTTACCTTGCTTTAGAATGTTCTGGTCCTTCTTCATAGAATGTCCTTCTAGTTTTTCCTCATTAGTGTTGGGATAAGAATTGATTGAATACACGAGGGACTGCTTTAAAATATATATATATATATATATATTTTAAGAATTGCTCTAAGGATTTATCATTTATCAATATTTAAGAATAATTTTCATAGTTGTAAGAGTAGATTTTTAGTTAATTTAAGAATTCATCTTTTGCTTTGCATTTTCCATACTGTTTAAATTATATTGGACACTAAATAATTTTATGATTAATAAATTATTTTTTAGAAAAATACTAATTATTTATAGTTAAAATTATTTCATGGTGTCGTTTTGAATAGTTTTGAATTACTGTTATGTGTTGCTCATTTTGCAAAGAAGCTAAAATTTTTTTGTTGGGTGGGGTAAGAGATAAGCCATTGCATATGAGCTAGGCTATTTTAAAGACTTGTTTTATCACTTTCAAAAACTTCAAATATTTAGACCAGTAACATTAGCTTCTGAAATTTCTGGACTGTTAATTGATTTAGCAAGACCCATTCTCTTGGGAGAAAATGCCAACAGCTCAACCTCCTACATTTTTAGTTATTTTCCATTTACTTGAAACTTATCTATGAGGTGGAGATTTGCTCTAATTATTTTGTATGTGCATTAGACTATAGAAAATAACTTTAAGAAAAATCTCCTTGGTTTAGAATCGGAAGGAAACAAGAGAACATTTCTTAAGAAAGTGAGGGAACAACTATCTGATGTAGAAACTGAAGGGAGGGCATTAAGTATGTGCACTGGAGAGGGCAAAGAATATATATACTGCTTTTATAAATTCAGAAACTATGGTCTGACTGTTTATGGGTCTGTTAAAGGAACTGACCATTAAAGGGAAAAGAAGAAAATTGAGGCAAAATTCCTGGAGAAGATACTACAGCAAAATTACCACAAGAGGGCAACAGAATCCTGTCTTCTTTGAGTGTAATTTGTTATAATTATCAAAGCAGTCAAATAACACAACTATAATCATGATTCATATGGTCAGTATTTAAAAGATTATACTTTTTACAGAAAACATAATTTAATTTCAGCAAAATTATAAGAGTATAAACATTATATGACATTATAAAGCATTAATATCATAAAATGTATGTACCATTGTGATCGTAGTTGAATTACATCATGATGCTTAGCTCAAATTAGAAAATATTTGCGGAACTCCTGCTGTCTATTTTGCTCTAGGTGCTACAAATTGGCATTTAACGCATATTATATGATGTAAAAATTACTTATTTTACACTATTTTATAAAAATTGTAAAATAAATACAAAATCCCCACCATATTTAAAAACAAAACCATCTCAGAATCTACTCTTACTATTTGGTAAGTAGTTTTAAGAGCTTCCTAATGCAAATGAAAAGGTTCTTTTGATTTAGAAGGGGATAGCTGTCTCATTATGGGTTCTTAGGTTCTTCACAGTTCACCTGTGAAAACTACAGTGCCAGCAAAGGGGAGGCAAAAGTTAGAAAGGCCAGTTGCTGCCTAGCTGACTCTGATAAAGTATGGAGTTCCCTCACATGGAAAACTTCAGGCTTCTTTCTTTTGATACTTCATAGCTGTGTTCTAACGTAGGTGAAAAAAGAACCCCTCCCCACCATCATCATCAAGGAGTGACTGTTACCAGTGATGTCATTTTAAAATAAGTTCTAGAGTTGGGTGAGGAGGATGAGATAAAAATTACTGAGTTGCAGTATGTAACCCATTTGGTTGATCCTGAAATCAGTTTCATGGATCATAGCCAGTATTTTCATTTAAAAAAATGAAATAAAAATGGAATATATAAGAATATTTTAATATATTAAGTATTTTAACATAGTAAGAGTAGGGAGGTATCATGTTATGAAAATGTGGTTTTGGTTTGTATGTGTATATAAGTAAGTACAAACACATATATTTGGGGTCAGCTGGTAAACATGTATATTTTGGGTCACAGTATTTCTTACTATGTCTTAGTAGTTAAGGAAAAATTTGAAAATTGTTTATTTAAGTATTTTAGACGTACTTTTGTCTATTGGGATGACTAATATGGTTTTTAAATGATAGCCCCCCCCCCAAAAAAAAACTGCTTTGAAAAGACTGAAATTTTAAGACCTTCTAGTGTGTTCTGAATCTGTTATGGGTTTCCATTATCGCCCTGAAGTTCTGACTTTGAATCTTAGATCATTTCGTCTGTGGTGTGACATAGCTTGTGTTACCCCAAAGTCTTTCAAAAATATAGTAATGCTATAGAAGTTGATAAAGAAGAACTAGGGGTATATGTTAACAGCATTATAGTTTAGGTTGGATCATCTTTTTCTCAGGCATGGAGTTTAACATACACCCCCACACATGCATGCACAAGCTTGTTAGTGGCTGGCAAAGACCTATTTTATGATGTAAGATGTTGAAAAGTTCATAGTCTGCGTGAAAGTATTAAGATACAATAGAATTAAGAATCCAAGCTTGAGTTTTATGTAATTTAGTAATACTACTTTCTACTTGCCCTGTGCCTTTAATACTTTAATAATTTAGATGTAGTAGTCCCTTTAGAAATGTTAACTTGATCTAGAAAGATAGGTAGAAGGTGACATTCTTCTTGTTAGTTTTCAGAATTGGGGATTTGTACTTTTTTAAACCTATATTTTCATTCACTGTATTTGTATGTCTAGTAGATATTTTAATGATTAAAATTGTATACAACTAATGAGTAGTTAGAGGGATGTTGTCAAAACATTCATAAATTTTATGGTATAAGTTACAAATATGTTCCTGTGTTTATGTAGGTGATCTAATTTGCTGTGTAATGTTTTCCTTAGATTCTCTTTAGGTTACGGATTCCAGATTGTATAAGTTCAGTTCATTTGATGCAGATATAAAATATTTCTATTTTACCAAATATAGTCAGATGTTCCTCACAAATTCAGTCTTAAAAGTCATGAAGAGCCATTAGATGTTGGAAGCACATCAGTTTTCTAACTTGAGTTTAATTATACACATAATGAGAATGGCCAATTCATTAGAATATAATCAGTGCTTTGCTGGACCAGGTGTGTTGTCCATCTAACCAGCTTTGCTGACAGGTGGCAGCTCTGAAGAACAGGCGTGAATTTCTGAAGGCCAGAGATGTTCCCTACATGGAACATTTGAGGCTTCAGTTTCTTTATCTGTTAAAATAAGAGTCTACAAAAAGTTCTCTATGACACTGTTGTTTTGTATGTATGTGAGTAAGTAAGCATGTATGCATACACACAAATGATGTAACGTATATTGAAGCGCTACGTAGATGATACATAGATGGTACTCAGGAAAGGTTAAGTTTTTACCTCTCTGCCTTTTAGTGACAGCATTAGTAGCTCACACTGTCAACATCCGGCAGAACAGTTCTCCTGTGACTTCTCAGCTTGAAAATGTTTTGAGCTCTCTGCTTCCCACACATGAACTGTTTGGCTTCTTGATAGAGCTTATGTGCCCTTTATTACCTTGTGCCAACCTCCTTCTGTAGCCTGTTTTGTAATATAGTTCTTCATGTTCTCTGCACTCCCATCACACTAAAGTTCAGGAGTTCACACCATTCCTTGCGCACACACCTCTGTGCTTTGTAAAGCTGCTGCTCTTATTTGAAATACTTTTCCACCTTCTACCCCTGAAAAATTTCTATTCATTCTTCAAGATCAGATGTTATCTCCTTTGTGAACCTTTCTTGAGTCCTCTGAATAATCGGCTATTCTTTTTCTGTGTTCCTACAGAATGTTGACGATTGCTTTATTATAGCATTCATCATATTCATTGTAATTTACATATGTGTCCTTTGTCACTGTTTTTAGATCCTCTTAACGACAGGGACCAAGTCTTACTAATCTTTGTTTTGCACTACCTGAGTAATACCTGGCCTGGTTTATAGGCCTTCAGTCAATGACAGTGGCTAAGTAAATGAGTGCGTGGATAGGCCAGCTCGTTATATTTTGGACATCTTCTTCATATGATTTGAGGGACTCACAACACATTGTTCTTTCCTCCTACCGGACTTGAAATTCCCACAACAGTCACTGAACAAACACGGACATGCTGTCTGCCAAAGGCTGCCATTAAAAACTACACATACTGCTTAGGGAGCAGAGGACTCCACTGTCCTTGAAGCATTAAACTACCATCAGACTTAAAAGTTGTGAACATCAGCAGTACTATAACTAGTACTGTATTATTTATTTCTAGTAATTAAAAAAGTAGTAATAGATCTGAAGCCCTAAGGTAGGAATTTTTTTTCTTAAAAAATATGGGAATATATGGCCTATAAGGAACCAAACAGTGGAATGCAGAAGAAATATTGGAAATAGCCACTCATTTTGTCAAGGTGGAAAAACTAGCATGGATGCAAATTAAAGCAACAGTAAATAACAGAAATCAGAAAAAAAGGTACAGAGTTAAGTTAGATTACAGGGGCCAGGTCAGAAGGCAGGGAGGTCTAGATCAATGGAAAGAAAGAGACCAATAAAGTTCCAATGATACAATCTTGAGATAGAATATTTGTTTATATTAGAGTTTATAAGGGAGTCCTATTTTATGCAGGAATAAAGTGTGAATATTTATGCCTACAGTAAAATCATATGTAGCCAATGCCCCTTGAATATTTTTAGGAAGAGGCCAAGTTGGAAAGGGAACAACATATGCAAAAGCTCTCAGAGAACTTGGCTTCTTGGAGGAAGAGCAAGTTGTTCAGTATGTTCAGGACTATATAGTGGCCAGAAAGAAAGTTGGATGGATTAATGGGGACCTGGTCAGAAAAGGGCTTTGAAAGTCAGACTGTGGATTGATGCCCTTAACAGATCTGTAAACTGGAAAGTGACAATCAGGTTTGCATTATTAGATCATTATAGTGTTAATGTATTTAAAACCTCATTGTGACCTCAGTGTAGGCATTAAGATTGGAGTCCTGGACACTAAATTAAGAGGTGGTTGAGGAAATCCAGGACAGTGACAATGATAATGTTACCCTAGGCAATGGCCATAGAAATGGAGAGAATTCTAAGGGCAAAAGAATGCAGCTTCACATTTTAACCTGACTGGGAGGCAAGTTCTAACATTGCTCTTCCAAGGAGCTTTGTTCCGTAGAGAACATTTATTTATCCTCTACTAAAACACTGGTAGGGATTGTATTTGGCTTGGAGAAACTATACTTGGTTTTGGGTAGGTCAGATTATGGAACAAAAAATTGGTTGAATATGTCTAAGTTTTTTTAATGTAATGTGTCTAGTTAGAAAATATAAGTATGAGTAGGTTGCATCTTGTATTATACTTGAGAAATAAGTTAAAGTTTACTTTTATAACATACTTTTACAGTCTATTTGTGCAGCATTTCCATAGGCAAGTACATTAATTACCCCTAAATCATCATTTTCTAAATGTTTATTCTTTTCCAATTCTTTATAGTTAGAATTATGAGGTAAGTAGCTCTGGCATTGCATTCTTTGCCTTTGCAGGAAGGACTTGTGTTAGATGTGGACAGGGAAATAAACATTAGGAGATGGAAAAGGGGTTTCTTACAAGACAAAAGAAGAAAAATTCTGTAGAACTTTACCAGTCAAAAATTAAAAATTAAATTACTCATGTTGTATATGTATGTATATATGTATATATGTATGTATAAATGTATATATATACACTTATATGTATAATTCGAAGCTTTAAGTTGATATGCTTAAAATTTTTTTTTCATTAATTATAGGATTTTTCTTCTTTCCCACTTTCAAAATAGGTAGCTTGTAAGAGCATTTGTGGTGATACTTAATTGTAATAACATTACATTAAGTATTTAATAAGTAACATAATTTCTTACTCAAAATCATTAAGCAATATAATATTGGATAATATTGTAATCACCATTTTCTGTAGAAAGCTATTTCATAAATCCATTGAAGATAAAAAGCTCTGTTGTGTGTTCTTTTACAGTAGTTAGTATTGTCTAGGTGTGCTAAAATTTTTCCTTTTGCTGTTTTCATTAGCATCTTTTATAGCTTGTTAGAATAATAACACCTTGGTGCTATCGTTTATTGGATGTACACACAATGCCCTGTTTATTCTTATGTCCCTGATGTTGGCAAAAAATTAATAGATTTCTTTTTTTACTTTTATTGTTAAATATATCCATGGAGGCAGATACTCTGTTGATGAAAGAAAAGGCATTTAATTGATGGTGACATACTCAGCACACTAGCACTATTTTATTTAATATTTGCCATCTGTAATCTTTGATACTCCTAGGAACAAATGTATCAGATTATATGTATATATACATAGATTCTTTTATTTTTTTCTTTTTGAAACAGTTTTTATTATATGTAGTAAATGCAAGGGCTCTTAATTTATGATGAGATTTGTAAGAATTGCTGATTTTTCTTAAAAACATGAATTATGTTTTGAAGAACACAGTGCAAGTAAGCTGTAAATAGAAAAGTTAGGATCATTTGAAAGTCTTTTAGGGACAGAGTAGATTTCTTTTGATCAAATGAGAAAGGGAAAAAGTCACAACCTTTTCAAAATTAATATTTAGTTAATTTTAGCTTCTGTTGCTTCCGGTCTTAGGGAATACTCACTATCCCCATTTGGGCATTTAGAACTTGGGAGATTAATGGGTAGTTTTGTAGGAAGCAAAAAATTCTTACTTAACAGTAAAATTGTGGGTATCATTGATTAATGGTAATTATTTTTTATAATATTTTAAGTTTTTAAATATATTTTTATTCAGTGTGCAATAAGACAATGTCATTAAAATTTTAAGTGGGCATCATTTTACTAGTGAGGCAGCAGAGTCTGAGAGAAGTCAGAGTTGTTAAGAACTAAGTTGAACTTGGGGCACCTGGGTGGCTCAGTCAGTTAAGCATCTGCCTTCAGCCCAGGTCATGATCCCAGGGTCCTGGGATCAAGTCCTGCATTGGGCTCCTTACTCAGGGGGGAGCCTGCTTTTCCCTCTGCCTGCTTGCTCCCCCTGCTTGTGCATTCTCTGTCTCTCTGTCTCTCTCACACACACAAATAAATAAATAAAATCTTTAAAAAAAAAAAAAAACTAAGTTGAGTTCTGTTATTTTGACAAAATAGTGTATTTTCTTGTGTCAAAAGATAGTATCAATGACTACATTTAAAGAGGACTAAATCCTCTCTGAAGAAAGGAGTCTTGCTTTGCATAAACCAGGTGACTGCAACTACTAAGGTCTGCTTTAAGTAACATTTTCTTTGCATCTAAACTCCATTTTTAAAATTTAGCTAAGATTCTAGTTAACATGACCCTTACTATACCCTGCCTCTACTGTGTGCTGCACTTTAGCAATAAAGAAAAGCTTATTTATTCATTACGGACAGAGCTTTGGAGAGATCTGATGTATTCTTTTTTTTTTTTTTTTTTTTTCCCCGAGGAAGACTCAGATGTATTTATGAGATCTGATTAGATCAAAGATTGAATGATGTGCATCTCAGTTTTAAGTGGATATAAATTCTATCTTTTATTTGAAGTCTAAAGAAGATAGGGGTGAGAAAGGAAATTATAGTTTCTACAACCATCCCAAATTTCATTGTAGGCTTTACGTTACAGTAATAAATCGAGATAACTAGATTTGCTTAGCTAAGATGGATAGATTTATTGGTTCCATTTTTAAATTTTTATATGAATAAGTAAGCTGCTACCAGTTGCATATGTTTCATCTCTTCTAATAATGTTTTATTGCCATCTGCTCCCCTGCATTTTGACATCATTAAACTAAACAGTCCACTTGCCATAAAGGCTGGACTGGAGCTCTCCACTCTCAAAACTGTGGTGTGAAGCACGTAAATATGCTTTGTCTTTTTGTATAATAAGTAGATTTTGGTTTAGAATCATGATTCTCAGGAAGAAATAAAGGTAACAACCATTGATTGTCTTCTTCTTCTTCTTTTTCCCCTAAACTGGAATTTATTTCTGTGTTGGAAGCTTTCCAGTGCTGATGCAAGAGCACAGTTGTGAGAGCTCTTCTTTCTCCCCATTTTTCTTTCATCCTAAAATTAAAATATTAAATCTTAAGGGAAGATACCAGGATTTATTTGTCTGTGATTTTCATAAAGAATGATTATTTCTTATTAATTGATGCCTGTGGTTTAAACCAGGGGTTGGCAAACTATGGTCTTTGGTCACATATGGCCCACCACCTGTTTTTATAAATAAAGTTTTATTGGAGCACCGACACGCTCATTTATTTACACTTGTTACAAGATGTCTGTGGCTCCATTCCTAGGGCAAGAGTTGAATAGTTGCAACATAAACTGTATGTCCCACAAAACCTAAAATATTTATTCTCTGACCATTTACAGAAAAAATTGCCAAACCTAGGTATAAACCATAGGAATAAGAAAAATTATGCTTGATAATTCTGTATAGTAGATGTAAACTTTTCTTGGAGTCACGAGCACCCTTGACAAGACTAATCTGAAGGCACTCTGTTACCTTTTTGTGAACAACACCTGTAAGAAGATAAATTCTTTGGGGGCAGATATCTTATTGTTGGGTGTATCTTTCATACCAAGAATTCCTAGATCTAAAACATTTATGTATTTTCTAAGTAGTTACTGAATGAGTTGATACTTTATTTTTTTAACCACACAAAATCTTATGTCATTGTATGATAATAATTGACATTTATGAAGCATTTCTTACACATTCAAGAAAACGTACGTAAACATTTAACTTATACCACCTCACTTAGGCTCCCACATTTTGAGGTGGTTGCTGTTTTACACGTGAGGAAATGTAATACATTCCTGCACTCATGGAGCTAGAAATTATCAGAACGAGGAGCCCGAGTGTTATCTTAACATTATCATTATGGTAGCTCTATTGCTTCTCTGGCATAAAATAGCTGAGCGGTGTTCTCTGCTTTTAAAAGATGTGAAATTCAAACATAACTTTGGATAATGATAATAAAGTGTCATTTTTTCAGAGATCTAATGGCTTTAATTGAGAGAAATATCTTAGAGAATTAGTGGTAGTAGTAAGAGAAACATAAGGAGTATCCCAGATTTTCAATTTTCCAGTAACATGTATCATCTTGAGAGACATTGTTGATACTGTTTGACATGGGGAATGCTCCTTAAATTTTATTCCTCTTTCTGCTTCAGGGTTTTTTTTTTCCCTACATTAAAAGAAATGTATTTATATGAGCGACTCAAACCTGAGTTATCTTTCTCCTTTATTTCTGAGACTAGTCTGCTTTCTCACTTACATAAATAGATGAAAGTTTGTGGGAAAATGGTAAAAGCCAAGCCCATTTGGGTTTCATGTTACTTTGGAAATAAGATATGTTATATTGTGAGTATAACTAATTTTAACATATGTCCTTCCCAGTTTCCTCATCCAAATATGAACAAAATTTTACGAATTTAGTATTTTAAATAAATTCTTAGCTTAGATTCTGTATGAGTTCACCAGTGATCTTTTTTTAGTATTCTCAAGGTTGTAAATGGTGCCTCGGATTTGTTTTTTTGTTTTTTCAAATAATTTATCTGCGCTTTTATTTTTTGTTTCTTTTTCCTTATTATTCCTTCTCCTCTCTCCCTCCCCACCCCCCTGCCTTTTCTTTAACATGAAACACATTGAGCACCCACAGTTAGAGCAGGATTTGTCTTCCCACTGTAAAATTAGAAATTGTAACAGTGATACTGAGATTATTTAGAAAATTCTCTATGTAACTGATAAATAATGTGTTGATTTCTAATTGAATGAGGGCAAAACCAGATATTTTAAGATCTTATATCTTTATCTGCAAGGTACACACTGAGTTTCTTTTGCTTGTAACTCTGATCAAATAAGAAGTTTTCTGTGTAAGGTCAGCCAGTTGGGAGAAAAAGGCAAGTGCATATATCCCAAATTTTAGTGACACGTGATGCAACAAATTAAGAAGAGAACTGAACCTAATCCAAGTCCCCATGCTCACTTTAATTAAGACACTCTAGATCCAGTTTAATCTGGGTTCTTAGAGTTGAAAGGCTGGTTGCTAATGGAAGAAACAAACCTCCTGAAGTTGCGGAAATACTTGATACTTAGCCTTGGGCACACCTGTTCCAATTCTTTATGGCATACATACCAGCATTCTCTGCTGCTTAGAGAACTGATAATAGTTTAATCTGTCATTGTTGCTTTTAATCATTGAATAAAAAAAAATCCTTGATTCCATTTAATAAAATTTGCACAAACCTCTCTAGAATGTACTTTCCTCTGATCCTAGATCGTGGCTTAACTTTAAACCTTTCCTATTTGTACTGGATATGATTTCATGCCTGGATAATGAAGAGTAGACTTGCTTATGCTCTCAACATAAGGAGCCTGACAGACAAAATGCACGGATTCTATGCTTCTCTTGGCCACCATCTGTTTGAGATGGTTGGTGAAGGGGCAGAGAAGAAAGCACTTGCTGCACAGGGATAATATGCAAGTGTGTTGCCATCATTGCTACCCGATTTAGTATGTGTAAAATTTCTACCATACCTTTGTGAACAAATTCTCTGAGATGTTGAATTACAGTCCTTTATCTCCCTAGGAGTGCCAGAATGTCACTTTGATGTAGCCTAGTTATTTATATGAGTACAACATTAGCTTCAGTGTTTATAACTGGAATACCCTTTGCATTTGAGCCAGTTGTTTTTCACACCATAAACCCTCACATATGACTTCTGTCTTGTTGAAGCTGTAAACATTTGTCTTTTTCCTTTCAGGGAGGGAGCATTAGTATTCTTGATATCAGCCTTATTTCTGACCTAGTAAGAAAAAAATACTACAGGATTTAGAAAAATATTTTATGGTTATTCCTAGATTTATTGGCATAACTTTCTTGCTGCTTTATCTTAATTCAAATCTACTAGTTGAAATATTCCACACCGATGTAGAGTTTGTACAACAAAAAATGAATTTAACGTTCAAATGCTCAAGACTCTTTGTCATTAGCAAAAGCTACATCTATGATTTTATTTTCCTTTCTGAAACAGTTATGTACATCTTCCTAAATGTCTGTCTCTTTCTCAAACCATGAAGAATCTGACCTTTTATTCATATGTTTTATTTCAGGAACTTTGCAGCCATTAAAAGTATGGGCAACTAGATTTAGGGAAAGGAAGTTAGATCTCTGTAGGAAACTCATGTTTTATAGAATACATAAAGGGCTTAAAAGTGATAATCTAAGCTGTTAGGCATACCAGGGCAAATAAAAAACAGCGCTTTCATAATTATTCCTAAATTTATCCTGGCAGGCTCATTAAGGAAATTAAAGCAGAAATTAATCATCTCAGTTATCACTATCACCTCCTAAACTGATCCAGAGATTAGAACTTCCAGGTTTAGACCACATTTGAGGAAATCTGCCTTCATATTTTCATAGGTCATTGCAGTGACTGGCAAAGAGTTTGACACCCTACACAAACGATAAGTATTTGATGAATGAATGCATAGGGACATAGGCTTTAGAGTCATACAGAAATGGTTTTGAATCCCAAATTCTCCACTCTCCTCCTTTGTCTTACATCATGCACTCTCTGGGTTTTTCTCCTACCCCTCTCTGTGTTCCCAAAGTATTTATATTATTTGCCTCACACTTAGGAGCTCTTCTGTTTTCATTCTCACTTTCTCTGAACAATCTCATTAAGTCCCATAGCCTCAAATGTCATCAATATGCTAATGACTCTTGAATCAATTCTTCTAGCTCAGATCTTTTTCCTGAGTTCTTTATATTCAATAGACTATCTGTACTTAGATGAACCACAAGCACCTCCAACTCAAAAAAAAAAAAAAAAAAGGCAAGAAAACCTGGGAGCTCTGAGGACAAGGATTATTCACGTTTTGTGTACCCATACATAAGTTAGGCCTGTCACATTGTTAGGCTTAGTATATACTTGACCGAATGAAGAGCTACAATTACACTCATTATCTTTCCATCATTCTGCCACTTATCACACTATGACATAATTGACTGTTTGCTGGTCTATAACTTTCTTTAATCTTCATGAGGGCAGAAATTATGTCTCTCTGATTCAGAGTGGTAAACCCTACCAAATTATTTGGTGTACATAGTAGTTGTTCAAAAAACATTTGCCTCATTTTATAGCTCTGCATGTCCTTGGTCAAGTCATTTATCCTTTCTGAGCCTTATATTCTTGATCTATTAAATAGCAATATTAATGGCTTATAATGTAAAGATCGAACAGTTCAGGTTAGCATGTGTAAAATTTCTAAGTTTTTACTATAGGAAAAGTTCCAATACACACACATGTGTAACTAGAGACTTGGTTTCTTCTACATGTATATTGAAAAGGGTGGGGAGATGAAAGGGATTATAAACTACAGCGATTTCAGAGGCATATAACTAAACATAACAAGTGGACCTTATTTGGATCCTGATTAATACTGGATTGGGGTGTATGTAGTAGGCAGAATAATGCCCCACCACCAAAGATGGTCATGTCCTTATACCCAGAACCAATGAATATGTTATATTACATGTCACAGGTGTGAGCTAGGGATGAAGATGGGACTACGAATGCCGTCAGCTGACTTTAAAAATGGGGATACTGGGGCACCTGGGTGGCTCAGTGGGTTAAGGCCTCTGCCTTTGGCTCAGGTCATGATCCTGGGGTCCTGGGATCGAGCCCCGCATCGGGCTCTCTGCGCAGCAGGGAGCCTGCTTCCTCCTCTCTCTGCCTGCTTGTGATCTCTGTCTGTCAAATAAATAAATAAATAAATAATCTTTTAAAAAAAAATGGGGATACTATCCTGGGGAGTCCAGCATAATCACAAGGACCTTTAGAACTGAAAGAGGGAAGCAGAAGACGGGGGATAAAGAATGCAGTATGAGAGCTTGTTGCTGGCTTTGAGGCCGCAGAAGACGGCCATGAACCATGGAATTTGGGTAGCCTCTAGAAGCTGGAAAAGGCAAGGAAATGAATCTTCACTAGAGCCTCCAGAAAGAAACAGCCCTGCCAACACCTTGATTTAGGCTCAGTAATATCTGTGTAGGAGAACTGTAAAGCAATACACTTGTGTTGTTTTTAAGCCAATAAGCAACAATAGAATACTAATTGAAAATTGGTTACTTGATGGTATTAAGGAAAATTTTGTTTTATTTTAGGTGTGATAATGGAATTATGGTTAGGTTTTTTAAAAGAATGTTCTTTTGCAGATGATATTGAAATACTAAGTAATAGATCTTGAATTTGCTTCAGAATAGTTCAGAAATGGCAGGGGAGTGAAAGGGATATAAATGAAACAGATCAGTTATAAACTGGTAAATTATTAAAGCTTGGTTCTTTTTCTTTATTAAGTTTTACTGTTTTTTAAAATAATTGTTTCCGTAGCATCCTCTAAAGATGATTAATGCTAATGGCTTTTTGTTTTTTGTTTTTAAATTTCAGACTCATTGTAAGCTTGTAGGGTTAAACATATTTGAAGTATTTTAGTCCATGGTTATTATCCTTATTAATGCTCAGACTGTCTCATCTGCTTCTTCGAAGTCGAAGTCCATTTAATACAACTCCAGTAGTTTTTGATAGCTTCCTTCCTGTTCTAATATGACAAGATATTCTAGACTTCCCCTGTTTATTTTTTCTGTCCCAATCCTAGAATTAGCAGTTTCTTTAAGGAGTCTGGTTCCTTTTAATGGGAAGATGATAATTTTGGTGCTGGAGTCATTCATTCTCTAAATAAAGATTTATTAAGCATATGTCAGGGACTGTTCTAGGTGCTGGAGATATTTCAATGAACAAAACAGACAGTGTCCTTGGCCTCAAGGAGTGGGAAGATAGAGAATTAAAAAAAAAAAAAAAACAATAAAAAGAATATAAAATTTGTTAGATGGGGATAGTACTGTGGAGAAAGATAAACCAGTTAAGGATAGGGAATGCTGGTTTGTGGTAGGGGTTTGCTATTTCATATAGGATGGTGAGAGAAAGCCACATTAATAAAATTGGTTATTTTAAAATTGAGCAGAGAACCTGAAGGAAATGAGGGAGCGAGCCATGCAAACAGCCAGGGAAAATATTTCCAGGAGGAGGGAAGAGACAGTACAGAGGTGCTGAATAAGAAGCGTACTGGCCATTTAGAGAAACAGTCAGGAAGCCAGTGTGCCTTGCATGTAATGAGCAAAGGGAGAGTGGCAGATCAGGTCAGAGAGGTAGCAGGAATCAGATTCTGTAGGACCATTGTTTACCAGGGAGCTATTGGCGGTTTTGAGCCTCGGTCTGACTTAGGTTTTTCTGGCCTCTATATTGTTGGGAAGGGTACAAGCAAAATCTCTAGGCAGTCACTGTAAGTCAAGTAAGAGATGTTGGTGGCTTGGACCAAGGATGGATGTACTATGGAGGTGGTAAGAAATGATTACTTTATGTATTCCTCATGTTATTGTGAGCAGTTCATCTTATAACACCAAACTTGCTCTTTTACTGAATGATTTGTTCAGCAATTCAAAAGCACTACATCTTAACCTACCTTAGAAGATATTAGCTCATTACATCTATTGTCACTTTAGTTTGTCTTTTGAGATATCATCCCTCCCATTCCCAATTGTCTTATGTTAAGTTTTCAAGTAAGGTTTGACCTAATGTAGTATTTTTTTTTTTTTACCTATTACATATCAATAATAAGAATAGTTTATTGGTAGTTGAATAATTTGACTTGAACCTAAAAAATTAACTGATGAGTTTCATGCCTATTCAAGTACAGTCTGGCCAGGTGTTTCATGTATACATTATAATCTTCACTGCTGGGTTTTTTTTTTTTTTTTTTTAATGTATTGGGTTAGAGTTAACAGCCTTTTTGAAGCAGGGATAGAAAGCAATAAATAACCCACTTTATTTATTTATTTATTTTTTAAGATTTTATTTGACAAAGCAAGAGACAGAGAGAGAGAGAAAGAGCACAAGCAGGGGGAGCAGTAAGCAGAGGGAGAGGGAGAAGCAGGCTTCCCACTGAGCAAAGAGCCTGATGCAGGGCTGGATCCCAGGGCCCTGGGATTATGACCTGAGCTGAAGGCAGATGCTTAACTGACTGAGCCACCTGGGCACCCCTAACCCACTTTATTCTTAATATAGTTAGAAAATATCTGATTTCAGAGAATTCACACATTGTACTACCAGGGATTCTATTGGTCTTAATCTCTGTTTTCTCTCTGAAAACTATTTATATAAACAAGTGCCCTTTAGTGAGCTGAGCTATTTTTGAAGCACACAGTAAATAATTAGATAATTTTGAATTCCTTATAGTATTTTATAATATTATATAATACATAGTTACTATAATATTATATATAATATATATTACATATATTATTATAATTATATAAAATTGCCTAAAACTTGTGTTAACTATTTTACAGAATAGTGCAAACCTGAATCACCTGCATGGGAAATAATGCAGTTAAGATCTTTCTAGAGTGAAGAATTTTCACCTTATCTTTCTAAACGATATATCACAAAGATTTTCCTAACAGCAGGAGGTGGGTGTCCTCCTTAAATTAATGCACATAGTTTTTTAAAAACTATAAACATAAAAATAATTTTTAAAAATCCTTTTTCCAATGTATAGTCTGTAGTGCAAAAGAAATGACATTATTCCTTTGTTGTAAGTTAAATTTCATGTTTAGTAAGTCAGGGCTCTGTTTGCTTTTTAAAATTGTATTACTTCTTAGGATTCGCCAGTATATCACTATGACAAGTATTTGAAAAACTAGCAACTCAGAATATTGTGGCTTCATCAATTTGACAACTTTCCATATTATATACTGAGGAAGAATTCTAGTACGCTGCTAGGTTTTTATACTAATTTATGTTTATTTAGTAATAGTCTTTGTAATCTTCAGTTTGACTATCATAATGCTGAAAAACAAAAACATGAAAAAGGTATGAATGTATGTCATTCTAAACCTCTAGATGACTCACAAATAACCATTCTTAAGTTAATAAGATATTCTCACCAACACTATTGGTTTAGAGAGCAGCTAGTGGCTTTAAATTTCTAGATGCGTTTTGTAGTGCTGTGTTTTATACAAAAGAATAAAAATTAATTTTCCAACATGGTCCCCGTGGGATAGAGATAAGCCACAAAAGACGCCAGATTTAATGGAAGTTGCTCAAGATTAAAGTGTAAAAGGAAAACTTGAGTCAAGAACTAACTTCTTCCTAATGTTCTCATTGTAGCACTACTGACTCATTCATTATTCAGTTTGAGTAAGTCACTTAAATTTTTTGTGACTTAGATTCATAGATTATGAAATGGGGCTAATTCAATGGTCCTATTTAATAGCTCTTTTAGAACTTAAAAGAAATAGTTATTTTTATTACAAATAAGTAGATTGTCATCTTTAAACTACTATCTCTAAAGAGATGTATACATTTTTTCTACATAAAAGTGGTTTTTATGACAGGTTCGATAAATGTGAAGTGTTTCAGTCTCTGTACCACCCGTGGAAGATTGTTTTTCTCTGCATGGTAGTGCAGTTCTCTACAGAATTATTAAGGAAACGGGGCTTATTTTGTGGTGCCTTCCCTGTCGCAAGACCTCACCTTCTTACACCTCCCTCTCGCCGTTAAGCCAAGTGAGCAGAGGCCAGGGGCCTGGCACTTGATGGCTCAAAAGTTGCCCATTCCTGGGCTAAAGTAGTGAGAAATTCAGTCTGAAGAAATGAAACATCACTTTATTCGTGTGGGAAATAACTGTGCCTTGGAAATGTTCAGAGCTTGGTAATTGTAACAGGGCTTGTGTAGCTTTGTGTGAGGCCAATGTACCAGCAGCACAGCAGCAAAACAGAAGTGTGAGAATTTCTGTCTTATCCAAAGTGGTTAAAATGGGGCAGTAACAGAAAACAAGGCTTCTCTTTGCAAGCAAGGAATAGGAGAAAGCTTAGAGCTTTATTATATGTGTTAAAGACACAGTCACATGTTTCATGTTTAAGAATGACTTCTCATGTTAAATAAGTTAGTTCCCCATGTACCTTCTCCTCGAGGCATGGACCAGATGGATTATGTCCCATTTTACAATGACTGATGGAGAATTACTACACTCTTTTATTGCTAAAAATGTCTCAGTGACTCAGTACTTTAGGGCTTATGCATAGATAATGTGATAAAATAAAGGCATATGGTAGATGAAAGGGTTTCACTCTCTTTGAGGTCTGATTTTCAGATTTTTCAATTGGTAACTTTCCCACTGTTTGAAATCCCAGACCTAATCCACATTTTTAAAATATCTATCTCAATATTGTTCTCTAGAAAGGCAAAATGAAAATGATTTGGAACCTTCCCGTTTTTCATTTGCTTTATTATTTATTCATTTGCTTTATTGCCTTCCATTTATGAGGCAGTTTCATGATAGTGAATAGGAAGAATTATATAATTTTTCCTCTTTGTTTTAAGAGTTTATCAGTTGGCTTGGGAAGGAAAAGATGTTATAAGATACTGATAAATTAGATAGGCAGGGGTGTTGTGAATGTTAAGTGACCAAGAGAACATTTCTAGCTCAGACTGTTGGAATATGGGGTGGCGGGATTGGGGGGAGCTCAGGAAATGGAACTTGCATGAGCCTTATAGAAGGAGAAAACTATGAGTAGCCCTGGAAAGGCGACATTTCACTGGCTGATGGCCACAGAAGCAGGGTCTGGCCCTGCATGTTAAAGAGACCGTGAGTAAACGATAGCATAGTGCTCAAGAGACTAGGCTCTGGAGCCGGACTGCCTGGGTTCTGAATTGTCCTTTATTTGCCTCGTGACCTTGGGCCAGTTTCTTAACCATTCTTTGCCACAGATAGAATAAAAAAATGTTGCTAATCTTGCCTGAATCATAGAGCTGTTAGAAGGATTTGACAAGAGTGCCTTCAAATAGTGATAGCTCAAGTTAAATATTAAGTATAATAGAGGATGATGATGACCAGGGTGTGAGTGAGCATGGAAGACGAGGTTGTGAAGAAGACCGGAGTGAGCTCCTTGAGGGACAGACTCTCAAGACTGGATAAACAGGAAACCATGATGAAAGTAGTGTACTTGGGGGGCGCCTGGGTGGCTCAGTGGGTTGAGCCTCTGCCTTCGGCTCGAGTCATGATCTCAGGGTCCTGGGATCAGGCCCTGCCTTGGCCTTCCTGCTCGGTGGGGAGCCTGCTTCTTTCTCTTCCGCTCCCCCTGCTTGTGTTGTCTCTCTCTTTGTAAAATAAATCAATAAAGTCTTCAAAAAAAAAATTAAAAGAAAAAAAAAGAAAGTAGTGCATTTGGAAAAGTCGTCTAGCAGAATAGGTTGAAATGAGATTGACAAGAAAGAGACTGGTTAGGAGACTTGTAATTGTCCAGACCTGAGATGTTTAAGACTGGGACTCACATGATAACCCATGGGTGTGGATTAAAAAGAAGGCCTTGGAGACATTTACAGTGGAACAGTTGTTAAGGTCTGGGGACTGTCAGGCACTAGGAGACAGGGGGTTGTGCCCGGGTAAGTGGGAGAATTCAAACATACAGGAAGGACTTCTTAGGAAGAGCTGGGAATGTGTACAAGCAGATGAAGTCCATTTTGCATGTCTTGAGTTGAAAGTCAAGACCAGGATTTGGCATTGAAAATGCGGATCGTTTGCTCTGAGGGAAGTCAGGTTTGGATATAGAAATGGAAGACCCACCGAGGAGCAAGTTGTGCTATAAATAAGGTGACAAGGAAGAGAAGGTATACAGTGATTTTCTCTCCCATTTCTGTAAGATAAAGTGTGACTATAAGGGGATGAAAACATGTTCCTAGCCCAGCTGAGTCACTTCAAACAAGCGAGCACCTTACAGGCTCACTGGCCTGTAAGGTGCCATTTCACAGCTCAAGTGCCAGAACGAGCACTGTAGATGTGCTGAGGGTTAGTAAATGCTGGGTTTCTGGATCTGCAGTTGCACATCATTGCAAACAGGCTTTATTCTGGTAAGGAAGAATCATCCTTTCAATTATCCTAATTAATCTTATCCCATTCTAACCACACCTACAGTATGAATCCTGTCAATACACACACATGTAGTTTGTGTTATTATGATGATTATTTATTGTAAACAAAAGTTGTTCCTTTTAAATCTCTTTTTAATATATGCCTTTTCTTTTCTACTACATTGTAATTGCTGGTGGGTAAGGAGCAGACCTCCTGTTGGTTTCAGTCCCTTACAGATTTTGCATTCACTCATTTATGTATTGATTCCAGTTCATTAAATTATTCTTTTGTTCATTCATTCTAGACACTGTATTAGTTGCTAAGATGAGGACTAAGGCACAGTTCCTGCCCTCAAGGAGCTTAACTATTTAATTGGGGGAGAAAAGACACAGATATATGAAGTAGAAGCAGTAATAAAGTCATTCACAGAAAATTATGGGAACGTGGAAGAGAAACATTCCATCTGATTATGCAGCATGGACAGTGGGGAGAGGTACTTCAGGGAAGATTTTTGGAGCACTTGACTTCTGGGCTGAGTCTTAAATGATACCTGGTGGCTACTAGGTACACAGAAAGAAGTGGGGAGAACACAGGGAAGACAACCTGTGCAAAAATTCACAGGAAAATGTGAGGCATTTGGTATTGCTGCAGCATGAAGACAGAGGAAGAGAGTGATGAGGGGTGAGGCTGTGGGCAGGCAGAGAGCCCTGGAGGGACCTGGATGCCTTGCTCAGAAAAGCATGGAAAACATTCGGTGGTCAGAGAAGAGGGAGATCCTTGAAGTGGCTTCTACATAGTTGTGATCTGATGGGATTTTAGTCGTAGGTGGCAGTTGGGAGGGTGCATTTTAAAAAGGACAGGACATAAAAAACAAGCAAACAAAAAGACAAGACAAGACAAGACTTTTTGGTGACTAGCAAGGTGGGAGACAGTTAGGACCCAAACTAAGACAATATTGTAGGAATGGAGATGAGTGGGCAAAACCAAGAAGTAGTTGTGCTATAAAATCGGCAGGACCTATTATAACCACAGAGGAGGAAGGGAAAGTCCCAGGGTGGTTCTTACGTAGCTACCTCATATGACTGGGTGACCGATTTCACAGTCTACTTAGAGAATAGAGGAAGAGAGATAATACAGGGAGTTCATTTTTATTTTTGTTATCCTCAACACATTGAGATTTTTAATGCACCTCTGATGTATTGGGAGTTAAATCTGTTTTATGGTTAGCAGAGATGACTAGAACTATCTTGCTGTCAATATTCACCTTAACTGTATCTCCTCTTGGAAGCAGAGGTGACTCTTCTTTTCCGTCCATACCTTATGCATTCATAACTCTTTGAATGCATTCATCTGTCATTTAACTCTTACACTGTGCTGTAATCCTTGATTTTCTCTCCGGTTCACTTCTGTAGTCATAGTCCAATGTTTGCTATATAACCTCTCCATAAGTGTGAGGAAATAAACAAATAAATAGATTATTTTAAAAAGTAATATTATCATTTAATTACTAGAAAAAGTTTATATTTGGTATATTCTCAAGCTAATTCTTCTGTGTCTTAACTCCTAGCACTTTCCACTGGAAGAATCTCGAACAGTGCAACTTCGTCTGCAGCAGTGGCACCAGCCAACTCAGCGGTGGGACAGCCCCAGCCAGGTGACCAGGACACTTTAGTGCAAAGAGCTGAGCACATTCCAGCAGGGAAGCGAACTCCGATGTGTGCTCACTGTAACCAGGTCATCAGGTGGGTTCATTTTTTGAAATGTTCCTAAAAGTACTTAATATGAGAGTTGATTTTTTTATATATATTCTGAAAGATTTGACATTTTATTAGTGAAAATATTCTATTTTCTATTGCATTCTATGTAATAGTTATTGAAGTAGATAAATTTGAATACATATATTTGTTAGAACCTATTATAATGAAAACTATTTCTGGACTCTCTGAAAATAAAACTAAAAATACCAGTTTTCTCTGTTACTAATTCCTATCCGAACTAAGAAAAAATAACAATTAATGTGGCCTTCCAGAGATTAATAAAATTTTAAGACTCAAAGGGACCCTGAAGATCATTTATGTGAACTTCATTCTTCATTTAGATGAAAAGTAACTAGTGACATAAAATAAAGAACTTTGAGCCCTAGAGAAAAGAAGACTGGATTTTTGAATACCTAAGCCCTGGAAGATATAATTACCTCAGATCTATTCATAAATGCTTTCAATTTTAGATTAGGTCATAACCTCCTTTTTAAAAATATTTTTTATCCAAATCTGTTTTATTGTTTCTTAAATTCCAAGAGGAATAAAAGACCCAGAGATCTTAAGTGAATGCTCTCTATATTGGCACTTATTAAAACCTCTGAGCATTTCTTATTTTTTTTTTAAAGATTTTATTTATTTATTTATTTGATGGACAGAGATCACAAGTAGGCAGAGAGGCAGGCAGAGAGGGGAGGGGAGAAGCAGGCTCCCCGCTGAGCAGAGAGCCCGATATGGGGCTCCATCCCAGGACCCTGGGATCATGACCTGAGCTGAAGGCAGAGGCTTTAACCCACTGAGCCACCCAGGTGCCCCAAGCTCTGACCATTTCTTAACAAGTGGTTTTTAAAATGTTAGGAGGTATAGATGAGAATGTTGATTGCAGGGATCCCACCAGCAGGACCTTGTTGCCTCTGTGAGTTGCCTTTGTTGGTAGTAACAAGTATTAGGTTGAAATGACTGCTCAGGCTCTCTCCCTTGTTTTTAATTTATCCTGTTTTAAAATAGTTGAAACAGTGGCTTCTCTAAAGTTGAATAAGGTTAGGATTTACCTGTATTTCCTCTACTCTGTTACATAGTTATTGCTTAGGATAATGTTTCTGGTTAAAACTTAAAATGGAGACCAAGAAGCCTCAATACTTTATTTAAAAACCAAATATAAATACTCTTTTCCTTAACCCACTATTAAATAATAAATGTGTCAAGGACACAGCATGCAGTACATGATTAAAAATAAAAGAACCTTTAAAATTTTAAACATTCATTTGTAACATTTCAAAAATATAGTGAGGAGAGCCTGGGTGGCTCAGTGGGTTAAAGCCCCTGCCTTCGGCTCAGGTCATGATCTCAGGGTCCTGGGATCGAGCCTCACATCGGGCTCTCTGCTCGGCGGGGAGCCTGCTTCCTCCAATCTCTCTCTCTGCCTGCCTCTGTGCCTGCTTGTGATCTCTCTCTCTCTCTGTCAAATAAATAAATAAATAAAAACTTAAAAAAAATATAGTGAAACAGAAAGCAAAAATAAAAATTCATACATAATTCTACCTTCCAAGATAACCACCAAGAATATTTGAGTTCACACTTTTAAAACATACACATATAAGGACAGGTGTTATTTTACAGAAATGGAATTATGATAACAATATTTTGTAAGCTATTATTTTTCACTGAAATATGTTTTCCACATTAAGTATTCACTTAATAAGAATTAGCCAGTAGCAGTGGTAGTAGTAATAATAGTTATGGGGAAAAGGAGAAAATCAGTAGAGGTTTCCCAAGTCTAGACAGTAACCAATACGCAGAAGGATTTGTGAATATTTTGACTGAGCAGGTCATGCATGACTCGAGCCACTTGCTCAAGCCATAATACCAATTTGTAGAGTTACTTTCCTAACAGTGGGACTGTAGGGTTACTACTTTACAGAATATGTACACTAATAGATTCTAGAGTGGTACTGCTTTGTTCCAATAAATAAAAGTATGTTTCTAATTACTAACTGTATTTAGTTACTGTATTTTTACGATGAATGTGAATAAAATAAAAACGAGTTCTCACTTACTATTTCTATAAGTTATGCTACTTTGGTTATGTAGATTGGTAGTTAGGGATGCAATACTGTAGATAAAAGCAGCCTTTATGGGGACGGGAGTCACTGCTGTTTGTATGCTGTTGTAAACAGTTACTGGATAGGCCAACACATCCCATCACTTGTTGATTCATATTGTCTGATTATCAAATTCTGTGACATCCTGTAATCATCAGTACCAATGTATGTGAAAAACTTAGTATGGAGAAAATAAAAAGATCTAAATAGGAACTGCGTTCCCACCCCTTAATACCTGCCTTGGTTTTCATTATAATGCTAGGCCAGGATATAATTTTAATCCACAGTCTTTCTGCCATCTGAAATAAATATATATTATGTTAATAAGATGAATGGCCATCACTTACTGTTCCTTCATCTGTTAAATTTTATATTGCTCTGGATTATCCCAGCACTGTTATCAGTTAAGCATTAAAGCTTCATTTATTAAGGAAGTTAATAGGAACAGGGATTATTTCATGTCAAGATCATATAACAGTAATTAACGCAGCACATTTGCTTGGTGCTCAAATGCTAAAGTAGCTTGAATAGACTGTAGTCAGTTTAAGAGACCTAGTCAAAGCATAATTCTTGTTCTTGGCCTCAGTGTCAGTATCACTTACCAAAGCAAGGACACATTAGATCAAGTGACATTCTCTTGGACACCTGTTTCAGAAACACGCTGCAGTTGCAGACTTGATACTTTGAATACAGAATATTGTAACCTGTCGAACTCTGGGAAGTTTATTATCATTTTGTAATTTATATTTCTTATTTTCTACAGTATAATTTATATTATTTATTTGTAATTGGTACTATTTTATTTATATTTTCCAAGCATCTCAAATTTTCAAAAAATTTTAAGTAAAAGCAAACTAAAGCAAATTTTGTTTTAAAATTTTTTTTTTAGCAAAGTTAATTGTTTTTGGAAAACCTCAGAAAACTTAATCACTGAATGTTAGTACTGAACTAGTTTTCTCTTATAACTAGCCTAAAACTCCATAGGACATTTTATTTATTTTATTTATTTATTAATGCTTAACATTTTTGGGCCTATTTGAACCTAGAAAAGAGTTATGAATGTTGTGCCTAAATAGACATCATTTTGATTAGTTAGTGGCCTTTTATGGATACATAAGAAATTCTCCTGAGGCTTTGATTAAGTTTGCTCTGGAACATTTCTTAATCCATTTATGATAGAGGTACTGATTTTTTTACTCTTATACTCAAGAATTGATTGACAGATGGGTGCTGGTATAATAGGGAAATAGAAAATCAGATTAATGTAGCCAAAACCACATTTTAGTCTCCCTGATAGAGTGAGTTTATGAAAATTCTAGTTTTTCTTCACTATCATATCTAGTGGCATTAAAATCGATTCAACACTTGTATTACCTGAAGTTGACTAAATCATTCACTTTTATTTTTTTTAAATTTTTTTTCCATTTTATTTTATTTTATTTCTCTTCAGTGTTCCAAAATTCATTGTATTATAGAGGGCATGTATTGCATGGAGCACTGGGTGGTGCATAAATAATAATTCACTTTTAGCTTAGCATCTCTGTGAAAGAAGTACAGGATTTATAGTGTTTGAATTTCTTATTAGCTATGGAATGCTTAAAAGAAATAGCCATAGTGCTATTGTTCTGTATCTGCCTGCAGTATATAGCACCAGAACAATCACATTGAGGCTACCCATTGTTTACTCCAGTGAAAGAAAGATTTTTAACATTACTGGTCTTTTTCTTGGTCAATGATTTTCAAACTTTCCTCATACTGGGCCATCTCTGTTACTCCAAGTTGAGGCCACCAGGGCTTTTTGCTTGTTTCACCATGCATTTCAGTCTCTGAGCATTCCCTTATTAATAGGTTTTATTTAATCTCCCTTTTGGTCAAAATTTCACTTGAAAATAAAAAGTTTCTTAGTGAATTGCGTTAGCACCTGAATTTAAGGAAACAATCAAAGACCTAGACCAAGTTTTATGAGCAAGACATATAGACCAAGATTTCAGATTTACTGTAGTGAAAAATTGGAAAGAACACAGATGTTCAACCAATATTATGGTGCCATTAAGATCCTGGTTTTGGATAATAATAATAGTTGTTTAATGTGTTCTTAGCATATGTCAAATGTTACGCTAAGAATTTTACCTGAATTCCCATTTAATTCTTCATAAGCTTGTGAGATGAGAAAACTGTTACACTAAGAATTTTACCTGAATTCCCATTTAATTCTTTATAAGCTTGTGAGATGAGAAACCTGAGGCACAGAGAAGTTACACGTCTTCCCGAAGTCATATAGTTCATAAATGGTAGAATCTGAATTTGAGCCCAGATCTGACTTTAAATTTTATTCATATTCTGACTGCTACTTAGGAAAATATTTATAATATTTTATTAATGTGAAAAAAATATATTTTTTATTTTAAGTATGATTCTAATTTTGTGTAAAGAAAATATACATCAAGATATATTAATATATGTGAATACAGAACTGTTATGAATACACATACGCACATACAGTCATATATGTTACTGTATTAAGTCAGGAGAAAAACAGC
Source organism: Martes martes (assembly GCF_963455335.1). NCBI lineage: Eukaryota > Metazoa > Chordata > Mammalia > Carnivora > Mustelidae > Martes > Martes martes. The sequence goes on from NC_137889.1 coordinate 95,949,741, forward strand.
TTAAGTAGCCCTGCCATAACTTGAGTGCAACAATATACTTTTCTTCATAAAATTTGAGTATATAAGTGAGAGAGAAGGGAGTAAATAATAGATTGAATAATTAAAAATTGTTACCTCCCCACCAAAGTGACTTTGTACCACGTACATGCATTCTTAGATTCATAGATTACCCAGGGTTCCCTTTTCCATTTTCTCATCTAATGTAGAAATGCAGTCATTCTGTAAGTAACACTCATTAAGTATTTTGTATACCACCTACTTTAAGCACCAGTGAGACAGAAATCAAAGACATATGTCCTTCCCTTAAGGAAGTTACTATTGCAGACTGGATTGTCCCCGCCGTATGTCAAAGTCATGAGCCCCAGTACCTCAGAATGTGGTGTTCCTATAAGAAGAGATTTGGACACAGAGATATATGGGGGGAAGACCATGTGAAGACACATGGATAAGATGGGCATCTATAAGCCAAGGAGGAAAACCTTAGAACACCCTGTCAACACCTTGATTGTTTGTCTGTCTAACACTAGTTGAACAGATCTGGGCTCAAATTTAGGTTCTACCATTTATTATCTGTGTGACTTCTAGCCTCCCAAATTGTGAAAAAATAAATTTCTGTTGTTTAAATCACCCAACTTGTAGTACTTTGTTAAGGCAGCCCTAGCAAAATAACACAGTTATACTTTAGTAAATAATACAAACAAGCAAATCAACAATAATATTAGTGTAGTAATAAGTCTAATAGGAATACATCTGGAATCCTGGTGCAGAGGAGAGGTGAGGATTAATTAGCTTCGACAAACAACTTTCTTTTATTTGAAAGGAATGACAAGCAGTAAGTTGAATAGTCTACTTATAAAATCAATAGTTTTATACAACAAATACCCATTGAACCTTATGAAGTGGTAGGGTGGTAATTATATTAGAATATATAAATACCAAGCCACCACATTGTACATCTTAAGCTTACACAATGTTATATGCCATTTATATCTCAATTTTTAAAAAATAAAAAAAAAGGAAAAACTCATGTGCAAGTTATCATACTGGTACTACAGTATATAAAAATTAAGAGACAATTCCTGTTTTCATATATTTTGTCATCTGATAGAAAAGCCAGAGTCCTGGCTGAGATAACCATGATGTAATAATGTAAGCATTGTGAGAGGTTCATTGTACCCTCACAGTATTATAAGAAACCTATATGTAATGCCCTTATATCCGTAATAAGAAGTTCTTAATCATGGTGCTTAGAAAAATCATGAGATATCTATAGGGTTCTAAATTTGTCACAGTTGTGAATTTGAAAAATTAATCTTATCTCAGGAAAATATATTAATAATGGAAATCCATGTTGGTAATTTCATTATATGATCCTTCTAATATCCAGGTCTCTCAATTCTCTGACATCTTCTACTTTAGTGATCGCTCCAGTTAACTTCAGCCACCAATTTTCATTCGAATCCTAGATCTTGTCTTTACGATTAACTCCATTTCCTTCATAATCTCATTTCTAAGCAGATCGCTCCACTTCAAGAACCACTGTTTATATCTCCACTCTCTTCCTATTACCTCAACTCCAGCAATCCTTTGACCACTCCCTGCCTCCCAGAACCTCAAATTCATTGATCCAAATACCTCTTCACTATGCCTTCGGTCCCAGTATCCTCACTTCCATTCTTATCTAGTCTGAATTCCATAGTCAGTCAGTAGTCAGTATCCATTTTATCTCCTTAATTCTGTTGCCCATCTCTCATTTCATCATATTCACTTAACTGAAACCACTAGACCGGATAAAATCTACTCTTGGTTTACTTGTGCCCACACCTGAAAGTGGATATGACTGGAAGGAAAACCACAGCCATATTAACCAGTGTCACTTTAAATTCATGACTATTAATCTCAGGTGTGTTCTTAATAGTGACAAAAATCTGCTGTATTTCTCTAGTATGTTTACTTTTCCACTCTCCCAGAAAACCACTTTATATCTTCTTTTTTCTCCTTAACCTCTGATAACTTTTTTCCCATTTTCACTGTCAGCTGGTGACCTTGACTTCTTTTTCATTCTTTTATGTAGGAAAGACAACAGAAATGTAGGACATAGAGAAAAAAAGTAACAAAATGATACTCATAATTCCTAACTTATCATCAATTACATTAAATGTAAATAGATTAAACACTCTAATTAAAAGAATTATAGAGTAGATAAAATCATGATTTGGCTATATGCTGCCTATAACAGATACTTCAGGTTAAACAACACAAGTAAATTGAAAATAAAATTGTACAGAAATACACCATGCAAACACTGTAACCAAAAAAGAGCTGGAGTGACTATGCGTATTAATATTAGAAAAATAGCCACTAGGAGATAAGGTGTTGAAAGAGAAAAGAAGGACATTTTATAATGGTAATAAGTTCAATCCATCAGGAAGGTACAACAATTACATATATATTCACCTAATAACAGAACCCCAAAGTCCACAAAGCAAAAACTGGCAGAATAGAAGGGAACAATGATAAATAATTCGATAATAATAATTGGAAAGTTTGGTATCCCAGTTTCAAGAATGACTCTAACAACTACATAGAAAGTGAACAAAAAGCCTTGAACAAAACTATATACTAGACTCAGTAGACATCTGTAGAATATCCCAGCTAACAATAGGAGGGTATAAATTCTTCTCAAGTGCACATAGAACATTCTCCAAGGTAGACTACATGTGAAGCCATAAAACAAGTTTTGATACATGTGAAAGGACAGAAATCATACAGAGTATGTTCTCTGACTAGAATGGACTAAAATTAGAAATACATAACAGGAGAACATTTGGGAAATTCCCAAATATGTGGAAATTAATATACTCCTAAAAAAATCTCTTGATAACTCAGTACCAGCTTCTTAGGGAACGCACATTACATCTGCATAATACTAAAATAAACTAGTTACAGGACTGATGTCCTATCATCTTTACAGGATCCACTCACACTCTAGAAGAGGGAATCATACAGGCCATGTACACAGAAGGCAGGTGTCTTAAGGGCCATACTAGAATTCTTCCTAACGTACTATCTCCTCCCCAGTCTCCCTCTTTTTGGTTAGTGGTATCTCTATTCTCCCACTTGCCTAGACCTCATGTGATCTATCAGCACATCCTTTTGACTCTGACTTCTAAATTTACGCAGAATCTCTGACTTCTAAATTTACGCAGAATCTGAACCTTTCTTCCTGTTTGTACTGCTGCTACTACCCTGATCCAAGCCACTGTCATTTCTCACCTGGGATAATGAAGTTGTCTTCTAATTAACCTTTTTGCTTTTGCCCTTGCCCTTTTCCTGTCTGTTCTCAACACAGTAGCTAGAGTAAATCCTGATAAAACATAAATCAGATCATGGCACTCTTTTGCTGGAAACCCCATAATGATTCCATTTTCAAAAGAAACCACAACCCTTACAATGGCCTAAAGGCCCTACACAGTCACCCACCACCACCTCATTATCTCTCTGCCTTATTACTTGGTAATTTCCACCTTGTTTCCACAGCTCCAGGCACCCGGCCTTCTTGCTGTTTCTCAGACTCCCCAAGCACCTTTATCAGGCCCTTTTGCATTTGTGGTTTCCCTTGCCTGGATTCTCTTCCCCTGGATATTTGCATAGCTCACCTTTGCCTACTTCAGGTCTTTACTCAAATACCAGGGTATCCCTGACCACCGTGTTTAAATTCTGCTCCCCCACCACCATACGTAGTCTCCCTCCCTACCCTCCCTGCTTCATTTTTCCTCCTCAGAACTTAAAATCTAACATACCTTTTTTTTTTTTTTTTTTAGTTGTTGTTTGTTGTTTCTCCCTCATGCTTGAATGTAAGTTCTGTGTGAGCAGGGCCTTTCCTGCCTTTATTTCTTGCCATATTTTCTGCTCCTAGAGCAGTATCTGGCATGTGTCCTTGTATCCTAGTAAATACTTGTTCACTTGATGAATGAACTTTTTTTTTTTTAAAGATTTTATTTATTTACTTGACAGACAGAGATCACAAGTAGGCAGAGAGGCAGACAGAGAGAGAGAGAGAGAGAGAAGGAAGCAGGCTCCCCACAGAGCCGAGAGTCTGATGCGGGCTCAATCCCAGGACCCTGAGATCATGACCTGAGCCAAAGGCAGAGGCTTTAACCCACTGAGCCACCCAGGTGCCCCGATGAATGAACTTTTTAAAAATATTTGAAGGAATGTATGATAACAGTTTCTCCAAGTTGAAATTATCTCTCATTCATCTTAATATATAGAAACACATTTTCCTGTTTTGTAGATTTTATAATAACCAGTATAAATAATCGAGTATAGTTGTCTCCTATAGACTTAAAGAATTATCAATTAATATTACATTTTTTTAGAACTTGTTCATTGTTATGTTCAGGCTCATTTTACCCATGCGTTTATTCTTGAACAGTGAGTCATTTATGTCTTTAAAATAAAAAGCTATAGTTGACCTCCAGCCTTTTGGATGCAGTACTTTAAAGGGCTTACAGATTAAAGATGATACTCAATAAAGGTGGAACTATGCTATTTAATGCTCCAAATTGGAACATTTGAACAAAATTTACTGGGAACAAAGAACAAAGCATATAAAAAATGCAGCTCTTATAAATCTTAGGACAGATTATTAGTATTGCTAATTTTGAGTATTATATGTCTTGCTAGTGTGTTTTACTGTTACATTCAAGTGTGTTTCATTCTCTCTTACTCTCTCTTCTTGCGTGTATCTTTATATTTGTGATTGTGTGCGCAGTTTCTCCCAGTAATCTTTTCTGCTTCAGAAAACTCTTCCTTTCGTTCTTTTGTTCTTGGACTCTTTGCTCATGCCAAGCCCTTCCCAAAATTTGGCCATAATATAAAACTGGTTTATACATTTTTATTATTATATCTAATTAAGTAGAGTATCAGATTCCATTTTTATTTTTGAGCATGAGTTGGCTTTTTATGTGGCTTTGTTTTGAACTTTTGTTGATTAACTTAATTTGATTTCTTGGTTTTTTTTTTGTTTTTAACTTCTATCGATGTGGTAACTTTTGGCCAAATACAATTTTTAATCTGTAGTAACTGGGCCTTGAAGAATTTCCAGCTTTACAGTTCATCATCCACATGATCTTAGGAATGTTAGGTAGCTGTTGATATTTTCTTCATCTATTTATAGAGCTAATTTCTATCACTCAGCTTTATTGTTCGAGTAAAATAATAAAGAGAGGCAAGAAGCAAGCATTTGATTTTGAAGCTGAATCCCTGTTAGATTATGCCTATTGAAATTTCCAGTCCCTCTCACCTTCTCACTATATAAGTTTTCTTTTTCTGTTCCTTTTGACATCCCTTCCCTCCCTCCCTCCCTCCCTCCTTCCCTCCTTCCCTCCCTCCCTCCCTCCCTTTCGTCCTTTCTTTCTTTCTTTCTTTCCTCTTCGGCATAAGTCCCACAGAAGATAAAAAGGGTAAAAGTTTCATGGGATAGGATAACTCCTCTCTGTCAGCCAGTCAGTGCTTTCATTCTTTCTGGTCCCCTCCTTTGTCAGTCAAGGAGTATTTGGGAAGGGCCATGGGGTAGAGTAGGTAAGAGGTAGAGGTTGACTAAATTCCACCTTGTGTTTACCCAAGCCTGTCATTCCAGTTCACAAACGGAAATCCAATCCTGCCTGGAACAAGAAGAACTTCTTCAGTGTTAATCCTGTGTTAATGAATTTGTTAAATCAATCTCTGCTAACGCAGAGAAGAGAATACTTTGTTAGATGTAAGAGATTTTAGTGTTTAACTATACCTCACTTCAGGGGCACGGTGGGAAAGATGCTCTTTCCGCCCAGCCAGGGAGTACCCAGCTAGGCCATTACCTGCACTGAGCATGTTTAAGAAAGGAGAACTGGCAGGAGCAAGGTCATTTTCATTTCAGTTTTTAAAGGTGCAGAGGGAGTTTCTTTATTGTTGTTAAGACATTTCACTATTCAGATTTGGTAAGGAACTAAGGAAATATCTTAAAGTTAATATTTTAATGGATGATTTAATTAAACTTTATTTATAGTAGAAACTATCCTTGAAACCTTTTAAAAACACTTTTAAGAATACATGAAATATAAGAAAGTCTTCTAAATTATAGAAGGGAGCAAAAGAAGAATGAAAATCATGAATGGGACCATTAAAAATAAAGATTGGACAAAAATTTGCCATTGAGATTGGACAGAACCTATAATGATGACCTACATACTTGCCTAAGTTAAAATGAATTTGGCATTAAGCCTTCTCGCGGTCAACAAAAGAAAAAAGTTAATTTTTAAATTTACTATACAATGAGTACAAAAACAAACCTATTGCTCAGAAGAAGCAAACTGTTCGTGTTACAGAAACCTGAAAGGACTTTCTCCAAGGAGTCTACGTGAAAGTGCCCCTGTGTGATCTAACAAATAACACTCCCAACATAATTTAGAGGAAAAGCAAGGGTGACTGTTACAGAGCTATGTCCTATGACAAGTGTCAGTGCAGACTGATGGTATCATGCTGAGCACCAGTCATTAAGGGAATAATTCTGTGGAGTGGGTCAGGCCCAGTATGCTCTAAGCTGAAGAACCTCCTTCTCTGCTGGTCTGACTTGATTTTTTCCTTCCTTCCTTCCTTCCTTCCTTCCTTCCTTCCTTCCTTCCTTTCTTTCTTTCTTTCTTTTTTTTTTTTTTAAGATTTTATTTACTTATTTAACAGAGACCACAAGTAGGCAGAGAGGCAGGCAGAGAGAGAGGGGGGAAGCAGGCTCCCCGCTGAGCAGAGAGCCCAATGTGGGGCTTGATCCCAGGACCCAGAGATCATGACCTGAGGTGAAGGCAGAGGCCTTAACCCACTGAGCCATCCAGGCACCCCCTGACTTGATTTCAACACATCTTTTATTAAACCTAGAAAATGGGTCATGTGTTCCTGAATCTGTTCTTAAATATCTTTTTTTTTTTCTCAGATGAATTTTGTTAAATATTTGGTGGCGCTGATAGCCATGTTCCAGGAGTAAAGCTCTTTCTTTACTCCGAGTGCATACGACAATTTGATAGAATGCGAGTTTGAGGTTGGATTGGCTTTTGCAATCTGGACGGCTAAAGAAGGATGCTGGCCTCTAGGGGCAATCCAGTCTATGGAGCTGCTAAAGATGTGCCCTAGAAAAAAGAAAAAAAAAAAAATTTCAGCCTAACAATTCTTGGAATCTGCCTTGGCATCCAAACAAATGGTAACAAAGTTCTACCATCCCTGTGTTGTGGTCACAGTAAATTTAACGCGACAGATTTTTCAAACCAGATACCCACTTGGTATAAAAGCTCTGCACACTCATAAGACTTTGTCTAGCTTTGAGCGTTGTGACTCCTTGGTTTATCTTTGAAGGTAAACTACTTGTCAAATACATATTGAGAAAATGAGAGGAAGGAACTTGTTGAGTAGGACTGTTATTTACACTCCAGTTAAAAATTGAGGGACAACTTACCCAAAGGAACATTTGGTTACAAAATAAATGATCTATAGCCCTTTTTTTCCTGTCAGGTGTTAGTTGACAAAGATGTTCCTTGTTAGTGATAGCAAAACTTCTGGCACCCTAAAGCTTAAAAAATAATAATAAACTACTTGTCTCAAATGCTAAGAGAACTGCATGCTCTAGCTGACAAAAGTTGGCATTGTGTTACTAATTTTAAAAGAAGTTAACAAAAGAATGAGGCTAGAAAATACCCTCTTATACCTCACAGAACACATTTTTATCATTCATCAAGAGCCTTTTTACTTTTTGACTCTAGCAGAGTTAGGTGCTAGTTCTGAGTTCTGAGTAAACATCAGTGTATTTGCAAAGAATTTCCCAGTATTCAGTTACTGAATACTAAGGTTTATGTTATTGTCGAAGGCGAAAAAAATTGTCCAATTTTGTGATGCTCATTACTGTGACTTTTCCTATTAATAATCTGCCTAGAAGTCAGGTATCCATGCTTACTGACAATTACCCTGTGGTCTCAGTGATGGTAATTGCTGGTAATGAGATGAAAAGCAGAGTATCAGCTGACTACACAGTGTGCTAGAAATGAGGAAATTCAGCTTCTGGCCTTTACTCAGTCAGTGATTTTATGATATTTGTCATATCTTTTGAACATTTTGTATCTCAGCTTCTCCATCGGTTATACTGGGTTTGAAGTAACTGCCCTGGTCTGTCTCACAGGAATGTTGCCTGGACAAATTGGATAAGTGTAAAAGTGCCTTGGAGGTAAAGCCACTCTGCGAATAAAGATTAGTATGATGGAGCTACTGAGAAGTGTGTTGCAGAGGCTAGAATGGTTCATTTCTGCAGGCTTCGTGACTAGATAAAACTTCATAATGGATTCCTGTCAAGCAAACCAAACCCATCTTATCAGTTCATGACTGTATAGTATTTAATGGAAAAAAATCTCTTTACAAGCATTTGTTACCTTGATACAAATGTGCATTAAAAATCACTCATGTTTCAATTAAATAAAACCTTCCTAAGTAGCTTCAAAACAGTCTCTAATAGCCAGTTGACAGTTTCCATTGTCTATTTGGAGGGGTCGTAAACATCTGATATGCTTAATAAAGTTGAGAAATAAGGAATGAAACAATGTGTGGGGAACAGAAGTGGACCGCAGTGTTTCCTCGGGTAATAATTGCTATGAATTTTAAGAGTCTGACATTACCAAATTAAGGTTTCTCTTATTTTATTTATAGAAATGTCAAATTCTCATCTCTGCCTAAGCCATATAATATTTTCTGGTTACTTCATTTTCCACTGGAGTTAACATCCTCATTTTCAGTCATAATCATGATACAGAGTCGCTCGTTGCAGCTCGGAAAACAACCAGGTCTCTTGAAGATGGAAAAAAATGGGGGAAATGGCCTTCCTCGAAAGAATCCCCTCCTTGAAAGAATCCCGCTTTTTACTCTTCCCTTTTTCTCTTCACATAAATGCTCAGAGTTCCTATGTAAGTTTACAGCACCCTTGTTTTCAGCCCTTGAGAAGGATAATTGAGCAAGAATTTAATTGTTTTGACATTGCATAAAAGAGGTTCTGTCCAAGCTAACTTCAGAAACTTTTATTCCCCAGCCAACTTGATCTCTTTTCTTCTGGCAGGGGACCATTCCTAGTGGCACTGGGGAAATCTTGGCATCCAGAAGAATTTAACTGTGCTCACTGCAAAAATACAATGGCCTACATTGGGTTTGTAGAGGAGAAGGGAGCCCTGTATTGTGAGCTGTGCTATGAGAAATTCTTTGCTCCTGAATGTGGGCGATGCCAAAGGAAGATTCTCGGAGTAAGTGTCAGAAAACCTGTTTATTCTGATTGAGCTTTAAAGCACAATAATTTTTTTGTTATGAAACTCTTCCAACAGTTTTCCTTTTTATTTTCTTCTTACTTGATTCCCTCTCTGTTTTCATCACTGTTTATTATTGTAAAGCAAAACTAAATAGACCTCTGTAGAAGTATAACGGACTCGTGGGGTTAAGTTGTCTTTGGTTTTGTCTTACTGAGTGCTTGCTTGTCTGGTGAAAGTCTAGCCACTGTGGGGGAAAAATAATTTACTGTGGGTGTGCTACCTCAACAGGACCCTGTTTGCTCAGGAATGAAGAGGTCGCACAGGACCACACACATCAGAGTTCTCAGAACTGACACCTTCACTGTTTTAAATTAAATTCCATAGCTTTTATAAGAACAGCATTTCCCCATTTGTCAGGGTTCAAGCACAGGGCACAGATCTCATGAAATATATAAAACATGAGACTTATAAATGATATATTTTTCTTAAACACATGTAGTGTTTAAAAATATAACTTATTTTATGAGCACATACATGTGATAAAAAAATAATGTAGGCACCTTTTTTTTTCTTTTCAAAAAGGGAGTAATTTAGGAGACAGATATATAATAAATAATGATGAATGAATGAATTTCTGCTCTGGAATATCCAGGTTGCAGTTTACAAAGAAAGGGTCAGTCATTTCTTATGGGTGACTAGGAGTTGGAATTTTATTTTAGAAGCATCCAAGGTGCCTGGTCTCACACGAAGCTCATACAGCTAATACAGAAGAGGGGAATGGCATTGCTGAATTCTAATATTCTCTTTATAAAAATATAATAATGAAACTTCAATTCATATCAATTGAGAGAAAAGCTAATATGAATTTTGAGTACTTTGAATTTCAGATTACATCTTTAAATGGTTCTAAAACTTTGAGGACACTTAAATTATAACTGTACCACATGAAATATTTCTATATTATTAATTTGTACAATATGTTGGGAACAAAAGAGTAGAATTATACAGGCTGTAACTTCCTAAAGGATAAATAATAAGACTCTTTCAATATATAAATATATTCTGTAAATTCTAGAATAATTAATAATACAGAGTCAGGTAGTAATCTTAGAACCAAATGAGGTTCTAGGAAATGGAAATCTTAACCTCATTGCCTTAGAGATGGACCATAACTTCACTACAGAGACAGATTCTCTGGGTTGTGTTTTAGTTGTTTGATTTCCTGTTAAAGAAGGAATAGTAATCTTTCTCAAGGATAGAAAGGGAAGTAAATGCCAAAAGCCTTGAGAAACAACTTGGTTCACTGTACCTTTGTTGTATATGTTCATAGTAATCTTTTTGGATCTAAACAACTGCCATTTCTCCTCAGTATCCTTCAGTAGTGAGCTGTGACATTTTCTAAGGCTAATAATTTACTCTGTATCATTTTATTTTATTTCAACAATTTTTATTATTAAAAATATTTCCAAAAAATTCACTCTACAGCAATTTGAAAATACCCAAAAATGTTAAGAAGAAAATTAAAGTGACCTATGTATTTTACCAACCCTAGATAATTCTTATTGACCTTAGGATGTATCTTCTTCCAGTTTGCTCTTTATAAGTAATTCATTTACAAAATTATGACCATACTCCATGTGTAGCATCCTCTTTTTTGTGATAAATATTATGGAAAGAGTGAATCCCCGTGTTATTAACTATTCTTCAAAGATAATGTTTAATGGCTCCATCTCTCTCAATCTAAAGAAATGATTCCTTACAAAACTAGCTTCTAAGACTTCTTTGACTAATTAAAATCTGGCCCAAGTCTTTGATACTGCTGTTTTTAACCATAGGGCCATTGTTGATTAGAATCCATACTTTATGGTTCAAACTTTACACACTTGTTTGAGTGTGTGCTTAGTGTAGTCACAGCTGATTTCCGGAATCCTAAACATGTGTTAAACTGATTGGATTACACTGATTATGTTATTGCTTCTATAATGCACCAAAGCACAGGTTTGTTTCAGTTTTCAAATGTTCTGCCCTTCCTCCATGACATTTTCTTGTTTCTCCTCCATGACATTTTCAAGATAATACTATGAAACCTTTGTAAGTGAATGTTCCCTGACACCCTTTTGAGAGAAAGCAGAAGGTTTTGTAGCAAACACTTATGAAGTGCTTACTTCATTCACCACATGTATACTGTTTAAAAAACATAATCATTCTTTAAATAAGTTTATTGATGTGTATTTATGGGAAACACACTTATTATATAGTGTATCAGTTTAGATGATTTGTGAGTCTGCCCTTAAGTATCATCTGTTACTTAGAGGAAAAGCTCATGGTAAAGACAAAGCATGTGTCTACTTTGAGTCAGTTTAAAAGGGCTGTGTTGGTACAACTAGTAAAATAAGCATTTGTGTATTGTCATCTTTCTTTACAACCAATTACCTTTCTATAACAGGAAGTCATCAATGCTCTGAAACAAACTTGGCACGTTTCCTGTTTTGTGTGTGTGGCCTGTGGAAAACCCATTCGTAATAATGTTTTTCATTTGGAGGATGGTGAACCTTACTGTGAGACTGGTAAGATCCTAAAGCCGTTAGTTTCTTAAGTTTTGAATAAGGATAAAACATTACCCTTATATTACTATAAAGTTGAAAGGAAATATTGGGCAAAGTAGATTTCCTAACTATTTTCAGGGCATTTAAAGCTACTCTAAATACATAGCAAAAAACTATGTAAAATTTTTATGACTTTGTCAAAACAGATATTCCCAACTTTTTATTAAGAGAAATGAGCATATAAGCATTACCTAGTAGGAAAATATTTTACTTGAATCCCTAATAGTTTATGGATATGAATTCTACCAACTTGTGTAGCTTAAAGCCACCTCTTACACGCTAATAGTGAATTTTGAGTGGTTTTAAACATGAGAAATGATCACCTTTTGAATGTGATACTGATTTGCTCTTCAAAGCAATGGTCTTGACAATAAATTGGAAGTCTTTTTTTACTCTTTCTGAGTGGAAAGGTAATCTTGGCTTGGATGGTTCCCTTAGTAAAATTACTTTTAATAAATAGGCTCCAAGGACCTATCTACTACATTTCTTTTTTTTTTTTTTTTAAGATTTTTTAATTTATTCATTTGACAGACACAGATCACAAGTAGGCAGAGAGGCAGGGAGAGAGAGAGGAAGGGAAGCAGGCTCCCTGCTGAGCAGAGAGCCCGATGCGGGGCTCGATCCCAGGACCCTGAGATCATGACCTGAGCCGAAGGCAGAGGCTTTAACCCACTGAGCCACCCAGGCATCCCTCTACTACATTTCTTATTACCTGAGCTCTGAACACGTCTTTTCTTTCCCAGAGGCTAGAAGTGAACTTTCCTAACACTTATTTATTAATATTACTCTTACTTAGGTATTAGTACCACACATAGGTTTCAAAAAATGAACTATTTTCCCTTTATCACGTCTGTATTCACTACCACTGCATTTCCACTGTGGAGTTTTATTGTTGATCTGCCTTGAAACTCAAAGTGTGGTGCTGGAAGAAGGTAATATTGCACACTAGTTAAGTTAAAGGGGCAGTCAACTTCTGATTTGAGGCTAGTCAAATTGGACATCACTTGGACCCTTTTTTGTTCACTCAGTTCCTTTTAGTTCCTGGTTGGGACCAGTCTAGATCTATGCCAGACTGTCCACCAGGAAGCTCTCTGGGAATTCCAGTGATCTAGCCCATCTATGGTCTATTTTGGGACAGGATGGCTACAAGCTGCCTACCTTGATTCAATCAGAATATTTCAATATATTTTGTAATTTCACCTAGTTCTTCTGAAAAAAGAGTTTTATTATTATTTTTTTTAAGTTAAGCTTTGTGAGACATTGGACTAACTGGCAGACAGTCCCTATCTAGCCAAACACATACAAAACTAGCCTTAGTATCATATTTAATGTAGTCTAAGAAGTTAGATTTTTAAAACCCAAAAATTGCTTACAGAAAGGGAACAGCATTATTGAAGATTTGTTTTAATGTCACTTCTAATCAGCTTGATCTATTTTGTTGTATTTCTTTAACCTTCCGCATTTGTTACTACTGAGACTTTCCCATCTCAGTAAATGCCCCACTGTCCAGTATCCCAAACCTTAAGATTCTGCTCTTGCCATGTCTAATCTAATTAGTAAAATCTGGCAGTTCTACCCCCAGTGTATATTGATTCATTCATTTCTGTCTACTCAACAGTCAGAACTAAATCCAGCTCACTCTCTTTGCCTGGACACTCTAATTACCAACTAAAGTGGTCTATCTTCTTTCCCCCCGACCCTCAAATCGCAGCTATGATAATATTTTGTTTCAGTGTGAATTAGATTATACTTGATACCTTTTGGCTGCCCCTTGAGGAATCACTGCACGCCTTATTAGGCCAACCTTATCTCCTATCTCCTACCACCTTATTTTCTGTCACTTGAATTCTACGCAAACCTATCCCCTTTGCTTTTCTGAACATGCTAAGATTCTTCCTGCATCAGGGCTTTTGTATTTGCTGTTTCTTCTAACTTACCTGTTCTTCCTCAGATTTTCTGTGGTGATTTTTCCTTTTTTTTTTTTTTTTTTTTGTCAAGTCTTGGCACAATTGTTACCTCCTCAGAGAAGCTTTTTCTAAGCCCACCTAGTTAATGGAGTGTTACATACTCCCCCCAACTATTCTGTATCACGTGACTATTTTTTTCATGGTTCTTGTCACAGTCTGAAATTATTTATTATCACTTATTTTAAAAATATAATAGATGATGACATCCTACTCCTAGTGAAATTATAAGCACCATAAAGAGAGCAGCCACTTCTGTCTTTACCACTATAACCCTCATCAGTGCTAGGCACATAGTAGGACTCTGAACATGTGATGAGCTAATGATGCTAAGAAATATTGAAAATTGTTAAGAGAGGTAAATCAAGTTAGAAATGAAAGTCTACTTTTTACTCCAGCTGCATAAAAGAAAATTGCCAGTAAGTTCTAATTTAGTAATAATAAAGAAACATCTCATCAATACTGCTTTCTTCAGAAGGAAATCCTATTAGTATTTTATAACTATAATCTCTGTCAAGTAAATGGTGTTCTCTGGCTAAGGATTTTTAGCATTAAGTCATAAATTTGAACGGAAATCACAGCAAAAGACTAGGGGCTAATACTGTTATGATACAGTCCAGCTAGAAACTCAGTCACAGCACTTAATTCATGGAAGTTTCTTGTGACTTTTTTTTTCTTCCTACCAAGTCAGATACTCTACAAAATGTGCTGATATCAGATATTTCTTCTTGATTTTATGTTCTATAGTCTAACTGTTGCGAGTTTTTGGAGGTTCCCTAGTCTTTTGTCAAAACAGTCCTGTCTGTTCATAACTTATCAGGGATCAGAGTTGTTCTTCATATGTATTTGGACACTTAAGTAACTGGAGATATGTGAGAAGTATTATGTGGAAAAATGGAATAAAAAACGTTAACTATGTAAATAAAATTTACCCCAAAGGTAATTACCCTGAATTAAACACCCCAAAGTTACCCTGAAACATGCTACACTTTATTTCTCAAGCAAAGATGTCTTCTGAACATTTTCCAGTTACTAGTAACTCTAGTTACATCTTCTAGTTACATCTACTAGTAACATCTTCTCATTTAATTCCAGTTTTGTTGCTGCTCTCTAGAAACTATTATTCTAAAGCTTTGTCATGTTTAAATTATGTCTCCCCACCCCCACCCTGCCCCTATACAGATTATTACGCCCTTTTTGGTACCATATGCCATGGCTGTGAATTCCCCATAGAAGCTGGCGACATGTTCCTGGAGGCCCTGGGCTATACCTGGCATGACACTTGTTTTGTATGCTCAGTAAGTAAACATCTTATTTCCAAATTAGAGGAGCACAGTATGGCCAGTTTTAGCCTAAGCACTAAATGGAAATAACAGTTCTTGTATCTTTCAATCCTTCACACACGAAAGTACTTTTACAGTGATTTTAAAAGTTATTCATTGAAAGTTTTGGCATTTTTTGAATTGTTTGGCACAGAACAAACAAGGTGCTTACTGCTTTAGAGAAAATCTTATTTTTAATAAAGTTTGTGTTTATAAGGAGAAACCGCATGTTTCTTAAAACAGCAAGAGGCCTTTACTTTTTTTTTTTTAATTCTGTTTTATCGAAGTGTTTTTAGTAATTTTTGGAAACATGGGTACCTGAAATAGAAACGAACAATTCTAAAGATCTGTTGTTGAATTAAGAGTGGAAGCAAGCTGTATGTTGATTTACTTCCTTCCTTAGCAATAGTCCATGAATATTTTTTTCCTTTTAAGACTGTAATAAACATTTAGTGATATATTTACCTATTTTGTTTGATATTCTAATATTTTTTGTTTTATTTCTAATGATGAGAATAGCTGTAGAGACATTTATCCTAAGACTTTTTTTAAAAACTATTTTATTTATTTATTTGAGAGAGAGAGAGAACAAGAACATGCATGAGCAGGGGAAAGGGGTAGAGGGAGAAGCAGACTCCCCGCTGAGCAGGGAGCCCAACATATGGCTGGATCCCAGGACTCTGAGATCATGACCTGAGCTGAAGGCGGACGCTTAACTGACTGAGCCACCTAGGCATCTAGGTTCCCCTTAAGACTCTTTAATTTAGAAAGTAAATATCCAATAAAGATACTCTGTTCAGATGTTTGATTTTTTTAAATTAGATTTAATATATCTAATAGTTTTCAATACCCATTGTATGAAGGGAAAAAAGTAATGTTAATTGAAGTGAAATGATGTCCCCAAATATTACCTGGTTGACTATTAAATTCATCTTGTGTACTTCTTCCTTCTCTTAGACTTCATGAGATCTTTAAAATGCAACAACTTAGAAGACTTGACTTCCCCTGTTCTCTGGTAGAGCTGCTCTATTATACTATCATATTTAAGAAAGGCAATAGGAAAGACAGGATCACATGAATGCAGATAGTAAGTGAACTGTATAATCATCCAGTAGGCAGATGTTGACCAGTAAAAACCAGATGTTTTTACTATAAGAAACCAAGAAAATGAATTAAAAAGAATTCTCAGGTATTCTGTGCCTGTGTGTTTGGGGTCTTGGGAATATTTGGCTAAGCAATTGTATTGTGTTTTCATTTTGAGTGCTGTGGTTCCCTGCAACAGGAAGCAAATTTAAAACATTGATGAGCATTTGGGAAGAGAAATTACAATTAATGTGACCTCTTTATGTGTTTTCTTATTAGGGCCTAGTAAAGAAAAATAATGATCAGTGATTTAAATAAATTAGAGTGCATTCTAGGAAAAGGTCATTCTTTATTGCTTTTGAAAAATTTTATGAAATACCATAGTAATCATTAAATGTCAGAGTGTCTAGTACAGCCAATGAAAGTGCTTTGTCTTACCCACCAAGTGAAAAGCCGTTTTTCCCTTTTAGGCATATTTGATAAAATAATGATATTCTTTTAAATAATGCTTCTTTTTCAGGTATGTTGTGAAAGTTTGGAAGGTCAGACCTTTTTCTCCAAGAAGGACAAGCCGCTTTGCAAGAAACATGCTCATTCTGTGAATTTTTGAAAGTCAACAGTTCGGGGTAGAGAAGAAATTTGAAGAGAAAGAGGAGAATTGGAATTACCAATTAATTTTTAGATCTAATATTTATGGGAATTTTGAAAAATAATAGTGGCCCTGGAGGGATAAATTCCAGCTTTAAAAACCAAGTCTATGAGGAAATATTTGGCTTCATAAAGTAAAGGGACAGTTTGGCATTTATGATTACTTTTTTCCTGTATTTTCTGTCTGTGAAATTTTTATAAAAACCGATTTCCTGGTTGACTATTAAATTCATCATAGAATAAATTAGTGGAGAATTAAATTTTAGAATAAAACCTCTAACATCTATGCTGAATTAATGATACTTTCTTGCCTTGTTAGGTAGTTCTGAGTAAATCTGTAAAAGGCAATGAAAATTGCCTTACACTCTATCATTAGATGTATTTTTTAAAAAATAGTGCTTATCTTTAAAAGAAGAAATAGGAATTTAAACAGAATTTTATCAGTAGTAGGTGTCAGTTTTTTAAAAAACTGCTATGTACTTTTTTAAATCTTACTGATCGTTCCAGTGGGAAAAACTGGTTAAGATTTTCATCAAAATGTGCCATGCCAATAAGAGATGTTATCTGTTTCTCTCATCCAGCCCCCCAAAAGCCACCAAATTGCTTATAAATTTCAAATTTTTGCCTATTATTAAAATATGACCATTTCTATTCATTGTGTATGTTTTATCACATGTATTAGTGAAACTCCCATTTTTTCCCCTTCCCTCATGCTGAGGTCGAGAGAGTGAGTAGAATAGAGTGAGGTTAGGAATTACAGGAAGTCAGAGGACTGCATTCTTCAAAAATTTTTTTTAAATTCTCCCCTTTTCAGACAGTGAATCCATTACATCAGTTTCAGGTTTGTACTACTGACTGATAAAGGTTTGAGAACTGTCTTTGAAGAATAATTTTTTTCTTAGTTCTACATTAGAAAAGTAAAATATTGGCTTGGGGATGTGATAAAAATCTAAGGGTTGTTTTTTTTTTTTTTTCTTTCTTTTCTTTTAGTAGTTCTCTCTCAGTAATAAATAAATCACTTCCAAGTGTGATTACGATGTTTGGAAAGCTTTTATTCCAAGAGATTGGTAGTATAGGAGGGGAACGTGATCAATTACTCATACTGGCTCATTATTTGTTTTCTTTATTTGGGGAAAAAATTATTTAGCCCACGAAGACAGAGCAACAGTTGTGAAATTGTGAATCCTATTGGTATTTGCCCAGTGGGAAAACAGATTATGACATTTGATAGTTTTTCTCTTTGTTTCCAGAATGGATGAAAGCCCATGATCCCACTAAAAAATACTAATGTGCCTGGGGCGAGGTGCTTTTAAAGTTGAGACAGAGCCTAAGTCCTCCTTGCCCCATAGCTCACAAAGGACTTCATTTCCATTGTGTGCATATTTGTTATAGAGGGAGGTTTTAGGCTCTAATATTTGTTTAACCTTCCTAAGAACTTTTCAAGGCATCTGTCCTGAAAGCTGTTAATTTATGGTCTAGCAGATTTATATTATATACAGATAATAATTAACTGAGAATCAGAGCATGAGAAGGGTGACATGAAGTGGTTTCACCAGTAGCAACCCTAAACTGCCTTCTCACCCTGCATCTGTAGGGAGGCAGAAAGTTTTACTTTTGAAATAAAAGTGCTGGAACTGAATTGTGCATTATTTCTCATTGCTGCTGAAGCCACCTGTAGAGTCCATGCTGGCTGATGTGCGTTATCACATAACTTCATGTCAGTCTCTTGCTTTACACAATATAAAAGAAATTGGTGGTTTTGTTTGGATGTTAGTAGAGATGATTTTTTTTTTTTTTTGGTGTTGTTTAGTTTTGCGTTTATAGATTCTATGCCAAGATAGTATTTGAAAAGTCAGTGACATTTGGGTATTTCCTTTCCAGAATTTTATTTGACCTGGATTTCTTATTAAGTTATCTTACATTAAGGATGTCATTTTTATTAGACTTCTCATTGTGCACATTATTTCACGGAGCTTAATGTTGCTTTCCTCTAAATTTTATCCCTAAAAAGATAACATTGCTTCTTAATTTATCATTTTGTCTTTGTGCTTTGTTCTTCTCCTTTGTGACAAAGCTTTATATCTATTCTAAAACAGTTAATCCTGTGAAATAAGTATTGACTATAACCCAGAAGAATCTCTGTTTTTTCCAGTGGGGAATGAATGCTATATTTAATACACCAGCGTTAATCTTTTAATAACTGGCAGAGCACTTTATTCTTCTGGTGAGTTCCCTGAATATTTATTTTTCTGATTATAAATATTCCATGTCAGTAGCATTTTTTTAATTATTACCTCTTTACTCTAGAGCATTTACTTTTAGTATTTCTTGATGTATATTTTGGAATGCTGTACTTAGTATAATACAGATTTAAATTACAGTATATGACTCTTAAACATCTTTACTTGTATTTCCCAGATTGAAAATACTAGCAGTAGATTCCAGTTTATAACTTTTTTCTAGACTTACAAGGGCTGCATTTTGCCCGCTAGAGTGGCAGCCTAGAGAGGATCCCTGCCGCTTATGCTTATAGTAGCATACATATTTCTTGTTGATTCAGGCTACAGTTAGAGTCTAAAACTAAGGCCTAGTGATTTGGTCACAGTAGGAAGACAAACAGAAATGAGAATTTAAATCTTCAAAATTTAGTGTAGCCTATCGTTAAAATTATCTACAACAAAATTGTTTTCATGGTGCCATTTTTAAGGGGTCATATATTATTTATAGCAAGTAATTCCTTCCTCTCCCTTGTTCAAGTATGAATCTAGTGTTATAGTCACAGTTTTGTGAGGTTTAGAGCTTTCTTCATCATCTCTACTGAAAGGAGAGGCTTTTCAGACATAAGGGAAGGGAAAACAATGAAAAACTTGACCCAAATCTAATACAGTTTCAGTTTGTCATCTTTCTTCTCCAGATATTTTAAAGTATTGGGTTTGGATTCTCAAAGTATCATTTGCCTTATCTGTTAATCTCTATTTTCTGTCTCTTTACATTTTTACATTTGTATACATCTGTACTGTTTTGCTTTTGGATACATTTTCTAATTAAAAACCACGTGAGAAATATAATCAGTGTAGTAATACCTTAATGTGCACATGCTGAATAAATAAACGGCTGCAGTGATATAAACAAGCTCTCCTGGTCTTTCTTTTTTGGGTAGCAAGTGGTTTCCATTGGAATTCCATCATGGGAATAAATAGTGTTCACAGGAGAGGAAAAGAAGTAATGATTCTCAGAAGAATCTCTCTTTCATGATTTTCGCCTATCAAAATGTCCCAGAAACCAAACATTTGAACAGATTGTCACATTTGTTCTATTTTAATCCATTTTTATGCTCTGCATGTAGCATGTAGACAATACGTGTTTGTAAATTAATACATAAACAAGCCTCATTGTTGTAGAAAATATTTATTGCTGAAACTGTTTATTGGAATAACCTGTCATACCAAGCACTGTATTGTATCATATATCTTATTGAAACAGCATACGTCCTCAAGTCCATTTTCATGCTTTAATCCACCAGGGTACATTACTTCATGGTTAACTCATCCCAATCTCATTAGTTAACTTTTCTATAACTAGGAAAGCTCATCTATTCCTCATTTGTTTATTGGTTTGAGTAAGATTTTTTTCCCTACTGTATAAAGTTAAGAGCAATGTTTCTGTTGCAGGCTATATATTGGAAATAAAAGACAAATTCAAGTCTATTTGCTCACAGTATATTAAACTCCAGAAGCCAAACTTACAAGGGCATCAAGTCTGCATTTGACATTTTAATAGCTGCTGTTTGGTTTCTATCAATCACGTCATTGCACATTAAAATGCACCAACAAAATAAGAGATCTGTCATTCCTTCGTTAAGAAACAGTAATCCAGTGCAAGATTTATAGGCTTAAGACTCAACAGTGTGTGTTCACAATAAATCCCCATTCAGTGCTCAAACCAGAAACAAGCCTCCCTGTCGTTCAGTGTTTTCTGGTCAAAATGTCCCCAATATAAGATTATCAAAGGTTTTCTTACAGAACTACATATAAAATCCTTTTTGCCAACAAAAGCTTAATTTAGGTTGGCGGTTTCCCTTTTTGAGTACTCTCAGACAAGATCTTGGTTATATCAGAAACACATAGGTACTGATGTATTATTAGCGGGCCTGGTGTTAATTAGGGAGAATTACCAGAAATAGTTTGCTTCGTGGGAATTTATTACAGAATCACACTTGACTGATGGCAGAATAGGAGTTGCTGAGAGAGAGCAGCTCCCACTCATAACCACTAATTAATAGGGTGCCAAAATTCCGCAGAGAAGGTTTCATCCCGAGTGTGGGAGCCGCAAAGGGAAAATGGTTCCTTTGCAGTATTTAAAATTTAAAAGAGGAAAGGGGGTAGGACGCATGGCTACCCAACAGAAATCTCAGACTGGTACAGTTTTGTGTTGTACTGATGAATGAGAGCATTTAACTCGGGAAGCACCGAGCCCAAAAGTTTGTGAACAAATCGCTTTCCCTCCAAAAGTCAAAAGTAGCTTGTATATGTATTATACCAAGGAGATAGGCAAAGGTATCTTTAATGTGGCAAGTGTCTAATTCACTTAACTGTTCATTTTATGAGGAGAGTTTAGAACAAACCATTTGTCTGTGGCATGATGTTGCTGAACTTTTATTCTTTATTCCATGATTTAGAAGCTGTCTGAGTAGGTGGTGAGATTACATCAATGATTAATAAGAAAGGTGTGGCTTCCACACCTTGAACCCAGAGTTGAGGAAAAACAAGGTGTGTTTAGTGATTGGCACTAATGGCAGAGCACTGGGGGAGCCCTATTAATGAAAGTTGGCCAAGAAGGCAATTCTTTTCCCTGTGCTTGTAACGCCGTGTAATCACATACAATAAAACTTGGAGCCATTGCTTAGTGTGGAAGAATAAAGCATTTCCATGTCACAAAACCGCTGATCACTGACCTCAGGGAGAAAAATAAAACAATTTATAATTCACAGAGAGTATAATTTTTCAATTTCTCTTCAGGCAATATAGTTCCCAAGGAAAATGACTTCTGTGCCAGGCCCGTGGATTGATTGACACGGTCTCTAATGCATCCGTGTTTCAAAGGACAGAGTTTCTGTTTAATAACTGGGTTCCAAATTAGTTTTTCATCATGTTCTAATTGTCACATTTTCTCTCTGGTTCAAATATACTTAGGTTTGTTTTTTCTTCTTTGTCTCCCTTTTTTTCCTTTGCTTGTAGAGCACACACAGCTGGTGCTATTCTAAGCACTTACTCAAAAATGCCATTGTTTGTTTGAAGTATTTTAGTGGACTATAAGATCTTCAGAGCTTTCTTTTGATTTTTTTCCTCTAGTGTATCACTGATATGCCAAACGTCCCTCGGTAAATAGGAAAGTAACTTGAACTCCGGTGACTTATCAGGCCAATATTAATTTTTGTGTAAATAGAAATTTTTGCTTAGGTGACCATATATTGAGGTCATCTGACCCCAGATGTTTTCTCTATTCCTGTTCGCTCGAGAATCCTGACAATCTCAAGCCTCCTTAGTTGAATGAAATGGAGAGCAGACATGTTCTTGGAGCTTGCTAAGTATGAACTTGGAAATATAAATGAAAGTAATCCTAGCTTCATCAACAGAAACTTATCATTTATTCTGCTCTGTGAAATTATTACACTACTGCTTAGTAATTTTTCTGATACTATTATAAGTGCTTTAGATAAAAATCAACTTAATAAACAAGTTGAGGCACCAAAATGAACCCAGAACTTCTGCTCCAAGAAAATGTATAGATCAATGATGTGAATCTATGAGTTTGCTTATGCCTGACTATCCAGGAAGTTCTAGCTGATCTTTAACAATATCAACATAGTATAGATGGTGAGAGTATAAATTAGGGTTTGGGGAGAAAATGATTGATTATGCCTGGTGGATCAGACTGGGTCCAATGGGGAGGCCGAAATCACACTGAGATTAGCAGGAGACATAAAGAATTATTACGCTAAGATGGAAGAATAACTATGAAAATGTAAAGAGAGCTCAAAGTGTACCCTAAGATTGAGAGAGGGCACCCAAGGAAGAACAACCTTCCAGTGAGTACCCTTCCCCATGGCTGGAGATAAAACTTTTCTTGGAGAAATGTTGCAGCCCACTGAATGGCAGAGAAGTTATCTGGTTGCTGAGGTCAGCCAGAGCTGTTCTTCTGTTGCCAGGAACAAAGAAACAACCCTCCAGAAAGCAGTAAGCCCACGTTAGGTTACCAGGGTTAGGTGGGTGGGTGTGCACAGGGAGTTGGGAGAGTTGCTATGGCCTAAAATACACACTATTCACCTCAAGAGGGCTGCAGCAAGGTGGCCACTGAGCCAGGCCAGAGGTGGGAAGTCACCAAAGGTCTGTGCATTCTGGAAGCTCAGCTGGGGCAGAACTCCACCAGAAGCCCCCACCCCCACTCCCACCCCAGGCATCCTGGATGAGCCAGGCAGCTGGTGCAAGGAAAAACAAAATAAGAAAAGCTCCTGACTTCTGCACTATTCCTTTGTCTCCCTTTGTCCCTTGGCCGACAGTTGACAAAGCTGAATACCGCTCACTGTAAAGGAGAAATGCTTAAAGAGTCCAGTTCACTATCACAGGACAGGTTGTGATGGATGAATTTGGAAGTGATGATCAATACATTGATAATAGGCACTTCTGGGTACAAAATGAAAACTTTATATTCTTAACTAAATTGAAAACTCCGTTACTCTTGGTGAATAAGAAACCCAAAGAAATTCTTCTAACTTCATCCTCTATTGCCAAAAATCCTCTGATAATTCAATATGCGAAGTTAACACAATGTAGCTTCGATTGTTGCTTTCCAAGGCCTATGCCTAAACATCCAGGATAATGCAAGTTCTGAGTACTTAAGAGATTTATCACATGTCTACTAAGATAGAGCCAAAGTGTTTTTTTTCCCTACAGTTAAAATGAATAAGACATTCTTAATTGAAGGTTGGTATTAATCGGTAATACTGGTTTTTTCAAGATTTTATTTATTTATTTAACAGAGATCACAAGTAGGCAGAGAGGCAGGCAGAGAGGAGCGGGGGAAGCAGGCTCCCCGCTGAGCAGAGAACCCGATGTGGTGCTCGATCTCAGGACCCTGAGATCATGACCTGAGCTGAAGGCAGAGGCTTTAACCCATTGAGCCACCCAGGCGCTCCAATCGGTATTACTGTTAACAAGAAGTTTATTGTTATAAACTTAAACCCCTATCACATAGAAAAATGATTATTTTTATATTCAGTAATGGAAAGCAAAGAGATAAATGATTTCCCCTTCATAGTAAACTAAACTATGAAAGCTCAAGCCCAGTGGAACTATAATAATAACTTAATTTTTTATACCATCTTTGTCCTTCGTGTGGTATATTACCTGTCACGCTAGGGTACACTGATCCCCTGTAAGGTTCTAATAACTGGAGAAACGGAAAGTCAAGTATTTTTAACCCAAATACCAGTGATGAGAAAATGAAAACTCAGAGAAATGATTTTCTAAAAACATAGTTATTAAGTGGCAAAGCTCACACTTAGCCTTTTTACTAGATTAGAGAAAACATTTACTATTTCATCCACATTGTCTTAGAGTCCCTCTTAATAAGGGGCAATTCTCACATGTTCAGTTAGTAAAGGAAAGGTTTAGAAATTACTTGATTTTGACAGACTGTGTACAACTTAAAACCCGTCACCATCCGAGTCGCCTAGTTGCCTGCCACACCGCCAGTACCTGGGACGTCTGCAGACGGACCACGTGCCCTTCACAGGTGGTGTTTGTGCCCCGGTTAGCCCTCTCCGTTTCCTGTTCTTTGTGCTTTCGCTACATTGCAAAGAAGCACAGGAATACTGAAAGTCAGTCTGAGGTGTAGCTAACACCAAATGTGGTACCAAACAAACGAGAAGGCTAGAGGAGATGCGGTGACCTGCCCATACAGGTCAACAGGACCTATTTATAAGATGTTGGGAAGCAAGTCAAGATGGCGGGCCCCCAGTTCTTCTCTGTGTGATGTAGTTAGTTCCGGGCTGTGAGTGTGAAGAGTGGAGGATGGAAAAGGTGAAGCCTCAGTGAGAAACTGCACATATGTCTAATTATTCTGACAAGGTTGCCTAAGACTCTTTTTTTCACTCAATTGAAACAAAATCTCTCTGCTCTTCGGTAATGGCAGGCACCGCTGCTAAGTCCACTAAAGCATAGCTGGAAAATCCAGCCGCCCTCACATCTGTTTTGTATGACCTTTCAATCATCAGCAAATACTTCTGCCACTAGGAACGGGAGTCTGGGTAGGATATGGCTCTGTGACTTTCTAAGCTATCACTATGGAAAACATATTGAAACAAAATTCACGCATGCCATGTGCCGTGCCCAGAAATTATAGACTTGTCTGGGCCGTGTTAAGGTTTTGACCTATCAAGAGTGCTCACACCTGCTTCTTACAGTCAAGTTGTTAATCCTTTGTTCAGAAAATGAGACATATTATGAAATATGTGAATGGGCTTTTATTGCTTAAGACTTAAGTGGTTAGGATCCTAAACTGGTTCAAACTAAAATAACGTTGATGAAATAACGTGTTTTAAGACTTCTAATGATTATATTTACTCTACGTCAGAAACCTGGGTGACTGAACTTTCAGATTCTTTGAGAACCATGACTTGGTTACAGCCCTTGCTTGAGTTCCAGGTTGTAAGGAAGTGTCCTGAAAATAAAATAGAGGGGAAAAGCTCACTAAGGAATCTCTTGGAAGGACGATAATGAAGTTCACTCTCACATGAATTATGATGGGAAGCCCACGGAAAATGTAGAGTTCAGTTTATCTCCAAGACCAACTTGAGCTGTTGTCAAAGGAAAGTATTAATGGCCATAATGAATATAGGAATTACATGCAAGTGTACATGTCAAGTGCTTAAAGAGAGCAGACTACTCTAGGTGGAACTCAGGCTCTGGCACTGACGGACCCATGTGAGTGTGTCTCCCATCACGCCCCGCTTGAACTTACAAGAGTCTGATCATTTGGGTCACGTCCAAATCAGCGATGTTGAATCTTTTGTTATTTTTATTAACATTTAATGCAGGGGAAGGTGGAGCAGTTTTTTGGCAGGGAAGGAGGAGGTGTAGAATCCCTGGAAATGGAGATCCACACCGCAAGTGCTCTGCCCACTTAGCTCTCCCTTATACTTGTCCACCCCACTCAGCAAAAGAGCCCTGTGCTGGGTGTTGCTCCAGAATCGCCCTAACCAGTCTCTATCCCTGACTCTAAGCTGCTTATCCAGAGTCTCCCATCAATCCCCATGAAGTTCTTTCCTCTAAGATTTGCCCTAGTGAATTGCAATTGTCTCCATCTCATAATGTTTCCTGGATTGACACTGAGTACAACTGAGCAGTAGGCCAACTTCTTTGACTGGTGTTCCTTCACTTAAGAGCCTTCTAACCTTGGAAAACCACAGAACTTGTTGTTCTCGTTGTTTTCATTAGTGTGTCCTTTCACCCTCTCGGAGGATAGTTCTCCGATGTATTGGAGAGTTGTCACAATGCTTAAATGAGATTGTGTATGTGGACATCTAGAGCTTCAAACGACCTATCCAGCCTTTTCTTGGAGATAGTAAGATATATTACTCAAAAAACAGATTCAACTTATTAATCCTGGGTTCAGAAGGTGAGACCTTTTATGAAATATGAGAATGAATGAATAGCTTAAAATTTAAGTATTCCAAAATAAATTTGAGAATTGCTATTGACTATCTCAGAAATTTGAGAATTGCTATTGACTATCTCAGAAATTCACAATGCTCATTTAAGCCGAGTAGTCTTGTCATGAAGAGTAAAAATAATTAAGTTTTAACTAGGGACATTGGGGTGGCTCAGCTGGTTAAGCAGACGCTCAGGTTATGATCCCAGGGTCCTGGGATGGAGTCCCTGCCTAGCAGGGAGCCTGCTTCTCCAGCTGCCTGCCCCTCCCCCTGCTTGTTCTCACTCTCTCTCTCTCTCTTTCTTTGACAAATAAATACATAAAATCTTTTTAAAAAATTAAGTTTTAACTATGTACTTCCCAAATATATTTGGCCATGAGCCCCTTTATTTAAAGAAAATCTATCAATGCCTTACTCTATAATCTGGGAAATACCGGCTTACCCCTTCTCCCTTTTTCATGATAAATGTCCTGAATTGTGCTTGTCTTTGCATTTTAGACCAGCGACTCTCAAACTTTAGTGAGCGTCAGAATCTTCTGGAAAGCTGTCGCAATGAGATTATGGAGCCCCACCCCCACAGTTTCTGATTTAAGTGGTCCAGAACAGGGTGAAAAATGTACATTTCTACTAAATTCCCAGGTGAAGCTGATCCTGCTGGGCGGGAGACCACCTTTGGGGAAGCACCTGTTGGGGATCACATCTCACTTTAACATGCAAATGACCTCAGGATCCTGAGATTAGGACTAGGATGAGGCCAATGAGTACCCCTTTCTGATCAGCTTCTGGTGGATGCCACTGATGCTGTTGGATCACAGACCACACTCGGGGGGGATGGTGAGCCTTCTGAGACTATAGGTAGAAACCAACATTATCTCTCTTCTTCCTGGGTCTAAAATCAGAGACTTTAGGGTTTCAGCCTAAAAAATAGAGATTTAAAAAATATTTTAAAAACCTTAGATTAAAAACTATCTACTTGGGGAGTTTTGCAGCTTTCTTTTATCCTTTCTTTCCAGGATTTCTGGGGTGCTTGTGGAGGGCAGAGCGCATTCAGCATTGCACACAGATCTGGCTGGCGCCCGGGCTGGGGCCCCAAACACCAGCCGTGGAGGTGAGAGAGTAATTAAATCTCTGATGGTAAGTTTGTATGTCTTCCCCCCATCAATCCAGATTAGGAGTGTTAATTTTCCTGAACTTTAAAAATAAACTCTAATGTGGAGTGGGGGAGGGGTGGCGCACAGCGGCAGTAAGTTGGAGAATTGGTGCACAGAGGCAGGAGTAAGGGATTTGGGTGTTTGGCCAGGCTGATCACTAATTATTTCTCTGATCCTGGAAATGGCACTTCACCAATACTGACCAGACCTTCCTTCTCTATAAAAATTAACTGGCTCGGTGGTTTGTACACGTTGTTTGTTTTAGTAAATCTCTTTTGAAACATCTTCCGAACCTCACACCTAAAACAGGCAAGAGGTGAGCATTGAACACTTTTAATTTTCTACCAGAAATACTTTTAATTTGCAAAACCATCAAGGAAGCTTTGGGTTGTTCAGGTTCTCAGGAGTGAGATTTGTAAATCACTGAACTGGAAAGCCGCCTAAATTTCTTCCAGGCTGACACGAAACCATCTGTGGGGATTGTGGCTCTGTGCTGATTGATTAACCTCCACTCACATTCCCTGTAACGGCTTTGGCTTCTCCCAAACAATAGTTTGGTTTGAGTTTTTGTGTTTAATCATAATTCATTTCCTCAGTGCTTTCCACCCTAAAAGTAACAAGCAAGCTTGGAGTTTTGGGGTATTCTTTTCTTTTCTTTTCTTTTCTTTTCTTTTCTTTTCTTTTCTTTTCTTTTCCTTTCTTCTCTTGTCTTTTCTTTTTCTTTCTCTCCCCCCGCCCCACCCCTTTAAATTATTGAAAACGACTTCAGCCCGGGAGGGGGAAGGGAAGAGGAAAGGTTGTCTGCAGGCACCTGGGGAGGTCTGGGAGTTGCTTTGTTTTCTTAGCTGTGCTGTGCAAATGAACTGAAGGTTTAACACTTAGGTGCTGTTTGAAGATCTAATACAACAGAGCCCTGAGTAGGGAGTCCAGGAACGCCATCGTGCCCACCTTGCCCAAGGTCCCTCAGTACAGCTGTTCTGAGAGCTGCGGAGCTAAAATTTGTTGCCATGGCTTGACCTCAACAAACCCATGCCTGTTCCGATGTATAGATTATGTTCTCCGAGGACAGCCCTGCTCACTCATTTTGCGTGCATCTGTGGGACAGACAGGTTTCTATCAGTCCTCTACTGCCCACCATTCTAAAGCTACAGTTAGTTCTATGATACAGTGCCTTTTCGCTTAACAGACACCTTGCTGTTGGAATCGGCCTATTTCTTCAGCTTTTCCCCAGCTATACTGGAACCTCTGTCCTCAGGGAACTTGCAGTGGGACCACCTTGCAGGCGTTAATACTTTTCCCACTAAACCTGCTTGGATGGCCGCCAACGTGAATGCTGCTCTCAACAGAGTAATGGAGATTCCAGGAGACCCCGAGGTTTGCTTGGAGGCAACAGAGCCCAGTATTCCCCATCTCCCGTCATGGGCATCCTTCTCTTTTAATTTCCCATCTCCCCTTGCCTCCCCCCACATCCTGGGAGACGACTCTCCTTTTAGTTTATTCTAGTACGAGGACATCTGGCCCTCCTATAGAGTTCCCTCCATTTCAGAGGACTCGGGACAATTTTAAAGACTGAGGGGTCTCCTAAGAAACAGTAAAATAACATTACTTCTAATTTCGTGCAACATAATAGGGAATCAGAAAATCCATATCCATTCTTATCTCAGTATAAAGTAGAACTAGCAAGTAAAAATTATAAAACTCACAAACAGCCCAGATAATTTTCATTAGAAGGGCCTCGTGTGTGGGCATATCCACACACACAAACACACACACTCTCTGTCTGCGTATGAGTAGCAACCCTGATAGCAAGTTCTTTCCCTGGAAGCTAAGAGAAAGGTGCCATGTGGTCTACATTCTAAGTTTTTAAATCGGCAGAGAAGTGTTGCTGTGGGAAGACTTCCCGGTCCTGGATTCTTGAAGGAATTATTGTGTTGATACTCATGCAGAAGACCTTGGGTAACAAAAGGGCCCATGTGTTTAGACTCTGAACAGGTGGGAAAGAGCATCGTTTGTATCCAGTTGTGTTTTATGTGAGTTCTTTGTGAAATATTAAATCTCATCCCAGAAAACACTTCTGCAAGGGAGTTGGAAGGATATGGTCCGCATCTCTTGGTGCCTCACCCACTCCTTCATACGTTCATTCATTGAACAAATATGCATCAGAGTGTCTAGAATCGACCATGCACTGGTGGTTTTAGTCGCTGGTCTCTATTCTCCTAGAGCTTCCATTCCAGTCAGGAGAGACACAAGGTAGAAACCGGACACAGAGAAATACTGGATGGTAAGTGGAGTGCCCTACACAGGCTGAAAAGAGAAAAGGGGGCATAGGTATGGGCGAACCAGACAGGAAGAGTAGGCGGGAAGGAGTCCGGAAGCTGCTGGGGAGAAGGCTGTCCCAGCACAAGGGAAGAGCCTGGCACGTTCAAAGAACAGCAAAGAGCCAGTGCGGCTGTGAGAGAGGGAGAGAGAGAGGGAGAGAAATTAGGGAGGGCCAAAGGAGTGCGCAGGAAAGGCCCCAGAGGTCCTGGTAGGCCTTTTTAAAGACTTTGGCTTTTACTTTCATCTAAATAGTTAACAAGTCCTTCAGGTTGGTGTATGTAATTCTGTCCGTCTCTCTGTCCGTCTCTCCCAATCCCCATTTTAGCGGCAGGTCTTTGGCAACTGGTGGACCGCATCCCCTGCGTGAGGGAACGAAGGCCTGAGTGTGTCTGCAGCGTTTCTAACCACCTTCGCTTTTACTGGGATTTGCTCACAGGGCAGGGCTTCCTGAACACTCTATTTTTGGCTTGTAAGAGAAATTATGTAGTTCTCATCTTGATGAAATTTCACAAGTCTGGACTCGCTCTAATTTCCGTAAGACAAAACTGAGTAGTCTCCAGTGTTCCTTTTCTTGTCTTACATGCTTTCTGGGCCTGGACGAAGCTCCTTCTCCTAGGACCAGCCACATGATGAGATAAGCCCTTTGTGACCCTCTGCTCACGTCAGTTCTTTGGCCCCAGGAGAGGCTTCCCAACAGAAGTTCTCAAGGGCCCAATGAGTGGGAAGTAGGTAAAAGGACCACATGTGTTCAGTGGCTGAAGGCACAGATTAAGTAGATGTACCTGGGTCCACAGGTGAAGGGCCTAACTCCTCCCTTCCTCCTCCATGCCACTGACAGAGGTATTGTGAAATTTCACTTGAAATTGAAAATCTGAGATGCTCCTGCTTTATCTACTCCACTGATTGTCTTAAAGAGATTCTGACCACTATCGTAGAGACCTGGAGAGGAAGCCGCCTTGTAATCCCCACCCCAAACACCTTTGCCCAGGAAAGTTACTACGGGAGCAGGTTATAGGTACAAGCCTAGAGTGAACACATGCGTGCTACGAGTGGGAGGAATCAGACCCAGTCTTGGTGTTGAGGGCTTCTTCGCTGCTGGTGGGGGATACGGACTGGTGGTGCGGCTGCCCCTGCCCCAGACCTTGTCTAGTAGTGTCAACAAAATGCTGCTCTCTTCCCTCCTGCCCTTTGCTGGTCTTCTTAGTATCTAGCAGGACAACGTTCACCTTGTTCTTCAAACTTCTTTCTGGCTACACAACAAAGTTCTCAAAGCTTTACAGACCGTTCCCTAATGTTTTAGTCTCATGCCAGCGTTTGTTCCTTCTGGACTCAGAGTACGTCTTATGCATTTGCCAATTTGCATGGCCAATTCTTATGGCTTCAGAAGTCATGTGAGGAGTGAGCAGGTGGTCATGAGCCTTCCAAGCAAGGAAGGCTCACCGCTATTGCGCCCTCCATCCCTCCTGGCCCTGACGGATTATTCCTCTGAATAATCCCCCAAACACTTCTCTCCAACTCTGTCTCCAGATCACTGCCTCCATGTGACATCATGGGAACTTAGTGCAAATAAATCTCCCGAGAAACCTGTGCCGGACAGATATTGAAATGGATTGCCGCAGGAGGGCATTACTTATCTCCTCAGAGAGCCGCGTTTATCACAAAAGCAAGGCTTTGACAAAAAACACTCCTGGGGCTTCCATGGACCTTGGTGTATCTACAGCATTTTCGCCATCAAGTCTGAACAGAGCCCAGAGCAAAATGAGAGCAGGATCTTATTAGCAGTTCAGAACTAGGGCTGTGTTTTGGGATCCAAGAGTACGCAGCTGTGATCCTACGGTCTCATTATTATTATTGGTGCCATCGTTGTTATTTAACTGGCAGGGTAGAAGAGGTTCCTGGTTGTGGCTACTGAAATCATTCCACATGGGTATTAAAAAACCAACCATTAAAAATATACCTTTTTTTCTAAATGGGAATTATCCTGTGTGGAAGTTTTATATCCCTGCTGGGAGCGTCGATGGCTTCATCCATGGCACGGTGCTTGAAACTCATAAAAAATCGAAACCTATATGATTTCTGAGCATGTCCTCTTTTCAAATAATTTCACTCTTTCTAACTGAGGTTAGATTTTGAAAATGAGAGTTGATCATTTTCAATACCCTCTCTGAAATCCAGAATGAGACAAGGAACAAGAGACAAAAAACAAACAAACAAAACAAAAACAAAAAGAGTCCTGGTGACCACTCAAACAAATGCTTACTGAGCTGGTCTGGCCAGAAGTCCAGCCGCGAGGTTTCTGCAGCATCCAGGAGAGTGGCCCGTGGAGAAAGAGGCACTGAGGGAGGAGAAACCGGTGCCCGAAGATACTCCCAGCCTGGAAGGAATCAGAGGGTTGAGGGGGATGGCGGAGGGACCAACCATTCCACAATGCAGAAGGTAGGAATTTGTGACTTTATTTTAAGGCTAGTGAAAATGGAGACACAAAATGGTTAAGTAGCTTTCACAAAGTAGCAAGTGACAGAATCAGAATTTGTATCAAGGTCTCTTTCTTCGAAGCCTGTGTTCTCAGGCCTTTATCTACGAATCCGGGCTGTTGGATTCAATTGCTGATTCCAGGAACATGATGAAAAGAAAATGTGTTTGGGGACCTTAAAATAAGTCTGAGCTCTGTGATGGAATCTTGACTCACAGAATTTTTATCCTTTATTGCAAACTGGAAACCAGCAGCCTCGCTGCCTGTTAGTTGGAAGTGTTACATGGCCATCCAGTTGTAAAAATTTTAAATGTTGCCAACTATAAACATTTGAAAGATTATATACTCAAAGTCGTAGTTCTATCTTGTCTCAAAGATTTCACAGCTTTGGGGGCACCTGGGTCAGCAGTCGGTTGAGCGTCTGACACTTGATTTTGGCTCAGGTTGTGATCTCAGGATTGTGAGATTGAACCCCACATCATGCCCTGCACTAGCATGGCGTCTGCTTGTCCCTCTCCCTGTGCCCTCCCCTACCCCTCCCTCAGCTGCTCTCCCTCTCTCTTTTTCTTTCTCTTATATCTAAAATAAATAAATAAAATCTTAAAAAAAAATATTTCATAGCTTTGGCCTTTCTGGTTGGCCCTGAGTTACGGGAGCCGGTGACTACGGCCCCTTTTCATGGCATGGACTTACCAGTTCGTTACCATCTCTCCTCTTCATCACCTGCTGGCCCGGCAAACCCCGTGCACCGTGCCCCTGACTTAAAAACGAAGAGGTACAGAGCATTCTCAGTAGGAGAATAATGTGATTACAGAAGAATTTTAAAAAGCAAGAAAAAGGACAAAGTAATGCATGAACGTAGATCTTTGAATTTTGTGCTTTACGGTACTTTTTGCAATTGTCAGTCATCCTTAAAATTCACTCACCTCCATTCATGTCTTCCCATTACACAAGCTATTCTGGGGAGCAGAGTCGTGTTTGAGAGCCGAAGGAGCCTGTAAGTGTGTAATATTGGTGTTGGGAGGTATTTTAGCAACTGAGTCCAAACCTTGCTTTACAGTTGAGGACAGGAAGGCCCCTCTAGGAAAAGCAATTTACCCAAGGCTGCATGGCATAGAGCTGTTCTCTGTTGAACACAGGGGAGAAAGCTCATTTGTTGGTAATGGTATAAAGTGATGTCAAGTATCAGGTTTTGAGCAAAGGTCCTAATGGAACTATGCATCACGTAGTTGAGCTTGATTTTTTTTTTTTTTAATTCTTTCCCTCTTTACTTTCCATTCAAGAAACATGAAACGTGAAAATCCTAACCCTCCTCAGTGGATTTCTCCATGGTGGGCTGTGTGTCTCCAAGCAAACCTGTCTGCCCTGAGCTGGTGTCTGAGAATTTGGGAAAGGTTGTAGCACTGCCCACCCCTGCAATTCTTTGACAGAGGATAAGTCAGCTTAGTCTGTATGAGAGCACACCAGTAGCCTCGAAAACAGAAAACACAGTCACTTTTTGGTTCTAAGGCATTTGGATTTTATGGAGCATGAACATTTCCAAAAAAAGCAGAACTTAGAAGCTGCCTATTTTTAAATTTTCCACAGATTGACAACTATCATTTGCTATGGAAATCATTACACAGAGGAAGAAAATGCTAACATCAAAGATGTTAAAAGGACATAATCTCAAAATAACCATTTTGCCTGAATAAAGATGGCCGCCAGTGTAGCTCCGACATTCTAAATATATGCATTTGTTTTTAAATCTATAAATGTCACATATATACATTAGTCTGCTCTTGCTCTGAACAAATGAACATTTTAACACAGTCTGGTATTTGGGGACATTTGTTCTAAACAGCGCCCAGCTACCAGCTGAAACATTGTTGTTGCCACCGTGACTGAATTTTGATTATTGCTTTGTGTTCATGGGAAACCATCTGCGAAGTTTTTTCCTCTGAAAGAGGCTACAGTTGCTATTCTCACAGTATATTTCCATGCTTGTAGAAATCAACATATAGATATTTATAGCCTGAGCTTTGCCTCTTTGGAGTACATTCCCAGAACCTTGCAGAAAAGGAGCTGTCTGCCCCGTGTTTTCGAATCCACGGTTCTGTCTGTGGTTGTCGTTTGATTCCTTTTAATATACGCTGCGCCGTGGAGGTGAATTTTGCTTGCCGGTGGTCATGGGTAAGGCAATTACGAAGGCTGACATTATTCTTGGAAAGATTTTAAGCAAAATATCATAGTTCATCAAAACCTGTCTGCAAAACGCCAACAAGTTAATAGTCATTTATGTACAGAAGGAAAGAATTATGGCTGCCAGACCACCTTCATGTGGGAGATTTGACCATAAATTTTAAATATCCATTGTGAGAATTATATTATGTGTAAGGAAATCAGTGTCCTGCGGTTTTACAAGTGAGCCTAGAAGGGAATAATGCACAAAGAAAGATTTAACAAGAAATGTAAGCAGAGCGGGCAAATGAGAAGAATCTCTGAAAATTGGGCACCTCCTACAAGGTTTTGGGGAAAGGGTACAGTTCCTAAAGGCTTTTTTTTTTTTTTTAAGACAAAATGGTGGCTGAGGATCCTGAATGTTTTAAACACTTAACATTGCCACCAGTTCTGAACATTCTCTCTGTGCTTAAGCATCTCATGTTGATTATCTAACAGAAGTCAGATGAGCCCCATGAGATGTAGATACCGATAAAGCTGATGTTTATTGAGGGATCGGTCACTTGCCCAAGATCTCAGCCTGGCAGGCTAGCCTGTATCTGGCCCTCGTATCCAGTCCAAAAAGGCCCCTAAGTGAGGGTAGACAAATTATAGAAAGGGGCTCCTCTTGGGAAAGGAATTATAAAAATTACCCTCTATGTCCTCATAGCCCTCCAAGGGGAATTCAGCCAAAGCCTCTAGGAGTATAGATTGCATCTTTGTCAAGAAAGCCATGCCTCTTCAGACCAGGGATGGCCCTGGGCCAGGCAGAAGGTTTGGTGAGCAGTGGACTGAGTTTTAACTCTGATTCTTGCTTAACTCCCCCCTGTGGCTTTGATGCATTATAAGATAATGCATCTGGGCTGGCCACATGGCAGAGAGGGCCTGGGAGTCAGACCCAGACATTATGACTCCGTAGGCACATGTCAGGTGTGATTCTCACTTCTCTTTCATACCCAGTTCAGCCCATTGGGCTCCTTCCCACCACTGTTCCATTTTGCTAAGTCACACATGCATTTATATCCCCAGTGACTGAGACAAGCTGAACCCCGCCTTCACAGGATTCACATTCTGAAGACCTCACTATTGCATAAGCATCTCAATAGGGAGTTGGTGCCCACGCTAAGTGCTAGTAGAGGGAACATAAAAGGAACCCCAAGCACAGGGGGAGGGGCCATGGGACCCAGACTCAGTATTTGAGAAGACTTCAAGGGCAGCCATGGCCAAGCTGGTAACCAGGAGGAAGAAGGAGCTAACAGAGTGAAGGGTGTGCACAGGAAGGTATGATGGCGGCGGTAGAGGTGGGCCAGGGAGGGAAGCGGGGCGTAGATCCAGTTCATGAAGGACCTTGTGGACTAAGTCAAGGAGTTTGGACATGATCCTAGGGCGAAGGGAAACCACTGAATGGTTTTAAGCAAAAACATAGCTCTCTGTCAGGTTTGCCTCTCAGAAAGCTTGTCTTCTAAAATAACAATCCTGGAGGTTCGTGCAGTCATGTTTTTGTGGTTTTAGAACTTCACCTTTGCTTTGCAGTCACATTCTATAAGATCTTCGCTGGCTTTTAGTAATTTCAGACCTTTTTCGAAACTGTGTTCTACCCTTCCAGCTAAGTGTAAATGACCTACTCGGGGTGTCCAGACCAGACGGTGGGTCACTGTTCTTTGTCGCAGCGTTTTGCGCAATTCCATTTGTGACCTACTGATTTCTGCGGTATTTTATTTGCTGCCTCCCCAATCTGAATACAAGCTCTGGGTAGACAGGGACACTGCCTTGTTCACTCACACAGTAAATATTTAATGAGTATCTGTTGAATGAGCGAACGTCCCATGGCTAGTAGCCTTGCTACTCCCTGACGTCTAGCAGCTTCCCATCGGAGAGTCCCTGGGAGCTTGCAACAGAGGCATGAATTGTGAACTCCTTGACACTGAATGAGAGCTTAGACCGAGCTTTCAGGATGTACACAGTCCAAACTGTTAAATGCAGCGTTCCCAGAGATTGACATTACATTGTCATTGTAGTTCCTTCTACCTGGTCTATATCTGTTCACAGCCCCATGAATAAAGCAGATATTATTAGAGGTACTCATCAACCACCGAAAACTAGGGCTTTGGCAAAAGGATGCCCAACATCCTAAGTTTGGGGGAACCCTAAAATGGGGGCCCACATACCCCATAATATCTTAACATCTGTTTACATCTCCCATTTTGGTTTCATACCAGATGACACACTGGAGCCTGTCGATTCAACAAACACTTGCTAAGTACATGTATTTCTAGACATTGAATCAGGTTCTGAATTTAGAGCAGACAGCCATTTCTTTGGCAGTTGTGTTAGTTTCCTGTTTCAGCTCTAACAAATGATCACAAACTTTGTGGTTCAAAACAGTGCCATTTTCTTATCTCACAGTTCTGGATGTCAGAAGTTGTTAGACTGGGACTTTTAATAAAAAACACAGAGTAGGTCTTCATGCCTTTTCTAAGCATGGGGTTCCTGGAGTTTCCTGAGAAGGGCAATAGAGGTGTCTTTTGTCATGCAAATGAGGCAACTTTTTGGAAAGTTCCTAATGATGGGGGATGGCTGCCAGGGGGAACCAACCAAGTGGTTGGAGGGCTGGAAGTTTCAGTCCTGCCACTGCCCCAAACTCTGAGGAGGGGAGAGGGGCTGGAGAATGAGTTCAATTACCAATGGCCACTCAATCATGCTGCTCTAATGAAGCCTTCATAAAATACCACCAAGGATGGGGGTCAGAGGCCTGCCATGTTGGTGCATCTGTGGAGAATGGGGGAGAATGGAGTGCCTAAAAAGCATATGGAAGCTCCTCCTTTTTCCCCCATACCTTGCTCTACCTATACCTTTCATGTGGCTGTTCCTGGGTTATGTGAGATACATCCTTTTATAACAAACCTGTAATCTAGTAAGGAAACTATTTCTTTGAGTTCTGTGTACCTCTCTGGCAAAGTGAATGAACCCAAGGTGGGAGGTCATTGGAATTTCTGATCTGTAGCCAAGAGGTCAGAAGCACAGATGACACACAGATGTCACAGATGACACAGATGTCACAGATGGCACAGACTGACATCCGAAGTGGGTAGGGGGTGGCCTTGTAGGACTGTGGAACACTTAGCCTGTGGAACATGCCACTATCTCCAAGCAGACAGTGTCAGAATGGAGTTCAGTTGTGAGTTCAGTTGTAGGAAACTCAGCTGGTATTGAATCGCTTGGTGGTGTGGAAAACACACGTGCACGCACATGGCCAGAATTAAAATTGGTACCACAATTATAGAAGTCCAAAATGGATCTTGGCTAAAAACAAGGGTTTAGCAGGGTCCTGTTACACTTCTGAAGGCTGTAGAGAAGAATTTCTTTTTTGCCTTTTGTAGCTTCTGGAGGTTGCCTGTATTCTGTGGCTCTTGGCCCTTGCCAACAATCAAATCACTGAGACCCCAGCTTCCCTCCACACACCTTCGACCCTTACTCCACTGCCTCCCCTCTTTTGTGCATAAGGGTCCTTGTGATTACACTGGGTCCACCTTCCTCATCTAGGATAGTCTCTCCCTCTTGAGATCCTTAATTTAATCCCACCTCCAAAGCCTCCCTCGCCCTGTAGGTACCCCCTAATGATTAGGATGTAGACGTCCTTAGGGGCCATCATCTGCCTATCTCAGCTGTCAGGTGATGTTTCTACCCACTTGGTTTAGGAAAGATGGCATAGGTTTTGGATTCAAATCAGACCTAATTCCAGTTCATATCCACCATTTACTAGAAATACAACATGAAGGAAGTTACTTAATTTGTTTCAGCCTCAGTTTCTTCATCTACCAAATGGAAAAGATATAACCTTCCTGAATAGTCATGAAGTTTGTAGACAACAGCGCACATCACTGCCTGCACCCTGGAAATTGGAAAATGCTGGATGGCCTTGCCGTTAACTCTTTCTCTCTTGAGCAGCCATCCCTCACAGCACACGACTTTCTTTGAGTTGGGAGATTTTCAGAGGTGTATCACAGTACATCACTACTTCCTTAAAGATTTTTGTTAACCTGAAATTGTATAGTTTTCATGCAAGGAAGTTATAACATGCTTAATAAAAGTCAATTACTAAATAGTAACTGCGAGCATACAAATTTTCAAAAGCATCTTTTAACGGCAACACAATTGTATTTAACTTAGGGACTGCATATACACCCTTGGAAATACTTAAAAAGTACGTTGCTCTAATTTCAATGAGTTCAAGGATCTCATCAGCCTTGGGTGCTTGTGTTTTTTAGCCGAATCTACTTTCCTTTCTCTTTGAGCCTTGGCAGAAATTGCTTCAGGACTTTTACTAGTAATCATCACGATATATTTAGGGCGAGCCTTGTAAATTAGACTGCACACACCCTCTTCTCCTCTCTACAACTAAATTCCCATAGAGTAAGACTCATTTCCTGCTGCTTCTTTCCCAACTGACTTTCGAATGATCAATTTCCCATAAATTCAAAGCGAGATGCCAATTTGCCATAAAAATTTTTAAAAGATCTTTCACAGCTGCCTGAACTTGCCTTAGGGCTAGGTTCTATTAGATCCTTTCATTTCCTTTCTCCTCCTTATTGAGGAGCTGTCTGCCTCCCGTAGCAAGAGCTCTGCTTGCTGACAGCAGACACTGAGGGTCTCAACACAAACACTTAGATCTATTGAAAAACCCGAATAGAAAAATATTTGAGAATGATAAGTGCAACTTACTCTTACCTTCACCCCTAGGCACACATGTTCATACTTTCTGTCTCTCTCTCTGTCTCTGTCTCTGTCTCTCTCTCTCTCTCTCTCTCTCACACACACACACACACACACACACACACACACACACACAAATGTATGAGGAATTCCTTGGAGCCCAGTGCAGAAGTGAGTTGCCAGGACAAAAGGATCCCTGCCTTTGAGCCTATTCCTTCCCAGAAGCTCTGAGCTTTGGACAAACTGACACACTGTTGCCATCAGAACTACAAATGTAAATTACGACTGAGTAATGAAGTTGCTTCTAACAAACATGCCAGAAATTCTACATCCAATGATTGTTGCTCATCCATTCATTCACTGCACTTATAGGTATGGAGTTTGACAGGTATCGTTAGATGGCCAGAGGTTTCACCTGTGAGAAGTAAATGATAAACAGTATGATCACACAGTAATGTAGTTTATGGGTTTGACAGAATAGAAGGTTCCTGAAATATGATATGAGTTCGATTTTTACAATTGAATTGTTAGTGCCCCACAGGATTTAATCATTTTCATTCTCCTGCACTAAATCTTTGTGTATAACCAATATGTTCTAAATTGATAATTGGAGTATTAACACAAAGATAGACAAAGAGATCAACGGAAACAAATGGAAGGTCTAGATTCAAGTCCGAGAACACAGGAAAATTTGATCTACATCAAAGTGGCTTTGCTGATCAGTGGGAGAAAGTCATCTTCTCAACATATGTCGCTGCTGTTTACCGGTTGCCTTTAAAAGGGAAAACTGAATTTGTACTTCGTACACAAAAAATTTATTTCAAGTGTATAAAGATGGAAATGTGAAAAATAAACTCTTAAAAGCACTAGAATTAAAATATAGAGTTTTTAAATTTTTCTGAGGTAGCACAAGAGTTTTAAAATACCACACAAAAATATTGATAAATCTTTTTCATGAAAATATAAAACCTAGGGAAAAATACAAAAACTATGTTGATCAGAGACCATCTTTAAAAAGTAAAAAGATAAGCCACAGTCTGGGTGAAGAAACTTGCAAAGCTTTAGTCAACAAATCAATTAGAAAAAAGTATTGTATTTTGATACAGAGTAGGTATGTAATAGAAAGGAACCATGCAGAGGGTACTATAAAAAACACAATTTTAGGGGCTAAGTATTTTAAAAAGATGTTATGGGTGTTAAAGTTCTCCATAAATTGACTCATATATGAATAAGTAAGAAATTAATCTTATTGATTCCCTCCACATGAAACAAGGATATTTTTGAATTGTGGTTATAAGAAGCATTTTATAATAGAGATTTAATTCAAATTCACTATGTAGAAATAAATCACAAATGAACTCTAATAGTTTCTCCTGCCTCTTACTTGCCTTGTCTGTTTAAGCTTTAATTATTTCTATTAACACAGGGCTCCCCCATCTTTTCCTCCCTGTTGATTTCTAAATACAAGATTGAACAAAGGTGATTCAGGGTTCTCACAATTTTACCATTAAGTACTATAACAACTGTTTTTAAAAACTTTCTATGTGGGGCGCCTGGGTGGCTCAGTGGGTTAAAGCCTCTGCCTTTGGCTCGGGTTGTGATCTCAGGGTCCTGGGATCAAGCCCCACGTCGGGCTCTCTGCTCCGCAGGGAGCCTGCTTCCTCCTCTCTCTCTGCCTGCCTCTCTGCCTGCTTGTGATCTCTGTCTGTCAAATAAATAAATAAAATCTTTAAAAAAAAAAAAACTTTCTATGTGTTTAGCATTGTGCTAAGAATTTCATATGGACCATCCCTTTTATTTCTTACAAATCTATGAGATAGGTACGTTTTTAACAACCCCACTTTACTGATGGAGAAATAACCCCAGAAACTATGTAACTTGCTTACAATTAAACATCTAGTAAGTTTTATTTTTTAAACAAATTTAGTCTAGGAAATATAAGCTCCCATCATTGCATTCTCTGACATCTGAAAATGTAGAAAGTAAGAACAGCTGATTGTTGCCTTCTCAATACATTTATTGGTTTGATTTGACTTATTCTATTTGCAAAATTGCTGCTGGGCCTTGACACACATTGAATTTCTGATTTTAAAAAATTAAGAAAAACGCAGTTGTAAAAGTCATGGTTTCTAATTTTGAATTACTAATGAATGGATGAGCTCCCTCAGAAAATTCATGTTTCAGATTACTTGAGTTGACCACAAAAAAGGGCGAAGGATAATGACTTCTACTCTTCCCTGACTCCCCTGGGCAATCAAATTGACCTATTTTAGCATTGGGCGTTTCGAAAAGGAAAAGAGGCCCATTTAATGAGATGAAGAAGAATGAAGTTCCATGCATCTCCCATCCTCCCTGTATTCTCCCCCCAAAAGAGGTTCAGCTCATACACTCCAAGTTGTGGCACCTGTTCCCAAATTATTGTGCTTAGTTTCTTCTTCTTCTTCTTCTTCTTCTTCTTTTTAAGATTTTATTTATTTATTTGACAGACAGAGATCACAAGTAGGCAGAGAGGCAGGCAGAGAGGGCGGGGGGGGGGTGGGGAAAGCAGACTCCCCGCTGAGCAGAAAGCCCGATGCGGGGCTCGATCCCAGGACCCTGGGATCATGACCTGAGCCAAAGGCAGAGGCTTTAGCCCACAAAGCCACCCAGCCACCTAGCCACCTAGCACAAGGCCCCCCGTTGTGCTTAGTTTCTAGTGGTTGGCGAACAATCACTGCCCTAAGGCCTGCCTGTCCCTCCATCAATCCAGTGCCCTCTGCTACCCAGAAGCCTGCCCCTGCCCTTGGTGCCCCGTGAACTTTTCCACTACCAGTAGCCTGTGGGTTGAAGACTGGCACAGCCCGCGTATTCCAGATCTTTGATCCTGATCTACCATGAGCATCTGCTCTGGTCTGTTGGTGCCCATGAGTGGTTAAATATGAGGTTAGTGCCCCCCCCCTTTCCCATTCTTGATCTTAAATCCCCTACATGTGGTGATTGATTCAAAGGAGCAAACAACAGGTTTGAATTCGGAATTAATGACTATGTAAATAAATAAATGTGTATTGTTCTTATACATTGTTATTACGAAGTCACCAAGACTTCCTTTGTCATGAAGGTTCCTGTTCCCCACTGGTCCATCTCCATTTACTAAGGCAATTCAGAAGTGGGGTACTTTTCATTGTCCTATTTCTTTCTATGACCCACTTAGAAGCAGGATCTTTATTAATAGCTCAAATGATTTATCTTATTGGAAAAACACAATTTGTTGATGTATACAAAGTTATATCTCTATACTGTACCCAGAAAATAATTTTTTCATGACTTTTGTAAGATGATCATAGACCATGTTGTTAGGGAAATTCCTTGGTTTCCTGTCCTTTCTTATGGTGTAATCGTTTTTTGTTTGTTTGTTTGTTTATTTTAAGTAAGACATCTCCACAATAAAGTAGAAATGAATCAGTTCCAACAGGAGTGGCATTCTCAGATGACAGAGGCCACCTAGTGTAGACAAAACTACTGAGTGAAGGTTCCAATAGACCCTAATGGTGCCCCATCTCACAAGTGAATGAAAATGCTCACTTACTGTGGTACTTAATTTTATCTGTCAATTTGACTAGGCTCTGATGCCCTGTTTGGCCAAATAATGGTCTAGATATTGCTGTGAAGGTATTTTTTAGATGTGGTTAAGAGATAAATCAGTAGACTTTGAATGAACCACCTCCATGTTATGGACAGGACAGGTCTCATCCAATCAGTTGAAGGCTCAAAAGAAAAGCCCAGGGTCCCCACTGAGGAAGGAATTCTACTTTGAGTCTGCCTTCTGACTCAAGACTGCATCAACTTGAGCCAGAATTTCCAGACTACTGGCCTGTCCTGCAGATTTGAGACTTGACGACCCCCCACAGTTGTGTGAGCTGGTTCCTTAAAATAAATCTCTCTTTCTCTCTCCAATATGTACTATTGGATCTATTTTTCTGGAGAACCCTGATGACTAATACACTTATCCACAGAGAAATTTTTTATTAGAGAAAGAGAATTACTTTTTAAAAAGTAATGTCTATTTTTTGAAGGGTGAAGAACATCATTTCAAGAGTATCAAGCAGATTACACTTCTTATTATGACATAAGATGACTTTTCCCTGTCTCAAAAGGCCAGGACTAAATCTACTTTGTAGCAGGAAAAAGCTTAAATTCAGGGGACAGCACACCAGCATTGAATTCCAAGAAGTGTCTTCAAGCAGCAAGAAAACTTACTGTATGTGTTCCTGGTAGTCATTCTGTGGACCCAATCCCTCCCTCCTCACGGGCTCCCAGATAAAAATCACCTCAGGATATTGGAGCCTGTCAAGACTCCAAGTTTTCAGTCCCCAAATACTCCTGGGGCCACTGGTAAAGCATTCTGCTTAAGCTCCAAGCATTGAGCTTCTCTCCTGGATTTACTGGGTCTGAGAGAGGGATATGGAGGTCAACCACTTACACTGCATTGTATTTCTCATCAATTACCTTCTCATGCTCATATTACTGTGCCTCATCAATACCCAAGTCAAGACAACCCAATCTATGAGCATAGTATACCTCTCCATTTATTTAGGCCTCTTTAAAAATCTTTCAGTAAGGTTTTATAGATTTCCACATAAAGTCCCCTATATAGCTTGTGTTATAGACATTTCCAGGACTCTTTAAAATTTCATTTCCTTACCCTTTTTTGCTAGTGAAAAGAATAAAATGATTAGAGTGTTATTCTTTCTCTGTTGCAATAGTTTGTGTAAGATTGGGTGATTTCTTTATTAAATGTTTGGTAGGTGCTTCTGGTTAAGCCGTCTGGACCTTAAGAGTTTACTTTTTTTTTTTTCATTTTTTTTAAAGAATTTTTGATTATTTGATTTCTCAGCATTATAGAATATTTCAAAAGGTAGCTTATTTTCTCCTAAATTTTGGTGGGTTACATTTTTCCACAAATGCATTCATTTCATATATACTTTTAGGTTACTGGGGTAACATTGCTTTTAGTATCCTTTAATTTGTTTTTGTTTGCAGCCTAAGTGACAATATTCCATTTTCATTTCTCATAATCTATAAGTTATGTCTTCTTGCAGTTCAATTGACCAAAATCTCACCAGAGGTATGTTATTGAA
The DNA here is from genome assembly GCF_963455335.1 of Martes martes. Taxonomy (NCBI): domain Eukaryota; kingdom Metazoa; phylum Chordata; class Mammalia; order Carnivora; family Mustelidae; genus Martes; species Martes martes. Next base: position 95,994,356 of record NC_137889.1, read on the forward strand.
TTTATTATATACTTTTCTATTTGGTTGATTTTTCCTTTTATTTTTGTCTCTGTGGCTCCTTTTGGATTTATTAAACTATTTGTTTTCTATCTTCTACAAATGCATGTTTACCTCATTAATTTTTTAGCTCTTATTTTTTCCCAATATATAAAAATATTTGAAGCCCCATATTTCCTTGTTTTTTCTATCTATATGTATCTTCAAAATTTGAAAATGTTTTAATGATTTTCCTATTCAAGATACTTTCTTTTTTTTTTCTTGTAAATTTGGTTCTTTATTTTTGTTTTGTTTTTTAGATTCACCATATAAGTGAGGTTATGGTCATATGGTATTTATCTTTGTCTGTCTGACTCAGTTCAATGTCCTCAAGTTCTGTCCATATCATCACAAATGGTAAGCTTTCCTTTATGGCTAAATATTTTACTATGTATATATAACCTCTTTATTATCCATTCATTCATCAGTGGACACTTAGGTTGTTTCCATGTCTTGGCTATTGTAAATAATGCTGCAAAAACATGGGAATGCATATATCTTTAAAAAATTAGTGGTTTTGTTTCCTTTAGATACATACCCAGAAGTGGGATTGCTAGCTCATATAATAATTTTATTTTTAATTTTTTTAAGGAATCTCCATAAAGCTTTCCACAGAGGCTGCACTATTCTACATTTCCACGAATACCCCACAAGGGTTTCCTCTTCTCCACATCCTCGTCACTGTTTTGTCTTTTTGATGATAGCCATGCTAATAGGTGTGCGGTGATACCTCATTGTGGTTTTTGAGTTGCATTTCCTTGGTGATTAGTGATGTTGAACACCGCTTCATTTGCCCATTAACCATCTATATTTCTTCAGAAAAGTGTCTACTCTGTTTTTCTGCCCATTTTTAAAATTTTTAAATCAGATTTTTTTTTTTACTATTGAGTAATGAGTTTTTATATATTATGGATATTAACTCCTTATCAGATAATGCTTTGCAAATACTTTCTTCCATTTGGGAGGTTGCCTTTTCATTATGTTGATGGTTTCTTTTCCTGCACAGCAGTTTTTTTGGTTTGATGCGGTCCCACTTGCTTGTTTTGCTTTTGTTGCCTTAGCTTTTGGTGTCATCTAAAATTTCATTGCCAAGACTGATGTCGAGGAGTTACCCTCTATGCTTTCTTCTAAGAGTTTTGTGGTTTCAAGTCTTACGTCCAGATTTTTAACCAATTTTGAGTTGATTTTTGTGTATCGCATAACATAGTGGCGCAGGTCTGGTTTCATTTTTTGCATGTAGCTGTTCAGTTTTCCCAGCACCATTTATTGAAGAGACTGTCTTTTCTCCATTGTATATTCTTGGCTCCTTAACTATAAATTGATTGACTGTATATGCATGGGTTTGCTTCTGGGCTCTCTATTCTGTCCCATTGATCTATGTGTCCGTTTTCTGCCAATACTATATCGTTTGACTTGCTATAGCTTTGTAATATAATTTGAAATCAGGAAATGTGATGCTTTCAGCTTTGTTGTTCTTTTCAAGATTGCTTTGGCTACTTAGGGTCTTTTGTGACCCTCTACAAACTTTTAGGATTGTTTTGTTTCTGTAAAAAAATGCCCACAGAATTTTGATAGGGATTGCAGTGAATCTGTAGATTGCTTTGGTCAGTATGGAACTTTTAGCAATAGTCTTCCAGTCCATGAGCATGGACTGTCTTTTCCATTTGTGTCGTGTTCAATTGCTTTTATCAATATCATACAGTTTTCACTGTACAGATCTTTCACCTCATTGGCTAAATTTATTCCTAGTTATTCTTAATGCAATTGAAAATGCAGTTAATTTCTCCTTTTGCTAGTTTACGGTGAGTATATAGAAATGCAACTGATTTTTGTATATTGATTTTTGTATCCTGCAACTTTACTGAATTCATTAATTCTAACATGTTTTTGGTAAGTCTTTAGGATTTTCTGTATATAGTATCATGTCATCTGCAAATAGAGGCAGTTTTTCTTCTTTCTGATTTGAATGCTTTTACTTTTATGCCTAAATGTTCTGATTAGGACTTCAAATACTTTGTTGAATAAAAGTGACAAGGGTAAGCATCCTTGTCTAGACCCTGATCTTAGAGGAAAAGCTTTTAGGTTTTCAGCATTGAGTATGATGTTGGCTATGAGCTTTCAAGATATTTCTAATTTGATTTATTCTTTGACTCTTTAAGAAATTTACTTCTAAATGATTTATTTCCAAACACTGTAGAATTCTATTTATCTTTGTGTTATTTATTTCTAGGTTAATTGCTAGAATTTATGGTTTAAAAACTTACTCTATATGATTTCAATTCATTGAAATTGGTTGAGACTTGTCTTATGGCCAAGATATATTTAATATTTGTAAATGTGCCACGTATCCTTGAAAAAGATATATATTCTACAAGTTCTTATGAATATATGTCTCATATATAGTCATATATATATGATCTCCATTAGATCAAATTTATTGTAATTTGATTGTATAATCTCTTTTAATCTTCATTTTTGTTCATTTACTGTAAAATTACTCATAAAACTCTCATTTACTTTTCCTTTTAATTCTGTCATTTTTCTTTGTGTATTTTGAAGCTATGAGGTATCTATAAATTAAAACTGTTACATTTTCCCAGTGAATTAAACATTTTGTCTTTATTAAACTATGGTCTTTGCTTTTCTCTCTCTTTCTTTCTCTCTCTCCTTTTCTTTCTTTCTTTCTTTCTCTTTCTTTCTTCCTTTCTTTCCCTCTCTCTCCTTCTCTTTCTTTCTTTCTTTCTTTGCCTTAATGCACAGTACAATCACACCATCCTGGGTACACTGCCAACACAGAGCCACCTTAATTCCCTATACAACCCAGGCAGTATGAACTTGGACTGCAAATCCCGGCAAGGGTTGGTTTACCTGTAGTTCGACTTTATCCTGAAGATGTGGCCCATTCACACTCTGCTTGTTGTCGGGAGGATTTCCTATGAACGATTCTCTATCCTGTGTGGATCCAGGTCTCTGGTTTGTTCCGTTTGTCTGGTGAGGTCGTTAAAGAAACATTGGCAGGTATGAAACTCTTAAAGGAAGTGGCATTATCCATTTCCCAAATCTATATAGATGTTGAGTGCTTTTTGTTCTTCAGTGCTGTTTAAGTAAGTTGTGAATTTTATTTGGAAGTTGTTAGAGGAATAGCAGACAAAAACAATGAATAATAAGTGCTATGTTTCCTAAGTACAGCCACACAATCTTTTTTATTTTTTTAAAGATTTTATTTATTTATTTGACAGAGAGAGATCACAAGTAGGCAGAGAGGCAGGCAGAGAGAGAGGAGGAAGCAGACTCCCTGCTGAGGCTTGATCCCAGGACCCTGAGACCGTGATGTGAGCCGAAGGCAGAGGCTTAACCCACTGAGCCACCCAGGTGCCCCCACATAATCTTTTAATAAAAATATTTTATGTCGCTAGCATGTGGTGAGCTCAGGATTCAAATTCAGACAGCCTCACTCCGAGCTTACATAAGTTGGGTGGATACAAAGGAAAGTTAATCAGAGCAAGACTTCCCCCTCCTACTGGTAGATCATGGCTATATTTCTACATGGCATGTGCCCTTCTGAGAACCCTTGTTAGAAAACCGAGATTCTACATCTGTCCTAACAAGAAAGCCCTCAACTGAATTCTCTTTTTTGAAATTCAAGTCTGATTCAAACAACTCACAAATATTAGGGGACTCTTTCATATCATCAGTAAATATTTGAGCAAATGACTTGTTCTCTTTAACATTATGTAAGTGTATCACAAATCAACATTTTTTTTCCACAAAGTACATTCATATTCTATACAACATGTTGTATTTGAAAGTGATTTCATTTTCTTTGCCTCATTAAGAACACAATATGTGTTCCCTTTCTAACTTTGTTTAGAGCAAATAAACTGCATGTTGTATTCTTTGGCTTATATTCTTTTAGGTTTCTGTTAAGGAATTTGAAGATTTTTCCCAATTCTTGATTTTATCTTGACTTAAAACATCCTATCTTCAACCCTCATCTTCCTGCAATGATTATTTTGCTTATGGTCCACAATAGAAAAATAGGTAAAATGTTTAAAATACTAAATACATTTATTTTCTCATCCGTAACTAAACCATTTTTATAGTTTTTCAGTAAGTCTGTCCTTTAGAATTTTCTTGTTGTAATTTTGGGAAATTTGGTACTACTGACTCCTGATCTAATGCTTACAAGAGAGTATTTAATGGGTTGGTGGCAGTTTTATTGCCCCTTAAACATTTAATAGGTTTGCCGCATAATTTCTCAATTTCTTATTTGTTTACTTTTTTACATTTTTGGTATAAAATTGAAAACTTATGGTATTGAATTTTATGACATTGGCACAATCTTCCTCCACAGATGTAGCAGATACTTTCACTATACTCTAATGTCTTGGGGACAAAATATGAACTTAACATTGCAACATGGCCCGGATCCATAAAGTTTATATTTAGATCACTATTACAAATTAAACTTTTTTTTTTTATTAAACTAATAAGATTCCAGGTTCCTTTTATTTGTCAAATATATATTACAAATACATTGGCAGAATCTGGAACTACATTTTATTGTAATTTTTTAAAGTTCAACATCAGTTTGACCAACGTTGTTTTACTTGCCTAAGTATGTTCTAATGGAAATGGCACCACGGTGGAAGTCGGGGAATTTGGGTTCTAGTCATAACATCACTGTTCATTTAGATGCCCAGTTTGGACAAGGGCAGAGATTTCCAAATGTCTAAAGGCTAACAACTCTCTGTTTAAACAAAATCTTAATGATATGAAAATCAGAACACACCATCTGGAAAAGTGTGGAATACATTATTTTTATTTAGTTAATTCACAATTCTAGAATACATAGTTTTCTTGAATCCTTATGAAACTGGAGAGAGAGTTTTCAATTGTTCGAGATAACTAGTTTGCTTTTCATGGTTCTTTAATTTACAAGCACAGAAATTATTAGGAAGTAACTAACTTTCGCAGATACACTTAGGAAAACTTTCTACAGGTCTGCGTACCACTGTCGTTTGTGCTGATATTTACATTAACAATTTAGTAAACATGTTTCGAGAGGCAGTGTTTCAAAAGTTCATACTTTAAATGAGAATAATCCTGAGTGGTGATACTGTAAAAGGGCTTTCAATCTGGTATTTAGAATTTGTATCAGGTGAGCAAACACAAATATTTTCTTAAATTCCATACATGAGAAAGTTCGTTCCCATTTCTTCTTTTTTTCTTTGGGATGTGCCTATCACAGTTGACTTCAGACGAGCCACTTCATGCATAATTCAGAACCTACTGTTAAGCGACAGAATGAAATTCTGTTAGGTTACAGAAAGGCAGAGTGTGAATGTCCACTTTATCTTTTTTTTTTTCTTACTCTCCAGAAGTGTCTTTGCTACCAGCGCTCAATGTCATTGGGTACTTCCTTTTTGGCACCCTAGCCCCAGCCTCCACCTGTGCCCCACAGCCATTCCCAGCAGGAGGCCCTGGGGCTGGCAGGTCTCTGGGAACAGCTTCCTCAACCCCAGTATAGGTTGCCTGGGAGATCTATTCAGGATTTCGCTCCTAAACTTCTATCTTCCCCTCTCCCATTCTCAAGCTTGCAGCATAACTTCCAAGGTTTGTGTCCGTACTCCTTTGCACGGAATGGGTCAGGCGTCCTCTTGTTCCTTGCTTTGTTTTGAGTGATTCTCCAAAGGCCCAAGCCTTGGCCCAGCCTAGTCTTGTCCAGGTCCTTGACCTGACCCCAGCAGAAACAACTACCCAGGAAGGAAGGGAGTCCCCATGGAAGGCCAGTGTCCCTTTGAATCAGCACCACTTATAATTATGGTATGTTTTTGAAGTTGAGTGAATTCTAAGTGAGAAATCAGTTTATATTTTAAAGTCATTTTATATTGGCTTAGGCTAGAATTCTTCTAGTCTAAAGAAGAACAGAAGAAATCCCCTCAAGATTATTTTCTTTTTTTCCCTGTTTATCTCTAAGTCCACTAAAATACTCTAAAAGTTTGCTTTTCCAAGACCATTTGATACAAGTCCTCTTTGGATGAATCTGACCAATGCTTGGGTAACAGTTTTGGACCCTATTTTATGTATATACTGAATTAATTAGTAGTTAATATTTTTATTCTTGACGCCTTCATTCCTACACTTGTAAGACAGGAAGGATCTTTGATTCATGTAGGTGGCCAAATATCTGGACATATCGGAATAAGTCTTTCTTAATTTATTCTTTCATTGTTGGATGAAACATTTACAAGTCATTCAAGCTCTACAAAATTCCATAAGAGGAAATTTTATAATCTAATGAACAGCTCAAAATAATACAAGGTCATACAAATATGCATTTTTCACACCGTATGTGATTATCATATGTGCTTATATTTGTATTATTGTAGTAAGGACAAAATTCCTTTTAAATATACTGTTTTCACTAAATTGTGAAAAGTGTTTTACGGTATAATTCCACATTAAAGCTTCAATTCTTACACTGTAAAATATGGTATTATACCAAAAATCCTAAACATTCTTGCTTGCGAGCTGAAATTAAGAATCAGGATCCAGTCAAGTCCTTTCAATTGCTTTTGGAACAGGTGCTGGGGCAAAGCTGTGAAAACAGAAAGCTGAGCGCCAAGAATTCCCATGGCCTTCAAGAATGGAACAGACAAAACCAAAAGGTGGTCCAACATTCATTGCCAAATGACATAGCTCGCTCTAATCACTGTATATTTTGAAAGCAAATGCACTGGAATAACGAAACGTTTTTCCTTTATTTTTACATTTTGAAAAATAGGAACTATGACAGTTGTGAACATTTTCAGTGTCAGAAAGAGAAATGATGGGGAGGGCTCTGGAGTGTGCTTTTTCATTAGGAAGGCCAGAGAAAGGCACATGTCCCTGTCCCTCAGAGTCCTGAGGCTCTGCTTTTGTGACCGTGACACTTTTGAAGAATAATGGTCAACTATTTTGTAGAATGCCTCCCAATTTTCTAGGATTAGCTTGAGGTTAAGCTTTGTCAGTAAGGACACCACATAAGGGATGTTGTGTCTTCTAGGTACTTTGCATCAGTTTACATCATGTCCATGCATCTTCTTACCAGTGTTGTTGACTCGGCTCATTTGGTTCATGTGGAGTCGGCCAGGCTTCTCCACTACAGTTTTTCTCCTGGTTATTAAATACCTATCTTAATAGGAGATACTTTCAGACAAGACAAATAGGCTGTCTCTCCTTGTGCGTTTCCTCACTATACTGGATATCCATTGATGGTTCTTGCCTCAAAACAATGTTTGTCTATGGTAATTTTCTATTTGTGTCCTTCCTTCTCCATTTATTAGGAAGTCCATAATTTCTTAATTGATCCTTGGCCTGGGAGTGATAATGATACCATATTCAGGAGATTCTTTTTTACTAAAAGCAACAATTTGGTATTGGAAATCCAGGCTGAATTACTATGGCTTCCTACAGTTAATTGCTCCCAATTAGTGTCTAATCTACTAATTTACTGCACACCTCCAACTGTTTTAGCCTTATGAAATTGCATTAAAAAATCATATAGAAACTGTAAATATTACAAAAATATTTTGTGACAATTAAAAGACTTATGGAGCGAGCCTAATTTGGTATAATGAAATAAAAACCATGGAATTAGAAAACTGTTATAGCTTAAAGAATCTTGATTAAATTGATGATACTTATTTAAATCAGTTAATTGGGGGTGCCTGGGTGGCTCAGTGGGTTAAGCCGCTGCCTTCAGCTCAGGTCATGATCCCAGAGTTCTGGAATCAAGTCCCACACCGGGCTCTCTGCTCAGCAGGGAGCCTGCTTCTCCACCCCTCCTCTCTGCCTCCCTCTCTGCCTACTTGTGATCTCTGTCTGTCTAATAAATAAATAAAATCTTTAAAAATAAATAAATAAATAAATCGGTTAATTGTTCAGCTTGGTTGACATGGTGTTGGAAAAAATGTTTTAAATACATGTGAAGTAAATGGGGGTCCCTTTAAGAAATCAGAGTGCCAAAAGTAAGAATTGTTCCAAGATGAAGTGGCTCCTCACTAAGCGTGTGGGGTGGGGAGTGGCTTACGAGAATTATTTGCCACCATTTTGATAGAAACAGAAAATGCACAGAGGCTCTGCGCTCTAGCCTCTAAGTAAGGAACAGCCCTAGGGGAGAAAAATTAAGAGCCTAGAGTAACCAGAAGGTGTTAAGGAGGCAATAAAACCTTTTCCTCTACATGGCAGCCAGCAACTGGCTGAAGGAGAAGGTGCCAAGGGCCATGAAAAGGTCCAATAACTTGAACCTGTGGCATTATTTCAGATCACAAAGTTTAGTTGGTATAACTGATAAACACCATGCATAAAATGAAGAAAATATTCCTAATTTATAGGGTCATGGGGAAAATGAAATAAAATAAAGCATACTTCATGATGGCTGGTATCCAGTAAACAGTGAATAAATAGTATTCATTTTCACAACAAACATCCATTGAGTTTTCATGGAGTTTTACACTTAACCATTTTGGGTCTTAGTTTTTTATACTCATAAAAGCAATTATACTAATGACTTCTAAAGTACCTTTTAACTGAAATGCTATGACTGCATTGCCACAGGCAGGGAATTTAAAACAAAAATCTGCACACTGAAGTTTTATAAAGGCTGACCCAGCTGCCTTCATTTATTGATTAAACACTGGTTAGGTAACAGGCAATATGCTAAACGCTAGACATTATTTTTTTGGTAATATTTTATTTTTTAAGCAACCTCTACATACGATGTGATGGTCGAACTCACAACCCTGAGATCAAGAGTCCCATGCTCCAGTGACTGAGCCTGCCAGGAGCCCCAGAGCTAGACACTTTTTAATTAAAGATATAGCACTCACGCCCAGACTTACTTCAGCCTTGCATTCTGTTTTGGCAGATGACCATGTAAACAAAGTACCAATATGTAAGACCGTCGAGTCGTGGGAGAGAGAGGTAGTGCTCTGTGCATAGTAAAGGCTGGTCTCAGAGAAGTGAAGATTTGAGACCTGATCCAAGAAGAGTGAGAAGAAACGTAGTGAGCAAACTAGCACATAGCAGGTAGAAGAGTTGTTTGGAACAAAGTCAGGGAAGAACGGACGTACATGATGGTTTGGGGATGAGCATTATACTTTGGTGTGTGGCGAGGAGAGTGGTTGAACATGAGTCAAGTCAAGTTGGAACAAGACTAGAGTTTGACCTTTGTAGGCAACAGGAAACCATTGAATATTTTTGAGTAAAACCGTCACATGATAGATCAAAGTATTTGTTTGCTAGGTAGAACATGAAATTAATGGGGAATGATGGGAGGCTGGGGAAACAGTATAAAAGACACTGGAATGATTCAGGTAAGAAGCAATGATTTCAACTAGAGCAGGACCCATAGGAATAGAGAGGAACGAAGTGATTCTATAAAAACTCTGGAACTAAGGTGGCCTCTAAGAGTTCCACGTCTATAATATGGCTATCAGGTATTTATACTAACCTCCTCACTGGAAAGAACCACAAAATGCTGTGCATGAGTGTATGTTTCTTTAAGCATCAAAATGCTGAAAAAGTGGTCAGGAAATATGAGGCCAAAATCCTCCTGGTGGGACGGTAAGCAGGAAGGTAAGCAGAGCTCTTATGCTGAACCTAGCTTCATTTATCAAGGCTTTGTGGAGTGTGAAGGGCAGAAGACAGAGCCCTTCTAACGTAAAGCCAGGCAGTCTAACAAGTAAATTCCTAATATACCTGGGATCTCAAAGGGTTGTGCGTATATATAAGGATGTATGAGAGAACTAATAACAAGCTCATTCTGCTCCTTCCATTCCCCCAGCCTCAGGAGATGGTGAGAATTGCATAGGAAGTGAGCAAAGCAGGATATGGGGAAGAAAACAATAAAGCCATTCCTGAGAAGTGGTGACCACAAGCCTTGTCCTAAAAAGGATTCTTTTTTTTTTTTTAAGATTTTATTTATTTATTTGACAGACAGAGATCACAAGTAGGCAGAGAGGCAGGCAGAGAGAGAGGAGGAAGCAGACTCCCTGTTCAGCAGAGAGCCCGATGCGGGACTCGATCCCAGGACCCTGGGATCATGACCTGAGCCGAAAGCAGAGGCTTTAACCCACTGAGCCACCCAGGTTCCCCTAAAAAGGATTCTATAGGCAAAATTCACAGCATATGGGAGGCCCCCCAAAATTCAAGCTTTGATTTCAACCTGAAGCATTCCAGGACTGCTAGTACCCCATGTCCCCGGCAGAAGGAAATGCCAGCTCCCTCTGTAAGGCCACTACCCACAGCCCAGGCTTCACAGATTACCCACATAGAATTTTTCAAGGGAAAAATGTGGTTCACAGTCAAAGGTAATCAAGTACGCAGGAAACAAGGTACCATGGGCGGAACCCGAAATAATAGGCAATAAAACCAGATCTGTACACATTTCAAATGTTGATATGAGATGCGTATTTTAGTGTAAATTTAAGTATGAATTTATGTTTAAAATAAGTCCTATCTGAGATAAGAAAAGGCAAACTTGAAAGTGCCTGCCGGGATCAAAACTGTGTTTTAGAGTTCTTAGCAATTTCTTTAAATGAACCAAACAGAGCTTAACCAAATGAGAACTGAAACTAAAAAGCTCAGTAGACAGCTTTAACTGCAAACACAGTAGAAGTCAGGGTTAGTGAAGACAGGGATCAAGGAGGGCCCTGGGAAGAAGCAGAACTTGCGAAGATCCTGGGCAGGGGTGTTCCAGCCAGAAGGGGACAGAACAGAGGAGCCAAGAAACAAAGAAGGAAAGGAGCTTTCCTGTTCTGGGACAGAAAGGAGGTCAGGGAACCCGAGCACAGTGAAGGACAGAGAGCAAGCGGGAGAAGTCAAAGCCAAAGAAGGAGGTAGAGGCAAAAACATATGACTTTTGCATGTCCAGAGGGCTTCTGGCTCTATGGAGAAGGATATTATCAACATCGTGATGGGAACCGCTGGAGAAGGGATTTTAAGACAGAGTCTGCATTACATTTTAAGAATGGTATTCTAACCATATTGTGGGTAGATTGAATTATAAAGGGATGATAGGGGAAACAGGAAGACCATTTACAATTCTATTGCAATAGCCTGGGTGAGAGAGGCCGGTAGTAGAAGATAAATTCTTGAATATGTGGTTTATGGCAGGGTATTGAGAAACACTTCTCAAGAAGAGTCTCCTATTTCTGCCTGTCTGCAAGAAGAGCCACTGGTGGTTTTGTTTTGGGCATCTTTTCTAAACTCTATCGCTCTGTATAAGGAATAATCTTGGAGAACAGAAATAGCATCTTCGCCTAGAGCAAAGGGCAAGCATGCTTCCTAGCCATTATAGAACATTTGAATTCTCCAAGTTCAAGTTTCTTCTCCTGGAAAGCAACTCAGTGAGTATGCAAGGGTTACCAGGCCCTCATTGTCTTGCCCTATAGGAATTGTAGCTTGAGGAATTGCTATAAGGCAATGCTAATATTCTAGCTGTAGTTATTGAGTGATAAATTTCTTAGTCTCTAGCTCAAAATTCTCATGTCTTCTGCCAGTATCCACAATTTCTGAGGCAGGCTAACTTGGTAGCTTCCAAGCAAAGGGTCATGCGTTATGTGTGTGTGTGCGTGTGCGTGTGTGTGTGTGTGTGTCATCAAAAGCTTCACAGTTCCCAACAAGAAGTTTAGACTTAGTGATGAATTATGAAGTGAATAGAGATCCAATAAGAAATGAGCTCTTATAAGAGATGAATTCCTAGTAACTGAGAACTCAAGATAGGGGATTCTTAGAAGTTTATATGAGAGGGCTAACAGTAAGAAGGAGAAATCAGACCTTGGTCAGGAGTCGAAGGACAGAATTTCATCGGAGGAAAGATGATTGATAAGATCAAGACAGGACGTCAGTACTAGGAATGTGCGAAATGCTACATAGGGTATGAGGCATTACTTGAAGGGGGCCCATGAGAAAACCCCAGTTACACGGACTAAGGCAGGCAGAGGAAGGAAAACTCACACAAGAAAACCCAGGCCTAGAAATAAATGTAGGAATATGAGAGGCTGAACAAAGCAGTAAAACACTAGACAAAGAGGTTAATATTTTTTCTTTTTTTGTAATTTGATTTGGCACAGAGTGAAAGTTGAGAATCAAAGGAACACAACTGGCACACTAAGGGCAAAATGTGGCCCAGAGCTCTGACCTGAGGGACATTGGCCTTGCTTCAGGTTAAAAAGGGAAGCGCCTCAGTATTTAGCTTCATAGCAGTGGTGGGGGTGGGGGAGAATATGGCTAATGTTGCTTAAGTACTTAAGTCTGCTTTTACTCTGCATCAATCTCAGAGTTAAGGGTGTGAAATAGGCAGGTCAGTTGGGGGGACTAAGAAAGCCAGGGGTAGTGGAGGTCACGCAAGAGTCAGAAAAGTCCTGCTTTGGTGATTCCATTCTCTTATGTAAATGCCTTCATGTTTCTTAGCATCATATTCCACAGAGCTTCCAAATGTGCTTCTGGTTTCTACTTTGTATGTTATAAATGCTTGATAGATAAAAAGACCATGTCTTAAGCCTTGGAGATTGGTTCTAAGACCTCTTTCCCTTATAAAAACTCTTTGTTGGTTTTGTTAGGAATCTTTCAGCAAGAAGTAACAGAATACCCAACTAGCTGTGGATTAAGTAGTAAAGACATCTGAGTCTTTCACACAATAGGAAAAGTGAAGGTGGGCAGTTTCAGTTTTCATGACAATATGGCGGTATCACCAAAGACCCTGGTTCTTTCTCCCTTTTGACCTTAACATCTTTTGTCATGGTGACAATTTGGTTTTCACTGGTCCTCATCCAGCTCAAAGCAGCATGAGAATGTTGCAGTAGAAGCCTTTGCCACAGGAGGCTCATTCTTTTCACCTGAGAAGAAAAGCTTATTTCTAGAAGCAATGAGTTATCTCTAACATCCCTTTGGCTAGGATTGAGTCCACCCACATTAGCCCAAACTGGGCCACCTGCCTACCCCAGACCATTCACTAGGAAAAAGGAAAGGGATTGCTATCACCATGACTGGCCTAGTCTCAAATTTCACTGCATGTTGAAATCACCCTGGAAGACTTACATACTGATGCCTGAGTCCCCGTTCCAGAGATTCTGATGAAATTGTTCCGGGGTACAGTCCAATCATCAGATTTGTTTCCCAGGTATTCTAATGTGCAGCTGAGCTTGACAACTATTATACATAAAACACCAATTATGATCACTTAAGAAAGGGCCTAACTTCATGAGTTCAAGGGATCCCAGCTGCCAACTGAATGAAACTGAGGTAGACAAATGGCGGCTGGTGGCCTCAGATTCACATTTTTTTTCCCCAACCTTGCCAACTCAATGAAAGAAAAGTTTTCTTTGCCAATATTTCCAGTTAAAGTCCCAAACCGAGTCCCATGGACCTGTCTTTGGGTCTGGGACATCCTTCAGTCAATTGTTATGGCCAAAGGGATAGAAAACCCTAATGGATCAATCTTGGGTAAGGTGCAGGAAAGGAAATATCCCAATGGAACCAAGTAGACTGCACGTGGAAAAGGGAAAGAGATTATTCCCTAAAGGCACATATAGCTCCTGTTATTAGAAAAAAGCAGAGAGGAAAGAAAAACTAGAGATGTACTAGTCCAATACACACTGAACAAATGAAAGAAAGAATATTTATTCCTCTTTTCCACTCCTCAGTGAGAAGAGGGAATAATCTGCACATACCATTCATTCAGTAGGAGTTCCACTCTTGACAGGGAATCTATCGATTCTTGGGACATGTATCTTTGAAATATAATTTCATTTCTCTGCATGTATTAGCTGATTATTTCTAGTCCAAGGCAGCGAACTACCTCCCACTAAACAGATAATGAGGACAGCTGTAGGTAGAAGGTACATACATTCAGTAGCAAATAAAATTAAGTACTTTTGCCCAACTTAACCCTTCTAATCATGACTGTGTCAATTGTGTATTATACAATTATCAGATATTTAGGGTCAGAGAATAGCATACTGCCTGATGATCAGTTTTTAGCAAGCAAAAGTATTTTTCTTGAAAATATTTTCAACCAAACCAAAGTATGACTTTACTGCTGAGTTTTTAAAAAACCTAGTAGGTCCTGTGGTGACTCATTATTCTGCCTTTGTAGTCCCTTTGAGCATTAGTGTAGCACGGAGTTACAGCCTCTGCAAGTGCTGCAGGAAAATCCGAGGACACGTGATGAATAGTCAGAAAGAAAGAAAGAAATGTCAGAAGGCCAGAAGTGGTTCACTCAATCTATATTTGACTGACTCTCCACTTAAGAATGAACCATGAGCTTCAGGGTAATTGCCCTGCCTGCTGAGTTGTTTCAAGAATTTTCCAAAGGGTATTAACCATTTTCATAGCAGCACCTTACATGAGGGGGCAGTGAGATGTGTCTTAGGAATCTCTAGGAAGGGAGAATGGAGAAGAAAAGTTGGTCTTCTCAAACACCACATGTGACTCTCAACCCAAGCCAGAAGAGGAAGGAGAAATGTTGATGAGCTTTGTGTTTTGATTGGTTGGTTTTCTTTACGTGTCTGATTTGAGTCTCACAGAACATATTCTTGTTAGTTTGCATTGGTCAACTAACTCAACAAAAACAGCAAAAGAATTGAGGGTTTCATTGTCTTGCTTCATTCCAAGCACCTTGAAAGGAAGGATTCCCTAGGATCAAAGTTTCAGTACTCTCTAGGGGATTTGTGGGAGCCATGGAGCCATGACAGGTGGTAGGAGCAGCGGGCAGTCATGTGGGGACAGCTAAATGACAATATGTAAAAGCATAGGGATTGAATGAGGTCTTCGTCCCTGACATTCTAAAATATCACCAGTTCATTCCAACCAAACAAATTTTACATATAATCCTTTGACTGTACGTGTACACGAGAGAAACTCAGTCTTTCCTATGCTTCTATTTCCCTCTTTTATTTTATTTTTATTGAAAATTTGAGAAAGACAAAAATACATGAGAATATATTGTTTCACATTTTTACCATCCAGGATTAACAAATCTTCAAAGATATCCTTCTTTCTTTCATTCCCATTTTTCTTCCTTCATCACTTTTTTTTAATGATTCATAATTCATTATAAAGAACTTGAACAATGTAGAAATGTACAAAAGGGAAAGAGAAAAAAATCCAAACCCCACACCCAGAAACACCCACCATCAACATTAGGTGAACACTAGTTGCAGTATATTCCTATGCATGTGGACATGTAGAAGTCCTTTTATAAAACCAGAATCATCCTAAAGATGCTGTTTTCAACATAAAAGCATTTAATTTTATTTGAATGTGGTGAGAAAAAGAAAAGCTGAAATGGAAGGGGATGAACTGTTCAATATACACACCTCCGAAGATCTTATTTTCTAAACTATGCTAAGTCTGAAAAATAACTTGTAAATAACTTTTTAAAAGTTGACATGGTCATGAATTTTTAAAAATCCTTTTTAAATAGTAGGAATGGATCCTTGGTTATGAAAGATGGAACATGAGCGCCCCCACAGGACCTCTTTTTCTCTCCTTCACATCCTGGTGTTTGTTATTTATTTTTATATTGCTCAGTTTCTAATGTTAATGCTATGTTCTATAGAACAGATGCTTAGTCTTTTTTTTATTAATACCTGCCTATTCTTATATATTCTATGTTTACATTGACCTGGAGCTATCATCTCTTATCACAACTTTCTTATTTCTATATTCTGTATCTTGAATCAACTCTTAAAAAGCTGATTTCAGAGGGTGGTGGGGAAATGGACATTGGGGAGGGTATGTGCTATGATGAGTGCTGTGAAATGTGTAAACCTGGCGATTCACAGACCTGTACCCCTGGGGATAAAAATACATTATATGTTTATTAAAATAAAAAATTTTAAAAAAAAAGCTGATTTCATTGTCAAGTAATTTTTTTTTTTCAGAAGAGCATATTTGGCTGTATTCTTAAGTTCCTGTCTTTATCTTTGAGAATTCTGCCCACTGCATTTCTATTTCAGTATCTTGACTGGCTATAATAATTATGTCATGCTTTTCTTTTCCCCAGAACTTGCCAAACATTGCTTCATTGACTTGTAACATTGAACTTTGCTGTAAATTAGACTGAGTCTAGACTCATTTTCTAAGACGGTGTGTGTGTGTGTGTTGGGTGCCAGGTTGGTGGGGGGGGGGCACTGGTCTGTAACCTGAAGCTCCATGACTTAACCGGGTTGTGGATCAGGCTGAAGATTTCTGTATCAAACTTCCCTGAGATATGGTCTGTATCCTACAAATGCCCTATTATCCCCCCTTTTTTTGGAGAAATTTTCTTGTATTATATTACCATCGAATAGATGTTCTATTCTCTTCCTGGGTCCCGCTTCAGAGACTGCAATCATCCTTATTTTGAAACTGGCTTCATTTCCCCAGGATATTAAATTTGTTTCATTTCAGCTGCCGTGTTTCTTTTCATCTCACTTTGTTGTATAATCCCATCTTTGAGCTCTTATTTATTATTGTTCTGACATTTTATTAAGGTAGACAATACAAAGTGCTTGGGAACAGTTTTTTGGGTTTTGGGTTGTGTGTGTGTGTATGTGTGTGTTTGAATCTTGTGTTTTGAATTTTTTTCTGGGATGCCTGGCTGGCTCAGTAGGAAGAGCATGTGGCTCTTGATCTCAGGGGCATGAGTTTGAGCCCCAAGTTGGGTCTACATAGAAATTACTTAAATAAACTTTTAAAAAAGAAAAGAAATACTGTCTGATTTTTTTTTTTTTTTTTGGCTGAGTGTTTTTGTTTCTTTTGTTTCTTTTTTTTCTTTTGGGTGGTTTGTTCCTTTCCTTTTCCATCATTTTGTTGGTGTTTTGGTTTTTCCTTTTTTTTTTTTTTAAAGATTTTATTATTTATTTGACAGAGAGAGAGAGAGAGAGACAGTAGGGAGAGGGAGCACAAGCATGGGGAGTAGGAGAGGGAAAAGCAGGCTTCCTGCCAAGCAGGGAGCTCTATGCGGGGCTCTATCCAGGGCCCAGGGACCATGACCTGAGCTGAAGACAGACACCTAACTGAGCCATCCGGGAGCCTGGTTTTTTCTGCCATTTTCATATTTGCCTGTTGCAGAGTTACTGTACTGTTTCTTCTTGTATTGTTCATGCCTCAGTGAGCTCTCCACTGTATTTGCTCTGATAATGCAAGAGTGACTTCCTATTTCCACAATTATCTGAAGGTGGCTTTTTTTCACATCCCACCTACAGCTTGTGGTTCTATATGTTCTTCCCTTTTCTTCTGTACCTTAGCTAAAGGGACGGTGGGAGAGGGGAGAAGTGTGCAGGTTGTGTTAGATGACCTGAGGTCCTGAGATTTTATTACATCTCCTGTATCAGAGTTCACTCCAACTCATCAGGACTCAACACCATTCACACCTGCGCTTTGACTTGTTTTCTGTTTCACCCATTCCTCCTTTTCTACTGCTCCTCAGTCAGAAGAAAAGGAGGAGAAGAGTTAGATAATAAAACCAACTGAATTTCTTTTCTTCCATATTTGGACGTTTTTGTGGGAATTCTCATATTTTTGTGAACCTAACACCATGGTTTCTGGAAAGCTGAGGGCTGGATTTTGAGCCAAGCAACGTCTTTTATCATTGCTTCATTCCAAAATCAGCTGTTTCTTATTGCAATAGATGATGTCTCTTCCCTTATTCGGTGGTTTGATGAATTTTTCTTTTTGTTGACTTTTTACATTTGTTTTAAACTACAAAGGCAGATTGAGCAGAATAGATAAAGGCAGGAACTCCTGAGTCCACGACGCCTGGCTTCAAGTGTCTGCCGCTCGCTCTCTCTGAGTTAGTTTCCCAGTTTGTCAAGCACCTTTCTAAAAGGGCTGTTATTCTTCGGTTTAATCAGTTAATACATGTAAAACTCATAGAAGAGTCTCTGGCATGTGGCAAATGCGTAATGAATGTCAGATAATCTTTTTATTTGTATTATGGCTAACTTTATTGAGTACTCAGAAGTGGAAAATTCTTTTTAATACGCCGCTTTCAACCAGAAGTTTCTGATTCTATTCTTTAGCTCAACATTTCCTAATCTTTTTGAATCTCTGATACACATGCAACCTGACTGAATCGTTCAGTGAGGGTATGGAGATTGTACCCATTGGTCCAAATTTTTTTCTTTACAAACTCAATCATATAAACAGGCCCATTTTTTCTTCATCTTGTCCTTTTGCCAAAAAAACCTTTGTCAAATGCTCAGAGTAAAGAAATCTATGACTTTCGGGAGTTTATTAAGCACTTAACAAAATCCAAGGTGTAGTAGGCACCAATCAATGTTTAATGAATAAAGATATCTAAGAATTGCCTCACACTCGAGTGTTTTATACTCCTCTAAGTGTCATTTGAGACTCCTTGCCATTTTTTATGCATCGTGCATACTGAAAAGAACCAGTTTAACTAGTCATCTAGACATCATCTTTTATCGTTGTGTAAGTTAACATGATATATTTTAAAATATTTATTTTGGCTCTCTCTTTCAAAATACCTGACCTCTGCCAATGGTTCCTAAATAGTAGGCCCTACGAGTGTGCCACCAACCATTTACACACAGGCAGTGATATGGATTCCTCCTAGCATCTGGGCCAAGGCTACAAAGCTAAAACAACCTGTGCTCTGGTCTTCTCTGCTTAGCACTGCAACAATGACCATTTTCTGTGTGTATGCCATGATATTGAATAAGTTAGGAAGAATGAATCTATGCAGTCAAAGAGGTAAATTATGGTGAAGAGTAGGAACCCCTAATGGACCCACGCACCCATCAGCCAGAATACAAATGAGGGTTTCAAAAAGTCCACAAAGCCCCTAAAATTATGTGTGAAATTTCCAAGTGTGTCTTTGAGGCAAGGCCCTATAATGTCTACAAAAGCCTCAAAAACAGTGTTTTCTAAAGTGCAATTTGAGATTCGGAATAATCCTAAAAGGGTGTTATTAACATATAGCTTCCCAGGACCCAGCTTACTGAATATTAAATCTTTTAAAATGACCAAAAAAATCCTCTCCTTGTGTACAAAATATCTGAAGTATTTTTCTGCACACATGTCAATTATTTTTAAGGTGACCTTGGGACAGTGTTTTGGCAAAATTGGGAAGAATTTATGGCTCGTATTTGATGGTAAGCTCTAAATGTATTGATAACGTAAAGAGTTGACCAGAAGGTAATAAGGTCTTATGCTTCACTAATAAGTTTAAATGTAGAATAAGAGATATAAATTTCCTTTCATTCTTCACAAATTATATCACACAGAGGGTGTGTTCCCTCTCAGAAACTGTGAATGGAAGTCACAGAAGAACTAATTTCAGTTCATATAAAGAATAACTTTCTCTCAAAGCTGCTTAATGATGGAACAGGTCATTTTGGAGAAGGTTAAGTTTGCATCTCACTAGAGGGGTTGAGCGTAAGGGGCAGACTCACTTCTAGGAAGACTCTAGAGGGGATCCAAACATCAGAAGTATTAGGATTCCACGGTTATAATAATTTAACTTGACTCTCCACCCTGATTTTTAAAAATGTCTTTATATGACAAAAGTAACATAGGTTTATTGCCGAAAACTTGAAAAATGGAGACCCACAGGGGAAAGAAAAGAATAAAACAACTTTAATTCTATGTTACTCATAAATTATTGTTACTAACATTCTATGAGTCTTCCAGCCTTTCTTATAGAGATATACAGACTTTTTTTTACAAAAGAGAATTATTTGTGCCTAATAGTCTATAAATGACATTTTACCTCATATTAATACAAATATCCAATGTTAGTAAATCTTACTTAGAATATACTTTTAATGTCTACCTCTTATTTCATCTTATGGGTAAGCATATGATGGTAATCTAATCATTCTCTGATAGTAAATGTTTAAATTTTTTCATACTCTGTTACTACAGATAATACTGCGCTACACATTCATGTAGTCGAAGCTTTGTATATATTTTGTATCGTCTATTGCTGCATTAACAAATTATTCCAAACTTAATGGCTTTACACAACAATAAATACTTCTTAACCCTCACATTTTCTATGGGTCAAGATATTAGAGGCACAGCTGGATAGTTTTGGCTGGAGGTCCCTCATAGGCTGCAGTCAAGGTGTCAGCTGGAGCTGTAGTCATCTCGAGTCTTCTATTACTATTATTATTATTATTATTCTACTACAGTATGAACTGTAGTCACTATGCTGTACCATTAGATCTCCAGAACTTCTTCGTTTTACGACTGGAAGTCTGTACTCTTTGACAAACATCTCCCTGTTTCCCTTATACCCTCCTGTTTCCTCTGGTAACCACACTTTTAGTCTGTTCTTCTGAGTTTGGTTTTTTAAAATTCCACATGTAAGTGTGATCATATGGTATTTGTCTTTCTCTGTTTGACTTCACTTAGCATACTGTCCTCAAGGTCCATCCAAGTTATCACAAATGTCAAAATTCCATCTTTCTCATGGTTAAATAATACTCCATTGTCTATGAATATACATTTTCTTTACTCATTCATCCATAGATGGACAATGAAGTTGCTTCATCTTGCTATTGTGAACAATGCTGCAATAAACATGGAAGGGCAGGTATCGCTTTGTGATCCTTTGGATATGTACGCAGATGTGGGATTGCTGGATCATATGGTAGCTCTATTTTTAACTTTTTGAGGAAACTCTATACTGTCTTCTGTAAAGCCTGCACCCTATGGTGAATTACAGTCTCATCAACAGTGCACAAACATTATCTTTTTTTTCCCATTTATTTTCTTAAAGTTTTCTTTTTAATTTATTTAAGTAATCTCTACACCCAGCATGGGGCTTGAACTCACAATTCTGAGATCAAGAGTTGCAAAGCATTACCTTTTCTCTGCATCCTCACCAACACTTAATCCTTGTCTTTTGATGATAGCCATTCTAATAGGTGTGAGGTGATATCCCTTTATGGTTTTGATTTTCATTTCCCTGATGATTGATAATGTTGAATACGTTTTTATGCACCTGTTGGCCATTTGTCTTCTTTAGAAAAAATGTCTATTCAGATCCTCTGCCCATTTTTTTAAATTAGAGTGCTTGATTTTTGCAATTGAGAATTGCTATTGAGTTTTATAAGTTCTTGATATATTTTTGAAAATTAACCCCTTATCAGATATATGCCTGGCAAATATTCTCTCACACTTGGTAGATTATTTTGCTGACCATTTATGTTGTGTAGAAGCTTTTTAGTTTAATACAATCCCACTTGTTTCTTTTCTTTCTCGTTGCCTTTGCTTTGGGTGTAAATCCAAAAAATCATCACCAAGACTGATGTTAAAGAGCTTACCTCCTATGTTTTCTTCTAGGTTTATGGTTTCAACTCCTATGTTCAAGTCTTTAACCCATTTTGAATTGGTTATTGTGTGTGGTTTCAGATAAAGGTCCAATTACTTTATTTTTTTATTTTTGGGGGGCCATGTGGCTGTCCAGTTTTCTCAACACCATTTATTGAGTCAGCTGAAATCTTGTCAGAGACTGAAGGCCTGATTTCAATCTCTCATGGCTGGCAAGTTTCGGTGTTGAAATTTGGCTGTGGACATCAGTTCCTCCTCATGTGGCCCCCTCCGGGGGCTGCTTGAGTGTTCTTACAACACGCCAGCTGCCAAGTTGTAAGAGCAACAGAGAGAAAAAGCCAGATCGAAGCTGTTTGTCTTATGGTTTACCCTGAGAATTCATATAGGTGTTCTTCTGCCACATCATGTCTGTGAGAAGTGAGTCCTCACTAAATCTGGTTCACATCTGAGGCAAGGTTAAAAGTGAAAAGTTCCTACGGACACATTTTTAAAACTACCACAATGAACCTTAAAATAGATTCTTAAAAGACAGGACTTGAAGGATCAAGGGATATGGAACATGTTCAGCTTTCTACATATTCCTGAATTTCCCTTTAGGCAATTTGCACTAATTTTACTCTGATTGCTGTATGTGTGATCTTTATTTTCCTGAGCCCTACAAAACACTGAGCATTTTCCTTGAAGCAGGACCTCTGTTTGTCCAAAGGTTGCCTTCATCAGAACTAGAAAACTGTGCCCCTTCTCTGAGCCGGCGCAGACCCCTACCAGTGCATATGGCTCGGCAAGAGGGATACCTCTTGGTTTTCAGCTCACCCTGGCCTCCGGGGGTTGGGGGCCCTGTGCAAGCCACAACCTGCACAATCACTCTCCCAGGCCCTGTCAGGAGGGCTGGTTGTGTTGCCTTGTTGTGTTTTGTTTCCTGAACTACACTACAGCTTTATCTTTTTCTACTCACTAAGGCAGACTTGGTTTTTCTTCTCATTCTAATCATGAAAGAGTGGCCCTAATTTTTCAGTTTAAATTTATTATGTATAACTGAGAATTAAAAACTTTACTACCTTCATGTTTCTATACACATTTTATTAAATTGGACTGGGCTTCTCATCCCTGCTTGTCCTGCCTGTCTCTAGCCACCCTCCTAAACAAGGATAGGCCTGTGCCACTGTATGATGACAGAACTGTCTGTGGAAGTGATTTCTCAGTTTGTTCGGAGGCAAGTGAGATTGTAAAATGGCAGCCAGGAAAGTTAAGCACTCTCTTGTAAGCCTCAGTCACCCTTCACCATATTGACAGTTTCTGCCCCTCCCCCACCCTTCTCATTTCCTGTGAGGGGAGATGGGATGAGCCACAAAACTGGCTGTGAATCCTACACCTGCTACAATTTGCTACTTGTATTCTGGCACTTACCTTTCATAAAATATGCATGGATATTTATGTCGGTTTACATAAAAATACACACCTTAATCACATGTTTTTATTAAAAATATTCAAACTCTGTTTTTTATGCTGCCTAAACCAGGCCGTAATTATCATCCATTGTGAGGTAACTTCCTCTGTTCTTGTACAACATCAAGCATCAGTGTCTCAGTTTTTTGCCACTATTTTCAACTATTTCTCATTTCATGTCTTGTTAAGATTAAAAATTTTGTTCGTTAACTGGTAAAGGATTTTATAGTTAGAGTTTTGAAAACTTAATTAATATAAATATAAGTGATATTGTCAAACAGTTTGATTCTTTTAAACAATCTGACCCACAGTTGTTGTTTTCTGTATTGAACTGACCATTCAGTTTAGTCATAAACAGTAGAATGGTTTATGTGGTTAGCATAGTTGAAGCCAGAAATATGGTTTCTGTTTTTTACCTCCAATATTTGGGCACAGTAAAATTATATTCAGTTCTTCATTAAATCTAGGTTGGTGGCAGGTGTTAAGAAGCAAGAAGAACTCAGATATACTGCCCTGGGAATCATGGAAAGCATAACTGAAATATTACTTAAAATGTAAGTGCTTTTCCATCAGAAAACTTAAAATTGAGGGTTCACTTTTCCAGGTGTCAAATAAACATTGAAGTTTTAAAAAAGGTAGCAGAGTCACGAACATATCAAAATATATTCTTTATAGCAAACAAATACAAATGAATTCCACTATTGCGAAAGCATCCCAGCTTGTTCATAAAATGATTACCTCAAATGGTTATGTTCACCTCAGATATATGAAGTAAGTAATTTTCATGAAGGTGAATAAGTTCTCATATGACTAAAACAGAAAGCCTACTAATAGTTAGAATCCATTCTGAAGTAGTCCCATTTGATCATTAGATCAAGCGAATCTGTTTTAATTTTAGTGGCAATCTCAATTCTCATGATCATCTTTATTATATTGCAAGAAATATTTTTGCCTCTAAGATGTCCTCAGTTGTAAACCTGGCCTTTACATCAATAGAGAGAAGGGCGTGAGCAAAAGCTTTAAGTGGGCCAAGAGTTCTGCTTAAATCAATTTCTGGAAAAGTGCTTTCTCATTTATCACCTCTGAAAGGACATTTAACAAAGGCCCTCTGATGTAACTTTTGTCAGAGTACCAGGTAAACTGCTGCTAAACATTAGCTTAGTCTAGAGGCTGAGACCTGGGGAAGGAGGGGCAGTCTTCAAACTTTAATCTATATGAGGAAATGAATTTATTTTGTTAAGTAGTGAGCTGTTTTTTCTTAAATTAAAATCTGTCACTTGGAGCTTAACAGTTTCATGTCCAGGGTGAGAACTCCAGTGTGAAGTATGATCCAAGGGATTAAGATATTTAAAGGTTAAAAAAAAATAGATGGGTGGATCGCTGGAAATATCCTTTCCAATGCAAGAGTATGAAAGGTTTTATGTGTGCTGTGAACCTGGAATATTTGGATCTTGTCGGGGAAAGTTGACTTTGCTGGCAGAGTTTCCTGGGGTTTTTTCTTGTTGTTTTTATGTTGTATTGGTTTGTAGCACTGACACTGGACATCAAAGGAAAGTAGAGATTTTACATATGTGGAGAGTAAATCATTTCTAGGAGACATTTTCACAGGTTTAGTTATATTCAAGTAAGAGATCAAAGTCCAAGGGCAAAACAAGAAACTTTAAGGGGAGATACTTTATTAAATGATCTCAATATTTAGGGTGAAATTATGTCGAGGGCAAAATGTATCTGAATGAGTTCCTCCATTCTCAACACCACCTTTCTGGTCGTGACCTTCTGTGGATAGACCAAATTAGACGGAGGCAATAAATTGGAACACAAAAGGAAAGATCATGCCTCCACCAAACCTGGCCACACAACCAATGTTTATGGGAACTTTTTCTTTTTTAATCCGCTTGGAATTTGGAAGGAAGGAGAGAAAATCTTCTGTTTTATCACTTATGCTGAATGTAGTCAGGAGAAAAGAGAGCACCTCTGGGGATTTTAGTATTTCTGTTTAAATTAAAACATGAATAGAGCAAGAAAAAGCTGAATGTATATCTCTGTGTGTGAACCGTCTCCTCAACTCTTCAGAAGTGGCTGTGTTACTGAATGAGGGAAGCCCTGGACGGGATGCTATGTAGAGGGAAATCTATAATTACAGACAAAGTTTCAGGGTGAACCGCATTGATTTTTTGTCTCTCCCAGTGATCTCTGGGAGTTTAAAAGGAATGTCTTATTTGAGCTGAAGAGTAAGTCTGTCATGTTCTTTATTCCAACCCCCTTGATTTCTGTAGATTAGAAACTGCTTGTGGGGCTGGAAATGGGAATGCTAATAATTTTGCTAAGCCGTAGCCTACCTATCTTCTGAACAGGGCTGTCTGTAGGTCCATGTAGGACCATACGGGTGATGCCTAGCACAACCTGAGGGAGCACTATTTCCATAACTCAAGGTGAATGACACTTGTTGGAGTTGTGTGACAAGGTGGCTTTGTGGACACAGCCTTTGGGTATGACAAAAAAAATGGCACTGCCTTCTCTGGAGTCCATGACATGCCAATCCAAGTGTGTTGATGCAGAAATGGGAAAAGGGCTCTTTCCCGCTGCGCTGTCTCACTTGGACTGAGCCACTGAAGTAGCAGTGCTTGCATACTGTCCCTTCCCCAAACAGCTTCAACTTCTGCACACAACCTCTTTGTGCGCAAGGTCCATTCAAGGGCAGTGGGACTAAGACAGCAAAAGGGTAGACGGCTGACCTCTTTTCATAGTTCTAACTCCATATGCCCATGAAAAACTTTCATGCAACTCTTAAGGACCCTAACACATCAATTTATTAGGCAAGGCTGTCATGTTCAATTTCTTATTTGAGACCAAGCTTGGACCCTTGCCAGATCTGAGTAAGTGAAAAAATGAGTGAGTGACTGGGTTTTGGTATCTATCTCTTCATATATATCTCAATTTAGTTATTAAACTTGGTTTGTGATGGAAACTTAATAAAGCCTATATGTAGTGTTAGTTGCTATAGTGGAGTTTGAACCTGAGATCTCTTCATTAATGTCTGTTGGAAAGATAAGTTCATTATTCCCATGTTTTCTATTTATTTAGACCTTCTCTATATGATGAAATGGAAAAATCTTGGTTTGTTATGGAATCTTCACAAGTTTCTAACACACAGGCCATTAAATGGACAGTAGGAGACAACCAAACATATTCTCTAGAAGATTTCTAATAATATCAGTGTTCTGTTGGTTTGTTTCAAGTGATGGATTCCTAATGGTCTTTAGGGCATCTTTCGCATAAGTAATTCACTTCTAATTTTAACACAAAACTTTGGTTACCTTTAAGCCACAGGGAGAATTGTGGGGGTTTTGTTTCATTGTGTTTTTTAAGCTTTGTCTTGTTTTTTTAAGTAAGCTCTACACCCAAGGTGGGACTCAAACTTACAACCCTGAGAGCAAGGGTTGCAAGCTCCACTGACGTGCCAGCCACGTTCCGCTGTGGTTTTTTATTCAAGGGTGAATCAAGAGTTTAAAATACCCTGCTTCCAGGAGCTGTAACTCCCTGAGGGGCTGAATCAGAACTTGTAGCCAGAATGCAGTGACCGACACGCACTCACACGTTCAGTGTGAGGTCTTGCATCTAGGGTGTCTATGGATGTGGGTGCTGGAGGATATGAAGGTATTTTACTCTCTCATGGGGTCTCTCTTTTGAGCTTAGTGCTTCTAACCAGTCAACCATTTCTTTGATGTTTCCCAGTTTCCTGTGGGATACACTGACTGAATTGATTGAAAGCTTTTGAAAAGTACAATTACGGGTAAGTCTAAACTCCTTAACCCGTTAACAAGGCCCTTAATTACGTGGCCCCAGCCCACCATTGCCACAGTTTCCGAACCTCTCAGGCTGTGGTAGCCCACGCCCCAGCCGACATTAAACTTCATGTCGTTGCTCACATACATCAAACAAGCACTTCTGTGACATCGTGTCTACCACTCCTTCGGTCTAGAACTATCTGCCTTCTCTTCTCCGTGTAAGATCATCTTATTCAGCTTAGTAACTGGCAATCTCTAGGGCTGTTTACAGGTGATCCCTTTTGCCTGCCTTCAGGAACTTGGGCTCCTCTTCCTCCCTCCCAGTTTGGGTGAAGTCATGCGACTTACTTGCTTTTTCCATTACGTGTGAGCAGACGTGCTATGGACCAGGCAGAATTTCCCTGACAGAGATAGAGAGATGAGCCTTCCCATGTTTCCTCTGCTGCTTCTTGTGTTAGGAAGGCATGTACTGAGATGCAGTCTCTCACCTGATCACCAGTTCTCTGCTAACTGGAACTAGATGTCAAATGCAAGAAAGATGGAAACTTTTGTATCAGGGCGCCTGGGTGGCTCAGTCAGGTAAGCGTCTGCCTTTGGCTCAGGGTCCTGGGATCGAGTCCCGCACTGGCTTGCTGCTCAGCGGGGAGTCTGTTTCTCTTTCTCCCTTTGCCCCTCACCTTTACTGATGCTTTCTCTCTCACTCACCTGCTCTGCTCACTCTCAAATAAATTTTTTTTTAAAGGAAACTTTAGTTTTTGTGTTGAATCAATAGAAATTTGGGGGGAGTTTGTGACTATGGCTTAATCTCGCCCACCCTGACTGACAGACTAACATTTGAACTGGGTTCAGTTATTGTATCTAGAACCCGTTCCACATGTGTCCCGCAAAGGCACATTGACTACTGCTCTGCAGTGCTTCCATAATGCTTTGTCGTAACTTGGTTGTTACACTTGCCACAGCACAGGTGGTTTTGTTTACTTGGCCCTCATACTTTGAACACCCCAAGGGGAAGATCAGACCTTCATCTCCATTATTATCTTCTCTGGCTTTCCACCTCTTCCAATTTTCTGGCATGTTGCTTGGCATATGGTTGATATTTTATGAGTATTTTTAAATGAGAAAAAGGATAGCAGGAAACCCACTTGCTTCTTCTGATTAAGAGAGGATTTTGTTGGGGTGCCTGGGTGGCTCAGTCGTTAAGCATCTGCCTTTGGCTCAGGTCATGATCCCAGGGTCCTGGGTTCTAGCCCCGCATCAGGCTCCCTGCCCGGTGAGAAGCCTGCTTCTCCCTCTCCCATGCCCCCGGCTTGTGTTCCCTCTCTTGCTGTGTCTCTCTCTGTCAAATAAATAAAATCTTTTTTAAAAAGAGGAGGGTTTTGTGCTTCTTTAAAAATAGCTCCTTATTTACAGAAAATAAGCTCAAAAAGTTATCAGGCCATGCATTTTTTTCATTCATTTAAAATAAACAATATATTAGGTTTAAATCTCCATTTTGTCTAAAAATATTCCAAAAGATTACAAAATAATTTTATTAATAATTATTTTTCTTTTTTTTCTTTTCTTTTTTTTATGGGGTCATCCGAAGTTTTATTTACAGAAAAAGGAAATGAATATGGAAAAAAAGATGGCAGAGAGGCAGGCAGAGAGAGAGGAAGGGAAGCAGGCTTCCTGCTGAGCAGAGAGTCCGATGCGGGGCTCAATCCCAGGACCCCGGGACCATGACCCGAGCTGAAGGCAGAGGCTTTAACCCACTGAGCCACCCAGGTGCCCTTTTATTAATAATTATTAAAGATCGGTACCAAAATCTGCATCCGCATAATCAAGTTATTTCCTATTTTACTCACGTTAAGTTAATCCTCAATATTATGGTCACATATGAATATTTCATTCATTCAGCACATATTTATTGACTGTCTAAACACTGGGGAGCACAGAGACACAGAAAACACAATCCCTAACACCAGGGATCTTACAGCTTAACTGAGCAAAAGTATAAACAGGTAAATAAAACACAGTGTCGTACAGGCCGTGATTGAGTTACACGCAAGGCATTATTTATAAGCACAAAAGCATTAGTTCAGCCCGAAGAGTATAAGTCAGGAGAACGACATGTCACAGTCACAATCCAGCCGTTTCACTCTGGTTGTAAGATGGCTGTTTTATGTATGATGAGGGCCTGACCCCACGCAATGGTCATAGAATAGAAAAGAGGTACAATCGGAAGGTCTTAGTGATGGGACTGATGTGGGAGTAAGGGAAGGGAAGAGTCAGAGATGACTCCAGATGCTAATTTGTGTGACTGGATATATGATAGGGCCACAGACTAAGACCACAGAAATAGCAGTAGAGTTAGATGAAAGTTAACAGAATGATTTGGATGTGTTGAGTTTGAGTCATAGGGAGGATATTCAGGGGTCCACAGAGATATGGGTGGCATATCCTGGGTCTATAATCCCATATAAGTTTGAAGCTATGAGTCTGAGCTTAAGCGATATCTATGCTGGAGATATGGATTAGGAGTTGCCAGCATGAAAAGCGTGGTAGAGGAAATTGGAGAAATTCAAACATATAGGAAACCCATGGGAGACTATCAAGGGAGAAGGGAGATATGCTTCAAAGAGGACTATTTTTAGTCATTACAATGACTGAAAATCCTATTGGCATTTAGTGTCCTACAATGAAAAGACAGTTCTACACAATACATAGTTACATTCTGCATGACTTTTTTTTTTTTTTAAGATTTTATTTATTTATTTGTCAGAGAGAGTGAGCACAGGCAGACAGAGAGGCAGGCAGAGGCAGAGGGAGAAGCAGGCTCCCTGCTGAGCAAGGAGCCCGACGTGGGACTCGATCCCAGGATCCTGGGATCATGACCTGAGCCGAAGGCAGCTGCTTAACCAACTGAGCCACCCAGGCGTCCCTCTGCATGACTTTTGATTATCCTACTAGACGCTGATGCATCTAGAAGCTAGTTCTGGGTCCAGAAACTGATTCCATTTTAAACAAATTTTTTTTCATGGTTTCAATATGCATTGACTTTCCCCCCAGGAACAGAACTACCAGAAAAATAATTGGACCGTCTTACATTTGGGACTTTACCAAGAGTTGCTTACTATTTTAGAAAGTCATATGGTTGATGACAATATCATTCGTGATATTTGAGCTACACAACTTCTATCAGTTTACATTGTAATCATCATGTTGGTAGTTAGAAACAGAGGTTCAAGAATCTGATTACTGCACAGTGAAATATGTACTGACTTAACAAAAATTACTCCCCTCTCATATTAGAATATTTTACTGAATATTTTGAGCACACGTGTAATGAAGATACATTACCAATTAATTTAACCTCAGGTTCCTAAATGGGGCACCAGGTGATACACGTTATAAGAAGGACACTGGGGCTGAGAGAGTTGACAAGCTATCTCCAAATTTCATAAAGGCCTACGAAGCACTATGCTTCTTTCTCACTGGCGGCAGATATGAGATGCAGCAATTTGTCTTTTATTGTTTGGTGGATTTCTCTGCAGGCTCTAGAAAATGTCCCTAATGTTGCAGACTCCTGAACCTTCATAGGGATCACCTCCCACCCTCTGCAGCACCTCCCACCCTCCGCAGTTTCTTGTATGATAGAGGCTTCTGTGTCATCTTTAAGGAAGGTTAGGAGTGTAGCAGAATCTGGGATTTCAAAGTTCTCAGGTCTGCTGACCGAGATGTTTCCACCCCAAGTCTCAGGGCTTTCCCTATCAGGGTGCTAAAGCAAGCTGACTTGCCCAGTCTGAGGATGCAAGCTGCTGGACTTCTCTCCCTAAGTCTAAAGACTGATCCTCAGCCTTTTCTGCCCCCTCACCCCACCCCGATTGCAGGAGCTGAACCTTTTCACATGCTGCCATGGCCCGTCTCTAACTCATACTTCTATTTATTTATTTATTTACTTATTTATTTAAAGATTTATTTATTTATTTGAAAGAGAGAGAGAGTGTGGGTGGGAAGGGGTAGAGGGAGAAGGAGCAAGAGTATTCAGACTTCGAGCTGAGTGTGGAGTTCCGTGGGGCTTGATCTCAAGACCCTGAGATCATGGCCTGAGCCGAAACCAAGAGTCTGGTGCCTAACTGACTGAGCTGAACAGGCGTCTCTCTAACTCATACTTTTAAATTGGCGATCGACCACCATGGTCTTCCTTGTTTTCCTAATGCATTGATAACACTTAGCAGCAGCCATCTAATTCTGTAGTCCTTATGATCACTACTTCCCCGGTCCTTCGCAAATGCCCAAGATAACAGCACCCTTCAGTATTCCCTTCAACCAGCCTCCTGCACTGCTCACCTCTGCTGAACAGTTGCACTGCTGCACTATGCTGGGGGCTTTCGTATTCCTCCTCTGATTCTTCTCCCTCGCCCTATTGCAGAGTTGCTTCCTAGCACTGCTTCTACTCCCCAGTCCTAGGATTTCCTAGAAACAGATTGTGAGATGGAGGTTCAGTGTAGCAGGTGTGTTGGGGAGGGCTGCTGGAGTAGGGCCTGTGGGGAAGTGAGGAAGCCATGGTTGGGGAGACTCATCAGTTACCACAGAGACCTCAGCTGATCCCACAGAGAATTCTGCAAGCAGGATGTCTCTCCAGAGTTGTCCCAAATTGAAGCAAGGAGGCTTGGGGGATTTTAAGACCCCACATTAACTAATGATTAGATGTGAGCAGTTCCTGAGGCTGAGACATGACCTTGGGGGAGGCAGCCTTGGCCAAAAAAGAAAAAAAAAAAAGAAAATCCCAGAGAGGAATGCAGGTGTGTTTTCTAAGCAGAAAAATTATTAAATTAAGTCCAGAATTGGGGGTTGGGTGGGGAGGGCTAGAGGCCTTCACCTTTAAGGAGAGGAATCTTGTGGTACACCACGAGTGAGTGCTACAGTTAGGACTCACTATTTTTGAGGTACAGGAGAGAAAAGGGTACAAGACGATTTCAAGGAAACAGAAGGACAAATGGATTCATGTCCCTCCTTTCCCCCTTTTCACTGCCTACTTTCTAATTCACCAGATAGAGTGGAGAAAGCGTGAGCTTTGTCAGACCTGCCTTCAAATTATGGTCTGGAACTTGCTAGCTGGGTGCCCCTAGACATGACATTTAAAGTTATATTTCAATATTTCCATTGGTAAAATGAGGCTAAGAATATTTCTCATGGGATTATCATAAAGATTGATTAATAGTTCATTGAATTTTTTTCTAAACACTGGATACTCTTCTCAGTGATTCACATCTGCAGACTCATTTACATGTACTAACCCTGTGAGGGAGGGATTATTACTAGACATTTTATAGAGGACGAAGTGGAAATGCAAAGATGTTCAATACCTTGACCCAGACTTTCCCCTCTGTTGTTTCTGTTATTTGAGAATACTATGAGTAAATTTTAATATTGATTTTTAACATGACTTACAAAATTTTCTAGGAAATTCAACTCCAGTAGCACTCTCATATGCCATATCCATAAAGCACAATTAACAGGAAACAGCATATGTTTTATAGTCCCAAATAATCACATATGGCAATCTTAATCGGTCATGTTCACACAGGAAGAAATTGTGTGTTAATGATATCAAGTCTGGAGTAAGAAGACTCCTTCGGACGCTATTGTTTTTTATTTTCTGAAGGTTGGAGGGGGAGTGATTTCAGTAAGTAAATTTGTATGTTTATTTTCTTAAGTTGTCAAACCCTAAATATTAACTTAATGTTATAGCCATAGTCAATACCACTTAAAATTGTGTCATTTGGCTTGGAAATACAAAAAGATCTGTAGTTAAAATGACCAACTATGGGAGTAAATCTTGAAAGTTTTTAATATGCAAGAGCAACTTGGATTTCTAGAGTATTAATACTTCCTGGTATTTGAAATCTTGCCAATAATAAGATAAAATGTTTTTCTGGATCTTTCCAGAAGCTTATAGTAATAAGATTTTAGCTGTAACTCTACTAAAATTGTGTAGGGCAATAAATGTATCATGTGCCAAATTACTAGTTTATTAAAATCTCCCAACAGAGATTTTTTTTTAAGCCTCAGAACTTTGTTTTTAAGCAACAGAACTTTGTATCTTACATCTCTGTCTTTCCTAGCCTTATTGGAGTGCTATCCATCAATTAATGCCTGCACACTGACTGGAGGTGAGCAAAATATGCTGTTGGGTGTTATTTCAAGGGTAGCCATTAGGCCTGTTGAAGACAACAAAGGCGACTCTTCCAAAGGGAGATGAGAATTATAGCCAGGAGAGGCTTTCCTAATCTGTCACAAAGTACAGTTAATAGAAAATGAAACTGAGGTCCAGAGAGTTTGTGGTGATTTGTTCAAAGTTATCTAGAAGAACCAGATCTAGAATTCAGGACTTCTGCATTCTACTTCATTTCTCTTTCTAATACCTAGTACAGGTCCCATGAACTTTGAAGTCATCAGATGAGCATTCGCTCATTCAACAGCGAGCACATACTTGGTGCACTCCGGTGTATGTCAAGAACTCTTCTAAACATTGAGGCTAGAATAGTGAATGAATGGTAAGCGTACCCTACTCTCATGAAACTTAGAGAGGAAGCTGATTATAAATATGTCAATGGCTCCATTACTAAATTTCACTTTATTATAAAATTATTAGAGGAAACGTTTTTTATCAATCACCCACTTAGTTAGTTACTGCACATTCCAGGGACAGTGCAGATATTCATACAGTCTCATTTAGTCTTAAAATTTTTTTTAAGATTTTATTTATTTATTTGACAGAGAGAGAGATCAAAAGTAGGCAGAGAGCCAGGCAGAGAGAGAGGAAGGGAAGCAGGCTCCCTGCTGAGCAGAGAGCCCGATGCAGGGCTGGATCCCAGGACCTGGTATCATGACCCAAGCAGAAGGCAAATAGCCTCATTTAGTCTTTCCCAAACTCTCTAAATAGTTACTTTTATCCCCACTTCTTTTGTTTTGTTTCAAGTTTTTATTTAAATTCTAGTTAGTTAACATATAGTGTATTATTAGTTCCAGGGGTAGAATTTAGTGATTCATCCCTTACATATAACCCCCAGGGCTCATCACAAGTGCCCTCCTTCATGCCCATCCCCCATTTAGCCCATCCCCCTACCTACC
Organism: Martes martes; assembly: GCF_963455335.1. Taxonomy (NCBI): domain Eukaryota; kingdom Metazoa; phylum Chordata; class Mammalia; order Carnivora; family Mustelidae; genus Martes; species Martes martes. Next base: position 96,028,075 of record NC_137889.1, read on the forward strand.
TCCCCTCCAGCAACACTGTTTGTTCTCTGTATTTAAGAATCTCTTACAGTTTGCTTCCCTCTCTCTCTCTTCGTCATCTTCTTCTTCTTTTGATTTTTCCCCTTCCCCTATGTTCATCTCTTTTATTTCTTAAATTCCACATAGGAGGGGCACCTGGGTGGTTCAGTTTAAAGAAGTGGATGAAGGGGATGGAAAGTGGGAGTGAGACTGCTCCTGAAGGAGACTACCAGCCAGGCTTCACTGAGGCGGTGGCCCTTCATGCCCATCACCCCAGGTAACAGGGTGTGTGTGTGTGTGTGTGTGAGTCTGCACGCACGGGTGCATGTGCATGTATGGGAGCCATGGTGGCCACGCAGGCAAACACTGGCTGTGTCTGGGGATGAGCACCGGGTTTCATACACCACTGATGAACTACTGAACACTACATCAAAAACTAATGATGTACTATATGCTGGCCAACTGGACATAATAAATAAAGAAATAAAAACTTGACTTAAAAAAAAAATCAAGTTTCCACAGAGGTACAGGTTTATTTGTGGGTTCTTTGATTATGTTCCACAGGTCAGTTGATTTACATCTGGATCAGTACCAGACAATACTAGTTATTGTGACTCTATTAATACTACCTGGTGGACCCACCCCCACGCCCAACTCTTCCACTTGTTCTTTTTTGTAGTGACTTGGGGCCTTTTTCAAATCCATGTGGATTTGGAAATGGCATGCCAAGTTCCACGTGTCCAATAATATTTTAAGTTTAAATTAGATAATATTTAATCTATAGATCAGCTTGGGAGAAATTATCTTTATGATACTACAGCCATCCATGATCATAGTATTATCTGAAAATCTTTTTTTTTTTTTTGGAAGCTTTATAGCATATTTTGTGAAGATTTTTTCAAGATTTATTTCTAGGTACTTTATTTTCCTGATGATATTAGAATTGGCATCTTTAAAAAATGACATTTCTATTTGTCACTGGCATATAGAAAAATCATTGACTTTTATATATTTGCTTTGTATCCACCAGTCTCACTAATCTAAAACATCTAATAACTGATCTGAAGATTCTTTTGCAATTTTCAAATGTAGGTAATCATAACATCTATGAATAACCACATTTTTCTTTCCTTCCAATTCTCATCCTTTTAATCTTTTCCCTTGTTTTATTAAATGCTGGCTTGGACCTCTTAGAAGTGTGCAAAATATTTTTTAATTTTAAAATAAAAAAATTTTACCTTTCTTATAAATACCTAAAATTGAGGGCGTGATTTCATGAAATCATTGAATGGTGATTTCTGATTGATTCAGAATTACCTTATTAATTTGGAGGTCCTTATCTAAAGAGAACATGGTAAATCAAGTCAGACATAACTCAACAAAACCACATAAACTCTTATCTTTTACAAATTTAAAAAAGTTGACCTAATTTAAAATCCACTTCTAATGAAATTCACTTGACTAAAATATGTCTTTAATGTATTTTTAAAAATTAATGTGTTCCCTGAATTGTCTTGTCCTTCCCTACTTCTCCGATTTTTTCAATTGCTCTTTCTTCCAAGAGGACTCTTTTCCCTTGTTTCCCATTATCGCTACTTACCACCTGTTCATTTGGAACTTTCATGTATCCCAGAGGTAGGTATCTGCTTAACCATCAATTCATATGAGAAACTTCCACTAGTCTCTGGATTATATGCAGTCATGGAAATCTGTTCTCTAGAGTTAGCTCACATCCTTATTGAGGAATAACTGTGCTGTAAACACCTGTTTATGTAATTCTTTAATTATTGGCTTCTTAGTATTCCACTCCTTGAGTGGCAGGATTTCTGTTCTGTTCATCATTGTCTTCTCCAGAGTCTAGCATATACCTAGCACTTAATAAACCTCTAATATTTATTAAATGGATAAAGTAATGTATGCAATAAGTTGTTTTTGAGGTTGATTATTAGACTTCTGGCTTTATGGCCTACATTAATGCCATAGATTTATTCTACACTTTTTTTTTTTTAAGATTTATTTGCCTATTTGACAGAGAGAGAGAGAAAGCACAAGCAGAGTGGCAGAGGGAGAGGCAGGCTCTCTGAAGTGCTGGGAGTCGAATGTGGGGCTCGATTCCAGGACTCTGGGAACATAACCTGAGCCAGAGGCAGACGCTTAACCAGCTGAGCTCCCAGGTGCCTCAATTCTACACTGTTTTTATCCCTGCTTCTCAAAATGAAGTCTCTGCGCCAACAGTATCACCACCATCTTGGAGGTTGGTAGAAATGCAGAGTCCCAAGAACGCAGAACTACTGAATTTGCATTTTAACAAGACTCCTCCTCAGGTGATGTGTGTGCACATTCCGGTGGGCAGCCTCGTCCTGCGTGATGCCTGCGGGGTTACCCGATTTGGGATCTGTTCAGAGTTTTTAAGGCCTTTTAGTCTGCACCTGATGGTAAAAGGCCTGGAACTCCTGCCTCATCCAGTCCAGTCTCTCTTTTGTCTGTAGTACCTGCTGAACGTGCTGGGAGTGAGGTAAAAAGCTTTTGTTTTCCTGTTCAAAGGGCAAGGATTTCCTTCAGGAGCACAGTCAATCCAGGACGTAGATGAGTTTTTAGAGAGGTCTGAAAATGTTCCCTTCCTTTTTTCACCAAGAAAATACTGGGACTATTTAGCAGACTGTGTGTTCAACCTTATCACAGTCTGTGTGATTCCAATCTTTAGAAGTGGATTAATTTTGGGGCGCCTGGGTGGTTCAGTGGGTTAAAGCCTCTGCCTTCGGCTCAGGTCATGATCCCAGGGTCCTGGGATCCAGCCCCGCATCGGGCTCTCTGCTAGTCAGGGAGCCTGCTTCTCCCTCTCTCTGCCTGCCTCTCTGCCTACTCGTGATCTCTGTCTGTGAAATAAATAAATAAAATCTTTAAAAAAAAAAAGGAAGTGGATTAATTTTGCATTAAGTGGTAGAATGTTGGCAACGTTTTCCGTGTGCTTGAAAAGAGTGTATATACTACATTTGTTGAGTGTGAAGTTCCACATATGCCTATCCGATCGTGCTTTCAAGAGGTAACGTATTCTAGGAGCAATGAGGAGGAAAGTTAAAAAAAAAAAAAAAAAGTGGGGGGTTTTCTCCAGACTTAGCTGCTTTTATGAGGTCTCTCCAGCCTTACACTGCACTTCCACTTAAACCTCAGTAGCCAGGCATGAGTCACATCTTATGGGAAGCTGGAAGATATAGGATTTGTCTGGGTGGCAGTATGCCCAGTTAGGAATTGGGATTTTTGTTTCCGAGGAAGAAAGAGAGATGGGATACTTGTAGGCAACTACCAGCACTTGTTACATGTAGTACAGAAATTCCCTCACCTCGTTAACATGACGTTAATGTTTCTAGTACTTGCTAGTTAAAACCTGGCTCTTCGAGGAGACATTGCTTCTCCAACAGTCTTCTCACATACATGCTCCTTTCTCTCCCCCAGTACCAGCTGCTGAGACAGTGGAGGTGTGACCTGAGTGGGTCTCATTTCCCAAAACTATTTCAAGACCTCTCATTAATTCTCCCATTTTTCCTAAGAACCCTTGTCCACTTGAGTCATGCACTATTCAGCCACACAATACTTCCTCTCTGTCACTGTCAAAGGCCAAGCTCCTAATCCCCTGGATTTCTCCCCTGAGGACTTGACTTTCTGGGTCTTCCTCTCCACTCACATCCTGAGCAGCATACCTTCTGACTTAACGTTCACAGTAAACAGTGGTTTTCACAGTGTGGACTGGAGTTCCTGAAGTTCTCGGAGACTTAACTTTTCTGGAGGTTCCATGAAGTCAAAACTACTTTTGTAATAATTCTAAGACTTTTTTTTTTCCTTTTCACTATCATTCACTCACAAGTATGCCATAGAGCTTTCCAGAGTCTACATGATGTGTGATATTTCAACAGATTGAATATAGAAGCCGATGAGACTCCAGCTGTTTCCTATTAAGCCAGACATTCACAATTCATAAAAGGTAAATGATGGTGTATTTTTTAAAAATTTATTTATTTATTTGAGAGAGACAGAACAAGGGGAGGGGCAGAGGGAAAGAATCTCAAGCAGACTCCCTGCTGAGCTCGATCTCGTGATCCTGAGATCATGATCTGACCCCAAAACCAAGAGCTGGATGCTTAACAGACTGAGTCACCAAGGCGCCCCAGTGACAGTACTTTTATTTCTAATTTTTTTGTTTTAGGAAAGTAATTTTTTCATAAGGATGTGTTCTTTATGCTAACATGTTATGGTTTATTATTTTGAAGTGAATTAGTATATATTTCTTAATTTAAAATTTCTGAGTTTAAATTTCTCACCCAGTAAATATACATGAACAAAATCTTTTTAGGGACCTCAGGGTTTAAGACTGTAAAGGTTTCCTGAGACCAAAAGGCTTTAGAAATGCTGAGGGAGGAGCACCTGGGTGGCTCAGTTGGTTAAGTGCCTGCCTTCTGCTCAGGTCATGATCCTGGGGTCCTGGGATCGAGCCCTGCATTGGGCTCCTTGCTCAGTGGAGAGCCTGTTTCTCCCTCTGCCTGCCACTCTCCCTGCTAGTACTCTCTGTCTCTCTTTCTTTCTCTGACAAATAAATAAATAAAATCTTTAAAAAAAAAGAAGAAATGCTGAGGGAGATAAAAAAAAATCCAATACCTCAGCCTCTAGTTCCTTGTCTTTAAGAAAGGCATGTTTGCCCTGTAAATATAGTGGATGAGCAAGGGGCCACAGTTCATATCTGATCTCCACGTTCAACTGTCCAGCATAAGCAACTAAATATAATTTATTCATATGTAAATTTATTTTATTATATATATAAAATTTATTTTATTATATATATAAAAATTTTTAAAGGTGACATATAGATGACACACTCACGACATAGCAATTCAACAACTCTACATGTTATGCTATGCGTCCCACAAGCATAGCTACCAATCTACAGCACAGGCAAAACAGTCAATGGTATTGTAATAGCCTTGTATGTGACAGAGGGGAGTAACTTCCTTCTTAATATTTCCAATTAGATGTGTCATGGGCCGTTTAGGCTTATCATGCCAAACAAAATCTTATCACTTCCTCATCAAACAAGTTCTTCCTCCACTTTTACTGTTTCACAAAAATGGTTTCATGATCCACTCAATGTCTTAAGCTGGAAGCTTGAAAGTAATCCATCATGCCTTTCTTTCCTCTGTTTCCATATTAATAATTTACCAAGTTTTGTCATTTGATACATGTGTCATGTAACTTGTTTTTGGTGTTCACATTTTTTCAGTTTCAAATTTTTATTTTAAGTATTTTTGATACATACTACTGTGTAAGTTTAAAGTATACGGCAGGTTGATTTGATCGATTTATATAATGTGATGTGACTGCCCTTGTAGCATTTGCAAACAACTCATGTCGCATAATTGGCATGTCTTTCTTGGTGGTAGGAATAGTTAAGATCTAGTCTCTTAGCAAGTTTGATGTTTACAATATAATATTGTTGTCTATAATTACTGTACTGTTCATGAGCTCTCTAGGACTTATCTACTAGTTGCAAGTTTATATCCTAAAAGAGCATCTCTCCTGTTCCCCTCCCCCATCTGAGTCCCTGGTAACCACCATTTCATTGTTTTTTATGGGTTCAGCTTTTTTAGATTCTACATGCAAGTGATCTCATATGGTAGAAATCTTGCCATCTGTGACAACATTAATGGAGCTTGGGGATATTATGCTAGTAAATAAGCTGGAGAAAGACACTTCTAGTTTCTTAGTGGTTCTTGAATCTGTCCACTGATCTCCAATCCCAGTGTCACTACCTTAATTATGACCACCAATATCTCAAACTCTGACTACTGTACCAGACTTCTAAGTGTCTCTTTGCTCTCTTCCAATCTGTATTACAAATCTCACTCTGATTGAATGTTCTGAAGCAAGTCTGGTCATGTCACTTCCTCATGAAAAATCTTTTACTGACTTTTACTTTCCTCAAAGTAAAGTATAAACTCCTTAAGATAACTATCATATAGGGAGCATACATTATTTCCTCAAGACAACCCCATAAAGCAGATACTATTATAAACCAATATCATCCTTTTTAAAGATAAACTGGGGTGTGGAGAGGTTATATAACATGTCCAATGTAATAGGGAAATAGAGCCACTGTGAGTTATGGGATAAGGAATTTATTATAATGCATATATATATATGCTATAGATATATATACTATATATCTATATATCTATATCTATATATATATCTATACTATATATAGTACAGATATATATCTATAGCATATATGTATATTTATAGTATAATGAGATATTGGAAAGGGAGGTCATAAAGGAGAAACTGGGAGATCAGAGGAATCACGACCTACTCAATAAGAAAAGCCAAGCACATCTAGCTGTCCAGGTGAGGCTGTGAGGGTGGCTGGCAGATAAGTTTGTGGGAGGTATTGTTGTTGTGAGTCTGTAGTCAAGACATCTAGTGCTAGTCCCAGGGCTGCTTTAGGTCAGGGGAACCAAAGGTGAGGAGGCGAAGATCTGGACGTGAACAAAGGAGAGTGAAGACAAGCTGATTTCCTCTAGGCACCTCTGGGACTTTCCATCGCTTTCCACCAAGGTGATTTTCAGAGAGTAATGGTGGCTGCTTTACTTCCACCTACTAAATCTTGTACAATTTCCTTATCTGGCTAATGCTAATAGAACAATCTAGGGAAAGAGAATATGAAATATGATTCTCAGGTTAACCGAGTTGCTAATAGAAGGATTCATTACACCTAAAGACATCAAGACGCAGCTTGTGAGCGCCCAAAGCAGGATCTGAACCTGAACAGCCTGCCTCACATTGTATAGTGGTCGACTTACTATGCCTTCATGATTTGGTTTCTGATTACTTTGCTTACCTCTGCTTTCTGGGATTCCTGTGCTGCATAGCTCTACCTCAGCCATCCTGCACTCCCTCTTTGTGTTCTGGCCCTGAGCTGATCTCTCTGACGTTATGCACGTGCACTAGAACATTCTGCTTCCCTCCCTCTTTGTCTGGCTGAGTGTTATTTACCTTTTGGGTCTCAGCTAAGCTATCACTGCCTCCAGAATGACTTCCTTATCCTCTAAAGACTGGTTTAAGTACTCTCTATGTGATAGGATCTGATGTTGGATGCTATCTTAGAACTCAACACGCACCCTCTATCAGGGCAGAAGCCTGTTTGTCTTGCTCACTGCTGTATAACTAACACCTAGCACAGTGGCTAATAGATCATAAATAGCCACAATGTCTAGTAATTTGTTTTAACTTCCTCTTGGGACTGTAAACTCATCAGAGACAGTGATTTTGTCTTGCCTAATGCCTCCTCAGTATATAGCATAATGCCTATTTACGTAAGATGTGCTGAATTAAATGAGGCCAAGAATAATTGAGAAAAGCTTAACATTTAGATAATCAATTGAATATTTTCCTTACCTGGTAAATTAGGTAGACAAAGACCTGGAGAATTAACTTGGAAATGAATATTCTTTAGCTTCATTCATTAGCCGCCTTAATCACTCGTCTCTGTTCATCTCCTCAGGCACAGTTACTAAGTAAATTTGTACCATGAAATTTTAGGTTATCCTTTCTGGTTTTAGTGACACCACAGTAAAATGGCAACTTCTTTAAGAGATTCAGGGGTAAAGCCAATACTAAGAGATGTGAATAAATTATCATTATTAGAGAATGAGAAAAACACTGTGACTTCCCTTAAAAATTCTTGCTGATTATCCTGTTGGGCTTGATTACTGGGAGAGCTGTCTTTAACAGTTCTGCTTGCTCATGAATTCTGATAAAGTCCAGGGAATGAAGTAATTATGGTGCTCATTCAGAAGGAGGCTGTATTCCAGATGTAGTGCATAGCAAGGTAGAGTTACTAATGTGTTTTCTATGAAAATACACTGGTTTCAATAGGAAAACCAAAGTGAAAGAATATGCTACACATTAAAGTGGATCCTAAATCTTATAAATCCCTTTGAGAAAAAAAACATGGGGGAGGAAATTACATGAACTAGAATATGATCTAGTAAAAGATATGTAATGTATACTTAACAGCTGTACTGGCATGCCACAGGTGAGGGATATGAACATTTTTTAAATATCAAATCTGTAGTATCAGCCACCAAAGCTAAACATGAGAAGATAATCCTTTGAGAGATAAAGGAGAAAGTTGTAAATGATTCGCATGTCACGAAGTTTTACTGATTTTAGCAAAAATGTTAGTTAATACATGCAACTGAAAGTGTTAATTAGCAAATTAATGAAGCGGGGTTCTGTTTACATTCTTTTATGATGAATAATTATTTGTTAGTACAAGATTTTCTTTCTTCATGAGCGTCAATACATTCAAGTGTTGGCTGAGCCCCGATGAAAGACGAGATGTTTATAATATGCACACAAGTGTGGAAGTTCAAATGCAGAACTTTTTGTTTAAACAAATGATTATGGTTGAAGTAGGAGTGTAAACAGGGCGATAATTCATGACACATCAGTTCGTTTTCCTGCTGCGGTCATTAGTTTTTCACCTTCATAGTAACACCCATATGACTGCAATGAAATAGCCCATGACTAAAGGATTTGGTTAGACCTCGCTTTACAAGAAAACAAAAACAGGTAAGACGTTACGGAAGGCCTGTGAATTGCTGCTTAATGAGTTCCCTATACTTACAGAGCTAAGTTGCTAGGCCTTGGGATGTCAGCTGTCCGAACCTTCTTTCACTTCCAAATATGTTATATTTATATTGATATATTCTAGTTCTACGTGACATGATTACTCAGACAAAGGATCTAAATAATATCCTGGGCGTTAACGTTAAGGAAATGGAAATCGTGGTATCAGCTGTTCCATCTGCCACTATATCACGACCTAGAGTCTACGTATAGAATGTGGTTGACTACAATCCAGCCTGGTCATGGATAGAAATGAATGATGCTTTTTAATAACTGAGCAGAACTTGGGAATCTTTGGTTCAGAACTTGATTCACTCATGGGTACACTGAGATAAAGCCTTCAAACTGTTATTCATTAATTGTTAGGTAAAGCAGTAATAGGATGGCAAGGAATTCTGAGGTTCATGGGCTTTTGGTGTAGTAGATGGTAAAGCTTGTAGGTGTGTGGATTACTAACCTTGCCAGTTCCCCCTGAGCACCACACACATACACTATTCTATCACACTCCTAAGGGGACGCCATCCCAGTGAGTAAAGGTCATTGAAACAATAGCGATAGCCAGAAAAACAATATCTTCGTTGCTATCTTGGACACTGTGATATTAACTTTATGTGTATTATACACTTATTGCTTTTCAAAAGTAGGAGTTCTAAACACAAAATTGTTATGGGGGCACCTGGGTGGCTCAGTCAGGTTAGCATCTGCCTTCGGCTCAGGTCATGATCTCAGAGTCCTGGGATCAAGTTCCGCATGGGGCTCCCTGCTTATCAGGGAGCTTGCTTCTCCCTCTCCCTCTGCCTGCCACTCTGCCTACTTGTACTCTCTCTATCTCTGTCAAATAAATAAATAAAATCTTTCAAAAAATTGTTAGGTTGCTAAATGTAAAAATACAATTATCAGTAATTTTGAAATTGAGTGGCAAATAGAGTGAAAACTCACGTGAAATGTTCTATCGAATGATTCGAAAGTCATTGAAAGCCCTCCCTGTCATTAACTTTTTGGTCAGTTGCCTCCATTGCTTTCCCTTCAAAAGAATACAGTGACATGGGCAGCATGAGGCAGCAACTTTGTTAATGGGGGTTCAAATGCAAAAGTTGCTGCTCTCCAAGTGGATTTCTTGCTTCCCAGAGAAGATTCTTCATGTTTGATCAGTGTCCTTCGGCTTGTTAGCAGCATTCAAAACACTGCCTCTGGTTTCTGTGTCATGTACACAGTAGACTCTAGTCACCAATGTACCAGGCTTCTTGTTAGCTTTGAGATCTCTCTCTCTTAACAGGGCTGATACTTGGAATCTGAAGAATGATCTGCCCCTATTTCAGGACCCATGTTAGAGTAGCAACACGGTTTAATTTCTTTTATTCCTTAATTCTGACATCTATTTCTAATACATATAGTTCAGAAAAACATAGTATGAGTCAAAATGGGATGAAAAATCACACGATTTACCTATTCATTAAACAGGCATTAATATCAATCAATATGCTACAGAATGCGCTTAATGCTGGGGAAACAAAAAAATGCAAATATGTGGGGCGCCTGGGTGGCTCAGTGGTTTAAGCCTCTGCCTTTGGCTCAGGTCATGATCTCAGGGTCCTGGAATTGAGTCCTGCATTGGGCTCCGCTCGGCGAGGAGCCTGCTTCCCCCTCTCTCTCTGCCTGCCTCTCCGCCTGCTTGTGATGTCTGTCTGTCAAATAAATAAATAAAATATTTTTTAAAAATGCGAATATGGGGGCACCTGGGTGGCTCAGTCGATTGAAGCCTCTGCCTTCAGCTCAGGTCATGATCCCAGGGTCCTGGGATCGAGCCCCACATCGGACTCTCTGCTCAGCGGCAAGCCTGCTCCCCTCCTCTCACTCTGCCTGCCTCTCTGCCTACTTGTGATCTCTCTCTGTCAAATAAATAAATATAAAAAAAATGCGAATATGTGGTTTCAACTTAAAGACTTTTAGCAGCAAGCAGAGGAGAAAGATTAAATAGAAACTTAAAATTCAATATAATTTCAATGTCTTAAAACCTTCAACAGAAGAAAAGGGAGATACTAAGTTAAAATATTTCCTCACTCCTTGTTAATACTGGAATTTCAATCAAGCATAAACATTTATCTTTAACATCAAGTGATTGAAAGTCCACTGTGGTGTCTGAGCGATAGCTTTGTCATTAACATTTCAGTCTGTGGCTTTAGGTACATAGGTAGAGGCGATGGAGTGACTTTAAGGCAGTGAAGCAAATGGTAGAGTATCTTTAGTTCTTAACTGTTTACCTTTTTTTGTTTCACAAAGAACAACCATCTAAGGTAAGTTCATGGTTCTAGAAAGATCTATTACAGAGAAAAGAAAAAAATGATAAATTCGGTTAGAAGTACCTAAGTTAATTCATGCATTAGCTTACACTTTTAACTATAGATAAACATATGGTAGTATTTAGAAGATCTAGGGGGATGTCCTGGTGAAGAACGTGAGCTAATATCCTGGGCTTAAATATCTACCCCATCATGTACTAGCTCGGTACTTCATCAGGTTAATTAATTTCTCGAAACCTCATTTTTTTCCATTTGTAAAATGATGGTATTAATGATTAAATTAATCCATGATTTAATTAGATATCAAAATAAATGCTATGGTACCTGGTACATAGTAAGCAATGAGCAATTAACAGCCATCCTTTCTAGCATTTTATTGTTCTTGTTACTTCACTTCACCCTAAATTTTGTATAATTTTATTTATAATCGGGGTGTGTGTGAGAAGAATCAGTCTCTCCTTATTTTGCTTTAAGAGCGCTTGGTAGGTAAAACAGTAATGCTATAAAATTGATACAGAGGGATGCCTGGGTGGCTCAGTTGGTTGAGTGTCTGCCTTCAGCTCAGGTCCTGATCTGGGATCCTGGGATTGAGTATTGGGCGCTCTGCTCAGTGAGGAGCCTGTTTCTCCCTCTCCCTTCCTGTTCCCCTTCTTTGTGCGTGTGTATGCCACCCCTTTCTCTATGTGTGTGTGTCAAATAAGTAAATGACATCCTTGAAAAAATAGAATAAAATTGATACACAAAGTCACGTTACATTATTCATTCATTCCTCGTAACTTTAATAAATCCTTTGTAAGCGCCAGGTGCCTGATTATCAACTTAGTGTTTTTGTTCTCAAGAAGCTTTCTTTGCGTCAGAAAATATCTTGAAATACTCTGTATTCAGATATAGGATGCCCTGAAAATTTGACCAGTAATATTAGCAGTACACAATTGATGATCCTTTTCTACCATTTAGAGATGACAGTTGTTATGGACTAGATGTTTGTGTCTACCCCCCTCATCCCTTACCCCAAATTCATACATTGAAATCCTGACCCTTCAAGTGATAGTATCAAACCATTGGGCCTTTAGGAGATATTTAGGTCATGAATGGGATCAGCACCCTTATAAGGGGACGAAGTAATCAGAGCTTGCTTTTTCTGCTATGTGAGGATAGAATGAGCAATCAGTCGTCTGCAACCAGAATTGGATCATGCTGGCATTCTGATCACTCCTAGCCTCTAGAAGTATGAGAAATAAATGTATTCTTTAAACTACCCAATCAGTGGTATTTTTGTTAGGACAGCCCGCATGGACTAAGATAATAGCCTTTGAAATTCATGAGCCAGTTACAGAAGCAATTTTACCCCTGAGACAGGAACTCCTTTTACCCCCTGAGACAGTAACTCCTATGCCTGATTGAACATCTGTCCTTCCCGACCTTCCCCATCCCATACCCAACCAAAATTGCTATTCAGGTTGGTCTGGCCATTTTGCACTAGGCCTTGCTCTCTCTGACCTGATAGTAAATAAACTTGTGTGGTTTATTCCTTCATTTAAAAATTTTTTCCTCATTTTTATTTCTTTGTTTTTATAAATTTTAAACAAAACCCCATGTGTCCTACTGCCTATACATCGTATTGGTAGGATGTTAATTGTTGTTTCAAGAGACCTTTTTAGAATGGTCAATACAGTTAGGAATTTAGTTTAGGAATTTGGTTCTCAAATTGTCCTCATGATTCTAACATGATGGTGAGGTTTTATATGTCTATCCTCCAGCAGCAAAGATATGTAGAGCACCTATTATGTGCTGGGCACTGTGTTGTATGTTAAGAATATTAAAAATTATAGAACAGAGTGGTAATGCAGAAGTGTGGGAAGGAGTGACTAATATGCTTGGAGAAATGAAATATTTTATGAAAGAAAAAGACATTTGCCTAGGGTCTAGAAGATGAATTTCAGATGATGAAGGAATATTGATAAGGGGGCCAGATGGTATACTAGCCAGGAGAAATTGTCAAGATGTTTGGCAAGCAGTCTGTTGGTCTGGAGTGTTTGGCAGATAGGCTGGAAAGGGATGTCAAGGCCAGATTATCATGGGCCTCTAAGGTTCCGCTGGGATACATGGACTTATTTTGTAGACAAATGAGAACCTTACCATTTTTTAAGCAGATGAGTTATAATTAGATCTTCAACGTTTCATATATTCTGACTTACTATATAAATATCCAGCTCAATTTAATGAATAACGTTACTTAACAAAATCACAAATCCCATCTCTGTGTTAAATAATTCTGCTGGCAGCAGGGAAAAATATATTTTAGAATGCAATTTCTTGATCTTTTGCTGCCTCATTCCTGCTATTTTTTTTTTTTTTTTTTTTGTTACTTGGAGGACTTGTTTTCTGTTTTGGTTCTTTCCTCCTTAGATTTCAATTCTGTTCTCTCCTTTCCATTAATAGTAGCATGAAATTTGCAGGATATGTTGAATATTGCTAAGGAGGGCTGTGGCTTTATCCTGCAATATGCCCCAGAGATCATATGGCTATTTTGTAGTATGGAAATTTATATAGCTTTCAATGTTATGATATGAATATTTTCTCAATATCATTTCAATACATATGATATTTTTATAATTAGAAATGTCAAGAAATTTTTATAATTAGAAATGTCAAGAAGAAATTCCTAAAATGTCTTCTTTTAGTTATAGTCAATATTATTTCTAGCATTAACGGTGTTAAATCTTTATGATTTATATAAGGCACAATCTCTAAATTCATGGAACAGAAGTTAAATTCTTTTTCTCTGCTGGCTTAAAGCAATTTTATAATTTAAGAATATATGATGGAGAGAAATGGCTTTTGCTAAGAGTCAAAACCTATTTTTTTTTCAGGTAGTTTAACTGAGGATTTGTTCTTTATTAACTTTTCTGCTCTTTTTCCTAGTAGAGAGAAAAATAGTTGCTGTATATTTCTTGCTGAGACACACACTGTAAATATACCGTGAGTCAGGAAAACACAGAAAAGTTCCAAGGTTGGCAAATCATTTTAGAAGGAAAAAGTCATCAGGACCATGCGACTCCAAAGAAACAGATGTAAGAATTGCTTTTTATAAGTTGTGTTGCAAAATTTTTTCCTAATTTTCCAGTTTTAGAAAATATGTAGGTGTATGGATCAGGATGGTTCAGAAAAAGAGATACTTGGACTTTAGAAATTTAGGGAAAAAAATGTTAAATAATGAAGTGAAATGACATTGCCTTCAACTCTGATTTCAAAGGGATTAATTTATGACAGAACCTGGATATTTTGGCAGCATATAAATAAGTAGATATTAATATCTGCTTAATATCTGTTTTTATTAAGAAAAGTTGGAATACGGATGCCTGGGTGGCTCAGTCAGTTAAGTGTCTGCCTTTGGCTCAGGTCATGATCCTGGGGTCCCGGGATAGGGCTCCCTGTGGGGCTCCCTGCTCAGCAGGGAGTCTGCATCTCCTTCTCCAGCAGCCTCCCTACTTGTCCTCTCTCACTCTCTCTCTCTGACAAATAAATAAAATAAAATCTTAAAAAAAGGAAAAAGAAAAACTGAAACATTGCTGACAGTACAAGAAAGCAAAATCATTTTAACATTTTTACTTCAGATTTTTTTCATGGTTTGTTCCCATTTCCGTTGAGGAATTCTGTTTTTCTTGAACTTTCATATTGAACAAAATTAATTTGTTATTGAACTAGAATCTGTGTTATTTTTTCCTGTTTACAATCGCAGTTGTTTTGTGTAAAACAGAGAACACCAGAAAATAGAGTAGAAGTTTTAGGCCATGACTTTGGGAATAATTTGAAGTGTATTTTAATTGTGAGATTATGACTGACATGTTATATACCAGAACGATTTGCTAGAAATATATTACTTTGCATTTGTTTCTTAAATTTATTTAATTATACATATTTACATTCAAAGAAATTATGTTAATGTTGATATTTGTGTTAAAATTTTGAATTATTCAAATTAACTATGTTAAATATAGATTCAGAAAGTAGGAAGGGGTCTTAGAGATTTTTGGTCTGCCCTCTCATCCACTGTAGGAACACTTTCCATAATAGTCAATCTTACTTCTGCTTGAATTCTTGTGATGGGAATACTTGTGATGGGAATCCATTATGCAACATAAAAAAAAAATCTGATTTTTGAGCTAAACTCCCCCATTTCTATCTCATAAAAGTGGTTGTGTTTTAAAGAAAAAGCAGTTGGGGGCGTAGTAAAAGACAGGGAAAGGATTCTCAGGGAATTCACAACTTGGCAGAGGGCCTAGCCAAGGATACTCTGCTGACCAGAGAGGGAAATTTTAAAAGCCACGGACCCTATTGCTTCTCATGTTCCTGGCATCACCAGATTTCCCCCAGCTGCTACCTTTCCAAGGAGCTGAGGAAACCACATAACAAAATATGAAGGACTCAAATATTTTGCCTTTTCATACTTTCTAGGATTGGGCTCATAGATTAGATTCAATTTTTTTTTTTTTAAGATTTAATTATTTTAGAGGGGGAAGGAGGGGAGAAGGAGGGAGAGAAAATTCTGATGCAAGACTCCGTCTCAGGACCCTGAGATCATGACCTGGGCAGAAATCAAGAGTCACCTGCTTAACCTGCTGAGCCACCCAGCTGACCCTAGATTCAAAATCTTTAGGTATTTTTGTCTAGTGTCTGTTTATTGAGTACTTAAAAATGTTCTTACTCCTATAGAGTAGTTTGGTATCCTGAAGAAGGCTGAGGTCTATAGCCATACTTGCCTCTTCTACTTAACAGCATGGCCTTGAACTTGTTACCTAACTTCTTTGTTCTTCAGTTTCCTCATCCATAAAATGGGAATAACATAGTACCTACTTTATTATGAGACCTCAGTATGTTAATATGTATGAAGTACTTAGCAGTGTGCCTAGCACATGGTGATCGCTCAGTATGGCTTTTATTATAGAAGCTACATATTCACCAATACTTATACATTCTTATATTAACAAGTGAGGATTTAAGTATTCCAGTTGTTGAGAAATTTAATTTCTTTTTTTGATTCTGCAGAGGTAACACATTAGCAGTGGGTGAAAAGAAGCCACAGCTGTATGAATTGCAGAGAAAAAGATTTCTTGCTTCTGCTGAAATATTCTTTAATCTGATTCTCAA
Organism: Martes martes; assembly: GCF_963455335.1. Classification (NCBI taxonomy): domain Eukaryota; kingdom Metazoa; phylum Chordata; class Mammalia; order Carnivora; family Mustelidae; genus Martes; species Martes martes. The sequence continues at coordinate 96,044,202 of NC_137889.1, forward strand.
AATATCTCAAAATGAGACATTTTATTCCATATTTAGAGAAAAGCAATTTAAAAGCACATGCTCTAGAATGTTACTTAACATAGTATACATTAATTAATGACAATAAATTAATGGTTATCAGATCCTTTGGAGTTTTGAAAGAGGGAAGATAGAAAAGGGAAAGATGTGGGAGTAAGGATACCAATGAAGAGGAAACAGTTGGAGAAGGGAAGCTGAAAACATAGAAGCAGGCTCATTGTATTACTTTGTTTCTCAGGTCTGTCCTATTTAGCTGCATATAAGTTCCCCAAGTAGTCTGAGTCTAGTAGAGCTGGGCAAATGTCTTTCTTCATGGGGAAGTAAACCTGTGAATTCTTTGAGAGTCCTTGCTTTTGCTGTCCTGGTGTTCTCTCCTGAGATACCTGGAACTTTTATATGATTTAGTTTCACAATTAGATAAAGAAATAAATTGTGTTTTTGTTCAAATTTGTCATTCCACCAAAGTAGAAACCCTCCTTCCTCTTCTTTTCCATAGCATCCTCTACCCTGTGGTCTCTCTTGCCTTTTTTTTTTTTTTTTTAGATTTTACTTATTTATTTGACAGACAGAGATCACAAGTTATCACAGAGGCAGGCAGAGAGAGAGGAGGAAGCAGGCTCCCTGCTGAGCAGAGAGCCCAATGTGGGGCTTGATGCCAGGACTCTAGGATCATGACCTGAGCGGAAGGCCGAGGCTTTAACCCACTGAGCCACCCAGGCACCCCTGTCTCTCTTGCTTTTAAAAGCACCATCATCCCAGGCTGCAACACAGGGAATCAGCTTTTACAATTCTACCTGAACTGTCTTTCAGGTCTGCTATTGACCTTGGTAGCCATGTCACTGTCTTGGTTCAGATCATCACTCTTTACATAAGAGACCCCTAACCTGTTTTGTGCTTCCATTTCTCCCTCTCTAGGTACCTCTAAATGATCTTCTGAAAATTCCATTCCGTCACTTAACTCTTTACTGTAAGTATCTCTAATGCTTCCCTATCACCGAACAAGGAAGTATCTATTTCATTACCATTTCTGACAAGGTCATTCCTGAACCCTACTTAGCCTGAGATTCATCTCCCGTACCTTCTCATGACTTCAGTAGCAGCACTGAGCTACCAGCTGTTCCCTAAACGCACTATGCTTTTGTTCACACTGTTCCCTCTGCTTTAAGTGCTTTTTCTCTTTTCAACTGTCCTTTTGTCTCTACAGATTCGTCAGGACTCTGATAAAATGCGACCACTCTCTGCAGTTTTTCCTGACATTCCCAGGCAGAATAGTTGCTTTTTTTGTGCTCCAGTAGTTGTGTGTTCATGTATTGATTACTGTGCTTCTTACAGAATGTTCTAATATGTGTGTGTGTGTGTGTGTGTGTATACACACACACACACACACACACATATATGGAGAGAGAGAGAGAGTATATATAATATATATACGGTCTCTTCTGTGAGTTTCAAGAAGAAATGGACAGGGTTTGAATCTCAAACACCAGTCTGTGGCATGCCATAGGTGCTCAATAAATGCTGATTGTTGAATGGCTTATACCTCAGATTCCCCATCCCGTGCCTATTTAAATGCTACTTTCTAAGGCTCACTTCAAACACAGTTTCCTTGATGATGCTCTCTCTGATTCTCTCCCACCTAGAGTGATTTTTTCCTTTAATGTAAAACTATAGAAATTTCTTTATTCCTGTTGATTTGGACTTTTTTGATATCTTATAATTTAAAAATATCTACTTATTTATAAGTCAACTGAAATGGAATTTGCATCTTCCCTATCCAGAGATGCTTGTATTCCCAGGATCACTGTCTTATGTCCAACAAATGCTTAGGATATTTGTTGAATAGAGGTAAGCCAAGGAAAGCCAATCCTTAGCACAGCTTCTGAAAAGATACATATACTCAAACACTGTCTGCTCCCATAATGTCTGATATTTCATTGCCGTTTGTGAGGACAGAAATTCTGAGAGAAAAAAATACCTTTGCCAAATTAAAGTTATCAGTAATTCACACAATACAGGGGATTGATTAAATGAGATTTCTTTTCTGTTGAATACTGGTTAATATCAGTAGGGAGAAGATAGGAAATACGACTGAGGACCAGGAGTAAAAGAGTTTTGGAGCAGAGAGGACTTGAGATGAGGGTCAATTGAATGGGCACCAGGGACCATATTATGAAGGTTGAGTAAGGAAGGCAAAATGATGCCGGTGACAAATGCTGCCTGTTTTGAACATTTTCTAGTATTACATTAAACAGAACTTTCTCTTTCCCATCTGGCACCAGGCACCAGAATTCAGTTTTGTCCTGGCAATATCATGGTTCAGGTATATTATAGAGAAAATATACTTTGTTGGGGATCCTAACATTTCTTTGGGAGAAATGTGCCACATTTCACAAGCTCATCAACAAATGACTAGAGTGCCCCCTGTTCCTCAGTGGGAGCTTTGTAAAATAAATTTATACACAATGGAATTATTGATAAGTTCAGAGGATTATATTTAATGCCTAACATTAAAAAAAGTAATGGGAATAATTTTAGAAAAGGGAGGAGTTGAAAGAAAACTGGTTGCCAAGAATTTAATAGGGTATAGAGACAGAGGTGAAGACAATTGGAAAAAAGCTAGGTCAGAGTGCAATTTTATCAAGTTATTTGAATCACACATTTGGTGGCTAGGGAGGAGTTATCAGTTTATTTAGAAAAATTTTCAAAAAAAGGAAATTCTCAGAATGGGCAGCTGAAAGGCATCAGGAAGGAAAAAAAAAAAAAAAAATAGAAGCCGCGAGATAGCTCCCTGGGAGACAGAGTTGGCAATACAGCTGATTTTAAAAAGTTAACTCTCCTTCTCAAATCTCCTGAAAGACTGCAGACTAGCTTAATTTATATTTACTTCCTTAGAAAACATTTCAATCCTGAAAGTTTTAGCATGGAGACCACAAAGTAAAGAGGTTACATACTTTTCCAAAACACACACTACTAATTGTAAAATTTCATCAAATATAAATGGAAGACGTTTTATTTTTATTTTCTTTTATTTGCTTTTTTTTTTTAAACCAGTTTCAAAATATTTGAGGAAAGGAAATATTTCATTTCCTTAGGTGGTCCAACTGTATGTTTCAGAGTTCCCAAACCCCCGCCCAGAAGAGCAGACATAATTCGATGTGTACGTGTTTTTTGCGAGGTGCGTCAGCATTTTACCAACTTCTCAAAAATGTCAATGGCCCTGAGAAGTTTAAATCCACGGCACTGGATTATCTTGGGGAGCCCCTGTCAGCTCTCGATGTACAGTAATTCCACGAATCTTCATTCTTCAAACCTTAGCCTTTTTTTTTTTTTTTTTTTGAAACTCCTTCTTATCCACGACCAAGAAGGCATCGAGCAGCTTAGGGCAGTGATGCTCGCGCCGCGGGCGCAGCTCGGCAAGTCCCCCTCCATCCAGCGCTGTGGAAGGGCGTGAACGGCGCGGCTCCCCGAGTCCGCTCACCGCTCCTCACACAGGCAGCGGAGCTGGGGCAGCTCCAAGTGCGTCGAGAAGTGTAATCCCTCCGCTAAGTACTTGGCTCTCAGTCTCCAATCACTAGTGGGAGCTGGAGAGGGCAAGTGAAGGGAAAAAAAAAAAAAAAAAAAGGATCCAGAGGCAGCCGAGGAGCGAGAGGGAAAAAAAAAAAAAAGTCCCGCGGCGGCGGCGGAGCGGCCGCGGCTGCCAGAAGTTGACGGTGCGGCCCGGCACGGGGCGCGGAGTTGGCGTGGGGCCTGCGCGGGGCGCCCGGACAATTCGGGGGCCGCAGGGACAGCGGCGCTCGGGACGCTGGTGCCTGGAGCTCAGCGGCGGGTAAGGCGCCGGCGGGCTGGCGTGCGGGGCTCCGTGCCGGGGAGCGAGCGGGAGGCAGCGGAGGCGGCGTGGGCAGAGGGGCTGCGCGGAGCCGGTGGCTGTGCCCCGGGCGGGACCCGGCGCTCGGGGAGAGGAGGAGAACGTGCCGCGCGGACGCGGGGCGGCGGCGGCGCGGCGGGGGGAGCGGGTCAGGAGGTGGCTCCCGGGCTTTGTGCGCGAGCGGCGCTGTCGGGACCCCGAAACCTCGTGCCGGTGCCGGCCAGGAGCTTGGGGCAGAGGCGGCCGCGGGCGGGACACGTGCTCCGGAGTTGGGGAAGGAGGGACGCGCCGAGGCGGGGAGTCCGGACCCGCGCCCCCAGGGATGGGGTTGGGAGGGCGAGCGACAGGCAGTCCCGGAATGGGGATGAAGTGGGAGGGGGCCCGGCGGCCGGGCGGCAGGACGGGCAGGCACCCAGCTCTGCGGAGCCACCTGCCTCGGGAGCCTCCAGAGACTAAGCTTTGCGGCGGGAGAAAGTGCGCGGTGTCTCGGGCTTGGGTGTGCGTTTTTGCCGCTACTGCAGGTCGCTTTCTCTCTGTTACTGTCTCTGCTACGTTCTCAAGTGTTTCTGTCTTTCTCAAGTTTTTCTCCCATTCTCTGTTTGTCTCTTCCCCTCTCCCCACCTCCCCTGTTTCTCCCTCGGTCTCTCTGTGTGTGTGTATGTCTCCCTCTCCCCACCCCCTTCTCTGTCTCGCGTCCCTCCCTCTCGGTCTCCTTATCTTCCTCCCTCTCTGTCCCCTACACTCTTTCAGTGACTCTTTTTTGCAGGCTGACTTTCCGCTGCTTGTCTCACTGTACCTCCCTTTCTCTCTCTCTCTCTCTCTCTCTCTCGCTCGCTCTCTCGCTGTCAGTGCCCATCAGTCTACTCGTGACCATGTCTGTCGGGGCTCCATATTTCTGTCTGTCCCTTGCAGTGTTAGGGTTTCAGACACAGAAGATCCTCCGGAAGTTGTCCAGTGTGGTGTCTTATTCCTTTTGAGCTGCACCACTCCAGCTGGATTCTGGGTCCTTCGTATTTGTTCTCCAGAGAATGGGAACTCTGTGGTTTTCTTGAGTTATTAGGAATTGCTCTTTTCTTAGTCACCTTTCCACCAAGGTGAGGTCAGTGACTGAGCAGCGACAGAGGTGCCAGTGAAAGAAAACAGAGGAAGAGAGCTGCTTAATTGCCTCCAATGTATAAAGAGAATGTACCAAACGTATCTGCAGTGAAGCAGAACCACCTGAGAAATATTTCTGAATTGTGGAAAGAAACAGAAAAGCTGCCAATAATGAAAGGAGTCAGCTGCAAAGTAGTTGAAAATAATTTGAAAAAGTATTTATGGAAATTTCTGCTATACTAAACTGATGCCAACTAGTATCTGTGTTTCTTATGTATATTTTTAGGATCCTAGTGACAACTCTTCTTATTATTGTTTTGAGAAATTATAAGAAATGTCCTGTGTCAAGTGGGACATTTGTTTTTAAGAAAATATTCGGTCTTTGTACTCTTATACCTCTTTACTCTCCAGTGATCAAGAAGAATTATTTTTAACTGCAAAGAAAATAGGAGAGGATTTGTCCGTAATTTTAAGACATGAGACATTCCAGCGATCAATAATTTTTTTGGAAAACTTTCACTATAAGGACGTTTTGAAGGATATTACATCTTAGTGAAATATGCAAGTTATTATACACTTAGATCATTGTGTGATGCAAAAAACGGTGGTGTGCTGTAAGCAAATCATAGTAGTGATGGTTTTTTATGGGAAACATAGCCGAGAAATAAATTGCTCTGATTTTCACTGTTTTCTTTAGTCATGTATAATGTACCTTTGTTTTTAGCAAAATACACCCTAGGGCTACAAAACTTGATACAGTGTGTTATTTGTCCAATCTCAAATACCATTTAGAAAATCACCTTTTCCTTTTGGTCAGGAGATATAAGTTGATATGATCTCATTACTTATGTGCTAGGGTCTCCTGATGAATTTTAATGGCACTGATTTGGTATTTTAAATCAAAATGTTAGCTTTTGGTGAGTTAAAATCCTGATTTATGTCACGTTAGTGAATCATCACTATTTATTTTATAGGGGCTTTGCCACCTTGTCTGCCAGGTGCTGCATGGTATTTAGCCTGGGCAGGGGTGTCTGAATTCCCTGGTAGATTATTGTTCCTGAGTGACGTGCTGCCTCTACTCCTGGTGTGTTCATATATGTCCCTCAAAATGTTCCAGTCATTAAATAGTATTTATTAAGAGGAAATTGACTTAATTTTTTCCTCATAAACTTGGAAAACCATGTGAGATGGCCTGATAAAATATTTTTATTACAGTAAATGCTGATTTCATTATGTAAAAGTGTAAGGTAACTTAGAATGTGATATCTTTTGGTATATATAGGACCTTCCAGTGTTCAGCTGAGATTTATCATCCAAATCTAAAGTTTGTTTTCACCCACTCCAACCTGGCAAAGGCTTGCCTCATTTTTGTAAGCCTCTTCTTGTCTCCTTCTCTGGCTTCTCTGCATACCTCTCTCTGTTTACCTCTGCTTGTCTGGTTACTTGCTTGACTTCCTCACTGGACTGTCTTTTCATTGAGGTAAAATAATGTCCCTTTTCTTTCCTTGTCTGAATTTCAAGTGCCCAGTGCAGTATCTGCCGTATGATAGATGGTCAGAAAATTCTTGAAGGATGATTTGTGTGTAACTTTTGATGCTAATTCTCTGTAGGTGCAGTAGCTCAAGGGAAACACTGCAGTGTAGTAGAACAGAACATAGACTGAGGGAAGAAAGAGGCTTAGAAAGCATCTCCTCACACACATTAATATTAAAGTTGAAGAGGATGAGGCCTAAACCATTTGAAAACCTTGTTCAACAATAGACAATGAAGCCACAGTCATTTTCCTTGGACCTCCCTGCTTGCCTTCTTTCACTAGAAGTAGAGAAATCTATTACCAGGAGCTAACAATTACTATCTAAACTCTGAGGATTTCTTCTCATGCTGACCAATAAGTCATGCATGAAACTTACCATTTTGCAATAACTGGTAATCACTGGTCATACATAGTCATGGAGGTCATGTTTGTTTTCTGGAACACTGATCTCTAAATGTTTTTATGCTGAGCATGGTGTTGGGGGCTGTGTCGTTTTTAGCAGAATATTTATTTCTACCTGAAAAGAAGATTCAGATTCTCTGGATTAAATTTTCTCCTCTCTAAATTCCTGTGCATGTGTTGAATGGGGGGTAGGGAGAAAAGAAAGGAAGTTTGGACCAGATTAGGGGCGCTTTTTGAAGTTTTTCTTCAGAGACCACCCGTTTAACTCCCAGAACAACTGCATATTCATCTGTTTTACATATCAGACTTCCCTGTGAGCTTTTGTCTGGGGGAGAAAAAAAAGGCTAACACAGTTTAAAAAAATCTTCAAGACCACTTACTCTTCCAATCTCCCTTGCAGTTGTTGAATTTCATAATCAAGATAATTTCTCGCTTTTAAATCCGGGTATCTGGAAGATGGTTGAGAAAGTTCTTAGGCTAGAAGGAGAAGCTGATTTTGCCTGAGAATACTAATTTCAGATTTTCATATGCTACATGTGACATGATGGCAGAAATTGAAGTAGAAATGTTGGAATGCATAGTCACCTAGAATTTTGGAGGAAGGAGGGGACAGGGGTAGAAATACTGCATTTAAAAGACATTCAGTCTGAATTAAAATATAAGAACTAAAACTTATTAGAGATTGAGTCTGGAGAGAGAAATAAATGAAGATTTGGGAGTCGGCAAGAGGGACATTTTGTTGCTTCTGAGTATTAAGTTCCCCTATACTATTAAAGATTAAAGAAAGAGTATTATATAATGTACATCAGGCAGTAATCTATTTTCATGATTTTTAGAGCATCTACTTTATAGGCCAGTGAGTTTAATTGCATTAAGTCATTTTACTTTAATGTTTGAGTGCCTACTCTCTGCCTGGTATTATTATATATCTCAGGGTACTGTAGCCATAAGAGACACAAGGTTCTCACTCTCCTAGAGCTTGTACTCTAGAGAGTGAAAACAACCATGAACAAGCACATGTAATGGTGAAGATTGATATTAAGAAAAGATGACTGTGTAGTGCGACAGCTGGGGCTGTTCTTCATGTGAGGTGGTTGAGGAAGGCCTCTCTGAGGATGTCCCTGAACACCCAGAAAGCCAGCCCAATGAAAATCCCAGAGAGCTTCCTGGCAGAGGGAACATCGAAGCTGTCTCTAAAGCAGCAGCAAGTTGGGCACACACTGGTCAGTGGGATTGGATTCAGGCAAGCAGATGAGATGGCAAGAATGAGGTCAGAGGGATAACCAGGACCATGTAATGAAGTATACATTTTATTCAGACTATCTTACTAAACCACCCTGGGAGACTTTATACAGAGAAGTCTGCAAATATGACTTAGCATTTCTGTAGTGTGAGCAAGAATGTCTGAAGTAAGATGTTTTGGGAGACTATGAGAAGGATCTAGCTGATAGTTTGGTGGTTTGGCCACAGAAATTGATCAGACATTGTTCTTATTACTGAGTAAGAGTCACTGAGTTGAATCATTCTTCCCTCCTCCTTGATCTGCATTGCAGCAGTCCACTGGCTCAACATTTGCTTTTACTTTTATATCACACACCTCAGGACTTTAGTTCCCCACCTGCTTACCATCCTCCAAGTATCTCCTGGGCCACAAGTGTCTTGATTCAGGGGCTGCAACATATCCTGAGAAGTGTTGTGGCAAAGTTCTTTAGGGCTCTGTGTGATCTTTGGACTCCCCAGGGATTCTTGACTCTTTCAACTAACATCACTTCATTTTACATACAATTTGTGTTCTGGTTACAAAAGAAAGGAAGCAAGTCAGAATTACTCTCATCAGATATCAGTGGCATTTTTCTCTGCCCCTCAGCTCTGAAAATGACAGGCTTCTTTAAGAACTTCATGCCATCCCTGATCAAAATTCCACTGGCATTTTTCTTTTTCTTTCTTTCTTTTTTTTTTTTTTTAAGATTTTATTTATTTATTTGACAGACAGAGATCACAAGTAGGCAGAGAGGCAGGCAGAGAGAGGAAGGGAAGCAGGCTCACTGCTTCAGAGAGAGCCCGACGTGGGGCTCTATCCCAGGACCCTGGGATCATGACCTGAGCCCAAGGCAGAGGCCCCAACCCACTGAGCCACCCAGGCGCCCCCCACCGGCGTTTTTCAAAGAGCTGGAACAAACAATCCTAAAATTTGTAGGGAACCAAAAGAGACCCCGAATTGCTAAGGAAATGTTGAAAAAGAAAAACAAAACTGGGGGCATCACGTTGCCTGATGTTACGCTTTACTACAAAGCTGTGATCACCAAGACAGCATAGTACTGGCACAAAAACAGTACTATGACCAGTGGAACAGAGTGCAGAGCCCAGATATGGACCCTCAGCTCTATGGTCAAATAATCTTTGACAAAGCAGGAAAAAATATCCAGTGGAAAAAAGACAGTCTTTTCAATAAATGGTGCTGGGAAAATTGGACAGCTATGTGTGGAAGAATGAAACTCGACCATTCTCTTACACCATACACAAAGATAAACTCGAAATGGATAAAAGACCTCAGCGTGAGGCAGGAATCCATGAGAATCCTAGAGGAGAATATAGGCAGTAACCTCTTCAACATTGGCCATAGCAACTTCTTTCAAGACATGTCTCCAAAGGCAAAGGAAACAAAACCAAAAATGAACTTTTGGGACTTCATCAAGATCAAAAGTTTCTGCATAGCAAAGGAAACAGTCAACAAAACAAAGAGGCAACCCACGGAATGGGAGAAGTTGTTCATAAATGACACTACAAAGGCTGATATCCAAGATCTGTAAAGAACTCTTCAAAGTCAACACACCCAAAACAGATAATCATGTCAAAAAATGGGCTGAAGATATGAACAGACACTTCTCCAAAGAAGACATACAAGTGGCTAACAGACACATGAAAAAACATTCATCATCATTGGCCATCAGGGAGATCAAATCAAAACCACATTGAGATACCACCTTACACCAGTTAGAATGGCCAAAATTAACAAGACAGTAAGCAACGTGTGTTGGAGAGGATGTGGAGAAAGGGGAACCCTCTGACACTGTTGGTGGAAATGCAAGTTGGTACAATCACTTTGGAAAACAGTGTGGAGATTTCTTAAGAAATTAAAAAAATAGAGCTTCCCTATGACCCTGCAATTGCACTATTGGGTATTTACCCCAAAGATACAGATGTAGTGAAAAGAAGGGCCATCTGTACCCCAATGTTCATAGCAGCAATGGCCACAGTCGCCAAACTGTGAAAAGAACCAAGATGCCCTTCAAGGGATGAATGGATAAAGAAGATGTGGTCCATATATACAGTGAAGTATTATGCTTCCATCAGAAAGGATGAATACCCAACTTTTATATCAACATGGACGGGACTGGAGGATATTATGCTGAGTGAAATAAGTCAAGCAGAGAGAATCAATTATATGGTTTTACTTACTTGTGGAGCATAAGGAATAACACAGAGGACATTGGGAAATGGAGAAGAGAAGTGAGTTGGGGGAAATCGGAGGAGGAAACAAACCATGAGAGACTATGGACTCTGAGAAACAAACTGAGGGTTTTGGAGGGGAGGGGTTGGGGGGTTGGGTGAGCCAGGTGGTGGGTATTATGGAGGGCATGTATTGCATGGAGCACTGGGTGTGGTGCATAAACAATGAATTTTGGAACACTGGAAAAAAAAAAAAAAGAACTTCACTGTGAAGTCTGCATTGTTAGATGTGGATCTCGCCCATCCTGTATCCCAGCCCTTTGTAAAGAGCTAGTATATAGTAGGCACTCAATGAATATTTGTGGAATGCTCTTGGATGCAGTCTACTAGAGTTCCTATAGATTTGATTCAGCCGACTTCATTTCTTCTTGTCTTTCAGCAAACCCATGACTGCATGGGCCTTCAGCTTCAGAAGATACTAAGTAGCAAGTTTGGAAATGGTTTTTCTGAAGGTTGTGTTTCTTTCTTTCTTTTTTTTTTTTAAGATTTTATTTATTTGACATATAGATCACAAGCAGGTGGAGAGGCAGGCAGAGAGAGGAAGGGAAGCAGGCTCCCCGCTGAGCAGAGGAGCCCAATGTGGGGCTTGATCCCAGGATCCTGGGATCATGACCTGAGCCGAAGGCAGAGGCCTTAACCCACTGAGCCACCCAGGCGCCCCTGAAGGTTGTATTTCTTTATTGGCTAAAAGAAGAAAGATACAATCCTGTATCTCTCTTCGTAACCTTTCTTGCCTGGCATCTTGAGATAAACATTTTAGTCATTTTTATAGCAATTACATAGACATGGACTTAAACAAGTACAGACACATCTGTCACCAGTTAATTTGTTGATTTGTGAATCTAAAATGATTCCAAGGAAGTCTCTAATGATGGTGCTTTTGTCTAAATTAATATCTTGATAGAAATCAGTGAGTTCTATCTAATATATTTTACAACCATCTATAAAAGATGCTAAATTGTTGGATCTTTTTCTGGGTATAAGCTTCTAGTCTGTTGTCCAGTAAACATTGGGCCATAAGAGTGCACATAATGAGGGATTATCCCTATATCCTTCCTCTTATTACTGAAGGTAGTGCTCTACTCTAACGGGGTTGCAGACAACTTGGCATTACCTTATTTTTTAATGTATTTAGCAATTCTTTCACTGTTTTAGCCCTTTTCAGTTAGTCAGGAGTCCCTTTTGTATCTGAATCTCTTCTTTGTTTTTCTAACTCCATTTTGTTAAAAACCTCCTGCATTATTCGCCTTCTATGTCAGAAGTGTTCTCTTTGCCTCTCCAGATCCGCTCTCAACTCTTCTACCTTATGCTCTCTGCCTAAAACAATACCTGCATGGACGTTCTCATTTCCAGATCATTGGGGAGCCCCTACAGGAGATTAAGGGGGGGGTGGAGAAGAGAGTATTCTCTTGGCTCCTTCTCTGCTAGATCAGTTTGGGGCTGCCTGTGTCCCTGCACTGAAAGGCACTGCTTGTTATAAGGTAGTCTTCCTTCTGTAATTCTGTCCTTCAGTAATCTCTGTAATAGCCCTTCTGCTTTTACTACCCTGCTTTACTGCCTCACCCTTCAATATTCTTTTGCACTCCTGTCTATACCTTATTATATTGTTTGCTTATAAATAAATCCTCTCCAACTTGTCAGAAGTTGTAACAGTTAAGATCGCATTTTCTGTTGATTCAGCTTGTGAAAGCCTTGGCCACTCTTACCTCTATTGGACATCTGCTTTTCACCCCAACTTTTATGCTTCTATTCATGCAACATTGGCATAGAAAACCCAAGATGTTATATAAATAATTCTGTCAACACATATATTGGTTTAACCACTTAAATTAGGGGTACCTGGGTGGCTCAGGCAGTAAAGCATCTGCCTTTAGCTCAGGTCATGATCCGAGGGTCCTGGGATGGAGCCCACATCGGGCTCCCTGCTTAGTGGGGAACCTGCTTCTTCTTATCCCTCTGCCTGCTGCTCCCTCTGCCAAATAAATAAATAAAATCTTAAAAAAAGACCAAAACACTTAAATTGACCATCATCCATATATCTCCTATATGTATGTAATTTGATTGTTCCATTGACTCTTTGATTAATTCATTAATGCAAAGCATATTTGCAAAGTCAGTATTTGGGGCCAGGCACTGTGCAAGGCATTGTGGATACGAAACGACAGATATGTTTACCTCATTTGGGATAAGATTGGAAGGGGCAGAAGAATAACAACTAAACAATATTTATAAATCAAGTTTGTGATTCGGGCTGTGAAAGAGATAAACAGGGCATAGTGGGAGAGAGTAATAGGAAGGATTCTCATTTGCTTGAGATCACAAGCACCTGAATGGGGCATTTCTAAGTGGCTTTTATTGACCTGCATCTGTTTTTCAGGCTCTTCATGTGTGAATTTTAAAAGCTTTTCGTGCTCGCTTCGGCAGCACATATATTAAAAGCTTTTCTTAGTGACACAAATAATAAATCTTGGGGAGAAGTAGAAATTGCATGTAAATCTACAGTTGCCTTATACCATTACCTTAAAGTAGTATTTTGGTATACATATATACCCTTTAAGAGTTTTCTTGTGTGTTTTTATATATTTTTAAATAAAAGTAAAGTCACGTAGATTGTTACTTGCGTTTTTCACGTAGCCATACATTGACAACACCATCGTACACCAGTCTGTTCATTTTAAAACACATTTAATGTATAACCTGATCTCTAATGATCACTGGTGGTTATATTTATTAGGATTTTTAAAAAGTTAGATAGGACTGAAGAGAAAGAAAATGGCCAATAATACTACCTCGTAAATAACCTGGAAATACTTGAGAGTATAGAAATGGCTTAAGTTATATGGATATTTATTTATCAAAACTCCTTTGAATTATGTCTGATAAAACTAAATGACAACAGAGATGAAAAATTTACTAAAACTTCTTTTGTTTAATAATTATATTCCAGAGATTTTTAGGTGTAACAGTGGTTTTGTGCATGTCAGGTGTGTAACCCAATAAGGATCCCATGGGCAGCAACATTGCCAGCTGGTTAACTGGGGGGGGACTCTGGAGTGTGACTGGCTTTGAATCTTGGCTCTGTTGCTTGTTAGCTGTTTGACTTTGGGCAGGTGACTGACTGAACCTTGTTTGTCTCTGCTTCATCTGTAAAATGGGGATGACAGTAATAGTGATTACTGAATAGGTTTACTTGAGGATTAGAAGAGTGAATATTTGTAAAGGGTCTAGAACAATGCCAGGTAGGTAGTGAACACCACAGAAGCATTTGATAAGTAAGTGATCAAAGAAGTCGAGGAATTGCTGGCATTTTCCAACTGCAATCCTTCTGTGGCCCTGTATTATGCTAGTGTGCATTGTGTCAGTTCCCCAAGGGGGATTCCATCATGGGACTTGTATTTTTCCCTGCATATATTCCATGCTAGCATTGAACATGTGTTTCTCAGAACATACTTTGGGAAAAGTTGATCCCATAAATAATTGACTAAACATTTCACCAGTCTATTGTCTCCTGAAAGAAAGGGACCATTATTGTTGCCAGGAATTTTTCTTGTACGCGTTACACCTATCCTAGAATAGGAGTGGAGTTCTTTTTTTTTTTTTTTCCTTCTTTCCCTTTTTCTTTTTAAAAGTAAAATGAATTTTTCTTACCCAGAGAAAGACTTTTTGCCAATATAGATGTGAGTATACCCTGGACCTCTGGGGCTTCTTGAGCCCAAAGTTTATACTGTATAATATTTTCTAGAATGCTACTTACTCTTATTTTTTTCTAATAATAAAGAATGCATATTCATTGATGTGAACTTGGGGAATATAGGGAATTATAACAAAATAAAAATCACTCATTCTTCCACTACCCAGAAACAGGCACTCTTCGCATTTCAGGTCCTTTTTCTTTTCCTTGACAAAATTGGGAGCATAATATAAGATGGTTTTGTGTCCTGCCTTTCTTTTTTTCACTTGACTTTGCTTATATAATAGTCTTAATCTAAGAAATGTAGTGCTTTCTGGCTTTCAGATGATTAGTAATCTACATTTCAAAAGAGCTTCCTTCCTTAGTCCCCAAATTCTGTGGCCAGAGACAATATGAAAATAAAATGGTGTATCTAGAATGAGTTTCTCTCTCATTCGGAAATTGGAACCACCTGGTAAGCAGTTGGCAGTTTTTTTTTAAAAAAGACCTGGAGTAGGTGACCTCAGGTTGCTTCATTTGTATGAGTCATTCCAGTGTTCTAGCCAGCAGCCAGATGGGCTCAGAAGAATCCATGACCAGGCTGCTCTGTAGGCCTTATTCATCCTGAGTGACTGGGAGTGAGCTTATATAGTCTTGAGATTAATTAGGAAATGTTAAAGAGCGAAACTTGAATTATCCAAAATAAATTTAACTATTTAATTTTTAACCCACTGAGCCACCCAGGTGCCCCAAACTGTTTAGTTTTTAAATGATGACTCTGTTTCCTTCATTGCATGTTGGAGGTAGGGCTCTACTAATATACTAATTTGGGGGGCAAGCAGTGTCTCTAAATATTTTATCTTACAATTTTGAGTGGGGAATAATATTGTACTTATGTGGCAGGATGTAACAAAAATTCTAACTGTTGGGGCGCCTGGGTGGCTCAGTGGGTTAAAGCCTCTGCCTTTGGCTCGGGTCATGATCTCAGAGTCCTGGGATCGAGCCCCGCATCGGGCTCTCTGCTCTGGCGGGGAGCCTGCTTCCCCCTCTCTCTCTGCCTGCCTCTCTGCCTACTTGTGATCTCTCTCTCTCTGTCAAATAAATAAATAAAATGTTTAAAAATAAAAATTCTAACTGTTGTAAGTTTTACTCTCTGTACTTCATAAATGATGGATTTATGCTGTAGTGATTAAAATACATCTGCTCACGAAGTCCTTTTTCATTCAGAGGTCCTTCAACAATTTGAATCCTCATCTCACTCAAGATTAAATCAGTCCCTCTTTAAAACACTTATCTTTAATATCTTTAGCAAATGAAAATATTTAAACTCTTTTTTAAAGAGGAAAACCATGCTATACTGTTTAATTGAATTAAATTAGCTTTTCATGGAAATTTACCTAGGAGCTCTTTCTGGAACCAATTTGGAAAATGATCTTTGTATTCTGTGGCATTTATGTTTGATTATGTTTTTCTTAGTAATTCTCAATGGACCTGATTCACTCCTTGCTTCAGTCATCCAACCCTTGTGATTTTTGTAGGCAAATTAGGCATTTCCTACTCCATAATTGTGCATATTTATGGAATAATGTATACTTCTTTAAATACAGATGGCATAAGAAATTGTTAATTCTATAACTTAAACTTTAGTTAAATTTTGTCATTTTAGTTTTCTGTAGAGTATGTTAAGGCTAAGATAAGTCATAAATAAACTAACTTCTCCTGAAAAATGTTTTGTAGAATTTAAATTTTGACTCTTTTACTAATAGAAGCAGGTGCTGTTGCTTGTAAAAATGACAGGTGATCCAAAAGTTCTTAAAAAATATATTGCCTTGAAACTTTCTGCATTTCAAGCACATCAAAGATTTTGTGCATTCTCTTACATCGTAATCTGTTGTTTTTCAGAGCTATGAAGAAATTGAAAATTGCTTAGAAAAACTTAGTTTTCAAGTTTTTTAGTTGTAAAATCTATCCTTTGTGATCAACAGTATGGGGACATGTTTTATATGCTTTGGTACAAAGACTATAACTTCCTGCCCTTATTTCTTGTTACATCATGTTTAGCAGTTTAAAGATATTTAAAACATATTTAGCTTAAAAAACAAAAACAAAAACAAAAACAAAACTTTGCTGTATCTGCCATAATCTGGATGTGAGAATGGCAGCTATTTTGTGAATACACGAATACTCTTCACACCATCCTACTTTTCCCTCCCATCTCCTCTTCTGTTTTTCTCTCACTTTTGTACTTGATTTGAAAACATCATTTCTTCTGACTACCTTTTCTGAACCAGAGGGGTTAAAACATGCTCATTTCTAGGACTCTGAACCTGTAGAGAATTCCCAAGATCCTTACTAGCTTTACATCCTTTGACTGATTGGAGTTTTGACTGAGTTAGCATAATTGAAATGATGATTTGATATTCTGTAGACATAATCTTAAAATACTCTAATAATATAATGCTGATAATAACAGCAAGAAAAATTTCTATTTTGTTATGAAACAACTCATTTAGGTATAATTCCACTTAATATTTTTATGAAATGTCCATGTATTAAACATTTAAGAAATGCATTCTTATAGCTGAAACTAAAAATGACCTAGGGCTCCTGAGTGACTCAGTCAGTTAAGCCTCTGACTGCTCAGGTCCTGGCTTTGGGTCCTAGGATGGAGCACTACACTGGGCTCCCTGCTCAGCAGGGAGTCTGCTTGTCATTCTCCCTCTACCCCTCTGCCCACTTGTGCTCTCTCTCTCTCTATCTCTCTGTCTCTCAAATAAATAAGTAAAAAAATCTTAAAAAAATTAACAAATGGTATGGGCTTATTATATAAAATATATTATAGATATTACTTGGATCTAGACAATATTTATACCTTTATACAGTCTCTTTGGTATACAAAAATCTGCAGTTGCATTTTTTTTTCAAACATTTTATTTATTTATTTGACAGAGAGAGAGAAACAGAGATCACAAGTAGGCAGAGAGGCAGGTAGAGAGAGAGGGAGAAGCAGGCTGCCTTGCTAGGTAGAGAGCCCAATGTGGGGCTTGATCCCAGCACCCTGAGACCATGACCTGAGCCAAAGGCAGAGGCTTAACCCACTGAGCCACCCAGGTGCCCCCGTAGTTGCATTTTATAGGTTGTCTCCAAATACTCTGTAGCCCATATTTTATTTGAAATCTCATGTTTTTATAATTGTGGTTTGAAAGCTATTATTATATATTAAACATTTTTCTTGCAACTCAGCAGGTATGCAGCTTGACTTATCATGAGCCTGTAACTTCCTTTTTTGGCTCATCTTTCTTAAACCTGGAAGGTGTAATGCAGTTTAACAATAATATTTTGTATCTTTAGTTTGTGAATAACGTCTTTCTTACAAATGGAATTATTAAATATTTATGCAATATGAATGAACTTGATGCTGTACGTGTCAAAGAGAGAATTGAGTCTTGCTCTAAGGGGAGAGATGTTTAAAATTACAGATGCTACACGATCAAAAAATAAATGCAGAGCACAAATAGATGGAATATGGGAAAGACAAAATGAGAAGCTGATGACAACATTATTAAGTGCCAGGTTGATTCAGTCTTTTCCTCTTTCCTTAGGCAGTGCCGTCAGGGGATATGTTTAGGGGAGGCTGGGGTTGGTGTTCCGTGCTTTCTGGTTTAAGATTTGGTCTTCCATTCTCTGAATACCTTAGTCTTTATCTGTATAAACTACCTCCTTTTTGAAACCGATTAGAATTGTTTAGTTGGTTTAACTTATTGGATTTATATCTATTTCAACTTTCAACCAGATTGTGAATTCTTGTTGAAGCACAGCAGCACTTCTTTAGCTTGAATTTGCCTTGTTCATACTTTCCGTCATTGTATGGAGCCCAGGAATCCTGATGTCTGTAATGTTTCATTGTGGTCTTTACCTTTCCAGGCTGACAGAACGCTGGTCTTGTTTTTCTTCAGAAGACTCCCCTGTGGTCAACTTGATCATCTATTTTTATTTGCTTGGATTATCCTTAGCTTCTTTTTTTTTCCCCCTTAAGATTTATTTATTTATTTATTTGATAGAGAGAGAGAGAGAGAGAGAGAGAGCCCGCGCGCATGTGTATACGGATGTGTGCCCACCTGAGCACACAAGCAGGGGGAGTGGGAGAGGGAGAAGCAGGCTCCCTACTGAACAGGGAGCTCAATGCAGGGCTCAGTCCCAGGACCCTGGGATCATGACCTTAGCCCAAGGCAGATGCTTAACCGACTGAGTCGCCCAGGTGCCCTGGATTTTCCTTAGCTTCTAAATATTTTTTTCCTTTTTCTTTTTTGGTGAAATTAAACTTATAATTTCTTCATTCAGCAGCAGATATTTTTGGAGTGCTAGGCTGTGGTAGACTAGAAATGCAGGTAATATTTCAAGTAAAGATGAACTATGGTTTTAAATAGGATGAAAACCGCGTTGTTGTCCACCCACCCCCCAACCGTGAGTAATGTTGGTGCCATTGTTAGCTTTAATGTTGGTGCCATGGGAACACATTAATGTAATGACTTTTAAACTCCTTTTTATGATAACTAAGGCCCATTATCCTGAGAAGTACAGATTGTAACTTCCTTCCCTACACCTATAACCCTATAGTTTTCCACTTTGAATCTTATTTGATGTTTTCCCCTAGTAACTCATAACGTTTTGGACATCTTGTAGGTTATCCCATTGACTTGGCACTTCACATACTGGAAAAAGTTAGTGTCTTTTGCAGACCTGGAAAATTTAATCTACATTTCCTCTTCTACATCATTTATAAAGATGTTAAATAAGATCACTTCCAGCACTTTCCCTATTTATAGTTTTCCTGCCAAAGCAGTGCCATTTTTTTTTTTTTTTCACTGTCTTTGTTTCTCCAGCAAAAGTTCATGTAATCTTCTGGTGACACTTTTCTTCTTAATAACTTTTGTGGTAGTCCTTGTCAAGGGGCTTTAAGAAAAATAGCTGTATTATATCCACTGGTTTTTCCCTTGACGCTCCGTCCATCTTTTAATTTGCCAGGACATGAATACCCCTGAGAAAATTCAAAGCTAGTGCCCCCCTACCTCCCTTATTTGCTAAATTTTTCAGTGACCTTATGCTTTAGCATATGTAAACCTCACAACTTTGCCAAATTACCAAGAAATATAACACTAAATCAGAGAAATTTGCAAGACCATGGATAAAAGAGATGAAGCCTCATTTATCTGGATGGTTGAACTGCAGTTTTATGTAAGCAAGCAAAAGAAAGAGACTTACTGTATTTGAGTCTTTCTTATGTTCCAGGCAATGTGCTAAATAAGTCCATCATTTTACAATAGTAGTGATTGTCATCTCCATTGAACAGATGAAGCAGTTTAAGGCACAGTGAGTTCAGCAGGTGGTAGGACCTACGCTAAACCCTAATCGTTTCTAACTTAACATCGTCTGGTGGGGAAGGCGCTGTGAGAGCACAGAGAAAGGTTGACTGTTAAAGAGGTTTCAAGATAGAGACTTGGATTACTGATCATGTTTTGAGAGGAGAGATGGATAAAGAGAGAAAATTTGAAAATCTTTGGAAAAACATTATGAACTTTAAATGGTATGATCTTTTTTTCCCCCTTTCAGTTACGGAACATTTCTATACAGAGAGCACTGGCATTGTTTTTTAGATCAAAGTTACAACCTTTTTAGTAAAATTGATTTGATCCACATGTTTGTGTGTGTGTGAGAGAGAGAGAGAAAGAGAGAGAATGAGAGGAGGGGAAAGTGGGGAGAGAGAGAGAAAGAAAGAAATAAATGAGGGGCATTCAACATGGTTTAAATGTAGTGACATTTTAGTGATTTTGGGAAATCAAATACCTCAAATAATTTGCTAAGGATATAGAGATGCAAATGATGAAAAATCACTTAAAAATGATCAATTTATCTGAAATGATGTGATTAAATTTAAAACCTTATTTTGAAGGAGGCACCATGATGTATGCCTAAGAGTAAACTGGACTGTGGGGTTTGGCAACAGTTCAGTTGTTGGAAGGGACCAGAAGGTATATACTATAAACACAATAAAAACCTTCAGGGAGAGTTTGATATTGAAATTTGTGTAAATCATTTTTTAAAGTATTGAAATGGGGTCTAGATCATCATCTGTAAAGAGATAACACCCACATTTTCTGTCTTCTATTTTCATTTGTCAGCAGGCAGTGGAGCGAAACAGAATTCCTGAAGTGGTTCTCCAGGCTGGTTTGCCGCCTGCCCAGCTGGGCATAGTCTACCAGCCAGACACTGCTCCACATCTCCACACACACCTCCTCTAGAAGGAATCCTAAAACCTTCTTTGTTTGAAGCACAATACCATGTGTTTTGCAGGCAAAATGCAATGAGGTCTTTGGCTGTGGTCAGGGAGTTTCGCCAAGGCAGTTTTTAAAGTAAAAAAAGACAACTTTAGTGTTCAGAATAACCAGATGAAACATAGCCAAAGTGCTATGAGAAGAGCAAAACCTAAGGTCGGTGAGGCACTACATGCAAAAGGGTAAATTAAAAAATTTTAGTATTACAAATACCAAATATGTGTTATATGAACACGTTTTCACTAGTCCATTTGATTTTTTAAAGGAGTACAGAGTGTAAATATCACAAAGACGTACTAAGCTATAGTATAATTTGTAACAAATAGAAAGCTTCCTTAGTGACTCCTTATATTCCAAAATACAATTTTCCCATTATGGAAAATTATATTTATGTTGAACATAAATAATCAGATATTTGCTTCACTAATGACCCAGATTATTTTAAAATCATGTTACTGGATTTAACGATGCGACCTCTGTTCTGTGACCTTGTGTATTTCTGGAGGCTTGTTATGCATGTCAAGGGTATTTCCTTTTATTTGTTTTAATTTTACCTGCCATTTAAATCATTGAATGACCCTTCATAATTTTATTATGAAACCATATAATAAGGAAGGACTAGTTGATTATTTTTTACTTTAACTTTCATAATCTCATATAATTCCAGTCTTCTTTGTGTTCTCATTTCTCAGGTCAAATAATTCTTGTTTTGCAATTTCTCATCACAGTAATGGATGAGATAGACTAATATGTTTCAGTGTATTTATTATTCTTATTCTAGCATTTTACATCTGTTCTCTCTTTCAGGGGAGGAAAGCAAGTACAGTGTTGAAAAGAGCACGTGTTTGGGAGGCAGGACAGGCCATAATTAGTTTTGGAACCTCAGACTGATCACTTAAATAAAAGATTGATCAAGCTCCGTAAGGTCTTCTGGCTCTGAAATGCTGTGATTCTGTAACCCAAATGGGCAATTCTCATCATAGTTAATAATCATAGTATGGCATTAGTTTCTTTAGAGCAAGGCACCATAACTGTTGCATTTTTTTCCCCCTCCTAAGGTATTTTCTGGAATTTTAGGGACAAAAGAGAATGTTCACAAATTAAGTCCTTTCCAAACATTATCACCTCTGAGATTTTATAATTCTTTGCATGAGAGACTGATATTGAAAAATGATGTAATTTATACTATACATCATTTTACATGCTTCTATAAATCCTTTCCTTGGGGGTTGCAAATAATTTTGGTGAGTAGGATGTAATTCTGCTGTGATCAATATTGTGTTTTTTTTTTTTTTAATTATTTTCTAGGAACTTTGTTAAAAAGATTTTGTTCCAAAGGCCAGTTCAGCTTCCTGTTTGACTGTATTGGATTATAATGGCTAATTTTACTAGAGATAAAATATCCAGAGCATGCCAGTGATATAAGTTAGTTTTTGTGATTGTAACTTTTCACTAATCAATGAGATGATCTGTATGCTTTATTGGTTACCTTTGTTTCTGTGACTCTTTGTACTTAGTATTGTCATTTAAAATTATTTGTAGTATAAATGTGGAGACTGAACTAGGTTGAGATGTTGTGCAGTTATGCTGGTTCTCTCTATGAGAAGTTACTGCCCATTCTATTCTGAAAATATCCTTTTTTTCATGTTGTTCTAAGATTGGTTTAATGTTCAGATTCCTTTAGAACATTCAGGCAACTTGTTATAGTACGATTTTCTTTTTTTTTTTTTTTTTTTAAGATTTTATTTATTTATTTGTCAGAGAGAGAGAGAGAGAGAGAGAAAGAGAGTGAGCACAGGCAGGCAGAGGTAGAGGAGGAAGCAGCCTTACCAGCTCAGGAAGGAGCCTGATGTGGGACTTGATCCCAGGACCTGGGATCATGACCTGAGCTGAGGGCGGATGCTTAACCGACTGAGCCACCCAGGCGTCCCAGTATAGTACTATTTTCAACTTGGTTAGTAATTTCCTTTTAAGAACTATATTTTTATCAGCAATCGCCTCTATTACTTTTATATGTTTTAAGGTTTCAGTGGTATTTTCTAGATTATCCATAGCAAATTTGTAATCCCAGTAGGCTTCTGTGCAACCTTTCCCTATAGTATGTCTATATACTAACAGGTTTATTACACTTATCAAGGTAAGTAAAATAAAATTGAGAAAACAAATAATGACTCTCAAAATTCATCCTGGAGCATTTGCTATTAATATAAAGCAAGAAGCCTCCACTGGAACCTATAGAGTTGATTGTTTTGTATGAATCATTTGTTCTTGTCAGAAGGGAAATAAGGAAAAAAATTGAAGTTCTTAAGAAATGCTGAAAATGGTCTTGTCCATAGTGAATGAATTAGGGTTCATGATAGTAAAACTTTTGAATCGGAAATCAGAATGAATATGTGTCAGAGTAAGGCATGGACTTGGTATGGACTTTTTCTTAGAAGTTGGATTGAAAAAAAGTCTAATTACCTTTATGCCCAGCATGGATCACTTCATTTATCAATTTCTAATACTGTTGCTAGGCTTGCGCTTTCCCCTTTTGAAACCTAATTCATAGTTGATTTTAAAGGAAATACTCTAGTAATCCCATTCAACTTGACTCATTTTCTTCCTTCTCTCTGCTTGTACCCTCTTTCATTCATATGCACTCTGCACTGCATCTGTTGGTAATTACTAATTCCTGAATTGTTAGTGTAATTAGCATCCTCACCATTTTCCTTACTGACCACCAGGACCTGAGTTCTGTTTCTCTCTTTCCCCCATATTTCATCATACGGAATATAACACCCAAAAGTCACTTGGTTAGTGTCAATTGACTTCTCTATTTTGTGTGGCTCTTATCTTTATTTCTTCATGATTGTGAAAAGTTTCACTTTGAGAATATGTGAGAGGTTTTAGGATTAAAAAAAAAAGTCATTTCTTGTATTTGTTTTAAAAATACATTCTGAGACACGAAATAGGGAAAAATTCTCTATTTTGTATAAAGCCAGTGTGGATTTTCTACACTGAATTTTGGAGGTTGGTACCTGGGTTTCTATCCTGGCTCTTCCACTCAGTTCTCATCTGTCAAGTGGGGATAGTAAGAGCACCTACTAAATAAGGATTTTGTGGGACATATATGAAGTACCTGGAGCTCTACCTGGCATATAGTAATTGTTCATTCTTCTCCTTTATTTTAGAGGTTTTTTAAGTGGCATTGGCACTCAGACTTACTTTATGAGATATCTGTATGAGATTATTCCACTGAAATAGAATGAGGGAAATTTACATAGTTAATTGATCAACATTTAAGAGAAAGCTTTCTTAAAACAGTGTTTCCAAATGAGAAATTTTTTAGGTCACAGATATTCATGTTAAAATACAAGTGTCTGGTTAGAAACAAAAAGCTCTTAGAAACAAAGTTATTTCCTTTCCTTTTTATGCAGTTTGGGATTCTTCCATTTCTATTTCAAATGCTTGCTTCTAAAAAAAAGTTTATATAATGAAATAAGAGAATAAATTGTATGTTTTTATTAATTTGAATGACATTTTCCCTTGGATGAATTATGCAAAGTCTGGTTAAGTTTAGCATTGAAGAGATGTTAATATTAAGCAAGTGTTTAGTTGCATGACATGATCAGCTTACATTGATCCAGAACCTTAATTAAAGTTTTATTAAACTGTAAACCATGATCCAGTTTGGATTTGAAAGTAGATAGACATCTGTTTCAAATATTATTACTACAGTTAGAAATTAATATCTTTTTTCTCTGAAAGTCTGAATGTTTCTTTTTTGAAACTTTTGTTTCTGTCTTCTCACTCTTTGCCCTGTACACATATTTTTGAGATGTTAAGGTTATTTTAAAAATCACATTCATTGTCTTCTTAATATCTGTACTGAAGAAAAGCAGAAAAGTGTTTGGAGGTATTTTATTCAAGAACAATAAAATAAGACTTGTCTTTGTTTTATGTTAAAAAGCAAATTTCTATAGTGATACATTAGAAGCATTTAAGACAGTTTTCTTGATTGAGGACCTTTGTGTTTGTTCTCTCCCTCTCTCCCTCTTGCTTTTGTTGATTGTGAAGTGAAAGCTAATTCTAGGTAAATTTTGGTGTCATTTTACTCAGCTAACTAATAAGCATAAAGCACCCTCAATTTCTTTTATTTCTTTCTTTGCTTCAGTGACAGTAGAAAATTCTTCAGCAAATACACATCTCCAGCTAATTGTATATGTGTTTGTTTTATCCTTAGTTCTGGAAAGAAATCTTGAAATCATATTTCACTCAGGCAATATTTTATGCTATTTAGAGAAAGAACATCAAAATTTAATTTTCTATTAAACTGTGCTCACCAAAATGGTAGGAAACAAAGCTTGTGATATCCCAAAGTTCAGAATTTATTGACTATATTGCTGTGTCTTGGTTCTGCAAGAACTGATTATTGTATGAACTCATGTTTGACAGAAACTTTGTAAAACTTAGGAAGAAGTCAAAAGGGAAATTGTACTACTTGGAGTCCATTTTTTTTCATTTTAACATATTTTCTTTGATCTTTCTCATATATTTTTAGATCTTAAAAAACTGAGAAATTAACATCTTAATTTTGTGTTTTCATTTTTGCTTGAAATTATGCTATGGACATTTTCTCATGTTATTAAATATAACTCCAAACATTTTAATGACTAGAAAATATTCATTTGCTTACTTTTTAACTTTTTATCATAAATAATGCTGCAGTGAACATCTTTATGAATATATGTTTGAATATTTATATGAAGGCTTTTATGTATAACACCAAATTGCTTTCTAGTCAAGTCATTCTAA
This sequence comes from Martes martes, assembly GCF_963455335.1. Taxonomy (NCBI): domain Eukaryota; kingdom Metazoa; phylum Chordata; class Mammalia; order Carnivora; family Mustelidae; genus Martes; species Martes martes. The sequence continues at coordinate 96,069,425 of NC_137889.1, forward strand.
TTTATAATCTTACCAGCAGGGTTTTTAACTTTACTCATATTTTAAGATAGGTTAATAATTATCTCAATTATATCTATGAAATCTCCACAAGGCTCAGAAAAAGTCAAAAGAAAATGTGGAAGACCTGATTAGTAAAGTAGTTTTGGATATGTGGGAACTTACTTCATGTTTTTCTTTCTTTTTTTTTTTTTGGAAGATTTTATTTATTTATTTGACAGAGAGATAGCAAGAGGGGGTATACAAGCAGGGGGAGTGGGAGAGGTGGGAGAGGGAGAAGCAGGCTTCCTTTAGAGCAGGGAGCCCCATGCGGGTTTCAGTCCCAGGACCCTGGCATCATGACCTGAGCCCAAGGCAGACACTCAGTGACTGAGCCACCTAGGCGCCCCTTACTTCAGATTAATTTAAAAAAGTAAAAGCAGGAGTTTTTACTATATAGTAATACTGACCATTACTTTTGATACATAATGTCAAAAAATTTATTAAAGAAATGCAAATTAACTGCAAGTTATTTTGGTTGTTATGTTTGACTGTTAATTATGTTTGACTGTTAATTTGTAACAATAACAATGACTTTAAGGAAAAAGCTATTAGTTCACACACAAATCCTTTAAGTCAAAGGCAGCAGATATCTCAGGAAAAAAAACCTAATCCAAATTTTTATTTGATATGCAAAATAAGATGGTTTTGTACTTTGTGGAAATGCTTTCATATTATAGTAGAGGTACAGAAATCAAGTTGTCTGAGTCCTGCTCTTTTCTTGCTTTAAGAAAAATGTCTGTCTGCCTGTATTTATTTATTTATTTATTTGTTTATTTATTTATTTAGAGGGAGAGTTAGTGAGAAAGAGTGAGAATGGAGGGGAGCAACAGAGGGAGAGGGAGAAGCAGGCTTCCCCTTGAGCAGGGAGCCCAATGGGTTGGATCCCTGGACCCTGGAATCATAACCTGAGCTGAAGGCAGACGCTTTAGCAACTGAGCCACCCAGAGCCCCTGAAAATGTTTGTTTTTAAATGAAACATTTTTCCATGTTAAAGGGCATAAACACTGATGTACATTTTAAGGAGTACGACCGAATACTTTACATCTACTAGTCAGCTTTTGAAGGAAAGTAATCCTGGTATCTTTTAAGCCTCCAGGGTACTCCTCAATCACATCTTTATCCTTTCCTTCCCATGGAGTAAACACTAACCTGAGCTTTGTCTTCATAATTCATTTATTTTTCAAAAATAATTTTACCATATGCATGTATGTTCTTGAACAGAGTATTTTTGAGCTTTATAATAATATCATTCTGTAGTGGTGTCTGGGTGGCTCAGTGGGTTGAAGGCTCTGCCTTCAGCTCAGGTCATGATCCCAGGGTCCTGGAATCAAGGCTTGCATCCCGCTCTCTGCTCAGCAGGGAGTCTGCTTCCTCCTGTCTCTCTCCTGCTTCTCTGCCTACTTGTGATCTCTGTCAATAAATAAAATCTTTAAAAAATATGTCATTCTGTAATTAGCATCCTATGTTTTTACTTTTCCCTTTTCAAATTTATGTTTCTGAGATTCATCTATGTTGCCCAAATCAGCCTTTCATTTAATTTTATTATGTTGTTTTATTCTGTTGGTGAATAGACCACAATTTAGTTTTTCATTTAATTGGTTGCTTCTGGATTTTTGCTACTGTAAGGAATGATGTTAGGAGTTTCTTGGGTTGTCTCTTGGTTCACAGCTATCAGTTACTTGGTGATTGCTTGGTCACAGAAAAGGCCCATTTCACGTTTATGGGATCATGCCGTATTGTTTTCCGAAGTTGCTGATGCTCCCACCGGCAGCATATGCTGTTTCCTACTGTGCCACCTCCTAACCTGTGCTTGATGTTGATAATTTATTAAACATTTACTAATACCCATGTTTCACATATCTTATTGGGATTGTAATTTATATTTTTTAATTGATAATAATGAGCATATTTTCTTTGTCCATTTGTTCCCTCCTCCCCACCCAACTGCCAGCAGTGTGACTTGCCTATTGATGGTTTTTGCTGGTTATCTGTTACGGTGCTTGCTGTTTTCTTAGTGATTTGTAGAGGATTTTGTTATTACTGTTTATTGTGAATACTAATCCTTTAATCAATTAAGTGGATTGTAGACATCTTCTGACTTGCAGTTTGTTTTATCTTTGTTTGGTAGCTTTTAATGACAGAGTTTTCAAGTTTAATGTGGTCAACATTTTCAGTTTTTTCCCTGTATGATTTATACTTTTAGTCTTTTTTAAAATCATCATTTCCCACCCCAAGGTCATAGTGATATTCTCTTATACCCTTAATCCATCTGCATTTGAATTTTTGTTTGTGAGGTGTGAGTTAAGGTCCAATATAATTTTATTTTCATGTGTTTAAACTGTTATTCATTCAGAGTGGTTATCAATGTATGTCAGTTCTGTTATGTATACACATCCAAGTATAAATGTATATATTCATTTCTGATTTCAGAATTTTGTTCCATTGGTCTGTTTTTCTATTCTGTTGATAATACTACTCTTAGTTATGAAACTTTACTGTGAGTCTTTATATCTCTTTGGGCATGTCCCTTTCTCATTTCCTCCTTATTTAGAGGAAGCTTTGCTATTCTTGGTGCTTTTGTTCTTCTGTATAAATTTTATAATGAGTTCACAAACTTTTAATTGAAACTGCAGGTAATTTTGGTGTGAATTTGGGGAGACTTGTCATCTTTTTTTAAAATTTAATTTTTTTTTTTCAGTGTTCCAAAATTCATTGTTTATGCACCACACCCAGTGCTCCATGCAATATGTGCCCTCCATAATACCCAACACCAGGCTTACCCCACCCCCCATCCCTCCAAAACCCTCAGTTTGTTTCTCAGATCCATAGTCTCTCATGGTTTGTCTCCTTCTCTGATTTCCTCCAACTCACTTCTCTTCTCCATCTCCCAATGTCCTCTGTGTTATTCCTTATGCTCCACAAGTGAGTAAAACCATATGATAATTGATTCTCTTTGCTTGACTTATTTCACTCAGCATCATCTCCTCCAGTCCTGTCCATATTGATAAAAAAGTTGGGTATTCATCCTTTCTGATGGAAGCATAATTATTGTATATATGGACCATATCTTCCTTATTCATTCATCCCTTGAAGGACATCTTGGTTCCTTCCACAGTTTGGCGACTGTGGTCATTGCTGCTATGAACATTGGGGTACAGATGGCCTTTCTTTTCACTACATCTGTATCTTTGGGGTAAATACCCAGTAGTGCAATTGCAGGGTCATAGGGTAGCTCTATTTTTTAATTTCTTAAGGAATCTCCACACTGTTTTCCAAAGTGGTTGTACCAACTTGCATTCCCACCAATAGTGTCAGAGGGTTCCCCTTTCTCCACATCCTCTCCAACACTTGTTGTTTAGTGTCTTATTAATTTTGGCCACTTGGGATGGCATTGAAAGTATAGATGGCTCTAGGCAGTATAGACATTTTGACAGTGTTTATTTTTCCGATCCATGAGCATGGAATGCTCTTCCATCTTTTTGTGTCTTCTTCAATTTCTTTCATGAGTGTTCTATAGTTCTTCAAGTACAGATCCTTTACCTCTTTGGCTAGGTTTATTCCCCAGTATCTTATGGTTCTTGGTGCTATAGTAAATGGAATTGATTCTCTAATTTCCCTTTCTATATTTTCATTGTTAGTGTATAAGAAAGCAACTGATTTCTGTACATTGATTTTGTATCCTGCCACATTACTGAATTGCTGCATGAGTTCTAGTAGTTTGGGGGTGGAGTCTTTTGGGTTTTCCTTATAAAGTATCATGTCATCTGCAAAGAGAGTGTTGACGACTTCTTTGCCAGTTTGAATACTGTTTATTCTTTTTTGTTGTCTGATTGCTATTGCTAGGACTTCTAGTACTATGTTGAATAACAGTGGTGAGAGTGGACATCCTTGTTGTATTCCTGATCTCAAAGGGAAGGCTGTCAGCTTTTCCCCATTGTGGATGATATTCACTGTGGGTTTTTCATAGATAGATTTTATGAAGTTGAGAAATGTTCCCTCTATTCCTATACTCTGAATTGTTTTAATCAGGAAAGGATGCTGTATCTTGTCAAATGCTTTTTCTGCATCAATTGAGAGGACTATGTGGTTCTTCTCCCTTCTCTTATTGATTTGTTCTATCACATCGATTGGTTTGTGAATGTTGAACCACCCTTGCATCCCATGGATAAATCCCACCTGGTCATAGTAGATAGTCTTTTTAATGTACTGTTGGAGCCTATTAGCTAGGATCTTGTTGAGAATCTTGGCATCTGTATTCATCAGGGATATTGGTCTGAAATTCTCCTTTTTGGTGGGGTCTTTGCCTGGTTTGGGGATCAGTGTAATGCTGGCTTCACAGAAAGAGGCTGGGAGTTTTCCTTCGGTTTCTATTTTTTGAAACAGCTTCAGGAAAATAGGTATTATTTCTTCTTTGAGTGTTTGGTAGAATTCTCCAGGGAATCTGTCAGGTCCTGGGCTCTTGTTTTTTGACCACTGCCTCAATCTCATTACGAGACATTGGTCTATTCAGGTTGTCAATTTCTTCCCGATTCAGTTTTGGAAGTTTATAGGTTCCCAGGAATGCATCCATTTCATCTAGGTTGCTTAATTTATTGGCGTATAACTGTTGATAATAATTTCTGATGATTGTTTCTATTTCCTCGGTGTTAGTTGTGATCTCTCCCTTTTCATTCATAATTTTATTAATTTAGGTCCTCTCTCTTTTCTTTGGATTAGTTTGGACAGTAGTTTATTGATCTTATTGGTTCTTTCAAAAAACCAGCTTCTAGTTTCGTTGATGTGTTCTACTGTATCCATAGTTTCTATCTCATTGATCTCTTCTCAAATCTTGATTATTTCCCTTCTTGTGTGTGGGGTTGGCTTAATTTGTTGTTGATTCTCCAGTTCTTTAAGGTGTAAAGAGAGCTGGTATATTCTGGATTTTTCAGTTTTTTTGAGGGAGGCTTGGATGGCTATGTATTTCCCCCTTAGGACTACCTTTGCCATATCCCATAGGTTTTGGACTGAAGTGTCTTCATTCTCATTGGTTTCCATGAATTGTTTTAAGTTCTTCTTTGATTTCCTGGTTAATCCAAACATTCTTAAGGAGGGTGGTCTTTAGCTTCCAAGTGTTTGAATTCCTTCCAAACTTTTTCTTGTGGTTGAGTTCCAGTTTCAAAGCATTGTGGTCTGAGAATATGCAGGGAATAATCTCAATCTTTTGGTATTGGTTGAGCCCTGATTTGTGACCCAGTATGTGGTATGTGATCTATTCTGGAGAAAGATCCATCTGCGCTCGAGATGAAGGAGTATTTTGTTGTTTTTGGGTGGAATATTCTGTATATATCTATGAGGTCCATCTGGTCTAATGTGTCATTCAGTGCTCTTGTTTCTTTATTGATTTTCTGCTTGGGTGATCTTCTGTTACTGAGAGTGGCATGTTAAGATCCCCTACTATTAATGTATTCATATCAATATGACTCTATCTTGATTAACAGTTGACTTATGTAGTTGGCTGCTCCTGTATTGGGGGCTAATTTAGGTTTTATATTTACTATGTTAAATTTTCTTAAGTTTCTGGTATGCTAAATATTTTGTTTCTGTATTCATCATAGATCAGTTTTAAGTTTTATCATATTATTTTCCTACATCCTTGAGATCGTGATAATTTTCCTCCTTTAATCTCTTTATACAATGGACTACGTTTATTTACTTTATAATGTTAAACCGCTCTTATAATCTTGGGATAGACTCAGTTTCATCATGATACACAATTACCTTTTCAATAACCTGTTTTGCTGATATCCCATTTATGATTTTTGTATATGTATTCATTAGTAAGATTAGTTTTTTTTCTCATAGCAGCTTTTTTATTCCCTCCCATACCCTCAACCCCAAGAAGCTACTAATCTAATTTCTGTCTCTCTGGTTTTCCTTTTTAGGCATTCTATAAAAATGCAGTTCTGCAATATATGATCTTCTGTGACTGGCTTCTTTCACTTGACATTATATTTTCAAGGTTCAACCCTATTGTGGCATTATCAGTACTTAGTTTTGCTAAACTAAGCATTGCTAGATAATATTCCATTGTATGGACATACCAAATATTTATCCATTTAGTAGCTGATGAACATTTGGGTTACTCACTCTTTTAGGCTAATATTCTTAATACTGCTATTAACATACATGTCCAAGGTCTTTTGTGGGCATGTATTTTCATTCTTCTTGAGTATATACATAAGACCAGGGTCACAGGTATTGCTATGTTTAACATTTTGAGTAACTTCCAGAGTGTTTTTCCAAAATGGACACAGCATTTTACATTCCCAGAAGAAGTGTATGAGTGTTCACCTTTCTCTGTATCTTCGTCAACATTCATTATGTTTTTGGTCATAACCATCCTAGTGGGTATGAAGTGGTATCTCATTGTGATTTTGTTTTGCATCATTCTAATGATGTTAAGCATCTTTTCGTGCACTTATCTGATATTTGTATATCTTATTTGGAGTGATACCTATTCAGATCCTGTGCCTACTTTTTAAATTGGGTTATTTATCTTTTTATTATGGAATTGTGTTATTTTATATATTCTAAATATGTGTTTCTTCCATGATTTGCAAATATTTCCTCCCAGTCTCTGGGTTTGGTTTTGTTTTTTTTTTTTCTCTTTTTTCACTTTCTTGATGGTGTCCTTGGAAGCAGAAGTGTTTTACATTTTGATAATGTCCTATTTATCTATTTTTTCTTTTGTTGTTTGTGCTTTTTGGTGTCATATTAAGAGACCACTGTCTAATCCATGATCATAAATGTTTATACCTATGTTTTCTTATAAGAGTTTTCACCCTTGTATTTCTAGGATAGTTTTGATGGTTATAAGATTCATGGTTGACTTTTTTTTTTAAGAGCACATGACTATTATTCCAGTGCTGTTTGGCCTCCATTGTTTCTGATGAGAAGTTAATCTTATTGCAGTTTTCTTGTGCATTAGGTCTTCTTGTTTATCTGCTTTCAAAATTGTATTTATCTTTAATTATTTTTGTTCTGATGTATTTGAGTGTAGACTATGTTTATTCCACTTGCAGTTTGAGTTTTTTTGATTATTGTTTTTAATTAGTTTAAGTGATTTTCATCAAATTTGATAAATTTTCAGTCACCTTTAAAAAAAAAATTCCCCTCTCTTTCCTCTTTTTTTGGTAGTCCTGTTGCACATGGACTTAATAGTGGATTAATAGTGTCCCACATTTCTCTAAAGCTCTACTTATTTTTCATTTTTTAACCTGTTTTTCAGGTTGTGTAAACCTTGTTGTTCTGCCTTTTAGTTTGTTTACCCTTTCTCAGGCCAGTCCAAGTCTGTTAAGACCCTCTATTCAGTTTTCTATAACAATTACTCCTCTACTTAACTCCATTACTTCCATTAAAGAAGTAATTTCACTCTATCAATAAATTATTCATCTCTCTTTGATAAGACACTGTTTTCATACTGTCCTTTACTTCTTTAAGTGTGATTTCATTTAATCTTTTGAGCATATTTATAATGGCAGTTTTGAAAGTTTTATTTTTCACATTATTATCTGTTAAATCCAACATCTGTACTCTCTCACAGATAGTTTCTGGTGCCTGCTTTTTCCCCCCCATGTATGGGTCACTTTCCTGTTTATATGTCCTGTAATTTTTTGTTAGTATCTGTACATTTTAGGTAATATATTGTAGCAACTTTAAAATCTGATTCCCATCTTCTCCTGGCACTTCTTTTTGTTGTCATTTGCTTATTTCTCTAGTGACATGACTGGACTGTTTTAATTATTTCCCCCTACAATGTGAAGTCTCATATCTGTTCTCAGAAGGTGCAACCTTAGGCATCCGCACTGTCACCCTGGGATTACGATGGTTTTGGCAGGTCTTTTGTTACTGTCTCTTTATTTGATTAATTCGTTTCCCTCAGTTATCACACTTAGCTTTTAGGCTCTACTAATTACTGATTGATTGGTAATCCTGTTGTTCGTGATAATGCTCTGGAGCATAAATTTCTTCACAGCTTGGTGTAATAAATTTCAGACAACTTTTTAGCTTTTTGGGGTAGTTTTTGAGGCCAGTATTTGAGGTTTGTTCTGGCTCTAGGAGGACTCTTAGCTCTTTCCCTGCTTCTCTTTGGTAAACCAGCTGGTCAGTGGTTTGTCTTATATCTCTTGTGGAGCTTGTTCTGGCTCTAGGAGGACTCTTAGCTCTTTCCCTGGTTCTCTTTGGTAAACCAGCTGGCCGGTGGTTTGGCTTATATCTCTCATGGAGCTACCGGGCTCCTCTTAATAGATTACCACCAAGATCTCTTTTGTTTTCAAGGGTCCTTAGGCCTGAACTTTCCTACATTCTGTAGTTTCAGGTAGTTAGTCTGTTTGGTAAGAGTTTTGAAGCCCTGTTCTTACAGACTGCTTCTCTCCCTGGGGCAGAATCTCTGAGCTGCTGATCTGGAGTGTGGGAGGGGACAGTGGCCTGCTTCTCTTGAGGGGAGACCACTATTTTGCAAGCATGGTGCTGGGCTGAGGTGGTAAACCCTGTTTTCTCATCATGTCTCTCCTCGTATAGAACCATAATACTGTGAGTGAGCTGGGGTGAGGGCCTTCAGACCCCCAAAATTTTCTGCCTGCCTTGCTCAGTATAGAACCTTCACCTTGTGAGTGGGTGTTGGTGGAGGAAGGAAGCACGAAACTCTTAGCTACTTTCACCAGGACTGTCGCCATTGCAGCTGAGAGCTGGGGGAATGACAAATGCCGGTGGCCTCTCCCTTCCAGTGAGATAGTATGCCTTGACTGGGAGCTCAGGGGAAGGGGATCCCTATTTTCTTGACCACATCCACGTGGAGTGGAGCTTCTCTCACATTGAGCTGGGGGGTGAAGAAAGAGGTGGTAGATTGTGGCTCTGGTGCCATAGATTCTCAGTGTTCTTACCAAGACTTAGTATATTTTCTTGAATAAATGTTTTGTGATTTGCATTATACCCTTTTGACAATTTCTGGAGACTTTAAATGGTTTTTAAAATTTTTAAATTTTTAAATCGCTTTCACTGGTTATAGTTTTTGGACAGGGGAGTAGTTCTGCAGAGCTCCTTATGCTACTATTCTGGAAATGGATTATTGTGAAATTAGTTTTTAATTTTTTTCTTTTCTTAAAGATTTTATTTATTTATTTGACAGAGAGACATTATTATTAACCACCATCTGAGCTTTCAGAGTTGTAATTATTGATCACAGATAACTGTAACAAATATAATAATAATGAGAAAGTATGAAATATTGTGAGATTTACCAGAATGTGACACAGACATGAAGTGAGAAAATGTTGGAAAAATGATGCTGGTACACTTACTTAATGCGGGGTTGCCATAGTCCTTCAATTTGTAAAAAAGCCAATGCCTGTGAAGCCCAGTAAAGCAAGGTATGGCTCTGTCGGCCCTAGTTTCTCTCTTCCCAGATTCATTTGGTTCCATGACCGTCCGGACCTCAGCTGTTTGCCTTACTTTGATTGTAGAATGATCACAGTAGCAGCCCATGCTGTTCCCATGATTGTAAAGCTCTGGATGTTTTCATCATAACCTCATCCTTGATGCCATAGTTCATCCTATCCTTCTCTTCTGTGCTTTGGTGTAGACTCTGTATGATTTTGGAGGTGGGAGCCACAGCAAATCCCAGCAAGGTATAGGTATACAGTGCCTCAGGCTTCCCCAGCAGCTGCTTCAGAGGGAACAGATAACAGCCTGGACACACAGGGGAATTAGGCAGTGTAACAGATGCTGACCAATGAGTGATGGGAGGGAGGAAGAAGATGGGAGATAGAATGCTTCCATTTGGCTTCTGGAGTTGTTTGAAGTGACATTTGGCCAACTGTGATTTCTTATAAAGCTTTGGTCAGTTTGTTAACGGATCGCCTTAGAGTTATTTTCCCTTGTGTCCTGTCTTATTTCTTCTTTACCCTTACTCTTCCTTTCATCTATTCCCCCCCCAAAAAAAAAAGATAATAATAATAATAATAATTGGCTTGTAAGCTTAGTCTTAAACTCTGATTTTCAGGGAACAGAAATAGAAGTTGATGCTTGGAAGGGGGTGTACAGTTTGATTGCCTACCTCTTGGAAGGATGTAAGGACTGCCACTTGGAAGGGGGCTGACAAAGACCTCCAGCATGATGTGGCATTGCAGGGACTCCAGCTTTCAACTATGACTATTTGCTGTGAGGTGTGTGTGAAGGGAAAAATATGTGGCTGCTGCACTTGACAGCTGGATGTGAATAACTATAGGGATTTTGATGTTTTGGCAGTAATGGAGCCCTTGAGAAGGAAAAGGATAGGCCCAGTGCACCTGAAAGTGAACTTTAAGGCATGCCATGAAAGCCAGGGGGCCTCTACAATTGGTTTAAAAGACTCATTTCTATATGCACAGAGAATATTTTGTTGAAAACCGGGCTCAGGATATAATTATAAGGGACGCAGGTCCCCTCTTTAGGTTAGTTGATAGGATACCTATGTCAGATTCAGGACTTTGGTAGAGACACAAAGGAACCCTGTGACAGACCAGGAATGGAGACACTGGGTGGATGTGTCTGACAGTATCGAGATCGTAAATTTCCCTGTATTTCTTAGGGGGAAATATCCCTCCCCTTGTTAGAGTCTGTGCAGTGACCTTACCTGAGGTTAATGTGTTGTAAGTTGATGCTTATGCTCCTCAAGATCTGTCTAGATGACCCCTCCTTACTTCCAGGTTGAATAGTCTGAGTAGGGTCTCAGCACAGCTAGGGGATTAGAACCCCCTATTCCAAGAAGAAATATACTGTATGTCAAAATAATGGCAAGATGGTGTGTACTTTAGGGAGTATGTGAACGTTTGTGAGGGTAGGTCTTAAGGATGTTAAATGATGGTAGGACATGGAATAGAAGGAACTATTGGGTGAAAATTCTTTATTGTACAGGTACTTAACTGTGACTTAGGAGTAAATGTTCTGACTTGCATTTGTGGAAATATCAGAATTTCCTTGGCATGTGATTGAAGAAGGATTCAGAAGTCTTAGTGTGCAGGAATATTAGAAAAGATTTGCTTCGTAAGACTTAAGAATCCACCATTTATGTTCTCTAGCACATTCCCTTCATCAAGGCAGCGAGGGATGCATTGTTGAACTCTCTACTGAATGCCTGACCTGCTCTAAGTAGAGTTAGGCACTGAGCTCTTGAAATGGCACTGTCCAGACAACCATTGGTGGCAGGTAGATGATCAAAGACACCTTTGAAATTGGAAAAGGTAGCAGATTGTTTTTCACAGAGTTTATTTACACACACACACACACACACACACACACACACACCAGATAGAGGTTTTTTTATTTCGCTTGCCTGCAGAGACTTGCTAATCCCGCCATCTGAGTGTTCAGCCCACTGACACTGACTGAATGCCTGTTAAATCAACATGGTCTCCCTTGCTACATTTCTCTGTGCTTAAGGTACCTATTTTATGCTTGAGCCCACATTCATGGGATTCATTAGTTTTACCATGTTCTCCAGTACCCAAAAAAGCATCTGGATAGAAGGGTGGAATGGCATGTGGAATGGAAGAAAGTTTCAGTGAAGACAGCAGCTTGTGGATAGCTCTGGGTTTGGCTGTACTATATGTGGTGCTGATTTGATAGTGCTAAGATGGTAACAGATGAAAATAATCTGCAATGAAGGAGTGGAGGTTAGATTTCCCTTTTACTATCAGTCACAATGACCTCCTTACCGACTTTGTGTCTTCTGTGCCTGCAATTTTAGGCTCTGCTGGATAATAGGTTCTGATTCCTGGAGGGCAGGATGAGGAACACTTTAGCTAGAGGACACAATAAGAATTTCATTGACGGGATGCTGAGACTACCACTTGTTAACTTAGGGCATATGACAGTATACCAGTGGGCATTAAAAGAATTATCAGCTAGACCAGTCAGTTTTGAACACAAGGGGACATTAAAGTTACTACTATATGCTAGGTACAGGGAAGGAACCCTAGGCCTAGGGAATACTCTGGGTCATCTTCTGGTGTTTCCATGCCTTTTGGTAACAGTAAATAGACAATTTAAACAGCCACAGTCCCAAAAGGCAAGGCAGTGATAGGCCCAAGCCCTTTGGGAATAAATGCATGGGTCACCCAGACTACTGTGAGCACTGGTCAGGGGTGAAGAGAAACTAAGATGGGAGGTTGAGGAAGGATGATAAATATAACCTTATAGAGCCAGCTGCAAATGGCATAGACTATAACTTGGTTTATTAACAACTCTTTTTCCATGATTTCAAGTCACTCCATGAAGAATTGGACTTGCATGTCTTTAAAAGAGGTAATGACACCTTCTTCTCATATGAGATCTGTTGTATCTTAAAAGAGTGCAAGTCACCTAAGTGGGATTATACAAAATCCAGTTCATGTGCTTTCCAGGTCTTCTGGGTCCCACCTGCCCATATGTCATCAGCTTGCTCTTCTCCCTCTGTAGAGCAGCCCAGAGATCTCTCCTGTCATAACTGTGGTGGCCTGCCTCTGCCCTTGCCTTTATCACTTCCGTCTTAGCCACCTCTGAGGCCACAAGGCGCCTGGTCATGCCCACCTTCATCTCTCCCAGTGGAGCCAGAGTGTCAGTAGCTCCGGTGTCGAGGTACCCTCTGAATACAGAGGCTGTGGCTGCCAGGGAAGCTGGCCAGAGGGGCCAGGAAGCATATCCTGGAAACATGAAGTAGATCACACCCTGGGGAGGCCAACTGCCTAATGAGAGATGGGAGGTAGGAAGGAAACAAACAATTGTTCATCTTTCTTTCCTTCAACAGATGTTTCTAAGATGCAGTAGTCCCATCAGCCTTTCTATGATGTGAGGTAGGAGGAGAGGTTTCTGCTGTTCCAGATAGAGGATGACAGTCTCTGCAGCATTATTAAGATTGGAAAAGACATCCCGGGATTGAGGAACTGAAATTGGGCTTTAATCTGAAGCCAAGAGATTCTGTCCTGAGACAAATGTCTAAATCTCACTGTGCTTATCACTGGTATCTCTGTTAGCTGGTTAGTGGTATTGTTTGCTTTCCAGTCTTGACTAGATGAGAGAGTTGAATTTTCTTTTCTTTTCTTTCTTTCTTTTTTTTTTTTTTAAGATTTTATTTATTTATTCAACACAGAGAGAGACACAGCAAGAGAGGGAACGCAAGCAGGGGGAGTGGGAGAGGGAGAAGCAGGCTTCCCGTGGGGCAGGGAGCCCAAGTGTGGGGCTTGGTCCCAGGACCTGGGATCATGACCTGAGCGGAAGGCAGCCACTGAATGACTGAGCCACCCAGATGCCCAGGAGTTGAATTTTCTTATTAAACATGACATTAGTTGAGATGCTAATGTAAAAATATAACTTTTAGATGGTTCCATACAAATTTTGAAGCAGAATTGTTTATGGATGCGTATCCAAAGATACAGAACTATCTACAAATGGTTTCTGCTTTTACTGTTTGGAGAATTACTGTCTCAAAGCAATAGCATTATTCAGATAGTCACAAAAAATGGAAAGTATGATGTACCTAATTTCTGATGGAAAGATACATAGAAACCACATCGAAACATTAAAAAAAAAAAACAGTTTGGATCTTGATTAGTATTTAAAAGAAGTAAAAAAAGTTATGGCACATCTGAGTATAGTAAAACAGTTGGGGAGTCAGAGAACAGGAAGCAGAACTATTAAGATGTTTTAGCCTCAGATTTTGCCATTTAAATTCTGTTTAGTAGATTCATGTTGCATTCATGGAAGTGGTGATGTTACTTAACATGTTTGGAGATGGACAGTAAATTGTTGGGCTAAGTTTACATGAGCTTTTAAACATGTAATCTTCTGCAGACATGCCATGCAGTTAGTAGTACTTAGGTGAATCATGTTTATAATAGCGGGTTCGACCCTATTCTATTGAACAGTCAGTTTGGTAAAATGGGAGATTTGTGACTGATGTTTGTGGCATCAGTAGTGTTTCTGAATACACTGGACAACTAGAATCAATACATGTTGAGGAAATCCATATTCTGAACTTTCCTCAGATTATATGCAAATAGGAAATAATTCAAGCCTTTGAGAAAAGGTTTTAAAAAATGTTTGCTTTAGGTTGAGTAAATATCATCATGAATGGAGTAAGAGATGTTACTTAAACACATCTCTGGGTTGCTCTTTCATCTCATTGAAGACGGACTTTAAAGTAACAGAAATTTTCCCAGAAGAGGGTATTCTTCCTGTGCTTTTAGTTCTTATGTTGTCCATGTGTCGTTATTGGGTTTCTCTGAGTTTCTAGTGATTCCATAGTTACAATAATTATTTTCCAGTGCTTTTTGAAATTGTGATGTGTGCTGTAAGGAGTAATAACAAAAAATAACCCCCCAAGTAATTTTCATTTTTCATTTATCTTTAACCTGTAATTGTGGTCTGGTTTAATAAGATTTACCTGTTTATTAAATGTTAGGTATAATATAGAATTGCATAATGTATAAATAATTTAGTCTTTGTTGGCATACTTAGAGTTCAAGAGATATATGTGTAAGCGATACAGTTTAGTTGAAACCATTATTTCTCTGTTTCTAGAATATTTACTTTAAAGGTGCCCAGGGAAAATTTTCAGAAATGTGTGTATTCCTGAAGTGTCTATTCAGCAAACTGAAGTCAGTGCTATGATTGTGTAATACAGAAGAAATGATGCCAATGGTATAAAGTATGAATTCAAAAGGTATTGGGACCAATTGGGACAAAAATTGTGTTGAGCTTTGGACTTGAAGATTAATGGTGAGGTGAATTCACACCAGTCTGGGGTGGACTTTGTAGTGTTTCCCAAATTTGCTTAATGACTTCTCTTTCCTGGGTAGTGGAATGAGGGTATGTACCCTTTAAAACACGTTTTCAGGTCCTTTCTGAGGATATTGTAATTGAGGTTGGGACGAAGTCTGTGAGTTTATATTTTTAATAAGCCCCCTAGATAGTTCTTTGTCATTAAGGAAGTTTGGCAAACATGGGAGATAAAGAGTCAGGCTGACAGATAGTGTCTGTTGACTGCAGCTTGCACACAAGAGCCGTATTTTTGCTGTTTGAGGACTCTTTGCCAGGTCTGTGGATACATTTTTAACACTGATGGTGAGAAATAGGTCTAGCCATATAATTGCATTGTTCCTTCATAATAGCTAGTCTTTCTTTATTGTTTAAGATATGGCAGACATTGTGTGTTGATCACATACCATTTGTGATTATTATTTTATGTATCTTCTCTCATTTTATCTCATTTCAGAGATGAGGAAACTGACACTGAGCGTTGTGACTTAACCAGGGTCTAGTTGAGTGGGTAGGGAGGAATGATTTAAACCCAGGCAGTCCATTGCCAGAGTTAGTATTCCTAACAAAAGTCTAGGTTGATCTTATGCTTCAGCTCTCTATTCCTTTGAAACGAGTCTGCAATTCCAGGATCCTCAACCCCAGCATCCCTGTAATAAGAAAACAATTCTGGTAAGAGTCGGTGTTGGCTTGTGCACCTGAGTGTTTATAGCAGCAATGTCCACAATGGCCAAACTATGTAAGAGCCTAGATGTCCATCAACAGATGAATGGATAAAGAAGATGTGGGGTACATAGACAATGGAATACTATGCAGCCATCAAAAAATGAAATTGCCATTTGCAATGATGGGGATGGATCTAGAGGGTATTATGCTGAGTGAAATAAGTCAGTCAGAGAAAGACAATTATCATATGATCTCTCTGATATAAGGAATTTGAGAGGCAGGTCAGGGGGCGGAATTAATCTGACTTTTTTTTTTTTTTTAGTATAGTTAACACACAATGTTACATTAGTTTCAGGTGTAAAACACAGTGATTCCACAAGTTTATACATGATGCTGCTTTAAAACACAAAGAGTGGGTAGGAGAGAGAGAAGAGAAACCTTCAGTAGCTATCATCGTGAGGACTCCAAGGGCAACCTAACTCTGCCGCACTCACCTGCCCCCACAGTCAACACTGGGGGGAAGGGAGGGAAAAATGAAAGAAGATGGGACAGGGGAGGGAGACAAACCACAAGAGACTCTTAATCTCAGGAAACAAACTGAGGGTTGCTGGGGGGGTGGGGGTGGGAGTGTTGGGGTAGCTGGGTGGTGAAGATTGGGGAGGGTATGTGCTATGGTGAGTGCTCTGAATTGTGTAAGACTAATGAATCATAGACCTGCATCCCTGAAACAAATAATGCATTATATGTTAATAAACACCTGCCCACCCAAAAAAAAGAATCAGTGTTGGCTGTTGGGAGTTTTGTGAGGTAACTGTTGCCATTCCCAATCACCTGTGTCCCACAGCTCTCAAGAAATGCTTGGAGTATAGAGAGAGATCCAAGTAGCCTGTCATTGTACTAGAGTATCCCCTGTTCTTAGTTATAAGTCTCCAAGTAACAGCTGAGAGTTGCACGTAAAACCACCACAGCACCACCACTCCCCCAAAAGAATCCAGCATCCAACCTCCCTCTCCGCATTTTACTGAAGCCAGACAGCAGAATCCTTCACATGTGTTTTTACTTACTGACAGACCCTTGGTAGGTTTCAGTGCCTTAGTGCTGTGATAACTTTTACAGTGACATCTGCCTGTCAGAGCTGCAGAGTGGAGAGCTGAATCTGGGTGCTGATAATCTGAGGTGTTGACTGTGGGGGTGGGTGAGTGCGGCAGAGGTTAGGTTACCCTTGGAGTCCTCACGATGATAGCTACTGAAGGTTTCTCTTCTCCCTCTCCTACCCACTTTTAGTGTTTTAAAGCAGCATCATGTATAAACTTGTGGAATCACTGTGTTTACACCTGAAACTAATGTACCATGGTGCGTTAACTATACTAAAAAAAAAAAGATTAATTCACCTTAGTTATGAGAATCTGTTCACTCATGTTACTTTTCCAGAAGGAAGCATCCAGAGAGGAAGAGAGAAGCTAGGTAATATCCTCAGTAAGATATTTGGCTTACGTGAGTCACTTTTCATGTAAAATTTCCCATCAGGTATCCCAGGTATGTTTCAGCGTAGTGTCTTAGAAAAACACTATAAAGCTTTTCTCTAATCCAGTTTGAAACAAAAGAAAAACAATGGCTTAGCATTCATAATACACTTCTAGGACAAAATTATTCCAGTGCAGCCTCCCCTTTATTCATACTGGGTGCGAACTTGTTCTTGATTGTTCTCTTCATGACTGAAAAGATCTTATCTTTGAGATGCCATGCTGAATAGGATTGACAGTGACTACATTGGATAGTAATTCTGACCCAACCTTTTTTGGAGAGAAGGTGAGAGGAAAGAAAACTTTGGGATATTCCTTCAGACTTTTTAGACAAAGGGAAAATTGAAAGACAAATTAAAAAAAAAAAAAAGAATTACACTTTTGTGTGATTTAAAATGACTATGTTTTTAAATTCATGATTTCTTTTCCTCTGTTATCTTGAGTCCATTTAATTCAATGGATGTCACCTTTTCTAAGTGGAATTCAATTACAATAATGTAATATTTGTGCTTGGAATAGGTGTTTCTGTTTAGGTAGAACTAGAGATGATCTCAGATTTCTCTTGGCATTGCCTTCTTGTCATTTTCAGCAAAAGGCATTCTTACATTGCTGTGTCTACAGAAAGAAATTCCAGACTATTTTCAGTTCCTCATTAGCCACGTTAAATCAGGAATTGCTCTTTTACCAAGGTTTACACATTTATAATCACAGATACCATTTGTGTAGGAAGAGCCTTTGGATCCAGATGTGAAGTTTTATGGTAGTTTAGAGTTTATATTTGAAGAGTATGTGGGAGATGATTTATTTATTTATTTATTTATTTATTTTTTTTTAAAGATTTTATTTATTTATTTGACAGACAGAGACCACAAGTAGACAGAGAGGCAGGCGGAGAGAGAGGGAAGCAGGCTCCCCGCCGAGCAGAGAGCCCGATGCGGGACTCGATCCCAGGACCCTGAGATCATGACCTGAGCCGAAGGCAGCGGCTCAACCCACTGAGCCACCCAGGCGCCCGGGAGATGATTTATTATATGCCATTTCAGGGATTAGGAAATAGCCCAAGTGTAAAAGTTTAAGGATTGTTTAGGTATTTTCTTATAGGGGGAAACAAAACTATTTTAAGTTATTTTAGTTGTTTTACTATTTACTTTGGTCAGCAAATGCCCTTTTAGTAAAACAAGACAAGAACTGTTAAGCATCAAAAGCACACTTTTCTAGAATATATGCAGGCAACTGTGAGGGAGTGAGGTCAGCATGCTTTGGATTGTTGGGATGGTCCCGCCACTTACTATCTGTGTGACCTCAGACAGTCCTCAGCTATAAAATGAAATTGTCAAATGGACAATATTTGCTTCTTAATTGGGCTGTGTTGAGCATCAAAAGTAGCTGTCTTTTTAAGCTATAAAACAATCATCTAAAATTAATTGGTGAGGGATGCCTGGGTGGCTCAGTGGGTTAAAGCCTTTGCCTTTGGCTCGGGTCGTGATCCCAGGGTCCTGGGATCAAGCCCCACATGGGGCTCTCTGCTCAGCAGGGAGCCTGCTTTCCCCCCCCCCCCCTGCCTGCCTCTCTGCCTACTTGTGATCTCTGTCAAATAAATAAATAAAATCTTTAAAAAAAATAAAATTGTTTTTCAATATGTCAAAATATATTTGGTAACTCAAGTCTGTATCCTTGAGGAACTTCTAATTTGTATGAATAGCATTTTATGTAAAACAAACATTTATAGTGTAAAATAGGATATAACCAAATGTAGTTCTTCTTTAGCAGTTTCTATGATTTATAAGGTGATCAAGAAAAGGAGAGATGCATGTAGGTATATTAATCAGAGGAGGCTTACAGGATAACGGGGTCTGAGCTGGATAGGGCAGAGTGTGGATAGGGCAGGGAGTAATCCATGATGGTAGGAAGGAAGGAAGGTGGCAAGCTGATCAACCTGATTTCATTCAAGTGCCATGGCTTTGACAATTGTCTACCTTCCTATGTTATCCAAAGTCCTACATACTGGATCCCCATGGCATCTGGGACTCACCTTACCACTTTGCCCGTAATAGTTACTCTTCATGTAATTCTTTCCCCCATCTCCTTCACCCTCCAATCCAGTACCCTGTATTCCCCTAACTGATGAAGTATATCATCCTGGTACCTCGCTACACAGTGAAACCTGCTATCCTCTGCCTTTCTACTGTGCCTTCTGGAGCACTCCATTACTTATGACACTTAGGATTAGCTACTGTTAGATATGGTGCCATGTGGTTTAAATGTATCATTTCATTTTGTCATTGTAAAAGTTTCATAAATTGGCTAGTACTATTATTATCCCTATTTTATAAATAATAATAAAAATTCTTGAGACTTGTCCAAGGACCTCAAGCTAATAATAAGTACTGGGTCTTGAACTAAGCCTATTTACCTTTTCTTCCCACTGCTGGAGAATTGGGAGAGTTCATATATATATATATATATAGATATAGATATATAGATATATGTATACACACACACACACACACATATATATATGTATATATGTATATATATGTGTGTGTGTGTGTGTGTATATATATATATATTTTTTTTTTTTTTTTAAGGTAAGCTCCACTCTGAGTGTGGAGCCTAACACAGGGCTTGAACTCACGACCCTGAGATGAAGAGCTGAACTGAGATTGAGAGTTGGACACTTAACTGACTGAGCCACCCAGGTGCCACTGGAAGATACTTTTTAATTTCTTGATTTTAAAAGGTTTTTGCACATAAATATAGAGAAAAAATGAGCAACATATAGTTTGGGAACTTTCCCTATTTTTTCCTTCTCCTGGATTTTACTGACAAAAAAATGAACTTTATGATTAAATAAATAGAGATAAATGATACATTGAAGTGATTAGGAGTTAATTACAACTGACTTGGGTTTTCAAGTGTTTTCTCTTGTCACTCGGTGAAATTTTATACAGTGTAAGTCCAAAGAACTCTTTATTGACTTTTGGTCACCTTTGGTAACAGAATTCCGTTAATTCATATTTTACAAATGTATTCATATATACCAAGGCAGATAGATTAATTGTTTAAAAGTGATTCTGCTTGTTTCTAGCTGGGAGGAATACTTTTCCTGGGGGCAAGGAATGTTTTGTATTTGGTCGTAGTGTGGTAGTTGCCTACTGTAATTGTGCTGAGAGACAGGTACTGTAGACATGACTTTTACTAGTTGTTTGACTTCTGCCTTTTCCAGGTCTTTGGTTCTGGCTGAACCTCCAGTATTTGTGTTGTGGTTGGTCTGACTTAGGACTGTGACAGAAAGACTGTTCCCTTTGGCAGCAGGGCCTGTGAGAGGCCTGGGGGGCTCCAGGAGCTCAGTGAGCTGTGTCACTCTGGTAAATGCCTCAGTATTTTTTATGTGTGTGTGTGTGTGTGTGTGTGTGTGTGTGTGTGTTTAAAGAGATCTTTGTCATCCCAGGAGTTCGGTCATCTAGCCTAAAATTATCTTTGTCCAAGGAGGTCAGTTAAGAGAGGGATGAGTGAGATAAATATAAAAAAACTTTTTGATAAATGTAGGAATTTGAGCTGAACTTTGAGGGATGGTAGAATTTAATTAGGTATGTTGCACAAAGCACATGAGCATAGACCTAGAACTGACTCTATATTGATGGTCTTAGTGGAAGTTTTGATAGGATTTGAGAAAATTGTTCATGGGGTCATAAAACTTACTTTTTTTTTTTTTTTTAAAGATCTATTGATTTTAGAGAGAGAGAGGGAGGGAGCCGGAGGAGGAGCAAACAGGGAGAGAGAGGCAGAAAATCTTCAACAAATTTGTAGTGAGCATGGAGCCCGATGTGGAGCTTGATCTCATGAACCTGAGATCATGACATGAGCCGAAATCAAGAGTTGCATGCTTAACAACTGAGCCACCCAGACACCCTCCAGAATTCATTAATGTTGCAACTTGGTTGTATGGAGAAATAGGTACTTCTTGTAAAATTGATCTGTATTGTCTAGTTTGGCTCATTTACTAATTGCTTAAAAGGGGCAAAAAGTCTTAAACTAATCTAGATTAAAAGTAGTTTGAGTCTATAATTTAAATCTCCTTGGGTAATAATACTTCTCTTTAGGAAACATTCCTCATCTCTCAGATCTTTCATCATTTTTTCTAGCCTTTCCAAGATGGTGCGAGATCTATGAGATGTACAGTGTAGCAGGACAGAATTCTTGACATTGTGTCCATTGTCCACTGCCTTTGTCTTTGAGGCAATGTCTCTGCTTCCCTGGTTGCTCAATGTCCTAACAACCTCCAGCGCTCATGATTGTGACTGATGAACTCAATGGTCCATTCGTTTTCATTTTTCTTACTAAGTACTCCTTGGCTAACTCCAGACTTCTGCTTGGCTCTTGCTGGACCATGAAACTCTTGGAGGTCTGGCTGTGACATCCATTTGGTCATGTCTGGAGCAGTCTACCCTGCAGAATTCTCCAGAGCTACCTCAGTTTATGGCAGTGATCTCCCTCTGAGAAGTCTGGCTGGATTCTTAGCTAGTCCGTGTCTGGTCTACCCCACACAGTTAATCTAGCGCGTTCAGGAAAGCTAAACCTCCATGACTCCCCTGCATGACTGCAAACTGTGGTGTACTTGGATATGGCTCTACCCCAGGAGGAGTATCCTAAGACTCTCCAATGGAGCACTGAGCTTGTGATCAGAGTGGGCCTGTGAGAAGGTAAGCAGAATTGACTTAGGTCTACACCTCTCTATTTCCTACCTTCTCTCTTTTCCACAGTTCTTCCAGTGTCAGAAATAGGCAGAATTCCTCCTTCCTTTTCCTCTCAGATCTTCCTCATACAGGATTCTGTGGTTTGGCTCAGCAAAGATGGTGAAGGAAAGAGAAAGGGCTTTATGAAATCTTCTCTCAAGGTAATAATTTAATTTACAAAACTCCTGTCTTGATACAAAATCTCATTATCTGAATATTAGAATATTTCTTCTGTCTTGATCCTTGCATTAGCAGTTCTGTGATAAATCTTAATCTATTAAAGATGGAAGTTTGAGGGAGATATGGGAAAAGGTCACGTGCTCAAAAAGTCAAAAGGTAAAAAACAACATTAATGCTAAAGAGTATGTTTGCAGGAAGTGGTAAAAATTGACTCAGGAGATTGACTTAGGCCCTTTGAATTGGGTTTTCCAAACTGAATACTGTAAGTTAGTAGTAGCATACCTAAAATAATTCCTTCCAAAAGGAATGCATGGCTAATAGATAGTAGCCTCTTGGAGAGTCTTAACAAATATTAGCTTATTCAAAGTTCTGAAAAGTCCTGCATTAAAAAAAAAACAAATTGAAGGAGATTAAGAGTATGCTTACTGTGATGATCGCTGAGTAATGTATAGAATTATTGAATCACTCTGTTGTACACCTGAAACTAATATAATACTGCATATTAATTATACTGGAATTAAAATAAATAAAATAGAAAAAAGCATCTTAAATTTTGACCATAAGGCTTAAAAAATGTTAGCTACCTACTAGTTCTTAGTGGAAAACAGTTTTTAACCACAGCTGACCTAATTACAGTCCAGGATCCATAGTCATGCCAGTTAGAACATAGAACCAAAGAGAAATAAGAGATTTGAATGGCTGTTCACATAACTTGCTTTATAATGACTTTTTATTTATTTTTTTATTTTTTAATTTTTTTTATTTTTTGGCCAAGGACCATTACTGAGAGTTGCTAATGAAAGTATTTTTCAAGATAAACATGTAGTTCAAACCTGTTATCTAGTATTTATTTTGAACTGAATTCCAGGTTGAAATCATTTTCTTTGGAGCCTTTTTTTTCTCTTTTTTTGTAAAGTAGTTTATATGGTGTGGAAACTATTTTGTAACACATATGCCTAAGCAGTGAGTCTTTTGTTAGATCCAGTTAGTTTTCTCTTCTGATTCAATGTGAAATTCTGAGATGTTGTTTCACTTGGCTGTAGGCAAACACATTCACTTGGAACCTCATCTACATCAGCTTTCTGCAGACCAAAAGCATAATATTAATGATATTTATGTTTACAAAGTTCTATAACTCATTATAAACAGAAATAGCCAGGATATATATGTCTGGAGTGATATGCCAACTAATAGTACTTATATAAGCATTTTCTGTAATCTACAAAATGAAGAATTAAACATGTGCCTGTTAAAGGAATAGGTTGACCTAGAATTAAAGGTGCACAGAATTTTGGAGCTGCAAGAAACTGCCAGTTTCTCTCTGTACTATCTATCAAGGAGGAGGAATGAAGCTCAGAGAAGTTAAATAACAATTTTAAGATTGCGTAGTGAACACTAAAATATATTCTTTGTTGGTAAACTGAACGATGATTTAACATTTAGGTAATTTTGTTTTCAGATAAAATAATACACATAAACTTACGGAACTGGATTCCCTTTAAGATTTTTTATTTAGAGAGAAAGAGAGAGAATGAACAGAGGGGAGAGAGAGAAGCAGGCTCCTCACTGAACAGGGAGACTGGTGTGGGACTCGATCCCGGACTCTGGGATCATGACGTGAGCTGAAGGCAAAGGCTTAACCCACTGAGCCACCCAGGCATCCAATTGCATGTTATGGATGTTAAATCTCCCATTGTCTTTACATATTTTATTTACTGCAAGGGAGTGTCTTTGTAAAATTTTATAAATATGTGAAGGAAGAGCCTTGAGTTTTAATTTATTTTGAAAATGAGACTGTTTTGTTGATGGTAAGTGAAAGATGCAACTTTGTCATAGAAGATTTTTGTTCCTCAACTGGAATGGTTTGTATTCATGAGCCACAGAGGAACGATTTTATACTGTAGTTATAAATCAGATTTATGCTGTTGTTCCCAGCAGTTGAAATGGGTTTTAAATAGAAAAGTCACAGACTAATTATATTGTTCTGATGGGGTTAGGAGATTTACTATGGGGAATAATGTGAAAAGTGGGAAAGCAGTGAGGAATAGGTGGAGATTCTGGCAAAAGCTAGTTTTTAACCAAAAATGTCCTGGGAATACATAAATCTGTTATATTTTGTCCTAAACTTTTATTGTTCATTTTGAAATTTCCATATCCTAACACACAGTAGCAGCTGAAAACTTATATATAGAACGAATGAAAAGAAATGGATGCATAAAAATAGAACTAGAAAATTATAGCCAATAATAATGTAATAGAAGATTTTCCATACGATTAAGATACTCCGTTTTCTTACAGTACATTTGTCTGATAGTTTCATTGTCCAGATATAGTGGCAAACCATGTATATTGGAATCCACTGCAACTCAACAGATATTTTCCCAAGCAATACATTTTTCACTTTTATAACTTTTTTAAATATTAAAAAAAATTAGTTCTAGTATAGTTAACAGTGTTATATTAGTTTCAGGTGTGCAATATAGTGATTCAGCAATTCTATACATTACTTAGTGCTCATTATGATAAATACACTCTTAATCCTCTTCACTTATTTCACACATCCCTCACTTACCTTCCCTCCAGGAACCATCAGTTTGTTCCTTTTAGTTGAGTCTGTTTTTTGGTTTGTCTGTTTTTCCTTTGTTTGTTTGTTTTGTTTCTTGAATTCCACATATGAGTGAAATCACATGGTATTTGTCTTTCTCTGACTGACTTATTTCACTTAGCATTATAGCCCCTAGATCTAAACATGTTACAAATGGCAAGATTTCATTCTTTTTTAAATGGCTGAGTAATATTCCACTGAATATGGACGTGTGTGTGGTGTATATGCACGCATGCACACATACACACACATACTACATATTTATCCATTCATCTGGATAAATGGACATCTGGGTTGCTTCCTTAATTTAGCTATTGTAAATAATGGTTCAATAAACATAGAGGTGCATATGTCTTTTTGAATTAGTATTTCTACATTCTTTGGGTGAATACCCAATAGTGGAATTATGGATCATATGGTAGTTCTATTTTTAATTTTTTGAGGAACTTCCCTACTGTTTTCCACAGTGGCTGCACCACTTTAACATTCCCACCAACAGTGTAGGAGGGTTCCCCTTTTTCAACATCCTCGCCAACCTCTGTTGTTTCTTGTATTTTTTATTTTAACCATTCTGATAGGCGTGAAGTGATATCTCTTTGGTTTCGATTTGCATTTCCCAGATGATCAATGATGTTGAGCACCCTTTCATATGTCTATTGGCCATTTATGTCTTCTTTGGAGAAATGTCTGTTCATGTCTTCTGCCCATTTTTAATTGGATTGTATGGTTTTTTGGTGCTGAGGTGTTTAAGTTCTTTATATATTTTGGATACTAACTACTAACCTTTTATCAAATATGTCATTTGCAAATATTTTCTCCCATTCAGGAGGTTGCCCTTTAGTTTTGTTGATTATTTCCTTTGCTGTGCAGAAACTTTTTATTTTGATTTAGTTCCAGTAGTTTATTTTTGCTTTTGTTTCCCTTGCCTCACGAGACATAAAAATGTTACTACATTTGATGTCAGAGAAATTATTGCCTGTGCCCTTTTCTAGGATTTTTATGGTTTCAGGTCTCACATATAGGTCTTTAATCTATTTTGAATTTATCTTTGTGTATGGTGTAATAAAGTGGTCCAGTTTCATTCTTTTTCACGTAGTTGTCCAATTTTCCCAACACCATTTGTTGAAGATACTGTCTTTTCCCCATTGCATTTTATTGCCTCCTTTGTCAAAGATTAATTGACCATGGAAGTATGGATTTATATCTGGGCTCTCTATTCTATTCAGTTGATCTATTTGTCCATTTTTGTGTCAGTACCATACTATTTTGATTACTGTAGCTTTATCATATATCTTGGTATCTGGGATTGTGATACCTCCATTTTGATTCTTCCTTTTCAGGATTACTTTGGCTATTCAGGCTTTTGTGCTTTCTGACAAATTTTAGGATTAATTGTTCTGGTTATGTGAAAAATGCTGTTAATATTTTGATAGGGATTGAATTAAATCAGTAGATTGCTTTGGGTACTGTGGGTATTTTAACAATATTTGTTCTTCCAGGTCACAAACATGGAATATCTTTCTATTTGTTTGTGTCATCTTCAATTTCTTTCATCAGTGTTTAATAGTTTTCAGAGTACAGGCCTTTTGTTACCTTGGTTAAGTTTATTCCTAAGTATTTTATTATTTGGGGTGTAATTGTAAATGAGTTTGTTTTCTTAATTTCTCTTTTTGCTGCTTCATTATTAGTGTGTAGAAATGCAATGGATTTCTGTATATTGATTTTGTATTCTGCAACCTTAGTGAATGCATATATCAGTTCTAGTAGTTTTTTGGTGGAGTCCTTAGGGTTTTCTTCATATAGTATCATGCTGTCTCCAAATAGTGAAATTTTTACTTCTTCATACCAATTTGGATGCCTTTTATTTATTTTTCTTGTCTAATTGCTGTGGCTAGGACTTCTAATACTATGCTGAATAAAAGTGGTGAGAGTGGACATCCTTGTCTTGTTCCTGATTTTAGGAGGAAAATTCTCAGTTTCACCAATGAGTATGATGTTAGCTCTGGGTTTTTATTTATGGCCTTTATTATATAGAGGTATGTTCCCTCTTAACCTACTTTGTTGAGGGTTTTTATCATGAATAGATGTTGTACTTTGTGAAATGCTTTTTCGGTATCTATTGAAATAATCCTGTGTTTTTTTAATCCTTTCTCTTATTGATGTGATGTACCATGTTGGTTATTTTGTAAATATTCAACTACTCTTGCATCCCTGGAATAAATTCCACTTGATCATAGTGAATGAATTTTTTGAAAGATACTGTTTGTTTCAGTTTGCTAGTATTTTCTGAGGATTTTTGCTTCTATGTTCATTAGAAATATTGGCCCGTAGTTCTCTTTTTAGGTAGTGTCTTTATTTGATTTTGGCATCAGGGTAATGCTGGCTTCATACAATGAATTTGTAAGCTTTCCTTCCTTTCCTATTTTTCCAAGCAATACATTTCTTGAGGTAACTTATAAGTATAATTCAATTTAGCTTTATTCAAGAAAACCAGTCTCTTATTATATAAATGAAATATTCTTATTGTGTTAAGTTGATCTTAAGAGAGTATATGTAGGGGAGCCTGGGTAGCTCAGTGGGTTAAGCCTCCGCCTTCAGCTCAGGTCATGATCTCAGGGTCCTGAGACTGAGCCCCGCATCGGGCTCTCTTCTCAGCAGGAAGCCTGCTTCCCACCCCCCCAACCTCTGCCTGCCTCTCTGTCTACTTGTGATCTCTGTCAAATAAATAAATAAATAAATCTTAAAAAAAGAGAGTACATGTAAAACTTAAACTCAGACTAAGTTATAGCCCTTTTAATAATATTCAATGAATTCAGTCAGTGTTGATAGTGAGTGTGTACAAGTGACATCCAGAATAAAGATTCTTCCTCCTCATAACTGGGAGGCTGAACAGAATTAATTAGTTGGCTCATTCATTCACTTTGACTCTAGTCTCCTTTGTTTGTAGCAAACTATTATTAGGTGGATTTTCAACTAGTTACTTAAGCTCATAGAGATTCTCTTTTTTTTAATAGTAATACCTGTTTTAACAGGGTTTTGATGAGGATGAAATGGATCATTTGATAGGTTACCTGCCTAACATGGTTCATGAGGAAGTTTTTGGTCCAGTAACTAGTAATTCCTTCTTCACTTACCTTCTTTTCTATTGTTACTAAGTTGTAGGACAAAATGTAAATAATTGAGTCAGTTATGCTTCCAATGCTTTAATATTCCATTTATTACTTCCAGGACTGCTAGATAAGATAAAGGACAACCAGTTTAACTTGAATCTGTGGTTCAAAAGTGAATAAGTTTTTAGTATAGACTTATCTCAAATATCACATAGGACATATTTACACTAAAAATTATTTTTATTTACCTGAAATTCAGATTTCTAAATTTTTTTTTAAAAGATTTTATTTATTTGAGAGAGAATGAACATAAGTAGGGGGATGGGTGGAGGGAGGGGGGAAAGCAAGTTCACCGTTTAGTGGGGAACCCAATGTGGGGCTCAGTGCCAGAACCCTGAGATCATGACCTGAGCTGAAGTCAGACACTTAACCAACTGAGCCACCCATGTGCCCCCGAAATTCAGATTTAACTGAATATTGTGTATTTTTATTTGCTGTACCTGGCAACTTGAATACTACATGCTGAATTTTACATTACTAGCAAGTGATATTCCTTTTCTTTGTTATATTAAAGACATTACTGTTGATCCGAAGGGACACCTGTACCCCAGTGTTAATAGCAACAATGTCCACAATAGCCAAACTATGGAAATTGCCATATAGAATATTACTCAGCCATCAAAAAGAATGGGATCTTGTCATTTATAGCAACATGGATGGAACTAAGAGGGTATTATGCTAAGCAAAATAAGTCAGTGAGAGAAAGACAATTATATGATCTCACTGATATGTGGAATTTAAGAAACAGAACAGGTATAGAGGAAGAGAGGAAACAATAAAACAAGATGAAACCATGAGAGACTGTTAATCAAAGGAAACAAACTGAGGGTTGCTGGAGGTGAAGTGGGGTGGAAGGATGGGGTAACTGGGTGATGGACATTAAGGAGGGCATGTGATGTAAGGAACACTCAGTATTATATAAGACTGATGAATCACAGACCTGTACCTCTGAAACCAATAATACATTATATGTTACTTAAAAAAATATATTACTGTTAAAAAAGTTCATAATAAATAGTAAATATTTCGTTGCTAGTTATTTGTGCATTCCAATGTTATATATTATGTCATATACATTAAAATCTGATTTTATATAAAAATTTGGTATGCATTTATTATAATTGCCTGTGTCTTAATACTTGAATTAAAAAACCACTGAGAGAGGGGGAGGAGTCAAGATGGCGGAGAAGTAGCAGTCTGAGACTACATCAGGTAGCAGGAGATCAGCTAGATAGCTTATCAAACCATTGCAGCACCTACAAATCCAAGGGGAGATCAAAGAGAAGAAGAACAGCAATTCTAGAAACAGAAAATCGACCACTTTCTGAAAGGTAGGACCAGCAGAGAAGTGAATCCAAAGCAATGGGAAAATAGACGGTGGTGGGATGGGCTGGCTCCCGGCAAGCGGCGGAGCAATAGAGCACTAAATCAGGACTTTTAAAAGTCTGCTCCACTGAGGGACATCGCTTCAGAGGCTAAACCAGGGTGAAGCTCACGCAGGGTCAGCATGGCCCCAGGTCCCGCGGGATCACGGAAGGATCGGGGGTGTCTGAGTGTCACAGAGCTTGCAGGTATCAGACTGGGGAAGCCGGCTACAGAGACAGCCGAGGAGTGAGCTCTCAACTCGGGGTTACCTTGAACAGGTCGCAGGCTGGGTGAGCTCAGAGCGTGGCCAGAGGCCAGGGAGACGGGAGTGATTGGCTCTTTTCTCTGAGGGCACACTGAGGAGTGGGGCCCCGAGCTCTTGGCTCCTCCGGGCCAAAGACTGGGAGGCCGCCATTTTCATTCCCATTCTCCGGAACTCTACGGAAAGTGTTCAGGGGACAAAAGCTCCCGAAAGCGAATCCGAGTGGATTACTTAGCCCGGCCCCTGGTAAGGGTGGTGCAATTCCACCTCGGGCAAAGACACTTGAGATTCACTACAACAGGCCCCTCCCCCAGAAGATCAACAAGAAATCCAGCCAAGACCAAGTTCACCTACCAAGGAGAGCAGCAGAATTCTAGAGGAGGAGAAAGCAAAGCACGGAACTCATGGCTTTCTCCCCATGATTCTTTAGTCTTGCAGTTAATTTTTTTTTTTAATTTTTTAATTTTATTTTTTTTTCTTCTGCTAACTTTTTTTAACTTTTACCGTTTTCTTCTTTAATGTTTTTTAACTAGTTTATCTAATATATATATATATTTCTTTTTTATATTTTTTCTTTATTTGTTTTTTTTTTAATTTTTTTTTTTCTGAACTTCTTTTTATCCCCTTTCTCCCCCCCCACGATTTGGGGTCTCTTCTGATTTGGTTAAAGCGCATTTTCCTGGGGTCTTTGCCACCCTTTTAGTATTTTATTTGCTCCTTCATATACTCTTACCTAGACAAAATGACAAGGCGGAAAAACTCACCACAAAAAAAAGAACAAGAGGCAGTACCGAAGGCTAGGGACCTAATCAATACAGACATTGGTAATATGTCAATCTAGAGTTCAGAATGACGATTCTCAAGGTTCTAGCCGGGCTCGAAAAAGGCATGGAAGATATTAGAGAAACCCTCTCTGGAGAGAGAAAAGCCCTTTCTGATAAAAAATAAAATAAAAATAAAATAAAAAAAAAATAAGTAAAATAAAATAAAATAAAATAAAATAAAAATAAAATAAAAATAAAATAAAAAAATAAAAATAAAAGAACTAAAATCTAATCAAGTTGAAATCAAAAAAGCTATTAATGAGGTGCAATAAAAAATGGAGGCTCTTACTGCTAGGATAAATGAGGCAGAAGAAAGAATTAGTGACATAGAAGACCAAATGACAGAGAATAAAGAAGCTGAACAAAAGAGGGACAAACAGCTACTGGACCACGAGGGGAGAATTCAAGAGATAAGTGACACCATAAGATGAAACAACATTAAAATAATTGGGATTCCAGAAGAAGAAGAAAGAGAGAGGGGAGCAGAAGGTATATTGGAGAAAATTATTGGAGAGAATTTCCCTAATGTGGCAAAGGGAACAAGCATCAAAATCCAGGAGATGCTAAGAACGCCCCTCAAAATCAATAAAAATAGGTCCACACCTCGTCACCTGATAGTAAAATTTACAAGTCTTAGCGACAAAGAGAAAATCCTGAAAGCAGCCCGGGAAAAGAAGTCGGTAACATACAATGGTAAAAATATTAGATTGGCAATAGACTTATCCACAGAGACCTGGCAGGCCAGAAAGAACTGGCATGATATATTCAGAGCACTAAACGAGAAAAACATGCAGCCAAGAATACTATATCCGGCTAGGCTATCATTGAAAATAGAAGGAGAGATAAAGAGCTTCCAGGACAAACAAAAGCTGAAAGAATTTGCAAACACCAAACCAGCTCTACAGGAAATATTGAAAGGGGTCCTCTAAGCAAAGAGAGAGCCTAAAAGTAGTAGATCAGAAAGAAACAGAGACAATATACAGTAACAGTGACCTTACAGGCAATACAATGGCACAAAATTCATATCTCTCAATAGTTACCCTGAATGTTAATGGGCTAAATGCCCCAATCAAAAGACACAGGGTATCAGAATGAACAAAAAAACAAAACCCATCAATATGCTGCCTACAAGAAACTCATTTTAGACCCAAAGACACCACCAGATTTAAAGTGAGGGGGTGGAAAACAATGTACCATGCTAGTGGACATCAGAAGAAAGCTGGGGTGGCAATCCTTATATCAGATCAATTAGATTTTAAGCCAAACACTATAATAAGAGATGAGGAAGGACACTATATCATACTCAAAGCGTCTGTCCAATAAGAAGATCTAACAATTTTAAATATTTACGCCCCTAACGTGGGAGCAGCCAACTATATAAACCAATTCATAACAAAATCAAAGAAATACATCGACAGTAATACAATAATAGCAGGGGACTTTAACACTCCCCTCACTGAAATGGACAGATCCTCTAAGCAAAAGATCAACAAGGAAATAAAGGCCTTAAATGACACACTGGACCAGATGGACATCACAGATATATTCAGAACATTCCATCCCAAAGCAACAGAATATACATTCTTCTCTAGTGCACATGGAACATTCTCCAGAATAGACCACATCCTGGGTCATAAATCAGGTCTCAACCGGTATCAAAAGATTGGGATCATTCCCTGCATATTTACAGACCACAATGCTCTGAAGCTAGAACTCAATCACAAGAGGAAATTTGGAAAGAATGCAAATACATGGAGACTAAACAGCATCCTTCTAAAGAATGAATAGGTCAACCAGGAAATTAAAGAAGAATTGAAAAAATTCATGGAAACAAATGATAATGAAAACACAACTGTTCAAAACCTGTGGGACACAGCAAAGGCAGTCCTGAGAGGAAAATATATAGTGGTACAAGCCTTTCTCAAGAAACAAGAAAGGTCTGAAATACACAACCTAACCCTACACCTAAAGGAGCTGGAGAAAGAACAACAAAGAAAGCCTGAACCCAGCAGGAGAAGAGAAATCATAAAGATCAGAGCAGAAATCAATGAAATAGAAACAAACAAACAAAAAAAAAAAAAACAATAGAACAAATCAACGAAACTAGGAGCTGGTTCTTTGAAAGAATTAATAAGATTGATAAACCCTTGGCCAGACTTATAAAAAGAAAAGAGAAAGGACACAAATAAATAAAATCATGAATGAAAGAGGAGAGATCACAACTAACACCAAAGAAATATAAACAATTATAAGAATATACTATGAGCTACTCCACGCCAACAAATTTGACAATCTGGAAGAAATGGATGCATTCCTAGAGACATATAAACTAGCACAACTGAACCAGGAAGAAATAGAAAATCTGAACAGACCCATAACCAGTAAGGAGATTGAAACAGTCATCAAACATCTCCAAACAAAAGTCCAGGGCCAGACGGCTTCCCGGGGGAATTCTACCAAACATTTAAAGAAGAATTAATTCCTATTCTCCTAAAACTGTTCCAAAAAATAGAAATGGAAGGAAAACTTCCAAACTCATTTTATGAGGCCAGCATCACCTTGATCCCAAAACCAGACAAGGATCCCATCAAAAAAGAGAATTACAGACCAATATCCTTGATGAACACAGATGCGAAAATTCTCACCAAAATACTGGCCAATAGGAACCAACAGTACATTAAAAGGATTATTCACCATGACCAAGTGGGATTTATTCCTGTGCTGCAAGGTTGGTTCAACATTCACAAATCCATCAATGTGATACAACACATTAATAAAAGAAAGAACAAGAACCATATGATACTCTCAATAGATGTTGAAAAAGCATTTGACAAAGTACAGCATCCCTTCCTGATCAAAACTCTTCAAAGTGTAGGGATAGAGGGCACATATCTCAATATCATCAAAGCCATCTATGAAAAACCCACTGGAAATATCATTCTCAATGGAGAAAAACAAAGTTTTTCCGCTAAGGTCAGGAACACGGCAGGGATGTCCAGATTACCACTGCTATATAACATAGTACTAGAAGTCCTAGCCTCAGTAATCAGACAACAAAAAGAAACTAAAGGCATCCAAATCGGCAAAGAAGAAGTCAAACTATCACTCTTTGCAGATGATATGATACTATATGTGGAAAACCCAAAAGACTCCACTCCAAAACTGCTAGAACTTGTACAGGAATTTAGTAAAGTGTCAGGATATAAAATCAATGCAGAGAAATCAGTTGCATTTCTCTACACCAACAACAAGACAGAAGAAAGAGAAATTAAGGAGTCAATCCCATTTATAATTCCACCCAAAACTATAAGATACCTAGGAATAAATCTAACCAAAGAGGCAAAGAATCAATACTCAGAAAACTATAAAGTATTGATGAAAGAAACTGAGGAGACACAAAGAAATGGAAAAATGTTCCATGCTCATGGATTGCAAGAACAAATATTGTGAAAATGTCTAATCTACCTAAAGCAATCTACACATTTAATGCAATGCCTATCCAAATCTCATCCATTTTTTTCAAAGAAATAGAACAAATAATCCTAAAATTTATATGGAACCAGAAAAGACCTCGAATAGCCAAAGGAATATTGAAAAAGAAAGCCAAAGCTGGTGGCCTCACAATTCCAGACTTCAAACTCTATTACAAAGCTGTCATCATCAAGACAGTATGGTACTGGCATTAAAACAGACACATAGATCAATGCAACAGAATAGAGAGCCCAGAAATAGACCCTCAACTCTATGGTCAACTAATCTTCGACAAAGCAGGAAAGAATGTGCAATGGAAAAAAAACAGCCTCTTCAATAAATGGTGTTGAGAAAATTGGATGGCCACATGCAGAAGAATGAAATTGGACCATTTCCTTACACCACACATGAAAATAGACTCAAAATGGATGAAGGACCTTAATGTGAGAAAGGAATCCATCAAAATCCTTGAGGAGAACCCAGGCAGCAACCTCTTTGACCTTAGCCACAGCAACTTCTTCCTAGGAACATCGCCAAAGGCAACAGAAGCAAGGGCAAAAATGAACTATTGGGATTTCATCAAGATCAAAAGCTTTTGCACAGCAAAGGAAACAGTTAACAAAACCAAAAGACAACTGACAGAATGGGAGAAGATATTTGCAAACGACATATCAGATAAAGGGCTAGTGTCCAAAATCCATAAAGAACTTGTCAAACTCAACACCCAAAGAACAAATAATCCAATCAAGAAATGGGCAGAGGACATGAACAGACATTTCTGCAAAGAAGACATCCAGATGGCCAACAGACACATGAAAAAGTGCTCCACATCACTCGGCATCAGGGAAATACAAATCAAAACCACAATGAGATACCACCTCACACCAGTCAGAATGGCTAAAATTAACAAGTCAGGAAATGACAGATGCTGGCGAGGATGCAGAGAAAGGGGAGCCCTCCTACACTGTTGGTGGGAATGCAAGCTGGTGCAACCACTCTGGAAAACAGCGTGGAGGTTCCTCAAAAAGTTGAAAATAGAGCTACCCTATGACCCAGCAATTGCACTACTGGGTATTTACCCTAAAGATACAAACATAGTGATCCGAAGGGGCACGTGCACCCGAATGTTTATAGCAGCAATGTCTACAATAGCCAAACTGTGGAAAGAACCTAGATGTCCATCAACAGATGAATGGATAAAGAAGATGTGGTTTATATATACAATGGAATACTATGCAGCCATCAAAGAAATGAAATCTTGCCATTTGCGACGACATGGGTGGAACTAGAGGGTATTATGCTTAGTGAAATAAGTCAATCGGAGAAAGACAACTATCATATGATCTCCCTGATATAAGGAAGTGGAGATATAATGTGGGGTGTTAGGGGGTAGGAAAAGAATAAATGAAACAAGATGGGATTGGGAGCAGGACAAACCACAAGAGACTCTTAATCTCACAAAACAAACTGAGGGTTGTGGGGGTTGGGGGGAGGGAGAGGGTGGTGGGGTTATGGACATTGGGGAGGGTATGTGCTATGGTGAGTGCTGTGAAGTGTGTAAACCTGGTGATTCACAGACCTGTAACCCTGGGAACATATGTTTATAAAAAAAAATAATAAATACAAAAATTAAAAAAAAACCCCACTGAGAGAAAAAGATGAGAATCCAAACAAGGGGAAATTGTGAATGTACTTTTAGTTGTAAATAAATTAAGTAATGAAATAAATCACACTTAGCTAATTAAGAATAATTGAATTTCACTTCGAAGAATGAAATATGGTAACCGAAAGTCCCTTGAACATGTTAGCCATATTTGGGTCTTTGTGAGTGGAGAGTATAACATATGATGTTTTATAATCTGTGGAGAACAAAAAGTATATTTATCTATATCTAGCATTGTGTTTAATGGAACTTCTTTTATATTACTTCAGCATTTAAATAGTTAATAATAAGGAAAGTTTAAATTTTTTCATTGCAAAATTGTAGTTACAACATTTGTGATTTTCCATTTCCAGGTTATTTGTAATTTTTGCTTTATAGCATTTCAAAACTAGAGTGAACAACAAATTCTTTCCTAATGCTATTTTAAAGTTTTTTGCATTTTCTTTCCTTGGGTATAAACATTATGTACTCAATATAAAAAATTTGGAATTCACAGAAAACTAGAAAAAAGTTACTCATTGCCCCATTACCCAAAAAAAAACTATTGGTATACTTTTGGTATTTTATTCCTCACCTTCTTCTCTATACATATTTTAGATGGGTTATGATTATTATATTATATTATAATATGGCAACATAACATAATTATAATTTTAATGGAGACAATGTTATAGCCTGCTGGCGTACAATAATTTACCCAGTCAGTCCAATATTGTTAGACATTTACTTTAGTTGCAATTTTTTCTTTGAAGTAATGTTTAGATGAGCAGTTTTGGCATATGGCTTTTTATATGGTCATGATTTCACTTTAGCATAGTTACCAAAGGTAGAATTTTAATAATCCAAAGAAATATATACACTATAAGGTTCAAGATACATACTTCCAAAATTACTCTGAAAGGGTTATGCTTATTTTTGTTGGCACTAGCACTGTGTGAGAGTTTCTTTTATTCCACCATTTAAGACTGACATTGTATTTTCAGAAGTTTTTGCTAATTGGATAATTTTAAAAACCTAAAATGTTTACATTTCTTTGATTACTACTATGGTTGAAACTTTGTAAATGCATTTGACCACTGACTTGTTTTGATCAAATTATTTTTTATAACATTTTAAAAGAAGATTTAATTTATTTGTTTGAGATATCACAAGTAGGCACAGTGGCAGGCGGAGAGAGTGGGGGGAAGCAGGCTCCCCACTGAGCAAAAAGCCTGATGCGGGGCTCGACCCTGAGATCATGACCTGAGCTGAAGGCAGACGCTTAATCCACTGAGCCACCCAGACGCCCGTTTTTATTTTTATTTATTATTTATTTATTTATTATTTATTTATTTCTATTATTTTATTATTTTATTATTTTATTTTTATTTATTTTTATTTTACATTTTAGAGTTGCAGTAGGCTATAGGCTCATGAGAAGAGTTTAATAAATGCTTGTTGCTTGAGTGTTGTATGTGGGTAGAACATTATATAAAACTGTCTTTGCAGAACAATTCCTGGTTTCCCCTTCAAAACATTATAATTAAAAACCCCCACAAGTTTGCATGTAATGAGGTTACCATCACTCCGTGAAATGTACAACCCATCAGTTCTTCCATAATGTATAAGTTTCAGATGGTATCACTTTCAAGTCTACATGGATCATGCTAACTGTAAGACAGAGCACAGACAACCAATACCCAGGACAGCTGTTTTCATGTCTAGTACTAAATAATCTTGAGTACTTTCTTCTATTCATCTGTTTCCCCTCCTTTTTGTGTACATACTGTACAGTTCCTCCCCCCACAACTTGTAGAAAAGGGAAACAGTATTTTGCATGAATAATTTTATTCTTCTCTTTCTAAAACAAATTTGTTTTACTGTTCAGAAACCTGGCCACAAATCTGAAGGACTCAAGAATACCAGTGGAAATGAACTTTTGCACAAAGTTAAATATCCATCTGGTCTTTGCCAATATCCAAGATTTGAGGCAAAAGTATGGCTGAACGTTGACCCATAAAAACAGGGAGATACTCGGGCAGCGGTTATTTATTTTACTCTACAATGTGAATTCTTGAAGTGTGTGTGTGTCAGTGCCACCTCTCAGTTATTTTGCAATGGTCTAAAACCACAGAGGAGCGGGTGAATTTATAGCTTTTGTGACCCCAAAACAGGTTGGCATGGACTAAGATCCAAAGGGCACAGTCTTTTCTGTCTTCTATGCTTTAAAATGAAACTCTCAAGGAATAAGGAGAGAGAATTAGGTAGGCGATTGTTATATATCTGCTCCCCAGAAATATCGCTTTTTGAGCCATGTTTCCTTGTCATTGTGCAGGTAAATATTTATTTGCTTCAAAGCCAATCAAAGTATTTTTCTCTTTTGTGTGAAAGAACTGCCACAATTTGTTCAACTGTTGTTGGGCACATACTGTTTTTAACGAGTACTGTATTAACTTGATTATACTCAGAATACTAAGCAATACATGTAAATTTTAAAAAACGTGTTAACTTACATTGCTATATATATATATGTATATAATAGTTGAATATTGCTGCTAATAGTTGAATAAGTCATTTTGTTCCCCTCTTTTGGAGTAGCGTCTAGTTCCAGGATTAGAAAATCAGCACAAGGGTGTAAATCAGCACAAGAAGGTATAAATTTGGTGTGTGAATGGGAACTGGCCATAAATTATGTTGTTTTTTGTCCTAAGGTCAGGAATACAGCAAGACTGGCATGTAAACATTAAACACTTCATCACGGAGACAAATATAGTTTGATTTGTATTTTATATGTGATGTATAGCCAAATTAAAAAGCCTGTTTTCTTAAAATATATATAATACACTTTATACCTAAATCTCTTCTATGAAGATAAAGATAAACTGTGTTTCTTGAAGCTGTTGATTACAAGTAAAGCCAGAGAAGAAATATGCCAATTATACAGTCCTACTGGGGTGCACTGTGTCCTTTTCACCCTTGTGTGTTGAGTGGGTACCTCAGTGCCAGGCACATAGTAGGGTAGCTAACTGATGCTAATTGAATTAGTTTGGCATGATTCTTTAAAGCAGGGATCAAATTACATATATTAACATATAAATTTATATTGATTTTATAAAATGTATATAAATGCTGTTTTATGTACTTGATATATGTTTATAAGCTAAAGCTTATATATAAAGCAGGGATCAAATATCTCATGTAAAATATGTAATTTATATATGTGAAATCCTTTTAGAGTGCATAACATAGTGTTAGGAAGGAGGATTGGGTAGATTATGGTACAAAGAAAAATCAGATGTTTATATGATTTTCTATGAAATGTTAAAAAGGTAGCATAATACAGATGAATGAATACTTATTAAAGTTCTCAAATTGTTGATCTTCAGGCTCAATGAGTGTATTTAGATATGATAATGCTAACTTTCGCATAACAAGGATATCTCAGAATGTGTAGTTCTTAACCTTTAGAAGGGATGTAAATTTTTCTTACTCACATAAAGTCCAAAACAGGTTTTCTGACCAGTGGCTGCCTCTTTGAGACTAATGTTTCAAGGACCCATGCGAATCTTGTTTTATGACTCCATGATTTCCCATGTATGGCTTCCATGGTGCATCCATACACCAAACCAAGGAAGGGAAATAACAGGGAAATTATTGCACATTGGAGGATCTCATGGTCAGGCCCAGAGGTGCTGCACATACGTTTGTTCACATCCCATTGGTTAGAACTCATGGATAGGTCTTTACCTAGAAGAAGAATACTCTAGCTAGATTGTGCTAGACTATAGATAATTACCTGTAACTCTGTGTTCTTAAATCACTGTTTCTTTTCATTTGTGAATAAAATGACTCTAATATGATTATTTTACTCCATTCCAGACTGATTGTTAAGAGAATTGATGGCTTTTTAAAAAATCGAACTTTTACTGAATGTTCCAAGTACAAAATTCCTAAATTCAGGAACTGCTAAGCTTCGATACCTTGGTCATGACAACTTTCTCCAGTGCCAAGGAGGGAAACTTTGAATCCAAATATTTTTTCTGTGTAAAAGGCCCACCCACAATAACATTCATTTGCAGAAGGAAATGATTTATTGCTCCCTGTGAATGAGTGCCAAAAAAAGTTTTCAACTGAAACATGGTGCCAGTGTTTCCATATAAACACAATTTTACCATATTCAGAGATGTGGAAATTTATTTTTTTCATCAAATTTTATAGGTTTTGAGATGTAAAGGGTCCTCATAAAATCCTTGCACAGTTTGAAATCTTGAAATATTTAATTTTTAAAGTCCAAAAATTTATGTTGTAGAAATGATAGAAACACTAGAGGACATTTAAAGCTTTTTTCTTCTAGTTTACATGTTCATAACCACAACATTCGCTTGTTGGAGGATATTGTATTATATTCTCATTTGTTAAACATTTATTGGGCACCAACAGTGTGCTGTGTGAAGTGCACACACTTAGTCCCTAGTCCTTGAGAATTTGAAGTCAGTTAGGGTAGACTGTTTTCTTTGCTGTGCAGAAGGTTTTTATCTTGATGAAGTCCCAAAAGTTCATTTTCACTTTTGTTTCGTTTGCCTTTGGAGACATATCTCGAAAGAAGTTGCCGTGGCCGATGTCAAAGAGGTTACTGCCTATGTTTTCCTCTAGGATTTTGCTAGATTCCTGCCTCACTGAGGTCTTTTATCCATTTTGAGTTTATCTTTGTGTATGGTGTAAGGGAATGGTCGAGTTTCATTCTAATACACATAGCTGTCCAATTTTCCCAGCACCATTTATTGAAGAGATTGTCTTTTTCCCACTGGATATTTTTTCCTGCTTTGTCGAAGATTATTTGACCATAGAGTTGAGGGTCCAAATCTGGGCTCTGTACTCTGTTCCACTGGTCTATGTGTCTGTTTTTGTGCCAGTACCATGCTGTCTTGGTGATCATAGCTTTGTAGTAAAGCTTAACATCAGGCAACGTGATGCCCCCAGTTTTGTTTTTCTTTTTCAACAACAACAACAACAACAACAAAACAAAACAAAGTCAGTTAGGGTAGAGAAGCACTTAATTATGAACTCTAACAGATAAACCAGTCTGTTATAGAGGAAATGGTGAAGGAGGATGAGACTAATATTTTTGAAGAGAGTTTGTAGAGTTTTCATAGAGAAGGTGTCATCTTGGCTTTGGGTAATCAATTGGTATTTGCTTGGAATACAAAGGAGTTAGAGTATTCAAACAAAGAACAGCATGGGCAAAATGATGGAAGTTTTGAAAGTTCTTGACTTGATTAGGACCCTAGAATTAGTTCTGAAGTGTTAGAAATGGGGCAGTTTGGGGAGAGATTCTGGGGTATATGACTTTCCCAGTAGGTTGGACTGGTATTGCAGATCATACTGAGGCTTTTGCTTTTTTTCCTGTGGTATTGGTTGGTATTTTAATTTGAGCAATAATATAATCAGGTCTCTATTTTAGAAAGATAATATAAGCAGATCTCTATTATTTTGGATAGTGATAAAATCAGATCCCTGCTAGCTCTGCAAATGATGTGTTAACATTAAAAAGACCAGAGGCAGTAGAGGGAGGATGAGAGCAGTCCCTGGGAGTGGATTGCTCAATGTGGTCATATAGAATTGCCGAAAGCTTGTCAACAGTTACTTTCTAAAAGTGGTCTTTTGGTTGGTCTTGAGAAATTGATCTTTTGGTTGGTTCTGAGAAATTGAAAAGGTAATGGTAACTAAAATTGGGTTGCATAATTAACCCAGACTTTAATAAACTTATTTTAAATGCGATTTATAGACTTTGCATCATATATCACATCCAGGGAAACAAAAGCATATAAGAAGTTGAAGATGACATTTATTGCTTCTTATCAGGACAATTTATGATAATTTACTCCAAGGCTTCCACCCTTGCTTCATCTCACATAAGGATTTTAATCATTTTTCTAATTTTAGTAACCAATTTGTTAATTACGTAAATATTTAAGGAGCACCTCCATATGCTCAGAGATGATCTAGGTTATGAAGATAAATTATAAAACTCCTGTCTGCATGGGGTTTAACATTTTCTTAAGGGAGACAGAAAATATATCAAATAAACAAGAAAATCTGTATGATGGCATGTGATCATAACAGCCATCGAGAAAAATGAAGCAGGGGAAGGGACACAGTAGCAGTTGAAGGGTCTCTTATTTACCCAGAGCAGTCAAGGAGGGCCACTCAGAGAAGGCAATGTGAGGAAACAAGCTATCTGAATCCTAGGGGAAGGATTTCCAAGTACAGGGAGTTGCTGGTGCCAAAACTGAGTTAACGCCCACCCGGCTTGCATGTGAGAAACACCGGGCATGGCAGTGTGGCTGCAGGAGTCTGACAGGGGGAAGGTGATGAGGTCTGAGATGGAGGTGGAGGCCAGATCCCTGGAAACTTATAGGCTTTTGGGGGGGATTTTGGCATTTTCTCAGAATTAAACGGGATGGAGACTTTTGAGTAGAGATGTGACATCATCTGCGTCAAGTTTTAAAGGCACAGTGCATTGACGGTTGTGTTGATGATAGAGTGTAGGGAGCCAAGGTGGGAGGCAGTGAGGAGCTCTCTCGACTGTACAGTGAAGAGAGAAGGCAGTGGCTTAGACTAGGAGTGCTGGAGGAGGAGGTGAGGAGTCACATTCAGAGCATGAGTGCTGACAGGTTGCATATGTGAGATGAGAGGAAGGAGCAAGAGGGATACCGGGGGTTTTGGCCTTTGCAACTGGAAGAATGGAGTTTGCAATGTCAAGATGAGGAAAGCAGGAATGTGGGGTGGAAACATCAGGAGTTCTGTTTTGGAGATCTTTAAGTTGCTGTGTCCATATGTAATACATGCTGGTGGAAGTGCCAAGAAGGGACATTTGCCAAGCATAGACTACCCTGGAAGTCTGCAGGTCAGGATAGAAGTATGGGTAGAATCTGTTGTGATTATATCTGGAGAAAAAAAAGAGAGTGAATTTAAAAGTGTTGCAAATAACTCAAATATCTGTTCATAAATACTTTAAAAGATTATAGCATTCAAAAATGAATGTGTTATGACATGGAAACTAGATTTTTTTAAATAAAAATGTATTTCTCAGTGACCTTTTTCTATTGTATTCATATTATCTTAAAATTATTTTTAAACATATTTTCACTTTTATAAATCCAGAATTTCGTAAAGAAGAACTTAAGAGATGGTTTTTCTTTAATTAGGGTTTAGAAGTAAGCTTTCTGAAATCCACAGCATGTTACTGCCATACATAAACATTATGCTTACTAATTGTTTACCTATGTCCTTATTCTGCTTTCCAGTAATAAGAGTTTTTGACAGAATCACATAGTGAGTGCCAAAGAGCAGAATTGCTTAGTTGTTAAGAGTTTGGAATCTGGAACACATTTTGGCTCTACAGTTTATTAGTTGGCTGAACTTAGGCAAATTACTTACTATCCCTCTGCCTTGTTTTCCTTATTGGTAAACTAGAGAGAATATAAGTAAAGTATTATTGTGAGGATTAAAGATGTGAATACATATAAAGTAAGGGCATGTAGTAAGTGCATTAATGTTGGCTGTAATTATCTGCTATTAATTAAATGACTACTATCAGTCAAAATTTATACCGGGAATTTTCCTTATATTGTATTGCATAATTTTAAACTTTATTTTCTGCACAGAGTATATTTACTGAACAAAATAATAGCATTAATGGGAAACTAAGTTTTGAAAAATTCATGTGAACTCTACCATCTCTGATTAAGGGGGTGTCCTCATTTCCGTTTTACTTCCTTTCCGATCTGTCACCTTGCATACTTATCATATTTTTCTGTCAGTTTTCCATGTTGTAATGTATAGTCATAATGATACAAAATTACTTAGTTATACTTGTACTGATGGATATTTGGACTATAATGATTATAAATACTGCTATTAAATAATTTGAATTTTGTGTATTTTCCAGCAAAAAATTCTCCTTTATTTGACTTATTTCACTTACTTTTATGTATTTCCTGAGGTTATATCCCTAAAAATGGAATTATTAAGAAAAGGAATATATGCCTTCTTGCCCTAGACACATATTGCTAAATTTCTTTCAGAACTGTGCAGCATATCCTATTAATGATGCCTAGTCAATATTGCTAATGTTTTTTATTTTGCTAATTGATGGTTAATGGTAATAATGGCAAAGCGGCTTTGGCAATATTATTTTTCATTTTGCTAATTTGAGGGGGCATTGTGATAAAGAACATGGGTGCTGCAGTTGGGCCATCTAGGTTCAAATCCCAGAATCACACCTGATGGGATGTGTGAACTTGGGGAAGTTAATTATCTATTCTAAGCATCGATTTATTGGTCTGTAAAGTGTGAGTATTGCCCACTTAATTGTAAATTGTAAATTGTAAATTGTGCTTATTGTAAAGACTAAGTTAGATGATACGTGTAAAAGTGTATTTTATAATGTTATTAATATTTTAATATTTTTCTTGCAGTACTTTTGGCTACTGGCATGGTCAATTATTTTAAATAGTTTTAATGTTTGTTTATGTGTGTGTGTGTGTATGTGTGTATTGTCTTTTTGGAGGCCGTGGCCTATTTTATCCTAAAGCATTAGTATGCTTTTCATAGAATATAGTATATATGTTGACATTTTGTCTGTTCTTTTGGCATTGTATAGTTTCTTTGGGGTAT
The DNA here is from genome assembly GCF_963455335.1 of Martes martes. NCBI lineage: Eukaryota > Metazoa > Chordata > Mammalia > Carnivora > Mustelidae > Martes > Martes martes. The sequence continues at coordinate 96,113,398 of NC_137889.1, forward strand.
TGGTTTTCTTTTCTTTTACTTATATTTTATTTAAAGAGTAAATGTGCCTTCTCAACTCCTTCTCATATATGTGATAAATAGTTCTAGTTGGTGATAGTATTTGTATAATTTGAACTGTTGAATATGACTCGTGCTTCTGTTAGGAATTTGGTATAAAATGTGAAATACGGATCTAAATTAATGGTCCTAAATTTTTGATCATTATTCTTTGCTTTGCCATTCTTTTTCATTAGCTGGAACTATTTTCTATGGCAATAAGAAAAGATGATATGAAATGTCTCAACAAAAATCTAGCTCTTGGTTTGCAATACAGTCTATATTCTAAAAAGTGAATTTTGTGGAAGGTACAGTCATGTAATTTAGAAGGCCCTGTTATTAAGGAAAACAAAGTGGTTCAGGCTTCCTCCATTCTTAAAGTCTTTATCTGGAAAAGGACAGTGTAAGTAATTTTCTTTCTGTGTGTGTGTGTGTCTGTGTAAAGATAGCCATTTCACACTCATAAAGCCTTTTGGGAATTCCTGGCTGATACGAAAGACAACAGTGTAATTCTGAGAAGAATGTAGCACAAAATCCCTAGAAAATGTGTTTTCAGGTACTGAACTTTTCAAATATCTGTCAAGTACTTTTCAAAAATGTGTCACTTTTCTTTCAGTTTCAGAAATTTCCTCCTTTCCTTCTTTGATTAGTTGAGATTCTGGTTCCACCACTTTTTCAGTTTGCGACCTTTGAGATATGAACTTCAAGGCCTCAGTTTCTGTTCCTGCTCTGCGAAATGGGAATACCAATGTCTCCCGTGTAGGTGGGACTGATAGTTGGCCATAAACCCTTGTTGCATTCAGCTGGTGTTCATTCTGATTGATCAGTGCCTAACTGGTTGCTATGTGAAAAGTTTCTCCGCTTTCTCGGGTTACTTTGAGGATGAGAGAGTGTGTCTGTTCTATGCTCCAGGTTCAGGGGGATGGTGATAGGAGATAGATGCCCCTCAAGAGAGGCTCTCAGAATCCTACAGAAACACTTCGCTGATGGAGACCCCTTTTCCAGCCCCTTCCATGGGAGAGTCTCATAGTGATGGAATGTGTTATATGCCCCAAATGCACTGAGTTGGAAAAGACAAGAAACTATAATTCTAGGTAGGTGGTTTTTAACTTTTCTCAGGATCACCTGAGAAACTTTAAAAATTAAGTCAGAAACTAAAGTGAATCCCCGGCATTAGCTTTTTCAAAAGCACTGCTGATGATTCTATTGTTAACCTGGGTTTAGGAAATAAATCCTTTGGATTATTTTTCTCTAATAAAAGCAGTACTGTTCTTTGTATTTTAACTCTTTCCATTTATTAGGACTTTTGTATGTGTATGCCTATGGTCAATTCATTATAGTACCTTTGTCTCGTGTTTTTATTTATAGTCTTAATATTTTATGTTAGCCTTCTAGGTCTTCTCATTTATTCAGCAAATAATAATATCTAGTATTTACATACCGCTAACCTGTGCCAGGCACTACTGTAAGTACTTTATATATTTAACTCATTTGGTTCCCATGACAGCTACATAGGACAGGTACTGTAATCACACTTATTTTATACATGAGGATCTGGAGGCACAAAGATGCTAAATATTTTTCCCAGTGTTTTACAGCTAGTTAGAAGGAGAGCTGGATTTCACTGATCAAGTCTAAGCTTTTAGCTTTAAGGCTATACTGTCTCTGTAGTTGAGTACTATGTACCAGAAACATTCTGTGTTCTAGGTGCTGAGATTAAAGCAGTAAACAGAACAGATGGAAATCCTGTTCTTGGTGGAACATACAGTTTAGTGGGAATTTGTATGTGTGTCACTGATTTTAGTCAAGATCTTGTTTTAGCAAATGCTTTACCACTGAGCTGTTTCCCTCATCTTATGTAATTACTGATAACTGTATAGTTGTTGAAATAATTAAAATACATAGTTGGAATACATAGAATAGTTGAAAATACATAATATCCTTACTTCAAGAAATGTTTTGTTAATCTTGACTGATTCTTTTGTAGGGGGCGGGGAGATGAATAAGTGGACATTTATTTAAAAAAATCCCCAACCCATTCTCTATACTTTAAGTCTATTTAATTTTTTCTAGTTTTCTCTTATAGAGTTAGTCTTGGGCTAGAGGATAAAATTTTATACTTTTGAACTTGCTGAGTTCTCTTAGAGTAGAGGGCCTTCATGTATTTTTGCCTCTTTTTCCCTTACTAGAAAATGTCAAGAATCCAGACCTTTATCAATGCTCATTCACCTTTACAACTTCTCATTGTGGCATCTCATTCTCTCCAAGCCCTGTGAAATGATAAAAGGGGCTAAAGAATGAAGCTTAAGTTTAGTTAAAATATTATTGACTGGTAATCGCTTCAGGAGTTACCGATTCTGATACCAGCTGCATTTTAGCAAGAGTTTCCATGTGAGCTGCACAGACGGAACCGTGTGGGAATCGCTGGCACTGTGGCATAGCCACTGGAAGTATTTTTAGCCCAGGGGCCCTTTCATCACCCCCTCCAGTCACGCCACTTAAACAGCTGCTTACTCTGTGTGTGTGTAAACAAGTTCTTCTCCCTCCTCCCCAAGGACCTAGACTTGAGACCCTTATTCGGTCCTTCACAAATATAGCACGAGTTGTGACCTTTTACTCTAATCTGGATGCTCTTGAGATTTTCAAGTACATGCTGACAGAGATTTTAGGGGAATGTGTAAGTATCTACAAGAAAAAAACCTTTTAACAAGGAGCTCACCCAGTACTGTTCCTTTGGACACAGTTGGTAGTACCTTAATGGTAGAACAGAATTCAACTAATGGAATTGTGTCTTTTGAAAGGTTGTCTTGAAAATATTTTATTCAGTTGTAGTTAGAAGAGTGCTTTTCTGCCAAAAGGAACAATTCCTGAAACAGTCTGTCATTCTGAGCTTTTTTTCTCTCCAGCTCATCCTTCTTAGCCCCGTCTGGTTTGCCTCGTAACTAGTGGGTAGCTAAACATGTCAGAATTGCCTGCATTTATTATCAGTCTTTACTACAAAACTGTAAGATTCTTGAAGCCAGGAAAGACATCCTGTTCCGTGTATTTTCCCAGTACTTCCCACAGTGTGGTCCATCAAGAAACTCATTATATACCTGTGGAAGGGTAAGGGAAGCAGAAAGGGATTTTCCTAGGGTGTTAGACCTTGACTGTGGGGAATAGGAGTTTTTAACCCAGGTGGTCCAATGCCAAAGTTTACAGTTCAACTTTATAAAAAGGTCAAATTTTTTATAATAATTCAGTAATTCTGTACATAAGTCAGTGCTCATCATGGTAAGTGTACTGTTAATCCCCTTCACCTGTTTCACCCATCCCTTCTATCTACCCCCCACCCCGCCGTGGTAAATGAGTTGTTTTCTATAGTTAAGAGTCCATTTTTTGGTTTCTCTCCTTTTTTTTTCTTTGTTCATTTGTTTCTTAAATTCCACATAGGAATGATATCATGTAGTATGTTTTTCTTTGACTTATTTCATTTAGCATTATACCTTTTAGATCTATCTATGTTGTTGCAAACAGTAAGATTTCATTCTTTCCTATGGCTGAATAATATTCCATTGTGTGCATGTAAATACACATATACACTTCATCTCCCAAAAAATCAATTATATTTTTTATTAATGTATAATGTATTATTAGCCCCAGGGTTACAGGTCTGTGAATCGCCAGGTTTACACACTTCACAGCACTCACCATAGCACATACCCTCCCCAATGTCCATAACCCCACCATCCTCTCCCTCCCCCCAACCCCCGCAACCCTCAGTTTGTTTTGTGAGATTAAGAGTCTCTTGTGGTTTGTCCTGCTCCCGATCCCATCTTGTTTCATTTATTCTTTTCCTACCCCCTAAACACCCCACATTATATCTCCACTTCCTTATATCAGGGAGATCATATGATAGTTGTCTTTCTCCGATTGACTTATTTCACTAAGCATAATACCCTCTAGTTCCACCCATGTCGTCGCAAATGGCAAGATTTCATTTCCTTTGATGGCTGCATAGTATTCCATTGTATATATAAACCACATCTTCTTTATCCATTCATCTGTTGATGGACATCTAGGTTCTTTCCACAGTTTGGCTATTGTAGACATTGCTGCTATAAACATTCGGGTGCACGTGCCCCTTCGGATCACTATGTTTGTATCTTTAGGGTAAATACCCAGTAGTGCAATTGCTGGGTCATAGGGTAGCTCTATTTTCAACTTTTTGAGGAACCTCCACGCTGTTTTCCAGAGTGGTTGCACCAGCTTGCATTCCCACCAACAGTGTAGGAGGGTTCCCCTTTCTCTGCATCCTCGCCAGCATCTGTCATTTCCTGACTTGTTAATTTTAGCCATTCTGACTGGTGTGAGGTGGTATCTCATTGTGGTTTTGATTTGTATTTCCCTGATGCCGAGTGATGTGGAGCACTTTTTCATGTGTCTGTTGGCCATCTGGATGTCTTCTTTGCAGAAATGTCTGTTCATGTCCTCTGCCCATTTCTTGATTGGATTATTTGTTCTTTGGGTGTTGAGTTTGACAAGTTCTTTATGGATTTTGGACACTAGCCCTTTATCTGATATGTCGTTTGCAAATATCTTCTCCCATTCTGTCAGTTGTCTTTTGGTTTTGTTAACTGTTTCCTTTGCTGTGCAAAAGCTTTTGATCTTGATGAAATCCCAATAGTTCATTTTTGCCCTTGCTTCTGTTGCCTTTGGCGATGTTCCTAGGAAGAAGTTGCTGCGGCTGAGGTCAAAGAAGTTGCTGCCTGGGTTCTCCTCAAGGATTTTGATGGATTCCTTTCTCACATTGAGGTCCTTCATCCATTTTGGGTCTATTTTTGTGTGTGGTGTAAGGAAATAGTCCAGTTTCATTCTTCTGCATGTGGCTGTCCAATTTTCCCAACACCATTTATTGAAGAGGCTGTTTTTTTTTTCCATTGCACATTCTTTCCTGCTTTGTCGAAGATTAGTTGACCATAGAGTTGAGGGTCTGTTTCTGGGATCTCTATTCTGTTGCATTGATCTATGTGTCTGTTTTTGTGCCAGTAACATGCTGTCTTGATGATGACAGCTTTGTAATAGAGCTTGAAGTCTGGAATTGTGATGCCACCAGCTTTGGCTTTCTTTTTCAACATTCCTCTGGCTATTTGAGGTCTTTTCTGGTTCCATATAAATTTTAGGATTATTTGTTCTATTTCTTTGAAAAAAATGGATGGGATTTGGATAGGCATTGCATTAAATGTGTAGATTGCTTTAGGTAGCATAAACATTTTCACAATATTTGTTCTTGCAATCCATGAGCATGGAACATTTTTCCATTTCTTTGCATCTTCCTCAGTTTCTTTCATCAGTACTTTATAGTTTTCTGAGTATTGATTCTTTGCCTCTTTGGTTAGGTTTATTCCTAGGTATCTTATGGTTTTGGGTGAAATTGTAAATGGGATTGACTCCTTAATTTCTCTTTCTTCTGTCTTGTTGTTGGTGAAGAGAAATGCAACTGATTTCTCTGCATTGATTTTATATCCTGACACTTTACTGAATTCTTATACAAGTTCTAGCAGATTTGGAGTGGAGTCTTTTGGGTTTTCCGCATATAGTATCATATCATCTGCAAAGAGTGATAGTTTGACGACTTCTTTGCCGATTTGGATGACTTTAATTTTGTTGTTGTTGTTGTTGTCTGATTACTGAGGCTAGGACTTCTAGTACTATGTTATATAGCAGTGGTGATCTGGACATCCCTGCCGTGTTCCTGACCTTAGCGGAAAAGCTCTCAGTTTTTCTCCATTGAGAATGATATTTGCTGTGGGTTTTTCATAGATGGCTTTGATGATATTGAGGTATATACCCTCTATCCCTACACTTTGCAGAGTTTTGATCAGGAAAGGATGCTGTACTTTGTCAAACGCTTTTTCAGCATCTATTGAGAGTATCATATGGTTCTTACTCTTTCTTTTATTAATGTATTGTATCACATTGATGGATTTGCGGATGTTGAACCAACCTTGCAGCCCTGGAATAAATCCCACTTGGTCGTGGTGAATAATCCTTTTAATGTACTGTCTGATCCTTGGCTATTATAAAAAAATCAATTATTAAATGAATTAACAGTCACTGGGATATATACCACCCACAAAAACCCTTTGCTTTTTTTTAGGGAGCATTACAGAGCTCATGACCTATGAGCAATTTACCCATTGATATAACCTGATTGTTTTCTTTCCAGTGGGTCTATAAGCACTTCAGGGGCAGGGAAAAATCTTTGTTATTCATTCTCAGGACTATGGAGAGTACTCCATGAACAAATGTTTTAAATTAATTAATGCCTTATGATTAAAATGTTTTTCTTATAAAGATGCAGTAATGATTTGCATCCACAACAGAAGCCTTTTCTCTCTGTACTTGAAATGAGGTCTAAACCTTTGGGAAGAGTACTAACTCACTCTTACAGAGCAGTGGTACATAGAATTCTTAACTGAGGTTGTAAAATAATAAATAAGAGAGTCACAAATCTAGTAGATGTATTTTCACTTCTTGTAGGTATTGACAAAAATCACAGAGATACCTAACCGAAGTTATACTGAGAAACTTTATGATTTAAAAGACTTACATTTGAACAGATTGGAAAAAGGAACCTGATTAATTCACTTTTAGCACTAACTTCAACCAAATAACATATGCTGCTAAAATTGGAGTTTTTAAAAAATGTGGTATTCACAATAATTAGAATAATGGATTCTAAGAGAGATCATTAGAGCTCACAATGTGTTTTAACTCTTACCAGCTGTGACAGGGCAAGCCGTTGCTATTCCTCACATTTTGCCTAGAAGCTTTAAAAGAATCTGTTTATAAACTGGAACCAATACTTAAGTGTTACTGGATTAACACTTCAGAATTTCATGTTTACACATATATTTCACAACTCTCTTTAATATGCTTTAAAGCTGTCTGAGACTTATTTATGTGTTACAGAGCTATAGTGGGTTCCATAATCTATAGCTACTTTCTTTTGAAATTAAATTTATTGCCACAGAAAATTGTGGCGAAAATAAAGCCAAAAGGTGTTGCAACCTACTAATTGAAAACATGTATTCTGTAACTACTAAGCATTAGTAAGCACTTAAGAGGTAAGTCTTATTTAGGTTTTTTGAAGTTTAATACAAAAAAGATTAATAGTAAAGTTTTCTCGGAACAATTTTAGCTAGAATATATACATATATATGACATAATTTTTTGACTTAAAACAACTCTCAGCTCTAATCCCAAACAGAATTCATGCAAAATAGTTAAAATTTGGCTGAAGATAATGTGGGAAGGGGTTCCTCCCTATAAAGATCTTAAAACAATCAAAATTAATAAGAATTCAGTAAAATAGCAGTATATATAAGCTGTTGACGTCAATTATATACAACATTTGAGTACTTACTATTTGCTAGGCATTGTGCTAGAGTAGGCATTATGGATATAGGAATGAACAAGATATATGTGCTAAATTGTGTGGATTTAATTAGAAGTGTAACGAGGACAAGGCTTATAAATATTTTCTTCTTGTGGTCTGGGAGGAGCTGTGTATCAGCAGCTAGTTAAAACAAAACAAAACAAAACAAAACAACCAACTACAACTGGGTTGTTTTGGATAGATTCATGTCACATACATCTGTTCAGGTGGTAGGTAAGTGAACATTCAACCTCCTGCCTCCCTCTCTCCAGTTGATGAAATACTCCTTTCTGCGTCCCGGTACAAAGCTCTGTGGTAGCACCCATTTTATTGTGTGGTGATTGCTTGTCTATCTGAATTTTTACTGGAGCTCCTGGAAAGCAGAGACCACTTTTATGTTTTCAGTCTATAGCCTCCAAGCCCAGTGGGCATATTAAACTGTGGTTGGATAGATGGGTAAATTAATAAGTTGGAAGGAAAGGGAGAAATGGGAGAGAGGGAAGAATAAGGAGGAAAATGGACAGGGTAGGAGAAAATGAGAAGAGGAAATATAAGAGAGAATAGGAGATGGCTGGCCACCTTTCTCCCCTGTCCTCTTCAGATGAGACTAGTGTGACTTTCTGTCCCTGGGGCGGAGGAGACTGGTGTGATGGTAGTGGCATTAGGGCTTGGTTTGGGCTGAGGTGAGTCTCTCAGACTTACAGAAGCATCCCTTACCGTAGGTTTGTATCTAGGAGACTAGTTTGGGTGCATCTCAGGAATGCACTCCAAGCTAGTCACTTGGGGGACCTGTTTGCCCTTACGTTTCATCTCCTGACAGCATTACCTCATCAGCTGCTGAGCCAGTGTGAAGGATACAACAGCTTTTTTAGTGTAAAGCTCTTCAGACCCGTGTCCTTCCCACAATGCTCTGACCATTTCCCTATCAGTTCAGCTTTGAATGATGATTGCATTTGAATGGGAAATGATATTCCTAAAATGTATGCTTTAGATAAAATTATATTTTTGCCTCCTAGTTAAAAAGCAGTTGTGTTAAGAAAGAAGTGTTTTCAAGTTAATGTTCGGTTTCAACATTTGGCAAACATTTCCATGGGCAGCCACTGTTTATGCCATACCACAGGCTTTCCTGTTAGCCAGGTACTGTTTGAAATGCTGAGATCAAATATTTTGAAGTCATTTGTATTTGAGGTTGTGGTGCCCTTTCTCACTCAGCTCACATCCTAAATTCGCCTGACGGAAGAACAATATAATGTCTTAAAGAATTCTGAAACAAAGCTATTTTTCAAAATTTGGTTAGAACTAGAGTGGAGTGGGCAAAAAGAAGGGGTCCTTTGCTGCTGAGGGGTTAGTGGGAGAACTGACATAATGGAAAAATCAGCTTTGGTTCCCCTCACATCCGAGCTTCTCTCCTGATGGGCTGTTGGGTTCTGGGGTAGATGTGTGTGAGTTATAGGGAAAATCTGGGAGCAGAGCTGTTTTTAGATCTGTGCTTTGGGGAGCCAGTGGCTGGAAGGAGCCAGTGGCTGATTCTAAGTAGAGGAGAAAGAAGCAGTGGTCACAAATTATGAAGAAAAATAAAAAGACCTGAGTTTACATACTGAGAGCCCTTTACTGCACACACAGCCCCACCTCTCTTCATGGCAAAGTCCTGGCCCTGCAGTTTATTTCCCACGGCTGGTTTCTGCCTCAGGTTGGGAATAGAGGAAAAGGTTAGATGTGCATATCCGAGCAGGCTGCAGGATAGTGTATCTTGTTGTCCTTTTAGTTTTTGAAGTCTCATTTGGTGTTTAAATTTGTTTCAAAATTAGAGTGAAGTGGAATCAAATGTATAATTGAGCTATGAATTCAAGGGTTTAAGAGTTTAAACCAAAACAAAAGTGTTTGGATTTTGAGGCATTAATTTAGCACGTAATTGTTCTGATTCTTTTCAGCACTTCCCCATACACTGTTATTTAGCAGGAAGCTGAGGAGACCTTTTTCACTATGACTTTCTCCTTCACAAACTCCTCAGTTAGATTACTCCCTTCTTTGTAGTAGGGAGTAGCACTTACTTTATTATGTGCAAAGTTAAAATTCTGTCCAGTTTCTGTTTTCTACAAAATTTTAATTGTGGAATGTTGTATCTAAGAGTCCTTGAGTCAGTTTAACTAATTCAAGTTAGCATTTTATTTCATTGGTTTATCAGTTAGAATAATTTTGCATACAAACAGAAAATCCCAATTGAAACTGACTTGAATAAGAAAGGAGTTTATAATCTCTCTCTCTTTCTCTCTCTCTTTTTTTTTTTTTTTTTTGCCAGCAAAATGAGTTTATTTAGGAATTGCAGAGAATTACGATCCAGGATAAGCAGTCTATGGCAAAATCCTAAGCAAATCTCTAGTTTATAATCTCTGAAGCAGATGGATGTCCAGGTAGGTTGGTGTCAGAGCTGATTGATTCAGACTAGGTGCTCGGTAATGTCATTGCAGACTTGTTTTTTTGTTGTTGTTCATCCGTAGTCTCTGACATTCCATGTTGGCCTCATTCTCTGGCTATATGCAGCTCCCACTACCTTCAGATATGGGAAAGTTTCCAGAAGAATGGATAGCATCTTTTAGTATGTCTCTTTCCTAGTATAGAAGAAACCTTCCCCAGAGACCCCACAGTAGACTTGCCCTGTCTTCCCATTGGCAAGAATTAGGCCACTAGCCTATTCCTGAACCAGTATTGAAAAGGAAAATGAATGAAAATGACTGGTTTAGACTTATTTGTGTTGAAATCAGAGCGGCTCCTATAATAGCTAAGTCTCTATTGCCTACATACAAATGTCAGAGTGCTTTGCCGAATATGGAAGCAAAATGGACTTCATTGCACATGAGTGAAAATAGTTTTATGAGAAAATAAAACAAATGTCATAAATATACATTACATTTGTAGGGAATTAAAAAAGATACCACAACAAAGGAATTTTTCCTAGTTTTCTAAACTTTGAAACCAGGCACGTGATAGCATTTCTTATTTATTTCAGGCCTTTGCATTAAGGATATTATTTTTTCTCATGTCAGTTACTGGGACAAGATTTAAAAGTATCTTTTTATTTGTGTAAAACAAGTTTTAAAAACAATTACATGAAAAAAAATGAAATCATAACAATGAATCTTGGGACACTGAAAAAATACAGTTTAAAAAATTTTAAAAAATTAAAAAAAAGATGAAATCCTATTTTACTTATTTTCTTTGATAAGTGAATCGACAGAATGGTACTGAAGGTAGAACTTAGGTTTTTGAAGGGACATCGTGAAGCATAAGTGAAACATTAGTTAAATACTTACGGACTAACTAGAAGCTTTACATGAGATTTTTGGCTGCAGTCTACTGGTGGTAGAGTTTATAGCTTGGGAGGAATGTTAAGGTTAAATAAGGGTTGAAGGGATATTACAGATGTTATTCCTCTGTCAAGTGCAGTCATTTGCACACCTGCAGTACTGGGGTCTTCTTTCAACATGCATAAAAGCTCACTAGGGGCCAGACTGCTTCCAGATTTACTTCCTGCTTACTTTGTTCTCTTTCCCACTGTGCTTTTCTGCTGTGTCCTTGCTCTCATTTGTTTAAGCCTTTTTTGGAGGGAATGATGTTCTTGTGAATTTCAGATTTTCTCGTTTATATAAAAATTACAGAATTATTGAGATTCCTATTAAAATGTTTTTTCTTTTTCCATTTAGTTACGTTACCATTAGCAAGGTGATTATAAAGGGAACCTAGTAAATGTATTCTTTGGGGAATTACCAACAAAGAAAGAACATCTGGAAAGTTCTGTACAATAATAAAAATGGAAACAGATGCATAATTGCTACCCTGACTTCTGTCAGAAGTCTCTGTTATTAGTAATTTAGGAAAAATTTTATTCTGCCTACCCACAAGGAAAGGTAAATATATGGTCATAATATTGTTGAAACCGAAATGAATAGTTTTATTTAGTCTTAGAGATTTCAGTGAAAAATCTTATATTTCCAAGAGTAACAGTTTTGCTAATAAAATAGAGGAATTAAAATATAGTAACTTTGATATGATTTGCCAAACAGATGTAAATTCTTCAACTAAAATAGTTTATGTGATTAAAAATGGGGGATATTACTGTTTTGAAAATGATATAATTATAAAAATAAGCCCCGAATATTAAATTCTAAAGAAATCTGTGAGTTTTTCAGGAAGTAATTTTTCTAATATGAAATACGATCTGTTTTGGCTCACTAATTGCGTACTGTTCCTCCGAGGGCATTCTGTGTAATAGATGTCCTCTCAACCCCATCCCTGATCTCCTGCTGGGTTTCTCGGCTGGAGCTCATGGACACTTAAGTAGCAAAGGCACCTTCTTTCGTAGGGAGAGTTTTAAGTGATAGATCCTCTGTTCTTGATGTTAGACGTTATGATTATGTCATATAAGGTTTATGTTGCCCTTTGGAAATAGAAACGCTCCTTTTAAGTTAAAAGTTTGTATAAAGGACTAAACTCTTATAAATGTATTATTTGTTTCTGTGCTGTTTTCAAGTTATTGCCTCTCAGTCATTGGCTCACAAGGCCAGTAAATACATGTGGGGAATCCTAGGCTGCCAGTTGCTGGGTTAGGACCCACAACTGACAAAAAAACCCTTTTTTCCTCATGGAGATTAAATTCTTCAAATCCTCTTCAGTAGTCACTGATACCTTAATTTAGAATTGACTCTTTTCTGCCTTTTTATTTTCGTAGTAATTCATTTGTGCAATTCTCATGGTAGCCCACTGTGCTTAGCTTCTAATATCGCAGGATTTGAATGTGTCTGTTGGTATTGTAAGGTGAAAGATTTTAAATATGTATTTCACATGCAATTTTTGTGATGAAAGGGAGAAAGAGAAAAGTTGCTGGATAAAATGAACAGGAGGAGCATGAAAGTTACAGCAAGGTGGTGCAGTGTAGTGAGAGATGACTGGAACGTTAGTCAAAAAAACATGTCATCACTTAGTTCCATGAATTGGTGACTCACTTTGCTGCTTCTTTTCTTAGTAAGCCACAGGGTAAAAGAGTGAAATGCCTGCCAGATCAGCTTTCCTCAAGGATTTTTTGAACACCGGTTAAGATCACGTATGAGAGAATATTTTGACCTGAACAAACTTAGGTTCTTTTATTCCATTGTTTTAAGCATTTTATTAGTAAATGTGAACAAATAAGGTGGGTTTGTGGCTTTCGGTAATTTAAATGCAAAATGATATTAAATTATGCATGATTACTAATTAATTGGACTAATACTTGAAGCATTGTATGATCTTGGTATTTACTTCACACCAAGAGCTACAGAAGTAGCACCACAAGAAATGTGGTACATGGTTGGACGAGCTGTGCCTGATCTGAGAATGAGATGTTACTCTGTATGGACAGGAATCATACATGGCATGAAGCTGGATCATTTCCAAGGACAGAATTATTTTCTGCTAAAATACATTTTAAGGGAACAGTTCTAAAGAGTCTAGTGTAGATTGTTTTCAAAGTGTATTTTACAGAACATAGTAAGATGTTAATGATTGCTCTTGGATTAAAAGATTCCAGGGTTAAATAATTTTTTGATAAGCGATGTAAAACTTAATTTACTGTAGAACATTTCAGAGCTTTTAATGTGTCAGTGTGTGTAGTGAAATCTTAAGAGGCATACAGATATGTAGCATTTTCCAATGGCATTTGAGAATGGGTGTTTTCCTCTCACGAAACATCTCTTCACAGCACACCTTGTGTGGTCCCAAGACCAGCAGCATCACCATGGCTTGGGCCCCACCCCAAACCTATGGAATCAGATTCTCTGTATTTTCACAAACCCTCCAGGTGAATCTGATGCATGTTAGGACCACTGAACTGGGTTCCTGAAACATACTTCAGAAAATCAAGGCTAATGAACTTAAAATACTCGTATTTTTAAAGGAAAGTCGCTATTCTATTCGGAGTAGTGATATTCAGGTATCAAGTTTTCTCATGCAGAGATATGTGTGTGTGTGAGAGAGAGAGAGAGAGAGCGAGAGAGAGAGAGAGAGAGAGAGAGAGAAATCATCAAAGAAAAAAAAAAGCACCTTCATTCTTGCCAAGTAGAATAGGTGTGGTAGAATGTAAAAGGTGTTGAAAGTTTATGATTCAGGATTTAGTTAAAGTGGAGTTGGATTAGCTTTAGACTATGTATCTGACTTTATATACCACACCCTGACTACTTCGGATTCACACTTCTGTAAATTGAAGAAGTGCATACTTGCACTTTCTAATCCGCACATTGCGGATTAGAAAGTGGAATTCCTCAGAATTTTAATTTTCATAAGGAATTACACACTAGTTAATTAACTGATTAATTTAAAGTATCCTGTCTCTCTCAATTTATTCTAACAGGTCATTCTGTCCTTTATGATATCCTTATGGCTCTGCTCTTAGGAAATTTTCTTTCTTTTTTTTTTTTTTTAAGATTTTATTTATTTATTTGACGGACAGAAATCACAAGTAGGCAGAGAAGCAGGCAGAGAGAGAGAGAGGAGGAAGCAGGCTCCCTGCTGAGCAGAGAGCCGGATGCAGGGCTTGATCCTAGGACTCTGGGACCATGACCCAAGCCAAAGGCAGAGGCTTTAACCCACTGAGCCACCCAGGCGCCCCTGCTCTTAGGAAATTTTCAACAATTACTTATTGGTTGCATGGTAGGGGCTTGGTAGGCACTGTGCTAAGTGCTGGACATACATAGGTAAATGCAGTGCTGATCATCACAGAGCTTACAATGTATGGGAAGGTAGAGGCAAGGATAGGTATTGCCTAAGGAGTGACGGGCCCTGGTAAGGAAGTCCAAGATTTCAAGGAAAAGAAGGGGCATGTATTCTGCACCTTGGGAATTAGGAAAATTTTTCCAGAGGAAATGTAGAATAAAACATCGTGATATGGTCCATGCAGTTTCTTATATGGCATAGTGATGAACTTGGAAAATAGTACAGGAATATTCTATCACAATTCTATATTTGGGAAGGAAAAACAGTACTCAGTTTGGGAAACATCTCTCTAAGTTGTGGCAGTTTATCGTGTCACATAAAATTCAGCGTGTCTCTCTTTTGTAGGTTGAATCTTAGAAAAACGAAGACTACAATTATCCTGAATTTAAAAATGATAGGAAATGAAACAATTAAATTAAGTATGTGATCATGGAGTTATCCAAACCTGTCCTGATAAGTAATATGTTTAAGCTTTTGTAAGAAAGTATATCAATTAAATGAATATTGCATATTTTTTGGGTTATAGTGAATTTCCTTCGAAACAAATAATAAATTATACATTTGGACACCTTTAAAAGGGAAAATTCCAGATTTAGGGAAAATAGTATTGTAAACATTTATGACTTAAAACTTTTTTCAGGAATGTTAATGTGTAAAACCATGTGTGACTATAGACTTCTACCCATATATGTGTTTACATTTATGTGCTTCAATGTATTTTGTATTTGTGAGTATAATTATGTCTCTTTCGATGAAGAACCTATTCATACTGTTGCAAAAAGAGCTAGACTTAATTTTAAAATTCTAATGTTTATTTTTGAGTCACTAGTTTTCATTAATTACCTATTAATTATCAACATCATAGGTAAGATTTGATTCTGTGTAGTTTATAATTTTAGATTCCTCCTCCCTTTCCTTTTTTTTTTTTTTTTTTTTTGAGAGAGAGAATATGTGAGCGTGACTGGGGGGAGGGGGAGGGGAGGAGAGAAAGAGAGAGAGAATTTTAATCAGGTTCCATACCCAGTGCAGAGCCCAATGAGGGTTTGATTTCTGACCCTGGGATCATGACCTGAGCCGAAATCAATTGTCAGATGCTTAACAGACTGACCCACCCAGTCTCCCTCCCTTTTCTTTTATAAAAACTGTTTCAGGTACTGTTATTTCTGGGGCCTCCTTTTGGAAGATTTACCTCTACATAGATATTGATTTAATGTCTGAAATAGTAAAGGTAGATGTTAATAATTTTAATTTAAGTATTATTCCTTTTTTTCTTTTTTCTTTTTTTTTTTTTTTGGATTTGCTGCTGAAGGGTAAATGGTTACCTACTCCAGGCACTATTATTATTCCAGCTAACTGGAGTCTCTAAGGGTCGATAGAGGGAGGTTTATTTACACCAGGGAGCAAATGATTATTTGATCACATTGGTCTCAAAAATAAAGGAAGTGTAAAAGTCACACTGTATGTGTCAGATCCTGCTCTGCAGTCACACTGAGCTCATCATTTAACTTTTCTGAGCATCATAGAGGTCTCTCTTCTTTAAATGGAGGTATAAATAGTGCCTGCTCATAGAGCTGTTATAAGGATTAAAAAAGTTAATTACTATGAAGTACTTAGAATAGTCCCTGGCACATAGTAGATGATCAATAAATATGAGTAATTATCATGCTTTATTTGACCTTCAGTAACCTTTCATTATTCTCAGGGTATAGGAAATATCTTAGCAAGGTTCATAAGACAGCCTTGTTATCTCGCCACTACCCCTTCTCCACACTTTTTTTCCCCTGGACCTTCCAGGCTCCTTACCATCTTTAGGGTATTTTGCATCTGCTCTTATTCTCCCTCCTAAAGCGCTCTCTTCTTCATCTTCCCTTGGCCAACTGATTGTTTTCTCATGCTTCATTGTTGAACTCCAAAAGCATGTCCTTAGCCCAACCTTTGCTGATAGTCCCACCAGCCCTGCATACCCCAAACTACATGCTGCCCTCCCCATTACTAGCTGTGTTGCATATAGAATTTTACAGTTTATAATGATACAATTGGGTTATTTGTTGTCTTCTCACTCCATAACATAGTATGAACCCAGAACTATTTCTTAGCACATAGGCACACACACACAAAATATTTGTGTAGTGTGTGCGTGAGGGAGTGAGTGAATTATGAATGAATAAATTGCCCTGTATACACTTGGGAACTATGCATACTTGGGTATTATAAACACACGTGTACTACATAATCCTGACACATGAGATTAGACATTTTTCATTTTCTTGAAAGTTGAGAAGGCAAATACTTCACTGTGCGCAAGTGCACTTGAGAACTACCCGTACAGAGTATAATGTTTGGTTTGGTTGATTAAATCTAAAAAAAAAATTTTTTTTTGATATTTGCTAATTGTGCAAAACACAGGAGAAGTATTATACTTGAAATATACTAATCACATTTGGAACCTTGCCAGTCATTTTCCATTGTCCCTGGGGATTTCAATCTCCCCGGGAGAGCCTGGGAGAGCTACTCTGGGGCTGCGGAAAGCAGAGTTGTGTCCCTGGATGTGCATCTGCAGGTGATCACCCTGAGGCCGTTGCCTGCAGGAAGTCATTGAGAATCTGAACAAGTTGGACATTGAGCCTCCTGCACGAGTCTTACAAGTACAGATTTGTTTTAGAGGACAGATCAGTTCATGATCTGTGTCGGTCTTCCTTTTCTCCTGTCCTGTTGTTTCCTTATACTTGTCCTACTATCTCCCTACTCTCCATATGTTTGTCCTGTCTTTTCCTTGCCTTCTTGCAACTTCTCTTCACTTGAAAACTTTTCTTTTTTCTCCCCTTTACCTCCTTTTTGAAAAGCTGAGGGAGATTTTCTCCCCCCTTTGAAAGGCTAAGATTTTTGTGTGAACCTCTGAAGACCTCTACAGCTTTGACATTGGCAGTGAAAAACTGATCAAAATTAAACCCATTTAAAGACATTAGACTTCTGTTTCACCTGGAGCTTAAGGTTTAGTGTAGGACATGAAATTCTATAGTGTAGAACCTTATGAACCAGAACCAATAAAATGGTTCAGCAGAGTGGGTGTGTTTTATCCTCTCCGGATCACTGATAATCCAGCACAGAACCTTCAGCCTCAGCAGCACACAGCAGTGAGCAGCCCCTCCATGTCTTACTCAGAAGGGGAAGTGAAAGTGCCTCCTGTAGGTATTTTGAGGATAAAAGGATCTCATTCCCCAACAGCCCCCCCACCATTGAAGCCAACAGTTCCTAAGAATGAGGCTGTCATTAAAATCACAGAGGACCCTTGCTGCTTGTTAGTTTTTATTTGATTTATGAAAATATCCTCCAAAGATAGGGAACAGCTTCTTCTCACCTTGATGAGACCTTATCTACTTGACAGCCATTCGCTTTCACAGTTTGTGGGCCTCTTTTGGAAGATCTGTAGATTTTATTCGTTGTCTGAGTCTGCTTTGATTATGTAGACAGTTGTAAAGATTATTTTCTGTAGAGTGTTTTAATGTTCCATGGAACAGTAGGAGTTATCTTTACAGCAGTTTTTAAAATGTAAGACATGCTTTGTTGACTTTTTTTGGTAGCAGTATGCGCACAAGATGTTCAACGACAGAGTTATTTCCTATGCGTGCTAACACTTCGCCTGGAATTATTCTGTAAAAGAAATGACTTTTAAAAGTAGAACAATCTAGTAATATTAACAAGTTTTCAGAAATGGAATAAATTTTATTAGTTGGCAAATATTTTACATTGTCATAGTGATGTTTTTGGTGATAAGCAAATGTCAGAAAGATGCAATAATATTCTTTTAGATGCCAATTTAAAGTAAAAATATTCAAATACAAGTTTTGTAAAATTCTGCTATTTAAAGATTTTATCTCCTAATACCTGCTCATTGTTTTTTTTTTAATTTTAATAAACATATAATGTATTTTTATCCCCAGGGGTACAGGTCTGTGAATCGCCAGGTTTACACATTTCACAGCACTCACCATAGCACATACCCTCCCCAATGTCCATTTCCCCACCACTCTCTCTCTTTCTCCCTCCCCCCAGCAACCCTCAGTCTGTTTTCTGAGATTGAGTCTTTTATGGTTTGTCTCCCTCCCAATCCCATCTTTTCATTTTATCTTTCCCTACCTCCCTACCTGCTCATTGTTAATTAAAAAGCTAGATTACCGGGGCACCTGGGTGGCTCAGTGGGTTAAAGCCTCTGCCTTCAGCTCAGGTCATGATCCCAGGGTTCTGCAATCAAGCCCCTCATCGGGCTCTCTGCTCAGCGGAGAGCCTACTTCCCCCCACTGCCCTCTCTGCCTGTCTCTCTGCCTACTTGTGATCTCTGTCTGTCAAATAAATAAATAAAATCTTAAAAAAAAAAAAGCTAGATTACCAACCAGTTAAAAGCTATTATGTTTCCTATTGTTGGTAATTAATTGGGTAGTGATTGTAATAGCTGTAAATGAAGTCATTTTCAGTAATGTTTTCTGGTGTGCATTCTAACCTTTGTGGAAATCTTCTCTCCTGAGTCACTTTAAAGAGATGACTGCTGGAAAAAATGAAGGATATTGTCACCTACATGTGGTCCTTGAGCATGGATACATGCTTTGTTAGGGGCTTGGTACAATAGAATGAAAAGTGTTTAGAAACTTCGTTTAAAAAAAATTAATTTCCTGGGTGAATAGGTTTTTCAGGTACATGGTACAAAACTGAAAAGCTGCAATAAGTAAGCTTTCTCTTTGTTCCTGTCTCCTATCCACTTAGATGTCCTTCTAAGAGATAATTGCTATGACAGATTCTTGTTATTCTTCCAATGGGTGCATGTATGTATATATGTATGTTATATGCATGTATGCATATACATATATACATGATATACAACAATGTATGTAGCATACATATTATATACAACATATATGTCTTTTAACTTTTTTTATTAAAAATTTATTTATTTGACAGAGAGAGCACAAGCAGGGGGCGTGGCAGGCAGAAGAAGAAGCAGACTCCTTGCTAAGCAAGGAGCCCCATGCAGGACTCCATCCCAGGAATCTGGGATCATGACCTGAGCTGAAGGCAGATGCTTAACCGACTGAGCCACCCAGATGTCCCCCTATATGTCTTTTAAATTCAAATTAGAGTAGGTGTATACACTTGTCTGTATCTTGCTTTCAATTGGCAATAAATGTTAGGCATTCCATATTAATATATATAAAGCTGCATCATTCCTTTAAAGGCTACGCATAGTTCTTTTAAATGCACTGTATGGATATAAAGTGTTGGGTTTTTCCAGTCATTCTTTATATATGTGAGTGCATAGAACTACAAGAACATTTCCTGGAGCATAGAGAGTTTGTACACCACAGGGCTTGTGCTGATTTCCACGCCCACCACAGTGTGTGCATGACTCTGCTTTCTTAGATGACCAGTGACTCTGTTCTCAAACTCATAAACTTTTAAGCTGGTAAAGAAGAAATTCTCTCTCTTTGATGTGTTTTACTTTGCATTTTTCTTATGGAACCTTGATATCTTTTCATATACTTAAAAACTACTTAAGTTTGGTTATTTTAGTAAAATCTTCATTTATGTTGATTGACTAGTTTTTGTCAGTTGTTGGTCTTCGTTCTTGCTTATTGTGTAGGAACTTCTTATAATCAAGGGGAAAAAATAGCACTTTGTGAGGATTTGGAAATACTTAAGTCAGTTTGTATTTAACTTGATAAATGAGGGGGTTTTTTTGAAGCGCATTTTTACCTAGAAGAAGGTAATTCTTCCTAGAAGAAATTTTAACTTAGTAGCATACATTTTTTTTTTTTTTTGCCATTTACTCTGTGCCAAGGACTCTTTAAAACCTTTTAATTTGTTCTTATAAATTCATTGAATCCTCAAAAAATAAAAATAAAAACCATGAGGAATTAAATGCTCCAAATCTCACAGCCAAGTTGAACTTGGATAGTCTGATCCCAAGGCCTACTCTCTTAACTACTACACTGCCTAAATCTGTTTTCCTTACAGAGTGAAAATGTAATATTTCTGATAACTTTTCAAAAAAATTGTAATTCACAGGATTTTTTTCTTCCTGAAGTGGGACACTGATACTTAGCAGATATCCATTTTAATTATAATTTTTTTCCAAATAGAAATACTGATTTAATATTTACTTCAAAGTAAAATGGACAATTATTTGTTCTTATAGTTAGAAAAGCATTTTATACTCAGATTTATATATTTGATGAAAGAAATATTAGGCACGCACGGAAGAAACAGATATCTAAAATGTGATATTTATAAATCGTACATTGATTTATCTTTTTCCATCTGAAAAAAATAAGAACAGTTGTTTACTGTAATTGGGTTTTAGGTGAAGAGTGTTAGACTAATAGGAATATTTTTGGCATAGCAGAGCCCTAAGGCAGGGTGCAACACATAGATGTGGAATCATGTTTTTATGGGGTTCCCAACTTCAGAAAGATGGGCAAAAGGTCAGAGGCTATTGAAATAACTTAGATCTCTATTATTCTTTTCTGGATAAGCCTATTATTGACCAAGACCTTCTGTGAATAGTTGATTGTTTTCTGTCTTAAATGTAAAAAAGAACTTGTTTTTTAAAAAAGCTACTGCTTTTTTACATGTTTGCATTTAAAAAAAATTTGCAGTCTTAAACCCGATATAATTTGCTGTAGTTGTTTTATGAGTCTACAGTGGAAATCAGTAAGTTGTGTGGTGAGTCACAGGGGCAGGTAGGAAAAGGTTTTGTGGATGAAATGGTACCTGCATTCAATCTTGAAAGAGGAGGAAGCAGCAGTATGCAAATAGGGAAATAAGGTTGCTCTCACTGCTTCACATCTTCATGCCATGTTGTCAAGAGTAACAGCCAGTACATTCACTCCTGAAAGTCTAGTGAGGATGCTGAGACTAACTCTGATTGGACTGCAGCTGGAGTGCACATTCCATCCCTGGTCCCACATATCCCCATTGGAAGATAGGGCTTCTTGGCAAGCAGGAAAACAGATTGATTATCCAGTCACGAGTTCCCATAGGACCAATGGGAAGAGAGAGTGAACTTGCACATGTAGCCTGAAGCATAACTTTTAATGTCTCCTGTTTTATGTTAAATATTAATTATAATTTTGTTATCTTCCACAATACACTTTAGGATAAATCAGAAATTCTCTTAAAAATCCCTGTGTGAAAGGAATGATTCAAAGCTGTTATTTAACCTGTGTTCAGACATCCCTTGGTGCCAGTAGGTATTTGTAAACAAGTCTTGCATAATCCTAAGGCAACACTCCTTATTGTAAACACATATTTGATGTGTAAAGAGAACACTGAAAGATATTAAATATTATGTCTTACATACATTTTAAACCATGAAAAATATTGTCCACTTTCAGGGTAAGTTTTCCACAATTCATTTTTATGTACAACTACATATAACCACTGGAATGAATTACTTATTGGGTATTAATAACCATAGTAAAAATACCTAAGGATACTTGTTTTCAAAACATGCTTTGTATCCTGGGTCATTAAACTTAGTCTGTGAACGTGTTTAGTAGCTGTAATTGTGCTGTAGGACATTTTAAAAACCAGAATTGAACTCTTCACCCCAGTTTTCTCTGAGGTAATTATAGGATGAAAAGTAACCAAAAAAAATCTATTTGTCTTCATCAATTAAAGTGTACCATTCAATACCTTTTAAAGTTAATGATATTTTCATTTTATACATGCACACACAAACAACACACTTAGGCTTATCTGTCTGTTTTTAGAAAATAAGAGTTATTCATTTACTCTGATACCCAGATCTCATACAAGCCTTGGAGAGTAAAGAGAAACTCTTAATCATTTTTAAGCAGGACTAAGACTCACTATGTGCCAGCCACTGTTTTAATGTTTAAAATATGATCATTTGACCCTTACATCAACCCTGTGATAGTCAGTTTCTAGCGTGATTAAATGACTTGCCCAGAGAGATGCATGTAGCTAGAAATGAGTCGTGTAGGAGAACCCAGGCAGGAAGACACTAGGGCCCGTGATCTTAACTGTACAGGGTTGAATTCCAGTTTTTCTGTTAATTAAAAAGGAAACTCTTGCCAGGTCCATCTAGGGAAGTTTATTGTGAAAGCAGTTTGTGGTGATACCGTTCAGAGTCTTTCCGTTTGAAAGTGAGCGGCCAACCCTGTGTTTGGGTCCTGGCCTCGGGAGCAGGCTGTTTGCTGGAAACTCACATCTGTGCTCTGCCTTTTGAAGTCATGCTTCACTGGGTCTTTGATGTGTTTCTTCTGTCCAGGTTGCTTTCAGGTGTCTAACTTCAAATGAATGGTAATGTTGCCATTTTTTTACCAATAAAATAGAACTCAGATTCTTTTATTCTTGTTGTTATGTTGGTTGTAATATGCTGGACGGTTAGAGAAGTTTATGTTAACTAATCAGAATATTGAATTAAAGGTTCATATTTTGGTTGTTATTCTATTTGTCCATTCAGTGGTAAGTTAGAAACTTAAAAAAAATGTTTTTGGAAACACCAGCTGCTCTTCAAAAGTGTGAATGAATTTCATTTTTGTTTTGGTAAGCAACAACTGGATGGAAAACCTTCAGAATGATTTGCTCTCTGAGCCTCTGCAAGATGCATGCAGCTTGCCTTCACCGTCTTTATTTTGGGTACTCACCTCATGCTGATGTCAGTTCCATGATGCATTTCCAGTCTTGTTGGGAAAGTGAAGAATGAGTTGGGGCTGTAAACCCCAAGGCCAGAAACTCTGAAGAAATATTAAATCTAAACATACTTTTCTGTTTTAAATCATCAGTATGATTTGAATAGCCATAATTTATTTGAATAATTATTTGCATAATTTTATTGTGGGTTGTTTACTTTCACTCATCTTCCTTTGTGGCTTTTTCTTGCCCTGTCTTGCCACCCTACCCCAGCCAACCTGTTACAGTTACAGGAAAGAGAAGCTGATCTTAAGGCAAATTGTTTTATTGGGAGGATTCAGAGTGGCCCAAAGAAAGAATTGAACAACAAAGCTTTAGAATTGAAGCCGGTTGCCAGTTGACCTATGTCTAGACATACTTCAAGTAGATGAATTCTTTCTGGTCACATTCTCTGTTCAAGATTAAGTGTCTGGCAGAAAGTGTGGGAGGACACTGGTCGGGTCTCTACTTGAGCCCATCTCTGGGCCAAAGGGATGGGGGTGTATGTACTGTGTAGAGAAACTTGTTGTGAAAGGCTGTGCAGATGGGATATTGGTCACTCTCTGCCTCTCTGCTCTCCCACCTATCTCTCTCCCTCTGGATTCCTGATTCACTCCCTGTATTAGGCAGGCTAATTTGATACAGGATTTTGCTCTGGGGAAGAAGGATGTGCTGAAAAAAAAGAAAGTAATGGCTCTGGATTCCAAATCAATTTCATATTGATCGCTGGCTAATTCTCAGTGAGACATGTTTTTCACTAATCAGGAGTACAAATTGATAAGATTAATGTATGTGGCTAAGATATAATGGGCCAGAATTTAGAAGGCATATAGAAGGTATTTCCACCTATACCCCTCTTCAGGGAAAATCAAGAGAGGAAGAAAGAGCAAGAATTAGATTAGTAATTGTACTGTTCTTCTGGTTTAGCTTCTTGCAAGACTTCTCTGCTGTCACCAATTAAAATATAGCAAAATAGAATGTTAAGACTAAGGAACGAGAGAAAGAAAATCATTGCAGAATATTGATAATTAGAATTTTGTAAAATAATATGTCACAGATGACATATTTTTATAGGAATTAAAATTATGTATTTTGAGGAGTAGATGGGTAGAACGTTATAAGGGAATATATTTTTCTATGATACACACACACACACACACACACACACACCCTTTTTTTTTTTTTTTGGTTCTTCTCTGGGATTAGCTGATATGGTTTATGTCTCCTGTCCTACTCAGTGCCTGGGACATGATAGTATGAGACAAATTTTGGTCCCTTTCCTTTCTTTCTAATTCCTGACTGGATTATAAAATCTTGGAGGGTAGAGAATTGTTTCACTTAACTTTTTATCCTGTTCAGTATTTGGTGGTTACTAAATACCTTGTGAATACTTATTAAGTACTTATGTATCAATTTTTATTGAAGTATAATTAATATATAGCATTATATTGGTTTTAGGTGTATGACATAATGATTCAGTAATTCTAAAGTTTTTTTTTTTTTAAGATTTTATTTATTTATTTGACAGACAGAGATCACAAGTAGGCAGAGAAGCAGGCAGAGAGAGAGAGGAAGAGAAGCAGGCCTCCTGCTGAGCAGAGAGCCGGATGCGGGGCTCGATCCCGGGACCCTGGGATCATGACCTGAGCTGAAAGCAGTGGCTTTAACCCACTGAGCCACCCAGGCGCCCCTGATTCAGTAATTCTATATACTATGCAGTGCTCATCACTATAAGCATACTCTTAATCCCCTTTGTCTATTTTACCCACCCCCCCACCTACCAGTTTGCTCTCTGTATTTAAGACTCTGTTTTCTTTTTTCCCTCTTTTTCCCTTTGTTTGCACATTTGCTTTGTTTCTTAAATCCCGTACATGAGTGAAATCATATGGTATTTATCTTTCTGTGACTCACTGACTTCACTTAGCATTATACCGTCTAGTTGTAATCCATTTTGTTGCAGATGAGAAGATCTTCTGTTTTTATGGCTCAGTAATATTTCATTATATTTACCACATCTTTATTCATATTACCACGTTCGTCTAATAGAGGGACCTTGAGTAGCATGCTTCCACATCTTGGCTATTTAATATATTTAAATTTATATTTTTTAATAATTCAATTCAGTGTCAGAAAGTTGTTGAATTTTAAGGCACTTCAAAGTAAATTGTCAGGTTAGAAAAGGTGAGACTGAAAAATCACTGGGAAAGTCTTATTTTAAGAAAGGCCATTTCAAAACTTAGGGAGACTCCTATTTGTTTCAATCACAGTCTAAAATTTCTACTTTATATTCTCTATTTAGACTTTAGAAAACCAATTTTTATTTAAAATTCTACTTACGTGTAAGTAAAATGTTGGGATCTAGTCAATTTACATGAAATTGTAAGAAGAAATACTAAGCGAGTGTTGTTATCTGGATATGAGAGGATCAGGATATGGGTAAAGGATTTGGAAAAATGATTTCCCTTTAGGAACCTGTGTTTAATCTTTGTTACTTTAGGAAGCATATTAGAAAGATTCTTGCAAATTCAGGTGAAGTAAGATATAAAAATACCAGTTTAATATAGTTGAGAAAAAAAATACGTATTTATATAGTTGAGGTATTTGGTAAATAAATGTAATTCTAGTCTATCTATCCAAACCTTTGTATTCAATCAGGAATTCAAAGAAAGGTGAAGCTAAGTTTCAGTTAAATTCTTTCATCCAGTCTATGAAAGCCATTTGAAGAGGGAAATTGAAATTAACTGAACTCTGTATAGAACAGTTCTTCATAATTAATCCCTCAAAGTATCCAGTGGGGACCCTTTTCAGTAACGGAAGTATTAAAAAGTGGGAAAATGTTATTTTAAAGAAATAATCACCGTGGTGATTTTCATTTATTAAAAGTGAGGCATATTTCATTTTTTTTATTGGGGACAGACGGTCCTGACAGAGGTAAGAAGTAGTACAGATAACTCCAGCCAGCAATGTGACCAAAGTGCTTGAAGACCAACCAGCGAGGAAGCCAGGGAGGCTGGAGTGCAGTCATCCAAGGGGAGAGTCCTGAGAGGGCATTCAGAGAGGTGACAGATCATGTTTGGACTTGTAGGCATTCGTAAGGACTTTAGCTTGTATTTTTAGTGATATGGAAAGTCATTGGAATGTTTTAATCAAATAAGTAACATGAGTTGTCATTGGCTTTAAAAAGATCATTCTGGCTGCTGCATGGAAAGTAATGTTAGGGCAAAGGATGGGGAAAATAGAGACTTGTGGAGTCCACTGCAGCAATTCCAGGTGAGCCGGGGTGGCAGGGGTGGGGCTGATGAGAAAAAGTAAATTCAGAATGTGTGATAAAGGAAATAAAAGAATTTGAGCTGTACATGGGAGATAAATGGAGAGACGTCAGGAGCAAGTATGAAGATTTTCCCAGATTAAAGGATCAAGTTCTCATTTATGGGGCCGAGGGAGACTGAGATGTGAAGGTGTGGGTAAAATCAGAAGTTCATTTTTGGACAAGTTGAGATACCAATTAAAATATCAATTAAAATACGTGAGGCGGGAGTTCAGGGAAGTGCCTGGCTGGAGAAAGAAATTTTGAGTTTCATTAGCATATACATATTGCCTAAAACCACTAGACTGAAGGAGACATTTTGAGATTGAGTATAGATAGAAAAGAAACTTGAAAACTGATCCTCGAGCACTCTGATGTTTGGAGGTTGGGGAGATGAGGAGGAACCAGCAAAGGGGGTTGGGAATTAGTGAGGTAGAAGGGCGTTCGGATCATGTGTATCCAGGCAGCCATGTGATGAAAATATTTCAAGGAGAAGGAGTTGATAACCTTATTAAATCTTGTTTAAAGTTCAGCAGCAAGGCAGGGGTGGGGTTGGTCAACCAATGACCTTGATGAAGCGGACTGGAGTTGATGGAAAGCCTGAAGGGCTGAAATTGCAGGTAGCAAGTGTAGACAGTTCTCTTGAGGGAAAAACGAGCTGAGAAATGAATGGCATTTGGAGTAGGAAATGAGGCCAAGAGAAGTTTTTGTTTTTGATTTTTTTTTAAAATGAAATTAATTCAAGCATGGGAATGATCTAGTGGAGAGATACAAAGTGGGGGCCAGGGCAGGGTGGGGTGGGGAACTGCTGTAATTCTTTTACTGAGTTAGCCAGACAAGGCAATCTAGTGCAAAGATGGGCCTGTGGGTTGAAGGGAGAGAGGGGTCTTAGGAAAGGCAGACTGTATGGGCACAGTTGGAGGTGGGCAATTAGGTGTGGTGAGGCAAGACAAAATTCAGAGGTAGGTGTGTGTGTGTGTGTGTGTGTGTGTGACTTTAATTTTTTTAGTTATTTAATTTCTGTGGGCTGTCCTAGATAAAGGATTATAGAGTATGGGAGTGAGGAGTAAGGAAGGGCTGGAGAGAGAAAGCAGTCCTAGAAACAAAGTAAAAGGTCTTCTGTCAGTGGATATTACAACAGCTGTTGTTTGTCCTGGGGTGTATTGTGTTTGTTCTCTTTCTGTTTGTTCCAGCCTTTCAGTCAAAAACCTATAGCACATAGAGGATTGTCCCCTGGCTTGCTTCTTTTCCTTCCTCTTAGTTCTTGATGTCGTCCCCTCAGTCTCCCACAGTGCCAAGAGCACAAGGGTTCTTGTGTGCAGCTGTCTTTGATCAAAGAGTTGAGGGAGTGGAGGGAGAGGACAACATCACCCTTCCAGCCTTCATTTTTCCTCTCATGCTTCAGGGTGGTTGTTCTTCATTTCTTGTACCATGGATCCCTTTGGCAGACCAGGGAAGTCTATGGACCATCTCCTCAAGATAATTTTTAAATTAAAAAGAAAAAAAAAAAGGGGCGCCTGGGTGGCTCAGTGGGTTAAAGCCTCTGCCTTCAGCTCAGGTCGTGATCTCAGGGTCCTGAGATCGAGGCCCGCATCAGGCTCTCTGCTCGGCGGGGAGCCTGCTTCTGCCTCTCTCTCTCTGCCTGCCTCTCTGCCTACTTGTTATCTCTGTCTGTCAAATAAATGAATAAAATCTTAAAAAGGAAAAAAAACCCCCGCAGTGTTCTAGAGGATAGTTTTCGAACTTTAACACACTTTTGACATAATATGTGAACCTTTATTGTGAATTAAATAAGCTCCAGTGGCAGGTTGTGTGACTACCTTAATTTCAAAGTAGTTAGTAATGTAAACAGTATTTTGAGATATCTGTTAACAACTGAGATATGATATAAAAATGTGATTTCCCCTTGTGACAAGGTTACTGGTATTGGCACTGTGATTTGTTGCCTGCCTTTGTACTGAAAGTGAAGGCTGAATTTCCTTTTGTTAAAGGTTTAGAAACACAGAGATGCAGTCTTTTCCCCATCCATATTTGATTCTGTGTTCTGTGTATGCATACTTTGCAGGTTGGTGGTCTTCAGGTGAATCCCCCCAGCCTCACAGGAGGTCATGCTCCTCTTCTGTCCAAGACTGACCCCACTGGCAGGGATCTAGTCTTCTACTCCTATTTTCTCTGAGGCTTACTCCAAATAGCTATCCCATATTGCTTTTACATCCTGATCTCTTTTTCTATTCATGGGGATTTTCCTTTTTTTTCTTGGAATATACTTGCTTTTCCTCTACTTTCATTTCCCATATGGGCAATCAGTAGCCTTTCTTCCCGGGGTGTGGCCAGCCCGATGACTAGCATCTGATCTTTAAATGTTAACTGTTTGTAGAATGTGCTCACTAAATGTTTATTAAATGAGTAAATAGATGCTTCTGTTTCTAATAGAAATTCACAGGCTTCTGTATTAACAAATAATACACCTGTCTTCCTTCTGGTGAAAGGACAATCCTCACAGGACTAATGAACATTGTGCAAGCACCAGAGGTAAACGCAGAAGAGTAAGCAAATTCATCAGGCAGTCCATGGAAAAGTTAACATCCTCATAGAGGGATATGTTAGATTTCTATATTTAGATAATTTTGATAAGGACAGTTCAGATAGTCTCACTGGTTTCCATGGAAGTCTGATAAGGAAGATAATTTTATATGATTTATAACTTGCTGGACTCGAGGATTTAGAAATATAGTTAACCTAAATTTCTTTAAGTTGCATGTTTAAAAATACAGTTCTGGTTTGAATTTTGTTATTAGATTGATGTGAACATGAGGTATTTTAGATTAAAAAGAGAATTCAGTGACAATAAAATTTAGCTTTGGGGACATATTCAATATTAGTATTAGAACATCTTTTTTATATTTAATATGAATTTAATTTTTCTATCATAATTTTCCTGAATTAATTTATTTTCCTCATGCAATAACTGATATTTGAGCACATACCTCTAATTTATATAGCTTTTCATATTTTATCTTATAATATTTATTCTTTTATTTTCTTTTAATTATTTTTAATTAATTTATTAATCCTTTTATTTTAATTATCTTAATTTTAATTTTTAATCCTTACTTGAATTTTGATGTGTGGATTTGTGCAAACATAAATGAGTCAGTTGAGGTAATATAAAGCTGTCACATTAACGCCTGGCCATGTAATCACTATACAATAAAATAAGGAGCCACAAACATACATATATACAAACATTTATTTTTTCTCCAACTAGATTATAAACATTGTGTTAAGTCTGTGAACATGGGATCTTGCTTGTGTTACCCATCTTCTTCTCCCCAGTGCCTAACACGGAGTCTGGCCCATAGTATGTTTTCAATAAATATTTGTTGCATGAATGTAAGTAAGCCTGTAAAGAGCAGTGGATTATATAGGTTAGGGACAGAGACAGAAAATGTAGAGATTATTTTGGTAACTTGTGCTAAGAGTGAGCACATTTCCTCCTTTTCTTACAAATACAGAAGTGTATGGTTATTGCAGGTGGGTAAAGTGTAGGGAGGTCCAGTGTTCAGCATGGACACACTGGCATGACTGTCTTGGTTCTTTTTGGCCATCTTCCATTCTTACTGGTTGTACACAGGCCACATCAGATGAGCAGATTTTAAATATCATCTGTGGTCTTCAATGAATATTTGGAAAAAAATTATTCAATTAAGCTGTATAAGCAAAAGTATTTATGTATATACACAAATATATATATGAACATTACTGTGTGTAATTTTAAGCAGTGATAGAAATTTTAGCATATATTCAATGTAAACCATTTATATGTTAAAGAACTTATATAAATTAGTAAGCTATTTTACCATATATACTTATATTAATATATACTTATATTACTAAAAGTAAGATATCTTAACATTTAAGATGTTGCTTTTCCTAGTTCCAAATGACAGGCATGATAATGAAAGTACATTATTTGGTTTAATGATATTTATGTACTTGCCAGTTTAGTTGGTAATTCAAATATTTTACAGGGTCTTGAAAATCAGTAGTATTTTCTTCTTATAATGACAAGCACCCACATTAAAATTATCACATTCCATGAACCTTATTTTTCGATCCTTGTTGTATTTGTCCTCCCAAAAAAAAAGGCAGAGCAGCTACTACACTATATAAAGGTAATTTTATACTTGCCAG
Source organism: Martes martes (assembly GCF_963455335.1). Lineage (NCBI taxonomy): Eukaryota > Metazoa > Chordata > Mammalia > Carnivora > Mustelidae > Martes > Martes martes. Next base: position 96,143,784 of record NC_137889.1, read on the forward strand.
TTGATCTTCCCTTGGGGGCTACTGTAGTTTTTATAAATAGCTTGCTGACTTCGAAGAAATGTAGTTCTGTTCTTAGGAACTCATCTGGAAAGGGCATTTCTTTGGGGATATGGAGACCATGTGTGGAATTTCAGCTACAGGGAAAATTCTAGGATTTAGACAAAGAAATATTGGGTGGTTTAAAATTGAGAGTCTATTTGTGAAAAATTGGTTTGCTTTTAATAGTCATATTTTGTTTTTAGAACTTAATATATTGTAGACTCATGGTCCCCAGTCTGGAGGTTTCAGACTCCCAGGACCAGAAAATGCAGATTGGTACCACTGGTCATATTATCCTGGTCAGAAGTACTGATTTAAAGCAGTATATCATTGATTTATTAAAAATGAACAAGTGTTGTTTATTACTTAAAAAGGGCAATTTGTTTAGTTTACTAAATTTTTCATAATGTGGAATTCATGGAATAAAACTAACAAAAAGTTCTCTTAGGAGAGATTCGTGCCAGTTCGAAGCCTGACCTATGCAACTGTCATAGATGTAAGATTGTTCACTCCAGAGGTTTTTATTGATTGAATTAATAAATTCAGTTGTAAATCTAAGAACTCAAGCTATTTAATGGTATTTTACTTTATTGAATATCGGAGTTTGGTGAACTACTTTTTGCCCCAAATTAAATTTTTTGATGCAAGATATAAGTGGTTTTATGATATTTACGTGATGAGAATATTTGTGGGGGTATATCTTGTGTATGTTACCATCATTAATGCTTAATGGATGTGTGATACCAAATCCATATTTTTTAAAGTAACTTTTATTGTACTTGAATTAAGAGATACCCAAAATAAGCTTTGCTCTTTTCTTTTTTTTTTTTTTTTTTTTTTTAAAGATTTTATTTATTTATTTGTCAGAGAGAGAGAGAGCACAGGCAGACAGAGTGGCAGAGTGAGAAGCAGGCTCCCCGCGGAGCAAGGAGCCCGATGTGGGACTCGATCCCAGGACGCTGGGATCATGACCTGAGCCGAAGGCAGCCGCTTAACCAACTGAGCCACCCAGGCGTCCCAGCTTTGCTCTTTTCATTGTCAGTGTTATTTTCTCTTTCTCTCCTCCCTCCATTGGGCAGGGAGTTGGGGGAGGTCATGGTTAGACTAGCAGCACGTGCCTTCATCAACCTTCAGACATTCTGAATGGATAGTGTACTGCACCCCTAATTTTTTTAAATCATTGTAAGAACTCTAAAGCTGTTACTTGAAGACTGAATTTTGTGTAAACTCAGTATGAAACATTTTAAAACTTTAAAACATGAAGTGAATCATTATAGAATTGCCATGGTTTGTGGTACAGCCTAATTTTTAAGAAAGCTTTGCCTTTCACATTCTTAAATGGCTTAAATATACTGATAAGAAATTCTCATTGTGGCTGTTTACAGTCTTTTTCTCCAGGATGGTGTTTAAAATACCTTACCTAAATTCTTCTTACTTCAAGTTCAGGTCACTCTTTCCTATTCAATGTGTAGTCGAAGGAAAGTAACTCTGTGAGTTACTTGCATTTCCTCTGGGCTGTCTTCCTGTGTTTGAGGATGTCTGTGAAACTCAATCCCTCTATTGCTGTCTTCCTTCAAACCCCATGTTACCTCATCTATAACAGTCTGTTAGTATCTTAATGATAAAAAAACATTTTTATATTCTAGTACAATCCTCTTGTAATAAAAAGGAGAAATTATATGAAAATGTATTTTTGACAAAAGACTTTAACAAGTACATTTTCAAGAATAACATGAATTTCAATATAGAAATGCTTGGATATGACTGGACCATGAATAGTGAAATAGATTCTTGCACATATGTGTGGCATCTCTAGGATGATCACAGCTACAAATGCAACTACTGGTTAAAAAAAAATTTGTATTAGCAACTCAAAATGAATGGTTTTGAGATCGTGGGTGTGACTTTTCTCAATATGTTGAATCACTTTTGGCAAAGCTCTGAGCAAACCAAATCCCTTCACTTTATATAGTTGTGTTCTTAAAAAATTCAGTGCATATTAAAATTTTTTCCTTAAATACCATACGTTTATATAAAATGGTATAAGGTTCTAGACTCGGATAATTATAAACATACTTTTCACCCTCATGAATCTCTAGTCATTCATTCAGAAGACATGAGGGACCCAAGGAAATTCTTTGGGACTCTTGTTAGAGTTGTAGTAAATGTAGCAAGTTTCTCAGCCCATGAAGAGCACTTAATTCTCCCTAGTCATTTTGTAAGCCAAAAATGTGATCACTTATTTTCAAAAAAAGGCTAGTCCTACGTGATTTTCTTGAGAATCTTTGCTCTAAGCTAAGCTTTTAAATTTAGGGCGATTTTCTGAAACATCAGTAGTTTTTCTGTGTTTTTTTTTGTTTTTTGTTGTTTTTGTCCTTAGTTGTCTATCTAATTTTTCTTATACTTTAATGTAATTGGTAAGGACAAGCAATTCATATTTGTTTCTCAGAATCTACCTAGGGTGTCTTGAATGATGCAAGCTAAAATAATCTAGGTGTGAAAATAAATCTAAGCAAATTACTAGTTGCTAGAGAATCATTGTGGGTGACTACCAAGACATCCTTTCATCTTCTTTAAGTGGAATCCCACCTTGTATAAAGATTATTTTATTTTAGAATAAGTGTGTGTGTGGGGGGAATCATACCAAACATTTATAGAGCACTTACCTAACTGTGATGTTGCCTGCCTTACCTTTTATTTTTAAGTCTGCTAACCATTTGATGAAGCAGGCATTATTAATACCTTTATTTTACAAAAGACAAAGCAGAGCTGTAGGAGGTTAATTACCTGGCTCAAGGTCACACAACTATTAAGTAGCAGAGATCGGATTTTATCTCAGGCTTCTTTGACTTTACAGTAATTACTCTTTAAGTTTCAGTGGTGTTCACATGAATCTTTTCAAAGGTGGGTCATCACTGCTAAAATGTGCCTAGTATAGACCTTCAGAGAAGCTCTCCGTATCTCTTTTCCAGTAACGTATTTATCTGTAATTCCTCTTATTTTCCATTCTTTTGAGTTAGCTAGATGTGGGGAATGTAAATGTGAACCTCACACGAAATTCTACTTTGTGTTATTGAAGTGTCAGCGTGGCAATGAGAAATGGATGCCAAGTACTTCAAACTTGCCAGCATCATGATGGTCATCAGTAATCAGCAAGTGAGCTTGGCCTGTGTGGTCTAGAATAATAGAAAATATGAAAACACTGCCCTGTACTTAATAAAACTGTATGAATAATAATACACAGAAAGCAGAGGGTCATGTTTTATTTTTTTGTTAACCGCTTTCAACTTCAACTCATGGGGAAAATCTGCTTTTTATTCTTCTGGTGCTGTTACCAGTGAAGAAAAAGAGTTTGCATTTCTGTACTGGTGATATTCATGACTTCTAGATAAACAGTGCCTTCTAGTCTCCTGTGTGTTATTTTCAGCATTAATAATTTTTAAAAAAATACAGTTATATTAATGGATCAAATGAGTTCTTGTAATTGACAGTGAAATCAGCAGATTCTAACTTATATTTAAAATTTAAAGAGGCTTCTCATTAAAAATAACATGTGGTTGCAATTGCTGACAGCCTCCTCCAATTTTCTGCTAAGAGAATAATGAAGACCTAGAAACACACTCACGGTAATGGGGAAAAAGAGACTGATACTCCATTGCTAGAAATTTTGATACATTTCTTCCATCTACAAGGAACTAGATTAAGAAAGATAGGATTATCTGATGAAACAACTCAGTATAAAGTTGGAAATGTAATTTTCTTCTTTTGTAACATGATCTGCTTGCTCAGACACCCATGATCTTGAAACACTGAGGAAAAGGGGCAGCTCTCCATCTTCTGTAGGGATGTTGTTTTTCTGGGGGAGCTATAGTATCACCATCACTTATGACTCCACTCTCTTAGTTTTTCTGTCTGTCCAGCAGCTTGAAGAACATAGAAAACAGCAAGGGCATTAAAGATGAGGATAGTTGGAGCCATAGACAACTACATCCTGAAAGGAAGATGTCTCCCGAGGTAGAATGCTCAAAGTGGGAATGGAGAACTGAATGGTAGGCATTTTAGACTTCAGGTGATTCTTTTTCAGGCCATCAGTATGTGAGGACAAGGGTCTTTTGGCATCCCGAAAGCAAGCTTTAAGTTAATGCCTGATGGCCACGAGAATTTGACTTTTAACTCTTTGTGTCTATCTATATTGCTGTTAGGGCACTGAAAAGGGATTTCTATAGCCATTCAAGAACATGGTGAGCCAGGCCAAGCCTTCTGTTGGATGGTGGACACGGTCACCTGAACAACTTTGGACTTATTAACTGATACCGTACTTCAGGGTAAGGGCTTATCATCCTGAAGATGCAAGAGAAAAGCACATTTTGGAGAGTTCTTAGAAAAACTAGAAGAACATTTAGAAAACAGTTTAACATAGCATCAGGTAGAAGGTGGAATATATGTGAGCCTGCAGCAAAGAGCTGCAAGGAAAAAACTAACTCATGTTTCTATAAAGGGGGACGACTTCAGAAAAGAGTAAAACCATGAAAATGGAGTTCAAGACTTAGAGGAGGCAAGAAGGAAGAATTAATGTTTTGAAAAAGTGAATCAATAGTGGGAAGAACAAACTTGAGGAACTTAGATTTCAGAGAAACATCAGAAGTAAAAACAGTGAGATAAAAGATAATAAATATTGGGGAGAGAGAATTGAAGTCCAGTCTAGGAAAGATAAATACAAATGAGCGATAAAAATCTGAAAAAAAAATCGGACTTACTATTTTGCAAAGAAATGAAAATAAAAATGAATTTTCACTTTAGGCTAATCAAATTAACAAATATTAAACAAGTGAAATGCCCTTTTGATACAAGCTCAGTGAAAAAATGCTGTTTGAAATGTATAGTCATTTAAACAGTTTGGTAACATTTTATTAAAAAGCCTAGCACTTTATCTAAAGTTTATAGTCATGCATATATAATAAGATTACATTATAAGGATAACAAACTGGAAAAATTCTAATAAACTGTGAGACACTTAAATGTAGTGATAATTTATACCCCCAAAGTCATGGTTTTGAAACTATTCAGCAATATGGAAATGTCCTTCCAGTATAATGTAGTTTCAGTGTTTCCCAAGCTGGAAGCTAATTGATGAACAAGGAAGATGCGTTTAGTGGGCAATAAATTTGGAAAGATGTTTGGTCCCCAAGTTTGTGATGACTTGCTTCCCAAGTCATTTATTATGAACTAAGTCATAATAAATCTTAGTACCTTATAGACTCTGAGAAAGCTTCAGTGGACCTCTGCTCACTTTGCTTAAACCTTTTTATACCATTTTAAATACCACAGACCATTGTTTTTAGTGGAACAGATATTAAGATTATATTAACATCTTCCACAAGAATGTTACTTAAATACCAGTTTGGGAAACAATATGTTAAATGAAAAAAAATTATATGAAATCAAAGTAAATATACCAAATAATTTAAAATTATCTCTGAATGGTAGAATTGTTTTGTACTTTTATGGAACTCCTCAATTTTTCGTCCACAGAAATTTCTTCAATAAGAATGGAATACTTTTTAAAATAAGAATATACAACAAATGTATTTTAAAAGAGAAATTTGAAGAACTCTGGCTATAAAATTAATAGTCATAAGAGGGCATAAAATAGAATCATTCTGATGGAATTCATGTCACGATTATTTGCTGTTACAGAGTGTTAGATTAGGCACTTTCAAATAATCTTTTATTAACATATAATGTATTATTTGTTTCAGGGGAACAGGTCTGTGATTCGTCAGTCTTACACAGTTCACAGCCCTTACCATAGTAAACACTTATTTTTAAGTATGTAAAGAGATCTTTTGACCAAATATTTAATCATACACAGAATTTGTTCTCCTTAATGTGAATGAGTTCCGGTAGACCAAAAAATTAAGAATTATCCTGAATCAAAATAGAGTGAAATAGTTGTTTTTGGTTCCTTTATTTTGTTTTAATCAAAGAACTGAATGCAACCCTTACCTTAGTCGTTATTAACCCCAACCATATGAAAAATGGGACCGGGTGGTTAGTTGCTGTGATGGTTCACAGTGTGCCTGTGTATGAGCCTGTTTGCGTGCACACATGTGTATGTGTGTCTAATCCTTCTTCTTCCTCATTTTGTTCATTTTTAATACATCAAAGTGAAAGACACTGTAATCCTATCTCCTCAGAATCTTTCCTCCACCTCTTCCAAATCAACTTAAATTCTTCTAATTATTCACAGATGAGATTAAGTCCAGAAGAATTTTTTTCATGTTATTGCTCTATTTATCTTCTTTGTTTTTCTTGTAGAGATGACTACCTTTCTTTTTGCAGCTATGTTAGTAGATAAGCATGTCCACATAGTTTGCTATTGCCATAATCATATTATTTTATTAATGCAAGAGTTTTAGACTAACAGAGGCAAATCTGGAAGTGATTTAGATCATGGCCTTTTTGAAGAATTTGAATTGTGCCCCCATCAGACTGTCTAGAGCCAGTTACACTAGGAGGTGTGAGAAGTAAGCATTAAGAGGCTACACATTGTTGGAAAGGGTAGTATTCACTGTAAATTGTGAAGTTGAAAAAAATGCATGTCCTGGTTCATCTTTTTTTTTTTTTTTAATTTTCTCAATTATTCAAGTTCACTTTGCGATTTAAACTGAGGACCACAGAACACAATATTAATACCCTTCCCATGAGGGATGCTTTTATACTGAAGAGTCCATAAACCAGTATTATTTTATGTACTGTAGTGTTGATAAGGGCACTCCTATATTAATTTGGTAAGTAAGTCACATTTTCAGAATAACTTGTACACATATATTTTTAGAATGTTCAAAGGTAGAAAGTACTGGAATCCTCATATGGTCAACTCCTGCATTCTTGATTTGGTGGACACTTTGATCAGTGTAGTGTGGCAGTTTTGCAGCCAAATCTCAAACCAGGTGGCATAAAGATGATGAACCTTAAAACAACTGGGTTCAGTGACAAGAGTTTATTTTTTATTTTTTTAAGAGTTAATATGCAGTAATAGCTCAATACTAATACTTGAGAAACCTGTGAAAATAACAAAACATTTTTCAGTTATTTTGGCCCAGTCTTTGAGCAAATTACTTAATTGTATGTAAATAGCTAAAGTGTGTTGTGGTTGGGATTTCAAAAGTAAATCATTTCCATTTTATCATGAAAAATCCTTCTCTTCCTGGGTCTCCAGGAGCTCAGTGAATGATTTGCATTGTGATCAGGGTGGTTTTCAGGATTTTCATCTGTAACTAATTAGAGCTTGGTTTTTTGATTTGAAATTCCGCCTCCTTGGTTAAACTTCTTAATTGGAATAAGAGAAGCACATTTTTCTGCTCCCATTCTCCCTTCACAAATGATTCCCTAACACTTCTTAACCTAGGTGGAAGTCCTTCTGATGAAGGGAGAATTAAAGATTGGAAGAATTAAATTAACGAGGCTGTTACTTTATTTTGTGTCCAGATTTTTTTCACCAAGGGAAAATCTTTGCTGTCTTTTGTGTGGGGATGAAATGAAATAAGGTCTGAGAATTAGCTGATACATTGTACAAACTTGAAGAGAAATAATTGTGTATTTAGAAACATTTGGAGATCCAGAAATATTAAGATGATGAGCAAATACTATTTCCAAAATAGTTATTTCCAAAATGTTATAGAATGAGATATACATAATCTCAGGGCAACTCATGAAAGTAAGGGCTCTTTCTTACTTATTTTTTAATTCTTAGGTCTTAAATAACAGGTTCACATAATAGGTTTACTTTAATATCCATCAAGAAAATTTCAAAATTGAGGTACAGGTATTCAGTCGATTAATTGAATTCTTTGTATCTGTCGGTCTCTGTAGCTAGGCATATTCCTTTTTTTTTTTTTCCTTTAAGAAGTGGCTACATAGAGATTTTCTTTTTTCTTTTTTTTTTCAGTTTTCATAGAAGTTTGCTTTTCTCCCTATTAAGCATTGAGGTTATAAGTTCAGTTTTATAATAGTTCAAACCAATGAGTTTGGCTGACCTGGGGTGCTTGGTTCTAGGCATTTCTGCTGCTGATCCATTCTACAAGTTCTTGGACTGGGTATAGCTAACAGTCTAATTTCACAGATATCATTCCATTTCATTCCATTCTGTTCTTTATTCCTTCACATGTATGTGTACATTTTTCACTTCCAGTTTGAGTTATAGGTAGTATGGTGCAGTGATTATGGGAGAGGGTGGTGCAAATAAACTGGAAAATTGTAAATTTGGACACCTTTTTAAATGGAAGATTTTAGTGTAGAGAGTTTTGTGGTCAATAGCAATGGTGCTTCTAGATAATTTACCAGTCTTGATCTGACTATGGAGAATATTGTTTGGTGGTGGTCACCCCAAGAAGTCAAGTGGGACAGTGAAGCACACTGCTCTTAGCAGTATGGAATGGTGAATAGCAGGATTAGGATTTTCTTTTCTGCTAAAATTCTCTCGAAGATCTTCAGGTTATTCAAAGTGAAAGGTGAAGAAAATAGTAGTACTCAGTATTTATTTTGCAGTTGCTATTTGGTTTCTAATTTAGGTTGTGTATTTTCCTCTAATGTTTCATTTTGACATAATATATTTAACATGGACTTTTCTTGTGGATAAACATTTTATGATATAATTTTTCTCAAGTTCTAGGAGACAATGTGGCTGTGTTTTATTTACTTGAATCATTTATGATGAGAACCAGACTCAAACTTATTTCAGAAATACTGTTAATTATACAACCAAAAGAGGCAGATACGTTTTTCATTCATTTACGCATTTCAGAGTTACTCTATGGTGTATTCCTGAAACCATATCTAAATAATCATACAACATCTTCTAATATTGGTAGATATTTCATACTTGCCCATTGGAAATTTTATTTCATTAAATGACTACACAGTAATGTGTGGTTGTCAGGCAGAATGAGAGTCAGTAAATGGGTAATTAGCACATGGAAACGAGGTTAATGGTAATGGAAGTTGGATTCAAATATACATGATGAATTGTATAAATTATTGCTTTTATTATTATAGATTTTAGTCAATATCCTATTGGTATTTATAAAACAAAGAGAAGTAAAAAAGGATAGGTCAGATTATGTCTTCAGTTATTAACATTTTTAGTGGGCAGAATTCAAAGAATAAGCGCTGCAGTAGCAATACTGCAAAGAAATAGTTGTCTGTGGCTCGAGTGTCCACTGTTGTAATTGCTGGAATCCAGTTTTCAGAAGACTTTCTGAATGGATTTCAACCTCTCCCATTTTGCAGCTCCTTATGGCAGGTGGACAGTAAGCAGTGGCAGGTGGGAGAATGTTGGGATAAAAATCAGAATTAAGAAAAACTCCCAATTATTTAAAAAAAATCAACATTGAGGTACCATTTAGAAGATTTGAGATATGGGGAGGAATAGAAATAGAGGGAGGACTGGAAAATTATTTGGGGAATTATGGTGACATGAATCCCATTGGAAAGAAGTGCTTATTAGCTAATATTTCTAAGCCATGTAGTTTTGTTTTATATTTATTTTCTTTCTCTCTCTCTTTTTTTTTTTTTAGAGAGAGAGTGTGAGGAAGGGCAGAGAGAGAGAAAGAATCTTAAGCAGGCTCCATGCCCCATGTGGAGCCCAATGTGGGGCTCAGTCTCATGACCCTGAGGTCATGATCTGAGCTGAAATCAAAAGTTAGATGCTTAACTACCTAAGCCACTCAGGCACCTCTGTTTTGTATTTCTTTAGAAATGGATCCTTTAATAAGAGTCAAAGACTTACCTAAAGGACTTAAATTGCATTTAAGCAGGTAATTTCTTAGAATTTTTTTATTAAAAAATTTTTTTTTAATTTTTAAATTTGGGACGGGGAGGGGCAGAGGGAGAGGAAGAGAGAGAATATTAAGCAGGCTCCCCACCTTGTGTGGAACCTGAATGGGGCTCAGTCTCACAATGCTGAGTTCATGACCTGAGCCAAAATCAAGAGTTGGACGCTTAACCGACTGTCACCCGGGGGCCCCTCGTAGAATTTCTTCACAGTGGATTAGGAACTTAAATTATCATCACATTTGACAAAAGGGGTACAAGCTCAACGTGCTTTTTTTATGTTTTAGAAATATTAGGACAGAGCTTAAATATCACACGAAGTTATACATGTCTCATTTGCCTTTTAATTTAAATCATACTTAAGATTGAAAAAAGGTCAGCATTCAAGAAATCAACTTATTGCCTTTTTCTATTTATGTATTTTTACATTATATATAAGACAATGTTTTTAATAGTTTAGTAGTATATCGAGGTTTGTTTTATAATTTACAAATGGTACACTTCCATGCAATATGGAATTTTGAGAGTTTGCAGGTTTTGTGAGTATATTCTAGATCAGTTCAAGAAAATGTAAAATTTAATTTATTAAAACGTGTATAAAGATGTAGCATATAGTTCAAATACAAATCTGCTCATGCCATTTTTTAAAATCTTCCAGTGGTTCCCATTGCCTTCGAGATGAAGTCCAGTATCTCTGAAACGGAAGCTTTATCTTCTTCATTGAATTTCAGAATGCTGTTTGTCCACGGTCCACTTCCGCTCCCATTCCTAAGAAGGATTATGTCACCATTCATCTACTCATGCGCTCCACGTCCTCATGTCCTTGTAGTTTTTCAGAGGCTGACCATTTCTTTTCTCTGACTGAGAGAATGCATGTCATGAGAGCTCTCCAGCGGTTTTCTGCCTCGTACCAGCATCCAGCTATACCCCACATATTCATACTGCCTTCCCTCCTGAGATAAGCCTCCTCTCCACACTGAAATAACATTCCTATTCAGTAATTTTCTGTCTCCTTTCACTCTCCCCTTCCCTATTTCTCTGCTAACTCCTTTTTTTGTAAACTCTTTTCCCTTAGCAAAACCCTTCTTTGAACCACTGTCAGCCTCTAACTGCTGCTCTAACTCTCCTTCTGGAACGATCCTGTGTGTGTTCCTGACCACCCATTCATTGTTTATTTCACTGTCTGAAGCTGGAATTGCTTTCGCCAAATCACTAATGACCACTGATTTGCCAAATTCCCCTAGACACTTGTTTCAGATCCTGGCATATTCCCTGTATCCAACGAAAATAACACTTTTCACTAATGTTATTTTCTCATCTTATTTATTTATATGGCTTCCCCTTCTCTAGGTTCTTTTACTTGTTTTTCCATATGCCTTGTAAATATGTGTTTTCTGAGGTTCTGAGAAACCGCTTTCTCTCTCCAGTATGATTTACTCTTTGGTTAGACACCCCATGCACAGGCATGACTCAATACGTAGTGCAGGTCTCTCACCTTAAGTCTTGATCCTCATTAAAAGGTTTCAGTCTTTCTGTGTATTCCATTATACCTCAAACTCAATATGCCTAATTTTGAACTCATTATCAGTCCCATAAAATTTAGTCCTTTTGTGTTATTTATTACCTGTGAGTGACATCCCTATACAAGATACCAGATACACGAACACTGAAAGCAGAAATCTAGGATCAAATCTCTAATTCTTCCTGCCTTTAGGATCTTAATCTTGAGTCTTCATCTTCTCTTTATTCCTACATCGTATGATACTCATTAAATACCATCTCAGTTTTCACCTAGAATAGTCTTATTTTAGTCTCCCTGCCTGTCTCTCAGTCTTTGGCTATCTGTGTTTTGTTGTCATTTTTTTCTTCTCTTTAAAACATTTTTTTTACTTAAAATTTTTTGGTCTTCTGATGCATGCAATTTTTTTGTTTGTTTTGGAGCCAATTGAAAATACTTGTTTGTGAACCTTTCAGAAAACAGAATTTCTCATTAACTTCAAAAAGTGATCAACACATTGCTCAAGACATGTTTATGGCTTGGGTATAATTATTGTATTTTTGAAGATTAGTGTTAGCTGCACACAGAAATCATAATTTAACAGTATCATGATCTAACAGGATCGCATTTCCTTTGAATGGACCAAGAAGTATCCTTTGTTTTCAGGGTTGAAGGATCTGCATAACTCCAGCAGTTGTATCTGAGACAAAGGCCATTGTAGCCAGAAGGAAGACAAAAAGACCAATGCTTACTGCCATGAAAAGAAGCAGGGTGAAAATATTCCTGGAATATAAGAATAATGTTTCAATTTATGAGTTATGACTTATTATCAATCAAAAGTATTGGAAAGTAAGATAGGTGTTTATGTTCAACTAGTGACTTTATAATTTAGACAGATATTTCACCCTAGGGATTCCCAGTTTGGTAGCCTGGACATGATGGATTGAATGCTGCATGGTAATTTCTTCTGCAATTTCTAATTTCATGTTAGCACTGCTTATTTACATAGTGGTAGGAGTCTCCACGGAGTAATTATTTAAAAGTTAAATGTTAGAGCACCATGAGGACAGATACAGAGATGGTATCTCAAATTTCTCTGAAACCTCTTTTAATTTAAAAAGCCGTGATTTGTCTAAGTTAATTTCTTACTATCTTACACACACATACAAAGTTGGAATGATAATTTCTGAGTTTCATTTTATTTTTTTCCATAATGTAAAAGATTAAGCCCCCATAGCTTTTCTTTAAAAGTCTAGATTCATTATTCATATATTGTATGAAAACAATTTTACACATTTTTTTTCTTCAAACCTTTTTCCTTTATATAACTAAGCACCAGAAGAAAGTCAGACTTTTCCTGTGATGCTAAAATTTCTTCCAGATCACATGTTGAATACCCTTTCCTTTTTTCTTTGAGGCCTTTCTTAAATGATCAAATGTAGACTTTTAAGTATATATTGCCAGCTCTTTAATCTGAACTACTTTGTCTAAATTTATGCTATTCAGATAGCATGTATCTTCAGTGTTCAGCTTTGCATCTGGGCTGTGCTTTAACCAGGTAGTATCTATTTTTCCTCTTCTTTTAGATTTGACTGAAATTAGAGGCGCATTCCATCTATATTGTGTGGGTTCAAAAGGCCTGTTTTATTTTGACTCAACTTTTATTCATTATAAAATAAGATGTGGCTGTGTTTCTAAGTACAAAAACTTCTCCCAACAGCTGGAAGCATTTTAATTTATTTTTCTTGATATGAATTAAGCATTTCTTTTAAAAGCTTAGTTTTTATAAAATGGTACATGTTTTATATATGCTTGACCTTTATTTTTTCTGAAGATGCAAAGCTGAATGAATGGTTGTAACGAACAGTGGCACCTCTTTCTTCTTTGAGTTCTGGTCAGTATTTGTGTAAAACACAACACATATCTTCAAGATTGAACAAATTTTCAGTAGTGCTTTCAAGTGATATTTAACAAGCCTTATGGATAATAGGGTTGAAAATATGCACTGTGTGTTTAAAAAGTTAGTTTCTTATAGAAGCTGCAGAGAAATTTAGATTTTAAAGAAAAGAAATTTATCTTGTTGTCCTTAGCAGCCTTTTAAAATTCTATTTTTATAAACTGTGACCTGTCTTAACTAAATTTTTCTTTTAAACCTTTGGATAAAAATTCATTTCACTCTTCATGCAGTGTGAACTTAGTGCCGTATTTGGGCTTGTTTTTGTGATTTTCTTCCACTGAATTTGGAATACAGTCTCGAAGAATAGGTTTTTGGCTCTCAAGGGCCATCATAGTCACACACTAGTTCTTAATCACCGAGTCTGCATAGTGTCTTGCTGATGGAGCTTTCAGTGTATTGACTTCCCTTTTTCTCTATTTCCAGCCAAGACTTTTTGAAATGTTTCAACCAAACAAAAAAACTCCAGTTTTACACTTGTGATAGAGAACATCTTTACTTGGTTATGCTATTTGCTCTATGATGATTATGGAATTTCTATTATAATAGAAACTGTCAGCTTTAAGTTCTGTGCATGTTTTGGATTAATATCATCCTTAGCTTTTTTTTTCCTCTTCTCAGTCCTTTGGTTTGTTTTGTTATACCTTAGAGAATGGAGAATTGGGAAGAAAAAGAAATGATATAATGTTTCATCAGTTAATTAAACGTTCTGGAGTATGTGAGAGTAAGTTTAAACGTTTCTGTTACAATGAGACTTTTGCATTATCTTTGCTTTTGATATTCTTTGGGCAAAAATTATCCTCTCTTAGCACAGTAAGTTGATAATTGCTCCAACATTACTGAAAATCTTGCTTTGGATTCTGGCCATACTCTGGGAGATAGTTTTCTAAAACTGAGATGATACAAAGGAGGTTAACTTGACTCGGTTTGGGATGTCGCATGTCAGCAGCGGAAGGAAGGTATCTCATGGTAGGCTCCTGAAGAGCAGTTATGGACAGTGGCAGTAGCTTTACACGAGGGGATGAATGCCCACCTTTTCCAAGTAGACTCTGTAGATTATAAGGACACTTACCTGTAAACAGTGATGATTGTGTGTGTGTGTGTGTGTGTGAGAGAGAGAGAGAGAGAGAGAGAGACAGGGGTATTGTGTCATGTGCTGCATGTAACTTACCTTATTTAACTATTACAGTACGTGTGAGCTAGGCATTAATATCCCCATTAACAAGTGAGGATACCAAGGCTTGGAGAAATTAAATACAGCCAGTAAATACCAATCTGGCCTTCATACCCAGGGACTGTTGGACTTGAAGACTTGGCTCGTCACTGCTCTGCATTGTGTTCTATGTTAAGTACTGTGTGCTTATTGTGAAGATTAAATAAGCTAGTGTATATACCTTTGTAAAGCTGTTATTCTTGATATAGTAAAATATGGTTATATTTGGAACTTGGAACTGTTAATTCTTTCTGCTATTTTAAGGATTGACATTTACTTTATAATTGTATATATAAATATTTCACCTTCAGAATTATTAATATTTTGTCAATGTCCTGTTTGATTTATGAAGTGTATATATATTTCATATAAATATTCATATGTATACACGTCATATAAATATTCATACACACACACACGCACAAATATATATCCTTCTAAAAGGGAAGAGAATCTGATGTTTTCCCCTCTGTCTCTCTGTAGTCTATGGATTATTTTTGTTCTGAAAAATAATTTAATAGCTTTACCTCAGAATCTCCTTTTTAGGATTTTCTGGACTTTAGGATTTAGTAATTTATTATATATTCACTTATAATTTCATGCTGGAGAAAGGATCTTTAACACTCCACTGTTTTAAAGAATCATATAAGGTAAACACATATAAAAAAGGATTGATTGGTTCAGTAAGGATACTGATTAGTCAACAATTTTAAACAACTTAGTTTACTATATACACAAGCTGTTTTGAGTGTTGGGCGTAACTAAAATACTTGAAGGACTTCTTTAGCTTGTATGCATTGCTGAAATAACCTAAGGTTTGATTCTGGAATGCTTGAAAACTTTAAATTGCAAGAAAACCAATGAGTACTTACTCATGTTGTAACACTTTTCTGTAATTTCCCTCAATTTCTGAAGTTGTCCTCTGGTACCTTTTATTCAGGTTAGAGATATATTTTAAGTACTCCTGATTCCAAGTAATTTGTTTAATTGTCTTAATGCTATCTTTATAATGATTTTAAGCTGTGGCATTCTCTGAGCGAGTGCCCAGGGGCTGGGTAATTGACATTCAGGCAGTGAGGTCTGCTTTCCCTTACTGGCCTCTTGGCAGCCTCTGTGACCTCACAAGGGCATTTAAAAAAATCTTTTAACCTCTAGTAGCTTTGAAGGCAAAACTCTAGGTTATGGTTTGGGAATTCAAAAATTATAACTTAAGTAAAGCTAACTGTAAGTATTTGTAGACAAACACTTCAAGATTAAACTGTCATTATCTTCTAAAAGTATAATTTTTTTTCAAAATTATTTTTTATAGTATGAAAAGTCCCTATCAATATCACCTATTTAGTAATGGTGACAAGTATTTGTTTGAAATACACATTTTGAAATTCTATCTTTCTATTTAAGGTAGAAGTATGTGAAATTATTAACCTTACTTTTCAGGTGGGAAATAATAGAAATGTCTCCTTTGTCTTTCATAATTAGTATGATTTTATGAATCTACTGCTTTTTGTTATATTTAGGATTTATCTTGTATTGATAGTTTCAAGTATTTAGCATAGCCTCATGTAAACATTCAGCAATAAATGATGATCATTCATTGCAATTACTTACATATACCTTCTGTGAGCATAAAACAATTTTGGATGAAGGGTATAAGTATAAGAGATAATTCCTCTTCCTAAAGCGTTTGTAGCAAGGAAAATTTTACTTTGATAGAGTTGGAAGGTGATGTAAGTCCATACTGGCTTTGAAAAGTTTTTTAGGATATGTCTTCATTTATGGGAAACTCAGCTGATGTGGTTGCCTATGGGTTCCCATCTCACATGTGCCTACACTGTGTCTAGAAATAATCTATCGAGTTTTATTTGCTGTAACCCAGACTTCTCTGGTCAGCATTGAATAATCTTGTAAGTTTTCCGAATGACATTCTCTTACCTCTGCTCTGTCTGGCCAGCTTTATTTTTCTGAGTACTGACCACCTTACCAAATGATCCTCAGTCTACTTTTCTAGTTTAATAGGGGCCACACTACTCTTATTTGCCTTTTCACCTGAATTTTTGCTATTCTTCTCCAAACACCTTTGAATAGGTTGGGTCTTTTACCTGGACTTTCCTCCCTTCTTGTTTTCTGAATCTTGTCCATACTTCAAGACTATGAATTCTGACTTCATAACTTCATGTATGTCACTTACTTGCTTATGCCTTGTTGCCTTAAAAAATTGTGATAGAAAACACAATGTAAAATTTACCATTGTAACCATTTTTAAGTGTACAGTTCAGTAGTGTTAAGTATATTTCCATTGTTGTGGAGCAGGCTGTCATAATTTTGTCATCTTGCACAGCTGATACTGTGCTTTTAAACAATTCTCTTCTCCACCTCATCCAGCAACTGGCAAACACTATTTGAGTTTATGAGTTTGACTACTTTTTGATACCTCATATAAGTGGAATTATATAGGATTTGTCTTTTTTAAAAGATTTAATTTATTAGAGAGAGTGCGCAGGAGCAGGGAGGGGTACAGGGAGAGGGAGAAGCAGGCTCTCTGCTGAGCAGGGAGCCTGACCTGGGTGTGTGTGTGTGGGAGGGGGGTTTGGGAGGGACCTTGATCCCAGGACACCAAGATCATGACCTGAGCTGAAGGCAAAGGCTTAACTGCACTTGATCTTAGCCAAAAGGCCAAGAAGCAATGGCAAAGGCTTAACTGACTGAGCCACCCAGGTGTCCCAGGATTTGTCTTTTTGTGGCTGGCTTATGTCACCTTGTATATCTTCAAGGTTCATCCATATTGTAGCACATGACAGCATTTCCTTCTTTTTTAAAGTTGAAAAAAATACTCCTTTATAGGTACATACTGCATTTGGTTTATCCCTTTATTTGTCTGTGGACATTTGGGTTGCTTTCATGGCTATTGTGAAAAATGCTGCTGTGAACATGGATGTGCAGATATTTGGGATCCTGCTTTCAATTCTTTTGGATATATACTCAAAAGAGGGATTGCTGGATCATACGGTAATTGTATTTTTAATTTTTTGAGGAAATACCGTACTGTTTCTTATAGTTGCTGTACCATTTTATATTCCTACCATTATTGTATAGAGGTGTTCAGATTTCTTCACATCCTTTCTAATATTTTTTTAATGGAACTATACCGGATATATTGCATTATATTAGCTTCAGATGTACAACATGGTGATTTGATATTTGTATACACTGTGAAATGATCACAATAAATCTACTTACCATCCATTGCCATACAAAATAACAATTTTTTTTTCTTGTGATGAGGACTTCTTTGATTTACTTTCTTGGCAACTTTAAAAAAATACACTATGATATTATTGACTAGAGTCACCATGCTTTATCTTACATCCCCATGATTGCCTTATTTTATACCTGGATGTTTGTACCTTTTCACCTGTTTCATCTATCCCCCAATCTCCCTTTCAGCTGGCAACTGCCATTCTATTTGTATCAATGAGTTTTGTTAGATTCTACATATAAGTGAAATCATATGGTCTTTGACTTCTCTGTCTTATTTCACTTAGCATAATATTCTCAAGGTCCATCCATGTTGCAGCAAATGGCACGATTTCATTCTTTTTTTAAGGCTGAGTAGTATTTCACTGTGTGAATATATATACATACATATGTATATGTATATACATATATACACATATGTATATGTATACACATATGTGTTTATACATATATAGACACATATATATATTATATAATATATATTATATTTTCTTTATCCATTTATCCATAGATGAACACTTAGGTTGCTTCCATATCTTGGCTATTGTAGTTAATGCTGCAGGGAACATAGGGGCCCATATATATCTTTTCTAATTAGTGGTTTTTGTTTTCTTTGCATATATACCCAAGAGTGGAATTTGCTGAATCATATGATAGTTCTATTTTTAATTTTTGAAGAACCGCAAACTATCTTGCATAATGGCTGTACCAATTTATATTCCATTTTTAATGGAATCTTTAGGGTTTTCTATATATAAAACCATGCTGCTTATAAACAGTGATAAGTTTACTTCTCCCTTTTCAATTTTGATACCTTTTATTTATTTTCTTGCCTAATTACCTTGGCTAGGATTTCCAGTACTATGTTGAATAATAGTGGTGAGAGTGGGCATCCTTGTTTTGTTTCTGATCTTAGAGAAAAAACTTTTAGCTTTTCACTAATACTAGCTTTAGGCTTGTTATATAACTTATTATGTTGAGATATGTACTCTCTATACCCACTTTGATGAGAGTTTTATTGTAAATGGATGTTGGATTTTGTCAGTGCTTTTTCTGTATTTATTGACATGATTGTGCGATTTTTATCCTTTGTAAATGTAGTGTATCACTTAATTTAGTACATATAGTTAATGTAGTGATAGATTTGCAGATATTGAACCATCCTTGTATCCCTGGAATGAATCCCACTAGAGATTTGTGTATTGTTGGACCTTTTTAATGTATTGTTGCATTTGGTTTGCTAATATTTTATTAGGAATTCCTTGCATCTATGTGTATCAGGTATATTGACTGTGTGTGTGTGTGTGTGTGTGTGTGTGTGGTGTCCTTGTTTTGTTTTGGTGCTAGGGTAATGCTAGTCTTATAGCATGAGTTTGGAAGCATTCCCTCCTCTTCCTTTTTTGGAAAGAGTTTGAGAAGGATAGGTTTTAAATCTTCTTTGAATGTTTGGTAGAATTCATCAGTGAATTGTCTGGTACTGGACATCTGTATATTGAGACGTTGCAAGGTTTTTGATTACTGATTCAGTCTTCTTACTAGTCTCTATTCCATTTAGTTCTACTCCAATCTTTGTTATTTCCTTCCTTCTAACTTTTGGCTTCATTTGGTCTTTTTCTAGTTCCTTAGGTGGAAAGTTAGATTGAAATGTTTGTTTCTTGATATAGGCTTGTATTGCTATGAACTCTCAGAACTGTTTTTGCTGCCTTCTATATATTTTAGGATATTGTATATCTGTTTTCATCTGTCTCAAGATTTTTTTCTTTTTTACATTTTCTCCTTTGATTTCTTTGTTAACTCTTTGGTTGTTCAGTAGTATGTTGTTTAATCACATATTTTTGATTTTTCATTTTTCTTCTTGTAATTGATTTCTAGTTTCACAGCACTGTGGTTGAAAAAGATACTTGATATAGTTTCAGTCTTCTTAAATTTATTAAGACTTGTGTAGGTTAACATAGGATCTATCTTGGAGAATAATCCATGTGCACTTGAGAAGAATGTGTATTCTCTTGCTTTTGGTTGGAATGTTCTGTATGTATTAAGTTCATCTGCTCTATTGTGTTCTTTAAGGCCAATGTTTCTTTATTATTTTCTGTCAGGAGCTTTTATTCAATGAGTTAAGTGGGTGTTAACTCCCTTACTATTGTTATATGGCTGTCAGTTTCTTCCTTTAGGTGTGTTAATATTTGCTTTATGTATTTAGGTGCTACTATGTTGGGTGCATAAATATTTACAAATGTTATATTCTCTTGTGGGATTAGCTCCTTTATCATTAAGTAAGGCCCTTCTTTGTCTTTCATTACAGTCTTTGTTTTAAAGTCTGTTTTGTCTAAGTGAGCTACCCCAGCTCTCTTTTGGTTTCCATTTGCATGAAGCATTATTTTTCAGTTGCTTTATTTTTAATCTGTGCGAGTTCTTACCCCTGAAGTTAGTCTCTTACAGGCAGCATATAGATGGGCCTTTTTAAAAAAAACTCTATTCAGCCACTGTCTTTTGATTGGAGAATTTAGTCCATTTACATTTAATAACATTTACATATGATTATTGGTAGGTATGCACTTATTGCCATTTTGTTGATTTTGTTTTCTGGTAGTTTTGTAGTTTCTCTCTGTTTCTTCTCTTGCTTTCTTCCCTTGTGGTTTAGTGACTTTCTTTAGTGTTATGTTTAGATTCCTTTCTTATTATCTTTTGTACTATCTACTCTGAGTTTTTAGCCTAGTGCTACTACGAGGCTCACATACAAAGCTATTTATGTAACAGTCTGTTTTAAGTTGATAGCAACTTAAGTTTAAACGCATTCTAAAACTGCATTTTTACTCCCCCCCCCCATTTTATGTTTTTGGTGTCATATTTTACATTTTTAAATTTTGTGTATCTCTTAACCAACCTGTAAAGTTATAATTATTTTTACCACTTTCATTTTTTAGCCTCCATACTTGTTTTAAAGTGATTAATCTACCATTACTATGTATTTATCTTTACTAGTAAGGATTAAATTTTCATATGTTTTCTGGTTACTAATTAATGTCTTTTGTTTTCTGGTTACTAGTTAATGCCTTTTTTCCCCCAGCTTAAACAAGTCCCTTTAACATTTTTTGTAAGTCTAGTGCTCGCTTCGGCAGCACATATACTAAAAAAACATTTTTTGTAAGTCTAGTTTAGTGGTGATGAACTCTATCTTTTGCTTATCTGGAAAACTCTATCTCTCCGTTAAATCTGAATGATAACCTTATCAGGTAGAATATTCTTGTTTGGAAGTTTTTTCCTTTTAGTAGTTTGAATATACCATGCCACTGTCTTCTGGCCTGTAAAGTTTCTGCTGAAAAATCTGGTGATAGTCTTACCAGAATTCCCTTATATATAACAACTTGTTTTTCTCTTGGCTGCTTTTAGGATTCTATCTGTAAATTTTGGCATTTTACTTATAATGTGTCTTTATGTGGATCTTTTTGGGTTTATCTCTTTTGGGGCTTTCTGGGATTTCTAGATCTGGATATCCATTTCCTTCCTCAAGATAGGGAAATTTTCAGCCATTATTTTTTCAAATAAATTTTCTGCTCTTTCTCCATTCTCCTTCTTGGACCCCTATAATGCAAATGTTATTTTGCTTAATATTGTTCCAGAGGTCCCACAGGATAACTTCACTTTTTAAGTTCTTTTTCTTCCTGTTGTTCTGTTTGGCTGAGTTCTACTGTCGTGTGTTCTAGATCACTCATCCTTTTCTCCGCTTCATCCAGTCTGCTGTTAAACACCTCTGTTTCATTTCAGTTACTGTATTCTTTAGCTATGTGATTTTGGCCTGGTACTTCCTTATATTTTTTTCTCTTTAAATTCTCACTGCATTCATCTGTTCATCTTCCCTCACCCTGGTTTGGTGAGCATCTTTTATGGTCATTACTTTGAACTTTTAATCAGGTAAATTACTTATGTCTGTTTTGTTGAGGTTTTCTTCTGATGTTTTATCTTGTTCTTTTGTTTGGAAATATTTCTCTCATTTTGCTTGATCTTCTGTGTTTGCTTCTATGTATTTTTTTAATTAATTAATTTATTTTAATAAACATATAATGTATTTTTATCCCCAGGGGTACAGGTCTGTGAATCGCCAGGTTTATACCTTTCACAGCACTCATCATAGCACATACCCTCCCCAGTGTCCATATCCCCACCACCCTTTCCCATCCCCCCTCCCCCCAGCAACCCTCAGTCTGTTTTTTGAGATTGAGTCTTTTATGGTTTGTCTCCCTCCCGATCCCATCTTCTTTCATTTTTTCTTTACCTACCTCCCCCCAACCCCCCCACATTGCATCTCCACTTCCTCATATCAAAGAGATCATATGATAGTTGTCTTTCTCCGATTGACTTATTTCACTAAGCATGATACCCTCTAGTTCCACCCATGTCATCGCAAATGGCAAGATTTCATTTCTTTTATGGCTGCATAGTATTCCATTGTATATATAAACCACATCTTCTTTATCCATTCATCTGTTGATGGACATCTAGGTTCTTTCCACAGTTTGGCTATTGTAGACATTGCTGCTATAAACATTCGGGTGCACGTGTCCCTTCGGATCACTATGTTTGTATCTTTAGGGTAAATACCCAGTAGTGCAATTGCTGGGTCATAGGGTAGCTCTATTTTCAACTTTTTGAGGAACCTCCACGCTGTTTTCCAGAGTGGTTGCACCAGCTTGCATTCCCACCAACAGTGTAGGAGGGTTCCCCTTTCTCTGCATCCTCGCCAGCATCTGTCATTTCCTGACTTGTTAATTTTAGCCATTCTGACTGGTGTGAGGTGGTATCTCATTGTGGTTTTGATTTGTATTTCCCTGATGCCGAGTGATGTGGAGCACTTTTTCATGTGTCTGTTGGCCATCTGGATGTCTTCTTTGCAGAAATGTCTGTTCATGTCCTCTGCCCATTTCTTGATTGGATTATTTGTTCTCTGGGTGTTGAGTTTGCTAAGCTCTTTATAGATTTTGGATACTAGCCCTTTATCTGATATGTCGTTTGCAAATATCTTCTCCCATTCTGTCAGTTGTCTTTTGGTTTTGTTAACTGTTTCCTTTGCTGTGCAAAAAAGCTTTTGATCTTGATGAAATCCCAATAGTTCATTTTTGCCCTTGCTTCTGTTGCCTTTGGCGATGTTCGTAGGAAGAAGTTGCTGTGGTTGAGGTCAAAGAGGTTGCTGCCTGCATTCTCCTCAAGGATTTTGATAGGTTCCTTTCTCACATTGAGGTCCTTCATCCATTTTGAGTCTATTTTAGTGTGTGGTGTAAGGAAATGGTCCAATTTCATTTTTCTGCATGTGGCCGTCCAATTTTCTCAGCACCATTTGTTGAAGAGGCTGTCTTTTTTCCATTGGACATTCCTTCCTCCTTTGTTGAAAATTAGTTGACCGTAGAGTTGAGGGTCTATTTCTGGGCTCTCTATTCTGTTCCATTGATCTATATGTCTGTTTTTATGCCAGTACCATACTGTCTTGATGATGACAGCTTTGTAATAGAGCTTGAAGTCTGAAATTGTGATGCCACCGACTTTGGCTTTCTTTTTCAATATTCCTCTGGCTATTTGAGGTCTTTTCTGGTTCCATATAAATTTTAGGATTATTTGTTCTATTTCTTTAAAAAAAAATGGATGGGATTTTGATAGGGATTGCATTAAATGTGTAGATTGCTTTAGGTAGAATAGACATTTTCACAATATTTGTTCTTCCAATCCATGAGCATGGAACATTTTTCCATTTCTTTGTGTCTTCCTCAATTTCTTTCATGAGGACTTTATAGTTTTCTGAGTATAGATTCTTAGCCTCTTTGGTTAGATTTATTCCTAGGTATCTTATGGTTTTGGGTGCAATTGTAAATGGGACTGACTTCTCAATTTCTCTTTCTTCTGTCTTGTTGTTAGTGTAAAGAAATGCAACTGATTTCTGTGCATTGACTTTATATCCTGACACTTTACTGAATTCCTATACAAGTTCTAGCAGTTTTGGAGTGGAGCCTTTTGGGTTTTCCACATATAGTATCATATCATCTGCAAAGAGTGATAGTTTGACTTCTTCTTTGCCGATTTGGATGCCTTTAATTTCTTTTTGTTGTCTGATTGCTGAGGCTAGGACTTCTAGTATTATGTTGAACAGCAGTGGTGATAACAGACATCCTTGCCGTGTTCCTGACCTTAGCGGAAAAGCTTTCAGTTTTTCACCATTGAGAACGATATTTGCAGTGGGTTTTTCATAGATGGCTTTGATAATATTGAGGTATGTGCCCTCTATCCCTACACTTCGAAGAGTTTTAATCAGGAAGGGATGCTGTACTTTGTCAAATGCTTTTTGAGCATCTATTGAGAGTATCATATGGTTCTTGTTCTTTCTTTTATTAATGTATTGTATCACATTGATGGATTTGCGGATGTTGAACCAACCTTGCAGCCCTGGAATAAATCCCACTTGGTTGTGGTGAATAATCCTTTTAATGTACTGTTGGATCCTATTGGCCAGTATTTTGGTGAGAATTTTCGCATCTGTGTTCATCAAGGATATTGGTCTGTAATTCTCTTTTTTGATGGGATCCTTGTCTGGTTTTGGGATCAAGGTGATGCTGGCCTCATAAAATGAGTTTGGAAGTTTTCCTTCCATTTCTATTTTTTGGAACAGTTTCAGGAGAATAGGAATTAGTTCTTCTTGAAATGTTTGGTAGAATTCCCCTGGGAAGCCGTCTGGTCCTGGACTTTTGTTTGTTTGGAGATGTTTGATGACTGTTTCAATCTCCATAATGGTTATGGGTCTGTTCAGGCTTTCTCTTTCTTCCTGGTTCAGTTGTGGTAGTTTATATGTCTCTAGAAATGTATCTATTTCTTCCAGATTGTCGAATTTTTTGGCGTAGAGTTGCTCATAGTATGTTCTTATAATTGTTTTTATTTCTTTGGTGTTGGTTGTAATCTCTCCTCTTTCATTCATGATTTTATTTATTTGTGTCCTTTCTCTTTTCTTTTTGATAAGTCTGGCCAGGAGTTTGTCAATCTTATTAATTCTTTCAAAGAACCAGCTCCTAGTTTCATTGATTTGTTCTATTGTTTTTTTAGTTTCTATTTCATTGATTTCTGCTCTGATCTTTAGGATTTCTCTTCTCCTGCTGGGTTTAGGCTTTCTTTGTTCTTTCTCCAGCTCCTTTAGGTGTAGGGTTAGTTTGTGTGTTTGAGACCTTTCTTGTTTCTTGAGAAAGGCTTGTATCGCTATATATTTTCCTCTCAGGACTGCCTTTGCTGTGTCCCACAGATTTTGAACTGTTGTGTTTTTATTATCATTTGTTTCCATGAATTTTTTCAATTCTTCTTTAATTTCCTGGTTGACCCATTCATTTTTTAGAAGGATGCTGTTTAGTCTCCATGTATTTGTGTTCTTTCCAAATTTCCTCTTGTGATTGAGTTCAAGCTTCAGAGCATTGTGGTCTGTAAATATGCAGGGAATGATCCCAATCTTTTGATACCGGTTGAGACCTGATTTATGACCCAGGATGTGGTCTATTCTGGAGAATGTTCCATGTGCACTAGAGAAGAATGTATATTCTGTTGCTTTGGGATGGAATGTTCTGAATATATCTGTGATGTCCATCTGGTCCAGTGTGTCATTTAAGGCCTTTATTTCCTTGTTGATCTTTTGCTTGGATGATCTGTCCATTTCAGTGAGGGGAGTGTTAAAGTCCCCTGCTATTATTGTATTACTGTCGATGTATTTCTTTGATTTTGTTATGAATTGGTTTATATAGTTGGCTGCTCCCACGTTAGGGGCATAGATATTTAAGATTGTTAGGTTTTCTTGTTGGACAGACCCTTTGAGTATGATATAGTGTCCTTTGTCGTCTCTTATTATAGTGTTTGGCTTAAAATCTAATTGATCTGATATAAGGATTGTCACCCCAGCTTTCTTCTGATGTCCATTAGCATGGTACATTGTTTTCCACCCCCTCACTTTAAATCTGGTGGTGTCTTTGGGTCTAAAATGAGTTTCTTGTAGGCAGCATATTGATGGGTTTTGTTTTTTTATCCATTCTGATACCCTGTGTCTTTTGATTGGGGTATTTAGCCCATTAACATTCAGGGTAACTATTGAGAGATATGAATTTAGTGCCATTGTATTGCCTGTAATGTGACTGTTACTGTATATTGTCTCTGTTTCTTTCTGATCTACTACTTTTAGGGTCTCTCTTTGCTTAGAGGACCCCTTTCAATATTTCCTGTAGAGTTGGTTTGGTGTTTGCAAATTCTTTCAGCTTTTGTTTGTTCTGGAAGCTTTTTATCTCTCCTTCTATTTTCAATGATAGCCTAGCTGGATATAGTATTCTTGGCTGCATGTTTTTCTCATTTAGTGCTCTGAATATATCATGCCAGTTCTTTCTGGCCTGCCAGGTCTCTGTGGATAGGTCCGCTGCCAATCTAATGTTTTTACCATTGTATGTTACAGACTTCTTTTCCCGGGCTGCTTTCAGGATTTTCTCTTTGTCGCTAAGACTTGTAAATTTTACTATCAGGTGACGAGGTGTGGACCTATTTTTATTGATTTTGAGGGGCGTTCTTAGCATCTCCTGGATTTTGATGCTTGTTCGCTTTGCCACATTAGGGAAATTCTCTCCAATAATTGTCTCCAATATACCTTCTGCTCCCCTCTCTCTTTCTTCTTCTTCTGGAATCCCAATTATTCTAATGTTGTGTCATCTTATGGTGTCCCTTATCTCGCGAATTCTCTCCTCGTGGTCCAGTATTTGTTTTTCTCTCTTTTGCTCAGCTTCTTTATTCTCTGTCATTTGGTCTTCTATGTCACTAATTCTTTCTTCTGTCTCATTTTTCCTAGCAGTGAGAGCTTCCTTTTTGGATTGCACCTCATTAATAGCTTTTTTGATTTCAACTTGGTTAGATTTTAGTTCTTTTATTTCTCCAGAATGGGCTTTTATCTCTCCGGAGAGGGTTTCTCTAATATCTTCTATGCCTTTTTCGAGCCCAGCTAGAACCTTGAGAATCGTCATTCTGAACTCTAGATCTGTCATATTACCAATGTCCGTATTGATTAGGTCCCCAGCCTTCAGTACTGCCTCTTGTTCTTTTTTTTGTGGTGAGTTTTTCCACCTTATCATTTTGTCCAGATAAGATTTGCTTTCTCCTACTGAGGAATTCCGCTGTTCTTGGTGAGTGAAGTTGGTCTTGGTTGTGTTTCTTGTTGATCTTCTGGGGGAGGGGCCTGTTGTAGTTATTCTCAAGTGTCTTTGCTGCAGTCGGAATTGCATCACCCTTGCCCGGGTCCGGGCTAAGTAATCCGCTCTGGTTTGCTTTCGGGAGCTTTTGTTCCCTGAGCACTTTCCGTAGAGTTCCGGAGGACGCGAGTGAAATGGCGGCCTCCCAGTCTCCGGCCCGGAGGAACAGAGAGCTTGGGGTCCCGCTCCTCAGTGTGCCCTCAGAGAAAAGTGCCCAACCGCCTCTGTCTCCCTGACCTCCGGTCGCACCTGGAGGAAAGCAGTCAATTGCTGGCACTTGGAGAAAAGCGCCCGTTTGCTTCCATCTCTGTGGCCTCCAGCAGCGCTCCGAGCCCACCCAGCCTGTGACCAGCACAAGGTAACCCCGGGCTGAGAGCTCACTCCTCGGCTTTGTCGCTGTAGCCGGCCTCCCCACTCTAATACTTGCGAGCTCTCCGGCACTCAGACACCCCCGGTCCTTCTGTGACCCCGTGGGACCTGGGGTTACGCTGACCCCGCGTGGGCTTCCCCCCGGTTTAGCCTCTGGAGCAATGTCCCTCCGTGGAGCAGACTTTTAAAAGTCCCGATTTAGTACTCCGTTGCTCTGCCGCTTGCCGGGAGCCGGTCCCTCCCCCCGGGGTCTGTCTTCCTTTCGCTTTGGATTCACTTTTCGCAGGTCCTACCTTTCAGAAAGTGATCGATTTTCAGTTTCTAGAATTGTTGCTCTTCTTCTCTTCGATTTCCCGTTGGATTTGTAGGTGGTCACAATGGTTAGATAAGCTGTCTAGCTGATCTCCTGCTACCGATGTCGTCTCAGCCTGCTACTTCTCCGCCATCTTGACTCCTCCCCGTTTGCTTCTATGTATTAAGTGAAATACCTACCTCTCCCCATCTTGAAGGAGTTTCCTTGTGTAAAAGATGAATGTTATCTGGCGCCCGGGTGTCTCAGTTGGTTAAGCGACTGCCTTCAGCTCAGGTCATGATCCTGGAGTCTCAGGATCAAGTCCTGCATCGGGCTCCCAGCTCCACAGGGAGTTTGTTTCTCTCTCTGACCTTCTCCTCGCTCATACTCTCTCTCACTGTCTCTCTCTCAAGTAAATAAATAAAATATATATGAAAAAAAAAGATGAATGTTATCATTCAGCCTTGCCCTAACTTTGGATGGTGTCTTGAACCTGTGTGATTATCAAATAAGCCAGATTTATTCTTGATAGGTCTCAGTTGTTGAATATGTGCCAAGACCTGTCAGTATTCCAAAAGGCAGGATTTTAGTCAGCACCTACTTGTAGGCTGATTAGAAGCCAGACTCTAAGGCAGCAGCTTTTAAAGTAGGCAAATACATACAGTCTTTTGTGGGGCCACAATTGTGAACCCTTCTGTCTTCCAGACCAGGTGATCTGGAGGTGTTTCCTGAGCAACAGCTGGAACAATCAGTGCTCCGGATGAGTGTATAAGCTCCTTTCTGGTAGATAACGATGAGTATAATGAGCCCAAAGGAGAATGCAGAGCATGTCTCCTAGCCTACTTTCCCTGAGGTCTTCTTTATAGTCTCTAAGTATATGGCAAAACTGAGGCCTGCCTCTCAGGCTGAAGTTCCAGGACAAGTAAATAGTCCTTTCCCAGATAGACTGGGGATGTGTCTCAGTCTGCTATCTGTGCACTGCCCTTCGGGTGGTAGCCTATGAAGAATTGTCTGTATGATTGTTACTACCCCAGGAAATGCAGGAACACAAGCACTTCTAGGCGCTAAAGCCGTGTAATCAAGGAAGGTCCCCGATATGAACTGTGTGTGCCTGCTGGCTTTTAGCAAGGCAGAGGAAGAACACTAGGTTGAAATATAGCTGCTGGCTTTAGCAGTGCATTGGAAGAGTACAGGGACCACATGTGCTTCCCCCAGCACTAACAAGGTAGAAGGAGAAAGCAAAATGGCACCCACCAGTGCTTCCATCTTTATGGAGAGGCCCAAGAGGCCTCTTTCCCTCTGCCTAGTGTTTTAAGATTAGCAAATGAATGTTTTTCACATATCATCTAGGTTACTTTCAAACTGCTGCCTTTATGGTGGGTCCCAGGGCAAGTGACTCTTTGTGCGAGCCCTTTAAGAGCTCAGTTCACTACAGCCTTCTGGTCGTAACTCTTGGTTTACAGAGAGAGACATTCTGGAGGCTGATATTTCCAGTGTAGTCCCGTGTCTCAATTTGGGGTACCTGATGTGGAGCCCAAACCACTCGTTCCTCGGGGAGAAACTCTGGATATATGAGAATATCCAATTATGGGTTGCTGTGCTGGTGTTCAGGATTTTGATGAGAGGCATGGTGGTCCTTCTATTGTTTGTTGTGAAGGAGCTGTTCAGCTATTTTTCAGGTATTTTTCCCTATATAGCTATAGGTTCAGCGTGTCCATGGGAGGAGATGAATTCAGGATCTTCCTATGACATGCCCCTTTTGTTTTAATAGCAGCCATCCTAATGGGTGTGAGGTGATACATCATTGTGGTTTCAAGTTGCATTTCCCTAATGATTAGTGATGTTGAACATCTATTCATGTGCTTGTTGGCCTTTCTTATTATCTTGGGAAAAATGTCTATTCAAGTCTTTTGCCCTTTTTTAATTGGGTTGTTTTTTCATTGTTGATATGTAGGAGGTTTTTTCTTTTTTAAAAGAAAATATTCTGGATATTAAGCCCTTACCAGATAAATAATTTGCAAATACTTTCTCCTGTTTCTCCATGCCTTTACACCCTGATTGTGTTGTATCCTATGTGAAAGGTGTTTAAGTTTGGTATGGTTCCTTTTGTCT
This sequence comes from Martes martes, assembly GCF_963455335.1. Classification (NCBI taxonomy): domain Eukaryota; kingdom Metazoa; phylum Chordata; class Mammalia; order Carnivora; family Mustelidae; genus Martes; species Martes martes. The sequence continues at coordinate 96,173,592 of NC_137889.1, forward strand.
ATATATGTTTTTGTTGCCTGTGCTTTTAGTACCAGATCAAAAAATTCATTGCTAAATCCAGTGTCATGAAGCTTTAATCCTATATTTTCTTTGAGCCATTCTGGTTTAAATTTTACATTTAAGTCTTTAATCCATTTTGAGGTAATTGTTGAGTAAAGGCCCCACTTCATCTTTTCGCATGCAGATATCCAGTTGCCCCAGCACCATTTGCTGAAGGGACTGTCCTTTCCTTATTGAGTAATATTGGATTCTTTGTCAAAGATCATTTGACCACGTATGTGAAGGTTTATTTTTGAGCTCTTTATTCTGTTTCATTATTTGATATGTCTTTTTGCCTGTACAACCCCCCCCCCCTTTTTTTTTTCTTTTTTGAACTGTAGCTTTGTAATATGTTTTGAAATCAGGAAGTGTGAGGTCTGATTTTTTTTTTTTTCTTTTTCAGGATTGTTTTGGCTATCTGTCTTTAAAAAAAACAATACCATGTGTAGCTTATTGATGTTTGTGTGTCCTGGACTTAATTACACTCTCTGGTGCACAGTATTAATTTAGAAAACACTAGTTGAATTACTTCTGTAAGCCACCTTTGCACTGAATTTATTTGGGTTGGATTCTTAGGTTACGTGGCAAGCAGGTGCAGTTGACTCTTGAAGAATGTGGTGTTTAGGGACACTGATCCCATGCATAGTTTAAAACCCGTATAATTATTAACTCTCCCAAAACTTAACTATATATAGCCTACTGTTGACCAGGAAGTTTTACTGATAAACAGTTGATTAACACATGTTTTGTGTGTTATATTTATTATATACTGTCTTCTTCTGATAAAGTAAGCTAGAGAAAAGAAAATCCTAGGGAGGAAAAGGTACAGTTATAATATTGTACTATATTTATAAAAAAATCCATGTGTAAGTGGACCCACACAGTTCAAACTTGTATTGTTCAAAGATCAACTGTACTCATTATCTGAGAGGCTCAGCTGACTGATACTTTAGGATAGTTGAATCCTATACAGTCTGTATTCTATCTGTGTTGAAATTAAAGGAATGTAGCTAAATAGTGAAAAGAATATTTCACTACCAAATAAGCAAGTGAAGAAAACTGCTATTCCAGTAAGTCGGAACACTTGTTCTAATAAAAATACATAGAATTTTTAGAGATTTTTCTCTAAGAGTATGAATAATGATTCCTTAAAGAGGATAAAACATATTCTGGTATGGTATGAGTTGAGATGTCTAGTTAATTTCACAGAAACTTTTCTTTGGTGAATTTTTTTTAAATTAGTGATCTAGAGTCTAAAAAGTAAGAACATAACATATTTTTAAGACCTTCCTTAATGAAAGATGTGCTTTCAACATTTATGAAGACCCTGCTGAATGAAAGGAAATATAAGTATTTTATAGGTTTTTGCTATCTGTGAATTCAGTTCTTTAAGCAAGGAGAATGTTTCATATTTTAAATCATTTCAACATAAATAGGTAAGTTAATGAACAGCTGATGTTCAGCTTTCTTCAAATTGCATACCTATAGCACTCCTTGTCATTAGTTGTCAAACCCAGATAATCAGTGCTGTAAAATGGTTTCAAATTAACATTGGTTCCTGAAATTAACATTGGTTCCTGTTAGACATATTCTTATGATGTGGTCATAGATATTTCTGTAGAAATTCTCTGGAGACTTGATTTTTTTTCTGGTGTCTGTCACTGGGTCATGAACATTCTGTTCCTAGAGAGTCAAGGCAAATTAACATTTGGGACTAAGGTATGGAGTTTCTCTGAAGACAGTGCTGATGGTGAGAGCTGTCACCCCAGCAGATGATCCAATTTAAAAAGATTCCTGGGATCAAGCAAGCAGTCTTAACCTAACAGTTTTGTTATATCAGAGCTGCTATCCTTTTGCTTTATTGTCACAAACCAAAATTTACCTCCATGCTTTGATGAGTTTAAGTTTATAAGAAAATAACTAGAAAAGACTGGGGGCCCTGATCGAAGCCATGTTCTCTTACTTCTCTCAGTTTCAGGGTAGGTTATTCATTTCTCACAAAGTTCATTTTTTCCTGGATTCTCTTTTTGGAGAGAGGGGGTAAAAAAAAGATAGAATTTTATGTTTGAGATATTTGTGCTTGATTTTAAGGCTTTTGAAAATTAGATATACTATTTGTGTATTTTGACAGACACAAGGGGCCTAATCGTTAGAAAAAGAAATTATCATGGGAAGATACAAAAGAAAGGAAATCATAAATATTTTGCTTTTTGAAAGTTGTAATATTGGGTGATCTACTCTAAATCAAAATTCCTGGTAGAGAGTAGGCACTCAATATTTGTTTAATGAACAAGTACATTTTTAATGTAAATTAGACCTTGAGAATTATCTAATCCACTTTATTAAACACACTGAAGCTAACATTTATCATTGAGCATGAGGCTTTTTGAAACACCCTAACTTTTTACAGGTGAGGGGGTTGAAGCACAGAGGAAAGTTCAGTAAATCATCTAAGGCCAGGTTGAGACATCTGTATCAATTCATCAATTACCAGTTACTTATCAAATTTCCTGTGTACTAAGCATATGTTTCTAGGTGAATTGGTCTCATGTCAGCATTTCAGGCAAGACTGCCTACTGTATTCAAGTGTTTCAATTTGATATTCTTTCTAGAGTCATGTGATTTATGTTGATTGTGCCATTTATTAATGCTTCTTTAAAAGATTTTTAAAAATTTTTATTTATTTGTCAGAGGGGGAGCAGCAGGTAGAGGGAGAAATGGAATCCCTGTTGAGCAAGGAGCCCCATGCCCAGTTCCATCCCAGGACCCTGGGATTGTGACCAGAGCAGACACTTAACCAACTGAGCCACCCAGGCATCCCTGTTAATGCTTTTTGTGTGTAATTTGAATGCTTTTGAGATTGCAATAGCTTTAAAATATCGGGTTAGTAAAAAGTAAGTCAACTAATTTTATATTTGCCATCATCATTTCATATAATTTAGTTTTCAGACTATTAAAATATTCTATTTTGTGAATCCAAATCAATGTCTCTCTTGATTTTTGCTTAAATATAGTTATATTCTAATAAAATTCTATGTGACATTTCTATATTAAATGGGTTTTATTTTGCTTTGGAATTATGGGAATCTTATTACACTAATTCTGGCAGTCAAGTCACTTTGTCAACTTAATTTATATATTAATTTGTTTGCCTACTTAATCTGATAATATTAGAGTAGAAAATATTGTTATCTATTTTTGACCTTATTTGACCATGCAGGCATTTTGGCTCTGGTCGTCTTTCTTATTCTGTGTCTCTCTTGTTTATATGCTTTAGCTGAAAAAATGTATTTCATATCTAATTAAGATCTAATTGTAGTTTATACAGATTTTACTACAGTAGTTTACTGGTGACGTAAATACTCACAAAGGGCTATGAAAACCTGATTAGTTTTTTTTTTTTTTAAGTTTTTATTTATTTATTTGACAGAGAGAGAGAACACAGGTAGGCAGAGCAGCAGGCAGAGAGAGAGGAGGAAGCAGGCTCCCCGCTGAGCAGAGAGCTTGATGCGCGACTCCATCCCAGGACCCTGAGATCATGACCTGAGCCGAAGGCAGAGGCTTAACCCACTGAGCCACCCAGGTGCCCCCTGATTAGTTTTCTTTCTGTTTTTTAGAAAATAATTTTGGTTAGGAAAACATTAGAGGTTAAAACCTAGTTTATTATTTACTCTGAAATATTGTGGCTATCCTTTTGTTTAAGTAAAATTTTTGCTTTAAAAAATATCCCCAAACTACAAGACTACTTAGAGTTAGTATTTGCTTCTGTCAGAACAAACTTCATATGCTCTCTGTAATTCTATTCTATAGAGCACTGTATTTTCTCATGTTTATAAGCTAAGAACTCCAGAGTTAGGGTTTTAAGATGATATAATACAAATATGCCCCCCCCCAATTTTGTTATGTGTTATCATTGGCTCTGCATTTGAATTAGTAAAAGATCACTCACATTTTTCTCACTTTTCTCAAGCCAATAGATTAAAACAAAGAGCGACTCAGTTCTCCCCCCCTTTGTTGACAGGGTGGAATTCAACTCTTTCTTAGATGTGAAATGAAGGGAAGGTCATTTCATGCTTCATTGATAAAAGTAAGGTCATAGCAATTATTAGAGTTTGGGATGTTTGTTAGGGATCATTTTTGCTTTTTGACATTCTGACTTTGTGGTATGCTGAAGCCAACAGAAAGATAATATATTTTATACAATGAATGGAATGTACAGTTGTTCCTTTAACTATCAGTAAAAACATATAAGATAAGGAAACTGGTGTAAATCAACATGACAAAGTGAATGTGGTTTGTTATATAATGAGAAAGTACCTTGTGCCTTTCATTTGAAATATTGGCTCACACACTTAGTCTTTTCATCGAGCATTTACACATTTGCTAATAACCTTTCCCCAAATATTGCTGATATCATCATGATAACATTTTTCAGGTTAATACAAACTAGATTACAAAATTATGCTGTTTTCCAGCAAATCCAATCCATTATACTTTTGGGCTGATAGTTCTAGTTGGCTTCACTCATTTGAAAGGATAAATGTGAAACAGGTGATGTGGACTTCAGAGGCTCAACCCTGAATAGATTGCCATAGACCTTGGTGACTCTTCACTTGGAAATTCTTTCCTAACCAGTTTGTCCCTACTCTACAGTGTGCTACAGTGTTCAGGCAGTGTTACACATGCTTCCTATACATTCAGTTGATGCTTTAAAATAATTCTTTGAGGACTGCTTTGTTAATATTTCCATTTCATAGATGATAAAACTGAGTACTGGAAGGTTAAGAAAGCTGTCCAAGATTATACGGCTAGTAAATGGTAGAACTGGGATTAAATTGCCACCCCATGATCTTTAGTACTATACTATACTGAAGACATATGACACTATTTGAACAAATATTCTGTAGCAGACCCTTGGTTACATCAACTTACAGCTCTAGCTATAAATCCACATGGTGGCCAGATGCCTTTATGTAAAATTTTGTATTTCATAAATATCTCACAATTCTTGGTAACCTTTTCAGTCAAAAGCAAATATATAAAAATTACTGCTTGGGAATATCAATGTAATGACTCTCCTCCAATTCAGTGCCTACAGTTCTATTCATGTTTGTAAAGCTTTAAATTGTTATAATGAAAGGTAAAGATAATATTCATTATGAGAATATAATTTTCACTTTAATGAGTGGTTGATCATATTTCTTTGTCTTATTTTTAAAAATTCCTCTGGAGGGATGCCTGCATGGTAGCTCAGTCAGTTAAGTATCTGCCTTCAGCTCAGGTCATGATCCCAGAGTCCTGGGATAAAGTTCATCATCAGGCTCCTTGCTCAGTGGGGAGACTGCTTCTCCCTCTGCCTGCTGCTCCCCCACTAGTGCTCTCTCTCCTTCTCCTGGAAAAAGAAATAAAATCCTTAAAAATAAAATAAAATAAAATAAAATAAAATAAAATAAAATAAATCATTCTGGGAAATATTTGCATCGTTACTTCATGTTTCCTAGAATATTTGCTCAATGTTACAAGATTAATGGAAAATTCCATGAGGGGAAATCACTGCATATTTCTTTGAAAGTGAAATATTTAGGAACATGAATAAAATACTTGGAGGGATGAAGTTCATTTTCACAGCATAACCGGTTATAGAGGCAGGGAATGTTGGTCCAGAAAGTTTTCTGAGTGGAGAATATAGGAGGCCAAAGGGATCTGAAACCCTGCATGATGTAAGGGTTTTGTCATTTTCAAGAATGTTTTATAGTATACTTCTATTTAAAGGGTCAAGATTGCTAGCGTTTTCTATAAAATTATACTCTCCTAGAGGTATCTTCTTTCTGCTCTTCCTGTAAGCAAAGGTAATACCATCTATCTTGTAGCCTAACTGAATGATAGACCCAGTCCAGGGAGGAAAGAAGCCTCCAAAAGCTTTCAGACCTCTCACCAAAGATAACACCTCTCTGATGTGAGACAAAGTATTAGATGAAGAAAAAGAACAGTTAAATGTGAATTAACAACTCTTAAGGATCTGGATGTCAGAGAATTTACAAGTCAGTATAGAGAAGTGCTTAATTTGTTCTTTGTAGTTAGAGAGTAAGTGGTAACTTAATGCAACTTGGAAAGAGGATAAGGATTTTTCATCAGGTACCATAGTGACATTGAGCTGGTTTATTTTCCATAAAAAGGAAATAAGGAAACATTAGATCAGAAAGAGTTGATTGTTCTGTATGAATGTTGCAGGATAAACTGGTTCATAATAACAATGGAAAGATGTACTGTATTTTTCTTACTATTTTTTAATAACAAATGAGTTGATGGAATAAAAGTTATACTTCTTAATGAGTTTGATTTTATCAACATTTTAAATTCTTCTTTGCTTTTTTTTTTTTTTTAAGATTTTATTTATTTATTTGACAGAGAGAGAGACAGCAAGAAAGGAAATACAAGTAGGGGAAGTGGGAGAGGGAGAAGTAGGCTTCCCGCTAAGCAAGGAAGCCCAATGTGGGGCTTGATCCCAGGACCCCAGAATCATCACCTGAGCTGAAGGCAGATTTAATTCGTTAAATCATTACTCAGTACCTTAGTAAAGTTTTCACAAAGTTCCTTATGTATCATATGTATATGATTCCATTGATTGCTTCAAAATTATCATTTTGAAAGATAAGATATTTTTAAGTAAGAAGGTTGAAATAATACAGTTGCAAGTATTATTATCACTTGTTTCTTGGGGTATCGATACAACTTAAGGTTTTCCCCTGAGTTAAGTGTTTTAAGGTGAAATTTTCACCATGGTAAAGTCTAAAATCATATATAATTGCCCCTGTACTTCATAACCTGCATTGACTTGGCTATCTGAGTCATGGGATTGTCCTCATAGAGAGATGGTGGGGAAGGAAGTCAGAAATCAGGTCTTGATTTGGTGGCTGTATCTTTTCAAAGGATAGTATCAGGGGCCTGGGCAGGGCATCAGAAATCTGTGGTCTCAGAATGAAGCGTTTGGAAAAGGTTTCATCCATTTTTTGATTTGTGCTCACAGTTGTTGACGGATTCAGATTTCAATCCCAAATGAAGAGGGGTATTTTACCAGGACTTGGGATGAGATCAGAGAACTAGTCAGATGGACAGGCTTCAGGGTTGGAATTTCCTGCTAGTCAATGAACCAGAATAAATTAGAAAAGCAGGAAGAACCTCAGCCTGTGGACTAAGTCCTCATAGTTCTGCCAGCAGAGAGGGTGCCTATAGGCTTCTTGCCCTAGAAATAAAATATAGGATTAATCTAGATCCCACCCCACAGTATGGAAGGCTGCTAACTGTGTCTGGCTCTGTAAAGATTTGCTGGAACAGTGAGAGTGGTTTAGCCTGTAAATTGAAGTTTTCAGTACATTCATAAAACAGTGAGACCAAGGAAAATAGAAACTGAAATGTGGATATATTTCTGGAGATATCAACTATCTGATATATTGAATTCCTATATTTTCTGAGAATATAGTGTTTAGTAGGATAATTAAAATGATATTTTATTAATGAAAACAATATGTGCTTATTGTAGAGTTAGCAGAGGGTAAAAAGAATTCTACCATCTTTTTTTTTTTTTTAAAGATTTTATTTATTTATTTGACAGACAGAGATCACAAGTAGGCAGAGAGGCAGGCAGAGAGAGAGGGAGGAGGAAGCAGGCTCTATGCCAAGCAGAGAGCCCGATGCGGGGCTCGATCCCAGGACCCTAGGATCATGACCTGAGCTGAAGGCAGAGGCTTTAACCCACTGAGCCACCCAGGCGCCCCAGAATTCTACCATCTTGATGGTAGCATTTTTTATTCCCCCTGCCCCTTTCGGTATTTCAGTTGGAATCATATTGCCTTGATTGTTGAATGGCCTTTTAAAACACGATTTTAATGACTATGTAATTTTTCTGTTGTATTGTTTCAGGTTTTCTATCTCTAGAAAATATTTCTGACAGTAAAATAACTAGATCAAGAAATGGGAACTTTTTTTCTTTTTAGGGCTTTTGGAACATATTGCACAATATTTTCCCAGAATGCTATATGATTTATATTTGTTTTAAATGGAATGTATGAGGGGACTGATTTCACAGAGTATTAGGATTATGAAAATATTTTCAATTAGATAGAGGGAAATTTTTGTTTCATTTTTTTAATATACTATTCTTTGATTCTTTCTGAGATTCTACTTTGTTTTTTACTTCCAATGTATTTTTTAGACATTTGTATTTCATCTTTTGTGAGTTTTCTATTCATATGTTTGTATGTTTAAATTTTTTTTGAATTTATTTATTTATTTATTTTTTAAGAGAGTGAGAGAGAGAGGAGGATGGTAGAGGGAGAGAGAGAATCTTAAGCAGGATCCATGCCCAGCGCATAGCCCAATGTGGGGCTCAGTCTCACAACTCTGAGATCATGATCTGAGCTGATACTAAGAGTCAGACACTTAACCAACTGAGGCACTCAGGTGCCCCCACATGTTTGCACATTTATCTATTGTAGTTTTGACTTAATTAATTTGTATGAGATTCTTTTGAAATTAAGACTAATAATGTTTCAGCTATCAAATTTTTTTTAAGTTTTTTTAAAAAATTTATTTATTTTAATAAACATATAATGTATTTTTATCCCCAGGGGTACAGGTCTGTGAATCGCCAGGTTTACACATTTCACAGCACTCATCATAGCACATACCCTCCCCAATGTCCATATCCCCCCCACCCTCTCCCGTCCCCCCTCCTCCTAGCAACCCTCAGTCTGTTTTTTGAGGTTGAGTCTCAGCTATCAAATATTTTTATAGTTAGTTGCTATCTATTTTAATGGATTTATTAAAATATAGAGGTTTCCCATTGTATGTTCAGGTCTAAAGAATTTTCCTTATTTCTTCTAGTATTCATATTCAGAAAGCAAAAAGATGAGTACTTAGATGGTAATAATAGTTATTAGATGGAATATGTACTTTATTTTGGGGCTCATTTTGTCATTCATTTCTCATAAGCATCTTAGGAGATAATCAGTTCTAGTACCTTGGTCTGTAGATGGTGAGACTAAAGTGTAGTAAGATTGCTACCTCTCTGAGTTAAGTCAGCAAGTACATGGTAAACTGGCCTTGGAACTGGTCATATGACTACAGATCCCATGCTTTTCACCATTCCTACATATCTGATAGAACAGAGCAGACAAGTGTCATCCTGAAATGAGTAAGATAGTAATGGAAAGCATCAGTGGAAGACATTTGATTTAATATTTGAATTTGATTTTCATTTTCCTAATTTTAAGTATTTCTTTGTTGATCTATAAGATCTCTTTTTTAATTTATGTTACAGAATTAGAACAGTATCTTAGGAAAATATTTTGTCTAACCATAACTTGATGTGTATTTCAGTGTCATAAATCAGTGTGTGTGTGTGGATAAGACTTAACTAGACGATGAAAAATTCATTTTTAATACAAAGTTTGGTCTGTTAAAAAATACTTTGTATACTGAAAATGCTGAAGTTATTCCAAGCATATGCATGATTTATATTTCCTAGATTAAATTAGAATTTAAGTAACTACAGATTTTTTATTTGTGTTTTTCACCCGGTATCTAAGAGAAATGATTTTCACACCAACAAAATAATTTTTTATTGAACTTCTTATATGAAATGGCAAGACAATAACAAAAAAAATCCTCTAATTTTGGTAGTATTTTAAACTTAAAAAAAAAACATTCCAGATGTTGTTGAAATATGTGTATTTATCATTTACTCAAAAATAGAATTTTCCTAGAAGGAAAGTCCTTTAAAACAGATCAACTCTGCGTACCTATGATGAGTTCTTATTCAATAACCGGCAGAATTTCAGAGACTACTTTTTAAATCATGGTTATCTCTATATAGGCATACCTTGTTTTACTGCATTTTGAGATATCACATTTTTGCAAATTGAAGGTTTGTGGCAACCCTGTGTGGAACAAGTCAATCAGTGGCATTTTCCCAACAGCATTTGCTTTGTGTCTGGGTCACATATTGGTAAATCTCTCAATATTTCCAACTTTTTCACTATTTGCCATGGTGATCTTTGACTGGTGATCATTGTTGTTACTATTATGATTGTATTGAGGTATCACGAGCTACATCCAAATAAGATAGTGACCCCATATAAGATAGTGAACTGAATCTATAAATGTTGCTTGTGTTCTCTCTGTTCCTTCCATCAGCCATTTCCTATCTCTATCCCTCTCCTTGGGCCTTCCTATTCTCTGAGACACAGCAATATACAAGTTAGGTGAACTAATAACCCTACAAAGGCTTCTAAGTGTTCAAGTGAAAGGAAGAATCACACATGTCTCGGTTTAAATAAAAAGCTAGAAGTGATTAAGCTTGGTGAGGAAGCCATGTCAAAGGCCAAGATGGGTTGAAAACTAAGCCTCTTGCATCACAGTTAGTCAAGTTGTGAATGCAAAGGTAAGATGCTTGAAGGAATTTAAAATTACCACTCCAGTGAACACAGAAATAGAAAGCAAAACAGCCTTACTGCTGATATGGAGAAAGTTTTAGTGGTCTGGGTAGAAGATCAAACCAGCCCCAACATTCCCTTAAAAACTAAGGCCTGATTGATGGCAACATCCTAACTTCCTTCGATTCTTGGAAGACTGGAAGAGGTGAGGAAGCTGCATTAGAAGTTTGAAGCTAGCAGAGGCTGGTTCATGTGGTTTAAGGAAAGGAGTCATCTCCGTAACATCCAAGTACAGGGTGAGGTAGCAAGTGCTGATGTAGAAGCTGCAACAAGTCATCCAGAAGATCTAGCTAATGCATGAAGATGGCTACACTAAATGACAGATTTTCAGTGTCTGCAAACAGCCTTCTATTGGAAGAAGATACTGTCTAGGACTTTCACAGCTAGAGAAAGTCAGTGCCTGGCTTTAAAGCTTCAAAGGACAGGCTGGCCCTTGCAGCTGGTGGCTTCAAGTTGAATCCAGTGTTCACTTACATTCTGAAAATTTTAGGACCCTTAGGAATTATATTAGATTTATTCTTCTTGTGTTTTTTAAATGAAACAACAAAACCTGGATGGTAGCACATCTGTTTATAACATGGTTGACTGAGTATTTTAAGCCTACTGAGATCTTCTTCTCAGAAAAAAAATTTCTTTCAAAATATTATTGCTCATTGATAATGTAACTGGTTGTTCAAGAGCCCGGATAGAGATGGACAATGAGATGGATGTAGTTTTCATGCCTGTTAACTCAGCCTCCATTCTGCAGCCCATGGATCAAGGAATCATTTTGACTTTCAAGTCTTACTATTTAGGAAATACATTTCACATTTCTTAAGGCTGTAGCTGTCATAGACAGTGATTCCTTTGATGAATCTGAGCAAAGCCCAGAATTTTATCTGGAAGGGATTCACCCTTCTAGTTTTCATTATGAACATTCATGATTCATGGGAAGAGGTAAAAATATCAACATTAAGAGGAGTTTGGAGGAAGCTTATTCTAACTTTCATGAATGATTCTGGGGGAGCAGAGAGTGGGAATGGGTTCAGTACTTGAGTGAAGGAAGTAACTGCAGATCTGATAGAAGCAGCAGGAGCACGGGGATTAGAAGTGGAGCCTGGAGATGTGCCTGAATTGCTGACATCTCATTGTAAAAGTTGAATAAATAAGGAATTGCTTTTTGTAGTTGAGCCGTGAAAGTCGTTTTTTGAGATGGAACTTACTCCTGGTGAAGATGCCCTGAAGATTGTTGAAAGACAACAAAGGATTTAGTATATTACATAAACTTAGTTGACAAAGCAGCAGAAGGGTTTGAGAAGACTGACTATAGTTTTGAAAGAAGTTCTACTGTGGGCAAAATGCTATCAAGTAGCATCACGTGCTGCAGAGAAATTTTTCATGAAAGGAAGGGTTGTTGGATGCAGCACACTTTGTTGTCATCTTCTCTTTTTTTAAATTATTATTCATTAATTTGAGAGGGAGAGCAAGAGAGCAAGAGCCAGGATGAAGGGCTGAGGGAGAACCAAGCTCCCTGCTGAGCAAGAAGCTCAATGTGGGGCTCCACCCTGGGATCCTGGGATCATGACCTGAGCTGAAGGCAGATGCTTAACTGACTGAGCCATACAGGCACCCTGTTGTCATCTTAAGAAACTTCCATAGCCACCTTAGCCTTCAGCAACTACCATTCTGATCAGTCAGCGTCTATCAACATCAAGGCAAGACCCTTCACCAGCAAAAGATTATAGCTCACTGAAAACTCAGATAAGGGCTAACATTTTTTAGCAATAAAGTACTTTAAAGGCATGTACATTTTCTAGAAATAATGCTGTTGCACACTTAATAGACTATGGTGTTGTGTAAGCATAACTTTTCTATGCACTATGAAACCAGCAAATTCATTTGACTTGCTTTATTGCAGTGGTCTAGAACTGAATCTGCATTATCTCTGAGATATGCCTATAAATTCAATGTAGAACAGCCAGTTTGCCCTCAATACAACGAATCAAAATGGTATTTCCATTAGCTTTGGAAGGTAGAAAATGATCCTTTTTTCTTTCAGAGGCTTGTGGGTAAAAAGATGCAACCCAAGAATTTGGCAATGAAAGCAGTTGGGTTCCAGTTCTAGGCTCAGGCAAATATTTTCATCTCTCCAGGCCCCTTTCTTTTTAGCAGTAAAATAAGGTCATTTATTTCACTTCCACAATGGCTGAGATCCCTTCCAGCTCTAAAAACAATCTTTGTAAAATAGATCGACATACCCTGGAGTGGTTTATAAGCACAATGAGAGACTCTGAAGGGTAAGAAAGTGTCTCAGCCTTGGCTGTGCACCTCACCAAATTTGTGAGGCTTTGAAAAATGCTCTTCCCTTCTCTAAAAGATTATAGTTCAGAACTCTGAGTATTCCAGACTCAGGACTGTATTTTTAAGAAGTTGCGTGAAGCCATTGGATAGTCAGGTTTGGAACTGCTGGCTCTCATTGTTCTTTCTCCATTGAAGGATTGAGAAGGAGGACATCCATCTATAGATTGTTTCACTTTTTACAATTTTTGTCATAAGGGAAATTTCCTTAATAGCATGCAGAGGGAAGTAAGATAGTCTTTTGTGTCTTTTCTATTCCAGGAAGCAAGAATTATTCCACCATCAGATGCATGCTTTCATATGGGCATAAATACAGCTCTGCCTTGGAAATAAGAAACAGTACTGTCTTCACCAGAGTTTAGTTTGAGCGTAGAGAATAGGAGTAGAGATTTGTAAAGATTTGGCTGGAGCTCTGCCATTTTGCCTTTCCCCTTTATTGTTGTTTGTCACAGTTTGCTTTCCCCATGTTTGGGTAGTACACACTTAACATACATTGTTTCATTTCATCCTGTCAATACTCTTTAAAGAAGGGGAGATATTTTAATATATTCTTTTTACAGATGGGGAAGATTATAATGAGAGACTTTATTTACCTGGTCCAGGATTACTTTGCTAGAATCAGAGTAGAAATTTGAATTTGGGTCATTTTGACTCAGTACTCTTTTAAAAGATATAGTGTCTATGGTTTTCAACTGGGGTTTTCCAGACCTCAAGCATCATGGGTTAGAAGTAAAATGAACTGGTTTTTGTAAAGAGCACTTATCAGATGTCATAAGTATAAATATAGGAATTCTTAAGTTTAAAATGTTAACATTTTTGCTCTGATTTGGTTTGTAATGCAGATTAAATGGGTAGCTTCTCACTTCAGATTTGCTTTATAGGTGGAATCAGAAATGGCACCAGGCAAAATTATGAGCCGCATTTTCTTTTATGAACCTCTTTTTCTTTGACCTCTTTGACCTCCTTCTCATCCCTCCTTCCTCCTTCTGTTTCTCCTCCCCTCTTCCCTTCTTTCTCTTCTCCCTCCTCCCTTCTCTACTTCCCCCTTTTTCCTTCTCTTAGCCTTCCTCTTCCCTCCTTTCTCCTTCCCCTTCTTGTTTCCTTGGGTTTTTAGGCAGCACCCAGTTCTGAATACAGGGTTCTGTCTCCTGATCTGCGCTTCATGCAAGTGTCCCATAGAGACTTTGCAAAACTTGGAAAAGGGACTTGGAAAAGTAACTCAGTTCTAGTTCACCTCCCTTCTTCCACTGAAGAAGAAGCCAACTGTGTTAGCTGGGTTCCAGTCCAGAGCTCTTTCTTTTATAAGGCAATTGGGAATTTGAGGTAGCTTTTTGGGAGACAGTGTCTGTGAATTTTGAAACTATATGCATACTTTGTGTGTATATTTTCTGGTCCATAACTTCATCAGTCTCCAAGGAGTCTGTATTCAAAAAACAAGACAGAACAAAGTATTTGCATTCCATCACATTGACATTCTAGGTAGTCTCATCTCATACTTTCTATTTCTGCTACTAATCATATATTACTGTGATAGCTCATTGTCCAACAAGGGTTTCTTATTCATACTGATACACATGCTCATTTATTTGTTTACACCCTTCTACTATTTTCACAAAGTATTTGGGATTATTCATGTAAAACATCAACATATTAATAACTTAATTTGATTTTTTATCCAAAGGGAATACATGTAATATACATAATATATTCCTTAATTCACTTCATAAGCATTTCATTCAGTATACTTAAAATGGTTTATAGATGTAGAATTCTTCATTCTAGTCAGTATATATAAAATACAGAAAATTTAAGGTACAGAACATAAAACGCCTGTTCACACTGTATTTATTTTATTTGTAAATTGTTTTTGCTTCATTGTCATGATTGTGCCAATTTTTAATTTGTTACTATTTTTCTAATCTAGAAGTTAAAAACTTGAATACTTTGAGGGTTGATGGGAGTTGAGTGGGTTGGGGGTAAGATAATTGGGATTAGATATTGAGACTAATTGCACTGTTAAAGTATTCACATTCACATTGTAGGAAAAACAGTGATAAATGACTATGGGCAAGGACAGATAAATGTGACCCCTGTGCTACTCTCTTTGTAGGACTAAATATTGTCAATAAATTGGATACATTTGCATTTAAACTATGGAAGGAGAAAGCAAGTGATTTTTCAGTCATACTTTGAGAAGCATGTGCTTTTTGATCCATATCTCTGTTCTTCATTAAACTGAGAGTTCCATGAATGGATTGACCTTTGAATTCCTAGAATCTATGAGAATATTTGGCACATAGGTGTGTTGAAAACATGTTTAGCAGTATAATCAGTTCCACTGTATAATTATTCCTCAAGTCTGTGCACTGCTGTGTATCTCCACCAACAGTACCCAGATCTAGGGCACTGTCTTTCCTAAACCAATGCTATAATTTAGAACCTAAAGGATTTTTTCTGATTCTAGTCTTATTCATGTCCATCTGCTGTCCACAATGAAGCAAGCATGATTATTCAAGAATTCAAAACTAGTGATCTAACTCCCCCAGTTAAAAGCTTTAATAGATTTCTGGTGCCTTTGAGTAAAGTCTTAACTTGCTGCTTACTCTTCTAGCCTCATATAAAAAACTGACCTCAAGCTAGCTAAATAGAGGATCCCCTCAAAACATGTAAGGGTTGTGGCCACTCCATGGAGGTGTCAGAAATTTTTCATAACTTTATTGAGGTGTAACAGAATTTTTAGACACTAATAATATATCAACCTTAAGTTTTACATGAACAGATTGTGGTTTATGGATGGCAAGAATGGTTCTGGTTCTTCCCTTATCCTTGTATCTGTGTCCTCTGCAATGTGACTTACAGTTCTTCCTGTTAAGAAAGTAGAGTCTTTCCCCACCTCTTGAACCTAGATTGGCCTTGTGATTTGCCTTAGCTAATAGAGTGTGGCAGAAGTATGGGTGTGCCAACTCCCAGACTAAGCCTCGAGAGCCCTTGCTTGCTTCTGTTCTCTTTGGAACTCTGCCCTGCTGTGAGAGCAGGACCTGGCCTGTGGAAGATGAGCAGCCATGTGGAACACAAGCAGATTGTGAAATTTGAGGCTAATCATTCTAGGCTAGCCACTATCCAGCTGACTCTGAAACATCTAAGAGAGCCCTGATAGGGGCCACGCAGAGCCACCTACATAAGCTGTTCCTGGGGAAGGTGCTTGAGTGAGTCCAGTAGAGACCTGAAGTGCCTTCCAGCTGAATCATAGACTCGCGAGCAGTAATTAATGTTTGGAGCCCCTAAGGTTTTGGGTAGTCTATTTTTGTAGCGATAACTATACACTGGATACAGAAATATCAGTGCTTTTTCTATCCAGTCACTGAAAAAACTCAATAAAAAGAAATGAATTGAAAGCATTACATCTTTTTTAAAGAAAATAATTATTGATGTTTAGAAGGATCTGACAAACGCATTTACCTATTCTTAACGAATATGTATAAAATGGTGGAGTTTGAACATTTTTCTATTCTGATTTTTCTTTAAAACCACAAGAAGGGAATACAGAGTATCTTTGTCTTTTAGACTGGAGCTATTGGAGCTAACAAATTTATTACCAGAAGAAACTTGTACAAAGAAATTTGCCAAAATGTCTGTTCTATAGTTTTTGAAGGAAATGTTAACTTTATGTAGAAAAGGGACACTTGACTTCCATTTCAGACAGAAAAATTATTTCCAAAATCAGGATTTTTAAATACATAGAAAGCACAAACTAATGTTAAATATAATTTTTGAATGTGTTGCTGAGCTGGCGAGAAATGAAGGGAAACCTTTAGAGGCCAAAATAAGAAAACACGAATCCAGAAATATGACAGAAGTCTGTATATGACAGCCCTGGTGACCCTGCTCTGGAAGAGGAAATAATGCTTGAAGGCAAAAGAGCATTACTATAGAGAAAACAAGGTCACTGTATTTCCGGGAGACAGTCAGATATCCTGAAAGATGCAATAGTTCCTCTCCTGTGTGTATCTAGATACATGGCTTAAGTTTTTTAAAGCTAAAATTAAGTGAGCAGCAGGTAGAAGTTGACAAATGCAACTGTTTGGAAAGAAATTTGAATGTAACCTTCTTCGTTAGCGATTGAGCAGAGCAGGTCCCAAATCCGTTAGCATGTAAGAGAGTACAGCCACACCAATATGACATTTAATTAGAACAGCTCTGCTCTTGGGGTGCTTAGTGGCTTCATCGATTAAGCATCTGGCTCTTGATCCCAGCTCAGGTCTCGATCTCCGTGTTGTGAGTTCAAGCTCCACATTGGGCTCCACACCAGGTGTGGAGCCTACTTAAGAAAAGATTTATAATGGCTTTATGCTCCATACAGCACAACACATTTGTTTAATGCTTGTTCTTCTCAAAGTCATGTAAAAGATTTTGAAAATGACCATGGACCTTCCAGGTAGCCAAGCACAAGGAAGGGTAGTGTGGGAAATAACCTCCCATATTTCCTCTCCAAATGATTTAAATTCACAGCTGTTAAATCTCTATGCAGTACACTCGCAATACTCCTTGCGGGCAGAGGACGCTGTGATTGTGAAGCACCTTGGCGCTGGGCAGCCTTGCACAGTGCTCTTCCTCCCCCATTGTGCTCCTGCTGCAGATTGCAGAGTACAAATGCAGGCTGAGAAAAACGGCAGGGAGCAAGAAAAGGGGGTTGGTCTGGTCCTCGAGGAAGAGTTAGAGAGACCTTCACCAGAAAGATGAAATATAGCCCAAATCCAAGAACACTAAAAGAGGAAACTGGGCAGATCAGAGCAAGACTGCAGGAAAAAGATTTCAGGGAATATTATTTCAAGGGCCAGACCAATAATCTGTTGGGACAGGCTTCCAAATATATAGCTTTTCATGGAGGAAAAATAAAAAGAAAAGAATCCTTTGCAGCGGGCTCCTAGGTGGCTGTTAGTTAAGTGCCCTACTCTTGATTTTAGCTCAGGTCATGATCTCAGGGTCATGAGATTGAGCCCCACGTTGGGCTCCATGCTGGGTGTGCAGCCTGCTTAAGATTCTCTCTCACCCTCTCCTGCTGTTCCTCCCCACTTCCTCTCTAAAGGGGAAAAAAAGAGAATCTTTGGTAATTAGATGGTGAAGGAGAAAAGAAAGGAAGAGGATAAATTTGGGGCTTTAGAAAGCAAAAGATAAACAGAATTTCGAGGATTCAACATTTTCCCCCATCACCAAATCAAATTAGATAAATGACCAAGCAAAACAGCTAAAGTACCTGAACTTTGCCGGACTGACAGGAAAGAGTGCCCTAAAATATTCCAGTATCAAAAAGTGAACAAAAGAAAAATAAAATCAAT
The DNA here is from genome assembly GCF_963455335.1 of Martes martes. Lineage (NCBI taxonomy): Eukaryota > Metazoa > Chordata > Mammalia > Carnivora > Mustelidae > Martes > Martes martes. The sequence goes on from NC_137889.1 coordinate 96,191,797, forward strand.
ACATATCTATTGAAGAAAATCAGGAAGTGGATTTTCATATAAATCAATAATCAAATCAGATGAAATACCACTCCCGTTCTGAAAAACGAGGAAGCAGGAAAAAACAAACAAACAAAAAACAAAACAAAACGCAACTTATATCCATCCTCCAAACAGAATTAAATGTATTTAGCAAGTATTTAAGTATATGAAAGCCCTTACCTTTAGTCAGAAATTTCATAACTAAAAGCAGATATGGAAAAAAACAAAAATGAAAAATGATGTATGTATTGAACTTAGGAAATAAAGTGGAAGAAAAAGACAAAGTTCTGTAAAAAATAAAGATAAATGGCAAGGTACCCAAGAGAAAATGGACTCAAATGAAAGTTAGTAAGAGACATCAGAGCAATACAGGGAAAAATGGCAAGAGAATACAAATGACACAAAGCAAAAAAGTGGACCAAAGGGGAAGTAGTGGAAGCGGAAGACTGGCAATGAAGGAAAAATATTTGCATTGTCTGCTGAAGAAGAAAAACAAAATAATGTACAGAACCAGTATTTAAAACTAGAACCCAAGAAAACCTTCCAGAAATAGAAAATGATCCAAATTCCTGTGTGTTAAAAAGCTTGCATGGGAAAATTAACCCTGAGCAATCTGTTCTGAGCTTCAGCCAGTTTCATAGATAATGATGTAATTCTCGAGGCCAGTAGACAAAAGGAACAAGTAATCTACAAAGGCAAAGTAATTAGACTGGCATCATATTTTTCAAAACCAACATATGAAGAAAGCAAGGCAGCCATGGAGCAATTTTTTTTTTTTTTTTTTTTTAGGTTTTATTTATTTGACAGAGAGAGAGAGAGAGAGAACAAGCAGGAGGGTGGAGGCAGAGGGAGAGGGAGAAGTAGGCTTCCCACTGGGCAGGGAGCCTGACATGGGGCCCGACATGGGGATCCTGACCTGAGCCGAAGGTAGATGCTTAACTGACTGAGCCACCCAAGCGCCCCATGGAGAAATTTTTATTGTAAGATTAAACTAACTGAAATTATGAACCAAGAATTTTATAGCCAAACTATCCTTCAAATATCAAGGCTTCAGAAAAGCAGTGGGGAATTTTGTACCCATCCTTCCTGAGGAATCTGCTGGAGAACGAACTGTGTCCAACCCAATGATGACTAGGAAAACTTGAGCAAGAGGACTGACAGTGATTATTTTAAAATAAATAAGTATACATGTAAGACTAAAACAAAGACAGAGGTGAGATATCATAGCTACAAAAATTAGAGGAAAGGAAAAGAGGATGCTAGGAAAAGCTCTTTTTCATGTGGGCGATAGCTGATAATGAAGGATAGTGAGAAAAACCCTGCAGATGGTACGAGGTTAAACAAAAAACAAGACTTAAGGACATTAAAATTGCATAAGTACAGAGGATAACCAGTATAACAAAAATGTAGTGCTTTGTAAGTACTACCCTCACAATTTTTTAAAATAAAAGTTCAAATAGCACATATAATAAAATACACATAATTACCCAAGATTCGGATACATTTGAGACCAAATATATCAGCCACAATGATAGATGTGAGTGTGGTTAACTCACCTAGTAAAAGAAAAAGATTTTCACTTTGGCATCTAAAATAAAACCCAATAATACATTATTTTATTAGAGAAACACCCAAAACAACGCGATTCAAAAGGCCAAAAAAAAAAAAAAAATAAGAATGGACAAAAGTACATCAAGCATAAGGACACAGGAAGAGAGCAGGCCTCCTGATAACAGATAAAACAGAATCCATGACTCAACATGGTATCACAAAGGACACTTTTCAGTGCTAACAGCCACAATCCACAACAAAGTATTTTCCAAATAATTCAGCAATAGCCTTTATGAAACAAAACCCACAAAAGATGCAGGAAGACAGATTCCATTGCTAATAGGTGACTTCAATATACTCCACTCAGCACAAGACAGATCAAGTAGACAAAAGATTCCTTAGTAGGAGATGGAAGATCTAAACAGCATAACCAGGGTGGGACTCATAGAGTTTCACAAAATAAAAAACCCATTAGGAGCTTTGAAGAAAATAGAAATGTTTAGTTTACAGAGAGAAGGTGTGTGCACAAAGTTTGTAGAATGATGGGGACTGAATCTTCAGGGCTGTTGAGGAGGGAGTATAGTTGGGTTAAAAAAGAAAATTATCATATCACATTAGAAGGAATAAAAGTTTTAATTTACCAGTCCTAATGTGAAATTCAACAAACTGAATTTCTATTTTTCCTACTGTGCACCAAACACGGGGTGTTAGGAGGTGAAACTCCTCTTGCCTTGGAGAAACTTCCAATGGTGGTGGTAATTCTGACATTATCACAGTGGCAGAATTGATGAAGTACTATGGGAAAATGCTTGCTATCTAAATTAATATTTTCAACATTATTAGGAGCCAGGCCTTCGTAGTGGGAAGAAGGCTTCCACACCTTGGGCTGTTTTTCTTCTTTATCTTGTGGCTCGGATGATGCAGATCCCATTTTATAGACTTTCAGCACAATGAAAACTCAACTAATGATTTTCATTAGTTCTCTTTTTGTAGTTTAAAAGTGCTTCTTTACAACAATCCTTTAAATAAAGAAGAGATTGGAACCTAACCTCATGGGGTTGGGTGAAGACCTTCACCTGAACATACCTTTCCTAGATGCTTCCTGCATTGGGATATCTTCTTTGATTGAGTTTGGGCTGGCAGTGAGATGATCAGTTAATTCTTGTTATTGTTTATCAATGTAATTTCCACTTCTTTTAATTACATGAGTTAGACTTGTTTATTTTAGACCACTTAGAAAGTGTAAGATACAAAAAGAAGAAAAGAAATATTCCCATTAATTCTGTCACCCAGATGTGCCCTTGTTGTTCTCTGGTCTATATTCTTCCCATTCTTTCTCTTCTTCCCATCTCCCCAGTCCTCCATAGCTCCTTTCTTGCCTCCTTCTCTTTCATTTGCACCCTGTACATGCGTATAATTAAAAATATTTTATATAACAACTTTTCTTGTACACAATGCCCGAAGTGATGGTAAATTATGGATGGGAGGATTAAGGAAGGCCTTCTTGGAGATGCGCCTTCTGAGCTGGGCCTCAGAGGATTTTTGACAGACACAAATGGGGAAGAAGATGATGGCAGGTTAAGTTCTCTTACTAAAGGTTCAGGAGCAGGAAAACATAGGATGTGTTTGGCTGATGCAAGTAGTTGTGACTGTATGATTGTTGATTGTCATAACAGCATAAATAATAACAGTAATGATACTAATTGCTTTTTATGGACCAGGCATTGTTCTAGGCACCTTGTAAACATTTAATTTTCCACATTGCATGTAGGTGCCATTATTAATCATGTTACAGCTAAAGAAACCAAAACATAGATGAGTAGTGAGTTGGTCCAAAACTGTAAGTGATAAAGCTGGGATCCAGGCAGGGGACGACTGACCATAAGTTAGTGTCCCTAAGTAAAGTGACAGTGACCCAGCATTTCTAGTCTAGTTCCAGTTTAAAATATTTTGTTGTGAGTTAATTTCCTTGGGATTGAATTGTCTTATTGGATTTTATTTATTTATTTATTTTAAAAAGATTTATTTATTTGACAGAGAGAGAGAGAGAGATCACAAGTAGGCAGAGAGGCAGGCAGAGAGAGAGGAGGAAGCAGGCTCCCCACTGAGCGGAGAGCCTGATGCCAGGCTCAATCCCAGGACCCTGGGATCATGATCTGAGCTAAAGGCAGAGGCTTTAACCCACTGAGCCACCCAGGTGCCCCTCCTTAGATTTTATTATTAGAAAAGCTATTAATGATAGATCTCTAAGGAAACCACTTACTCCAATGTTTTTTACACTGAAAACCCAACATCTTACCAGTATTAAAACATTCTAAGTTTTATCATACACAATACAAAATTGAAATAGGATTAGTTTTAAAAACATAAAATATATATCGCTTCTCGGCCTTTTGGCTAAGATCAAGTGTAAAAACATAAAATATAGGCTTCAGGAGCCATATATATATTTTTTAATTTCAAGTATATACTAGACCCTCAGTGAATGAGAAAGAAATTTATAATGAGTCCTTTTATTATGTCAGTATCAGAAATACTTGTGTGGAATCTAAGAGAGACCTCCCTCCTAATGAATTTTTATTGTAAATAGTACAATGCAGATATTCCAAATGGGTTATCCAAAAGGGAACTTAATAGTTTTAATAAAGATATTTTATCCCTTGCCTTCCTATATGTAGGCACATAATTTGACTGTAGTTAAAACTTTTTTTTATTTTTATTTTATTAAAAAAATTTTTTAGATAATATATTATTGTATATCTAGAATTTGTCAAGTATTTATTTTTAAAAAGATTTTATTTATTTATTTATTTGAGAGAATGAGGGGAGATGGAAAGAATCTTAAGCAGACTCCAGGCTGAGCGTGGAGTCCATCATGGGGCTCCATCTCATAACCCTGAGATCATGACCTGAGCGAAAATCATGAGACGAACGCTTAACCAGGTGATCCACCCAGCTGCCCCAAGATTTTATCAATCTTATATGTGGTAGACATTTTGTGGTCCAAATATGTCTAAGTCTTACGAAAGCTCTTCATCATCTCCATTTCCGAGATGAAGAAACTGAGACTCAAATTAGTAAAATGAAAACAAGTTATGACTGAAATTCAGGTTTGTGCACCTCCAAAGCTATGAGAAAGTTCTGGTTCTTTCAGTGCAAAAAGTGGTTTTTGAAAAATGAAAGGTTTTATTTATTCTTTGTTCCAAAAGGAACAGAGGATAGTCCTGAGCCTCCCCCAGGTTTTTCAGTGATGCTGCTGTCCTGCAGAGAGCTTTCCCATACAGAATAACCATAATGTACCACAGCCTTTGTGTTCCAAAACGGGGAAACCTGAGTAGGAGCCACAGTCTTCCTGTAAGCCACAGATGGTTACTGTTTAAATGAGGGTAAACTCTGGATCTCATCTGTGGAGTGACTTTAGGTTTTTGTGGAGTAGATGGGTTTGGAGAGTTAGTCAAGGGAACAGGCTGGTAACAAGATTTAGGAGGCGGAGGAGGAAGAAGTAAACAAACCAAATTTGTCTGTAGCATTTTTCACTCTTATATACTCTTTAATCACAGGCCTATGGCAGGTTGTGTTTTTCTGCTTCCTCCTCCACCCCAAACAGAGGGGGAGGAATGAAGGGCGGACCTGGCAGGCTGTTGAAATTTGTAGTGTGTTGGCATCCAGCAAGTGAGTTTTGCTGTGGGGTAAGTCCTGTGGCTTGTTTTCTGCCTTCATGAATAGAGCCTTTCCATCTTTGCCAAGCCTGCAGTTAATGCGGTCAAGGGATTTATTATGAAATGTACTAAATCTTGGCATGGAGCTAATTGCATATAACAAGAAGCGTGCTAGAGGCTTGGACCTGAGAAGTGACACATGCAAAAAGCATTCTCTTTCTGATGCTGCTGAAAGAGGTTTTGTGTAGGGGAATGTCTGCATGTCTGCGCTTATTGCTAATGAGGTAACCCCTCACCCAAAGCATATTTCTGAGTTACTTGTTAAAATAAATGCAGAGTTCTCTCTCTCTCTCTCTTTCTCTCTCTCTATTTCTCTCTCTATGAACAATTAGCAGTTGAAGAATGAATATTAACCCCAACTCCACTTCTGAAACCCTTAGTATATCATAAAACACATATCTATGGCAGTTTAAATTGCCAATAATGACCTAGAATAATTCTTACGTAAAGGTATAAAAGTCAACCGGGGAAGTTGTTATCAGATCAGCTGGCCATAACAAGATACCATAGAGTTTGGTGGCTTTAACAACAGAAATCTATTTTTCTCATAGCTCTGGAGACTGGAAGTCTGAGATCAGGGTGTCAGCATGGTTAGTCTCCTGAAGGCTTTCTTTTTGTCTTGGAAATGGTTGATTTTTTACTGTATCCTAATTTTGGTGGTTGAGGTGGACAGCAAGCAGGGATGATTGAAGGAGAGGCAGCTGAGAGAATTCTCTGGTGCCTCTTCTTATAAGAGTATTAATTCTGTCATAAGGGCATCCCCGCTTATGACCTCATCTAAACATAATTACCTCCCTCAAGCTCCCTCTCCAAATTCTATCGCATTGAGGGTTTGGGGTTCAATATATGAATTTGGGGGAGGGGCACATTTCAGTCCATAGCGGAAGTATTTAAAGGAAAAGACAAATATTGTATCTTTTTAAGCCCAAGGTAGGTCTTTAAAACTTTACTTAATTTTACATTTAGTTTAAAAGTAATATTTGAGTACTGTAGAAGTAAAAATTGCACATTTTTTATCCTTTTTTACTTTTATGAATTTTTGTTGTATGAATTTTCTTTTTATTGAGATATTTATCTTTATATTCCTCACAACACCCTTATATATGCATCATGTGTAGTAGGTGCTTGATACTTGTTCACTACATTAGAAAGTTAAAAAGTTAGCATTCTCCCATAGCACATACCACCTACATCTTAGTTTATTGAATTATACAAAGATAAACCAATAAAAGCTGGTTCAATGAAACCATTACATCCTCTCCTGAATATTATGAGAAGCATTTTTCTGCAGATAAATCTCTTCCCTTTTGATAACAGAAACTAGTTAACAAGGTACCTTTAGAAAATAAGTGTAAAGTTTTATTCATATCTTCCTAGAATATAGTAATTTGTGTGCATGTGTAAAGCTAAGACCCTGATACTTAAAAAGTCAAAGGAGAGAGAATTATTGGAAAGGATTCCAGCACATGGCTAACACTAATCTTTTAGGTACTAGCGGTTTTTGAAGTGGCAGTAATCCTGAGTTTAAAACAAAACAGTAGTGGCCACAAATTTCAGTCCTGGCGCAGCAAAAAGGAAATGTTGGAATGAAAGTGTTTGTAGCATGTAGGGAGAAAAAGGTAACATTCAAAAATAGAACAGCAAAGAGGTCATTTGTATGATCCCTGTAACACTGCAAATTCATTAATATCTAGGGCTTACCAGATCAGTTTGAATTTTTATCAAGTGCCAGAAGTTGGCATTGATCAGGGTGATAAAAACCTGATGATTTACAGAGAGGGATTGGTTTGTTTGCTTGTTCGTTCATTCATTCAACATTGATTTACTGAGGTTCTCCTGTGTTTGAGGCACCATGCCAAACAGTGTGACAGAGGAGCGACAAATCACTGATAGCTTTTACCCTCGAGTACTTAATTTTGTATTTACTTAACTACTATGAAACTGAGTTCCTCCTACATATATGGGACTGTCCTGCCTCTTGGGACTGAAAAAACACACATCATTAAGAATGGTCCTTTTCAAAAAAGCTGGTGTCTCATCTAAGGAAATACACATAAACACATAATTGCTCTTAGTTATTAAGTTTAATAACTTGAGGTTTGGATCCAGGTCTAAATAGAGGTTAACATTCAGGAGGAACATACGGCTTTCTGAACCCTTCACTAAGTCTGGTGTGTTGTCCCACTAGTTTAGGTTCTTGCTGCCCTTTGGGTGGTCTGAGAAATGGATTAGCAGAAACACAGGGTCTCAGACTCCACTCCAGACCTGCTGAATCTGAGCTTATATTTTAAGAAGCAGTCCACATGACTCATGTACCTGTTGAAGTTTGGGCATCTTCAATACAAGGTTTGACTCATATTCATAATGATGTGAGAAGAAAATTTATCTGGTCTCAAAGCTAAGCACTTTCATTTGCCTGTGCATTCTTTGAACAAGCATTTATTGAACACAAAGATTTATTGAACATTTGCCAGGTATTGCACTGGGAACTGAAGACAAAAAAAAAGAGTAATTTCTAACTGCAGTTATTAAATAAATTATATGACCTATTAAAGAAGAAGTTATATCAGTATATAACTGCAAGGAATACTTTAGAGCAAGGAAACTTTAGATGAGATGTGAGGTCTGGAGCACCTGGGTGGCTTAGTTGGTTAAGGGTCTGCCTTCGGCTCAAGTCACGATCCTGGAGTCCTGGGATCAAGTTCCACTTCAGGCTTCCTGCTCCACGGGGAGTCTGCTTCTCCCTCTGCCCCTCCCCACACTCATTCTCTTTCTCTCTCTCAAATAAATAAATAAATAAATCTTAAAAACAAAACAAAACACAACACAATGTCTGAACTGGACCTTAAAAGATATGCAAGAATTTGTCCAAGAGGCGAGGCAGATTCCTCTCTCAGATGTCATTTATCTGTTGATTTTGAATAGTTAAATTACTAGAGATAGGTTGCTGAAAGTATTTAAAAATAATTAGGTAAACTTATATGTCAAGGTTTGTATATTTTGGTGTATTTTGTCAATGGGATGAGTGTACTCTTTCTTAAGGAGATATGATAAAATGAGTGTTGGAGTTCAGTGTGAGTATTTTACATTCTGAGTCTCAGTTTTTCCATCTGCCAAGTGGGCGTATCAGTTCTGCAAGGTTTTGATGAAGGTTGTAGACACAAAGAGGTTAGCACTATGGGGTCCAATAGATTGTAAGTATTTTTTTAAAAAATATTTTATTTATTTATTTAACAGAGAGAGAGAGATCACAAGTAGTCAGAGTGGCAGGCAGAGAGAGAGGGGGGAAGCAGGCTCCCCGCTGAGCAGAGAGCCCGATATGGGGCTCGATCCCAGGACCCTGAGATTATGACCTGAGCCGAAGGCAGAGGCTTAACCCGCTGAGCCACCCAGACACCCCTATTGTAAGTATTAATGATGATAAGAACAGTTTATATTTTTCTTGACATATTTCGTTTATTTATGTTAGCAAAAGGAAAATGTGGCAATGTGATATGCTTAAAATAAAAGTATTCCTCCATAAGAAATAATAATTTTCCTTTATCATCTAAGACATAAAAAAATCAAGAAATGAGAAACAAGGAGTCATAATGTCCAAAAACTGAAAAAAAATATTTTCCCCTTCTCAAAAAGGACACTAAAAAATATTTTCACCTTCTCAAAAAGGACACTTACAAACTTCACATTCTTTGGCTTTAGATTCTGTACTTTGGTGTTTATTATCAATCCCAGCACAGGCCCTCTCTGTCTGTAGTGCTGGGCCATTTCAGTGCTTCGTGAATGGTTACCCTGATGCTTTCTCAATATTTGAATAGTAAATTTGTGTGAAGTGGACTCTTCAACATGTTGTGTGTGGGCTTCCCAAGAAGAAACACATACATATGTTCTAGGAGAAAATATGACTTTTTTTTTTCTTCTTTTACTTCACAAATTTGGGAAACATGTTTAAGTACCAAGCTAATAAAGAGAAGCTGAGACTTTCTCACACAAACAGAAATTGAACTTGACTTTCTCTAATTGGTGAGAAAGAGATGTTCTTTATTTGGTGCTCAGGAACTGGGCTCACTTGCTGTTCTCTAGGTGGAGTCTCACACGACTTCAGGCGAAATTTCTTGGTGCCTTTCCATTCCTATAAAGCGGCCATCTGAGACCCACCAGCAGAAGGCAAAATGTAAATGGAAGGTATTAATCTGAAGAAAGGCAAGAATGGGGGAGAGAGCCTGCTGCTGTGTGGCATAGTCAGGAATGGATAACAACAAAATGAGCTGAGGTACAGCATTTGAGTCCCTCAGTGAAATGTGCTACTCAAGGTAAACAGTCCGTTTTTGTTGTCTTTGGAAGCTCTTGAGAACCTTGTCATGTTAATGTAGTTATTGAAATTGAATTTGGAAATTGTAATGTTATTCTCATATTTCACTTTAAAACAGTGCTGCTAACTCCCACCTTGAAAGGGCTCACATATATATCATAAGCAGGGCACTGCTAATATTTTAGTAACCCCACAAGAAGGATAGTGAAATGAAATACTGTAAAAGCACAACCAACCTGCGTTTTCTTTTCCCAACTTGCTTGCAATGAGATGCATAATGTAAAAATAACCCACTACCCAGTTACCCAGTTCTCTTTACAAACGTGCAAATGGTACCCATTGTGCGTCAGAGATCACCCTGGGTCTCTGTGACCTTGGCAACATTTCAGGGATCACGTTTTCCCATGGATCAACTGTTTTTGAATAGTTTCTTCAATGTACTGGCCAGACCAGCTTTTCTTAAACAGTAAGCATTTATACCTCTTTTCCTACTTATTTTCCCTCACCAAACATAGCCTTTATGGCCTTTATAAAAGGGAGAGGAGGAGAGAGAGAACAAGAGAAAGAGAGGGAGAGAAAGAAACTTTACCACTTATATAGAAATATCTACATATAGTCTCAGGGCAATGTTGTGGTAACTGATTTTGGTTCATATTTGTCTCTTTTTTATTTTAAAGGATTAGCTCTTTAAGGATTTCCTTGTGGGAATAGTTTATATTGCTTATTGCTCCAATAGAACAGTCTAAAAGATATTCATAAAACAAGACGTGTATTTTCCTTGACATATCTTTTTATCATTTTTCTAATAGGGAGGAGTTGTTGTTTTGACTTGCGGTTATTTGGAAATTACTTGAAGAAAGTAAATTTGTCATATTTCTCCAAACGGGTAATCTTAGGTGCTGAATACTGAGAGAGGCTGCTAGATCTTGTTCTTTTTTGTACTTTTGAGCACACTTCTTAAGATGGTTGTATGAAAAAAATGAGGCTTTGATCACGACTGATTTTTAAAATTTATGTTAAATCCATGATGAAACCACTGATTTCCAACTCTTGGCTCTCTAAGGATTAGGCAGAACAGTTATTTTGTAAGTGCCACGATACAGAAGAAAAGTGAAAAGGATGTCTTAACATCCTTTAATGTAACTTCTCATTGGAGAGGTCTGGCAGCATCATTTCCCGCTTTGAATGTAAACAAGCATCGCAAAATTCTTTTCTTCTCTTGGTTTTACAGTGGTGTAGCTGGTCTGAAGTGTTTGTTCTTGAAAGAAAAATATCCCTCATAGCTTAGATTAATGGTGCTTCAAGACATGTTTATTCAAAGATGGCAGCAAAGAGGTGAGTAGGCTAAATGCTCCACATTAGAGATCCTTGTGTCGTACACAACAGATGTAGCCAGTGGACTGTTTATATAGCTGCCTTCAATTTTTCTCTGATTTATAATCTATGAGAAAGCTGAAATGGTTGTCTCTATTTTTCCTTTTTTTTTTTAACAAAAATAGTGAGACTTTAGACAAACACTGTTAATTTTAAAAATCAAATCATGAAGAAGGTTTAGCCTGCTGTACTTGAGCTTTGATGTTAAATTATATATATATATATATATATATAAAATATATGAATTATATATTCAGGTTCTTTCAAGAGGTCCAGTGGGCAGCTGGACTGAGCAATGGAAATGGAAATTATCTTGATTTTGAATCTTATAGGCAGTTTCCAGGTATATACATATATATAATCCATTGGTTAAATTTGAACATAGGGCACTTCAAAGTAATCATAAAAAATATTCTGATATTTATGAGGTATATGACTTTGTCTTTTTTGAATGGTATCAAAAATATCCAGAAATAGCACTTAAGTTTTAAATAAAACATCCAGAATTTTCCCTGAACTTTTATGTTTCTTTTGTGTTCAGTTACTAGAAATCATCATATGGACATTCTAAAATTGGTAAAAGTGATTGCATAGTAGCTTTGTTTAATGCTAAAATGTGATACAGCCATACCAGTCATAAAAGGAAGGGAAATTAACCTGTCTGTTGTTATCTGTAGGGTTTCTCAAGAATGCTCTGCTTGACATTTGAGTTGAATTCTGTTGGTAACCTAAATATATTTTTCAGTGTGTGTTTTTGGGACCACTGTCACTAGTGTGACTTTTTAGATGTACCAGTCTTTTAAGACAGATTGCGGTAAAGAATTTCCACTTCTAGAGATCTTTTATTTAATACTGTCCTGGTTAAAAGCTCTTTGGGGATTTCTAAAAAATACATTTTCACTAATACTAAAAGAAGAAAATGAGTAATACCCATCTTTAGAGGTTTGAAAAAAATGTTTATCCTCTTGTTATGTTGAAGCTGATATGAATTTTCAAATTAGTGACATAAGTGTCTGTGCACATATATATAGCCCATGAGTGCAATATTCTTGATCATTAAATTTAGACTTGATAAACTAAACATCTGTTCCAGGACAGAAAGGAAAAGTTTGGGAATGGAGTTTTTTTAATTGACATCTGAAAGTTAGTTTTATGTAATTGATCTTTTGATGCTCTGAGTTTGCTGTATCTAAATCTGAAAGTTCAAAATTAGCTCTAATTTGAGCATGATCTTTTTTTTTTTTTACCAGTTAATTATGGTGATCATTTCTGTGATTATATTCTATTAGGAATTTATCAAGCTCAAAACTACAACAACAGTAACAAAAGCAGTATAGAGTGTATTTACCAATATAAAATAACTACGAATTGATTCTACAATCTAAATGAGATTATAAACATTTTGAAGAAAAAAAACCCCATAACTATGCAACTATAATACACTTTTTGGCACACATTAGGTTACGTTGTTTTCAGAGTTTTACGTTGTTTTCAGAGTTCATTTTTTCATTTGTTTCAATAAGTGAAATTATAGCTATAAACAAATACTTGTCAAAAAGTGTTGGCCTTTAGAATGTTCAAGTTTGTTATGAAATAGTTAAAAACCAAAACTAAGACATTATTGTATGGAGATGATTGGACCAATAAATGAGTATCAACTCTATATACTGAATCAAATATAAATAAAATGAAGAGATGGCACTGATTTGAAAGATCAGGTATCTCTTGCATATTTTTGGTTATGTGTAGTAAGCATTATTTATAAAACTGTGATTTATTTATACCTTGGCTTACTAATGAATCTGAAAAAGTTATAGGGAGACTTGAGATATTTTATGGGATGGGATTTCCATACTCAAATATCAGCCAGTCAGAACTGTGTTCTAAAGCTTTCTGAGAGGGAGAGACTGTGCCCTCCCCCTGGCAAAGGTGCTGTGCCATCCTGGAGTTGGGGGGATTCAGCCCAGTCTGAAAGGGCATGATGTGGCTTTTGTCCCAGCTCTTCCTGCTTATGGAGGATGACCTTGAGTGGACTCAAAAACTTGTGCTTCCAGTGTAAATAAGTGATAGCCATATCTTTTCCAGGATGACTCACAGAGATTCAAAGTCATTGTAGATGATGTGATACATTTGAAGGCATTTAAGTTTTGGCTGGTAAGATATTATTCTTATGTCTTCTAAACATCCAGAAAACTGGAACATTGGTGCCTGCCAACTACTGCTTTTTCAGCATCCCCTGCCTTCAGAGTATCTTGTATATTTTAGTAAAACTGTTTAACAAAATTGTTCTTTTGATTTTAAATTGAAAAAAAAAAAGGAAAAAGTCAACTATAATCCTATATATTTTTTCTGGTCTTTTTTTCTATATATTTTAAGTAAATAAATCAGTAGTATATATAGCATTTTATATGTTGTTTTTTACATGTATTATTATATATTTTTTTTTCCAAATTCTTTTTGATCATTATTTTGATGGATGTATGAGCTATTCAGCCAAGGTGATATACTGTGGTTTATGTAACTCTTCTTCTGTACTTGGATATTTAGACTGCTGCTAGTTTTTTACATTATAGATAAGTGCTATAAGGAACATCTTAATCTATAAAATTTCATCTGATTTTGGCATGTTTTCTTAATTCTCCTTCTTAGCAGTGGAGTTTCTGAATCTAGGTATAAGAGTATTTTAATGCTGTTCATAATTATGGAGAAGTTATTTTTTGAAAGACTTTAAATATAGATTAAAATTGCCCCCTGGGCTAGGCTTCCTCTTGGCTTTTCACACTTGAAACCCTCTTCCTTTTTCTAGGCTTATTTCTTTCAGATCCCTATCCTAGATTCCCCCTAGCACACGTGAAGAGGATCTCTCATTTTCCTCAAGTGGTGGGGGACCCCTCATCCCTGTTTCATTAATTTAAATTGAAAATTCAATATATTACCCCAAGATGATAGCAAAAATAGTTGTATAGTTTCCTGAGCCTGCTGTAGTAAATTACCACATCTCGGTGGTTTAAAACAACAGAAATTTATTTTCTCCCCCTTCAGAGACAAGAAATTCGAAATCAGTCTCCTAAATTGGAATCAAGGTGTCAGCAGGGCTGCATTTCCCCAGATGTTCCAGGAGAGAATCTTTTCTTTGTTGCTCCACCTTCCATAGTCTGCTGGCATTCTTGGACTTGGGGTTGCATCACTCTGATCTCTCCTCTATGGTCTTATTACCTCCTCCTTTTCTCTATGTGTGAAGTGTCTCTCTCCCTCTGTCTTATAATGACGCTTGTGAAAGCATTTAGGGTCTGCCTGGATAATCTGGGATAATCTCCCTATCACAAGATGCTGAATATAATCACATCTGCAAAGATCTTACCATGTGAGGTAACAACCACAGGTCCTGGGTAATAGGACCTGATACCTTCGGGGTGGGGCACCATTTAGGCCCCTACAGTAATTTGTTACTAGGATAGGTAAGGTATTTTGAATAATTACTTATGCTTTTTTTTAATCTCTTATGTATTGTTTAGAGCAAAGCGACTGATGTTGCTGGGAAATGATAAGTTGGATATGAAGTGTGACTGTGAATGTAATGAGGGGAAGAGCTCTAGTAGTGTGATCTCTTAGTACTATTATGTGACCTGCTAGCAGAGGTGGTATATTTATATTTATTGAGATAAAATAAGAGTTGATATTTTATGACTGGTATTCAGCAAACTTTTTATTTAAAAGGTAAAAATTTCCTAATTCAAATTTATGAAAAATTGAGAAAATTTATTATCATCACTGTCAGAATTAATAAAGGTATTGAAACTTTTCCTTCTGAATTGAGAATGTTTGTATTGAAATTAAATTGGGTATTTTTTTTTTCCCCATCAGTACCTTTGATATCAACTAAGTTTTCTTGTTTATCTTTACCTGGTGCATTTAAAGTTTCAGGTATATATTTCTATGATCTATAGCAGGCACAAAGCTTGCTACTCATATTGCTACTGTACAGTTCCAGAAAATAGCAGGTTGTCATTTGTAGACTCCCAGTATGAGAGAAAAGCTCAGGGAGAGTGGGAGAAAAGGCAAGGGTTAGAAATAACCTGCCAGTTCTAATCTCTAGAACCTTTGCATAAACAAGATTGGAATGAAAACAGTTTTTTTTTTTTTAAATTTGGAAACCTGTAACATATCCAATCATAACATTCCATGCTGAGTACATGTACACTTTTAGAAAGACACCACACTGTAATGCACTAGGTCCCCAAATCTGCTTCAGTACTGGCTTTGTGTGTAACCTAAACTTCAGACGTCAATTGGCTAGGTGGTGTATTTTTATATTGCATCCAGTAAAATGGAAAGAAAAGGTAAAATAGCCAGCAAAATATAGTTAGCATAGCAGTAGTAAGTTTTAAGAACATTTTACATGTTAATCAGAATGTTAGGTCCTATATTTATAATATAGAATCGTAAAAAGTACAATTTAAGTTTTATGTTTGTTTAAGTTATATGTAATACTGACACCTAGATATTTTCAGTGCTTAGTATCAGCTAAATATAAGGAACATGTGCTAAAAAAAAAGCAAGGGTAGAGTTCTGAGAAAAAGAAAAGTTAACAACAAAAAATTTAAAATAAGCCCAACATCCTCAACTTGATTATTTTGTTCAAGAATGCAAATGTCTATATTATTTAAGGCAATATATTAATATATATATAAAGGCAATATATATTAAGGCAATACATATATTAAGGCAATATATAAAATAATATATATTAATATATAATATAATACATAATATATTAATATATATTAAGGCAATATATAAAATATATATTTATATATATTAATACAATATATATAACAATATATATAAGGCAATAGTTGGGATAGTAGAGAAGCTCTTTGTATT
The DNA here is from genome assembly GCF_963455335.1 of Martes martes. Lineage (NCBI taxonomy): Eukaryota > Metazoa > Chordata > Mammalia > Carnivora > Mustelidae > Martes > Martes martes. The sequence continues at coordinate 96,207,655 of NC_137889.1, forward strand.
ATTTGAATATTAAAAGTATTAACTAGTAAATTATTTGATTCCTTCCAAGGGGATAGAAATAATTTTTTATATTGTTATGGTAAATGTTGGAATTCAGTTTTAAAAAGTAGAGAATGCATCTAGGCAATGCAAATTGTGCTCCTGGTCCACAACTCTGGAAATTGCAAGGTAATTACAAAGAAACAAACAAAAAAAACAACCAAAGCAAAACAAAGCCAAGAATAGTTAAAGTAACCTTTAAAGATATGTTCTAAGACTGTCACTCTTCCCCCATGATCCTATCTTGTTCACATCCACATGAAAAGAAGAATGAGATCTTGTAACACCAAGGGGCTGAGAGCCTGGAAATCCTTGGACTTCAGGGCAGTTAAGTATATTTTGCCATCAGTGTCTGTGTGCACTGGTTAGGCTCAGCATAGCTTGACACTCACAAGAGTATTATCTTCTTCCTAGGTACCTTGGGCATAGAAAAGATCTGATGTCTTTTAAATTGAGTGTCGTGGCCTATTAACATGGTTATGACATCAATTTAATGGGTCTCACATAACAAGATAGAAAATATCAGTGCTTCACCTGTAAGGATAAGCATTATTTTGTGGATTTTGTGTTTATATTCTGCAACATAATACATAGATCTTCTAATACACCGTTCTTAGATCTCGCTCATTGGTGGGGATGGAGTGTGTATATGCCACCAGACTTCAGTGTTCAGATATTGGGGGCTGGAGAGTGAATGGCAGCTTATTGCCGCTCATGGATAAATGGGGTGGGGGCAGATACAGAATCATCAGAAGTGGTACCCTGTATTTAACATGACTAGATTTTTCCTTATATTCACTCTCCTGAAATCATGGACTCTGTCAACTCAAAAAGTTGCCCATAATCTAGGAAGTAGAATTAAAAACAAGAATGGAATACCACTTTATACCGTCAAATGGACAAAAAATAAAATCTGATATTTCTAACATTGGCCTGAGTGTGGCAAGAGAAGAATTATTTTCTATTACTTTGGAAAGCAAGTTGACAGATCTTGGTGAAGTTGAAGATGTGTGCATCCTTTGGCCCAGCACTTGCATGACTTTGTGTCTACCCTGGAGGAAGGAACTTTGCTGCCTGTGCACAAGAACACTTATGCCAGTGCCTTCACTGCACCATTCAGGTGGATGGATGGATTGATCGATACAGGCAGACTGATGTAGATCTAGTTATATACATATATATGAATATAATATAGATAAATGATCTCTGCTTTATTCTGTTTCATTTTAAAAATGGAATGGTTAAGAGGGTAACCTGAAATTCTTTTATTTTTTTTTTAAGATTTTCTTTGAGAGAGAGAGAGAGGGCACAAGCCACAGGGAAAAAGCAGAGGGAGAAACAGATTCCCACTGAGCAGGGACCCCCCCCCCCCAATGTAGGACTTGATCCCAGGACCCTGGGATCATGACCGATCCACAGGCAGATGCTTAACCGACTGAGCCGCGCAGGTGCCCCATAACCTGAAATTATTTGATTTTTTTTTCTTATTCTCAATCCAGTCTCTGCAAACTGGATGTGTGTGTGTAAAGAAAGCAACCTGACCACTCCCCTGTTGAGGAACAAATAAACTGAGACTTATTTATGCGTTATACACTCTATAGCCATTGGAGTGAATGAATTAGACCTTCCTATTACCAATGGGGTGCATCAAAGAAAGAAAGGAAGGAAGGAAGAAAGAAATCCCACAGGAAAGATAAAAAAAAAACTGCAAAGAATTTATATAGTTTAATGCTATTTATGTAAAACTTTGACCCACTAAATACAGTTGTATCTATTCTATCCAGGCATCCATACATATTAAAATAGAAAAAAACCTAAATGGAAATAATACTCTGAAGATTGATTATCTTTGGAGAGAGAGAGAAGGGAAGATGGTGGTATGTAGGGTTGTTTTAGCTGTTATCTGTAACATTCTGTTTCTAAAAAAAAAAAAAGATTCTGAAGGAAAAAATGCAAATGTTAATATTTGGTAAATGTGGCTAGTAAGAACATGGTTGTTATATGTTTTCTCAACTTTTCTCTTTGAGATATTAACTTAAAATGTCTATGTTATCTTTAGAAAGTAGAATCCTTTAATCTTTGAGTTGTAGATTAATTTGTTGGAATTCTGTATCTCTTTGAATACATTCACTTCTAATTTAACATATTGAAGGAAATGTAAACTGTTTATATATCAGGGGTCTCATTTGGTGATCTTTGCTATCGTAGGCTTCATCGCAGTGAAGGAATGGTTAAAAGTACCCTGAAATGCTCTATTTTTTTTGTTCTTATTCTTAATTCAACTAACTATTTCTCTGCTAACTGTTTATTAAGTCAATCTCTGCTTTCTCATTTTATATTCACTAGAACGGAAACTCCATGAGGGCTGAGGTTTTCCTCTCTGGCTCTTGAGCATCTAGAGTAGTTAATATGTGGCACACAGTAGGGTTCGGTAATATTTGGTGCGTGAATGAATAAAAGGATAAATAGTGAGTGTCCAGCTGGGAACGCTTTTTCACAGCCTGTTAGTTTATGCATGTAACATGACCAGTGCATATTATGTGCCAAGTGAACTTACTGTAAAAGATATTATGAGATGTATCTATACTAATTTATTCTTTTTTTTTTTTAAGATTTTATTTATTTGACAGAGAGAAATCAGAGCTAGGCAGAGAGGCAGACAGAGAGAGGGGAAGCGGGCTCCTGCTGAGCAGAGAGCCTGATGCGGGGCTCGATCCCAGGACCCTGAGATCATGACCTGAGCCTAAGGCAGAGGCTTAAACCACTGAGTCACCCAGGTGCCCCTATACTAATTTATTCTTTACTTGCCTCCTAGAACTTGGCAGTTTCTTTCTCAGGGCCAAATTGTCAACTTTCCCTTTTGTGAAAGATAAGAACCCAGTTACTCCCTTATTATTTACCTTCATTATGCCTTTCTGATTAATTCTGAGTTAAAACTTAGTGTCCGTGTGGACACACTGTGATGTTTGTTTATACCTGTATCTCTAAAGTATCTTATGATTTCTACTTTCTTTGTTTGCTTTTTTTGTTCTTGCGGTTCTATTATCCTGTTTCTTATAGTCTTAAGAATGTAAACTGCCTCGAAGTTTTTTGAAAAAATTAGGATGACACATTATTTCTGTAGAAAATTATATTCCTACCAAGTTGTAGATTGCTCACTTTTTTTTTTTTAAACATAGTCACTTAAAATGTACCTGGGATCCAGTGTTTTTAACAGAACTCAGTTGTGAATTTTATGAAGCAGATGCTTAGTGTTATGGGAGGAGTTGTATCCCCAAAATTCATATTTTCAAGAACTCATTCCTAGTATCTCAGAAGGTGACTATATTTGGAGATAAGGTCTTTAAAGGGGTGTTTAAGTTAAAATAAGGTCCTAAGGGTGATCCTTAATCTGTTATGCCAGTCCTTCTAAGAAGAGATAAAGAGTCAGTGCAGAAGGAATATACCATGAAAACACAGGGAGAGGACAGCCATCTGCAAGCCAAGGAGAGAGGCCTCTGAAGAAATCAACTGTGCCAACACTTTGACCTTGGACTCCTAGCATCTAGATTGTGAGATAGTAACTTTCTATTGTGGAAGCCACCCAGTCTGTAGCACTTGTTATGGCAGAAAACTTGAAAACTAATTACACTTGGCAAAATACACAAACACATTTACACATGCACATTTATCTTTTATTTTCTAAACCTAAATTTTAATACATAATAACCTGCCTTATGTATCTTATGGAAATATGGAATTCTTATACCAAGGAAATTAAAGAATGTCATGGGTATTCTGTACAATAATACTTTGTTTACATAGTTCTTTATACTTTAAATATAGTCTCATGCATCATCTCATTAGATAGTAATCTGACATTAGTGACTTGCTTTAAAATACGTTCCAGTGCGTGGCAGTATTTCAGTATGTATTTGGCCATAGGACTAAGCGATATACTCTTCTATGATAATTAGTGCCTGTAATAGTGACTTGGAATGACTAGTACCTTTCAGGCCCTTTGCCTCCTCAGATTTCATGTTAATTTTATTTTCATATTCTAAGAAGTGGTAAATAAACAGTGTGTATTCATATGGTAGCAAACAAGAATTCAGAATATCAGATTAATTCAGATTTCTCATTCCTTGCTTCAGTTAACTGGTAAATAGTATTGACTGCACTGGGTTTGTAGTAAGTAGTTGTGCTGGCTTCACTTTAACCACCCAAGTGATTTGTGAATTGCTAGGAAGAGAAATCAAAGATTATAAAATTTTGATCAGTGGTGAGCATTCTTTTGCTTCTGAAATGGAAGATGTGATAATTAATAATGTAATCACTATTTTTTCTGGTAGCAAGCATGGAGGTCAGTTCTATGATGTTTTAAGATAGTGTGAAACTTCAGTATGAAAAAGATTGGATTCGAACCTACTCACTTTTTTAGCATTGGTTTGCTTTTATTTTAAAACATGGCAGATATCAAGAAAAGGCAGCTCTGATTATTGCATTCCTCTGTTATTTGTTTTTTTTTTTTTTCATCATCTCTCAAAATTCTCTGTGTCTACTTCAAATGCTACAAGAAAACAAAAGGAGTAGCTTGTATAAAATAGTCTATTCTCAGTTTTGGGTACTCTTATTTTTAATAACTCTGGGCTTTAAAAGTCTTGGAATCTTTAATCCCTATTTTCAGCAGACACTGTAAGAATTATTTTGGATAAATGATTTTAAAATAGACTTCTTCACTTAACTGGTATACTGTTTGTGAATTCCTTTACAAACATTTTCCAAAGATAGGGACATTTTTTCCTTTCATTTCTGGTCATGATTGTGAGTGTCATGAATTTCTCACCTAATCTAATAGCGTGAGTTAATTTAAGTCACTTTTCTCATTTTTATTCATTAAATAGCAAATTATGTTTCATTTTTCATTGGGCTGCTTTAGACAGACATAGTGAATTTCCCATTTTTAATCCTATTTAGAATACATAGACTTTATTATGTCATTTAGTATTACTTCTGAAGCCAGGGCACTGGGTTCCTAATGCAGAGCAGTTAATAGTTTTAGTTCTTAAAATAAGTTTATAGTTTAAAAACAACTCTCAATAACTACAAATATTGTTTGTATAGATTAATCAGTGAAAATGAGCCATATTTTCTCTCGACTTGGATTTGGATGAAAAGCAGGTCTCTCCTAACCAATCACATCTTATATTTACATAGCCTTCCTTCAAGAGTCCCCTTTAATTATCTCCATTATATATGTACCTGAAAGGTAGTTGGTGTGATCATGTTGCGCGTTCTGCATTCCTTTGCATTTCTGGCAGCTGTGATGCCAAGGGCTACCTGCACAAATGCCTACCTACCTCTGGCTGCTACAACTTATCACCAAGGACCGAATTTATCACAGCCCAACATGGGCACATGGGAAAGGCCCATAAAATCAGAAAGACATTACTGCCATTTCTGATTTTCTTTGCATTTACTCTCCTGTCATGATGGAAAATATAGATTTTATATTTACTAAGAGAATGATGATATATTTTATAATTTATATAATAGAATTCATGTAATTCTTCTTTTTCTTCTACCCATCCTTGTTTTTTCACTAATAACAGCTTTATTTCTCTTTGGGAAAGTATTAAGCTACAGAGAAATACTTAATGGATAGTAAAATTAATAAAGCAGTTTTGGTGGTTTCAGAGAAAGGTTTCACAGTTAAGATTTGTTTTTGACAAAGATACTTAGTTTCTGCTCAGCCAAGATTTTTCTGTTCTGAATAGTATTTGGATGTAATTCACTTTATCTCCAGTGACCATACTTTTTCCTGGCTGCTAAAGCTGAGCGATCCTTCAGATTAATATTTTCTTTCTGTAGATATTTTGATAAATCAATCAGTTTTAAGTCAAATCTAGTTGATTTGGGAGCACGCATGGGTAAATGCCTTGAAAATGCCTCTGGGGACCAAATTAAAATTGAAACTTTTTTTTTTTTTTGGTTTTGCTTAATATTTGTTATTTTTGTTATGTTAAAAATCCCAGTTAAAATACCAGTGTATTTCAGACCAGACATTGTGTTTTATATGGGCAAAAATCACATAAAATACTCACACTTGAGGGGCAACAGCCAAAAGCAAAAACATTTCATGACTCACTATTAGTATTCCTGACTGTTCATCCAAGAAAGACACATCCTTTCATTTTACATCTCTGTGGCCTGGACCTATTAATGCTGAGTTAAACACTTGAGGATGATCATATATCTTTTATTTTCAATTTTTAGAGAATAGCTCATGATTCGGCTTCTTAATACACACAAGATATTTGTGTTGTAATTTAGTCACTTTATGGGTTTTACAGAATGACTTTTGAATTAAAATTTCTGCCAAGATTATCCCAGCCATAAGCAAGTAGATATCTCGGTGTTTCACCTGCTTTCACCTGTGACATAATGTTCACATCATAGACCTTAATTTTCAGTCAGTACCTCTGAGGTTGTGATAGACTCAGTCACATAGGGAGGTTTTCCGGAATGCACATGCCTATGCCCTACCCTAGATGTCCTGCTTTAGAATGTTGGAGGTGGTAGCTGGACATGCACAGTTTGGAAAACCTCTCAGTGTATTGTGATGTATTCCATGGTGAGGAGACAGTGACTATACCACATGACTGTACTTGAAATGCAGAATGTGTGCCCGTGGCAGAATGCCAGGAAAATTTCACCTGTAAACCTTGAACCAGAGAGAAGATATTTTTAGTAAACTTTGTATTTTCTAGACTGAATCAGATTTGACAGGATATTGGAATTCCCACATTTTGTAAGGGTATATCTATTATACTATTAAGTATGTTTTGTATTTTAAACACTACATTTGAATTTGGCTTTTTGGTCACTTGTTAATTCATGCAACAAGCATTATTCCAATCTTCTTCTTATGCCATGATTATCCTGTGTCCCCCGATGCTCTTCTCTTGGTCATCTTTCGGCTCTCAGCTCCTCAAGCTCTCTTGCTTGCTTCTCATCCCCAAAGTCCATAAGGTTTGTTCAGATCAACTGCTACGACTACTACTACTTCTCCTTCTTCCTCTTCCTCCTTTTCTTCCTCCTCTTCCACCACCTCCTCTCTTCCTCCTCCTCCCCTCCTCTTCCTCCTCCTCTTTCTTCTCCTCTTGTTCTTGTTCTTGTTGTTCTTCTTCCTCCTCCTCCTCCTTCTCCACTTCTACTACTACTACTTCTCCTCCTCCTTCTTTTTCCTTCTCCTCTTCCTTATCTTCTTCTTTGCCTCCTCTCCTCCCCCACCTCCTCCTCCTTTCCTACACCATTATCTGTAATGATGTCACCCTTCCTCAAGGCTCTCTCTACCATCTGAATGTCAATGATCCCCAAATTTTATCCCCCGCTTTAACTCTTCTTTTGGTAGGTGGTAATTCATTTCAGTGGCCAAGTCATAAGTAAAGGGTAGACTGATGGCTATCGCAGATGGAGACAGGACTTTTCATCAAATTCAGTGGTGCCTTATTAATGTGTTCATGTCAGATATCTTCTCTAAAAGAATTGTGAAAAACCCACATTTGCTTTATCAATGTCTCCATGTTTATAGTTCTTATCTTCTCATAATTTTACTCTGTGTTCGTTTTCTAGGACTGCTTGTGAGAAATTACCTCTAAGTTAGTGGCTTAAATAGCAAAATTAATTTTTTTATGGTTCTGAATTCTGGAAGTCTGAAATCAAGATGTTGGTAGGGCCGTGCTCCCTCTGAAGGTCTAGGAAAGAATCCTTCAGCACCGTTTCCTAGCTCTTGCTGGCTTCTCATAGTCCGTGGCATTTTTGGGGGTTATACCTGCCTCCATCTACCTGTGGCCTTTTTCTCTGTGGTTCTCTATGTGTGTGTCTGTGGATTTAGGTCCACTCTAATCTACTATGACCTCATCTTAATTATTTCTGTAAAAGACCCTATTTCTAATGTTCCGCACAGACATGAAGTTTTGGGGGAAAAAATCTGGACACTGACCCTCTCACTATGGGCTTACTGGTACCAAATATCCAACACCAGAGACCGCTGTCACGTAAAGCTAGAAAATGACTGCCAGACTCTGCCACTTACGTGTGTGTGGCTTTGCTCTGTGCGTCAACTTCCTCATGTATAAAATGAGATAATAGTGCCCACCTCATGAAACTGTTGTAGAGATTAGAGTGTTTCATGTCGGTAAGGTGCGTACAGTAACACCCAGCACATTTGAGCCATAACTGCTCTCCAGGCTTCTTGTGAAATTGGCCTGTGAAGGTGCTTCCCAGGAAACTTTCTCCCAGCTTCGCTTCTCCTTCTCCCTCTTCCTGGACTTACATCTTACTTAGTTGTTTCTTCTCCTCACCACAATCATTTGCGAGGTGTTGCAAGAGGGATACAACAGAGCAGACAGCCTTTGCACACCTTCAGGGTCAGGTGTGGATCACCCCACTTGGCAGCCCCCGCACGGCTGAATGGCTAGAGATTGTGGGGCCCATTGTGCCTCCAGATGCCTGTGGTTGCGTGGGATCCCTGGAATGTTAATGAATTTTCATATTTCCCTTGAAGTTACTTCTGTAGCTGTAACAAAGCATTTCTGAGCTGGGTCCCAAAGTGGCATTCTCGTTCATTGACGCCCTCAAAGGAAACTGTATTTGAGGCTTTCTTGTCAGTTTTAAGAGCCTATAAAAAACATTCTGGGTTCACAAAGCTAGTTTAAAATCTGCTCCCAGGTCTAGCACTGGAGTTTTGGTGACATAGTCGCACTAAAGACTCTGGGGTTACTTTAGACTGTGTGCCTTACAAGGCTGAGATAGATTTACGGGAACTAAGGGGCTCTGAGATAAAGGAAGGTACTCTCATCTTTCCTCTTGAGAACATTCTGGCCTCAGGAGAAGTGATTTCACTTCAAATCGTTCTTCATTTCATATTATTCTTTGCAGTGTTTTTTCTCTTAAAATTAAACATACCAGGTATGTCAGATGGTAGCTATGCTCCAAGATTACATTGGGACTCCAATATATTCACGGAAGGAATTTTGAGTCCTTTGAATTCTTTTCTGCCATTAGAGAACAGTGGCAAAAAAAAGAGACATAATCAAGCCAAGTGATTTATATACGTAAGCTTGGGTATTCAATATAATTTGAAAGTGTTGTTTAGATGTAAGTGCTAATTTCTATTGAAATTATTGTATTTAAAATTTCAGATAATTCAGTTAAAAAGTTTATTGTTGAAGAAGATAGTTTATTAAACTGATTCATCATGTACTTTGGCAATCACATATGCTGTTCGCTGCTTTTTACCTCATTGACTTGTTTTTGGATATTTGATACATGCTAATTTATTTAAAACAGACTAGTTTCGGGACGCCTGGGTGGCTCAGTTGGTTAAGCGGCTGCCTTCGGCTCAGGTCATGATCCCAGCGTCCTGGGATCGAGTCCCACATCGGGCTCCTTGCTCCGCAGGGAGCCTGCTTCTTCCTGCCACTCTGTCTGCCTGTGCTCGCTCTCTCTCTCTCTCTCTCTGACAAATAAATAAATGGAATCTTTAAAACAGACTAGTTTCTCTCTACAGAGGGATGAGCTAAGAAAAGTGTTCGTTCATAAGCATTCATTCATTCATCAATGTTTATTTAGAGTGTGAATGTCACTGACCTGGTGCCAGCCACTGGGACTTGAACTTTTGCATCTAGAAGAGAGAATTGATATGTAAACCATTAAATTACAATATAGTGTGAAAAGGGCAAGAGATGGCAATGATTAACTCTATCTAGGAATGAGGGTGGGGAGACGTTTGCTAAGAGGAGGTTACACCTGAGCTGTGTTTTGAAACATAAAGCTTGTTGGCTGATATGAACAAAGAACGTGCCATTCATCGTAAAAATCTCATGGTGTGTTTAAGAGCTACAGGCAGTTTGGTTTTGCTAGAGTTTACAATGCATGGTCAGTTTCTAGTAGCTGTGGTCTTTGGTGTAGTTTGTAGAAATTCAGAAAACTTTATTGACCTCATGGTACTTGCCAAAGCATTTGTAGAGATAACATAATACCAAATTATTTAATACTTGCGCAAGTGAGTATAGATTAAACCCTGATAACTAATATCCCAATATTAGTGATTTGAAAGGTATTATGTAATACTATAGCATAGCATTTTCATCCTCTTCTCAGTCCTTCCGGTATATCTACATACTAATGCATTACCATTAATAATGGTGGGTTACCGCGGCAATAACACTCAATCTTGGGCAGTGGTAGGAGGGTATGCCCACATAGAGGGACATATTTGCCAAGATCACTCTGGTTTTGCAATGAAGAGATGCCCAAAGGCAAATGGATTAAAACTCTAGATATTTATTTCTTGCCTAAGTACAGAGTGAGATTTTTTGACGAGTAATAAGGTGTTGGGTGGGAGGTTAGGCCGAAGGGAGTGGGCTTGGCTCAGTATAGTTGCTCAGAGATCTGTAGCTGACAGATGCTTGAGTCTTTTCTGCATGTGGCTTCCAAATTTGCGTTGGGTTCTCCAGCCAAATGCCATGTGGGAGAAGTGAGAATGTGGAGAAACTCTATCAGATATTTATCTGCTTAAGCCCGGAAGTGATGTACGTGTCACATACATGGCCCCCTGCTCACGTTCCCTTGGTGAGAATCAGCCATAGTGCCCCACCGACTTGACCAGGAAGATGGGGAGAGTGGTCACCTACTAGACCACTGCTTCTCAACAACTCAGTGCTAGTGAAGATAACCACAAATCTTTGGTAGATAACCAGTGGGTCTCTGCAGCCAGGATTTACTAAGAGGAGTAAGAGGATTTGGGAAAAATATGTAGCTTGAGAAAGTCCTGCAAGTGATTCTGGTATGTCCTGTAAAGGCATTTTTCTCTTCTCATCTTATTCCGGGTCCAGTCAAACAAGCATCTTCCTATGCAGGTAAGGATCCTGAAATTCAGGGAGGTTATGTCTTAGAGTTGAATGTTAAATTTTGATTTAGTATTTCATGCACATCATTCTGATTTTGATTATTCTTTTTCTTTCAATTTTTCATTATGGGCATGTTTCTTTCTTTCTTTCTTTTATTTTCCAGCCAATTTTCAAAGTCAGTTTTCTTTAAAATTGCTCAGAAGTTTTACAAGTCTTGGAAAAAATACTTTTAAATACATTAAAAAATATATATGGCTTTTGGGAGAGGTGCAAATCCTTGGATTCATGAGGATTTGATTCCATTTTTTTAACATAATTTTAGTTACAGTTAGTAAAGATTCCATTAGGTAATAATTTCCAAGTGGACAGTGTACATGTATTATTTAGCTCATAAGCAGAGACGGAGTGTGCTTTCTGCCCATTTCAGCAACAGATGCTTTACATTATTAAGTTATAAACTTACTTATCTAAGGGACAGTGATGACTCTTAAGATTAATAACAACAGCAATAACAAAAGAACTCTTGGAATGAGATGCAGAATTTCTGTCACTGCTGATAATTTTTTATTTTGAGAAAGTCAGTTCCTTTTGCTAGCCCTTACGAGGATTGGGACTGCAGAAGTAAATGAGATTCGTAGTACAACAGTTTTGAACCACAGGTTTCCAGCCGTCTTAGAACCACTTGACTTCAGTATGTAAACTTTGCTTTCTTAAGAGGTTCTGTTAAAGAGTGGTAAAGAGATGTGCCAATATTGCCTTATGTTCATTCTCACTAATTAGTTTACTCCCCGTGTGTGTGTGTGTGTGTGTGTGTGTGTGTGTGTGTGTGTGTGTGTGTTTATGGGTGACTATGTTTCAGGTTCTGTGGTAGCAGTAGATGGTGGGCACAAAGTGTTCTCATGGAGTTTATGTTTTAGTGTAGCACTTTCAGTAGAATTTTCTGTGATTTTGGAAGTGTGTATCTATACTGTTCAGTGTGGTAGCCACTAGGCACATGGGGCCACTGAGCATCTGAAATACAGCCAGGGTAACTGAGGAAATGAATTCTTAATTTTACTTAATTGCAATTACTCTAAGTTTAAAAATAGCTGCATGCACTGGCTACTGGCTGTCCTATCACACAGTGCAGATTTAGGGGAAGAGACATATTATTCAAATAATCACAGCACAAAATGTAAAATTGGAATACCAGTAGGTGGTACAAAGGAGACATGTATGATGCTTTCAGAGCTGTGGAGGTTTAATTGACTTATCCAGGCAGGTCATTGAAGGCTTAAGTTTGGGTAACAGAAATGGAGAGAAGTGGGCAAATTTGAAGGATGAGGAGGGTATAAAATGGACAGGATCTGGTGGTTGGAAAAATGGGGTGAAGGTATGTGGTTTTAAAATGGTTTCTAGATTTCTGGCTTTTACAGTGGAAGATAGGGAATTTATTCATTAAGAGAGAGAATGGTAAAAAAAAGGCCAGGTTTGTGGGTGAAGCAAATGAGCTTAGTTTTGTAATATTGGGTTGAATATATAGACCTGCAACACAGAGAAGAGGTTTGGGCTAGGTGCCTACATTTGGTAATTGAAGCTATGAGCCTAACTGTAGGTAAGCATGTGAGGAAGAAGGATAGATGATGGATTCTGAGAGAATTGAAGAGTTAATGAACTTGAGGTTCCAATGAAGTCTAAGAATGGTCTTCCCAGATACTGTTGAACAGTAGGCTTAGAAGGAAGGAGCCGTTGGTTTCTTTAAGATGTTTAAATAAGTGATTCTTGAGATAAAACTTTTGGGAATGATGATAATATCCAAAATCTGCCAATGGAAATAGATGACCAAGACAAGAGTTGGTGGGGGTCATGGGGATTAAGGGAAAAAGAGACCATACAGATTATTTAAAGTTAAAATATATGTAATCCCATCTTGAGTAAAGAAGCCATCAAAAACTCTTATTAGAATTGTAAGGTGTTAACATGTATTTCATACTGTGCATATCTTTAAGTAGTAATACATACACCATATGAAACTCATTTGTTATGGTACATAGAGCTAATACTGATCACATAATATCTCTTAGGGAGGTTTTGATCATTTCAGTTGGAAAGTTTGCTGTTAAAGTAACTTCACAATGGATAGAGATAATTTACTCCATTGTTTAAAAAATTATGTGACCTCCTTGACCCTGGCAGATACCAATAATAAAATGCCTTCAATTTTGCATCTGTAGCTTTGAACGTATTATTGTAAATTGAGTCACCTGTCTATGCTTTGAAATCTTTAAAACGGAGTATTTGATCATCCATCTTTCATTGGCACTGACTCTTTTTAGCTGCCCTTTACTTTTTTCCTTCCATTTTATAATTGATTAAAACCACAAGCTGGAAAGAACATGAGTTATTTGAATCCTGCTTTGAAAAAAACCACTGAAGTTTTAATACCTTCAGGGAAATTGATAGTTATCAAAACCATTTTGAATCGCACTCTCTGAACCAATTCTTACTCCTTCCCCCATACTTGCAAAAAGTACACTGAAGTTGACCTTCCTAGTTTGGGCTAAGTTGTAAAATATAACTCTGAAATTATTTTTAAAAGTAATTTGGGTGTAACTGCCCAATTTGACAAAGATTACATCTTCTCTTGCCTCTAAATAAATATTTTTGAAATCAAGGCACATTAATTAACATAAACTTATTAGTAAAAAGAAATGACGTAAATTATAGTATAAAGGAAAATACCAACTTTCAGTTATGATTTTGCTTGATTATTTCTGTTATTTCATAGTTGTCACTTGCTTGTGTATAGACACAGTTATACTTTGTTATCAACTCCACAAATAATAACAAAAGGGTTTTTTAAATTCAAATTATTCTAGAATGAAAGATACTATTCTTTAATTTTGTTCAGAACTGTGTTGAGAAAATTCTGTTAAAATTATACAAATGTGTATGTATCAGAGTGCATTAGTAAGAAAGTAAGCTCTTTATTCTTATGTGTACCTTCATCTTAAATGGTGGATGTTGGGGCGCCTGGGTGGCTCAGTGGGTTAAAGCCTCTGCCTTCAGCTCAGGTCATGGTCTCAGGGTCCTGGGATCGAGCCCCACATTGGGCTCTCTGCTCAGCGGGGAGCCTGCTTCCTCCTCTCTCTGCCTGCCTCTCTGCCTACTTGTGATCTCTGTCAAAAAAAAAAAAAAAATTTAAAAAAAATGGTGGATGTAGAAAGAGGGTAGTTTTATTCAGTATTATTCACAAAGAAATGCAACTTGTATCTTTATTATTATTTTAAAAAATTTTAAAGATTTTATTCATTTATTTGAGAGAGAGAGAGAGTGAGAGAGAGCATGAGAGGGAAGAAGGTCAGAGGGAGAAGTGGACTCCTAGTGGAACAGGAAGCCCAATGCAGGACTCGATCCTGGGACTCCAGGATCATGACCTGAGCTGAAGGCAGTTGCTTAGCCAACTGAGCCACCCAGGCGTCCTGCAACTTATATCTTTAATGTATTTAAATTTCTTCATGAGTTTACTGTTTGCCAAGTACCAGGCTATTAAAAATATGTCCTTACCAGTTAGTAGTATTTTAGCCTCTTCTGGATTAAGGCACTTCTGGTTGACTGATTCTGTTTGGTGTAAAATAGTCAGTATTTTATTTTCTCTTAATCCTTCCCATGTTACTGAGTGCAGTGGCATCTACACCTGTCACAGGGGACTTGCTTCTCCTGTGACAATGATTCCATTTAGTATTCTGTCCGTCCTTGTGAGTTCTTTGCTATCAGGAGCCTGATTTGATTTGAGTCTAGATGTGTGTCTGTTGAGGGGTGACTGATTCTTTATGGACTTCTGGACTCACGTGTGGGTCCGTACCACTGAAGCAACTCAGGAACCGAGTTCTTAATTTTATCGCTGCTCTTGACTTTTAGATTTGAAGACTCATATAAAGCAACCCTCTATCCTGATCCTAGGGCTCTACCAGCCCACCAGCAATCTCAGCTGGGTGGCGTATCTCTCTGTAGGACCCGTGGGAAGTTCTGAATCCTTGTACGCCATGCCCAAGCCATGGATACCCAGAAGCACTCTCTGAGGTTTATGTAACTGTCACCATCCTCTTCCAAGCTGCATAAATATTCCCACGTCATGTAGGATTTACAGTCAGCCTGACAGTTGGTCTTCTCCTAGGGCAACTACTTTCACACTGCTGTGCTGCTAACTAATAAGAAGTAGATTTAAAACCAGTCCAGCGTGATAGCAGAAGTTTCACAAACCAGCACTTACCCTTGCTACTTGAGACACAACTTACTCTTTTCTATATTATTCTAATAAATTTAAAAAGATGCTACTTCTGATGTGGTTAATGGATTTGTGACCCACTCCTAGGTCTTCCCCTGATGTTTAATGAACATTGGAGAGGCCTGCAGCCTTCCCCAGGTGCATGAGATATGAATATCTGGGGAAGATTATCTTGTAACTAACAATGTTTTAACAGATACTACTTATGCATCACCAGTGTCCTCACCCAAAGGCTTAGGCCAGATAGTCTATGGGGGTCACTTAGATATGATCTTCTTACTCTCCATCTGTCTTTCCTTCCCATATTCTCCTGCGGCCAAAAGGGGCAGCCTCCTTCCTTCTGTATGTTGGGGACTTCCTTTGTATCATAGGCTGAGCCATTTCTATATTTTGATTATACTCTATGATCCTGTCATCCAGCCCTTGATATGGGAATGGAGATTATCAATATAAATAGATTATTTTAATGTCATCCCCAAACCATGACTAAGATCATATTATTATGCTAGCACATACTTGGAGTCATTTTTTATCTACTATGGGAAAAGTTGATGAATAAAAGTATAGTACTGTTATTTTGCTGTCATATTCTTTATTCTTTGAAAGTAATTATCTTTCAACTGTTTGCAAATATTAATGATTCTTTAAACTCTGTATTGGATTATTGTGCCACTAGTGGAAAAAGTAGGTTCTTACAAGTTTTCACTGTCATTGGGCTCAGAATTTCCAGAAGAGTCTTCAAACACAATTTTATATGAGGTTTAAAAGCAGTTGTGGTAGACTTATGTATCTTACAACTGGAAGTTTATACATTTTGACTTCCTTCACCTACTTCCAGTTGTCTGCCCCTGACAATCACCAATATATTTTCTGCATTTATGAGTTTGGGTTTTATAAGCCTGGGAATGTACAGCAGAGTAACTATAGTTAATAATGTTATATATTTGAAAGTTGATGAGAGAGTAGATCTTAAAAGTTCTCATGACAAGAAAAAAGTTTATAACTATCTGGTGGTCGATGTTAACTAAACTTAATTGTGCTAGTCATTTTGCAATATATTAAATCATTATGTTGTACATCTAACACTAATACATTGTATGCCAGTTTTATCTCTATTAAAAAACAGAATCCTAAAACAAAACAAAACCAGATGGAGTGGGTACAGTGAAAAAGGAGGAAAAAAGATGTTAATTGTATTTTCTATATTAGTTAAAAGGCATTCTGACCAATTCTAAATGTGACAATAAACTCCTCTTTCTAAAGAGTAGTTGTTTCCACTTCTTTTATAAATGTAAGATATGACCCAGAGTTTTAAAGGTTTTTTTTATTGCTTTTTGATTATTTTTATTGAATTGCTTATTGTCTCTTGTTAAATAACTACATTAATTATATAGCTAGCGCCTAGCTTCTCAACCATTTCCAGAAGAAGCCCCCTGTTTCCATTAAAGAGTTTTATGGGGGCTCCCCATGTGTCAAATTTCACATAGCCTGCTGCATTGCTTTTTATAAAGGACGTGGAGGCAATGCCAAGGCCTCCCACTAATTGTTTTATGGGCTCAGTGTGGGATTTGCATCCCTGACTGGGGAAGCCCCATGTTAAAGGACTGTGGGAGTAAGGAGTTGTCAAACATACCCAGAAAGAGTACTAAAAAAAAAAATTCTGGTTAGCTGTACTGTTGTTGCCAAGGAGCATAAGCAGAACACAAAACATGCCAAATGCTGACTGATTTTAAACAGTGACCCCTGTTTCAGAGAATACTCACTTCATTACATTTTTGGGAGAAAAACAAATCACAAATAGCTCCATAATTAATTTTAGTGTCCATTTCAGTTTGACACTGGTAAATTATTGTCTTCTAAGTGGTAAAAAAAAAAATACAACTAATTATTTTTATGTGTTCTTTGAGGGAAGATAACTCATCATGGTTATCTGTGAACATTTAGTTTTGGAATACTGTGTTCAGAGTTGTGGGTTTTGTTATCTTTTTTCCTCTAAAAGGGTTAAGGAATTGTGTTTTACCCTTGTTAACCATTAATTTGCATATATCTACACTAAAAAAAGTAACTTCTAAATTTTAAAGAATTGAATTTCTTTATTCTTACTTGAAATTCTTACTTCTTCACCAGGTCCTGACATTCTTTTTTTTTTCTCAGTCTCAAGCAATCTTCTTGGCATTCTGAACCTGTCTTTCCTCTAGAGGCTGAAACAAGATATTTTTGAAGTGCAGTATGACCTCAGAGAGTGCTGTTAGCTTGTTTAATGTTGACATGTGAACAGAATTATTAGAGCCGTACTTCAATAGGCCTAGAGTAGAAATACAGTATCCTGTGGGAAGATAAATATTACCTGTCTCCTTGCAGATTGATAGTGTTAAAACTAAATGATATATTGAGGTTTTTGTGAACTTTGAAATATCTTTTGGAAGTTGGTGAAGGGGAGGAAAAATAGAGCTCCTTTTTAGTAACCAAAATATACTCATCTTTAAAAAAAGATTCCTATATTTCTAATAAATAATCTTAGATTAGCAATTGTTTATGAAAAACATTTATAATTTTCCTTTGGTAAATAGGTTTCTTATATGTATCTCTAACATAGGTATTTCTTTTGTGTGTGGAGTGTGTGTATGTGATACATGCTATTCTGTCTTACTATAATATAGTAGTTGTGTGTAATACATAGAGCAAACCACAAGTGAAACAATTATGTATGTTAAGAGCAGAATTAGTTTATTTCTGCAAACTACAAAAGTAATTTCAGTAGTCTGTTAATAGTCTTTTTTATTTAAAAAAATTTTTTTTAACTTTTTTAAAGATTTTACTCATTTATTTGACAGACAGACATCACAAGTAGGCAGAGAGGCAGGCAGAGAGAGAGGAGGAAGCAGGCTCCCTGCTGAGCAGAGAGCCCAACGTGGGACTCGATCCCAGGACCCTGAGATCATGACCTGAGCCGAAGGCAGAGGCTTAACCCACTGAGCCACCCAGGCGCCCCTAACAGTCTTTTTAAAATACAACTGTTATTTTTGTTTTTTCAAAGTTGATGGTCAGAATGCAAATCTAAAGCAGAGATGAACCCTTAACGGTAATTTCCTCATCACTGTGACTCTGAGACATTTTTATCTCTACTTTAATACCTGGTTACCTTTCTACGTAAAATAATTTCTCAACCCACTGTTACTTTGTGAAAAATTATTCCTTAAAACCAGATTGTTAATCTCTGGATGGCTCCTTCGTATGTCTTTGTTTTGAATAAGAATCAACCTATTATTAATGATCTATAAAACCAGCCTTACTAATACAAATGTTAAGCTACCCCTACAACTTCCTCTCATGAGCTCAGAATTGTCATTTGTTATTTAGACGTCAAATTATTCAGTCTTTTAGCCATTGCCAACATTTCTTCTTTAGGTTGTACAAAAAGTTTTCCTTTATTTTGCGTTCTGAAAGGCCAGTTGCACAGAGGACTTGTCACTTCTTCTGTGCTGCTGTTAGATTCTTACATTCCAGTGGAATCAAAATTGTTTTGATCAAAAGTGCTCTTTCATTGACTCCTTTTCTATTGTGCATCTCAACTTCTTATAACCATGCAAGATAGCCTTGTGTATAATACATTTTACACAGGTTTTCTTCATCAGACACTTTAGTTATAATTATTTTATCAGATATCCTCCTCTGCATTTATTGTGTATGTAGTGGTAAAATTTTAAATGAAAAAAATAAAACCGACAAAGTATGCCAACACCAGAATACGTAATGGTGTTCTATTTTTAATTAATATTAGTATTTAGCATATATTTAATATTTTCTCAGTTCCAAATGCACTTCATATTTTTTATCTGAATCCTTTAGTATTTATGTTGTTATTCCTATTTGGAGATGAGAATATTAAGTCTTAGGAGAGTTAAGAAACTATTCTGGGGTACCTGGGTGGCTCAGTGGGTTAAGCCTCTGCCTTTGGCTCAGGTCATGATCTCAGGGTCCTGGGATCGAGACCTGCATCGGGCTCTCGGCTCAGCAGGGAGCCTGCTTCCTCCTCTCTCTCTGCCTGCCTCTCTGCCTTCTTGTGATCTCTGTCTGTCAAATAAATAAATAAAATCTTTAAAAAAAAAAAAAGGAAAAAAAAAAGAAACTATCCCATTGTATTAGCAATGACATTGAATTAATAATCAAAAAACTTCCAACAAATAAAAGCCCAGACCAGATGATTTCACAGGTGAATTCTACCAAACAGTTAAAGAAGAGTTAATACATGTTCTTTTCAAACTATTCCAAAAAAGGGAAGAGGAAGGAAAGCTTCCAAATTCATTCTATAAGGCCAGCATTACCCTGATACTAAACCCAGGTAAAGACGCTAGAAAAAAACATGATTACAAGCCAATATCTCTATTGAATATAGATGCAAAAGTTTTCAACAAAATATTAGCAAACTAAATCCAATAATACATTAAAAGATCATTTACCACAACCAAATGGGATTTTTTTTCTAGGGGTGCAAGGGTGGTTCAATATTTACAAATCAAAAGGCATGAAACATCACATTAATAAGAAAAAGGATAGAAAACTTATGATCATCTCAATAGATGCAGAAAAACATTTGACAAAGTACATTAATTAATAATAAAAACTCTAAACAGGGTGCCTGGGTGGCTCAGTCGGTTAGTTAAACCTCTGCCTTCGGCTCAGGTCATGATCCCAGGATCCGCAGATCGAGCCTCACATCGGGCTCTCTCTTCAGTGGAGAGCCTGCTTTTCCTTCTCTCTCTGCTTCTCCCTCTTTTTGTGCGGTCTCTCTCTCTCTCTCTGTGTCAAATAAATAAAATCTTAAAAACAAAACAAAACAAAAAAAACCTAACCTCTCAACAAAGTAGGTTTAGAGGGAACATACCTCAACAAAATAGTCTGTATGTGAAAACGCCACAGCTAGCAATATAGTGGCGAAAAACTGAGGTCTTCACCACAGCAATCAGACAAGAAAAAAAAAAAAATAAAAGGTCTCCAGATTGGCAAGGAAGAAGTAAAACTTTCACTATGTGTGATAACATTCTTTATATAAAAACCCTAAATATTCCACTAAAAAACTATTAGAACTTATAAATGTATTCAGTAAAGGATACAAAGTTAATATACAGAAATTTGTGCAATTCTATACACTAATAAGTAGCAGAAAGAGAAATTAAGAAAATAATCCCATTTACCGTTACACCAAAAATAATAAAATACCTAGGAATAAACTTAACCAAGGAGGTGAAAGACCTGTACTCTGAAACTATAAATCACTGATGAAAGGAATTGAAGATGACAAAAAATAACTGGAAAGATATTCCATGCTAATGGATTGGAAAAACCAATATTGTTAAAAATGATCATACTTCCTAAGACAATCTATAGACTTAAGGCAATCTCTGTCAAAATACCAACAACATTTTTTCACAGAACTGGAACAAATAATCCTAAAATTTGTATGGAACCACTAAAGACCTTGAATAGCTAAAGCAGTCTTGAGAAGAAAGAACAAAACTGGAGGTGTCACAATCCCAGATTTCAGGATATACTCCAAAGTTGTAGTAATCAAAACATTATGGCACTGGTATAAAAATAGGCCCATAAGTCAATGCAACACAATAGAAAGCCCAGAAATAAACTTATTCATATATGGTCAATAAGTCTATGACAAAGGAGGTAAGAATATACAATGGAAAAAAGAGTCTCTTCAACAAATTGTATTGGGAAAACTGGAGAGCTGCATGCAAAAGAATGAAACTGGACTGCTTTCTAACACCATACATAAAAATAAACTCAGAATGGGCTAAGGACTTAAATGTGAGACCTGATATCATAGAACTCCTAGAAGAAAACATAGGCAGTAATTTCTTTGACATTAGGCGTAGAAACATTTTTCTAGACATGTATCCTCAGGCTGGGGAAATAAGCAAAATTAAACTTTTGGGACTAGTTGTTCCTGAAATTCTGGGTATCAGTCCCTAGTCACACACATTTTGCAAATATATTCTTCCAGTCTGTCTTGCCTTTTATTTTCTTAACTGTGTCTTTCAGAAAAGGAAGTTATTTAACTTGATGAGATCCAATTGAATCATTTTTAAAACTTCATGCTTTGAACTCTTGATCACCTAGGAAATCTTTTTCTACCCTAATGTCACAAAATTATTTTCCTATATTTTCTTCAAGAAGTTCTCCTTGGGGCCAGATAAATAAATAATTGACTTCAACCAAAAAAACAAAAAACAAAAATACAAAACAAAACCCCCTAAACCAAAAAACCTGTTGAGATTATGCCAAGATTAAAACAACGACAACAACAACAACAGAAACAAAAAACTTTTGTACAGCAAAGGAAAACGTCAACAAATCAAAAAGGTAGTCTACTAAATGGGAGAAGATATTTTCAAATGATATATCTGACAATTAATATCCAAAGTATATAAAGAACCTATACAACTCAGCACCAAAAAAATCTGCAGATTTTTTTAAAATTAAAAAAATGGGCAGATGACCTGAATAGACATTTTTCCAAAGAAGACTTACAGATGACCAACAGACACGTAAAAAGATGCTCAACATTACTAATCATCAGATAAATGCAAACAAAACCACAATGAGATATCACCTTCTACCTATGAAAATGGCTAAAATAAGAAAGACAAGAAATAACAAGTGTTGGTGAGGATGTGGAGAAAAATGAATCCTCATGCACTGTTGGTGGGAATGAAAACTAGTGCAACTACTATGGAAAGAAGTATGGAAGTTCCTTAGCATATTAAAAATAAAAATACTATAAGATCCAGTAATTCCACTATTGGGTATTTACCCAAAGAAAATGAAAACACTAATTTGAAAAGATATATTCCCCCTCTGTTTACTCCAGCATTATTTACATAGCCAAGATATGGAAGCAATCCAGGTGTTCATCCATAGATGAATGAGTAAAGAAGATCTGGTACTTATAGACAATGGACTGTTACTCAGCCATCAAAACGAATGAGACCCTGCCATTTGCGACAACATGGATGGACCTGGAAGGTATAATGCTAAGTGAAATAAGGCCACTTGAGAAAGATGGATACCATAT
Organism: Martes martes; assembly: GCF_963455335.1. Classification (NCBI taxonomy): domain Eukaryota; kingdom Metazoa; phylum Chordata; class Mammalia; order Carnivora; family Mustelidae; genus Martes; species Martes martes. The sequence goes on from NC_137889.1 coordinate 96,229,943, forward strand.
TATTTCACTCACATAGGGAATTTGAGAAAAAAACAAAAAGGCATACATAAACTCTTAAATACAGAGAACTGGTGGTTGTCAAAGGGGAGGTAGGTAGGAGTATGGGTAAAGTAGAAAAAGGGGATTAAGATTATACTTATATTGGTGAGTACTGAGTGATGTGTAGAATTGGTAAATCTTTACACACCTCACCTGAAACTAATATAACACTGTACATTAATTATGCTTCAATAAATAATCGGCTAGTATTGAAAAAAATAAATAATATTAAAGGGACTATTCTGTAGTTACATATCAAGTAAGCAGAATTGGGATATGGATGCAATAAGTTTATGTACTCTGGAATTTTATATTTATGAAGGGAAGTATTGAAATAGAAGGGTTTGCTTAGATATTCCAATTTACCTTTTGGTAATGGGTTTCTGGTTTGCAGATACTACTCTAGGTAACCACTAATAGTAGATGCACAAGAATTGTTGAATGGGTTCCAAAGACCTAAATTCAAGTTCTGGCATTTCCAGGGGATACCGATAAATGACTGAAACTTCTTGGACTTAACTTTTCCAGATAGAAAAATAATGAATTATGGGGTGCATGGGTGGCTCAGTTGGTTGAGCATCTAACTCTTGATTTCCGCACTGTTCATGATCTTGGGGTCATGAGATTTAGCCCTGCATCGGGCTCCACACTCAGCAGGGAATCTGCTTGAGATTCTTTATTTCTTCCTGTGCTCTAGCCCCTGCTCACACACACTCTCTCTCAAATAAACAATCTTTTAAAAAAGAAAAAGAAAAAGAATGAATTTAGGTGTTGGAAAAACTGGATGTCCACATGTAGAATGAAACTAGAGCCTTACTTATACCATACACAAAAATCAACTCAAGATGGATTAAAGACTTATAACCCTGAGACTTTAAAACTTCTAGAGGAAAACATAGGGGAAAATCTTCATAACATTAATCTTGACAGTGATTTCATGAATATGACACAAAATGCACAGGTAGCAAAAACCAAAAATAAGCCAGGGAGACTACATCGAACTGAAAGTTTTCTGCACAGCAAAGGAAACATCAGTGGTAAAAGATAGCCCATAGAATGAGAGAAAATATGTGTAAAGTATATATCTGATAAAAGTTAATCTCCAAAATATATAAAAACCTCTACGTCTCAATATAAAAAACCCCAAAACTTAGTAAAAAAATGAGCTAAAGACTTGAATAGATATTTCTCTAAAGAAGACATATAAATGGCTCAAAAGCTATATGAAATAAAATGCTTAATGTCATTAATCAACAGGGAAATTAGTCATCAGGGAAAAGTCTTGCATACTATTGGTGGGAATGCAAAATGGTGCAGCTGCTGTGGAAAACCATATGGAAGCTTCTCCAAAACTAAGAAGAGAACTACCATGTGATCCAGCCATCTGACCTCTCAATTGAAACCAGGATCTCAAAGAGATATGAGCACTCTCATGTTGATTGTAGCACTAGTTGTAATTACCGAGATGTGGGAACAACCTGAATATCCATCAGCAGATGAAAAGATAAAGAAAATGTGGTTTATACATACACTGGAATACTATTCGGCCCTAAAAAGGAAGGCAGTTCTGCAGTATGTGACACCATGGATAAACCTTGGGGAACTTATACTAAATGAGTCCAGTCACAGAAAGATGAATACTGCATGATTCCACTTGCATGGGATATCTGAAATTGTTAAATTCAGAGACTCAAAGACTGGGATGGTGGCTACCAGGGCTTGACTAAAGGGAAATTGGGAGTTATGTCAAAAGGCATAAAGTTTCAGGTAAGGAAGGTGAATGAGCCCTAGAGAGCTCCTGTATAATATTGTGCCTGTAGTCAGCAATACTGTAGTGTACACTTAAAATTTAAGAGGGTAGGTCTCATGTTAAGTGTTTTTACCACAATAACTTACATTAAAAAAGAAAAAGAATATGAACAAAGAGTAACATATTTAGATTAACTATTCCTTCAGACTCAAAGCTGTTTGTTCAAATGAAATCTTTTTCAAGAAGCTATTTTTATAGAATAGATAAAATCAGACATGTCCTTTTTAGAGAGGTAAGAATGGGAGGAGGGTGTGGCTATAAAATTTCCTTGGCTGTTGGGGCATCTGGGTGCCTCAGTTGATTGAGTCTTGGATTCTTGATCTCAGCTCAGGTCTTGATCTCAAGGTGGTGAGTTCAAGCCCTGCACTGGGCCCCACACTCAGCATGGAACCTACTTAAAAAAAAAAAACCCACAAAAACTTCCTTTGCTCTGTTTGTTCCTGCCCCAGGGCATTTGAAATGCTCTAGATTATGTGATCTTTCAGCTCAAAGATAATTTGCGTTCTAAATCTCTTTTTTAAAAAAATGATTTTATTTGTTAGGGAGAGAGTAAGCTTGAGAGAGCTCATGTGCACATGAGTGGGGGTAGGGAGGGGCAGAAGGAGAGGGATAAGCAGATTCCCCGAGGATGTGGATGCAGGTGCCAGGGCTGGATCCCAGGACCCTGAGATCACGACTTGAACTGAAGTCAGACGCTTAGCCTTCTTGAGCCCCCCAGATGCCTCGGGTTCTAAATCTCTTTGACCATGGTCTTCTGAAAGGTCTGGTTTTACACTTGGACTGGGTCCTAAGATAGTATGGAGCTCAAAAACGTGAGGAATAAACTACTCCTGAGGGGGTTGCCATCAGCGCTCAGTTGTTACCAATTATTGTAGGATCCACTTGGAGGATGTTATGTCTTCGCTAGCATATGTCATTTGGAGGACTCTTTCATTGTTTGGAAGGAATTCTTCTTCCTTCTGAGAATGATTTTCCTTTTCTACCCTGCCCTTGGGCTTTTAGAACATTTACTTAGCACATCTGCATTACCCCTGTTGGGAATGGTAGTTAACTTATTCCTTCTGGGGCAAGGAAGGAAAGTTGGATTTTAAAATTACTGAAATCACCGTATCACCTGAACCATGTTAGCTGATAATGTATAATGACTTCTTGTTCTTATAATTCTAGGCAAAACTTCCTGTACTCCTAAATCATAGAAAAATAATATTTTTTTTGCTTTGTGTTTTGCTGCTCAACATGAAATTTGGAGGAGGTTGGGGAAGTATAGGAGCATATTGGGGGACCTGTGCCTATTCTGTCTTAATTGGGAATAGGGGCACTTCGTGGCATTTTGCTTCTTTTCATGGTAAACATATTCTTGTTTTCCATGCCATAATCTCTCAAAACAGGGCCTGTAAAACAGGACAGAGGCGAAAGTCTGAGATACAGAATCACAGTGTGTCCCAGACTTGGTTGGTGGGGTGGACTATTTGGCTGTCTCCTCAGTGTTCATTGGCCACTTCTCCAGACAGCCCATGGTTTCCTTCTGAGCATCCATGAATTTCCAGGAAAGCTGACTCCACTTCCTATAGTAGTTTCAATCAAGATAATCAGTGCATTTCATCCTTCGGGTTCTAGTGATGTGTACAGTTTGGACATGTGACTTAAGCCAGTTTAATCGAAGTGAATCACAGAGTTGTGGTTGAGTATTTTGAACAACAGTGCTGTCTTTCTTGGTGATCTTGAGCAAGGGGAGTATTTAGCCTTAGTAATTGTTGCCCTCTGTTTTGGAATAATGAGCTAAAATGGTAGCATGGAGAAATGGGTGTTTGGTTATTTTATGGAACCATTGGATCAAGCCTGACTTGAAGACTATACTACTTCTTAATTTTTCAGTTATGGGAGCAAGTTTTCTTTGTGTATAAGTTAGTTTGAATAAATCATTGCCAGTACATGAGTTTTGCTTGACATATCAAAGCCTTTGGTACTTTTACCTGGACCTTCCTAATTTAGTTTACTTTGTTAGAACTAAAATCTCCTGCCTGCTTAGACCTTAGATTCCTAACCTATTAAATGAAGAGTTATTAAAAAATAATAATAATAAATGAAGAGTTATATTGGGCAATACAAACTATCTGTTGGATAACTACTTCTCTCTGCTTCCAAAAAGTGTAACTCATGTCTGTTGTATGAGAAATCCGTTGACCTTCCTCTTCCTATTTAGCAAGATTTATCCCACTACCATCCAGCCTTTAGGAATGTGGATCTTCTAATGCCACACACACAACAGCATAAATGGCACACTTTTAGTCAGTTTCACAGTCTGATTACCTCTTTCCCTTTTCACCCCAGAAACAGTTTTTTAAAGGTGCAAGTTTTGAGAAAGAGATGGACATAAGACTGATTATTTTCTTAACCAATTTTCCCATTAAAACTAATAATTAAGAAGTAACACATGACTATAGGAAAGCTAATAATTAATGTTGCCAAAGATAAGTAGTCTGTCTCAGTGTAAGTGAGTTAATTTTGTGGTTTTTTTTAAATAACATGCTAGCTTCCCAACATTAGCCAGCTATCAGTTGTCAGTAGTTAAAATAATTATTTGAGAATAGTTTCACAGATCAGTTCAAATCTTTGACCTAGTATTAGAGAAAAAACTCCGAGCAGATGCCTTGAAGATATGCTAAGTCCATGTCAAGTTCACATTTAAGGATAAGGACAGAAGTGCTTCAAAACATGGGCATGGTACTGGGGAGATTTTAATATGAGTTTGTATATTCATAAGGACTTTAAGCATCGATTCAAAACGATAAGCTAAATAGCCAAGGAGATTTTTCAAGCTGAATGGATGCTGATGGTGGTGGTGGGAAATAACTTTTATTGGATCATGCCAAACAGGGACAGGCAGCAATCAGGACTTTATGAGAATTCAGTGAATGGTCATTTGCAGCAATCCAGTTTCATGCAGCAAAGATTACCTGCAAGGCACAAATTTCTTTTTTTATCTTTCTTTTTTTAAACGACAGCTTTGATATGTGTGACTCAATGATGAATGACTTTGTGAAATACTATTTATAAAAAAATAAGTGTGCTCCCCCAGATTGCACTGTGGGACATTTAATGCTCTTTTTTACCCCCCTGAACAGATGTTTTACAGATTTTGCAAATTTTCTATCAAACTTTTCTTGATCTCCTCCATAAAGAAAAATTACATGATTATATTGAGGTCTTATATTGCTGTAATTTTTCTCTTTTACTTCGTAGTAAGACTTTAGCAACAAGTTTTCATGCATTCGGAAGTTTACTTAAATTCAAGATATTTAAATTTTATAATTTTTATTTAAGGCCAACCATAATATTAACCTAGAAGAGTTTGCCCTGGAGTTCAGATGCATCTACCATTTTGAAAGGATGCTCCGGGGACCTGTCTTATTTTGTTTCCCTCAAGAACACCTTGTTAAATTTGGTGATCATGTCCAAAGTCAGCAATGCATGCTGAGTTTCATGAGTTATTTGGCTATACATTGGATTGCATTTTTTTAAAAAGCTGTCACTATTTTCACTGAATCTTATAGTGTTATATTGATTTATAGTTTGTGTGTGTGTGTACGTGTGTGTTGTGGCTGCATTTGCTTCTTGCAGTTAAAATAATAGTTTAAAATAGTACCTTTGAATGGTGTTCATAAGGTGAAAATCTAGTAGATAAAATTCAGAAAACAGATGACCTCAAATTAACTTATGTGTTGGCTTTTAAAAAACATGTTTAATTTAAAGCATTTCATTTTATTTTCAAACTTAAAAGGGTAATTTTCCCTATGGTAGAATAATAGGAGTTATTTTTAAAAAGAAATTTCCTGTCTCAGAGTTGACTTAATATTTACTTTCTTTGCTTGAAAGTTATTTGCATGTAACCCATTCATTTAAAGTTCTTCAGTTTCACTGACAATAACTGGTAATCTTGGATGGTCTGCACCCAATCAACCCAAGTCACAGGCTTCATATACAAAAAAAGGAGAATAAGAACTTTAGTGGAAGGAGGAGTTTATTCATTTCTTGGGGGGTCACTGATGAATTAATTTGCCTGCAAATCTGCATTAATGCATTAACATTTGCAATTAAATTCAGCAAATACTGACAGTGTTACTATGACAAATCATTAGGTGCCTCTAGATGAGAAAAAGTTGTGAAACATTTCTTGTTTCTCAGGGAGCCAGGGGTTTACTAATGACATTACACAAAAGCAAAAGTAAACAATATTCAAGATGTATTTAGAGACTATACAAGATACAGGCATTCTGTGAGAGCTCGTGGAATGGCTGGCTCAGAGGTGGATGGGGAAAAATAAAATCATTATAAAGGACCTGATGTTTGAGATTATTTCTGAAACATCAGGCAGCCTTTTTGGTGTGAGGAGATGGGGTGCAGGGGCATTCAGTTGGCAGAAATGGCAGGAGTAAAGATAGAGAGGTAAGACAATGGGAAATGGTGGAGAAGTGGTTTCAGAATAGTAAGCCTTAAATAGGTTGCGCGTGAAGAAAACTGCCCTGTCATGGGTCTTAAATGCCAGCTGTTAGAATTCTACTTAGGAAGAGCTGGAATGTATCCGGAAGTTGCTCAGATAGTAAAAGACCGGAGTGCGTTGTGGCAGAAGTAACGGAAAGAAAGATGCAACTTCCTGGCATGTTGACTGTGTGGAATCCATTGTATTTGGCAACTATTTATATATTGAGGATGAGAGAGACTGGCAATAAGGATACCTCTTAAGTTGTGAGGCTGTGTGTCTCAGGAATGTCGGTTATTTTATTAACAGATATTGGGAAGTCAGAAGAAGTTGCTGTTTGTGGAGAGAAAACTGAGGAATTAAATAAAATGGACTTCAGATGTGCTTTGTTTCCATAGCTTTTAGCAGGAAAATGTCTCATCTGTTGATTAAATGTGGCACCTGTGTGTATATATATATGTATATGTACATATATATATATATATTTGCAAGTCACTCATTGTAATTGGTACGTGAAGTTCTTTTTTAAATTTCTTAGATTTTGAGTTAATCTGCAAAAACCTGTATTATCCAAGATGGAAGATCGATTATGTTTTAATCTTGGTAAACTAAAAATAGTTCAAAGAGTTGAGATCACAATCTAGTTTCTGATTGATTCTTCCGAGACAACAGTGGGTGGGTTTACCTCTTGTTGTGTTGTCAAATAAATGAAGAGAAAGACCTGAATTATTTTCTAGAATTCCCTGGAAAGGACAAGAGGAAATATTGTTTGGTTAGATGCTGTGTAAATAAATAGCTGACTACTTTTTTTTTTGCCTTAGATGTTAAAACATGTTTAGGAAGTTGTGTAAAAACAGGTCTTTACTTTTCCTTTTTGTTATTTGGTTCATACCAGATATTTCACCTGCTTATGTCTTTTTAAGAATTTTTATGTACCAGTATTCTTTGAAAATGATAACATGCAATTCTTTAATTTTTATAAGCCCCTAGAATTTATTAAACTAGTTAATGGGTGATACAAGGAGTTAGTAGAACTCATAATAAATTTTCCCTGTACTGTACTGCAATTAATATTTAATCATAATCAATTGAAGAGCAAATTGATGAATCTTTACTAAGTCACACAAATTCTATGGCATAATCTAGTTTGATATTATATTTGTATTTTATAAGGTTTATACTTGATGTATTTTTCCAAGTATTTTAGATAGGGATAAATATTTTATTTATTCTCTTTAGATTCATTAAAAAAAACAAAAGGATTTGCAACACAACTCATTGAATAGTTTTTATAACATATACACTTAAAACCAACAAAACCAGTGCTGCCTAATAATTTCAGCTTCCTCAGACTGAGGAACATGAAGCTTGCCTAGGATAATGGTTCAACAGATTCCTAAATGCTTTACTACAATGAGTGTCCCAGAGTACTGATCTTACTTCCTGTGGAGGTTTCAGTTATAGTCAAAGCCATCATTAAACACTTATTTAGTATTGCTTTGGTGGTACTGTGGCATATTTTAAAAACCTGGACAGGGTGACATGCAGTAGAGAAAAGCAAATTAGAAACAGCTGGAAGGTTGACTATGTGCCAGGAGCTACGCTAGAATGTTTTCTCTGTTCTCACATCATGTTTGTTCCTCAATAACCTCCGTATCACTTTGTTATCATCTCACTGCTGAAACTGTCTTTGCAAAGGTCACGAATTAGCTCTTTTCCACAAAATCTGTTGGCCTCTTTTCAGTAGTTTTGCTGTGTCTCAGGGTCATTTGACACAGAGGTGTTCCTTTCTCAGAACTGTCCTCTGCACACTTCCTCACCCACTTCTTCCCCCCATGCTGCTCCTCAGTTTCTTTTGCAGGTTTCTCCACTTTCTCTCACTCCCCTGTGGATGCTCTCAGGAGTTTAGTCTGGGGCATCCTTCTCTGACTCTCTCCTGGTTCATTGCATCCAATTTCATGACTTCATTGAGCAGTCCTGGAATACTGATCATTCTCATGGCTAGTTTCCCCCAATGAGTCTCTCCTCCCCATACCAGACCCACTTGTGTGATTTCTACACATCTCCACTTGGAATGTAAACAGAAGCTCCGAGTCTGACATGCCCCAGGTCCTAAACCAAACACATCTTCCTTTCCCCTACCAAACTGGCTTCTCTTTCTGTGTCCTCTATATTAGTAAACTTCATCATTATTCTCCCTGTTGCCAAAACTAGAAACTGAGGAATTGTCCATGATTTATCTTGACTGCTGTTTGTTTTCTCTCAACTCAGTTTTTAAATTCTGCTGGTGCTTTCTCCTTGATACTTCTCAAGTATGTTCACCATTCTTTTTTTTTTAAGATTTTATTTATTTATTTTAGAGAGAGAGAGAGGGAGAGTGTGGGTGTGCACGTGGCAGAGTGGGAGAGGAGCAGAGGGAGAGGGAGAGAATCCCAAGCCGGCTGTGCTCAGCGCACAGCCGGATGGTGGGGGACCCCGGGGGGTTCCATCCCGGGACCCTGAGATCATTACCTGAAGTATTACTCCTGAAACCAGATGTTTGGCACTTAACCGACTGAGCCTCCCAGGTGTGGCAAGTATGTTCCCCATTCTTTGTTTTGATTACTACCACCTTAGTTTAGGACCTGAATCACCATATGATCTCTTATCTGGTCTCCCTGCAACCTATTTTAGTCTTTCCATTCTAGGCTCCGTTTATGGTCAATCAAAGTGACTTTGCTGAAATGTTTCCTCAGAATAAAGTGCAAAATCCTTAGGATGGTATATGAGAATTTTGAATACATGGTACTGCGTATATCCTCAGATTTTCTATTTCATTGCATGTTTTGTGATTAATGCCCAATGGTCTTTAAAACCTAGCTGAAGTTTCTGTAAAGCAGAGGTCTGCTCTTTCCCCTGCTCTGCTAGGTGAGCTCTATCACTTCTTTGTGCTCCTGGGATTCCCTGTGTTGAACCCTAAGGCAACGAATTGCAATAATTTGTTTTCTCATTCTTTTTTATTTTGCTTTCAGTATTTATGGATGAGACTATGACATTTTTCTGATGTGCTTTTACTTATAAGCTTACTTATAAGTATTTAGCATATAGGTAGCATACAGTGGGAATGTTGAATTAATTAATGAGTAACCAAACTAAGATCAATAAAACCTACATTCTGTTCTCGTGGGTCACTATACATGAGAAGATTTACAAGTACCAATAATTTTAAAAAGCCATCAACAAACAATAACAATATGGTGTGGTGTGAGCTATTAAAATTCATGTTTTCAAGTAGGAAGTGATTAAATGGTAATTATCTTAAGGGACGGTCTCTTGAGGATATATAATAGAATTACAGAGAATTTTTCATGGCATTTAATTGTGTTTCTTTGAAATGAAGTCTTACTGTAACACTTAAGGCACTCGGAGTACTTTAAAAAACATTTTTATTGACTCTTTAAAACTTTACCCTGTCTTTTGTTTTGTCAGTTTTATGAGGACTCAACAAAAGTGAGGCAGGATGTATTAAATTTCTGGACATCTATTTGGCTAGCTAGGAGGCATGAGACTCATTGCATTTTTTTTTTCCTTTCTGAAATTACTACAGTTTCTATTATCTAATAAGATTGTACATGATTCTGGCCTCTGGCTTTATGCTTTATAATTAATTCACTAATTACAAGAAATACAATTTTTTTTTCTCTGAAACAATTTAAGAGGACTTAGTAGATTTTTAAGAACTCGGGCCTATTACTTTTATGAACACTCAGATTCTAAAAAGCCATTGTGACATAGTTTGCCTTATAATAATGGAGCAAAATATTGTTGAAAAAAATTAGTGACCCCTTCTGACTTTTAAAGTTATAAATGACTGCATGTCAGAGACTTTTGTATTGCTTGGAAGAGTCAGCACTGTGAATATTAACTCTGTGATTGTAAGGGCAAGTTTTGTTTAATTTGTGTTCGAATCATGTTTCTTGGCATCCTGGAATTCTGAAGGCTGTCTAAAGAGCCGTGTGGAGAAGCTAAGGAATAGCTGGGTAGGCTGTTGGGGAAGCTTGGTGGCCCTTTCCTGCATTTTCCACACTTCTGTCACATCAGCTGCTTTGATCTGTTACCTGTTAGAGTACTTTTTTTTTCAAAGATTTTATTTATTTATTTGACAGAGAGAGAGAGAGAGAGATCACAGTAGGCAGAGAGGTAGGCGGGGGGGGGGGGGGGGGGATGCAGGCTCCCTGCTGAGCAGAGAGCCCGATGCGGGGCTCGATCCTGGGACCCTGAGATCATGACCTGAGCTGAAGGCAGAGGCTTAACCCACTGAGCCACCCAGTTCCCCTGTTAGAGTATTTTTAAAAGGATATTATTTATGGGAGAAAATATTTCTAAAATACCTTGAACACCATTGGTTCACTCGAGGCAGATGTTCAAGGAAGTCACCTTGTTGACAATTGAGAAAACCCACGAAAATAGAAAATGTGCAGCATTTCTTTCACGAACTTCTCTTCCCCTGTGTTACCGGTAGTGCCCATTCTCAAAGACATTGGGGGAAGACTGTACATTTAGAAGAGCTAGACGAGCAGAGTGTTCTGGTTCATCTGTTTTCCATCAAAGACTTTCAGTCACCACATGGTATTTCCATTGTGTGGTCATTAGAACCCGTGAACCAGGCCTGACTTGGTTTGGGGGGAGTGTGAGGTGGAAATTTGGGGGATGGTGGGAAAGAGAATTGTAATAGTTCTTAAGAGCAAAGACAGGGTTGCTGATCTTGCCAGTGTCATGGTGTTCACATCACAATGCTGAGTACTTTCATGCCAGGAAACTGGAGGATCAGCTCAGAGTTTTATAGATTCTGGCCAAAGTCTGTTCCAAGGGAAAAGTAAATGTTTAAAGGTGTTGACCATTGACCTAACTTACTCTTTCGTTCTTTTGGTCCCTTATTTCTCTCCCCTGTCCCAAAGAGGGTTATCCTAGGTGTGAAATCCAGGTCACTACCATAGTAACCACACAAACAGAGCACAAAGGAGTGCTATTTGCTTTAATTTTGTGGTGGTAGAAGGAAAATTACGCATGGAGGTGCTTATAGGTGGCAGAGACAATGGTAGGAAACCATGTCTGTAGGAGATGGGCTGGAATGTATTTTGCCCGTGAAACAATCTGTGTCATAAAGAAGCAGAATCTAGGGAGTAACTGCATCTTTTTAAACACTTTAAAAAGTTGGCAGTGTTGATCCAAAACGCTATTTAAAAACTTATAAAATGACATTTTGGGGGGAAACTATAACTGTCAATTTGAAAGATGGGATTCTTTTCAGCCGAGCTTGTAAAAATATCCATTGCAGTAGTTGAAGCAGGTTGGGGCAGTTTATCATAAATAGATGAGTTTGTCAAATACATACATAACACACCCTGTTTTGGGGCCTCAGAGGAGAAATTCCAGGGCCATCAATAAAGAAACAGTGTGCATTTTTATAACACATTTTACAGATAAGTAGACATTTTATTAATACTCATCTTAGGAGGAAACAGTAGTTTAAGAACAGAGATTAATTAGACCTGGGGCAAAAAACGTTCTGGAGGTTATCATGATTTGCTGGACTTGTTTAGGGTTGGGGTTCTTAGCAAGTGGTTGTTGGGAATATTGCTTATAAGGTCTGACTCATCCTTTCTTCTGCTGATGATCATACAAAGAGCGTTAGCTCCCATAGTGAAAACCTCACTTGGCTCAAACTATTATAGTAGCTATAATAGCTTCATTTCTAGTTATAAAAGCAGTATGTGTGCACAATTAGAATTGTGTTTAGTTCTACATCCCAAAGATAAATTCTTTGAACACTTTGGTGTATCTTTTTTCTTTATTTTTGTATCAGTGTGCATATTATATATAAAAAAAGTCTACATGATGCATTTTATGTAATGCATATATATGTGTGTGTGTATATATATATGAGTATATATATAAACTGGAATCAAACTATACAAATGGTTTTGTAACTGCATTTTTATTTCATCCATTTACCAATTCTTCATTGTGTACCTGAAATAATCTGGGGATTTTCTTTCTTTCTTTTTTTTTTTTTTTAAGATTTTATTTATTTATTTGACAGAGATCACAAATAGGCATATGGGGGTTGGGGGGCGAGCAGGCTTCCCGCTGAGCAGAGAGCCCGATGCGGGGCTCGATTCCAGGACCCTGAGATCATGACTTGAGCTGAAGGCAGAAGCTTAACCCATTGAGCCACCCAGGTGCCCCGATCTGGGGATTTTCTATCCTGTTATATATGCCGTGAAATCATGACATTTAGTAACTTAATATTCCATTATATCATAATTTATTTAATTATGTCCTTGTTTGACATCATTGTTTTTCTTTTTTGCTATTATAAATGATACTAAGTCTTTACCTTTTTACCTCTCTTTGTTTCGGTATATCTGATTATTTCCTGAAGAAAAAGTCCAAGAAATGTAATTGTATTTTACTAATCCTCAGTTTAGGGCACCTGGGTGTCTCAGTTGGTTAAACATCTGCCTTCAGCACAGGTCATGATCCCAGGGTCCTGATATGGTGTCTCGCCTTAGGCTCCTTGCTCAGTGGGGAGTCTGCTTATCCCTCTCTCTCTCTTCTCCGCCCCTCCCCCTGCTCATGCAAGCTCTCTCTCTCCCCCTCTCTCTCAATAAATAAAATCTTTAAAAAATAAAAAAAAATCCTCAATTTAGTGACACTGTATTTGAGGAAAATTTGATGAATGTAAACTTCTATAGAGCCCAAACAATAGGATATTGAGGAGAACCTATAAGACATAAGTCACTGTGACTACCTTTTCAGTAATCCAGCATTCTGGGTGGATTTTAAACGGCCTAGACTTTAACATCACTTCAGTGTGGGTATATCAAAGTTCTAATCTGGTGCAGTTACCAATGTATAGCAGATGTTTGTTATGACAGATAATGTCATTGTAAACTAAGTTATTCATTTCTCATTTCTGTTCTCAGAGATATCTGAGACAATCTCAATACCCAATACTTAGGCAGAAAAGAGCTTTTAGAGCTTCAGATCTTACACACTTCTGGGTCATTGATGCTATAAAAACATTCCACTGTTCCAGGATCCTACTGAACAAAAGAAAAGGAAATCTTTCAGAGAAAAGAAAATTCTTACACAATGCATAGGGATTCTGTTGTTCTGTATGAACAACTGATTTTGCTTTTTGGAATTTAAAACTATGTATGGTATGTGGCCCTTTTAGATACACCTTGGTAACAATGTTGCTAATGGTTATAAGATGAAAAAAAAAGAAAAACCGGATAGTTTTCCTTCTCCTCCTGCCCTTTCCTCCCCCCCCCCAACAATGTGTGCACATGGACCCACATACTCCCATGTTTGTGTTTTCAGATATGGGATTTGGTTCATTTCAATCATTCATAGCATCCACACATATTTAGTCATGTTTAAACTTCCCGTGAAATGCTTCAGAGATTCGTCATATGAAATCATTCGTTTCTCTTTAGTGCTAAGTCATAGCAAATTATCATCTTTGTAGGTTGATTTTGTAGAGTGTTAAACGCTATTTAAGTTTCCCTAGATATGAAGCCATTTATTTTTCTCCTAATCACTTAAAATAGCAAGAACTAATCAACTGGAGTTTTTCTCCTTTTTATGAATACACCAATCTACTCCTGACTCACGTGCATGTTTCTGCCTTTAGGTCAGTGGGAACTTTTCTCAGCATGTTTTCCTTTTTCCCTTTCATTCCTAATTTCTCTCAGGAACAAATGGCCACATAGTTAAGCATTAGAAACTTGTTGCTGAAGGTGCTAACCTAAACATTAGTGCCAGGATACGACGGAGACTTAATAGACTAATTAATTTGTCTCCTGCACCCCTGACCTGGGGATTATGTACAATGGGCTATACTTATGGAACCAAGAGTCTGGGATCCAAAATAGAGAAAATGCAAGTTTTGTGTGCTTTATATGTCAACATGGAATTAATACAGCCTTATTTTAGAAAATAGAATTTGAAAGTGGAACTTTATTTTATCACGTTTTGCAAGTAGGATACTGCAAGATTCTGTATGCCTTTCTGTTTCAGTTTTCTTCTTTTAATTTTATAGCACTAAACATACCCCTCACAATTATTTGATCCAGATATGCCACTGACTTTCAGAGGAGTCCAATTATGTATTTTCTGTATTATCTATCCTAATGCACTATGTTCTCATAACAACCACAGTGACTCTTGGAAAAAAATAGGAACTTGAAGCTTGAATGACATTTTAAAGAGTATTTGCCTTATGAATTCCTGACTATGGTAATCATTCTCCTTTCAGTAAGAAGATTAGTTGTATTTCTTCTTATATTCCTTTTCTCACTTCTTCATTTTAAAGACAGTTGAAATATATTTCAAGAGCAGTTAACATTTGACTGTCAGTGAATTCATGACAGTGGATAGAAACTGAATTGAATCTGGTTTGAATTGAATTTGCTCATCAGTGTATGGGTTATGCCTCTTCCTGGATCTTGGGAGCTCATAGAGGTACCAAATAAACTCTTTCCTGTTAAAATTTTATTTAGAACAGAGTTTTCATATTTTGGTAGTTTGTGGATTTGGAAGCCTTCACTAGACCACCAAATGCCAGTTGAGCACATGGTAGGCAATCTTCTGGGCACTACCGAAGAAGTGGTCAACAAGACTGATGGCTCCCCGTTCTGTGGAGGCTTCTTGTCCAATAGTGGAAGTCACCCGCAAAGTAAACACAAAGAGTAACAATACAGCTCAAGACATGGCTCCTTGCTGTGCACACAGTGGAACAAGGTAAGAGGCTAGAGAGTGAGTGGAAGGCGTGCGAGATGCTACATTAGCTGGAGTATTTAGGGACTGGCTTTGAGGGAGGCTGTCTTCCAGCTGAGCACTAACTGGTGAGAAGGTAGCCTGTGGGTAGGTGCTGTTCTCATTCAGTTATTGACAGTCTTTTCCCTGAAGGAATATGCAAGATTTCTCAGTCCCCTCAGTATCGGCATCATGTATGGACACAGAAGAGCCTCTGAGGATATTACCAGGACGAACAGAATAAATAGATGTTGGCATGTGATTTAGGAGAAAAATGCTTTACCCATCTAAAGCTGTGGTGCCTCCAGGAGTGGAGTGAAAGATTGAGGCTTTATGTGTTTGTTTTTTCTGTTTTTAAAATGTAATGTGAGCCCCATGTTGAAATTTTTTTTCTTGTGGTTATTAATTATTTCTTTCATTTTATAAATATCAAAGTGGTCAAGTGAGTGAATGTATCTGCAGTGGATGTACCTTGTATAAATCATCAGGAGCATTGTATGCTGCAAGTAGCAGCAGCATATTTATCTGGTGGGTATTCTAAAGCAAGTCAGATTCGCCATGACAGTATACCTCACAGAAATTAAATCACTGATATTAAGGGAAAAGCCATAAAATGATTTTGTGTGTCAGGTTACATTGAGGCAATTCACCATATGTCTAACCAGGTCACAGAAAGGTTAGTTAAAGTGTTAAAGCGGTAATTTGAATTCCTGGAGGGAGTGGAGAGGGCGGTGCTAGTGAAGGCATGAAGGCATGAAGTCAAATGGCATAGAGGCCAAACAGAAAGAAGGGAATGCAGACTTTATTTAATTCCTTTAAGTGAATTTTATTTGTACCCATTTTCAAAGGAAAACCTGACAAACAGGTATGTTTGCAGCCCCTTCACTTTGACAGGTTGCGGGTGGGCAAGAGAGATGGAATTCTGTTATCTCTGAACACATAATGTTTGAAAGACATTCCAAGATCGGTAGGTAGATAAACATGGTTTCCAGTTTAGGCTTTAAAATACTAATCTTGACCTGTTTCTTCTTGTTTATACATTGAGAACTGCCATTTTAAAGAAAGAAGAAACTTTAATTTATTCCTGAACTAAAAATGGATTTGACTTCCAGTAAAGAGTCATGTCAAGTAGTGATGTTGCTCAGAGTCCTGTCTGTGGGCCTCATCTCCTCGCATTCCCTTTGTTTTCACCTATACCTGTGCTTTCAGTTGTCACAATTCCATTCACTACATCCCTTAGCTCAAATCCTCATCATTTCCCAGTCACACTCTAAAATAGCTTCCTAACATCTGTCCATTGTTTCTCCTTTCTAGACTGTCAACCATTTCATTAGCAGAAGGGATATCTGATCCTACCATTCTCTTTTCAGTGGCCCTCAGCACCTCTAGGATTATGTCCTATGACTTATTACGCCCTTCAAATGTCATCAAGTTCTTTCTTGCCATTCTAGCTTTGTCACTAGTCACTACCCTTTCTCTACCTACACTTAGAGCCTATGAGTTTTCTATAGCTCCTCAGTTCATCTGTTTGCTCATTCATTCATGATTCCGTTCCCTTGTACTTGTTGTTCCCTCTTTCTTGAATACCCTTCCTACCTCTTCTCTTGTTGAATAGGCAAGTTTTTATTTATCTTTTTGATTCTATTTAAAGGAAATGTTTCTTTTTCTGTGCTGCTTTCCTTGGAGTTAAGTACTTCCTTTCTGTCCTTTCCATAATACCTTGACTACGTCTCTGATCTGATTCTCAGTTTACACCTGAAAATGTTTTTAATGGCTCTCTCATAATGCTCTGTAAACCTGTCATACACAGATAAGTTCTTCTGTTTTCCTTTTTTGCCTAGCCCTCAGCGCATTCACTGGCAGGGATTGAATTGTCATGTGGGCGCCTGGGTGGCTCAGTGGGTTAAAGCCTCTGCCTTTGGCTCAGGTCATGGACCCAGGGTCCTGGGATCGAGCCCCGCATTGGGATCTCTGCTCAGCAGGGAGCCTGCTTCCCTTCCTCTCTCTCTGTCTGCCTCTCTGCCTACTTGTGATCTCTCTGTCAAATAAATAAATAAAATCTTTTTTTTTTTAAAGATTTTATTTATTTATTCGACAGACAGAGATCACAAGTAGGCAGAGAGGCAGGCAGAGAGAGGAGGAAGCAGACTCCCTGCGGAGCAGAGAGCCTGATGCGGGGCTCAATCCCAGGACCCTGGGATCATGACCTGAGCCGAAAGCAGAGGCCTTAACCCACTGAGCCACCCAAGCGCCCCAATAAATAAAATCTTTAAAAAAAAAATTGTCATGTGATGAATGAATAAGTGAGTTGATGATACCTGCTCAGTGTTTTAGCACTATGTTATTTATAGTAGAAAACAATTATAAAAATGTGATTTAATTCCCATCCTCAGTAAGGTTGTGATTTTATTTGGTGAACAAAGATTTAATAAATACATTACATAATTAGGGAACACAAGATAAAGCATAGTATACAAATGAATTATTTATATTTTTAAAAGTTTAATATTTATATATATACATACACGCATACATACTGTGGGTGGGCAAAGGACAAGGATGCAGCACTAGATAAGGGTTTCATGGGGCAGTGAGCGAGCAGAGGTTGGAAATGACACCATGGTCTGAAGCACGAGCAACGTTGTGGCTATTGGATTGTTTGAGTCCTTCTGTGCATGTTCTGCCTCGCTTAGTTTTAAGAAGTCTTAATTTATATAAGTTTAGTATAAAGGCAAATGATCACTTTTGTTCATAAAGGGCCAAATATCAAATAGCAGAAATGAGAACAAGTAATGAAAGCTGAGGTGGATACTGGGTATGTGTTGGAAAGAGATGAATCCAAATACAGTGAAATCTGGACTGGATAATTAAATCTTAAGTACAGATGCCCTGGAATAAAGTGGGATGACTGATGACTAGAAAAATCCTACTGTGAAAGTAAGGGAAGACCTCTCTTTGGCTCGGCTTGAAACAGTAGTTGTAAACAGTAATTACTGGGATCAAAGTTGTTATGGCTAACACGCTGTTCACCCTCATGAGGGAAATGAAAAGAAAACCAGAAATAAAAACAAAACCAAACAAACCCAGATTCATTAGTTTTCAGAGCAACTGTAAGGAAAGGTTTAAATTGAACTGGGCAGGGCTGTTCGATAGAAGAGAAAACGGGTGGGAATGTGAAGAAGCATGTGACTAGTGAGTCTACAAAGGCTGGATCTATAGCCAAAATATGCAGCTCTACATTTCTCCCTTGAGTATCAGTTCCCTGAGTGCAGTGAAGGTAATGCTGACCCTTTCTAGGATAGGTGAGGCAGAAAGAGAACCTAGGGAACTCACAGTCATGTCTCTCCCCTCAGGTCTTGAGATCCCTTGCTGGTCAGCTTCTCTGCAGTTTCCATAGTCATCTTATGTATGTTCTGTGGATGATGTCCAGAGTTTCTACCTCTACTAGCTGGACACATAGGAAGAAGTACTTACGCTCCATCTTGGACCACAACCACTTACATTTTTTAAAGTCCCTCTCAGGTCCTTGGAATTTAGGATTGGAACATGGGGAGTTCATAGCTTTTCAAATTCAGGGAGGTAGTAACTTCAAGATGCTGTGGATTCTGAAACACCAAAGGAAATAATGGTAATAACTGCTACATTTTTCATATACCAAACCCTCTCTGAAAGCGTATTATAAGGTGTCTGGGTGGCTCAGTCAATTAACTGCCTGCCTTCCTCTCAGGTCATGATCCCAGGGTCCTGGGATTGAGTCTCACATTGGGTTCCCTACTCAGTGGGGACCCTGCTTCTCTCTCTGCCTCTGCCTCTCTCTCTCTGTCTCTCATGAGTAAGTAAACAAAATCTTTTTAAAAAAGCATATTATAATTTCAGTAATACCCAATTTCTGTGACAACACTCTATAGAAGAGTAACTAGGGCAAAGAGAGGCTTGTGAGCTTTGTCCAAGACAATCTGGTTCCATAATCCAGACTTTAATGACTGTGTCCCTTCTGCCACTTGACAAATACAATGTTTTTTAGGGCTTTGACATTGCATATTTGGAATCACCAACTTTCAGCAAAGGATTAAGAAAATTGTTGATGGAACTAATGTTTGAAGTGATAGATTCTTAAGAGAGTTCTATATGTGAGCCAAAAAGAACTATAACTAGAAACTTAAATTTTTCCCACGTTACATTTTTTACTTTAGAATTAATTTTACAGCTTCCGTAATTATGGAGTAATCCAACACTATGAGTTAACACCAGGGTAATAACTAAACTCTTCAACATAAATCTAATAGTTCTTGACATTAGGGTGGTCTGTGATGTTATTAGGTTGTCATGAAAACTTTAAAAAACTACAATTTTAAAGTGGGCTTGAGTGCCCGTTGTACTTGCATATTTGGAAATTTTCCTAGACATATGCAGTATGAATTTGTTCTTGATTTTGTCAAGTTTGTAAAATTCATCAACCTTGTTACTTCAAGTCGGGCCCAAAGCAAACTGGCAACTAAAATTTGATATCTAGTTGTAGTTCTCTTATTTTCTCTTAATTCCTTGATAGAAAGCATTACGTAGAAGTGTCATATCACTAACACGATTTGGTAACATGTAGCAGAAAATCTCATTTGTTATTTTAGAGTTTTTAGGTCAGTGGTTATATTTTCTGATTTTCATAATTTGATGTAATTTTTTCCAAATATTACCTAGCAAAATGTCTTGTTTTGGTTTGACACATTTTAAAGCCAAAGCCATTTTAGGATATCTTTGCTTTAGTTGAAGGATGCCAACAATCATGAAAGTACCTGGCAAAGTTCAACAGTATTCAAGTCAGTCAGTGTGGTCAGTGCTTTAACTTGAATTATTTATTTTGAATCAGATACTATTACAAATTAATCTAATACTACCCCCCCCCCTTTTTTTTGGTCTAGGAACTAGGCCAACAATATTAATACATTTGGGTGTTATGATGATGATGATGTTAAAATCAAACATTTATGGAGTAACAAAGCAAGAATTGTTCAAGATACAATAAGACACTGGGTCTGATTAATTTTTCCAATCTGACTTATTATAATTTCAGACTTTGGCAGTACTGCTTGTGGGACTTTTAACATGTCCTAGTCCCTGGGGATTAAAAAAAATGCTGTAGTCTTACTAGAGCTTTAACTTCTTAAAGAGTTTTTTGTTTTTATCATGATGTAGAACATGTGAAAAAATAGTATTTACTGAGTAGAACAATACACACAGAACGTCTTAATACGGGATGGCTGGATGACTAGTTAATTTAGATGATTGGTCACCTCATTCAGCCTTTATTTCTCATATTGTCAGCTATACAGTAAGGCCACCATCACTGCACTGAATTTATTCCTCTCTTTTATGCGGAGTCGAACATCTTCCCAGAAACTGTGACTTCCTTCATCAGCTGTCTCCACAGTTCACCCCTAAAGTTCACTTTCACTTTTACAACCCTCTTCAAGGCTTTCATCCTTAAACGACTAGATTTTGGTATAGACTCTGAACTGATTTTTCTGCTTCAGGTTTTTTTTACCCCCCTGCACAGCAGTTACTCTGAATTTTGAGGTACACGCTAGTAGGTATAGTATAAGGATATAGTAAATGCTAATTGATTGGTTGAAAATGAATGCTCAGAGGTAGAAAGTCAGATACTTCATTTGACTGTTGGGACTTTTAATGATGAAACCTTACTTTATTTTTTTGTTTGGTGGAAAATCTTAGGAATTTTACTAGGTTCCTTCTCCACGCACTTTCTACATTTTAGTTGTAAAACTTGTACCATGGTTTTCCTACAGGTGATAAAAGAAAGAAAAAAGGGGCTGGTTACTTGCTTTAACTGAGTAATATTTGGTAGTTCAAAATAGTGAAGCCAAAATTATTGTTTTCTTTATAGATATTTTCTGATTTTAATTACACAATATATTTAGATATTTAGCAAGTTAAAATCATAAAAGTTAGCAAGTGGTGTGGGCAACATAAACAAAAGGGAAAAATTAGCATTTTATAGGACTTTCCACGTTGTCTGTGGGATTTGTTGAACTAGTAACAATTCATTTTGGGGGGCACATTCATTGGGTTGCTCTGCATTTTCAAGAAGAAAAATAAAATGCTAATCTAGTTCTAGTCTGTGGTTTTTTCATCAAAGTCTATCAGTAAACTTCACATTGTTGATGTGGAAAAGCATGCAGTGAAAGTAATGTGAACAGCCGCTTGCTTCCATTGTGTGTTCAAACATCACTCATCCATTTCCAACAGGTGTTCTGCCAGCTGTGCCCAGAACGTTTCAAATGATTTAGACTCTATTTTCACACTTACCTTGTAGTGTGGCTATTTACTGTAAA
The DNA here is from genome assembly GCF_963455335.1 of Martes martes. Classification (NCBI taxonomy): domain Eukaryota; kingdom Metazoa; phylum Chordata; class Mammalia; order Carnivora; family Mustelidae; genus Martes; species Martes martes. The sequence goes on from NC_137889.1 coordinate 96,251,424, forward strand.
AGGGGTTCTCTGATTACAGAGTTCCTAGGCACAGGCAGAAGACCAGAAGACAGAAAGGCGAGTCTAATTGAAGGTCTACCTGCATGTGGTTATTGCTTTGGAAGAAGCAAGAAGTGGGAGACCTGGGATATTGTTTTGTGTGTAGCCCTGGTGCCAATAAATGAATTTTCCTTTTTGGCATACATATCTTGTATTTTTGGCATACATATCTACATTGTGGCAAGAAAATTTTAATGGCATCAGAATATTTTTACTTTCACAGCCGTATGAAGATATAGTCAAGGAGCTTGACTTCTCAGAAATTTTAGAGTTATGTGGCCTTATTAAAAGGGGATAAAGATCTCTAGATTTTGCCTCTTCATTGAAGAAATAAAATATATGTAATGTCTTTTCTAGCTGTGAAATTATCTGATTAGTTATCATAAATGCCTGGGAACAGGTAGGATATTTCATGAATATACCATACTTGTATCAAGATATTAAACAAACTTAGAACTTCTGAATATTTATGTGCTTCATGCAACTGAGATTAAACTACTTTTGTTTACTTATTAATCAACCATATAAACAGGTCTCAATAGGCAGTAAATTAAACAAAGCCATTTCCCAGGCTGATAAGTAGGGTTTGCTTTCCGCTGTAAATGGCCATGTTTGAAATATCTCATTTTCAAACTCTTGTTATATGTAACTGATATTGTTTAAATGTCAGGATGGCAGATTTAACTGCCCTGTCACTGTGTGGTGTATACCATGACTGGACTGAATTCTAGCTTTAGAGTACAACTTCAGATATAAACAGGTGTTAAGAAATGTTGCCTTAAAATTGCAGGCATAGGGTAGAGTGTATCCATGCAGATAAAATGGTCTTCCTTGTAATGTTGAGAACATATTTGCATTCTGTGGGCAAGCTGCCGAAATATCCCAAACTTACTTTGTTTCTACAAGTTACTGTATGGTAGAGGCCCTGCAGTATCCTCGGTCATCAGACCTTCTACTCCTAAACTCTGACTTTCCTCTTTTACAAGAAAATTGAAACAACCAGATCTCTCTATCCCCAAGAATATCCCAGTAGATGCGTGGTGGTGAGACGTGAATGGATGGGAATTCTTGTTCTTCATTCATTTCCTGTGTGACATTGGCTAAACTACTCGTCCTTTGGCCATGTCTTCACCTCTAAGTGAGGGTAATAGGAATACCTACAGCATGGGTTTGTTTAAAAGTTAGATGAGGGGCGCCTGGGTGGCTCAATGGGTTAAGCCTCTGCCTTCGGCTCGGGTCATGATCTCAGGGGCCTGGGATCGAGCCCCGCATCGGGCTCTCTGCTCAGTGGGGAGCCTGCCTCCCCCCACCCCCGCCTGCCTCTCTACCTACTTGTGATCTCTCTCTCCTTGTCAAATAAATAAATAAACAAATGAAATAAAATAAAAGTTAGATGAATTAATATGTGGATGGTGCTTAGGACAGAGCCTGGAAGTAAGCAAGAATGGCTTAGCTATCATCCTTGGTTCTCCCCTATCTGATGACTGAAGATCGAGAAAAGGTGTTGTAGGAAAGTGGAGCTTTGTATGTTGCCTTTTCCCCTGGCCCTCATTTTAAAGTTAAGGAAACTGAAAGTGAGTGCTGTTCAATGAGCGGTTCAAGATGAAACAACTGCTGAGTGGCAGATTTGGGACTAGAATTTAGGCCTTTTTCAGGGTCCTGCATCTGCGCTGCTCTCTTCTGAAGACTAATAAAATAGGTGTGCCTGGGTGGCTCAGTGGGCTAAGCGTCTGCTTTTGGCTCAGGTCATGATCCTGGGGTCCTGGGGTTGAGTCCTGGGTGTCAGACTCCTGGCTTTGTGGGGAGGCTGCTTCTCCCTCTCCCTCTGCACATTGACCTCCCCCTCCCAAGCTCTCTCTCTTTCTCAGATAAATTTTTTTTAAAGAAAAAGAATATTCAAATAATTTTACTAGCTGCAATTTATATATATGATGTTCAGAAATTCTCTTTCATTTGGAATTCACTGAGATAGTTAAAATGCTGCAAATGTATGGAACAGAATCTATTTAATATTCATATATTTATTTTTTTTCTTAAAGACTTAATTAATTAATTTATTTGAGAGAGACATGAGTGAGGGAAGAGAGGGAGAAGGACAAGTAGATTCCACACTGAGTGGGGATCGGGACACGGGCCTCAATCTCAGGACCCTGAGATTGTGACTTGAGTTGAAATCAAGAATCGGACACTTAAATGACTAAGCCAAGCAGGCACCCCGATATTCATATATTTCTAAAATCCCTTTTAAAAATTCTCACTTGGGAAATGGTGTGTATGTTTTGTTATACAAGAATACCAGGATAAGGAAACCACACTCCTGTTGTATATCTGCCTGTGTGTGAAACACCGTAAGGTTCTGTGCCCTAACAAGTGATAGCAGTTTCTTGATACACAGATCTAAGTTCTGAAAATTGGTAATGCGTTATTGCTTTGCATTTTTCTGGAGACCAGGATTGAATCCATCATGTTTTCTATGCAGAAATTGTTTCGTTTAGATGACCTCACATAGTTTCCTTCAAGGGCCTGACGATTTATATTGTGACTTCTGCACAGCTTTGTGGTTCACGGTGGAGTATCAGACAGTGAGATGGGGATGTCTGTACTTTTTGGGTAGTTACGGTGGCAAGTGATACTTCCTGGAAGCAGAACTAGAAAGAGCCCCTAATTCCCTACTCTCAGTGGTTATTTTATCTTAATGAACTTTTTGCCTTATTGTACTGCTACCATAAGGTTTATGGTATAACGCATATACCTGCATTGACTGGAGAGATTGAATGGCTTGGCTGTCTGGACATGTAATAGATTCCAGCCTTTTTCCGTGACATCATTATTACAACAGACTTCTTTGAGAATATGAACAGCAGCTGTGCACTTTTGTGAGTTTTATATTATGAACCATAACAACCTTTTCAGCTCTCTACAAGTGATGGGGCAGCTCGATGCTTAACAAATGAAGCCAAACTCTGAGCTGTGAAACTGTTAACAGATCTAGTAATGACATGGGCCCCATGTATGGAACACTTCAGAACACAGCAGGGGAAAACCGGGGTGACCATCATTTAGCACATTGGCCAAAGACTTTGTCTTTACCTCTTGTTCAGTATAACTTCACAGAATCAACATGGAATTGAAATTTGCGTCAGTAGAGGTAGCATATCTTTAGTTTTATTTTTAAACTTCATCAAATTTTCCATCTTATGAGTATTCCATCTGCCACCCTTTAAAAGAAAAATAAGAATTCTTGGTCCTTGAAGGTCAAAAACAAAACTGCTTACTCTTACTGTAATGGAAGAATCTAATATAATATGATGGAAAAATATCTCTTGATTAAACATTTATGGATTGTTTATGTGTAGGAAATAGATATATCTATTTCTAATCTGCATAATAGTAAAGCAGAGATAAATCATTTTAGCTGAGAAGTTTACGTAGAGCCTGCCTGAAAAATTCTTTACATACTATGTCTTGTCAGACTTTGTCTTCTTTAATAATAATTTATTATTGTGGTTTTTTTTTTTAAAAGATTTTATTTATTTATTTGACAGACAGAGATCACAAGTAGGCAGAGAGGCAGGCAGAGAGAGAGGAGGAAGCAGGCTCCCCGCTGAGCAGAGAGCCCAATGCGGGGCTCCATCCCAGGATTCTGGGATCATGACCTGAGCTGAAGGCAGAGGCTTTAACCCTCTGAGCCACCCAGGCACCCCTATTATTGTGGTTTATAGTGACAAACTATATGTCTTCCATGTGTCTGTTTTCTGTAGTAAGAAAAATTATAACTTTGAAGTAATGTCTTCCTGGGATATTGAAAATTCTGTGGAGTATTTTAAATAAGAGAGAGAAAAATTCTAGAGATGGGAACATTTTTAGGAGAATATATTTTATAATTCCCTGTTTCATTATAAATCTAGACTCAGAATAACAGTGGCTCACAAATATTCATGTACAATCCTTGCTAAACATAGTACTGCCATGGAATATTAGTGAGTATATTTAGTTTTTGCTTAAATTAGAACAGCAAACTAATTTCTTGTATTATTGTTGTCATCACTATTTTTTTTTTTTTTTGAGTGGAGATTAGTTGCTTCTTGTTTGGAAATGTAAAAATATAAAGTGTTTATTTTTCTTCTTTAGACTCCTAGTGAAAACAAAGGGAAAATTGTGGCTTTTAAAAAAATATCAGATCTTGGAGGCGCCTGGGTGGCTCAGATGGTTAAGCATCTGCCTTCAGCTCAGGTCATGATCTCCAGGTCCTGGGATTGAGCCCCATATCAGGCTCCCAGCTCAGCAGGGAGCCTGCTTCTCCCTCGCCCTCTGCCTCTCCCCTGCTCACGTTCTCTGTGTATCTCTTTGTCTTAAATGAGTAAATAAAATAAAATAAAGTCTTTTTTAAAAAAAATCTGCTCTTGAATTTGTCAGGGTATAGTAATTCTAAGCTTCTATCAGTCTTGTCATTGTTTTCATATATCACTTAGAAGTGAGGGTTCTATGGGTGACACATCTCCTACATAGAGGGAAAAAATGGCTGTGTAACCAGCTCCTATAAAATAGCTTGTTATATAGGACACTGGAGCAAACTTGAAATGAGCTACATTTAATTGATTTTTCAGTGGCAAGAATAGAAACTATGGTGTGTGTTGTTAAGAATAGCCTAAAATTATGAATTATAGATGATTTATAAATTTACAGTTTTAGCTTCATTCACTAAATTGATTTATCTAGCCCAAGCAAAAAAGCCAACATTAAATAAATATGCTTTTCCCTTTCAAGTGCTATATTTTGAAATTGGAACTCATAGTTCATGTCATGATATCCAAAAGGACAAATTGAGGGGAAAGACCTGACTTTGTGCTAGAAAAGATGTGGGGTCATCTTAACTTTTTTTTTTTTTTAAGATTTTTTTTTATTTATTTAACAGATAGAGATCACAAGTAGGCAGAGAGGCAGGCAGAGAGAGAGAGAGAGAGAGAAGAGGAAGCAGGCTCTCTGGCTGAGCAGAGAGCCCGATGTGAGGCTCTATCCCGGGACCCTGAGATCATGACCTGAGCCAAAGGCAGGGGCTTTAACCCACTGAGCCACTCAGGTTCCCCTATGGTTAACTTTAGGTTGATTACTCTCTCTCAGAGATAAGAGATTTATCAAATCAAAGGGCATGCATATTGAGTAAGTCTGGAAAGAAATTCCAAACACAGCCATTTTGTGACTTCCCTTAACAAGTCATAAACTTTAGTTAAGAAAATCTTACCTGTAACTATCAGATTGACTTAACACTGTTTACATGCTTATCTTGTACTGAAGGTAGCTTTAACAAATTGGGTAAGAAAACGATTTGCTAGTGTAAGATTGCTTAACAGTACTGACGTGGAATAAGCCTGTCTTAAAAAATAGTCACAATTCTTCCTAGATGCCTGCTCTGTGAGCTAATTAGTGACTGTCATTCATGTGTATTACTGTTTTTCCTATTAGATTGTAAGGTTCTTGAGGGCTAGAGCATTTCTTTACCTGTAGCCCTCCTTGATTAGGAGCAGAGTAGGTGTGTTTAATACAAATGTGTTGACTGTGGGAACGCCCTTGCTAGCCAGTCAAGATTTTGGAATCAGGTTACCCACCTTTGTGAGATAGGACCAACTGGACAAGTAGCCAAGGGTGCTGTAGTTAAGACATAGTTTTCTGGCCTGTAATGGCTCCTTTAGCACCAAATCCTCCTCCTCTTCCTCCTCCTCCTTCCTCTCCCCCTCCCCCTCTTCCTCCTCCTCCTTTCTTTTTTTAAAGATATATTTATTTATTTGAGAGAGAGAGAGAGCATGAGAATGAGTATGGGTGGGGGAGGGGCAGAGGGAGCCTGAGAGAAAATCCTTAAGCAGACTCCCCACTGAGCACGGACCCTTATGTGGGGCTTGATCCCAAGACCCCGAGATCATGACCTGGGTTGAAATCAATAGTTGGTTACTCAACTGACTGTGCCAACCAGGCACCCCAGCACTAGTCCTGCTTGCAATTTCATCTTTTCCTGGAACAGATGACCTCCTCCAGCTTGCAGCCCTCTGGCTATTCATGGCCTTCTCCTGAAACATACTTGCCCTTCCCAGGCTTCACTTTATTCTTCCAGTACTTAAAATTCAGATTATACTACTGCAACTATCACCACTGCTTATTTCGACCGCTAGCTGTAATTTATTGGGTGCCAATATGTATGAAGTCCTTTACATGTGCAGATTCTTTAAGTCTCCCAATCCTATAAGTATTTTACATGTGAGAACAAGTAACAAGACCAGTGACACACACCAGACCAGGTAGAACCAGGGTGTTCACCCAAGGCTTTCTGACTCTAGACGTCTGCCCTTAGCCTCTTCCTGGTCATAGCTTGTTTCTCCCACCACACCAGGTACTTAATTTCTTTCGCCGCGTCTGTGTGCCTACAGTTCAAACCTTTCTAAAGTGCCTTTGTGCGCATGAGTAACTTCCACAGTAACAGCACCAGAATCACTCTGAGAGGTCCTAGAGAATGTGCACATTGAGAAGCATGAAGGACACCTGCAATGAGGTATATGGAAGAAAGGCCTGAGCCGTGCTAGAGAGAGAGCAAGAGGACATTCACATTCCCTCAGTCTCTGACCAGTTCTCAGATTTCCAAGTCAAATACTGTATTTACACACAAAACCAGTTTTCCTGCCTGAAACTAAATGAGGAAGTAGGGCTTTTGAGGTATCAGGGTCCCTCTCACTTAGAAGCTGAAAACAAAAAAGAAGCAAGGAGCGCAAAGAGGAGATGGAGCTTTGTGGTTCTTCCCCTTGCGGAGCTCCCGTTCTTTAAGAGTTCAGAGGTCCATATAGCCTGAATTCGTTCTTAGCTAACTTTGTAACATTGGGTAACTTCTAGAATTCTCTGAGCTTAAATCACATCATTTGTAAATTGGAGATTTACAGAATCCAGGCTGCACAACAGAATCTCCTGGGTCCCCCCACCCTCCCGCCTTCCTACTTTTCTTCCTTCCACGGGTGTCTTAGTTTTCAGCCAAGGTTTGCTAACTCACAGCCCTGCTTCAACTTGTGCAGAGATAGGGGGATGAGATGGGTGGGGAGGTCATGCAGGAGACTTTGCTAAGGATGTGGGTGTTGCTTTGTAGCCAGTAGGAATGCAGTGAAAGTTTTCAAGCAGTTTGTTAGTGTTCTCTGACAACGGTGAATGAACGTAGCCAAAAGGCATGCCATCAGGTAATTAAACCTGTCTTTATTTTCTGAACAATCTAAATGTATTTGTAAATGTATTCTGAAAAGAATGAAAGCCGAAGTCAGTTACGAGACTAGCCTTTCTTTTCAAGGATGGATTTATATTTCTCATTTGTCAGCAAATAAAAATTCATTTGTTCAGGAATGTGAATTGTGTGCCAGGCACAAATTATGTTGCTTCCTCAGAGAAAATAATTTAACTTTACTGAGGTGCTGCCTCTATGTGGAATAATCCAAATAGGTTATTTTGAATCAGGCAAAGAAAGCTAGCTACCTTAGGACCCTTTTAATTGATAGAAAAGAAATATGTATTATCTCTTTCTCTCATTTATACATTCCTCATATGTTGGCATTTTAAAAGAACTGTAATTCTTATAAAAATCAAAATTATATGAATATTTTAAAAGAGAAACATTTGGGGGTTGCCTGGGTGGCTTAGTTGGTTGGATGTCTGCCTTCAGCTTGAGTCAGGATCTTGAGGTCCTGGGGTCGGGCCCCACATTGGGCTCCCTGTTCGGTAGGGAATCTGTTTCTTCCTCTCCTTCTGCTCCTCCCCGACTTGTGCTCTTTCTCTCTTCTCTTGGGTGAATAAAATCTTAAAAAAAAAAAAAAAAAAGGCAAAGAAACATTTGGTTTCATTATCAGTGCAGAAGAATGTGCCGCAGACTGCTTAATATCAATTTTACAGTTTTTTGGTCTAGCCTCCCAATTCCTGCTGTGTGTGAATATTCGGAACAGGTTGCATTTCTTTTCCAGAAATCTTATTATGGGGAACAAACAAGTCTCATTTAGACTGTGGTTTTAGTGTTTGCCATTACATTCCTTTCCTCATTACTAAAATACTAGTTGGGATTCCCATTATGGAACATATTTTTACAGTAAGGTAGAGGCATCTGAAGCTTGTTTGGCTTTTACTAGCAGGTGATAGAAAAGAGTGCCTGCTGTAGGCTTTCAGTTAATTGCCTTTCATAAGAACCAGAGGTCACAAGGGTAAACCTACTCAGATTTATGAAATTTTTCCTGAATTGATGGATACTTACAGGTTTGAGACAGGATGGTTTAGTGGAAAGAAAAGCCATTTGGGGTTTATAATCATGTCTCCAAGAGCTTTACAAATTACCAGACCTTAACCTCAACAGTTTCCTTAGGTGATATTTTTAATCAAAACTCAATTTTCTCATCTACAAAATGGTTGTTTTAATTCCTGTCTGATGGAGTTACAGAGGAGAAAGTTACTTTTGACAAATAAGTATCAGACTTAATATTGAGTCTTAATAAATCTTACTTTCTCCCCAAGGTTTCCAGCCTGTAAAGAGGAGCATGAATAAGCAAGCATATCACATGTGCATATTATGAAGCCAAAAATTCTTGTAGGTTTTATTTGATTATGACTTTATTTTTTAAGAGCAATTTCAGATTCACAGCGAAATTGAAGGAAAAGTACAGATTTCCTACGTACACCTGCTCCCACACATGCTTAGCACCCCCATTATCAACACCACCAAACAGAGTGTACGTTTGCTACAACTGATGAATCTACATTGACACATTATAACCACCAAAGTCCATAGTTCACATTACAGTTTACTCTTGGTGTTGTACATTCTATGGGTTTGGGCCAAAGGTATAATGACATGTACCCATCATTATGGTAATCATACTGAATATTTTCACTACCCTAAAAAAAAAATCCTCTGTGCTCTGCCTTTTTTATCCCTTCCTGTCCACTATCACCACCCCCAGTGTCTGACAATCACTAATCTTTTTTACTGTCTCCATAGTTTTTGCCTTTTCTAAGATATCACTTAAAATCATACTTTTAAACCTTTTCAAATTGGTTTCTTTCACTTAATAGGCGGTTAAGTTTTCTCCATGTCTTTTCATGGTTTGAGAGTTCTTTCCTTTTTTTTAGCAGTGAGTAATATTCCATTGTCTGAATATATCACAGTTTATTTATCTACTTACTGAAGGACATCTTGATTGCTTGTATAATGTTTTATTTTCTTAATTCTTTTTTCCTAGTCATTTAAGAGGGATTTAAGTAGCACCAATATAAAAGTCATTAATACAGTCAATTGCATTTTGCTTTGTAATTCATTGTTTTCATATTTTTCTAAATGTTATTCAGGGAATTTACAATATTACAAATGCAAAAGTGAAACCGCATTGTTTAAAAGGGATTCCAAGTGACCTAAAAAACTATACTGCCTTCTGATCCCACCTTTTATTCAATATTCCTTGCTTTCCCACAATTATAGGCTGTGACACTTTTTATTTGTAAGAGATTTTTTATTTGAAGGATACTTTATACCATTAATGAATTTTATTCTTTGACAACTCTATTTTAGGCACTTCTGCATGTGGTTTAGACTGCATGAATTCCAGCCACCTCTCTGATAGTGAGCCTTCCATCTTCTCTTTGCTGCTTCTTTAATTTTTCTTTTCTGGAGAACATTTTCCTAGTAATATACTATTGGTAGGCTCAGCTCTTTGGAATAGTGTTTTTATATGCTTTGCTTGTCAGGAGCATCCAGTGGCTTTTTCTCCCCTCCAGATCATGGTAAATTGTTGGGAAATGACTAAGTTGGGAAAAGACTAAGATGAATTAAGTGCCTTCGTCCTTTCTCTTATCAAACCAAACTGGTTTACTCCTTGGATTTCAGAACAAATCTTGCTCATTACCATATCTTGGCTTTGCTGATTCTATGTCCAAGTGAAAAGAGACTGTATTTCATATTTTGACTCTACAGAATATGCAGTTTGGGCTCAGTTACTAAACTTTCTACTTATATAGTGCAGATCATATGGCTGCCAAGTATGGCTGCTCAGACTGTGCACTGCATAACTCCAGGATCCCTGTTCACATAAGTTGCAAGATGTGGAATATATATATGTCTTCCTTTGCAGGATTGTTACGAGAATTATATAAGCTTATAGATAGCATAGTTTAACATAATGAAAAAGAGTATGGAGAGCCCAAGTTCCTGGAATTATAACTCAGCCCTTCCACTTCTTAACTGAATGATCTTGAGCAAATCACTTACATTTTACTGAGCCTCACTTTCCTTATCTTTAAAAATAGAAACAACAGTGTTGGCCTCATAGGGATATTTTGAAGATCAAATATGTCAGTATTTATAAAGCACTTAGAATAGTTCCCAGCATATACTGAACACCCAGCATATGTTAACAATTTTTCTTACTGTCTAAAAGTTATTCACTATAGTGTTGGTGGTCTTTGGTAGTTTTTAATCATCATGCAATGCTTATTCTTCACACTTACAGTCTTTCTCCATTAGGATGTTCCTAGCTTCCTTTATACTTACTTTTCCTTCTTTAGAATTTGATACAGAAGGAATTATATTAGGTATGTGATTTAGCTTGGAACTTATGCTACTTTATAGTGTGTATGTTTCTTTTTTCAGTCTCAGTGGAAGATATCTGAGGACAAAGCCCCTGACCTATACGTTTAAGGTGTTCTCAGCTTCTCTGCCTTACCTGTGACTGGTGCCCGCTGAAGATCCTGTCTGTCCTCTTCTTGGAAATGATGCTCTCCTCAGAGCTTGAGGCTTGAGAACCAGACAGACAGCAGAATTGGTGTACTCATAGTCTCCTCTTTGATTCTAGAAGATTAACATACACAACAGTGAACACTCGAAAATGTAACTAAATTCTAGGTTGTAAGGTCAGACTAACAGAAGGCAGCAGGAGTTGAGAAGAGGGCCATGTCTGTAAGAGCTAGGTTAGAGAGAAGAGGCTTTCTGTGGGGTGCAGCATCAGCGGAGTTGTCCGTGAGCTGGACTGGGCCCCAGACAATGCTGGTAATATTAATCCTTATGTTAATACTAAGAGCTAATATTAACCTTAATCCCAGGAGCAAGCACTAACACAGCCCGCTGTGCTGGCGATTGCTCTTAGTATTTTACATGTGTTAACACATTTAATTCTTACAGTAAACCTGTAAGGTGGGAAATACTATTATCCCCATGTTAAAAGTAAGGAATTTGATGTTGCCAATGGATTTTGTTTAATTGTGATCATGATTACAACTTTTTTGCTTGATTTCACAATAAAGGAAAGACTTTACAATTCCTTGAGATCCAATATTTTGCAATTATGTTCCATCATATTTACTTTAATCTTGCCTTATAATCTTTCTTTTTAAATAAAAGTTACTTTTATGATAGCCCCCTCCTCATAAAGACATAATTATCAACAACAACACAAACAGATAAAAGGCTTTCATGTTTTGGAATGTGGGGTAGCTTATTTTATAATTTTATAGCTACTTCTGTAATTTAGGTCAAGACATCAGATTTCAATGGTTTATTATTTGTCTAATTAAAAACAACTGGTAAAGATCATCATCTCCAGAGAGAAGAACAAGAGTATTGAGTTTGCGAAGTATTTATGGTGGCAGAGTTCTGGATTTAATTTCTAGCTACTTGGATGCCAGTAATAGACTAGAATTTGTTTTTTAGCAACTTTGATAGACTTATTGTGGTCTTGTCAAACTTTATAACATAAATGGTAGATCATTGGCAAATCTCATCAGTTGTTTTTTGACAACCCTTTGATGGAAATGGACTTTGATTTTTTTTTGTGTGTGGGTTGTTTAAAGGAAAAAAAAATAATTTAAATTAATCTCTTTTTTTCCTCATCAAAGGGACTCTCTTTTGATTTGATATGTTTGTAGCCACCTCTTTTTCTAATGAGTCATAGGCTGTATTCCTTGTGACATCAAAGAAAATCATTTGGTTTCTGATAGAAATAGAAATGATTTAGGAGGTAGCTAAAGATGAACAGACTTGATGGTGATAAAAAGTCTTACAAATTGTGTATTACTGTGTTGAGGCACACAGCATTCCATGATTACCACTGGTTTATTCATTTGCCAAAATGACTGATAAACAATCAGAGGGGCAAGTGTTGTAGAGTCCCCTAATTGGGGCTATATTTCATGTGGGTATTTACCTATCTTTCTTTTTTCTCATTCACAGATCTTGCTGTGGATTAGTGTTAACAATCCTGTGTTTGAGCATGGCTGTGAAACTCGATGCCTCACCTAGGAGGCCTGCCTTCCATGGCGGTATATGAGGTGTGATTATAAAGTGTGAGACTGGTTTCCACTTTATGGACATGCTGTACACATGGAGTCTGCCTCCATTGGGGGTGTGTGTGTGTGTGTGTGTGTGTGTGTTTTGTTTTTTTGTTTTTCCCCTACTGCAGTATGTATGTGTGGGAGAATGCATGGAGGAATTCTTTTTGGCTCTTCCTTTTTGTCTTTTCTTACAAGATTGTAGGATGTTTGAAATGTATTAGTATTAGTATTAGTATTCCTCCCGCTAAGGTTGCTATTTCATTCGCTCTCCCCATCCCCCAACCCCGTTGTCTGCACTGAAACTTTATATAAGAAATGTTTTTCTTCGGCCTACTTTTCCTATCTTTTTAGCTCATCTCAGAGATGCTTCATGATCACCTTGTAATCATTTTTTTACTGAAGTCTAGGAGATAATATGTAACTTCAGTTGGTGAATTGATATCATCAATTCTAAGATAAAAGATATGTTCTAATTTCAGAGCTACAAGCATAAAAACATACCTACAGTGATGTTAGCATGTTACTATTGTAAGGCATATTTTTTCAAGTATGTTAAAATGTAAAGAAAAAAAAGGCAGGTTTTTGCATCGTTGAATATTGGGTCCTGGCTACTGTGGGTTCTCACTCACATTTGATGTGAAGTAAGAAGTGTATCGTGGATGGAGCCAAGATAAACATGTGTGCCAGAATCCATTCTTTGAGCATTTCTGAAAACAACTCTTTTAAATAGGCCATTACTGATTATGGAACCTGACTACTATATGTGTTCTTAAAAATATGTATGAAAGCAAAGGAAAAAGAAAAGAAAGAAAAAAGCTTTTGACTTCTCAGTCCATCAGTTCATTATCCATCAGCATACTACTGAAAAAGTAGTATCTGTAGTTAACAATGTTATCTTTGGATCATTTTCACATGGTCAGTAAAACATTGTGTTTAGTATCATGAGCCTTAGAAGAAAGTAGGCCTAGGCTCAAGTTTGTACTACGGTCTACTTGGAGACTTTGAGCCGATTACTTCATTTCTTTCAGTTTTGTCAGATAATAGCCACACTTTCCACATAAAGTTATGCTGATGGTTAAATTATTACTATAAGGAAGATACTTTATACCATGTCTGGGCACATGGCAGGTATCTTAGTTTGGTAGAGCTTCCATAACAACGTAACACAGACTGGGTGGATTAAAAACAGAAATTGATTGTGTCACCATGTTGGAGGCCGAAAATCTAAGATCAAGGTGCTGGCAAGGAGGAGTTTGTCTAAGACCTGACAGATGGCCACCCTCTTGCTGCCTCTCCATGTGGTCATCCCTTTGTGGACATGCATCCTTGAAGTCTGTCTGTGTGCTAACCCCTCCGTAGAAGAACAGTCATATTGGATTAGGAAGCACCCTCATAGGCTTCTTTGAACTTAGTTACCTCTTTCAAGGCCCTATCTCTAAATATAGTCACATTCTGAGGTACTTAGGACTTTGACCTATTCATTTATGGGGGAATGCCATTCACACTGTAATAGCAGGTCTACAAGTTAATTGTTATTCATAAATGTTTATTGCTTATGGAAGGATTCTCAGGTGGTGTCTGGTGTCAGAATGTTAGTGTAGTGTTAGTGTAGTGAAGTAAGAGGACTTGGCTCAGGTTGGCATGGTAAGGATAGGTCACATGAGAACATCAGAGTTTTAACTAGACAGTGGTAGTTTGACTAGTATGACTTTCAGCAAAGGGTCAGTTGTTATAAATAATGTTTAAAATATTGAGTTGGAATGAGCATGGTATGGTTGGAAAGATGGGAGAAAGCTGATCTGGCAGGAAAAGAGCTTCACATTTGGAAGTCATGAAAGGTTAAGTACCTGTAAGATAAAGAGAGAACAGATTTTAGAGTTGCTTGAAAACCAGACCGTGATTTTTTTTTAAACTCATATTAAATATTATTGAACTGGAAAGTGACATGAAGAAAACCTAGGAAGGTCATAAATGATTTTTTGCTGTACAAATTTCTGTGTATTTTTAATGTGAAAAGAAAGCATATATTCATGTATTACACATGTACTTAAAATAAATACCTTTACAAAGCATTTGAAATGATCTTGTTAGCAGTCCATGATAGTGGTTAGGCAGTTAGCCCTCTCATAAGGCATGGGGAGCATCCTGAGACAATGTGTTCGGGTGCTCCCCCCACCCCCAATCTCTGTGAAAACATCGATGTACTAGGACCCTCCATAGAACAAACGGTTTGGGCTCATGGTAATCCCTGAGAGAGTCAAAAGTCATTTTACAGAAACTCCCAAAAGTTGAATATTGCTTTGGATTATTAAAATATTTCTTAGGTCTCACATTTCTTTTAAATATTTTTACCATTATTATTGTCTGAGCCACATTGGCTATCTTTATAAGGATAGCATTCTTTCTTGAAATGTAATATAAAATTTCATTACAAAATATGTAGTTGGGTTCCATTTCATAAAGTTAATTTACTTCACAGAGCTTTGGAAATGCTTTGGCTAGTGAAGTTTTTGATCTTTGATTAAAATGTCAGGTAGTAAAAATATTATGGGAGTTGAGATATATCTGAAATAAAATCTAGGGTAGAGAGTATGACTTTATTTGCAACTTGGAAAGTTTTATACATTATTTATTGTTTTTGAAATCCCCTTAAGAGTAAAAAGTAGAGCTTCTGGGTGGCTCAGTCTGCTAAGCATCTGACTCTTGATTTTGACTCAGGTCATTATTACAGGGGTCGCAAGATGGAGCCCCGCATCAGGCTCTGAGTGTGGTATGTGAATTCTGCTTGAGATTCTCTCCCTCTCCCTCTGCCCCTCCTCCTGCTCACCCCTGCATGCATGTGCATGGTCACACTCTCTCTCAAACTCGCTCTCTGTAAAATAAAAAAAAGAAATAAAAAGGTCAATATGAAAGATAATATAAAAATTAGTTTTCAAATATTTAAATGTTAACTGAATTTTCTGCATTATTTTCAGTGTTGAAGTAGAAGCTTAGCAGCTTTGGAATTATTGTTTAAATTGAGAGTGTCAGAACACGTTGATTTACTGTATGATCCTAAGGACCAGCCCCTCTGAACTGATTAGAATTGTCTAGGATGCTGAATTTTTCTATTTTGCTAATATGAAGGGCTAGAAACTTAATGAATTTTTTTTGTTCTATGATGGCGGTTTGAGTCACAAATCATCTTTTAAGGAAGGTTAACTTACATCTAAATAAAAGGTTTTATATATATATATATATATAAAATATACACATATATATGTTTATTACCAGTTCTAAGTGAAATATCTCCTTATTATACCTGTAGTATTAAGACTCTTGCTTCCCTTAGACATAATTTCTATAGCTAAAATGGCCTATTAGACTCTTTGAGATCTTTATTTTTGGACATTGTTTTTCCTACTCTTTGTGTCAATGAACTAGCATCAGGGACAAGCAGAGTTAAGTGGGGTGGGTCTCTTATAGATGCATGTGTTTTTGGAATAGGTGGGTGGGTTCTAATGTTAGAACAGAACAAGAGAAAACTATTTGGCATTCTAAAGCAAATTAGGTCTAAGGGTCTGCTTTAATTTTAAAAACAAAGCTCTACTGTTTCTATCCAGAAAACCAAATATCTTGGAGTTAAACATGGAAAACGTTTATAGTGTTGTATAGTTTTATTACTTCAGACAGAAGGAAAACAGTTTATGGAGTAACTTTCAGCCAATAAGAAATTTTATACAGGCCAACAATCAAGAGGTGAACAAAAAATATTTTCGCTTTAGGGAGAATGAATGAAAAGGGCTTAAGATACTTAACCATTCACTTTGAAACAAGCGTGATCTCTTTTGGCTTTTATATGAGCATGCAGAACTAGCCAAGTAGGAAGGTTTTGTGAATTACAGAATTGTCTTCAAAGTGAAGGGGATGCCCTCCTTTACTCCCATTCCCTGCTTGCTAAAATGGTCATTTGGTGGCTGGAACTCAGTTAGATACCTTGAATCAAGAGTCAGCAATCACATGTGGAGGACGGTGAAAAAAAGGGTATAGAAGGTGACTGGGTCTTTTACAATTGTGAAGTCGCCATACCAAACCTGTCTTTCCCTGGAAATCTTGCATACGTGAGAAAAATGAATGTCTGTCTTGTTTAAGCTACTGTTATTTTAGATTTTCTGTTACTAATGGCTGAACATGCTCACGACTGATACACTCTCCCCAGCTGTATCCCACTGTCAGTAAACTGTGGTCTGTAGGCCAAACTACGTGTCATGTAAGTAAAGTTTTGTTGGAACCCAGACACACCCATTTACTTACATATGGTTTATGACAGGCAGTGGCTTCTCTCCTGCATCAGAGACAGAGCTGAGGAGCCCTATTAGATAACCTGTGGGCCACAAAGCCTAAAATAGTTATGATCCAACCCTTTATAGGAAAAAAAAATTGCCCATCTGTTATCTATTCTGTTAATCAGTTGGCCATGCTTGTTTTCCTTGGAGAGTGTCTCTTTTCTTTTTTCTTTTTTACTATATCCCTATGGGTCCTTTACCAGGCTATACATTTTCACCTCATACCTGGATTACTTGAGCTGTCTCACTGTAAGCTTCCTTAAATCATTTGTAAGGTTATCACCTAACCATTATGTGAGATACACTATACCGTGGTGATTAAGCTTCCTTAAACGTTCACATCATGTCACTCCCCCGATCAAAAATTTGCAGTGACTTCCTGTTTCCTCTAGCATCAGCTCATAATATTTTTGCGGGACTTTCATGATTCTTTATATTCTGGCCCTGTATTGATACACCAACCTTATTTCCTATCCATTTATTAATTCACTTCACATAACTTTTTAGATGCCACCATGTGCCAGGAAACTGAAGACAAATCCATACTTTCAGCTGTCTTTTGCTTGTAAAGTAATAGCACCTTCTGACTGGTCTTTTTGCCACTAGTCTTTACTGTTCTGGTCTTCCATCCCCCTTGCTATCTGGGTGAGTTTTCTGGAATGCAGTTCTAATCATGTCACACTCCTGGTTACAACCTCCTCTGACTCCACATTGCCTCTGGGCAGGCTATGCAGGTTACACCTCAGTTTGTATCACGTGAATGAGGGCCTCGTCTGCTTCAGCGCCTACATATATACGTACCTCCATTTCATCTTGGAGATAGCCACCTTTTACATTATCCCCGAGGGCTTGCTGTTTTTTCATTTCTTCCCGGTTTTGGTCCCTTTAGCACATACAGTGTCTCTGTCTGAAGTGTTCTCCTCTCCTCCCTTTTTCCTGCCATACCATGTCCTTATTCATGCTTCCTAGATGAAGCATGAATGGCACCTTCATTGTGAGGTGTCCCTGCCCCCTCCCGCTGAGTTTATCACTGCCTCTACGGTGATACCATTGAGCCTCGTGCATACTTATTTATTTTTTTTAAGATTTTATTCCTTTCTTTGACAGAGAGGGAGAGAGAGCACCCACAAGCAGGGGAGCAGGAGAGGGAGAAGCAGGCTCCCTGCTTAGCAGGGAGGGGTTCAGTCCCAGAACTCTGGGATCACGACTGGAGCCGAAGGCAGACGCTTACCTGACTAAGCCACTCAGGCATCCCCTGCCTTGTGCATACCTATTATTGACCACTTATATTTGCAGTAGTTCTTGGATCATACTGTCACCTCTACTCTTCTAGACAGTGACTTCCTAGACTGAGGTTTCCTGGTCATATGTTCTCCTTGCATCTTACAATTTTCTCTCATGCCAGGTATCATAGCTGTGTTCTGTAGTTCTTTGTGTTATTTGATTAATGTTCTAGTTCACCACCACCTGACCCAAGGCCAGCCTTGCAGCTTTTTGCTTCCCATTGAATTTCTCAGTGTATAGCTAAGTACCTGGAACACTATATACACTCAGCACTTGATTGTTGAATGAGTAAATCAATTTGTTTAGGGCAAAGGCTTTTTTTTCTTTTATGTTTGTGTCTGTGTCATATAGCACAGAACTCAACAATGTCAACTAATTGCTAATGAAGACTTGAAGAGTGATTTTTTTTTTTTAACACAGAAAGGCTCTTTTCTTCAAAGAAATCTTATCAGAAATCCAATATATGAAGAGATAAAAGCAGAATTGCCATGTTTGAATATCCCTCCTTTCACTCCCTACTGGGCTCCTGAATGAAGTAACTTCCCAGAATCCCTGGGCGTCACCGCACCCTTAGACAATGGATGGGAAACCACTGGGAGTGGAAATAGCATTGGCCATCATGGCAGGCGAGCCGTGTTTTTCATCAAGCCTTGGCTGTAGCTGTGGGACTGGGCACACCATGGAACTATAGGACTATGGTTTTCTTGAAATGAGAGGTTCGTCCTAGAGTTCTTCCTACTATATAAATATATTTGAAAATTTCAGGTTTATTCTAGCCCTTGGTTCTCCCTTGGATATATATTTGCCAGTTGGAGTACCCTTGCCTCTGCCTTCCCAAATGCTTAGTTTCTCTCAAGACCATGCTAACTGCCAGCTCTTCTCAGCAGTCTTCTACATCTCCTCCTTTGCTCATTGCACCTCCCACAGTCACTGTCCACAGTGTAGAAACTGGACCTAAAATACAGAGTTTTCTCAGGACAGAGTTTCCCAGCAGGAGCATGTTTTGCAAGGAGAGTGGACAGATAACCATTTTGCTTGTCTTAAACAAAATAATATTTTTAACGTATCAAGGCACGTTCTTTCCATATATAAGTTAATTTACCTTCTGACATTCTGTACATTTCATTGAAACACTGCATAGAGTGTTTTTATTGCTCAGTCACTTATATTAGCATTATCTGCTTAATTGCAGAGACCTTATCTTATATTTCTGTGTTTCTCCAGTCATTTACTGTCTACTTGTTGACTGATCATTTGAAAATGAAATACCTGTTTAGTTGTTCAAGTTAGGAGAAATAGAGGAAAATATGCTTTACCTTTATTTGGTGAGACTGTAATTCAAATGAAATTGTATTTACTTACACAAGGGGGAGAATCCATTAAAGTCCTCTCTATCCATTTCTTATTATATAACAGAGCAAAATAGAATAGACATGCTTTTGCAATCAGACAGATCTGAATTTGAGTCAGAGCTTGGCATATCTTTAGTCACATTAAAACCTATCTGATTTAGATTCCTATTTTTAAATGGGGTGATGGCTACTCTCTCAAGGTTGTTGTGAAGACTGGCTGGCATAACATATGTCAGAATCTTGTCACATAGTAGGCATTGCACAAATGTTAACTGTTTATGGTGTTTCTTATCACTGGAGAAATCTGAGATGAGTTCTCTGTGGCCAAAGAAAAAATATGGATGTTCAAGAGAGTCCATGCAAATCCATTTATTTTCTGTCCTGGGTTATGTAAGACATTTCAAATTGGGGTTACAAGGTGTTTTTGTTTTTGTTTTTTTCTTCAGGCTAATTTTCTAGTTTAAAAAATGCTGGAAGAAATTGGAGAAAATAGGGAGAATTAGTAACTTTGATTAAACTGTCCAAATTTTGTGGGACTGATTTTTTTTCCTTCTGAATTTATTTGGTGGTACACTGAAGAAATGTTCTTGGTGAACATGTTTTGAAGAAAATACAGTTTGATTTAGACTGAAAGAGTTTTACTTGTGTGTTTGTGTTCTAATATTTACATATCTGCAGAGGAGTTTTGATACGATAAACACATCTTTAGGCACTCAGCTGCTCAACAGTATTTAAAACAACAAGCTGGTGATGCACCAAGCGAACATTTGTGGAATTAGAAAAGACAAAGAAATATTGGAAAACAAGTTCCCTGGCACACAGGGAAAGCATTAGCCAGCCCCATACTTATTAGAGAGAATGGACACATGACTATGCAGTTGTAGAAAAAGATTTTGAATCTCCCAAAACAAAGTCTTGGCTTTGGACTCCCTCAGTTTAAATATTGACATTTGAAATGGGATGAAAGTTGATCTCTGTCATGTTGGAATATCTTTCTTACTACATGTTAAGTGGCAATAACACAGCCTCGTTGGATAGTTAGTACTGTGTTGTTTATGATTTACAGCCATGGTAATTTTTCTTGCTCTAGGAATACTTTGCATGAGAACACATGTTGAAGCCAAAATTTTCTTCCAGCCTACCTAAGTAACTGAATTCTTCTCAAATAACCAAGTAATAAATATTTAGATTTTAAGATGATGTTTAAATATATAGATTTAATTACCTTTCTCAGAGAAACTATCAAAAAATACAAAATATATATAAGCACAGAAACAGAAATAGCATCAGGAGTAATTACGATGAATGGTAGTTCAGTTTTAGAGGAAAATAGAACACGTAAGTGCCCATGAAAGAAGCATAGTGTAAGAGTTTTGCTATAAGAAAATCAGGCATGTGCCTGCAAGGACAAAAAATAAGCTTTGAAGAAAAAGTTTAAAGTTTTGAATTGGTCACAATTTTTTTTCAATGAGAAATCCATTATGCAGTGGGTATTCTTTAAGTCATGACCTCTTTTTACTGAACTGTATGGAAAGTCCTTTGGTAACTGGGTGATTCAGAACATTTACTTGGCTCTGTGTATATGGCACACATGTTCTCAAGAGAATTTGACTTAATTATCATGCCCTAGAAACTTTTTGCGGTTTATTAGCTTTAAAGTAGACATAAGGGTCAAAAACCTGAAGTTTGTTGCCTAAATACGTATTAGACATAATCATTGAAAAGTATTTTATATGGCAGTTTTGCATTGGAAAGTTTTCATGAACACAACCAGCTGTATCCTAAGCGATGGTGTGAGGAAGTTAAGGAGCAGTTTCTGGGAGTTCCATGTAGGGAATGAGGGCGCTTGGAAAAAGTTGGTTAGATAGATAAAATGTTAGTTAGATAAAATGTTATTTTATCTTGGGAGGTGACAGAGGCAGAAAAACCAAGTATGTGAGATAATATAATACTGATAAGTAGGAAGGAGATAGGAATCTGTGACAAAATATCTCTAAAGTTGAGATGCACTTAAGCTTTGTCAGTTGGCAGAAAAATAAAACTATAGAATTAAGGGATAGTTTCCTTTGATATTTTTGACCAAGACCAAACCTTCTTAGACCTTTTGTCCACTCTTCAACTCTGTGAAGTAGACATATAAATGCGTTAAATATCTTTCCTAGGTATAGTGATTAATGGTATTTGAACCGAAAAGTCTACCTGGGCCAGAGCCATTCAGAAAGTAGGAATTGTTATAAATTCAGCCTTACTGTTACAGATTATGTATATCAATCACATTTACTGGAAAGTAACTTTCTGTAACTACATTCTGTTTTCTTATTGACTTCCATTGTAGAATAGGTAACTTTCATTTGTAAGTACTTTTTTTTTTTTACCTGTGTCAAAGAGATTTTCTTTTAGCTAATAAAATAGTAAGAACATTCAAAATTCTCCTTGTAGTACTGTACAATCTCAAAATAATTCTGATCTAGAGATTTATTAGAGAATGTGAGCCATCACAGGTAATGCAAGAAGAATTACCATATTCTTTATCTTTGGGGAGAGTGTCTGCATAAATGTAACGATAATAAAATTTTAGTAGTTTAATTAATTTTCCCATTAGTTGGGTAAGTATAAACTATACTGGTAATTTTATATTCACGGAGATCTTGTTCCTTTTCCCTTTTTGTCATCTTCGGATTTTCCCGGCATTTCTCCAGACATCACTAGTTAGTAATATTTGTGTGGTTTATTGTGCTTTATTTGTTTAGAAAGGTCGAAGTAGCTGGAGACCAAAGTGATTACACCTTACTAGTAATGGTGGTTCTACCTGGCTCCGTCTTCCTCACTTCCCACGACAAGATCTCTACACCTCCAGTGAGGAAGAACATTATAATGCTAAGCTCTGGGACATAGTAATTGCTTTTTTTTTTTTTTTTTTTTTTTTAAGATTAAGAGCAGGTTTTAAAAAGTTTTTTCTATGGACTGCACTTTAAAATGAAAAAGCAGAAATGGTATATTGAGTTCGGGGTATACACATTTATTTAGAAACTAGATATCCTACTTTATCAGGTAGAAGAATGTCATTGAGCAAATTTGCACTGCCTGTTTAGATGCTGAAATGCTAGCATGGGGGAATATTTGGGGAGCAGCAGCCTCCACATAACTTTATATTCTTCTAGTTTTAACTTTAATGCTAAAGTTTTCTGCCAACACTTGAAGGCTGTCCTGTTGTTGGGCAGGCGGCCGGCACGCAGCCCAGCCTGTGGGCCTCTAGTGTTTGAGGCAGCTTCAGGATCCATCCTGTGTGAAGTCAGTGAGAATGGGACATCCTTTCTGATGAGTGAGTTTTACTGCTGACACATTCTGTTCTTGTCCTTTTCTTCTGTGTTCCCAAGGAATTAGGTCTTTGCTGTATTCTTTGTGTTCTATCCCTGCCCTGTATCCCAGTTTCTGCAGCCAGATTTCCTTGGTGTTCTACATTTTCCCCCAGCTTTACTGTGTTCCTTGCTTCATAGATTTTCTAGCAGTTGTTCTGGACAGTCATGGTTCCTCTGTACATCCTAGGTCCCCTTCACTGGTTACCTCCCTCAGTCCTGGGACTGTGTTCTGATGCTGAGAAGCTTGTTTAGAAGCCTATAATTCCTAGGCTACTGTTGATTCTGCTCAAAGCCTGAAGGCCTTTGTTTTACCATTGGGTGATATTTTCAGAAAACTTATAGCCCATCATAAAGCCTACTTTTTTTTCTATTTTGGCCTGACGAAGTCATGATTATTTTAAAAACATCCTATTTGCATTTAGTAGCCTATGTGTTGCTGGAACAACCAGATCAACAGAGCAGAAATCTTCCTTTTCTGTTTTAGTTTTCCCTTTAGCACTTGCTACTAATGTATATTTCAATTTTTTTTAAAGATTTCATTTATTTATTTGACAGACAGAGATTACAAGTAGGCAGAGAGGCAGGCAGAGAGAGAGAGAGAGAGAGAGAGAGAGAGAGGAGGAAGCAGGCTCCCTGCCGAGCAGATAGCCCGATGCGGGGCTGGATCCCGGGATCCTGGGATTATGACCTGAGCCGAAGGCAGAGGTTTTAACCCACTGAGCCACCCAGGCGCCCCTCAATTTTTTTTTTCTAAAGATTTTATTGATTTGAGAGGGAGAGAGAAAGGGAGAGAGTGCACGAGCACATCAGTGGGGGGAGAGGCAGAGGGAGAAGCAGACTATCTGCTGAACAGGGAGCCTGACCAACCAACCAGCCCAACCAGGGGCTGATCCCAGGACCCTGAGATCATGACTTGAGCTGAAGGTGGTGCTTAACCCACTGAACCACCAGGTGACCTGATATATTTCACTTTTGAATCTTGTTTATTATTTGTTTTTGCCCCCAGAATTTAAGCACCATTTGGGCAGGGAATTTTGTCTGCTTTGATCTCTCTGTATCTTCAGGTCTTACAACAATGCTTGGCACCCAATAAATATTCATAGAGTGAAATTCTGTCTTTGTCAAATAATTATGTCTTTATATTTAGAAGTCTGCCAAGGAGTTCATGGTCACTGCGTTCTGATTGCTTTGTGGTTCCTTATATATAAAAAGTGCATGGTACCTTCATGAGCTTTAAAGTATTTATTATACTTTTAAATGTTTCAGATTTACTTAAGAATTATAATTACAAAAAAAAAGAACTATAATTACAGATTAACTCTTTAGTTACTTGCAAGCCAGGATTATGTTTCTGTTACAGATGTTGTTTTATTTTTTATAGTCCTTTAAATTCAGGTGGATTTTTTTGTTGCTGTTGTCTTGTTGTTGTTTTTGAGCTTGTAAACCCATTGAAATCAACCATACCTTATTAAGTGATCTAAAGACACACCATCATAACACATTTTACAATTGCAAATTTGTCATTGTATGACAATCACAGCATTTTTTTTTCTCAATGTTACACAGCATGATGGTGCTGTACATCTTGCAAATGATGTTTTATATTTGACAAAATACTGTAGTTAGGTTTTGAAGTTTTGGATAGTTTTTGAGAATCATTGAAGTTTAATTGGTAGAGTAATTTGTTCCCATTTGGACCACAAAGCTGAAAAACCTACATGAAAACATGTCATAGTCTTCCTTTGTGCACTTCGTACATCTCAGTTACTCTAACAAAGCAACATTTTGGAGGGGCTTTGCTATTACTCAGTATTGAACTAGAGGGCATGATTACTCACTCAACAGTGATTTCAAGGCAGTATTTCTGACATCACATGTCACAGATTTCTTTCATTTGCAATTCAACAGTTGCAACCTGCTCAGTTGCAGAGATTCAGAGGTTTAGAACTCCACAAGTCAGGCTGCTGAACAAGTTGGTTCTCTGTGAGCTTCTGGGCTGTGGGCCCTCATGCTGAGAGTATAGACAGATTTGAACATACACCCAGGTGTTTCCTAATGTGTGACCTGCTCTGTGTAGTACGTTTCTCATCTTTTAAATAAAACAGAGGTGCCCTCTGGAGGCCTAGTCATGATTTTGATAGCATATTAGAATCACATGGAGCACTGGGTGTGGTACATAAACAATGAATCTTGGAACACTGAAAAACAATAAATTAAAAAAAATCATATGTTAATTAATAGTTTATATGAATCTAGATATATCTCCTAGGTAGGGAGACAAGGAACTTGAAAAAGTTGTCAGAGAAAATATGTTGAGCTCTCAGGTTTTGGAGAAACTATTTGGTGTCTCTGATCCATTGAGTGACATTGTGGAAAGTCACCAAACCTTTCTGGGCCTTAGTTTGAGTACTTGTAAGGTGAGAGAACCGAGCCATGGAATAAGATAAGTAAAAAGAACTTTTCTTTCAGGAATGGGAGTATTTTATTTAGAAAGGTTATTTGATCTAAGTAAAAAAAGAAATATTTGAGTGTCTAATTAGTCAGACCACAGTGATCACGTTGGTGTTTTAACTCAGAATGTAACTGAATTAGTAACTACTAAAATCTAAATCTTACCAAGGTGGTTTATTATTCTACATGAAAATTTAGGGAAAAACAATTTAGTCCTCCTCTCTATCACCTAAGTCATTTAACTGCAGTGTTAAGTTTCACATGACAATTAAAACATGATGAATAAGCGTGTACTATTCTAATTTAATTCAGAGGTGCCTCAATAGTAGGCAACAGCTTTAAATCTATTTTGTTTTCTGGTCTAATTGCGCCTGGCACCACAAGATCAGATTTCATTGTCACTTCTCTTTTATTGTTTATTTATCAATAGACTTATTACTTTAAATATTTAATGTTACAAAGTATTTTGGATTTTTAATCCAACAAAATGCAAGTTTTAAAAGCATCTAATAGCTCTTTTTGTAAATTCTAATGATGAGACTAACATAAATTTTTTAGCAATAAAATATAATCTAATTAAAAGCACTTACTACCATAAAATTGTAAGCCAGGACACAATTAATCTCTTCTAAACCCCTTGATTTAAACTAATATAGGTAGGCTTTGATACGATAAACATAATTATCTTTGAGTACTAAGACATAGTAGAAAGAGCCAAACCTTGAAGTCAGACATATGTAGATTTCAATTCTAGTTATAACTATTTTTGGGTTTATAACTTTATATTATTTAATTTTACCATTTAGAAGATAGAGATCATGCTGACCTTGAAGTATTTAAATATCAGAAGTAGTATAGTAACAGCATTTTCACAGAACCCAGGTCATAAGTAGCTGCTAAATAAATATCAGTGTCATAGTAATAGCTGATCATCACTACTGAAGGTTATTCAGAATTCACCCACTGAATTCAAAATTCAATCTTTGAATTTCAGCTCTTACCTCTGATAGACCTCTGAAAATTCCTAACCAAAAACCATTTAAGACTGACATTTTAAACTGCAGTCATACATCCAAATTGCTTTCCAGAATGTTTATATTAATTTATATTTATAGTCATCAGTATGCAAGTATGCTTTTCTCTCCACCCCCTTGCCAGTATTGAATTTTATCAAAACTGATAGTGATTTACTTAGCTGGAAACTCTCATTGTTGTTTTAAACTTCATTTGTTTTATCACTAGTGAAATTAAATTATTTTCATGGTGTGGTTCTTTTCTAGGATTTCTGTCTGCGTGATTTGCCTGTTACTATTTTTCTTAACAAGTTGTATGTGTTCTAAAATATATTAGGGTTGTTAAACCTTCATTATATTTCTAAAAGCATACTATTCTTAGCCTAATATTTATCATTCATTTTATTTACTAAGAAATTTTAGCAGGCAATTTCTATAGAAGGATTATTTCAAATATTATTTTTCCATTTTTGAATGTTTTTTCAACAGCCTTTACCAACTTTATTTAGCCTTTTTAAGATTATTTTCCAGGTCTCCCCATTTTCTGGTCTTCTCATGCATCCCTCATCTCTTCTCCAACTCTGTCCCCAAATCCCTGATGAAATCAGATAGACCTAGTCATTTTCTGCCACTGCAGATTCTATTTATGTTCCTATCATGATATCCTTGCCTTGTCTTAGGTTTCGTTGTTGTTGTTGTTATTGCTTTGCATATCTTCTGTGAAGCCTAAGCAAGGCTCTATATCTAATATTATACCACAGTGTAGTGCTTGGTTATTTTACTTTTTTTGCCTATTAGACCAGTCTCTCCAGCTGCATTAAAACTTGTTTCAGAATAAGATCCAGGGTTTATACTCTCGCATGTCCCCAAATCTCCTAGCATAGGCAGGGAACATACCAAGCACATAGCTAGCACTTATTAATTTATGTAACTGCAGACAATGGTCTCCTTCCTCCACCTCTTGCTTCCTTGCTTGCCCACATTTATTTTTGCGCGTTGACAGAGCAGCTAAGAGAAATGAACAACAAAAGCTTTGGAACAGATGTTTTAGAGTTTGATGCATTCTGTTTTCTTAGTAGTGTTCTGATTCAAAAAGATCCCATATAACATCAAGAAAGAGCAGACCACTTCACTAACTCTGAAAAGCCAGCAGACCGCATAGGGAGGAAGCTTCCAGACAGTTATTTAAGGTGTCCTGGAGGGTGTTGGGGCAACTGTAGACTCCAAGGTCTCCTCAGGATGTGGGCTTTGGCAGAGAACCAGGTGACTTCGAAGTCAAATGTGTCCCTGGCCAGCAATGAAAATAGGTCCCTGAATATTGGTTCATTGTGAAAAAGTACAAGAGCTAACTCTGTCCAAGAAATATCCTCCAGGGTTCTCCGAGATACATGTCCTTGTTGGAGACTTGGGTAGTTTGGTGATTGAATTGGAACATCTTTTAATTTGCCTTTATTTAAATACCTTGAGGTTATAATTATAATCTGACCTCTTTTTGGTTTTGTTTAATGATTTCACCTAAAGACTGACGATGTCTTTAAAAATGTTTTGTTTTTCTTTGTAAAGTTTTTTTTTTTTAAGGTTTTATTTATTTATTTGACAGACAGAGATCACAAGTAGACAGAGAGGCAGGCAGAGAGAGAGAGGAGGAAGCAGGCTCCCTGCTGAGCAGAGAGCCTGATGCAGGGCTCGATCCCAGGACCCTGATATCATGACCTGAGCCGAAGGCAGAGGCTTTAACCCACTGAGCCACCCAGGCACCCCTTTCTTTGTAAAGTTTGACCAGAATATCTATTCCTATTTTTAAATAATTTTAATGATATTACCCATATATAACCAAAATGAGATGTAATAATTTGTGCTTTTCATTATTAGTACCTCCAGGTGTATAATCATTTTTCCATCCATTGTAACTTAAAACTACCACTATTATCTCTCATAGTTTTTACGGGTCAGGAATTTGTAGAGGGTGTGCTGCTTTACTTCTGGCTCAGGTGCTCTCATGCATCTGCAGTCAGACAGTGACTGGAGTTGGGATGGTGGTAGCCGAAGCAACTGGGGGCTAGTCTAGCATCTTTTCTTCTCATGTAATCTTAGGGCCTGGCCATGGGGTCTGTCCACATGGGTAATTCAGGCTTATTCACATCATGGTAGCTTCAAGGCAGTTTGCTGTCATGGTAGCTGAATGCTTCAAAAGCAAGTGTTACAAGAGGACAAACTGATATTTGCCAGAAGGAAGCAAAGGGAAGTGAGTGGTTGGGCAAAATGGGTGAAGGGAAGTGGGAAGTACAGGCTTCCGGTTATGGAATGAACAAGTCATGGGGATGAAAGGCACAGTATGGGGAATATAGTCAATGATATCGTAACAGCATTGTATGGTGGTAGATGGTAGCTACCTTGCAGTGAACATAGCATAATGTATAAACTTACAGAATCATTGTGTTATGTGCCTGAAACCAATGTGACACTGTGTGTCAATTATACTTCAATATAAAAATAAATTTTGAAAAAAGGGTGAGTTTCAGAGTGAGCAGTGTGAGAGCTGTATTGCCTTTTATGTCCCAGTCACTAAGTCATGTAGCTTCACTTATGCTGTAGTCAAAAATTCAAGGCAAAGGCATGTTAAATCCCATGCTTGCTGGTGGGAGTGTCTGAGTTACATTATAATTACAACATGGTGGGATGGGGGAAGTTATTGTGCTTATCTTTGGAGAATATAATCTGCCACTCTCCATCCTAGACCACAACCAGTTGTAGCTCTCAGACGTGTAAAATAGGCTTATACTTGCCCTTAAAGCCCTTATGTCTCTTTCCCTTACTGCTTTAGCTTGAAGTCCCAGTTCTTGTTTTCTCAGTCAAGTCCAGGTACAGGTGAGGCTCCTTAGGTAAGACTTCTTGAATACTGAAAAGATGTGAATTAGAGGTCCTTCTGAAAAGGTTTGAACTAAAGAGTTGAGTTACCTGCCCTTTACACACCCACCATTCAGTGGTGTGACAAGCCTTCTGTAGATCCTTCAGTGGCTCCTTCCTGTGCAGAAAGGGAGAAATGAGAGGCTATTATATTACAAAGCAAATCTGAAACCTGCATGGTCCTGCTGCCATTTGCTTAATTAGGTCTCATTCTATTCCCTGGGAATTGTTCTCTGTGACCCTTGGCTCCTGCCACTGTATTCTTATTTCCATCTTCTGAATCATCATTCTTTAAAAAAAAGTCCTATATTTATAGGACAAAATATCCATGTCCTATATTTATAGCTGATGATTTTTCTCAACCTTCTTCCTGTGCATGGAAGTTTGGGGTCCCAAAGACCACCTTTTATTTTGAATTGTCTTTGTTTCCTTTTCCCTCTAGATGATATAATTCTTAGAACTCTTTAGGTCTTCTTATGTATCAATTTATAATCCACTCTGTTAAGCAGAAGCTACTCCTACAAAATTTTGGAGATAACCCTCTTTTATTAGGGGTTCTCTCTGAGTCTGCAGTAGGATAAACACCCTTATGACTCCTTGTGTCCTGTTGTTACTCAGAGAAAAGTTGGCTGCATATGCCTGGAAGGTCCTTAGAAGTTCTTTTATCTGTCTTAAAGGATCTATCAGACACCACTTTACTATCCCTGAGGTATTAATGAAGGGTATTTTTAGTCATGCTTACCTTTTTTTGTGGACAAGATCTTTCTGACAATACCCCATTTTGTCTTTCCCCGAGATCCGCTCTTATTTTGGCTCTTTCGCTCTCTGAAGCAATCAGGAATGAAAAATAGTTGTATTTTCAAACCCAGCAAATCCTGTCTCTTTACAGCCCTCCAAATTTTGCTTTAAACTGAAGAATTTCCTTTTTAATTCACATTTCTCTGAGTACATTTCATCATAAGCAGCAAAAGGAAAGCAGGTGCTCCTTTCATTATTCTGCTTGGAAATCTCCTTAGATCTTTGGAGATCATTAGATACATTTTCCATTTTGCACGTTACAGTGGGCAATCGCATTGCTCAAAGTTCTGTTGCTGTGTAACAAGAGTCTCCTTTTCTCCCTCTTCCAAAAACAAAACCCTTATTTCTCTGGAGCTGTCACAATCCAACTCTTTGAGGCCCATCAGTTTTCCACTAACAGTATCCTTCAGTCTCCCATCTATGGTCTGGTCCAAAGACCAATACCGTATGTTTGGGTTTACTTAATTTTTTATTATGCCACCTTACTTCTGATATCAAAGTGTGTTCTAGTTATCTATTGCTTTTTGATAAATAACTGTGTTACTCGGTGCCTTAAAGCAGCAAAAACAATGCTGTTACCTGTCTTACCAGGTATCTGTGGGTCAGGATGTGGGGCAGAGCTTATTGAGGTGGTTCAGGCACAGGATCTCTCGTGCATTTGCGGTTAGATGGTGTCTGCAGCTGGACTGGTGGGAGACTGTCCAGGCGTATCTCTGTTCATATAGTCTCGAAGCCTCTCTGATTTCACCACGTTGGGTGAATTTGGCCTTTCTTATAGCATCATGCCCTCTGCACAGTCAGACAGCTCATGTGGCAGCTAAAGATGTTGAGAACACAGATTCTTATGAGTATGACAGGAGTTGAATCCCATTTTATCACCTGACCTTGAAGCGCATAATGTCATTTTCACCAGAATCATAAGCTTATCCAGATTTGAGGAAAAAGAATTTCGACCTCACCTCTCAAAGGGGTGTAAAAAGAGCATTTGTAGTGGGAGATATTACTGTGGCCATTTGGGGAAAATAAATCTACCAAGTTCCTTTGTATCTGATCTTTATGGGTTAATTCTAAAGTCATAAAATAGAGATATACATGTTGTTAGGGATGTAGATTGGACCTTTTATGTTTAAAAAAAAAACCCACTTGAACTTATCACATCCTTGCTTTCATCTTCCAATTTTACTATTTAAACATTTGGTGAATTTCTAATTATAGCATTTAATGGGATTCTAAATTTGATGTTTTTCTCTTGGCTCAGCCAAAATTATGGTTGTGGGTGGTACATGTTTTAAGTTATATCAAGTTCTCAGACATGCCGAATTTATGAATGGTAATAGTTTTAACTGGCCAGCTATTGAAACCTCGTGTTTTTGTAAGGAAAGGGGGAAAATGTTCTATAAAAACGAAGAAATCCCATCTCTTCCTAAAATCTAGCTCGGCATAAGTACTGACAGATTTTTCCAGTGATTCTTAAAATTAATCTTTTCAAATATCAAGAACCATGCAGTCGAACTTCATAACTGTGAGGAGCGAAGCCTTCATTAAAGGCGACAACCGTGTAGCTGCCAGCATCTCCCGTCTTCTTGGCCACAGCAGCTTGGTTTGTCCGCTGTTGCTATATAAGTGAGCCCTGTGTGCTTTGGAAACATTTGGACTCTTTCGGGTATTTTGTCTGCATAGGCTGGACCCCAATTGCTGCATCTTATTACTTGGGTTTCTCCTCCGCTTTCCGGCTGGTTTTTGTGGGAGAGCCAGGCAGGCAGCAAGCCGTGGAAGCCAGGGACCAGAATGCGGCTGCATGTGGGAAACAGGACTGTGTCTTCACAGGGCTGTTGGGGACCAGGCTCCATTCAGACCTCTTAAGAGGGTCAAAGGTGATATAGAATGAATGGAAAAATAGCAGAATGAATCATCACAGTTCATTGCCATTATTGTACCTAGGAGAGCACATCCCTTTGTAGCATTCAGCCTGGCCCACTGCCGATGGAAATTCAGTCATCACAGTGTTGAAAGTGGTTTTCCTTAGTGAATTATTGACCATAGTTTGAATGATCTTTTAAAATATATGCAAAGTGTGGCTATAACATAATAAGTTCCAACATATTCCATGTCCTAGTCATAATTGTGCCTCCACAGTTTACCCTCAGGGAGATTTCTCTGTGATACAGCATGATTTCCAGCAAGGAGCCTAGTGAAATTGGCGGTAGGTTTGGGCATTTAATTACAACCTGATTTTTAAGACTATTGAATTGTCTTAGAAACGAAGGAAGTAATATCTCTAGGCAAATGGTAAACCTATAAAAGTAACAAATGACAAAATAATTTGAAAACCACAGAGTAACAAAAGTAGCCTGAGGTGAGTAGATAATTGGAATGTCAGATCATGATAAAAGTATTTCAGATTATTTTAGTTTATTACACTTAGCATCTTAATTGTACTATGAAAGGTACTAACCATTTAGTGTGTTTATTCATGAAAATTGAACTTGTCATTCACCTTATGTAGGAATTAAAATGTCCTACTAATTTTTTTTTTTTTATGCCTTTGTTTTGCCTGTTTCTGGAATGGATCCCCCTTTACCTCTTATCCTAGACTACCTGTTAAGGCATAATTCCACTACCACCTTTCCTCCCCAATGACTGAGGGGCTCTTTATCGTTTATGCATAGCTCTTGCATTGCTCTTATTACTACGCATTGTTGCTTTTGCCTATGTGCTACTTGGAGGCAGGAGTTAATCCTGTTTACTTTTGCATGTTATAGGTGTCTGGCATATTGTAGATTTTCAAAACTGTTTACTGAAGGAACAAGGGATTGAATGGATTTATGGTCCTATTTCACTTGTCATTTGATTCTGCAGTCTTTAATCATCGAATCCTCTTTCTCACTGATCCATCCTACTTGTTTGGAGTACAACAGTCCCTCTCATTTCACATTTTCAATTATTTTTTACTTCTCTTTGTTTTACCAGGGAGGGAGAGAAGGTAGTTAGGGCTTGGGAGTGGTAATGCATATGGCAGAAGGCCATTCCAGCACCAAGCTGTTTGAATGTCTTATCTTCAACCTCAGGGGGTTAATAAGCCTTCATTACTAATTCATTAATTAGATGTTTACTTAACACCAGAAAGAAAGGTTTTGTGAATATGCAAAAATGCATAAAGTGCAGCTCCTGATTTCAATTAAGGTTTTGTCTACTAGAAAAAGGAAACATGTATGGTGATACATGTTGGAATTGGTAATGCAAAGGCTTTTTGAGATAGATTACCGTGGCTGCCTTTATCAGGTAGAGCTTTCCGAAGAAAAATTTGAGTAGAAGTTGTCATCCCCTTTTACTTATGTGCTGTGAATTCCATGACAAAAATACTGTACAGAAAATTTGTTTACTGCTCTGAAATTTCTTTAGAGAAAAATTAGGGGTAGTATAATATTTACATGTGCAATTTTTTTTAACATAAGCAATTTTAATAAAATTTTGTTTTGGGTAGGTAAGTAAAGGAATATCCTAAATTTACCTTGTATGAAATGGTTGAATTTTTAAGTAAATCTCCTTCAGGTATTTATCCTATGTTATTATGTTAATTAAAGCTGGAGGAAATGCTGAATCAGTTGAAGCCTTAGGACTATAGCACCACATGATAGTTAAATCAGTTTTTAACTGATTGGTTTGCTTTCCTGGAATGTGACGAATACTTGATTGCTGTTGCTTTTCTTACAATTTAATTTAGGTTCTTCAGTGTATGCACAGTTATTCGCTGCTAAAAAAATAAGAACTTAAATTGACACTAAAAGTTGGGAAGTAAAGCATTTTACTATCATTAGGGGCTTTATTTTCTACTAAGTGCAGTCCAACAGAAGGTATTCTAGTGTGTTTATTTGAACGATAGAAATGTCATCAATACCTGATAAATGTATTAAAATATTTTAATCTGTGATGAGATTTTCAGGTTGCAGCAATGCTATTTCTCCTCAAAGATTATTTCCTAGTGAAGCTCTAGTAGGTGAACTCTTTTTTTTTTTTTTTTTAAGATTTTATTTATTTGACAGAGAGAAACACAGTGAGAGAGGGAACACAAGCAGGGGCAGTGGGAGAGGGATGCGGGATTGGATCACAGGACCCTGGGGTCATGATCTGAGCCCAAGGCAGATGCTTAACTACTGAGCCACCCAAGCACCCCTCTAATAGGTGAACTCTTACAGAATTGCATGCCACAAAATGATGCACCATTTACATCAGATTAGATCAAGTGCTCATGGAACTCACACTAGAGGAATCCCATGGTCAATGTTACATATAATCAAAAGGAATGATGCAAGGAAAATTCAGATACTATCTCAAATCTTTGTGTATTTGTTTTCCTTTCATTGATAAAAAGTTATTCACAAAATATAAGCAAATATATTCTCGAATTTACAAGGAGGTTGCATAAAAGCAGTGAATACATCAGGCATTTCCAAAATAACTAATTTTCACCCAAATTTAATTTTTAAAGGGAAGTGTGTCAATAATTGCTTTTGTTTTTATTTTTATGATTATTTATTTTATTTATTTATTTTTATGATTATTTATTTATTTATTTATTTGAGAGAGAGAGGGAGAGAATGAGCAGGGGGGAGGAACAGAAGGAGAGGGAGAAGCAGACTCCCCACTGAGCAGGGTACCCAATGCAGGGCTTGATCCCAGGACCCTGAGATCATGACCTGAGCAGAAGACAGACGCTCAGCCAGTTGAGCCACCCAGGTGCCCCTGTTTTTGTGGTTCTTAAGAAGAATTTGTTTTAGAGATTAACATTTATCTAAGGGGTATTGCTCCTGTTAAGCAAATATCCAGATTGATATTAAACAATTTAGGTGGATGACTGGGTGGCTCAGTTGGTTTAGCAACTGCCTTCGGCTCAGGTCATGATCTATGGTCCTGGGTTTGAGTCCCATATCAGGCTCCTGGCTCAGCAGGGAATCTGCTTCTCCCTCTGACCCTCCTCCCTCTCATGCTCTCTCTTTCTCATTCTTTCCCTCTCAAATAAATAGATAAAATTAAAAAAAAATTTAGGTACGTGAGAGAAATTTCAGATGAAATTTTAATCTTCCAGTGGCTGTGTATGTAACTGGACTGAAATTTAAATTCCTCATGGCCTAAATTAGTGCTTCTTAACCTGGGCTGCATATCAGAATCACGAGGAGGGTTGTAAAGAGTCCCCACATCTGGCTCCCACTCCAGTGATTCCAGTGTAATTGGTCTGGGATGTGGCAGCGTATCTGGATTTTTAGAAGCATCCCAGGTTATTCCAGTGTGCAGCACAGTTTAAGAACCAGTGGTCTGAATCACCACATCATTCAGTCACTGTCTCATTAGTTGATTTTTATGTGTATCTCCTTCCTTTTTTTTTTTTTTTTAAATTTTAAATTTTTATTTTTTGGTCAGTTGAACACCAAAGATTCTTTCTACTCAAGGATACTTTCATCAGCAATTCCTTCTGCCTGGAATACTCTTCCTTCAGATCTTTACAGGATTGTCTCCCTCTCATCATTCAGGCCTCAGCTCAAAGGATTCCGTTTCAGGCAAGGCTTTTCTTAATCCTCTTGTCTAAAGCATTCTTTTCCCCAGTATTATCACATTATTCTGTTTTACTTTTATTATTGCTTTTTTTGGGGGGGGGCATGAGAGGATATCCTATTCCTTTGTTATGTTCCTCCCCTCTCCCCTACAATGTGAAGTCCATGAGGACATGTCTGGCATGCTTCCTTCACCGTCCTGCACTTAAAACTAAGCCTGTCCTATAGCAGTTGCTCAATAAATATATTTTGAATAAATGACAAAATGTTGATAGAAAAATTATTGTGAGAATATACAAAATTGTATCTTCTTTCACTCTCTTAAAAAACCCCTCAAAGCATGGAATCACAGTTTAAAAACTAAAATAATGCCATAGGGTGAAATGAGTTGGAAATACCAGCAGGCAGAGAAGAAGTAAACCCAACCATGTGCAACCCCCCAGTAGTGAGGGCTTAAGAGTGGTGGTATTAAGATGAGAATAGTTACCACCACTTGAGGCCCCCCTCCATGGCCACACCTTGGATCTTACCATCATCCCAAAGTACCATGTTTTTGAAATTTTCCTGGTTGATCTGGTTAACTTATTTTAAGAACTCAGATATCACTTTTCCTCCAAATACCTTCCCTGAGCTCAGTCTCCAGGAAGAGTTAGGTTTTCTGTGCTCAGCTTGTTTGGATCACAGTCATTGACATTCATCGACAGTCTTCTGTCTCCCTGAGCAGCCTCTCGCCTGCCTTGGGAATAGGGATTGTGTCTGTGGTGCCAAATCCATAACAGGTACTCAGCAACTGTTCTGTTGAATGAAAACATCAATAAATACAAAATATTGCACAAGAACCATTAGAACTGCTAATTAAAATTATAAAATGGATTTTCAGGAATATAAGTAAGTTGAAGTAGTCTTTAATAGAATGAAGCCATAAATAAGGGTATTCTAGGCCAACTGGGGGTGTGTGATGTTATGCACTCTTACGAAATTAAGAAAACATTGTTGGTGCCAATAAGTCTGAGCACTGGCTTCCAACTGATATGTGGCTTGTCATCTGAACAAGGTTTTCATCACTCTCTTGGGACTTTTTATACATTATTTACCCTTTTTGATAAACTTCTTTTCAATAGCTGCTATTCAGATGGATGCATTTTCCAGTAACACCTGATATGCATTTTAAAATGTAGCTCTTAATTGGTATTGATTGCCAGTAAACCCAGTGATAACTTTCATCAGTGTACTTTGAACTTTGTTGTTCTGCCTGAAAGAAAATGCAGCAATCTTGGAGTGTATAAATATTTAAAATTCTCTCTGTAGAGACCCTGGTATTTCCATGGGTACTCCTGTCATGATTTAAGCGCTTAAATACTCCTTAGGATTGCTCTTTTAGGTCGTATCCTGCTTCAGATCTCTACAGCACTGCTATTCATCATTTCACTTGAAAGCTAGATTTGCACGTCTTTCAAAACGACAATCATGCAGTTGAAATGAACATGTTTTTATTAACGTTGTTGGAATTGTTTAGTGCCTCATTTTCTGTCACAAAGGTAGTAAATCAGGGAAAGAGGAGTGAGTACCCAGGACAGAAATGCTGATCAGGTACCCCCAAATCATCCTGAAAGGCACAGCAGATCACTGATTTCCTGTTGGCAGCCGGGGAACTGGTATATGCTTTTCCCTTATGTGCTTAGCACTACCAAGTTGAAACCAAGCATTTTGTCCTATTTCTACAGAGGAGACAACAGGCAAGGAGAACAGGGAATCTTAATACTAGAGTCACAGCATGCAAGGAAGTTTTCCTTTTAATTCGAATCTACATTCCCCCATAGTCAGGTCCAGTTCTGTACCAGCCTAAGTGTTATTGCATAGAGATAGATTTAGAGAAGATCATTCCATAAAAAGACATGGGAGGTGTGGTCGTGTACCCATAGCATTCCCAGGGAGCATATGGTGTGTTAGGAGGGTTAGGATTTGTGTTGTGGGCAAAGGAGAAAAGAAAAGGAAAGGGTAAGTTCAGGTCAAGATGGCAGAGAGGACTGTATTCTGTGTGGAGAAGTCAAACCCTCTGTTTTTGGCAAGAGGGGGTGTTGACTTTTTCTTTTTAGTAGCAGTGCAGAAGGTTGATGAAAGAGAAAGGAGAGTGGTGACAGAAGACTAGCTTTCAGTTATTTAAGGTTCTGTAAAAGCTAAATCTGAATTTTGGTAGGAACAGAGGGAAAGGAAGAAAGGGGACAAATGAGAGACATTTCAAAGACAGGTTCTTGAGTTTTAGTGACTCAGTTGGAATTAGGGGAAAGCAGAAGTAAAACACCGAAATTTTTAGTTTGGATGACTCCATAATGGTACCATCATTACCCAAGTACTGGTTGTGTGTATGTGTGTTTGCCATTATCAGCGAAAGTATACATGCCACAAACTGGAAAGCGTTGGTCTTTCCTCTAGGAGTTAATATTTTTTCCACAGAAAAGTAACTTCTACTAAGATACGGCTCCTCTGGTAGTATTGAAAAGTATAGTAGTAAGGGCCAAGGATTTAATGTGAAAAGATGTGAATTCAGTTTCTGTCTACACTTCTTTGAAACTTTGACATGTGGACTCTTCCTTTGCATTTAGCTTCCTTATATGTAAAGTAGGGATAATTTCTTATTGCTTCATCCTAATGAACAAGTGAGACGACATATGAAAACTCTCGTTAAAAGTCTGAAGTGTTGTATAAATAGGAGTTGTTAGATTTGTACAAACCCTAAGAGTTGGACAATAAGAGAGGTTTTACTTCATCAGCATGGATCTGTTGATTCCAAGGACATGCTTTTATGTTCCCGTACTTTCTTTCATGTTCTCTCCTGCATTACTTAAAGCACCAAGTATGAGTAGCAGTTTGTATATGCCTTTCTAAGCACAAATATTTATGCAAAACAAAACAAAAAATGTAAATAGGTTGATGACTACATTGTCCTGTTAACATTATTTCATCTGTTTATTATGATGAAAAAAAAGTATAAGGATACTCTTTATTCTTACCTTTTCTGCTTTTGCCACCGGCCTATCCTCAGCATGGTTCCAGCTCTGTTCTTGGTCGGCATAGGCCAATTACCCAGAATGAAGCAAATCAGAGGAAGGGAAAAATCTCCCCAAAGTGCATTCCTGTATAGTTTTCACTGACTCTAAAGTAGTCTAACGAAATTAAAACTGACAAAACTGGAAAGATTGCTTCATTCCATCTCAAAGTATGATTTAATTCTCTCTTAGAAGTGTATATGACAATATTCAGATCAACCAAAATTTAAAAGTTAAAAGTAAGATTTTTTTCATTTTTAGTCTTTTTTTTTTTCCTGCTTTACTCCCTAATTATTTTTGATACCACATTTCAAGGAAATTTCAGGTCTTGTCAAGCAAGAGAGCCAGTAGAAATAACCACATTTCATATGTGACTCAAACTAGAGTAGTGGATATCTCATTCATTTCTTGTTTAAAATTAGTTTATTTTATTGTTTTCTTTCTATATTCTGTTATTTTTTAAAAATATATTTTGGTTAAAAAAAGTGTGATGTTAAAATGAATAGTTATATTCCTTCGTTTCACAATTTATGTCCTGCATATGAAAGCAGATTCATCGTAGAGCAATAAGATAAACCAGTGTTGTGTTGTTTTCTTTCTTTTATGGATGATTGGACTTAATGTGCATGCCTATTTTCACTGCCTGTTAAATTTAATCATTCAGTGATATCTTTATGGGCTACTGCCATACGATTAATGAATAGTAAAAAAGGGCAGCTTAATTGTAGCAGACAAGTAGTTCCCTCTCCCACTGAACTGGCTTTTTCTGAATCCTTCCTGGCTGGGATTTTTCCCTTCCATCACATGGGATGTTTGGCATTAGTTTGTTTTAGGGGACAACCCGTCTTTCCTGCTCTCCTTGCAGCTGACTGAGATCCCTCTGTGTGGGTGATTTCAGGACCACCTTGACCCCTCCTTCCCAGGAGGGGACACTTAGTGCTTTCTTGAGATTCCATTTCTACTGTGCAACAAAATATACTGTACTTTTTTCCAGAAATGAATGTTGTATTACATTAATATCACATTGATGATTACAGGCATCTGTATGAGTGCAAAGGCCCTCAACTGAGTTGTTCTCAAAGAAACCATGACTATCGAGAGATTATCTATATCTTAATCATGAAAGAAAAGTAGTTGTTTCAAGTGTGGGATCATCATCTGTCATCTGGATATTAGAACAATTAAGAGATTAATGCAATTAAAATTCTCATCATCATGAAGTTTCTTATTGACATATAATCTTAATTTAGTTTCCATTTTGGAGTGATAGTAGAAAAATTTAAATTAGTGTGGATTAATTCTTTAAGAAATAGATATTAAAGACATGATTTTAAGAACTGCATACTTTTTGAAAAGTAGAAAATGATTGAAATTATAATATAAATATTATGTTAAAAACACTTTTGAGATTGTCCTTGGTATTATAAAATTATATATGTGGTTTTAAGAGAAAGACAAATACTGATACATGCTTTGAACTTAGCTATTATTATTAAGAAATGTCAGCATAGTTTAATCTAAGTCCAGTTAGCAGCAATGATGGTATAGAAATGAGTTGATATCCCTGGTGCTTTTCAACTCTTTATTATTACCTTATTTTACTAAATATAATTGAGCTTTATTATTAATTCTGGTTATATGTGTTCTAGGCACTATGCATTTCAAAACAATTTCTATTTACAAATAAAATGTTTTAGTTTAGTTTGGGATTAGTTGGTCTTGGTATCAGATGAACGTTAAAAAGGGTATGTATTCTTTACTATGGTTTTCTTGTTTAGTATTCTTCTTTTCAATTTATATACAACATTGTTCTAGTTGAAAAGAACAAATGGCCTATTTATTAATTGTGCAGTCAGTACTTCTCAAAACTAATAATGGATAAGTACTTAAAATAAACTGGCCACAGTATAGGTTAGTAGACTTGTATATGACTTTCCTGTGGGGTCCCGGGGGCCTTAAGTATTTATTACTTGGGAACAAAGAACCTTAGGGTCCAGGTAAGTGACTCTCTATGTGATAGGACTCAGAGTAGGCCTGTAAAGGAGGAAAGAGTCCATTGTTAGCTACTAACTAGGCACATTGTAGACTCAATTTGCTTTCTTCTGAGTCCTTTACATTGAAAGTCACATATTCCCTCAGGTTTTTTTGAAAAATGACTATGAGCTTGGATTACTAATATTTTCCTTGTAGCCATTTGCCCCTGAGGAATGTCTCGTTCTTTGTAGTGTTGGATAATTTGTAGTATTCATATCTGATTGAGTTTGTTAACACAGACTTTGAGATCATTGGTTACTTCATAAGATTTTGCCTTTTTCACCTCTGTATTCAAAGAAGCATTAAATTAAAGCATTAATATAATTGGATTATAAGCCCAGTTTCCTAACATTGAATTTATGGAGTACTTTATTATTACCAAACTGAAGATATTAATGTAGATATTTGTCATAATACCAAACAGAGGATTGACACATTTTCTTTGTAATTGCATTTTTTTAAATAAGTTTCTTTTCTTTGCTAAAAATTCTACTAGACTGTATAGGAATTCAGATTAAGTTAGTGTGAAAACTGAAATGATACACCAATCAAGTCTTTCTAATTCCTAATCCTTCATTTGTTTATTAGCTTATTCATTTACTTCTCTAACAAATGTGCTGTTATACCTATGGCAGGTACAAGTAGCCAAAAGGCTAATAAGCACATGAAAAGGTGCTCAGGATTAATAGTCTTTAGGGAAAGACAAATTAAAACCATGAGAATCTCTTTATATTTTTTCCATATAAAAAAGACAGATAATTACAGGTGCTCATAAGGATGTACAATAATTGGAACCTCATACGTTGCTGGTGGGGATATAAAATGGTGCAGCTGTGTTGGAAAACAGTTTGACAGTTCTTTAAAGTGTTTGACATGAAATTACCATATTACCTAGCAGTTTCATTCCTAGGTAGTTATCCAAGAGTAATGAAAGTATATGTTCATGCAAAACTATATGCATGGAAGTTTACAGCCTTATTCATAATAACTCATAAGTGGAAACAATGCAAATGTTTACCAGCTGATGGATTGATAAATAAAATATGGTGTGTCTATACAATGAAATATTATTCAGCCATACAAAGAAAATGAAGTAGTAATGTCTAGTAATACAGGTACTGATTTTTATTGTATTATTTATTATTTTATTATATTTTATTTTATTTTATTATTTATTATATATTTATATATTATTTATTTTATTTATTATTATATACTTATATACTATTTATTTATTTTGTTATTTATTATTTTATTTTATTATTATTATTATTATTATTATTACTGTCATTATGCTGTAATGAGTTGTCCTTTGTTTGTGGTGTTCAGTCATCACGCTCATCGTCCTTTACCTTTCCTTCATGGCCAGAGTTTTGAAAGAGAGCTTCTCTTCCATGTCTCCCTTCACTTGCTGACCTCCCACGTCCAATGAAAACAGCTCAGCTGCTCGTGCTCCCTGTTTTCTTTTGAATGCCTACTTTGCCAAAATAGAACTCATATACCATAAAATTCACCCTTTTAAAATGCACCATTCAGAGATCTTTAGTATCCGAGCACTTTCTGAATGTTGTGTATCATGGGCTCATTTCAGTCCCTTTCATATTTGATCTTCCCATGGCATTGGACGTTATCAACCACTCTCTCCCCGCTACTCCATCATCGTTCACACTTTTTCTCATTTTCTCATTGGTCTGCTTAGATTCATCATCGTTCCACAGACTTTGTGGGTCTTTCTTCCTTGACCCACCTTCTAAATGTTGGTTTGGGTTACTATTACCGATACCAGGAACCACTTATGTTGGTATAGGGCTCACAGATCTCTGTTTCAGTTATTTATACAACACATTAATTGTGCTTTATTATTATGTGTGACTGACTCATTTTAGGCACATGAAATCTGTGTTGTCATTGAACTTCAGTTCTATTGGAAGAGCCAAGCAGTAACAAGAAAGAAGAAAGTTTGCTATTAGATGGTATGATGGTGGCAGGCTTCATTGAGGAGGTGGCATTTGAACAGAGGCTTGAAGGAGGTGAACCAGTTAGCCATGAAGCTGTCTGTTAGAAGAACATATCAGGGTTTGAACAGCAAATAGGAGGACACCAAGGACAAACTTGTCAGGCACATTTAAGGAGTAATTGGAGAACAAGTGGGTTGGAGCCGTGAAAATGAAAGGGACTATAGCTCATGCTGTCAGAGACAGAATGAGGGGCAGATCAAGTAGGGCTTTATGGATCATTATAAGAATTGGGCTCCAGGGATGCCTGGGTGGCTCAGTTGGTTAAACATCTGCCCTCAGCTCAGGTCATGATCCCAGGGTCCTGGGATGGAACCCCATGTTGAGCTTGCTGCCCAGCAGGGAATCCACTTCTCCTTCTCCCCCTGCCCCTTTCTTGGCTTACTACGCACACACGTGCTCTTTCTCTCAAATAAATAAGTAAAATCTTAAAAAAAAAAAAAAAAAAAAGACCTTGGGCTTTTATGCCCTTTTGAGTAGAAGATGCATAACACACACACACACACACACACACACATACACACACACATATTTTAAAGTAGATTTCAAAGCCACTGTAGAATCCAATATGCATCTTGAACTTGACCCTGAGATCAAGACCGCAGCTGAGATCAAGAGTCAGACACTCAACCAACTGAGCCACCCAGGCGCCCCTATTATCTGATATTTTAAAATGACTGCTTTGGCTTCTCTGTTGAGAATAGGCTAATGCTGACAGTTTCAAGCAGGAAAACATGAATAGAAGGTTACTGAACTGATACAATCTTCATCTCTCCTATGTTATAGGCCAGTATATTTAAGTGCTTACTGACCATGTTCACTTGGCTATAATACAGTTCATCATGTTCAGAGACTAAATGCCTCCTCACTTCCCAACTCCCTATTCCAGAGCTGTTCTTTTCTTTCTAAATCTCTATCTTGGCAAAGACCCAGCTACCTAAGGGAGGAGCCACCTCTGACTTTTTCAAGGCTTGAATTTTTTAGAGCAGAAGAAGGTTCACAGCAAAATGGAAGGAACAGAGATTTTCCATTTATTCTCTGCCTCCATGCATGTATAACCTTGCCCATTACCAACATTCCCCACAAGAGTGGTCCTTTGTTACAACTGATGAAACTGCATTGATACATCATAATTACCAAAGTTCATAGTTTACAGTTCAGTCTTGGTATTGGA
Source organism: Martes martes (assembly GCF_963455335.1). Taxonomy (NCBI): domain Eukaryota; kingdom Metazoa; phylum Chordata; class Mammalia; order Carnivora; family Mustelidae; genus Martes; species Martes martes. The sequence continues at coordinate 96,295,098 of NC_137889.1, forward strand.
GATTCTGTTGGCTTGAACATGTGTATAATGACATGTATCCACCATTATAAAGTCATGCAGAGTATTTTTTTCTAACCTAAAAGTCCTTTGTCCTCCACCTGTTCATCCCTCCCCCACCCCTTTCCCCACCCAAATGCAGATCTTTTTACTATCTCCACAGTTTGGCCTTTTCCAGAATGTCATATAGGTAGAAATATATACTATGTAGTCTTTTTAGAATGACTTCTTTCTCTTAGTAATACACATTTAATGTTGATAGCTTATTTCCTTTTAGTGCTGAATCAATCGTGTTCCCTTATCTTGATGTACCATAATTTATCTACTCATCTTGATTTTTTCCAAGTTTTGGCAATTATGAATAAAGCTCCAAAAATATCCTGTGAAGATTTTTGTGTGGGCATATGTTTATCAACTCTTGTGGGTAAATACCAAGAAGGGATTTCTGAGTCTTGTAGTAAGAGTATGTTTCGTTTTGTAAAAAACGTTTCATTTTTGTAAAAAGTGTCCTTCAAAGTAGCTATAACATTTTGCATTCTCATCAGCAATGAATGAAAATTTCTTTTGTTCTGCATCCTTATTAACATTTGGTGTTGTCAGTGTTCCAGATTTTGGACATTCTAATAGATGTATAATGGTATCTCATGGTTGTTTCAGTTTGAATTTTCCTGATGACACGCGGTGTGGAACACCTTTTTTATATGCTTATTTGCAATCTGTGTGTGTTTTGTGGCCCATTTTTTAAAATGGGTTTGTTTACTTATTGCTGAATTATAGAAAATTTTGATTAATAGTCCTTTATTAGATGTCTTTTGCAAATATTTTCCCCTACTCTATGGCTTGTCTTCTCATTCTCTTGACATTGTCTTCTACAGAGTTTTTAATTTTAATGAAATCCAGCTTATCAATTATTTTTTTTCACACATTGTACCTTCAGTGTTATATCTAAAAGTCATTGTCATACCCAAGGTAATCTACGTTTTTTCCTATTTTACCTTCCATGAGTTTTATAATTTTGCATTTATTTATATTTAGGTCTGAGTTAATTTTTGTGATGGGTATAAGGCCTTTGTTTTGATTTTTCTTCTTCTTCTTCTTCTTCTTTTTTTTTTTGCATATGGGTGTCCAATTGTTCTCGTACCATTTGTTGAAAAGACTATCTTTGCTACATTATACTGACTTTATCCCTCCATCAAAGATCAGTTCACTATACCTACAGGAGTCTGTTTCTGGGTTTGCGATTTCCCTTCATTGATCTGTTTGTTTATTCCTTCTCCAACACCACATTGTTTTGATTACTATAGCTTTATAGTAAGTCTTGATATCAGGTAGTGTCAGTTCTACAACTTTGTTCTCCTTTAATGTTGGTGTTGACTGTTCTAGGTTTTTTTGCCTCTCCTTATAAACTTCAGTCTCACATTGTCCATAGTCACAAAATAATGTCCTGATTGGGATTGCACTGAATCCTTAGATAAAGTTGGGAAGAACAGATACTTTATCAATTATCGAGTCTTCATACCTTTGATTCCTCATGTGTTCCTTACCCTTCAGTCAAATTGAAGATAAAACCTTTAAGTTCTTCTTAATAGCACATAACAATTATTTTAATTTTGTCCACTGACTTTCACTGATTACTCTGTTAATCTCTTCTTTTCGCTACTCTTTAGTAGTCAATATTTTAGCAGTTCCTTAATAGAAGTGCAATATGTGATTCTTTCATTCCTTTCTGACTTTCTGAAGGAACAGCTTAGCCACTTCCTTGCCTGACCTGGGCAGCCTCCATCCAGTCTTATTTAAGTGACTGATAGGAAGGCAATATGTGCCACTGTAGTCCAGTCAGACAGGTTTGAGCTGGATCCCAGATCTCTGTATTAGTTAGATGATTTCAGATAGTTCACCTGATAACTGAAAGCCTCACTTTATTTGTCTTAAAAAAAAAAGGTGGAAACATACTCATATATTAGGGTTCTTTCTAGTGTTAAAGTTAATATTTCTAAGGTCCCTATTAGATGGTAAATGCTCAATAAGTAATAATAATACTTTCTTTAGAACACATGCTTTCAGGAAGACAAGGGAAGGGATTTCACTGGTTCATAGTTTTGTTTTGTTTGTTTTTTTTTAAGATTTTATTTATTTATTAGAGAGAGAGTGAGTGAAAGAGAGCACAAACAGGGGAAGAGGCAGCAGGAGAGGGAGAAGCAGGCTCCCCGCTGAGCAGAGATCCCGACACAGGGCTCAATCCCAGGACACAGAGATCATGACCCGAACCAAAGGCAGACACCCAACCAACTGAGCCACCCAGACACCTGTAGTCCATAGTTTTTATTAGGGCTTTGTCTTTTTGTTGTACGGTTTTATGGGTTTTGCCAAATGCATAGTGCCATGCACCTACTGTTACATATCACACAGAATAGTTTCTCTGCCTTGAAATCCCCTGTGCTTCATCCACTCATCCTCCACCCCACCCCAAATTTCTGATGACCACAGATCTTTTAGTTGTCTCTATAGTTTTTGCCTTGCCTAGAATGTCATATACTAGGAATCACACAGTATATAGCCTTTCAGACTGGTTTCTTTCACTTAGCATTTGAATGGATGGTTCTAATGGAGTCATTGTCCAGATTTTCAACTTCCACATAAACTCTTTATTAATATTGATCTGGCTAAAAGCAATGCTTTATTCATAACAGTCTTATTATTACTTTACAAAAGAAAGGTACCCTTTCATCCTTCCTAAATCCTATCCTAGTACATTGCCCTGCAGTCATAGATAATTTAACAATTAAAAAATTTCAATTAATGCCTTAGATTTTTGTTGGAGAGAAGTATGATAGAGTAAACAATGAAAGACTTACTTATAAAATACTTCGGATGAAAATTCTGTGAGGGAGTGAGATTGCAATAAAAGTCAGGAAAATAAAACAGTAATGTAGAATTTTCAGCAGTTAGAAGGAGAGTTTATTGGGACACCTGAGTGACTCATTTGGTTAGGCAGCTAACTCTTGATTTCAGCTCAGGTCATGATCTTATTGTGAGACTGAGCTCCGTGTAGGGCTCTGCACTCAGTGGGAGTCTGCTTGAGATTCTCTCACCCTCTGCCCCTCCCCCCACACCCTGCTCTTGCTCTCACTCTCTCTCAAAAAAAAGTGTTAAAAATTTATTATTTAAATAGATAATAGTTTTATTAAATTACTATGGATTTATAGTCCATTGAGTATTCTTATAAGTTTTACTTTAAAATGTTAGTATATCAATAGGGTAGAGATTAAATTCTCTACAGGTACTTATTTCACCACAGATGAAAAATAGTCAATGCTAACTTGCTAATGTGTGAGTAGTTCCATAATATAAGTCTTTTAAGGATCTGTAAGCAAAAATAGTTGAAGACTGCTAGCATGATGTATAAAACTCATGTTTTTAAACCTCATATATAAAACCTTTCATCACTTTTATCCTTCTAGTCTTTTTTAAAAAAATTAACCATTTCCTGCTCTGCATCGTATGCTCCAGCAAGAAAAACTACTTGAAGTTCTATACCATGCTTTTTCCCGCCTCTTCGTCTTTACTGTATCATTCTTTTCCCATGTTTGCCTCACTGCCTTCTGCCTTGCTATCACGTACGGAAGTCTTGACTGAGGAATTTCCCAAGGAACCCCCTCTTCATATTGGATGCTCTGCCTGCACTCCAGTACTTCTTACCACTCTCTGCTAGTCTTCGTTGTTCTGGGAACATGGTTTTGTCATTAGCTTGTTTTTCTCTGATATTGGAGTGTAAGGTCTCTGAGAGCAGAAACTATGGTTTGTCTTTGCCTCCTCAGCAGTTAGCTGTATACCTCTCCTGGGAATAAGTTAATTTATTGGGCAAATATTAATTATTGAATGCAACAAAGATGAATTTCAGTTGTTAGAAAGTTAGTTTTTGCATATAACATTTTTCAGGGAGTCAGACCTTTGTTTTACGCTAGTTAAATTTCTAGCTGTAATATTTGCTCTTACTGGTAAGGTTTGCGGTAAAATTTCACATCAAGATAGGAGCTTGAACATAAAAATGAGTTTAACAATCACTCTTATAATAGAAGGAGCGAAGACTGTGAGCAGTAAGAGTAAGGCAGACTCTAGGTTTGGCTCCGCTGCAAACTTGTCATGTGACTTGATAAGTTAACCGGCCTGGGGGGTTGGTTTTCTTATCTGTAAAATGAGTAAGTGGCCAGATTATTTCTAAGGTTTTCTTTACTCTTGATTTAGTCTCAAGAGACAAACTTTCAGTAAAGCAAACACAATAATTCTAGGGCAAGAAGAATAGAAAATATGGATTTGATTTATTTTCTAATCATTCATACTGTAGACCTTATATGTGGTATATATAGATAATGCTGACCTTGTACATACCACCTGCAAACTGTATAGAGTCATGACTTATATTTTATCCTTAAACTAAAAAAAAAACTAAATTAATTCAAATTATCATGATTGAAAATTTAGAATTAGTTAATATAATATATTGAGTCATACAATTTTCAGATTATATTTTAGCCTCTTTCACCAAATACATAAATTTATCTGATTAATCTTATACTTTTCAGTGCATTTCTATCATTCTGGTGTTTGAGCTTACCTGTGTTGAAACATTTCTTTGCAACCAATTACTCAGTTACTACAGCCTTACTCAGAGAAGCAAAATTAAAAACAATTATAAAAATGCTTGCCTCTGTTTGGGCCATTCATAGTACATAGTAATTCAGTTTTACAAAGCTGGATTGAACCACATTTAGGTGTAACTTTCATAAAGGGCTCGAGGTGATGTTGTTTGGCTGAAACAAAGGCAAATGTTTCCTTTCTTGTCTTTCACTTCACCCAGCCTCCCCTCCCCCTTTTCTTCACCTGCTCGAGAAAAGCTATTTCTTCAGACAAACCTCATAATTGCCCTTCTGTGCCTGATTTGGGCCTCAGGCAAAGCCCATAGCATCTGTAAAGCTGGCAGCAAAATGGTATTTCCAGGCAGGCACAGGGTTGCTGGGTAGTGAGCCAATCCACAGCTTTGTCTGAGCAGCTGAGAACTTTGCCGGAGTATTACCACGGTGTTCAGTAACACAGACCTGTGCCATGAGCAACTAAAGCACCGAGCAAGTGTCAGGGTCAATATTTATAGACCACTACGTAGCTGCCTTGCAGAGAGAGAAAACAGGAGAGAAACACACACACAGAGGGCAAGGAAAGACAGACTGCAGTGGGGAGAACAGTAATTTCCAGTATTTTTGCTTAAAAAATTCTTTTTCACTATCAGGTTCAAACTTCTGCTGAATCATAACCATTCACCGCTGAGCTATGACAAGAGAGGAAACAAAAAGTTAAACGAGCCAGCCTGCCTTCAGTGAGAAGGTAAGTAATTAGCCAGTTCAGTCTCGCTTTTACTCGTGAACTCCCTGTCCCTGTTGGGTGCTCTGCATCAGTGAGCAAAGGGCTGTGTGGCATGTTAAGCTAGCCAGGAGGGGCTGCCTGCTGTTTAAGAATGTTCTTGGTGGCTGTGTAGTGCTGTGTGTTGCTCTTGAGAATGCTGTGTCCTTTCGGGATATCCTGAAATACGGGGGTTGGGGGTGGGAAAGGTGCTCTACCACTGACTTTGTGTTGTGTCCCATCAGCAAATTTCTGTTTCTTCATTCCGTCAAACCTGAAGTCTTCTGATGGGTAAATTCCTGTTTGCTTTCATATCAGGATTAAAGCAGGACTATATTACTGAGTTTACAGTCGTGAGTGGTCCAGAAATGGAATAGGGGAAAAGTTCAGATGAACATGTGAAAATGTAGTAAAAGCCTTGTCTGTGTAGGCGCTGTGATTGTGAGCAACGTAGGTTCTTTTTAAAAGCGAGTCGTGTCCCTTTGACAATGCATGAAGGTGAATCAAGGGCTAGCTTTGGGAAGAGAGAGAACAGGGAGTGGTGAGAAGTGAGAACAGTCTTCGGAATCCAAGATGCAAATCAGCATCGGGGAGAGTTTCTCTGTCCAAGGGACTTGCTAGTTGGTTCTTTACAAAAAGCGATTCCCTACTACATTCATGAAATGAACATGTCTTGGGGCACGTCGGTTGTTTGCTTTCCTTTCATCGCATTTAGCACTTTGACACGTTTCTCCGCGTATTCCCAGTGCTGTGGGATGTTCATTTATTTGTCGTTGTTTTGTATACCCCAGGTTAACATTAAAAGCAGTGGTACTGAAGACGACAGAAAGAGATGATTTCCCATTATTTTTTGATTTAGAATGCCCACACAATTTATAAACTTATATGGTTTATGTCTAGTACACATGGCATGGAAAGTAAGTATGTTGCTCTGCTGGAAGGATGGCATTAACTAGGTGAAATTTATCTACTGACATAGTGAAAACTTTCCTATTGTTGGTTTGTAAATTGTGGTACTATAAGCATTAGAATGATATTTAAAATTTTTAGGTTGGGTTATAGATGCTGATTATAGTTCCACAGGGTTTTCTGTATTACATGTTTAAGTTAAAAACAAAGGTGATGCTAAATTTTCTTGCAGAGCTTAAACAGTAGATACAAGGAGATACCAAAAGAGATACAAGGAAAAGCTAATACTCTGGCACAGATTTTGTGTTAGGGCTAGTGTTCAGAAACCTGCTCATCTAAAATAGAATAAACCACATCCAAAACAGCAGGTGGAATAGGCCTGAATGTAAAGCAAATATCTTAAGATGAGGCTGATCATCATAGAATATCACTTTTATTGAATCTCATATAATTTCCCAAATAATGCAGAATGTTTCAAAATCAGTTCTATTAATTCAGGAATGCTTTATGGGTATTTTCACATCTAAATTTAAATTGTGTTTTAACATTCATTTAATGCTTGTTTTAGCCTCTGAATCAAGCTTTTTCTTTGTTCAAGTTCTGCCTACGAGTTTCTTAATGGATTTGATTTAGATTTTGGACAATATGTTTATTTTGAAAATGCAACTGTGATTTGTCTAGAATGGGCATTTCTCAATTAAATTTTTCTTTGCTACTCCCTTTGGGTAATGATAACCAGATTATAACTTCAGTTCTTTATTCAGTATCTTTTGTTTGTTCACTTTACACATTGCATAAATACATATTACTTTCTTACACTTTTTTTAAAAAAATATTTTATTTATTTGACAGACAGAAATCACAACTAGGCCGAGAGGCAGGCAGAGAGAGAGGAGGAAGCAGGCTCCCTGCAGAGCATAGAGCCCGATGCGGAGCTCGATCCCAGGACTCTGGGATCATGACCTGAGCCGAAGGCAGAGGCTTTAACCCACTGAGCCACCCAGGCGCCCCACACTTTTTTTTTTAAAACTGGCTTTATTTTTATTCCTTTTGGTATCTTGTTTCTGAAGTACCCTGTGAAAACTTTGGGCAGAAAGCAGGCCAAATTAAATTAGTACAATAAAAAGAAACTGAAGAACGTTGTCCCTTTAAACAAGAAAGCAAAGAGAGAATTGTGACTTTGGTTGACAATGTCTAAAATGGAATGTATTTTGGTTGAAGGCTGTTAGAGCATTTTAAGACTTGAGATACTTCCTCAATATTGTTTTTGTCTTTAATGTCAGTCCTGATAGTGGTTATTTATCATATTTATAAACAACTTTTATATACAGTTGTTTTATATATAGGCATATTATAAAGAAAGAAGATAATACTTTTTGTATCATGTGTTAACTGTCTCTTGAAGTAAGATGAGTGAATTTAGCTTGAAATACTAATATTAACCTCCTATTCTACCAGTCCCTCTGCTACATTATTACCCTTAGAAGGATCAGTCTCCCACCCCGGTGAACACTTTGTTTTCTTGTTAACGCCCTCTCATTCCTGGCTCTCTGTTGCTCATAGATAAATGTCAGTCTTCTTGGCACAGTGAGCTCCTTCGTGATTGAGCTGCTACTTCCGTTCTGTATTGGTCTTCTGCTATCCTTCTGGGTTGTTTCCATACTACTCTTGCTTATCCATGAGAGTATTCCCCTTCCCTCTGTTTCATGCTCTAGCAATATTGAACATCCTGTGTTTCCCAGAAACAATCTATACTGTTCTACGCCTTTCTGGAGTTGTTTATGTTGCTTCTATCTTGAAAACCTTCTTCGTGATCTTTGCCTTTCAGCCTCAGTGAAGGCGTCCCTCTCAGGCACCCTGCTTGCTGCTGGACCACTGTCCGCTTCTTTAGTTTGGCCTCTGGCATATACCTCTGTCATTATATAAGACTTTGCAAAGTCTTATATGATGTTTTGTGCTTCTTTATGCACATGAAGTTGTAAGCTACTTGTAGCCAGGTTTTAGATCTATTCTTTGATATTCCTGTAGGACCTAGAGTTTATAATAGACACTCAAGGACTTGAACTAAAGAAAAACTTCATTATATTTATTTTAAACTCACTTTTCTTTATAGACTTTTTATTTTAATGCATTTCACAACTTTGATTAATTGCATTGAAGGAAAACCCCCTCAAGTAAATGGTAAAGGCTTTTGAAAGACTAGCAATGTTTTATTTTATTTATTCATTTATTTATTTATTGAAAGATTTTATGTATTTATTTGACAGAGAGAGTGCGCATGCAAAATTGGGGAGGAGGGGGAGAGGGAGAAGCAGGCTCCCTGCTGAGCAAGGAGCTTCATGTGAGCCTCGATCCCAGGACCCTGGGATCATGACGTGAGCCCAAGGCAGACACTTAAACCACTGAGTCACCCAGGTGCCCCAAGACTAGCAATGTTGTAAAAAGTTACTTTGTTTCTCTTACTACCACCAATCATGGTAGTCTGTGTATGGGTGTTTTTCCATGCCAGTGGATGTCTATTGAACCCATAAAGTTATATTTTAATAATAAAGTTCAAAGTTGTATTGCTTAGCATATACAAATTCAGGATATATAGCTCAAAATCTTGCTTAATTTGATGAACTCTATCAACAAATCAGCTAGTTGGTGCTCTCACATGGACTCCTATGATAAATTAAATGATGTCCTAGCAAACTGAAGACGGTGTTGAACCTTTCAAAAAGCCCAGAGAGAATATCTGGAGAGACTGGGTCCATCGTCCTCTATCCTAGAAAATTACAGCATGGAATGGCTCCCAATGTGACTGATGAAGGTATATTTCCTAATTTTACCTTCTGTTACAGAGATAGTGATTTAAGGAAATAAGAGCTTGTGGCTAAAAAATTTTTTTCAAACCTGAAGAGTGATATTCCATTTCAGTCAGAAGAATTTGCTCCTCAAAACAGAAATGTTGAAAGAAAAGGATGTCAACGTTTAAAAAAGTAGTTGCGAAATACCAGCTGTTTCTTTTATTTTGATAGCAAAAATAAAATTTATTTTGTCTTTGTGTTTTATTTCTCCACCAGACATGGAGTACTTACTTTGTATATGAAATATTTTGATTATCAGAAACAAATACAAAGCTTTATGCGCAATTTAGAGTAATTGACAACTTTTCTTACTTTGATTTTTACTTCTTACTATACGCAACTAGTAGTTTCCACTACTATGGAAATCTTATAAACCTCTTCCGCACATCAAATATGACCCTTTTGTTTGTTTAACCTTGAATTGAATCTGTCTTAGGAATGAAAATAAGATTGATATTTTCATAAGAACACTTAGAAGACTTTTAATTGTTTGAAATGGACTGTAATTCAATCTGGGATTTCTCTTCAGTTATATTTTGCTCACATACCTGTCCTGTAGTTAAATAGGTATGGGAAAGGTGTCTCAAGGGTTATGATTATAAATTACATGTCTCACTGGTATATCAAATAATCTTAATATTATAAAACTAAAAGGGTGTGTCTGTGTGTGTGTGTGTTTTATTTTTTTGTCATGGAACAGAAATGTACTTAATTACCATCAGCCAGTGATGGGAGAAACCCAAGCTTGACTCAGTATTAAAAGATTATGGCAAAACAAGCCAATAGAAGCCAAAAATACCCCCACCCCATCAAAGAGATAGAACAAGTTTGTGGTTGGAGTGAGGCGTAGAGGATTTTGCCAGTGTGTTGAAGTCTTATTTTGTTATTATTGGCAGCTTACCTTTCCAGTAAGTATTTCTATATAGCTATGCATGGCATATAATTCATAGAACATGAGAGCAGAAGAATAAATTAATCATGGAAGTTGAACCTTAAAACTCTTCTACTTTACCTATTTCATTTTATAAATATGGGTGAATGTGGTAAAAAGAGGTAATGTAACTTGTCAAACTTAAGCTTTTTAAGTGACTAGTTAAGATTTTGATTAAAAAAAGAAAAAAAAGAAATGTACAATTATAAGGCCAGTATTTTATCCCTGTGGCTCTTCCAGTCTCCCTGTAATTGCTTTAATTTTATTCTGTATATTGCATCTAAAGCCCAAGTTGTCATATCTCTGTGTTTTGTATTATATTAGACTCCTTTGCGTTATTGCATAACTCCTGAAAGTTAAAGCTAATAATTATTGGTGGGATATAGTACTTTTCTACTCATAACCATAGCTTATATGTGTGTGTGTGTGTGTGTGTGTGTGTGTATGTATGTTCTTATTACTCTTATCTTTAAAGATCATATTTATTTGGGAGAGAGAGAGAGAGAACAGGTGTGGGGTGGAGGAGCAGAGGGAGGGGGAGAAGAAGGCTCACTGCTGAGCAGAGAACCAGACACAGGACTCAATCCCTGGACCCCAGAATCATGACCAGAGCTGAAGGCAGGTGCTTAACTGACTGAGTCACTCCGGTATCCTATATTTCAAATGACAGATATCCTTTCTAGCTTTCCTGATTTCCCCCATTGTCTCTGGTTGTACCACCAGATTAAAACCCCATAACTGTTCTCCTTTTCAGTACAACACAGCAGATAATCCTGAAGCAAAAAATAGAAACTGCAAAAACAAATTTTTGTACTTTGATTATATCTAAAGGATTCTAATAGGAAATAAATGATTATATTTTGTTTTATAACTTTGTTTTTAAGTTATTTGTTCTAAATTACAGTTGGAAAAATCTTGATTAAAACAAAAGAACCTGGGTGCCTGGGTGGCTGTCAGTTAAGTGCTGGACTCCTGATTTAGGCTTGGTTCGGTATCTCAGCCTCAGGAGATCCAGCCCCGCTTAAGGTTCTCTCTCTTTCTCCTTCCCCTGCCCCTCCCCCTCCCTCTCTAACAAACAAAACCAATAAAGAGACCCCAAAAGAACCGGATGTGATTTTCCACATTACATTGACTTTTATCTGGGGCTCTTTTAAAAATATAAACAATTAAAGGGGCAGGGTGGGGCAAACAAGCTGTTTTGTTCATCTCATCTCCCAGTAAGATTTTGCTCCTCTATTCCTGTCCCCTGCACTTCCAAAGAAATTGGGGCTCTTTGGGTCCTTCCATTCTTATTAATATTAAGGTCTCTGGAAAAAAATCACTAATGTACTTAAGGAGTAAAGTGTTCTTGAGCAAATAGTTGAAGGTTGTTCCAATCCTCAGCCTATGATTTCTCTTTTTACCTCCTTCATAGCAAAATAAAAATGACAATCTCTACCCACCTCCCCAATCTGAAAAAAGCCTGATTAACCCTTAGTGAACCTTTTCCCCCCAGACTGATATTATATATCTTTTCAAACTTTTCCTAAGAGATTTATAATTTTAAAATCTTTTATAAAAAGAAAAAGTGATACTTTAATTTTTATTTTTAATTCCCAATGAACTTGAATCTGAAGGAATTATTTGTTATAAACATTTTATTCTTTATCATTGTTCTATTTATATACTTATTTTTTTTTCAGAGGTGTATTTCTCTCTGGTTTGGAAGAGTTCTTTTTTTAAAAAAGAATCAAAAGATCTTGATTCTTTAAAGTTCTATTAGTTGTAACTCTTTTCATAAGGTTTTGTTACTTTTCAATTTTCTTTTATATGTTTTGAAGCATAAGTATGTTTTGAAATCTTTTTATTAAATCTAATCAATATTTTCTCCATCTCCTTTGAAACTTAGAAAAACTTTTCTATCCAGAAATAGGAAAAATCTTTTTCTAGGTTTTATGGTTTAGTTTATTTAACTGTTAATGCTGTGATACACAAGGACTTTATTAAACAAGTACTTCAGTTTTTTTGTTGAATCATTATTCCCCTTTCCCACTTTTTGTGAAGTCACCTTTATCTTGTACTTTTATGGTATAAATTTAAATCTTTATATTACCTCTTAATTTATATTGCATTTGAAATTTTATCTCTGTGGAGCAAAAGTTCATGTTTTAAAAATTTTTTTTATTTGGCTATAGTTGACACACAATGTCACATTAGTTTCAGGTATATATAGTGATTCAGCTTCTCTGTGCTTTTTGCTGTATTCACCAGAAGTGTAGCTACCATCTGTCACCATACAACGTTATCACAATATCATTAACTATGTTCCCTATGCTATGCCTTTTATGTTTTATTCCTGTGACTTATTCATTACGTAACAGGAAGACTGCATCCTCCACTCCCTTTCACCCATTTTGCCCATCCCTCAACCCCTATTCCTTCTGGCAACCACTAGTTTGTTCTCTGTATTTTATAGGTCTGGTTCTTTATGTTTATTCATTTTTTTTTTTTAAGATTCCTCATATGGTTTTGTCTTTCTCAGTGTGAGAAAATATGCTAAATATTCACTTAACATAATACCCTCTAGGTCCATCCATAGCATCTTGCAAATGGCAAGATCTTATCTTTTTTTATAGCTGCATAACATCCCTCTGTGTGTGTGTGTGTGTGTGTGTGTGTGTGTGTACAAATACATACCACATCTTCCTTTAACATTCATCTATCAGTGAACATTTAGTTTGCGTCCATATCTTGGCTCTTTTATTTACTTATCTAAATTTTTATATTCATTTCAGTATAGTTCACATACAGCGTTATATTAGTTTCAAGTATAAAATATAGTGATTCAACAATTCTATACATTACACATTGCTTATCAAGATAAGTGTATTCTTTTTTTTTTTTTTTTAAGATTTTATTTATTTATTTGACAGACAGAGATCCCAAGTAGGCAGAGAGGCAGGCAGAGAGAAAGGGGGAAGCAGGCTCCCTGCTGAGCAGAGAGCCTGATGTGGGGCTCAATCCCAGGACCCTGGGATCATGACCCGAGCTGAAGGCAGAGGCTTTAACCCACTGAGCCACCCAGACCCCAAGATAAGTGTATTCTTTTTATTCTCTCTCTCTTTCTCTTTTTTGGGTGGGGAGCATAAGTGGAAGTGGTGGGGAGCACAGGGAGAGAGAGAGAATCTTAAGCATGGTCAAAGTCCAATGTGAGGCCCGACATGGGGCTCAATCTCACCACGCTGAGATCATGACCAGAGCTGAAATAAAAGAGTCAGATGCTTAATTGATTGAGCCACCCAGGTGGCCAAGATAGGTGTATTCTTCATCCCCTTCACCTATTTCAGCCATCCCCCTACCAATCTCTACTTTGATAACCATCAGTTTGTTATCTATAGTTGAGAGTCTGGTTTTTTTGTTTGTTTGTTTTTGTTTTTGGCTTATCTCTCTTTTTCCTTTCTTCTTCTGTTTTGTTTCTTAAATTCCATATATGAGTGAAATCATATGGTATTTGTCTTTCTCTGACAGGCTTATTTTGCTTAGCATTATACTCTATAGATCCATCCATTTTGTTGCAAATGGCAAGATTTCATTCTTTTTGATGGCTGAGTAATATTCCATTGTAGGTATATATGGGTTCGTATTATACATACATATGTATACATGCATACATACATACATACACAAACCACCTCCTCTTTATCCATTCATGTATGGATGAACATTGGTCTACTTTAATAAATTAGCTATTAAAAGTAGTACTGCAATAAACATAGGACAGCATATATCTTTTCAAATTAGTGTTTTTGTCTTCTTTGGGTAAATATTGCATCATATGTAATTCTGTTTTTAATTTTTGAGGAACCTCCGTACCATTTTCCACAGTGGCTGCGTCAGTTTACATTCCCACCAGTAGTGTACATGGGTTCCTTTTTCACCACATCCTTACCAGCACTGGTTATTTCTTGTCTTTTTGATTTTAGCCATTCTGACAGGTGGAAGGTAATGTCTCATTGTGGTTTTGATTTGCATTTCCCTGATGATGAGTCATATTGAACATCTCTTCCTGCATCTGTTGGTCATCTTTATGTCTTCTTTGGAGAAATATCTCTTCATTTCTTCTGCTCACTTTTAGTTGGATTATATGTGTTTCTTTTGGTGCTGAGTTAAGTTCTTTATATATTTTAAATATCAACCCTTTATATTTTTACTATTTTAAATAATGCTGCAGTAAACATACAGAAGCATATCTTTTCAAATTAGTCCTTTTGTTTTCTTTATGTAAATACCTAGTATTGGAATTATTGGATCATATGGTTTTTCTATTTTTAATTTTTTGTGGAACCTCCATACTGTTTTCCATTGTGGCTGCACGAATTTACATCTCCACCAACATTGCATGAAGATTCCTTTTGTTAAATGTGACTTACACATTGGAACACGTCAGAACATTGTTGGATTTAAGTTGCATGCTCCCTGAAATTACTGGAGACAAAGGGATTTGAGTATATTACTTATATTAAAGCAGACCTAATAAGAATACGATTTTGTGTGAGTGAGAAATTATACATTAATAATAGTTACCATTTGTCACAGGTTTCTAGATATGTACCTGGCATCCTACCAAGAAATTTAATATGATTTCAATTAATCCTTTTAACATACCTTTGAATGACTTATTCTGATTTCTTTTTTTAGGATAAAGAAACAGAGACCCCAAAATGTTAAGTAGCTTGATTAACCTTACCTAACTAACAACTGATAGGTTCATGATTTAAATTTAGCTCTGCCCGAAGTCCATCTTTTAAGAAAGCAATGTCAATTAGAGAAATTATGCTTTTTGCCATAAGTGGTAATAGATGTGCGTCTATAAAAGTCTGGTACAAAGAAACTTCCCAGCTTGCATCTATTTGTGAAAGATGAGCTCAGGAACAAGGATTTTCAAAGTATAGAGACAAGTCAATAAAATCAGTGATACGAGGCGTCTCTTATTATTTAGGATTAGCATTGAAGATACCAAAATTGTAGGATGGACAGAAATAATCCTATATTTTTAAATTAGTTCAGAAACAGCTAAAAAAATCTTTTAACTTCTTCAGATTTTAGTACTTCTATTGGTGTTATCATTTTCTTCCTTTGCAAGCCAATTTATATGTCAGCTCTGCGTCCTATGCATAAGACACAGCACCATTCCCTTCCTCACATACCTACTCATGACCCTGGTAGGAAAACTGACAGGGAGCAGCCAGTTCAGCAAGAAGCGACTGTTCCATCTGGGTTCTTGTTTCTTAAACTGTAAGTTTCATTCAGGGGAGAAATGAATCTACCGAACTGGCATGTTTTGCTATCATCTCTATTTTAAGTTACTTGGTTAAGAGACTCACAGTTGTTGCTGTGGTATAAAACTTTTCTGGTATTTAAAGCAGGAAAGGAAATCCTAGATATTTTGGCATCATTAGGACTTAGTACTTGTACACTAAATGGTTACCTAAAATGATGTAAAAGAGGATAACTTAATTTGCTATGGATAGACATGCCTTATAAATACAGTTTGTGATTATATATGTATGTGTGTGTCAATCCATATATAAAAGTTTATACCAAGACATCATTTATAATCTTAATTGTAATACATTCGGCCACCATGAAGTAACTTGTTTTGTTTTCCTCTTTAAGTCAAGACAAACAATTTTGCCTAAAGATAATATAGGATTTTTTTCTCTCCTTGGGTCACTCTGCCCTTGGTTGATACGTTGGTATGTATGTGGTAAGATTTACACTTAAGTCCATTGGAGTTTTGTTTTATAGCCCTGCCTGGGAACACTTGAAAATAAATTAACCTTTTACCTAATAAGCGGATTGTTGTATTATTGCTTGGACAATTATGCCTGAGTTAGTATCTGTATTAATGAATAGTCTTAAATACTCTAAGTCATTCATTTATATGATTCCTCCTTTTTCCAGTCTTTTTTTTTCTTTTCTTTTTTTTTTTTTTTTTAGTTTTCTGCTTTACCATAAAGATGATTAGAACTACACATTGTATAGTTGGAACATAATTCCACATATAATTTCATTCATTAATTCCCCAGGTAAATATGTTTTCTTTTTGTAAAAGAACTGACTTCTCTCAGAGTCACTCTTGTTCGTTTCTTTCTATACCAATTTCAGCTTCATCAGTAAATTAATGTATCATTATTCACAACAGTAGTTTAGCTTACTAACCTTGAAATTTACTTCTGTGTTTATTGCCAGAGGCTTGTTGGCAAATTGAACTTGACAATAATAGAGAAGGAAAGCACGGTGACCTAGGATGCTCTGTTCTACTGAAGTGATCTATAGTTCTTTGAATGTGTCAATTTTTGTTTGTTTATTTGTTTTAAATTAGCTAACATACAATGCATATATCTTGAGTCACTCATTAATACTCCACATTTAATCTTTAAATTATTTTTTGTAGAAACAGACGATTATTTAGAATGATTTTTTTTCTTGTACTGTTGTAGTCTAAAGCAGCTTGGTACAACTCCCAAAACACAATGTGAGCTTAAACTCTGTCTGCTGAAACCATGTGTTCTTAAATAAGGGAGCTGGTTTTGTCATTTTGAAGCTGTTCTTGCACTGTGTGGTCCCTCAGTAGAAAAGAAACATGATACTTATACTAACATGATTTCAATGTCTTAATAGTCCAAAATGCATATGATTTGCCTAGAGGATGAGAATCAATTTTAAAAATTTTGGTTGGATTTTAGAGATATTTTCTGTGATATATATGTTTCTGTTTATTAACTGTATATTATCAGTGGTGTTAATTAATGCTTCTAGAGATATTGAGCACATTTCATGCAGAACACACAGATGGCCAGTTGACATTTGTGCTTTGATCCCATACTTACTGTAGGGTTGTTCATTTCTACATGTGGGGCACTTCAAAAAATAGGCTGACCTGGGATGACCTGGTGTGCAGCACAGAACAACCATCCAGCCAGGAGTAAAACAGGCTCTCAGTCCCTTCTCGATTTCCCTTCTTGTCCCTTCGCCCCACCCCTTATTACCATCTTCCTGCTCTCTCTTCTGCCTCCCCTTCCTGCATTTGCTGTTTGGTTTTTTTTTTTTTTAATCTTTTTCATAAATGTCTGTTGCATCTCAGCTGGTTACCTATCATACCAAGTTATTACTGATTTGTTTTAACGTCAACATTTTCTATATCTGTGGTCTTCCATCTATCATTCAGTTATATCAGAAAATTTCTTTGTGCAACTTGAAGAAAATCTTTCCAATTTTAACAGAAATATTAATTGCTGGGAAGTAAGAGATACTTGTATCATAAAATGTTAAAGTGCAGTTGGTATATTGCAAAATTTCTGTACAGTCATTTATTCTTTAGTACTTAATGGTGACTTAGTCAACATTCTGCATTAGATATTTGTATACATGATAACAATCTCATTTAAACTTTATAATAACTCTGTGAGATGGTTTTTGTTATCCCTATTTTAAAGAGGAGGAAATGGAAATTCAGGGAGATCAAATAATCTTGCCTAAGATCACACAGCTTGGAAAGCAGATGTGTGATTGGAACCCAGCTCTTTCAGAGCCTAAAACCTTCATAGTATAGTGTATGACTTTCTTTAAAAATAGGGAATTTCAGTGTTCTACTTCTACATCTTTCAGAAAGGGTGGGAAGTAGCACAGCAGCAAAACTGCTCCCCAGTGTGACAGCAGCCCAGCCCAGAGCACAGCAACTCCATTCCCTATGAAGAAGACAGGGCTCTGTTGGTATTTACAAACTAAAAGAGTAAATCTTAATTTTAGTATATTATTATTATTTCCTTCACATTTTTTCTTCCTTTTGTAATTTTATCAAAGTTTTATTATGCAAAGACATAACAAAAGAAATATGTAGGAAAGTACATTCTTCCAAATAAGTCCACATGATACCCTAAAATGTGTTTGCAGCAGATTAAATCCTCATCAGCAATCTATACATATATCCTCTTTGATTTCAGTTAGACTCTAATACACTTTGTCATTAGTTATAAGTCACAGTGGGATCGGATGAAGTTTTAGATTATGCTTTTACAAAAACTGGTTTTTTTCATATTGTTTGGAGATGAGTTACTTGTAGATTAACTTCTTACCTTTGTCTTGCTCTGCTTTTCAGGAACTTTATTAGAAACTGTGTAAGGCAGGAAATGACATTTAAATAAATACATTTTATTTTTAGTCTAGTTAAGGATCTTGTTTTTTTTTTTTTAAAGGAGATGTGGAAGAAATGAAAACTGGATAAAATTGACCTCAGGAATTATCTGTTGATTTTTTTTCCATGACTGTCCTAGCCCCATATTTGTAAGATATAATTTAAGGTTATTCTAAATTTTAACCCCTTTTTGAAAATGTTTTATATTTCAACAACATTTCCACACCCAGTGTTTCTTTCGATCTTTTGTTCCCCCAAATTCTTTGAAGCAAGTGTATGAATTTTATGAATGGAGAGATTATAAGTGTGGGTGGGGTGAAGATCCCAAACTGAAAAGCCAAATATTTTGACCTTAACAAAGTAGTTATTAAAGTTGATTAGTTAATAGTATATGAAAACATAAAGAAATAAATATATAATTATGTGATAACCCATTCCAGACACTAGCAGAAATAATGAATAGCAGGTGTAAGTCATTTAAGGAAAAAAAATTATGAGAGTGTTAATATTGAGAAAAATGTTATGAATTTAATTTAGTTGTTTCTGAGATGGAGAAAATTTAATATGATTTTAGTGACAGAACACCTGTAGTGAGCTTGTGGAATTATGTGGGAGTCTAGTTGAGAACCACTGAATTATCACAAAAAAATTCTTAATCAGTATATAGTTTAATAGTAATATTTTCCTAAAGGTTTTCATAAGCTGTGTTGGTATGTCAATAAAGAGTTTATAAGGAACACAGACCAGTTTAAATAAACTACTGAATGTTGTCTCACACTGTATGGGGTAAAGTGATGACAGCATGACTATGGAGAGTTATGTAAACTATGAACAAGTCATAAAAATGTGAATGGAGTGAATTTATCAAATTGGTTTTCTTTTCCCAGCACTCTCTTTTATTTCTTATCTCTCTCATCTCTCATGTAGTGATACAGTGTAGGCTTCAGCTTCTTGAAGCATCTATCCATGACACACACTACCAGCCTATGGATCCTTTCCCCTTTTAGGTCCCAGAGAGCTGTGAATCCACGCTGCCAACATAACTTGTGATAAGCTATCCATATGGAAAATGAAAAACGATCCATACTCCCCTCATTCTATAAACAGAAATAAATTCTGTGTGGAAGAAAGCCTCAATTATGAAAAAAATACTTTAAAATATTTAGAAAAGAATATGTTTATTATTTTAGGATAAGACAGGAGTTTCTTCACCTAGGTATAAACAGAGTAAATGATAAAGAAGATTAATAAATTCAACAACATTAAAATGAAAAGAAGTTGTCTTAATCAAAGGATACTCTAAAAGCAAGAAAGGTTGAAAATTGGTTTAGTGTATAGAAAATATTAAGGATCCTGTGAATTAATAAAGAGAATTAAAGTCAGCCAGTATAAACATGAGCAGGAATTAAAAAGAAAATTCAAATAGTCAATAAACATGAAAACTTGCTGAGCCTCACTGATAGAGAAATACAAAGTAGAACTTGAGTAATGTTATTTTATACTCACTCTGTTGTAAAAAATATAAAAGTCCGAAGTATACCAAATATTGGTATGAATATGAAGCAACAAGAACTCTCATACACTGTTAATGGGAATGTAAACTGGTACAACAAATTTTAAGTTACAGTTGAAACAAATATATTCTTTTGTTCAGCTGTTCTAACCCTACAAGTATATCCTATAGAAAGTCTTGCTTGTATGTCTCAGGAAATAGGTTCAAGATTTTATATTGTACAAGATTTTATATATGTAGCCTTGTACATAATAGCAAAACAAACAGCATAATAGCAAAAACATAAAAAATGCATCTGGAAACAACCAAACAGAGTGCAGAATGGATAATTTAAGGAATATTTGTATACAGTGGAATTACCGTATATTATGAAAGTGAATGCATCTCAGCTACCTGTAGGAATCCCCGAATCATAATGTTGAATGAAAAAAACAAGTCACAAAAAAACACAAGGAATAGGATTCCAGTCATACAAACTTTGATTAGAGGCAAAACTAATATATTTTTGTGAAATCATTATTTATGTGATCAAACTAAGGAAAACCAAGGGGAAAGATTAAAACAAAAGTGAGGATACCGATTCTGTCTAAAAGGAGGGAAGGAGTTGTGTTCAGGGAGGAGCCCAGAGAGCCGCCCAGAGAGCCTGGGTGATGTATAAGTGAATGATCATTAAAAATATTAGAAGTTGCATTATTAACTGCTATATGTATTATTATTTTTCATTCTATATGTTATACCTTCTGTCCCTGTGACAGAAGTCTGTATCTCTCATTCCCCTTCACCTATGGGCCCATCCCCCTTCTCTCCTTCCCTCTGGCAACTGCCAGTTCTCCATGTTTTTATGAGTTTGTTTCTGTTGTTTGTTTTGTTTTTCATATTACACATATCAGTGAAATCATATGGCATTTGTCTTTATCTGACTTATTTTACTTAAAACAGTACCTTTTCGATCTACCCATATTGTTGCAAATGATACGTTTTCTTTCTTTTTTTATGGCCAAATAATATTCTACTGTGTGTGTGTGTATGTGTGTGTGTACACACATATATACATATCACATCTTCTTCATTCATCTATCTATGGATACTTGGGTTGCTTTCATATCTTGGTTATTGTAAATAATGCTGTAGTAAACATAGGAGTGCATTTATCTTTTTAAATTAGTGCTTTCCTTTCCTTTGGGTAAATACCCAGTAGTGGAATTACTGGATTATATGGTAGTTTGGTTTTTAGTTTTTTGAGGAACCTCCATACTCTTTTCTATAGTGGCTGTACCAGTTTGCTCCCACCAACAGTGCACATGGGTTCCCTTTCCTCCACATCTTTGCCAACACTGGTTATTTATTATCTTTCTGATTTTAGCTATTCTGACAGGTGGAAGATAATATCTCATTGTGGTTTTGATTTATACTTCCCTGATGAATTGTGATACTGAGCATCTTTTCATGTGTCTTTGGACCATCCACCTGTCTTCTTTGGAAAAATGTCTATTCAGGTCCTCTACCCATTTTGAATCAGATTGTTTGGGGTACGTATGTATATATGGTATATATGTATGTATGTGTTGAGTTGTACAAGTCCTTTATATATTTTGGATATTAACCCATTATCAGATACATTGTTTGCAATTATCTTCTCCTATTCAGTAGGTTGCCTTTTTGTTTTGTTGATGGTTTCCCTTAGTGTGCAGAAGCTTTGTGTTTTGGTATAGTCCCAGTGGTTTTCTTTTTGCTTTTGTTTTCCTTGCCTGAGGAAAGAGATCAGTAACAAGACCTTGAATCCCTTCTCAGGTTTCTCTTCCTATAGTATTACTGGAATTTCTCTGGGGCTCCCACATTTGTTTACACACAGAACAGTCTTCCTCTGTGAGTCAACACTCTGGTCTCCTCCATGGCTGCCTTTTCTCAATGGAGGCTGCAATTCTCCAGCACCACCACCATCTTCAGAGCCCTCCCACTCCCGGCTAAGTCAGGCTCCTTCATCTGGGAGCTGTTGCTACTCAGCATCATTGCTGTTTATCGCTGTGCTCTGGATATTTTTACCACCACTTTTAATAAAGGTGATCTATCCTGACCATGGTTATTTCTTCCTCTCCAGACTAATAGCTTGTTCTGGATCCACCAATCCTCTTCAGTGCTTGCACCTGATCCTACACTGCACGCTTCTGCAAACTGGGATGAGGAGAAGCTGCTTTCCCGCTCTTCATTGCTAGTTGCTCTTGTTCTCAGGACCTGCAGCATATTTGCTTAGGCCCTCAGGTGTTACATGTCGTAAGAAATCATGTTTCCTGGTTTACCTCTATTCCTGTGGTGCACACACGGCACACAGGTAGATGGATTACTAAGGGCTGCATTCACAAGTATCAAGTTATAACCAGAAGCATTATTCTCCTCTGAATCTTTGGTCTTATTGCCAAGTCCAACTCACCACCTCATTCTTTCCCTGCCGATAAATTCTCTCTCAGAGGTCCTGAAAATTTGCTTTTAGAAATGCTGCAGTCCTATGGTAACTTCAGCCCTGCGATCAAATGATCAGTCAATCTATCATTCTTAATCTCGTCCTCTCCCCACCCCCCTTTCTCTTCCTCATACACAGATATCATACAACTCTGGATTCATAGACATTCAGACAGGCTTACATATAACAGGACTCTTACTGTGGATTGGATTTGCATTATCTATGAGGTGGTCCCTCCAGCCCCAGATAAATCTGTGGTTTACTACATAGCTGGAGAGAATTGGGGACCTGAACATATGTGTAGCCACATATATCAGCACCCAAATTCTGAACCTCGTCTGGATCTTATTAAACAATGACAAAAAGTATAGAAAACAGCAGCAAGGATAAGTATAATGTATACATTACTGCATTTACATTTCATTAAAATCTATGAGGTAGCTTTTATCTCTACTGTATAGATGAAATGGAGACTCATTATATGAGTAACCAAAATACACATAGATGGTAAAAAGTGGAGTTCTGCTGCAAAATATGGCCTCCAGTTTGAAAGCCTGTGCTCTTAATCGCCAAATTAGATACAGTGTTTCTTAGCACAAATTATCTTCACTGGCTTCTTTAAAATGTGATTTCAGAAACTCTTAGCAGCTTTTTATTCTGAATATATCACTGAAATAATTATGAATGTTTCTCTAAGAATATAATAATTTATTTGAAAACAACAGTTTTGCGGTGTAATTTATTTTAATGGAAAATGTTTAACTTGATGATGAACTTGGTGGTACTATATACATGAGAATCCATCCTGTAAAAATTGGATATCCTGTCTACAGAACTGGAGTTCTCAGAGGCGATAGTATTTCCCTGACCAGTAAAATCTCTTCAGTTAACATTTGATTACTTTGTCATTAAGAATAGTGTTAAACTTTCATGAAATATTGTGATTAAGTGTAATATTTAAATACCCTCTCCCCTGGAATTGTAAGTAGTACATGCTTCTGGATAATAAGTAGTTTTGTTTTTTGAGTGTGCGTTATTTTGTAGAATGATTCAGGAGAGAATGAGAGTGTTCAGAATTCTATGAGAAGAAACACGAATTTTTATTGTCACATTGCTGTAGAAAAAAAATGAAATCATCTTAATGTTTATCTATAGTAGAATAGATAAATAACTGTCTCCATAAATACCTGAATAGTTATACAATTAAATGAATGCAATTAAATGAACTTGGGCTGTGTTTACCAATGAGGATTAATCGTTAAAACATTGAACATAGTAAGTTAGTGATGGACCCATGAGTTTATAATATCATTTATAGAAAATATGTGGGCCTGTCTGGGTGACTCAGTCAGTTCAGTGTCCAACTCTTGATTTTGGCTCTGGTCATGATTTCAGGGTCCTGACATTGATCCCTGCATTGGCTCTGTACTCAGTGTGGAGTCTGCTGGAGATTCTCTCTCTCCCCCGCCCTCTCCCTCCCTCTCCTTCTGATTGCCCTCTCGCTCTAGTAAATAAACAAAATCATAAAAAGAAAACGTGTAACAGTTCTACAAAATGGTATAAGTGGTTTATGGAACATATACAGACACACATATTAAAATATGCCTGCCAATGATAGCACCATCAGGGTAATGATTATCTGTAAAAGTAGAAGGAAGGCATATGAGACTGGGATTAGAATGTGCATGGGAGTTATATCTATAATGTTTATTTTCTTAATCACAATGATATCTATGTGGTGCTCATTATATGTCCTTTTGGCATTACTGAGATATTTAATAATAAAAAACCTGAGCAAACAATTTTTGACTTTGGGATAGCATGGAAAAACCTATATGCTCCTGAAAAAATGTACTGATAGGGCACTAAATTTTTTAAAAATAACTTAATTTTCTTATTTTGTAAAAAAAAAAATAAAAAATAAAAAATAAAACAACCAACCAACCAAAAAAACCTGTAATAAAAAGAAGCCAAAATGAGGAAAAAGAAAAAAGTGTGGACCACATGCTTTTTTCTTTTCCATTATACTCCATTATCCTGCTGCATTCTCCATGAATGGCTTCTTAAATGTGTTTTCTTAGTTCCGTGAAGCCAACTTTAGTGTATATTAGCTTTTTGGAGAAGGAGAAACACTACTGTATTAAATATACATATATGCATAACAATGATATATATGCATTTAAGATTCCAATATGTGTAATGCATTAATGTTACATATATGTATGAATATAAATTAAGAAAGAATAAATGATCTTTTCCCAAACTCTCACTAGAACAATTACTACCTACCCAATAAAACTTGAATTTGCAATGAATCTTCATACTACAGTGGAACCAGGCTCATTTTGCTAGTCTACATTAAGTTAGGATGGTTTTTAAAAAAAAATACTATTTCAGCTTCTGTACTATTTGATTGAAAGCTGTCCAGGTCATTGTATTACCAGAATATGTATTTAGTTATATATCAGATTTTCCTCTGTGACCTAATTACTTGAATAACCCCAAGCAGTCCAGCTTTTGTACAAGAACACATTGTTGTACCTGCAGTTTTAGACATGGATGTTGACAGATACATTTTCTTTCATTCTAAGCTGAATATTCTTTCACATATTACTATTTATATTATAATGCATATACATATGTTAAATGGGGTAGAGTTTCTTCTTCCCAAAGGAAAGTGTATAGTAGCTTGAAGTTGCTTTCATGGAATTGAAAGAATATATTTAAAAAGCGTTTATAGAGTATGTGACAGGTTCGAAAATCAGTTTTCAGGACAATCTCATTCTCTACTTTAATAATTTATCTGAGGGAGGCTTAGTAGTTTGCTAGGAGATGAAAAGGATCGGTTCTGACATCGAAGAGCCTGAGCTCTGAGCCTGTCATCACCTCCAAGGAACTGTATGAATTTTAACAAGTTAGTTAACCTTCTGGTCTTTGATTTCCTCAATTTAAGATGGGATTTTTCTCTTTGGAAGAGTCCCTCTCTGTTAGTGTGGAGAATGGGGGAACAGGAGCTGGGAGCCCTAGTCACAGCACAGGTATCCTGCAGTAAGACTGAGACCTAAAGATCTTAAGACAGAGGCAGAGGGCTAGAAGATAGGGGAGACTTTTATGAGTCAAAAAATGTAAATGAAACAGGTGTGAGAGACCAAGAGAAGGAATAGTCATGGATGTTTTCATGTTGTCTGTCCTGGCCAACTGGATGGATGTTGGTAGAGTTTACCAAGATGGAAATACAGGAAGGCCCACTTGAGAGGAGGGCTGGATACTTTCTATCTCCATGTGTAGGTACAGTCATGTCAGACTGGTAAAGCTCTACTCCTCATCTTTCCTGCTATTCTGATTCTGTTGCTGGCACTCTGTGTCTGTTACTACTGACCACTGTTGACATACATTCCAGTGGACGGTTGTTCATGGGTGTGTTTTCTCTTCTGTGGGAGTAGGTCTTTGCTTGCCCCAAAATGGCACACTTTCTCTTCCACCCTTAGTATCCAGTGTATTGGAGCCAGTTCTTTCTGACAACTAAATCCATCATCTAGGACCTGAATATGATGATTTTCCCCTTCCTTTTTAGCATCTTGGTGTCCTTTGCTCTCGGAATCATTCCAGTTTATATAAAAAATACAATAACTTGAATTTCAAAGAGAATGGGTTTGGGAGTCTCAGCTCCACAGAAACTACTTTGTCCGTATAAAGATCTGTTTGTCTCCTTTCTCCAGACCAGCTCTAATCTACAGGGAATTGGAATAATCTTCATTAGGCAACCAAGAGTTCTATAACCCTTTAATTCAGAGCAATAGTATATCTTTACCTTATGTCTTAGAGTAAGAAAACCACTCAAATGTTCAGTAGTAGCTAATGATTTGTTTCGGGTAAGTATTAGTGTTCACATAGATCAAAGACATGTTAGGCTTATAACATAGTATGTGATAGAAGTGCTAAAATCACCCTCCTCAAACATCAAGGTATAGTATATATGTCTGATTTCTCATATTCTGGATATATGCTTTCTATCTTTTAGGAATGACATTTGGATGCAAGTAACAGAAACTAGAAATAATGGTAGAAAAACAGAATTTTTATTTTTCATATAAGGAAGTGCAGAGATAGACAATCCAGGGAAGAATGGCAGTTCTATAGACACCAGAAATCTAGTCTCTTCCTGATTTTCTGCCCCACCAACCTAGCGTGTGACTTCGTCTTCAAAGACACACTTTGGTTTTTGGTGGCTGTCATTGTTCTAGCTGTCATATCTAGTTTCCAGGCGGCAGGAGAAAGGTGGAGGTGAGAGACATCATATGAACAAATTTCCTAGTCAGATCCTTCTTGTAAGCAGCAGTTAAATATATCTAATCTCTGGTTATATTTCATGGCTAACTTTTAATCAAATGACCACATCATGGTCTTTTAGCTGCATATATTGCTGCCCTGAGAAACCAGGGTTGTGTTGCCAAGAAAGAAAGTAAGAATGGGTAATGGGTAAGGACTAGGCTCCTTTGCCTTATGTATTGAACTTAAGATATTGATGGAAGTGTTTCATAAATAATTAGAAAAATGGACATTGCTCTTTAGCCAAAAATTTTAGGCTTCAGATGCCGCATTTGGAAATGTCCCTGATGGAAACCTTTAATGTTTACTTACCATTTGAAAATGAAAAAATTCTGGTATTTTGTTATTCATAACACATTACATTAAAATAAGTGGTTCCATGAAGAAATATGAGTGATTATTCCCAAGAAGATGTTAGACATTTGAGGAATTAAGGGGTCAACTAATGAAGTTTATGTCTGGATATACAAATATACCCAGAACCTTAGGTCTGTCAGAAGAAAGGTATGTGGTTTAGGCAAAAGGAGAGATGGAGACAGCAATTTGTCTAAAGTCACAAATGAATATACTGTGAATTATTTCAATAATTTACAGTGTTACTCAAAAAAATTGATTCTTGATTTATTTGATCCATTCCTAGTCTTAAGCATAACTACTTGACGCAAACTTTAGATACTTTGATATGACTGTACTTATGCTGCTTCTAATTAATATTGATTTTGAATTAATATTAGCATGGAACAGTTATTTTGTGTGCTTTTCCAGCTGTGTAAATACCCTTATTGCCTAAACAGACCAAATTTAATCACAGAATTTACTGTGCTGGCAGTATTTACAGCCTCATTGTGGATCCAATGTCTTAAACATCTGTCCTTCATTTACTGTATCTTAAATACAAACTTTCATAACACCGGCCAAATTATAAGCCTTTACACAAAGACACTGTAATATAATAGTGCTTGGAAGAAGGGACAAAATTTCTGAGAAATTACTTTAAAATTTAACACAGTTTGGGTTAGTCATGGTGTCTTTCTCTCATAAAAACAAATAAGGGCCTCAGAAATAAGTTAAGAAAGCATTTTTAAAAGAGCTCCTGGAAGATTAAATTATAATAATATGGAAAATGGTGAAATCAGTTTTTTTTTTTAAAGGGGAGAGTTATGCTGTTTTTAAGTGTCTTTGTCTTCTTTATGCAACATTTTCATTAAATAACTAGTTCTTTCACTGACAAAATACTGTGTGGTTTTTAAGGTGGATTGTGAGGATGTACAAAATAGAGAAACAGATTTAGGAAATATGACTTTCTTTTTCCCACCAAGCAGTGACTCTGTAACCATCCAATTTGATTATGTAAAAGTCATAGTATTTTATTTTTATAGTTAATTCTTTAGTTTAGGCCCTGCAAGGCTAGTTCCTCATGTATTTCCTCCAACTGATTTAATTTTGGATAAAATTATTTTTATCTGATTTTCCTTTGAGAAACTACGGATATTTGCTTCCTTGGCTGACTTACAGGTACGGGTGAGTACTAAAGGACCCACATGAATAGGCCTCACATGTGAAACAGCCCACCCCATGCAGAGATGCCTCCCAGGCTGGTGTTTGTGCTCTGGAAAAGGCTGACTTGCATGGGAAAACAGGTATTGAGACTGTTTTGCTCCTCAAGATTTACATATCTTTCCCCCTCTATACATGGGAACTAACAGTGTTCTGAAAGACAAAGAGAATTAGAAAATATACAATGGAACAATATTATTGATACATGAGGATAAAAGAAAATAGTAAAGGTAAAGAAATGATGAATTAGAAAAATATTGTGTGAAGTCATCAACCTACATGGTATCTAGTTGTCTGTTTTACCTGGTATTTTATTTTATAAAATTAGCATTTTATTGTGCTGTTTATGTATTTGCTTTATGTATGTATGTATTATCTCTCCTGATGAGATTACAGTTTTTCTGTGAAACTATCTTTTACTCTTTTGGGATCTCCTATAGCATCTAGCATCATGTTAGATGCTGTAAGCCTGAAAGAAAGATACTTACCTGGATCTGGGTGGCAAGTTTGATTAGTAGTGGTTCCTTCGTACAGTGTTTTGAGGATTATGAGGCTATATCTGTGCCAGTAGAAAAAAAATATAGTGATAAATTAGGCCAGGGACTCTGTTTTATATATTGCTATATATCTGGAGCTTAGAGTGGTGCTTGACAGGTTGTAAGTACTAAATAAATATTTGTTCAATGAACGAGTAAATCATTCTGCAATAGTTGAGAGAGCAATTAAGAGTGCAGTGTATTTGCTATTCTGTTACTAAATTAACTTTAAAATCCCTTCTAATTCTACAATCTGTGATTAGTATAAATATTTGTAAATTCAGCAAATATTAAAACAGCATACAAATTCAGAAGCCGTACTATCTTATATTTGTAGAATGTACCGAAGAAATGTAGATTCAAGCCTGTTAAGAATAATTAGCTTAATAAAGACAGGGGTTCAACTACCATGATTTAAGGAACAATGAAAAAAAAAATCCCATCACCTATATTAACTTGATGACTTGATGAATCTGTTTAAAGTTTAATATTATGGTATTCTCCAATTAATATTCCATTAGTTAATTGAGTGGCCTTCCTCTTCAATTTATATTTCAGTTTATACAGAATGAAAGTTCATTAACCTGGCTGTGGAATAAGGTTTGGGAATGACTGAATTCTGTTTTATAGGAGGGTAAGATACTAGACTATTTATCTGATTATCTGATATAATCATTATAACATTACAATTCTAAAAGGGACTTCATGCCTCTTTAATCTTGATCTTTTATACATAAAATGAACTCCTGGAAATTAAGTGATTAGAATTGTAGATTTTTACTACCAGCATTAATTAATACTCAGATCTCTTGATTTCATATTGATGCCTTTTTGAAATGTTACTATTTTTCAATGATTTTTTTCCCCTGAAATATTGGTTAAGGAAGATAATCTGCCAAGAAAAAAAATAGTTATGTACTGCAGGAATGTCATCCAGAAGAGCATGGGGTGGGGGGTATTAGGCTTCTTGATATGTGAGGAGAAGGGGCAGCCAGAACAGTGGCCATAAAATACAGTCCAAGGACACCTGGGAGGTTGCTAAGAAACTTTCAGGACATTTTCACATTCAATACTATTTTAATAATAATACTAAGTGCAGACATTATTTGTCTTTTTTGCTCTGCTGACCTTTGTTCCAGTGGTTCAAAAGCAATGGTAGGGAAGAATGCTGGTACCTTAACACCAACCAAGGTAGTGACACCAGGCCTACTAGTCACCATTGTGTTCTTCATTGTCATACCCTTGAAGAAGAAAAGTGAGTATTTAACTTAAAAATGTCTTTGATAAAATAGTTACAATGATCCATTTATTAAATCTCCACCCTTGAGTACATGCCTTTGCAATATTCTGTGTGAGGAAATGGAAGTCTACTTCATCCTTCTGCTACTCACTCAAGAGCAGTGGTTTTACTCAAGGAATTGATGCTAAACTAGTTCCTTTTGAATGGATCATCATCTTTAACTGAAAGAGTGCCCAACAAACTATGACAGTGTAGACAAACTATGACAATTTGGTGGACATTTTTTGGAAAATGAACTGAGCCCATTAAGGAAAATAATTGACAGTATTTGTGCTGCTAAGAAAGTATGAGCTTTGAAGTAAAAATTCAAATAAAAACTTAAATTTTAGAGAATTTGTAATTGCTGCCATGAGCCTTGAGAGTATACACATATTTAAAAGCTTTTTTGAGGGGCGCCTGGGTGGCTCAGTGGGTTAAAGCCTCTGCCTTCGGCTCAGGTCGTGATCCCGGGGTCCTGGGATTGGGCCCCGCATCGGGCTCTTTGCTCAGCAGGGAGCCTGCTTCCTCCCCTCTCTCTGCCTGCCTCTCTGCCTACTTGTGATCTCTGTCTGTTAAATAAAAAAAAAAAAAAAAGAGCTTTTTTGATATTGTTGTGGCTATTAGGATATATATATATATATATGTATATAGTCGTTATGTAAGGAAGTGTGTTAACATTTGCAAGTTCCTTCATGAGTCCAAGAACTGATATTTATGTTTCCCAGGTGATCAGTGGATGATGTTATATAATTAGGTATGGATAAAAGATCTTTTCAAAGTACAAGTAGAATGTGTTTTAATGTAACAGAATAAAAATATTTCATTGTTCAGATTCTATGGTTCAGATTCTATTTTGCAACTAAACTTTAAAAAAATACTACATGTTGAGTTTTGGTGTAGTACTAAGGAGGGCTAATAGCCAAATTATCTGAAAGGGCTAGGATTTCTCCCTTTTCTGTTTCTCTTCATCTGTGGGAGACAGGAATGTCTTCATATACTTCAACCAGAACAACCTATCACAACATATTGAATGCAGAGGCAGAGTTGAGAATCTTACTATCTTTTAAACCAGATACTTCTCACCAACTTACTTTTATTTGAAGAAACATTATTTTCATGAAAGCTATGTTTATGTTTATAGTAACATATAATGGGTGTATTAATGTAATTTTAAAATGAATTAATGTTTTATAAGCCTCACTTTTAGTTTTTAATAAGGGAAATGAACAAATAAAAAACAAAGGAGACAGAAACAAAAATAAACAAATGTTCTTTTGGGTCCTTAATTTTTTTTTGAGAATGTAAAGGGATCCTGAGACCAAAATGTTTACTATCACTTCCCTCAGCTCTAGATTAGAACAGGTGCCTCTCTGCCTAACTCTAGAGTGATATTGCTTAACATTTTAGCATTGTCTCGGTACAGTTGTTGCCATTTCATTTTTTCAGTATTGATGTAATCAACAAATAATTATTGTGCCCTTCTGTCCTATTAGGTCTTGTGAGTTATTATTTTTTTAATTAAAAAAATTATTAGAGAGAGTGCAAGCATTAGCAGAGGGGAGGAGCAAAGGGGATAAGCAGACTCCCTGCTGACCAGGAAGACCAACACGGGGCTAAATCCCAGGACCCCAGCTGAGATCATGACCTGTGCCGAAGGCAGAGGCTTAACCAGTTGAGCCACCCACGTACCCCTGTGGGAATTATTTCAAGAAAAGATTCTGTCACTCGCTTATTTTTGAGCTTCTCTAAAGCCAGGTCCATGAGCTATAGTTCTTTTTATTTCCCTAATTATGGTAAAGTTGTTTAATATTGGTTTTCTCTTTCTTTCTTCAACTTCATGGATATGGAAATGTAGATTAGTATTTGTTTTTATGTTTTTACCATTTGTTTCAATGACTGAGAGTAGCTAATATTTAAGCAAGTACATATTTTTTTTTCCCCTTTCTTCCTAGTGTGTTTAAAATCATGGAAGAGTAGGGAAATGTCTTTCAGCATTTTGTATATATGCAGTTTTATACAAGTAGCAGGGATAAGAGACAAGAAGGGCATGAGAAAGAGAGAGAGAGATGGAAGGCTTTTCAAAAAATATATTTATTTTAGAGGGGAGGGGCAGAGGGAGAGAGAGAAACTCAAGCACACTCCCTGCTGAGCATGAAACCCAACATGGGGCTTGATCTAAAGACTCTGAAATCATGACCTGAGCCTAAATCAAGAGTCAGATGCTTAAGGGACTGAGCCACCCAGGTGCCCCAATGGAAGCCTTTAACAAGGTATTTGCAAACATGTTTTCCACATCTACCCTTAACTTTTGTGGGGCAGGGCAAGAGTGCAAATGGACAACTACACACCATATGCAATCTGTTTTACAATCTATTTAAAAGTTACAAATTAAGCTAATATACCGTTATCTAATTAGTCTTGGCCATCTTTTGGGCCTAAGATTATATAGTCTGTTTCTCTGGGAAAAGAGTTCCAGGGTCACAGTCATGCAGAGTGCGATCTAAAAGGAAGGATGGTAAGGTCCGGAGAGGCCTGTTGTCCTGTTATCCTGTTGGTACCATGCATTCCTTGTACTGGGTGGGGTATGCAGCTAAAAAAATGATTGGAGCTGGTACTTTGAAGTGCAGTCTTCAAGACAAGGATGTTGTTTGTCCATATCTAAGGGCAGTACTGGTATGGGCCATATATTATTTGTATTTGGATTTCCAGGCATGCTTCTTAAAAATGCAAATAGTTAGATTCTATCCCAGACCTAATGAATAGAGAGCAGTATGACACAAAAGTAGGGTTAGCAGTGTTGCCAATCACAGGTAATGGTTTGAAGGTGTTTTTTGGGCAGACATATGAGTTTCTGCTTAGCATCAGTATTTCATTGTGGCTGTTATAAAAATCATTCTAAATATTTGATCTAAGTTAATTCTCTCAGCACCTCTTTGAGGTTAATATTGCCATGTTTCAGAATGTATTTTTTAATGCCATTGGGGAATTTGAGCCTTGAAATGGCCTTAGGATATATCCTTCTATAATGCCAAGTTTTGAAGTTTTATTCATCAGTATTTGCAAATAGTATTGTTACAGATTAGATATACTAATATCTACTTTGAAAAGAAAAAAAAAACTGTTGTGCAGTAGATAAGCAAATACAGAAGGCTTCTATGAGGAGAAATCCTTTCTAAATTTTGAAGAAAATACTGTCTTTTCAATAAAATGAATTCACATTGTGTAAAACAATTTTATTATACAAGTTAAACTGGAATATTTAATGATGTAGTATGATGTAGTTATTAAAAAATTCATGTTAGTAACTTTATGTACATATAACAGTATAATAATATTTGCATTTTAGTTTTGTTGATAATTTGCATTTGCAGTGCTTTTTTAAAAATAATTTTAGGATTCTAGAATAATAATACCATCTACAGAGAAGTTACAGATCAAGATGGGAATTGAATAGAAATAGCTATATAGTTTTTGGTAAGTATTGTTTAAAAAGAGTGAATGGCCATATTTAAAAGTTTCTAATAGTAGTTCCATAAAACCAATAATGAAGTCATTTACTCTACTCACTTAAAAAAAATATTGAGGTCTCAGGCTTGTAAAGTGCTATTTAGTAGCAGGGGTGGGAGGGTGGTGCTAGTTACTACTAACCATACAGTACTCTAGTTGTTTCCCACAGTTAACATTAACTACCACAGATTTGTAATTTATAATGTGAAAGTATTTTAGTCACTGGGATTACCTGGATTATTGAGTATTTTGCATTTCTGTGAAATACTGAATGGCCACTTGTTCATGGAATCAGATGAACTTTTTGGGCAGCTGTTTTGGAAATTTCATACAACTGAAATGTCTTCCTAATGACACTTTTTTTTTTTTTTTTTTTTAAAGAAACAACCTAGGGTTCAATTTTGCCTTGCAGAGACAATCAACACAGTATGGTTAAGAAATGGGGCCCGAACTGGAAGAGTTAATCTTTAAATTCAGTCTGAGCTGTATTTACTGATCCTTTTTCTGCTTCTTGTTAATTGGCACCTCAGACTCCATACTAATTAATGGGAGAGCAAGGGGCAGGTG
Source organism: Martes martes (assembly GCF_963455335.1). Classification (NCBI taxonomy): domain Eukaryota; kingdom Metazoa; phylum Chordata; class Mammalia; order Carnivora; family Mustelidae; genus Martes; species Martes martes. The sequence continues at coordinate 96,329,100 of NC_137889.1, forward strand.
GCGCCATTTTATTTTGATAATCCTTGTCAGCAGTGTCTGTGTAATCTTCTTGTTTAATTATAATGAATGTGCATTTGGGGTGCATGAACTTTCAACAGTTTTTTTCACTGGAAGTTCACTGGTCAAGGAGAGTTTTGCAACTCTTTCAGACCCTACTGCATAATGCATACAAACACAGTTGTTTTAGTTAGCAACTTAGTTGTTAATTCACACAAATGAAAGTCACTAATGGAGGTGCTATGTGTTTCTTTAAAACTAGACAGGTATAAGTGTATCCAGAGAAATTTAAGAAATCTGTGCTTCCTTTAATTGTGCCTTTTTTTTTTTTTTTTTTTTTGGAGTGAGGGTAAGAAATTTTGTTTAAATAGAGACATTTAATGTTAAGAGTACTTAATGGATGAAAATATTAGAGTAATGTTTTCTCTGGAAGGAAGAGCCTAGGCAGGAAGTCAAAATAAATGGAACTGATTTACTTAAGAATTTGCAAGTTTTAACTGTGAAATGACTAGATAAATGATTCTGTTGGAAACTAGGTACCTTTTAGAAAATGCATACTTTGCTCATTTCCATTTTAAAAAGACTGTTTTTGCTTTCAAATATAGAGATGGGTTTAGGTAAAATAAATTGAGAATAGTTTTGAAGTTTGGGGCAAGTCTTAAAATTGTGTCCCAGGCAATGCATTATTTATTTGGGGGAAGTGGGAGAAAAGGAGAGAGGAAGAAGTCAAAAAACACCTCCTTGGCTGTTAATACCTTGAAACTTAGTGGAAAGGAAATAACACCCAATTTATACGAACTCCAACGTAAACAAACAGGAGCTATGATAGGAAATAGCACTAGGGCCAATTTATAAGGCTTGGTCCATGTTCATTTTTCAGATAAAACTTCCTGTACTTACTCCTAGCCATTTTGGGCCAGACCAAAACCAAAATAAATCTTCCTTAAACTGTGTAAGGAAGCATTTTAATTGGGTGATATTTTTGGAAAATCAGAGATAGTTATTTCCACTATTGGTACCTTGATAAAATTTAACATGTTATTTAAAAAGGTAAATTTTTATGAATTTGGATGTTAAGTACATACTTATAATTTACTAATAACAATAATAATTTTTTAAAAGATTTTATTTATTGGTTTGACAGGCAGAGATCACAAGTAGTCAGAGAGGCAGGCAGAGAGAGAAAGGTGGAAGCAGGCTCTCTGTGGAGTAGAGAGCCCGACGTGGGGCTCGATCCCAGGACCCTGGGATCATGACCTGAGCCAAAGGCAGAGGCTTTAATCCACTGGGCCACCCAACAGCAACTTTTGGTAGATCTACGAAGAAGAGCAAAACACCAAAAACCGGCATTTGATATATACTACTCAGTATATACTTAGTTATATTAATGTCATAAAATAAAAATAATGAGCAGATAAAATTTAAATGTTTAATTTGGAATCAAGCTATTGTTTTTATCATAAATAAACACCTGGTTTACATTTTTCTCTACTGATGAAGGGTAACAAAAATCACACAGGAATACAAGGTGAGGAAAAACTTTTCAAATCAGACTGAGGTTTGAATTCAGCTGCTAAGTAAAATCCTTTTGAGAATTGCTAACAAATAGCTATTCCACATCAAGGAAATCACAGGCTTTATAAGCCCAACAGCACACAATATGGCAAATATCCCCTGACCCCACCACATTGCATTCTTTTCAGGCCAAGTAAGTACTGCATTGAATATATACTATGAAAACTGAAAGAAAAACCTGTGAAGAATTTGTAACTGCTATTTCCCCCGATATTTCAGACCGTCTCCTCCATGAGTCACTTTTGTTCCCAGTTTTATTGAGATACAATTGACTAATCGTATCAGTTTAAGGTGTACTACAGAACATTCTGATAGACATACATACTGCAAAATGATTACCACATTTTGTGAACCATTTGGTTTACTAATCTTCACCTTTCATAGTGAATCTCTTATTATTCCTACAGGATAATAATTTATGATTTGAAAGGAAGAGAACAAAATAAAATTAGGAATGTGTTATGTATTAGTTAGTCCCATATAACCCCTTACTTATATACCCACATCGGACTGTTTCTTTAAATATAGTATTTCTTCAGGAAATTTCCAGTGTCTTCACAATCCAATGATTATAAATAAATCAGTATTTATCATTACTGTACTTCATCAGTAGGAGGCATCATTTAGGTAGGGCAGGTTTCTCAATCCCAGCAATGCTAACATTTGTGGCCGGATAATTCTTGTTGTAGGATGTTTAGCAGCACCCACCATGTCCTCTCTCTAGATGCAAGTAGACCCTTCTTCCAGTGGCAAAGATCTAACACGTATCCAGACATTGCCATATATCCCCTACCTCCAGTTTGAAAACCACAGATTTAGGTGAGGACCACAGATGTGGATTTTCATTTTAATTGTAAATTTAAATTAAGTCAGGATTCTCTGATGAGGCACAAAAATATTATAATCAAAACATTATTATTGGGGCGCCTGGGTGGCTCAGTGGGTTAAAGCCTCTGCCTTCGGCTCAGGTCATGATCTCAGGGTCCTGGGATCAAGCCCCGCATCAGGCTCTCTGCTCAGCAGGGAGCCTGCTTCCTCCTCTCTCTCTGCCTGCCTCTCTGCCTACTTGTGATTTCTGTCTGTCAAATAAATTGATAAAATCTTAAAAAAAAAAAAAAAAAGAGTATGAGCCTGTGGAACTGCTCTCCCCAGCCCCAGAGGCCCAGAGTGTCAACAGCAGCTTCAGTTCAGAAAGAGAAACAGTGGCAGCAGCAACTGGGCATTGTGCTGAAATACACATTTGCCTTTTGAGTTGGTCTGTTGTCAGGTATTATTGGCAAAGTCTGTCATATTGAAAGAGCTCAGCAGAAAATGAATATGTAAACTGAATATGTGAGAAGTGAGAAAGATTTCAGTTAACGTATATATTCTCCCAAAATAGTTTCCAAATAAATGAAAAGTGACTTGTTTGAAACACAATTCAGTAGTTTTTTTTTTTTTTTAATTATTATTATTTCTGTCTTATTTCGTGGGAGAGAAGAAATAGAACAAGCACATCAACCTACCGTGCTGTAGGGAAGTTGCTCGATGGCAGGAGGCTTTGTCCACAGAAACATGAATGTTCATTCAGCTCCGTCCCTGCAGTATATTTTATAAGGAAAACTATGTCTAAAAATAGATGCTGAATGAAACTTCTCTCAGAGCCCAGGGCCATATGGTTGTTAAAGGGCCACTTTGTTTTATTGGAAAGAAACTATGAAAACTCCCCATTTGGAAACAAGTCTTAGTAGTGGCTGTTAGAAAATGTCTTTTTGTGCACTGTTAGTCGCAGGTAAGTGTTTCAAAACAGTTGTATTTTCTAACCATGTTGATTAAAAAACCCCCTTAATCGGCATTTCTCAGATTTTATTATGGTGTACTTTTTTTTTTCCCTGAGTGATAGTAACAGTCATAGATCATTGAACAATTTTTTTTTTGTTCCTGTGAATTTTGGCAGATGTTCACTATTTGAAACAAAGTATGGCATTGAAAAAAAAATTCCTGAAGTTCCAGATGAACTTTGCTATTTATTCTTTAAAAAGTCATATGATGTGCCCAGTGTAAAGTTTTAATGTTCTATTCTGTGACAAGAAAATATTTTATTTCTGTGATGTTTATAAGCACATGCACTACCACAGTCTATTTCTTTTTTTTTTTTTTCTTAAAATTTTATTTTATTTTATTTATTTAGAGAGTATATGAGCAGGGAGAGGGAGAGAAAGAATCTCAAGCAGACTCTGGGCTGAGTTTGAAGCCTGGCATGGGGCTTAATCTCACCACCCTGACATGGAAACAACTCTGCTGGCTGGTCATAATCTGAGGTTATAATTGAAGAAAACTTCAAATGCTTTCTTTTCTTCCATGAGCACAGTGTATCTTTATAGTAAAATTGCCACTAACTTTATTCTCTTTAATGTGAGAGCATTTCCCATTTCCAGTGAAAAGCCCATAGGGCTCAAAATAAATGAAACCTAACATGTTTCCAGTTTAAACACATACACACACCCAAAACTTTCCTCCATCCTCTTTCTTCACTTTCCTCAGAGACCTCTGCCTTCTCTTAGACAGCTCACGCCTGCCAGCAAAACTTCTAGTATGGTAAAATGTTCTAAATTTATATGTTCTTTCCAACTCTTATGTCAGAGACCCTTGAACTTACTTCAGATCTAGAAGCAATGATGGCAAGCCTTCAACACTTACTTCTTTTAAAATGTGTTTATATGCGTTTGTGTAATACATTTTCAAGTTCCCTGGCTTTGAAACATATGCCACAAATGAAACAGACCTCCATACAAAATGTATTTTAATATATGCATGTTTATACACATGATTGAGAAGTATATTTACAACAGGTTCTAATGTAAAGACTTTGATTTTGTGCAATATCTTACAAGGTTACAAGCTTTCACATAGAATATGTCATTTATTCAGTGTGATGCTATTGTGAGGCATAGGGGGATTTCCATTTTATAGCAAGAACTAACGCTAAGCGAGATTAATTGCAGTAGAGCTAGGATCTGTGACCCTTAGTCCAAGGCACTTTCCCTTGACCATACTAAAAATTCTATTTTAAAACCCAGCAGGATGACGTTGCTTATTAATAGTACTGTTGAATTCAGAAATGCTGAATCTGTCGATAATTTAGCCCATGAGGCAAACACTCTTAGCTACTTGAATAATAATGATTCTAGTAGCTAATCTTTCAGAGGCTATATTTGCATACTGCATAGTCTTTGTGTAATTAAGGAATAACTAACAATTTGACCTTGTTTTTGGAAAACATTCTCTCTCATGATGAGAGGTGATTGATCTTGGTAATTGAAGACATTTTATATGTTTAGATGAAAATTTTATCTGCCCTGTGAATGTCTCAGCCTTTCAGGGTTCCCCCTCCTCTCTAGGATCCTACCGACTGTCTCCTCCTTCTCAGGTCAGTGTTAGGGAATGCTTAAGAAACCTAATAGTATTGGGAGAGTGGTATCCCATCTTGCTTCCTTCCTCTGTAACTCACAGTTTCTGCTACTATCAGGGTTGCCTGCTTGGTTACTCAAGCCTGTGGTCCCAGCCATTCCAGAACATGAAGGTTTACTGTTTATCTATGAATACCATACGAACACAGATAATCCAGCTTACTTCACTCATTCCATAAATGTCTATTGTGCCATATGTGTTCTAGGCATAGTTATAGATGCTTTGGACAGTATAGTTGAACATGAGAAAACACCTGCTTTCAAAGTGCTGACATTGAACAAATACATCAACACACAAAGATTATCAAACCAGATAGAGATAAAATGACCTGAAGAAAATAAAATAAGTTAGGAAAGTTGGTGGTTACTTTTCTTAGAATGGTCATGGAATGGAAATGTAAATAATGGGAATAAGAGGAACAAGTGTAAGGTCCATGAAAGGAAATTAATGGTGTGTTTGAGGGATAGAAAGAAAACCCAGAAAACCAGCATTCAGGGCACATTTTGGAAAAAGGGAAAGTGCCAGGAAATAAGGTCAAAGAAGAGCGAGACCAAATTGTGTAGGCTACAGTAGTGAGTGTGGTTTTGCTTATAATTGGAAGTTTTAAGCAAGGAAGTAATATGTGATTTATAATCACATTTGTAGTATCTACCTAATGGATATCACTTTGGGTGCCGATTAGAGAACTCAGTTTGCAGCAGGTCATGGGAGCATCAGTCAATTAAAGAGGAAACTGCTCTGCAAGTTTCTGCAAGATATGTAATAGCAACTTGTCTAGAGTTTTTGCAGTGGTAGTGGTGAGAGTGGTTCATTTGGTGATATATTTTAGATATAGTACTACCTGGTTTTGTTATAATGAATTGGATGTGAGACCGGAGAGAAAGAGAGGAATTGAGAAAGCCTTAATGATTTGTGAACAGAAAATCGTTTTTTGTAAAGAGTAAAAATAGTTAATGACTTGCCTGACTGGCTGGCTTGCTTTCATTCATCGATTCATTCTTTCATTTTTGTGGAAGTGTGAAGTATCTTGATACACTCAGGATTTTGCACATGAATTGATTCCAGAAGTTGCTTCTTCAGTGGGTTCAAATATACTTAACCAGAAGGCAAGGGGGTGAATGGGATGAATTTCAGAGTGGATTTTTACATTTCAGAGTGGTGTTCAGAAATACTATCTTCATTAGGAATAACTTTTTGCATCTCTGTTGTAGAATTGTAATCAAAGTCTCAGCTCACTGGAGTGGGTTTTTAATATCTCTGTTTACCATAGTTTATCAAGAGAAAGTAAACATTGCTCAAACTTGTGCTATGAATTGGAAAATCTTAACACAGTCTTACTAACCTATTTTCAGATAGCAGATGTTTTCAGATAACAAATGTTAAACATTTGTTTAGCTTTTATTATAACTAGCATAGATTTATGATTGCATTTTTATGTGCCTTGTATAGTTATTATGTAAGACACATCTTAGCTCATTTTATAGAACATAATTGTATTATATGGAGGTTGATATATGAACCTTTTAATTCGTCACATTTTTGTCATATATATAATCTATTTGATTCTGTAATCTTAATCAGGAATTCAGACCTAAATTACAATTTTAGGAATGATCCTAATATTGCAGAAAGGTATAGACTTCTGAGCACTGTTGTGAATCTGTATCTTTATAAAGTGACGGGATAACTTTCTGTCCATCCTGACCCTGTCTACTTTAAGCAGGATTTCTCACCATCTCTTAACTCCAGGCATTTTATATCTTATGTTCTCAGTATTGTTATTAGCATTTTTTGTTTTCCTGACAAAATTTTCTTTTAATGTTCACATAATTTTTCGATAACAGGAGGGGTTTTTCCCACAATGTCTATATTATTTTTGAGAAAAATGATAATTATCAGGATTATTCTGAATCTTGTTTGTCCAAAATCTGGTAAAGTCTAGTATAGTTCTCTGTATAAAAGTCTGTATTTTTTTTTTTAAATGGAAGTCAGATTTTTCTTAACTAAACTTTTAAAGTTATCCTTAGTCCAGGTTATTGCTTCTTTCTCTGTGGCCAATTAAAAAAGGAGGAGTACTCGTTTAGGGCCAGAAGATTAGCTTGTTTTGTTTATAAAACATGACAAAGAGAAATACTTGTTTCTAAGACTAGAAAAACCTGTTTCCTAATTAACTTATTTTATTTTTACATTTTATTTTATTAAAAAATAAAAAATAAAGTTAGAAGTAGAAATACTAATTGATTCATGGATTAATGTATTGGAGCCCAAAATGCTAAACCACTTATCTCAGGTTATCTGATTAAAAACGGGAGGAGAAGAAAACAAAATTTTTCCATTTCTCCTAACCAGATCCTATCTGCTTTTTCCCCAGTATGTGATTCTGAGAGGGAAACCCAGCTTGCTTTATTATTCATATTTCCTTTTGAACTGGATGATAAATGCTGAACCATCATGGCAAGCCTATTCTGAAGATGTCCAGAGTAACAATAAACCCTTTGTGATGAAAACAGCACAGGGTAGCTATTTGCCAAGTTCAAAATCATGAACTTACTTATTATCTATATTTCTTTTATGTTGCACATCAGCAGTAATCAGCATATAACATATTGGGAAAACAAGAGTTAAAATAATTATCGTAAGTAGAATATACATATTTTCTCTTTGTTTTACACTTTAATCCCTAGGCCATTCAGATAATTAAATTGGTAATGAGATGCCTGCTTTTATGTGCATTTACACATATATTGTCTGATATATTCTGTATTTTTTATTAGGTGTGCTAATAATTAATGATCTTTTATCTGTGTATTACTTTTTACCTGATGGTACTTTTTCCTGTGTCAAAGATTGTCCTGCAGAGTTAAACTTTTCACAACTGGAGAACCACCAGAGTAAAGGAAAGCATAGTGTTATTCAAATGAACCAACTTAATGAAGATCATTTCTTCAGCACGGAGGCAACAGGAAGGCAGGGCCAGAAGCATTTACCCCAGGAGGTTATATATAGGATGATTGGAGACATTCCCAAAGACAATAAGGCACTAGCATTTGTTTAAGAGAAAGGCTATTTCACTCTGAGGGCTCATGCTGGAATTAACTGGTGTCATTTTGAAGGAGGGTTTTGCTAATTGGCATCTCCCAATTGTATATAATGCCAACACCTTTTCTATTAATTATTTGCCATAAACGTAGCTCAGTGAAGCAAAACTCCCCACAAACTTATAAAGATTTAAGGGGAACTGTTGCAATTTAATTAGTTTCCAAAAGCCCTATGTGAACTGTAACAGTTGGTTGGTATTATTTGTGTAATGTTTTGTCGTTTGACGTTGGAAGCATTATGTTCATGTATTGTGGTGATGGCCTGCTGAGTAATTGCAAGGTTCATTATACTACCAAGACTGTCAAGGGGCATTTATGGATATTCATGTGCAGTGAACCCTTGAACTTGAACTGGTCATTCTTGTCTCCCATGGCTAGAATTGTGTTTATTCCAAATGGCAGGAGAAAGTTTAATTATGAAACCATAAAAGAGGCAAAATTACCTAAGTTTTAAAATGCTAAATGGACTATTAAGAAATGTACCTGCAATTTTTCCCCTCTACTATAAAAATGTTATCTGTACTCTCAGGGAAACTCTAAGCTTTAAAAATTTTTAAAGATGTACTGTTTGGTGGTAAATCTGTGCTTCCAAAATTATGTGTTTCTATGTAAAAAGATACTAGAGAGCCATTATTTCTACTTAAGGAAATCCTTCTACCGACCAAATATTAATAAAAAATCAAATATATTCATATGACGTTAAAAATATCCAAGCATTGAGTACTGATTTGAAAACATGAAATTTAAGAAGCAGACTTCAAGAAGTATGCCAATACATATTTATCAACATGTAACTATGAGTCGGTGCTAAAGTATATATCACAATATTTGTAATGATCTCTTTATGGGTGTCCTTCCCCTAGATTTTTATGTTCTTGAGAATAGAAGCATTTTCTTAATGTATCCTGTCTCAGAGTGCTCAATGTATGGTGCTTGTTCCATGACATTTTTTGAACTGAACTGAAGAGAGCTGAGAGAAGTGATGGTGTATTAGCGAGGGTTACAGGTGGAAAGAGAGAGCTATGACTGGGGCCTGGAGAGCATGAAGATTGGTGGCAAGAGATGGAATTAGAAAATTACTCAGGGAAGATGGTTCCGTTCACGGGTGCTTGGATCGTACACAGAGGATGTCATGGAGAAGTTACAGGATTTTAAGCAGCTAATCTCCCTGACAGCAATGCAGAGGTTGGGAATGGGGTAGGAATAAGAAACCAGCTCTGACTCACCCTATGCTTGAAGTCTGGGTTGCACAAAGACTTTTTGTTTGTTTGAAAACAAAACAAAATTCTTAGATGAAATTTTAATTGTGAGAAATTACACACAGCATAACATACTATTTTAATCATTTTTATGTTACAGTTAAGTAGTTTTAAGTACATTCACATTGGTGGCCAACCAATCTTGAGAACCCCTCATCTTTGCAAAGTTGAAACTCTTAGTCTGCAGTCTGCTCAGCTGGCCTTCACAATACAGTAGACCGAGTGGCTTAAACCATGGTCATTTATTTCTTAGAGTTTAGGACCAGAAGTCCAAGATCCAGGTGCTAGAGGATTTGGTTTCTGGAGAGGGCCCTCTTCCTAACTGGTAGACAGCTGCCTTCTTGTGTCCTTGCATGGCAAAGGAGAATGAAAACATAAGAGCTAGCCCGGGTCTATTCCTCTTCTTATAGAAACGCTAATCGCATTACGGAGGGAGGCCACACTTTTATGACTTCATCACCTCATCTAAACCTAATTATCTTCCAAAGGCCCCACCTCTAAATACCATCACTTTGGAGGTTATGGCTTTAACATAAGAATATGATGATAATCATTTTGTTACTGTCTTATTTCACTTAGGATAATGTCTCTAAGATTCATCCATGTTGTAGTATGTATCAGAATTTCCTTTTTAAGGCTGAGTAGTATTTTATTGCGTGTATATAACTCATTTTATTTATCCATTCATCTGTTGAAGAACGTTTGAGGTGCTTTCAGCTTTTGGTTATTGTGAATAATGTTGCCATGCACATGAGTATATTAATATTTTTTCAGAATCCTACTTTCAATTCATTTGAACATACACCCAGATGTAGAATTGCTGGATTATATGGCAACTCCGTTTTTAATTTTTTGAGGAGCTTTCTTACTGTTTTCCATAGTAGCTATGCCATTTTACATACCCATCAGTGGTACATAAAGTTCCTAATTTTTCCACAACCTTGGCAATACTTATTATTATTGTTATTTTTATAGTAGTCATTCTATTGAATGTGAGATAGTATCTCATTGTTTTGATTTGCATTTTCCTAGTGATAAATGATTTTGAGCATCTTTTCATGTGCTTATTGGCCTTTTGTATATATCTTCTTTGAAGAAATGTCTATTCACATCCTTTGTCTATTTCTTAATCAGATTGCTTATTTTTATAGTTCTTGAGTTGAAGCCATTCTTTATATATTCTTGATAATCCCTTATTATATGATATGTATATTTTCTACCATTTCATAGCTTGCTTTTTCATGTTGTTGATTGAATCCTTTCTTTTTTTTTTTAAGATTTTATTTATTTATTTGACAGGCAGAGATCACAAGTAGGCAGAGAGGCAGGCAGAGAGAAAGAGGAGGAAGCAGGCTCCCTGCCGAGCAGAGAGCCCAATGTGCTGGATCCCAGGACCCTGGGATCATGATCTGAGCCGAAGGCAGAGGCTTTAACCCACTGAGCCACCCAGATGCCCCTGATTGAATCCTTTGAACAGAGGTTTTAACTTTTGAGATGTAGTCCAATTTATCTCCTTTTAAAATTTTTATTTATTTTTATTTTTTTTAAAGATTTTATTTATTTGACACAGAGAGAGAGAGAGTGAGAGAGCACAAGCAAGGGGAACAGCAGAGGGGGAGGGAGAAAGAGGCTCCTCGTGGAGCAGGGAGCCGGATGCGAGACTTGATCCCAGGACCCTGAGTTCCTGACCTGAGCCGAAGGCAAACGCTTAATCAACTGAGCCACCCAGGCACCCAGGTGCCCTTTCTCCTTTCTTTCTAATTGCTTGTGCTTTTGATGTCATATCTGAGAAACCATTACTATGACATGAAGCTTTTCTTTCTTTCTTTCTTTCTTTCTTTCTTTCTTTCTTTCTTTCTTGTAAGATTTTTAAAGTTTTAACTCTTACATTTAAATTTTTGATCCATTCTGAGTCAATTGTATATGTTGTAGGGTAAGGTGTTTGTTTTGTTTCTTTTGGTTGGTTTGGTTTTTCTTTTTTGTTTTTTTTGTTTTGTTTTGGTTTGGTTTTGTTTTGTTTTTTTGTGGATATCCAGTTTTCCCAACACCATTTGTTGAAAAGACCATCTTTTCTCCATTGAATAGTCTTAGCAACCTTGTTGGTGCTTTGTACCTACTGTTGGAGCAAAGGAAAAAGGGAGACCTTTCATGCATAGAAATGAGGGAACAACCTATAAGAATCTTGGGGAATTTTTTTTTTATTTTGTTTATTAGAGAGAATGCACATAAGAGAGAGCACAAGTAGAGGGACAGGGCAGAGGGAGGGGGAGAAGCAGACTCCCCGCTGAGCAGGGAACCCAACTTGGGGCTCAATCCCAGGACCTCGAGATCATGACCTGAGTGGAGGACAGATGCTTAGCTGACTGAGCCATCCAGGCGTGCCTTGGGGAATCTTCTAAAAAGTGAGTCATGGAGGTTTTCCAGGAATAGGATGGTTGGGCCTTGTCAGATTGAGAGCAAAGAAGGAGGAACTTAAGAGTAGCTCCCTCAGTCAGAAAGAACACACATACAATGTTTATTTTTGAAGGACATCTGAAACAGACAAGAAGGCAAGTGTTAAAAGCATGGACAAAGATAATGGACAAAGATAAATGATAGGCACTTCACCCTCAGGAAATATAACATGTAGTGGGGAAGATAGCATGCATAAGTAATTATAATACAAGGTAAAGGAATAAATGTCATAGAAGTAATATTGATAAAATGTGGACATTTAGAGGAGAAAACAGTTACTTCTTCCAAGGGAACCTGGTGGGTCTTATTGGATATAGTCATCCAGATTTCTCATTTGAAAGGAACAGAAGCCAACCATGATTAATTTACACAGAAAACACAGTTATTAAAAGGATATTTGTTAGTTCATAGACTCTCCAGGGGATATGGGAACCAGATCTGGAAGAGACACAGCTTGGAACAATAGTTAAAGTTCCACCTCACAATGTATCCTGTAACAAGGACACCATTGACCCCACTTTAGCATAGACATTGACCTATGCTGTTCCCATCAACCCTAGATCTGGATATTGCCACTAACACTGGCCAAAAGTGAGAATCTGACTTTTTTAGCTTCCGTTTTGTAGAATTCTGCCTCAAGTGGAAAATGCCAACCCATAGGAAGTGAGAAGAAGTTAAAGCTAGGTGGCTGCAAAATATTGCAATATCCACCGAGCTGAGAGAAATAAAGTCTGCACTGCTGTAGGAGAACTAGTAAGATTTAGACAGGCAGGGGCAGTTGGAAATCTGGGGTGGAGATTCAGAAAAAGATTTTGCCTGATAGTGAGATTAGCTAAAGCCCTGACATTATGAGGGGACGTGTGTGAAGAAGAGGTCATTGGGAAAGAATCATGCTCACCTATATTTGTATGAACACAAGAGGAAGAAACTTGGATGGGTGGGCCTTTATCATGAAAACCAAAGGAGAAGCTTCTAATGAGTGCCTAGTAAATTATATTTGTCCAGTTTACTTCTAACTGAATGAGGCTCTTAAGAAGGGAAGTGGTTGCAGTGCTCAGTGTTGCTTAGGGATAAGATGAATGGAGACTAAGAAAAAATCTTTGAATTTTTTTGAGTTTTGAAAGAAGAATTTCATTTGGGTGTGGAGGGTAGAATCCAGAGGGCAGATAGAGATTAACAAGGAGGATGTAACTGGAATGGAATGACAATAATTGGCAGCATCAAGGGTCAGTTACTTTAGGAAAAGAAAGATAGGGACTAGTCAAAGGAACTACTTTCCAAAAAAGACTTATTGAGCACCTACTACATAGTAACTGTTTTAAGTACTTGGACTATGTAAGTGAACAGAACTGACAGAGATCAGTGCCCTTGGGATCTTTATGTTCTGGAGGAGTGTGAAAGGCACCAGATAGTTAACAATAAACCTAGCAAATAAGCAAATTATATAGCGGTTAGAAGGCGATAAGTACTATGAAAAAAAAAAAAAAGGTAAAGCAGAGTAAGGAAATTGACAGGATTTGTTGATCTTTGCAAGAAGAATCTCATTCAAATGGTGGGAAATAGAGGTCCAGTAGGGTCAGCTAGGTATTTGGGTGGTTGTGCCGGTAAATAGAGCAGCAGGCTAAGCTTGACTGAGCTGAGATTTGAGAAAGTCTTAAAGAAGTTGATGGAGGAGGCTAAGTAGAAATCTAAGGGAAGATTGTTTAGGCAGAGCAGTAGGAGCTGCCAAGCTCTGAGCAGGAACATGCATTGTGTGTTTGAGGAACAGGATGAGAAAGCAAGAGAATAGTAGGAAAACAACCCAATGAGATCATTGGAAGCCAGTTCTTATAGGACCATGTAAAGGACCATAAGGAGTTTGTTAGGACGCACCTACTCTAGGACTGATGGTTCTTTGATAGTTTCTATAGATTACCGGTATGAGGTAATCTACAGCTTCTTTTACAATTTGGAAAAAGTTCAAGCTTACTTTGCATGGGCTATTTCTATTTAATTGACCTCAGAAAGAGAAAGTGTAGAAACCCAGACAAAGGGATCATATAACCAATGAAAGGTGAGATTCCATATTGAAGGTGCAGAAGGTAAACTGTGATGAATAATTTTATTGGGTTTTTGTTTTTGCCTGAATTCCTAGAGTGAAGTAAACATGTGTTGTTTGTCAATTTCTGATTATATACATATCATTTTACACTTGATCTTAGCCAAAAGGCCGAGAAGCTATATATACATATCATTTTAATAAAAAATTGAAAATCCTTTTTTAAACAGGTGTTTCTAAAAGAGTAACTTCTTCTTTTGAACTTCTTCTTTGCTTTTTTTCTTACACGTCCTTTAATAGAGGTGCTAATGAGATGTGTTGAGGACTTTGAAGTGCTTCTACGGTAAACTTTTGGGATACCTCAGTGTAGAAATATGGTGACTATTTAAATCAGATTGACCATCTTAACAGGTTTTAAATCATGTGGATCAATGCAGGTTTTGTAATTTTGTTTAAGGTTGAATTTAAATGTTTCATTTGGCATAATCCTTAAGATTATTGCCTAAATTTTCCATTTTTCAGGTGGGTATTTGATAGTAACAGACATAATAACCACACAGAGGGATGACTAACTATAATGAAATATGTAGAGTACAGGATGATCAGATTAAAAAAATGCCTAAGGGGTCCCTGGGTGGCTCAGTGGGTTAAAGCCTCTGCCTTCTGCTCAGATCATGATCCCAGGGTTCTGGGATCAAGCCCGGCATCAGGATCTCTGCTCAGCAGGGAGCCTGATCCCCCCCCCCCCGCCCCGCCTACTTGTGATCTCTGTCTGTCAAATAAATAAATAAAATCTTTAAAAAAAAAAAGTGCCTTAGTACCTAAGGCAGGAATAGTGTTACTTCATATATTCCTATTGGACTAGTAGAGAATTGTTTTTATTTCTAAATATGTCACTGGTTTTATGTGATATGATCACTAAAGCTCAGTCTTTTTACTTCCATAATTTAAGCGTCTTCTGTCATGCCAGGCACATTTAGCATCCTCTGATTTAGCTCATGTACTGATTTAGATAGAGCACGGAAGGAAACGGTTTCAGTAAGTCTGATTTCCCTGAACTGTGGTATTTTCTGATTAAATAAAGTCTACATGTAGAGTTTCCTTGTATTTATTTATTTTTACAAACTCGTTGTGTGAACACTTAAACCAATCCTTTGTCTTGCAAAAACTCTTTCTGTGTATGGAGTTTGTTAGAAAGACCTTCATGAGATTATCAAAAACTGTTTCTTCTCATAAAAAATTTTTAAACACTGAGCAGCTGTACTTTATATCTGGGGACAGGTGAAAGAAGATGAGGGAAATACACATATGCACGTATATATATAAACACAGTATGTTTCAACCATCCTTTTGGTATCAACCATATGTCATTAAGAAAGGATTTCAATATACATAACTGACTTCTGGCTGATAGAAGAGAGGAAAAGGATTTAACATGTCATGAATCTGAACTAAAAATCATGGCATTATTATTTTCTTTTATTAAAAACACTTTTATAAGCACACAGTTTAAATGTCACTTTAAATAGAAAGTTGGCTTTCTGCAGTTTTTGTATTTCTTCTAACATCAATTTCTAAAAAACTACTAAGAGCCAAATCTATTTAGAAATCATCTGCTGGCAGCACTATTCTTGAGGCTTGCTATGGAAAAGCTAATATATGCCAAATAAAAAGAAAGCTTTTCTCTATTACGAATGTCTTCTCTTTTACTTTAAAAAGCTTCTTACTCTTTTGATCCCTCCTATACATAATGAGGTATTTTCCAAAGAGTGAAATGGATTTTCTAAGAGCTGTCTGCATATGGTGTGTCCACTTAAGCATAGACTATTCAAGTGTTGAAATAGGATCTATACTTTAACTCCTTTTATATTTCTTTGATGTGTATACTAACGTGTACCTTCCTTATTTCTAAAGTATATTCAAAGGAAGTTACAAGGCAACATAGGAGAAAAAATAAAATTTTATTGATGTTATCATTTCTGTTCAAAATTTATTTTCCATTTACCTATTATTTAATATCAGTTAAAGTTGGGTTTGGATAAATTCAGTGTACGGTTGACTTTAGGATGAAGTAAGAGTAGCTAATCCTCTTTAAGAAATTGATTTTGATGTGAAACTATGTTCAGGTGTTCTATAATGGCTAGCACGAAATTCAAAGAGGTACTAGAGATTTTGATTTTAAAGGGGTGCTTTAGCACTAGTTTGATAAAGAAGAAAATATCCTTTAAATACCGCTGAAATAGAGCTTTGTGTAAGTCAGGTTAGTAGCTTCAGTGGCTTATGATTTTCATAGTACGTAACTTTAATTCTGAGGAGTCAGGGACCCAATAATAATAATGACGATACTAGGGTATATCTGTCGTTATTTAAATGAACAACAAAAACCCCTTTCTCACATAGTTGCTTATAAGAGGTGCAGAGTAGATCTTTTGGAACTGCCTTCCCATAGTGTGAAGAAAACCGCCTCTTTTGTGAAAACAAAAGACTCATCTGATGAGGGGAGAACCACATTACGTGGTTCTGGTGATGTCACTGATCTACTTTTCCTTTCTGAGGCTGCAGAGTTGCCTCCCTGTATCTCCTAAGGCACGGGACTATTCAGGGGAAATAAAACCTCCTTCTTTTAACTCCAGGGCCCCTCACTCACGTTAGTTGCTTTGCTTGTAAAATATGATCGATAATACATGTGTCGAAGAGCTGTTGGGAAAGTTAAAAAGAGTATCTACAAGACACTACTTTAAATTAATGATAATATATCTGTTTTACTTATGCTTATCATTATTCTCAACAAATAACACACATGCTGTAAAGGAGAGGACCATTTCTCACTGGGTCTGAAACCGCTGACCTCTGAGTACATTGCTGTGGCTTCCAGAGTGTCTGGAGCTCCTCCTCTGAATCGGTAGGTTTGGTCTTCTGCTCCAGCCCTCAGCATTTTTGGCAGTTATGTTCCCTGAATGAGTCTCATCAGTCCCCAGAATCTCTGAGGCCTCCATCTACTTAGAGGACTATTTCTGTTCTAGTTATTTCTTGAAGGGTGAAAACATATGGGTCTCTAGCTCGTGAAGTACTAGTGTCTGATCCTGTCGGGGCTTCACCAGTTCCAGACCTTGTTGGCTTAGGCACACGTAGATTTTCATCTGTAAATGTGAATGGTATCACCTACCACACAGGGAGGGAGTGAGAATTAAATGAGGTAATCAATGTTAGGTATATCGCCCAGTGCCTAACAAATCATAAAAGCTCAACAAGTGGTGGGGCACCTGGTTGGCTCAGTGGGTTAAAGCCTCTGCCTTTGGCTCAGGTCATGATCCCAAGGTCCTGGGATCGAGCCCACATCAGGCTCTCTGCTCCGTGGGGAGCCTGCTTCCTCCTCTCTCTCTCTGCCTGCCTCTCTGCCTACTTGTGATCTCTGTCTGTCAAATAAATAATAAATAAAATCTTTAAAAAAAAAGTTCAGCAAGTGGTATGGCTCATTAGCATCATCATCATTCTATATTCAATCTAGAAATAACTCGATTTGTCTTCCTGAGTTCATTGCTTGCCAACTCCTGCCAAGACATTCTCCTCCCATTCAGTTTTAGTTTGTGGTCTGAGGTAATCGTACCGATCAGGTGATGGATTCCTCTTTAGTGATTAATGTCAAGAATAATCTCACATCTTATGTATCACCTGGCTGGTTATCACTAGGGTACAGGTTTGATCTTAGCCTTTAGTTGAGTGATACTGAAACCAGATAATAAACTGTACAAAATTATGCCAGCTTGGGAATCCTGGGGTGCTCTAGAAGTTTGTTTTATTTTGTTTTTATTTTAACTGTAGAACTTAGCAAATTCACTGGATTAATTTTCATTGGTAGTTGAATCATGCAAGTTGCCTTTAGTTCTCTTCTTATTCTTTAATGTTAATTGCTTTTTGTGTCTAGTCTTCTTATTTTGTATGCAGGCTGTGCATAGCCTTGTTATATTCATGGTCTAACATGAGCTCATAAAAAGAACTCCACAATCAGTAAGAAAACGATACTGTCATAGATTTAAGATATCATTCTGTTATGAAGTTCCTTGAAGCATTTTGCTTTGATGGGTTTGGTTGTGCTGACGATCAAATTATACCCTCCGAGTACACAGTGTTATAGTGTTTTAGGAGAATACAGTTTGGGACTTAATTTGTTCTTTTTCAAAAGCCATCTCAAATCCCTTTAATGAGTTGTGGGGAGTAGCAGTGGTGAAAGACGAACACTGAAAGCCTGTATCAGAAGATATTGTCACGTCTATCACCTAATATTGAGGCTAGCCTGTTAATAATGATAATATTTGTATTAGGTGGAAAATGGTTTGTGGTGTTGATTAGTGCTTAAATTATATGAAGATATGTTCAGAGTATTTCATGACAAATGTGGTTTCCTCTATTACTTTTATAAAAATGCCTCAAAAAAGGTACCTATTATGTATGGCTGCTACAAAAAATTTATGTCTTTAGTTTTTGAAATATATCCTTAATGAACCATTATTTCAGGGAAAAAAAAAAGGCAATCTGCTCAAGCCATCGAGACCTGGTTGTTGTATAGTAAAAGTTTTAAAATTTTAAAGCTGCAGTGAAACCTAGTGGTCTCTTTATATTTGTGTATGAATGTCTTTGTTGCTTGTTGTAACTATAGAGAATTTTTTTCAAAGAGCACCCTTTTAATAACAATGGTCTCCCCCAAATATACTGTGGCACAGCTTTAAACTTTATTAAGTCTGTCTTGGACTCCCCTTCCTCTCCCCGAGTAAATGGAAGAAAAGTTTGGCAGGCTCCATGCTGTGCATTTGATTGATGTCCAGAACATCTGAAGGACTTTTGTGTCCTGCCTGCTCTCCATGAGTGCATAATGTGTGAATACTTAAAGAAGGTCAGCCCTTATCACACGTAATCTAGGCCTGAAAGCAGATCAACAGTGACAGTCATATCCCGTAAGTAAGAACACAAATCATCCTCTACACGCTTTAGACAAGTTGTGGGATATTTTCTCTCTCCTTTTACCCCTTCCCACTCTCGGGGGACGTTGGCAGAGCAATGAAAGCAGAGAGGAGACGTGCTCAGAATAATGTGTCACTTGTCGGAGGGAGGAAGGGATTGTTTATATGTGCTGGTCTTTCAATGGGCAGCCGAAGGGAGCTCCGACTTGTTAATGACCAGTGATGTGGAAGGCTGCAAATGAGACCGGGGTGGGGAGGTAGGAGGCAGCCCGAATGCGGCCGAAGTTGCGGTCTTTATAAACCCCAGAGTCAGGGGAAAAGTTTTCGTACACTCGAGTTCTATTGTTCATGTGCTCCCCCCTAATGCAGTAACTTTTTGTGTCACCATGTGAGTGTATGGCTGAAAATCAGAGTCGGAAGATGAATTAGTCAGTACAATTCTGAGAAGTTTAAAGAAAATATTTTAGGGCAAAACTCAATGGAATGGTAGGGTCCTAAAATGCTATAGCTTGCAAAAGGAAGAAGGAAACAACTGTTGTTTTTATGTGCCTGTGTGTTTGAACAGAAGTTTAATTAAAAAGTTAATGTTTTTCCAATCAGTATTTGCAGGGACTTTCAAATAATAAAGAAAATAACACTTTGTTGTTCTTATCAAGGATTAGAAGGATATTGTTAAATTTTCTTAGATACAAAGGAATGTACTTATCATCGTGGTTTTCACAACCTCATGGTTTCTTTTGAAATGCAATCAGCTGCGAGTAGTTGTAGTCAGTTCGCATGATGGAACATAAACTGTGCAAATATCTCCTCCAGAAATGAAGGCATGCCTTCCCACAAAATCACATTATGAGACAGAGGTCCTTCCCACCTTCTCCCATCTACTTTTCCAGCCTAACATCTGTCCGTTCTCCAGGCATATCCAGGCTCCCACGTTCTCTCAGCGGACATTGCTTTTTTTCTTATTCCTGAGTCTCTTTTTTTCGCCATTCCCTTTGCTTAGGCTTCCTTTGCCCTCCCTTCACTCAGTGAATATCTACTTATCTTTGAAGACCTAGTTGGCATGCCTCCTCCCCGGCAAGTCCAGTCCCCACCCCCAGTCCGAATGCATCTTTGTCCATTGTACTTTCCGTTTTCCTGCCGTTCCCCGGCAGTGGCTGTCCTGCACAGTCATTATTCCATTGTACATTTGTCCTCAACTTACAGGGGCAGTTGTGTCCTGCAGGCAGGTACTGTCTCTTAAATGGTCTCCTATCCCATTACTAGATACAGTTCCCCCACTTCAGTTTAAAAACTGCATATATACATAAAATTGGTGCATTTGGGGAGTTTCTATGTGAGAATGAGTCACAGATTGAAGTTGTTAACACAGTAATATCATATACATCTGCTTCAATTGTATGAATGTTCAATGAATTAAGTAAAAGTAGACGGATTAAACATTTGCCTTCGCAGGTGTAATTCAAATTTTTAAAACCTGATCTAACTAACGTAAGACACAATTTGTATCTTTGTGTTAGTGACCACATTGTTTATGAGCGAACAGTTTGGCAAATGTTACATTAAAGAACGTTACTGTTAACAAGGGATTTTTTCTTTTCTTTTCTTTTTTCTTTTTTTTTTTTTTTTGCCAGGAGGCAGGGGCGTGATTAGTGAGAGTGTTTTGGAAATTGACCATTTTCTGATATTTACCTTTGTTCTGGGCACCATATTCAGTAATTAATACTCATTTACTTGTCTAATCTGTATAACACTCTACATTAGGTAATAACCAAAGTGTAGAACAAAGTTCACATGATTTGTCCAAGGTTACATGGATAGCACAACTAGGCTCTTGACTTCAGGTTCCATAAATCTAGAATGAGCAGATCTGTTGAAGAATTCGACAGTTGGCAGGTAGCGGTGCACATTCTACTCATATGGGCAGTACTAGCCATAGTCGTCCTCTTCTCTTTCCTTGCCTTTCTCTCATGTTTCAAATAGACACCTTTCTGTTAATGTTCTCTGAGAGCTTCCTTTGAAGCCTTCTTTGGTGTGTACTGCAGGGTGAGTGGCTTAAGTCATATGCCAGTCTGGGGGTGGTTTTATTATATCTTTTCAGCCTTATTGTCTGGACCATAATTATACATTTTATAGCATCTCTTTCACGGTTGGCACCCAGCATATATTAAACAATAAAAGGCAGAATGGAGGGAGTTAATATGGATAAATTCATTTTGGATTTCTTAATATGATAATGAAAGAAGGAGGTCTGCATTACCAAAAAGTTGGACTAAGTGGGAGCCTCTCTTCATGCTTCTGATTTTCGCTTCTCCTCAGAGTTAGAAGCTCAGGTTCAGAGACTCATTCTATGTGCTGATTTTCTAAACCTTTTTTTTTTTTTTTTTTAATTCATCGAGCTGGTCAGTATTCAAAAGCCTTTAGTTATTTATGTAATATATAGTCTAAACTCTGTAATCTACGTTCTGAGTCCTGCACAGTCTGGTTCCACTCTGTCTAGGTTTCTCTCCAGCCATTTACTAATAGGAGCGGTCTGCTCCAGTAAGATATTTCTTCTCATGCTATTACACAAATGAAATATTTAATCCTACCTCTAATCCTTGCTCATATAATTTCTTCCTTTCCATCTCCTCTATTGCTGTATAAATTCAATTTTAATTCAGCATCCAGCTCTCCCTTCAGTTTTTTGGCCCAGTCTAATCCATCTCTTACTCTGATTTTCCATCTTTATTCCATTTGAGGACACTTCATCTTAAAATGTTACATTCTTCACAGTTCTCTATTATATATACTGTTTTTGCTGTGGCACTGTAAACTGCTTGAGTACAGTTATTTCAGCGAGCATGTAGTACAAAATTAGAAATGATTGCTGATATGAATTGCTTTGTACTGAATTAGGATTCCAGGGAGAAAGCAATAGCTCTCTCTTTAGGCTTTCAACCACTTATGGATGCTCATATTGGGGAAATGCGAGCAGTGGGAGCTGTCCCACATTTCAGCCATTCACTCGTCCTCTCAAAGCTCAAGGCTGGGTTCCAAATTGGCAGTGGAACCATGTTGTGATGTGGCTCTGAGCCGAATATAGAAGGTTTGAACAGGAGATTCTACTGCTTGATTTTTGTCATCTTTTCCCACATATTACCCTCTGCTCCTGATCACTCTTACTCATTTTAGTATGCCTCAATCTCCCTTTTTAGCTAAAAAGGATATAGATAAATGGTACTAAAATGATACCACCCTGACTTAAGTTTTCTGACAAGTCAGTTGCATGGCTTCTGTGAAATACAAAATGTATAGTTTCTGAAGTTTAGGATATTCCAGGATCTCATATGTGATTAAAAATCCTATATTTCTTTTACATTTTATTTCATGAAAATGTGAATTGAGGGCGTTGGATTGACAGTCGTATTTGTAAATTCATACAAAGCAATTTTTGGTATTCCTAACTGGAGTGTGGATTTGAATGGTGCCTAGTCGGGTGGTGCTGGGAGGTGCTAGAGTGTGTGGAGGGGTGGGGGTGTCATTGTTTTAAGAATGAGAAGATGGCAGAGATTTTTTTCCAAGAAAAGCATTCTTAAAATATCGAGTAAACACATTCTGACGGTATCTGAGATATAAACATTGAAATATGTCTCTTATTTCATTACCATAAATCCTTTATCATGTAAACTGATGGCATTTTAATAACTACTTCTGTTTATATCTGTGGTGACACTGTAGTTTCTCCACATACAGTCAATTCATTTATATTTCTTGCTGTTCTTCTAGGATTGACAGTTCCCAGAGTCAAATACAACACAGAGCCTTCAAAAATGTTCTTTAGTATTAAAAGAAGGCCACTCGGGATATCATTGGAAGTGGAATTTTACAAATTGTTTGTAGTTTATGTTTATTACAGTAAAAATCAGTTTGTTACAGTTTATTACAGTAAAAATCTTAAAAAATTGAATAACTGGTGTTAATAAGATGGGTTAGGTTCATATACTTTTTCTACATAGGAAACCTCAGACTATCGTCACTTAAAATTAGTTGATTAATGACTAGCTTAACTAAAATACTCTAACTTGAAATATTCATTAGAGATACTCTTTACACGGGACCCTTTTTCATATCTGTGCCCTTGATTCAGAGGCATTTGCTCCATTACTTAAATAGTCATGTGAGAAAAGTGTCCTAACATGACATTTTAGGACTCTTGCAGTCTTTCTATCATCTCATTAAAAAAAGCATTTTTTCCCCTTGTCTTGCTACAATTCCCAAATAGTGAACAATTCTTAGCAAGAAAAAAAAATCTGGACAAAAGAAGTAAGCTATTTCATGACAGCCAAGTATAGGCGCATGTGGCTTTGCAGTCCCTTCCTTGCTGCCTGAGAGATTTGGGGGACTTTGGCATGGCCAGTGCAGAGAGAATCCTCCCCTCCCCATGCGCTGGCCCTTGTGTGGGCAGCTGGGTCAGGCTCCTTTCTTAAGAAAACAATCCAGCTCAGGGTCCTCACCGCCCTTTGTTGTCCTCCCCACGAGGTGATCGGTTGAAGTCTGTGGTGACAGAACCAGTTTGTAACAGGCTTGTCTTTCACGGTCCTGTCTCAGGCTTGCTGGCAGGCTTGCCGGAAGCTCTGACAAGAGTGGCAACAGAGAAGGCTCAGTGAAAGAAGGAAAGGCAAGAAACAGGAGGCTGAAACAGGCGGGTCACAGTTACTGCTCTCCTGCGCAATGGGTTGGCTGGAAGAACTAAACTGGCAGCTTCACATTTCCTTGCTCATTCTTCTGCCTATGCACACGAGGGGTAAGAAGATCAGTGCCCCATGGTACAGTGCTGACAGGGGGCTGCGTTAATGTCAGGTTGTGTGGCTTTTATCACAGAAGGGAAGGTTCTGGGCAGAAGTACAGTGGCTAAACATTTCCAGTCCCCATCCTCCAACTGCTCTGTAATTTTACTACTTTTTTTTTTCCTTTTGGGCAAAAGCTTGCTAGATAGCATGGGGGGATGATTTTAAAGGGAATCAAAGTTTCTGGTTTTTTTTCTAGTCATTAAGAATTAAATCCAATCCAGTTTGGAACTTTGAATGTGAAGTTGCTTGTCAACATACTGAGACAGTTTGTATATGAAGAATTTATAAAAATAATTCTAATAAACTTTGTTTTGATCATTTAAATGTGAATACTGTTAGATTTTATAGGTTAGCTGATTAACTTTGAAGTTCGTTATAAGTTTTATGTAGATGCCTTGAGTAAATCTCCAGTTTTATGATTTCAATAATTATAAATTGTGAATAGGTCAGATGTTTGTCCACATTTCAGAACAAGGGCTTGCTTAGTGATCATTTTGTCCAGAATTATTCTTGTATAAAGTTGGCTAAAGGATGGCAATTTTTAAAAGTTACTTTAAACTTTTAAATAAAAGAGCAGTTGTAAAAGCAGATAAACTGTCTTCAAAATAGAGGAAAGATAATGTAATGAAACAACTTCTGAAACAACTCTCTGTGATAGTGATTTGCAATGAGGGAGTCATGAAGTTAGAGATAAGAAGAGAGTGGCTGTATAAAATTAAGCCAGGTGACAAAAGGAATATGGCTGAGATGGAAATGCATTTATAATTCAGTCTCATGTCCTTGTAAATGTGTCTTATAGAACCACTTTGGCAATACTATTTATTTGGAAAGTGTGTATTATCAATTGGCTTGTACTTTTGATTGGCATTTGTAAGATTCATGTTCATAATCTCAAATATTCCATGGCACTAGCACAATATTACATGTTGGGTCTTGGCTCTATGAAAAAAAGCTTTTAATTTCTGACATGGGTAAGTGTAACCCAAAGGAGTTTTATATATTGATATGAAGGAAGAGTAGGTAGTTGATTTACCTGATTTGCTAATTTATTTTCCAAAAATTGTTATAATAATATGGTACCTTCTCGAAGACAGTAGAAAAGCCTCAGGGAAACTGTTTCTTAAGAATGTTCCAGAAAGCTCAAGGAATGATATATGTGAGGTGAAATTCTTATTCCTCTATTCATGCTGCTACTATTTCGTGATTGCCTGAAGCTAATTTTTCACTCTTTTAGCGTTTTCCTTGAAAAATACGAATACCTGAACTCATTATTGGTTTATGTCAGTAAAAAGGAGAGGCTATATGCTACACACTGAACTTTTGAATCACAAATACCAGGGTTAGGATGTACCTTAAAAAAATACTGGAGAACTGTTTTACTTTTCTGGTGAGGAGGTTGAAGCTCAGGAACATTCCTTACCTTTCTCTAGGTAACAGTCTTTTAAATTCTCTGTCCAGAGCTCTTTCGTGTGTGTGTGTGTGTGTGTGTGTGTTTCTATGATTTATTCTATAGCAGCGTGGTTAAGAGTATTAAATCTGGACCCAGAATGTTTGCATCTTAGCTGTACCACTTAAAGATATCTTATTAGTTCCTCAATTTTCTCAACTGTAAAATAGGGATAATAAGAATACTTACCTTAGGGTCAATTTGATTACTAAATAGGCAAGTGCTTGTAAAGCACTTAGAACAGCGTCTGTAACGCATAGTATTTCCTGAGCATTTGTTACTATTCATGTTACTGTTAATGGTTTATGCAGAAATAGGGGACACCTAAGCTGGAAATGTAAATTGAGACCTGATTTTAAAAGACTCTGATAACTCACCTTAGTGTGATAGGCATACTAAATCCTAACATGTATTTCCAGCTTTGTCACAAATGAACTTTTAATTTTTTTAAAGCAGTTTCTCTACCTGTAAACTTTTATAATAGTTTTATAAAAAATAAGCTTCCTGGTTTTTATGATTTTGCCCCAATGAAGACAAAATGTGCTACAGACAAGGACTACTAGTTTAATCAAGACTAAGCAACTTTGACTATTGAAGTTGTTATTCATTGATAACTTGTAATGCTTTATGATCATTAATTCTGCCTGTATTTCAGTAAAAATGATGATCACAAAACTGGTAAATACAAAGAAGTGGTTGTGATTCTTAAGTGAATGGCAAAGCCAAGAGTATTGTTCTGAGACCTTTAATTCTTCTTAAAAGTAAATGTATTTCAAAATGACAGCTTGAGACATTTGGAGAACGTGAGCATCCGGCTAATACAAATATTCTGTTGATTATACTATGGAAACTTAAAAGTTTTATATGAAAGAAATATGTACAACACTCCAGTTCTACCATAAATGGAACGAGTCTCTGTAGAGTCACAGAACGTGGAAAAGAGAATTCTCACTTCGAACAGAATAGCTAGGGTGACCTGTGGGTAGGTGAATCATCTTAAATCTTATCATTGCTTAAATCGTATCTTGAATGTTTCCCTTGAGGAGATACAGGCTTAAGAAAAAGGGAGACAAAGGTACATCTTGGTAGAAGATTTGAACTTTGTGGTTTTTTATATTGGCACATTGCCAATTGCTTCCCAGATGGATTTTTTTTTAAAGCTAGAATCATCAAATGCAGAATTGCCTTTTTCTAAAAGTGAGAATAGGACCTGGAGTGGTGAAAATCTGCAGTGTTCATTTCTACTTGTGAAATGTTTTCTTTTGAGGATTGAGCTGCCCCTTTATTTTTAAAATACAGTAGAAAATCGCAGGCAATCGTGGCGAATGTAGTGCAATAGGTAAACAGTATTAAAGTATCACTTTGGTGACTACTATTCTTCTTAAGTTGTGCCAAAGGAATTTAGTGAGGTTATAAACGTGATCAACTGACAGACCTAAAAACTAAAGGACTCCTTCTGTTTATTGTTCTAACACATTGGTGGCAACAGTGTGCCTTTCCTGACATGGATGGGCCTCATGTTCTGGCATTTAAAAGGGTGAGACTTTTATTTAGCTTCCTGTTAAATATATATGTGAACATTTTTACTGTCCCTTCCCCCCTTCATAAAATCATGGTCATAGATTATCTCAGCAATCAGATTAAAGTCAAAATTGGTAGCCAACTTTTTGTCCTTAGGAGTAATTCTCCATCAATAATGAGTTATAGGAAAAAAAGGTGAGATAGGAAGTAATCAGCTGTTTTTGAATACAGGAAAATCCCTAAGCCTGGGGAACAAAAATAAGTCCCAGTCTTCCTGGCTCCTACAGTTTTATAGAACCCAGATATTGCATTCTGCTTCTTCATTGCCAGGTCCTACTCGGTAGATTTCCTACTTATAATATCTGTGTTTGATCTAGTTGGTACTCATTTAAAATTAAAAAAAAAACACTATGTTATTAAATATTTTAACTAAAATTAAGGCCAATAGAGAATATAACAACAGGTGGATAACAGACATGGGCTGTGAATGTGTGGTTTCAAAACGGGAATGGTAATATTGCTATAGGGCATCAATTTTTGGTAATATTTTTAAGTGAAAAATGATCCTTGTTACCATATGGCAAAATACAGTGAAAATCTGAACTGTTAGACCAACACAGCTGTTAAATGCATAAATGTGGGTCTGTGTTTAAAATGTTTTCTCCTACAGCTATTATGTGGCACTTCCAACAATTAATCTCAGGCTATTAATCGGCAGTAACTGCAAGTTGTGGTGAGCATCACAGATGTAAGAAATTTGATCTCTGTGGTAATTTACCTGGGAGGAAAGTGGCTAAACTATAGTTCTCAACTTAAATTCTTCAGAGTATATTGGATAATAGATGTTCACATAACTATTGAGCACAAACTCCAATTATTTGGCTGTACTTTTGTTATAGGAAGTTATATTCTTTAATTGTGGCAATCATAGATGTGAACTGTGTATGTGCGTGTTTGTGTGTATCAGTGCATACATATTTTTTAATCTTTAAAATCACAAATATATGAAGGCTTCTGGAAGAATAATAGCATTAGATCGGAGTACTCAAATGAAGTTTTTTTTTCCCCCTTAGGCCTTTAAGCTAGTTGAATCTGAAATGACATTTTTTTTTCTGAAATGACATTTTACAAATATTTATTGATTTAGAACTGCCAGGAACAAATTATGAATATGTTTTTTTGTCCCCTAATTTTTCAAATACATACCTAACTTTAGAATTCATACAGGACACAGGGAAAATCCTTAAATAAGACAAAGTATATTGGCAATTAATTACAAGGAAATTATCTTAATCAGTTAAATTGCCTATCAAGCTTTCTTTTGCTATATTTTGGGTTCAGAGGGACTCTTAGGGTCTTGATTATTATACTTTTTTCCATCTGTGAAATAGTTACATTTTCCATTTTAGTGGTTTTTTTGTTTTTTGTTTTTTGTTTTTTGTAGAAATGTTCATATTAAAATCTCTAGGGATGCCTGGTGGCTCAGTTGTTAAGCGTCTGCCTTTGGCTCGGGTCATGATCCCAGTGTCCTGGGATTGAGCCCAGCATCAGGCTCCCTGCTCCACAGGAAGCCTGTGTCTCCTTCTCCTACTCCCCCTGCTTGTGTTCCCTCTCTCGCTGTCTCTCTCCGCCAAATAAATAAATAAAATCTTTTCTCTTCTTTTTTTTTTTTAAATTTATTTATTTATTTGACAAAGAGAGATTACAAGTAGGCAGAGAGGCAGGCAGAGAGAGAGGAGGAAGCAGGCCCCTGCCAAGCAGAGAGCCCAATGTGGGGCTCAATCCCAGGACCCTGAGATCATGACCTGAGCCGAAGTCAGAGGCTTTACCCACTGAGCCACCCAGGTGCCCCAATAAATAAAATCTTTAAAAAAAAAATCTCTAAAGATTATTTTGTGACCATGCGCTCAAAATAACCTTAGTCTTGTTTTTAGACCCCACCATTTTTCTTTTAACATTAGAGAGGCTGTGGCTTTTGGATTAACTAATCTCTCTACTTGATATCATCTCTGTCACATTCCTTCAGTACTAAGTTAACTTTTCATATAAAATCACATTATTAGTATTGCTCGTTTGGTCACAAAGAATGGAAACTTACGTACAGAAAGAAGTTGAGTAGCTGACAGAAACACAGGCCTGGTGGGACACGGAAGCCGTGAAGGTCTGAGTTTCTACTCATGTGTGTCTTTAAGGGGCTTCCCCTCTTCTTTCCTCTATATGACTCTGTCCCTTTACTTCTTTCTTTTTAGAATTCTTTAATGGAGACCTCTTGCATTTAGGGTGAAATCCAGATCTTTACCTGGCTGGCAGGGCTTAGTGTCTGCCGGCCCCTAACTCCCAGTTCATCTCCCTAACTATTGATCATCAACCCCATGGGTCTTTTCTTTTCTGAAATCATCCAAACCTTTGAACCCACATGGATGTTTCACATATATATGCTGTTTCCAGGACCTGGACAGTTCTTTGCTTCTCTGCTTATCCATTTGCTTAAATGTCACTTAAGTTTTCCTTAACAATCCAAAGTAAGTGAGAGCCCCTTGATATTATCCCTCATTGTAAGTTTTATTTTTCTTTTATAGTACATATCATGACTTATCATTATACATGTCACTTTCCTGCTGGAAGTTCAGTTTCTTAGAGGAAAAGCTATGCCCGTTTTATTTATTGCTGTATTCCCAGTGCATACAGAGAAGACTACCTCCCTAGCCATACTCATTAGGCTGCATTCCCTGTTATTCCAAGACATTTTTTGCTTAGTTCTGTAGAGTTAACTGATAAACGTTTCACTGCCTCTTACTTCTAATTTTTTTGGAGAGAGAATTTGATTGGCTGCTGACCTTTATGGTAATTGTACTTAACCCAGCTGGGACCTGTGCAGTCACTCAGTACCAAGGTGGCCACCTGACAACAGACACCCTGGGCAGAAGTTTTTTAGAAGAAGTTTTGGATTAGATTGATGATCAAAAACCTCTGATGCAGTTGCCACTGTCATTTGTAACAGTGACATGAATATTTCTAGTGCTCTTTTGTTTATAAATGAATTCCTCCTGGCTGCCGAGTTATTTATTAGCTGTATGCGTAGGAAAATTATACAAAACACTTTAATATTTTTATATGAATTTTGGTATCCAGAAAATGTTACTACCAAAAATAATGGTACTATATTTCTGTAGTTTCTATAGAATTATTTTAGCAGCAAATGAAATGGTATGACTTTTTTTTTTCTCTATAAAGAAGATGTTATCTAGAAAATTCAAGATACCAATTTGGTGGCAAAAATTATATATAAAAAAGTAGTGCAACCACTTGGACACTTGGAAGACTAGTTCTGTCAGATTGTTGCATATAATTTTCACTCCTTAATTAAAAAGGTAGTTGTAGGGGCGCGTGGGTGGCTCAGTGGGTTATGCCGCTGCCTTCAGCTCAGGTCATGATCTCGGGGTCCTGGGATTGAGTCGCGCATCAGGCTCTCTGCTCAGCGGGGAGCCTGCTTCCCTCTCTCTCTCTCTCTCTCTGTCTGCCTCTCTGCCTACTTGTGATCTCTGTCAAATAAATAAAAAATCTTTAAAAAAAAAAAAAAGGTAGTTGTAAACCTTACATAGCACAAAGAACTTCTTGTAAATTTTGCATTATGATCCCTAAACAGGCTGCAAGTTTTAGGTGAGCAGTACACATTTTTCATTTGTTCAGATTATGGGAATTTCATGTCTGAAACTATGCTTTTGATCCCTTCTGGAGTCTGGAGGAAAATTGATATAGCTATCTAATTCATGAGATTTTTAAAAATCTCACGAGTACATGCAGAAAACTGGCTTTGGTTCATAGTTTTTCAGTACACATAGTTCATAGTATCCTGTAGTACACAATGTCTCATATTCATCTTAGTATCTTCACAATTTTAACGGGAGTCTTACATATAAGGAAACAGTGACTTACATCACTTTTGCATCATCTGTGGAACTTCTGTGATATGGGAATTGCATCGATGAGATACCAACGGAGTGTGAAGCAATTTAGCATAACAAGAAATCTTTTTTTTTTTTTTCCCCCTGGCCTTTTATGTTTACCTTCAGATATGAGCTATGCCAAGGCCAATAGCAGCGGAGCCTCAGAAAATCTGAGTCCAGGTTTTTTTTGCAAACTCTGCAGGAAATTATCCTTCTGTTACTATGTTTGTAGAAATATTCATGATCAAACTAGGTCTTTGCTAAAGTGTTTAGCTTTATTTTGATTTCTCTCTAAAGGAAAACTAAGACAGTATATTTCTCAAAAATGAAAAAAAAATAGTAACTTGCCAATTATAATTGCCCACCATTTTAATGATTAGGTACTTTATTATGGGGCTAAATCCCAACCGAATGTTTGTCTCGATTCAAGTTAATATGTTCAATTGAGTATTGTTTTCACATTCCATTACAAAATACTTTTATGTTTCTATTTTTAAAAAAAGGTTAATATTATAAAAGAATATGCTATATTTACCCTTGAATCATCAGCTCATTTGAGCGAGGGAATGTGCAGCAGCTCATTGGCGGAATACTTGAGGGGCTCTCTGAGTTTAACGCGGGCTCTGAAATCTGCCCAAGCTATTGAGACCGGGGCAGTGGTCTGGAAACAACAACAGAGCGTTCTGGGTGACATGGTAACAGCAGAAAGGCGGGGGGGGCACTTAACTGAGGCTGCTAAACAAATTGCCTTTTTACCTCTACATATATGCACAGCCACACACATGTGTTTCTTATATGGATGTTTTTGCAGGATTATTACAGTTTATTGAAATCAGAGAATATCACTAAATATTTCCTACCTAATTTCCTAGGCCCTGAGTGAAAACGTGTTCAAATTGGGGAGTGGGTCTAAAGGAAAAAGGATGCTCGTGCTCAATCATGTGATTTCACAGACACATGACATTCTCTCAGTAGGCATTTCTGAAGATGGTGTTTGGCATGGATTTTGTGAACGTATACTAACAGTTTATCCTTAACATGCATTTTAGCAGCTATTATGCATATTATTAATCTCCCCCACTTAACCTCTTGCATTGAAAAATATAATTTTCCGTCTTTTTTTGTTCCACAGACTTCATGACAAACATCTTGCAAATTAGATTTTCGTATATTTCATCTCTTTCTTATGCTCAATTTAATCTATCAGAGCCACACATTGTAGAAGACATCTGGTATTGAGCTTAAGCAGCTGGGTTTCATTTGCAAAGGTTTTGAGCAAATTCTGGTGCTTGCCAACAATAATATAGCAATTGGCCAATGTGTTTTCTCTGTGGCAGCTTGGTGCAGTGTGGTGGAAGGGACCTGAATTCAGAATCAGGTGATGTTCCACCTCTCTCGGGCATGACTGGCGAGACTGGAGGGTTTCCGCAGGTGTTTCGGAGAGCGCCCGCTGGGGGCCGCTCAGTAGCTCTTGAGGATGAACCCGTGAACAATGTTCAGTCATCCATTTGAGAAACAAGGAGTCTGCAGTTTTCCTCACAGGGTGGTTCACCATATTGCCTATATCAGAATCACGGAGTCATTTTTGAGATGCAGTTCCTTCCACCCTATCCCAGATCTACTAAGCCAAATATCTCAGAACTGAGCCCAGAAAGCTGCAGTTGATGAAGCTACCTCAAGGGGTCCGGGAAACACTGGATTGGAGTGAATAAATTTCAGTTCATTCTTTACCTACAGACAGAACCTCTAAACTCCCTTTTCTGACCAGAAGAGGAACCTACTTTAGTAATGTGTATTTGAAAGGAATTGTCAGAATTTGTTTCAAAAATGGCTTAACCACATATCCAGTGTAGCTGTTCTTTCAGGAAACGTTATATTACTGGGACCTCTTGTTTAATCAAGCAGCTGTTCTAGCACTAGTAAAACTGTGCTCCTAATGATGAAGGGATATTAAGTCTTAACTTACTTGGAATGCTCCAGATAGGACCTGAAGGATTTCTGGGAGAGGGAAACAGAAATGAGACTCCCAAATTTCTGGTTTCTTTCTCAGATGCATTAATTAATTTCTTTCTCCAAAAAAGTCACTGGACACCAAAAAAGTCACTGGTAGGTTCCTGGAAATTGTTTTAGAGCGTGGTCCCTCCTGAGCCCTGTACCCACCTCCAGTTACATTCAGCATGTTATTCCCAATTAAGATAGTTGGTCTTTTGGCCATATAGAGGTCTGGGGGACTTTTCTGAACATAAACTGAGTCATAACTCTCTCCTTTGCTTCTGCTGAAAAAGTTCCATACCAGAATTCTTACGATCATAGTTTAGTATTCTTCTTTTGCTGGTTTTTAGTTCAGAATTGAGTTTTCCAGACAAACACTTTTGAGTTCCAGGGCTATATGGAAACATAGCCAGGGAATGTGTGGTTGGTGTGAGGATTGCCTCTTTGGAAGTTAATAGGTAGTGACTGTCTGTTCTTAAAATGTCGTTAACTGGAAATGTACTTTTTACCTTATCTTGCTTTGGAAATTAGCACTCAAGATAGTCATTTTAGAGAGCTCCTGCCTTCTCTCAGGGACTTGATTTAAAATAAACACACACACACACACACACACACACACACACACACACACACATCCCCACTTAACGTAGGGAGCAACAGCCCAGCAAATATGACATTGAAAGAGGGGAAAAGAAGGGGCGATCTGAATGCTTCAGATTGTCTCATTCCATGATCCATGTCATGCATGGGCTACATCTGCAGCTTTTTAAAGTTTCTGGAGGAAGCTCAGCAATGCAGCTGTCTCTAATGTACTGTGAACCTTGAAAAGGAATTTCCTTTCAAGTAAGAACGGAAGTAGTTTGTGTGTGGGATGATGGAGCCGAGGTTTTCCTTTAACAGAAAATAAAGTGCCATTATATAAACAAACATCTGCCCAACCTAAAGTAAACCCAGCAGAAATATATGCTACAGGCCCCTACATTTTAAAAAGACCTTGTTCATTTTAACGCTCTTCTTGTGTTTTCCCATTTTCACAAGTTAGGGCAGTGAGGCATGCAGTTGTCAGATTACTTTTCGAAAGTCTGTCACTTCGAGAGCCAGAACCAGAACTTGGGTTTCCAGGTGTAGTTTGTGTTCTTTTGGGAACACAAACGTTTAAATTTGACGTCTAAATTTGCTATTCGGACTAAATGTTTAGAAAGTTGAAATGAAGCCTTTGCCATATGAACATACCCCCGCCATAAGTATTTCAGTGTATGAATAAAACTCAGAACCAAAGACCTCTGCTTTAGTTTTACTATTTATTCAAATACATGCTAATATGTAAAAGGTACTCTATATTCAACCACTTTTTGAATGTCCTAACTTCGTGCTTATGGAACTGCAAATTATCCACAGTTCTGAGCCACCACACATTGCCATCTGAGGTAAGAAGAAGACAAAGTTAGGAAAAGGTTTGAGTTATTTTTTAGAAAAAAAAAATTTGCATCCTGCATTGAAGAATGGGGCATCCTTTTCTTATTCCTCTTCCCAAGATTTCCAGCAAATGTTAAGCTAGAGATTACTTGTAAACTATCCTGAGTAGCTATTAGTGCAAACAAGAAATGTGATCTGCAGCTTTACACCTCGAGAGTGAGGGCTAACACCTCTACAGATTTATTTCTTAATGCTAAAATTACAAGGTCATTGTTCCTTCCCATTGTAAGATGTCATTTGTACTGGGATCCTTTAGATTTACACATTTGGTTTTATGGTTTTGGGCTGTTGTTGTAGAATGTTTTAGAATAATTGATGAACTGTCTTTACCAGGTAAAATTTCTGTGGTGTTTATCATAATTTTTCTACCTCTCCACTGACTGTTTCTTCAGTAATTGAGAATTCAGACTGGGTTTTTTGTTGTTGTTGTTTGTTTTTTTTTCAAATGGAATGAAAATATTTGGTCATTTGTCCTGTGGCTTGGTTTGGATTCTTGTATTTGCTACATAGGGGTTTTAAAGATCTGCTGAGGATTTCATATCACCTATTTGTACTTTCAAGATACTTGAGCAAAACTACCCTCCAGAAGTTCTATAATGTTAGTTCTTAGTCTGGATTCTTTGTTTCTTATTCCTGTGGCTTTCAGTGAATCATTACCTTATTATATACAAAATCATCAGAATTGTTTAGGGGTAAAGAAGAAAGCAGCATTCTTACAGTCTAATAGTCCCTGATATATTTCATTTGTGATTTTATAATTCACAAATTTAAGAATACAATTGTCAGCATTCTTATTCAATTTGTGAAATGTCTGCAAGCTAAAATAATAAGAGCTAGCAAGTTATAGTCAATTGGCAAAATAATTGACAGTCTGAGATTATTAAGATTTGGTAATGATGTAGATAAATGGGAACCCTTATCACTATTAGCAGGAACATAGTTTCAATCATATTGAGGAATGAAATATCATTTATTGATCTAGAGAATAATTATATAGAAATATTCATAAGATTAAACAATAGTTTAAGATGTGACACCAAAAGTATGTGACAATAAAAAATAATAGAATTGATCTCACTAATTAAAAAATCGTGCCTCCAAGTACACAATCAAGAAAATGAAAAAAGAGGCCTACAGAAAAGGAGAATACATTTGCGAATCATGTATCTGATAATGAACTTGTGTCCAGATTATATGAAGAACTCTTACAAATTAATAGGAAAAAGATTATTAGCACCATTTAAAAATGGGCAAGGATCTGGACAGATTTTTCTCCACAGAATATATACAAGTGATCAATAATCACATGAAAAGAAGCTAAATATCATTAGGTATAGGTGAAATTCAAATCAAAATCCCATGAGATCCTACTTCCACTCAGATGGTTGTAACCAAAAAGATAATAACAGGTGTCAAGGATGTGGAGAATTTGGAATCCTCATACACTACTTCTGGGATATAAAATGGTGCAGCCACTTTGGAAAACAGTTGGGCAGTTCCTCAAAATGTTAAAAATTTAGTTACCTTGTCACCCAGAAATTTCACTCCTGGGTACATATCCTAAACGAAATGAGAAACTAGTGCCCACAAGAAAGTTGTATACAGATGTTCATAATGGCATTATTCATAATAGCCAAAAAGTGAAAACAACCCAGCTGTCTGTTAGCTGATGAATGGATAGACTGTTGTTTATCTATATAACAATATTATTGAACAGTGAAAAGAAGTGGAAAAGAAATGGAGAACTGATACATGCTGTGACATGAATAAACTTGGAAAACATTATACTAAATGAAAGAACCCAGAAACAAAGACCATGTATTGTATTGTTCCATTTCTATCAAAAGTTAAGAATAGGTAATGCTAGATAACTAGAAAGCAAATTAGTAGCCATAAGTTGCCTGGGATGGGAGACTGGGGTCAAGAATGGGGTGACTGCTAATGGGTATGGTGCTTACCTTGGGGGTAATGAAAATGTTCTAAAATGAGACTGTGATACAACTTTGTACATATACTAAAAAGCATTTCACAGAACATGTTACATGGGTGAATTTTTTGGCATGTGGATTATATTTCTATGAAGCTCCTTCATAGGAGTGATAAGTAGCAAAATTGGGAGAGTGGGAATAAGGGAGAAGGGGCTCATTTGGCTTTATAGTATTTTATTCTGTGGTGATAAAAAAACCTGTTAAGATTTTATAAAAATTAGTTTTAAGAACACAGTAGTCTCTAACTTTTTTTTTGTATACTTGTGGAATTTTATATAACAAAAAAGATAACTAGAAACAAAATTAAGTACATATCTACTCCACCCCCTTTTAACTAGAAAGCATAATGGATTTTCCTTTTCCCTGATAATTAAAGACCTTGACTCAGAAAATACTTTATACAAATGAAATGTTGTAATAGGGCTCCTATATTGACTGTTGTTAGCTTTTCCTGGTATCAATTATAATAATATATTATCTCTGAAATCTGAGTTTTAGTGAGACAGTTTTGCCATTTTATTAGTAGGTTTATGAGAAAAATTCCTTGTGATTAAGAAGTACTGTTCATTCTGGTTAAAATCAGATCATATTTCCTTTGCTAAAAATGTAGCTGAGTAGCCCACCTGCAACCCTGTTTACTCAATTAAGGGAAAAACTTATCTTCTTGGGACAGCTGCTGTTCATAATTCTGATTCTGGGTCTTGTGGGAATCTCTTAGTTTGCTTATGAGCCTTTATCATGAACTTTCCCTATGTAGATTAAAAGATTGGCTTGAGGGAAAGAGAGCATGCCTATAGTCCAGGAGGGCTCATGCCTGAATCAGAGGTGCCCATTCCTTTTCTATTTGTTAATGTAGCAGAAATGTCTTTCCGGTCATGGGGTTAGAGTGGTTGGGAAATTGCCCACACTGACAAGCTCTTCTTAGATAGGAGGAGCTCATAGTCATAACAAAAACATTTTCCCAGAATATTGTTTCATGCTTCTCCCACTCAGGGCCATGACCATCATGAGGGCGGGAAAACGACCTCTGGGCCTTGAGGTTTGTGCATCAGAGTCTGAATAACAAGTGATGCTGAAGTTGATTCAGGGTAAGTTGGACTGTAGTTGGGGCAGCATTTAAATACAGTTGAAATGCAGTTGCCCTGTAGAGTACAGGTTAGGTAAGAGTTCTTTCTTTTAACTTCAGAGCCCATAAATATAAGAACATTTGGAACAGTTTAAACAAAAATCAAAGGTTGTAAATTTTACGTGGGGGTATGGCCATTAGCACACAAAAACTAGATTGTTGATGGATAGTGGTTTTCACATTGTGGTCCCTGCCTCAGCATTACATGGGAACCTATTGGAAATGTAAATTTTGGGGTCCTACCCCAGCTTGACGGAATCAAAAAGCTTGGGGGATGGGTCCAGACATCTGTGTTTCAACAAGCCCTCCAGGTTATACCGATGTGTGGCTAAAGTTTGAGAACCACTGAACTACATTATGTTGCTGGTGAGTAAACTTGAACTTTACCCCACATGCAGTGGAAATTTGTGGATGATCTGTGAGCAGAGTTATGGAATG
The DNA here is from genome assembly GCF_963455335.1 of Martes martes. NCBI lineage: Eukaryota > Metazoa > Chordata > Mammalia > Carnivora > Mustelidae > Martes > Martes martes. The sequence continues at coordinate 96,366,693 of NC_137889.1, forward strand.
ATGAGTGTTTTAGTTAGATAGTAGAGTCTTCTGCCTTGCTTTTCTAGTTATGGACTCGGGGAAGCAAACAGAGACTTTTAGAAGGAAGGGGGCTGGGGGGATGGGTGAGCCTGGTGATGGGTAGGATTGCATGGAGCACTGGGTGTTATCTGTGAATAATGAATCACAGAACACTGCATCAAAAACTAATGATGTGCTGTATGGTGACTGTTATGCCCCAATAACGGGTCCGTGATTAAAGGAGCGAGACTGATACAAAGCGAAGGTCAAGCAAAGCTTTATTTCGTGCCAAGCATCAAGAATCTAACCGAACGTTCGGGGCCGCACCTCTTACAAGAGAGGGCGACCCTTGTCTGTTTCACAGTCTAGCTTTTAAGGGCAAAGACCATGCGGTCGGGCCTGGCCACGCACAGGTGGCCAATGAGATTGTAACACACACAGGAAACCCCACAGTGATGTTAGGTGACCAATTGAATTATAATTTACCCTAGTAGACATTTGAATCAGCCTATTACACCTTGATTAGGATTGGCGCCAAAAGGGTACCCAAAGGGCGGGGGCCCATGCTCCTTGGTAGCTAGGGAGACAGTATGCAACCCCCTACTGATCGGATGTCTCCACCTGGCTGGTTTCCGGGACCGCCTTTAAGTGAATCCCCTGGGGGAAGGGGAGCGAGGACAGTTCAAGGGCTAAACAACAAGTTTTGTTTAACCTCAATGAAAGCCTCTTGACAAAATATAAACATAAAATAGGTCCTTACAGTGACTAACATAACACAATTTTTAAAAAAGGAATTTTAGTTTAGAAAGTATAAAAATGCCACATTTGGTGATCTCATTTAACTCACACATCTCAGAAGGGTATATTAGTTTGTACTTGTAACTTAATATGAGAGTTGTTTAATGACTTAGTAGGACTTCAGAAGTTTCAGACAAGTGATTTTCATTCACTGGAAATTATAGAATGATGCTTTCTTTTGTATGCCATTCTATTCCCTAAACTTAGAACATGTTACAGATTTAATAAGACCTAGGTGTACTCTTAAATCCCGAGGATATTATCCAAATAATTTCAGAAAATTGCTGAGGGCATTCCCTGGGTCACTTTACTGTGTAATTCTTTCCCAAGTATGTTTTGCATTTTAAGTGTTTTCATTTTTCCTCTTAATCTCATTATGTATCAGTAACACATGATGTGTTGGCATCTTCTGGAATAACACATTTGTTCCAAGTGAGAAGGACTAGGTTTAGAAAATCTAGTCGGCCAAGAAGGTTACCGGATAGAAACGTATATTGAATCTAAAACTAATGTGCTCACACTTTCCATCAGAATTAAAATGGAATGAAGCCAAGAAGGTACTATTAGAAGTTTGCTGGTCTCTGCTTTGTATGAATAGCATTAACTAAATATATCATTTAGTCCTGTAGATAATAGACATGTTGAAAAAGTTCTTTTACCTCTAAGTCTGCAGACCTGGGGCCAACTGCATAAAATCAGATTATATTATACCTCTCCTTAAGAGTCATTAAGATTTCAGATTCTCTAGAACAATTTTCTTTTACTTCCAGATGGTCTTATTTTTATGTTTAAATGGCAAATTGGTATTAAAATGCAGTAGGTATTTCTACTCTTTAGCAACCTAATCCTATAATATATCTTAGAACATATTAGACTTAGGTCCTGTCCAGGATTTGGAGGGAAAAAGCAGTAGCCTTTTCTGAGAGGAATCAGAAAAATTGAATTTTAATTGTTGACCCACTACTAAATACTGACTATTTAATACTATTTAATATTCAATTTAATACTAAGTTATGACTTTGGGCATAATTTTCATTATCTCAGAAGATGAGATGGTATATTAAAGTATTGAAATAGTTAATATGGAAAGATGATTTGAGGCATGGATATTGTAGCTAAATATAAATAAATATATAGTGACTTGGAGAAGCCATTAATTTATACCTTCATTTATCATACTTTTATTGTACACCTAGTATCTTCAGTGTTGTCATGTGCTCTGTGAGCTCGAGGAAAATATTCCTGGTTACATTCTGGAGGGGAGGCAGACAAATACAATGAATACTTTGGGAACAAATAGATGTATATCTGACTGAAAGGAGGTAACAACTAAGTTGGCAACTAAAGGTTAATAAGGAACTATCTGGGCAAAGAAAGGAAGTGAAGAGATCCCACATAGAGGGAACCAATGTGACCAAAATCTTAGAGAGACCAAGGAGGGCATGGGGTAACCAGAGGATGGCCGAGTTTAGTGTTAACTACTGAATTGGAGGTGAGGGGTAGTGAGTGGCTAATTCGAGATTGTAAGCAGGGGACAGAAGATGAGGGTGTGTGTGGACCCAGCTCAGGAAGCAAATACTTCTTGCAGTGGATTGTGTAGATCCGTGACTGGCTTTGAAAGAGAAGTTAATATAATCGTATTTCCCATTGTCTTCCCTTTCAGTTAATGGCGGTTCCATCCTTGTAATCTATTAGGACAAGATCTTTGGTATTATCCTTACCTTTCCATTATCTCTCATATAAAACATACAGTCCATCTGACAGTTATTTTAATAATGTCTCTACTGTGCACCTCTGTGTACCACTTCAGAATCCTTTTGCAACTGTGGGCAGCCAGACATGACCAATGGGGGACAGGAGCTGAGGGAGAAGCACTTCTTCATTCCCCAGGATGGATACGCTGAAACTCATGTCATAATACTTTTAGTGTGGGTGAACTAGATAACTCATTCTCAAATCGCCATTTTTTTCCTTCTCTATTTCTTAGCCCAGGTCATGTACTCCTGTTTCCTGGGATGACATTCCCAAATAAACTACTTCTGAGCACACAGTTGTCTTAGGTGCTGCCTTTCTGGGAGACTAAGGTCATGGCAGTACCCTCAAAATGTATCTTCAGTCGGACCACTTCCTGTCGCCTCTGCCACTGCCAGCCATCAAACCACAGTCAGTGCTTGTCTCAACAAGAAAACAGCAGTTTTCTAACTGGCTTGGTACTTTTATTTTGGCCCTCCATAATCTTTTTTCAGGACAGTGAGTGAGTAAGTGTTTTATCCAGCAAGACCCTCTAGGATCTGCCCCCACTTCCTCTCTGACCTCACTTCCTACTAGTGTTCCTGGGGCAGGATAAGCTGGCACCTCCTGTTCCTCAAGGATTCCAGCTGCCCTTCCAGCTCAGAGCTCTTGCTTGCTCTTTCCTCTCTTTAGAGCACTCTCCCACCTCATAGCTCCCTCTCTTCACCTTTCCCTTTTCAAAAATTACTTCCGCAGTGAGGAAATTCTGACCATCCACTTTAAAATAACAGCCACTCGCAGCAAATTCTATCCGCCTTCGGTGTTTTGTTTCTCACCACAGCACCTAGCATTATTAATATGCTTTCAGGTTTATTTTGCTTACTCTCTCTTTCCCTCTGGTAACTATAAGCTTTGTTGGGGCAGGGAGTTGTGTCTGTTTCTTTCCACTGTTCCATCGTTGGGCCCACCACAGAGCCTTGGTACCCAGTAGGTGCTCAATAAATAACTATCGTGTTAAGCAAGTGAATGAATGAATATTTTAGAAAATAAAAGTATTTTAGAAAAATGTAAAGATGGTTGAAGGAAGATAGGTCTAGAGAACAGAGATTAGGAGCTTATTGCAGGCAACCAGGTAAGAGATGATGAGGGCTGCGCTTGTCATCTTTTAAGGGCATCAGTGGAGAGTTAAGAAAAGATGACAGAAAAATTGGAAGAGTAGAATGATTGTGTTGTGGATGGATTGTATATGACGGATAAGAGAGAGGGAGGCCTCTAGGCAGCATCTTGGGTTTCGGTTTTGGCAGCTGGGAGGATGGTGGCCTCATCAGAGTCATCAGAGAGATGCTGAAGGTGGAGCAGACTTAGGGAGCTGATAGGATGTAGAGGCTTCCGGAAAGAGGAAGGAGAACATCATATTTAAATATGTTGAATTTGGTGTACCAGCGAGACTACTTAGCGTGAAATGTTAGAGACCCAAGAGTCCTTCGACTGGGTAGGACTGGAGCTCAGAAAAGGGTACTTGGGGATTAACTAGAGCTAATAAGGGAGTTGTAACTTGAGGTAGTACCCTCACAAAAATCAAACGAGGAAAACCCATTTATTACTCTGCGTTCCTATATAAACAGAGGAGTTCTTAACTGTGGTCACTATTTCTTTCCTTGATTATTTTAGAAAAAAATGAGAATGAGAAAACCTTGAAAAAAATTAAAAAAATCTCCTTGATTCATTTTTGTTGGCACATTTTGAAAGAATGAAAAAGGCATTTATCTTAGGATGAAGTGTCTGAGTACCTCTGGAGTACAAAGAATTTACCTTGAGCTTGTCCTGGCCAGCCTCAAACTCCATATTTTACTTTCACAGCCATCATCTTTTATTGAAAACATGTTGAAGTACTTTTTTCCCCCTTTACTCACTGGAAATGAGTAAGTTCTTTAGTAAAATATCCAGAATGCATGTAATAAAAAATGTCTAGATGTTTCAAGTAAGATTTCTGGTATATGTTTGTCTGTTTAGTAATACAAATTTTATGTGGGTGTGTTCTTCACCAACATTTTTCATGTATTTTGAAGCTTAGCTTTTTGCCAATAGCTTTTATACCTCTGGTACTTTTTATTACCTTATTTAGTAGAGAGTTGAGTGTTTGGAACTGGTCTTCAACCTAGAAGTTTATTAAACAATTTGATTTCCCAAGGGGCCAACACTATTGGAAAAGATTACTATTTACAAATCTCTAGGCCAGTAGGGATGGGAAAGATACTGCCCAAGGAAATTTACAGAAATGAAAACAAAATCACGTCTGATCTGTGATCATCTTATAGTTGGTGAGTACACTTTAGCTTTGGACAAAATCTTGTTATTTGAATTGAATCCTTGCTATTTAATCTCATGTTGACACTTTACATTACAATAGTAAGATGTTAAAGATCTCATAGTCTTAGCATGATTGGATACTCCCCAGAGCACAGAGACATTAGGGGCTACACTGCCTAAACTGCTATCAATAGAGCATAGATTCTGAATACATACATGAGATTTCAGCTGTGTTGCTGACAGTTAAATTATAATTCTTCATTAGCTGGAAGAAATTCTAAGAACCACAATTCGAGGACCTAAGAGACTTCATGTTTAATTAAAAGAACCTTTCATATTTACTTACAAGAAGCCTGGGTATTGAAGGAAACTGTGAAAATGAACAATAACTGTATTAGCATTCTCTGTAGCGCCAGAACCAAGTCCCAAGATGTGTAGTTGGAAGCTGGAGACCCAGGAGAACCAGTGGTGTAGTCGGAAAGCTGGGCAGGCTTGAGACCTCAAAAGACCTGATGTTTCACTTTGAGTTTGCTTGCAGAAAAAACCTGCCTCAGCTTGAAGGCAGGAAGAACTCTCTTATTTGGAGGAGAGTCCACTCTTTTGTCCTATTTAGGTGTTCAACTGATTGGGTGAGGCCCATTCGCATTAGAAAGGCCAATCTGCTTCACGCAGTCTGTCAGTGTAAATGCTAAGCTCATCCCAAAATACCCTCATGGAAATACTGGAATGATGTTTGACCAGATATCTGGGCACCCCTTGACCCTGTCAAATTGGCACTTAAAATTAACTATCACAATAATTTATTTTAAAACTATTCAAATTCACTTAATCAATAAGCATTTTAAACATAGCTTTGTGGATTCAGCAAAAGGCAAGACATTTTGAGAATCTAAAATAGAAGACAGGGGGCAGGTAACCCTTAGTAAGACCAAAATAAAGTATTGTAAAATCAAGAAAAAAAAGCGTACAAGTTTTTTTCAGTGTTTACATTCTTTACTAAGACATTTTTCATGTATATTGAAGCAAACTACATGGGACTAAAATTGAATTTCTCATTCTGAATTTTAAATTATTAAATAGACATTAAGAAAAGCATATACTTGTTTTTTCTCTTTTATTCCCTTTTTATTTATTTATGTCAAAATATATACTCATCATGAAGTTGGTAGTATAATTATAAAGTAACGAACCAATATAAACTTACTCTGTTAAAAAACTCATCTGGTAGATAGCACAAAAAACATTCTTTAGCATTTTTTTTTTGTCCCCAAGTTGCATTATTTTATTCTTATTTCACAATTGTGAGCTATTTTGTGCTATGTCTTTCTGAATTCAGGCAGTATACAATGTTTTTCTTTACTGGACATGGTAGGTTAACAAAGTTTTGATTTTATTTTTTTATTTGAAAAAGCAAGAAGCATCCTTATAAACACAATTATTTAGCCACAGAGTATAGCTTTTTATATTCTTATGGGTATGTAAAGACTGCCTTTATCCCACCTGGATCCAGTCCCACCCATATTTCAGGGAGTGAGAAATACAAGGCAATGACCATTTTAAGAATCTGTAACTGTCCAATTTTCCCAGCACAATTTATTGAAGAGACTGTCTTTTTAAGAATGAAACTCGACCATTCTCTTATACCATACATAAAGATAAACTCAAAATTGATAAAAGACCTCAACGTGAGGCAGGAATCTGTCAAAATCCTAGAGGATAACATAGGCAGTAACCTCTTCAACGTGGGCCACAGCAACTTCTTTCAAGACATGTCTCCAAAGGCAAAGGAAACAAAAGCCAAAATGAACTTTTGGGACTTCATCAAGATCAAAAGCTTCTGCACAGCAAAGGAAACAGTCAACAAAATAAAGAGGCAACCCACGGAATGGAAGAAGATACTTGCAAATGCCACTACAGACAAAAGGCTGATATCCAAGACCTATAAAGAACTCCTTAAAGTCAACACACCCAAAACAGATAATCATGTCAAAAAATGGGCAGACATGAACAGACACTTCTCCAAAGAAGACATACAAATGGCTAATAGACACATGAAAAAAATGTTCATCATCATTAGCCATCAGGGAGATTCAAATCAAAATGGCATTGAAATACCACCTTACACTAGTTAGAATGGCCAAAACTATTAAGACAGGAAACAACAGGTGTTCGAAAGGATGTGGAGAGAGGGGAACCCTCTTACACTGTTGGTGGGAATGCAAGTTGGTGCAGCCACTTTGGAAAACAGTGTGGAGATTCCTCAAAAAATTAAAAATAGAACTACTCTATGACCCTGCAATTGCACTACTGGGTATTTACCCCAAAGATACAGATGCAGTGAAAAGAGGGGCCATCTGTACCCCAGTGTTCATAGCAGCAATAGCCACAATTGCCAAACTGTGGAAAGAGCAGAGATGCCCTTCAACAGAGGAATGGATAAAGAAGATTATGGTCCGTATATACAATGGAGTACTATGCCTCCATCAGAAAGGATGAATACCCAACTTTTGTATCAACATGGATAGGACTGGAGGAGATTATGCCGAGTGAAATAAGTCAAGCAGAGAAAGTCAATCATATGGTTTCACATACTTGTAGAGCATAAGGAATAACATGGAGAAGAAAAAGAAAAGTGAATTGGGGTAAATCGGAGGGGGGAGACAAAGCATGAGAGACTGTGGACTCTGAAAAACAAGCTGAGGGTTTTGGAGGGGAGGAGGTTGGGGGATGGGTGAGCCTGAGGGCAAGCATTGCATGGAGCCCTGGGTGTGGTGGATAAACAATGAATCTTGGAACGCTATAAAAATAAAAGAAAAAAAAATCTGTAAGTGTATTTGGCTTATTTAGACACTTCAGAGTCAAATACAAAACAAAAATCTGATTGTTTTTAAATTTAAAGTTAAGAAAAACCTTTAAATGATTTAATAATTCTGAATTTGGCTCATATTGGAAATAATAGAACTAGGGACTCCACTAAATAAATATTCTAATTTTCTCAACATCAGTGTCTTATTTTCTCCAAATGTGACTGGTGTGTCTCTTATTTATAGTTACAAGATTAATGACAAGGTAGCTACTTTCATAATGCATAGACTTTATAGACATAACTTTATAGAAAGCTATATGTTTATTTCTCTTGGTTGAGGATGTAAAAAAATGTTAAGAGAAAAGGGGAAAAATTATTGCTGTACGTCTGGAAATAGCAAACATTATTTATTCTTCTTTTATAGGTACGTTTTTAGCCTGCTTTAGTAAGAATCAGATGTGGTGGGTTTTGGAGAGATTCGTTTCTGTGAGTTAAAATTTGACTTGCCAGGCCTTCTGTATTTGCAAAGCTGACTTTGGGAACACTGGCCTTGCCTTGATACCTGGTGGTCATCTCCCCACTTTGGCACCTAGGAAATATTTGATGAAGCTGTGGCTTCATCAGGAGGAAGCTATTTGTGTGATAATATTCCCTGACTACTGTGTAGGATTGGTACAAAATACAAGACTTTGGCAATGCTTTCTTTGAAGACTCAAATCTAATGTGAAAACATTTTTTTTCCCTTTTTTTTTTTATGAAGAAGGTTTGTGGCACTTTCATAATAGCTGGGCCTGCCCTGTTGATTTAGATCAAAATCATTTCCTCCCATCATCATAACCATTTTACTGTTCAGTGGTGCAGAAGGCAGCGTGAAGTGTTGGTGAAATGTTTTGGATCATTCAGAAGTAGATGAAAGATAAAAATGGAAATATCTCCAACAAAGGTGATACTCTGGAGAACTTCTTATAAGAGCAAAAATGAAAGTATCCAAGTATCTCTACACTAAGAATTTTTTTTTTTAAGTTTTCTAATGATGTGAACGATTCAGATAAACATCTAAGACAAAACCAAAAGTTTATAAATCCTCTTAGACTTTCTGCATGCTTATTCCATTTTGAAGTTTTAACTGTTTTCTCTTTTAGCTTTTTGGGAAAGGAAACACAAATTCTCTTGATGTTTAATGAATATTTATGAAGTCCTCTGACAATTAAGGACTCATTAACATTTCACTTTAAAAGAGTTAAAAACACTTTTAAGGCCAAAGCAGAATGTGGTAGCAAGGAGAAACTCCCATCTCTCTTTGATTGTTGTGAACTGTCAGGTCAGAAACACTGCAAATGAATGCAGATTTTTTAAAGAAAGGATTCTAGGTAGTAGTTTGAAAATAATAGACATGTTTTATTTTTACACAATGACTTTCATTTTGTATTGACTCTTGTCTTAGTGAGTAATTTTTGGCTTGTTTTCTGAAGATACGCAGAAACCCTGCTTTTATATGTCAAATAACGTGTAGATCCAATTTTGGAGTCAGACTTTTTTGTGTTTAAATTTCAGTTTCAACTCTTTCTAGCTTTATGACCTCCAGCAAGTTCTCAGTGCCTCAGTTTCTACATTGCAGTTTGGGGGAAATGGTGCTATAGGACTCATTAGCTTGTTAGACAAAGCACCTGAGTTAATGCATGAAAAACACTTAAAATTGTGCCCGGCACACTGGTTTTCTTGGCTTTGAGAAATCTTTCCTTTCAATTTACACTTCTTTGGCCCTTGTTTTAGGGCCTTGGGAAAGGTCTTTGTTTCCCCAGGCTGAGGTGCTGCAAGGAATAGTTAGTGAATGAATCCTCACTTCTGATGGGTAGCGCTCAGCTTTCTTTTTACATTTCAGATTTTCTCCATTCTTTATTCCCAGCACCCCAAGGCTTTGTGTCCGGCCATTTCTGGCTACCTTGGACTGCAGCTATTCTCATGGTCCAAGTACAATCCACAGAAAGTAAGAATGCCTAAATATACATTCACTCACTTTCAAAAGCACAGTCTTTTATGAATGAGAAATTGCTAAAGTCAGCAAGCTTCTTTTTTTAAAAGATTTTATTTATTTATTTGACAAAGAGATCACAAGTAGGCAGAGAGGCAGGCAGAGAGAGAGAGGGGGAAGCAGACTCTCTGCTGAGCAGAGAGCCCGATGCAGGGCTCCATTCCAGGATCCTGAAATCATGACCTGAGCCGAAGGCAGAGGCTTAACCCACTGAGCCACCCAGATGCCCCAGTCAACAAGGTTTTTGAAGCAAGAGCGGTTACACCATTTTTGCTGTCACTCCTTATAAATCATTGTTATTTGGTAGTATGGAAATAAAGAAATACATGGGCATGAAATCAAATGGGGGCCTAGAAAGTTACATGCCGGCTCATCATTATTTTAAACATGAAATAGAAGTATGTGTTGGGATGAGCAGAGAAGTCCTAAAGCATCAGTCCACATCTGTCTCCTTCTGGGAGGCTTCACACTTACAGATGTCAGCAGTGACCTGAAAGCTAAACCTTGGTAATTCTGCTGATAAATATATTCCTCTAAAGAACATGCCACTTATTCTTAAGTAATTTACCATCCTTCTTTGCTTACTATAGGTCATAAGATTAAATTTGTCTTTGTGAAGTGCTGAGTTGCTGTTATTTAACTCAGAACTTATCTTTAAGTCAAGCCTCATAAATTTAATAATAATTAGTCATAGTTACCACTGGAATTTTTACTGCTTTCACCATCTGCTCCTCTCAGTATATGCAAGGTGTTAGATCTATTTCACAATAACTGAGTAAACTTTCACTTCTAATAATTACTTTCTGTTGGAGAAGTGATTGATATATTTATGGTTTTTGAGAAGATGATGGGAATCTTCTGTGACTTATTCTTCGGTTTTCTAGGTGCATCATAGGGAGGCTTCATTTCCACTGGTTATTTGTGCATGATACAGTATTGGTAATGACCCTGATATTAGATTATAATCCATTTACCATTCAGTGACTGTTGTGTACTTGGGTATTTACTCCTAGTTTTGATGTTGTTAAATTTGTCTTTATTATTCTTAGCCATCCAATCCTCATTTTGGAGTGTAAACTCTTTAGCTTAGAGAGCTAAAGAGAGAGCACAGTTAATTATTTCTGTATTTTCCAAGGAGGCTTGGAAATGGAATGGAATGCAAAAATGGAAATGTTCAGTGAATAGGCTTATCTCTTTCCAAGAGTTCTACCTTAATTTATAACCCTCATTTCATTGTATAAGTAGTAAAGTTTCAGGATGAACTGGTGCTCTGCGTGGAGGGATGAGCTTTTTTTGTGCTCTGCAGGAATCCTTTCTGACGTATTAACAATATACTCTAGAAAGTGCTTATAGTCAGCTTGTCTTTTAGTCCATTATTATAATGGTTATATTTGCTCGTATAAACTACTATGAAAAGTTATAAAGTCAGTATTATAGTTTTTTTAAAAATAAGATTTTATACTTTAAAACTCTGTTTTGAAGATTTGTGAAAGCTAAAATCAGAGTTGGATGAAAAAATGTGCCCGTTAGCATCAAATAATGAAATTCTTGGTCACGAATTTCAGCTAATAATACAGAAATTGTTCACATTTATATGGGGCAAATTCTGCTTAAGGAATTGTTGTAACCATTTTACATATATGTATGAACAAATACTGTTATTATCCTCATTTGACAAATGAAAAATGGAGATTCTTGGAGGTAAATTGGCTGAGGTCACACAACTAATCTTCCAAATTAATAGTTAACGAAGTGACTTATAAGTAAATTATACTACTTACTAGTGATACTTGATAGGCTGGAATATACATGCAACTAACTCTTACTTTAGGTAGAGTAACATATACAACATGGTGAATCTCCATGGAAACATCAGAAAAAGTTGCATGTGTCTCTGATTGGGCAATGTGACGTAGATGGTGAAGGAGAGGGACACTGTTAGAGGCTGAAAGAATATTCTGAACAAAGGCATGGGAGTATGAAGAACACGTTGAACATAGTGAGAGTAAGGTGTGGATAGGGAGTAGATCATGAGAGGCGGTAAGGCTGGGAAGATAGATGGGGCCAATTCATGAAGAGCCTTGAATGCCTTCCTAAGATCTTTAGAAACATTAGAGCTTTTGTTTGCTTTGTTTTAGCTTTTTCGTTTTGCGAGTTCATGCATGTGTGTTGTTATTTTTAGAAGGCAGCAGTGCAAATAATAGATTACAGAAGTGGGAGAGAGATCAGAGAGTACTATAGTAGTACTAATTAGGGACAGGGATTAAGAAGATAGAAAGGAGAGGCTCTAGCCAGTAGCTCATATTCTGCCCAAAGGGAACATGGTAGACTGTCCTGTCCTTGCTGTTGGGGGAAAAGAAATTGAAGCTACTCACACCTGCTGATGGTGATGATGAGTAATCTTCCTTCTCCTTTTTATTATTATTAATATTATTTTTATTGAGTGGTTTGGTTAAAGCAGTTAAGTGGAGTAGTGAAAGTCTCATCTTGGCCTTAAGACCTCAGTTCTGATCCTCAGTCATTTAAAAATGGGAATAATTGCACCTGCCTTGCTGGTCTCTGGTAAGAATTGTATGAAACAATTGGTAAGTATTTGATAAATAGTAGTTGTATTTCCTTCATTTGCTAGTTATTTCAGGCATTATTTATTTGTGTGCAGTGTACAAAGCCCATGGTGATAGCCTTTGTAGACAGTAAAGTGTTAACCGGCAAGCCGTCTTCTACAATTTTTAGATTGTCTTTATACATTTTAAAGTGAGTGTTTGTATTACATATATGTTCTCTTAGCTCTTTTCTTATTAAAAACCAGGAAATTAGAGTCCCGTGAAGTTATATTATTGGCTTTACATGATTATATATCAGTGGAAGAGCTGAGGGAAATGATTACATGTAGGCCAGTTTTAAAACTTCAGTAACACTTTATGTGGATGTTATAGAACGCACATGTGTATAATTTCTGCATCTAACACACACATATATGTTCATGTAAGTATGTTGTGAATTTTAAGATGTTATGAGGATATAAAATATCATTAGAGAGTAATAGGTAGTATTACCTAGCAGTTAGCAGTAACATGTAAAGTGAATTGCATATGGCATACGAGTCATGCTGTGTTATGCTATGTTAAAGATACGTTTATGGAAAGTGCTTTGAAGGCAAAGTTGATATGACATACTAAACAGCCCTAAATACGAATAAGTAATATTGATATATTTCACGTGATGCAGTGTTCTGTAGTGTCGTTTCCTTTAACAGTACCACATTTCTTTATCAGTACTAGCAGGAGCCTTGATAATGAAATTTCCACATGTCTTTTCTTCTAAATAGTGAAATCATTTTCTAGAATAAATGAGAAAGTGGCTAAAATTGACCAAGAATTGGAAATATGAATTTAGTGTCAGTATTTATGGTAGTCCCTGGTAAGTGATGAATGTCAGTAGCTCATTTATCATGCTCTAGAAAATAGATTTGTGTTTGTCTATTTCTTAACTAGAGTGTGTCTTTAAATTGGTGGTGGATTCTGGTAGTGGCTTTATACCTTCTGTAGTGGAGTGAAAGGTGTGTGCTTTTCTGTGTTACAAACACCAGAGTCTTTACTGTCAAGTTTGAAGCCTGGATTTCTGTAAAATGAAGCAAACTAACATTTATTGGGCATTTACTCTGTTTCAGTCACTGGGCCTTTTGTGCTACGTGCTTTATGTAGTACTTCATTTAATCTTAGCAACAGCCATGTGAAAGTAGACATTATCATGCCTGTTTTCGAGATGGAGAAATGGAGGTCTACAGAAACTAATGTATTTGCCCAGAGGCATACAGCTTATTAGTGGAACTGGGCATTGATCCAGCCATGTGCTCTCTTCTGTAAGTGCTGTCCGGGTTACATTGGGATTAGAGACATCGTTCAGAACCTTCCTCTCAAATCCATGTTCCAGTGTTATACTCTTCTTTAACCTTAAGTAAAATTTAGTTGAATTGGCTCTGTCAAAGTCTTATGTTTGAGTTTGAAGATTTTATGGCTAGGGAGCAAAAGGAGTGTCAGAAAAATTCAGCTAAATTTTCGTTTTCAATTTTATTTTGTCATTTTTTTTAAGATTTTATTTATTTATTTGAGAGAGAGTGAACAAGAGAGAGGACATGAGCTGGAGGAGGGGCAGAGGGAGAAGCAGGCTCCCTGCTGAGCCCGATGCAGAGCTTGATGCGGGACTCAATCCCAGGACCCCAGGATCATGATCTGAGCAGAAGGCAGATGCTTAACCGACTGAGTCATCCAGGTGCCCCAGTTTTTAATTTTAAAAAGGGGAGATTTTACCAAGTAACAGTCATAGTTAGAACACACACACATGGGGCGCCTGGGTGGCTCAGTGGGTTAAGCCTCTGCCTTCGGCTCAGGTCATGAGCAGGCTCTCTGCTCAGCAGGGAGCCTGCTTCCTCCCCTCTCTCTGTCTGCGTCTCTGCCTACTTGTGATCTCTCTCTCTGTCAAATAAATAAAAACATTAAAAAAAAAAAGAACACACACATATTTGAGATAACATATTGTAATACATGTGAAATATTTATGTTAGTCTATTCTCTCAGATGATCCTTGCAGCTTCCAGGATAGAGGAGTTGTTCTACACACCTGGTTTATTTTTTTATTGCATGTGTTCAAGGAGCCTCATGCTATACTAGGAGGTGAGGATGTTGTGGTTAACCAATGAGATGTCATTCTTATTCCTATGCACTGTGTATCTATTCTAAATATTTCATCAGAATGTAAAATAATAGCACATTTAAGACCTCCTATTGGAAAGATACCTTCAGAGTTTCTCCATAGAGTATTTGTAGGTAGGGGGAAAATGTTCTGCTAAGGGTGTCCCTTCTTCAACAGCTTTACATGATATAAAATCTCTGACTTTTCTTGATTCAGAATTGGCTGTTTTCTGCAGCATGGAAGAAAAACTGATTGGTGTTTGGAAATCAAGACTTTAAGTGAGTTAAAGTCAAGACATAAGCAAATGTAGTGAAAGTTAGAGAAAAGCTTGTCTCCCTGTAGTCAGCCTTTTGGTGTTCAGATATGAAAAAGAAAACCAACCAACCAACACACAAAACACCACACAGTAGAAACAGAAAAGACTGCCTGTGACAGCTTACAACCCAAAACCAAAGCAAACAAACAAAAATCAACCAAGACTAATTAGTGCCACATTTGGAAAACTCTTTTTCTCTTTTTAATTACTTTTCTGAGAATGTGAGCTTTCTGTATCTGTTTGTTTTACTCTCCTATTAATGAATCGTTTCTTCTGAAGAGCTTTTCAACGTTTCATAACTGGCAGCATCTAAGTGGTGTTAGGTCAGCTAAGGTTCTGTACGTTAATTATGCCGTTTAGAGACCAATTAAGAGCATTAAAGCATATATTTACGTTAGTAATTGCTTTCACAGTCATTTGGTATACATAATACTTTTGTGAACAGTATAGTGTTTCCAAGTGAAAATTTCTCTCTAGAATTCAAAAGAGTTCAATGTTTTCTTAATTTTTTTCTTTTAAAAATCATCTTAAACTCCTTTCTCTTCCACCATCCTTAAAATCTCTTAACTTATCTTAAACTATGTGTAGTTTTCTATCTCAATTCTGATGGCCAATAGTTGGTCATCCCCTGTGGGAGTTCTCAAAGTATGATTTGCAAGCATAATAATATGTGTATACATAATAATGATGTATTTACAATGATAATGCAAAAGAGATAGTGGGTAGAACTCTGGCAAAATCTTAGCACAAATCAACACAGAACCCCAAACTGTATTCTTATATTCTTCACTACCATGTACTCACAGTAAAAACAAGCCACCAAACCATTCATCCACTAAAACACCAAACCCGCCAACCAAATAAACACTCAACCAACCAAACACCAAACAAAGAAAGCTAGCTTCATCTAATAATATCCTGAATGAAGTAGTAAAAAAATTTAATTTTATTAAATTCCAACCTCTGAGTCAATTCTGGGTAACAGAATGTGGAGCATATGTAATGAAATTCTTCAGCATACTGAAGATTAGTGGTTACGTTGAGACTTTTTTCATGAAACACAACTTTTACTAGAAAGAATGACAAACTATGGTTTTTTAGATGTATTTACAGACATTTCCTCAAAAATGAATGAAGTGAGCCCGTTACTTCAAGGAAAACAAATGACAGTATTTATTCCAAATGATAAAACTCAAACTTTCAAAGAAAAATTAGGATTTTGCAAAGCCTGTATCTACAGAACTGATCTACCTAGCGGAGTCAATCAGTTTTTTTTTCAACCAGTGCCCATGTTTCATATTCATGTATGTGTAAAAAATCCATTCAAACTATGCACTAGACAGTAGATTGTAATTTATCAGAATATGAAAATTTCATCAATAGGGTTTCAGATTTCACATTGCATCTGACTTTTAGGAGACTCCTGCTTGTCCACTTTTTGTGAAGTATCAAAGATTAAACACTATTATGTAAGGCTCTTAAAATATATCTCCTTTCCCAGCTATGTATTTGTGGCCACATCTCCATATATGTCAGCCACAGCAACATACTGTGATTGATTTAATGCAGAAGCAGATATCCAATTTCTTCTATAAAGCTAAACATTAAAGAGATTTGAAAAAATGTAAAACTGTTCCACTTTGCTCAGAGTTTAAAAAATATGTTAAAATGGGATTATCAAAATTTTTTTAATTTAAGTATAGTGAAGTGTAGTTAACACACAATGTTTATGTTAGTTTCAAGTGTACAACAGAGTGATTCCACAACTGTGTGTTTTACGCTATACTCACCACAAGTGGGGCTACCCTGTGCCACCATGTGATACTATTCCCATACCATTGACTATATTCCCTATGCTGTACATTTCATCACCATGACTTATTCATTCTATACCTGAAAATCTGTACCTTCCCTTCCCTTTCACCATTTTTTCCCATCCCCACCCCCTCCTCTCTCACAACCATCAGTTTGTTCTCTATATTTGTGGGTCTATTTTTACTTTTAAAAATCTGTTCATTTGTTCTTTAGATTCCACTTACAAGTGTAAACATATGGTATTTGTCTTTCTCTGTCTGACTTATATTACTTAGCATATTACTGCTTCAGTCCATCCATGTCACAAATAGGAAGTTCTCATTCTTTTTGTGATAAATATTCCATTATATGTGCACACACACCACATCTTTTTCATCCATTAGTCAATTAATGGACACTTAGGTTGCTTCCATATCTTGACTCTTGTAAAATAAAATGGGTTCATTTTTATTAAATGAATTATACATTTTTAAAAATTATTCACTTTTGATTTCTAACACGGTAAATATTGACAACTTTAATTGCACAAACAAAAATTTGGTGCCTTCGATAATTTGATAATGAAAAGGGTCCTGAGAACAAGACATTTGAGAACTGCTCTCTGGAGGAGTCCTTGCTCTTAAACAGAAACCAGAACTTACCTCTTACATTGATATGTTTCTCACTTATTTGTTTTCAGGTGGGTCACCTCTCTCACCTCTAAGTTTCTCATTTATAAAATGAGCATTTTGAGGAGTATATTATATGAGATTTATAAATACATAAAGATTTTATTTATTTGTCAGAGAGAGAGCTCAAGCAGGCTGGGGGCAGCAGACAGAGGCAGAGGGAGAAGCAGGCTCCCTGCTGAGCAGAGAGTCCAATGTGGGGCTTGATCCCAGGACCCTGGGATCATGACCTGAGCTAAGGCAGACACTTAACTGATTGGCCACCCAGGCGTTCTGTAAATGATTATGTCTTATTTAATCCTCTCAAAAACTCCTTAAAATGTAGATATTATTATCATGAAGTGTTTGAGACCAAAGGAAATTAAGAATTTGCCTAAGTTCACAACTAATAACTGGCAGAACAGAAATCCTTGTATTTTATGAATGTAATATTTAATAACCTCTTTTCATGCTTTAGATATGAAAAAAAGAATGGATACCAGCAAAGTAGAAGTTATGTAGGACCGTAATGTGTTTGAAGTAGAAGGGAGGTTAGAAAACATATCTTGATACCATCTATTTTTTTTTTTTTTAAGATTTTACTTTTAAGTAATCTCTGCACCCAATGTGGGGTTCAAACTCACAATCCTCAGATCAAGAGTTACACGCTCCAGCTACAGAGCCAGCCAAACCCCTTCTTCCTACCATATTGTTTTCCTGATGAAATAATTCAGGGTATACAAATATATAGTATTGTGACCCCTAAATTGCTTTGAACCTGTCAGTATTTTTATTTATTTATTTATTTATTTATTTATTTATTTATTTATTTGAGAGAGAGAGAGAACAAGCAGGGGTGCTGCAGAGGGAAAGGGAGAAGCAAACTCCCTGCTGAACAGAAAGCCTGACACAGGGCTCCAGGCTCAATCCCAAGACCCTGGGATCATGACCTGAACAGAAGGCAGATGCTTAACCAACTGAGCCACCCAGGGGCCTTGAACATGGCAGGATTTTTAACATAATTGTTCTTATTTTTACTTAGCCTCCTTTTATTCTTTTTTGTTTAGCCAGATGAAAAGAACTTCAGTATCTTTGGCAAGAATAACTATGTTATTCTCACATAGATGTTTATGAAAAGAAAAACAAAAACAGGCGCGCCTGGGTGGCTCAGTGTGTTAAAGCCTCTGCCTTCAGCTTGGGTCATGATCCCAGGGTCCTGGGATGGAGCCCCGTATCGGGCTCCCTGCTCAGTGGGGAGCCTGCTTCCCCGTCTCTTTCTCTGCCTACTTGTGATCTCAATCTGTCAAATAAATAAATAAATAAAATCTTTAAAAAACAAAACAAAAACGAAAACAAACACAAAAGAGAAAGACAGAAGGTTATGGTAGAATAGCCATTGCTTTCTCTGAAGAATGACTGATAAATACTCTACTTCTGTTAGTAACAAAATTACCAATAGATTTTATTCTGGTCCTACGAACTCAGTACATGTTAGAAATTTAGCTGAAGTGATCTAGAAAGAGTGTATGAGAGAAGATTAATACCATGTTAAAGCAGAAGGAACTGCAGGTGTTTGGAACAGGAAAGTGCTTATGATAGTCAAGGCAGACAACCCATCTCCTCAGAGTAGACTAATAAGATTTCAGGATAACACTCATGTTTTTTGTGATTTCTAGAGAGCAGGCCATAGTACGTACTTACTATAGTGTGCGTGCTGATGCTTCCTCTCTTCACCTGCAACCCCAAATACCTTATGGAGGGTGGAATTAAGGTTTGGTACCATCACTCTGTTTATTCCTTTTTGCCTTTCTTCCTAGTTTGTTCCCATTTAATATTGCTAAGTAGAATTTAAAACAAGTAGGGCCTCTGGGTGGCTCAGTTGGTCAAGGGTCTGCCTTTGGCTCAGGTCATGATCTCAGAGGCCTAGGATCCAGTCCTGCATCAGGCTCTCTGCTCAGCAAGGAGTCTGCTTCTTCCTCTCCCTCTGCGCCTCCCCTCTGCGTGTGCTCTCACTCACTCATTCTGCCCTCTCTCTCAAATAAATAAAATCTTTAAAAAAAATTAAAACAAGTTTAATCGATTGAGTTAGTATGCTATGCCAGCATAAAATTCAACCTTTATTTAAATATAGTTTATGTAAATAATAAGCTCAAGGGAAATGAAAGTTTATTCCAGACTACTCTGTTTAATTTTGGGAATTCAGGACTGCTGTTCATTTTTGGCCGTTTGTCCTGTCCTTGCTCCCCTTTCTCTAATACAGCATAGTCTCCTTTCAGTCTATGCCAGTCTCTTCTCAGCAAACTCAGTCATGCAGACTCACAAACATAAATAACTTTTTATTATGTAATATTCCCTCAATATGTAAATGTAAATGTCAGCCTTAAAATCTGCCTGAAATTAGGTGAGTGAAGTCAGGAATATCCATATTTATAGCCATAGCCTATATATATTAAAAAAAAATGTACTTAGTTGTGAATGGTTTCCTGTGTTTGTAGCCAGGCAGGTTCGCATTTGTTTTTATCCCTCGTGTCCATGGCTGGTTATGATTTTAGGCAATGGGAAGTTATATGTCCTTTCCCCAAATTCTTTATTAGGTAAGGATAGAGTTGGGAACAGAGGTATTACATGTTACAAGGTTTGCAATATTTTGGTTACCAGAGCAACCATGGCGTCTTGCTGCACACGAGTCTTTTCTGTAGAAACACCTGTTATCACTCTTTGTTGCCTGTGCAGGGAATGCAGTCATGGGAAAAGCAGTCACCGTGCAGCTCTGCTATATTATGGTATTGACTCAGGGTCATTGGCTTTGCAGTGAATTTCTAATCTAGACAGGTATGTTTGGCTGAGTCTTTTCTGGTAATCTAATTCATTCATCGGCATTCCTTACACAAACATGTCCTGAGAACCTGTGTTTACTGCTTAAGCCTTATTGGTAAATCATCACTGTGCTGCCTTTTTTTTTTTTTTTTTTTAATAAACCATTCTGGACATTCTGGAGATTTCCAATTAGTAGCGTAGCTAAGGTTAGAAATCATGATTCTTATACCTGTTTGGAGTCTAGTTATCCTGTTACACATGTGACTTGTCTTATTGTAAGAGTTGGTGCTTGGTTACATGTTTTGAATATAAGTTACTACAAGATAAACATGTCAAATTTTCCTTTCAGGTTTTTTTTTCCCCCTTTCTTTACAGTACACTTGTTTTCTCTTTGTCCTAAGCCCTTTCTTGAGCTGGGCTGATCCAGGCTGGGAAAACTACTCTTTGCTCATAACCTGGGAAGGAACGGATGAGAGCACGTCATTCTCTGTGAGAGACGCTGTGTTCCTGGGGGTGCATCTGGCTGTGGGAGAAGAGGACACACAAATGGTGGGGAAACTCCCCTGAGATGACAAGCAAGGATGAAAGTTCACAAGCAGCGAGGGTGGGGGTGTTGAGTTGGGGGCAAATAGGAATATTTCACACCTGGTGTTTCCTATCTTCTCCATGGGAGTGGAGAAGAAGAAAGGAAACATCTGGGTCTTTAAGAATACTGAAGTTTTCTAGAAGACTTTGGGGGTTGGGAGGCAAAAAATGAGAAAAGAAAACAGAAAATGATCTCAGATCAAAGAGCACATACACTTGAATAGAGAGAGAGCCCTGCTCCCGTTTTCCCTGTATATCGTGGAATCTCACTGGCAAAGGCCTCTGGGTTTGCTGCTACTAAGAAGAAAAGGAAAGCTGCAAAACTTGGTATACATAGATGAGAAATATATAAGTAAATCTGTCAGCTACCGCCAGTACTGCAGCAGACGTTGAGAATGGCATGGTGCAGCTCGCTGAACAGGAGCTCTTGTTCGGGGCATCACCATTTAGGCACTAGATGAGGGACTGAGAAGTAGAAAAAGGAAAAAAGAATGTTTTAAATGTTTTGGTTTGGGGATCCTTAGCTAGGGGGGTTATTCAGTAGTGAGACATTTTTGAGGTTTGGAAAATACTAGGAACGTTTGGCAGGAAGAGATAGGTTTTATGACAGTAATTTGTTACTTGTGGGTCCTAACTCTGGATGTGTGTGTGTGAGAGAGAAAGAGAGAAGGAAAAGGAAGGCTTATAGAAATACTAAATCTTTTGAATGACTGTTAATATGATTGACTGTGAATTATTAAAGTTGAAATTGATGTGGTTATTCTGGAGTATTAGTAAAGATAATCAGATCTGTGACTATTGGGTCATTTTACCGGTAGGCAGAATTTTTCCAATCTCAATTGGAACCTCGTCATTCAATGGCAAGAACGTTCTTCCGATCCCTTCTTTTTTTAAAATGAAGAAAGTTGCTGTTTGTGTTGAATAGAGGTTTGGAATGACCAGGCACATGGTTTTTTAGCATAAGCACTCGTTGTTTCAGGGACTGAAATACTACTGCCATCTTTCTGTTTCAGGCTGGTTACATCCAACAGTCAAAATGTAGTATGGTTTTCCCAAGGCCTAGTGGCTGTTCATGTGAACCAGTTACACTTAAGCATTTGTCACTGTTATCCTCACATTTAAGTTTTTTGTGGGTTGTCATAGTTTTCATGATATGACAAAAACTTATGTGTGTTGATGTTGAATATTTTACCGTTGCTGTACCCGTTGTATTGTCAGTGAAAGTAGAGCAGAAGTGATATTGGAGAAAAGATTAAAGGTTTGCTAAGAGGTGGTAGAGAGTTTGCTGTTACTAGCAGAGATGCTTTTGAACAATGCTGCTAAGGAATAGATCTAATGAGATTTGGGATGTTTTTTAAAATAAGTCAGCATTAGTGTAATATTCCTTCAGGGAGCGTTTGTAATGCTCACAAGAATGTGCTGGTGGAGGGATCGGATTCCAGGCTAACCTTCAGTTGCTTTCAGTAGTTGACATAACACACACCTGTGTGTTCTCTTCCCTGACCTCAGGATTGTTTTGAAAAGCTTCTGACATCTGGGAGTGTGAAAAAGAGCAGATTTTGATTTGTTCTCTGACAAGTAGGAAAAATAAATTCTAAATGCAGCGTGTTACCTGTGTATGGTACTTGCAGTAAGGGCCTTGATTTATCTTCTGTCCTTCTCGTCAACTGTGGAATCCAAGGTTCCATGAAAGATTAGTGTTTTTCTGGAAGCGTTTTCACATGCTGGAGGTAGAAATATGTATATATATTTACAGAAAAATGTAAATAAATGTAAAATAGCACTTAGGTTGTGTTTTTTTTTCCCCCCTTGGGAAGAGTCATTTAGAAATTATTTCTCCAAATAGTTAAATTGTTTGTGTGTAGGAAGACTGCTGACGAAGAAAACTGACCTAATTCAGCTTTACCTTTTATGTAGTGATAGGTAATGCTCTCCTTGATAAACATACATTTGTTCAACATGAGTATTACCATAAATGCTGTCACTTAAGGGAATATATCTATCGAGTACCAGTAAATTTACTTCAAACTTGAACCACACTGCAATAACTTTGGTAACTGAATCAATTGGCCTTTTAAAATATATGTTATAACATATATCTTTTATATTTATAGTTTAAAATAAAGTGGGATCCTGGATTGATCTTTATTAAATTCACAGATTTTTCTTCTCAAAATTAAGCTTCACTTGGTTTGGCCTCAGCAGCCTATTCCTTGCAATCTATTTAATTGAGTGGCTTCTGCTGTTTATTCTAAAATGTAGATAAATGGCTTTCAGCACACTGTTTATAGTTTAATAGTTCCTGAAGTGAGTCAACATTATCTGCTAGCGTCTACATGTCATAACTAATGATCTCTCTGCTTAGACTTTCTTGCAAGTGAAGAGACACTGAACTCAACAAAGGCAAGAGCCTGGCACAGTTGGGGGTGGATGGATTGTTTGGGATGGCGCCTATTGGATAAGACTTTCTTTGCCCCTTATTGGTATGAAATTGGAAGAGCAGTGTTACCTTTACCACAATTTTGGCATGCACAAAAGCTGTCACAAAATGCTATATTCCAAAGGCTGGGGTGAAACTATTTTAGGAAGTAGCTGTTAGAGGGGTGTGTTTTATTTCACATTCTCTATCTAATTAGTAATTAGCACAAGTTTAATACTTTTCTGGTCAGGCTAGTTGATTGGATGATAGAGAATGGGAGTCACCAGCAAATTTTCACATTACTCTCTAGTAGCTACTGTGGTTTTAGTGATGAAAGCGAATATTTTTTGTCGGCCAAGAAAGATGGAAAGAAAATTAATAACTTTAATTGCTAAGTAATCATTGATTGTAAGTGGGGTCTATTCATTCTGAAAGATCATCATGCTCTTTCCTTAGGGAAAAGACAAAACAAAACAATGAACCAGTATGAGACTTTGCTTCTAGAGAGGATCAGCAGGTCTGATGACCATAATTGTTAGAGTTGATTAGTTTTACCAGTCTCCAACTCATTAAATAATGAGAAGTCTTGCCTTCTCTACTAAATTATTTTCTGGGTTTTTAGGTGGAGAATAGGACATTCTATAGCTAAACAGAAGGAACGGTTTCTTAATAGCTGAAATACCAACTCTTACATTTTGGTAAAATATTTTGTTTGATCTCATATACTCTTTGTGAATGTGGACAACTTTCTAACTAATCTAATTAAGAGAGCCACTGTCCTTTGCTCCCATACAAGTATCACTAGTCTTGGGGAGCACTTTGGTAGTTGAAATAGAACGTAAGTATAGATTTCTTACCTTCTTATACTGATTCTGAACTTTAAGATCATATACCCAACTTACCAAAATATTTCAGGGTGAAAAATATAACACACATAAATACCTTATGTCGATATGATTTCAAATACAGAAACATCTTAAGAAAGGGTTTATGAGAGGAAAATATTTTTCCTGTAGCATCCTTGGATTCACATTTTTTTTCTTTTTTAATTGTTTGTGTGTGATGAGACCCCATACTGGTAACTATTTGAAGGAGGAGGAAGGAAACATTTTGGCCTTAGAATATAGTGATATAGTTTGTGGGTATGTATATTATTAGCATAAATGAGGAGATACAAATTGGATAAGGAAATACAAAGGAAGAAAATTTAAAGGTAAGATCAGCAAGGATTTTCAAAGTCTGGGCCACTGAGTCTACTAGGCTTTATGCAATTAAAAATTAAAAATAATAAAATTGTTTTGGAGAATGTTTTGAAAACTGAAGCCATTTGTTTATCAAAAGAGGGACAGCTTGAGCAGTATCAGGCCAGAATGTTCCGATGTGTGCCATACTCAGATTTAAGATAACACAATCATTATAATAACATAGCCTCAGTTTAGATCTTTCCTCAGTGTTTCTGCCCAAAAGTCAACAAGCTTGTCCTTTGGCAAACTTATTCCTAAAAATCAAAGCTGAGCAGATGTGGTTCAAAATCTCAGCCTTATTTTAATGGCCAATTAATTCACAGGAAAAAATTTTTCGTCTTAAAATATCAAAAGTCTGTATGTTGCTAGTCATATACGTACCCAGGAGACAATTCAGCCATCTTGTTTTAATTCAGATGCCCAAACTGGATTATGGGAATAGTCAGGAGAAGGTGAATAGAACATATTGTGGCCTACCACCTAAATTTTGGTCCTCCTTCAGTTGGTCTGAGAGTGTTACTGGGAACCCTAAATGTAGTATTATCTCTAACCCCAAAATCCAGATATAAGTCATACAACTTGTCAAATTCTGATTAGAATGTTTTTATAGTCACGGGAATTTTTTTTTTCTCTATTGTTCTTAACATATATCATGGAGAGTTTTTCTAATATTTTTTTGTAAACTGCTTGCCTTAGCAGATAATTAGTATGTAATTGATTAAAAAAAACATTAAAACCTTTTCTTTACTGTATATATTTAAGGTTTTTTTGAAATGGATATATTTTCTTCATCTCTTTTTGTGCCTATAAATTAATTTTTTATTTTTATTTTTTAACCATCTGCTATTAGGAAAGGGTATCTGGTTTTTTGGATAAGGTTTTAGATTATTTATTTAAAACAGCACAGATACTAGCCTGGGGGCCAGATGGTTTTGTATAGAGTGTAAAAAGGAAATGGAGTGCAGGCGTTGGTGTGAGGGAATGGTCAGCAGCCCTTTTATGACTAAAGAACAACAACCACAACAGAAAGTAACTTCTGTTCCACTGTCCACTAATAGATTTTATGGCTCCTGAGCATCGTGGCCATTTTTTCTTCATCTCTGTGAAATCACAGTGCCGTGTAGTCAGCCTTGTGAATGACACGTGTCTCTTAAATCAGTTTGGACTTGCTAGTCATTTTATGCTGGGTAAAATAAATATCTTATGCTGGTTTAACCATATGTGATGAATAGGATAGTTATGTCTCAAATTCAGATTTTATATAAAAAATGTTAATAAGTCAGATGATATGGTGGATTTAATAAAAAGAAAAAATTAATGGAAATCATTTGGTTTTCAGGTTTCCCAACATTTTGAAAGGTTCCAAATTGTAAGAGGAGTTTGACTTTTAGGTTTGATAAACCTCTTTAAAGAAAGATTTAAAAATGTTTACATAGCTGATCAGCTGGTGAAGTTGTGCTTATTTTAAAATAAACTTAAGAATTGCACATTGAAGTACCACTCTGAGTGGCAGCAGCGTTATATCGAAAATAGATTTCTAGATATTTTAACGTCCTATATTTTCTGCCTTGGTTATAATCAGAGGCAGCTTTTAACCATCTGGAAATGATATATAATACACTGTGGTCAGTGACTTTTTTTCTTTTCTTTCTTTTTATTTATTTTTGTGATTCTAAGGTTTCCTTTCTCTTTTACCTTTCCACTGTCATATGCCATGTATCCTGAGCATAGCTCAATGCCTGACTGGAATAATCTCTCTTGCCAGTTTATAATCAAAGGGAGGACTGAAAAAACAGCTGAGCTGTATTAGGCAACCACAGTCTGGACTGCATTTCTTAACTGGGGAATAACACATCACAGGTGCAGGATTAGTGCTGCCTACGGTGCTGGTCTTTTTAGTGGAAACCCCTAGCAATTCTGTGCCTCCTCCTCATGTCTCATCCCAGGGAACCTGGCAACGATCTATCAAGCGTACAGAAATCAAAAGTGAGTAGTGGGAGAAGCTTTATATCTTAGAGCCTGTTTTTACCCTCCAAAAAGTGTTTGCAAGGCCAGTGAAGCCCATTTCGGCACAAGAAAAGATGATAGAACTTAATCTTTCTTGGCATAGAGGGTGGAATAGAGCAGTTTAGGGGGTTCAAAAACTTTCTGCACAAAAATCACATGTCAGGAAAGTGCAGTTCAGCTTAGCCCTCCCAGGAGTCTATAATTTAGCTTACTTTTAACTACGGAAACTTTTACATGTGTTTTGTGCTGTATATATGTTGGAGTGTGTGTGTGTGTGTGTGTGTGTGTGTGTGTGTGTGTGTTTACCCTGACACATTTTCCAACACTGTCATGCTTAGAATCAAGTGTTGGGGTTGTGTAAAGTCCTTGTGGTATAATTTAATTGTTCATAGCTCTGACACTGGGAATTCTTCTGTTCTCTCTGACATGTAACTCTGAATTCGTAGGTTTTAAAAGCCAAGGTTGCTTTCTTCCAAACAGGGTTTTTGAAAAATGCCAAAACTCTGTTCAAAGTATTAATTATGCTTTTAAATATTAGTACACATGAATGTTTTGAAAGTGTAGTTACTAAGTCGCTTACTTTTGATCAAGAATGTTATAAATTCTTTTTAGCAAAGTAGACGCTCAGAATGGAAGACAAAGATATTTTAGTACTTCATGTCAGTTTTGGCATCTGTCTCAGAAGACATTGTTAAGAAGCATAAAGCATAAATGTAAACGAAGCAATGTAGATGACACTGCAGCGGGTGAACAGTTGTTTCTTCACAGTTTTACCCTTAAAACTAGGAGGGCTTTCTAGTATTCAGATTTTGTTTGAATACATTTTGTTGGTGGTACCATCATTCCATATTGTCTTACCAGAGTTAAACCCTTTAAGTTACTGGTGATGAGTAGTTGGTAATAGTGCATTCTAAGTTAAGATTTAAAAATATAAACACATGTAGTCTCTATGCTTTATGCCTCAAATAGTTAAACATTTGAAATAGCGACGTGTCTGTATTTTTAGGTCAATATGCACCCTAACTAAGGTATCCTTTAACAGTTATCAAATTAGAGGTTACAGAAAGGATAAGAAACTCAGAGATCCTAAAGGCTTTCCAGGTTTTTTTCCTTTGGGGAAAAAGAATAGCATGAACGTGGTGATTTGGTTTCTGCTCTGTCTGCCTTCATTGTGACTTCTTGTCTTTACCTGTAGGAATATGTTCCAAGTAGTTTTACATGTCAAGCTGTCTTGGGACTGCTTATGAGGAGTAAGTTTGGGTGTGGTGGCAAGTTGAACATCGGCTTTGATTAGCCTCAGAATTCTGTGGAACAGAGCATTGGTAGGAGTCACTGAATAAAACCATAACTCCTGGTTCTCTGCCAAGTCCAAGTTGACTCTCTGACATTACTGCCATGGGGACTGTGGTTCAGTTTCTTTGCCAACAATATGGCTTTAAACAGGGATAAAATACACAGACACTTTTAATTTTTAATTTTTAAACCATCCTATCAGTTGTGATTATGCTATTTTCTGGATATAGATTGTTTGATGTTAAATTATTTTTAAACATAGTAGTTACTTGCTTGTCAAGTTCATTACTTCTTGTATTGATGCTTTCATTAAGATAACTTTAACCACGTTATAGTTTTGAGTATTTTCAAAGATTTTTAATTTATTTGAACATGTTGTTTGAGTTTCTCTAAATTTAAAAGCATATTAAGACCCAAGGGAAAGGCCAGATGCTGCCTTACCTTTAAAGGGTATACATGTGATGTCCAAAGAACTGTATTCACTCATAATCACTTGTGTTTACTCAGGCTCATAGCTCTGCATTTGTTACCTACCAAACAAATAAATATAAATGTATATGTTGTCTGTTCAGATTTATGTGATATTTAATCCTTTTATGATTTGCTCAAGTCATAATCTAGCATCCCATAAAATAAAATACTTGAATGATTGAAGTGTTCACTTTTTATCCAGATGTTTTGGGATCTCTTGGCAGGACTTTTATGATGTAAAATGTTGAAAACATGATTATCCTACAGAGCCTGAGTGATGTGGTAATGTGGATGTGTGAGTGTGGTGAAAAGAGATGCAATTGCCAATAAATGGAAACATGTAGAGATATTTTATGATAAAAGCCCTTGTTTCTGTAGAGAGCCAGCACATCTCTAACATTTCTAAACTAATGTGTTTTCTTAACCTACTCAATAGTGTCAACAATAAACCGCAGAAATGAAAACCTGTCAGTATCCCTGGTTTTGGTGCTTCTGTTTTCTGTAAAAGATACTGGTTCATTACTGCCACCCATAGTCCTCTTCCATCCTGTGCACCCCTACCTAGGACTGACTTATATTTGACAATTATACGTGGCATTATGACATCTATTTGATTGTTTGCATATACTGGTTTTTGGTTTTCCATATGTAGTTGATTTGTCTCACCATGTTCCACGTGTAGTTGATTTGTCTCACCAGCAAGATTGTTATTTTATTGGGGGCACTTCAAGGGCTCTGGGCCATTGTGTTTTGTGAATGGAATGGGTCTAATGATTATTTGCTAAATAAATTAATGCACAATAAGAAAAAAAATTAAAAACAATGTATTAGTTGGCTTTGCACAAATTTTCAATGTTTTTTAAACCCCAAACTCTGTATTTTATAGACTTTTTGCTCCCAGTGATGAAACTAGAAAGAAAGAGAAACTAAAAGTAAGTAAAATGAAGCAGGAGAAAGGGGACTTGAAGAGGGATAGAGAGTTGAGAAAAAGAGGTTGGGGAGAGAAGAAAAAGAAAAATAGGAAACAGAGGAATGTAGAAGATGAAGGGGTAGGGGAAAGGAATGAAAAAACTGAGACAGGGAAAGAAAAATCTGAAGAATGAACACACAAAAATTGAATAGTAAGCTTAAGCAGCACAGCAAATGACAGTGATTGCTAATATCACTCTTTCTACTTGCAAGGAACTATGACAGATCTTTGCTTGGAATATCTCCTCCAGTCCTCACAGCAAACCAGTGAGTGCTGGTGCTCTCTGCATCTTGTGTAAGGAAGGTGAAGTGATTTGCAAAGGGCCCAGAGCAAGGGAATAGTGGAGCTGGGGCTTGAACTATTTTGTCTGTTTAAGCCTCTGTCTTGGTCAAGCCTGTGTCCACTGCATGGTGACCATACCTGGTACTGGTTTCTCATCTGACATTTCACTTCCCACCCCTCACCCCCCAGCATGTCCAGGAATTTACCACAGAATCTTACCTTTGTCTCTCTGTCCGACTTCTGAGACTCTTGAAGGAGAAAGATTCATGTACAGGTAACATTACAGTTAATAAGAGAAAGTCTACTCTCCCCTTAAACTATATGTGATTTCGCTTTGGCATTTTTGAATCAGAGTCGTATTTGTATTTTGTTACTTTTTAAGAATTTACATATTCCAATTTTTTTTATTAATGACTGGGTTTCATTGTTCATATGTTTTTTTTTCTAATTTTTTTTGCAGACAACTTAGAAAACTTATCTGAAAATGGTTTCATATAATAAAAGAGGATTAGGCAATGAGAATTGAGATTGGGCCTTTTAACTCAATAAACTTACTAGACAGTAAATTAAATCACTGAACTGAGTTAAAGGATTCAAGGTTTAAATGATGAAAATAATTTAGTTATTTAAACACATTGTTTGAGATCACCAGAAGTTATTTTAAAGATTAATATTGTTTTTAAGCTCTGATTCAAGATTTATTCCGATGTACCATAAGCCTTTGTTTTAACCAATGTGTTTAAATCAGTTTTGTTTGAGAAGGGAATGGGCATTGAGTCACATTATTTATTATCATAACAGCGTGGATAGGAGTAGGATAGATCATTCCCAAAGCACTGCTCACCAGTTTAGTACTTTTAAATGTTTCTTCATTAATCTTTTTGTCCAAGATACTTAAAGTACAAACTTGTGTGATAGGAATTTCAATTTCTCTTCTTGCTCCTGCCTGCCCTCTGGTGAAGATGAGGTAGATCAGTGATGACAGTTGAAACTTTGTTAATTTTTGAGATATTCAGAGAGCTAAAAAAACAAAACAAACAAACAAACAAACAAAAAAACACCTAACAAAATGAAGAAAGGGGAAAGATTACTAGTAGATCCTGTGGCACAAAATAATCCTATGTCGTCTTTCAAGGAATTTTGAAGAGTCAAATCCAGTTCTTATTGTGTTGTGTATTACAATTTAAGCTTCCTTAATTAGAGACCTCTATTGTTCATAGATTGTTTTGTGTTTTAATGTGACAGTGAATTCTGATATTCTCTTCACTATGACATATGAAACAGTTTTTTATGTCACAAAACTTAAAATGTTTTATTTATTCTGTTTTTGAAGTGATAAGAATGTTACTGAGAAAAAAGTTTAAACCAAATATAGCTAAAATATACTTCAGGATATAATGGATGAATATGGAAGCTAAAATTTAACTTTTGGAGAGCTGTACTGTTGTAAATTCTTTTTATATATTTACTTTTGTTCTGTGTTTCCTGAATTTTTGTAAAAATCTTATTTTGTTTTTCTGTAAAACTCATGAGGAAGAGTACACAGTAATACAAAATAATATAGAAACATTTTTAAAATAATTGAATTATTAAGCATATAGATAAAAAATTAGGTATTGTGAGGTTTTATACCAAGCTACTAGCTAATAATTGTCCACTGATCCTGAACAAACACTTTATTTTATTTTATTTTTTAAAAGATTTTATTTATTTATTTGACAGACAGAGATCACAAGTAGGCAGAGAGGAAGGCAGAGAGAGAGAGGAAGGGAAGCAGGCTCCCTGTCGAGCAGAGAGCCCGATGCAGGGCTTGATCCCAGGACCCTGAGATCATGACCTGAGCCGAAGGCAGGGGCTTTAACCCACTGAGCCACCCAGGCGCCCCCCGAACAAATACTTTAAAGAAACTCTTTATAACACTGAGTTATAAGGAGTTATTTGCTAAATTATGCAAGAAGAGATGCCACAGAAAACTTAAAGTATTTAAGTATATACAAGTATACAAATAACTGAAAACACGTATATAACCAGAACATATATCCAAGTAAAGATATTCAAGATATTCAATAAAAGTAACTTCCTATTTAAACTTTGTGATTGAACGAAAGTCATACTATTGCGTGATAATCATTAGGTTATTTCATGAAGTTTGATTAATTTGCCTAAAAAGTCTATAAATCTCCTAGGTATGAAAATAATAAGGAATATAAATATAATCTAGTTGCAATTCATTAAAAACACTCAAATGCGCAAACATATGCCTCGGAGTCATCTTGTGGTTCATTTGCTCCCTAAAAATCTCATCATCCTCTAAAAAAATGAAAACTAATTTTATATTGGCTTCCACAGGCCTGTTTTTTACTATCAGGGTGATTTCCATAATTAACTATTTGTGTTAACTATAATGTAACCAGCTATGCCAGGGGGACAGCATTTGAACTGTCTGGATTCACACCGCTAAGTTAAAGATTGTTTTTAGAGAGACAGGGGAGGGGGGATGGAGGGAGTAGGAGGGAGAAAGGAAAGTGAAAAATGGAATGAGCTTCAAAGAGTGATTTACTCAGTGAAGTATTCTAAGAAATTTCTAGAAGTCAGACTTTTTCCATTTTTTCCCTTACATTTTTCTGTCAGGTTTATTTATAATTCTCTTACTAAATATAAAAAAAAAACAATTGGCTGGAAAGCTATTGATAAGAAATAATCACTTTTGTTGAAATCCTATTCAACTAATTAGAATTTTGTTGAAATCCTATTCAATTAATTAGAAGCTGTTAACTATTTAGCTTTCCTTAGAAGATTTTTTATATAGATTTAACCTGTTGATTTAGAAAATATGATGTACTAAGTTATACTTAATGTTTCTTTAGTAGTTAGTTATTTTTCAATTGCTTTCAATCTTTTATATAAAATTTATATATATCTTTTATATAAAATATAATCTTTTATATAAAATTTAATACAAAATCAAGTAAAATGAAGATCTAATTAATAGAGAATCTTATATTATTTGAATGAGCTGAATAATCAAATTTTTTTATCTCTTAAAGTCTCCCTTTCTCCTGTTTCAAATGGAGCGATACTAGAAATCTAATAAATATAATGACATGTAAAAAATACAATTTGATAATTGTCTTAGTCAGACATCTCATATTTGGGATAAATCTGCATGATTGCTATTCTGTTGTTTATCTGGATATTCACACTTATCACACATTATCATCAATATGTACCTTTGTCTTTTCTTCTAATTCTTATTTCAACATCATTATTATCTGGCTAAATTCATGCTTTTATAAAATCATTATTCTTTGTATATTCATTTAATTGTGCTTTTTATGCCTTAGTTGATGTGTTCTGTCTTCTTTTTGTTCCAAAATGCCTGGCTTATGTTTGTGAGGCTGGCTTAATTTTGCACAAATTGAATATGGTTTTATATGAAAGTTACTTTTTACAGATAAATCCCTTTTCATAATGATAACAGTTGACAAAATAGTCCAGTTTCTTATTGTCCCTTTTTCTCAAATGGAAACTGGCTGTTAAGAAAATCTTAATCAGTAATTAAGAACCCCCAACAAACAGAAGTCCAGGACTTGATAACTTCACTGGTGAATTCTGCCAAACAATCAAAGAAGAATTAATACCAATTCCTCTCAAACTCTTCCAAAAAACAGAAGCGGAAGGAATACATTCAAACTCATTTTATGAGGCCTGCAGTACCATGATACTCAAACCAGACAAAGACGCCACACGAAAAGAAAATTGTGAACCAATATCCCTGATGAACACAGATGCAAAAATCCTCAGCAAAATCTTTGCAAACTGAATACAACAGTACATTAAAAGGATCATTCACCATGATTAAGTGGAATTTATTCCAGGGATACAAGGATGGCTAAACATCTGCAAATTAATAAATGTGATATACGACATTAAAAAATGAAGAATAAAATCATATGATCAACACGGTAGATACACAAAAAACATTTGACAGAAATCAACATCCGTTTATAATAAAAAACTCTTGACAAAGAAGGTATAGAGGGAACTCACATCAAAATAATAAAGACCATATATAAGAAGCCCACAGTTAACATTATATTCAGTAGTGAAAAGCTATTAGCCTTTCTTCTAAGAGCAGGAATAAGACAAGGATGCCCACTCTCACCACTTCTATTCAACATAGTATTGGAAATCCTAGAGCACTTGTAAGAAAAAGGAATAAAAGAGATCCAAATTGGAAAAGAAAAAGTAAAGATGTCACAGTTTACGGATGCAAAGGACTTCACCAAAAAACAGTAGAACTAGTAAATGAATTCCAGTGAAGTTACAGGATATAAAATCAATATATGGTAATCTGTTGCATTTCTATACACTGGTAATGAAATATCAAAAAGAAAAAATTAAGAAAATAGTCTCATTTACAAAAGCATCAAAAAGAATAAGATACCTAGGAATAAATTTAACCAAGGAGATGAAAGATCTATACACTAAAAACTACAAGTCATTGTATGAAAGAATTGACACAAATAAGGGGAAAAATAGCTCATGCTCACAAATTTTAAGATTTAATATTGTTAAAGTGTTCATACTACCCAAAGCAATCTACAGATTCAATGCAATCCCCATCAAAATTCCAGTGGCATACAATTCTAAATAATGTTTATGGAGCCATGAAAGACATCAAATAGCCAAAGCAATCCTGAGAAAGAACAAAGCTGGAGGCATCATGCTCCCTGATTTCAAACTATAGTTGATCCTTTAACAATGTGGGTTTTAGGAATGTTTATCCCCCATGCAGTAAAAAATTCATTTATAACTTTTTATTTCCCTAAACTAGTAGCCTACTGTTGACTGGAAGCCTTACCAAAAACATAAACAATTGATTAACACATATTTGCATGCTATATATATTATTTACTGTATTCTTTTTTTTTAAAAGATTTTATTTATTTATTTGACAGACAGAGATCACAAGTAGGCAGAGAGGCAGGCAGAGAGAGAGAGGAGGAAACAGGCTCCCTGCTGAGCAGAGAGCCCTATGCGGGGCTCAATCCCAGGACCCTGGGAGCATGACCTGAGCCGAAGGCAGAGGCTTTAACCCACTGAGCCACCCAGGCGCCCTATTTACTGTATTCTTAAAGTAAGCTAGAAAAAAGAAAATGTCATTTAAAAAAATCATAAGAGAAAATACATTTACAGTACTGTACTGTATTTACCTAAAAAACCTACTTATAAAATCTGCACATTTCACACCAGTGTTTTTCATGGGTCAACTATATATTATAAGACTATAGTAATCAAAACAGTATGGTATTGGCATAAAAACAGACACATAGATTGATAGAACAGAAAGCTTAAAAATAAACCCGGCATACATGGTCAATTAACTTGGGACAAAGGAACCAAGAATATATAAGTAGGAAAAGACAGTTTCTTCAGTTAATGTTGTTGTTGGGAAAACTCAACCACAGTCTTACACCATACACAAAAATTAACTCAAAATGGATTAAAACCTCGATCCTAAGACCTGTGACCATAAAACTCCTAGGAGAAAACATAGGCATAGGCTCCTTGATATTAGTCTTGGTGATGATTTTTTGGATCTGACCCCAAAAGCAAAGGCAACTAAAGCAAAAAAAAAAAAGAAAAAGAAAAAGAAAAAAAGAAAAGAAAGAAAGAAACAAGTGGTACTATATCTCAAACTGAAAAGCTTCTGCGCACAATAGGAAATCATTGACAAAATAAAAAAGGCAACCTACTAAGTGGGAGAAAATAGTTGCAGATCATATAGCTGATAAGGGATTAATATCCAGAATATATAAATAACTTGCACAACTCAATAGTAAAAAAAAAAAAAAAAAAAAAAAAAGATTTGAAAATGGGCAGCAGGTCTGAATTGATGCTTTTCCAAAGAAGACATACAGATGCCAAACAGGTACATGGAAAGATGCACAACTTTATTAATATCAGGGAAATGCAACTCAAGATGAGATTTTACATCACACCTGTTAGAATGGTTGTTATCAAAGAAACAAACAATGTACAAATGCTGGCAAGGATGTGGGGGAAAAGGAACCCTTGGGCCCTATTGTCTAATTGGTGCAACTGCTATGGAAAACAGTATGGAGCGTCCTCAAAAAATTAAAAAAAAAAACAACAACCTACCATATGTCCAGCGATACCACTTCTGGATATTTATCCAAAGAAAAATGAAAATACTTAACTTGAAAAGACATATACACCCCATCGTCATTGCTGCATTATTTACAATAGCCAAGATACGGAAACAACCTAAGTGTCCTTCAGTGGATGAATGGATAAAAAAATGTATATAAGTACACACTGAAATATTATTCAGTCATAAAAAGAAGGAAATCTTGCCGTCTGTGGCAGCATGGATGGACCTTGAGGCCATTATGTTAAGTGAAATAAGACAGAGAAAGACAAATACCAGATGGTCTCACTTATATGGGGAGGCTTACAAAACAATACAAAACAAAGAAGTCAAGCTCATTGATAAAACAGATTGGTGGTTGCTAGAGGCAAGGGATGGGAATGAGTGAAATGGATGAATAGAGTCAAAAGGTACAAACTTCCACTTGTAAATAATTCATGGGAATTTAATGTGCAGCATGGCACTGTGTAATATTGTAATACAGTTAATATGCAATATACCTGACAAATACCATATTGCATATTTGAAAATTGCCAAGAGAGATCTTAAAAATTCTCATCATAAGAAAAAAAGCCAATGCATGGTAATAGATGTTAATTGGGCTAGTGTGATGATCTTTTGTAATATACACACATGTTCAATCATCGTGTTGTCCACCTGGAACATATAATGTTGAATGTCAGTTATATCTCAATAAGAAAAAGATGTTATAGTTTTTCTTTTTAATAGCGTCCTTAGATTTTAAGATTAATCTAATAAGATCATCCTACTAATCATTTAATCATTCTGCTGCTTCTCTTCCCCCTTGTCTTCTATTAACCTCCAAATTATCACTCAATTATTTTATCTCACAACTAGAAATATTAATTATGCGATAATGAATTTCATTTCACAGGGAGTTAAACACATATAGATTAATTGACTCCTAAGTAGCAGTTGAAGACTTTTACATAAATTACTCTCTTGATTTGATTATTTTGGCAAAA
This sequence comes from Martes martes, assembly GCF_963455335.1. Lineage (NCBI taxonomy): Eukaryota > Metazoa > Chordata > Mammalia > Carnivora > Mustelidae > Martes > Martes martes. The sequence continues at coordinate 96,403,089 of NC_137889.1, forward strand.
GCAAGTGAAGAAGTCTCCAATTGTCTCATTTGCATTTAACCATTCATTTCTTTAATGATGCTAATTAGAGAAATCATTTTATCATCTCACCACTTTTACTTGTACAGGTTACATTGTATGAATGCAACCTAACATGCTTATTCAGGATCTTATCTGTTAACTCACTTTATAGAAATAGTATCTCTATTATGAGCTAGCAAAATTTTTTTTCTCCCTGAGGAGTGTGTTTCTGGTAAAATGATATACATTCAGACTACATGTTAGTGTTAAGTATTTTAGAAAGATGATGCAGCACTATCTCATCTTTATAATTTTTAAAGAAGGTATGGTTTTTAACTGATTTGTCTAGTGTTTGAGACCAGGAATTGACAGAAACTTGCTTGGAGCTAGCAGACTCAGATATCTTTCCATATTAATAACTGAAGTAGTTAACTTAGAATGTTCTACAGAATACCTCAAAATAGATTGTTGGTAATTTGCAATATAGATTGAGGCACACACACATACAAACACATAAAATATGGTAAACCATAGTGGATTCAGTGTCACTACCAAGCCAATGCTCATTGGTTTGGTGCTGTATCCCATAATGAAGATTATTTAGGGAAGTTTCTTCTTCCTTGATGGATTTTCTTTTTTGATTGCCCGAGTGTTCCTTGTTCACTGATGTTCTTTATTCCCCATCAGGCTATGAGACTAATTACTCCCTTGTTTTGAACTGAGAAGCAGTTTGCAAATGCATTTAAATAGCTCCAGCTACTATCTAGAGCTACTCCATGGATCTAGTCTGATGTAGAAACACAAATCATGGTCCTTTTGAATTCAAGCTGTGAAAAATTTCACGATGTAAAATATGAAAATTTCATGATGCAGAATTCAGTAGTCCTTGACAGAGGTAATTAAATTTTCCACAAGAACTAAGATCTTCCTACATTTCATCACTATGCACATATATGTGAATCCTTCATTTTTTTCAGACAAACACAGACTACAGAGGATTCACCATATGAGATATATTATTTCAAAACTTGCTAATTTTTGTTTTAACATAAAGAGGCTGGCTTATTTTTTCTTAAAATATCCTTCCAACTTCTTCTGTTTAGTAACGAATGCACCTGTTCTTTTTACATTCATTCTTTTGGTATTTTTTCTCCAATTCTCTAAGCAGATAATTGTATGGCTATCTCTTGATTATTCACTTTTAGGCATTACCTTTGACTTTGCACTTTTGAAGCTTTACCACTTTCTCCCACTATATACATATTTCCATCCCTTATGCTATATGTCTAGAAGTTAAAACGTTATCTGTTTCCTTAGATTCCTATATTTCCATCACAAATTAATTTCCTAACTCTTGATCAGTTTAAATTTAAAACACCTGAGTTATTGTATTAATTTTAACTTCTTGGACTTCTTCTCCCAGAATTTTTGGACCTGCCTTCAGTTAGGCCTGATGTTTCTTCGGTCCAGTCACAGTTTTCATCTTACCAACCACCTTTACCATTATCTTGAGAGTATGCTTCTCCTTGCGCTTGGGTTGGATCTCCCATAGCGGAAACTCCTTTCTTCTGTCTTCTTGCTTACACATTCATTTGGAGAGAGCCTCTCTTCCAGTAGCTTCCTGAGAAAGGTGTATGAGAGGTAAATTTTTGATACCTTGAAAATCTTCAGTTTTTTTTTTTCATATCATATTTGATTTGTAATTTACCCAAGTATTGATTTCTGGATTTGAAATACTTTCTTTTCAGAATTTTGAAGACATTACTCTATTTTATTCTACTTTTCAGTTTTGCTATAGAAAATTCAGTGCCACCCTTACTTTTAATCTCTTTTGTTTTTATCTTTTATATATATAAGATATATGTTATTTAAGATCTCCTTTTTTCTGTCATGTTATAAAATTTTGTAACAGACCTTTGTATGTAGGTCTATTCATATACTCTATGAATCCTTTCAAACTAGAAAACCATGATTTCAGTTATGGGAATGGTACATAATTTATTTGTTTGATGATTTCCTTCCCTCTATTTTCTCAAGTCTCTCTGGAGATAATATTATTACTCATATTTTGAATTTCTGAGATTGATGCTCTAATTTACTAAACTCTTCTATCTCTATGTTTTGACCTACATTGTGGGAGATTTCCTGATCTTTATCTCAACTCACCTATTGGGATTTTAATTTATGCAATCCTATTTTTAGAGTTCCTTATTTGTTACTCCCTTTTGGTAGTAACATGTTCTTGATTCATTGATGTATTTTTTTTTAATGAGAATGACAGTATTAATTGTAGTTTTTTAAAGTTTTGTTCCCATTGTATGTTTTTTCCAAGTAGATTTCTTTTGTGCATGTGATTTGTTCTCAATATTTGGTGTTTGAGGCTTTCTTCATATATCTAGCAACCCTGAATTAGTGGCTTGTACATAAGAGAATGGATCACTCTAAGATCTGATTGGAAACTTAATTCATTTGGTAGATCTTGTCATATAATATTGAGGGGCTGTTTCACTGAGAAATCTCTAATATCCCTGTCTTTGGGTATTTTGTTTGTTCTTGACCTGTTCAAATTCCTGAGTAAAGAAGAGATAAGCCAGGCTGTATCAAGTTCTGGAAGCCATGTAGAGGGAGAGGACAGGAGGAGTCGACAGCCAGTGTAGATGGTCACTGAATGTTTGCAGTAAGATGGTACCCCCTGCCCTCCCCTGTGCTTAGTTTTCTACAGGCCCTCACCTTGATGGTAAAACAGGAATTCATAAGGAAGGCATCTCATAAGGAAGGTATAACAGATTTACTCTTCCAGTCTTCTGCTGGAATGCAGGGGAGGGGAGGGTGGAGGCGATGTTACCAGCCTTTAGGGATAGGAGAGGGCAGCCGAACTATACTTCTGAAAGCCACCTCTGGTACCATTCTGGGGTCTTTTTGGAGTTAAGTGGTAAAATTGGTTTGCTTTTTGGCTTTTCTCCACCTTTGGAAGGAGTCAGCATCTTTGCTTAGTTAAATCAGTAAACTGCTTTCCTTCTGCTTACCAGGTTTTTATTGATCTCTTTTATATTGTAGGTTCATTTTTTAAGCCTTTTTTCCTGTTATTCTAGTGGGATTCATAATTAAAATACTTTTTAATCTACCTTTCCAACAAAAAATATATTTCCACACCAACATTTTAATGACTACATAGGAATCTCTTTTTAGAGCTCTGACCTGTCGCCTATTATAAACATGAGCTGTTAGAAGCAATATTGCAAAGAACTTCCTTCTAGCTAGAATTTATATCAGTCTTTAATTAAATTTAAAATGTAAAAAAATTATGAATCCTTTCTTAAAGTATTTCTTACTAAAAGACATCTTATTTCCGGTATTAAGAAGATGTTTCTTTCTCTAACAGAGACCTTTCAGTGTAAACATTCCATTTAATCACTTTTCCCACCAGATGGGAAATCCTGTGTATGTTCAGTTCATCCTACATAGGCAGGCTGTGCCTGGAACAGGAAAGGAACCCGATATATATTTGCTAATGAGACATATGCATAATAAATGAATTTTAATTATTTTGTTTTAAAACTTCAAAGTGAAAGGGTCTGGTATGAAGGAAGCAGGATGTAATAAATTTTAAATAACTTATTTTCATCACTTGGAATTACTTTGAGATTACTCAGGTCATAAAGTTAGAAAGATTGGGAACCAGCTTTAAAAAGAAAGAAGCCCGAGGAGGGGAGAAAGATGGCGGAGAAGTAGCAGGCTGAGACGACATCGGGTAGCAGGAGATCAGCTAGATAGCTTATCTAACCATTGTGAACACCTACAAATCCAACGGGAAATCGAAAAGAAGAAGAGCAACAATTCTAGAAACAGAAAATCGATCACTTTCTGAAAGGTAGAACCTGTGGAGAAGTGAATCCAAAGCTACGGGAAGATAGACCCCGGGAGGAGGGGCCGGCTCCCGGCAAGCGGCGGAGCGACGGAGCACAAAATCGGGACTTTTAAAAGTCGACTCCACTGGGAGACATCGCTCTAGGAGCTAAACCAGGGGGAAACCCAGGCGGGGTCAGCATAACCCCGGGTCCCGCGGGGGTCACAGAAGGACCGGGGGTGTCTGAGGGCTGCGGAGCTCGCAGGTATTGGAGTGGGGAAGCCGGCTACAGCGACAGAGCCGAGGACTGAGCTCTCAGCCCGGGGTTACCTTGTGCCGGTTGCAGGCTGAGTGGGCTCGGAGTGCGGCTGGAGGCCACGGAGAAGGAAGCGACCGGCCGCTTTTCTCCAGACTCCAGCAATTGACTGCTTTCCTCAAGGCGCGACCGCAAGCCAGGGAGGCGGGGCGGTTGGGCGCTTTTCTCTAAGGGCGCACTGAGGAGCGGAACCCCAAGCTCTCGGCTCCTCTGAGCTGAGAGATTGGGAGGCCGCCATCTTCATTCCCGTCCTCTGGAACTCTAGGGAAAGCGCTCAGGGAACAAAAGCTCCCTAAAGCAAACCCGAGCGGATTACTTAGCATGGCCCCTGGCAAGGGCGGTGCAATTCCGCCTGCGGCAAAGACACTTGAGAATCACTACAACAGGCCCCTCCCCCAGAAGATCAACAAGAAACCCATCCAAAACCAACTTCAGTCACAAAGAACAGCAGAATTCCACAGCAGGAGAAAGCAAATCTTACCTGGACAAAATGACAAGGCGGAAAAACTCACCTCAAAAAAAAGAACAAGAGGCCGTACCGAAGGCTGGAGACCTAATCAATACGGACATTGGTAACATGACAGATCTAGAGTTCAGAATGACGATTCTCAAGGTTCTAGCCGGGCTCGAAAAAGGCATAGAAGATATTAGAGAAACCCTCTCCAGAGAGATAAAAGCCCTTTCTGGAGAAATAAAAGAACTAAAATCTAACCAAGTTGAAATAAAAAAAGCTATTAATGAGGTGCAATCAAAAATGGAAGCTCTCACTGCTAGGATAAATGAGGCAGAAGAAAGAATTAGTGATACAGAAGACCAAATGACAGAGAATAAAGAAGCTGAGCAAAAGAGAGACAAACAAATACTGGACCACGAGGAGAGAATTTGAGAGATAAGCGACACCATAAGACGACACAACATTAGAATAATTGGGATTCCAGAAGAAGAAGAAAGAGAGAGGGGAGCAGAAGGTATATTGGAGACAATTATTGGAGAGAATTTCCCTAATATGGCAAAGGGAACAAACATCAAAATCCAGGAGATGCTAAGAACACCCCTCAAAATCAATAAAAATAAGTCCACACCTCGTCACCTGATAGTAAAATTTACAAGTCTGAGCGACAAAGAGAAAATCCTGAAAGCAGCCTGGGAAAAGAAGTCTGTAACATACAAGGGTAAAAACATTAGATTGGCAGCAGACCTATCCACAGAGACCTGGCAGGCCAGAAAGAACTGGCATGATATATTCAGAGCACTAAACAAGAAAAACATGCAGCCAAGAATACTATATCCGCCTAGGCTATCATTGAAAATAGAAGGAGAGATAAAAAGCTTCCAGGACAAACAAAAGCTGAAAGAATTTGCAAACACCAAACCAGCTCTACAGGAAATATTGAAAGGGGTCCTCTAAGCAAAGAGAGACCCTAAAAGTAGTAGATCAGAAAGAAACAGAGACGATATACAGTAACAGTCACCTTACAGGCAATACAATGGCAGTAAATTCATATCTCTCAATAGTTACCCTGAATGTTAATGGGCTCAGTGCCCCAATCAAAAGATACAGGGTATCAGAATGGATAAAAAAACAAAACCCATCAATATGCTGCCTACAAGAAACTCATTTTAGACCTGAAGACACCTCCAGATTTAAAGTGAGGGGATGGAAAACAATATACCATGCTAATGGACATCAGAAGAAAGCTGGAGTGGCAATCCTTATATCAGGTCAATTAGATTTTAAGCCAAAGACTATAATAAGAGATGAGGAAGGACACTATATCATACTCAAAGGGTCTGTCCAACAAGAAGACCTAACAATCTTAAATATCTATGCCCCTAACATGGGAGTAGCCAACTATATGAACCAATTAATAACAAAATCAAAGAAATACATCGACAGTAATACAATAATAGCAGGGGACTTTAACACTCCCCTCACTGAAATGGACAGATCATCTAAGCAAAAGATCAATAAGGAAATAAAGGCCTTAAATGACACACTGGACCAGATGGACATCACAGATATATTCAGAACATTCCATCCCAAAGCAACAGAATATACATTCTTCTCTAGTGCACATGGAACATTCTCCAGAATAGACCACATCCTGGGTCATAAATCAGGTCTCAATCGGTACCAAAAGATTGAGATCATTCCCTGCATATTTTCAGACCACAATGCTCTGAAGCTAGAACTCAATCACAAGAGGAAATTTGGAAAGGATCCAAATACATGGAGACTAAACAGCATCCTTCTAAAAAATGAATGGGTCAACCAGGAAATTAAAGAAGAATTGAAAAAATTCATGGAAACAAATGATAATGAAAACACAACAGTTCAAAATCTGTGGGACACAACAAAGGCAGTCCTGAGAGGAAAATATATAGTGGTGCAAGCCTTTCTCAAGAAACAAGAAAGGTCTCAAATACACAACCTAACCCTACACCTAAAGGAACTGGAGAGAGAACAACAAAGAAAGCCTAAACCCAGCAGGAGAAGAGAAATCATAAAGATCAGAGCAGAAATCAATGAAATAGAAACTAAAAAACCAATAGAACAAATCAACAAAACTAGGAGCTGGTTCTTTGAAAGAATTAATAAGATTGATAAGCCCCTGGTCAGACTTATCAAAAAGAAAAGAGAAAGGATGCAAATAAATAAAATCATGAATGAAAGAGGAGAGATCACAACCAACACCAAAGAAATACAAACAATTATAAGAACATACTACGAGCAACTCTACGCCAACAAATTTGACAATCTGGAAGAAATGGATACATTTCTAGAGACGTATAAACTACCAAAACTGAACCAGGAAGAAATAGATAACCTGAACAGACCCATAACCAGTAAGGAGATTGAAACAGTCATCAAACATCTCCAAACAAACAAAAGTCCAGGACCAGACGGCTTCCCAGAGGAATTCTACCAAACATTTAAAGAAGAATTAATTCCTATTCTCCTGAAACTGTTCCAAAAAATAGAAATGGAAGGAAAACTTCCAAACTCATTCTATGAGGCCAGCATCACCTTGATCCCCAAACCAGACAAGGATCCCACCAAAAAAGAGAATTACACACCAATATCCTTGATGAACACAGATGCGAAAATTCTCACCAAAATACTGGCCAATAGGATCCAACAGTACATTAAAAGGATTATTCACCACGACCAAGTGTGGATTTATTCCAGGGCTGCAAGGTTGGTTCAACATCTGCAAATCCATCAATGTGATACAATACATTAATAAAAGAAAGAGTAAGAACCATATGATACTCTCAATACATGCTGAAAAAGCATTTGACAAAGTGCAGCATCCCTTCCTGATTAAAACTCTTCAAAGTGTAGGGATGGAAGGCACATACCTCAATATTATCAAAGCCATCTATGAAAAACCCACCGCAAATATCATTCTCAATGGAGAAAAACTGAAAGCTTTTCCGCTAAGGTCAGGAACACGGAAGGGATGTCCGTTATCACCACTGCTGTTCAACATAGTACTAGAAGTCCTAGACTCAGCAATCAGACAACAAAAAGAAATTAAAGGCATCCAAATTGGCAAAGAAGTCAAACTATCACTCTTTGCAGATGATATGATACATATGTGGAAAACCCAAAAACCTCCACTCCAAAACTGCTAGAACTTATACAGGAATTTAGTAAAGTGTCAGGATATAAAGTCAATGCACAGAAATCAGTCGCATTTCTTTACACTAACAACAAGACAGAAGAAAGAGAAATTGAGGAGTCAGTCCCATTTACAATCGCACCCAAAACCATAAGATACCTAGGAATAAATCTAACCAAAGAGGCAAAGAATCTATACTCAGAAAACTATAAAGTCCTCATGAAAGAAATTGAGGAAGACACAAAGAAATGGAAAAATATTCCATGCTCATGGATTGGAAGAACAAATATTGTGAAAATGTCTGTTCTACCTAAAGCAATCTACACATTTAATGCAATCCCTATCAAAATCCCATCCATTTTTTTTAAAGAAATAGAACAAATAATCCTAAAATTTATATGGAACCAGAAAAGACCTCGAATAGCCAAAGGAATATTGAAAAAGAAAGCCAAAGTCGGTGGCATCACAATTCCAGACTTCAAGCTCTATTACAAAGCTGTCATCATCAAGACAGTATGTTACTGGCACAAAAACAGACATATAGACCAATGGAACAGAATAGAGAGCCCAGAAATAGACCCTCAACTCTATGGCCAACTAATCTTCGACAAAGCAGGAAAGAATATCCAATGGAAAAAAGACAGCCTCTTCAACAAATGGTGCTGGGAAAATTGGACAGCCACATGCAGAAAAATGAAATTGGACTATTTCCTTACACCACACACGAAAATAGACTCAAAATGGATGAAGGACCTCAATGTGAGAAAGGAATCTATCAAAATCCTTGAGGAGAATGCAGGCAGCAACCTCTTTGACCTCAACCACAGCAACTTCTTCCTACGAACATCGCCAAAGGCAACAGAAGCAAGGGCAAAAATGAACTATTGGGATTTCATCAAGATCAAAAGCTTTTGCACAGCCAGGGAAACAGTGAACAAAACCAAAAGACAACTGACAGAATGGGAGAAGATATTTGCAAACGACATATCAGATAAAGGGCTAGCATCCAAAATCTATAAAGAGCTTAGCAAACTCAACACCCAAAGAACAAATAATCCAGTCAAGAAATGGGCAGAGGACATGAACAGATATTTCTGCAAAGAAGACATCCAGATGGCCAACAGACACATGAAAAAATGCTCCACATCACTCGGCATCAGGGAAATACAAATCAAAACCACAATGAGATACCACCTCACACCAGTCAGAACGGCTAAAATTAACAAGTCAAGAAATGACAGATGCTGGCGAGGATGCGGAGAGAGGGGAACCCTCCTACACTGCTGGTGGGAATGCAAGCTGGTGCAACCACTCTGGAAAACAGTGTGGAGGTTCCTCAAAAAACTGAAAAGAGAGCTACCCTACGACCCAGCAATTGCACTCCTGGGTATATATCCTAAAGATACAAACGTGGTCCTTCGAAGGGGCACGTGTACCCGAATGTTTATAGCAGCAATGTCCACAAGAGCCAAACTGTGGAAAGAGCCTAGATGTCCATCAACAGATGAATGGATAAAGAAGAGGTGGTATATATACACAATGGAATACTATGCAGCCATCAAAAGACATGAAATCTTGCCATTTGCGACGATGTGGATGGAACTAGAGGGTATCATGCTTAGCGAATTAAGTCAATAGGAGAAAGACAACTATCATATGATCTCTTTGATATGAGGAAGCGGAAATGCAAGGCGGTGGGGGGTTTGGGGGGAGGTAGGAAAGAAAAAAATGAAAAGATGGGATTGGGAGGGAGACAAACCATAAAAGACTCAATCTCAAAAAACAGACTGAGGGTTGCTGGGGGGAGGGGGGACGGGAGAGGGTGGTGGGGAAATGGACATTGGGGAGGGTATGTGCTATGATGAGTGCTGTGAAATGTGTAAACCTGGCGATTCACAGACCTGTACCCCTGGGGATAAAAATACATTATATGTTTATTAAAATTAAAAAATTAAATAAATTAAAAAAAAAAAGAAAGAAAGAAACCCGCATGGCAGGGTGACATACAGGTTTACCAACACCCACTTGGATAGCAAGCAGTGCTGTGGTGTTTATGCAGGCAAACTTGTAGCAAATGGCTTTAAATACAAGATACATATAATATGTTTACTTTGGAATTTAAGGATGAGCCTCCTATTGTATAGAGGTAACATACATCTATTGCAATGAATTATATGGTTGGATTAAATAAATACTATTTGCTTAATCTAGTCCCGGGTTTCTCAAAGTGGAGTCTGCACATGATCTGTTTCAGAATCTCATGGGGTCTTGAACATTCACTTTCCTTGGCTCATCTGAGACCTATGGAATCAGAATCACTGCAAGTGGCCCGGGATTCTGTCTCTAACAAACTCTGCCTGTGCACATGACAATCTACATGTCTTCTCTAGACTAAAATTTAAGAAACTTTGAGGGAGTTAGGTACATGTCTTGTATAAATTTGAACAATCTAATGAATTAAGAATTAATGATTGGGGACATTCTGGTGAATGGATTTAATACATTTTATTGTTTTCCCCTTCAATTATTACTTCCTAGGAATTTACATAATTAGCTTACCATGCAGAAAGGAAAATTTATATATATTTTTTAAACTTCTCCATTCTCTGATGTGACCAGTGGCTAGAGGCATTAATTTGTGATTTAAGCAATGAATGTGGGGCACCTGGGTGGCGCAGTGGGTTAAGCCTCTGCCTTCGGCTCAGGTTGTGATCTCAGGGTCCTGGGATGGAGCCCTGCATTGGGAATCTCTGCTCAGCAGGGAGCCTGTTTCCTCCTCTCCCTCTGCCTGCCTCTCTGCCTACTTGTGATCTCTGTCTGTCAAATAAATAAGTAAAATCTTAAAAAAAAAAAAAGAATGTGTGCACACTGCATAAAGCATCTATTGAGTATATTGCATCTCTGGCCTAGATTTTCTGTTTTTTAACCCAATGTATTTTAGATAATATTTTTGTTGAGATTTGTTTTAATTATAGGCAAGCTCGATGTGTTGTGAGAGAGATTGTAAATCAAACATTGCTTGGGTTGACAATTTATGCAGTGACGTAGCATGTATGAGAACTCCTGCCACAATGTCTGGAACATAATAGGTATTAGTTAATGCATGTCCCCCTCGTGAGCATCATTACTTTCCAAAAGTGGTGGTAGAGAGGGAAAGTATGAAAACCATCTCAGTGATAGGTCACCCTATATGAATGAAATCTTTCTATTTAAAACATAAAAAAATTAGATCTTTCCAATAATACTAGCTAACATCTATCAAGTATTACTACGTAACATAGGCATCCTAAGCTGTTGACACGAAGTAGGTGCTTATAATTATCTCTGCTTTAATGATAAGTGAAGCACAATATGATTATTTATAAAGTTAACCAAGGTCAACCAACTGGTTAATAGTAAAGTCTAATTATGAACTCAGAAAATCTGTCTCTAGAGATAACATCTACTATCGTATCCTGTCCTCCATTCAAGATGTACAACCATTGCTAGTATAACAGAAAGGCACTTTTCAGGTAAAAGCTGATGGGGAAGATGTATCATTTGATGTACCTTAGTGATAACTAAGTTTTCATCTTCCTACCAATTTTGCATATTGAATATTTCTAACAATTTCCTTAAAAATATATGATACACCTAAAGTAAAGAGACTGGTAGGAAGACAGTTTTAGGGCCCAAAAAATCTGGGTTTAAGTGCTGGCTTCATGATTTATTAGCTGTGTGCAGGTCACTTAAACTTTGAGTCTTTATTTTCTCATCTGCAAGTGGGAATGATATTTACCCATACTGTTACCATACAGAGTAGAGATGATCTATGTACTAGTGCTTGTTGAGCTCATTGTACTCAATCAAATACAAGTATTACAATTTAATGGATATGATGCTATCCACAAAGGGTTATGAGAATTTCTGTACTTTATATGAGACATATATTACATAATTATAACAATTCTATAAGTAGAGTTATATTGAGCATCAAAATCTTTAAAATAACTGCTTTATATTTAAATCTTTAAGTCTCGTGAATACTTAATATTTTGTTTAATCTCATTGTTCCTTTAAGTAGAAGACTTTGGCTGGGTTATCCCACAGATACTTAAACTCTTACTCTTTGTTCTTTTCAGCAAATTTACTTGATAACATGCTTTTGCGAAGCTCAGGAAAATTAAATGTGGGCACCAAGAAAGAGGATGGTGAGAGTACAGCGCCCACCCCTCGTCCAAAGATCTTGCGTTGCAAATGCCACCACCATTGTCCAGAAGACTCAGTCAACAATATTTGCAGGTTGGCCATATAAATTACTTAAATCTCATTTTAACAAAGATTCATGCTTTTTTGACTATGGAATTGTAGGCTGATATTTTCTAAAAACACATTTTGGGGAATAGTGCCTAACTCCATTACCTCTCAGAGCTGTGCCTGTGTTTGGAAAAGTATTAGATCGCATTTGGGCCTGAAATGGTGTTCTGAGAGTCTCCTTCCTTGCTGCAAATATCACACATGTACATAAACATAGAACACAAGTCCCAGGCTTGGGACAAGTGTCAAGGAGCAAAAACCAATTGTTTTCCTTCAAAAAAACTTGTCCTCAAAATAAATTCAATAGCAGGTGGTGTCACATGTGTGAGGATTTTTATTTGTTTTAACCATTCATCATATCAAAGGTGGTTAATATTTTGGAAAGAACACCTGAGTTGTTATGGATATTCACTGGCTCTGGGAAGCAGTATAGTGATAGAGCCCACATGATGAGTCTACCAGATGTTAGGAAAGACATTGTCAGAGTTCTAGAGAATAAATTCCTTAGTGGATAATCATATTTGTATCAAGACTTTATTTGAAACTGGATTATTTACTGCTTTCTTTTTTACACATCTTAATGCAGCTACATCCATTTTGGTGGACACTGTAGCCTGCCTTTACACCCCCCAAGGGGACAGCAGTGGGTAAAGAGGTATAGTGTAATGAGGCCAGTGTGCCCAGGGAGACATGGCAGAATAACCAGACAAGTGCAGATCTCAAGAGTTAAAACGGCAGGAAAGCAGAATCTCTGTCAAGAAGGGTAATAGACCCAAATGGGAGAATGGGCTGCTGGGTTTGAAGCCCGGGCAGAGTATCTGAGCAATCATTTGGAGCCTCTTGACCCGAGAAGGAGCATGAAGCTGAGCTGAATGCTTTTTTTTCTTCCTGAGAAAGAAAGCATATCATGAGATATATATAGCTCAAAAAATATGTATTAACTGAATGACATGGAAGAATGTTGGGTGTATTCATAAATACATATCTCCTTTAATCAGCAAAACAACTCAGCATGGTAGGGCATGCTTATTTCTTAAAATTACCTGTAAGGAATTCAGGGCCCAGAGAAGTCTAGTAACTCAGCTCTTATATGATAGAACAAATTTGGAATCGCTGAGTCTGTGCTGTGGTAAAATGATTCCAGAGGTCAGACATATTTCTGGGAAACACTACCTGTTTGTAGTAAATGGCAAAAGTATCAGGAAAATGTCAAAGTTTTCTGAAGAAAATATTGTCAGGAGGAAATGTGCTAGAAAGATATTTTACTGATTTTCCTGAGTGTGTAGTAATTAAGAATAAATCAATGTGCATCATTTGAGCTGTAGTTCTGGTGATCATATGTGTAGACCTTCCGAAATTATTCCAACTTTAATTATTTTGTCCTCTTGTCCTTGTTGGCCACTGGAGTGTCTGTCCTGCATTGATTTGGAAGAAAGTGTTTGGACAGGGCTCACTGGAGCACAGATGCTGTGTGTGGGAAGGAGAAGGTTGGTATGTTCAAAGAAGACTGGTTTTCCTAACATGCAGGGAGCAGGAGGAGGTGTGGCTGTAGTGGAGTCTGGAGTCAGGAAAGATGACCCATGGCCTGGTCGGCTCTATTAAGAATATTCATTTTATACCTGGAAGCATTGGGAGGCCATGGAGGGGCATTGGTTTCAGCAGGAGTAACAGTAGTATTGATGAGTATTTCAGAAGGACAGTTGGTGTGAGAGAACATGATCTTGGACTCAGGTGGTGCCTGCGCAAGAGGGATGTGCATGTGTTGGGGAGCTATGTAGAAGGAAAATTTTACGTTGATGAACTCTGTGTGCGAGGGGCCCAAAGGGGTTTCACAGGTTGTTGGATGTACATTGAGTTGTACAGTGTAGGCTTTTAATGAAAAAGGACAGAGGGGAATAATTAAGCTCCAATTTGGACATGCTGAGTTTAAGGTTTTTGACACCTGCAAATGGAGACACCAAAGAGTTGGCCATGGGAAATGGATCTGGAGCTGGGATAAGAGTTGGGGGGGAGAGTCTAGAGTGAGTAGAACATGAGTTAGTTTTTGTTGTGAAACAAATAACCTCAAAATCACATCGACTCACAACTAAAGATATAAACAATTAAAGATAAACTGGGTCTACAAATGGGCTGCAGCTGTGCTGGACCCTGCTGGATTGGGTGGGCTTGCTTGAATTCAGGCCTGTTCCACATGTTTGTTCATCCTTCTTGGACAAGAAGCTAACCAGGGCATGTGCTTTTTAACTTGCCTGGAAAGGAGCAACCTCTTGTTCTTGTAACATGTCCTCTAGCATTCCACTTAACCAAATCAAGTGATACGGTCAAGCTCAACTTTGGAGAGAAGCCATGGCTCGGGCAGGGCACGAAAATTGAGTACAGTAATAGAACAATCTGGTAGACCAGAGTAGGACTGAGCCTTGAGACATTTAATGCTTGGGTCAAGGAGGCTCTTCTCAGAAGATTCAGAATGAACAAAAAGCAGTGAGTATGGTAATCGTTGAAGCTGGGTTTACAGAGGGAGGCAGTAAGGTCAGCTGTGTTAAATGCTGTTAGAGGTCAAGTCGGATAAGAACCAAAATCTGGCAGTTGTATTTATTGACCTTCATAACTGCAGTTTAGAAATACGTATTCCAAAGTTCTGAATTCCTGACCATCACCCAACCCCTGAACTTGATCTCAAAGGAGTGAATATTCATTCTTGGGTAAAAGGCACATCCTTTTTGCGAACAAGATGTTAACTCCATTTGAGTCTCCTGTGAGCTGAGATCAGTTGTGTGAAGCACAGGGGCTGCTTTTGTTCCTGGGCCCCGAGACCTAGAATAAATTCAGGCCTCCATTCTTGTAAGCCCATGATGTACTCTTTTGACTTCCAACAATCAGTACTTCTCATACTATTTCTGGTAAAATATAACCCCCCACCAACTGCAATCAGCTGCATTGATACTTTTCTAAAGTACAATAAAAATGAATTACTAGAAAATAAATTTTAAGATCTTTATAAATTGTATGTTCAAATTTTTCTATTTTTCCATTATTGAGATTTAGTAGAGCTAAGTTTATTGCTATGCAAGTTTCCACTTCTGTATTAACTGCTCACAGACCAGTAACAAGCAATTTGCTGACCTGCAAGGGAATACACTTGGAGTAATATTGCATTCAGTATTGCACTCCTAGGTAAACCAGTTCTAAAGACCAGAGTATGCTTTGTTGAGGCTTAGAAAAGGGCTGGTTCAAGCTGTGTGGCCTGAGGCCTTATAGTAAGCAGTTCTTAGCCAATCTGGTTGTTGTAGGTAGGTCTCAAGCACATTACCAACCCCGTATTCCTAGACCGAATAATCTTAAAAAGTGGCCTGAATCAAGAGTATATCCTCCTTAAAAGAGATTCCGAAATTCCATCTGATAATTCAGAAAATATATGTAAAGTTTAGAGGGGTTTTAAACTCTTCATAGCAGCAATCACATTACCTGCCCACACCAAGGCCAGACTCATTCTTGGTCTTGGTTCCTACCTGATGCAAGTGTGTCTGCTTCCAAAATCCATTTCTATTGCCTCATGGCGTACATGTTAGAGGATGTAGCACAAATATGCTGAAGAAAGTATTAGAACCTTTTTTAATATCCATAATTCAGAATGAGGGGTGAAGCCACTACTCCATTTCCATTTCCAAAGGGAAGGGGTGAATCCTTCCCATTCCATTTCTAGATTAATTCCTAGAACCTGAGACTATCACTGTATACCCTTGAATGCTTCAAAGTCTCCTGCAGTAACTCTTTACATGACTTTCACCATGCCAGTGTTTTGTCTTATTTTCCAGTTTTCTTTGTCTATTTTTTTTCTCTATATAGTCTGCTCCTGCTTTATATATCCTTCCCTGTTTTATTTGGCTTGGCCTGTGATAGTCATCTTTGTTACTCCTCATCACCTCTCTCAAGTTCACCCAGACTGTCACAGAAGTCTATCCATTTCTAAAAATTATTTTTCATTCTTTTTCAGAGATGATTTTAAATATGCTACCATTTATCTTACTGGGTTTGACCAAGAATTCTGCCTGGACAGTTTTCAGGGTTTACAGGTATAATAAATCACATCGGATGTTTGCACAGAGGGTGCGCATGTGACAGCAGGCTGCCTAAATGAAGAATTAGATGAGTCTCCCGACTGTACCTTGAAGACTCAGAGTGGGAACAAGGGAAAGCTTAGGGGCTGGGAGCCTTTTTATAAAGTTTGCATTAACCCAAGAGTTTTAAACCCCTTGCTGAATGTGATGATGTGAGTTTTCAGACAGGCGCTCCCTAGCTAAGATCTCAGAACGTTTAAAGTGCACGCTCTTCTCCTCTGTTTATACATCTTCCATCACATCCGTTTTATTCCACTGTTGCTCAAACTGTCTGAATATTGAGCTTGATGATCTTTTAAAGAACCATTGAAGACTTTCAAGCAGAGAAGGAAAATGTGAGATTTCTCAGCAAGTATGCTGTACAGAGTCCTTCCGAGTCCAGCGAGAGGGGACAGGCAGGCCTGCTGGAAAGCTCTCAGAACAATCGAAACAATCAAAGTGAGAGACAGAGAGCATCTGCTCAAGGTAGTGGAGGTGAGACTATATAAATGCTGGATTCATATAAAAATGGAGACAAATTCAGAAGATCTTTTACCTCGTAGAAAAAAAATGAACAAAATGCCAAATCACTCGGTATGGCTGCTAGAGAAGGGTGTAAGGTAGTTACACATTCTTGAAGATAAAGTAAAAGACATTTCTCACATTGGAACTTTACTAGCAACCTAACTTCACCTGCCTGTAGAGATAGGATGTCTCCGAGGAAAACCAGAGATGGGGAGCAGTAGTGGTCCTATATGTTTTACCCTCTTTCCCTCACTACCATGGAAATCCGCCCATCTAAGATGATAAGGAAAAAAACATAAATTTTGGGATTCTATTATTTTGATAATTCCCAGTGTTCAACATTCTTCTTTGCCTTTTTCCCAAATCTGTAGGAAACATTTTGACTAGCTTATGATTTCTATCCTTATTGCCAGAAGTGGGATGACTTGGTTTCTCCTAGGATCGTAGCATTCATAGACTATGAGCTCCCTCAAAGCGAAGACTACATCTTCCTTAGCTTATGTCTGGGCATCTAACTCTGCCTGAATTGTCATGTGCTGAATAAATGTTTGTCAAATGAACTACCGTTAGTAAAGATCTAAGCAGCTTTCACTGTTATAGTTGACTAAAATTTACATGATTTAAATAACCTCTCTAAACTTTGTATGAACCTTTGAGATTATCTGTGACAGAAAACTTCAAAAACTTTATTTCCCTTGAAGGTGAAATAGGTGTTTTAGAAGACAGAATGTTCTCAAGGACTGATTTTAAAATCTACTTAAAATCAAACAGTCTTTCTAATCAATTGTGGCTGAAACCTAAGAGGAATTTAAAAGAAATTTAGGAATTCTAGTATTTCTTGCATTCTGAAATAAAATTAGAATAAATATTGATCAGTCAAGAGATCTCTATGCCTTGTGGGCGGAGAGATCCACTTCAGCAATTATCCATATATATAATTAATTTCTGTCAAGAGCAAAATTTTAAACTACTCAGTAAATAATTTATTTGATAATAAAAAATAATATTTTAATGGTGCTTTAAGATTTCCTGGCACCCTGATTGAGCAGAACAGTTAAACTCCTCTTAACTAATACTTAAAAATTATTTTATAGTGAAATTCATCTTTATGAGGATCTAAACTAGTTAGAAAAAAGTTCTACAGTAGTCCCTTCTAAACTGTGTGGTCGTGTGTGTGAACAACCCTAGCATCTGCAACAGGGAAACATAACATCTTAGTGGAAGAATAGAGGGAAAGGGACCACGTTGGGAATAAACCTTATAAACACTTGATTCCCTGAAACAAAACAATCAAGAGAGCAGCTTAGATAAAGATTCTGGTGGTGCAACTTTAGACATTTATGGAATTGGCTTCTGACTATCCTTCAAGAATCATGGATGAACTGGAGTCCAAGAGGCAGCTTATAAACCCAATTTGACGACAGATGAGAAGAGTGCAGGTTCTGGTTGCATATCCATCCCAGACTTTGAGCCCCGTGTACCTGTTTCTTACTTGCTTACTTGCTTCTTACTGAAAATGTCTGGAGAGAGTTAACTCCCTAATGAGCTCTCTAGATGGATGAGGCACGTCTTTGCTTTTGGAATATTGGGCAGATTCAAGGCACCCTCTGATAGTGTTAACAAAAGTTCATCATCAGTGCTTTGACCTCACCTGACCTATATTCTCAAATGCTTTGCTTTTTCATAAATTAACATGATGCTGAGAGGCAGTCAGTGATGATGACTGATCTCCTTGGTAGACAACTATTATATTTTGTTCATTACTTGTCTTTACCTGTTAATACAGGGGCAGCATTTTTGAAATGTCGCATCAATTTCCTTTTTTTTTTTAAAATTCATTATCACTACTGTAACCAAATGACATGCCTTTGTATACATCTCACTGCTCTCAGTTTTGCTTAAAATGATTTCTACTTGTGTTTTCTTCATGAGGCTTCATTTCTTCTTGTTACCACTTTCAACACAGTGGGAATGATGGGGTAATAATAATCAATATAAAGCATTTAAAAACTAAGATTTAACATGGGAGCCAGGCAGCAGATTATTCAAATAAACTGGTGCCAAGCCTTAATTGCCTTTTGTGACAGTCAGCAGGCATCTCTTAGTGGAGGTGGTTGAACAGCTCGGACTCAGGAGCACAGCTTGGTTTATGTTTGTGTTTGCTCAAGAATTTCAAGTTCTCAAGTGATTCTTATTAAGCTTCTGTAATTGTACTACTCCTTTCCAGTTAGTGTCTCTTGCTAGCTAGTAATTTCAGTGAGAAGCTTATAAATGATTTTTGCTTTGCTTTGTTTTGTGCCTGGGTGGCTCAGTCAGTTAAGTGTCTGCTTTTGGTTCAGGTCTTGATCCCAGTCCTGAGATGGAGCCCTGCACTGGACTCCCTGTTTAGCAGGGAGCCTGCTTCTCCCTCTCCTTCTGCCTGCCCCCACCCCCACCCTGCCCTTTTCATGATTGCTCTCTCCGTCTCTCTCATGAACAAATAAAATCTTAAAAAAATACTATTTTGCTTTGTTGCTGATAACATGCACTTGAAATTGTTCTCTAACCTTTCTCCTTCTCCTCCAGCTACATATTTGGTTTCTGTCCCAATTGTTGACTTATGGGACACTGACTTTTCTCCAGGACTTTTCTCCTCCTCCACACTCTTTGTATTTTTAGCCCCGGCCCCTTTGCAGACAAGGGAGTGTATTTTTTTTTTTTTTTTAAGGTTTTATTTATTTATTTGACAGACAGAGATCACAAGTAGGCAGAGAGGCAGTCAGAGAGAGAGAGGAGGAAGCAGGCTCCCTGCTGAGCAGAGAGCCTGATGCAGGTCTCGATCCCAGGACCCTGGGATCATGACCTGAGCCAAAGGCAGAGCCTTTAATCCACTGAGCCACCCAGGTGCCCCCAAAGGAGTGTATTTTTAAGGCTTGAATTTACTCTCTCTGATTTCTTTAATTTCCCAGGACATTGTTGGAGTGACTTGACCACAGCTTAACCAGTTATTTATTTATTTATTTATTTTTTAATCCTTATGAGTGTGTTTCCACATATTCAGATTTTGAGGAAGGGGAACTCATAAATAAGGAG
Source organism: Martes martes (assembly GCF_963455335.1). Lineage (NCBI taxonomy): Eukaryota > Metazoa > Chordata > Mammalia > Carnivora > Mustelidae > Martes > Martes martes. The sequence goes on from NC_137889.1 coordinate 96,422,868, forward strand.
AAATTAATCTTTTTAGATTTAACATATTGTATCACTTTTTCTAGCTCTGTGAATTCTTAATGTCAGAAAATTAAGAGGTGCCTGGGTGGCTTAGTGTGTTAAGCCTCTACCTTCAGCTCAGGTCATGATCTCAGGGTCCTAGCATTGGACCCCGCATTGGGCTCTCTGCTCAACAGGGAGCCTCTTCCCTGCTTCCCCCTCTCTGTCTCTGCCTGCCTCTCTGCCTACTTGTGAATTCTCTCTCTCTTTCAAATAAATGAATAAAATCTTTAAAAAAAATTAAATTGACTTTATTTCTGATAATTTCTGAATTTTACTTTTGATCAGAAAAGGAAGTTACACGTATGGTCTAAATAGGAAGGAAAGGAATAAAAAAAACAGATGGATATTATCTGCTCATATTGTTTGAATTTCTAAGGGATGGCTCTTTTATTTATTGTCTTCAGTGTTTACATGCTTTAGATTTTCCTAGCAATTTCAGTAAGTTGGCTAAAAAGCCCCCTAAGAATTCAGACCAAGGGCTGTTCAGAGGCAGTCTTTCTTCCATGACAGTATTCATGCATTTGACCTCAGTCTAATGAAGAGATTTATCATTGGCCCTTCCTAGCCATTCGTTAGTATATTTGAACTTTGCCAGTCTAGTTCTTTAAACTGAGGTATTTTGCATCACTTGAGGGTTATAAACTGAGTAAACAATTCTAAGGGTGTTGATGATAACTGGAGGGCTAATGTATGGCAGAACGCTGCTGCCATGGATACCGAATAGACAAGCCCACAAATCACAGCTAATGCCCTGCTCAGCGCTTTCTTCCCTTGACCTTTCAGGACGACGCTGCCGTTGTCTGTCTTGGACACTGAGCAAGCATATGTATGAGAAAAAGATGGAGATATAATTTAGTATTTTAATTCTCAGCACACGCAGTAGTGGTGGGTGACTAACATTAGGAGTCTGCTGGCATTCATCACCCTAACTTATGAAGACAGTGAAGTCGGTTTATCAATAGTTCTGTATGTCAGAGTTCTTGTTTTCCAGATTTGGCCCCAGGAGAGGATAGCGCAAAATGGGGGGATGAATGACTCAAGGCCTGATTCTGTTACCATTTTTTCTGCGACCCTGTACATGTTTATTAGACTCTCTGCCTTTAATTTCCTCATCTGTAAAATAGAAATACTATCACTTTCTTTCCATTGTTGGGAGGATTAAATGAGGTAGAATAAGTAATTTTTTTTAATCTAGAAAGCCATACATAAATTTAGAATTTTCTTTGCTTTCTGTGGTCCTGTTAAAACCCCTTCTTTCTGTTATTCATCCTCACCCCATCCCCCAGTATAAGCTCTGCCTGTTTACAATAGAGCTCGATGTTTCTTCCGTATGACAGATCAACCCCAAAGCAGAGGGACCAAATGGTAGAATCTTAGCTGGGTTATGCTGTGCTAATCCCAGCTCTTACCTGTCTTTCTTTGGTGCCTTAGTAAAAGAGAAGTTTATTTCATTTGGAGCAAATAGAACCAGCATAAATGTTCACCTGCATGGGGGCAAACCTACAGGGCCTCTCATTTGCTGTAAGGTTCTTGAGAAATTGCTCAAGCTCTCTGAGCCTCATTCGAAGATGAGCATAATACTGCCTTCCTCATGAAGTCATTTTCCTGGATGTGTTGGGGGGATGTCTACGGAGGACCAAGGCAGGTGTTCAGTAATTGGTACATATGGTTATTAATGGCGTATGTTATATGGAAAGTTTGGCTCCTTCTTTCTCACAGGTTTCTAGACAGAGAAGATATTACCGAATGTTTTATGGTTATTAAATCAAATTTCATAAAAGGAGTTTTGGAATTCTCTTAACCGATTGTAACCTGTAATGATCATCAACTTTGTCCTTGTACGTAATTGAACAAATGACAAACGTGTTCCTCCCCCCCGCCCCACACACACTTACTTTGCCTGCTTGGTCTTTAGCACAGATGGATATTGTTTCACAATGATAGAAGAAGATGATTCTGGGATGCCTGTGGTCACTTCTGGATGTCTAGGACTAGAAGGCTCAGATTTTCAGTGTCGGGTAAGGAAGATAAGTTAATTCTACTTTGTAACCTTTCATTGTCAGCTTTCAAACAGTCAGGTTTCACATTAGATAAAACAATTGCTTTTCTTGACTAGCCTGTTTTTAGTAAGTTGGAAAGTAATTTGAAAATTCTTTCATTGGGCCAATTCTGCCTTTATTAACCAAATCAAACATGGTTAACTTCTTGCGTTAGTGATTCATTCGATTGTCTTGCTCAGATTCCAATTTAGTTAATTGCATTAATCCAAGCCTTCTTCCTCGGTTTATAATTATGTGCCCTGGCTCTTATAAATGCAATAGTAGTTTTGTTGAAATGCAAAAGCTGCAGTAAGATAATACATGGGAAATTTAAGAGCAATTTCCTAATAGAAAACAAAATATTCAGGATGTTTGAGAAAAATCATCAGAATTTTAAGTGAGCTCTCTAAATAGTGTTAGTTCTTTAAAAAGCTTTCGATTATGTGACTTTGAAATGTAGGGGGCTCCACTAATCGCTGTTTGGGTTCAACTTTAGGACACCCCCATTCCTCATCAGAGAAGGTCAATTGAGTGCTGCACAGAACGGAATGAATGCAATAAAGACCTTCACCCCACTCTGCCTCCCCTGAAAACCAGAGGTAAGGAGAGGAATGCTTGGAGCTAGGAGGGCTTTAGGCACAGAATTGCTCTGTCCTCCCTAAATGAATGCACCTGTATCGTTTTCCTCTGCTGGGGCAGGAGACTGAAGCAATAGGACATAATTCAAGTAGTTCTTGGAAAAGTAGTCTTATGTGGCTTCATGCTTGAGAATCTTATTTCTTTAACTTCTCCCCACTTCCCTGTAAAAACTAGAGGTCCTAGAGCTTGTAGTATGTTTCAGGAGCATGGAGGAAGGAGACGGCATTTTACGCTTACCTCGAAGTGTTATTCAGAAGTTGCACTTCAGTCAAAAACTGCCGTGAGGCTAAGGTGCATTAAAAGAAATAAAGGACCAAATTGGATTATTTGCCAGATGCATTTCCTTTTGTCTGTGCTAGAGCAACTACATTTTAGTCAAATCATGTATCAGTATATTGATAGGATGGGAAAGATGTCTAGAGAATTTAATCTAAAAACTTATACATTTAAGTGTTGCTCATTGAAAAAAAGACAAATACTGCAACCTGAAAGACTTTTTGTTAAAAACCACTCCTATGTTTCCTTTCTTCTCCTTGCTCTCACCACGGAATAAATGACTGGGATTGTCACAGAGTCCTAAAGCTTAAGTCTTATATAAGTGGTTTAAAATGATTTCTCACGATTGATTTTATTTCTTGAGTAAATCTTCCTAATAAAATATAATGACATTTCATAGTTTTGATGATAACATTTTATAACACTTGTTTCTGCTGAAGCCTAGAAAGCTTTAAAGGATTCATTCATAATAATTCAGATAAAACATTCTATTTCCAGTCAGCATAGCAGGCATTAGGGATACAGAAATGGATGAAGAAAATTCCTGCTCTCAAGACATGCCTACTGGGATGTGAGAAATATGTAAATATTTAAATTATATTTGGTCAGGAATAGCTTAGTAGAGTTAAATTATAAGTGCAGTAAACAGGTCAGTGGTTTACTTGCTTGGGGTGGGAGGATGTCAAAAGAGCTTCATAGAAGTGACACGAACAGACTTTAAGGGTGAACAAGAGTTCCCTAAGTGGATAAAACAGGAATAAAAATTTAGAAAGTTCCCTAAGTGGGTAAGACAGGAATAAAAATTAAAAAGAAAAAATTATAATGGCTAACATAAGCCAAGAATTATTATCAGTATCACATTAATTAACCCATTCGAGTCCCACCATAGTCCAAAGAGGTACCCGGAATTATTCCTTGTTTAAAGATGAGGAAATTGGGGGCACCTGGGTGGCTCAATCCTTAAGTGTCTGCCTTCGATTCAGGTCATGATCTCAGTCCTGGGATTAGAGCCTTGCCTCAGACTCTCTGCTCATCGGGGAGTCTCCTTCTCCCTCTCACTCTCTGCACATGAGCTCTCTCTCTCTCTCTGCTCTCCCTCTCACTTTCAAATAAATAAATAAAATCTTTAAAAAAAAAAAGTGAGGAAATTGCAGCACAGGGAGTTTACCTAATTTTCCCAAATTTGCACAGTCGCTTAGTAGCAGTGACTCTAAACAGAGGCAGTAGTGAATGGAGAGGTTCCGTTTGCAATACTTGAGAGGCATTTGCAAAATACAGGCATAGCAAACAGCATGGCTGATTGGAGAAAATCTCATAATTAAGTTGTCTAAAAACCTCATTATTTAAAGTAGGTCTGTAGATCTCTCATTAGTATCACTTGGAACTCATTAGAAATGTGGAATGTCGGGACACCTGCATGGCTCAGTTAAGGTTAGGTGTCTGACACTTGATTTTGGCTCAGGTCATGATCTCAGGGTTTGAGATAGAGCGGGGCGTGGAGCTCCATGCTGAGAGTGGACCCTGCTTAGGATTCTCCCTATTCCTCTCCACCTCCCTCCAACTCACTCAAGCACTCTCAAATAAATAATAAATAAATAATTAAATAAATAAATAAAGATTAAATAAATGTGGAATCTCTGGCCTACCCCCTACTACCAAACTTACTTTTTAACGGTACTCCTCAAGTGATTTGTATGCACATTACAGTTTGGGTAATACTTTTGGAGGAAAAAAGTAGGACCTTTAGAGGATATCGCTAGCACACTTGTGCCTTACCGTGTGAGTCTGATAACACCTTGTTCAAAGAGAAGTCTGATGTCAAATTGCTGTAAAGTTCTAAATGTTTACTTTCAGGTTTCCTAGGCATTTCCTTGTGAACCAGTTGCAGAAAGTTGGCGGTTTATAGACACTGTTTTGAACAGCACTGGTATAAGGGCTCACGTATTAGGAATGGGGGAGGGAGGAGGGTGGGAAGTGGCTGGATGTGAAGGTAGAAGTGCTAGATTTTAGGATCTCTTTCCTCCAGGGGAGAAGGTTGCTTACATGCAAGTGAAGGTGCTGAGTTCTAGAAGTTGCAGTAGGGTTTAGGAAAATTCGGATTCTTCCTATTGCTGAGGGCTGCAGTGTGCATATTGTCCTGTAGATGGAGCCAGATTCTACTTAGCACTAAGCAGATGACGGACTGTTGTCTGAGGAGGTTGAGAATGTAGGGACTTTTAAAAATAGTAGAATAGGGGCGCCTGGGTGGCTCAGTGGGTTAAAGCCTCTGCCTTCGGCTCAGGTCATGATCCCAGGGTCCTGGGATCGAGTCCCATATGGGGCTCTCTGCTCAGCGGGGAGCCTGCTTCCTCCTCTCCCTCTGCCTGCCTCTTTGCCTACTTGTGATCTCTGTCTGTCAAATAAATAAAATCTTAAAAAAAAAAATAGTAGAATAAGTCTCTAGAGAACAGGGTGAAGAGGCTTTGAATAGAAAGGCAGCAGCATAATCCTTGTTTTAGAGCAGTATGGGAAGGAGGACGTAGGAATGGTTGATGCAAAATGCTGAAAATTATGCAAGGTGGTAGGCGTGGGTGGAGTTTAGTGGCATTAAGGTTTACTGCTTTGAACTTTGAGGATCCCAGGTAGTCCCTAGGTGAGTTCTCTGCAGATCCCATCGGTGCAGTCATTCTGGGGTCCAGTAAAAGTCCCAGCAGGCTGCAGTCTAAGAATGCTGCCATTTTTTAACATAGCTCTACCATAAAGCTACTGTTTCCTTTTTTTTTTTCTTTTTCTTTTTCTTTAACCTCCGCCAGAAACACCGCCATGGCCAGTGGTTTAAAAGGAGAGTGGGATGGGACAAGTTCAGAGTGGACACATCCCCTGTGTCCTGTGGAGCCACTGCTTGATGGAAAGGGGCACGGGTGGAGGAAGTCAGAGTGGGGCCCTTTAAAGCTCAGAACCCAGGCTGATTTTCTGGCCTAAGGGCTATGGAAATCATCCTCATAATTGAGATATTTGCTAATGAGAATGGGATGCTTACTTACTATGGCTCTCTTTTAAGTACCTTATGTATGCTAACTTACCGAATCCTCATAGCCTGATGAGGAAGGCATTGTGGTTATTATCCCCATTTCACAGACAGGGAAACAGAGGAACAGTAAGGTTAAGTACTCTGTGAAGGATACCTAGCTAAAGTAGTAGAGAGGAAATGGGTCAGTGGTGTTATCTCACAGCATCTTCTTCAGAGAGTTCTGAATGATGTTCTCAAAAAAAAAAAAAAAAAAAAAAGAAGTTTTCCTTTTGTAAGAGTGAGGAAACTAAATAAAACAATGGAAAATAATGGTTAGCCATGGCAGCTAATAATCAATACGCAATTTTACATTAAAGCCTTTTGTTTATTATATTTGCTTTGCTTTATTTATTAAATTAGCATTTTCTCTATTCTTAGGATATGGTATCAGGGGTTGCTCTCTCCCTCCTATGTGCTGGCATGTGCTGGCTCATTCTTCCCCCTCCCATCCTTCTAAGTTAACATTTACTGCATCCCACTTGTGTGGTTGCCAGTGATTCTCAAACTTCAGATGCAACAGAATTCACCTGGAGGGCTTGTTAAAACACAGACTACTGGCCCCACCCAGAGTCTGATTCAGTGTATCTGAGTGGGCCCTAGGCATTTGCATTTCTCAGGAGTTCCCAGGTGTTGCTGATGCTGTTGGTCCAGAAACTACTCTTTGAGAACCCCTGTACTTGGCATTGCCTAGTAGATTATTATGTATTATTATAGCAGATTCATTATAAATCTGTATGTCAGATGACTAGAAAGCAGAGACCTTTTCAGAAGACTAGAAGGCTAAAATATCCAGCTTGCCATTTGGTTGTTGTTGTTCTTGTTCTTATATAATTGCTCTTCCAAAAAAGGTAAATGAATAACCACACCACAAAACATCTGTATTACTAGATGCTCCATAATAGCTTAGGCGAGGTTTCATTACTAGAGATCAGAGAAGTTCTAAGTATAGGGGTAAAAACTGACAAATAAATTGTCCTTATTAAAAACAAACAAAATCTTTTCTACTAATCCAGAATTTTCTCAGACTCTTTTTTTTTTAAACTTAGGTACATTTAGCAGGAAATTAGAGATATACAATCTCATGCAACAAGTATTTATCAACATGTATTTATGTCCTTGAAATTTCATTTGTCATCTTCTGTTTTGAAAGAGAAGATGACGGGCAGCCAGAATACCGTTTAAATTCTTAGGTGAATACTGGTCTTCCTTTTGCTTTTGGTTATTCCCTTTCAGCACCAGAAAAGCAGAACATCCTAGGATAACGTTCTTTCTCTAGAAGGTGGAAATATGTAAAGTTATTAGATCAAATGCAGCACCTTCACATAAACAGTAAAATATGATCTGGGCAGCCTGAGTAACATTGCAGCTGGTGCTAAGGATTGGAAGCAATGTCTATTTTGATGTAGAGGCTTATAGGGAGAAGTGGTGCTGCCCTGGCGTCTGGTTCCTTGCCTGCAGAGCTGATCAGGGCACTAGAAGGCTGGGAGGAATGATGCGTGTTTGGACTCTCAGCATCAGATGGTTTGACCAAGATACTGTGAGTAAAATGCTCTCTTGGAATTATGTGTGGGCAGGAGAAATTGAAGAGAGCCCCACCCTACCCCCAAGTGACTTATTATAGTTACGTATTTTTGTTTACTTTTTTTTAAATGAGCACTTTTAGAAGTGAATGGTGTTAAGTAGAAGTTGTTGCTCTACTAAATGGGATCCTCTAATTTGGCTTTTGTAAAAACAAAGGAAGTTTATATGGTTTTTTGAAATAGATATGTTTGTGTGTTAAAATAGAGTAATTCCTCATATATACTACATGTGTACTTCGTAGAAAATGTATCAGAAATAACATTCCATTTTGAAATATGCTAATCTCAATGTAGTTTAAGTCAAATTACAGCACAGAACTTCCAGAGTTAAAATTTATCTTATTTTCCTACTCAGTTAAAAAGTATATCCTGAGCAGCTTACAGATTTGCTTTAAAATGCTATTCCTTAGCTTAGATATTGCCGATTAGAAATCAAAGTCTGTAGGTAAGTTATTTAAGCAATGAAACCTCTCCCTTGTTCGCCACAACACAGATAGATTGCATATACAGTAATGTACAGAATGCAAAGATGAGTTTCAAAATTTTCCATCTGATACGTATATTATGCCCTTGGCAGTGTGAACCAATGCATGAGAGTCTAAGCTTAAATTCCTTGCTAGAGAGTAGCTCTAGCATGTGTTGGAATGTTTAGCTCCTAACTATTTCTAGGTGATTTTGTGTTTGAGACAGATGAAAGGAATTTAGAAATAATTAGTCTTTTTCTTTCTCATGGAACACAGTAATCTGGATATAAAAATTATGTCCTCAGAATCATAAATACAGAGAACAAACTGGTGGTTGCCAGAAAGAAGGGGATTGGGAGGATGGTATCAAATAGCTGATCAGGATTAAGAGACACAGAGTTCCAGTTATAAAATAAATGAGTCATGGGTATGAAAAGTACAGTATGGCAGATCTAGTCAATACTGTAATAACATCGTATGGTGCAGATGGTAACTACACTTATCCTGGTGAGCACAGTTTAACGTCTAGAACTGTTGAATCACTGAAACTAACGTACATTGTATGTCACCTGCATGTAAAAATAAGAAAAAAATAAGTAAATAATAAAGTTACCATTAACCAAATATGTCTTAACCTACTGTGTTTCCAAGAAATATAATCCTAAATATTTTTATGCAGGAAAATAACTAGAAAATTGTCTTTATTGTTACAGTCAATTTATTTCTAGATGTTACTATAAGAAAGAATCCCAATGTAAGATGAAAGTAAGTTACTTTTACAATATTCTTTGTTGACTAAAATCCTTTGATAAAAATACACTTTTCAGGTGCTTTGTGCTTTATTAATTGAAAGATGTCTCTAATTTATCCATGATTATAATATTGAGAATACAGGCAGAGATGTCTTTGGGCAATCTTATTTCCAAGATCTGTTCTAGCTACAGGGTTTTTTTCTTCTATTTCTTATTGCAATTAGGAACCGTCTTATGGCCTTATTAAACAAACAAACAGAAAACAGGCCCTGCCATTTTTAACAGTTAGAAACTGCTTACTGATCAGAGAAGAGACAAGTAGTGACAGAACGCTATCTTGTTAAAAAACCGCCGGTGACTCTCACTTGTTTCTAAGACTGAGCCAGACTTCCCTGGAGGCTTCTCTGTTCTACTTCCTTGAGCAGCTGGAGTGACAGCGCAGGTAAAAATCTGCTGCCCCAGAGAGAACTGTGTGCTCTGTTCTTTTCCTGATAGGAATCTGGACGGATTCGCTTTCCGCTTTCCGAGACTCTGGCAGTGACTTGAATGTTTACATTGTTAATGCTCTGAGCACAGGTAATGGCAGATTAAAACATGACCAGCATGACCAACAGAAACAAAAGGTTTATTGATAAGGATCACCTATTCATGTTGGAAGACAAGGAGGCAGTAGATGAGGTTGCAGGGAATAGGGTTATTGAGGCAAAGAAAAGGAAAATGGGAGCTAATGCTAGCTTGAGGAAAAACTGCTTGATGGTTGAGGAAAGAATCCCTTAGATCCTTTCTAGTCTTGTTGCTCTCATAAATCAGATATCAGATAAGATGGGTAATACAGTGTTCTACGAATTCAGAGTGTATTCTGCACTTACCGTGGAAAGTAAGAGGCAGTGAGGCTGAGAGGTTCAGTGCAATTAATCACTTGGATGACAAAATGTTCTCTATGCAGATACTGATTATCTATTGTGCTTAAGTAGTTAGTTCTTGCAGTTTTAATTGTATGCAGCATTCTCTCTCTCTCTCTCTCTCTCTTTTTTTTTTTTTTTGCAAACTAAGGCTTTTTGCTTTCGTTATCCTTGAAATTGGAAACACGTTTTATGCGAAGTTTCCAGCGACCATGTTTGCACGTATGTGCATGTGTACCGTGGCATCTGTGCACCTGCCTGTGTATAAACACCGCGGACTGGGCTCTCCCCAGCAGAGGGACTGTGCTCACCTGGGCTTTATTGCCTACAGCCTAATGGAAGGAAATTTTGCTAAACAATTCATTAGATAAAAATCTTGGCCTCTTTAAGAGGATTTCAGGATTTCCTAAGTAACACTTTTCAGACATGCATGTGCTACTTTATACAATGTCTGTGGGCTTTTGAGCCTGAATGGCTTTTTGGACCTGTCCTGTCATGGGTCAAGGTCCTGAACTCCTTTTTATCTGGACCATTGGCAGTGTTTCTGAAGTTGTTGATATCAAACTGCTTTTCTTTAATGGCCTCTTACTTAGTCTTTTTGGAGGCAGACTACTTCCATTAATATTTTGTAAGTAGTGTACATCATAAGTAATTGTTAAACATATGTTCTAGGCTGATGAGTAAATTACCACATTAATCGTAACAGGATTTGGACTTGGGATTTAGTATAAAGACCTGTGGATTTTAATTTACAACAAAACTCCAGATATTTTAAAGTAAGATTTATTTTCAGTTTATATGTTCATGGTAATTTCTTCATTTTGATAATTTCATTACCATTTTGTAAAACAATGTCCTTGTTTTTAGGAGGTGCATTCTGAAGTGTTTATGGGGAGGAACATTATATCTGTAACTTCAAATGATCTACAAACCACACATATAAATAAATATAAATATGAATACAAATATATAAATATATGTATGTATATACATATGTGTGTGTGTTTATATATAGACAGACACACAGATACCCATACTGAGAGAGCAAGAGAATTGTAAAGCAAATAAGGTAAAATTTTAAAAATGGTAATTTTCTGGGAAGGGCACATTAGAGCTCTTTCTCCTTACAGGTTTTCTATAAGACTGAAATTATTTCAACATAATTAAAACATGTGTTCACACTGATGGTGAAATAGAAACTGTTGTAATCTTTTTAAAAGATTATTTTGACAAAATGTATGAAAAGCCTTAAAATGTATATTCTTTGAATAATTCTGCTTCTAGAAATCTAGATTAAGGAAATAATCACTGACATGTGCAGTGATGTACCTTTAAGAGTGCCCACAGAATTTTATGTATTTCAGCAAGGATGTATTACAGAAAAATCTTTACAATCTTCTAAATATATATTATCGGAAGACTCACTTTATAATTAGGATGTATCTGTGTATATACTGTGTGATCTTTAAAACTCATGTCATGGGAGAAATTTATTGTTTTGGAAAACATTCACAGTATTATCAATGAAAATAATCTAACTATAGAGCAACAGTATTTTTTTCCTAAGTTTTTTTTATTGTGGTAAAATACACATCCCGTAAAATTTACTATCTATAAACCACTTTGAAGTGGATAGTCCAGTGGTATTAAATATGTTCATAATGTTATACAGCCATCACCCTCCTCCATCTCCATAGCTCTGTTCATCTTACAACCTGTAACTCTATACACATTAAATATTAACTCCCCTGAGCTCCTGGCAACGACCATTCTACTTTTTGTCTTTTGATTTTGACTACTCTAAGTATCTCATAGAAGTGGAATCATACACAATATCTGTCCTCTTATTACTGGCTTATTTCCCTTGGTATAATGTCCTCAGATTCACCATGTTGTAGAATATGTCAGAATTTACTTCCTTTTTAAGGTTGAATAGTAGTCCGTGTGTGTATCTACATATACCATATTTTGCTTACCCGTTCATCTGCCAGTGGACAGTTGCTCTTCCTCCTTGTTTTAGCTGTTGTGAATAAATCTGCTATGGACATGGGTGTATGTAAGGCCGCCTTGCGGGATATTTTGCTAATTATTATTATTTTTTTTTCTGTTCATTGAAATGATACTGCAAAGGCATAGGTTAAAATGTTAGTTGTAATTTTCCTAAATAATGAGATGGTGGCGGTTTTATTCATTGCATTAGTTGGTGCTTTTTAGTTTTTATTCATGGGATATATAATACTTTTGAGTGAAAAAAATATTACATTGGGGCCCTTGGGTGGTTCGGTGGGTTAAGCCTCTGCCTTCAGCTCAGGTCATGGTCTCAGGGTCCTTGGATCCAGCCCTGCGTTAGGCACTCTGCTCAGCAGGGAGCCTGCTTCTCTCTCTCTCTCTCTCTCTCTCTCTCTCTGCCTGCCTCTCTGTCTACTTGTGATCTCTCTCTGTCAAGTAAATAAATAAAATCTTTTAAAAAAATTGTTACATTGAGTAGGATAAGGTCCCCAGCCGAAATGTTTAGGTAGCCATGCACTTAAAAGTATACAGCACTGTTGGAAAATTTCTTATTCATAGTAACTGAAGTCATAAATTAGAGTAATACCTTTAAAAATTAAATAACAGTAATCACTTTCTCAAGGGTATATGGTGCCCATAATAAGAACATTGCTAATTCTGTTACTACATAAGTGCACCTGGTTTTAGGTCAGTTTTCTCAAAATATGTTTCAGAGACTCTTTGTATATAAATCACCTGGGATGATTGTAAAAAATAAAATACTCAGAATAAAAATCTCTGAGGCTGAATTCAGCAAATAAGCATTTGTATAAAGCTCTCCAAGTTACTCTTATTTATATGAAGCTTGAGAAGTCATGCTGCAAGTAAATCTGATTTGTCAAGAACTGGAGTTAAAACAACATGAATAATATTTAATAATTTGTTTTATAAAAGGATCACACAATAATTCTTTGAGTAGCACATGCCCATTCTTTTAAAATATGATGCAGTTTATGGAAAAGTTAACTATGTGGTTTTGAAAGGCATCTTTGTTTAAAGCAGTGCACGTCCATATATTCTGTATTCGGCAACCTTTGAGGAACCCTGTTGCTTTGTACCCATCATAAGATGACTGTGTGTGTTTTATGTACAAAGAATATAGATCAGGCTTTTTTGCCCAAACTCATGATATGGAACACTTCAGAAGCCACATGAGAAAAACGTGTAAACCCTTCAGCTGGGTCTGAGATAAAGATGAACCACCTACTTACATTTTGGAGGCCTTGATCCATTTTCATTTGTTCATACTCTGTACTTCTATTCTGTGTCAAGCCTGTTCCTTCCAGAGGGGAAGAAATGCATGCTCTTGAAACAAGTGCCTGCATGAATTATGTTTCACACTAGTTGAGCTTCTAATAATTTTGAAGATATGTGTACATACTTACTGTGCAATATGCCATATTGTTCTTCTCTGTGGGCAGATTAAAAGGACCTGGGACATCTTGCATATGGGGCTTAGCCAACACTTTTAGGAAAGAGTTTCTTCCTAATTTTCAAGTGAAAATATCCTCCGTATTATGGCTCCTTTTCTTTTTAATTTCAGATTTTGTTGACGGACCTATACACCACAAGGCCTTACTTATATCTGTAACCGTCTGTAGTTTGCTATTGGTCCTTATTATTTTATTCTGTTACTTCAGGTAAGTTTCCAACATCTAGATGTAGAATTTTGAGTTTAAAATATCCGCCTCACATGACTGTTCTACCAGTTGACGTTTTTTACCACAGCTTTCTTTGACTTAATTAAATCTTAGATTTCCCAGATAATATCAGTGACTATTGATGGATATTTGTCTTAATGAAGCTGTTAATAGATAGCTGTCTCATTTCTGCTTCGGACATCAAAGTCACGCAGGTAAATTTCACTCTTAGGGAATTTAGGACAGTTAAGGAATTCAGGATCTAGTTGTTACTAAGGTTTGATTCTGAGTGGAGAAATGGCCATGTTGAACTGAGAATCACTCCAGTAATCCCTTATTTCCCAAGCTAACAATTTCCTCTTAATATGGAAGAATTTTCAACTAATTTATAAATTAGTTATTCAGATAAAATAAACTTGACTATTGAAGTTAAGTGACAGTTATGAATTATTTTCGTACACCTAAGAACTTATTTCCTATTCTGTGATATATCAAGGATGTTTAAATTTTTACATTTGCTTTTTTTAACACTCGTTTATGATACTGTCCTGCAAGTAGGAGTTGATTCAAGTAAATTCATTTCTAATTGGAAGCATAATTATTGACAAAATGATTCTAAAGTTGAAATTTATTTCATTTATTTATATTATTGCTTTATACATTGCCTGAGATGAGAGAGTTAGCTTTTATGTCTTCTGTAAATCCTAAATATTCATCTTTAATTAAAGGCCTTATGAGTATTGAAGCTATATAGAAATATTTTTGGAATCCTTGCCAGCAAATAGGCCGTTGAATGGAGAAGAATTGTAGATGGTTGAGATCAAGTAAAAACATGTAGTTAACTTAAAAATAGGTTAGCAAAATAATTATGATCTGTATTTTAGAAATGATAATGAAGGGTAATAAATACTAAAAATTTATCTTCTTTTGTGCTAAAATGAAATCTGCTGTGATTACTGTTTTATCTGCAGTGTTTTACTCCTGTTGCTGCAACTCAGTATCTTCATTACCTTCTTCTGTGCGTCTTTAGGTATAAAAGACAAGAAACCAGACCTCGGTACAGCATTGGGTTAGAGCAGGATGAAACGTACATTCCTCCTGGAGAATCCCTGAGAGACTTAATTGAGCAGTCTCAAAGCTCAGGAAGTGGATCAGGCCTCCCTCTGCTGGTATGAGAAGAACATGCCTCAAATTTAAAGGAAATGCCTTCTGAGAGGAAATGTGGATAACCACAGGGTTTCATTTTACTGAAACAGATAGGGTAGTGGACAAAGAGGAGCTCTGCCTAGTGGATTAGACATCAGATCTCAGGTGCAGGGCTTCCTGATAACATTTTGACATACTGGGGGTAAGGTGATTGTTTTTTAATGTAAGTGTATGGTTAGACATTCTGATAAGGAGCAGATTAGAAAACAGTAAAGGTGGGACCATCTCCCCTCTGTTTTCAGTAAGGATAGCATTACCGAACTTCGGCTTGGTGTTTGAAGGCAAAAGTATTACAATCGACTGGGATCTGAGTATTTCTACAGGGGAAGAATACTGCATTTCAGCTGGAGAGCTTACGTTTCAGGGCGAAGTCCTGGCTTTTCCATTCATGAGAGATTTAATTTTCTGATGGTCCGCACTGCCAACCTTGAAGAAAACATAGAATGCATCCAAGGCACTTGTTTTAATGAAAAAAGCATTTGGTTCCTTTATAGACCCTGCAAAAAGATTGATGGGATGGAAAATAACAATTTCAATGGAACTATTTTCCTTCACAAACTTTAAAGATTGATTTTCCTCATCTTTTTTTTTTTTTTTTAATCTTCCTCATCTTTATTGTCTGGTTCTGACTTTGGGTATCATGTTTATTTGATTGTTTTGGTGACCTTTTATTTATTTTAGTACTAAAAAATTTTTTTTTAATCTAAGGCAAGAATTATAACTTTATTGAGATAGGAAACTATATGTATTTAATGTATAGAAGTATGTATTTGGTGTGTGCAGCTGGAAGAGTTTGGGGTAAGTATATATCGATGAAACTATACCCACAACTTATGCCATGAGCATATCCATAATCTGCAAAAGTGTCCTTCTGCCCTCTTTATTTTTTGTTATTTTTTAATTTTACATGTAAGAACACATAACGTAAGATCTACTTTTTCAATTTTAAGAATACAACACCCTGCTGTTAATTGTAGGCACTATGCTGTGCAGCAGAACCCTTGGCCTGACCAATCTTGCATAAGTGAAACAATGTTCTCTTTGATTAATATGTCCTCTCCGGGTGATAGGACAGAAAACAAGTAGTGAGGTAGTCATTACGAGCCAACTGTTACTACTTAGGATGTAGATTTTTTTTTTAATGTAGAAGTTTTTATTGTCAAAATTTTTTTTATTCTTGGAATTTAATATATAGCAGATACAATTCTCACATTTAGAAACCTGGATTGTAGTTTTTTTTTAAAAAGAAAAGTACAATTATGAAAATCCTTTCTAGTATTAATAAATCAGATGTTTATGCTCTCGGAACTGAAACCTGCTTGTTTGTCAGTGTTTTCCTCCTTAGATGTTGCGATAAGTCTCAAACCAAAAGTACACTTTAAATTTCTGAATATAATTTAGTGACACTTTTTATCTTTGAGATAAATTCCTAGTCTTTCAAGCATTGCCAATTTCATTAGTACGTTCATTAAATTATAAGAAGATATATTATCGCTAGAAAAGAAGCGAATACAAAACTGTTTGTGTTAGGAAATGTTCCGTAGATTTACATAAGCAATGCTTTGTAACATCTGTAAATTAAATATAATATTTCTGTAATAAATGTGGGAAGTTTCCTCTCTAGTCCATAATTTAACTGCTAGCAGATTTGGCTCTCCTCTGCTTAGTGCTTAGTGCTCTTGATGCTTCTGTTCCCCCATTTGGAAAATGGAAATACACGGAACATTTCCTTGTATGGCATGTTTGACTCCTAAATTTTTCCTTACTTCCTTCAGACTAAGTGGCTGAATTGCATGTCAGCAATGCTTTTTGATTTTTTAATCCTCCTTTTTAGAAGATAACATTAAAAAAAAAAAGATTTTATCTTTTCCCAAAAAGCTTTCAGTCTGATATTGGTGCTGTTAATGGCTCTGGCAGTGATTAGTATTACCTCTTGAATTAATAAAACCAACTATTATGCAAATACAGGACCCACCGTCCCTGGTAGACATCTGCAGTAGGCATGCTAATGACCCCCCAAACGGCCCAATTCCCGGAATCTGCTATTTTACCTGGCAAAGGAGACTTACTGGCTGCTGGTCAGCTTGCCTTGAGATGAGATTACTGTGGGTTATCTGGGTGGACCCATTGTAGGTCACATAGTCCTTCAAAGTGTAAAAACAGAAGGAAACACTGCAGCTTTACTTCCTGGGAAGTGTATCTCTGCAAAGAGTGCATTCCAGTTTTCTGGACAGATCTTCTAAGAGCTCTCTGCTAGGTTCTTTATATATGCTTCCTGAGTTAGGCCAGTTGTCATCAGGATTCAGCCATGTCAGTCATGGAGTTCTTCAGATACTCTGCTGTGAGTGCGGATGGGCTGCAGTCGCGTGTGAAGGGACATTTGACCTGTAGGCCACTTCCTCGCCTGTTTTCTCTCTCCTTGCTCTGCCTCTCTCTCTCTGTAAGTCTTCACAGCGCTTAACTTTCTCTCCAAATCTAACCTCTTTTTCCTCTGCCTGTCCAGTTTACATTCTTGACCGTGGCAAGGAACCATTCCACTTCATCGTTTAATTTTCAACAATTTCTTGCTGTTTCCTTCTTTTCATTTTATCTTCTGTTTCTTTACATATTGCATATAGTGTCCCTTGGCATTCTATAGCTGAGAATTCTAGTATCTGTAATCTGATGGGGTTCAACCTTGTTTTTCTTGACTCTCATCTATGGTGGCTGTTTAAGGAATTTATTCCATGGGGTCTTCTTTCCCTTTCCCCCTCCCTTCCTTCCCTCTCTCCCTTCCTTCTTCCCCTCCTCCATACTTCCCTCCCCTCCTCTCCCCTCCCCTCCCCTCTTCTTCTCTCCCTCCCTTTCCTAACCCTTTCCTCCCTGCCTTGGGGAATTTCCTGTATTCCTTTGTGAGGTCAGTAATTCATTAGTTTTTTATTTCTTATATTTTGCTATAATCAAGTTGTGTGGTGGCAAGAGTTCCTTCAAGGTATCTAATGCATCTGGCTGCAGTGGTGGCCAATAAGATTCTCAGGAGAGGATTTGTATTTGTTTTTGCTGGGAGCCATGGTGTGCTACCAACCTCTGGCAAATTTAGTGTCCCTCCATGGTCCCAGCTTCATGCTGAAGCCCAGGTTCAGTTTCTTTACTTTTAAGGAGTTCAGGGTTTCGATTCCAGATCCCAGTGCTGGTGTTCTTCCTCTCCCAGATAGCAACCTAGCTTTTTGTGGGTTCTTAATGCTTACTGTTCCCTGCTCTGACCTCAGCTCTTCCCTCCCTCCCTCTCCCCGTCCTCCCCCCTCTATCCTCCCCTTTCTACTGGGAGATTTCCTTTATTTTGGGGGGTGTCCAACAATGCATTACAATTTTGTTTCATTGTATTTTATCTACAATCAAGTGCATAGTGGATGAATCCCTTCAGAGGGTCCCACTGCAGAAGTGGAAGTGAAAAGTATTCTATTCTGCCAATGACTGTGAACCCATTCAGGGCTTTCTCCCCCCGCCCCCCGAATATTATAGTAAGTAAGAGGAAATATTTAATGTGGAAGCAATAATTCAAACATTCAGAACCCACAATCAGTCTCAAATGCTTTTAAAAGGGGGCAACATAAATGAATAAATAAATACAAGTAACGTGTCTATATAAAGAAAAACTACCAGCTAAATATATTTTGCATGCAGTAATTGTGTCTTCTCTGGAGGAAAAAAAAAGAAGATTAAACAAATCTGTAGTGCTGTGAATACACTAACAGTGTGTTTTGGGATTTAACAGGTCCAAAGGACTATAGCTAAGCAGATTCAGATGGTGAAACAGATTGGAAAAGGTCGCTATGGGGAAGTTTGGATGGGAAAGTGGCGTGGCGAAAAGGTAGCTGTGAAAGTGTTCTTCACCACAGAGGAAGCCAGCTGGTTCCGAGAGACAGAAATATATCAGACAGTGTTGATGAGGCATGAAAACATTCTGGGTGAGTCGGTGCAGCAGTGTTCAGGGTTCCCTCGCTTTCCTCCAGTTTCTGTTCACATCTGCCCATGAACTCATCTGTCTAGACCTGTTATGAAATATATAGACGTTGGCTTCTTGGCCTGAGCCCAAGAACGTCACAAGCCTCTAATGGGAGACCTCACAGGAGGAATGACTAAGGCACTTCTGTGAATGATTCGTGGGCTGGAAATGGGCCCTGTTTTTCTTCAGGGACAGGAAATGCAAATGTAACACCAGCATTTCTTAGGGTTTCTTAGGGATTTGAAGGAGCACACAGTTAAATGTTGTGAAAAGTTCTAGAGGTTTTATCTGCAGGGTTTATATATAGCCAGAGTTTATATATGGAGAACTGAGTTTAAAAAAAAAAAAGAAAATCTCTCAAGTTAGCAATGATATAGCTGAATCATTCAAGTGGAAAGCGTGTGTGCCCCGACTCAAGACCCTGTTTTGTAAACAGTGTCTTATGTATAACTACGATGCCTGAGCTATTTACTGTGACCATAAAAATAACTTAAATATCAACTACCGACCAGGAAGGGATCATGTTTTCAGGTACAGACTCTCAATGCTCTCTCCCTCTACTGTTTTGATTGCCTATAATTGGTTTTAATAATTCAATACTGTCACGGGCATAATTGTAAAGCTGAATGAAATGCCCAACAAAGACACCTGTGACAAAGAATGATGTTTGGGGTTATGAATTATCCTTGATATTGTTCAGAACATGCTTGGGTTCAAACCTTTTTGTCTTTCTTCCTTTTAGGGTTCATTGCTGCAGATATCAAAGGGACAGGGTCCTGGACCCAGTTGTACCTAATCACAGACTATCATGAAAACGGTTCCCTCTATGATTACCTGAAGTCCACCACCCTCGATACAAAATCGATGCTGAAGTTAGCCTATTCCTCCGTCAGTGGCTTATGCCACTTACACACAGAAATCTTTAGCACCCAAGGCAAACCGGCAATTGCCCACCGAGACCTGAAAAGTAAGAACATCCTGGTGAAGAAAAATGGAACTTGTTGTATAGCTGACCTGGGCCTGGCTGTTAAATTTATTAGGTTAGTACCAAAGTGAACAAATACACTTTGTGTGATTCTTTTCTCTCACTTTTTACAGCTTGTGCATTCTGGAGCGCAGTGCTTCTAGGGTATTTAGTAGAGAAGGAGTTTTATGAATGATGACATTTCTTGGGAGGGAAAAAGAAGCGTTTATTTGAAGAAACATGTATTTGTGTCCTGTGGTGTGTGCGCTCATCAGTGACCTGGCTTCCAGAATTTGCATTTGGTTTGCTGCTCTCATTCAGCTCTTTAGAAAAGAGGTCCCTCATGTCTGGGATGATTTGGCGAGGCTTCTGCTTAGCATTTGTAAGTAGGAAAAGGTTTTAGTATAGATCTACGTGTTACATAGCGATAAAGGCAGGTTTTTTTTTACGTGATATAAAAAATGATAACTTGCATAGATATTCTGAGAAACTAACAAACCGCACACTCAGCGTTCGGCACTGCTATACTGTGACTTACACAGCGAATATGACACCGGGACACATACCCCAGCGTATGTCACAAAACAGTGATTTCAGACCCCGTGTTTCTGGGAGTGACAGCAGTAGCTTCTACAGAATGGGGAGGAGGACTGCCCAGTGGGTTCGGCTCTTTTTTGCCCACGCTCCTTCTGAAGGGAGCAGCCCATTCTATCTTGCAGAGGACTTAATTAGAAGAAATGATTCCTTTGCTTTGAAGGCAAAACAAAGAGTTTGCAAACTACTGGCATAGAGGGATCATCCTGTAACTGCCTTTTTAAAAACTCAGTCTAGGCTTAGCCTTTATTAAATTGCTGCATCCTCTTCTGTTTTTTTTTTAAATCCCAAAGAAGACTTGATAAAATATGGAGAAGAGCACAGAGGAAAAGCTATGGAGATGATTAAACATTTGGAAAATAAAACTCATGAGAAAGGACTCATGGATTGGTATTTTTACCCAGAGGTGAAGACTGAGGTGTGATTTAATAACAGGCCCCAAAAACAGGAAGGCCTTCACCATTTAAAGGGTGGTAAATTAGATGTTCTCATCTTTAAAATCAAATGATCTGGATTATAGATTTCAGTTAGAAATAAGAACCGCCTGTCAATAAGATGCGTAAATCCTCTCTCTCTCATGAATTCTTTTTTCTGACCTATAGCCTTTTTCAAGTCTCCTCTACCAAAAAAGAAAAAAGAAAAGAAAAAAAAAATGCCATGATTCTTCTCACATAACCAGCCTCTCTTTTGTCCTCCCATGTTAGATTTCTTGAGCGTTCCAAAGAGTAATCAGCTTTCACAATTCAGTAATTCATAATATCTTGTGATTTTGTGTCTTCTGCTCCCATCTCTCCTGAGCTGCCTTTTTTGAGGGATACCATTGGTCTTTGTCACCAGGAGCCTTTCCTTTTGTCATTCCACCTTCCACAGAGCACAAACCTTTCTTCCTGCTGTTTTCTTGATGTACCTTTTTTCTAGGTTCACTTTCTTTCTCTGTGGGTTCTGTTCTCTGTGTACCTCTTACATATTTCCCCACTGCTAGATTTCCTGCTGGGTCTGCTTTTTCTTTCTTGCTCCCAGTTTTGGTTGATCCATTCTAAAATGTGAGGTGCCTGACATTTCCTTTGTTCCTTAAGATTTTGGTTTGCTCAGTTGAATGAATTCTGTCTCTGTGACATTCCCATTTGAACTTCATTCAGTTTGGGTCCTCTGTCGTTTTTCTAGATTCTGAAGTAAAGCATTTTGTTGCTACCTGCTCTTTGTTTTTCCTATTTTCATTTTTCCCCCTCCATCATGCTGCCAGATTTATCTTTTTGAAATGTAATTTTGGATGGCAAGATAATTTCATAGTTTCCTATAGCTTAGAGTTCAAATATAGTTTATAGTCTAAACACACCTTGAAGTGTGTTTAACATGCTTTTAACTTTACTTGAATACCCAGCATTTCCTCTTCTGTTTAGGTAAACTACTATTTATCTTCACACTTTCTTCCTTTGGGATACCTCCTATTGATCCCTTCCAAGTCTGAATTTTAGTTGGCCTTCTGCCTTCCCCTGTGACCCTGGGCACACTGTCATGACCTTTCTCACTCTCTTGTCCAGTAATCATTGCCTACGTCTCTGTCATTCCCAATGAAGACTAGGTTCCATGAAGGTGGATACCATGTTTTTTTCTCAAATTTACATCCCTAGTGCCTTTCCTTGGTGCCCATTACTTAGACATTGCTTCAAAATTATGTATAATGGACAGATAAATGATTCCTCGTGAACTACAGGATGAAGAAAGAAAAAGCATCTTTTCTTAGCTCCAGAGGTTCTATGCACTCTGGATTAAACCTACCTTCCTAGTTTTATATCTTGTAAACCCTCCAACTTACATGCCTTCTTTTGCAAAACTGAAGTATTTGTGTTTCTCCATATGAATTCCTTGTTTGCTACTGCCTTGCATTTGATTGAACAGTCTATAGTTTGGAATTCCCTTGCTTCTCCCTGTACCCTAATCCAGTCTCAAAGCTGCTTTTAGGTCCCTTTACCCATCCCCAGCTAGGAATAATGACATCATCTTCTCTACTTCTGCAGTAATTTCCTGGCCCTTGTCTGCCTGATACTGTAAGTATTTTGTGCAAGCCTCCTCTTGTCTACTCGTCCTTGGACATTTTGAGAGTGAGGTCCAGGCCAGATTAATTAATGTATTTCCCATTTGACGTGACATATTGAATTATCCGTAATAGGTATTTCCACATTGTTTTGAATCGATACATCTTGGCAATATCAAAGTAAATGAGAACTTTCCTTCTCTATAGACCTTAAAACAAACAAGGAAGCGAGTGTTATATTTCTGAAACTCAGCTCTGCTGAATGTAAGGAGAATGAATGTAATGACCTCTCAAATTTCATGCAAACCCTGATTCTAGGAAGTGGAGGGGAATTTTTTAAGGGATAATTCAGAGATATGTTTGGCACATATTGACCATTCATCAAGAGAGGAAAGCTTAAGGATACTGTCTCGGATGGGTAACTGTGGCTGTTGGAGGCACAGACCTCATATGGCTAGAGAGTAGCTCTGGGGCCACTTACTGTTCTGGGCCTCAGTTTCCTTCCGTTAAATGGAGGTTGCCTTTGATAAGTTCAGAGGCCCTTTTCACATTTTATTTTCTGTGTTTCAAAGGAACTCTGCTCTTCTCGATGTTTGAGCCTCGCTTTTAAACCTTGCCTTTTATGTTTCTTTGGTTTTCATTCTTTTCCTGATTTTCCTGTTTGAGGGCACTGCACACACAGAGATAGTTAGAGATCTGATTACAGGTGGGGTCAAAACTAACCCAGTATGGAGTTCTCGGACTTCATAAGTGAACTTCCTGTGAGAATTGAATCTTTACCATGGTCTTTACATGGTAAGTGTTCTCTCAGGCTTTTAAGTAATTTCTGGGAGGTTTCCAGGGAAGTTGTGAGCCACAGGGAGAGCAGACTATACTTTAGAAGTTTCCTGCTTATGTAATTTTTTTTAATCCCGTATGCATTTTTTTCATGCACTCTCTCAAAAATGATGTAAGTGGTGATGTATTTCCTGCCCAACCGAGATTGAGTCCAGGTGATGCTGTAGCAGACATCATCCTAACCCCAGATCTCTCTGGGGAGGAGAAAACAGTGACCCGTGAAATCCCTTAAAGGAACTCAGAGATCTTTTTACTTTGGAGGATCAAGCAGCTCCACTGGTTCTCCAGTGTCAGAATCATATTTTCTTATGAGGAACGTAAATCCTGGTTTAGGGCTTCTCCGGTATTAATTTTTAAATAGAAAAACTACAGCAAAGACTGATCTGCGACACAGATCTCGCAGCTGATGATTGTCAGGTTGTCCAATAGCTGAGGAGGTGGGGTGGCGCAGCCCAGAGGGCAGAGCATTTCTCCAGTGTCTTTCTCAGGTCCTGACTACTAGCCATGCTTCCCCTTTGCGTACCTAGTGGCATTTTCAAAAAGTGACACGCCTAAGGACTCTCCAGAGGCCAAGGACTAAACGAATTAGCAGCTGGGTCAGCACGTTCAGTCAAGATTTCTGCAGCCCTATGCACTTTCTTTTGAAGGGTCTTTAGTTCGGGAGTTCTGTTTCGCAGAAATCACTGAAGCATTGAGTCCTTTCGAAAGTGCAGCAGAAAACTCTGCTCACTGGTTAACATCTGACTGGGCAGAGTGGAGGGCAGCCGGTCAGCAACACAGCCACTTCCCAGATGCTCCAAGAAACACCAGCGGGTGCGTGCAGCCCCTTCTTCTGGAGGCTCATGACAGACAGTCTCTCATGGTTGCTCAGTCTGCTTAGGAGAAGGTTCTGTAGTCTCTGGTGTATTTCACAGGGAGTTAATTTCAGAGCTCAGTTTCAAGCCTGGAACCAACCAGTGGCGCCCTCACCCGTCTTCTGTCCCCTGCCCTTCTTTCATTGTTCTTTAAAGCTCAGTTCTTATTTTTTAAAAAGCTTTGTAGCTTATTAAAGGTGTACGATGTTTGCTTCTCTTCTTTCTCTATTACCTTTTTACCTTCCTTCTCCCTCTCTCCCCCTTTTTTCTCTCCATTTTAGACAACCAGCAACACCCAGCAGAAGACCACCCATATGTGTGCCAAGGCTCAACGAGGTAGAGCTGCCTCGTGGGAGCTAACACCTCGATTCCCCAGCAGGTCACTCATGGCCACGGTGGGCTCTGCGTGTGACTTTCATGCAACTCGCCCTGCAGCTGATGGTCCAGTGGGAAAGTGCGCTGTGCTGAACCAGTGGCTTTCTCCTTTACATAATCCTTCTTGCAAGAATTCCTGCTATGCATTTATACTTAGGAAGTTTAACTGACATGAAAATTTTAACTCAAAATAAACTTAAGGCAAAAAGACTCTATTTTAAAAAATCCACTTTATTATATTCTACCACCAAAATAAAGAACTTTTGCCTGCCTTTCCTCTGGTGCATCATGGCTGAGAGCACGAGGCACGCCTTGTTCCCCAATCTCGTGCTTTTTGCCCATGTTCTTTCTCCAGGCCTCACAGGCTCCTGGTTGGAAGCTCTACTTTCAGCCTTTCTAGATTCATAGGAGCTCTGCGGTTCCCTCTGTTGTTTACTTTAACACCTGCGAGGCATGTGTGTCACTCTGGGCACCAGGGCCAGACCCAGGCGGACACTGCCGGAAGCCCACCTGAGTGTATGCGGTAGGTAGGGAGTTGCACTGTCTATAGACAATAAAACCAATTAAAATGATAACCATGTGCCCAAATTCTAACCCATGTCAGTGACAACAGCAGTCTCCCAGCAGGTCCCATCGCTTCCACTGTCCCCTACTTTTTAAGCCTGCCTTATCACCTTCAGAGGAGGAAAGTCTTAGTTTTGTATCATTTAATTTCCTTCTCTTCTTCTCTTTTCTGGCTGTTACTGTCTCACGCTATCTGTCTTCCTTGCCACCCTCCCCCTGCCTAGAGCACTTGCCTTGAGAACTCTCACTCACTTTGTGTCCCCAAGGGAGGAGAAGAGCCACTGACATGTGTGGTGTGTGTATACTTGAAGACCCTTTGTTCATGGCTGTTGACTTCCCACGTCACCATGCTGGCATTTTCTTCATCAGCCAAGGGACTTTGGTCAGAAATACGAAGTTTGTTTTCATACCTCTTTATGGAATCCTAGCTGAGGGCACCCTGCATTTTGAGATTCAAATAAAATTACCCTCTATCACCCTTAATCCTGCCTACTCCAGTAGGGAACTCCGTGTCATTCACAGCATCTGGGGATTCTAAGGAGTCGTGTTCCTCTCCTTCCACCTTCGGTCTCTGTCGTGCCTTTTCCATGTGGTGTAGTTGCTGGTGTTTCACTTCCGCAAATACCATCAATGCAAGGTTGGAGAGAGTTTTACTCGGGTATGGTTAGCCATAAAATTCATGCTACTGGAACATTTTTCAGATTTTTGTTTTCTACAGGAGCTTAACATCTTGTCATGACCCTAAGCCAGAAGGGAGAACCTGTTTTCTCCTTAATTGTTTTGCCTTATTCTCTGATTCTTCCAAATTACTGTTTTTTTACTCAGAAAATTATAAGTATTTTTATTTTTTATTTAATCCTGCCCCAGACCATTGTCTCTAAAGTTCATAAAGAAAAACACCCACTAATGTAAGATTCTAAATCATTTTTTTTTCCTGATGAGGAGTGTGCCTGACATCACTTAATTTAGTTTATTTTGTTCAGATTATATTTTTATGTTTTTCCAGTTCTATGGAAATCTTTATTATACTGCTGCTCACATTAACAGGGATAAAAGCCATGGGGGATTTAATGGAAGTGTTAATTATAAAAGTATATGTGGACAAAAATACCTACCCCCATGGTACTCTAAACTCAGTTTTTCTGTCTTTAGCCCTTTGCACATATATTTCCAACCCTTCTCCAAGGGAAGGGAGGAGAGGGATCATGTTTCTTCCGTGGTGAACGTCGTACCCATGTTTTTGATGGACTATTTTCAGTTCTCCTTGGTAGAAACGCATCTTCTCTGTACTTTTCTCCACTTTCTTTAGATGTCTTTTGCTCTTCAGAGCCTTATACCACCAACCTATCTATCCCTTAACTCTTGAAATGTACGTTTTTCTTATTCCTGATCCTACTGAGTTCTTATTTATAATATCCTAAATGAAATATATGTACATAAAAGTATAACAAATAGTAAGGCACTCATATAACAATTATAATGTGGACAAAGTCAACAATTTGCCTTATTTTTATCTGGTCTTCTTTGTGTTGAAAATAGCCCTTTGCATTCTCTCTATTTTATTCCCCTTTATCAGTCCCAGAAGTAGCCAGTATCCTGAGGTTGATACTCACTTTTGCTCTGTGTGATTCTGTGATTTGACCACATGGATGTGTAGCCTCCCCAGCACCAAGGGTTATTTGTGCACTTGGAGTTCATTTCTCTGACTCTGCCCTCCTTGTGCAATATCTGTCTTTCCTAAGGAACCTTGTTTCTCACTCCTCTGGCCCTTTCCTGGACAAGAAAGCAAGGAAAAGCTGAAGGCACCCTGTCCTTTCCTGCTTTCTTCTTCCCCCTTGCTCCTTTCCTTTAGTGACTTTATACCCTCTTCTTATGTGCCCTGTACCATCAGACTCTTACAGCCTCTTTTTGTCCCTTTGTTCTTGGTGCCCCAGCATTTAATATCTCTGGCTTCTATTTTTGCTCTTGAAGATTAACAAGCTTAACATGTTTTTCTCTGCCCTAATTTGGGAACAGGTAAGATAATGTTACTGAGAACCTGAGAGAGAAATGCAGTTTAATTACTTTCCAGTATAGAAACACTCCTGAGAGAAGGAGGGATGGAGCTGTACGTCTTGGAGGCTCTGACCCTCAATAACATCAGAAATGAATTACTTATAATTAACATGTTTGTCATTTAAATATAGTGCTAAAGGCATTTGCCATTAGGTTCACAGTAATCTTTTACAAAATTGACTTAACAAAATTCTGTTTATCATTTTACCTATTGGTAATGTCTCATTTTATGGTCTACCTACAAAAGAGATTTTTATATTTCTTTTCCAAGTATTCATTGCAAAGTTTACTGCAAACAAACCTTTTCTTTCTTTCACTGAGAATATATTATTTACCTACTATGTGCAAGCAATTATACATGGAGATGGATTGAGACGATACCCTTTAGGGCTGTAACAGATGATTACACCAGATATTCAGGCTTCAAGGAGTTTACACTTTTATGTGGGAAGACGGATATTTATTCATATACTACTAGGGCGACACGAAGGGTGGGGAGAAGAAGGTAGAGGAGAGACAGTAGTGCCAAGCTTCATGGCCTGTATAGGAAACTGTTTTTTGGGAATCTGACGGACCAGCAAAATCCTTGATTGTGTGTTTGTTCAGTGTTTGAAGGAATGAGAGTTTAGGGATGAACTCTGTCTAGTCTGGCCGTCACAGCTCTTATTCTATCATAGATAACAATTACCGTTCTGTTTCCAATAGATGTTTCCATGTCACACATTCTGTTAGCCCTTCCTGACCTTCCAAATCCAAATAAAGCCCAAAGGATCTAAGAGTAAGAATGGGAAGGAATCACCTAAAATCTTTATCAACTGTGGTCAGAGTGTATCTTTGGCCTAAATACACCCTTATAGGGCACATACTAAGACTATTCATGGTTTCCTTTCCCAGTCTATGTTCTGGAATATAATTTAGGCCCTTTACCAGTTTCTTTCCATCTGCAAGACCCCATGTTTGTTCCTCGGCATGGAACCCAGAATTCTGTACCCATACCCCCTGCTGTCTTCCTCTAATGATTCAGTTACAAATTATGACACATGAATGAGATGCCTACTATGTGCTCACAGAAGAGATGTCAGTATAATTAAAGATGGAATTTTCGTGGCATCTTTTAAATCGGATATTTTCCCTTTTATCATGAAGTTATTTCTTGGCTCATTTTCTTTCCTTATCATTTACTATTTAGGTACACAAATGACATTTTTCTGTTATATTGTACTGGTAAATACTAGGAATTCACATTTTTCTAGAAAATGAGCCTTTTAGAGCCCAGAACATTAAGATCTACATTTATAGATTAAGGCTTTTTT
Organism: Martes martes; assembly: GCF_963455335.1. Lineage (NCBI taxonomy): Eukaryota > Metazoa > Chordata > Mammalia > Carnivora > Mustelidae > Martes > Martes martes. Next base: position 96,451,082 of record NC_137889.1, read on the forward strand.
ATTTATTTTCCTTTTAAAAAAACTTACACTTTAAGTTTTATTTAAAAAACAAAACAACCAACCAAACAAACAAAACAGGCTTCTTCAGAGTAGTTGCTCCTGGAAGATCCCGAGGAGCCTAATAAGAATACTGGGGGCCCGTCTGTTGTAATGGCTTTAGATTGAAGATTTTAGCTGGATATGAATTTAAAATTGTTCTAAGAATGAAGCTTTCTACATTTTAGTAAATGTTAACAGTTTGGAGATCTGCAGAGAGACATCTGCCATCCTTTAAATTTTCCAAAGTGACATATGTATTTTATGCTTCAGAAACTAGAAATCGAGGCAATAAGATCAAACCCAGAGATTCTTTCCAAAAGCCACTAGTGTTTAGGAAAGTTTGGTATCGCCTGTGGCACAGCCTGATAACTGTGATATTTGCTATATGTAATTTCTTCGTTGAGTAAAAACAAACAAACAAAAACCATGTAAATGCATGAGAGTCAGTGGAGTGTGATGAAAAGAAGAAGAAAATTCTCAAGAATCAGGAGATAACAAAGTTTATCCACAATTGCCCACAACCTTTGGTTGATAATAACTTTTTGGTCCCTTTTTCTTTCTTTCTTTCTTTTTTCTTTTTTTTTTTTTAAGATTTTTTTAAATTTATTTGACAGAGAGAAAGAGAGAGAGAGAGATCACAGAGGGAGAGGGAGAAGCCTCCACACCAAGCAGGGAGCCTGATGCGGGGCTCCATCCCAGGACCCTGAGATCATGATCTGAGCCAAAGGCAGATGCTTAACCAACAGAGCCACCCAGGCGTCCCAACTTTTTGTCCCTTTTCTGTCTGATAGCTTCTACCTCAAAACTGGGGTTTATTGCTCTTCTTAGTTCCACTGGTTTCTACTGATGTCGTGTCAGTGACACCTCTGATATGGGCTTCACACTGTCCTGGCTGCGAGATTACACATCTCATCTTGTTTAATCATCAGCTGATGGAGAGACCCTAGTGCCCCGCTTGAGTCATCTCCTGCAGAGCTCTAGCTCCTGCTCCACTGGGTTGAGTTGGTGGTCCCCAGGGCCATCCTGCAGATCGGGGTCCACCCATCCCCAGGGATGGGGGAAATGATAAGAAGTGGGTCGTGTTCTGAAACTTTGATGGAGCTGCTGGTTTTATATTCAGTTATTCCTTTCCTCCTCTTATTAAAAAATACATGTTATCTGGTTGACGAAATAATGGTGACCATAGAAAGCTTTGTCATGGGTCCTGCTTACCAGAGTAAAACAGGTTCAGGTCTTTGTTGGCTCTCTTCCCCCTTTAGATGTTTGTACCTCTAAAAACCTTGCAACACTTGGTTTAAAAAACACTGTCTCAAACAAACCACTTTGGCATGTACTTATGCCAGTTTGAAGAGCCATGCTATGAAAATAGGAAGGGGAAGACGATACTATGTAGACATTTACTAGATACTTAGCAATTATTTCAAGTTTATACTTGATGTCAATGCAAACTTGTATGTTGCAGCTTCCCTTTGATTGCCCTCTTCACTGGATTTTTACCTGTGAATATCTAATACAACTCTCGGCAAGAAATATTTTTCAGGGAAATGTTATTCCCCGAAAAGATATCCCTTCACCTTTGCCTGAAAGCCTGGTTCAGGAATCACTTTGATTTGTCATGTGTTGGTCCTTTTCAGCGCTGATAGTGCTTTGCTTTACTTTTTCCTCAGTGATACGAATGAAGTTGACATCCCACCCAACACGCGAGTTGGCACCAAACGCTACATGCCTCCCGAAGTGTTGGATGAGAGCTTAAATAGAAATCACTTTCAGTCTTACATTATGGCCGACATGTACAGTTTTGGACTCATCCTTTGGGAGGTTGCTAGGAGATGTGTATCGGGAGGTAAGTAACAGTGATGCCATTGCACCTGCTAGAGATCCTTGCTTTCTGATCGGAAATCAGAGTTATCATATTGTCCCCAAATCTGATTTTTATTTCCACCTTATTTCTGTCAGTGAAGTCACAATCCTCCCAGGAAATGATACTTAACCTCTTAGAATTCCATTTGACCCCCCCTTTCCTGCTTCTCACCAACCTGCTGGGGCCCATTCCCAGCTCTAGTGCCCCATCCCCTATGGCTTCCTCTCTGTAGATGAAGGTAGAGACAGAGATGTGGGGTGAGATACCCCTTCTTTACCCCTCCCCCCACTTGACTTTCTACAGTTCTTCTTCATAAAGCAATTTGAAAACATCAGTTTTTATCAAAAGGAAATTAAAGCATGAGAATGTTACTACTGGTCATGATAATTTTTCTGCAAACAAGGATTCCTTGGTAAGATGATATCAGAGGATATTATTAAATATTCAGAGGCATTATTATTGTTTGCTGTATTTAGTTTACTGCTGCGTCGTCTGCCTTTAAATAGATTCCAGCACTTTTTAGGTGAGAAGCTGAATCTTAGGCTCTTCAGTGACAAGTATCCTGTTGACGGTCATACTCACGGCCGGGCTTGGTTAGAAACCATGCTACTGTTGCTGCTGCCTCTCATGGCCAGTTTAAACTCACTTTTGTGAGACCTTGAGCTTGCCCGAGGTTCTGAAAGTCTAGTGAACACTTAAGTGGTACTGGAATTCACTCTTGGACCTGCCACCATGAACCTCTGACAAGTGACTCAGCTTTGTTCCCGTTCTTTCATCTCAAGAAGGAAGTGAATTAAAAAGAATTAAAACTGCCTGGTACATAAATAGCATTCAGTATATCTCAGCTCTTACTTAATATTTTGCTTTTGGTTGGTAGAGGCTTAACTTATATTTAGATTCATATTTGGGGCCGCCTGGGTGGCTCAGTCAGTTAAGTGCCTGCCTTCGGTTCAGGTCATGATCCCAGGGTTCTGGGATTGAGCCCTGCATCAGGCTCCCTGCTCTGCGGGGAACCTGCTTCTCTCTCTCCCAGGCCCCCTGCTTGTGTTCCCTCTTTCGCTGTGTCTCTGTCAAATAAATAAATAAAATCTAAAAAAAAAAAAAATAGATTCAAAGTTAAATAGCGAAGAGAGACGGTTAATCACCAGGCATTCATACTTTGGGAGACAGACCGTGTTGCAGTGACACAATGCCTTCTAATCACTTGGGGAGCTCTGAGCCTATTCTGAGCTTAATTTAAAATAGAACGCATTTCCTCTCAAGTGAGAGAACTCCAAAATGAAAGTTAACATGGGAAATGTTTCCTGACCAGATAGTGAGTAAATCTCCCGTCTTCTCTGAAGAAGGAAAGAGCTAACGAAAATATAAGTTAACTAATTGTCTATGCCTTGCCTCATGTTTTATAAAGAGTAGATGAGCCTATTTTGGAATAACATACTTACACTCAGGATTGGTTTATAGAAGCTGAAGGAGTAGTAGAGTACAAGATTACTTTCTCATTACACTTTCCTGAACATCTAAAACAAACCGGGCCACAAGAAACCTGTATCTGGAAGCCTCTGAGTCAGAATACAGAAGAAACGATCCTTCGCTTAAAAACAAGCCAGCCTTAGAAAAAACGTTAGGATTTTGACTGCTTTACTGGGTCTGCCTTTGCCTGTGGAGATTTGAGAGGCACTAAGGTGTTGCCTTATCTCTTTATGAGATTGGTTCGTGTTTGTCACAGCTGTTCGATTCTCAGCTCGGCCTCGTACCAGCTGTGTGGCCTTGGACAATTAGTAAATCCCTCAAAAGCAAGTTTTCTCACCTGGATAATATGGATAATAATGCTATCTCATAAACATGTGTCTAAGAATTTAGTAAGATAAATTATACAGCATACTTGCTGATACATGGTATAGACCATATTTGCCTGGTAGGCTCCTAACAATCAGGTTTGTCTCCTCTTTCCAGAAAGGTAAAACACACAGAATTCTATTCTCTAACACATTCCTTTATGAAGATGTTGGAAGTTATGGGCTTGTCTTTCTAGTCTAGGTACTTTTGGATGAAGTAGATTTTGGATGTAGGTCTTCTAAACTTGGGAAGAAAAAGAGAATTCTTGAGGTTTCAGACACCCTTAAGTGGCAGCCCATGTGGAAATTTTGATAATTGCATAATAAGGAGAAAGAAGTAAGGCCTGTAGTTCAAAGACAGACTTCGATTAATTCATAAATTCGTGTGGTTCGCTGTGTCTGTGGTGGTATGTACACTTACCCCACTGTGGTATATCAGTCCAGCCGGGCACTGGCACCAGAGCTAGGCACTGAGGGAAACATGAGAGGAGTCAGATAGATGGTCTTTGCCCTCAAGAGTTTTCCAGAACCACTGTCCTGAGAATTAGAAAGGGAGGAAGAACTCAAGGGAAGTGAGCCTCCCCCATTCGTTAGGCCTCGTGCTTTTAGTATTTCCTGTAGAATTGAAACACAAGAGAAGGAACGATGAACATAGATACGTATAATCATGCTGTGTGGTCTCAGTGAGGGACAGAATAAATGGTGAGTGGGAATGGTCTGAGGAAGCTTTTGAACCTTCTGGTCCTTTATGTATGGGTTTGAGTTTGCAGGAAAGGGCATAATACTCCAGATTTTGTCCGAGTACACCCCAGCGAGTTTAATGATGAGTTGGATAAAATCTGCCAGCTTGATAGTATCATCTTGTTCCAATAAAAAGCAATGACATTTCTATAATAGATGATTTAGGATAGGGAGGGAAGGTGCTCCAGATACATTGTTCAGAGTAACATCCTTTAAGGACAGAGGCTGCTTATAATTATTGTGAGGAGTTAATCAGATAGGATTGAAAAGAAGATAAAAGTAGCCTACTTTTCTAAAGGACACAAGGAATAAGGTAGAAACTAGATACTAGGAAAAATGAGACGGAATTTGTCACAATAAGGGCCACTTTCCTAAGATGACACAGACTTGAATTCCTTAACCCTTCTTTCAACAATACTGATTTTTTCTGATAGTGATTTTTTTTTTTGTAGAAAGTTTGGTGAAATACAGAAAATTTAAAGAAGAAAATAATAAAAATCTGACAGTCCTTGCACCTAAAAAAAATCATGGTTAATATTTTTAGGTGTGTATAATTTTTAAAATTTTAAATCTGGAAAAATGCATTCTTATGATTAAGCAGAAAGAAAATGTAAATCTCACATTTTGTTCAAGTAGGATACACTGCCAAATGTATCATGAGATTCATAATCTCATATTGCAGTAATAGAAACAGTCACATATTATGCAGTATGAGTTTGGGATGTGTCTGCCAAATTCGCATTGAGATTTAATGTAGATTTTTTTTTAATTTGGCATATAAGACCCTTTAAAAAATTGGAAATAAATTTGAGATGCTTGTTTTACTTAGCTTTGGGAAATTTAAAAAAAAACACTTGAAAACCTATAATAATATGTTTCATTAGGTTTTCTATTTATATTTTTAATTAGATTAAGTGTCATTTGGGCACATTTTTTTTTTCAAGACTTACTTTGCAGTTTCTTGAGCCTGAACGTGTTTTGAGTACTGATAGGACCTTGCTTTGAGAACAGTCTGTATGTTAGACTTTCATTTCCACCTCCCAGAAGATATTAATAGTAGCAATAATTTAAAAACAACCCATATTCTAGGTATAGTGGAAGAATACCAGCTTCCGTATCATGATCTCGTGCCCAGCGACCCTTCTTACGAGGACATGCGAGAGATTGTTTGCATCAAAAAGCTCCGTCCCTCATTCCCCAACCGGTGGAGCAGTGATGAGGTAAGGCTTGAGGTAACCGTGTGACCACGACAGACTTCTAAACAGACTTTACTCCTTTTGCCAAAATTCCAGATACCTATTACAGGAATACTCCCCCTTTGTTTTGATGGTGTTGGTAATGGTTCTTCGCCGCAGTCATTGGTGTCATATGTTAAATTATCTGTTTCTTTTTGCCAATTTGAGTTTGCTATTTCTAAAGTATATGGGAGGGGGTGGTTCCCCTTAGCCTGGACAATAGGTAACACTATTCCATTTACTGACGCTATCCTGACATTTGCCTAAAGGACGTTATTTCTCTGTGTGCGTCTTTGAAGCACCATGAGTTTTCTCCATGACAGACCAGTGTATACCGGTCTCTCATCTTGATGAGAGAAAAGATAGGCGTCTGCAGAATCTAGTCTTCTTTACACAGAAGGGACACAAGCTGTGGCTGGGCTGCCTGACTGCACCGTTCGTCTTTGTTAGTAGGGCTGATGTTTGCCCTTTGAAGAAATCCATATTCAGCCTGGCTCTCAGGATGCAGGGAGGAAACCTAACCAGGGCTGAAAAGGGGCTGTTCAGAAGGAGGAAATGATTTGGGTGGGCCTTGCCCTTCCTGTCTCATGTCATCCTCGACATCCTGCCCATCTATCCTCCATACTTGCCAACTCACCAACTCTCGGAGCCCTCTGGCAGGCGGACATCTTCAGAGATGAGTTTGAAGCATCCCCAGGATAAAACACAACCCCCACCCCCAAACCCACCTCATCAAACATGTAGCAAAGCCAACACAAACACAAGGAAAGAGCACTGTTGATAAGCTAATTCTTTAATGTACAGTGCATTTAAAAATAACCTTTGGTTCATTAGTTTGGTGTCTCATTCCTGAAATGCTAAATAACGCATATGTTTTCCAACGAGCTATGCAGAAAACTTTATGAGATGCTGGAATTATATTATTTTGAGGGTGGTTATGGGCATTGGTATTACTCAGAATCCCTTTACTGCAGACTTCTAATGAAGTGAAATTGTGCTTTTCCACAGGAAGACCAGTAATTGATGGAGCATAGGAGAACACAGGAGAAAGTTTTAGTGAGGCTGTGCACAGGTCATTAATCTTGTTAAATGGTACAGTGCGATGCTATTATTGGAGCAGACAGCTGTGATTTAGGAATAACCATGTTTGTTTGAATAGTATGGAATTAGATAAAAGATTTAAGCTTATCAAGTGTTATAAACAATGTAGGAGTGTGGAGTGGAATACAGATTCCCTGGGTATTTTTATATTTGGTTAAGACCAACTTCAAAGACACTCTTCTACAATTAGCAAAACCACCTGCTTGCTGCTGTCATAGGGAAGACATGAAAATCTGTTTTCGTTGTTTAGAATTTGTACGAGAAAAGAGTTTTTATGGAATTTTGTCTACATGGTTTTAGGAGTATCTTTGAAAAATGTATTTGTACTCCAGAAACCACACACTAAAGGCCACATGTCTGATGGCATCCTTGTAGATAATACATTTCTCTAGTGTTACTCCTTTTTTCCTTTCCCTCCCCACAGTGTCTAAGGCAGATGGGAAAACTCATGATGGAATGCTGGGCTCACAATCCTGCATCAAGACTGACAGCCCTACGTGTTAAGAAGACACTAGCCAAAATGTCAGAGTCCCAGGACATTAAACTCTGATGTGAGGAGAAGAAATAAGTGTCTCTGGAGAAAGCCAGGAGATATTCTTCTGTTTGTGGGCAGAGCAGAAGATGTTCCAGAAGTATCCACAGTACAAGCCTTGAACATCACCCTGCTTCCCAGTGGGTTCAGCCTCACCTCTCAGGGAGCAGCCTGGACAAAGAGAAGTTCCCAGAAACATGTTCTCATCATGTCTGTCTGTAGGAGGGAGAAACTGCTTGGGTAACTCGTTCAAGATACATGATGCATGTTGCTTTCTAAGAAAGCCCCATATTTTGGGATTGCCTTTTTTTCCCCCCAAAAGATGCTTTAATTTTGCCAAAATAGAACAAATCATGTAGAAGTTTTAAGGTTTATACTGTTACAGTTTAATAAATAATAGCAACGAAAGTTCTTCCCGGAAATTCTGCTGGAAGGTAAATTTTAAAATACCTTTTTCCATTAGTGAAATTTTGTTGCACTCTGCACACCAAAAGACAGTCTGTGGAGTTGGAGAACATAGAAGGGAACTCATGTGAAAATCTCCCCGCTTCTGCCTCCTCAGACCGCTTTGGCCGGCCCTGCCTTCAGGGGCCGCTGCAGCAATGTGAATGCACCTGGGCACAAATACCACCTGTGTGGGCCACGTTTTGGGGTTCCCGTGGGTGCCCTTTTGTAGCTTCAGAAGACACGGAACAAATGAAGGTTTTCTGTGACTCTGTTAGAATTAGTAAGTGTCGATGCCATTCTTCAGAACTACTTTGTGTTTCTGATTCTTTTAAGGCATTTCTGTCATGGTGAAGTCCTTTCCTTTTCATTGAACACAAACAAAGGTGTTTTTTATGTGCAGAGAATTGACTCATGCCTGGTTTTGATCTCTCAAATGAAAGGATCAATATTAAATAAAATCACAGTCAGCTGGGTTGAAAACAAGGCTCTTTAAAATAGAGATACTTTGCTCCTGTGTTGCAAGAAAGATGTGTCAGTAGGACAGAGGATGAGGGTGGGGGTACAAGTGGCCTGTTTCTTGCATATGCAGAAGAGCCTGTCTCAGAACCACAAGGGGAAAGGACGCACACCTTATTTTGTATAGACAAAGACAGTTTCTTTTGTGTCTGAGTGAAGGGAAGGAGAGGAAAGCATGTTAGGTTAATTTAACTAAATTTTAATTTAAAAAATATAAATATAACCTCCAGATGGGACAGTAGAAAGAGCTAGTGGAGGCCACAAAACATTGTAGCTGCTGTGACTTGTTTTTCCAAAATAGATACGGATCAAGCACATACATCTTACATGATAAGTTCACGTCTTAGAGGAGTGCTGACTCGGTTTGTTTTATTCTTGTGATGTTCGGTTCACTTTTTATTTATATATTTTTTCTTCTCTGTGGCGCTTGTGCAAAACATCTCCTCGCCTCCTCAATTCTGTGGGGTTTTAAACTTTGGAGGAATGTGAGTCAAATCATTGACAGGGCCAATATTCCTTAGCAACAGGAACATAAAGCTCAGAATTATGAGTGCCCCTCTCAACTGTGTTCATTTACATTTCCTTACTTGTCTTTGGTTTTCTTTTGTTTCTTCGAAAATCCTGCAGTGTTCAGTGAAGAATTGGGAAGTGCTTCTCCTTGGTCTTTTTAAAAAGGACGTTCCTTCCAGAATACTCTAGGGGGCACTGTTTTATAACACATTTTCACCACTTGGTGCCTGAAGGTTGGAGGGTTTTCGAACATTTGACAGCTGCAAGAAAAATGAGAAGATATTCCCCTCACTGCTGAAGGAGGCTTGCAGCTGGTGACTTGTTCATCCTGAAAACCTCTCAGAGCGCAGAGTGGTTGTGAGCCCCGCGTAAGTTTGGGGAGAACACAAGGAGAACTGGTGTTCTCCATTCTAAGCATTCACTTCCCAGTGGCTCGTAGCTGCATTTTATTTGTAACAAAGAAAGATTTTCTTAACCCTTGAATAGGAACAAAATTTCTGGTTTTTAAAGATCACAAGCAGTTGTTTCCAAATATAATTGTAATCAGAATGCTGCTTTTAGTAATATTAAAGTCACCTGAATAGCAGTGTAAACAAAGGTTCCTTTCCCTTGCATCAAATTGTATTCTTTGTGATAGCTTAGAAGGAATATGTGTCTAGAACTATGCGTGATAATCATCTGAGCCGTGGAGAGAAGCTTCAGTGCTTCTAATCTGATAATCTACAAACACATGAGGAAACATGGATGCCAGTTCAGTGGGGACGCGTTTGTGTTTCTTGGTTTTCTCCAAATTTAAGCGAGGTTGGGCTTGCTTACATCTTCGATTAAAAATTCATGTTCTTTTTGGCAAATTTTTATACATAGATAACTTCATATCAAAATATTCTGTGGGGAGGTGATGATTTAAAAGTAAACTAGATTTTTAGAGCAGTGTTAGTTCCAATGAAGAAAGGGAAGAAATCAAATAGCATCCAGATTTCTTCTAGATTATTTGTTGTTTTGGAAAAATCTATAGCTTACTTTCTAACTCTCAAACTGATTTACTCACTATGAACGTTTAAAAATTATTCTCAAGATATTTAAAAAGGTCCTTTAGTTCTTAGAGTCTTTCAGTGAGATAGGAATTTATTTATGAGTAGATTTTTCTTTGTGTCTCACCCAAATCTGCCTTGCTTAAGGAATACTAAATTGTTCTCACAGAGACTACCTACTCACTTCCAAATAATCCTTTTTGGTTTTTAAATTTTTAGTAGCTTAGAAGTGAATTTTAGTTTTTTGTTTTGTCTTTCGATAGAATAAGGGGGAACCTGGAAATTATTGTAGTCAATTGTTTCCTTTCAGGACTCTTTCAAAGTCTAAAATTTTTCTCCTAATCACTCCCTCCCCTTCAAGGGAATCCTAAAATATTAGTTGTTAGCTAATATAAGTTTTATAGGCTAAGATGTTCAGGTTTATAGTTTATGTATGTGTGTACATATTATATAAATATATATGTATATATAAATATTATGTTCAGCTTGGAGTCTGGCACAACTCCATTATGTGGATTAGAGAGTAAAATATTATAGATGATAAAGTACTAAATGAAACATAGTATTTATTTATGAAAGTGTGTAGTTGGTCCAGTCACAAGTGACAGTGCTATGAACACTGTGTATGAGGAGACAGGCCATTGGCTCCTGGACAGCACCACTCCGAAGTCACTAGTGACCATTCTTTTTATTCTTTAAACATAAAGCTTCTTAGAAAACATGTCACGATTTGATTTACAAGGAATCCTTTGACAGATTTCAATTGTGTAGTCAGGTATAGGAAATACTGAATAATGACAGAATTTCATGTTCCTCAGAGTCATGCATATTCATTAGAAGTTACGGTGGTTTACACTGTTGGTCTGTTCTGGTTCTTCTTTGCTGGTCAGCAGAAAGGCACTGGAAGAAGCCGAAATTTCTAAATTTGAATAGTTCTGCAGTTACATCTCCTTAGAAAACCCAGTCACATAGCAGTGGGAATGAAAGAAGGGGTATCAGAAGTGATTTAATTTAGCAATTATGATTCCTCTTGTAAAACAAAACAAACCAGAATGCCATATTTTTTGGAGAGAAGTTGGCACTATATAAGGGGTTTTGTTGTCTGTCTGTTTCAAAAGAAGATTCATTTGTGTTCTTTTGGGGAACCAGTGCCTTATTGAATTTGTATATACTGTAATTATTCAGGACTAGGGAACAAACAATTGTATTTGTTACAAATTGTATATGGCTTTGTTTTAACATTCCCCGAAATAAAATGGTTTCTTTCTCCCCTTGGAAAGAACATGTCTGTTATCCTACAGTTGTGTCTTTTTTTCTGTCTTCAAAAACATCGCACTTCGAACAGGCATGTATAAAAGAGAGCCATGCAGGTAAGTCTGTATGTTTGGTGGTGGGAGAGCAAGGCAGTGGTCTGATGGCTTCTATTCTCTCTGTAATTAGGAGCCACAGTCATCAGTTGTTAGAGGAAAGGTAGGGTAGTCAGTGGGCTGGGAGAAGGGAAACAGTTTAAAATTGCACTATGGAAAATGACAGGTGGGTTGTTATGGGCAGCACTGAGGGTCTGGTTCGCTGAGAAGACCGGCTGTGAGAACGGGGGTGGGCAGTGGGAGGGTTGCAGTCTGTGAGGGGAGAGAGTAGAGACTGGGGCCGGTGGGGCCTGATGGGCCGAAGCCCGCAGCAGTGGGTGCCACAGAAGGGCAGTGGACTGGAAGTAGCACAATGGTAGGAGAACGTTCCCAACTTTCCTCCCAACTGTGACATCTGTCGGGTATGGAGGACTGAGACCACTGTTGTTGCCCAGCAAACAGTGTCCCCTTGGACAAGAGAAAGCCCTCTGCAAAGGGAGGGGAAAGTGTTAGGTGATATTAGGTGATGGTTCCTGAATCTTGGAAGGCAGCATAGAAAGTTAAGGTTTGAGGAGATCTGTGGGAGACGGGATCAGGAGAGACGAAACCCAGACTTGTCTGGGCATGGAGGGCATATAGGAAGGCTTGCATCTTGGTTACTGGGACTCGGGAGTTCTCATGAGAATTGGCTGTATTTAGCTGGTTGCGCTGATGCCAAGAGAATTCATCCCAGTGCTGGGATTCTGATCAACTTGGCTCACGTTCCACGGTTTTCACTTTCTCACTTCTGTGGAAGTACACAGTCTGAGCACCATTTTCTCCCCTGTGCGTGGGCTAAAAATACCCGTCTCAAAGGGCTCTTCGGAGGAACAAATGAGATGAATATGTGAAGGAGGGGACGGCCCCACTCCAAGCACCTAGCGGGTGCCCGTAAATATTGCTTCTCCTTACTGGTATTAGCTCCACAGGATACAGAGCTAGCGACATTCAAAAGAAGTCACAGTTCACTGTGGGCACACTCTTCCAGCCCCTCTGTGTCCTGCGTTCCTGGGCTCACCTTTCTTTTCCTACCTAGTAGTGCAGTTGCTTGCAAATGTCATTTAAAATCAGAACTCTCAGGGTGGGACCTCGTATTCCTTGGTTCCCCAGGGCCTTCTGATGCTGGGCCTCTAAGACTCTGGGTCTCCCCATTAACTGCTCATCACTCTCACCTGGGGGCATTAAATACTTTTAATAACCACACCAACCCCCCGGATCTGTAAAGTCAGGATCTCTGGGGTTGGGAGTCAGCTTTTCTAAAGCTTCTCAGGTGATCCAATGTGCAGAGAGGCTTAAGAAACCCCAATTCCAGAACCCCATCCTGTCCCTGAGGGAGGCCGTGATAACCATCCTTGCAGAGTCTAAGAGCTTCTCTGTGCTAATGAAGAGACACAGGATGACTCTTCACACAGAGGAGTGTTTTGTTATGAAGACACCAAGGAGGGGGTGCCTCAGTGGCTTGGTTGTTTAAGTGTCTCTTTTTTTTTTTTTTTTAAGATTTTATTTGTTTGACCAGGCGAGGGAGAGAGAGAGAAAGCGCATGCACCCGCAAGCAGAGGGAGAGGGAGAGGGAGAAGCAGACTCCCCACTGAGTAAGGAGCACAATGTGGGGCTTGATCCCAGGCCCCCAGGGTCATGACCTAAGCCGAAGGCAGATGTTTACCCCACTAAGCCACCCAGGCGCCCCAGTGTCCAGCTCTTGATTTCAGCTCAGGTCCTGATTTCAGGGTTGAAAGTTTAAGCCCTGCATTGGGTTCCACGGTGGGCATGCAGCCTCTTAAAAAAATAATAATAATAAAAGAAACAAAGGAGGTATCACTCTTTGTTGCTTATAAATATAATTTATTACCTGTTTAAAAATTCTTTCTTACATTTTGTACATGTTGGCTGACGGAATAAATGCAGGCAATTTACAAACCAAGGGACTGCAGGAAAAAATGGGGAGAGGCAGCGGGAGAGAGAAGGGCCACACCCAGAGGGGGCAGCCCTCACCTCCACCACACAGCGGCACGGCAGAGGGGATGCCCGGAGAGCACTCCTCCGCCAGGGATTTTCTAGAAAAGGAATTGCATAGAAGATACAGCAAGAGGGAACTCCACAGCAACAAAAGAAGTGTTCTATATCTGAAAAGCCAAAGTTGTGTTGTCGTGTTTCAAAAAGAAAAATGACAAAGCACAAAATCTCCATCCGACATTTCTGCAGTTGAACCTGTTCCAAAGGGAACAGCGGGTGGATGACACAGGCTCTTCACCACAGACTGCTGGGGTTTTTCTCTAACAAACACTGCTTGTCTTCTTTAGAAAGAGCAAAGAGGAAGGTCACCAACTTGCTACAGCTCAACCTTCAACTCGATGAACACATCCAACACTGGCATCCAACACACACACACACACACACACACACACACACACACACACACACACACAGAGAGACACATCCTGCAGTTGGGCTAAACGCATTCTGTCTGGAGCACGAGGGCGTCACTACCAATAACAGATCTAGGGAAGAGTGAAGGGGAGAATGCAAGTCACTCACTCAACTTGTTCTGCTTGCTGTCCTCTTCATTCCCCAAGGCCGGGAGGGGTATGCACTTGAGCTCCCCCCCTATGTCACATGAGACTTTAAGAATATAGAAAGGCAAAGGCATGTTCCACTGGCTGCCGATCTCTCGGTCTTTTAAGCTGTTCTAAGACAGGTCTGTCTGAACAGGTAGAAGATAGCTCAGGCTGTGATTCCTGGACGTTGCCTCACCACAGTGCCGAGGTCAAGGCTCATTGACTCCTGGGCTACCGCCCAGCAATACCTGTCTACAAGTCCCATTCTGAACTCCAAAAGTGAGGGTTGTTGCCCCCAGGGTCAGTGCCATCAGTTCAACAGCAGCTCTGATGGTGCCAAATTCCAACAGATCTTTGGAACTGAAGGTTGACACCCAGAACTCAAGAATGTTTAGAAGGGATCCTGAAGTCTGAGGCCTCCAGCAATTCATCATCTTGCTGAGGCACAAATCTGAAATGGCTAGTGAAGAGACTGGAGTAGAGCAGCAAACACTTTGGCTGGCGGGCCACTGACTGTATCTTGGGGCAGTTTCCTTGTTTTCTTCTCAAAAGCAGGTGGGCGCTAACTCTTGTGACATTCTGTAGAGATTCCCAGGTTGGGATTCCAGAAGGGTTCCTCAGTACCCGGGAGTCTAAGTATACAGCCGTCTGGGAAATGGTCTGTTACAGTTGTGTGGTTTTGGCTACAAGTATGTTTGTAGAGTTCCTGTTGGTTTGTCCCGGTGATGCCTCTCTCAGCCTTTCTAAAATGGGTCTAGGGCATATATTACATTTGGTTGAGTTGAGACCATGACTATCCCACCACAAGTCAATACAAGGAGGGGACAAGCCTATCAGAAAAGCTGGGAGCCATAAACTCTCTTTTGAAGACAGGTTTTGCTTTGTTTTGAAGTAAGATTTCTGACAATGGGGGCAACCACGGGGCCAATATGTCCAACAGATCAGGGAGTAACTTGTCAGACCTAGTTCGTAGGGAACAGTGACCTACAATGCCATCTCCCTGATTTTCAAAAATAGGTTTGAGGCATGAATTTGGGAAATACTTATGACTCCATTTGGCTAACTTGACCTGTATGGACACAGGTTTAAATTAACGTTGGGTGCAATGTATTTATTCCCCTTATGCCTTATTCCAATAAAAAAAATCATTACAGATGCAAGGAAAATCTTTCAAAGTAATCATTACAGCCAGAGATTATACAAATAGATTTCTTAGGGTAGAGAAACAGCACTTCACTGCACAGAGGCAAAGTTCTAAGGATTTTAGTCAACATTAGCTCAGTAAGGTTAAAACAAACAAAAAAAAAGAACCCACAAAAACAAAAAACCCAAAGTGTAATAGTTGGTCCTATGAGGCACTCGGAAGATAAAAAAATGTTTTATTACCTTGAGATAATAATAAAAATATTTTTCCTTATTGGATCTATAAAATCTAATGCTCATTGACCACTATCATCTTTACAAATAATTGGCTTTAAGCAACAGCATTCTGATTCACAAAAGCTCCTCTATTCTCAAAGAAGATGGATCAAACCCAGTTTCCTTTCAGCTGATCCCATGGTCATCCTTCCCCTCATTGGCCTTGGACTAGTACTGAGTTCTCTATGTGAAACAGATCACTTGTCCAGAGCAATTGCTCAGCAAAAGCTAAAGCTCACATTCAACTTGAGACTGAAAATTCAACATGTAAACGTTTTCTACTTTCTCTACAGTCTTTTGCAGGTCCTCGTATAGTTTTGATTTGCTTGGCCCCATGGGGGCAGACCTTACACTGGCAAAGGCTTGTGAATCCTGGAAAGTTAGTGAGCACTTTCCTGGCTCCTTTCCTCACACACTGACAACAGAAGCAGACCCAGAGCATAGCCGCTGTGGTCCTGACAGTGATAGACACGGGGATCTGTAAGACAAGAGCCTCCTTTGCTCCTCTCTAGAAGCAAAAAGTCTTGATCCCACCGTTTGAATGCTTACTTTGAAGGTATCTGATATCTTTTAAAAAAAAAATTATGGAATGTCTAATTTCCAGAGGGTCCTAAACTCAGAATCTATGACTTTGTCCTAAAGAAAGGCTCTACTGGTTGAGAGTTGAGAGAGTAAAATCCCTAAAATAATTGTATATATGAAAATGGGGAATGATTTATAGTTTCTTAGATACCTCACCCAAAATCTTGCCCTGCCTTGGAAGAGCTTATATTGCTCATGTGAGGATGGGGATTTTTCCTTCTAGGGGAGGTAAGTGTCCACGTTGGTGCCCACACAGTTTGTGAAAAGGCTATTAGCTGTTAGGTGGCTGTCATCACCATGTTTTCAGTTACCAATTCTGAATCCAATTTCTAATCCTTCCAGATCACACTAAGGAAAGCTGAGTGAATGCGGTGAGAAGAAAATGAAAATATGATGAAACTTCTGCCTTTAGACAGCCTAACTCAGAAGAAAGGAAGCTTCTTCCTAGTCCTGCATTAGTAATCACAACTGTGGCTTCCTTAGACACAGTTCTCTCCTTTGCATATGTGAAACATTTTGAGGTGAATGCTGCTTACATTTCCAAAAATAAGTATTAGCGAACTAAAAGTAAGGAGATTCAAAACATTTTATGCCCAATCAAAAATGTAAATGTTCAGGGGGTGAACTGGGTGGCTCAGTGGGTTAAAGCCTCTGCCTTTGGCTCAGGTCATGATCCCAGGGTCCTGGGATGGAGCCCCGCATGGGGGGGGGGGTGGTTCTCTGCTCAGCAGGGAGCCTGCTTCCCCCCCCACCACTGCCTGCTTCTCTGCCTACTTGTGATCTCTGTCTGTCAAATAAATAAATTAAATCTTTAGAAAAAAAATGTAAATGTTCAAAGTGACAACTCTTCAGAAACTGTTTTATACAGGTATTTATGTAGTTCTGTTGTTTCTATTACCAAAAACCAATTCCAGACCTGTGGTTGTGTGAAGGAGATGATGACATACTAGCCTCGATGTAATTTTGGTATGGGTGTTTTAAGTAAAAGAGTGTAACAATAAGAAAACTATATATTTGAAGTGAAAATTTACCCACAGCTATCTGCCATAAAGGTCCCATTGACTCTTCAGCTATTAATTCCCTTTGTCAACTTCTAGTGAATTTTTGTTAAACTCAGGGTAGATTGCATTGTGCACCACTAGATGGCACCATGCACAAGTGATAGGCGGGGCTTTTTCCGGTCCAAAGGACGTAAGCTGGTCTTTCCCCATAAGCCACATGGAAGCCCTAGGAATCAAAGGCGGGACATGTCACATAGAAAGATGAAGCGGCTTTCTATGAAATGAACTGTTGAATCCGGACCTTCTAAGTTTGAGAGCAATCTAACAGCTATTATTTTACTCCAAAGGAGAAGGAAATCAGAATTCGTAGTGAAAATTATTGGACATAAATGGTGTGTTGTACGTAAGGGAGCTGCCGTTCACTTGACGGGCACATAACAGGTTCTATGACAGATGAGTACCTCACGTAGAAGGAATCAACACTCATCCCTTTTCACAAGGCATGGAAGCTCTTCTGAGCATTCTTCAGGTTTCTAATTCTTGATTTCCGTAGATGACGGATCCCAAGCCAGGAGCGATGAGCAAATCTTGAGAAGTTATTTCAAATTGAAGTAATGGGCAATAGCTCTCTTTCCTCCTCCTCCTCCTTTTAAAAAAATATGTATTAAAAAATCTTTTTATGTAGAATACAGTGATACTATCTTTTGGTCAAATATGCGTTGGTGCAAACATTATCCACTGAACTTGCTACTGCCAACTCTTCCTTTCACATTAGCATAGCATATATTGATGTGTGATGCAGAGGGTGGCCCGAGAGAGACAGAAGATAAGAAACAAAAGGGGTGAGAAAAGAGGCTCCATACCAGATTATCAGTAGTTCCTCAATGAGGGGGATGGAGGAGTCTTGGGAATATCAAGAAGTCAGCAAAATAGAAGAGGAAATGCACGTGTAAAGAAGGAGGAAAACATACAGAATGATTTCTAATTCAACTCCAGTCAGCAACGTGTATACCTCCAGCCCAAAAGTCGACCACAGCCATGTTCCGAAGGTTCTGATTCACCCACATCTGTGCTTGTAGTGAATCGTGTTTTGGCTACTGGGCTGTGGACCCTTTATTTCCCACTTGCTGAATGAATTGAGTCCCTGGGTTAAAACAAAGAGCCTGTGACAGTTCTAAGGAAATACCATAGTTTATACAAAGTAGTCTTTTGACTACTTACTTCTCAGTTAATTTTTTTAATTAAAAAAAGTCTGATTAAGACAATAATAGAACATAATTTGCAATCAGTCAGGAGGACAAGTAGTCCCAAGAAAGAAAAGAAAATGATAATAAAGGGATGCTATCTCTTGGCAAGCTATCAAAGACAAGGTTTGAAAGCGTGAGAAATAGGTTACAGGTTAGAATCCTCCTCTTCCAAGCTGGAACTGTTTGGAAGGCAGACTGTAGCCTGGGCAAGAGACTAGCTGACTCCTTCAATGATCGAGGTCAGAGTCCATGGTGGTCCTCGGACTGATGAAGGAGACTAGAGACATCACTGTAAGAGATCAGCATTTTAGAACCTTGAGAAGACCTATTACTGCCGCCCCTTCATTTGACACGTGAGGGAATTGAGGTCCAGTGAAGTTAGATAACTTTCCCAGGAGAACACAGCTAGCCAGTTACACACCCAGAACGAGAACCGATTTTCCAGTTGCCAGCTCAGAGGCTGTCCTCCATGCACACAGCCTCTCAAGTGGACAGAGTACCCGGGAGGTCACAGAACCACAATGTTCAGTGAACTTCAGTAGGGAATGCTTCTCACAACAAGGCTTGGAGGAGGAAGACCTTGCCTGAGCCAGCTGAAAGAAGAGACTAACAAAGCCCGTAAGCATTGACTACGTTTCTGGGGCAGAAGGATGCAAGAAAGATAAGAGGCCAAGGAAGCAAAGCCTGTTATAAACTGGTGACCATGCCCACCTTATTCCATCAGAAGGTGAGGCAGGTCTAGTCAATATCTAAATACTAACAGTACTGCTAACAAAAAAAGAAGTTAAAAGAAAATCCTTTTACTAGAATACTTGTAAATACTCATCAATAATAATAATAGTGATAGTAATAATGATACCTTTCTTTATAAAAAAAAAAAAACACTTCAAATTGCATCTTACAAACACACATGTGGTGAAGAAATGCTTGTTCGTGTGGTTAAACATGAATCACTGTCTTCCCTGCAATGCTACAGCTTTGTTCCCAGAGGGTGACCAGACGGGTACCCTCGAGGAATAAGGAATATTAGTTATTTCTCCTTTATACTTAGATTCTCCACTTCCCTGATACAAACAGTAACACTGGTTCTACAAGTTCTAGAAACAGAACACCGATGGGAGGGTTATCTGAGACACTTGATGTAAGCAGTTTGTAGCAAAAGTCTGTGATTTCTGTGTGAATTACTAATCTGAAATAGACACAACAAACCGTCCACAGCTTCAACTTCAAATGATTTAAACAAAAATAGAACGAGCCATGGACAGCGTCTGCCTCCCTGTCCAATTTGATGTAAACAACGTTTGTAGAAATTGGGTTTGTTAAGAAAGTTTATCCATATACCTGGATAGCAATAAAAAGCGTTTCCTAGGAAACTGTAAGATCCTGTACCACACAGCATACAGCCCAACTAAGAGGAAAATTAGGTCGATTTCTAAAGTCAAGGTACAAATTTACACAATTGTTCTTAACTCCTGTGAGGATGTCCTGGTGAAGTGGGCGTGTCTGTCCAGCAGTAGTGTCTGCTTTCCTTCTCTCTCCCGCTTGCAGTCTTGCCTGTGAAACTCATCGGTCATGGTCTATTCTGGAATTCCTTCTCAACGGCCAAGCCCTGGACGGCCACAGACCCCTGGTGCATTCCCACCCTTCATTTTCAGTTCCGGCGTGGGTCAGTACTGTCCTTCTGCTGCTAACGATACTACTGTTTCATGCCTTCCCATTTCTTCCAGGACGGCCGCCAGCATGCTCAAGTTTCCATCTGGGAAGTTCTGTGCTTCCCAGAGATCCAGGATTACGCCAGTTGGGCTGGATTTGGTGGCGAAGTAATTCAAGTACCTGTAATTGGGAATGGGAGAGTGTGCTGAATGGTGAGCTGTACAGATCTGTTTCCTCTGCAGTTTGTCCCAACCCTTCCTGCCTCTCCATTTGTCTTGTGAGGAGCTGGGTCCCACTGGAGGAGCTGTGGTTTACAGGGAGCCGTCCTAAATAACTAGCACACACTTAATTAGATCAGCCCCAGACAGGAGACGCGATGTTTAACTTTGTTAACCTCAACTCTGAGTAAGATAATTTTAGAGACGAGATGTCTATGGGTCATATCCTAAACAGGAAATCGAGACACTTATGTTTTCTTTCCAGCCTACGCTCTGATCATCTCTGACAGGTCATGCCATGTCTTGTGGTGCTTGGTAGTGATGGCAACATTCCACAAAGAGGAGGCTCCTGAGGTCTTTTTATAACTCAGTGTCAGTGCGTTGATTAGCATGTTAATTAAGTAAGCATCCAGTGGCAAGCCTTGCTCAACAGGAGATGAGGAAAGACAATTACTGTAAGTGAAGGGATCTACTATTTCAGGGGATTTAGCCCATCAGCTTTGCAAAGTGGATCACAGAACCCGATACTTATCTTGTCAGATAAGCCCAGAATCTCTCTCCCCAGAGTGATTGCAAGACCATGGTGCAAGGTACAAAAAAGAAGCTTCATACAGGTTTGCAGAATGAAAAGTAAATGGACGGACAGGAAAAACAGCAACCCCACCCACAGAGGCCACCCTCCGTCTGACAGTTCCCAGCCCCAGTGCTCTCTGTCTACCAGAAAGCTGTCCTGAAAACCTGGCCACACCCACCTGTCCAGGCTCAACTTATGGGCCAGCATCCTCCAGTCATGCCCTCTGGTCTGTGGGGCGTCCAGGCTGCTACAGAGCTTCTGCCGGATGGGGGGAGGAATGCTGAAAGCGCCGGGGCCGGTCATGGTGGTGATGGTGCTCGCCGGGTCCAGCAGAGGCAGATCGATGCCAGTGGGTTCCTGTAAGTTCAGGCACAGGGACAACACAGCATTATCTCCAAAGACAAAAGTAAGTTCTGTTGAACCAATCGACATAACGCCTTGCTTTGAGCGATAAGGAGAGAATGAGTGCTATTCTTCTTCCTGGTACGAATGGCTTCTTCCCAGCCGACAGCTGGGACCTGGCTGAGGACACCAGGGACGTTCCGAGCTGACTTTGCACAGCCTTGGATGTATAGGTTTCTGCTGCGGACTGGGCTGGGCGAGGTGGGACCTCTGTGTGATACAGTAACGCCTTTTCTCTCATCCTTTTCAGGATGAAAGAGGAGAGAAGACTCTCCATACTCTTAACGGTTTAGATTTCAAGAGGGGAGAAATGTTCAAAAGGGCAGTTCTTTGAGAATGAACAGATCTGAGATTAGAAGGCAGAGCTTCTAGAAACGGCGTCACCCTGAGGGGAATGCCCAAGTCAATTCCTTCTCTAACCTCTGCAGAAGTAGGGTCGGTTCTGCTTTTGTTGAAGGAAGTGGAACACAGCCCTCCTCCAAATGATATCAAATTAAGACTAATTTTTTTAAAGAAAATGGTGAACACAGTGGATTGCCTTAGGGCCAGCGCTAATGGCATCCTGCAATTGCTGTACACCCTTATTTTTGTTAAATCTAATTTTAGGAGAGAAAACCATAAATTGGCTCTTAAAATAGTTTCAGCTCATAAAACAGCACAAATGTGAAATCTGAATTTCATCTGCAGGAGAAACTCTAATCATTTTCTGATCACTTCTGCTGGTTGGAAAAGCAAAAGCAAATGTTGTCTGGGAACTATTACAGCAATAAAAGAAAATCTACTTAATCTACTTTAAATGTCACCTCTCTCTCTCTCTCTTTTAAAGCAGGTAACTTCTTGGTGTACATAATTAGCACCTGTGGGATAAACTAGCCACATACAGTTTGAGTTATCATGAAGTCTCTGGTCCCATGCAGAGTGCTCCGCTCAGGGGAGGCAGTGCCATCCCTGCCCAGAGCCCCCCAAACCTGGTTGCCCCACGGGGATCACTGTGATCTGTGTCTCAGTGTAGACCGACAGCATGCTCTGGATTCTGGGGCCGACAGCCAAGGCTCACTGCTAAGCAGTGAGGGGTCCATCTAGGGGCTTGGAGGGCACATTAGAACAAAACGAATTCTTTGCTGTGATACACATGGGGGTGTTGGCTGCCATCGTGGTATTTAGCCTTAATACCCCCAAACTGGCAGACTGAGCCTTTGAGGAGTCCATGCGCTCTTTGTGTTAACTCCAGCACATGCCAGTTAAAAGACTGGTATGAATGGGGCACCTGGGTGGCTCAGTGGTTTAGGCCTCTGCCTTCAGCTCAGGTCATGATCTCAGGGTCCTGGGATCGAGCCCCGTGTCTGGCTCTCTGCTCAGCGGGGAGCCTGCTTCCCCCTCTCTCTGCCTGATTCTCTGCCTACTTGTGATCTCTCTCTCTGTGAAATGAATAAATAAAATCTTAAAAAAAATTTATTAAAAGACTGGTATGAATGAAACACATTGGCACGAAATGGAGGTTGGAGTCCCAGAATGGGGATGAGGCATGCAGCTCTTTGCCCACACCTGGCAGAGCTCCTTCCAGGGGACGCCGAGGAGAGAGGGTGTCTGACCTCCAGGGTATAGGGCTTCAATGTAGGGGCCCAGAAGAGTGACATGGGGGCAGGTGGTGGTGTTTTATCAATGGATTTGTGTTGGGGATTTCTGAACCAAAGTGCTTCATCACTTGTATTAGGCAAAAAAAAAAAAAAAAAAAAAAAAAAGTGTAAAGAGTTGGGGTGAAGAAAAATCATGGTATTTCCACAACTTAGTGCCATCACTCATGCTGAGATCCATCCTATGTGGACAATAATGACAGGGCCTAGAAGGAAAGCCACCATATCCCCAGATGTGACCATCCGGTGGTGGCAGTGAAGATCAGGTTGGCACAAGGAGGGATCTGCTTTGTGGAGCTCTGACTTCTGTCCCCAGAAATTCTTCTCGCTGTTGCCCACAGTATTTCCTTACTGTGTACCCGTGGTCTATCCCAGTCTGTCAGACTCACCTTCCCAAAGTGTCATATACTGATGTTTCTCCTTTTCTCTCTCTTATTAAGAAGATTTGAGTGCTCCTTCTACCACATGGAGTCCCCACTTTTAATCACACTGTGTGGTAATTACCTCATTGGCTGGTATGAGGCCTCGGAGCTGAGGCCTATAGAGTGCAGAGCTGTGTCTCACATGGAGTAAGGGCCCTGTCCCCCTGACTTGACAATCCGACCCATCCCTTTCTCTGGTTGCCTGGACATGGCTCAAACTCATCTCAGACTGGACCACTCACTGTTCCCAGAGCCTTTTTTTTTTTTTTTTAAGGCTCTACCTCTGATAATTCTTCTTTCCCTTAATCTCTAACAGGGAAACCCCTCAAAGTCTGGACCAAAGACATGTCCCAGAGCCTCCCCTGAGCAAACTCACCCAAAGCCGCCAACCGGGGACCTCCTGCCTCACTTTTCGGGTGCACGCATTCCACCTGTCTTAGGCATGTTGGCCGTATTTAGGGGATACTTCTTTTGATTCCTTAAATTTCTTGGAGATGAAAGTATTTTTGTCATTCTCAGAGCCCCTGTGATACTCAGCACAGTGGCCTACACACAGAAGCTCTTCAAGTCATATTTGTTGACACAAGAGAAAATAAGTTTCCTAGTACAGAAGGAGTATAAAGCTGCCTCTTGATAGAAGCCCACCCCACAGAGTCCTGTGTTGAGCGTCCTTCCAATTAAATGGGACTAATAATATGGCTGTTCTCACAGTTAAATCCTGAAGTAGAGGCCAGGTAAAGGCAGGCCTGCCTCTCAGAGGATCTGCCACATATTCACTTTGCCATCCTTTTCTTAGTGAGTAAAAACCTTCACCGCTTCATGTGGGCCTTCAAGGCCCGAGTCACTAACCCCCGCTTCTGTGCCTCTTTCTTTCTCTGTTGCTGAAACAAGCCTCCCAGGGCATCATTCCTTGTCTCTCTTATCAGATGGCTGACAACAGGCTTGGAGGTAAAAGGAAAATATACATTTCCATTTCATCTAAAAATTTCAGTTGCTATTAGTTCTTCCTTTCCTTCCAGGTAAGAGTAGAGTTCACTCTCACAGAATGCTTATTACAATAATCGTTTATGATATTGGTACCATCTGTCTCCGATGCCACGATTCCCTCAGTTAAACATATGATTTTTCAACATTAGCCGAACAGCTGCTGTGGGTGACAGCGCACATTTTCAGCACCGTGTGGGAGAAACAACTTTCCACTCCCGTGTCCTGACTCTTCCTCCTGAAGTCACCTCAAAACACTAGATCTTCCTCATGGTTGTTTAAATAGGCTATAGAAAACTGAAGAGTAAGTAGATGGGATAAGTTCAGCAGACAGATGCTACTTTGCACATTTTAAGCATTCTTCTTCATGTACAAAAAGTGTATGGAAAGTGGCTGTAAGGTCCAGCAAATAGTGGGAAATGATAATCGTTACTATTATCTGGGAATCCATTAGTCAAACAAATGGCTAACGCTGCCTCGTGAAGCTCCACCTTTTCCAGGGTTCAAAGTGATGAACTAAAGCAAGGTGTGACCAACCCACTCGGGAAAATAAGCCATCTTCTTTACTCTGGGAACTAATATTGATTCATTTACTTACTGAGATTTATTTCTCATTCCTTTGTTTTTATAGTGGCTGACTGAGGTGTTATTTTATTATTTTGATAGGAAAGGAATCCAAAGTTTAATTTGATGACAGATGCCACAGACTACAGAGGTAGAGTTTCCTCAAGACCTCAGTAATCCTAACAGCACCAACGGGAGCAGCAGTAATGATGAACCCTGGCTGAACATGGGCCATGAGCCGAGTTCTGCTCAGTGCACTAATATTCACACCTTCGTTTCTCACAGAAGTTCATCCTTTATTATTGTACCAGTTTACACATGACGAACCTGAGGCAAGATGGGTGAAGTGATTGCCATATCTGCATGGAACTGTCCATTTGGGTATTTCCTACCATAGGTTTGTGTTTGGCTAACGCTAAGTAGAAGGCCTGACAAGACTTTAAATTTCCCTCGCTTCTCTACGCTGTTTTTTCTCTTGGGTGTTGATGGGTAGCTTCCCCGTTATTACTACCCACCCCCCCGCCCCCCGTGTCCTTCTTAAAAAAAAAAAGAAAGAAAGAAAAGAAAAGTAAAACCTTTCATTATTTACATTCGGGCATGCACTCATGCCCCTGCTTCTACTCTTTGAGATATTTTCAATTCTTAAACTCCACCTCTGTGAGACTAAAGGCTTTGTCTCTTGTTAAGGCAACTCTGGCCAAAGCAATCAGTGAGGAACAATTGGCCGACTCTTGACATCCCACGGTCTCTGTCAAGCACAGCCTGGTCTCCCTGGGGGGCAACAGGTCCTTCCTGACTAGAGAGGCCAAGGGCCATGGCTTTATAAATGACTGCTGGTGAGTGCCTTGAGTGGTGGGTGGCTGGGGGGAGGGTGCAGCGCATTCCTGGCACGTCAGCTCATTCTTGGAAGAGAGCACTTTGGAACTGCAACCCCAGCCCACCTGCCAGCTAGCCCTGTGACCCTAGGAAGGAGGCCCGTGCAGGAGAAAGACACCACAAATGGCGTCTTTTCTCTGTTTGGTTACGGTTTGTCAGTCACAATGTACCCCTACTTGGAGCTTTTGATGAGGATCCGGGGCTCAGGGCTCTCCAGAATCAATTGTTCAGAGCTGAGCCTTGTTCCTCAACATCAGTACCCAGCCCCACACCTCTCCCCTCTGTGGGCCGCATGCACCCGCATTCAAATGCTAACCACAGTGGTGGAACTCAGTGACCCAGAAGTAAAAGCAGCAGAGTGCCCCATAATCCCCAAAGTCATCTGACTCCAGTCATTTCTTGCCCCTCCCTCAGAGAAACGTGCTTGTCTGTCACACGTGCGGCCAAAGGCCTCTCGCAGGTCTGAGGGTTGGCCTCTCAGACTGCCACCGAGTTGCAAAAGAAATCATCTCTCCTTTACGTTGGCACAAGGCTGAAAGTCCTTAAATGGTGATCACGCTTTGCAAAAAGCGGCCCTTGCCCAGCAATGGCCGTCTCGGGGGCCTGGGGGGCGGGCGGGGGCCGCTGAACAGCTCCCTTTCACTTGAGGCCCCGCGCCTCATCCAGCTTTTCATCACGCAGCAAACGTTCACACTGAACTGAAGGCAAGCATCAAAGGAGCAGACGTCCTCGCCCCCCTCCAAAATTCCGCAGCCTTTGTTGTCACTGGAGCTGGGTGGTTATTGAACTTTGCAGACCTGCTGGGCCTGGAAAGTGAAAACACCCTCCGGAGCCAGCAGGGGTGGTGCTGTGTGCCTGGGAGATAGGGCCTGCTCCTCCGAGGGCCTGGCGGTTGCCATGGTGCCCTGACACCGAGATCATGCCTTATGAATGTCACCGGGGTCTGTGACTAAAGTTGTTTATGAGTCAAAAGTCTCATGGAACTACAGCAGGAAACGGTGGCCACGGCTCTCGGCAGGCTGTGGGAAAGAGGGATGGAACGTCCTGGAGCCTGACATGTTTTCCCCCTGCTTGGTTTGCCAAGGAAGACAGTCTTTAAATACAACGTGGAGCGCGAGACACACCGCGCAGAGTGACATTTCATTCGTCACTGTGCATGAGACAGTGAGGGAGAAGGAGTCTTTTAAATCATCGCCTGTCCCCCTGTAGTTGTAAAATATGACAGTCCTGCTCTTTGTGGTTTAGTCAGGGGCTCGGAGCTTGGCTCTGCGAGGCCCTGGGAAATGCTGCCTTCTGACCATTTGGCTTACACTTTCTCCTTTGTTCCTCCAGCGTGGAGGGTTCCTACTGTTCGAAAGGAGGATGGGGAGAACACGGCGCACCCAGGGAGCCTTCAGGAAAAGTGGCTCCATGCGCACGCCACCTCCATTCTACCCTATCCTTGAAATTCTAACTAAAAAATTAGAACCTGATCCTTACATTCATGTCCTTATTTTTTGAGAAGGATTTCCTGTCCTTTTCTTGTATATATCTAGCTCTGTGTGTTCATTAAAAATATTATTGTATTAATAAATAGGACCTATACAATACGTTTCAGGGCTCTCCACATGGCCCCTGTTGAGACACCTTCACCCTCCGCGCCTCTCTTTCCTTCCCCCGGTCATTGTCTCCCCTGACCTCTGAGGCAGACAAGAGCTTCTTACCTCTGACACGGTGCAGTTGAGCTGGAAGATCTGCCCTTCTCCTTCTACCTGCCGCACGCAGAGTTTGCAGACCAGCTCCACTGTGTTCAGGCTAAATCTTTCCAGGGTGAATGTGCAGTGGAGGTTTCTTTGAGACCCACTCCAGATATGATAAAAAGGAATTTCCTAAAGGATATAACCAAGTTAACTACCGATGAGCGACTAACACTGAAAACAACTCTCAGACACTGCCTGCCAGGTACTTTTCTCAGAAGTACATGTTACCTTATTTAATCCTCGCGACAGGCCCATGCCTAAGGACATCCCAACTCACTTTTCGGATGAAAAATAACGAGGTCCAGAGACGTTAAACACCACCCTCCCCCAATCCCACAGCTCCTAAGTGGCAGAGCTATGAACCCAGGGGAGTTGGACTCCAGAATCCATATTCCTAACCAGTCTGCCACTGCTTCGTCATTTACAAAAGAAGCCATTGTAAGTGGTTTTTCAAAAGTTTAGCGAATTCCCAAAATAAAACCTACACACTCCAGTCATTGCTCATTAAAAGGAATCCCTGCCGTGGTATTCTGGAGAAAAGCAAAGAAAGTCTAAAGAGTAAAGCACTGATCCAGTTCCCTTTCATGCCTGTGCACTCCCTCCGCACAGGACAGGGGAAAACCAAAACTCACTGCAAGCAGAACACTGCGGGCCCGGGGAGCTGCCGCAGAAAATCCTTGGCCTAAAAAGGACCAAGCCGCTAAAAGACAGAAATTTTCTGAAAGTCTGGACCACGTTCAGAGCCCATCCTAGAATCTTGCTTCCATAAAGGAAAGAAAAGGGTGATACATTTAAAAAATAATAATAATAATAATAAAGTGAGGAGAATATGGTGGTTAAGAATGGAGGCTCTGGAAACCAATTCAGTATAAATTAGAACACGCTCCTTTTGCTTACTTGGTGTTGTGGGGTAAGTAAACTTTCCCACGCCTCAGTTTCCTTATCTGTGAAAAAGTAAGCGAAAGAGTACCTAATCATAGACCTGCTGGGGTTAAATGGGGTAAATCAAAGTGCACGGGTGTCTGGCAGATGGTAAGCATTCAGGCAGGCTTGGCTTGAACTACTGTCAGATTATCATTATTATTAAAATAGTATTTTCTGTTATGATTGCACAAAGGATATTGCTCACAAAAGGGAAAGATTTATGGGGCTTTAAGGCAGTTGCAAAGAAGGGTGAGAAGAAAGCAAAGGGAGAGATCTAATGAGAAAGTCAAAAGCCAGATGCCACTACCGAGTGCTGAGTTACACAGAAGAGGCTGGTAGACAGCCCGATGAGAGCTTCGGAGTGTTAGCAAGCTAGCAGATTTGTTTCCCACGACTTAGGGGTAAGTACTAGCCCTACAAGACTAAGAATGAGCTGGAAATCTTCCCTTCACTCTTAATATGTTCACTGACTTCTACTAGAAAGTCAGTCAGTGGAGTTGCGGCCTTGGGGTGTGGGACTGGAGCCACATGTGTGTAGACACGGACTCGCAGCTTATCCGAGTGCGTCTGCGTCTCCTGAGATTGGGTATGAGGCTAGAGATCCCGTCGCACGGCCTCCTGGGAGCTCAGGCTCAGAGAAGCTGGGGGGCTGGTGACAATCCCTGGAGAGGCCTCTGCTTTTCCCATGTGTCCATGCAGTGAGACTTTGGACCAGTATTTTTATGCTGCTATCTAATAAAATCCTGATCAGATTTATTTTTAGGTGCTATTTCAATTTCCAAATTGGTATTACTTCCAAGTTTTCAAGGTAAAGGTATTTTCTTAACAAGGCTGAGGTCTAATTTGTGTCACAGCATGGAGGGAATAACACTGTTCTTCCCTTTTTCCTTAGGAATGCATTTTTTTGAGGTTCTTTTTTAATCAATTCAATGTTAGCATTTATTCTGAAAATGAAATGAAATGATGGACTTGGAAGTCCTTTTACTAAAAATAAAACAATGAGAGTACAATTATTTGAAGGAGAATTAAGAAAAATTCTTTCAAATATTCTGAAGTATTTTTCAGAAATCCTAAATAACTCGATACTATTTTGGAGAAACAAGTACTGATACAGAATTAATTTCAAGGAAAGGAATTCTCATGTTTAAATAATTTTAGACCTCTTTCTTGGAGCTGTCTCCGATTCTTTGGTTCAGCTCGGGAACCTTACCTGGTATTTCGCCAGCAATTTACTTTTCCAGAGCGAATGGGTGATATCGTGAATCGACAGGCGCAGGTTGTGGGTACTGCCCTTAAAATGAAGAGCCTTAGGTTCTTCTAGGAGCTGTCCTCCCATCTGTCTCTCAAGCTGCAGTACTTCCTACAATGACATGCCCAAAGTCAAAAGCAAATCTCTGAATCGTGTGACTTCTGCTGGCTGGCTCTCTCAACAAATGAGTATGTTCCTCACCGCGCCTCCCCCACTCGACAACTAACTCGCGCACACTCCCACTTCTGGAGCCTGGAGACCCTCCAACTGATGCCCCTGCCAGCTTGTGTGTGACTCAGTCCTCCTGACCATCAACTCTCTCTCAGCTACCTGCATCATATGTTGTGAGGCAAATTCAGTACAGTCTGCATTTCCCGATGGACAAGTGGAAGATTTAATCAAATCCTGGAAAATAACAATCAGAACCCCAAATGGGAAGAATTCCAAATGAAAGAAAAATCAGGCAGAAATATAAATAAGCAGTAAAATAAGTAGATTTTCAATGAACTTTTGGGGAAAAGGGCAAATCACTAGAAAACAAATCCATGTCTTGGACTTGGCAAAACCAGCCAACAAGTAAAGACTTGGAATGAATTTGGCACTTTTCTTTTTCCTTTCAATTTTTTTTTTTGTAGTTTCTTTACCTACAGAAATAATATTTTTGCCTAAGAATTATCTGTTGCACAATTCCCAATTATCAAAAACTAAAATAAAATATACTCACTATCTGTCCTATTAGAGGAAAATATACTAATACAGATTAGGAAGTTCTGGTAGCACCAAATACTGAACTAGACAGTCACTCAGATTAAATTTGGAAAAGAATACCTCATTTCTCAAGAACTGTGGCTGATCAAAAAATTTGCTATATAACTTTACTTAAACTATAAAGATGTAACATGAAGACAAATTCTAAATAGACTTTCATTCCTCAAACAAGCTAATGGGAGTTAACGAAGCATTTCAAAGTACAGCTGCAATTACCCAAATAGCAGCAAAGCATAAGTTATCAATGAACAAAATATGCTGAGTCTCCTTTGTCATCAGAACCATCCCTGCGCACTCTGCTCTTGTGCTCTGAAAGTTTCAGTGACACACATGTGTAGGCAATTTGTGACCTTTCTTTCCTTTTTAAGGGTTCAGGAAAATAATGGATTTTAAAAAAATATAAAAATATAAAAGGAAAAAAATCTTCTTTCTTGGGGACATTTCCAGCTGGAAGCAGGGGCTTCCATAATGCAGCGCCCATTCAGGTCATCAGGTCATTCCACAAGCACGTGTTGGGCATCTACCAGAGTACCGAATGCAGATGGATCACAGCAGAGAATTTTGAGTGTGGGGACCAGATTGGCTTTTACCCAGAAATACATCCACTCTGCATTTGTTGAATGAATTCTAACGCACACACATGTAGCCCAGTAAGTGCAGAGCTTACCAACATCATTGATTAGATGTAAACAGCTCATTTCTAGCTGCTTCTTAGTGGTTCTTAGCATCCATCATCTTTGAGTCAGGCCACTATTCTGAACAATGCAAGCTGCTGAAAGGTCTTATAAGGTGTAGGGAATATTAGGGTAATGTGGAATATGGTCTCAGGCATGGATTCCTCTAATTAGTGTTTAATGGAAGCGATGAGGCAACAGCACATTGATGGAGAGACGGGCATGGCCCAGCTGCTTCAGAATATTTACACCGAGAGGATTCAACCTTGCTGGCTGATGAGTAGCTATTACTTGTGACAGGAGTCTGAGCAGTCAGCCGACTCCCAGCCAGCCAGTCGGCCACCAGGACACATATGTTGTGCCCTGGCTCTCTGTGCCTACAGCTCAGCAGGCTCTGAGGGTCCCCAATAAGCCATACACGTCTACCCAACCCAGAGTCACACATGTTCCTCATGGAACACTTCACACTCCATTCCTCGACAAGGATCTGGCCATGTGGAAATGAAGATGAATAAGAAAAGCGAGGGTTAATTGCAGTTTCTTCTGCTTCAGCAGCAAGGCATAATGAGCTTATGTTGATCATGTTTGGTGTCTAGTTAGCATAATAGAGAAAGCTGATGTTCCCAGTGAACCTGGCACCTGACAAATTCTAAAGCTAAAATGATGTTTGTTTATAAGCCATTAGAAGAAAAGAAACATAATTAGAAATCTTTGAGATTACAGTCATGCCAATCAATCAGTTCTAGCTTCTTTCCAGTACACCCTAATTACCTCATCAAGACGTCTAAAGAGCAATCGATAGTAATTATCTGATTACTATAGATCTTCATTATGTCCAAATTATCTCCCTGGGATGTCTAAAAGAAGATGCATTGTATTCTGGGAGGAAATTGTACCCAACAATGTATAATCCACACCCCATTCCTACAATCAACATAGATTGCTGGAGGATATGGAGAACATCATCAGTTTTCTTGGCAGGGAGGACTACTGAAAAAAACCTAAATTGCCTATCGGCCATGACCTTGAAGTCAAGAAATCTAATTTCACATTTGAATGAGGAGTCTGGGTGGGAGTCAGCCCAAGAATAGGACTCAGTCCTTGGTTTCTTCGGCATTCACCTCAAAAGGCATAATTAAGAGTTCTCACTAATGGGGAAAGATGGC
This sequence comes from Martes martes, assembly GCF_963455335.1. Classification (NCBI taxonomy): domain Eukaryota; kingdom Metazoa; phylum Chordata; class Mammalia; order Carnivora; family Mustelidae; genus Martes; species Martes martes. The sequence goes on from NC_137889.1 coordinate 96,482,966, forward strand.
GTTGGCTTGAGCCTTTTTTGAAAGTACCAAGTAAAATGCCATTTTATTTTATTTTATACTGTTTTATTTTATTTTAAAGATTTACTTATTTGTTTTAGAGAAAGAGAGTGGGGGTGGGGAGGGGCAGAGGGAGAGAGAATCCCAAGTAGACTCCCTGCTGATCATGGAGCCAGACAACGGGCTTGATCTCATAACCCCGAGATCATGACTTGAGCCAAAATCAAGAGTTGGAAGCTCAACTGACTGAGCCACCCAGGCACCACAGTAAGATCTCATTTGTTTTAAAGATAATGGAGCTAGAGAACACATCTCCATAGTCTTAAGCTCTCTGTTTTTCCATCAACCAGGAATGACACAAAGTGGCTGCACAGAGCTGGGAGAACCTAACTTTTTTGTCCCCTTTGATTAGACACGAACCCTGGTGAAAAACTGCCCATTGGTATGTACCCATGCTTATAGCAGAGGTCCCTCTCCAAACATATCTGACTGCATATGCCTATCAGTCAAAAAATTGAGCATGCATTTTATGCTTCTTTATAAATGATATAGCAACATGTCAGTAAATTACTGTATTACATTATAAAATACACATAAGGTTAAAAGGATGAGCCAAGATGAATAAACATGAAAGTATTATTATCTTTTTGGCCCCCAAAGTTCATTGGGCCTGGGGTGTGTGAGGCCATTTTCGAGACACTGACTTGGGCAGATGTCTTTTCACTGCTAGCTCTGGGAGGAATCAGCCCTAGAATAAGTGATTCAGTAAGAAGAATCCCTACCAAACTTAAATTTAATGATCTTCCTGAGAAGTGGCAACAGATCTCACACTCAGGGTGTTTGACTTTAAGGAAACATAACAAAATAAAGGAGGAGACCATAGCCAAACCACAAATTAAAAATATTAAAGTGAATTAAAGATATTGTAAGTGATAAATAAAACACCTCCTTGGAAACTACAACCCATCTAAAACTACACAAGTCAGAGATGACTTGACACATACAGCAAATCCACATACAGGTTTGAGCTTCATGTGTTCTCTTACACACCAGGTTTTTCCAACAAGGATAGGACACGACTGCAAATGTATTTGCTCTTCCTTATGATTTTCTTAATAGCCTTTTCTTTTCTCTAGCTTACTTTATGGTAAGAACACTGTGCAAAATACATACAACATACAACATGTGTTAATTGGCTATTTATGTCATTGGTAAGGTTTTCAGTCCACAGGAGGCTATTAGTAGTCAAGTTTTGGGGAAGTCAAAAGTTATATGCAGATTTTCAACTGCCTGGGGGTTCAGTGCCTATAACTCCCACAGTGTTCAAGGGGCAACTATATAAATCTTACATCAGAAGAAAGAAGAAGCAAGCCCACTTGACACACTAGTCAGGCTTGTGTCCTGTATTGTTACATTTTTCACTGTCATAATCTCAGACATGTTATAACAGACCCCACTTAAAAATATGCTGTAACTTATATTTCAAAAGGCTTGATTTTCTGAATTCCTTCAGCATGAAATCATTTTATTATACATATGATACACAGAAGGAAAAGGACATAAAAATAACAAACGTATGAATCAATAGGATATAGCTTTACAGTTAAATACTTTCGTCTCCTTAATCTTCCTGAGAGCATTCATTCAACATCAGTAAAAAGCACATGGCCTGCTGGAAACCGTGTCAGGCTCTGGGGTACGAGCCCCCAACCCTGCCTCATACCCCTCAGGGAGGGGAGATCGCCATGTAAACATGTGACCCCAACATTGTGCTCAGCCCCAAGACAGCTTCCAGACAGCTGCTTTTGGATCACACAGTTAGGAAATATTATGCACTTTATGAGAGAATAAGAACAAAATTTATTTAAGTCAAAGGATTTAGTTAGACTTCAGAAAAATGTAGTGATCTTGGAAAGAAATGCCATCATAGGAATTAGGATCATCTAGGCTCGTTGTTCTCAGAAATATAAATGTTACCTTCCTTTGCAAAGGTTGTCCTCCCTCTTGGCAGGTTTCCCATCTCAGGGTCCTGTTTGGTTCTGGGTGACTCTACCTGCTGCTTTGATGAGCTTGCTCTGTTTCTGTGAGAAGGGGTCACTTCCTGACTTCCTTTGTCACATTGGTCTTCACCCCTGTAACTTAACCTTGAGAAGACTCTCTCAGGAGTCAGTTATTGGCAGAGGTGGGAACACATGCCAGTCCCCAGTCACAGAGTCACCAGGAGCAGGCCCCTGTGTGTGTGTCTCATACCAGGACCCGAGCAATCCTGCAGGATGGCTGCTTCCCCAGCCCAGTGGCTGCCCAGTGCAGGCTCTTCAGTGGCCCTGAGTGAGGGCTGTATTGATTCAGGGGGCCTGTGAGGGATCGCTTGAAAGGCAGGGACAAGGGATTCCACAGTAGAAACAAGCGGCTTTCACAATAACCAATTAAACCAAGACATTATCCATGCCAAGCCATTAGCCTGGGCCACTTAAGAGCCACAATAAATCTGAGCTGTTTTAAAGGCTTGTGTGAATGTACAGAGGGAGCACCACTGGCCAGTACCCAGATCTCTCCCAGGCTCTTAGCCCAGAGGATCAGTTCTCATGAAGGCAGCACAGGACAAGGCGAGTGGCAGGAGCCTCACAGCTCCCACACTCTGGTCTTCCTAACCCCAGGGTTTTTTCATGCTGCCTTACTTCGGGGGTTAGACCATCTTCAGGGCTGCTGGAGTGCCAGTCTCCCAGCTAGTACACGGAAGAGCCCCCGGAGCAACACAGCTGCTGGTGGAGATGCTCATGGCGCAGGTTTCAGAATGCAAGAAGTCTGCCTGAGGGGAGCCTGTGCCAGGGAGTACGTGAAGCGCTGGGGCCCTGGCCTGTTCTCCACGCTCTACGCTCACCCTCCTTCTGCTCAAGAACCTGCCTCCTCTCTTCCCTCTCTTCTCTGAACCATACAGCTTCTTTGGTTGCAGGCACTTGTTTTAGCTTCCAGCTCCTCAAGGAGCGCTCATTCCATTCGGGGGTTACTGGCTTTTAGCCTTCTCCCCCTCAAGCCCCTTCATCTTCCTCACCGCCCTCCTAGCAATTCTTTCCTGTCCTTATGAGAATCTTATCAGTTAGAGAAGGGAGGAAACAAATGATTAAACTCGAATCTCATATAATGCATTAAGATTTCTTCTGGAAGAGAAGGCTGGAAGGAGGTTAAATCAAGGCTTTGTTTTACATTGTCTGGCTTTGTTCTCTGCATCGTGTGGATGTGATTTGTCTGTTCACTCTTTATTCCTGACAGAAACACACAGCCCCAGTTCGGCCGACCCTATTGAGTGCTGCCAAGGAGCCTGGGGCCAGCACTGGGAACCTAAGCTTTGTGATCCAGAGTTTTTCAGCCTGGGGACAGCTGGACGGAGAGGGACCCACACTCCACGCTCTGTCCCTGGCACTGGACCAGATACTGGAGACCGAATTGCACAGTTCACACCCTGAGCCCCACCTTTACCATGCTTCTCCCACATGGGCCAGGGGTCTCAAGAGCCCAAACCAGGCGACATTCAGCCTGCCACACATGCTTCAAAAGACCAGCCCTCAAGTGTTGTGCTGGCTTAGTTTAAAAGAAATCGCATCTTCATTCCGTCTTTATGGAACCTGCCTTACTCCTGTTCATTCTTTAATTCTATGCTGAGACCTGCCCTTGTCACTGGGGATGAGAAATTTCTCTTTTTGCTGCCAAGGCTCTCTGTGGCTCTCACAGCTGTGGGTCTGCATGCTTCCCAAACAGAGGCCACAGAGAGCGGCTGTCCTTCTCTGCTGGTCCCTGCCAACTCTTCAGCCAAACTACTCTCCGTTCTCGCCGGCTGACTCCCCTCCTCTGGCCACAGGGCCCGGAGGCCAGCCCTCGGCCACCTCTGCCACCTGCTTGGGTCACCACCACTAGCTCTGCTACCTCTTCTTCCCGTGCTCACACCAGGGTGCTGTGCTCTCCTCGCTGAGTGTGTCTGCCGTGCTCCATCCCTCATGATAACAAGGCTGGACTCTGGGGACTGTGGGCAAACATTCCCCACCGAGTCACCTGGTTTCCAGGGCTCTGCCTGCTGCTCCCGCAGCTGCCGCCGCCACCGATGCTCAGTCTGAGCTGCCATGTCTGGCTTGCCTGGTCAGGGTGCTTTGTGACGTTTAAAACAAAATGGCAAAGGGGGGGGGCACTCAAGGAAGCGGCGGTGTCACCTGTCCACCTCTGAGCATAGTTCTGAAGAAAAGATGATCTCTCACATCTCTGGAATTAGGAATAGGGCTTTTGAGGTTGTTCTAGAACCTCTGAAGCCATCTTGTATTATTTTTCACCACTGAACTTGCCATTTTTAAATTTCTACATTAGTTTCTAATTTTGCCATAAGAAATTACTGTAGGCTTCATGACTTTAAACAACTCACATTTATTACCTTACAGTTGTATAGATCAAAAGTCTGATCCCGGTCCCACTGAGCTAAAGTCAAGGTGTTGTTAGGGCTGCCTTCCTTTTTGGAAGCTCTAGGGGAGAATTTGCTTTTCTGTCTTTCCCACCTTCCAGAGGTTGACTACATTCTTGGGCTCAGCGTCCCCTTCCTCCATCTTCAAAGTCGGCAATGGTGCATCTCTCTGGTCTCTCTCCCACGGTCATGGCTCCCTGGACTATAGATGAGAGAAGTTCTCCACTTTCACATACCATGTAATTAGATTAGACCCACCCAGAAAATCCAGGATAATCTCTTCATCTCAAGGCCCATACCCTTAATCATATCTGCAAAGTCCCTTTTGCCATGTGAGGTAACATATTTGGAGGTTCTGACCATTGGGTACAGATATTTTTGGGGGCCTCTATACTGCCTACCACAACTTTTATTTTTTTCCTTCTCTCTCAGAAAATAAACTCAACATAGCAGGTCATTTCCAAAATACATGGTAGGGTCAGGGCCAAGACTCATGAGAAGGTAATAAAGATTCAGTTTAAGTTTAGATTCACCAAGAAGATCCCTGTCCCAATACGGCTGACCAAATAGCCTGCCCACAAACCTGAAACTCACCTCACAATTAGATCACAACTAGATTTAGCATCCTCATTGAGCCATTATCTTCAAAATGCCGTTCTATCTAAATGTCTATCTAGGAATAAGGAACATCATCAAGCACTGTTTGTGCTAAGAAATTTAATAATTTTAATCTCCTTGAATCATCTAAGGGTCTCTGATGTAGACCAAAGGACTGTTAGTCAAAGAGGTCAAGTTCAATGACCAGAGCCACAGACCTGAGGAGGGGCAGAACTAATCGCATTAATGAGCCTACTCCAGGTTTCCCTACCACACCACACATACACTCAGCAGAAGGATAAGAGAAATGCATGTGCAATCTTTAACACACTGTTTGGTGTTGTCCAATACTTGTGTTACATGTACAAATGTATTAACTTAATTGCAGAGACCAGCATCCTGAAATTATAAAACACAGGTCAAGCTAGTTTTGAGGCTGTCTGAGGGAACTGAAAGAAAAGAGAAGGCTAATGGGGCCAATTTAAGAGAAGGCCAGCCTTCACAAACCTGGAAGAGGCAGGCTGGAGGTGTTCTGGGTTCTGCGGGGTCACAGCTGCCATGGAAGGGGCGTCAGAAGGACAGTGGGAAGGATTGGCAGCAGGAAGAAGACAAAAGCTTCTCCGGGCTACCTGCGACCTTCTGCAGCTGCCACCCAAGAGACAGTATCGCACAGCTCTCAACGAGACCTCCCACTTCGTCTCATTTTCAGCATTTCTTTCATTTTCTCTTCTTTTCCACATAATATGATCTTTCACGGAATTGCTATACTCTAGACGGCAGCCTGAATTAGGGTACGGGAAAGCTGAAGAAATCCAAAGACGGCTCTTCTCCATGCCAAATGACTACACGAAGAGAGCCAGCTTATGCTAATTTACATATTCAGTTCCTATCATATGTACATTTGTCAGCAATTCAATAAACATCACATGCTGTCCGTAATGTATGCAAATAACTCTTCTTTTAAGTTCTGAATCTCACGGTTTATGATAAATCTATTTATTACAAAAGGAAAATCTCAGAAACTGTACCCTCAGGATAGCGGGACAGAAATGCCTTATTTCCACATAGATGTCTGTTTCTCCCTGGGTGTTTCAAAACTTACTGAAATATAATCTTGTTCTGTGCTAATTTCTGGTCTTTTTATATTAGGATTTAAGTCTTTGCAAATAACGAGAGAACATCATTATTATTATTTTAATCACCTGGAGAGGTGGGAAGCAGAAAAACTGATTTTTAAAGATTTTATTTATTTGAGAGGGAGAGAGAGTAAGAGAGAGAGAGAGTAGAGAGTGTGAACATGGGCAGGGGAGGAGTCGAGAGAGAGAGAGGGAGAAGCACACTCTCTGATGAGCAGGGAGCCCGATGTGGACCTTGATGTGGGGCTCAATTCCAGGACCCCAGGATCATGACCCGAGGTGAAGGCAGATGCTTAACTGACTGAGTCACCCAGGCATCCCCAAAACTCTGATCTTTGATCCAACTTCGTCTTTACAATAGATGGGACCTCTCTGTGTGAGCCAAGAATGGCCTCTGAACTGTTTTTACAATCCCTGCCATTTCTGTCTGTGTGAACTCTCCCTCACTGCTCCCGCTGGTCCTTCGAGCACTTGCATAGGAGAAAAACCCACCCAAAAGGCAGATGAAAGAACCCCCTGTCTCCCAGTAGCCTTGACTTTTATTCTAAAACTCACCTCTGGCATCCTAATTCTCAGCAATTCTTCCCAACTCTTAAACACAGCTTTTAAGTTTCAGGTGACCATTTTTGCCTGCAGGCTTAACAAAACTCAGAGAAAGTGTCCTCAGGACTGCTGAGCTCCAAGAGCTGGGTGCAAAGATGAAAGGACGCACCCGGTTCGCTTGAGGCTGACTGATGGGGTGGTCTCCTTTTTTTTCCCCCCCTCCCTATCCACATGGACATTATAAACTCATATGATAAAAAGTGGGAATTAATATTCTCGATATGTTCACTTCCAGACACTGGGCCACAGGTTTTTCCAGTAGCTCTGCAGACTGTGTAATTCTGAACCTCTGAGAATGAGTGGCCAGCTGGGCTCCCCCTCTGCCCCAGTCCAACCTTCTGAGAGGGTTTCCGCAATTCCGAAGCAGTCCCCAGGACACAGTGGTAACTAAAAGAAAATATCAGGTCTGGGGAGACCCACTTTTGGTCCTGTGCCATTTGCTGCTTGGAGATGGAGGGCTAGAGGAGCTGGATTAAAGCCCAAACAAGGAAGTAGAGTTCCTTTGCATCAAAGCCCAGAATGGCTGAGGAGAGGCTGAAAGAAAAGGTTTGAAGAGTAAAGGTCAGGAGCTAAGGGAGGGTCCCTCGAGTGGGCAGGAGGAGGCAGGTCACTGTGCAGCATGGAGGGGCTGCTGTATAAACAGGGATGTGGGGAGAGAGGAAGAGAACCAGAAGAAGCGCTCTGTGAGATCTGAGGCTTCGAGAAGGTATAAGCGGAAGGAGCGCAGAGAAGCAGGGGAGGCATAATTTAGGGCAGCTACCTTGAGAGTAGAGAAGACTCAAGTAGACATTTATGATTTTCAGAGCAACTCAGCAACCTAGAAGTAGACCCAGAGGGCTTATTCAGGGGCGGTCATCTTGAGCTGTGGAAATGAGAAAAACCTGCAGCGGCTCTAGCAGGCAAGAGATTTAGAGTAGAAGTGAGTTCCCTGGAGATCTGGAGGAGAGCAGAGGAGGGTTTGTGGCAGGACATCAGGAAAGATTGAGGGACGTCTTCCTTGAGAACCAAGGGTGGCCCGTGTGCCTTTTGTGAGTGAGAGATGAAAGGTCAGAAATGGGGAGCTTCACAGGTGGGGATCTCTGCAGGTGGAGATGCTAATGAGGGTGAAATCCGGAACACATCTACATCGGCAGAAAGATAACGTGGGATGATGTGAGGGTTACCAGAATAACTTGGGGCAAAGATTCGTGGTGACTGTGACTGTGATTCGTAGTAACTTTGAATCTGAGAGGATGATAGGAATAAAATGAGTGGAAAGAAAGACCCTGAGGCAGGTACTGCTGGGCTGGGGGTAGGCACTAGGGGATTCGGGGCTAGGGAACTGAAATAGATCACGGATGGCAGAACAAAAGAATAAGAAGGGCAGTAGAAAAAGCCAGTCCTTCAGGTAGAACAATGCCCCAGAAGTGGTCTTGAGAAGGACCGGACCGGAACTCCTCCTCTTGGCCTTGGCATTAGCTCAAGGGAGTGGTCTTCATAGCAGGGACTGTGAGGGAGACCCCGTGACTCGGAAGATCCAGGTGCAGCTAATGTGAGTAGGTGAAGGAATGGTGGAGAGAGCGATTCAAGGATGTAGGGAAGTTTGTCCTTAGTAGGATTAAAGTTCCAAAAAGATCTGTGCAAGTGTTAAGGAGAACAGTTCTTAATCTTAGATGCACAACAGAATAACCCAGGGAGTGAGCAAAGAAAAGCCCCAATACCCACACCAATTAGGTCAGAACCTTTGGGTTGGGACCCCAGAGCAAGTCTTTTTTTTTTTTTTTTTTTTTTTGAGCAAGTCTTTTTTGAAACTTCTCCAACTGAGTCTTCTGTGCAGGACTGGAGAACTACTGATTCAGGAAGGATGAGAGTGGGGAGGGGGGAGCCGGTGGGCTCGAAGGAGGAAGAGGTGTTTGGAAAGGTCGTATTTATAGGCAATGGGCATTAGAGAAGCAGGGAGATGGCAGAGACTGGTGGGGAGCCCTGGCAGGGAGATGGCAGAGACTGGTGGGGAGCCCTGGCAGGCAGGGTGCCAAGATGGCAGAATTCAGGTAAGAAAGGGCCTTTCTAAAAATCAGCCCCAAGGTTCCAATTCAAGCATGGATGTTAGGCAGCATTTCTGGGACCGAACTAATTGTCTCTTCAGTATGTGGGCTAGACCGTTTACCTATAACTAGGATTTTGGTATTTTTACATTATTAAAAGGCCATGAGGTGCAGGAAAGCCTTATCCATTATTCATATTTGTTTCAGGCTAAGTGCTGGATCCCCAGATGCTGAGAATTTATAAATGTCTATTTGGAAAGCACTGACCATGATGCAAACTGCTCCTGGGTTGTGTTTACTGCTTAAACCTGTTTGTCAGTTTTTCTCGGTGTTGGCCATTTGCATTTCTTTTCACCAATTAAAACAATTAAAATTATTTTATTGAATTACTACCTTTTCTTGCACAAAGAAAAGGTTTCTCTTAGGAAGAAAGGTCGAGAGTGCCTAAGTATGAGAACTATGTGAATGAATATAAAATACGTGTATCAAACATTTCAAATATGATGTAGAGCTTCTATAGTGTGCTTTTTATAATGATTTTTCTCGGAATGGTTAAAAGATTTGCCTTAATCAGATCCCACAGCTCCACTACAAATACAGTTTTCCCTATGCAGAATTTAAGCCTAGGATGACTTCTATCCTGACAGGGCCTTAGATGCAGCACATCTGCAAGGAATATAAAAGAAAGAACCATAAGCTTGACACTACAGCTGCGCCTTCCCATCATTTATTCAACATCACAAACTCTTACAAGGTCACCCATCAAAAATAGATCCTGTGTCTCATCCCCTCCGTGGACGCAACCTGCAACACTCTGCTTTCATGACCCAGAACTACTTTCTGGATGGAAATTCCAGAAGGAAATACTTTGATGTGTAGAAAATAATTCTTCCCTTGGCTTCCTTGACACATTTTTTCCTCCAGGTCTCCTCTTCCTCCTCCGGGTGCTCATCCTTCTATAGCTCCCTCTGCTGGCTGCCCTTGCTCACCCCCTGCAAAGGCAGGGCTCCCCTTTGTCTCCTGTGTTGAGGGTGTGGCTCTTCCAGCAACTCACATTACAGAGGGGGAGGGGGGAGGATCTAGCCTGCAGCCAGCTGCCTGGGCTTGAAGCCTGTTTGCTCCATTCAACGGTTGTATGCCCTAGAGCGATTTACTTAATTTTTCTTTGCCCCGAATTGAACATCTGAAAAATGGGGTTAATGGTATCTTACAGGGTTGCTGTAAAGATTAAGTGAGTTAATAAGCATTTAGAATCGTGCCCGGCGCATAGGTAGTTCTTGGTAATGCTTGTTATTTTCAACAAGGTTGCTTGTCTTATCCCTCTGCTCTCCGCTGTCTCCCTGATCACAGGGATGACACATATCAATATTATATCATTCGTGCCTGAGTCTCTACTTCAGGATCTGCTCTCTGTCCAGAAAGCCGCGCCTGGATTTCTAACTGTGCCTGGGCACCATGGTCCTGATGTCTAAGGCAAAACTCTAGCTTGATATTTCTCAAAGCAAAGTCACCATGTCCACACCCTAGAGCTACCTTCCCCTAAGCGTGCTGCTGCTACTTAGAGGCACCTTCGATCTTCTGCTCCGCCCATGCAGTGTGGGTCACCAGGTCCCGCGGGAGTTCCTATAGGTCCTTCCACAACTCATTCCCTTCTTCTCACTCTTCCATCCTCCGCCCAGATCTACCACACTTTTCTTCTTGACTCTACCTTTTCACTGATGTCAGACTAATATGTCCAATGTATATTTCCAATCATGTCTTTCATTGGTTGTAATCTGTCCACTGGCTCTCCAGTAACTCAAGACGGCTGAGTCTCAACTCCTCTCTCTGGCAGTTGAGGTTCACTCAATAAAACTCCTATGTATCATTCCGGGCTTCCTGGAAATAGTATGCTCATATGAAGTCTGTATTTACTGTTTCCTCTGTGTTTCTTCCCGCTGTTCTCTTCACCTTGGTATTTTGTATTTTTTCTCATGATGCTGGTCAAACCCTCCCTTTCATTTGGGCCAATTTCACATATCAGCTCTTTTCCACATGTCCTGAAAATAATACTATGCCCCCACCTCCCCTGAACTGCCTCCCGTAGAACTTTGTATTCATCTCTAGCATTTATCAGACTCTGACTTGTCTCCCCGTCCTTGGCATACTTCTTTTATTCCTCCTTCTAGATCATAACTTCTTCAAAGGCACTATATCCTTTAAAGCTTCAAATGGGATAAAATGAATCGCAATAATAGCACCAGGAATTAAGCTCATTTATTCTGCAAAGCAGCAGCCTGTTGTCAAATGCTAACCCTCTTCCTCACAGTCCTCATAAAAAGAATGGGAAAGCATATAAATGAAGTGGCACACAAGAGGAACATACAGTGTGAGCAATTACGCCAATTCCTTTTATAGGAAGCACACAGCTGAGATAAACATGGAAGCACATTATTTACCATCCACATCTCGTTGCCAAATTCTTCTACTTCTTCTAAATTTTTCATTAAAGGAAATCAAGGAAGGTAAACAAAAGTAGCCCTTGGGAGGAATCAGCACAACGGAAACCACTCATTTATCAGCATGGCCTAAGAGAAATGTCTGTCTTTTTTTTTTTTTTTCCCCCAACTGCATCTTTGGGGCTAGACGCTTAGGTTCCCGCATTGGGCGTGCACACACACACCCCTTCTCTGGGTGTGCTCCACCACACCACATGCTGGCTTTGGTGTGAAGGGAGAGAAGGAGGTTTGGCAGGAGCGACATACCTTCAGGGCATCCTGGGTATCGTCCAGACAGTAGACTCGAACACTGTACTCCAGAGAGGAGCAGCAAAGTGGACCGAAGATGGCCAGCTTCAGGCGCTTCGCAGCAGCTTTGGTGGTGGACTGCCCCACCAGGGCATAGGTGCTAAGGTTCTCTGTGAGGAGGTGGCAAGCCTCTGTATCCAGCTGAATGTAGCAGGGGGTGGTGAAGTTTTCCTCCCCAACCACCACCACATCCTGAAGGAGAGAATGAATGGAGCTGTGATTGAGCCACTGCGGGTCCCGCTGGCCGCCATAATGGCAGCCAGGCAGACACAGCAGCATCTCTTCTGCAAGTGTGATCATCCTTTTCCCTGTATTTTTCCCCCCTTTCTTTGGCTTTGTTATACCATATTTCCATTCTTAATCATTGTCTCCCTTGCCCTTGCCTTCATATTGCTAATATTTTTTATTTAGATGTCCCCTATTTAGCATTTTTTTCCATCTGCAAGTCTACATTACTGGAATCAACATAAAATTCCAAAAGAAATTCATGAATTATCCTCTTAATTTCAGTACACCTGAGTTTATTACCGATTGCTGAGAATTTAATGTTTTAATCTCTAAGGGTCTGATTGAATCTAGAAGTACTGTTTTATTTCAACATCATTATAGAGTAGTAAGTTTTCCCTAAAAATCTAGGGGTTCAAAAAGGTTTAGAGAAATTAAGGAATTATGCAACACCATTCTACTGTGTTTTTCCAAACTCACCTATTACTTTTCAAAGCAGTACACTGCTTTTTCTCAGTAATCTGGGCTGCTAGACCCTAGAGAAAGTACAATATAGCAAGCTCAATGCTTTTCTCTGGTAAAACAGCCTATCCTTTCAGCTTTTGAAAATATTTAGCAAGAACTAAAAATAAATGGAAGTGCTGAATATTGTTAAAACAGTTACAAACTCAACTAAGTTTTGATTTATGCAAATGGCTCAGGCCACAGAAGAAAATCATCTGAAAGACCAAGTGTAGGACCTATAAACCAAGGGTCAAAATTCCTCATGCATCTAAGGGCAGCCAGGTAATAGGAACTTGTGAAGCAGGTAGGGCAGAAGACAATAGGGAGTAGGGGAGACTGGGGCAAAGTGTAGCACAAGCCTGTCTAAAGACCTCAGCCTCTACTGGGCTCAGCTCATCACAGCTATGCAGACATGCAGACCCAGTGAGAAAACCACCCTGAATTTTTCAAGAGAAGCTGGAAGTTCACATTTTTCATGTGAAATTTTCCAACTTTTATTAATTCAAATTTAAAAGAAAACTCCATGTGGGAGAAATAAAATACATGCGAGGGCCTGATTCTGCCTCCCCATTAGGCTACTTTCTCTCCACAGAGGCAGGAACTACATATGCTTTGATTCCCACTGCAGCTCAGTGGGCCTGGCTCATGGGGAGCAAAGAGCTATTTGTCACAAAAAAAAAAAAAAAAAAAAAACAAAAAAAGAATGAATGTGTCATCATAAATTGAGTCTCTGGGGCTGATCAAAGATATGAAAGAAGTTGCCACCTCAGGTGGTTGTGTATTAGCTAGGTCTTGCAACATCATCTGAACGATAGTTGGGCGGGGGGGGGGGGGGCGGGTAATGCCATCCACGAAATCATTTCTTCAACTGTGCCTGTCCTCAAAGATGAAGCTCAAACCGTACCGGCAAAGAAAGAAAGAATCTCAGTATCTTTTTATTTTAGCCCAAAAGGACACCTGGAAATAAGTTTTGTTTTGTTTTGTTTTTCCCCTCCAGCAGGGTGAGGGCAAGCCTCGAAATGAATCCATGAAGCATGTCACAGAAAGCCCCCAGTAAGACATAGTAGAGAATAAACATGCACCCTGTCCCTGCCACGGGTCTAGGAGTGCATTCTTAAGCATTGCCCTCTTCTACTCTTCTCATTTCTTTATTTCATTTTGTTGCCGTTACTGTTATTATTACTGAAGTCCAGAAATAAGGTAATAGGGTATCAAGCAGAGTCTTGTGCAAACAATTTAGAATCACTTGAGATTAAGACTTCGGTATGTTTTCGAGATAAATCATTTCAAGCTTAAATGGACGGGAAGTTAGGTCTGGCTAAGTCTGGTCATAATTTAACATAAAGCATACACTTAAACTTTAGTTTTGGATTTTCGGTCCTCTGGCAAGGAGTGATCCCCTCATGTGGCCAAGAGAACATGTCCTTAAGAAGGAAATTATAGTAATCCCAGGGATGCCTTTCTAATTGTAATACTACTTTTTCCTATAATATTAAAGGTTTGACTCTTCATGTGCATTTTTTTCTAAAAATTTCTTTCCTAAAAGAAAAATACCACAAGTAATCACAAAGTATATAATATATAGGTTGGAAGCTTTGAAATGATTACACAAAAATACAGGGGTAGCTTTCAAAACTATTAGACATTTTTTGATGAACATATTCCTGAAATATGCCTTCTTTGGAATATTCTAAAATGTAATGTTTAATTGGGCGATTTCCCACTTAAACAACAGATATTGTCTTTTCAAGGGATGACATGAAAATACGCAAGCTGTTTTTTTTTTTTTTTTAGTTAGTAGGTATAAAATCTTCATGGTAAATCTAACAAATTCTTTTGTTTGTAACTTCGGGTGCTAATTGAAGAATTCTGATGTGAAGAACAGGGTCTGTTTAAGGCACTAGCCTTAGGAACTTATGATGGCAATCGCCACAGAGAGCCAAGACACCACAGGTATTCTTCATTCTAGCAGAGCTTAGGAGAGGCCCCCTTTCTGTTTTCCCAGGTTCAGTTCAGAAGAACTATATGCCCTGTATGCGTCTACAATATCTACCATTTTCTGACCCAGGTGCAATGTTTTTCTACCTGCAAATTTCAAAAGTATATAGATGTTTCCTATCCTAAGACATAGTATGTATGTTCCAACAGGGACTTGTATAAGACTTTCAAATATACTCTCCTCTAGGAGTTAGCAAATGCTTGACCACCATTTTCTTTGTGCCTACCCATCAGTAGATAGAGCATTCAGGAACCCGTCTCTCTTCCTCCCTCCCTTCTTCTCATATACTCTCTTCCCCTCTTTCTCTTCTTTTGAGTGTAAGCTAAAATTCAATTCATGTTCTGCTTTCAAAATAAAAACCTTCCCATAATTACTCCAGTCTGTTTGCATGATTTTTTCTTGTGTTCTGTCTTTATCCTAATGGAAGCTCACCTCCCACTGTCCCTGTGCTGCCTGGTTCTTGAGCTGTATCTTCCAGTCTTCGGTATTGGGATCTGCGCAGTGATGCATAGTGAGAATGACAGGGCGGGTCAGCAGAGCTCCGGGAGGCCCACAGCTCACCACAGGGGTCAAGAGTGTCTGGGTGTCTTCCATGGGTGGCCTAGGAGAAGAGCAGAGATTGGCACCAGTGACATTTGTATAGCATCCACTTACTACGTACTCATTGAGATTTTTAGATCTGAAGTTTTACAAATTGTTTCTTCTTGGGAGTTTTTTATGTTTTTTGGTTTTTTAGTTTAGTTTTTTTTTTGGTTGGAGGGAGAGGGAGAATTAAATGGGAAGACATGTCCTTTATACCAAGACTTTATTTAATCTTCATGACTGGAGATATTTATGGTAACAGTGAATCAGCCAGTATCTCTTTGATCTCCTTCCCCCAGACACAGGTCTGCCTCTGGTAATTTCCTCTGAATTCGTGTACCAATACTTTTAGGATGGAACAAGAAGGAACAGAGTCCTTGGAAGATTACATAACCATCTTTTTTGATAATACTTGCCATTGCTCTCACAGGGTTTTACATACTTTTATTTTTTTAGGACCTAACTTGAGAAATAGTTAAAAAAAAAAAAAATCACTTCAGAGTAAGGACACCCTAGAGCTAAACTTCCAAATGACTTTCAGGAATAATCTAGGCTAGTAGAGCAGATTCATTCTTTCAAATATGAACAGACAGAATATAGAACTGTATTCTATAGTTCTAGAATTTAAAATGAAATCTACTTGTATACTTCATACTCAGAGACTCTGGGTGGAAAGAACTTCAAGGATCTAAATTATTTATTTCCACATTTTTAAAAAATTGTCTTAAGACCTTTCCCTAACATGAGTGTAATCAACAAACAAATGGAAAGATTAACCCAAGGTATCAGTTGATATGTGAGCAGTAGTTCCAAATTATTAAACGGATTGCTTAAAGTCTTACAGCTAACAAGTGCTGGCACTGGGACTAAAGCTAATGCCTTCTGAACAACAATACTCATAACTACTCTGTCAGAACAGTGTGGCTAAGAAATCTCGAACTCAGAGTTCCAGAGGAGGCAGGGCCCCCTGGGGTCAGCAAGCACCACTGTCCATTCAAAGTAGGAATCCTCTACAATATGCTGACATATGGATAGTGCTTCAAACACATTCAAAATTGTACTCCACTCCTACTGAGGGTCATCTCATCTATTACCAATTCAAATCTACAGAAAGTTCTTAGGATAAATGCAGTTTGCCTTCCTGACACTTCTCTTCACATATCTTTGGCCTGCTTTCTCTCCACTTTGGCATCAGAGCCTTTCAAATATTTAGAGATTGTTACGATGCCTCTGAAAACTCTTCTTTATTTCAGACCAAATAGCCTCAATTTTTGAACTTCAACTAGAAAAGCATGGTTTCCAGATATCTCTCCATATTTCTATCTTCACTTTTATATAGATGTCTGTTAGTATTCCAATGTCTTCACTAAACTGATGCATCTGGAAATGAATATTATGCTTACATAGCCAGCATAGTAGGACTACTATTTTCCTTGATTTGGAATATGTGGTTGTATCAATGCCTCACCGAACTGTTGCCTTAGATTATTCTCAGTCAAGTAATTATTTATAAATATTATTGCAGGCTTCAGTTACATAGAAAGATGGAGATAATATGGTTAAGCATCTCCTTTATAAAATGAGGCAATGAAGTCCCAAGAAGGCCAAGTAATTTGTTAAAGCTAACCACTCAGTGTATTCCTAACATGAAAGGCTCTTAGTCTAAGTCTATAGTTTTGTGGTTGCAGTGATGGTTTTTGAACCTATGTACAGAAATTTGTATTTAGCTATTTAATTTCACCTTAAGTTTCAGAGAAAATTGCAGATCATCTATTTCTTTATGCTATCTTTCTTCCAGATACCAGCCAAATCTTCCAGTCTTTTAGCCACCATAAATCTAATATGCCTGCCATTTATGGTCTCGTTCCAATCATTGATAGCATTGTAGTACAAAAATATGGCAAAGACCTTTTCAAAAACACTACTCGAAGACTCTCTCCAGTCAGACATCAATAATTTGAATTTGTTGGTTTAGCCAAATATAAACCAGTTAAAAGATACATTGCCCGATTCACATCTTTCCATTTCATTCACATGGATCTTATAGTGGACATATCAAATTCCCTTATAATTGGGGGTGCCTGGGTGGCTCAGTGGGTTAAGCCTCTGCCTTTGGCTCAGGTCATGATCTCAGGGTCCTGGGATCGAGCCCCGCATCGGGCTCTCTGCTCAGCATGGAGCCTGCTTCTCCCCCCCTCCTCTCTGCCTGCCTCTCTGCCTACTTGTGATCTCTGTCTGTCAAATAAATAAATAAATAAAATCTTTAAAAAAAAAATTCCCTTATAATTGTGATGGTCACTTAAGAAGGATTTTCCTCTAAGATTTTTTTCTTTTGTTTATGGTTAATATATTAACTACTAAATAATCTAGAAGTTCACCCTAATTTAACACTCAATGAATGATGGCAGCTGTTTTTTATATATATATATATATATATATATATATATATATATGTATATATATATATGTATATATATCTGAGTGTGCATATTTGGAAGACATATACTTGGAAGACAATTCTCCATGGATCTTTCATGTTTCCGTATGTCTTTTCAAGACAACTATATAGCAATCACCTTGGAAGATAAAGATACTACTTATCTTTAGAGCAAATAGCAAACATGTCTACTTCCTATTATAAAAAACTCAAGGGGCGCCTGGATGGTTCAGTGGGTTAAAGCCTCTGCCTTTGGCTCAGGTCATGGTCCCAGGGTCCTGGGATCGAGCCCCGCATCGGGCTCTCTGCTCAGCATGGAGCCTGCTTCCCCCCCCTCCTCTCTGCCTGCCTCTCTGCCTACTTGCGATCTCTGTCTGTGAAATAAATAAATAAAATCTTTAAAAAAAAAAAACAAACTCAAGTTCTCTAAGTTAGAGGTCCTTCCTGGAATGCAACCAATGAGTAGGTAGATATCATGTGATTTTCTCTGCTTCTCCCTTTTGAAACTGAGGTGTTGGGACTTGGCAGAAAAATGGTAAAACTCTTGATTGTGCTACTTCTGTAAGTAACAAACTGTCCTTTGTCTCTGACCCAGGAGTCTTGTGTCATCTATCAACATCCACAGAACTGTGGCAGCTATGGTAAAGAAAAATTGAGAGTCTTTCCTTAGCTCTTGACAATTATTATCCTTTTGACATATTTTCTCCTTAGTAAGACTTGGTTATCACTGCTACCTCTCATTCTAAAATTTTGCAAGGATCTCACCAACCTATGGCTTTTCTTTCTTCCTATTTAGAAAATAAAAATACTTTTTATCTCCTTTTAGTCTTTGCCATCTTTCTACCCTGAATGAATAATGACACAGTTTTATTAAATCTAAACTTATCAAAGTACTTGGAAATGTATTTTTTGGAATAAATGTATTTTTTGGAATAACACAATTATTAAGAAGTCTTTACCATCCCCTTTACCCCTTAGTTTTCATTTCCCTTTAACCCAGTTTTTCTTCCTTCTTTCTACTCTGAAATTCATTCTCTTAGTACATGGGTGAAGTTTTGGTCTCACTGTGGCATAGTTAATATTATACTATCTGTCCTAAGCAGTAGCCTTATTCTTGCTAATTCTACTTTTTCTACCATGATGGAAAAAAAAAAAATACCAGTGACTACATTTTTGTGAGCACTACTCTTACCTTTCAGTTACAAGTGTACCTTGAGAAGTGAGCATGAAACTTTTAAGGAAGGAGATTTAAGTGGAATCCATTTCAAGTGGTCCTTGCAATATAGTTGGAGATTGGAAACATCTGTCTCTCAGTCTGCTGTTAGCAGCCGCTGCTTGAGGCAGAAAGAGGAGGGGTTCTTCTCATCACTGAGTTGGAACAGAAGGGAGCAGCCTCCCTGCTGGGTTGGGGAGCTGTCAGACCCGTACTCTCCAAGCACACCCCTGGCATGCAATATTGATGGGCACCATTCTTGGAGGAGGGATAGCAAGGGAAGGAAGGGGCAGTAGGTGTCAAAAGAATTTATTAACCCACTGAGGTGCAAGAATGTAATGAATAGGGAAGTGGTGAAGCGGAATTCGTGATGGGGAATGAAAAACAAAGAAGAAATAATGATAAGAATCTTTCTGTTTTCAAGATGAAAGAAGTAGTGTTGAAATTGGAAACATTTCCAAGCATATATGGAAGGAGTGACCTAGGGAAGATTAAAGATTTAACTATGTGAAACCAAAGGTCAGAAGGTTTAAGTCCACATTTCCTTTCTTTACATGAAGAGAGGATAATAAGATACACAGAACAGAACTAGCAGAAAATACATATAAATAAGCCTGACTCATGTTTTTGCAGTGGGCTCCACCCCTTATGTCACACATGTTACCTGAGATATTTCAGCGAACATTCTCTCAAAATGAACTGCAGATGACATGGAAATGAACACAGAGCAAAAATCAGCTGCAGAAGCAGCAATTAAGTCAAAAGTCAGTAAGGAACAATAATTAAAGTTTTCAAGGCTTTTCAACGTCCAGCGAGGATAATATGGTAAATGCTGGGTGGATTCTGAAGCCTCTGGGACAAAGCCCCTCGGAGAGGAGTGTGAGTTTCCTGTCAGAAAGATTTTTCTCATCCCTTGCTTGCTGTTATCAAGTGAGGAGAGCTTCTCCTACACAGAAGGGCATAATTTACAAAACTTTCATAAAAGCAATTGCATTTGCTGCTCATGGCACACCTGTAAGGGAATTAGGATAAGTATTTATTTTACTTCTTTTTCCGGAAGAGGAAACTGAAATCTAGAGATATTAACACACTTGCCTACGGCCTCAAAACTAGTAACAGGCAAAGCTAGATTTCAAGCACAAATGATTTAGTTTCTTTCACACAGTGCTGTGTTTTGGGTGGCTTATCTGGGTTTAGGGCCTTGAGACATTTTTTTTTTTTTTTTTTGGCCTATTTGCTAGAGCAAGCTCAACATTACTTCTTGAAGAGAATCTGTCTCCATCCACCTCTGTGGAGACAAGATGCCTTCTATTAACATACATGTCTTTTGTCAGGTCCCTCAGGATGACAATCCCACCCAAGACTCAGCTGCCTTTTGAAGCACATGGTTTCACATGTAACTGGCAACTTGAAATATTTGCACTCTTGGTATCTGACAGGGAATATCTAACTCACTTGCTATCAAAAGCTAAATTGAGGAAAAAAAAAATTATGGAAGATGCTCTGAAGGGCTTGCCACCATTTCCCTAAACAAGCCAGAATCTATCCCTGGATGAAGCCAGAACAGCTAAGTATTATGCTCTGACTGAACTGATGAATCCTTGTGGAATTATTTCACTATATTTACACTTGGACCTTATATCATCTACCAACATGGAGGGACACTAACAGAAGGAGCCCTATGAAAACTCATTGCTGTCTTTATTTTAAGGATGTTGTTCATTGTATTAACAAAGAAAAAATGTCTTCTTTATGTGGAATGAAAGGAGAAATACATGAACTTCTTTTGGGTGTATTTTTCCTCATGGACACATGGATTTTGAAACTTATCACATTCCCCTCTTGAAAACTTTGGAATAGTAAATTCATGACCTAGTACCAGGAAATACACTGGGAATCACATGAAATGTTTTGTACTTTAACTGCTCACCTGACTTTGTTATCTTTTCAAATCTTATTTTTTCTCATTTTCTCATTTTTTTCATCCACTTATTTACATTTTTTCCCTCTCATTGTAAAGACTGTGTTTTCATAAATCACCTTGTACCATTTCTTTATAAGTAGGACTGCAGTATGTGAACACTGTGGAGAACAGTGAGAGAATAAGATTTAAATATACCTGGACTCCACTCTTTTCCCCCTATACCTGTAGCCTTCATACAGCTGTATGTTGAAATAAGAGCTTGAGGACTCAAAAGGGGAATATCATTGAGTTTCTCCAAGAAATAATAATGTCAACTACTATTTTACCAAGTTCCAAAAACATCTTAAAGAAATGAAAACTTTCTGCTATACGATTACTTACATAACAGAATTTTGGCCCTCTATCCTAACATACTGTTTTATTATTTATCCTCAGCACCTATATATGACAGTTTACACTGTCTCACCACGAACTCACACCGTGAACCCTTCTCAACTGGGATTTCATCCTTTGAAAAAATTCTAAAAGCCACCAACGTCCGGCCCCCGACAAATCCAGTGATTTCTTGCATTATTCTCTTTCTTTACATTTTACTTTTAATGATACCTGTGTCAACCGTGTCAACCACTTTACCATCTTGAAACTCTCTTTACTTTTGATTTTTTTTCTCCATAATGCTTACAATCATTCATTCTTTCATTCAGAAACATTCACTGAGGAGCTGCTCGGTATTCCTTACCATGCCAGATGCAAACTCCGTGTTTATCTGCCTTGTCCTTACGTGTTCTGTTTAGCTTGGCTCATCACATCCAAACCTTAAATAGGAATGTTTCCCAAAGATCTCTCCCCTGTTCTCTTCTTTCTGCCTCTGCATTTTTCTCCCCCTCAGAGGCTCCACACCCTGGTGACTCCCGGACTGTACCTCCAGCATTAATCACAGATCCCTATCCGCACACGCTATCCACATCAAAATCAGAATTTGTCCTTCCTCCTTGAACCAGTTGCACTCACAATTTTCCCAGTGCCCCAGGTCTCTACATATTCATATTGTATTTTGTCACTTTTCTGCAACACTTCTAACCAGGGGTGAAATCTTTTTTTTTTTTTTTTTTCCTGAAATACATTTCACTTTCCATCCTCCAGACTCAGGCTCAGGCCTGGTTTCTTCCCCTGCCCCCTCACAGCTCAACCAGGCATCCAGCCTCCACGGAATCTTCCAGTTCCCTCCGCCAACTCACCCAGCCCACCTTCCTCACCAGGTCAATCTTTAGATGCACTGTGATTCTCAGATCACTCGGCTGCTCACAGGCCTTTCATGGCGGGCCCCACAGTTTACTAAAAAAATTCTATTTACCTTTCTGTTTGGAATGTCTAAGTTGATTTCCTGGCCTTTTGAGAAAATAGCTAAGCGAGGACAGAACACATAGAAAGGGAAAATTAACCTTGGTATTTTGAATTCCGATTATTTTTCAATAAGCAATGACAAAGATCAAAATCTCAGTTTGAGACAGACTTGGTCTTTTTTTTTTTTTTTTTTTTTTTGGTTTGTTTTTGTTTTAAACAGCTCCTGCATACAAGGCAAAAAGATCCACATTAGTGCCATTAATCATGGAAATTGTATCCACGGGGGAAACAGAGGTTCCATGGCCTCTCCCGAGATCTGTAAAGCGGGAGAGGTAGAAATCATGAGCACGGCCTTGCAGCTTTGCCCCTTGTCAGAGACAGCTTGTCCTGTCTCTGCAGCTCATTTAGGCTGCTCAGTCTGCCATTCAGGGCTCTCTCTTAGAGCACATTCAGTAATGATAAGGCCCCCTTGTCACATCCACTCTGCCACATGTAATTAAGTTCACGCCTCCCTTTAGACAGTTCACATCATCAGATGACCAGCTGGATACCAGCCAACTGGAAAAACACCCAGTTTGGGATGCAATAAAGGGAATTGGAGAGAAAGAGAATGGACAAAAATGATCAAAATTGTCCTGCGAGTGAGTTGAAGTACCATTCATACCTCCTGATGTCCTCCCAATGTCTTCTCTTAGAAGTTCTGTCTCAGATCATGTGAGGATAGAAAGGGTCCTCAGTGAGCAGTAGAAAGAAAGTATGTTCAAGAATGCCCTAGAGGAAGGAGCAGAGGCTCGGTGTGCCTCGGTGCTGTCTACAAAGGAGGGATGGATGGCTTGTGAGAGAGCGGAAGAGCTTCGCGGTGAGATCACCTGGCTGTGAATTCTGCCTTCCCTCAGCTGTTAACTGTGAAAGCTCGGCTTCATGACTCGTTTTCCCCGGGGCACTAGTTTTTTGATCTTTAAATTGGAACTCAGCATAACTCACAGAGTTGTAGTGAGGAAAAAAAGAGATTAAAAGTAGGGTGAATAAATGCAACTATGCCTTCTGCTGTTAAGATATCCTAAAACGCATTCTTGTCCCTGTGCTTTTACAAGAAAATCGCATCTTGTTCACAACAAGAAAAGAAGTGAAGAGAGGACTTTCTCATTATTTGTCATGGGGATCTTCCTATGTTTGTACCTTGATTCATGGTCTCTTGTGTGTATTTTCTTTTTGAGATCTTGGGGGTTTCTCTAGCTTCATTTTTATAAACAGAACTTCTCTGATGTGCACCGAGTTCAACAGAGTAATTCCCTCTGTACCTAAGTTCAGGTGGCGGGGATGGTGAGAGGTAATTTATAGTTTCCTCTTCTTTAGAGTCAAAGGCAGAGGAACCTCAAAGCAGAAGTGTCTAGCTTTACCAATTTTTTGTTTTCCCTTTCTTTCATCTAAAGTGTGCCATTATTCTGGCCAGGGTGCTAGCTACGTCATGGGAAGGAAAACCCTACGAGGCGTGTGAATGCACACACACTTGAGCTTCAGCGCGCCCCGGAGCAGCCCCAGCAGGCTTGATGGTGGTGGTCAGACAGACGGTAAGAGACACGAACACCACCCTGCTTCTCAGCATAAAGCACAAGCCAATCCTCATTTCTGTTCCAGTAAAGTGTCCATGTTGGCAAAGGCCTCGAGGGATAGATGAACGTGGTGCCAACCTTGACTTTGGACAGGAGGAAGAAGACAGAATGTAGATACAGGGATCTTAGAGATAGCTGCTCTTCATTTCTCCTGCGGCAAAAGAAGGGCGCGCTGTGGGCCTGTGAATGTTACTTTGCATTGGGAATGAAGAAAATGAATATTTGATGTGAGTAAATACAAGCCTTATAGTAATTTTCTGTTGCTTAAATTTAAGGCATGAATAACGCTCAAGGAACTTTGCCATTTTCTTAGACAGGCTAGTGTTTGTCTAGGTGAAAGGAGACCACCTGAGGGGGGGAAAAAATGTTCTGGGTCCTGCAGATTATAAATGCCAATATCTCTACCCGAAAGCATGATAAGAGAGCTTTTCGGCTTTTGAAGAACAAGACTAAAAATGGATGTTTTTCTGAGGATGAGAGAGGGAAGACAGAAGGTGTAATGCGTTATAATGGTAACCCAGTTCGACATTTGTCACTCAGGCTTTGTATGTGCAGCTCAGGACCGAAGAGCCGATGCCTTTCCCCTTGGGAAAAAACAATGATAATTACATGTAAGGATCTTCATTTCAACAACGTCTTTTATTTTAAGATCTCAGCGTACTTCAGAAGCCTTAATCCATCAGGCCTTTAAAGCACTATTTAGTGCACGCGTTTTATGTGGGAACTAGCCAAGAGAGACCATTTGTTAGATTGTTAGAGGCCAGACGGAAAATCGTATTTAGGACTTCTAAACCCCCTTGTTATTTTTACTTAAAATCACCTCATCTTTATGATTAGGACACATCCAAAACAAAGCCTCATGATCCAATCTAGCTTTAATCAACCCTAGATCCCTTTAGAAAGGCTCGATACGGAATTTGTAAGTGCTGAACACAAGAAGGAGGTTGATAACACTTAAGCTAGGGGGAGTCACGAAAAGAAGAAGCCGCAGGTGAGGATAAAGTACCAGGCTGACGTGGGGGTGGGAGGTCAGAGGTTGAGGGGTTGTCTAATCTCTGTGGCCTTTGACCTTATAATGGGAAAGGGCTGGATTCCTGAGCCAGGCCACATGAAGCTGATGTCTCTGTGTCTACCCACGTATCTCTCTAGACAATCTATGGATCACATTTCTGGCCTTTTTTTTTTGCAGCTATAATGGCCCCATGTCCACTTGAGAAAAGGTCTTTAGCCCTCAGTCCATACTCAAGATCTGCAAAAGTGTCTGAAGCTTCAAAGATAAAGAGAAGCTGACCTTTTAGAGGTCTAGGAGAAAAAAGGGTATGTTGGAAGCAGGGCACTCAAGACAAAAATATGTTGGGTTTATTCTTTTGATTGCACAATTCTCCTCCAGGTCAGACATTGATAAAGTCAAGCGCACCAGAAAAAGCATATTTACCTCATATTTTCTTTCCTGTGTACAGTCACATACATTTCGTAGACTCTCCCTTGGGGAATGGCCCCAGCGGGAATCAGCAAGCTTACTCCTGAATAGCAAAAGAGAAAAGCAGTCACATAAGACCTATGAATCAAAAGGAAACTTCACAGAATGCCTTTGAAGCAAGTGAAAGGGAATGAGGAGAGTTTGTGGCCATGTAGCCACAAGCCTGCTTTTTCTCTAAAGACATGTAAATATTCAAAGCTGCCCTGCCTTCCTTCCTTATTGGCCTTGTTTGTTACCACAGCTCCCTCTGAACTGTTATGGAATTACTCAAAGGAATGATGTCATTTTTTAAACTCTTGTTTTATTTAAGGAATAGACAGATGGTTCCACTGTTGTTTTCCTTGTAAAACAAGGGGAAAACCAACAACTGCTCTTCAAATTTCAAACAGCTGTAATGATGCATCATTTCTAATTTAGGAAAAAAAATCCCCGCAAAATTCAAAGTCAGGGAAATTGTAACATCCATGATATCAAAAAGCATTGATTTCTGAAATATCTGGTTAGCATCAGTGTTTTTCCATAACAGAATAATAACTGGTGAAGAACTTCTTTCATCATGGACAACTCTAGGAAATGATCAGACAACTGCTAGTTTTTAGTCATAGCAGGCCAAGCAAGTTTTTACGTAGTTGCTAACTGATACCATTTTGTAGGGGGTGGGGGTCAAGCTTATTCTAAATTAACAGGGCCTACAGCAGCTGCTTGGCAATTTGGGCTTATATCAGAATCACCTGGAGGCTTGCTCAAACACAGATCACTGGGTCCCACGTTCAGGGTTTCTGACTCAGGGGGCGGAGAGAATCTGTACTCAGAAGCTGCCAGGAGACGCCAATGATGGCCGTCCGAGGACACACTGTAAGAAGAGGCCCGCATCACGCAGCATCATTACAAAGAGTAATTCAGGGTGGGCAGCAACCTGAAGATACTTGTCTCCATGATTTTATTCCAATAAATGGGGTTTCTTTTCAGCTCATTAAAAATTTATGGAGCACCATGGTGAGTATCCTGTTTGGCAGAACAGGATATGCCAAGAAGTGAAAGACAGTGTTCCTGTCTTTGAGTAACTTATAATTTCATTAGCGAGGAAATGGAATATGCTGAGTGAGCAAAGGGCAATAAGGAAACTTGCCCGACCATGTTGGAAAGCTCAAGAATAAAGACTGGAGAGTGAAGGAGGAACAGTTATTCAAAGGCCTTTGTGTGACTGGTTGAAAATGTTGAGTCTTGGCCTTCTTGAGAAGGAAAGTTAACATCAGAGCTGTGGTGCTGTGGGAAGCGGGATGTCATCCAGGGTATAGAATGGTTTGTTTGCTGAGGCACAGAGTGGAAGCAGGAAGGCCACACATGAGCCTACCGCCCCTTGGTATTTTTATGTTTTCTAATGGGAACAATAAAATGTACCTTTATGCTTTAGGAATGAAATAAAACCATGAATGTAAAGTAGTAAGAGTAAGGCCTAACACAGGTTAGGAAACTTGTTGTAAAATAATATATGTAAATTACCACTGCCTAGTACACAGAAAGTGTTACTACATGTTATCTTCCTCCTTTCTACTTAAGAAGCCTTTATAATAATTCATATATGAGAAAGTGACAGGTGTAGAAATGGGAAGGAAATGTAGAATCCAGTGAATATCATGAAAAAAAAAAAACCTGCCTTGAGAGTAATATCATGTTTAAGCAATAAAGGAACCAGAGAGTATATTTTGATCTATTTATTTGATAAACTTTTAAAAAATGTATTTTAAATCATGATTTCAAAGAGCATACATCAGCATGAGAATTAAGAGAAAAAGGTGAAAAAAACATATATAATATATGATCTCAGCTATGTAAAATGTATAGATAAAAGGAAAAATGATATTCCATTAAGGGTTTTAATTTATTAAAATATACTTTTAAAGGGATGGTGTGACAAATTGGCAAGGCATTGAAATGGGGGACTGAATAAGAGAAAGAATCAAAGACAAGTTCATATTCAGATCTGCAGATCCACTGGTTCTATACAGAACTTGGCTTATGGCTATTTACACATCATATTATTTGTGTATGCCACATGAGGACTTTAGGTCAATCAAATTGTTTCTTTTTGCTGTATTTGCAAAAGACTTAGTCTTGTCCAAAAGAGCTAAGATAGACTCATAGAGGAATCCATTAACCCTCTTAGGACCAACAGACACAAACTCCTTACTGATTAAAAAATATTAAAATTTAATCAAACATTATCAGTCACTAACGTAAATTCACCTTATAAGACCTTTATGAGACTTATTTTCTAGAAGCAGAAAACTAAATGATAAACTGAAAATTCAATTATATTAGAAGTATATACTACACATAATAAGGTTGTGATTCCAGACAGCGCCATCAGAGGTGGGCATGGGTACCTTACAATACCTTGAGGTTAAAGACTGTGTCATAAAAAGTTAATAGATAAAGATTTGATGTCTACCATGATGTCCTCTGATCTAAAGATTAGTATTCTGAAGTACTGCTTCCTACAGTAAATTGGAAGCGACCCAACTAATATGTTTTCTAATTAATTTGTCCTTTTAAAGTGTGATGACAACAGTGAGCACTTCTCGCTTGCCGTTGCCTTCTGAAGCTCTATTAAAAAGGAGGTCGAGGACAGTTCTAAATTACACCTTGGCAGAAAGTTGTGAGTATAATATTTCTAGAGGAAGTGTTTTCAGAGTTGGTTGGAGAAAGATGAATGGTTTGGCTGATTTTGTCTGAAGTACTGTTGATTTACATCAAAAGTGGATTTGGGTTAGATTAGGCTACAACTAACTTTCCATGCCTTGTGCGAACAAACAAACGAAAAAGATTTGGGTACAAAAATACATTTTCAAGAGCTGTGTAACTTAAATATCTAGGAATTACCTGAATTGGGAACAACGAGGTGACCCCCCAGAGAGTTGAAGGTGCCAAACGCAGTACAGGATGGGTCAGTCTGCCTCGCTAGACTCTGATTCTTCACGTTGAGGGCCTCGTTCTCCAACAAGGACTGGGTCATCTGAGGAGACAGCTTTGATGCGAACTCAGAGAGGTCATCTTGGGGGGTGACTGCACCTGAGGTGTTGTAGACTTTGATTTTCAGGTTGGGCAGTGGATCCAGAATTGGAGAGTTAGTCATTGGGATTTTGTCTGAGACATCATGCAAAGCATAGACGGGTCCTCTGTACATGGCTGCGGCCGATGTGAGGTCTGGGGGTACCACCAGGAGATCTGAGTCAGAAAGAGAAAGGAAGTCCATTTGCATTCTCCATTCAGGCAACTTCTATTTAGTCAGGCTCTCCTGAGACCTTCTGAGCCAAAAACAAACGAACTCAGTCAATATTAGAGATGGATAGACTCTAAGGTTCTGTTGAAAACAGGGCAATTAGATTACTGTGATCCAGTTTATTATTGGCTACAAACAAAAAGACAAGTTCATTCTAAATTTTGCTTTCAAATTTACTCATTGCTCTTAAGTCAACAGACTGGATTCGAAGACAGTGATCCCAACTCAGTGACATAGTAAATAGTTTCCCTTGTCTGTACTGGATTTGAGGTCATCCATCTGTACACCACTATATTCATGTCAATGCAAGGTGTCTTGTCAAGAGGCAAAAAAAAAAAAAAAAAGAAAAAAAAAAAGGAGATGTAAGAAATCAGTCAACCAATCTGTGTGCTCTTTTAAAGCGAAAGTTTAAAAGTATAACAGAGGAACCTGTTAAGAAAAAAAAAATGATTTGTGCACCTCGCCACCTCTGGTTTGTTATAGGAATGAGCTCAACAGAATAATGAATGAAACAGACCCAAATCCATGTCTTCATGGAGCTTACGTTTGAGCTGAACGACATGACCTGAATGTCACTGATTCTGACACCACCCAGGGATGCTGCTGACACGCGTAAGTCGCAGGTGTGAAGTGCAGCGTCAACTGACCTTGTCTCGCTGCTTTGATGTTCACGGGCTGAAAGCCTCCATTGAGTGCCGAGGAGTCAATAATATCAGACTCAAAGTCGCGATGGTTCTTGCGATACACAAATAGGGCCACCACTACAGAAATGGCCAGGCAGACTATCACAGCGATCACAATGCCGACATACAGAGCAACATCATCTGAGTCAGGAGCAGCTGGGGAGGACAAGGAAACATTGGACCAACTGCTTAGAGAAATTTCCCACAGTACACATCCATATTGCTGTAATTTTTTCAGACATTTATTGCTTTTTTTATAGGTTAATTTCAAATCTATTTCGAAAGCTATATAAAGCGACTGTGGCCTTTCAGTGGAAAATTATCTCTGATTTCTTTTCCTTTCTCACTCTGCATCTATCCACCCACTAATCTATCTTAAATTGGGCAGCATAACAGACCATTTATTAGAAGGTATAAAAAGAAACTGGAACTGAAACCATCCCAACCCACAGGGAAAAAAGCAAAGCTCATTACTAATTTCAGGTGAAAAAGTTTGGAAGGCTGCTTTGAATTCACCGATAGTTCTGCAAAAACATAAACATAAATACTCTGTTAGAAATAGCCGGCATGTTTTGAATCTGTGTATTTATTGAACTAGAATATTTTCCTAAGTATCCTTCCAAGTCATAAAATTACTTTCCGTAACACTCTTCTCACTTTCCCCTAAATCAAGGAAGGGGTGGCCGGGAATGGTATCCATAACTAAGCAAAACAAGCATTAGAAGCAAACGTGATGGATTTGAAAGGTGTGCTTTCAGAAGACCAGGATCCAGGAAGCAGAGGTCAATGCAGATAACTCCGGGCTTTTGATACAAATACGATATCACTTCTGAGAACCATGAGATTCTCATGGTCACTAGTCAGAGAGTTACATCTGAGCTACTCGTTACTGAATCAAATATGTCTGGATGGTGCACTGAGTAACATAAAGGCCTGGTTCAGCGATCAGAAAGGTCAGACTGCCCCCGAAGGCAATTAAGCATTGGACCAACACAGTGTGCAGTCTGCTGGGGGTCTGTTTCTGGGTAAAGCCAGAGGAAAATTCCTGTAAAGGTTGCATATTGCCTTGGTAGCATAGAACGCGCTTTAGAACGCGCTTCGATCAGACCGCACACGTGATAGAAGCTGATAATTGAAACAAAATGAACAGAACGAAACCTTTCCAGAACTCCACAGGCACCTTTAAGTCTTTTAGTTTAGTGGGACCCACAAACATTTTCAGCAAAGTTAACGAAAGTTTTTCCATTCACTGCAAAAGAGGTGATTAAACTGGTGTTTTAGGGGGTCAGGAACAGTATTTTTATGCTCCATTTTATACACCCATGATTTTGGGGAGAGGGAATTTTCAGATATGTAAGTCCCAGGGACTCCTAAGAGTTGAGGAGCCAGGACTCTGTCCTAAGACTCACAGCCACCCAGTTGATACGGGCAAATGACTCCTCATGTAGATTGCCAGTGGCTCACCCAAACTCTGGGGTCATGGTTTCTTTGACACATGGACAGTATAAAGGAATTCCCTGTTGGAAACTGCTTATCTCTTTTGGCATTTTGTGTTTAAATGCACAGCATGTGACAGATTTTTTTTTTTAAACTACTATCTTTCCCGAAGTTTCCAGAATATCAGCTTTCCCATCAGTCAAGTCGATATTGACAGATCTTTTCAGAATCCCGGTGACAGCCCGAACCCTCCCGACTGTGTGAGCCCTGCTTTCCGAGTGCGGACAACACTATACTGCTGGGCAGAATTCGAGGCCTGCCGCAGCATTCTGAACTCCAGCCAGAATATTCTATCTAAATCCTTAAGGTCTTACTTCACCAGGCTGTAATTACGTCCCCGACCTGCATGCTTCCTAACTCAACAGATCTGTCTTTTCTCAACCCTTTTCTTTTTAGCATCTGAACCCGGCACTTTATTAGATCAGCCTATTTCCCGATATGGTTTGTCAGCTATCGGGACCGCCTGGCAGACTGAGAGATGTGAAAGCTAGCAGAGGCTTACAATGACCCTCCTTTCTTCTCTTCAGCAGTGAAAATCTAATTTGTTTTTCATGTTAGAATATATTAGGTGCCTATTTCCTGTGTGCACATCTGTGATCCAAAGAAAGGTAAACTTGAACTGGGGGCAATCACGTTAAATGATTATTCAGCAACATAAAAACCAAACATCAAACTTACAAGAAAATCCATATTCATTCTGGGTTCTCTGTTCAGTTGAAATAGGATAAAGGAAACCTTGAAAAGAACAAAAAATGAAACAAAAATGGGAACAAAATCAAATTAATGAGGGAAACGAAATAAGAAGCATGAAAAATGGTTTAATTAAAAGAAAAGGAAAAGAAACCTGTGGTCCTTTAAAATTCTGGTTCAGTACAGAATTATGATTTCGCATCTCCTGTCTGTTCTGGAGCCTCACCAAGAATTAATAAGTAGGCAGATTGAATTTCAGAGCAAAACTGGTCTCGAGTCACTAACTTTGGAGTGCTTAAAGTCTTTCTTTTATTGAGCATAAACTCTAATGGATCTAATTTATTTCAGACATCAAGGGTCATTAGCATAAGGAAAATCTTTTTCCCTTATCCCTGCCATATGCTTTAATTCCCAGGACATATTCAGCAAGGCTCTAAGCAGTTTTTTTCTTTTTTATTTAATCATAACAGCTTGCTCTTGGTCTAATAGAACTAAAGAAGACCTGTCATCGTTGGTCAAAGGTTAAATACCCATTTACTGAGCTGACCAGAGACCACCCTTCCTCCCTCCATCTCAAATCCACTTTTTGGATTTTTTGGTTGTTTCTTGTCCCTCCATTTAAAAGGAATCCAATAGGTTTTGCCCTGGGACTAAGCAGTTTGTCGGTGCAATGGAAACTGGATGCTTTTTATTTGAAATCATTCAGAAATCAATAGGGCCTAGAGGTTATAAGGTTATTTATTTTAGGGCATCAGAGGAATAGTGTACATTGAGAAACATAAAAACTTCATCTCAGCGATAAATGCAGAAATAACATGAGCAGTTTTATTTTTCTTTCTTTTTAATATATGGCAGGTAAGAAAGATGATGATGATGATGATAAAAATAATGTCAGGAAGAAGAGTGGGAGAAAACATTTACAAATGCGGAATACAAAATTTTTAAAATGAAGACTGTATAGAAAATTTCAAAGTGTAACTTAAAACTGGCATCCCAAGTTTCCTAATATTTAATATTCTGCAACACACGAATTGATTAGATGATACAGTATCACTGGATTCATCAAATTAAAATGAATAAGAGGCATATGAATTAAACTTTCCTGGTAATACTCAAGGGCAAA
Source organism: Martes martes (assembly GCF_963455335.1). Lineage (NCBI taxonomy): Eukaryota > Metazoa > Chordata > Mammalia > Carnivora > Mustelidae > Martes > Martes martes. The sequence continues at coordinate 96,515,150 of NC_137889.1, forward strand.
AAGTGTAGAGAAACTGCAAGAATCACAATTAATTGGTTCAAAAATCAAAGGTCCATAGTGCTCTCATACTAAAGGTAACTCTTAAATCATGTCTCAGGTAGATCCTCTGTAGTTCGTAGAACACTCAGTTCTTACAAGCTATTTACCTATTTTGGGGAACTAATTCTGCGGAAACATGCAGTGCTACCTTAATGAAAGAGAGGTTTGCTGTAGCACAGACAAGTTTGCTCTGAATTAATTTTTAATGCTTTATTTTAGAGCAATGATTGCAACCTCCTACTCAGTTTTATAAATATTATATTCCTTATTCCAGTTGTCTGAGTCCATGTATTAGGTTTGATTTTCATTTTTAAACACTTCTGCCTGGTAATAACCTTTTTCCATTTGTATTCTGTGAACTCAATAAAAGGACATCTGGGACATATACAGGCACTGGAAGAAAGGTGGTTTATTTTCAAACCCAAAGACTTGAGACCGTACGAGGTCACTGCCAGCAGAGGAGACAAGGTAACTGATGTCATCACTCTGGTAGGGAAGGTGTTAAGTAGAGGGATGTCAAAAGATTCATTTCCTGCAGGTTAGGAGGCCTGGAAACCAGTGTGAAAGAGGACATCTGGGGATGATCTGAAGTTCACCTTGAAAATTTTGATAAGAATCAGTGTGGGCCTGCGGAGTAAGCAGGAGAGCTGCGTCTTACAGAAGGAGAAGGCTTCCTCCAGACAGACATAACACGACTGGATATTTCTCCATGTGAAGCAGTTCTGGGCATGCCTTGGCTTCTACCTCCTTTTCCCAACAGAATCCCTGTTCTTGACAGGCAGACCAAGGAATAATAAAAAGGAATGTTATAATTTTGATTTTAATCTCAACTTCTCCATATTTATGTCGATCTGCACAAATCAATAAATATTTTGGTGGCTTATGGTATTCATCTGAGACTTCTATTTCATTCTCGGCACAGATCTGGAATTCATTCACTCATTCATTCATTCGGCTAACAAATACTCTTAAACCCTATTATATACTAGGTTCTATTCTAGGCATGGGGTAGGATGGCTCACAAGAGATGGGAAAAGTCCCTGCTTTTGCTTAAGTTTAACAGAAAATAAACAAGTAAAAATAATAGATGAGATCAATTCAAATGTTGAAAAAATTTATTTTGAACAATAGAACAAAAGAATGTAATGTGGGGTGCCTGGGTGGCTCAGTGGGTTGAGCCTCTGCCTTCGGCTTGGGTTGTGGTCCTGGGGTCCTGGGATCGAGCCCCGCGCTGGGCTCTCTGCTCGGTGGGGAGCCTGCTCCCCTTCCTCTCTCTCTGCCTGCCTCTCTGCCTACTTGTGATCTCTCTCTGTCAAATAAATAAATAAAATCTTTAAAAAAAAAAAAGAATATAATGTGACTGGAGACAAAGGGATGGACAACTTAGGAAATCCGGGAATAAATTCTTTTGAACTGGGATTTGAGGGCGCCTGGGTGACTCAGTCTGTTAAGTGTCCGCATCTTGATTTCAGCTCAGGTCATTATCTCAGAGACCTGAGATCAAGAGCCCTATGTGTATGGGGCTGAGCACTCTGCAGGAACTCTGCCCCTCCCCCTCCTCCCTTTCCCTCTCTCTCTCTCTCTCTTTCAGAGAAATAAATAAATCTTCAAAAAAAAAAAAAAAAAAAAAACAGGATTTGAGCTGAAACTTGAACAATGAGGAAGAATTAGCCAAGCTGAGTTCAGGAGGGAACGATGGTCCAGAGAGGGACAGTAAATGCAAAAGTCCTGACCTAAAAATGGAGTGGTGGGAGGGGTGCAAGTGAGAGCAAGAGGGAGGAGGCAGGCTCTGAGGGGTGAGGAGAAGCCACATGTGGGCCTGGTGGGCCATGAAGAAGCATTTTGATTTTATCTTGAAGGAAATAAAAATCCGTGATCGAATGTAATTTTGAAAAGTGGGCTTTGGTTTTTCTGTAGATAATGGAGAGCAAAGGGAGCAAAGTGACAAGATTTTATGGATGTTTTTTGTGACACATGGCTTGGGAGATGTCTATCAGTAGGTCTATCAATATAGTTGATTAAGCATTTGCATCAAGGCAGTTCAAAAATAAAATAGAAATTAAAAAAAAAATGAAAGCCTCCCCATGAGTTATTCCTCATAGCCAATGAGGACTGATCTACCCAAACTGTTATTTTCCTACACGGGCAAATTTAAAACAGACCAGAGTATTAAGTGTACTCACTAATGGAGCAACACCCCAATTTACTCTGTTATGGAAACACTGATAAAGAGTTTTGGAAGGCAACTCTATAAAACTTTTTCCATCCTTTTCAAAACACTTCTGCAACTACAGAGCTAAAGCATCACTTAGGAGCCTGGGAATCGGAAAAGAAGGGGATTATTGTTCCATCCCCTAAACGAGGGGAACAGAGAATCACTTTTTAGAGTTTGTTTTTAGGCTTCTCCATCTGATCCTTCTCTCACGGAACAACAGGGGACATTTTCCTCAGCTAATGAGGTGACCCTGCTGGGAGCAGTCCTCGCCATAATGAAAAATAACATCTCTGGCCGAACATGGTGCAAAATAATTGTTTTTCGTGTCCCAATCAACAGCCTGGCTCATAAGTTAGGGATTTCAGTTAACTTTCTTACTACTTGAAAGTAAGCCATCAAAAAAGGCACCAGGGCTCTTGGATAAGGCAGGAACACCGAGTTTTTCATTCTTCAGTTTGAATCCTAGCTCTGCTGCTTCCTTAACTGGGAGAGCCTGGCCAGACTGCTTCCCTTTTCTACATATAAGGGTTCTAATCCAAGTATGGGAATGCGAGTCCTTACTCCCATAGAATTGTGGAAAGCGTAAATGAGATGTGTCAAGGACTGGTCCATGGCAAGCAATCGATAAATGACAGCTCTATCAACATCATTATGATGCACATTGCAAGCACACGAAGACTCTAGGTTCTTTAGGGATTTTCTTTGTAGAGTCAACTTAGCCCATCATTTAATGAGTGACTTTAGGAAATTTGAATTTCAGCTTCCTTAGTTAGGACGGAGACAAAGAGCCCCGTTTTTCAGACCTTTAATACTGTATTTTAAATACTGTATTTATTTTAATTATGTATTTTAAATACTGTATTTATTTTAATACTGTATTTTAATACAGTATCTTTATATACTGTATTAAGTATTTTAATTTTAAATACTGTATTAAAACGCACTCTGTATACTCCTTCACGCTCTCCTTTGAAAGAGGTTTACGGCCTTTGTGGCTTCTGGCAACCATACAGCAGCACACTTCGGGAGCAAGTTTCCAGGGCCAGAGTGCAACTTGATGCTAAAACAGTTTTCCACCAGAGGTGGTGCCCCTTCTAAAGGGGGTGTTTGGAATTGGGGCAAGGGAAGTGTTTGTTGTTGTTGTTGTCATAATGATGAGGGAGTTGTTTGTGGTACTTAGCAAGCAAGGGCCAAAGAGACAGAATGTCCTGCTATGGGAGGAACGAGCACACGGAAGGCCCGTCTGGAACAAAACGCACCTCCATCGGTAACGCCTTCCAAAACCATGGCTCTCGGATCGCCAGGAGTAAAGGCATGGGGCTCCAGGAATGACCTAAGACTTGTGCCACTGGTTGTGGGAATCTCAGTAAGTGCAGCTAGGGGAGGCCAACCCCACAGCGGGGCTTCTGCTATGGGAAATGCTCATGCCCCACGACCTCCTTTAGGAATTTTTAAAAGAAAATGTAAAGTAATTCTAAAGAACATATATTTTTCAATGGAAAGATTTTCCTGATCTGAGAGAAAAGGGACTAGAGGATGTTTGACTGTGGAGAGCCACTTGAAGTGAAGACCTAAGTAGTTTGAAAACTGAAGCACGAGGAGGATGTCTTAAAGAGTTAGTCAGAAATGCTCCTTGTGCTAGAAAACACCACACAATTGCTCAAAACAGCATCTGAAGAGGTTGTCTAGTCCAGTCTTTTTCAGGTGAGGAAACTGAGTCCCAAAGGTGAGAAGTGATATTTTAAAGTAACCAAAAATGTTGTGATTTAAAACTTGGTTTTCACCCTCCCATCAATTAAGATCGCATTGTCCAACTCTGAGTGGTCCCATTCAGAGTTGTGTGGACTGTCTATGTGGATTGTTAATCTAACAATGTTCCAGCTGATGGTGGTAAAGTGACTAGGGGAAGGAGTGCATTTTTCTAATTTCACAAGGTCATCCTTGAGACTGGAGGACGGGTTGCCCCTATTTTTCACCTGATGTTCCACTATTATAAAAGAGGAGAACCCATGCCCATGTATCCTAAAAGAGAAAGCAAACTTTCCTTGGTTTTATACCATAGTAAGTAACATTGAGTTATCCTCAAGCACATGGCTCATAATTGTGCAATAATATGCCTCAACAGAGTCTATTTGGCAAGTTTATATTTGAGAACTCTCAGAAACAAAGCCAGAAACTATACATAAATCTTCATTTCTCCAATACACAGCAACGGCTTTGATTTTTCTAGTCTTTTAAAAAATTTTCTTTTTGTGCGATACAGATAATGGACAATAGCCAAAATGATCATGAACTTATGACTAGCTTTTTAAAAGAATACAGACTGCTTTTATGCCTTAAGTAATATTTTAATAGAAAAAATTATCAAGCAAATATGCTGATGTGATAGATGCCCGAAGCTCTTTGCATCACCAGACGGGTTTATATTCCTTAAAATCAAGGCTAAGCCCTTCCTAACTCACAAACTCCCAGGAGTTAAAACAGATCATTGACTAGAATTTCTTATTCTAACCCCTTTCTGTCTGTCTGCAGACTAAAGATCCAGAGCACAGAGTTGTGAAGGGACCTGCCTAATGTCACAAAGCTGGTGAACCAGGAATGCAGAGGTCAGATCCCAGTTCTTCGGCTACAGCCTCAACAATACATGTAGATACTGTGCAGGCATTAATTAGCATATTTAAATGAGGAGAGACAAAGCTATAATAGAAAAGGGCCTGATATGTTCATGGCTTAATTTGCAATTCAGTTATTGAATAAGGTAATGCTAATTATTTCAACCATAAAACACCTCTTCATTAGAAACGTTATCATTGATATTCATGAGAAAGCTAAAATAAGAGATTTTCCTGCTTAAATGAAACAACTTCCAAACAGCATCTTTTGTTTCAAGTGTGGGACAAAGAGGGATACTGAAGTTGGGAGTTTCTACTCTGAAGTAACTGGAAAGCCATGCTGGAATGATGTAGCTATAAATGTATGATAATCGTGTTGTATATGGCACAAAATGTTACAATAAATAAATATTTAAAGGAGAAACATCATTCCTTTCAAAAAAGATGCCAACAGGAAAAAAAAGAAATAAACACCAATAATTGCAGGGACACTACACATTGGAAGAAAATCATATTTCAGAGCAATAAAAGCTGACAACCACTTGCTTCCAGCATCCAAGAGCCTGCATGAAAAAAGGCTTCCTACACCACGAGCCAGATTTGGGTTCTTTTGTTGGCTCTCGTGCTAACTTGTGAGCCCACAAGTTTCAATTCTGTGCCTCAGTTTCTTTCTTTGCAAAATAGAGTTCTTAGTGGAGGATTAGCAAAAGTTCTACTTATCGGGTTATTTTTTTGTATATTTTAACTTTAATTATATTGACACAAATCATTTTGCTTTAGGTTGGTCAGCGGATCACAGTAGATTGGAGTCAGAAGCAACTTATGCCAGGGCTTAAAGTTGGTAATTAGATGGAACGTGAATAAAATTAAAAGTTAATTTTGAAATTCTTTTAAGTTAAAACACAATGACACAGTAATTTTTTTTAATTTAATAATTTTTATGCCCTCCAAAGTTTGAGAGCCCCTGAGGCAGATTTAAGGAACACCTATAAGGAAAGTCTAGATGTACATATCTGGGAATTAAAACTCTTTCTTTAGATTTGCTATCAAATCTCTAGTCAAAATGGAGGTGAGTGGGGTTTTATAAGGGGTTCCTGCTTGCCCTCAAGTTTTACCCAAAATATTTCAAATATTCAAATATGCTTCCATGACCTTAATGCCTATAAATAGATATTATGATACTGTGAGGATTAAATAAAATAGAGAATTAATTTGTATCTTACTTGGGGACTAGGATGTAAGTTATAAAAAGGATATAACTCAATCGCAATTTAAAAGAACATTAAGTGTGTTCTATAAAAGTGCATGCTTTTAAATCATCAAGTTTAAGCACATTTATATATCTGAAGTTTACCAAACCACTTCATAAGATCTATCCTTATTTTTATGAGCCTAGCATTAGAAAACTCTCTATCCCCATGGATTTTCCCCTCTCCTTAACCTGGCTGCTTGATCTTTCTTTTTGTCAGTGATTTTACATACAGCCAAAATGTGAGATTTTTCTCACATTTCTTCCCACGCAAAGGCTCTTATTAAAAATCTCAAGGGCCATTCAAAATAAACATGTCCAGATTTTGTTTTTTTCCTTTTAGGTTGGTTCTTATCTAGCAAGCCCATCAGGACTGCACTAATGATGTCAAAGGTCAGGTCTGTCAAAGACACTCATGGTCATTTATTATAATTTACCACTCTTCTGAGGGTTTATTTATTGACAGGGGCTTAAGGAACTCCAAATAAATGAATACATAAATCCAAGGACATGACAACAAGAATTGAAAAGAACATTTGCTTATCACTGATGTCAGTTATCTAAATTGCCAAGGTAATCCCCACCCCCTGCCTCACAGGACAGCAGGCCATGCCTCACAAAATTCATCCAGGTCACTGTTCCTACAGGAACAACCACGGCCCTCTGCAAATGAACAGCAGGGAATTAACATCCCAGGATGTAAAAGTCTTCTCTTGTGACTCACCATGGATGAAGAAGGAACATCTGAAATTTCACCCAAAGGTTGAGTCAAATCAAACCTGCAGATTGGCTGCCTAAGTGTTTCTGATGCAATAGCCTCTATCCTCATCAGTGCTCCTGAATAATAACCATCAAATTCAAAGGTGAGGGTGCTGTAATTCACCGTGGTGAAGACACCTGACCGAAAGAGTAAAATGAGGAAGTGTTGACGCAGAGGCTGATTTGGATACCATCATCCTAGCTACTGGAGTTTTAGGAAAAAGGAATACTTAAGCAAAAGCCCCGGCAGGGCACGGACGTGACCTTGGAGGAGTCTAGGCTCTGCTGTGGTTGTAAAAGCTGGTACCCTTCTGGATTCCCTTGGAGCTTCCTTTTCCATCCTAGAAGCTGAAGACCTTGCCCTCGTCCTCTCACACGGATCTGCTTGGGGCCCCATAGGTGTTCAGCAGGTTTCTGTGGGCTCAACTTTCTAACCACATCCCTGCTTTCAAAAACAGGAAAATATTTTACCAGAAGGGAAAGACGCTAAAGCAAACCGCACTTACTATACCGGAGGCGGCCGAGCACAGTCCTCGACCAGAATATTTATTTGCCAGCTGGGACACCACGCATATCAAGGATGATACAAACACAGCTATGACATCAGTTTCTTCCAAACTGTAGATAAAAGCACTCGCTGTCTGACACTCACAATTACGCTTTCCTATCAAATTGCTGTGTTGACAAGAATCTCGCTGGAAACTGACTAGCACCTTCTCAAATGCCCACCAGACAGTTATAAACACATCATTCTCAAGTCAAGAAGAGACTATTTGTGAGGTAAATGATTTCGCCACATTAAAGGCACCTACGATTCCAGGGTTCCTGGTATGCAGTGTGTCCACACCACAATTTGCACAGAGTTCTGCTACTTCCTCTGTATGTGAGAATTAATGGAAGCGCTATGTGACATGCAAATTTTTTAATGAGTAGAAAGTGCTAAAGTTGCGGGCTGCGTAACATTTTAATTTCCCAAAGTCAGGAAGTTCACTGATGCAGACACGATTCCAGGCAGTTCTTATTTGTAAATTGTTATTTTTAATTTGTCTACTGTGGCATAAACCCTCTTCAGCAAGAAGTAATTCTAAATTCCGATCTGAACTGTGACATATCCCTACGTGGGACTCTAATTTTCGAATGGGATTAAAAACTAAAGTCTAGAGGAATAGCTGCTGTCATGTAATAATCTGAGTAAATTCATAAATGCATATGAAACACCACTTCTGGATAAAGCTGCATATGTAGTTTTGGATTGCTGTTTTCTAAAGGAAGAGAGAAGTACAGATTAAACCATTATATGCCAACCACGACAAAGGAGATCATACCAGAAATTCATTATAGAGATTATAAAAGTTAAAAGTTATTAGGTCTTGGTAATAGCATTGTATTTCAACATAAAAGGTAAACATGGTTACTGGCTTAGCATTTTGGGGAATTTTCAAGTGCTTTCTTCTTCTTTGTATCTGTTTCTCTCTGTGTCCAGTGTTCTCTCACTCTCTCTCCTCCCTCTCCCTCTAGCCCCCGCCCTTTTCTCTCTCTCTGTGCCTGGAACCATTTTATGGAAATCCAATTTCAAAACTGTATTGTAGAACCAGGGGCTGCTTTTATATAATTTTAGAAATGATATAAAGAAACCTAAATGGGCAGACAGTATAATGGACCTTCCAATACTGCCTTCTCAACAAGATACACTATTCTGTGCATTGTTAAGTAAAAACAGGGAAATCTGTTAAGTTTCTCATATTAGGCTTGTGTGTCTAGTTATTTTCAATAGTGAAAAATGTGCCAAGTTATCTACCCTTTCTTGTTGGATGCAACCCATACCATTTAACATACCTAAGGTATCCATTTTTTAAAATTTTTTATTTTTATTTATTTTTTAAAATTAACAATGTGCCTATAAACCAAAAAGGTCCAATTTCCTTCTTGGACAGTAATTGACTCTGATGTCTTTAATAATGCATTCCTGTGAAATAACAAAATTTTTTGAAGTTCTTAATTTGAATGAAGGATCTCCAGTGTAGGGACTACTTTTTCAGGCCAACGACCATCCATCCAGTGTAACATATACATGACACATATTATACTTCAGTATTAACCAATGTGCATGGATGGTCTAAAAATTTAGTGGAGCTCCTGAAATTGCTTAAAGACCATGACCTTGTTTCACAAATGAAATTACACAGCCTCTCATAATGAATCCAATTCATCAAACACTTTAAGTGTGCTTGCAAGGACAAAGTGATATGTATATAATAGGCAACTGGGAAATAATGCAAAACTATAACTCAGCTCCAAACCCCCATGTCTTCAAAATCCTTTTATGTGTATCCTTGATTTACTGGCTGTATGTAACTCTTGCCCCCCAGGGTTTTTATTCAGCTAGGGTTTATGTAGGTCTTTAATGCAAATACTTTTTTGGTAATCAAATTTTAATCCAATCTAATTTGAATCAACTGGACCAATCTTCTAGGGCAAGTCAGTGATATGGCTATTTCTCAAATTCCAAGATTCCTGCTTCCAGGATCATACTGTTGTTCTAGCTGATCCTCAATATCTCTTTTTTAGAAAGTCACTTATAAGTATAAACATAATGAAAAGCCAAGTATAAAGAACATGGTGAAGAAAAAAAAATATTGAAAAAGAAAGAAATTACTTGCAATCTCACTGGCCAAAAATAAATGCATGTTTCATTCATCTTGTTCCTAAGCTTACTTTGACACAGTTTTGGTTAAATGCATATGTAAGTCCATATTCTCCTTTTCCATGTTAAACCATCATAAACATTTTAGTGGCTGTATGGTATTCCACCTTACATAGTATGTAAATGCCATATTATTACTTAACCACTGCTCTAATCCTGGATTTTCAAGTTTCACATTTTTTTTCACAATAAGTTACAAAGAATGTAAAGCTTATTTGGCATATATCTTCTTAGGTATTCAGATTAATATCTTAAAATTTATTCATTAAAGTAGGATTACTAGACCAAACAGTATAAACAATTTTAAAGCCCTTAACTCATTATTGTCAAATTGCTTCCCCAAATAATTGTAAAAATTTGTATTCTAGATAGCAAAATACAAGAGACTTCACTTTGCACATTCGCTAACATTTAGCATTATTATACCTTTAAAACATCCATTTATCTTGTAAGAAACCCTCGAAGACTTTTGATTAAAAATTTCATTTAGCATTGGGGAACCACACATTTTCTAAAGTGTTTTAAAAACAAAAGTAAGAGGGGGTAAGCAATTTATAAAATTTTTGGTTAATTACTCAGAAAACTAAATAGTCTAGAAACTACAGAGTCTAAGAGAAACGAACACTTAAATTAAAACTATGAGCAAAACCAATGTCTGATATGTGCTACTTAGGCATAATGAGAGATGAAACTGAATTAATAATGGCCTAATTAGATAGTCAAAGCTATTTTAAAATAAGGTTTGCACTATACTGTTAAGTTCTACTTCCTAAATTTCATTCTTTCTCTATAATTATGGATTTAAGTATGTCTCTCCTAAACAGTATAGAACAGGATTTTTTACTATAATTTTGCACCTCCTTTAACAGGTAAATTTAGTTCATTTACCTTAGTACCCCTGACATATGATGATCCTTGGTCTATCACCATCTTAATTATTGTTTTCATTTACCATGGTTTGTGTGTGTGTGTGTGTGTGTGTGTGTGTGTGTGTGTGTGTGGTTGTAGTTCCTTTCCTGTCCTTAAAAACCTTATTTTGAATTTATAAATCCACCTTTGTGTGTGTAGTCAATCTTAATATTTTAACTGGTAAACTTGCATCAATGGAATTGAATGCAAATAGTGTTATTTATTGTTTTTACTGAACACTATATGGAAATTAGAAAATTTTAACTCAGATCACACTTTCCCACATGCTGTGTTAAGATTGTCAATAAATTCACTCCATTTTATTTTCATTTTATTTTTTGCCTTTTCATTGGTCTATCTTTTTTTAAAGAATCAATTTTTATTTTATATGTTTAGTAGTTTACTCAGTGAGAGTTTGTGAATTATAAGCTCTCTTTCTTTGGAGTGTCTGAAAATATTTTACATTTTGCTCTCGAGCAAATTTGGATTTCTTATTCTCTTCTACCTGTGTTTTAACCTCCCTTCTCTATAATCTATTTACTTTATCTTTCTTCCCTGTGTTCTGAGAAGTTTCATGGGATCTGCATTCCAGTTGACTAACTTTCCCTTCAGCTGTATCCAAAATTGTCTCTGATTTGATTTTTAACCTTCCACTGAGTTTTGGCTTTTAATTGTTTACCATTCCAAGCGTTCCATTTGATTTTCCCCCAAATGTGTCTATCCTTTTTACAATATTGTATTTTACATTTCTGCTTATATGCTTTTTAAAAACACAGTTTGTCTTTTTACTTTTATTTACTTTATAGTCTCACTCAGACTGCTCTAAGCCCATGTTGTGAGAGTGCTAAGTAACTCACTTACTGTGTTGTGCACTCTCTCTGGCAGCAGACTGTTCCCCTGGGGGATGTGAAACTCTGTATTGTAATCTCATTTCTAGGAGTGGGCTATTTTTGTCAGAGACCAATGCACTCAGGCTGTGGAAAGAACTCAAGAGAATGGCTTGTTATTTGCTACTGCTGGTACCCTAGAAGTTTCACCAGTTACATTAATTACATATCTTTTGTTTTTTATTCCTTTAGTACTGTATCTTAGACTCCACAGCAGATTTGGATGTAGGATTGTGGTTTTATTATAGGTTTTATTTAAGTGAAGATTTCGTTTTTATTTTCTCTGTCATGAATTGTCCTGTGGCTTCCCTGGGCTGGTGGGTAAAAATTTTCTAGTTGTTTTTCACGGTGGGAGTAGCCACTTATGAGACCTGACTTTATTCAAAGGGCTCTAGATTTCAACTCTTGGCCTCAGGCTTGTGCAAATTGTGGGCCTCTGCCTCTGTCCTAAAACAAAAAAGCTCACTCCCAATCCCTAGGATCTATATCCATGACCAATGTCCCTCTGGATTTTTCTGGTATCCACTCATGTCACACAGTTACCTCTCTAGTTTTATCTTGACGATTTGAGGATTTCTCTTTCTTTCAAACTTGACTTATTCTCCTTTTCTCAGACACACACATATACGTACATTCCATACATATGTATATGCATATCTTTTAAGTTTTAATATTTTACCCAATATTTCTATATATTTTGAGTCAAAGTTATTTGTATTGAGGTGGTTAAGGAAGGAATGTGACTGAATATGACTGTTTTGAACACATTACTGAATAGGCATTAACAGTAATCTATTCTACATATTTCACATTGTATTGCTCTTCACTGTCAATCTGGCTTCTAAAATATACTACACTACATTATCTAGATTTCTGAATTCAACAGACCTCTATGATAAACTCTGAATTTCTCCTACCTAGAAGTATGTCTACATTTATATCAGAATCATCTGTATATAATTTCAACTAGGAATACAATTTCAGAGTTACTGTACACTTGGTTTAATAGTAACTAGTTTTATTTTGAGATAAACATTGCAATGTTGATGAAAGATGTTAATGCCTCAAAGACCCTAATTCTCCTAAAGTAAATAAATGTTAAATGATAATCCCTAATTGTCAATTGCTACTTTCTGGCTGTCTTTTCTACCCCATTCTATTTCTTAGTATAGACCCTGTCCTTGCAAGCTGGGTACTTTCATTATTAGAAAGCTTTTGTTTTCCCAAATAAGGACCAAGAATAGTATTATTTCTTTGCAAGACTTTGGTGCAATGCTATGCCAGAAACACCCAGCTTACTGGTAAGTAGAAACTATAACTTCCACTGTAAAATACTATCATTACACAGTGCAGCACTATCTCTGTGGTTTTTATCACTGGGGAAATCAATAGTACAGACTACAATTTTCTGTTGCCCTAGAGTAGATATAGGAGGGCAGATGAAAGAGTTTATTGACTTAGTAGGGCTGTTACTACAGCAAATCAGAATTGTAAAAGGAAATAGCTTTTTAACTGACTGATTTTAATCCAAACACTCAAATGTTTCAACCTAACAAGAGACTTTATAAAAAAATAAACAAACAAAAGGAAACAACAAAACACTGTCTTGTAGCCTTGTTTCTCTTCCTGATTTATACAACCACTTCATGCCACCATTACTGACAAATATCTGTATGTAAAAAAAAAAATTCTATTAGTGCCATAAGAAACAAGCTAGATGCCAAGGGGATGCTATGTCATGAAAGTCTTAATTTGAATATGTCATGTTTGTATTTGACAAATACCATAATTTAGAAAATGTCATTTTGTGTAACCAATTAAAGACCCAAAGTTCCATCTTGCCAGATTGTATTTCTTGATAAATAGGTTGCTTTGGGAATTTTAAAATATGCACAATAGAAGTGGTAGGTGTTAAATCATCCAAAGTTGAAATACAGTATTGAGAGAGAGAGAAAGGAAGAGAGGTGAGGAACAAGGGGGGAGAGAGAGAGAGAGAGAGAGAGAAAGACAGACTTTAAATATTGCTACTTTTTGATCATATGAATCAATTTGTTCTCCACTAAAGGAAGAATATTAAATTATAAGAAATGTTAAAATAAAGAATAACTTGGTTGTGCTATGTTTTTATTTTAATCCTCAACTCAAACTCATGCCTAGAGGAACAAACCCTGTATCTCTGGATTAATGGTTAGGAAAACAGCTGTATTCTTTCATTCTTGCATTTCTAATACAAACTTGGTGAGATACACAGTAGCAGTCTGAAAATCATAACCAGAAGCTGTGCTTTACACTCAGCAGCCGCCAGGTCTCAAAGAATACAACATACTGTGGACAGAAAAATAAGAAGTCTGTTGGATTTCCATTCTGTGTCAGCAATGTAATTACTTATTTGTATTTTAAGTAAGGGTTTCTTTTTCAAGGTCCTTGTGTGTATAGGCAGTGGAAGGTAAACAGAATTTCATAAAAGTGGTGAAAGTGGAATACTTTATTCTTAAATGATAAATACAAATACTTCTACACAAATATATGTGGTTGCTTCTGTTTTGCAAAGAATTCGTAATATGTTATAATGAATGTCAACATCTGGCAACTCTTAGTTAAGATCCAAAGATAGATTGTTGTCTGATCCATTCATCTCCATAGGTGTGATATCAGAACAATTCTTACCACCTTAATTCGTGGTCATGTGAGATGGTAAAATTTGTATATCCAAGGACACCTCAATGAAAGGGGTAAGAGTTTGCAAGTATGGAAATCAAACTACAGTCTCATTAAGAAAAGCTGAGAAATGAGGTCTTGAAAAAAGGGGACTATTTAGCCTCCTCACTCATTATATTCCTTAGTCAATCTTCTATACCCATTTTTAAAATTTTTGTTTTATTAACATTATTTCCTTTAAACAAACACTAACACAAGCCTAGCATTTTAAAGGACTTATAGAGATGCTCCCACTGAGCATTCACTGTAAATTGGTAACTCTATCTGCAGAACCATTTCCTGGGATTTAAATGTATTTTACATTCATGGACATTGGTTCAGTAATGGCCATGAATTAGGAATAAATAGCTTACTTTATCAAAGTCATGTGATTCTACTCCAAGGAGTTTGGGGTGCCCTTTTATGCATTCAAATAAAACTAAGGAATGGTCCCCTGGTCTGGAAAGAGTGACAGTTCCCCATGGATATGACTGAATCACTCTTTGCTCATGAGAACTCAAGAGTGTGTATGTCGTTTATTAACTGGACAGTTATTATTCATTCTGGTTCCTGGGAGATTAGTTCTTTCAATTCTGACACAGAGCTAGTATTCTGGAATATTACTGCATTTTTTTCCCTGTTGTTTGGAATTCTTAATTTCTAATACTTCCAAGAAATCCAAATGGTTAAACCTCAGGCCTCGCATGTGTCTTTTGTTTGCTCAAATTGACTTACTCTGCATGCAAAGCCCATCAGTGCAGTTCTTGGATTGCAAGACGAGGCCATCACAGTCCTTGCCTCCGTTCTTGGGGGCGGGCGCCGTGCACTCCCTCCTGCGCCAGTGCGTGCACTCGGTCCCACAAGTAGACCACTTGCTCCATGAAGTCCACCTGCCATCCACTGCCACGCACACACACACAAAAACCAGCAGAAGGTCAGATGGAGAAGCAGCTACTTGTGGGGAGAAGGGAGTAGGGCTCATGTACAAATAAAACAAAACAGAAAACTGAAGAAAATGCCCCATCAAGTAGGACTGCATTCATGTCTGCTGCTGGGAAGTGAGCATGGGAGATACACATCATCAGGGTTCTGTGAAATCTTCTTCCTGAGGGTGTGACTGTGTCTTTACTGACCAAGGCAAGGAATTTCTTAAAGGAAGGCACAGAAATCAATGTTGTCACCAGGAGTTGATGAGGACCAGGAGGTACATAAAAATAGATCATGATGGCACCCCTTTTTTCTCTTAAAAGGGAAGCTTTTGGATTTTGCATTGAAAATTAGGGGACCTCTTTCTGGATCCAAGGTTTCTTCATGCATAGTGTCATGTGAGCAGTGCAGGTAAACCTGTGTGGCAATATGGAGAAGAGGTTGGTACAATGGGGAAGAAGTCTATTTATCTACTCACTGATCCAACCTTCCATGCATCCACCTATCCTTATCTAATTATACCTCTATCTATCTATTTACTTATCCATCCATCCATCCATCCATATCTATCATTTATGTATCTATGTATCTATCTATCTGATCCACCCATCCATCCATCATCTATTATCTATCTATCAACCATCCTTGTCTTAAATACTCTTTTCATTTTATTTTTTTATCCAGGCAGCTTGATTCTGTTGAGACCTTCTTCAGTGCTTTGTTGAAATAACTATTATTTTCCATATATGATTTGGTAATTTTATTCCATTATTTGATGATATAGATATTTCTATTTTTATTTTACAAATAATATTTACATGCATTCCTAATTTTTTTGCTGTGATTCAGTTATTTAGAATTGACTTTCTCCCTAATTTTTGTTGCTGGCTTGTTAGTAATCTCAGTGATACTGAGCTGATATATTTCTATCTTAAAAACACACAACTTAAATTCTAAGTTGAAAAAAGTACACTAAATTTCACTAAAGTCACACTTATAATGCCTTCTTAAAAAATTCTTACATAAATAATATAAAAATATTAAAGAGTAGTTAAATTTAAAAATTTTCCTGAAATACATAAATAATTATGATTACCTAGAATTCAATATAAAACAATGCCAAACATCATTTATTGAACATCTAATATATATAACATCTTACACTTACATATTCATAGAAATTATATCAATTTTAGTGGTCTATATAGTTTAGGAAATCTGTATGATTTCATATTCAAATTATTGTGTAAATATATTATGTATAACATGTATGGAGATATAAACATACTCATATGAAAAAATTATGAAAGCATTAATATTTCAATCATCCAGAGTTGGCTATTTAAGCAACTCCCAGCTATTTGGAGAAAAGACATGTGTTTTGACCTAGATCATCCTAAAGTGCACGCGTGCGTGCGCGCGCGCGCGCGCGCACACACACACACACACACACACACACACACATTTTATTTCAAGTCAGAATGCTCAATGCAATTTTAATTGTGGAAGTCAACATCTAGATAAAATATAGGAGAGTATAAGGTAAAATATTGAAATTCTAAACCTAGCTAAGTGTCAAAATTTGTTTCACAAATAAAATCTCTCAAAGGCTTCAGTATGGGATACTGTTTGGATATTTGAAAATGGACACTTGAGAATATAAAATATAGATTATATTTTTCTCTCCAGCTCATTCGTACAACCTATCTCTGATAAACTATTTATTAGAGGATGGATAAAACAAAATATAGACTAAATAAAGGGAAGTAAGGACACTGTTTCTAAATAATGAAATCACAGAAAAACAAAATACAAATAAATAAAAAATGAAATTGATATCATAACAGCTAGCTCAATGGAATGCACACAATTTATAGATTATTTCAAAGTCATTTTAGCTAAACTTTTTAATATATCATATAATTAAGCATTTTAGTTAGTCTTGAGTTTGGCAAATTCCACCTTCAATTTGCCTAGGGTAAGAGCTGGTGACAGTATGAGACAGGACAAAAAGATGCTCGGCGGCAGAGGGATGCAATCTCGCCATAGGTGCCACTGCAAATAACTCACAAAAACAGGTGACCAACAGGTACAGATAATAAAGAGCTGACTGCATTGTATTTTCAAAATCCATTAGCTCATGTGTCACAAAGCTTTGCCTTCCTTTTAATTCATTCCAAATATTTTATTTGTCCTTGCCCAGAAACTGACACCAAATATCAAATATTTCAGTCTAAAACATTTTCTAAATTTTAATCCCAATAATGTCCATGGCTGTCTGAAGATCAAGGGTTGTCATTCCTAAAATGTGCGGCTTTCAGTGCTGCCCAAATCCCTTGAATTACAAAACCTATAATCTTGGCTCCAGCAGTTTCGTTGAGTAATAGAGAGGGATTATGTCCCTAAGTGTTTAATCTCTTGTTTTATTCTATTTTGCATGTTTGGGTAATAAAGTTAAGTACAGTTTGGGGGAAAAACATTTGATTTCTCAACAATGTAAGCATTTGCTGGTATCATGGATATGAATAATGTTTATCACACATTCAGGTCAAGAATACAGGTTTTTGTATTCCTGGAATGGGAAGATGCATTTTGAATGAGAACACTGGTTTATTTACCTGGGCATAAGGTGGTACAGGCTATTTTCTGCACACTCTGCCCCTCACAGAAGGCGCCACCATTGAGTGGTGCTGGGTTGGTGCAGGTCCTTGTGCGCTTCTGATATCCTCGTCCACAGCGGCTGTTACACACAGACCACTCTGTCCAGGTGGACCAGCCACCATTGACTGGAAGGAGGTAAGTACAAAATGTGAATTACATGTGTGTTCATGCACACACAGACACACAAACCACACAGAACACATAAACAAAAACTCATCTGCTAAGTGACCATAAAAAATTTAAAAATTCAAAGCTAGAAGGGACCCGGGCCATCATTTCATTCAAAGTATTATCAAAGAGCAGAAGACTCTAAGCATAGTGAAAAATAAAATTGATTACCCAAATTTACTCACCTACTCAGAAAAGCAAATAGAACTGTGTTCTATTTTCCTTGGCTAGTGTTCTTAAAAATATATATTCCCCTTACCTATTCAAGCTTCAAAAATTTTGACAGCTTATCAAAAATTTGACAGTTTATCTCAAATATATAATTATTATTATAATTAATATAATATAATATAATATAATATTAATATAATTAACATAATATAATATAAATTATCTCAAATAATAAATGTTTACATCCTTATGCCAAGGCTGAAGGTGGATCTGAAGTATGAGAACTGAAAAAAATCATGTAGCTCTTTCTTAATAGCAGATGACTGATTAGTTTTTTTTTTTTTTAGCATATGTAAATATTACAACCCTTTAAGGACTTTTAATCAGTTTCAATAACCCAGTGAACCTGGTTAAAAAATAGCCTTAATATTGCTAGATTTTAAACTAACTGAGTAGCTATTTGATTGAACTGGCAATTAGTTTATGTAATTGAAATGGACATCCATGCTGTGTGTAAAGGCTTCTTATGATGTTTCATGGAGAGTTCAGTATAGGTATGACTGTAAAACCTATATTCTAATGCTATGTTCACTATTCACCTCTGGAGATCTCCCTCTAGAAAATACTTTGATATATTTTAGTACTTACATATGTGAGTTGAGATTCAATTACTGTAATTAAGCATTTGCTAACAAAAAATTATTTGCTGGTAGTTAAAACTCGATACAATGAGAATGAGTGTCTACCTCCTGATCATAAAGAAGGGGGCTGGACATTTGGGTACACCATACAGATGTACATCATATACCCAGCATCTCCTCTTCTAGAAGCCTATGCAATGGGAAATCATCATAAATGTGTTGTACATACAGACTCAGACAAGAGTGCTTTTTCATCACAGTTACTTTCTATATAAAGGTAAATAACTGTAAACAACTGTAATGTTCAACAATAGGAAAATGGTAAAGTAGATGCCTGTTCATGTGACTGACACCTAGGCATCCATTAAAAATGGTTCTAGAGAAGTCTATTTAATAATATATGAGTATTTCAACATTAAGTTTTAAGTAAAAAATATATTTATACCCCTTATTTTAAAATCTTATCTATCCATAGAAAATACCAGTAGTATGCATATCAATCTTTTTGAAAGTTGTTTCTGAATGACAAGATGACAGGGTTATGGACCTTTTCTTCTTTGACCATTTCTGTGTTTCCCAAATTTTCTATAACAGACACACATTTTCAATCTAAACATGATACTAACAAAAATAAATATACACAGCAGACTCAAAAATGAAGTACTCATTAGATGTATATGTTTTGCTGTGGACTTCTGGTGAGCCTCATCTATGAGCCTGCGACAACTTCCTTTATGGGGCCACGAGAAGGACAAACAGATGGTTGATAGGTTGAGTTTCAGTCAGTGTTCCAGAAAGCAGCTTAACCTGCTCAGCTTTACAAAACCAGATGTCACGGAATTGTCAGTGTAAATTGCTTACTAGCATACTGGCAGGCCAATATTTGGGGTTATAGTATACATGCAATGCTCTGGTAGGATTTTTTTCCCCCTGGTAGGATTTTAATGAGAAATGAATAATCATAAACTTCTAGAGGAAAAAAAAAAAAAGGAACATGAAAGTCCCAGACTTATTCTCCCATTCTACAGAGGAGGAGACACAGGCTCCTAGCACCCTGGACAAGTGACCCACTGAGGGTCAGTTAGAGGGAGAGCTAGTCTGAGAGCACAAGTCTCCTGACCCTTAGTCCAGTGCTATTTTTTTTTTTTTTTAAAGATTTTTTATTTATTTAACAGACAGATCACAAGTAGGCAGAGAGACAGGCAGAGAGAGAAGGGAGGAAGCAGGCTCCCTGCTGAGCAGAGAGCCCGATACGGGGCTCGATCCCAGGACCTTGGGATCATGACCTGAGCCGAAGGCAGCGGCTTTAACCCACTGAGCCACCCAGGCGCCCCTCCAGTGCTATTTTTTGAACTCAAAATGTTCAAGTTCCTTGTGTTTGATTCTTTCTAACAACAGTGTTCAGCTTGTATTTATAGATATTGAAAGCATGCTATACATAGGAAGAGAGATTTGCATATATATTAAACATCTATATAATGCATACACAGAGAGTCTGTCTTCATTAGTTATCTATGATTACTACGTGCTGTGATGCTCTCCGTTTCTCTTTTGCCCTTCAAATTGTTAATCAAGTCCTTCAGCCGGTTTAGAAAAAGACAAAAAGAGGAATCATTTCATTGTGACTGAAGAGAGGCAACAGCTTCCAATTTAACAGCCATTATCTTGACGAGGAAATTCAGCTTCAGAGTACTCAGAAGATTAAAAAATAGTCTGTATCTGTCTTGTAATGAAAACGAGAGATTTAAAGCGTCACCATATTTAGCCTTTGGAACATCACAGTGTCTCCTGTTTCTTGTAACTCCTTACAGTACGGAGACATCCATCCGAAGGGCACTATCAGCAGTAAGCACCATGAGCCAGATACTCGCCAATAGCTGCCCTTCCTTCACAGTCACCCACACCCGAAGGCCCCTGGAATATCCTTTAGCACTCATGCAGCCATGAGAAGCTTCCCTAAGTGGGTGGTGTGACATAGGCATCTCATGTAAGAAATGGCATGCCCTCAAAATACTTCCCAGGGTTGTTAGGTGACCTTTGATACAATAAACCATCAAGCATATGAGGACCTTCTGTATGTCCAACGCTGTGAGAAATGCGTAGCGTGGTCTCTCCATCTAGAGCGGAGCTTACTGCACAGCTAGGGAAATGAAACCACCCATAGAATGCCTGGAAGACAAGGGAGCGCTAAAAAGTATGGAGAAATAAAAGCATCACACGCTAGAGCAAAATTGGGAGCAGAACTGTTGAGTATTTCTGGAGAAAGGAGAGGCCCCATCAGGGATGAGCTGGACTAGAAAGGAGCAGAGTGTGGAAGGGAAGATTCCGGAAGAAATCATTCTGTTAAACCTTGCCTTGTGGTTAGGATGAGGGCCACGGAGATAGCAGTTTTCGCCTTCACTCTAAGGACCCTGGAGGGAGTGAGCGAGGCAAGTTCCAGGAAGTCAACGTTGATCTGATGTGTTTGGGGAACAGGTCAGCTACTTTACCTGACTGAGCCCCGGATGGATAAGCAAGAAGACTCAAGCATCTCCACCTCCAAACTCTAGCTCTGGGGGGTCTGGGGCACAGAGAGTGGAGGGCTTAGAGAGGCAGGGACATCTGCTGGCTCTGGTGTCAGCGCTCAGGTAGCTTTCCTTCATCTTCCCCATAAGCTCACTGACAAGGGCTAGGAATTTCCAAGCCTAGTCTTTCTATGAGTGTCAGGGAAGCAGGGAAGCCTCACTGTCGGAGCCCGAGGCTGGGAGAGAGTAGTGATGCGGATTGCCAAGGGCCTCTCCTGGAGATTTTAAATTAAAAGGAGAAATGGTAGTTTGACGTGAACTAGATTGGGACTTGGACAGCTCACTCACCGTAGACTATGACAGTTGCTGTCGTGCTTTTCCTCTTGGCAACGATGTTTTTGGCCACACAAGTATAGTTTGCAGTATCTGAGAGGCGGGCCTGCTTTATGATGAGGTTGTGGTCAATAGTAATATAAAAATTCCGATCTTCAACGGGATCAATTATGTCTTCATTTTTCAACCATTCCACCTAAAGATGCAAAGAGAAATAGATAAATCCCCAGTATGGATCCCTCAACGGCTGTCTGTCCTAACATGAGCTTCATCATTTGTGTAACATTGCTCCGTGCTCTGAGCTTCTGCAAACCAGAGGAAGTAACTTTCTGAGGTCACGTAAAGTATCACTCACCTGCCAAACATGATTCGGTCTGTACTCCATTATTCTCAAATGTCAATTAACCAATTGGGAAATACAGTGTTCAAATTGTTTTCACTTCGCCCTGAGGGCAGGAACAGGGAAGGCACACTGCCAAGTCCAGAACCCAATCAAAAATAATAGGCTAAGCGTTTCAAACTGAACTCAAAGCTTTTTGCTCTTCGATTTGTTTACTCTTGGCAACTTACTCACTGCTTTTCACAAAAGAATGTAAAGACTATTAAAAAAGCTCAAAGGGCATCTTAGACATCATGTAGCTCTAATAAACCAACATTTGGATTATGTACATGTAACCTTGCTGAAACATATGGATTAAATTTCCTCCAAAATGCACTTATGTTAAAATGTAGCAAACACATATTTAGAGATGCTTTCAAGCCAAAATACTTGGAGGAAAAAAGGTTTTGTATCAACTTTCAATATAATCCAAAGAGCATATACATTATACTCAAAGTTCCCTTTTTGTGGATCACTAGCTTGGTTTGCTTCTGGGGAGCCTGACCTAATACGTGACTGTTCAAAAATACTGAACTATTTTTTCATGCAAATAACATTTAGCAACAGCAATGTTATCCTCATGGATTGAAAGGAGGAAGATACAGCTGTATAAGCTGTCCTAATGGAGGATAAACTATTTCTTGTTCTATAAATTGATTCTTCTTCTTCCTCTTTTTTTTTTTCTATGCACAGGTTTTCCCATAAAGCAGAACATTTATATTTGCCACACTTAAACTTTTCTTTTGCAGTGATGGGATAATGGATACAAGTAATCTTTAGCAGTAGAGAGTCAACAGTGTTGCCATTTTCAAAATCTTAAGGAGTTTTGCTGGCACCACAAGAGGTCTGGAAATTAATCTCTAAATCTGTCAGTGGGTTTGATGTGGTACAGCTCTAAATTACAACCAACATAGGGACTCTAAAATAATGCTTCTCTAATCCTTAGATGAGAAGCCACAATTTAAAGGGGGAAACAAAAACCAACAACAATCCTGAAATAAACCTATGAGGATGTAGTTAAGGGCAACTGTTTGTAGTGATATAAATTTTGAAATGGTGAAACATTTCTAGCCTTGTCAATTTTTGCATTCTAACTGGTATAAGGTGGTATCTAAATGTAGTTTCGATTTGAATTTCCCTGATGGCTAATGCTGATGAACATTTTTTCATGTGTCTGTCAGACATTTGAAAATGGTTAAAACCAAAGAAGTTTTGAGAAGTGTCTGTTTATGTCTTCTGCCCATTTTTTGACTTGATTATCTGTTTTTGGGAGTTGAGTTTGAGAAGTTCTTTTAGATCTTGGATTCAGAGTCCAGAGTGCTCACCATTACACCACGGAACCACCTCTTTTTTATCTTGGATGGCAAAAATTAACAAGGCAAGAAACAACAAGTGTTGGAGAGGTTGTGGAGAAAGGAGAACCCTCTTACACTGTTGGTGGGAATCCAAGTTGGTGCAGCCGCTTTGGAAAAGTGTGTTGTTTCTTTAAAAAATTAAAAATAGAGCTCCCCTATGACCCAGAAATTGCACACCTGGGTATTTACCACAAAGATACAGGTGTAGTGAAAAGAAGGGCCACAGGCTCCCTAATGTTCATAGCAGCAATGTCCACAATAGCCAAACTGTGGAAAGAGCCAAGATGCCCTTCAACAGACGAAAGGATAAAGAAGATGTGGTCCATATACACAATGGAATATTACTCAGGCATCAGAAAGGATGAATACCCAAATTTTGCTTCAACATGGATGGGACTGGAGGAGATTATGCTCAGTGGAATAAGTCAAGCAGAGAAGGTCAATTATCATATGGTTTCACTTATTTGTGGAACATAAAGAATAGTATGGAGGGTATTAGGAGAAGGAAGGGAGAAATAAAGGGGAGAAATCGGAGGTGGGGACGAGCCATGAGAGACTGTGGACTCGAGGAAACAAACTGAGGGTTTTAGAGGAGAGGGGCTGGGGGGATGAGTGAACCTGGTGATGGGTATTAAGGAGGGCACTTGTGATGAGCACTGGGTGTTATATGCAACTAATGAATCATGAAACACTACATCAAAAACTAATGATATACTAAGTGATGACTAACATACCATAATAATAATAAAAAAGAAATGGAGAAAGGTTCTTGGTATTTACACTATGGTAGTGAGAAACAGAGTGGAATCCATTTAAAACAGTGGAGCTTGAAAACATGCATTTTTGTTTCCAAATACAGACAGCACTTTAAGTCAGGTCCATGCTTGGATATATCTGATCAGAGAGTCATACTCTCTTGACCTGGATTGTCTCAAAATCTGAATTTTGGAACACTGAAAAAAAATTAAATTTAAAAAAAAGAAACTAGCATGACACATGGCATTGGAAATCAATGAAATTATAAAATATTTTAATATGGAAGAAAATATCTTTTTTTTTAGTTTCTTTTTAAACTTGAAATATATTAAAAATTCCACATACTCTGGGAAAAAACAAAAACTAACGTATTCATTTGAACTTAAGATTTAAGATTGCTATTTTATGTAGTTAAAACAAAATAAATCAATAAGCAATAATTTTAAGAAATTTGGCCACATGTGTATAGTAGTATGATCTCATTAGAAATGCAAGAGGGAAGGTAGCAAAATTCATACTGCTATGAAGTGTTGACAATAATAATCAATTATCATTAATTATCATTGACAATAATTGAAAGCAGACATTAATTTTTTAAATCTAATCTTTATATAGCATATCTATGCCATTCTAAAGAAAGCTTTCTACTTATAGAAGGCACTGTCGGGCTTCCCTGAGTTGGTCTTGGATCCACTGTGTGTGTGCGTATGTGTGTGCTCATAGTACTTTTCTTTCAAGGACCCATAATTGCTACTCTTTGAAAGATGGGTCTCAGACTCCTGGACTCTGCCTCGAAATGCCTAAGAGTTCACAACTCCCCTGCCTCACAACCTCTGCCTTAGCCATTGTCTCATGGGTATGGAAATATGCTTTGTGTCCAGTTGGGGTCAGAATCTGAGCTGCTACTCTCCAGACTTCCCCTGCGGGATGAGGCTGCAGCTATCTCCTTGAGGTGTCACCTGCATGTCCACACGTACTGGGCTCCTCATTTTCTGTCCATCATCCCACCTAGAAAGTTCTCTCTCCTATGAACGCTTCCATAAAAAACCTCTTGCATTCAAATCTTGGCCTCATAGTTTGCTTCTGGAGAATCCGACCTAACCTGTGACTGTTGAAAACTATGGTTTCTTCTATTTAAATCACATCAGTTAATAATAGTGATATAATCCTGATCATAAGTGATATAAAGAGATCCTAAGGGATATTGCAAACAACTTGTTTATTTGAAAGTTTATTACATGGAAGAAAATAAGCAATCTACACAATTGACAAGATCTAAAAAGACCTCCATGATTACTGGGTAAACCATCTTTACTTTCAAATATCCCTCTGCATTTTTCTCCAATCTCTTGCCAGTGCTGGAGCAATGATTATGACCTGAGTTTTGAGGGCCCCTGAAGAACCCCAGAAGTACTGTGGAGACCCCCAGGGTTCTGTGGGGGACATGGCCCTCCTCCCCAACTCTGACACTAACCGGAGAAGCTTGGTTTTGCTCTGTTTTCATACCAGGCTCACTCGTAATGCCTTTGTTTAAAGAAACAGAGGGTTCACTACCGCTTAGAAATAGCCATAGAAATGGAGAGGTGAGCCGTGGGCTCCAGCTTCTGGTAAGTCCCCTACCCCCTGTTCCCTTCATGCCAGGACTCCCAGCTGCTGTGATGTCCTGCTTTGAGACCACATCTCCACAAGAAGCTCGGGTCATCACTCACTGCCTGCACTAGGATCCCCATACTGCTCTGTGCCTCCCCATCTCCCACCCTGCAGAAGTCTCCACAGCCTTCCATACCGCTTCAGAATGCAGCAGCAAAATAGTCCCAAACTTCAAACTACTTTTAGATTGTTTTCTTCATTTTTCTTTAACTAAAATCTAGCCCTTCATGATGTTGCTGTGTTTTTTCTGGAGTTCTGTCAAGTGGTGGATGTTTGATTTCCCAAATCCAACATGCACTCGTCCTGGGGGTGGGGGGAGGCCTGTAAGTGTCCTCCTTGTTCTGCCCTGTCTATTCTAGACCATTCTCTCCAAACAGCTTTGCCCTGAATCTCATGCCATCAGATTATGTCACCCACTCTATATTTTTTTGTAGTCATCTACAGACCTCTGGACTCATAGTCATTTAATCCAGCACATTTTCTGTCATAATTTCTAATTATTTTAATAACCACAAACATGACACTTCCAACATTTTGGCCTCTCAATTACGTGGTCCTCCTTCCTGTCATGATCTTGGTCTCTAAGAAACTCACACTTGAAGGCCAAAGACTTTCAATCATGGTCTCACTGTAGAATAATTTGGAGATTCATAATATATCAATTCTACATTCAATCCAGAGAAATTAAATGTAACCCACAGAAACCCTGATTCACTAGTCAAGACTGGTCTAGTCTCTGTATTTTTTAAACTCCTCAAGGAGCTGTGACTTACTGATAGGGTTGAGGAGTACCACTCTAGCTGACTGTCTCTCAAATGAGATTCCTGGACAAGAAGCATCTATGTCATCTGGAAGCCTGATAGGAATGCAGAATCTCAGGTCTGCCCACTTATACTTATTGAATCAAAATAAGCATCTCAACAAGAAATCAGGGATTTATATGCACATCGAAGTTAGAGAACCACCTGTCTAACTCTTGTCCTTATCATTGATTGCAACCCCTCTGAAACCCAAGTTCAGTTATCACCACTTTCTCCTCTTCCCTAGCTTTCTGGTTTACCCCGTCTAAGACCTATATTATGACTAACTTTCACCAGGACCCACAAATCTATTAAACTTCCCAATCTTCTCTCTCACCCCTCTCACGTTCCCTCTTCTCTCTTCACCACTTTTCAGTGGCCATGTCCATCTTCTCAACAATCCCTTGCCTCATATTCTCAGCTCCCCCATCCCCCTCCTTCCCTAAGGCACTCACTTGGCCAGTCTTACCCGACACCACCTTCAGAGATTTGCAGCAGAATGTGGCTGGGCACAGCCATGTCGAGTAGGCTCATCTTAAATTCATGATAACAGAACGCAAATGGGCCCTTAATTCTGCCAAAAAATCGTACTATATCTTCATCATCTGTTCATGGTCCTTCTAGACAGCTATTTCACACCTTCTTCTCTCTCCTTAAACACTACCTCCCTCTCTATCCTCACTTTCAGCTGATGACCACGAATTTCCTCCACTGAAAAAAGTGACAATCACGAGACATCTTCCAGAACTCCCACTGTCCCCCTCCCCACCCTTATTCTTCACCCTCTCTCTGGTTACTGGTCAGCTCTCCACGCTCCCACTTGTCACCTCTCATTTATATTCTGCACCCCACTCCCTCATGCCTGGTCAAGGGCAAGGCTCCTCTCTGTCTCTTAAATCATTAATATTCCCTCTACATGGAATTATTTCCATCAGCATACAGACAGACAAGTATTTTTCACAACTTCCGACTCGTTTCTGCCTGCAGTCACCTCCAAATTTCACTGCTAACCTTACAAAAGGCCTTGGAATACTTGCTGCTCTTCCCTCCATTTCCTGTCCTCTTTATCTCTGCTGAATCTATCCTAATGCACAATCACCTCCAGCTTTTCACCTGTCCTGCTCTTTCCGAAGTCACCCATCCCTTTCACTTTGTGAAATGTACTGGTGAGGTGGTAGTACTTAAGTCACAGGACTCAGCCTCAGGTTGGACCCCGCTGATTTCTCCCTCCTCCTCACCTGCTTTCTTGGTCAGGGCACCTGGGTTTTGTTTTATTTCACTCCAGTTCCCACAGCTTCCTGGAGCAGATGTCTGTTCCCCTGTGGAGGCTGTCCCTGAACCTCTTCTTTTTTTCTGTTTTCTATCTACATTCACTTCCTTGGTGAGCTCATCCAGTCTCATGCAGAGGTCTTTCACACTAAATTTATCTTCAGTCTAGACCCGCCCCTGAACTCCAGACTCATATATCCAACTGCTTTCTT
Organism: Martes martes; assembly: GCF_963455335.1. Taxonomy (NCBI): domain Eukaryota; kingdom Metazoa; phylum Chordata; class Mammalia; order Carnivora; family Mustelidae; genus Martes; species Martes martes. Next base: position 96,543,047 of record NC_137889.1, read on the forward strand.
TCAGCTCCACTGCGGTGTCTAAGACCAACCTCCTGAACTGCACTTCCAGACCCGCTCCTCCCACAGCGTTGTCCATCTTAGTTAATGCCAACTCTACCCTCCCAGTTACTTAGACAAAAACCTCAGACTTGACCTTGACTCCTCTCTACCTCTCTCTTTGCCCACTGGAAGTCAGAGCAGCATGTTAGGATTTGACCATTTCCTGTTCCTTCACCACCTTCAAGCCACCATCACTTCCCTCCTAGATTACGGCAGCAACTTCCTGTCTTATCTTTGCTTTTCTCCTTGGCCATCAACAGTCTATTCTCAACACAGCAGACTGATCTTCAGACTCCAAGTTGGATCATGTCACACCTCATCTCTAGCCCTCTGAAGGCTCCCTATCTTGCTTTGTTCCAAAACCGAGTCCTTATAAGGACTCACCAGGCCCAGCATCACCAGGACCCCTGACCTCTCTGAGATCACCTTGTTCCCTTTCTCTCTTCTGTCATCTCTTTAGCATGCTGCCACCTTTGGTGGTCCTTACACACATCAGTGTTGCCCTTGCCTGGCAGATATTGAGTCTGCTGGTGAACCTGCCTGAAATCATCTCTCCGTTCCCCAGGTATCTGCATGATTTTCTCCTTTCCCTTCTTCAGGTTTTGAGTTGTCACCTTCTTAGTGAGTCATTACCTGATTTACCTTTACAATTGCAACATCTCTCTCTGCCTATGCCCATAATCTCTCACTCTCTTTTCTGTATTTTCAGCGTGGCACTTCTCACCATCTCAGATAGTCTATACTTCACTTAGCAGTTGTCTCCTCTACCAGAATTTAAGCTCCACAAATTTTGATCGATTTTTGGATCACATAACATTGAGCTTTGGGGCCTTAAACTGGCATATAGTAGGTGCTTAGTTAGTATTTGGTGAATATATGAATGGAAACAAGACACGTAGTGGGATCAAGTCTGTTACACACATTTTCAGATCTCTATAAAGTTGCTGCTTTCACTGGAAAAAAATAATATAAAATATATTTAGTGAGTGCCATTTCAAACATCTCTTCTAACTAAGTCCTACTGGAGATTAAAAACACAAATCTCTAGTGCCTAAGGTGAAATCCTTCAGAGCTGGCTGGGCCTCCAAATGACTCATTGGAGAAATCACAAGATAGAAGAGGACTTCTAGAATTATGCTCGGAGACCCCCAATGTCTCAGTAACATTTCTGAGTCTAAAGTGTCATGTGGACAACACGTTTTAACTAAGGCATCTTTGAAAGTGGCATACCACTCTAACCCCCATTATACCTGTTTGTCCCCTGGGGAAGTAAAAGAGGGTGTTTGAGTAATTATTGCAGACTTCATCTGGTAAACACAGAATCTAGGTGATCATGGTAAATCTGGGCCTAAAATCCAGCTTCCCAAGAACTTTAATTTTTAATAAACAAAGAGGCAGGCACCTTGTTTTTTTCAATTTCGTTCCACAAACACTGAGTACCTACATGTGAGGCATGGTGTCAAGTGCTGGGGGAGAAAGGGACAAATCAGATAAGTGCTTGCAATACATGAGAATAATTCTGTTTATCATGTAAGAGGCTGTCTAAATCAGCAAGGGAAATCAATACAAATCTTTATAAATGTATCTTTTTATATTAAAAAAAAATCCTTTTCATGCAGTGTCTCCAGAACCCAACAGCATCAGATAAAGTGACATTCTTCCATTTGAAGTAATTTCACAGTGAATCTCCTTACATAAACTGTATGTGAAATCCCAAGAAGCAGTAAAGAATCTCTTGTTGTGTTAGAAATTTATTGCACGGAATAGTAATTAATCATATTGTTGCAATGCTATTTATTTGTAAGCTAATCTTGGTTCATCAGGAGTCAGTACTTTGGTCTGGCCTCTGAATTCTGTTCTTATTTGGGTCATTTCAATGCTGTTTGTTGACTTCACCCTGAGATGTGGCTTCCTCCCACCCCTCGCATTTAGCAAACCATCTGATTTATACATGGGAGAAGTCTTTCTGAGTTAGAAGTTATTTTTAGCTATGTATAAAACATTCAAGAAGAGAGAAAAATAGGTTGTAGTTCAGAAAACAATAAAAGGCTTTGCCCATAAACCATAAGTTGTTGTCAGCACTGCAGTGAGACAAAGTAGTGTGTCTGTCCTTGTGACTCAGTAACTGCAGTCTTTTCAATAATTTGGGGCACATTTGAAATAATTGACTCAAGTGTTTATCAAGAAATGGGAATTTATTAACAGGTAATAAAAATAGTTACAGGGCAATGTTAGGATGTCCTATTTGCATATTCTGTTGTTATGTTTGCTGTTGATTAATCCCACTGTGTGCAACTGAAAATCATCCTTTAAGAAGCAGCTGAGAGGGCTGCTCTGGAACCTGACTGCCTGGGTTCAAAACTGAACTCTGTCACCTCTGTGTCTCTTGTGGTTAAGTTCCTGATCTCTGCCCTGCCTCAGGGTCCTCATTTATAAAATGGGGATAATCCTCAAATGCATTCCGTAAGGTTTGTAAAGATCAAATGAGTTAATACACAAATTACATACAGTGCCTGACATACAGTAAACATGCTTAAATTATTTAGTATTCATTAAGGATATATTTAAAGGAGATAGGAAAAAACCCAACTACTCTAAAAAATGGCAGAGAAATGGTGTTAATTTAAAGACGAAAGGGAGAGGCACCTGGGTGGCTCAGTCAATTAAGTGTCTGTCTTCGCCTCAGGACCTGATACTGAGGTCTTGGGATCAAGTCCAGCATTGGGCTCTCAGCTCAATGGGGAGTCTGCTTCTCCCTCACCCTCCGCCCCTCCCCACTGCTCGTGCACTCTCTCTCTCTCTCTCTCTCTCAAATAAGTAAATAAAATCGTTTAAAAAATGGTGCCTTGGGGCACCTGAATGCCTTCGGCTCAGGTCATGATCCCAGGGTCCTGGGATGCAGCCTTGCATCGGGCTCCATGCTCTGTGGGGAGCCTGCTTCTCCCTCTGCCTTTGCCCCTCTCTCTCACTGTCTCTCATGAATAAATAAATATATTTATAAAAATAATAAAAACAAAAAGGAAAGTATCTTGATGTCTGAATTCCTTTAGCTTTCCCTGACATTTTTTATTGAGACAAAATCAACTCACCATTAGATTACAACTGTAAGATTGCACTAGAAATACATAAATGATTAAGTATTAAATTGGCCAATCTAGTTTGTATGCTAAACCTAAATACATATTTCCATTTAAATTTTGTGAATCCATGTCTAGAGATGCCATTAGCATGTGTGTGCTTTAGAGAAAGTATAACATGGCATTTTAATCAGTCTGCATAAATATTATTTTCTAATTTTTTTAGATTACAAGCAAATCATCACACTAGATTCATTCTTAAAAGTATAAGTAGGAAAGATTTTTAATAAAAGAAATTTTAGCAAGATTAATTTGAGAAATAGTTATTCTTATACTTCATAATAAGGCATAAATGAGAGGCAATTTATATTTTACTATTACTTTTACCTAGACCCAGACCACCCACATTTTTATATTTTTCATTTTATCTGAGTTTCCAGTTGTGTTTTCCTGCGACTTCAAGTTAGTCATCATTGCTTGTTCTTTTTTCTTTGAACATTCAAAATATTTGTCATGTGTTTTTAAGTCACAATTACAACTCAATATAATATGTACAGACAAAAGAAAAAGAACAGCTTAAAACTGGTTTCATGAAACCGGCTCCAAATAGAGAACCAGCCACTTGGTCAGGTTTCAAGTTTTTATGTTAAATATTAATATTCTTTTCTTGAAAGATATTACTTATTTGAGAGAGAGAGAGAGAGTGCGCACAAGTGGGGGAGGGACAGATAAAGAGGGAGAGAATCTTTTTTTTTTTTGGTTAAGATTTTATTTATTTATTTGACAGACAGAGATCACAAGTAGGCAGAGAGGCAGGCAGAGAGAGAGGAGGAAGCAGGCTCCCCGATGAGCAGAGAGCCCGATGCGGGGCTGGATCCCAGGACCCTGGGATCATGACCTGAGCCGAAGGCAGAGGCTTTAACCCACTGAGCCACCCAGGCGCCCCAAGAGGGAGAGAATCATAAGCAGATTCTCCAAAGACTGCAGAGCCCAGTGCATGGCTCCATCCCACGACCCCAAGATCATGATATGAGTCAAAACGTAGAGGGGGATGCTTAACTGACTGAGCTGCCCAGCTGTCCCTCAATATTAATATTCTAAAAAAGAAAATGGATTCTTAAAGAGTCTAAGGAATAAATGATTCAAGCATATTCTTATTTTCCATAAACAACTTGACCCTCATAACATGAAAATAATTTTACATTTGTCTACTTAAGGAAATATGTTTTTTTGGACACACACATTTCTTTCTTGGTACCCTATGATGTCCAGTCTATCCTCCATCTCTCCCTCTCCCTCTCTTTTTAGTAATAAGGCATTTCTTTTGTTTTTACTATTTGGACCCGTACAGCCTCCAAATTTGATTATGCCCTTAGAAATTCCAGGTTACCTATTTGTGTGCTGGGGGGAAGTGATGAATAGATAACATAAAATGGTCATCAGTTGGGGAGCCTAGGTGGCTCAGTCAGTTAAACACCTGCCTTCAGCTCATGCTCATGACTCCAGGGTCCTGGGATCGAGTCCCACATCAGACTCCTTGCTTGGTGAGGAGCCTGCTTCTCTCTTTCCCTCTGCCTGCCACTCTGCCTGCTTGTGCTCTCTCTCTCTGTCAAATAAATAAAATCTTAAAAAATGGTCATCACTTATTCTTTTAATGACATTGGTCTCTATCCCATCCCCCAACCCCTCTATAGAAAACAGCAAACACATCTTTGGATTTAACCATTTATCCAGGTTCCCAGAATAGGGAGCTTCCTTCTGGTCATCTCTGCTCTCACTATGGCCCCAAGTTCAGGAGTGACTGTCCTAAGCTCTCTTCTCTGTTTCTCTTTCTCTCTACTCAGAGAAGATTCTGGGGCAGCTGGACTGGTCCAACAGGAAAGGAAAGGTAGATATTATGGCTCATGCTGTGGTTATGGGACAACTGCCATCCTTTAGAGTGACAGTTGCCCTGTGGTCCCAAGTGTGAATCTTTAAGAAAGAGTTCAAAAGCAGAACATTTTCCCTGCACTGAAATTGGGAGGGCAGTGAGTGGGGTGAGCAGGATGAAATGTGTTGGTGAGGAGTGAAAAAAGAGAAACCAGTGGGCTGGTATGGAGTATTTCAGGCACCGAGTGAGGTACTCTAGATACATGATCTCTATTCCTCACAACTGCTCTATGAGGGAGGTATGTATAGACCCATTTTTCAGATGAGGAGAATGAAGTTCAGAAAGCCATGGAGGGGGCTCCAGATCACAGGGTGGTAGCTAGGAGAAGCTGGGAAACCAAGAAAATGTTAGTTACTCCAGGACACGGACCTGGGCTAGCCTCTAGCTAGCGCTCTGTCGGGAAGCAGTGTGACCCTAGGAAAGGGCCATCAGCCCCAATCTCTGTTATCACCACCACCCTGCTCAATCTTACGGGACCAGCACAGGTTCACTTTCAGAGCCAACACTACAACTGAGTGGGTGTGCTTTGATTTCAGGGGCATCAGGAAAGAATCCTTGCTCTTGGAAGATGCACCCCAATTTTTGGCAGTGACTTGAAATGTCTTTAGGAGGGGGCTAGTTTTTAAACCCATCATTACAGGGTTCTCTTTACATGCAAATGACCTGAGATATAGCATCTTGACTTAAACCATATAAAGTATTACATTGCCATATAAATGACTAAGGGAAAACTCTTTTCAGTTTAAAGAAGAGTATGAAGGTATGTGGATTTCAACCTGGAAATCAAGTAACCAGCAATATGCAAAAATGTTCTAAGGAGTGCAGAAACAAAAAGATATTTAAGGGAAATCTGTATTTATATCTTTTTTTAAAAAAATATTTTATTTATTTGTCAGAGAGAGAGAGCACAGGCAGGCAGAGGCAGAAGCAGGCTCCTTGTCGAGAAAGGAGCCCTATGTGGGACTCGATCCCAGAACACTAGGATCATGACCTGAGCTGAAGGCAGCCACTTAACTGACTGAGCCACCCAGGCATCCCTGTATTTATATCTTTAACTTCCATATACACTTCATCCTAAAACCAACTGCCCTGAAAACGTGCCCTCTACTTTTCAAAATGAAGGCTTCTCCTGCATCCCAGTGTTCCCAAGATACATTTGTATGAGGGTATAAAAGCCTCTAGGGTGGCCCAAGTCAGGGACAAGCTAATAGGGAAGATTAGTGTGGTATTTGAGAGAGGAAAAGACTATAATGACAGGGTGACAAACTCTTTTGCAAATCAGGTCATTACAATTCTTGGCATTCATCAAAATTGAAGGAGGCCCTCCTATGCCACTAATGGGTTCCTGAACATAATATGTGATAATAGAACACTATCTGATTTAGTGTCTTTAAGTTTAATAAGCGAAAGGAACATCTAGTGCAAAACGAAAGATACTTAAAATTATTTTTAACGTACATATTTTTTACTAACAGCGTTCCATCAAATTCTATCCCTAAAAAAAACCCCTCCCATGTGCACATACCCATATGTTATGACTCGCCTGTGTTAAATCTAACTGAACACTCTGCTGGCTGTTATTTTCTTAGGCAACGTGCTCCGCGGCAAGGGTGCTGAGCAACGTGAGATCGTCCTGTAAAGGGCAATCTTCATATTGTGAGACTTTGTTCAACATTCAATCAGGAAAATGCAAACACAAATAAGGTCATCTTCCTCTCGTGAAAAATGTTAGGAAATGGGAAAAAGAGCCAGTTTCTGCAGAAGGCGCTCGCCCTATTTGCAAGGCCAATTTCCACCTCCTCCTCACACAATCTCACACTCAAGAGCTGCACTCACTGCTCACTTTGTCCCTCTCTGACTTCCTGAGGTCCCAGGTCATCAACATATTACTGGATGTTTTTGTGATCCTGCTTAATCTAAGCAGATGACAAAAGTCTTTTTTTTTTTTTTTTTAACAGACCAAATAAGGCCAAAGGTATAAACTCCTCTCAAAGCTGTTTCTTCCTTCTGTGTCAGGTCACCCACAAACACACACATGTCTCCTATCCATCCTAAAAACCAACCAACAAAGGAAATGACTCTGTGACACACCTGTTCTTCGCAGCCTCACTTCCGTCTCCTCTCTCTCCCTCGGTGGCTAAGCTGTCCTTATCTATTCATCTGCCCACTGAGCTTCAATTTACTGCTGTCTGGATTCACGCTCACCATTCAAACTACACTCTCAGAGGTGATCAGGGGCCTCCCTCGCTGCCCCATCCAACAAGCCAACGGCATCATCTTTCCCTATATCACTCTCATGTCATGTAATTAACTGTCTTTCTCCAAACCTCTTTCCTTGGTCCCTTGATTTTATCCACCATGGCTCACATTGTCCTCTGCAGGGCTCTCTCTTTGATTTTCTCTCCTTTTAATCTTATAGCGGTGTTCCCAACTTGGTGCATCAGAATCACCCAGGGAGGTTTTAAGACCTGTTCTTGCCGCCCCGCCCCCTGCAGAGGTTCTGACTGAATGGGGCTTATGAAGGGCCCAGGCCCTGGTGTTTTTAAAAGCTCCTCAGGTAATCCTAACGCGGAGCCAGGTTTGAAACCATTGGCCTATATGTGCTGGTGATCTCCTTCACTCTCAAGGCTGTTCGCCAAAAAGTCATTAACTCCAGTCCCAATGTTTGTTCAGTTCCATTCATATTTCCATTTATTTTATTTTATTTTTTTTTAAGATTTTTATTTATTTATTTGACAGACAGAGAGAGATCACAAGTAGGCAGAGAGGCAGGCAGGGGGAGAGGAGGAAGCAGGCTCCCTGCTGAGCAGAGAGCCTGATGTGGGGCTCGATCCCAGGACCCTGAGATCATGACCTGAGCTGAAGGCAGAGGCTTAACCCTCTGAGCCACCCAGGCACCCCTCCATTCATATTTTCAATTACTTTCTTGATAACTCCATCTGAATGCTCAACAAAAATGAAACGCAGAACATGTGTTGAATCGATCTCAGTATCTCCTCATATCATCCCTCTCTCTGTAAACGTGGTCCTCCTGGTTTTCTATTTAATTATGGAGTCATTACCCTCCCAGTCCTACACTCAGAGCTTACAGGAATCCTCTTGTACCTTTCTTCAAAACTATTTTATTCAGTTATGAATGATACTGAAAACGGTTTTTCAAACCTGGCTCTTCTTCTCTACCCCTACTCTTAAGTACTGTGATACTATTTTAATTCCAACAATTCTTACTAAAAAACAAATTTTTAAAAAAGATTTTATTTATTTATTTGACAGAGAGAGAGATCACAAGTAGGCAGAGAGGCAAGCAGAGAGAGAGGGAGAAGCAGGCTCCCCGCTGAACAGAGAGCACGATGTGGGGCTTGATCCCAGGACCCTGGGATCATGACCTGAGCTGAAGGCAGAGGCTTTAACCCACTGAACCACCCAGGCGCCCTTAAAGACAAATCTTAAAAACAGTAACTTCAATTAAAATGTTCTCCATTATGTCACTGTTCCTAGGTTGAAATCCAAACTTCACATGAAATCTTTTACAAGTGTCCTCAATTATTGCTCTAGCTTCACCTTGATCACTTACTACTACTCTTGAGACATATGAACTTCCTGAAGTTTCCTTAGCATGGGATCATCACTAACATGGCCACATTGCATTTTCTGTCATTCTACCCAGAATGCCTTTCTCTTCCTTTTCTGTTGAGAGAATTTTACCCGTTCTTCAATATTCACCTCAGAAGGCACTTTCATTCTTAAGCCCTTTATGTCTGTTTTCCTTTTATGTGCAGCTGAAGCAATCTTATCAAACCATTTGTCATACTGTACTGCAATGATTTGTGTAATTTGTACCTGGGAGTTCTTGACAGCATGTTTGCTTATATGTATGTGATATCTCCAATATGATACATTTTGAACATCTCTGAATATATATGTTTAGTTTTGTATCTAGTTTTGTGTTTAGCACAGTATCCTAGCAGAGATGTTCAAAATGTTATTTATTGTTTATCCAATGAATATTTGCTGAGTATCTACTACATGACCTCACTATTCCTGGCACCTGGGATGCATCAATAAACCAAACAAAGTCTGCCCTCCAAGTGATTCCCAAGACAGAAGGCAATATATAAACAATATAAATGTACTGGATAATTTCAATGGTCCCTAGAGCTAGAAAAATTTAAAAAAATAGTTATACAGTGTTTTAGATCAGGAGTCAGAAAACATTTTCTGTGAAGGGTCATATACTAAGTATTGTAGGCTTTGTATGTCAAGATTTCTAAACTGTAGGCATAGACAATATGTAAATGAATAAGCATGGTTGTATTCCAATAAAACTTTATTTACAAAAACAGGTGGTGGGCCGTATTTGGTCTTCAGGCTATATTTTGCTCACTCTTCTTTTGGTTGACAGGGAAGACCTCTCTATAGAGCTGAATGAGCACTAGGACATGAATATATAGAAAAAAACAACCATACTGAGGCAGATGTTCCAGGTACAGGGAAGAGCAATGACAAAAGTCATTGTTTGAGAAGCAGAAATAAAGCCTCCATGACTGAAGTGTGGTGAAAGAATGAATGAATGAGTATGTGAACAGAGGCAAGAATGAGTGCCCAAGCAGAAAATAAAATTACTACTATGAAGCAGCAAGTTTATGTAAAGAGGCATTCCCTAAACTGAGATATGTAGCCACATTCGGAGAGAAGAAACAAAGACATGGGATGCATAAAACTCAGTATCTACCTAAAATTAGTTTACTCACTGAGTATCCATTGAACAGCTATTATATACTGAGGATTATTGCAGGTACTAAAAATCAGACAAAATATTTAATAATTATGACTTCCAAAGTTTTAGACAATCGCAATGTTGGATTCTATTGATGATTAGCAATGCATATATTTTGATTTCTAGAAGCTGAAATATGACTTCTAAGTACTGCAAAATACTGCCTGTCACAGAACTAAGAACAGTACTATGATAAACAAGCAAATAAAAAAAATGTGACCTGGGAAAGTGTGTGTGTGTGTGTGTATTTATGTTATCTATCTATCTATGTACCTGTTTATATGTACATAAAGACAGAGAGAAAGAGAGAATGAGAGAAGTAGAGAGAGAAATACCAATTAATTTCATTTTAGGAAAATATTTTGTAAAAAATTTCCTGAACATCACTAAATGAAATATGTTTAAAAATTATTGACATTTTTCTAAAAAAATGGACCAGAAGTTGAGTTTAATTTTTCTTTCACATTCTAAAATTTTCATTTATTAAATGAAGTGTGTGTAGATAATAACAACAAACAACAAAAATCAACATTTTTATCCTACTTTTGGAAAACTGATGAGATGATCTAACACTTTTTAAATAAATGACTTTCCCCCAAAAGATATCTTTGTCTGGATACTATCTGATTAGCTCATGAAAATCAATCAAACACAGCTACACACAATCTGTGTAATTTTAATGAACTGAATTTCCAAAACATACAGTCCATAAGGCTTTTATTTTATTTTATTTTTTTGTTATAGGAAAAAATATGGACTTCGGAGTTGCCAGACTTGGCTCTGTAGCCAGGTCCTCCCACTTGCTACGTTTGCAGCCTTGCGCAGGCTGGAAGCTCCCAGAAGCACGATGTTCACATGTACAGAGGGGAGGACCATCCCACCCAGCGTTGTAGGAGGATTTAATGAGATGTGGAAGGGAAAGCACCTGGAATTAGGAAGCAGGCAATAAATTTAATTTAATTGCTTCTTCTCTAAGACTGAGTTTACCCCAAACAGAGCTGTATCTGCATAAATGTATTTTAAATGTTGATGATTCAGTGTTCCTTAGTGTCTCTATTAAGAAGTACATATCTTCATATTCATAATACTAATCAGGAAAAGCAAAAACTGGGAGAATTCTTTTAATTTCCACTGCATGGGGCTATTGGTATTAGTTTATGAGCCTTCATTCATACAACTCTCCCAGTGAGGAAAGTTTCCCCTTATTTACAGCTTCAGTCCCTTCTAGTGTATGTACCAGAAGAGAGGTCATATTTCTAGCCTTCCTATAGGAGAATTGGTTCCCAACTCTTCTAGGAGGATAAAATGTTTAGAAATCCCTCCAACAGTTAGGTCTTTCAGTTCTATTGATGCCTTCAGTCTGGCAGAGAGTTCTCAAAACACTAACATGATTTTATTAATGAAGATGAGTGATTCCCAATTTGATTATAAGTTTCAGGACTGGGGCAGAGTGACCCCCATATTGTGTGTTCCCAGGAAAGATATATAAAACTGCCATCTCTTCCTGCGTGTGGTGTGATTTAAGAATCAACTGTTTTTTTATGGCTCCTAGATGCATGGTTTTATAGTTTTACTGTTACTGATATTTTATAAAATTCAGAACTATTGGCTATATAAGTGCTGTCAGGGAAAAAAAAAAAAGGTTTTGCAGCAAAACATGGAGATCATTTGTCAACGGCTCAGGCTTGCAAAACCTTTTCTGAACAGGCATTTCGGGATTCAACAACCTCATGTTTCAACTCTCTCCCCTAAAAACTTTATTCTTCAGTTTAAATTTAATTTTTGATTTATATCATCAGCAAAGGCAGAGAAAAGTGGATTACCATTCCCAATGGGTTATCCATTCGTAGCTCATAATTAAATATGGGATAAATTCTAATCTCCAGTTTAATCTTTACTTCCCACACTCATTTTCTCACCTTTATTCACTCCCCTTCCCTCTTTCTAATTAAGCATCATAAAAACTAAGATACCTAAGACAGAGCCCCAAACTTCTAATGTTAAGTGTAAAGTGGGTGACTCATTTACACAAAATAATTATTTTTCAAACATTATTTATCTTTAAGTAATTTGTTTCATGGTTTGCTACTAAAATTGTGTAAAGCCTAACTATGTTCATGTTTTACTATTAAAAAGTAAAACACAAATATTTGGACAAAATGATGTAATAAAAATAAATCAACAACCATGCCCTCTTCCTTGTTGCCCCATCCCTTCCAGATCTCAGGCAAAAAGAATATATCCCAGGACAATACATGTATCAGGGGCTTTTTAGGAATTCCTGGCACTAACTAGTATTAGCAATCATAACTATTTCCAAATATAGTAAATGTTTGCTCTCAGTCATTTTTACATTTTGTTTAAGCAAATCACTGCCACAGTAAGAAAAAATAATTTACAATCTAAATTCCATTCTGAGCACTAGGTATCACTTGAACACTACAACAAAACTTTGCTGGTTAACCGAACATAACAAAAAATAATTCTATTCTTATTTTCTGACCAACTGTTCTTAAAACAACAATGGAGACAAAATATTTGAAACCACAATAATATAGACCTTATAACAATGATGGTGTTTAGATGATAAAAGTACACAGTCGAATATTATTAAACATTAGGAACATGAGCCATATTTGCTAGAGTACATATACTTTACACAAAAAGCTTTATGGAAAAGCGTACCTACACTATGCTCTGACTACCTTCAGGAAGACCAATGTGTTGGCTTCATATGTCTCATCCTCATACTGCCAGAGTCAACACGAGCGTAGAGGCATTACTTATATTAGGAAATAATTAGGCTAAACTCCATCTCTGTAAAACCGGGCCACGTATGGGCCACAGATGACAATATAACAACAACAGAAGCAAATAAATTTTTCCAATAGTCAGAAAGCTCCCAAAGTTAAGGTACATGGAGACACATAAGCAGAAATTATAACAAATTATAAATCCGTTGGTGATTCACGTATTGTTACAACACCTTCAACATAATCCTATAGGCTGAGTTTTGTGATTTTTTTCAGTGTTATCTTTTCTATCAATAAAGCTGAATCCTTTTTGAGAATTTTAAACACTTCTACTTAACATGTTTCTTTTTGTAGCTCGGGGTAAATGACATACCTGGATTTTACTGATAGGAAAACGAAACTTAAAAAAAAAAAAAAAAAAGGAAGGAAGATCAATTCAATTCTTCACAGAGATCTTTTTAGAGATAGTTGGTCATAAAATTGCTAACAATGAGAGGTGCTTAGCTTCCCCTGAAGAAGCTACTGGCGCCCTTTGCCCTTTAGATACATGAACTTGTTAACAATGTGATTGGTTAAGGAATCATTTAATCATATATGTCAATAATACAAAACAAAGCACCTTGCAGTTTTCTTTCCTATTCTACTCCCCTGTGAAAGACAGATGTGTTGTGTCTAATTATTCACTGATTGGTATCGGGAGAAACATTAACATAATTGGCACATTTGTTCTAATTAACAGAGAGAAACTGCCACATGCCACCCAACATGAAAAGTGAGTCCAGCAACCATTAGCTAGAAAAACCCACATCTATCAGAAGAGGTTACTCTGTTGAACTCAAACTGGAGCCCCTCGGGTCAGAACACCAAGAATGAGAATGTCACAACAGAGCTGAGAAGAGTGTGTACCCCTAAGAGAGTGGGGATTCAGCCCAGTGTCGTCGGATGCAGGTACATTAATCAAACAAATGGGAAAAGCAATTATGGGGTGATTATCAAATGCACACTGAGCCAAGCCAAGCTTCTAGAAGGAGCATTAGTTAGATGCTGGGAGTCTGCCAAGTTTACTGACCAGTTTGGAAGTGACAGGTTTGAAGGTTTTTCCTTATTTGTTTTAACCCTGCCCTTTAGACCAGTGGTTCTCAAACTTTGTTGGATTTAAGAATCATGGCGGTGGTGGGGGTGGGGGTGGGGGCTTTTAAAAATCTTGATAGTCAGCCTGCACATCCCGCCAATTCCCAGGTGATCCCAACATGTATCCTCATTGGAGAACCAGTACTGCATGCAGACTAGTTCTCGTGTTCTTGCTAAAAATGCAGATTTGGGGTGGGTGGGGTGGGATAGGGCCTGAGATTCTGCCTTTCTATGCAGTTCCCAGGTCCTGTCCATACAGACAATCTACACATCACACTTTGACTAGTAAGGCCTTGGCAATTCTAAAAGATGTCCATAGTTAATAGCCTTCCGGAGACTTTTACTACCTAGGGTTTGGCTCCAATTTCTCCAGAATTTGAAATCCCAGAATTATTTTCTTTTGATTTCTCACAGTGGCAACAGTTTCTCTCCATCTCTTGCATGACTAAGAAAGTCTTCACTATAGGAGGCAAACAAATGTTCTTTACCCATAAGTTGTTGGTAAAAAAGTGCCTTAAAAACAAGAAGCAAAAGGCCATTTAAAAAAAAAAAAAGTGTGCACAATGACACGAGCTTTCTACCTCTACCTCCCACCACCTGCATAGCTGTTGTAGAGATATTGTTCCAGATGTTCTCTATTGTCAAGAATAGAGGCTACTTTGTTTATGTACCCATTTGCTTATCAGATTTGCAATAAAATAAGATGCTTACTCACTTCTGTGTTGACTACTGTCCAAAATACTTTTACGTTTCAATGGGTTTGTGAGAGTGTGTTTTTATGCTTTAAAAAAAGTGTTGGTCTTCAAGCATGTTAAAATTGTATCTTTAGACAATTGTGAAAAAAAAAAAGCTAAAGAATTAAAAAAAGCAAGTGGAAAATGTAGTGACATTTTGCTCAGTTGTAACTTCTGCAAAGGGAAGGAATTTGCTAAGAAAGGAATTTGTTTTCCTATTGAGGAAACACTCCCTTAATTGCACATATGTCTGGCTCATTGCTTTTGAGAGCTGAATGTACACAGACCATACTGTGGAGGCAAACTTGTCTTGAAATCTGAAAACTTTCATTTCTAAAGTCTAAGTTCAACTATGAGAAGATAAAAGCACATTGACCTAACGAACTATTGAATTAACTAATAGGGACAGCCACCAAAAATGCCCAAGGTAGAATGACTCTATTAAGTAATCTCTTCCATGGGAGCAAAACGGCACTGAAATGTTCTTAAAATGCTAATTTTTTTAGGGCAAAGCAAACATAAATTGACGAGTCAAGTCCATTCTTAGTTCCTAACCAGTCTTCACTACAAATTTGCTTTTCAGCAAAAGGAACTCCTAGCATTTCTTCTTATTTACCAAGTAAAAGTGGGACTCTTACCAAGTCTGGCCACCTTTAGAAAATACTGGCTTTCTGCTCTCTAGCACTGCCATTTCTTAACCCCCAGTGAGTTTACAGTAAGTAGTGCCTCTAGGCAAATGGGGGGAATCACTGAAAGAAATTCCAAAGCAAGAGAACTTATTGAAGAAACATATACTTTTCTCGAGAAATAAGGGTCATGGAAATAAAAGACCATCTTGCCCTGTGATTAAAGACACAGTCTAGGCCACTGCCTGGTGCTAAAGTGCCACTGAGAGAGAGATTATATTTGAAAACAGCTGAGGTCTGTCGATCACTGATTTTAGGTCATCTAAGAAAAGCTCTCTCTAGTGGATGTGCTACACTTTAGCATGGAAAATTTTCCTTTCCTCTGGAAGACCAAATAGTTTCTAGATTTTATTCATTGAATAAAGTAAAATCTAAAAGTCGTGTACAGAATTTTTTATCCCCACAGAAATTAAGGTATTTCCTTTATTTCTCCATCTCTCTCCATCTCTTTTACTTTTACACTGAGACAAGCAACCATTTTCTCTTGCTTGTGTTAGGGCAAGGTCCCCTGGATGGATCCCTGCTTTCATTCTCACCCTACAAAAACGAATTTTCCACACAGCAGAGAGAATGATTTTTGAAAAACAAGTATATCCCAACATGACAATTCTGTACTTAAAATCTCCAGTGGCTCTTCCTGCATTCGGAGATATATCCAAGCTACTTACCTTGTCTGTTAGTCTACAAACTTGTCCTCTTCCCTCTGACTAAAGGACTTCCTGCCCTCCTCACGGCTTCACTGTGTGTTTGGGCCACTGGCCTCTTTGTAAATCATACAGCCGCATCCACTCCTTCCGAGGGTGTTTTGCTTCCCCTGCCTGGAATGTCCTGACCCAAATCTTTTCATGACTGGCTCTCTCCTGTCACTCAGACCTCATGTCGGGTAGTGCCTCTACAGATAGATTCTCCTTGACTTTAAAGTGACTTCCCATCCCCAACAACCATCAACCTCTCAAAATGACCTCGTCTTATTTCCTTTCACTGGCAATTATCGGACGGCACCTTGGCCATTTATTTCTATTCCTGTGTAGTCCTTTTTTTTCTCTTTTAACCCATTCGGGACTTTGGCTGACTTGTATCTCCTGGATACTAGAAAATTATGCAGCACACAGTGAGTAGACAATAAATATTTCTTGAATCAAGGAACTAATAATTAAAAAATAAAAAGTGCATGTTGTACTATAGTTCAAAGGAACCACTACGTATGTGCCCAAGTGAAGCCACAAATGTGTTATAAGTCCAGAAAAGTTTTTAATTTCTTACTGTTTTTTGAAAAACTGATGTTGGCATCGTTTAACTCTATTATTCATTTTAACTTGGTTTACATGGTTATTTGGATTTCTGGTGATCTCTGTGTATAACTACTAGAGGCAGATACTGGAAGTAAAGCATACGGGGTAACCATGATAAAGAGGTGATGCTGACAACTGTTGACTGCACCAATGAAAAGCTTGCAAGCTGACTGCTAATCATTAGGGAACCTAATGCTTGTGCAGAACTGTTTGCAAGGCTCTCAATCAGCTCGTAAGAAAAACCCCTTCTTGTTGCTATGCCCATGCTAGGAGAAAACTCCTGCAGATTCTACTGAGCACCGAAAGTGGTATCTCCCCCCAGATTTGTATTCAAGCTCTTCTTTTCTCTCCAAAGCTCTTTCGCCTGCAAAGAATAGAAAGCACAGCTCGGAAGACAATGCATCTGCGTGGAAATGCATCAACATGAATCTCCAATTATGAGAGAACGGCAGTGAAACACGCACACCTCTCATGAAACAAAATGTTCAGTGGCCATATTAGTAATCAATTAGACGGAGTGCCACCTGATGCTGCACATTTGGCAGAGCCTCCAGCTGCCAGCAGCTTTTTGCCCCGGCAGTATTAGCTTTAAAAAAAATCTGTTCCCTCCTTATCAAAACCAAACTCAGCAAAATAATCTATTCTGTTGCACTTCAACCCATATTTTTCCACTTGCTAATTAGAGATGCAAACGTTGATAAATAAAATGATGGTTTGTAAGCATAACTGGGTCAATAAGTTGAACATTGTGTCCTATTCCTCCAATTAAAATCCTATGAGAAATAGCTCAATTATAATTAGAGAAGCAATTATCCCCTTGTTAAAGGTGATACAAATCACAGGTTTTAGTGAAAAATTCAGTTTTGCCCCTTCTGCCATGCCAACAAATCTTATATCCATTGACGTTTTTTATCCCAGTACTCTCCAAAAGACACAATCTCATGAAATAAAGTATCTCTGAGTACATTTCTGCCTCATCATGTGACGGCAACATTTTCTAGGTATGAACTAAGATGATCAAAGAGGGATTCATTTCACAGAGTGCTGCTATTATGCTCCTGGAGCAACCCTGCACCCATTCATGACTGCATTACTTTTCTGGCTTGTTTAGGGAGATGGGGAGGCTTGTCTATTGAAATGTAAGAAAAACATTATAGTTTTGGCTTGGTCTTAGCAAAAAACAAAATAGTGGGCAGTACCATTTTAGAGTGTTTCTGGTCGTTGGTTTTCTTTCTCTCATTTAGTCTACTCTTAATTTTGATAGGAGTATTACTAACCTGCCCTATATTCCTTGAACTAAAGTAACTCCCAATGAGCTCCCTCCCCCCCTTGTTTTTCTCCTGATCCTAGTAGATTGGAAATTTGCTCTCAGGCTTCAGATTGATGGATCACCACACCTTACACTGAATTCTGTCAATCGGGTTGTATCTTCAGGGGTAACAAACACACCCATTTGGAATCAAAGTTCTATCTCCATTTCCTAAACTGTAGCCATAGCCAACAGGGACTCTTTCCTTGTTTAATTAAATACAGTCAGAGAATCTACTAAGTAGATTAGGCAGGCACAGAAGTCAACAGATATGTTTCAACAAAGGTAGTGGCTGTGGCTATATAAAATCCTTGTATATAGGGGCCAGACCCATTGGGTCATCCATAGCAGGTGTTAAATTCTGAACTAATTCTGTATGTGTTGGGAAGTAACTGAACGCTCCCCCTCTCCTTCCCAATACTGGAGGGCTCCCTGAGCCACCCTCTGATTCAGCAGCTAAAGGGTTTATACTGGAACAGCACAAGGCCTTCAGACTCTGCCCCTGTGCTAAGGAATCTGTGTAGGTGTCAAGTATCTTAAATAAATAAAGTTGATAGAAAGAAAGGGCTTGGCAAGAAGATCAGAGCAGGGGAACATCAAGCCTAGAACGCTGAAACTCATGTGCTTTATCCTGGAGGGCCCACAGCATAATTTTTTCCCCCTCCCCAATAAATATGAAGGTGAGTTCTTAGTCAAAGAGTCACCACCTGTAGAGATGGGAATACAAGAAATGTGGATTGGTCTCTCCCTCCTCTGAAATTTTGTCACTCTCTTTCCTTTGGCCCTAAAAAGGAGAACTACCAACAGTGGCCTCAGTCCAAATTTCCTCTTTGAAGTAAAATATAAAATAAAATAAAATAAAATAAAATATGTTGGCTCTTGGGACTGTGATGACTAAGTGGACAATAGTAACTTTAAAAATCAGAAAAAGGACAGCAGCATGTCAGGACTTGTAGCGATTTACATGAACAAGGCATCTGTAAAATGGGTATTTACATAGAGGGCACCTGGGTGGCTCAGTTGGTTGAGCGACTGACTCTTGGTTTTAGGTCAGGTCATGAACTCAGGGTCCTGGGATTGAGCCCCACGTGGGTCTCCACGCTCAGTGGGGAGTCTGCTTGAGAGTCTTTCTCTCTCTCTGCCCCCTCAACTCTCAAATAAATAATTTTTTTCTTAAAAAGTAGATATTTATATAAACGAGGGCCTTTCCTGATTTAAAGCTTATAATGCTATCTTCATCGTAGCTTTTATGGACTCTAACCAAAGCCCTGGCTAGAGAATACAGTAGGGCATGTTGGTGGTCGTTCTTCACAGGACAGAAGCTTCCTCTCTGCATGCCCACACAGCACTAGCACAGGTACAATGGGCTCAGGGACTATTCAGAATTCAAGAGATTGAATTCAGTCTTCTGTGAATCAATGGGTGATAATATAATAATAATACGAAGAGTGGCTGATGTTTCTTGAGCTTTCTACCTGTTCTAAGTGATTCACATGTACCATCTCATTTAAATTCCCAAAGTACACTCCCAAAGTACACTATTATTATTATTATTATCTCTATTTTATAATTCAGAAAACATACGTACAGAGGACTTTGCCCAAAGTCAAAAAGTTAAAAATGGTGATGCTTGTGTTTTCACCTAGAGTTCTATAAGCAAATTAGCTTAACATTCTATGGTGGTGAATAAAGGCAAAACAGGGGATGATGTTAAATGTTACTTATGACCTCAGAAATGCCTCTGCCGCTATTTGTATCAAAGGTGATACCACTGTATTTGAAGATTAGTGGAGTTCTTTAGAAATTTATTGACTTGTATGGGAAGGAAGAAAATAATTACCGCCTCGTGTTCTGCAAATAATGTACCTGACTACTTCTTCAATGGAGCTAGACACATACTTACAAAACTAAGATCAACCGAGTTGATCAGCCATGTATTCATTGGAAATTTACCACTGGAGATTTTCAGAATCATTTACCTTGGATGCAAAAGAAGCATGAATTCTTGCCAGTATGGCCTGATACCTTAAGGGTTGATTTTATTTATGGGAAGGCTCAAGAGTCGATCTGTAAGCTCAATATTTCATTCTATGTAATTTTTATGCTCTAGAGTCTTCAAAAAATTTAAATATTAAGTAATGAATGCATTCATCATAAAATTAAAATAATCTTACAATCTTTTAATTCACCAAGTTAACATTTCATTCCTTTCTTTTTTCTTGATCTTACCCCTCTTAAGCAACTGACCATGTAATATATCCCATTAAGGTATTTATTAGCTTTCTGATCTTAGTGATTCTAAGGGTGTTGGATAGAATCTACCTAGGAGTTTTAGCCTGCTCTTGAGCATGGTTGTTTGATGTCTCTTCTGACTTCAAAAAAAAAAAAAAAAAGCCACATTAAATATAGTTCTTTGAATGTCAAATGGGTATATGATTTTGAGCTTGCCAAGTGTTAATTGGTCTCTTCCCCACTGATGATACAAATAAAATTCACAGCCAATTAGTTTTCAGTCATGAATCTTTACTCCTTGACAAAGTGAACCACTTTCTTGGAGAGGCTAAAAAAATGAAAAAATTACTAGGATCTTGTCATTGAAAGTCTTTGCAGGGATCAGCAATCTGTAAAAAATGTTGGGTAAAAATGAGGTTATGGATACCCACCCTACTCAGAATATATTTTGGTCTTTAAAGCAGTTTAATGAAGGTTTGCTTTAGAATTTTAAAAAATACAATTAAGGAGACAGATGCACTATTTTAATAAATGAAATGAAATACTGAATAGAGAAGAGTTGCCTCTTTCATCACACTAAATCATATTATATATCAGTGTTAGAAGATAAAGTATTGATGTGGTTGGATAAAACAGCTATGATCATGCAAAGTTTCTGATGCACTGCTAGAAAGTACCATGGGATGCCACTTAGCAGGCAAAATATAGTTCTCCTCTTTCAGAGTAAAACAAAAAGTTTCAAGAAGAGCGCTAGTTTTTTTTTTTAATTTTTTAATTTTTTAATTTTTTTAAAAAGATTTTATTTATTGGACAGACAGAGATCACAAGTAGGCAGAGAGGCAGGCAGAGAGAGAGAGAGAGAGGAGGAAGCAGGCTCCCTGCTGAGCAGAGAGCCCGATGTGGGACTCGATCCCAGGACCCTGGGATCATGACCTGAGCCAAAAGCAGAGGCTTTAACCCACTGAGCCACCCAGGTTCCCAAGAAGAGTGCTAGTTTAAGTCTTTGCATTGGCAATGGAGAGATATAAATGCCTGTGAGAGAAAAAAAAAAAAACAACGCAGTTGTTTTCCAAGTGCCTTGCCTAAATTTCTAGTTCATATTATTAAAAATAATTTGGAAAGAGCAATTAATCTTCTTATTGTGAGACCAGCTCCTTGAGCTGACTCCCACCATTGCTTCAACCTTCAAAAGACTGAAAAACTATGAGAAATCTAATAGTAAGTGTACAACTATGAAACATTTTTTTAAACAATGATGTGTCAATAATATTTGTTTGGAATTTCATAGATAGGGAGGATTCAGGCTTATTTTTACAAAAAAAAAAAAAAAGATTAAGGGGGCCCACATGCAGGCCCAAATTGCAACAACTGAAAAATGCCTCTTTCCATACATTCAATAAAGAGTAAAAATTCCAAAGGACTAAATATAGTTTTTAGGTTAACAAGCACCAACAAGTTGGCAGTAATATATGTCACTTGTCAAACTGAAGTGTTTCTGGGCCCACAAAATACCAGATTAGCTAGGACAATAGTTTTTGATGCCTATGAGGATGTCTCCTAATAATCATAAAAGGTAAAATTTCAAGAGTTTAGAGTTATTTGTTAACAAATGAAAGACATGGTATTAGATGATTTTCCTCAGCGAATATGCTTTATGATGGGGAATGGCTCAAGGAGGGCATGGTACTCTCTTGTGGTCATCTAGGCCAATCCCCCATAGACAGACATTTTCAAAGGATACTGTATGGTTTGGTGCTAATGAAAAACATGGTATGTATCTGATTTGTCATGCTTCATTAACAATCAATAGGCTTTGTTTTAGCAAAAACAAAAAATGAAAATGAAGAGCTTGATGGAAAGCTCATGGTAGGAAACTAACACTTGTTATTTCTCAAGCATGTTTTTATTCACGGTGTATAGATATGGCCTTTAGATTACATCATGGAAAAAGAAATGTATATGTGGGGTGCACAGGCTCACAGACACACACACACACACACACACACACACACACCCTTTTTACATTTTTTGCACATCATCAAGGACAATAATAAAATTGATAGTACATCATTATCTTATCACTTTGCTATATGCCAAATGCCAGATAAAATAAAGCAATGTTTCTGATTTCTTGAAAGAGAATGACAAAATTAAACCAAGCTGCCTGTGGCTTTGTCCAGTGGGGCATTCTAATTGACTCCCAAGTCATTAATCAGTTCCCAATCAATCTATTTTGCCAGCAGCAGGCAGTTAGGACTCCATTACCAACCATTCATCATGCCATACCCTAATTCACTGCACCATTAGCCATGGATTAGGCCTCTGTTAGAATAACTAAGTGCCAATAGCTAAACGCAAAGAATTTCTGTTACTCACCTCAGCCACTGGGATCCCTTCAGGTGGTCGACACTGGAGCAAGACTTCCTGTTCCAAGGACACTTCCTTTCCCAGGGGTTCCTGCTCAAATGTCTTCCGTAGATCTGGAAAGCACAGGTAATAAAATACATGACAAAACTAATAATTAACAGTTAGTCATTTATGGAAAATCCTGTAAAAATATCCCAGCTTAGTATTTTATGTATCTTTTTATTTTTTTAATCACACATTGTTAGTATTGTACCATAATCTGGGTTATTATAGCATGTGTGGTAAAAAGCATGAAATTCAGAGATTATTAACTGCTTCTGCAGTGGGAAAAAGAATGCTGGAGTCCTGAAAGAATGTATGTAACTTCTTCCGGTGTCTCAAATAGGAAGCAAGAAAAAGGGGAACTATGGGTATGAGTCTAAAAATATCTCAGTATGTAATTATGTAGCCATTCTTTAATTAGAAGATCAAATGGTCATTTTTGCCCAAATATACCAACTGCCTAACTACATATTTATATAGTTATAGTTGCTAAGATGGTTATAGGCAGTAGACTTTTAAAAATTGTTATAGGTGGCCACAAACATATCAGAAATCAGTTTGTAATTTTAAATACCAAAGTTAAAACATAAATTATTTAGCCGTGGAGCTTTGAAACAACATTAATTTTTTAAAAAATACCAAATATTTTATTTCACACATGTATAGTTTCAGCTCCTACCAATGAAAAATTATTGAAATTTTACCCAGTTGATATTGATTATAAATTAATGTTTCTATCCTTTCATTCCATGGCCCTGATAAAGGCTTAAGAATCTAAAAGTACCATTTTAGCTTATTGAACTATGGGTGGAAACCCAAGACTCTGGAGGTCATATCCTTATGTCTTTCAAGGAGCTATCAGAAAGCACCATCTGGAAGAATGGACAGAGAGAAAAATCCATGGTTACATACTTGTCATTTATTCAATTTCTTGGCATAAGAAAACTTTCAAGAGCTTATGGGTTGTGAGAAAATTATGGATCTGTGTGATCTGAAGTAAGACAAGAGGCTCTAAATGGTGATGGAATTTCTGGCAGAAGGCTACTTCTAATTTGATTATTGAGAAATTGAGAATATTGCAGAAATAAACACTTAAAATCCACAGGATTATCAGAACTTATAAGTTATCAAAACCATGTCCTTATTTTATACATAAGAAACATATCTATCAAATTACTCAAAGCCTTACAGCAAAATAATCAATGCTACATTAGGGTATTAAGGAGGGCACGAATGGCATGGGGCACTGGGTGTTATACGTAAACAATGAATCTTGAAACACTACATCAAAAACTAATGACATACTGTATGTTAACTAAAATAACATAATAAAAAATAATAATAACAAAAGAGAGAATAATCCATAGTAAAAAGAAAAACCTGTTAGGTTTATTTTTATTATGGATTATTCCAGCAAAATAAAAACCAAAATAACCACAGTGATAAATGAAGGATGGTACCCACCAATTAAAAGCATAAAATTCACACATGTCACCATCTTCATTCTAAATGGGTTCTTAAAAATACACACTTTTAAGCTTTATTTATTTAAGTAATCTCTATACCCCAGGTGGGGCTCAAACTCAAGACCCTGAGATCAAGAGTTCCAGGCTCCACCTACCGAGCCATCAGGGGTACCTCATTCTAAGTGTTTTTATTGCAATAAGTGATATAGGTATATACATCAAAAACAACAAAAAGAACCCGCTGAGCCCCAATTTGTACATATTTTGCTATTGCACACATCCCTTTCACACATCTTTTGGTAAATCTGTGTCCTTTCAACACAAATGATAAAAACAAACTGAGGGTTTTGGAGGGGAGGGGGTTGGGGGGTATGGGTTGGTGAGCCTAATGGTGGGTATTAAGGAGGGCACATATTGCATGAAGCACCGGGTGTGGTGCATAAACAATGAATTTTGGATTACTGAAAAAAAAAATACAATTAAATAAAATTTTAAAAAACCAAACTTTTCTACTCCGTCTATTCTTACATAGTAGCTTCTCTTTGGGCCCACTTTGGCAGCACATATGCTATCATAACTCCTCTTTGTTTTGGATCTGCATTAAGATAAAATTTCAGCAAAATGCCAAATACTAATTAAAAGAATAGCGACAATGAACAACTTTTATGGGATAAAATGTTCTTGACAACATATACCTCGTTTGTAAAAAAAAAAAAAAAAAAATCATTCTGAAAAACTCCCATCTGATGTAGGGTAGGGTAGGGTGAAGAAATAATTACTGAAATTAGTTCTCAAATTAAAGAACCTACCAACTCACTCTTGATTAAATTAATCGGCATATCACAAAACGTAGTGCTAAGAGTAAGAGTGAGGCATATATGTCTCCAAATAGTTAAAACAAATTCTTTTAATATTTGTTAATCACATGCTTTGGTTGACACTTGATTAGGTACTTAAGATGATGATGTGTAAGATAAAGTCACAAGACTAGAAAGGTAATCGGAGGTCTACCGGTCAAGGCCCGTCTGCCATGCCGAAGACTGACAAACCCTCAAAAGCTTTTAAGCAAAGGAAGGCAATCGGATGTCACATTGCCTGCATTGTGATAGGTGGACTGAGGTGGTGGTAAAGAGACAGAAAGTAGTTAGGGACCCATCTGAGTAGACCAGGAGGGATGATGGGGTCCTGAACTCAGCTACTGATAGTGAGGAGGAGGAAGCAATAGGAGAAAGAGGAAGAGACACAATCTAGGAATAAAAAGATCATACATTCAGGAAGACCCAGGTATTTGGAAAGTGCCAGGAGGCAAGAAAAAAGTCTATTCTTAGTAATTCTATTGCGGTTGTTAAGATGGTACCATCACTAAGTGACATAGTACCGAATTAGGCAGGAAAGTGAAGGGAAAGATAGCAATGTATTTTGGTAGAGGTTCAGTTTGGTGTGTCTGTAGGATATTCAGATGGAAAGTGCGATAAATTCAGATCATGATTTCTCAGCTGCAGTGCTACTGATGTTTGGGACTGGAGAATTCTCTGTTGTGAGGTTGTCCCGTCCATAGCAAGATACTTTGCAGCATCGCTGGACTCCACCCACTAAAAGCCGGAAGCACCCCTCCCAGCCGGGGCAAAATAAATGCCTCCAGATGACGCCTAATGTCCCCTGTGAGCAAAATCCACCCCAAGTTGAGAACCACTGGCCTAGAACTTAGAAAAAAACATCCTCGTAGGAGATTTGTGCTTCGTTGTCTAGGAGATGGCTGAAGCATGGGAACTGGATTAGATTACATCACCAGGGGAAAGACTGTGTTCAACAAGCAGGACACAATGTTCTAGAGAAAAGGCTGCCAGCAAAGTGACATGGCCTGAACCAAGAGGCAAGAGAGGAACCAAACAGACATGTGTCAGAGGAGCTAAGAGGAGAAAAAACTCTTAAGAAGATGGGAAGCAGGACAAACGCAGGGAAAGGCTCAGAGGGGCGAAGAACAGATTGGTTTGGGAAATTGAGGCCCGAGGGGCGAGCGGAAGCCAAGCTGTGTTGAGCAGTGCACAGGAATTGGGAATATGACCATCATGAGAACCTACTGCTTTTTTGCCAAATTTTATGGTGACAGGAATCAGCAGCACCAGTAAGGGGCGATGGGTCTGAATGCAGCACGCTCTAACTCTTAGGATATAGTGTAGTTTTTGGCATGGATTTCAAATTCCTACCATATGAAGGTACATCTTATGAGAACCCTTGTTTCCTAACTGAGAAAGGTGACCACACCTCAGAGGCACGCGCTTCGAGGGGCCGGATTCACTGAACCATCATTGAATGCCTGATAATTACTTCATTTTAACGGCTTGGCTTTAAACTCCATATAAATTTTATGTAATTTCTAAAATGATCTCACATTTAACTCCCCACGAGGCAATACTTCTTCCTGAAAAATCCTTTTAATTTCTGCCATAAAACCTCTTTTCTAGCTTTCAGGTTGTGTAATGAGCATAGGATATATCGTGGCTGTCCAGCTAGGCAGCTCCTCGTTTCAGTGTCTCTGCATTACTCTGAGAGAAGAGGGTGGGTAACATTTTAAGCATATCCTTTATCATTTGCAGAGATGTGATAGAAGGCAGGCTGGATGCCTTGCAGGCACAGAGAACACAAGGGTGACGAATGAATAAGCATGAAAAACGGACACTTGTCAGCTAGGAATTAGATGTAAAACAGAACGGTTCAGAATAATGTGGGTATTCCTGTCAGGAAAAGAGATGAATTTCTGCCCTTGGAAGACCTTTAGGAGTCTACATTTCTGTTTTCTTTCCATTCGTTCTAAGGCTGATACTAAAATAAGTCTAAAGTCCTTTCATTATAACTGAGATTACTTTTGCAAAGTCAACTTGGCCTACCTCTGATTTAGTCGTTGATTCCAGCAATCGAAAGAAAAATCAGCTTTGTCATATGCATGCGTTCTGAGAGATGTTTACTTAAGAACATGAATATTGGCTTACTAAATCCATACGGCAAAATCCAATTAGCAGATGTAGAATCAGACTTGAAACTATACGGATTTCTATTTACCATTTACACAGTAATCAAAGAGAGCCTTTCAGGGCACCTACAAGCATGGGCACACATCACAACGTCACATTTTTTTATTGTAGAGTTTTGAGGTTTTCAATGAATTTTTTTTTCACAATAATGACACTGTGGTCACAAATTATTTATGATGCGGAATATACCAATTCATGGCATTCTATGAACTTCGCTTTTTGATGGTGTAAGAATGCTAACTGGGAGTCTGACGACTGTGCCCTTCACCTTCCTCATTTGTAAAATGAAAATAAATGTCTGGATGCTTTTAAAGGTCTCTTTTGCTACATATAAGGGCCAATGACTAAATAGATTAACATTTTAAATGTATGTTTGAGGGGAAAAGACGTTTTCCTGTGTTGAATAAAATACTTCTTGGTTGTGATGGATCTGTAAGGAGCTATACCAATTGGATCAGTGTCCATGAGAAATAATAGAAGAAATCATTTTTAAATAATAAAGGAGTTGATGTATTGTTGAAGAGAACAACTTACAATTTTCCCCTCAGGACTATTTTCATGGCATTTGTGGACACTTGGATCTATAGGTACAGCTAAGAGTTAGAAAACAGGGAAAACAGTGCGACCCAGAAGATTCGGTATTAAAAATATCAGAAAATTCTTTATACAAATCCAAGGAAGCAATCACAAAAGCAGACTAAAATTAAAGCTTGGCTGATTGTAAATGCATTCAGATTAACTTTGACAGAACTAATTTTCTGTCTCCATGGAGAGATGGGGAGAGAAATGCCTACCCAAAGCAGCATGTAAGAAAGCCCCATCCCGCCAATGTGTGTATTTATGAAAGGGGCAGAAAATCATGTCTCTATCCCTTTAGCAACTCTGCCTGACACTATCCAAAAAGGGTGCGTGTGGCTTACGACTGGAAAGTCGAGGATGCCTGGGCCTCTGCTTTGTGTATAATGCATCAGGCTCCCAGCCAAGCACCTATAAGCCCTACTGATTATGGATGGAACCCCCCCCCCCAAAATATCAGCCGAAGATCTGTCTATTGTGTCTGAGCAGAAAGGTTGCTGATATTATTTTCTTTGAAAAAGATAATGAATATGTTCTTACTGAGTTTTTTAGAATGATTTATATTTATTAAAAATGTTTATTTCCTCAGCAATGCTATTTCATTGTGCAGAATGATTTATCAGAATACAATATTTTTTAAAAGACCAAATCTTAGCAATGTCATAGACTGACACCATGAAGTCAAGAACTCTCCAGTGGGTATCCTTCAATTCGATAGGCTGTCCTGGTGGAAATGAAAATCCTTAAACTCCGCAGAATAATAAGATAAAAGGCATATTATATTATTAATGTTGGTTTTTTTTTTTTTTTAGCTCTCATAAGGCTTGGTGAATATTAAAAGAGATGTTGGATCTGAAAAGGTTTTGAAAGATTATAAAGCACAAAACATATAATAAATTATTATAATGATTTCTATTATTAATACTCAAAGAGTTCTGGAATGAAAGATGATTGCACACAGGAGTCAATTTTCAGATGTCATTCTCTTACAGATTTTGGCCATATGGTCTATAAACTATAGAATCTAATATTCCTTACTGTTCTTTTTGGAACTGAAAGTTTATTGCTATGTTTTTCAAACTGTGTGTCATGACCCCTTAGACGGTTATAAAATCAATTTAGTGGGTTAAAAAGCAACATTAAAAAATATGAAATTGAATGAACAGAAAATGCCAAGAGGGATAATATAGAGTATTGTGTGTGTATATATAATGTATGTGCATATATGTATATGTGTATTATATATGAAATATATACACTGACACACATGTATATACGTATATATACACATATATGTATCTATGTATATATGTAGATATATGTGTATATAATATATATACACACATATCTGTGTGTATTTCTATGTGTAAGAAGAAGTGATACAAATACATTTTTTATTGCAGGTCACTGTGAAAATCTGAAAGTTCTGGGAGGCAAGATAACATTGTAGCTAAAAGCAGGGTCTTTGCGGAGAGATAACTGGGTTCAGGCCTGACTCTAGCACTGGTCTATCTGTGTGACCTTGAGCACACTGTTTAACTTCTCCCTGCCTTAGTTTCTTCAGCTGAAAAATGGGCACAATAATAGTAACCATTTTATAGGGTTACATCAGAAGAAGTGCCTATAAAATCCTAACATCGTGCCTGGAATATACGTGCCCAAAAGATAGTACTCCCTCCTCACCTCACCTTTCCCCACCACAGTAGCAAATTTATCATACTATACAGATATTAGGTATTATCATTACCAGTCAAAATAAACATAATAAAGTGAGACAAAACAATTGTGAATGTAGGAGGGCTAATTATTGAAGAGGATGTTTCACAAAGAGAAATCTAAGGACTATCATGCTGTGCATGATAAAAAGGCAGATTTCATACTCAGATTGAGCCCTGGGAAGCTGTGCTTGTAAAACGTCCCACAGGTGTGTTTTATGCACAGTGCTTAAATCTGAGAGCCACTTAATGACTGATTATTTATGGAACACCCATGTTGTACATGGCACTGGGCTAGATACTATAGGCAGCAGGAGGGAGGTTTTGAGAGGTTGTGGGAACCGAGCAAACCTACTTCAGCAGCATGGTTCTTACCCCCTGGTTTTTGATGGTCCCTCCACTGGTATTTCCAGAGTGTCGGCAGTGGAAAAGTTTTTGTACAGGCTGACAGCTGACATTGTCTAGCACAGTGGCTGAAATTTCACATGCATCTAGGGACCATTTAGGTAACACAAATGATAGAAAATTAGGCACCATAATTTTTTTTTTCTTGAAACATGATGCCCACCTGGGCTATTTTTCATTTCTAAATTTTAATAGAGACAAGAATACAAAACCAATATACTTTTTTTTTTCCTCTTGCTGCTCAGCAATAAGCTATATATTGCCCTATAGGAATGCAGACTCAGCAGCCTGCAGACCCCATATCTGTTTGCTAATGGAAGCTGGTAATGTGAATTATTATGTGATTTTTTTTCTAATTACGTAGGTTGTTAATTGCTTAAAATTTTATCAAGAATTCTTGTGTGGGCCAGCATTTTGAGGGCCAAACCAAGAAGCCTGTGGATTGCCATCTTGAGACATTGATCTAGCAAATTCAGTGCTGAGTGTGTCAAAGTTATCTTAGTGTTTCTTGTGGCCTCTCTTTTACTTCAGAGAAAACCCTCTGGATTTCTTCCCACAGCTATGCTCTTGTCTGACTCTTAGACGCTTAACCGAAAAAGACAGCTTGGTGGGCAAAGCTGTTTCTGTTAGTAGGATTGCATATATAACATTTTCTGAATTCACATTTTGTAATTATTAATTTATCTTCCCTTGCCTACTTTCAGGCAAGAATGTTAGGAAATAAACATTGGGATTTCAGAATATTAAATAAATGGGTATGATTCTATTTCAAATAAATGGAAACTATTAGCACACAAGTCAGGAGAACCAAAAGTTTTCTTGATGGCTGGCAAGACACTCCATCATTATTTCCGTAATTTTTGATGATTACGTAGGATAAATATGTCCCCACATTCTTTTCTGAGCCAGTGTCTTCATTGCTACGGTTGCTACATAAACAAAACCCTGAAGCTCTTTCAGGTAGGAAGGAACCTGTCCAGAGTGGTTATGATTTCTGCTCAGCTCTTGTTCTTTAGAGAAGGAAGAGCAAACGTTCAGCCCCACCGCCTTCCTCTGTAGCGTATGTGCCCAAGTAGAAAGTCATTAAATTCTTTTCTATGGAGTCTGGATCTAGCTTCACTTTCAGCCTCCCCAGCACAGAGCCCTGGGAGGCTAGAACTAAGCAGGAGTTAGCATTCAAGATACAATCCATCTGCATCCCAACCTGGAGTTCACTGCAAGGAACTTTCTGGAATGGAGTATGTCTTGTATCTGCATAGTTACGGCCAGCTTTCTATCGGGTATCATATCACTGCTAAGTGTCACTTCAAAAAGATAATATTACTAGTCCCAGCGAACTGAATGCTAAATTTCTTCATTTTAAAATTTCTTTAGGGTCGTTTGGTGCTTAGTACACAGGAGAAATTTAATAAATGTTGAATTAGAATCAATTTCCAAAATAATCTGGCAAGCCCTTTTACTGAAGGTTTGGGAACAATTTCTCTTGAGGTAACTATAAAAACTCTTTGAAATTGCACAGGTCAACCCTCTTCCTTTACAGATAATGCACCTAAAACCCCAAGAGTTAACTTACTTGTTCAAGTTCATCAGCCATTGACAAGCAGGCTACTCCATTTTGTGGGTCTACATAGTGGTTGTATTTGTTTCTTAAAGAAATTTCCATGAAACATAATGGCTTAAAACACCAGAAATTTATTTTCCCATAGTCTGGAGACCAGCACTTTCACTGAGCCATACAGAATCAAGGGGTCAATAAGGCCCTACCCCCTCCATAAATTCTCTGTGAGAATTCACAGCTTGTTGCTTCTAGATTCTGGTGGCTGCCAGCATTCTCTGGCTTGTAGCCCCATCCCTCCAACCTCTGCTTCTCCAGTCCCATGGCCTCCTCCTCTTCTACGTGTGTCAAATCTCTCTCTGTCTTTCTCTTATAGGGACATTTGTGATGGCATTTAGGGGCCACCTGGATAATCCAGAGACCCTCTCCATCTCAGGATTGTTAAGCACATCTGTGAAAGGTCCTTTTTCTATGTAAGGTAAGATTTATAGGTTCCAGGGATTAGGACCCTGATGCCTTTGAGACAGTTATGCAGCACAGTGGTTATGAGTGTGGAGCCTGGATCTACCTGCCTGACTTTAATCCTGGTCTTGTACTTATGGAGGTTTGGACGCTTTTGTTTCTTCATCCCTAAAATGAGGATAATTACAGTATTTATTGCATAGGGTTATTGCAAAGATCAAATAAAAGAATACACATAAAAACCCTTATGAGGGCAGTGTTGTTACCTAAAAGCCCTCAGTAACTGTCCTCATTCAGAGACCCACTCTGTCGAGCCCCAAATCCATGTAGCTGTCGAACTTTTACAGAGTTCCTGGTTGTACTGAGATTTAATTAAATAAATAAATTACTTTATTTATTTACTTATTGCTACCAAGAGACCATACTCCAAGTATCGGAATTAAGCTTCTTGCCTCCCAAATGGAGCTGGTCTTGACAATGGGGCTTTTGATCTAGGGAATTTCTGTCCTTAGAAGAGGTTCGTGGTGCAGTTTTCTGCCAGGCTTTCTAACCATCTTCTGGACTTTCTGACATGGGTCTGTCCTTGCAGTGAGCAAACACAACTGCTTTACTGTGACTCACATTTTCATATTTCCAAATTTTTGATTAGTTCTTTTACTTGTTCAATGAACAGAGGGGTGGCTGAACATTTTTTAAAACTTTTAAAAAACTTGTCTTAATGTATTTTCAAAGTGCTCCTCTGGTGAATAAAACAATTCTATGTTAAAATATAGTCACAATACTTGCATTTTTAGAAGGAAAAGAAGTATCTTTCTTCTAATAATGATAAAAGGTGCTAATTATGTTGTCACAGTAGAGTACCACTTATGCTTAAATCACCAACTCTGCCCCTTAATGGGAAATAACTGCTGTGGACTGACCAGTATGGCATCTTTTGAGAGGTCTGGATTAGTCTCCTGAACCTTGGGCACTTATTAAAAGTAAAAAATGCCTACCTTAAGTCCACAGAACTCTAAAAAGTTTGCTGTGGTTTCCTTTTCCAGGAATAGATGATCTTATCTTGGCTGGAATTTTTAAAATCATCATTATTATTTTTTTTTAATTCAGCAACTCTTACAGTGATCATTAAATGTTAAGGGACACAATGTTGGACGGGGTTCTCTTTTTTACTTGCCTTTTCTCCTCAAATATTCTAAAAGATAAAACAAAACAAATAAAACCCAACCAACCAAACAGCAGAAATGAACTACATGAAGTTTCCTCTATAATTAGGTTGAAAGGTGAAGAATTGTCACAAGTTTGTTTAAAATTCAGCGTTACCATTTCCTAAACAAGTGACTGGGCCAAGTTACCAAAGTTCCCTGTTCTTAAGTTACCAAGTTTCCTGCTTCTGTTTCAGTTTGCAAAATAAGGATAATAATAGAATCTACCTCATAAGATTGAGAGTTTATATTGGAACTTTACTTATAACCTCTTTCAACATTTTTAAAAAGTAATGTTTTTTACCACTCTTAGGAATTTATGGCAGACAATTCCAATAATACCATAGTTTATATCCAGGAATAGAGATTGGAATGATCTTTAAGGAAATCAGCAGAAGGATTATCTTGGCAAAGTCTTCAGTTTCACTTAGGGATGGCTATCCCTTATGGCACAGAGGTCATTTAAATGGAGAAATCCTGAGTGAAAGAAGTCCCTGCAGAAGGAAACACATTTAAAGCTATTCTTTATTTCTTGGCTTTGGGGCATTTATAGGACAAACGTATTTGTATTCAGTTTTGCTAAAGGGTTTTTTAAAAAATAAATATTTTAGAGCTAGGACTGTAAATGACATCCATTACAGAGAAGAGGAAGAAAAAACCCATACAAGCCACTCTTCTATTCACATTGCATCTTTAGTTTTAGAAAAAGAAATGATTATATGCCATCACAATATTTTTTAAGGTATGTCTTAGGGAAAAATAATAAGAAACATGCCAACTTTATAGATGAGGAACCTGACATATCAAAAAGTTAAGACTCTTTCCTCGGAGTATCAAGAAATGAATGCAATGATTGCAGACAAGCTTTTTTTGCAAATAAGCAGTTTAGCCGTAAACTTCCCTTTTCATCCAGCATAAAACATTACTTTAATGACACATTTTAGTCCAGTGGGTTAGCAGTCATGCTTATAACACATAGATAGCTGATTTCTCCCAAAATATAACTTATGAGACAGTGTTCTATCAATTGGTTGTCTACCTCTCAGAATAAACATGAGCTATAAATATCAATAGATTTGTGGGAACTCTGCAGAACTTAGGAATTTCTGTACAAATACAATAGAAAATATGTTTGGAAAAATACAGACTGATGCAATCAGGTATGTCTTATGGTTTTTAATCTTGAAATAGGAACCACGTAATCAAATATTTAATATAACAGTTGAGATTTACATGAAACACGAAGAAAGTTACGGTTAAAGATGTCTGTCTTACTATCTAAAAGGATCTCAATTGTGCAGTTGATCTTACCTAATACAAAATCTGGCCTCTGTAAGTTATAATTGGCTTATCAGGGGCTTAAATGGTTGCACAAGGGATCAAACCACAGCTCAGAAACGCAAGTTAGTAAACAGGCCATTTATTCTGGCGTGCTGGTAAACCGGCTGAACTCTACCAAGATATTTGGTGTTAGGCTGCCACACTCTGTCATGGTATAACCTAAATCTTTCAGAACACCTGGTTAAATAAATGTATTATAATGTCAAATCATTGTAATTTTGTATAATTTAATCTTGTTTTCTGCCCCGTAGACAGGTAGGGAATGGAAAAGAAACAAAGCCACGAGCAATGACTTCTTTATATAATAATCCACAAGATTACATCTATTTAATTGAAGATACTATTGCTCTACAACAGAAACTTAATTAATTAATTCCTTTAAGAGACTTATTGAGGTCTGACAC
Source organism: Martes martes (assembly GCF_963455335.1). NCBI lineage: Eukaryota > Metazoa > Chordata > Mammalia > Carnivora > Mustelidae > Martes > Martes martes. Next base: position 96,577,574 of record NC_137889.1, read on the forward strand.
TATGCCAGCCATCACTGTAGACATTTTGAATTCATCAGTGAACAAACCAAACAAAAATCTTTGCCCACATGGATCTCACTTTCTCAGGGGGTGGGGGAGATGGGCTACAACTCATGATCATAATAAATAAGCAAATACATAGTAGGTGAGAAGTTGATAAGTATTATGAAGAAAATAAGTACAAAAATGTACTGGAGGTTTGAAGGCGGGGTTGGAGCACAGAAGAAATCACTTTACTTGATGTCCTTGAATTACTAGGGTGACAAAACATTTTTACTTAAAGAACATATCATTAGCATTGAATAACATCATCACTTTGTCCCATCGTATGCTTTCAGTTTAATTCCGTTTCATTCCATTCATTTATGTCTTCAGTTCCTTAGCACCAACCATGTGCAAAACACCATTTTAGGGGCCTCTGGGTGGCTCAGTGGGTTAAAGCCCCTGCCTTCCGCTCAGGTCATGATCCCAGGGTCCTGGGATCGAGTCCCGCATCCGGCTCTCTGCTCAACAGGGAGCCTGCTTCCCCGCCCCCGCCACCTGCCTCTCTGCCTACTTGTGATCTCTGTTGTCAAATAAATAAATAAAAATCTTTAAAAAAACAAAAACAAACACACACACACACACACACACAAAACCCCAAAAAACCAAAAACAAAACCCACTATTTTTAGGCACTGAGGGAATCATGATAAAGAAAATAAAGTGCCTGATCTTGAGAAGCTTATATTCTGGTGATGGAGACAGTCAACATAGAAGGAAACAAGTAATGATAAAGAGAAATGGTCTCAAGAAAAACAAAAGCAGGTTTGGGGTTAAGAGAGTGACAGGGTTGGGGTTAGTGGGCTTTAGGTAAATCGGTCAGTGTTGACCCCACTGAAGAGGTGACACTTCAGCAGAAACCTGAATGAAAGACGAGAGTGAGCCTGAGCCACATTTAAGAGTTGGGAAAGAATATTCTGGGTGGGAAGGAACAGGTAATACAAATAGCCTATATCTGAAATGAGTGTACTGCATTATGGAAACAAGGAAGCTGGTGAGGTTGGAACAGACCAAGCAATAGGGGAGAGGCAGGAACCCAAGGCCTTCTGATAATTCTGCACAAAATAATAGTGAGTTTATAACATTATGCCTCTGGAAAGTAAGATAATTTTGTGAACGACCACCTGACATAAACATCACTGTCACCGCCTCTCCTCTCATACCCAGAGTATTTGTTAGAAGCACGGACTCTCTTGTTGGTCAGACTAGCTTCTCCATATACCAGCTGTGAACTCAGGCAGGATTTTTAATCTCCCTTTATTGTCAATTTTCCCATCTGTACAATAGTGATTATCGCACGCGTCACATGGAATCATTGCAAGGACTGAAGGAGCTAATCTATGTAAGTGTTGGTCAAAGGGTATAAACTTTCAGTTACTGAATGGATAAGTTCTGGGGATAGTTTTTGGCAGCACAGTGACTACAGTCAATCACATTGTGTTATGTACTTGAAATCTGCTGAGAGAGAAGTTTCTAAGTGTTTTCGTTAAAGGGAAAAAAACGGTTAACCATGTGAGTTGAGAAATGAAGTGGTTGAAAGAGTGCTACCATTCTAATCATTAATTCTAGAGCCCATCTCTCCAGTACTAGCCACATGGGCTATCAAGCAACCAAGCTGTGGCTAGTCTTAATGGACAAGTACTGTAGGTGTAAACACATCAGATCTCAAAGATAACCATAAAAAAAAGAACATAAAATATTTCATTAATATGTGTTTATATTGCTTACTTTGTTGGAATGATAGTTGGGATATACTGGATTAAAAAACGTATTACTAAAATTAATTTTGCCTGTTTCCTTTTACTTTTTTAAGGTTGGCTACTAGAAAAGTTTAAATGACATAGGTGGCTGGCATTATCTTTCTCTAGACACTGCTATTCTGGATAGTATGAGAGAGACACTACAGACTCACAAATGTGGATAAGGCTTGGTCCAAACCCACAGGTGGTCACAAGGTGGTTCTAATCCCAGGGAAAAGGACAAGTGAGCAATGAGAGATGAGCAGAGAAGGCCACCTTGATCCTCCTCCGTTCTTCTCAGGAGCTATCATATTCCAATCTGTAGCCGGTGGCATTTGTGATTTATTGGTTTGCACACAGAATAAAGAAAAAAAATCCATAGGAACTATCCTGTCATTCCCAGGAAGATGGATTCCCTGTGCACATAAATCCACTCTGACTCCTGAATCATAGGAGAAGGGTGACCATATGGAGTGCTCCTCCATCCTCGGGCACGGGGGGAAAATTACAGTCTAATTGAATGTGAACTGGCAGAGAATTTCATCCTCTAGGATTGAGAGCCAAGGCCCAGGACATGAAGTTGTAAAACAAGAAGAGCCTTTTTAAGTTTTTAATGTCAACTCAGGGAAAAAAAAAAAAAAAAGAAAGAAAGAAAGAAAAAGGAAAAGAAATGTTAACTCAGTATGGATAAGTTTTCAAAATGCACCCATAAAGTTTAAATCATAATTTCTGTTGTTATGAACACCTATTATCATCCACTGAGCATTTGTTTTGTGTCTGGCACTATGCCATAGGCTTTACAAGTTTATCCAATTTAATCTTAAAATAACCCTATCATTTGCATTTCACGGTTGGTGAAACTAAGGCTCAGAGGGGTTAAGTCACATGACCAAGGTCATATTAGTAAGTGATGGAACTAGGATATGGACATAAGTCAGCCTGGCTCCGAACCCTGTCCTCTAACTATTCCACTACACTACTGACATTGTATCCCTCCCCACAAACAACCACAACCACATCACCAAGAATGACAGCACCAAAATAGCAGTCCTATCAAAAGTAAGACATTGCCTGAAGAATGACAGTGTTTGCTAACATTTTGCCTGAATTATTCCTACCTTAACACTAGGAAATTTCCCATTGGCTTTATAACAAGGGATACCGGAAGAAACAACCCAATGAAACTGGTAGCCATATTGCCATAAAGACTCTACTTGGGATAGACTTGAGGTCTCTCAGAAGCAACTCCTCGCTCTGCAGTGGAAGCCACAGCACCCACGCAGGATGCCAACACAATCCTCTAGGAAATGTGTGACATTCTGGAGCAGGCATGTCATGGTCTCAGCCCAGGCCTGGCTAAATTCTAACTTCCATATTTCCTTGTTTGCTCTTCTGCCTTGATTGTGTCACAAACTTATTTTTATATTTTGTATAGCTGAATAAATGATGTATTATAAGCAAACACGCAGCGAGTATTCATTCCTGCCTGATCTACTTCTGAAAATAGAGCTTTCTTTTTTTGTGAAAGAACGTTGAGCCCCTCCACTGTACACGTGAGTATAAGTCTAAATAGGTGAGACATAATTGCATTTATTTAACCTTAGCATCATAGTTATCTTTGCCTGGGACAAATTTAAACTTTAATTGCAGTTTATGTGATGGCCATCTGTCATATATCACTGGGCAAAGCCCCACAGGCTTACTTGAAACAGGGCAAACTAGGAAATTGTCAAGCTTTGTGGAATATTGGCAAGAACTTGTTTGGTAGAAATCAGTCTTAACAAAGAGAACTGAAATTTAACCTATTTTTTTTTAATTAAGCATGATCTATATCTATATAGCTACATCTTTACATATTGGATGGTCTTCTTTGGCCATAGACACATTAGTTCAGTAAAGTATAGAAATACAGGCAAACTGTTCTTCAATCTTATTGCATAAAGATGAAAAGGGGCTACGGGCAAATTAATCTCTCACTGAGTTTGTTTTCTTATTATTTGAAAATGTCAAATTACGTTCAGCAAAGTTTATATAATACATTGCAAAGAAAGATGGGATTCTTACATGTATTTAGTTTTTATGTGGAGAATAGAGACATATATAGAGTGTCTCTATACATACATACACATGCACCATACATATATACATACACACACACCATACATATGCTATGATATTTTTCATATATATGTACACACACACATACATACACGTATACCATACATATACACACACACCATACATACACTAGTATTTTTTATATATATATATATGGAATTGGCACAATAAGAGGTTTTTCATTTGGAACTCTACAGTCCTTAAACTTCAGCTTTTAGGCAAGTCAATTTAGTATGGAATATAAATTGGCGATTTAAAATATTCATTATAATTGATATTAATAAATGCATAGCAATGAAAGATAAAGATATAGTCTTACATCCTTGTACCTCTTTTGATTATAGTTAGAAGCTAACTTTTAATTCATTTAAATATTTGACCAAAACAATTGGTCTCTTGTTTCTTTACAAAATGTTTAAAAATATCTTTTGGCTTCATAATTAATAAAATAAAGTCTTCAAGATTTGTGGCAAATGACTACAGTGAATGTAGGGGTATGCCAATGAGATCCCTTTTCGGGACTGACCCCACTTTTGGGGAGTGTTGCCTATGAGAGAGCTCTGTGTCTTTCTCCTGGAATTGCCCTCGGTAGAGGAGAGCTGACTTGATCCAGTTCACACAAGCTGGTGGGAGCTGGGAGTCAAGCAGGGGCCCACATCCATTGATTAGTCTATGTGGGGCAACTGTGAAGGGCCATTTGAGCTCCAGAGCTCCCTATGGGGCCATCTTTTGTCATACCTGTCCTTCAGCTCAATTTTTCATACCTGCCAAATCCTATGGCCTCCATGGGTATTATTCCTAAGAGTACTGTTCAATATGTTGCCTGCATGCACGTCCTCATCTCAGAGTCTATTTTCTGGAGAACCCATATAAGACAAAGAGAAAATCTCTTTAGATATGCTCTGAGAGGAAAGATTAATACATATAGCATTTTAATAAACTTCACTGATATTTTTTATAACAGTTTTAATTCAATAAAATTTATTAAACATCTATGATGTTCTAGGCATCGTGCAAAGCATGAAAGATATAAAGTTAAGCAAAACTGAATTAAGCAAAATTGATTCCAAAGAACCTGCTGGCATGAAACACAGACATTACAACAAGTGAATATAATTCAACTGAGACAAGCCCTATATTAAGAGAACGGACACACTGCTCTGAAAGGATTGAGAAAGGGATGCCTATCTTTCTGGAGACCCATGAGGCAGGAATGACTTCACTAAGGACATTTGAAACAAATTCTTCAAAAAGTTCAAGCCTCTTGAATCATTCTTTCTTCTTCTCTCTCACATCTCACATCCAATCTCTTAACGAAAGCTATTACCTCTTAAATATACAGTAGTCCCCCCTTGCCAGCTGTTTTGATTTTGGGGGTTTCAGTTAGCCACAGCCAGCTAAGGTCCAGAAGCAGATGAGCCTCCTCCTGACTAATCATCAGAAAAGTCAAGGGTGGGCTAACGCTATGTTACAATGCCTGTGCCATTCACTTCATCACGCAGGCATTTTATCATCTCACAGCATCAGAAGAAGAGCGGGGGGTAAAAAACAGTAAGATATTTTGAGAGAGAGACCACATGCACTAACATTTCTTACAGTATATTGTTATAATTGTTCTATTTTATCATTATTGTTGTTAATCTCTTACTGTGCCTCATTTAGAAATTAAACTTTATCATAGGCATATACAGAAAAAAACATAGCCTATGTTGGGGTTGGTACTATCTGTGGTTTCAGGCATCCACTGGGGGCCTTGGAACATAACCCCCCCACACAAATAAGGAGAATTGCTGCATCCAGGAGCCAGGCTGCACCCCCTTCGCTGCTTCTAATCGATGTAAGTCTAACATCGCTCATAGACACAGCCTCATAACTGGGCTTTGTGCTTCTACCCTTGATCTATTCTCAATACAAGTCGTGATTCTGCTAACATGGACGTCAGATCATGAATTGTTCTGCTGAGAACACTCCAAGGTTCTCTTCTCAAGCTAAGAACCAAAGCCGTTAGACCTACAGTGTCCTGATCCATCTGCCTGGGAGGGCCAGTGCATACCTGCCTCTGAGTATTGGTACCTGTGGCACGTACAGCTCCCTCTGCCTGAGTCCCCGTTCCCCGCCTTCATGTTTCCTCAACTGTGAACATCTTCCAAAGAAGTTCCCTGACCACCCTCCCCCAGGACAACATACCCTCTTTTCCTGCTTTACTTCTCTTCATAGCACTTACCATCTGCTCTGGTCGTGATTATCATCTATTTGATTTTGAGTTTGCCCTTGCCCACCTGAAAATAAACTCCACGAAGGCAGGTCATTAACTGTTTTGATTTTAGCTCCATACCCAATACCTAAAACTGTCCCAAGAACAGACTAAACGCTTACTAAATATTGTTAAATAAATGAATGTTTACAAATAACGAACAGAAGTAAGAGAAGGGTGAAACCCTTCATTGTGAACAACAGCTGGAAAGCACAGACATCAAAGAATTGCTAATCTAGTGTGACGAAAATGGAAACATTCTCTCTGGTTGGAGCTGGAAACATAGGTTGAATGTCTAAACTATGAAATATGGTTGTCATGGGCTGAATTGTTCACACATTGAAGCCTTCACGTCAGGACCTTAGAATGTGACTTCATTTGGAGACAAGGCCTTTAAAGAGGTAATGAAGTTAAAATAAGGTCTTTAGGGTGCCTTTAATCCAACATGACTGGTGTCTTTACAGGAAGAGAAATCTGGGACTGCAGTTACAGAGGGAAGAACGTGCAAAGACATGAAGAAATCAACCATCTACAGGCCCAGGAGAGAGGCTCTGGGAGGAGCCAACATTGTTGGCACCCTGACCTCACACTTGTAGTTTCCAGAACTGTGAGCAAAGAGATTTCTACTGGTTAAGTCACCCAGTCTGTGGTACTTTGTATGACAGTCCTAGCAGATTCATATGATGGCACATGGCACCATAAGGGATCTTTACTTCATCTCACAAGCCACTATAACATTTGAGCAGAGAGGGAGGCACCCTGTGCAGAGAGCTGAGTTTCAGAAAGATTGTACTTGTGGTAATACGGAGGACGGACTAGAAAAGGGAAACAGTGGCAGCCATGGAGACTAACTGGGATATGTTTGCAGCCACTGTGACTTAGATCAAGTAGAAGAAGAGGGAAGAGCAGAGTACGGAATTGGGAGAAGCCTCAGAGCCAAGACTATTGGGACTCGTTGGGACTCAGTGACTTGTGAGAGGTGGGTGATACTGACATCCATCACTAACAATTTGATAAAATGCACGCATACAAAAGAGTTCAAATAATATAGTTCACATGGATTTCAGCAGTCTCAGACTTGAGAAAATATCTCAATATGGAACCTTAAGACAGATTAACCAGCATTCATGCCGCTCAAGATGTGAATAGCACTCCTTGGGAAAGGGGGTCTGCAGAAGAGCTGCAGGCAACATCTTTCTGAGCATAATATGCATTCGCATATTAAAAAATCTGAGAATTTTGCAATGAATAAACCTATTTAACTTCATCCAAAAAAAATATTTCCCACATTTATTTGCTTATGGAACCCTGTTCTGTGTTAACCTCTTCATAAGCATGAATACTCCAGAATTTAACACAGTTTGGAAAACAGTGGTGTATTTTGAGGCATTCTAGTGGTTCCAAAAAATAAATAGAGAAGCTTTGTATGGGTAATTTCTATTTCTAGTAGTAAAACTAATCAACATTGTTTTAACACACTGGCAGAATAAACTCATTAAAGAAATAGAGTTGGTTTTCCTATAGCCTCATTCTTACCAGATTAAAAAAAATGAAAACTCAGAATCTTTTTTAAAAAAATCACTAGTTCTTTCATATCCCTGTCTTAAAACAAAAAATATATTCTGGTGACGTAAGGGGAATGTGTAGCTCCAATGCAGAAATCTGGGAGTTCTGACCAGGGTTCTTTGAATCTAGAGCCAGTGACAGCCTACATCTGCCCACATTCTAGCCAGGTTCTGAAGCCCAGCGCGTCCGTACGCCATGACTCACATGCGATGCGCACGTAGGCCTTCCTGCTCTTTGTGGTGCCCGCTGAACTCCAGGCCACACACTGGCACCAGTAATCTTCAGGCCCAAAGAGTTCTTCGACTTGCTGGCGCGAAATCTCAATGCTCACTTCCCGGACAATGAGACCTGACAAGAGAAAGGGAGATTTAAGTCAGGAGAAGCCTTATTACTGGCAAACTACAAAATATCATACCATGTATTTCCCCCCAGCGATCCATCTTGATGCCATCGATCAACAGCCCAGATATTGTCTCTCTCCACCTGTGATCTTCTTTTGGCTCCCATTATTTGATGCCCAACTTTTTCATTTTCTTATTTGCTATTTCAAATCTTCTGCTTTCATCAGAAGATGAAAGTGGAGTAGATCTATCACAGCACAAAATTACACTTTTTTTCCAAAGAGTTGGACAAATATTCACCTTCTGCTGAGTTAGCTTCCTTGGTATGGTCAAACATGAACACGGGTTTCACATCTTCTAAGGATTGTGCCCCCATTATATAGGTCATGGGTAAGATATCCATGAGCTATACATAACCTTACAATGATTAAATCTACCTAACTCCTAACATGAAATGACAGAGAATAAGCTAAAACTATAATCATAAGTATATAAATTATTAATATATATTGGTTAATGTATATAAGCATATATCACATTTTATTATCGTTTCATCTGGTACCACACAGCTATATACAATTTTATAACACTTTACATAGTTTTATAATAACTATAACTTCCTTAACAAGAAATGAGAATGACCTAAAACTGTAATCATAAGTGCAAAAATCAAACATATCTGTATATAATACATCAGATTTTATTATAATATGACCCAGTACTATATAAATATATGGTGCTTATCTAAAACTACGTTATTTTTATAGTTGTTTTTAGTTATTAAAGTAAACTGTTTTCTTTTTTTTTTAAAACTGTTTTCTTTAAAAAAAAAATACCAGCCTTAGTTAACAAATCCCTGCTATTCTATTCAAAGAATGTATGACTTTAAGTTTTCATGCATAATATTTTGAAAGCCCAAATGTTTCTCTATAATTGTAATGTAACCAAAATCCTGTTAAAAGTGGCTTCCAGCTAAAATGCTCAAATAATTGGATTTTATTTTACAGCATTATGTAATCTTGAATAACAAAAATTGAACTAAGAATCTGGGGTTATCATTTGAAGAGTATTTATCTTGATAAATCAAAGTCTTTTTTAGAGAGTCATTCTACAATGTGCCTCTTTGCACTGAGCAAGAAGGATCATCTGAACAATGTATGTGGATAACTGCCAATTTTCCTGCACATTCTTTCAGAATGAAGTGCCTATTGAGACAACTAACAGGGAGACCCTTAGGGTTAAGTATAAGCACAGTATGAAAGATGAAATATATTGCTTTGTACTTTTTATTCATGTATTCATTCATTCATTCATTGAACAAATATTTATTTCATATCAGTTATGGGAAAGGTATTGCCCCAGGGACTTGTGAATCTCTGATGAGTAGGACAGTCATTACCCCCAAAGAACTTCTATCATTGTGAAGGGGGTGCATATTAACTACAGATTATGCAATTTATTACTTAATTACAATTGTGTTCAATGCTACAAAGAAGTACACAGAAAAATGAGAGTGAATAACAAGTGAACCCAACTTAGCATGAAGGATTCAACATGAGTTAAATTGGTTAAATTATCTAAGGGGGAGGGACAGAACATATGAGAAGAAGCGAGAAAGAGAATGGGGAGATTGGGAACCCAGAAGACAGTTGAGCACCAAGAATGGCATGAGATAAAGAGAGACAAGAAAAAGATCAGTCAAAACACAGTGATGTAGACCAGCGGTTCTCAAAGTGTGGCCCCAGAACAGTTTCATCAGCATCAAGTGAGAACTTGTTGGAAGTTCAAACTCTTGGCTCCCATTCCAGACTCAAATTGAATAAGAAACCTTGAGAGTTGGGCCCAGAGATCTGTGGTTTAGCATGAACCCAAAGAATTTAGATGTGTCCTATAGTTTGAGAATCTGTTGCACACCATGTTTAGGATTTAGAACTTCTTTCTGAAAGTCATGGGTATCATTAAAGTATTTTAAGCAAGTAGATGACATCATCAGATGAGAATTAATATCTACCTACATATGTGTATGTGTATACACACACACACATGTATGTATGATATGTATAAGATATAGAGCTTAGTTCCTAGAAGATATGATTTCTTAAACTGTTTGACTATGACTTCTTGGTATAGGTGATATGAAGGTGTCACCTAAAGACACCAAAAAAAGAGTATTCCAGAACTTACCCTTAAACCTAGAACATGCTTAAATGGGTAAATGCCTTCAGGAAAATTAATGAATTCCCAACAGAAGTAGATGCTGTCCCACAGGGAAAATAAGCAATATTTTCTATCGAGAACTGAGAGGACTTGAGTCATAGAAACAACTCTGCCCTCAGATCTACTCAAGGGTCCCTGAATTGAAATGAAGCCCAAGAAAGTGGATTTTGTAAGCCCAAAGCAGGGCAAGGTCCTGATGATTTAACTCTATGGCCAAAAGTTTATTAAACATATTTAACGTGATTTTAAAGTCTTGAAAATTAACAAGGCTTTTATGCTTACACAGTGACCGTTTAAAAAGAATTTTCAAGGGTTGCCTGGGTGGCTCAGTTGGTTAAGCGTCTGTGTGCCTTTGGCTCAAGTCATGATCCTGGGGTCCTGGGATCAAGCTCTGCATCGGGCTCCCTGCTCAGTGGGGAGTCGGCTTCTCCCTCTCTCTCTGCCCCTCCACCCACTCATGCTGTCTGTCTCTCTTTTTCTCTCAAATAAGTAAATAAAATCTTTAAAAAAATAAAAATAATAATAATTTTCAAGTAACTGGCATATCTAAATCCCTCACCCTTCCATGAAAATGTTACTGTATTATTTTAGTCAATGTCCTAATAATAAGACAATCTCCACAGCAGAAATCCTGACTTATTAACAAAAAACACCACTTCTTTCCCACTCTCCTAATCCCTGCATAGGTCTTCTCATTTTCCTGTCCTACTGTAATAATTCTCATTTTCTGATCTCTAGATGATCATGGGAAGGTGGAGCCCAGCTTTCCCACTCGCCTCCCACTTTTCTTTTTATTCCACTCTCTGGAATTTCATACTTTTGCCAGTTTTGCTTGTTTATACCCCCTCTCTTTATGCAGAAATTCAGTTACTGGAAATGAAACTCTTCTTTTAAAAGTTATTGCAGGAAATTTACACTCACCCAAGGGCTGATAAACCTGCAGTGTGTATTTCCTCAGAACTGTAATGGTTTCTTCCAAAATGCAGGGCAGCAACAAACGGGCTCAGGATATTAAAACCACACACAAATGTTTTGTGTCCCAAGATGATAACCTCAGGTTTCATTCCTTATTCCCTCTCCCCGCCTTCTCTGCCTGTTTACTTCAAGCAATTACAGGAAACCTAATTAAATGTTAGGGCAACTTCACTAGGGCCTCTGTATCCTTCAGCCCAAAGAGGCCCATGGATATTTCTACAGACCACAAATCTGAGGCTTTTTAAGAAGCCACAGACCGACCCTCCTGCTACAGGGATTATTCACAGTATGAATGTTCTGAATTGTGTGGCTCGGGCTCGCTGTGGGTGCAGGAGTCAAGCACACACCGATTTTTGTCTTCAGCTTCACAGGTGCCCCATTCAGGAGGAGATGGATTGATGAGTTGGGTAGGGTTGTCCTGCCACACACCCAAAGTTTACATTCCAACTTTTGATCAACAGCACTAGACCAAGAAAGGACTGAAGCAGTAAGTGTCTCAATACTTCGAGTTTAGAATGCCCTACAATCAGCTGCATTAGTCAAGCTCTGAGATACTTTGTTATAAGCCATCTTTCCATTACCGTAGATAAGTTCATTACCTATGACATTCTCCTCAACAAACCAGAGGCTAGTGGTTTGGGTAAGAGGAGGTAATATCTTTTCTCTTTGAAAGTAAAATTTTAAATCTGCTTGAAGTCCCCAGATGGAAAAAGGAAGCTGCCTTGAAATTTGTAATGCCATCAGCATTACTTCCAAGGCGGGCTGCTTTGAAGAGCATTTGGGAACTTGAAATTGGTTTCAGGTTACTTAAGGCGGGGAGCGGGGTGGGGGGGAATGCTTCGTTCTACAGATTTACTCAAATACAAATGGGTATTTTCCATCAAGTCTGATAAGATCAAAGATTTTCCATCAGTATTCTTCCTTTAATAGTGGCATCTCCAGGATGCATGCTGTTTGAAGTTTGCACTGATCTGCTTTTATAATAGGATTCAGTGTGGTTTGGGAGCCAGAGTGCAGGCAAGTAATTAGCATGCTATATCAAGAAGACTTATAATGAATATGAATATGCACTTGCTAATAGGGAGTTTCAAATGATTTTAGAAATCCAGATGCAAATGCAAACCTCTGATTGGATCTTTGTATGGCTATACATGCATATGGCAATAAAATCTGGTAAAATGATATTTATTCCTTATCTTTAGCAAAATTTTAATTTTCTAATAGGGTTCAGGCACCACAAATATTGTTTTCTTATAGACTGTTACAAAATGATCCAAATACATGATGAATACTATTGTATAATTATTTAAAGCAATATCTACATTCCCAGAGAAATTTAATCTCTAGTACCGTCAACAAACATTAAGAGTCAGCTAATGTCAAAAATTAGGTTAAGTTCCAGAAATTGTAAAAATGGACAAAACATCGTCTCCAGCACTGTGTTCTTTTATCTCGTTTATTAGGTGATACTCCAAAATCCTGCATCATCTCAGAAGATTTTATAAAATGTGGTCATCAGGGGCGCCTGGGTGGCTCAGTGGGTTAAGCCTCTGCCTTCGGCTCAGGTCATGATCTCGGGTCCTGGGATCGAGCCCTGCATTGGGCTCTCTGCTCTGCAGGGAGCCTGCTTCCCCCTCTCTCTCTGCCTGCCTCTCTGCCTACTTGTGATCTCTGTCAAATAAATAAATAAAATCTTTAAAAAAAATAAAAATAAATAAAATGTGGTCATCAAATCCTCGCCTTCTGATATCCCATGTATGTTTTGCTAAACAGCATATTAAGCTCACATTAGATGTAGGTGTTATGTATGTCTGAGTTGTATTTCTTCTTAATGACTGTACTTTCATAAGGCAAAGGGAAGGTTTGAGACATCATGTTGTGTAGACCTACCAATTCAGCCTCCTACAACACTCTCCCTATTGGGAGAAGAACTGCAGAGGTCACTTGACCAAATCTCATTATAGTATGTTCATAGGACAGAGGTTGCTGGGAAATGAATGATGCTCAGGTAGGGATGATCTGCAATATGTTACAACACTTTATTGAATTAGCATGGTCTCTTTTTCATGTTATCTCCCAGAGTTTAATCCTATTAGTTTTCACTAATATGATCTAAAACATGGTACGTATCAGTGCTAGATGTCTTTTTTTCCCAAGATTTTATTTATTTATTTGACAGAAAGAGACACAGCAAGAGAAGCAACACAAGCAAGGGGAGTGGGAGAGGGAGAAGCAGGCTTCCCACTGGGCAGGGAACCCAATGCAGTCCAATCCCAGGACGTGGGGATCATGACCTGAGACGAAGGCAGACACTTAACTGAGCCACTGAGGCGCCCCTAGATGTCTTAATATAAATTAAAATCACTCAAAATAGCGGCATTATTTAAAAGGCTGTCATAACAAAAAACAAAACACACCACCAAGACAACAAAACCCTGACAGTTTTTCAGCTACTCACTAAAATAATCAAAATATGGTAACCCGAAAGGCAGAACCTTACAATCAAGACATGGGTCATGTTACATGAAGTCATCTTTAAACTACATCTCTTTAAACTACATCAGGAAAAGACACTGGAAACACATAATTTATCAATTTTTCTCTGAAATGTTTTCCTTGGATTTTTAATATATTTAATATATAAACAGGCCATCTAACTAATATTACTTTGTATCATTAAAAATCACAGGTATATTAGATTTATTATAAGCATAATTTGTTAATTACATTTTTTATCTTTGTGATCAAGATGAATTTACCTAAAAATCAAAGAATAACATGGCTGGGACTGAATGGGTCAAGGGAGTTGCTTGGAAGCATTTCATATCTAGGTCATTGACCTGACTTCCTGTTTTACGTGATAATTTCTAGTTACTTGGTTCTGTTTGGAATTCCTTGTCCAATGAGGATCTGTGTTTCGCTTCACTATGTTTTTGTTTTGTCTAGAAATGAGAAGAAAATATTTATTAGATTATGTATCTGGAGTGGGGAGTGGTTTTAGAAAGCTATATGATGACCACAGATGAATGCTGTTTTTCCCCCTTAAGACTTGAAATGTTAATTGCAAGATGATATTAAAATAGTTATAAATGATACTCTGACAACACTAATACTGTTTTTCCCTTGCCTTTGCAGAAGTGTCAGGTTTTAGATGTTACAGGAGAACCAGTCCTCCTTTTTCTGATTTGACTTTCCAAGTACCACCAAACTTAGAGCTGCAAGTATTAATGATAATTGGAGTATGAGGGTATGCAAAATGCTCTTTCTTACACAGACAGTGGTAAGGAGTTAATAGATTAATTCTACCAGTTGTGATCCATGATTTATTCGCATTCTAAACTTTAGTGATGAAAAACCTGTTGAATGTCTGTTCCAAGAACTCCTTCCGTGACCAAAAGGGGAGCTAAAATCTTTCTGTATTTAACTTCCTCCTTGTGTGTCAATTTCTTTGGAATATAATGAAGTGATTTTGTAAAAATGTGATAAAGCACACTCCACTGACATAGCAAATACATTACTCATCTAAATATTTTTCATAAAACATTAAACTTATTACATACATATTTGAAGACATATTCTAACATTTTCTTTAAAGTATAATTCTTAATGATTATCTAAATCATAACTACATGCATTACTTTCTGTTTTTATTTCATGAAATACACTGGTAATTTCAAAAGAAGTAATTTTAACAAAATTAAAAAAAAATCCTGTCCATAAGGGTGGGGGGAATACTCTATTCTTGGAGGTTGATTTAACCATGAACTTGTGAATTACAGACCTTATTATTGCTATACCCTTATCATTACTCTACCCTTATTATTACCAGCCACTCATTTAATAGGTATTTATAGAGATTCAGCCATGTGCCACACACTGTTCTGTGTGCTGGGGACGCAGTGGTAAAGAAGGCAGATACGGTCTCTGTCCTTCGCAATTCATTGTGGAGATAGTTCTTGAGCACCAAGAACATTTCCAAGGTAGCCATAGAGATGAGTTGCTTATGGATCCTTTCTTTAGAAGTTTACTGTCTGGGGACGCCTGGGTGGCTCAGTTGGTTAAGCGGCTGCCTTCGGCTCAGGTCATGATCCCAGCGTCCTGGGATCGAGTCCCACATCGGGCTCCTTGCTCCGCGGGGAGCCTGCTTCTCCCTCTGCCACTCTGTCTGCCTGTGCTCGCTCTCTCTCTCTCTGACAAATAAATAAATAAAATCTTAAAAAAAAAAAAAAAAAGAAGTTTACTGTCTGACACTAAAAACAAATAGGAGTTTACTAAGTGACCCTGTTGTATGCATTGTGTACTCATCGGTACAGTAACTGGCACACATACTTGTCCAGTTAATGTATGCTAAATGAATGAATGGTTTATACATCTATAGCTATAATACCATGTAGTGTTAAAGTCCACATATAAGTAAATTGAATTGCAACTCAGAAGAGTAAAAGTAACTAGCACCTACCTTGTGTCTCAGTTCTTCCGCATAATGATCCTTGGGAATGGGTATTTTTATAATATAGGTAAAGAGCAGAGTCAGAGTTTAAATAATTTTTCATGCAGCCAATAATTAGCAAAATCAGGATTTAGAGCCATATTTATCTGAATCCAATGTTCCTGTTCCTTTCACTATATCAATATTCCTCAAACTGTCTCAAAGAAGTGTTCTTGGGGCACCTGGGTGGCTCAGTTGTTAAGCATCTGCCTTTGGATCAGGCCACGATCCTGGGGTCCTGGAATTGAGCCCCATCTCTGGCTCCCTGCCCAGTGCGGAGCCTGCTTCTCCCTCTCCCTCTGTTCTTCCCACCCAGCTCATGCTCCATGCTCTCTCTGTCTCTGTCAAATATATAAATATATATATTTTTAAAGGTGTTCCTTGGTCAAATAGGTTTGGGGATTTCTGTTTAATGTAACTTCCTCTTAGAAACTCAGAATGCAGATCAGTGAATTGAAGGCTTTGGTCAGAAGTTCTGCCATAAAAAATACGTTTAATTTGGATGGCCACTATTTCCCCCCAATTTATTACACCATATAACCCTACAGTCTATGTAAAGACAGAGCCCCATCTCATCAAGTCTTTCAACATGGTTTTGTTCAGCATTTTCCATCTGTTGGTTTATTGAATAAAAGTAATCTACTCTTTGGAAAATTCTGAAAATCCCATGAAGAAAGCTATCGTGAAATAGCTTCAGATGGAGAGATCAGGGTAAACCTGGGGAAATGGAATATTTGAGTTTGATGCTGAAGCATGGTCTGGGTTTAAAGACTCAGAGAGGAATCAAAGACACTTCAGGAGGATAGAATAGCACAAAGCCAAAGGGCAGAGATGAAAAAGCCTGGAGCACTACAGGGAAGAATAGTTTACATGAATGGAGTAAAGAAATAAGACCATGGAATTAGATAGAAGAGAGACTCACAGAAAGCCTTGAATGGCAGCTGGAGAAGTTTGTTCTGTGGAGTGGGGAATCTGTAAAAATGGCAAATTGGTAAAATGGTGTTTTTTTCCAGTGACACATACTTTAGGAAAATTAATCTTTCTCAACTAGTAAACAAGACTAATCTGATTTACTTTTAATGGAATTTTAATAATTTTAATTTTAATTATTATTACAAAAGCTATTTTCAGATTTCTGATCTTACATCAAGGCATTAATCTTAAAAGCTTGAGAGCAATATTCTTGGTGAGCCTCTGAAAACACTGTCTGATGGTGGAGACCAACACTTATATCAAAAATAATAATACTCGGGACGCCTGGGTGGCTCAGTTGGTTAAGCAGCTGCCTTCGGCTCAGGTCATGATCCCAGCGTCCTGGGATCGAGTCCCACATCGGGCTCCTTGCTTGGCGGGGAGCCTGCTTCTCCCTCTGCCTCTGCCTGTGCTCTCTCTCTCTCCCTCTCTCTCTCTGACAAATAAATAAATAAATAATATATATTAAAAAAAAAAAAAAAAAAAAAAAGAAAAATAATAATACTCATACCACTGGGGTTTCATTTTATATTTACCTCATATAATTTAGAAACAAACATTAAGTGCAATTGCCTCTGGAGGGACTGCCACTTATAACAGTTCATACACAGGATATTGGGGACACATACTTGCTTGTCTTAAAAGCATTATATTTCATAATCTTAAGGAAACTTTTAAACCAAACTAGAAAGGCTCATTTAAAAAAAAGGCAACTTATCCAGGGCAATTATTGTTACAACCGGGATATTAGATAAATACCTAATACACAACAACCTAGTAATTTCCTTAGATAAGAAAATAAATTCTTGTCCTGTATTTACTGAATTTTGAAAAGTTCTAAATTCATCAAGCCTTGGTTTCTTAAGTTACAAAATAAAGATATGAACTTGGCTTGTGAGGAAAGAAATGGAATAACAGCTACAAAAGTACTTGAAATCTCTTAAATATATATACTAAATTAAATACACACACACATGCACACACACACACACACACACTGTATAATAATAATAATTATTTTGGGAATACGACTATACTCTATCCACAAAATTAGAACTGGAGTTACTAACATAGATTCAGGAGAGGGGAGGAGCACCATGATTGGAAATTATATTAGACACACACCCACTTGAGAAAGACATGGCTAGTTGTGGAACTTTGTAGCAGAGCTGGGAGAATCAGGTCTGGGTGGGGACATTAATCATCTAGCGCAATGCAGATCTGTCTATGATATGGAGTTTGACAGCAGGAATGAGTTTTAGTGATTTACCTTTAAGAGATTTACCAATCCTCTAGGATTCTCACTATATTAAACTGTAGATAAAGTGAAGTTACCATGACAAGATGAGTGGAAGAGTCTACTTTTTTCTGTGGTCGAAATGCTTGCATAGCTCATCTATTACAAATTCCTTATATCCATATTCTATTATACAGGTGAGACGGGAACATTAATCAGCTGAATGGAAATTACTAAACAGGTTAGCTCTAACTAATTTGGGACTAAATAAGCAAACTTCCACATTTTAATGACGATTTAAAATTAATGAGCACAATCTTGTCTTCTAAGGTCTTCCTTCACTTACCAACCAGAATGTGAGCTCTATCAGGGTAGAGATTTGTGCCAGTTACATGCTGTCTCTGTGGCATTACAATGAGTATTTATTGAATTAATGAAAGAATATTTCCCCTAGGACATTATTAATACTTATTTAAAAGATACGTGAGCCCTCCCCCCCAAAAAAGAAAAGATACGTGATCATATCCAAATGTATTTTAAAGGAAAGGAACTTTTAGTCATGATGGAAGTTGTACCTCCTTCCCTAGTCAGAAAGACCATCAAACACAACTTTGAATTAAACTTGGAACGTGCTTGGCATTCACACTAAGAATGGGGTGGCAGGGGAAGCTGAGTTATCAAAATGTTTTTTAGATTCTTCAAAATTGTTTTTAATAGCTGAGTAAATCCAGGTCCAGTACCGATGAAAATAATTTTTCTTTGTCTTTTAAAGGAACTCTAATATACAAGAATGACTCATTAATTTACAATAAGAAGGAAAATTTAACTCACGAAATTCCAAGTAGAAATGAAAAATATTAGCATTTTATATTTTCAAGTGAGGTGTATGTATTTGAACTACTGCTGAGATACCGATTTTCAATTTTAACTTTATATAGGGACTGGAAAATAACTGTGTTCTGATAGTTTTTCAAAATATTTCTATACATTCTGAGATTTCAAAAACCTTCAAAATATTCTATATATTCTGAGATCCTTGCTCAAATCATTCTACTATCATTTGAAAGGGAGGGGGAGGGATGATTTAATAAAAACAATGAAACCCAGTACAAAACAGCTAATTTTTTTCTTTTTCATACAGAGTATGTCTCTTTGTTCTTCAGTTGATTCCAAGTTGCATATATTTAGTTTTTGATAAACATAAGGCTATAGGTAGAATTCCACATGACAATATTAATCCAGATTTGACAATAAAACCTTATTTTTAATTGATCCTTGGCAATTAACTTAATGGGGGGTATAATCTTTAGGGAAGATCTGGTTCAAATTCTGTTTTTTTTCAATGACTAGATGTATGACCTTAGGAAAATTCCTTTACTACCCTAAGTGTCATTTTCCTCAATAGGACAATTGGAATTAAAATTTCTAATTCAATGGGTTCTTTTAAGGATTCAAGGAGATGATACATGTAAAGCTCTTTGCAGAGTAAACCCTTACTATGAGCTAACTAACAAGATTTCAGAAGCTAGAATAGTTTACACTATACTAGGTCCTAAATAACTCCTCTCATTTCAGAGGCTTCATGAAATAAAAGTCTATTTTCCCATCACAACAGTCTTCAGGACAGCTGTCCCACATTAATTCTCTTAGTGATCCAGCCTGCATCTCTGTTGAGCCTATAGCCCCTCAACCACGGCTACTGAGCCAGGAGAAGAGAGCACAGAGAACACACACCTGCTCTTAAATGCCTTGGCTTAGCAGCAGGAACATAACTTTCCGACAGCTCATTGGCTAGAAGTAATCACCTGGGCCTGAGGAACCACCAGGACACCAGGACTTGTAGCACTCCCCTGTCTCCAGAAAGAACAGGAGAACTGGATAGGAGTATTATACATTAGAACTGATAAAGCTACTTCAGTGTGAACAACAAGGCATTGAATTTTTAGGAAATCACAATGATATTAAGAATTACCACGTCAAATGGAATATAAATAATTGTTTTCTGTGGTATGAAAGTCTTCACTGGCAGAAGGAACAAAATGTAGACAAATTAGACTCTAAGACCAAGAGGAAGAAAACCTGATTTGGGGTCCTGGAATGACTACTGTCATGAGTAACTTTGGGTAGGCCCTTCCATTTCTTATTTTCTTAAACTTTAAATCAGTAAAAATAGGCAGCCCTTTCCCAGTGTACTTCACAGGACTGTTGTGAGGTCAAAAGAAATCTGTAAGAGAAGGTTCTTTTAGGGACAGACTGAGGCGCAAGGACTGCCAGCTCCTTATATCTTTTTGGGAACACAATCTGACCACATTTTCTAGCTTCCTTTGTCTTAGAAGTGGCCACAAAAGCAATTCTGGACAATAGAATGGGAGTGGAAGGTCGTTGTACCTTTTCGTGGGCAAACTGGTGAAGAAGCTTGTGGGTCCCCCCCTTGCTGTCTTTCCCTTCCTGCTGAGTGGATGCAGAAGAGGATGAGGCCAGAGAGGATGACAGAACCACAAGATGAAAGGAGTCTGGGTCCATCCATACCTGACCAATGGGAACAGACCTGCCCTACAATCAAGGGCACCTTCCTGGAACTGGTATGTAAACAGATGTACCACTGTATCACTTTTGGGTTATTCTGTCTTTGGTGGGGTCTGTTACTGAGGCTTAGCATAATGCACACTTAAACGATATACACTATAAATAATATGCTTGGCTCACAGTGGGTTTTTCTAAGTGACTACTGGATAAATGGATGACGAAAATACTTATTAATCTCACAATGCTTTTCTTTTTTTACTATGATTCAGCGTTTAGCTTCAAATTGTTAAAAACATTCTTTTATTTGGCAACATCTTGTTAGATACACAGAGAATTTCTATTAATTCTGAGAGTTTTCAAATATCTGAATGTGTGATTTTAATATTATGCTCAAAGTGCTATAAAACAGAGCAATTTGCTTGTTATATAACAAAAATCTCATTTTCAGAATGGTACGCTTGCAGTCTTTTTCAAAGTATCACTTCCAACATAAACGCTGAACAAACAAATTGATGTGAAACACTAGGTTTTAATGTTTAATTACCAGCATCATTTCTTTACAAGCAATCTCATTTTGGTGTTTTCATAAGAGCTAAAAAAACCTAATCTTGAACAACAGAACAGTGGCACCTGATTCTGAAAACTGTGTATAACTTGTAATGTATTCACATCCATTTTGTACTAGCATCACAAAGAAAAAGGAGAAAAATGATTGTTCCTTACCCTGAGCTCCAATTCACTGAGAGAGATATTTATGTAACTATATAACACCGTCAACTGAACAAAGAGCTTCAATCATGTATCTTTTCCTACCTCCAGGCAAAGTTTTGTTCTCCTTCCCTTCTTTTACAAATGTGTTTCCTTCAAAGGATACATACCCTACTGGATAAACAATCTCTATGAGAAAACAGGAAAGCTAGCTATTTAATATGTACAGTTCAGTGTCCTGAGTTTTGGAATCACAGTAAATAATATTTTGTGACGATACTCACACTAATAAAGATGATGACATTTTCATGATTAGCCGTGTTTTTAGTAAAGGGAAATTAATGGGGAGGACTATCCCGTCTGAAAGATACATACAACATGCTGACAAACAAAACTGGGTTTCAGCATAAAATGTATATGTTATATAGACAGTATCCATATGCACCTAACTTCACTGTGTGAGTTTATATGCATATCATTCATCTAGGATTTTCTTTTTACCTACAAGTTGGAATGCATTTACTTCATACTCTATTATAAGCCCATTTAGTCACATTTCTGTCAGATCCCACTTGCATATTCAGTGTTGAATAAATCAGTGGTTAATAAACGTCCTTGAAAATGTGTTTGGAGATAAATAATGAACTGCTGTATCTGATCATAAATGTACATTTTTACTCTCAGAATCCTGAGCAAAAAGATAGCCTGACCTATTACACAAATATATGGAACAAGAGAAATAATTAGAGAGCAATCATGTCAAAGGAGCCTGGTTTATTCTTATTGAATGGATACACTACAGACAAAAAAATAAAAAACGTTACAACTTCAAAAAATTCCACTGCAAAGGAAATACTAAATGAGGATAGGGAGTCAACCTTTTCATCATAAGTGCTTTTTGTCACATCTCCACGGGCTTGGGGCGCGGGCCCAGCCCCACAGCGTGAGGAGCTGCAGGACGCTCACATTGCCCGCCCGGCTGCGCCGCCCCCTCGAAGGACCTGCTCCAGACGACCACGGGCACGCTTTCAATTTACGGGAAGGTGGTCTGACAGGCAGACTGGGAGGACAGCCGAGATGGAAACACAGATCAAGTACAGATAAAAATATGTCCACCTTGAAATACACAAACAAGACTTTTAGGTAACAATGTGTGGGGTAGCCTCTATTGAAAAATGAGAAGAATACAATCACTTCTTTCTCATCGATGATTTTC
The DNA here is from genome assembly GCF_963455335.1 of Martes martes. Taxonomy (NCBI): domain Eukaryota; kingdom Metazoa; phylum Chordata; class Mammalia; order Carnivora; family Mustelidae; genus Martes; species Martes martes. Next base: position 96,599,973 of record NC_137889.1, read on the forward strand.
ACCGTCCCCTTCAGATTCCACCCCAGCCTCTCTCCATAACCCACTATGTGTACACATCCAACATCTATACTCACTTAAATAATATAGATTTCTGTCCCTTGCCTGTATCTTATAAATGTCAACCTCCTCAAAGCTTCGTGCTACTCAGCAGGCTTCAAATTTGTTTTTAAAATCTATTATGTGGGTGATCCTCTAGCAATACTTTGAAGTACCTTCCCTATTAAAAGTGAAGAGGGATCAGGGGTCCTAAGAAGAGAAATAATGGTAGTTTATGGGTATTATTTCACACATTCCTGACTATGAAATAATTCTCTCTGCTTAAAAAAAAAATAGAACACATATGCAAAAGAAAAAACATCAAAAATAAAATCTAGAAGGAAAAAGGGGTCACATAAAATCTCGCTAGAGGTTCATGTTTTATATAAAGCTGCAGTTGGGACTTTACAAAGGAAATCTCTGCACTTCTTATTTCTGGTTCAGAGGATTTACATGCTCTTTCTAATGATCTGGGCCTTCAGCACCGGGTAATGTCTCCCAGTCCCCAGCTTAGCCCTCATGCAAAATTGAAGCACTTTGGAGGCAGTTTAGTAGCTGCAGATGAATCTCAATGTGCAGGAAAAGGCATAATGGCTGTTTAGCACTTGCTAGGAGAAGCTGAGGAAATCAGGGGGAAAAATCTATTGAACTTAAGCCATCTGGGAAGCCAACTGAGAGCAAGTGCATTAACAACGTGTTTACATTCCCATTGTGTTGCTAGGCCAAGCAAAATGTGTGTGTGTGTGTGTGTGTGTGTGTGTGCGCACGCGCGCACGCGTGCACTCATGTGCACGTGCATGCTCACAGAGGGAATTATCAAGTGCAACTCTTTTGATTGTATCCGCTGTTTTCGTTCGGTTTTGGCAACTGTGCGGGGCAAAAATTTTCATTAGAAATATGGCTATGAGAATGTTCAGGTCTCCATGAGACAGGGGGACTGTTGGAGGGTAGGGCTTGGAAGGATGCTATGGGCATGAGGAAAATGAGCAATAAGCAGGAGCCTAGCTGTGCCGTGCTTTCCCTGTATCTGGCCCACCGTACAACACAACAGATTGGGGGAGGCTGCAGAGAGCCAGTAAAGAACAGCTAGGGAATGGCTTTCGTTGCCTGTTACATTTAGAGTTAACTTAGAAATACTGGCCAAATGAGGGAAAATAGCCAGGTAAATGCCGTCAGTTTTGGCTCCCATCACCCCTACTCGCTGTCTCCAACACCGCGACACTTTTTTTCTTCATGGTATTTAATCAGCTATTTTTAGAGCAGTGTGAGGTGCCCAGCAAAAGTGAGAGGAAGGTACAGATTTCCCCTATGTGTTCTGCTTCTGCACAAAGAGAGCCTCCCTTACTATTAACATCCCCCACCAGAGTAGTGCATTTTGTTTTATAACTGATGAGCTTCCACTGGCACATTGTTATTATCATCCCAAATCCACAGTTTATGTTCAGGTTTGCTCTCGTTGTACATTCTACAGATTTGGAGAAATGTGATGACGTATCCACCTTTATAGTGTCACACAAAGTAGTTTCTCTAACTTAAAAATTCTCTGTGCTCTACCTATTCACCCTCTCTCCCCATACCTCTTGGCAACCACTGATCTTTTTAACATCTCCATAGTTTTGCCTTTTCCAAGATGTCATATAGTTGGAATCATACAGTAGATAGCCTTTCAGACTGGCTTCCTTCACTTAGTAACATGCATTTAAGTTTCCTCCATACCTTTTCGTGACATGAGAGCTCATTTCTTTCTTTCTTTTTTTTTTTTTTTTAAGATTTTACTTATTTATTTGACAGAGAGAGACACAGCGAGAGAGGGAATACAGCAGAGGTAGGGGGAGAGGGAGAAGCAGGCTTCCCGTGGAGCAGGGAATCCAATATGGGACTCAATCCCCCAATGTGGGACTCAATCCCAGGACTCTGGGATCATGACCTGACCTGAAGGCAGATGCTTAACAACTGAGCCACCCAGGTGCCCTGAGAGCTCATTTCTTTAAAGCACTGAGTAATATTCCATTATCTGGATGTCTCACAGTTTACTTACCCATTCACCCACTGAAGGACACCTTGGTTGTTTCCAAATTTTGGCAATTATGAACAAAACTGCTGTAAAGATCTGTGTTTTTGCATGGGCACAGGTTTCCAACTTTTCTGGGTAAATATAAGGACTGTGATGGTTTTACCATGAGGTAAGAGTATGCTTAGTTTTCATTAAAAAATGCCAAAATATCTTCCACGTGACTATATTATTTTGCATTCTGACCAACAACGAATGAGAGTTCCTATTGCTCCAAATTTTTATCAACATCTGTTGTTGTCGGTGTTCTGAATTTTGGCCCTTCTTTTTTTTTTTTTTAAAGATTTTATTTATTTGACACACAGAGAGAGATCACAAGCAGGCAGAGAGAGAGAGGAGGAAGCAGGCTCCCTGCTGAGCAGAGAGCCCGATGCGGGGCTCGATCCCAGGACCCTGAGATCATGACCTGAGCTGAAGGCAGAGGCTTTAACCCACTGAGCCACCCAGGCACCCCGAATTTTGGCCCTTCTAATAGACAGACAGTGGTATCTCATAGTCATTTCCATTTGCATTTCTCTGATGACATGTTTATTGCAACTTTTGGTAAGATGTCTGTTAAGGTTTGTTGTGCTTTTGAACTGTTGCCCCCAAAACCTATGCCCGAATCCGAAGCAGAGTTTAACATTACCTTACTTGGCTAAGAGTCTTTGCAGATGCAATTAAATTAAGAATGTTAAGATCCTGAATTACCCCAGGTGGACCCCATTTCTAGTGATAAGTGCTCTTGTAAGAGACACACTGAGAAGACTGACATGGAATGGAAGGTGATGTGAGGAAGGAAGCAGAGATTAGAGTGATGGAACCACAAGCCTAGGAATGCGGGGCAGCCACCAGAGACAAGGAACAGACCTTCCTTTAGAGTGCCCATAGGGGGCGCTGCTCTGCGGCATTTCAGACTTGCAGCCTCCTCAAAACTGTGAAAATAAATTCGTTGTCTTAAGCACCAAAGTTTGTGATAATTTATTGTGGCAGCCCTAGGAAACTAATACAGTGACTAAGGGCATTTACTGTCTCCATTCAAGGAGTGGACTCAAGAATCTGACAGAGCAAAAAGGTGAGGAAAGGCTGTCTGCCATGCAGTGTTTTTCTGGTTTCACAAATGCCCCACAGAATGGGTGTGGGGAGGAAGCCTTTTACTCACTCACGTCATTTCATACAGAGGCCATCGTTGTCTAGGATCATCAAGACTGTAGCTATAAAAAGAGGCATGTCATTCATTCCCTGCCATTCCTGGAATTGCCTTGTACAGAACATTCCCCTGGGTTTTTCCAGCTAAATTTTAATTCACTCAAGCCCCAGAGTTCCCCCCCTCTTCCCTCTGGAGGCTGCTATCCCTCAGTCTGAGAAGTTTAATAGGCAGAGACAGGCGAAAGGAAATTGCAGAAAGCAGGGGCTCTCTACCGTGTAACTCTATACTACACAACTATCAAGGGGTTTCATGAATTTATTCTCATGATGAGAGGAGAACCTGAGCAAATGGTAAAGCATAGTTTTTATTCTCTCTCTTTTCCCTCGTCTTTTTTTCCCCTTTCAGACTGGGATCTCTTTAAGTGCATCAGGTCTTAGCTGTGTCTCTACTTACAGAACCGAGAGAAGTATCTGGGGCATGGTGTTTGAATAGAATGTCAGTCTCTGTCCCCCCTCTCTGCTGTACTTCCCAGCAGTGTCTCCTCTTGTCCCACTTCAACCTGATTGTATGTTAGCATTGCTAGAGCTTAAAATGAGTGAATGGACAAAGAATAAGCTATGCCCTTTTCCCGATTAAATCATTCTCTCTGGGGTGGGGCCAGCACATAGGTGTTTTCAAAAATCCCCCCTGGAGATTGGCAAATGCAGTCTGGGTTGACAGCTAGCCTCCTCATACTTTCTTGCTGCTCCTGCCTTCACGGTCTTGGAGATTTCTCCCCAAATTTGTAAAATCAGGTTAAACCCTTGATGCAATTAGGAATGAGTCCAAGACTTCCCTAACCTGAGTTGTTTCTCATTACTAGATATTATACTTCCTACATGCTGTGCTTGCTTTTTTGCCAGACCATGATATTTTGTTAATTGTAGCTTTCATGTTATACATACTGATTTTGTATCTCTAAATAGTGCTTTTCAGAGGAACTGGAAAGAGTGGGTATTTCAACAGATATCCCCAAGATGGCTCTGAGAATGCCCTGCTGAGAGATGACTCTGGATTGATGATATTTGGGAGAGAAGACCAAAGGGTTCCTGGTGAGGAAAGCACTCTCCCCACATGTCTTAGCATTAGCTCCTTCACTGACTGTAGCATTTTTTAAACAAAAAAATTCTGTTGTGTCTTTGAATGTGTAAAAAAAAAAAAAAATGCTGGGTGCAGAGAGAAAAATAGCATTGGAATTTTGAGCCAATCATTGTGAGAATATTGGCTAGTGATATTTAGGCATATAGAGAATTGACTAGAACAGATCACAACATGTGACAACCCAGAATAAAAAATGGCAACATCCTGGGTCATTATGTCATATAATTACCAGCCTGGCTTACTTATATTAGCACAATAGGTAACAACATCAACAAAGTGTACCTTATTTTTGAAAAAAAAGTCATACTTTTTATAAGCTAACCCTCTCTTTCAAGCTGAAATGTTTTCTTAAACTTCCTTAAACAGGACTCTTAATTCACTTCATGCAACAATCCAGAACTCTGTGAAGTAGGTTCCTTCTTATGAAGATAAAGAATAAGAGACTCTCCTTAAACTCTTCACATGTTATAGCCAAAGGTTAAATTAAAAATACACTTCGGCTTTTAACACTGGTGCTATTCTCACTTTGAAGTGGGCATATTAAAACTCCAGGCCACAGCATATGCATGGTTGCTGGGCACACGGAAAGATTGCTATAGCAACACAATCACTGGTTTCACTCCTGAAATGCCTTGTTTGGGTAGCAAGCCATCGAGATGAAGAATGGTCCTTGGGCTCCTGCTTCTTATCACAGTCTCTGTGTGGGCTTGGAGATGGGTAGCATTTGATTTAGCTCTTTCTAAATTGGGGAAAATACACACATACACAAACACACTCAAACACATATGCATATGTATATACTTGTATATCTACATACATATATAAATAGATATTCTTGACTAAATTGTATTAATCAATGCTTTCATCTTAACTGTGGGAAGACAAAGGAGTAATGCATTATAAGTAACTTTGCCCTAAGTGTTAATTGACTGTAAAGAATTCCTTTGTGTTCATTACATTAAAAACTCTTGTTGTATATAATTTTAGAAAATTTCTGTTTTCCTCTAATGAAGTGACAGCTCACTAAAACTGTACTGAAAGGTATAATGTTTCCTTGGCTCCACTTTGCAAGCATGTTCTGGGTTATATCTGTTCAAAAATACATGCTATTAAAATTTTCTATACAGTATGTAATTCAAACAGGACTAGTGTTCCCCATGGAGCAGAATTAAATTAAAATTACATAGTTCCACAAATATGGCACAGCCAGGGTCTGTGATGTATGTGCTGGGTCTACAATACTGATATATGTAAGTATTGGAAATGCCAAAAATGAACAAACAACAACATGAAAAACTTCACAAAAGCAACAGATTAGAAACAAAAGGAACCCAAATGGGTAGCCTAAAATTTTTCCAGTACTTACTTCTGTTTGTAAGGAAGGGAAAGAATGGAAATAAAACCCAGGTTTCTACACAGTGAGAGAGCCCGGATCAGTCAGCAAGCCGAGACTCATCTTCATGCTAGAATGAAGTGAGAGCAACAACTAAAATCTACATTCTGGAACTCTGACCCAAGCATGTATTTGTCATTGCAGCTGAGACGACGTCGGCCATGTTAACTCAGGTGTTTAGAGACTTAAAGTCAATGTGAAATAAGGATAAATCCATTGTGAGCACTAACAAGTAAGGAATAAGAAAAAGTATCTATTTCAGGATGATTGATATCCTTTATCTCTCGCCACGGTATCAGACCGACTTAGTGGAAAAGCCTTCATATCCTACATGGATCCTTACCAATTTTCTATTTTTACTTTGGGGCCAGCCTTATAATGGGAAAAAAAAAAAGTTGTTAATTTCTGGTATTGAAATAAGTACCTTTGGGAAGGAAATCAAATAAATAATTGGTTTATATCCCAGAATCATTTATCTTCATTGGCAGGCAAATAGATTACAGATATAAGGCTCTATTCTTGCAGAAGCAGTACTCCCACTGACTTAATAAAAAAATTATGGAATGAAGTTCAAATAGAGTTTCCAAATTTTATGCATCATTTCCTAAACTTTAAACAAAGGCCATGGAATTTATATAATTCCTTTTGAAAATGTTCACTCTGTTAATGAGAACAGAGTTTAAAGTAATTATTTTACTTAGAGAAAAATGACTTATATGTGTGTACTTAATATGTAAAATAGCTCTTCTTATGGAAACTATACTATCTTATCTATTCCTCAAATCACCTGTTCATGAACCATCTCAAATAAAAACATCACCTACATGTTTCACTAAATTTCAGTTACTCCAATTTAGTAGAATGAGTAGCTATAACCCCACAAAACAAACTTTTATTATCTGCGGCGCTTAGAGCCTTGTGTTGCAAAATTCATAGCAGACGGAAGTTTATAAAACAGAGACCACACGATACCATTACAATCTAGTTGAAGAGAGAAATATAAATATACATACACACATCTATAGTTACATATATATATTTTGTAACATATGTATTATCACATATGTATTTTATATACATATATTACCTATACGTATATATCAAATATATATTTATATATTATATATCTTATATATATATGAATATAACTCCATACAACACATTATAAGAAATTGTCATTTTTTACCTCAAAAATGATTGAATATTGATACTCTCTAGTGGTTTAACTTACCACACATACACAGTTCACACTTATGAGTATCATAAAAACGGAAGTACAAATAAGGGAAATGTAGAGATGTTACCTTATCACTTGAGTTTTATAGAAGGTTTCATCCCCAATATTGCATTTAAGATACTACTTTGAGCATGAAGAGGATTTTGATAGAAGTAGGATAGGCAAAGTATGGGGTAAGGGATCATTACTTCATACATACCTACTTACTGAGCTCCTGCTAAATACCAACACCAAGTCAAGGATGGAACCAGAATAGTGAAAAAGAGAGACATAATCCTTGATTTCATAGAGCTCACTCTTGAGTTTATAATATCTAGATGGAAGGGGAGAGGTAATTTGAGAAAGGAAACATAACTGTCCTTCTCAAGGATCTGACATTAGTAAAGACAGGAAGCAAGCAGACTTTTTCTCTTAAGTTCCCTATGACTTAGGTAGGACCAGTAAGTCCAGATAACAGAAAGTTGATTATACTCAACCTAATGAAGAGCATGCCAGTAATGCACTGAGTTTAAATGCCTGCCACAGTCTCACAACTTAAATTTCTATGATTCCAAGACAGCAAGATGTAAAGAAAAGAGTGTTCACATTCATTTAATACAACCTGAACAAATCTCATCTAGTTTCCCTTTGAAAATGTATGAGCAGCATCTCCTAAATCATGTCCTGGTAATGACATTAATGTCTCATGATATTTTACTAGAGGTTCTGTGAAAAGGAGTTCAGTTGCCAAATATGATGAGGTTAAAAGTTTTCCAATGCAGAGCTTTCCTGGGACTTTTACAGGAAAATATACTTTATACTTTTCTCCAAGAGGGGAATATAATTATTACAGTGTTTCCTAAAGTATTTGACCACAAAGCTTTTGCTTCCTTTTTTGTTTTTGTTTTCCCAAATAGCACTTACAAGACAAGCACTTACAAGTTCATGGAACACAGTTTAAGAGGAAAAAACAAATTTGCCCAGTGTCGAGGACATGCGGTGGAAGAGAAGCGACTAGAAGGCTTTCTAGTAACTACCTGGAGAATGGTTTTCTGGGGAAAAAGGCTGAAACCAAGAAGGTGTTGGAGGCTAAATCATCTAAGAGGCATATAATAGAGGCCTATATATACTAGGGAGGTTATAGCAAGAATTAAGAACAGAAGGATGTTTTGTAGGAGAATTCTGAGAGGAACCGTCAGTAGCCGATAATCACTTTGACTGCTGGAGTAAGGGATGAAGCTGACATTTCTGTTTTTGGTGACAGAATGGAGAGAAGAGGTATCTGAAATAGGGATAGAAGAGGAGGAAAGAAACATTCAGTCATGCCATTCTTGCGACAAACAGAAACCTGAGTGAGCAGAGCATATCTGCAAAAGCTCTTCCTGGGGTAAAGGCAAATTCACTTAAATCTGTGCCCAGTTCTGGCTTCTCTTCATCGTTTGTTTGTTTGTTTGTTTGTTAAGGTTCACCCTTTTGTTCTTTGGCAAAATATTGAAGACCTTTAAGAATAAAAAGAATCAAATCCTAAGCACTGGTTCAAGCTATTCCATAATGAGAAAGGGCCCAGGTATAGAAAATCTGACACAGAAGGGCAGGTGGAAGAATGAAAGATAAATATTTAGTTGACATGCTGAACCAGATTTTCTTGAGAAAAGGGGAAAATGTATTCATAGATTTTTTTTTTTTTTTGACAAACTGTTATGTGTTCAGTAGCTATGGCAGAATTTAGGTAGACCTTACTGGGTACAGGGCCAAGACAAAGAATTCAGAGAGCCCTCGGTTCATATCCTTGCTCGGCCACCTCCTAGCTATGTGATTTGGGGCACGTTAGTTTCTCCACCTTGCTGAGCCTCGGCCCTCTTGTTTACAAAAGGAGAGTCCCAGAAATTATCTCATAAGACTGTCGTGATAACTAAATGGCAGAATACACATAAGGCATTCAATATAAAGCTTGGAACTTTTTATTGTTGTTGAGTTGGTCCTACAGATAATATTTTGCTAATGTGAGAATAATTAAAGAGGAGAAGGGAAAACCTCGCGGATTATTAAAATTTCAAACCAACTGAGGTTTTCTAACCTCCCTGCTTTTTTGTAGAGGAGAAATATTTGCTTTTCAATGGTAAATCTTAGGTACCATGGAAACAAGGGTTGAAAAGACTTCAAGTAAATAGAAAGCAAGCAGCCGAGCCTGAGTTTTTCTTAAAAATGTAACCTACGATTTTGAGCAGATCAAGATTTCTATGGAATTCTGAAAGAACATAGATACTTATTACTATATTACCAAATCAAGAACTTCTGACTATTTAAGTTTTCAAAACCATCTAATATATACTGCTTTCCACTTTTCTGTTTCTTATATTACATATTTGCAAGAAATGCAAATGTGGTTTAAATGGTGGAAGGCAAACATTAATAGTAATAAATGCTCTTTAATCAGTACATTTTATCATCAATGGTACAGCTTTGCTCAGTGAGTACAAATCATTGTTTACTTCATATTTCAGAACTGGAGAGTCTATTTAACACCTACATAATTTAAAAGGAAGAATTTTGTGAGTTGGAGGAGAATTTTTTTTTTTTTCTGGTATGGTTTTGTAGTTTTTCAATGAGAAGTTACCTTTGATGAGGATTTTAGAAAATGTATTTAATTTTTTAATGTATCTGATTTCTACCGAACATGCTTCCAAATATTATTATTCTAAGGCAGAGTTATCTATAAAAACAAACTCATTTGCAATGACTTTCTCTCCTGCATCATCCAAAAACCATTTGATTTTTTAAATGCTAAGACATTACTCTGATTTGTAACATACTTTAAGACTTGATGCATTCTAATGTTTCTTGCTGTTAAGAACCACTAACCCCCCAATAAGACTACAGTCAGACTGTATTAAGTGAAGAGTTGAGAACCAAATATGCAGGTGAATCCAACTTCAGGAAAAAAAAAATCCCCAAAACCAAGTATTTCAGTTTCAATACCATTTATAATCCTTCCGACCTCATGGGAAAGCAAAGAGCTCTAATACAAGAAGCCCACAAATTTTCCCCCAATACTTGTTCAGATTGGAGATTTATGATAATAGGCAAAGAGATGCAATTGAAATGGTTTGGACTTTTTCTTCAGGTTTCATTATCTATTATGAAAATAACACATTCACAGGGTTGAGGGAAAAAACAAAATTATAAAAGAAATCTCTCACCCCAGAATTTGAGCTGTCAACCGCTTATATATTTCTCCAAAACATTCCAATGCATAGAAAAATATATCTGCATCCTTTACGTAATGAGGACATATTACATGTAGTGTTCTGTACTCTGGTTTTCACTTCAAATTTTATGTGAGAGATTTTTCTACAACCTCGCATACAGAGAAACCTCATTATTTTAAAAAGCATCACTATACACCATGTAGGGATGAACAGTATTCAATATGCCTCTCCAATAAGGGTGCAATCAACAACCTTGCATTTCAGTATCTGTGCTCATTTGGAATTTTACTTTTAGATCCTAAATTTGTAATTACTGAGTGAAAGCATATATACTTTTAAGTATTGGTTGGTATTTTCAAATTGGCCTTCAGAAAGATTGTACCAATTTGCAATCTCACCAAGAAGGATGAGATATTCCATCCCATTCCTTTACCAACACTCTATACTAACTGTTTTGATCTTGACAATATCTTAAATGCTTATTTACCAGTTTGCATTTCTTTTTCTGTATCTTCGTGTTCAACTACTGCTCAATTTTCCATTGGGTTGCTGACCTTTTCCTTAAATATACCTTAAGAACTAGTAATATATTAATTAAATTAGTCCTTAGATTAATGTATGTCCACAGATACATTCCTGTGTGTGTGTATTTGTCGCCTGGCTTTGTGGTTTTCTTGCTTTGGATATTCAAATATATGAATGCTTTCTTCAAGGTGGGGAGCAAGATGGCAGAGGAGAAGGAGACCTAAATACCATCAGGTCCCAGGAGTTCAGCTGGATAGTGATCAAACCATTCTGAACAGCTACAAACTCAACGGGAGAGAGAAGAGAAGAAGAGCAGCAATTCTAGGAACAGAAAATCAACCACTTTCCAGAAGGTAGGACGTGCAGAGAAGTGAATCCGAGGCAATACTTCGGAAGGTAGACTGTGGGAGGAGGGACGAGCTCCCAACAAGTGGTGGAGCTGCGGAACACAAAATCGGAACTTTAAGAAGTCTGTTCCACTGAGGGACATCGCTCCATAGGCTAAGTGGGGGGTGGGGCCCTCGCAAGGACAGTGTGGTCTCAGGATCCATGGGGTTACGAAAAGACCAGGGGTGCTTGAGTGCAGCAGAGCTCCCAGGTATCAGAGCAAGGAAGCCAGCTGCAGAGACAGAGCCGAGGTGGGAGCTTTCAGCTCGGGGTTACTTTAAACCATGATCTGTGGCACAGTTGGGCCACTGCCCAACAAGCAGCAGATCCGGGGAGACTCACCTTCCTCCTCTGGGAGGAGTGGCACGGGAGTGCGCTGCAGGAATCTGCTGGGTTTGGAGACTCCAGATGGAGCCGTGTGCCAGAGATAGAATTGCTGGGTCACAGGCTGGGTGAGCATGGAGTGCACCCAGACACCAGGGAGACGGGAGGGACTGACTGCTTTTCTCTGAGGCCGCACTGAGGAGTGGGGCCCTCAGCTTTCGGCTCCTCTGGGGCTGGAGATCGGGAGGCTGCCATCTTCATTTCTGTCCTCCAAAGCTGTACAGAAAGCGTTTAGGGAATGAAAGCTACCAAAAGTGAACCCAAGCAGATTACTTAGTCTGGCCCCTGGCAAGGGCAGTGCAATTCCACGTAGAGCAAAGACACTTGAGAATCACCACAACAGGCCCCTCCCCAAGAATAGCAGCAACAACATCCAGCCAAGACCAAGTTTACAGATCAGTGAGAACTGTGGAACTCCAGAGCTAGGGGAAAGCAACACAAAGAATTCATGTTTTTTTTTCCCCATGATCCTTTAGTTTTCCAAAGTTAAAATTTTTTTAATTTTATTTTTTCTTATTCTCTTTTTAAAATTTTTCATCTTTCCTATTTTAATATTTTTAACTATTTTATCTTATCAAGACCCTTTTAAAAATCTTTTTATGTTTTCCTTGTTATAGTCATATTTTATCCCTTCATTGTATTTAAGCTTATTTTTTGTATACATATAGATTTTTTTTTTTTAATTTTGGGATACAATTTCTTCTAATAGATCAAAATACATCCTAAATCTAGTGCATGGCTTTATTCTAGTCTCTAGCCTAATCACATTCTTTCCTCTTTTTTTTTCTTTTCTTTTTTCAACAAACTTCCCATCTTATCAATTCCTTTTTTTAGAATCTCTTTTTTAATTTTCTTCTTTACAGTCATATTCCATTTCTTCATCATGTTTACCCGTATGTGTGTGTGTGTGTGTGTGTGTGCGTATTTCTTTCTTTCTTTAAAATTTTGTGATGTAGTTTCTTCTAATAGACCAAAATACACCCCAAATCAAGTGTGTGGCTTGATGGCTAGGGACCTAATCACTGTGGATATTAGCAATATGTCAGAACTAGAGTTCAGAATGATGATTATCAAGGTGCTAGCTGGACTCAAAAAAAGCATGGAAGATATTAGACAATCCCTTTCTGGAGACATAAAATTCCTTCCTGGAGAAATGAAAGAACTAAAATCTAAACAAGTTAGAATCAAAAAAGCTATTAATGAGGTGCAATAAAAAATGGAGACTCTTACTGCTAGGATAAATGAGGTAGAAGAGAGAATTAGGAGACTGAAGCAGTCATCAAAAATCTCCCAACAAACAAGAGCCCAGGGCCAAATGGCTTCCCAGAAGAATTCTACCAAACATTTAAAGGAGAATTAATACCTATTGTCCTGAAACTGTTCCAAAAAATAGAAATGGAAGGAAAACTTCCAAACTCACTCTATGAGTCCAGCATTACCTTGATCCCAAAACCAGACAAAGACCCCATCAAAAAGGAGAATTACAGACCAATATCCTTGATGAATATGGATGCAAAAATTCTCACCAAAATACTAGCCAATAGAATCCAACAGTACATTAAAAGGATTATTCACCATGACCAAGCGGGATTTATTCCTGGACTGCAAGGTTGGTTCAACATCTGTAAATCAATCAATGTGATGCAGTACATTAATAAAAGAAAGAACAAAAAAGCATTTGACAAAGTACAGCATCCTTTCCCGATCAAAACTCTGCAAAGTGTAGGGATAGAGGATACATACCTCAGTATCATCAAAGCCATCTATGAAAAGCCCACCACAAATATCATTCTCAATGGAGAAAAACTGAGAGCTTTTCTCTTAAGGTTAGGAACACAGCAGCAAAGTCTGCTATCACCACTGCTATTCAACATAGTACTAGAAGTCATAGTCTCAGCAATCTGACAACAAAAAGAAATAAAAGGCATCCAAATTGGCAAAGAAATCAAACTCTCACTCTTTGTAGATGATATGATACTTTATGTGGAAAACCTGAAAGACTCCACTCCAAAACTGCTAGCACTCTCATAGGAATTCAGTAAAGTGTCAGGATATAAAATCAATGCACAGAAATCAGTTCCATTTCTATACACCAACAGCAAGACAGAAGAAAGAGAAATTAAGGAGTTGATCCCATTTACAAATGCACCCAAAACCATAAGATACCTAGGAATAAACCTAACCAAAGAGGGAAAGAATCTGTATCCAGAAAACTATAAAGTACTCATGGAAGAAAGTGAGGATGACACAAAGAAATGGAAAAAATGTTCCATGCTCATGGATTGGAAGAACAAATATTGTGAAAATGTCTATGCTACCTAAAGCAATCTACACATTTAATGCAATCCCTATCAAATACCATTCATTTTTTTTTTCAAAGAAATGGGCAAATAATCCTAAAATTTATATGGAACCAAAAAGACCCCGAATAGCCAGAGGAATGTTGAAAAAGAAAACCAAAGTTGGTAGCATCACAATTCCAGACTTCAAGCTCTACTACAAAGCTGTTATCATCCAGATAGTATGGTATTGGCACAAAAACAGACATATAGATCAATGCAACAGAATAGAGATCCCATAAATAGACCCTCAACTCTATGGTCAAGTAATCTTTGACAAAGCAGGAAAGAAGGTCCAATGGAAAAATGACAGTCTCTTCAAAAAATTGTGTTGGGAAAATTGGACAGCCACATGCAGAAGAATGAAACTGGACCATTTCCTTACACCACACACAAAAATGGACTCAAAATAGATGAAAGACCTCAATGTGAGACAGGAATCCAGCAAAATCCTTGAGGAGAACACAGGCAGCCACCTCTTCAACCTCAGCTGCAGCAAATTCTTCCTAGAAACATCACTAAAGGCAAGGGAAGCAAGGGCAAAAATGAACTATTGGGACTTCATCAAGATCAAAAGCTTTTGCACAGCAAAGCAAACAGTCAAGAAAACCAAAAGACAACTGACAGAATGGGAGAAGATATTTGCAAACGACATATCAGATAAAGGGCTCGTATCCAAAATCTATAACAGACTTATCAAACTCAACACCCAAAGAACAAATAATCCAATCAAGAAATGGGCAGAGGACATGAACAGATATTTCTGCAAAGAAGACATCCAGATGGCCAACAGACACATGAAAAAGTGCTCCACATCACTCGGCATCAGGGAAATACAAATCAAAACCACAGTGAGATACCACTTCACACCAGTCAGAATGATTAAAATTAACAAGTCAGGAAACGACAGATGTTGGCAAGGATGCGGGGAAAGGGGAACCCTCCTACACTGTTGATGGGAATGCAAGCTGGTGCAGTCACTCTGGAAAACAGCATGGAAGTTCCTCAAAAAGTTGAAAATAGAGCTACCCTATGGCCCAGCAATCACACTACTTACTGGGTATTTACTCTAAAGATACAAATGTAGTGATCCGAAGGGGCACGTGCTTGTGAATGTGTATATAGCAAAAATGTCCCCAATAGCCAAACTATGGAAAGAACCTAGATGTCCTTCAACAGATGAATGGATAAAGAAGGTGTGGTATATTTATATATAGTGGAATACTATGCAGCCATCCAAAAAAAAATCTTGCCATTTGCAACTACCCCATTGATGGAACTAGAGGGTATTATGCTAAGTGAAATAAGTCAATCAGAGAAAGACAATTATCATATGATCTCTCTGATATGAGGAATTTGAGAGGCAGGGTGGGGTTGTGGGGGGGTTAGGGAGGGAAAAAATGAAACACGATGGGATCAGGAGGGAGACAAACCATAAGAGACTCTTAATCCCATGAAACAGAGTGTTGCTGAGGGGTGG
Organism: Martes martes; assembly: GCF_963455335.1. Lineage (NCBI taxonomy): Eukaryota > Metazoa > Chordata > Mammalia > Carnivora > Mustelidae > Martes > Martes martes. The sequence goes on from NC_137889.1 coordinate 96,615,282, forward strand.
GGGGATAGGGATAAGGTGGCTGGGTTATGGACATTGGGATGGGTATGTGCTATGGTGAGTGCTGTGAAAAGTGTAAGCCTGATGATGACCTGTACCCTTGGGGCAAATAATACATTATATGTTAATAAAGAATAAAAATTTAAAAAAAAATTTAAAGAAAGAATGCTTTCTTCTAAGACTTCTTTATTTTGTCTTTATTAAAAGGGCTTTGCCCATGACTAAAAACAACCAATCAACTAACTACCCAACACATTGCCAAGATTTTCTCCTAGTGATGTTAGTGATGATCATAGCAGTGGCGGTGGTGATAATGATGATGACATTAAGCCCTGACATCAAGAATTTATTTTAATCTAACAAATGAGATAAAATCCAAGATTTATTTCTTTATTCATTAGCTTATTTCATGCATTCAATTTCCAACTGCCTACTTTGTGGACTGAAAACCAATCTTAACACATTGCAAATGCCTTAACTGAGTGTTTCCTGGTCCCTTTTTTAATCCATGAATCTGTATGCCTTATTCTCTGCTCAGATAAAACTCTTCGCTTTTTTAGTTTTGCAATATATTTACAAGGAGCTGAGGCTCCCTCATTATACTATTATGTCAGAATTCTTCCAGCTGTTTTCATAAATTTCTTTTCATACAATGTTGGTGGACTTTTTAATTGATTTATAAACAGTAAACACCAAAATATATTATATTTCTACATTTTAAGGTTTTCATATTGTACAAAGACTGCAATTCTGAAACCATCCCGGAGAGACTATTTTTTTAAGTTGCCAGAATTGTATAAAATATATATACATATATATAGTTCTTCTATCCAAGAACACAGTAAGTTTTTCCATTTGTTTAAATTGCATTTTTCATAATCCAAGTAGCATTTAAAGTTTTTCTTTCTAAAATTCTGCAATTTTTTGTTAACTTTATACATACACATTTTCTTGTACATAGTTATTCCAAGTGATATCTTTTATTCCATTATAATTTGAATGGCCATCTATAAAAGAAAAGTCGATGGGTTATATGAATCTTTTTTTTTTTCAGCCACTCTTCTGTATTCTCTTGACGTTTTTTCAGTTTTTTTATTTAAAAATGCTTTTTCCAGATATATAAAATCATACTATTTGTCAAAAATTATCAGTTTTTCCACTTTTTAAAACAATTTTTATATTTTTCAGTTATTTGTCTTGCCTGGTTGCACAGGCTAGTATGTTAAGAACATACCAGATAGTACTGATATCTGAGGGCATCTTTGTTTTTTTCTAACTTGAAAGGTTAATACATTTGTCTGGATGCTGGCTTTCTTGTAAACTTTTAGATGAAATGAAAGGCAGCCCAAAGGTATACTGCTTTCCACTCCATCCGTGAACCTGAGGAGCGTTGGGCAGGCATTGGCAGCTGACAATTCTTCCCTTAATTCTCATCTGTCCCATCCTGAGGTTGAGGAGAAACATACCACATAGTTCCATTTATAACTGCTTTATGAGGTATTTTTAATAATTGGTACATGCAATAGTAATTGATTTTATGTGGAAATAATAAAAAACAGAGTGTTTTAAGAAGGGAAATGTCTTACTGACCTATCTATGTTCACACACGTGTACGTATATATTACCAACATGGCATGAAGCTGGCAGAGGAGCTCAGTATCAGAGTAGTTTGGGTTTTATTCCTAATCTTCCTGTATAAACATTTTCATTAATTCAGTAAAGAGAAGCCTAAATATGTTTGTGACTTTCATCTTAGCTTTTGTGATGTCTTTCTTTTGCCTCTTACCATTAAAACTTGTGTGTCTGAAATCTTTACAAGTAAATGAGCTGAAACAAATAAAACTAATTCACTTGGGATTTTGTAGACATCTGGTGGAGTTATTTTCTGAGTAATTAGAACGAGAGGTGGGACGATTCCCTGAAGTAAAGCTACCGTACAGTTGGATACCCGTTCGTTTCCACAGCCATCAGATTGCAGGCAGTGAGCATATTGATTCACAAATTGACAAACAATTATGTAGAGCCGCCACCTGATTTTCTAAGACCATTTGTGTTTTATCAGTATATGCTTCACGCACTTTTCTAAAAGATGCCTTTTCTCTGTCCTCTCACAGTCTGTTCCATTTCATTATGTCCCGTCACCTCAATGTGCCCTTCACATGGTTAGAGGCAGCGAACATAGATCTCCCTCAAGAGCTGCTCTCTGCTCAACCTTGGTTCATCCAACATTTGGATACAAATATGAATGAACTACAATTTGGCTTTTGACAACATATACCTATTTTGGCAGGCAGAGATAAAGAAAATAAAGATATTGAAATGCTTCCTATTTAGCTTGGAAATGTTGTTCAGTGAAATCTTACTATTTAAGATACGTCTTAATATTATAAATCATAGATCTGGAATGGATTTTAAAATTCCATTGTTATTTGTTCCAATTGTTATTCTCACTGTTAGAGAACAAAAGCACTTAAACCGCTGTAGAAAGATACACATCTTTTCAGTTTATAATAACTGTAAGAGATTATACAACTATCTTCAGTCACCCATCATGGAATAAAAAGATGCTATCAAGAAAGTTTCCTTTTTAGCCAATCTAAATCCCACAGGTTATTAAAATCTACTTTATCCTCTCTCTGCCTTTAGTATTTTACTGTCAGGGATAATATTTGCAGAGCAGTAAAGTCAGGCATTTTCACCATGCCAGGAACAGAGATAATCTGATCAAGGCCCACCCAGATGGTGGCTACACTCACCCCTTTGCCTCTTCCTGGATCCCACACTATCACTGTTCTCAGTCACTCTCAATTTAACTTTACATAAGAGATAGATAATTAGGATTTATTTTCAGATGTAAGCCAAGGACACAGGATAGTTTGAATCTGCAATGTTTACAAATTGTTTAAAAATACAAGGGGAAATTATGCATGTGAATTGACATTTGATAGTTGTAAATAAAAATGACAAACTTATCCTTAATTGAACATGTTCCCCAATCTCAGGATTTTAGACCTGACAACAGAATTGACACATGAGTGAAATTCATCTTTAGACTAGGGCACTTGCCAATCATCCCATCTATTCATTTTTCTCATTAATCTTTTTCAGGATGAACTATGTCCATCAGGAATCAAGTCAAGATTTATTGATCACATTTTACTTTGCAATGCGTGGGATGAGGCCACCAAATTCTACCCAAACTGAACCAAAACTTTTGCCAAAGGATAATCGCTCTATTTTTATTCTCACAATTGAAAGAACAGTAAGACATCATGCCAAAGTGGTGAGTTAGTGAATACTCAACAGTAGTCCAAATGCAGCAGAAAACTCACCAGAGGTTTCGTCTACTCTCTCATCTACTATGTGGTCCTTCTGATGAACCCATTCACTATTGCACTTGAAGTAGATCTGGGTGGCAGGACTGGCTTTACAATACAGGTTCACAGGCTTATTCTTCACAATATAAGCTTCTTCAGGCTCAATAAGAAAATGTGGTAGAGGTTCAGGTGGATCAGATGGAAAGGTTTCTGGGAGTTCATGAAAAAAGTCGTCGTCTGGTGAAATAAGAAGAAAGTGGAAAGAAAACAGTCAAATCATAGTAGCCACTTGCCATTTACTTGATATTCACTTAAAAATAATGACTCATAAATGATCTAATTAAGGATGTGTGTGCCTGCTATGTACCTGCTGTGCATTAGGTCTCTTACTGGTTGTACAAGTAATTTTTTGGTTATTATTCTCATTTTTATGCATGGTGAAACTCAACATCAGGGAAGGTAAATATCTTGCCCAAGCGTGCATGTAGTAAATAGCACAACTGGAACCAGAACCCAGGTTTGTCTCACTCAAAAACTGTGATCTTCCCAATATAGTACTACACCTCCCACTACACAGTGTTCCCCTTGAGAGCTGACAAAAGCAAAAATGGTTTCATTAGAAAAATTTGTTTGAAAAATACAAGGCTCACAGGTAAACCGTAAGGTCTTTGCACGAAGCTGAGAAGGAACACTGGGAACATGAAATTAATGACCTTCAAGTTCAGATTCAAACCTATCTTTATTTTCAAAAGATACCACTGCATGACATTGTCATTCACTTATTCATTCATTCAACCAAAAGTATTTATTGAGCTCAGGATTATTCTCAGCACTAGAAGGAGAGGTAATAATATTGAGTCAGTCCAACAGTAGATTGATAGTAGAGCCTAGAGCCTAGCAATGCTGTTTGGTCTTATTTAGAAACCATACCTCAAATATCAGATGTATGATATGACTAGTCAAACCTATCCTCATTAGAATATTACTGAGTATTAGCAAGATCAACAATAGTCAATAGTCTCATTTTCTATAGTACTGAAAATTATCAAATATATTGCTCCCACTTTGCTGCTTCAACATCACCGAATAAACAAAACTCCAAAACCACTTGAGATACTTATACACTTGGAGGTATGTTTTTCTTAACTTGAGTTCTATATGATTCCAAATAAAAATAGAAAATTTAAAAATGCCCTAAAAAACCCTATTATCATATTTCACAAAAGTCAAGGTAAAAAGTCTTTCCAATACACTGAAACTAAGTCAGACCTGATAATTTTCTTCCTGTGGCAGATTGTGGGAAGCAAAACTATTGTTCATTCTGTTAGTTGATAAAGCACCCCAGGCTAATATGTAAGGTTAAAGGTGTGAGGCTCAAATTAAAAGTTTTAAAAATTCTTTAAAAGTATACACATTTGGTAGTAAATACATGACGTAGTATAGGTAAAGTCTGGTTGCTCATACGTTACCTTAAAACTCATTTTATTACTCATTCAGTTGTTGCTCTGTTTGGGGAGATGGCCATTTGTCAAACGGCCATTTGTCTGCTAAGAAACCTGGTCTGGCACTTTTTCCATCTAGCTCATGGGGCAGCTGTCAAACAGCAACCGTGTTTGATCTCTGCCAATATGTTCTGCAGTAAAAATTGGCTTCACTTGCATCACAGACACAACTAGCTTTCAAAGCTCCTCCCAAATGATAAATTTCTGACACTGGGATGTAAATGATGCTTCCTGGCGCTAGCTTTCTTTCTCACTTTACTTCCTTAATTTGCTTTCTTCTGGCAGGGCATCATCTCTGGTTTTTCCATTGCAGAACATCAAGGATCCAAACTGTCAGCTAACTAAATAATAACCTTGTTTCCATCAATTTCGGTTTCTTTATTCAATGTGCAAGAACATTCAAAACTGCTTGAATAAACAGTTCAGAAAGGCAAAGGAATAGGGGACTGGGGTATTGACAGATCCATCAACATAAAGCTGAGATCTTGAAGGTCTTATTCACAATCCCTCCTTATGTGCTTATTGTTGTATGTGATGATAGACAGTTCTGATAATCAATAGAGTGCCACAAAATATCAAACTGAAATTTTGTAAAATGTTTGCTGTTGTTTTTAATTGTTATTACTCAGGAAGGCAGAGTGTTGATTCTTCGTTTTCTTCTTCTTCTTCTTTTTTTTTTTTTTTTTTTTTTTTTACTATTGGTGTATATTTAAACATACCAAAATGTGTATGTATTTTAATATATTTATTCAGGTTTCCAAAATATAAAAAGTTTTCCTTTCAGTCATTGTTTTAGAAAGTGAGATTTGTTCTTTTAGAAGGAATGATGATTGCAAAATATCAGATGACTGTTTACTACCTTACATTATTCAATCATGTAGCAAAGTACTTATGTATTCACATCCTACAGAAAGATAGGCACTAAAAATTGATTACCCTTTCTTGCCCAAAGCATGTATTTCTTCCTTCTGATTATTTTATTGTAAACTACTGGGAAGACTAATGGAAGCTGGAAAAGTCACACATATGTTTTCAACTCAAAAGGGGCTCTCTTAAGTGCTGGAAAAGATAGTAATGATTTAATGACATATTTAAAAAATGTATGGACAAACTAATTTTGTATTGCTTAATTTTGAGTTTTAAGACAAGAGGGTCACTACCAGTAAAGAGAAATAATTCTACATTTTGGTTTGAAGCTTCGTCAAGTGTTGATTTTTCAAGGTGTTCGTTAAATAACACTTAGTATGCAACTTCTTAAGGAATGATTCCATCATTTGAAATATTTTCATTTTGTGGTAAATACAGTTTTTTTTTTTTTAACATATCATTCTTGTTTCTGCATAAACCCCATCTCTTAAGTAGCATCTAGGGAGATGCCTTAACCAATGACATGATATTAATTTGTTACAATTTCTTATAACACACATACACTGTTTAAGTCTATGGCTAGATAAATTCACATCAGGCAATATGGCACATTACTTCTAGTGCTCAATTCAGGGGATGGGAATGGTACTTCTAAAGATAATTTTCAAGACCTTGAGTCGGTAAGGTATAAAGAAGTGGGTAGATTTGACAAAATGGGAAGGACTGATTATCAGTGGGCTCATGTGCTGCTGGGAAATTCTTTCCTTCTTCATTTGCAAGAAGTTGGCCTGGACACCATGCACAACCATGTCAGCTGGCCCAGACAACAACTCCCCCACCATTGGGTCACGTATGTTAAGACAATACTTTCTTTGCTCTAGACAGAAATGATAAGTATTGGCATTAATTTCAGAAATTGTCTTTTAATGAAATGTCATCTTAAATTTTTTTCTAGAGTATGTTTTGAAAATCAAACAAGCAAGCCAATTCTCTTCAGCCAAAATTATTAAGGAAAACTTCTGAGTATTTAAACATCTAGCATGGTTATATCTATATGTATTTAACAAGAAAAAAATGACTATCTCCAAACACCATGTGCATTTAACAAGGAAAAAGTGATCATCTCCAAATACCATGTGTATTTAATAAGGAAACAAGGACCATCTTCAAATACCATGTGTATTTAACAAGGAAAAAGTGATCATCTCCAAATACCATGTATTTAACAAGGAAAAAATTGATTGTCTGCAAATGAGCATCTACAAATACCTCTTCATGCACACTTAGCTCCTCTGCACTGTGTGTGTACTTGCCTTGCACACATATGGAGGAATCTACTTTTCAGTTTTGGCAACCAGTTTTATGCAACTATTACCAATTTTCAAAAGCCAGAACTATATAACAAATGCCTAATGCTAGAATGAAAGCTCTTTTGGAGGCAGAAATTATTGTCATATTCATTTTTATTTTCCATTAAGTCTAGCATTCTAGCATTCTGCCAGGCACATTATAGGTGGTCAGTAAGAATTTTATAAAAGCACTATTCTACAAATGGCAACTGCAATCATTTGGAAAGGGTTCATGAGGTATTTTAGAGTTCATAGCGCCTCAAATGAATTTACATACCAAAGGTTGTAACAATAGTTAAGATCTCCAAACTGGACTGGCTACAGACTTTGTGTGACCTAGTGCAGAGTGAAGATTTGGGGATCCTCGTTGTATTAGGAATTCTGAAACAGTGACAGATAAGCGTTAAACCAAGAGTCCTGTGTAACAGGTCACATACCCATGAAGTCAGTCCTGTCTACCTACAAGTGTCAGTTAACTGAGCATTCTACTTCAAGGAAAAATCTGAGAATTAAAATTACATCTTTATTAGTAGATTTTTGTTTTGGAACTTATTTGCTATTTCTCAGCTTCTTATGGTGATTAGATGTTTTCTAGAAGAATCATGGCTTTCCAGAGAGAGAAACTCAGCCTCCAAATAAGTCTCTAAGTAGTGTGTTTGCAATGGTGTGCAAGGGAAAGTGTGCAATTTTATTTGTTCATGGCTTTCCCTTTGGATGTACTCCAGTGCTCATCCATGTGTCTGACCAAAAACAAGTAAACTCCCTGCAACACGAAAGCTAAATCTTTTGGGGCACTAGCAGACTCCTTAATACATGGATATAATACAGTCTGAGATTTTAAAGTCCAATACATGGAGATAACAAGGTTTGAGATTCTACCTTGAGTTGGTAGACTATTTACTGAGCTCAGTTGCTAGTGTGAAATTCATTTTACTATCCAAATAAACCAGCTTTCTGATACTATTAAGGTCATGCTACAAAACTTGAAGCTATAAAAGAACAATTTGTTTTTTCAGCAGGGAGATCAGTGAATGCATCCTATTAATACTTTATTTCTTAATATAAATATCTAAAGAGCCCTGAAGTGTTCAGGGAGATAATGGCAACTCAGTTTGTGAACAGCAACTTCAGACAATGAACTTATTTCTGGCAAAGTGCCACAGTTATCCCAAATTATTATATATTGTATAAAGGCACACCCCAGATGCTCATACGGATGGCATTATGCTAATTGGGCCATACGACTTGATTAATAAAATTGCTAAACAAGTTTTCTGCATGTAGTTCATTCAAATTAACAAAGTAAAATTTCCAAAGTTGGCTTTATTCTGTACACTGAAATCAAGATTAGCTTAAAACTATTATTGCCTTTTCAATTTTGTTGTAATATTATTATTCATCTTATTCTCCTATAACATTTGACTTAATTTCCCACTTTCTACCGTTACTCAATATTGATATCACCATTTTCATCTTGATATCAGGTAAATCTCAATATTTCCTTTTCTGTTTTCTCATATAGACTTTGTTTTTTCATTTATATACAAGAAGAGAAAGCTTTGCACCATGTATTATTTTTATAGACTTTCATTCCACCTAAATCTTGACAGAAAAATATTATGCTATGAACATCAATCTAGGAAGCTTACATTGCTGGTTTTATTGCTATGTATCAAGCCTTAATTTTCATCAACTTAATACATAAGTTTCTATATTTCTGAATCATAAGGCTTAAACTATTATTGCTTATATCATAAAATATAGGACTATTATCTCTTTGTCTGAGACCTGAAGCGTATTCTTCTGAAATGGAATTTACTTCCAAATGATTCAAGAGCAATTTAAAATGAATGACTGCAAAGCTAATTTTATCTGCATTTGGCTGCCCATCCATCAGAGAGATAATTCATGATATATTACAACAAAGGCAGCTGAAATTAACTATTTGAATGAGACTCTAGCTTATTTTTAATATTTTGATTAAAATATCCTTTGGAAGACAAAGACTGGTCTATATTTCAAGCAACATATTAATGGACTCATCATTTAAATTTAAGTAGCTGAATATATAATGCCTTAACAGTATTACACAATTTGGAAGTACTGCATGATTACAACTCCAAAAGAAAAAACTTTTTTTCTTCTTCTTTTCAAGAAATACTTTTGAAATCATGCTTAGACATGATTAATGGTGACACAGAGTCAACATGCTATTGGGGATGCACTTTCTTGTGAAAGAGAGGCACCTTCTTCTGCCCCAGTCTAAGTCTTTATGATCTCTGAATTTTATTACTATAAAGTCCTCCTAAGTGTTTTCCTGCCTGTAGTCTTTACCTCTACCACATAGTCTATACTGTGCTTTTAGAAAAATGTTTTCAAAAATACATTTACTCTCTTTCTCAATTAATTTAATAAACACAATATAAACCAAGAAGCTGTTTAGTTTTGCTCATCATATTAGCTAAAATATATTGTATGATTGATGAGGAGTTGAAGAAATGTGACTCTTTGCATATACTGGGTATAGAGTAAGTTGGTATCACAGTAGAGAAAAATTGACAGTAAAATTAAAAATTAAATCTCTGCATATCTCCAAATATGTCATCCCATTTCTTGGAACACACCTTACAGACATAATGGCATTTATAGGTGTATGTGTGTGTATATAAATATAATATTATATATATTTATATATGTGTGTATACATATATGAGGTATATATCTCATGTGTATATGTGTGTATACATATGTGTACATATGTATATAGATAATGTATATGTGTATATAAACACATGTGTATATGTATGTATATATAGTATATAGTATATGTATATATAGTATATATAGTATAGTATATATAGTATATAGTATGTATATACAGTACATACATATGTATGTATATACAGTATATATAGTATAGTATATATACTATATATAGTATGTATATATAGTATATATGTATGTATATATAGTATATATAGTATGTGTATATATACATATATACACATATATGTATGTATATATAGTACATATATAGTATATGTGTGTATATATAGTACATATATATAGTATATGTATGTATATATAGTATAGTGTATATGTATGTATATATATAGTACATACATAAATATGTATGTATATATAGTATGTGTATGTATATATATACACACACACATACACAAAGATGTTTACTACAGCACTGTTTATTTAAAAATACATAAAATATATCAAGAAAAGGTAGATGGAATTAACTGTTTGAATGAGAACAACTAACAATCAACTGAGGAATGGTTGGGTAATTATTTATGATATGTCCTTTCGAGAGAATACTGTTTTGTCAATAAAACCAAGGAGCAGAATTGTGTGTATTAAATCAGAAGGGCATTCATTAGTCAACTAAGCAAATGAAGCAAATTTTTGACTAATTTGCATAGAATGATGCCACTTTTGAGAAGAGAAAGAAAGGAAGGAAGGAAGGAAGGAAGAAAGAAAGAAAGAGAGAAGGAGGGAGGGAGGAAAAGAAAAGAAAGGAAAGAAAGAAAGAAAGGAAGGAAGGAAGGAAAGAAGGAAGGGAGGGAGGGAGGGAGGGAGGAAGGAAGGAAGGAAGAAAAAAGAAAAAGGGTGGGAGGGAGAAAGAATGAGCATGCAACACATAGATGAGTGCTTGAGTAACCAGGGACTGTAGCCTTTCCAGGGTAACAAATCAAACGGCCATTACACTCCCCACAACATCATCACCCTGTTTCATAACTCTTACTCATTCTTCAGATATCAGACATCCCTTCTTCTGAAAGCCCCCTCACTTCCAAATCCTGGACCTCAGCCCCTGGTCTCATCTCCCATTGCTCTCTACTCTTCTTGTTTATTATTTCTTCCCCACTAGAAGGCAAGTTTGGAGCTTTAGGAACAGTGCTTGTCTTAATTCATTCCTGCATAACAGATACCTAGTCCAGTGCATGGCAAGGACTGCAGGGTTTTCTTTTCTTTTTTTTTTCTTTTCACTTGAATTGTTGTTCCTAAAGAAGTTTCTATATGATAAGACAGAAGTACGTAGGAAATACTCTAGCAACAGAAATAATGAGAAGAAATCCTTATACAAAATACAACAGAAATATATGTATATCTAAAAGGTAGTCCTTTAGCATTTATAAGGACAGATCCTGTTCCCACATGAAAAAAATTATATTTATCTTCTATGCAAATATTAATGTCATGTATCATGAAATGTAATAGCCTTGGACTAAAAATATTCCCTCACTAAATAATCAAAGTTGAATCTAAAACATTTTGTGTGTGGAAAATAATATGATACATCTATTGACTGTGCCTCCTCAACCTCTTGGTCTCATTTAAGGCTTGACTTCACTGCACCACTCCCTCCTTTTTGAAACTTTCTCCTCCCCTGGGAACTGCGCATTAGCACTTAGTTGCTTCCCATACTATCTTTTTGACCTTTCTCTTTGTTTTCTGCTGTCTGAGTACAGTCATATTCTTACCAAGTTTCTCTCCTTTTAGTCTCTCCCTTGAGCATCTCATCCACAACACTGGCTCAATTACCAGATTGTGCCACACACACAGTCTTCCGTTCTACCTCCTTTCTTCTTAAAATCCTTTGATGCCTTTGCATTGACCAACAAGAAAATCAGATTCTCTACCAAGGCCAGTGAGGAGCCACTTGATCTGATTGCTGCTGGTCTCTACGTTTCATTTCCTACCCTCACGTCCTCATGACCTTTTCACCATTCTCAAGACAGACAGACTGGTGTTTGTATCTTTGAACACACCCAAAGCAGGCCTACCCTAGGGCATTTGTACAAACTCTTCATTCTTGTAGAAAAGATCTCTCTCCTTGCCATTTAGGTTTCAGCTCAAGACGTCTCCTACACAAAGAGATTCTTGATCACCCAGTCTCAATCTCTCGATGTGTTTCTTCACAAACACATCATTCTATTTGATTTCTTCGTATCACCTACCCCTCTCAGATCAGTTTACTAAGTTAGTTGTCTCTTTTCTTTTCCCCTCCCACAAAACTCAAAGCATTATGGGATTAGACGACTTTATTTTGTTCAACAGTCTAATCTCAGCATCAACATCAGATGAACATCTTCCCTCTAAAAGTAGCTTCTCTTTTTGACTCAGCTCCTTATTTCTGATTTTAATATTCTCACAGTCAGAAGCTTGGAGTCCTGTCTCTCCTTCAGATCCAACTGATGTGTACAGTGAAGATCAGCTCCATATTGTCTCTCTCACCATTAATCCCTATTCTCTTTTCTGTTGCTCAAATTGAAGCCTGTACCACTTGCAAATGGATTATTACAAGAGTCATGCTACCGACTGACTTTGCTGCAGACTTGCTCCTGATTTTCCTCTCTCTATCCCAGCTATCCCACATCTAAGTGGAAGATAGAATCATAACAGCTTCTGCTGGAAACTTTGTGTTCAACAGAACACGGCCAAAAATTTACTCAATTTTCAGCTTATTTACCACTGTTCCACCAAAACCAAAATTGGTGGTACCATATTCCACACTAAGGTAGCTTTTTCAATGTTTTCCCACACGCATGTTAGCTGTGCACATGATGCTTTATTTCCTATGGACTCTTCACTGCCTATTTCAATGTCACTGAGAAATCTTGTCCTAATCCTCGCAGAGATAACTGTTCCTTACTGTTCAATTGTGAAATCCTCTGATGCAATTCGAGAGGCCCAGTCATTTCTGTATTCCTTACTATAGTCCAGCTCCACCATATACTTAGTAGGTTCTAAAACCTTCATTCAATCAAAGTGAACACATCTAAAATTGATTACTTGCTCCAAGAGCTATGAAAAGTATGTATTACTTCCCCATAGTAATGTATTATGATAATTCAAATTACCTGAATATAATCTCTCTATCCATATCCTTATCAAAAAATCTGTACTTTTTTTTTTAACTTTGATGGAAATTTTCAAGTATGTGAAAAATGATAAAGCAAAGAACCTGAACACCCATAACCGAGCTTCTGGGAATTTCAACATTCACATGTAAAGGGAACTGAACATATCAGAGTGCTAGGATGAGATAGCAAAGGAGACAAGTGTCACCAAATTAAGAATAAGAATTAAATTCAAAATATTGGAAACAATGAAAATAAAATCTATGGTAATATATGTACAATGTTCAGCCATAAAATTAAGACCCCAAAATAATAATGATCAATGATAAAAACACACAATTTATATTTTTAAAATCTGACTGTTAAAAAACTGTAATCTCAGATTTCACATGCAAATTAGAAACTCTTTTTAGTGACTCTGGAGTGAAGAAATTATCCCTTAAATTTAGTGAAATAATTAATAATACACCTAAAATATATACTACCCTCTGGAGCCATAACGAAGTTCGTGAATAAAGGAAACTTCAAGGTTATAAAATCTTGATCTTTCAAGAATTGTCTTCAACTTTCTCCTCTTTCCCACTTCCAACATAAAAACAATCAACAGTGCTACTAATTTTATAGCCTACCTGTTTCTTGAATCTGCTTCTTTTTCTGTTTCTGAGTCCACTGCCATCATCATTTCTCACCATTTTCAAAGCCTCATGAGTGGTATCCCTTGCCTCCTGATTAAAGGCAAGTTCTAAGTCACTTCTCTGTTTAAAATCCTAAATCTCCTTTCCCATAAGATAAATGCAAGCTCATTACATGGTGCACAAGCCCCTCCATGATCTAATGTGTGTGTACCTTCGCACCTTCCTTTCTCACCACTCCATTCCCTGTCCTCTATGTTCCAACAAACACAGTCCATCTACCGTCTTCTGGACACAACCTGCAATTTCTACACCTGCTTCTGTGGCCCTCCTCTCCTATTTCACTGTTCCTCCTCATCCTCTAAACTCTGCCTCAGGCCATCATTTCTTCCAGGCACTTTTCTCTTCCTTTCCTAACCCTGTCAGCCTAGAACCTACCTCTCCCCTAGCCTTAGTGATTGCTTTGTTAGAGGCTTAAAAACACTTCTAGCACTGCCTTTTATAATAACTTTGTAGTGAACTAACTGGCTCTTATTATAGTCTTTGGAACTGATTATATACTTTTTGAATAAATGGGTGCAGGGCTTTCCGTATCCAGGGGAGACCACAGACTTTGGGTCTGAATTGGGTAATTGCTATGAAAATCGACTTTGGGACCCCACAGACTTGGATTTGCATCTCAACACCACTTTTTACTGTGCGTGACTTTTGGCATTTCACCTAATCTCAGTTTCCATGACTATAAAATGGGTAGGCAGGGTGCCTGGGTGGCTCAGTCAGTTAAGCATCTGCCTTTGGCCCAGGTCATGATCCCAGTGTCCTGGGATCAGGCCACAGTCTATCTTCCTCTCCTCCTGCTGCTTTCCCTACTTGTGCTGTCTCTCACTCTCAAATAAAGAAATAAAATCTTTTGAAAAGATAAAATAAAATAGGGAGACAAAGCAAGGTGGTGATAGCGTTCTGTTCGGGGTATGTGAAGTAAAGCAATAGGAATGATTCAGCGTAAAGCTGACCACAGATAAGATCTTCACATATGGTAACTATTTTATTGTTTTCTTGTTGTATTGCTGTTGTGGATACTAACCCTCTCTCATTTTCCAAAACACCCTTGAGCACTAGGAAGTCTTTAATCTGTCTTCCCAAAGTATCCTTTCTGACCAGTGCCTAGTAAACTCCTATTCTTCTTTCCAAGTTCATCTTAAATTTCATCCCCTCCAGGAATTCATTCTAGACTCTTTGAGCATGGATTTGTTGTCTTCTCTCTGTGTTAACGCCACATAATATGCATTGCTATGTCATCACATTTAACACAGTGATAGGTCACATTGAACTTTTCTGTGCCCCCCTACACAGACAGCTTATTTCAGTACAATTATGTGTAATTCATTCATGAGTCTGTATGTATGTAGCACATATTTGGTATGTAGCAGGACCAAAGGACGATATTTGTGGAGTAAACTGATGAAAAGATACATAAATTCCTCAAACTGTAAGTTTCTAGATTTTTTTCAAATTTAGAGGCGTGAATACTTCTTATTTTCCTACTTTGTAAAAAATAAAACTTTAGATTTCGTATTAGTGTCCTCTTATGAGTCCTCATTCTTTCTTGGGGGTATAGAAAATCGTTTTGTCCCACTACAGTTTTCTTCTTTTAAATTTTGGACATAATTTATAAATAAAACGTCAGGATTTGCTTTCTCATTAGTAATCTCCCTACACACCAACACCACTCACCTTATCACTTCTCAAAATAGGTTTACTGTCAGGGACTGGTTTGGAGGAGCCAGGAGCAGGTGGTGAGAGAAACTCTGCTGGTAAGTCAGAAGCCCAGTGCTGGTCCTCGTCATGCTCCCAACCATCTATTGCTTTTGTAAGTATGGTTAGGTAGGTAGGTAGGCTGATAAGTAGGTCTATATAGTGTGAACAAAAATCCAAGGTGTGAGTACACCATACACAGAAAGAGCAGAGCTTCTAGAACTTGAGAGCACTCTAGAAGTCCTCTAGTCAAGAAGTCTTTGCTTCCATCATGACTGTGCTCAAGACTTCAGGAGGGAGGCCAGGGATCCAAAGGTGGGGAAAAAGGGCTCAGAGAATTATTTTATTTCTTCGTGCCCTGTCTCCCTGGCTGGGTGCTTGTATGGGAACATAGGATGTGGAAAACATGGGTGAGTATTGCTTGTGGCTGCAGAGAATAATGTGATGTATAGTTAAATATCTACATAGAATTTTGATTCAGTTTTCTCATCTTATAGAAAAGGAAAATGAGGCCCAGACAGTCTGAATGACTTGTCTGAGATTGTGTGACTATTAAGTGACAGGAGTAGATGTGTCAGGCCAATCTCAAGATTTCCTGGCTCTGGTATATATTTTCTGATTACATAAGTTTTGTAGCACCATTTCAATACCCTCTTCTAATTCACTTAATAATTTATTTTATCTTCTTATTTTTGAGCTACCCATAAACTATTGCCTTTTTAATGCTGTTATGGTTTTTTAAAAATTGCATATTTTAAATTTTATTTATTCCAGTTGCTAAAATTCTATAATAAAGAAACAAATAACAAAAATGGAAATTCAACCCTCAACCTCCCTCCCATTCCCCATTCTACCAACTTTTGACACTAGTGTGTTTTGTTCTGGACCTTTCTCTCTGCGGTTATTTATGTGTGTGCAAATGTGTGTGGATACAGATATAGCAATAAAATATAAAATGAGGAGACAAACCATGAGAGACTGTGGACTCTGAGAAACAAACTGAGGGTTTTGGAGGGGAGGGAGTGAGGGGTTGCGTGAGCCTGGTGGTGGGTATTGTGGAGGGCACGTATGGCATGGAGCACTGGGTGTGGGGCATTAACAATGAATTTTGGAACACTG
Organism: Martes martes; assembly: GCF_963455335.1. Lineage (NCBI taxonomy): Eukaryota > Metazoa > Chordata > Mammalia > Carnivora > Mustelidae > Martes > Martes martes. The sequence continues at coordinate 96,631,696 of NC_137889.1, forward strand.
AAAAGAAATAAAATAAAATAAAATGGAAAAAAAATAAAGGAAATATATATGCATATGTTTTGTATTGACTATTGCTTTTCACAGTAAATTCTCTGCCTCACTTGAGCCATCACTTGCCAAAGTTGGCGTTATCATATGCCTACTATGTTCTAAACACTGTCCTACAATGTTTAGGATAAGCTAATATCCAATGATAAAACTGAAAACATCAACAACTAAAAACCACTGTACATTTATAGTTTTGGTAATGTTTACAGGACACCAAAATTTCTGCACAGGTTTTAAAACAGAAACAAACAATATCATTGTTATCTTTAGCTCCAGTAATTGAATTCTGGATCCATGTGTGTCTTATTTAAAATTATAGTTTCCAAGTAGCATGTGATATAAATTCACATTTCACGACTTTGCCAAGAAAAGATTAATTCACTGATTGTGGGAGGGTACTGATTATGAGCCAATACCCCCACTTTTTATCCCTTTTGATGGAACAAAAGACATTCTTCCAAAATTTACTGTTTTGGAAGATAATATACCCAGGATCCTGAAGAAGATAGTAAGGGTATGAATCACCTCCAGCAAGGTACAGGGTTGGTTAATGTTTTACATTTTCACCAGCCCTGCCACTGGAAATCACAACACTTGACACTGGGTCACAAAATTATTAAACTTTAAAGTAGTAACACTTCCTTCTCCATGTGAGACCTCACTTCTCCTTGACACTTTACTCCTAAAATCCCTCTAGGCTCCTGGCCTTTTCTTTCTGCCTTTAACCCCCGTAACTAATTAAATCTGGACAAGTCTTTGGTGAAAATAGTTTTCCTTCAAAGTTATTCATTCAAAGTTCCCCTTAAGGCATTCTTTGTCACTTTAGCCTAGCCTGCCATCTTTACATGAAGTTGAAAGAGGTAAGCTATTTTTATAAAATAAAAACTCTTTCAAGACGTAAGTCTACCTTGATGTTTCAAATAAATACTAGATGCTAAAATATGACAAAAGCTTCAACATTGTTAGAAGTTTACAAATAAACAAAAAGTTCCAAAGACTCTGGTCTCATTTAAAGACAGTTAGAATTAAAAAAAAAAAAAAAAGACTATTGTATTTGGAAGTACTTTTCTTGGGGTCTGTAACTAAATTCTTTGACAAAAAATGGAAAAGGATTAACTAACCAGTACAGTTGAACTTATTTCCAATAAATTTGTTTTGGGAATCATATTGGGCCTCAGAATTAAGTGGCACATTAATATTGTCATGTATTTAGAAGAAACCAAAAGTGAAGATCAAAGGAAATAAGGAAATAAGACTGGAAACATAGCACTCCTAAGGTATTTTCTCTACTAAGATCAAATTAAAACTTGCCATGGTGCCAACTACTTTAAACCTACTTCTACATTTTACAAATAAACAGATATTATTACTTTTATTTTGTTTAAAAATGTAAAGATCAGACACATACCATTTGTTGTGGATCCAGGGTACTCAGCTGTAGGGCAAAAGACTGAATGAGATTTAATGATGGGCTCCATCATCACTTGCTTAAAGCTAGTGACTGTGTCTAAGAAGATGTGAAGGAAGTTTTCTTTATGATACCATTTTTTAAAAATGATTTAATGATGTCCTATTGCCATCTCATTTCTTAGTTATCTTATGGATGCAAATTTCATAGTAAGCTCCTTATGTTCATAGATGAAAACTCGGGTTTTGAAAGTTTGAGTGTGTCTCCCAAGACTGTCCATCCGATGAATGGAAGAGCTGGGAAAGGAATCCAGGTACTCCTAGTTGGTTAAGACTGAGTGATGCTGCCTCCCATAATGTGAAAACTTCGATTTGTCAAATCACTGTCCATGATTCTCTCACAGTATTATTATTAGGGACAACATCAAAACAACTATAAAAATAACAAATACGAAGCACTTACAAAGGCCAGGCATCCCACTAAGTACTTTAGATTTATTCCCTCTTGTAGGTCTCACAACACCATGGGTGATATTGTTATCTCCATTACTGTAAAGATGAAAAAGCAGGGGTACAAAGAAGCCAACTAGCTTGCCCAAGGTCCACCCAGCTCCTAAGTAGCAGTAATTTCCTTTGATGAACATTCAACATACAGACTTGGAGAATCATCTGATGAAGAATCATCTTTGAGGAGCTTCTCAAGGAGGCACCAACTTCTATTTATTATTTACAGGTCAAAATGGGAAATATACAAATGGTAACTTTTTAAGATCATTTTATACATGCTGCATCTGCTAGTCTTTTTAGAGATCACAATGATGTGTTCTTACTGCTCTTTTATTTGGTTTACTTTTTAATTTATTCAGCCAACATATTCATAATAATTGCTTTAAATCACCTAGAAAAGCTAATGTCTAAGTTAAAGGAAACAGACTTAGCAAATCATTGTCCACAATATGGAGAGGTATAATACAACACAATAGGCACAGAATATATGTAAGCAATTTGAAAGTTGTTAACTGCCACACAAAATGAGGTATTAGCACTGTTAAAATGATTGTCAAATAAGTAATAATAAGTCAAGACAATCTGTAGAAAGATGTAAGGAAAATATTCAAAGATATACAGTGCAACTCCTCTGCAAAATAAAACAACTCCTAGTTGTCACTCTTGAGCCAGAAATATCTTAAATTGCACTTTCTCCACCTCTAAAGGCTCCTTCAGAATATCTATAATATAAATAATGATTACAAATGAATGGAAACTGAGGCAAAGGAGGGTTATTTGCGGAAAGGTAGGGTACAGCTGAGGGGCATTAGGATACAGCTGTGGCCTCTTCCGTTACAGGAGGTGGATTTCTTTGAACAGTATCCATTTCCCTTTCTCTGGGGCCTCTGTTTTATCAAATCTCCAAAAAAGAAATAAGAGTTGACAATCTTTACAAATATAAAGGAGGCAAACGATTTGTGGAAAGGAAGAATAACAAGGTTTTCTCATGTTAAGGAGGTGTTTTATCAGAAATGCACTCATGCCTGGAAAATCTAGGTCTCTGAGCACATGTGGTTATTTTCAGAAAGGTGTAGCCTCTCTGTCTTCCACTTCAGTAAACTCAGGGAGTGAAAAACCATTCTGTGAAAGCAGCTAGCTCATTGACATTAGCAGCATATCATTTTCCCAAAGTTTGAGAGAGCAATGGATTGATTTCAGGGTTCACAGTGGGGCAGGGCAAGACAGCATGGCTCACATAGCTTTTGGAAACAATATCAATTCATAGAGCTATTTCAAGGTTTCATGAAGATGTGATAAACTACTTGATTGGGTTACACATTTCCTCCTGCAGGGACTATTTTATCTACTCCTCTTAGATAAGTCAGGCTGATTTGTTGTTTTCATGCTCTGTCTTTCTTTAAATCTACTTAAATAAGCAGGTTGATTTCAAGGCAGACCCCTAACTCCCTCTTCCTCTGTACCCGGGTTCAACTCAAGTTCTTGTGAAATCATTATCCTTGTCATACCTTCCAGGCTGACTGCTACTAAAAGTGAATCAAAAAGTAAATAAAACTAAACTAACATAATATGGGCATCAAAGTTATGCTGTTTTATGCAAACGTGGATGCAGAACCATGCGGTATTTGTGAAAATGTCTCCAAGGCACTGTGGCCTGTGCAGAGCCAATGCCTATGATTCTTTAGAACCCACACATGTTGCAATGTGGGGGGGGGTTGGGGGGAGGTAGGAAAAGATGGGATTGGGAGGGAGACAAACCATAAAAGACTCAATCTCAAAAAACAGACTGAGAGTTGCTTGGGGGGAGGGGGGACAGGAGAGGGTGGTGGGGAAATGGACATTGGGGAGGGTATGTGCTATGATGAGTGCTGTGAAATGTGTAAACCTGGTGATTCACACACCTGTACCCCTGGGGATAAAAATACATTATATGTTTATTAAAATAAAATGGAAAAAAAAAAAAAAAAAGAACCCACACATGTCCCTCAGGTCCAAGTGCCGCTTCACTCTCACCAAAATCAGAACCACATCCAAATCAAAGCAAATAAAATCCTTCAAATAGCCAGGAGAACGAGGAAGCTATCTGAACTTGGCTGTTTCTGTTGAGATCACTTCAGGGAAAACTTCCATGTATGTGATCTGTCTGGAAAATCAAGCTGCCTTTTTCATTAATTGGGAAATCAAGTTGAATCCCACTGAAACAAAGACTCAAAAAAATATTTCGCTTTACCCATTCACTGCTTCCAGTTCTTCTGTATTCTCAGTCCCATGCTACGGGTTGAAAAAAAAGTCCTTACTACTGATTCCCTAGTCACCTGATATGTGACAGGAACAACTGCGTAAGTGAGAGATAATGTACAAAACATTCTGCACTCAGTGCCAGGAGACCCAGGTTGCCCACACAATATCGTCTCTAAGCTTCAGTTTCATCACCTGTTAAATGGAGGATGATGTCACGGAAACACCCTTCTCTTTGCCCATCGCCCACTTCTTGTTTTGTGACAGAAAGTTTTCCTACACTCTCAGGCCAAGTGGTTCCATTTCCCATTCACTTCCCCTCCACCCTCTGAGAGATTCTAATCCTGGGACCACAATTACTGGACCCCACCCCCGTGAGCACGTGTCCCAAGGTAGTGCCATCAAAACAGAATCTGGGGTTTCGCTGTACAGAAAGGAAAGGTCTGCTGAAAGGGCTGTCTGCCAGTATGGCGCTGCTAGGCTGCTAGTGGCCATCATAATGGGGGATGGAAAAAGCAAGTGTGAATGAAGCCCACACAGAGAAAGGCAGAGCTGAGGGATGTAGAGAGAAAGCCCTGAGGTCGTCTTTCGGGTCAGTGGATCTGGATTGAATCAGATGGATCTGATTCTGGGATGTCTGTTATGTGAACCACTAAATTCAGTTTTTTCTTTTGACCTTAAGCATGTTTCACTTGGTCTTCTTTCACTTGTCTCCTGAAGATTCTTAACAATTAGAATGTGAAGACTGAACTGACATACCGATTTGAATAACACTTGTAAGAAGTTCTTATGTGTTTAAACACAAAAGCTAAAATTCTTGGCTTTACAAAATATGCTTTCACTTTTATTCAATTAAATGAAGAAGCTTAAAAAAAATAGAAGTTTCCTAGGCTGTGGGCACTCCGCCACAGTTTGGCAACACTGTAAGAAAATAAAACTAGTTCTGTAGTAGTTCAGAGGCAAGCAGGTACACAAACGTGTTAAATGATAATAGGCTACTATAAAAAAAGTAAAAACTCGGGACTATAAAAAAATGCAGAGCTACCACGTCACACAATGCTAGGGGGCGCCAGTCACACCACAGTTTCTGTAATATCATCCCCTGGAGTAATGCACAGCAGCCCTAGCTCAACCACACCTCTGTCAGCTGGTACACTGGGCCAGCCAAGCACTTCACCAACAGATATTCACAATCTTCGTAAGAGTCTTTGGCTGTTGCATTTTTTAATGAACTGATTATTGGCCCCTCTCCTTGAGTTTTTGAGGAGAGTTTGTGATAGACAGCTGGTACCCCAGGTTTACCATTACACAAACCAGATGCAAATCCCACTGGCCCTCCTTGGCTGTGCTATCATTTGTTAGCCATCAGCTGGCAGAGGCCCCACTAAATCAAGCATCTATAAACACTAAATGTTGCATCTCAGGATGACAAAGGTCTCTGGGCAGTGGGAGATTCATTGAACATCAGATTAATTATTTGGCAAAACAAATGGAGCTTTCATGACTCAAACGTCGTTTACAACAACATACTTTCACACTGTTGCCTCAGCGACAGCACTTCATTTTAAGTGGCAAAATCAAACTAGAAGTAAATTAGTATCCAAATTAATCCAACAGCTGCATGTTTTGATAGTGATTAATATGCACTGAATAAAAGGGATTTTGCTTCTCTCTTGTTCACGGTTACAAGAGAGAGAGAACATAGTTCTTTGATATAATGCCCCTTCAGAAGCAGTGCCAAGGTAGTTCATTGTTAAGTTACAAGGACACCACTGCCACCACCAATAACCACAAAAAATGTGGAAGACCTTCGGGGAGATGCTGATCCCCTCTCCCCTCCTCTTTTACCCTCCCTTCTCCTTTTCTTTTTTCTCTCCTTTCCTCTCCTTTCCTCTTCTGTTCCTTTCTCTTCCCTTCCCTTCTTTTCTTTTCTTGGGCTCAGACTCAGAGCAGGACACCTCTCCTTCACAGGACAGGATGGCCTCAGGCCCTGTGCTTGGGTTGACTGCTTTACTTGTAGTTAGATATTGAACCTCACTCTTCTAGAAGAAGCAACTGTCATCTGGCATTTGAATCGTGCTGGCCAAACTCTTTCAATAAAGTGCCACGATGCCAAATCCATATACATCCACAACCGTATTTATCAACATACTAAGTTCTGCCGCTAACTTGGCTGCATGTTCAAAATTACCCAACTCCACCGTACCCCACCACGAACCCCCGGTGGGTTGTCCTAATCCAGGATTTGAAACCTCCTGAAGTACCATGTGGCCTGTGTGTCGCAAAACACCAAATGTCCGGAGGCTGAAATGTTGCGTTCTCAGCTGAGTGGGCAAAGTGCCACCATGCTTGCCTGGCTGGCTCTCACTAGACTGCTGATGTCGGGAGGCTTGGACACTTGCAAGAGTTATACCGCATTACTGATATAGAGGCATGGTTTAAGTCTCAGTATGATTCAGTATATAGTGCAATGAGGCAGTTTCAAGTATGTCTATCAAGTATTTCATTTTTTAATTCTCCTGGATTGACTTTTTTCACCTATAGACACCACGACTGTATTTGCAGCATTGGTTTAGCTGCTGAAAGACTTGGAACCAAACCTTGGGAGTCTCGAAGGGGTATGTTTTACAGAGGAGGCAGTGGAGCCCAGAGACCTGGAAGGGCAGGCTGCAGGTTTCAAACATGGGTTCTGCCTCTCTAGCGCTGTGACGTGGGACGTGTATCTTAGCGCTTTTTCTTCCTCTGTAAGCTGTTCCAACAACTAGGGTTACTGTGGGGATGAAATGAGTTTCTACATGAAAAGTGTTCACAGCAGTGCTGGCATGAAGTAGACACTGAATAAACATGCCATCATTATCGTAAGTTCGTTATCATCATTGCGTTGATAATTTTCCTGCCCTACCAATTTCCTCAGTGATTTATCTTATTCATTGTAGCTTATGTACTTTTCTAGGCATTGCCAAATTCTTTATCAAGCGGAGCTCAGTATAAACAAAACAAACAATATAAATAATTTATTCTTCTAATTTCCTAGCAGAAATAGTAGCCTGCTTTGCTTTTATAAGCACATCCTCACTGAAATTTTATTTCATAATACTGTTTAAAGATTTTATTTCATAATGCTACTTCTAATGGCTCATACCATATTTAAAAGTGTTCTTCTCAACACTCAGATATATGTTGGAATGTCAAGTGATTTTTTCAAAAAGATCAATTTCTAACATATGTAGAGTGAAAACTACATATGCCTTGAATATCAATGCATATGAAAAGTTATTGAGAATAAACAACATAAAAGGCAAGCAGGGTAATGAGACCCAGGCTGTTTGGGATAATTGGTCATTTTTAGAGATTTGAGCTCTGGCACTCATCCACAGAGCAATATCTTCCTTGTTATCCAGGATTTAACTCTTATCCAAGCAACTCTTCCCCTGGAATTTCTCCAATCTAAAGAATTGTCTGAGAAGCAGGTTTTTGGTTTTAATTTTAATATCCAAACTGTAAGTGTTAACATATGTATTTTTTCATTTGAAAAGAAATAAAATTTGTTCTGTGGAATACTGTGGAGCAAAGATGCTGCAAATCCACTATCTGGTCCTATCACAAAATAGACCTGGAATTACCTGCTTTTCAGAGGAGAAAAGTATGAGTTTATAATGAGAGGAGAAAAGTATGAGTTTATAATGAAGTTAAGGTAATAAGCATTGTTTTATATTAAGAAAATATATGCAATGTTGAAAACACTGATCGACTTTCAAATTACATCTGAACCAAAATTTATTATAAGAGATGAGTCACTATTTCTTTTCATCTTAAGCCTCTTAAGGAATCTAAACTATCTGAGTGTCCAACAATAACAAAGACTACATAATTAAAGCCCTGGTTTTTCCCCTGGATTCTTTTAAATCTCACAAAATCACTTCAGAGCCTAAAATCTCCCATTAAAACAAAAAATCAAATGCTAAACTAGTCATACAATTCATTGTAAAATGTAGCAAGGAGCTAATACTGGCATGAACTTCGTTAATATAAAATGCTAGCTGGAAACCTAATTGTAAAATAATCTGCAAAGGAATTCCATATTAGAACCCTCTGTGATCATCTGATGAAGTCCAGTAGAAACTAACTGTGTATTTTTTAATTATTAAACTTATCTTTGTCACATTAAAAAGCAGGGCTGAGCACTGAGTTTGTTATTTGAAAATAACAGTAACTTCTCTGTGTGAGGCAGTTTATGCCAAAACATTTTTAGTGGTGTGCAAGTATAATTTGCAATGATATCAGGTCTATAAGAGTTGAAGAAAGCAGAGAAATATTACAAGACTTCAAAGGAATTTAGGAAGTTAAGTTCATATTAATGTCTTGCATTTGACTAGTCATTTAAAGTTCAGAAAACCCTTCACAAACCTACCTCATCTATCTTCACTAAGAGCTTGGAGATCAAGCAGGGAAGGGTTTATTAATCCCTGGTTTACATACGATAATACTGAGGCTCAGAAAGCCAAGTAACATCTCCCCACATTGTACCTTAGGCCAATGGGAGGTCGGGACTAGAAACCGGGTCTTCTCATTTCTTTTCCTGTGTTTTAACAGCATGACTTGTGCTACCTTATTTGAATTTAGATGTTAGATTTTTTTAAACATTCTACATATTAAATATCTACACGTCAGCTCTAAATCTTTATCTCCTCGCCTCACAAACCTTATTGGTTCCTCCTGGAATATATTAGGATTCATTATGTTTTCCTGATTATATCCAGACGCTTGAACATTATTATTTATTATACTAATTTATCTTTCTTTGTTCTGATGTTTAAACTTTTCACATAGGTTAATTTGGCTGATTCCTGCAGATTTTAGTTGTTTCAGGAAAACAGATTACATGGTCTACCATTCTTAGCTCATAGTAGGGGTTTAAGAAATTCTTTTTGAATTGACCAGCTTCTGCTTAAGGAGAACTTAATAGATTGTGTTAGCACTGGAATACAAACAGGATATTCAGAAAATTGTTTTACATTATCATCTCTAGATATGGCTGACAAATTCATTCTGATGAAAGACAGATATGGTGCAGTGAATAGATGCTTTCACAGGAACATTAGAGCCCATGAAAATAACCCAGACACAGTCTAAATTAGCCTCTGGTGTGCTGACAGCCTGTGCAGCATAGTATATGAATACCCCTTTCATGATTTAAAAACATTTTGACGTCTAAAATAACATTAAATTTAGTTGCCTGTGATGTCTGAAATTATAATATATCATAACTGAGTAGTTCAATTGAACACCGAGATATTTGGAAAAGCAAATTCAATAAGATAATAAGTCTATGTTTTTCTCCCTATACCTATGGAATCTAAGTAAAACAACTTGTGTTTTTACAGTATCTTTTTTTTTTAACTGTCAATTTCAAAACTCTTTACAATTTATAGTCTTACTACTACATTTCAGGTCACTTTATGGCATGGTAAGAGTTATGAATTGACTTAAAATACAAATATGTGAAATTAAAAACAAAAAAACCAGAAACAAAACAAGCAAAAACATTTCACAGAGCAATCCGTTGAAAGTAGGCCAGCTCTGATGACTGCTAATGTTTATTTATGACGCACTTCATTAAACCCTTTGACTTTTCCAAGGGCCACCTGTAAACCAGTTATGATTTGTAGGTCTTAGGAATGTTTTCAATTCTCAGCCATTTTTCTCCAAACCAGGTGTCTGAGACATTTCCAAAGCCCAGGTAAGTGTAAGGACCTAAGCCAGAACTACCCAATACAAATAAAGGCAAAACACATAGGAATTTAAAATCTTCTAGTAGCCACATTACAAAAAGTAAAAAGAAACAAATAGGATTAATTTTAATAGTATATTTTATTTAACCCAGTATGTTAAAAATACTGTCACTGTAACATTTATTCAACATAAAAATTTACAGATATTTCACATTCTTTTTTTTTGTACTAAGTCTATGAAATCCAGTGTATATTTTATTTATAGTTTAGCGACAGCTAGTTTACCTGAGCTAAATTTTCACTGGAATTACTTGATTTGAATTTGAGATATAGTTCAATAGCTATGGGTAGAATCAAGCATCAAAAACATTCCAAACGTACTTAAATATTTTGTAATAACTGACTCCAGTATCAGTTTTTAATTTAAATTAATGAAAACTAAATAAAATGAAGAGTTCAATTCCTCAGTCATACTAGCAAAATCTTAAGTCCTTGATCATTCAATGTAGCTGGAATTCTGTATTAAATAGCACAAATCTAAACAGATTCAACAAAACAACTTTTCAACTGGAGCAGTAGGTGTAAGAGGAAATGAGGATGGTATGCTAGAGGAAGAAAAGAAGGAGAGTGGTAAGTATGGATAAAGCTGCTTTTTGTAATCCTAATTTTAAAAAAATTGTTTCCAATATTATTCTGTCATTTTTTTGGTTTCTTTGTTTCCAGAATAGTCTTGACATTTATTTATTTGCTGACCACAAGATGACACAGTTTTAAGGTTAGAATGGTGCTCAAGAGCATCCATTTCAAATCCCTTCTATCAGTAAGAAAAGTTTTTTTTGCGTTTTTTTAAAATATTTTATTTATTTATTTGACAGAGAGAGAGATCACAGGTAGGCAGAGAGGCAGGCAGAGAGAGAGGAGGAAGCAGGCTCCCCACTGAGCAGAGAGCCCAGTGTGGGGCTCCATCCCAGGACCCTGAGATCATGACCTGAGCTGAAGGCAGAGGCTTTAACCCACTGAGCCACCCAGGCACCCCATAAGAAAAGTTTTAGTCTGGAGTTCAACTAGCCAATGCATTGGACACTAGCCATATATGGCAACTGGGCCCTTGAAACATGGCTGGTCCAATAAGTATAAAATCCATACTGGATTTTAAAGACTTAGCACAAATAAAAGTAAATGTCTTTCTAAAATGTTTTAAGACTGAATATCTGTTACGATGACCATTTAGGATGTATTAGATTATACAAGATTATATCGTTATTAAAGTTAACTTTACTTGTTTCTTTTTATTTATTTATTTTTTTAAAATATTTTTATTTATTTATTTGAGAGACGGAACGCACGCACGTTAGTATGAGCGGGGGGAGGGGCCGAGGGAGAGGGAGATAAGCAGACCTCCCCGCTGAGCAGGACCTCCATCCCAGGACACCCCTGAGACCATGACCTGAGCTGAAGGCAGACGCTCAACTCACTGAGCGACTCAGACAACCCTCTTTTTATTTTTTCAATACAGCCACTAGAAATTTAAAATTTCATGTGTGGTCACATTATTTTTAATGGACAACACCGTCTGGAAAGAAACCTCGCATTTGCTCGCATCACAGAGCTGACCGCTGAGGCTGCATTGCTTGGTTTTCGGTTTACTCTGAGCATGTGATTTCTGATTTTCAGAGTTCCTCTTTACCAGTACGCTGCCAAGAAAAAGCTGCATATTCTTGGCCACAGTGGGGCTTATGACCTGGTTTCCTGTCGCTGGCTTTTGCAGGCAAAGTTAGGGTGGACTCCAGGGCCTCCCTGAAAAGCAGGGTTTATCTGTTCTCATTTTCAGCTAATTGCTGTTTTGTTCTGTTAACCTGTTTTTGCTCACTTATGTTTGGCAGCTTGATTTGTGCTTTTCATTCTTTAGGAGTTGCAAAAGTAGCAAACTACACCACCTATTGTGGGCAACTGCATGCAATTACTACACGCAGTTTTACATTTTTATCACAGTAGGACAGAGGCATTATAAGAAAAGCACTACATGAATAATTATATGAATAAAATAATCACCATGTTGTTCAAAAGAGTATGTAATTCAAAAGAATGTGCAGTTCCAAGTGGGCATTCATTTTATTAATAGGCAGGCAGTCTGTGGAAGGAAAGCTATAGTTTTATGTGTCTCAGTCTTTACACTGTCTGTCTGGTTCTCGTATATGCAGCTCAGCAGCCCTGAGGTTGTCAAGGAAGTTGGGAAGGTGTTGGACCTCTGCTGCTACCTGTTCTGTCTGATACACTCTCGGTGGCAAGAAGGGCAGAAAAACAGCCTTCATGGTGTTACACCAAGAGATGCTAAGAGATCACTTGGATCTGTGTTGCTAGGCTGTACGCGTACTGCAGGGGATCTGGAAACTTTGGTTTGGAGAACCTGTAAAGTGGCATTGTCACATCAAGTTTCTCAGGACCTTCCTGGCATAAATGACGCAACCATATCTGGCCTCAGCGTTGTGTCTTAGCACTTGGGGCTGTCACTAATGGCTCAGTGCAAAGGGACACAAAGGGTGCTTGCTCCTTTTGCTGAGGTGGTGACCCCACGTCTGATGCGCACTGTCCTTTGTGAATTTCCCTGACACCTTCACTTCTAGAGATAGGCTGCTTCTACTCCATAAACTCCCTGTGCTTGATCCTTGAAAAACATTTTGCCTGTAGCTCTAGGGCTGTAATACAACACACTCTTGCATGATTCATAAAAGGAGGAGCAGACTTCTTTACTGCCTTATAACACTGTAGTAATGTAACGTGCCTCTAAGGATCCCCCAAAGAGAGCCCTTAGAATATGAAATAGTCAAACCTCATTAAAACACACCATTTAATAACACCATTTACAAGCACAGACTTTCAATAGGAAACATAAAAGGACTGAGTTATCCGGAATGATTGCCCACTATAGGTCCATCAAGTTCAGTACTTCCTTTTAAGGGGTTAATAAGGTTGTTTATATGACTGAAAATGGAAAAATAGCTAATATAATTCACCTTTTTAAAAAAATTTTTTTAAAATTTTATTTATTTATTTGACAGAGAGAGATAGATCACAAGTAGGCAGAGGTAGTCAGAGAGAGAGGAGGAAGCAGGCTCCCCGCTGAGCAGAGAGCCCAATGTGGGCCTCAATCCCAGAACCCTGAGACCATGACCTGAGCTGAAGGCAGAGGCCCAACCCACTGAGCCACGCAGGCACCTACAATTCACCTTTTTAAATGTTCATCTTGCTGACAGACTGAGAAGTGGAATGGCAGTTTATGTAAACATCGACTTAGCACCCCATGTGGGTATCTATGTGTATTTCAAATTCATATAACAACACATTCTCTAGTTTTAAGAAATAATTCCTTTTCTAATTACTAATTTCAGTGAATTTCTAGGTGAGCCAAGCTAGGATATTAATTACATAGTATCTGCCATTTTCTCTCGGAATTATTTACCTGAAATCTCAATTATAAATAGAAGAGGCATACTCTTGGGAACAGAATACCAAAGGCACAGAATTTTGATAAACTTGTTTTTCTAATAAAAATTTAACAAGTGCTGGTAGAGGTGGGTGGGAAAAGAAGGAATACACTCAGAGGACGGACAATGCCTAACACTTGTCAATTAATTTATGGCTTCAATAATATAGAGTTGACATAATTACTATTTGACATTAATTCTATGTTGTTATGGTCAATCTACTGCCTTTCATTCATTTAGCTGTCACTCCTTTCTATGAAAGAATTTCTGAGACTCTGAATTAAATAATATTATGTTTGTTGAGAGCCTACTGAGTTCAGGTACCATACTTGGCACTTAACCAACATGGCCTCCTGAATGCTTACAATAATCAGATCGAGTATAAGTTTCACGGATAGATGAGGAAACCCTGAGTAAGTGAGGGCAGGTTCCCTGAGGTCATGTGACTTGTCTGTGGCTCTACAGAAAACTGAATGCTGTTCTGCCTGACCACATAGCCTGAGGTTTTCCATTAAACTACACCACTACCACGAACGGAGTTATGCAACAATAAATATGAAATTTTAGAGCTATGTTACCACTCATTACCAATGGACAAGTATTAAACCAGGAATTCTGCTTACAGAAGTCCTCATAATGGTTTCCTGGTGATAGAAAATAATGTGAAATCTCTCTGGTGATAGACAAAAGTCTATTTCTCAGTCTTCGTTTCCAGAATTTATAAGATGATGAATCATAGATATGATTCCAAGATTTACCTAAGGTTTTAATGTCCTAACTTCCACCACTAAACCTAACATTGCTCATTTCTATCACTTATTTGTACTGAGCTAACAGCCAGACTGTCTTTATGTTGGAAAAGATTCACCTGAGTTAAAGTTGGGTGACTTACTGACTAGCATGACTGTGGCAATTATCCATGAGTGACTGCTGAGGCTGGATTTTCCAACTTGGTGATATTATGGTATTTTTAATTGCTTTAGATAGCATCTCAATTAAACTTAGGATGGATTTTAGTGAGCTGCAATTTTAATTAATTAATTTATTTATTTATTTAGTTGTTTTTTTTTTTTAAAGATTTTATTTATTTATGTGACACACAGAAAGAGATCACAAGTAGGCAGAGAGGCAGGCAGGGAGAAGGGGAAGCAGGTTCCCCGCTGAGCAGCGAGCCCAATGCAGGACTCGATCCCAGGACCCTGAGATCATGACCTGAGCTGAAGGCAGAGGCTTTAACCCACTGAGCCACCCAGGTGCCCATGAGCTGAAATTTTTAGACTGGTTTATGTTTACAGTAACTGTTTATCAATAAACAACTAAATCTTTAATTTCTATGTCCTTGACATTACCTTTTGTTTAAATAATGTCCTAAGTATGGATGGGTAAAGAAAGAACGAATAAAGAAACCACCACATGGTTTCAGTCATATAGAGCACAACAGTTCTATATTTTAGTAACATTTAATAAAGCAACAAAATTTTTATTCATAACTCACTCTCCAACTGTTAACACTAATTTTAAGCAATTCGCAAATAGGTTTTCCTAATTATGCCACAGAACAATCTTTGAATCAGTCAGGCAAGAAATGGCATATGGCAGACATTAACTTTGCCATCCCTTCAGTCTTCTAACTGATAACAAACTGAACAAAAAAAAATTGAAACACAATTCAGTGAGTAACCTTCTATCTCAATGTAGACTTCTCCAAGTTTATATCCCTCTAAAGGAAATACGGTAAATCTTCTAGTAATTCATAGTTCTGTATGCATACATACAGATTACAAAGTTAAGATAAGGGAAAGAGCGAAAGTTTGTAGTTTATCTCTTTGTCTCAGTTATTGATTTGAACAGACCATGGATGAACTGGAAAAGAAGAAATTAAAAAAAAAAAGTTTCATAATGAGAGAATGTTAAATGCTCAGAACTGTGACAAGGATCCTAAGTAGAAAACTGAAGATTTCATCTATGTTTGGAAGCATAGTACAGACTGTAACAGGCTGTCAAGAAAAATTATTGAAAAGGTTTGAAAAGAAATGCTATTTCTTTAATCAAATCAAAGACTGGAAATTTAAGTTAACATTACAATTCTTGTGATTATTTGACTTATTTTTCCTTTCTTTCCCTGCATCGTCTTATTCTCTTCTTTGACTTTAGGTCCATAACTCATAAATCTGTATCTCTAGACCTTTATGGGTCAAGAGCAAGTTTCATCTTGCTAGACACCTTCACATAAATATATGTAAGTTGCATTTTCAAATTCAACACGTCCAAGGTGGAGAGAAGGGAGGATGTTAAGAAAGCTGGCATTTTTCTGCCCCTACTGTGAGCGAGGTGATTTACATCCATACAAGTTTTATCTCATGACCACCATCTGACTGTCCTCCTATGTTCCCTAACTCAAATACAGAAAATTAAATAGAAAATTACTCTTAAACTAGAAACCTAAGAATCAAGTTTAATTCTTCCCTCTGCCGTCTCACAACCACTTCATTTTCAAGTCATATCAGCTGGACCTCTGCTGATATGACTTGGAATTCCACCCTATAGTCCTTTCCCACCAGCTTTTAATAGGATCTTCACCAGCCTCACCCTGAAGCACCTATCTGTTCTTGCTAGGGGGAAAAAAAAAAAAACCCACCATATTATTTATTTGTTTCTCTAAAATGCAGTCTAATCATATTTCCAAATTTCTCCAAAATATTTTCACGTTTCTCCTTTATCTCCGGCATTAAAGTCAATCCATTTTTTTTTTTTAATCTGTCTTCAAAGGCCTTTATGATATAGCTATGGTCTACTTTTCTAGCCTCATCTGACATCTCCCTACCTTATTCTGATCATATAGGTCTTTTCTTCTTGGCCTTAATCTTTAATTCTTGGCCTCTCATTCTTATCTTCAGTCTTCACTGAACTTACACGTGTAACCTTCCCTCTCCATCCAGCACTTCCGGTTCCTCTTACACATCCCCCCACCACAACATCTCTTCCTTCTAACAGTTACTCATTTCTCTGTTTACTATTAATTTCTGTCTCACTGGAATTCAGGCCCCACCAGAACAGGGGTTTTGTCTGTTTTGCTTATCTATGTATTTATCATTGAAAATGACTAAAATAGTTTCTAAATCTAGTGAGTATTCAATAAATCTCTGCTGAATGAAGGAATAAATCCCCTGAAAGACACTGTTCCTTCCATCTTCTGTTTCTAAGGCATCCATATCCCTTGCCTTATTATTCATCTTTCAGCCGGCAGAAATCTCTGCCATCCGTAAACTCATAGGTCTAGTATTGCCTACTTTTTGAGGATTTTCTTGATTCCTTAGGTATATCAATCAATACTCATTCTACGACTCCACAACAGCACTGAACCTAGTCTAATTTGGGTTATGATTTTCTATCTCTGTATCAGCAACATGAGAACAACGTATCTTGTCATCCATCCTGCCTTGCTAACGGTAGGAGCTTAATACATGTTCAGTAAATGGATTGTTTAAACAAAGCTGTAGATGAGACATGAACTGAGAAAATAAAACACGGGTTTGTCAACTGGAGTTATAGTAAGGCTACTATTTTAATTGGAAAACATCCCAAACAAAGGGAGACAAGGTGTAATTTCTTAAAGCTGTACTGACTCTTCAGGCAGAAAGAGAGATCGAATGATCAGCATTGAGCCAATAACAGGAACTTTGGAGACTCATTATCATCTAATACCTTCAGAGCAGCTGACATTAATTTTAGATAGACCTAAAAGGACAAATGCCATCTATGTAAGCAAGACTTCTAGAGCATTAAAATAGTCCTTAGTGTTTTTTTCCAACTCCCTTTGTCTATCACAGCTTAGCTTAAAAGAGCTAACAAAATCAGAGCAGAGGAATTTGCTTCAGGCCACTAGTGAGTTCTCTGTGCTTGAAGACCCTACATGGTATGTCAAATGTTAATCAGACAATGAAATAAACCAGAGTTGGCATGAGAAAATAGGCAAGCATTGATTTTCTTTTCACTTTTTATTTATTAAAATGCTATAGAGCAAACAGATAAACTTTCTTGGCTTGGTATTTATAACCAATTTCCTTGTTTTAACAGGGAAATGTGAGTGCCTTCAGAGGTGAATTGAAAGCCTGTCTGGTTAAGCAGCTTTTTCCCGGGTACAATAGGCTCCTCACTATAATGTCATTTGGTAAGGTTTTTTCGCATGGGTTATAACTTGACAGACATAGTGTCATAAAATCACTAGGAACTGTAAAAAATGAGAAAATCCAGACTACTTTAAAAAATATGCAAACACACTGTGTATAAGACAGACTTGTCCTTATGCTTCAACATTTGCTGAGCCTATAGTTAAAAGAAAGAAAAATACTTAAGAATTTTTTGTGGTGAAGTTGAATAGGATTGGGATTAGACTTGGGGAAAATCAAGTCCTTTGGTTATTCTAAAGAATACGGAAGCTGCAGCATGATCTGTAAATTCAGAGCCATGTGTCTGTCTCCACACTGCCTGAGTTCAGTATTTAATGCTTGTGTGAATTGGAGCAGTTTACTTAACCTCTCTGTTCCTCTCTTGTTTCATTTGAGAATTGGGGATCATTTTATCACCAACTTCAAAGCACTGTTATGTAGGTTAAGTGAGTTAATATGTATAAAGCACTGGGAACAAGGGGCTATACAGTTCTTGTTAATAAAATAGTTTTTCATGGAAGGAAGCAAGCTCAAAACCTCACAGCATTGAGCATACAGACACTTGAAAAGTTGTCAGTCAAATGGGTATTTAATTCGAATTTTCACCCAGCAAAGCATCTGTTCTCTTCCAAATAAAACATAACTCTTACTAACCTCTGACAATTTATTTATAAATCATGTTCTGCATTTCTGGGGAAAGGTTTTCAAGGTATGCATCTTTCTGGTTTCTAGATTACAATGAAACAAGCGCTAGACGTGGATGATTACCCTGTTTTTAATCAATTACCTCTTCAATGCAATGCCTCCTGAAACCATTTCCTAAAACATGTAACAACCGTATCACATAATTGTGTGAAACCCAAGATACCCGTGCCTGTTGTTTAACATTAATTTCTTCGAGCTTTCTAAGAAGAATTGCTATTGACTACTTTCATTAGAAAACTATCGACCTCCTCCAGTGGCGCATCCTGAGAAGAAAGTCACTAAATATGCCTCCTATTTCATCTCTTGAGTATCAAGGTGCAATAGGCATGCTGAAGGATATGGTTTATTTAATCCAAAATTAAAATTTTACAGGCTACATTACCTAAAGTAAATTGCTTAATACATTTAGAAGAACGGCTGCTTTCTAAGCGTTTGGCATCTTACACTTGAGGCGTACATTAGGTGAACCCCCCACAGACACGAGGGCAGACGATGGTCTCCGTGATATTTCAGATGTCAAATCCGGTCCCTCCCTCCCCAGCCACATACACAAATGCAATTTTCAAACAGGAAAGTTTTGCTCGACCAGGTACCTTTGATGCCACAGAGATTTCGTAACCTTTCCTCTCCCTTTCTTAGTCTACAAAATTGAGAAACAGTCAAAACTATTTTACGAGGTCAAACAGCCTGATTTTCCATCTCTTCAGCCCTGTCTGGGTGCTACTCCGTTTTTTACTTTAAGTATTCATGCTGTATACAAAAATAGATCCGAGTCACCTTACAATAAAAAGAGATATAAAACACAGCACTCAAAATAAAGCTGGAACTAATGTGTGGCTGGTGGTTCATGAACACAAGGGAGACATTCTTACTTGGCTTCTAAGCAAAGTATTCAGAAACCATGCTATAGTGTTCAGAGGATATAAATGTAATAAAAGAGAACAATCTAGATTTCTGTACAGTTGAGTGCAAGAGATGGCACCGGACTCTTGGCCCTTAGGAAGAGGAGAGGGAATAAGAAAAGGGTAGTGGGATTCTGCCAGCACTCCTTTAAGCGGGGAGTTGCTAAGAGCTGCTTTCTGCAAAACTATATATAGTCCACTTCAGCTAGTTCCTGCAGCATCCTCTGCTACCAATAAAAGGCAAGCCACCACAACTTTTGTCCCTTACTACCATAATATCCTCCTCAAATCTCTCCCTTACTTTGACTCAAAACTCTTAAATATGACCATTCTCTTCAGACCAGAGGGATGTCTTAAAAATATAAATGGACACATGCCACGATATAGCTCACAACCTCCTTTTGGCTTTGACTACGGCCCAGAATGCTTTATATTTACGCAACGTGATACTAGCTGCCCATCCTGCCTACCACACTCCCCCTCCTCACTCTGTTCCAGCTACTTAGGCTTTTTTGGTGTTCCTCTGAACACCTGTCAACCATCTCTGGCTTCCGGATTTAGTGGTTCCTGATGGAACCTGATGGGGCAGTTCTCCTTCCACTCTGCTCTTGCAACTCATCCAGGACCCCTCCCTACGGTCACTTCCCCAGAAGCCTGTTGTCTCCATTCTCTGTCTCCTTATTTGCTGCTTCATCCTTCTTTGTGGACTTTACCTTCACCCAACATTATGGCCTACGTTGATTTGTTAGTATGCTTCTTATCTGACTCCTCCCCCGAAAGAGTTTATTTCACTGTTGTATCCACAGCATTAGCACCGTGACAGGTACATAGGAGGTATTCAACAAATGACTACTGAATAAGTGAATGGACCTCCAGTTTCTAGGAAATATATGGCTTTGCTGTTAGTCTACAGGCTAGGGAATGAAAGATACTGTTTTTACAAATGTGGAAAAAGGGTGGAGTACTTCCATTAATTCCGCTTTGGGTATTAAACTATGTTAGGCTTCAAAATAAGAAAACAAGAGTAAATATATTATTTTCTCTTGGGTTCTGAAGCAATTCTAAATATAATGAAGCTGTTTCGATGACAATCTCTAATCAAATCACCATAGATAAGATCTGATCTCTGGTTGGCCTCCAATTGTCATCATTTGGTAAATCTAAAGAATGGATTTGAATTAGCCCTTCAACTATATTATAAGCAGGTTTACACCTCAACGCAAATTTGGGGAGTGTGCACTCTAATGTTAAGATAAGAGAAAGAAAATGTCAAAGCAGCATCCTTCGAGGACTTCTCTGAGTGAATTAGGAAATTAATCCAAGAAAACAAAGCAGTATTTCAACACAGACCTTCCCACAATATTTCCAGGACTCACGACAAACGTGCAAATGGAGGCCCATATACTATATGTCTAAATATTTCAAGGATACAAGTCAAGCTAACAAACTGTTAAATAAAACATTTGTTATCCTCTAATCTTGACAAATATACCTTCCAGGGTTTTCCTCTATGGCTAAATTCTACATTATCATTCTTTAAGGGCTCTGAGTTCCATGTTAAGGCCTATGGGGTCTTGGGCAGAGCGGATGCATTCTCTTTCTACCCCTAGATCCCTTAGTTGCCATGACCTGCCTTGCAGGCACCCATGAGGCCATCCCTGTATAGTTCAGAAGCTCTGTCCACAATCCTTAGAGACAGTTGTGTCTTGGCCACCCCTTAGACCTAGGAATTTATACACAGAAGGCAAGGTTTGCCTTTGAGAGGACAGACCCAGGCACATGGTATATGCATGCCTTGGAATCAAGCAAGAGACATTTGAGCAGAAAATTTTGAAGTCCTGGGTACTCACTGCAAACCTAGACTGGGAGGTGGGGGAGGAGGGCAGAGAGAAGCCACAGTGGGGAGTCTCTAGAGTGCAAGGCCCAGAACAGCAAACCTCTAAAGCAGGCTTATGGGTGCTATGGTCTGTACCAGAGTCTTTCTACAAAATAGGAAAAGAAGGAAGTAGAGAAGTATGGGTCAAACAGTACACGGTTCATATAAAGTAAATACAAAGTTCAGGGTAAAAAAATCACATGACTAATTCTCAGGTAGTTAAAAATGTCTTGAGAGCTTAATTACAGTAATACAAAAGATTGAATTATAGTATTAAATATTTAAATCAGCACTTCAACCATTAAAGAGTAGAAATGACACGGCAAATAACATAGGGAGTAACATACACTGAAAATACTTAAAAGAGACTAAGAAGTGAACATTTTATCCTATTTGTCTTTCCTTCACCTACCTTGTCTAGTGGCTTGTCGTGTGGTTGACCCTCAATTAACATTTGGGTAAGAAGTGGAAGAACAAATAAAAAACTAAATTAAAAAAATATGAGAGGGGGCGCCTGGGTGGCTCAGTGGGTTAAAGCCTCTGCCTTCGGCTCGGGTCATGATCCCGGCGTCCTGGGATCGAGCCCCACATCGGGCTCTCTGCTTGGCAGGGAGCCTGCTTCCCCCTCTCTCTCTGCCTGCCTCTCTGCCTACTTGTGATCTCTGTCTGTGAAATAAATAAATAAAATCTTAAAAAAAAAAAAAAAAAAAAAAATGAGAGAAGCTGACAGACATAGAAAGTAAATAATCAGCGCTCTGAATCAACATAAAAATAAATGAGAATTAGTTAATAGGGGCATAATTGAAGAAAATATTTTAAACATCGTTAAAATTAATACGAAGAAACCATTATCAAAGTACCTTCTCTTAAGATTATTTAATCTCAGAGAAAAATAAATTCTCTATACTGCCACACAGGGTGAAAAAACTGATGATGAAAAAACTAGATGATTTTAAATGAAACCATTCTCAAGAAATGTATAGATATTTTTTCTGCAATGAAGAAGAACGAGAACAATACAATATAGGAATGCAAAGGTGATTGTTATCAAGAAAATGTGTTAATATAATGTGCTTATCTGAACAACAACCAAACATCATATAATTATTTTGAGCCGAAAATATATTTGATAACTTTTAACACTCACTCTTAAGAAAACCACCAAAAATTAGATTAGGAGGACAATTTTCTAATAATGAAGTACCTATTTTACCATGAAAAGCAATGCTCTCAGTGGCAAGCTCCTTAAGTGACTGCCTTTAAATCCAGGAACAAAATAAGAGTGTTCTCTATTTAATATTATTTAATATTATATAATTTATAATAATGTCACTTAATATTTCTTATATAAAAATGTTGAAAATAAAGGCAAGAAACATAAAAGATATTTGATTCATTTAGTCATTTTTATGAACGCCCTTGAGATTTAGATGAATCTTTTTAAAAGAATCTGTCTTTGAGGTATAGATATATGCCATAAATATGGTGCATGCACACACACACACACACACACACACACACTTTTTCAGTGTAAGATGTTAGCTCTCCATCTTGCATTGTTGACCTATAAGGTGATTCATATTTTCTACTCTATGAAACAAGTTATCCGATGTTAGAGAATAAAAGGAAATAGATTGCTTGCAAATACTGAAATTGTTCCTATGTTCTACAGAAGAAAGAAGATATGTAGGTATAGCAATATTTATGTTGGTTTAAAACAGGGTCAGCTTGAAAATGAGTAATCTATTATATTTTGAAAGTTTTATTTTTTAAAAATAAAATGGGTTTTCTCTATTTTTATTATGATAACTAAGTTATGAGTGTATCACTCTGAAACAAATTATAGTCCTTGACATTAGATTAAACTTAACATGAAATAAGTGTAGGCTACAACTCCCTGATTCACTTTTCCAACTTTTTCTTTTTTCCTCGATTAAGTATTTTCAGGTTACTTTTCAAATAAATTAATGTTATCGTCTATAAACACCATATATCCATTATTTTATTGCTAGAAATTCAAATTTGATCATTTAAATCAGAAGTTTACTCAAAACTACAGTTGCTTTTTACAAATTAAAGGAAGAGTCAGCAAAAACAGAGGGCATGCCTAGTGCCCCTGGACAACAGTTTTGGTGGCCTCACCCTTCACTGGTGTTTTAGGCTAAACCCAGTTAAGTACTAATACCATTCCCTACTCAGGTTTCAGCTCTGGAGGGTTCTTTAACATCACACAGACTTTGTATAAGCAAATCACAACTCATAATAATCAGTTGCTTGATTATATTTTGGAATGTAACAGCACCCAGGGAAAAAAGTCAATCGAACAGCTATGACAAAAAGTAAGTAAGGCTTTATTGGGGGGGGGGGGCTGTCTTTAACATTCTTATTTTAAAATCACACTTTTTAATTTTCTGCTTTATAATGAACTACAGCCAATTACTTCCCATCAACACTGATAAAAAGAGCTGTCCAACTGTTCAACATTTGCTCTACTAATTGAATGATCAATTATTTAAATAAATGATTCTCCCTATCAAGCTCCAAGAAAAGTCTTGGTCGTTGTTCCAGCTCCAGATATAACACAGTGTGGAGCAACAAAAAGACCAAATCCAGATAAAATTCTCAATTGTTAAGAGAAAATCCCTCTAATTGGGCTAAGATTTATGGCACTAGAAACTGCTTTGGCATCTCATGGATTCTGATCTTTTCTGAGACAGCTAATCTCACCTTCTCATAGTCTGTTTTGCTGATTAATTCATTGGCAAGTATCACTATGTTCCTTAAGAACATGCACTTTGTTAGGTAATGGATTTTAATGATTAGTCTAAATGCACTCCTTCCTTGCCAGCAAAGAAAGACTTCTCCCCAAGTTATCTCAGCCCCCAAGAGGACTCTGGAGAGTGGGGGTCGGGGGCAGTGGCAGGGGAATTCTCAGCTGACAGATGGCAGATGTGTGCTGCATTCACGCCCTACATTTAGATGGATTAATAGTAGCTGAAGGTCATTCTGTGGATTTGCTTTTTTAAAGACAAAATAACTTTTAAAAGACTCAGACGGCCTGGGTAAGCAGATACTATCCACAGTGTTCAGAGTATTCAGAAGGATTCCTTCCCTATAAGTGACAAGCTTTAAAGATAGAGACATGCATCCAAGCAAGGAGTGCTCACACCGGTAGGAACAGATCTCTGCCCCCCGCCCCCACCATAATTACTTTTACACGCAGAGTCACACACTACTTTCACCCATGTCTAAAAGCCACCTAGTTCACAGAAACACAAGATTCGGTAGTTTATAGAGTGAGTGGCCTAACTTTCACTGGCAGGTCTCTTTCTTCCACAAATTAAGACTATGTTAATGGGAATGAAAATCGTAGGTTTTATTGAACTATAATTGACATATAGCACTATATATATTTAAAGTGTAGAGCATAACGACTTGAGAGGAAATACACTTTAGAATTCATATTAGTTGGCAACTGAATCGTCTAAAAAGTGTGCAGTAAATGTAAAGTATAACCCACTTTCAGAATAGGGGCTAAGAATCAGATTCTCAGAGATTAATCTATTAATGGGAGGAGCATCTACTAAATCGGGCAGAATTTTATCTCAAATCAGGCTGGATTAAAGTGCTGAATAAAAGCCCACTTAACTGTAACTATTTTTATGGTATCCTAAGGCTATTAAAGGGGTGATGATCATTTCAGAAGCTAAAAAAAGTCACATTTTTTTGCATGTCCAAACAAACATGGTTTATGTAAATTCCAGTTAGTAAGAGCTTCCTTCAGAGAGCTTAAGAGGGATCACTGAAATGTGAGCGATATGGAGTCAGGACTTTGTCCCAATGCCTGTCAGTGATTAGCACCCCCATTGGTCTCAAACAGATATTTCTTGAATGACTGAATGAATGACTCCAGGTAGCTCTGAAGATTTCAAACTTCATCTAATTGTCCTTCCATAGTACATTTGAAAACACGCACTTGATTTTAAAATCTTAATTAAGTTAGATTAACAACCACAATGTGTAAAATTTTACTTTACTGACTTCCTATAAATACTAAACATGATATTTTCAGGTTATTTAAGCTTACTTAGAAATAGGTGACTTGCTAACTTTGTACTGTATTTCTAGAGTAAATGGTGAATTTTTTTCATAAAACATAGAATGTTCTCCTAATATTTTACCAGTATTTTAAGACCTAACCCGATTGGCCATATGATTGTGTTCTTGGCTTAAGAACTTTAAAATCATTACTTGTTTTGAAAGTAGGAACAAATATTCATACTGAAGGTAATTTATTGGTTCTGATACACATAATTTAAAGACTATTGGTGAATAGGGGAAAAAGGATAACTGGGGCAAGGAGTAGAGAGACAGTAAGGAAATATAGTTTGATCAATAATAAATAGGATACTAAGAAACACCCCAGAGACGCCATGCCTCCAAGTTCACTTAAGTCTTAACGTACTTTACATTTCAAATCATATCTCACGGAACAAGTGATAGGATTACACGGCTAAATCCATAAGCATTGATTTTTTGTCTCAGTCACAGATGCATGCTGTGCACTATTGGAAAATTTGCTTATAAAATAGGTTTGTGCCATATAGTGACTAGCATGTAGTGAGTGCTATTTCTATACACTTGCTGAAGTCTTTAATAAGCAATCATCTAAGCTTTAGAAACATCAACAACATTAAATTATGCAGAATCCTCTGAACCTGCTCATGGATCTTTCTCGATTCCTTCATTTTTCATTGTCGTGGAGGCCCTCCTAGTCCCCAAGAGGGGTATCCTGCTTTCTAAAAATCACAGCACACATGTGCGAGCTTTCAAAGTGTTTTTAGGAAATATCCCCAGTGGACTCTGGAGAGCTTGCCTTCCGGTCAGAAAAAGAAGAAGCGCTCAAATGGGCTATTATTTTCACTGATAGGTTGACCCCATTCCTTGTGGAATTTTGGATTTAGTTTCACATGATTTAGTTTCACATGGTGGTAGATCAGTGCTCAGCAGCCCTCAGAATAACAACCACTTGGCACTTGTGAAGAAGGATAAGGAACCTTGGGAGGGGACAGGCCTAAGATAAGGAGGTGACAAGATGGCCATGACACCTCACGCCTTTGTGGGCTCTGACAACTACTCCTGGGGAAGGGCTGTTCGAGACTGGGCTAGGAAATGGATAAGAGCCACAAATAGTCCCTGGAAGCCTTGATGACATAAAGACGCTAGTTGTTACTAGGGCATTTTTGCCTTTTATCTCTTTGCTCATTCTCCCTCAGAAAGCCTTCCAAAACAGCCTCTTTAAAGCATCTGTTTTGAAATTCTTCTTTGTTCTTTACTTTATTTTCATGACCACTACATTGACTTAACTCTCTTTGATGTAAAGCAATCATATTTGACCCCGTTTTCTTATGCTCCTATTTTTATTTTAGCTACATTCTCATATTTAATTTCTTTCAATGTACTTTAAATGTATCTTTAAAAATATTCTGATTTTAATGTTTAAAATAATATAGAACACTGAAATTTATTTAAAAATAAAAATCAAGGTCATCAATTTGCTTTTTATGTCTCATTAACATGGTCAAATTTGGGTGCAATGTGAATAACACATTATAAAGAACATTTAACATCACTAGTATAATTGTAAATACAAATTATTGTTTTTCCTGATATCGAAGACTTCTATATTCCTTATGTGACCATCTTTAACATAACTTCTTAAAATTAGTCATTAATTTAAAAAACAAAACCTTGTACACCAAATCACCAGATTTGCTGTGATGCTATTTTTCTCATCTTTTTTTCTATGGTGACAAACAGCTCCCTTTTGTGAATATTCTGGAGTAAAACCACACTATTTATTCAGAATTCATTAAACAATCATCTCTAATTTCTATGATTAAGCATTTAGCTTCAGATTTTGCATGTAGCTAATAGCACTGAGCCCACTTTAATTAACTTAACCTCATTAAGGAAAGGCTCTCTCTCCTGGGGACCACGTGACAAGTAAAATGTGAAAGTTCATATTTTGTTCAATTTTACCATACCAATTTTAAACCTTCATTATAATGAATATTTGTTAAGTATGCAACGTGGACTGAAGAGGATTTTTATTCAGTATACAAGAAAAGGAACCAAGATATTTAGAATTCAAATATTTTAAAATTCTAATCCCTAACATTCTTATTGTTTATAAATAGATTCTTAATGAACTTTTCATTTTAGAGTCATACATTTTTGAAAAACTTTACTGCACTATCATCAAACCACAGGAAACAACGTGAATTTCTTACTGGCACAGAATGAGACATATGCTTTGCTTCTGAATATGACAACTCATCATTATTGAACATCCACAGTGATTCTAAGAGAACCACTTTGAAGATCGACATCATGGAGCAGGATGTGTTGATTGTATATTTCTGTGAAGTTATTCATGAAGGTGCTTGAAGTTCACAGCAGATTAGCTGTGAAAACAAAGGATGTGTCTGAGTGTGGGTACCATGGCACTGACAGAAAAAGGAAATCACAGGAATGTAAAAGAACTATCCCTATTCATCTATTTTCTTATTTCATTTTTCAAATAAACATTTCTTCTCTGGCTTTCCCCAAAAGGAAAACACCACCATCATATCTGCCTATCTATGAGGCAGTAACTTTGAGTAGGGTTAACTTTAACAAAAATTATTAAATTTTGAATATGTCTAAAGTTTAGATATTAGGATGCCAAATTAAATTGTACAACTTAATTATTTGGTATGTTACTTCTAATGTTTAAGTGTTTTATCAATAATGGGGGTTTGGGAATATTGTATGAAATATTACATATACACTTACCAATGACCTAAACGACAACCTAAGTGACTAGACATGAAAACAAAACAAAACAAAACAAAACAAAACAAAACGGAAACCATGCTAAAACACTAGATGAAAATCATAGACTTCCAAGACTTCTTGGATATTCAGACAATGGGGGCTTCTTATGCCACATCGAATCAGTTCAACAGTACTGGCTGCTGACCACAGTGCTGCAATGTATGTGTGTGAGGGTCACCTAGTCAGTAGCAGCTGTTACTGGAAGAAAGAGCAAAGCCCACTGCTCGGGTCACTAAAATGGCTGCCTGCAAGCTCAGGAGCCCAAGATGAAACTAAGTGAGGCTCTGATGTCCAGGTTTCCCAGCCACACTGCAAGCGACACTAATGAGTTGGTTCAGGTCACAGCTGGCCTGTTTCCCAGGCCAGCATCTGGACCTGGCAGACATAAAGTCCTCTTTACCAACATCATCTTCCCTGACCTCCATGAGTATGTCCAGATTCTGTGGGACCTGAAGCTTAAAAAGTTTGGCAGGCTATGTTAAGAAGAATAATCCAAAACCATGTATAAAAAACTTAAATGCAAATTATTTTATTTAAAATGAGAAAAGAAGTCATAAAAATTAAAAATCTGAAAAAAAAGACAAGTATTACAAACATCATAAAATTCAGAAAGGTAACATTTTTTTTTCTCAACCGCTTGTCACACTTCCATAGTGTGTGTGTTTGTTTTTTTTCCTCTTTGCATTTATTCTGCTTCCCACTCTTTATGGCTTCCCCAGGTGACAAAGGTCTTACATTTAGTATGTATTTATCTGACTTATCTCATTTCCCTGAGTTATAATAAGGGCCTATAATTGCAAGCTTGTAGTCTTGTTGCCATGTTGGTCTTTGAAACATTTTTCAATGCTGTTTCCCTCTAGCTTCTTACTTCTCAGCACAGGTGCTTGGCTCTGCTGTGGATGGCATGCCAGCACTGGTCTGGTTAGTACACCTGTTAGAATGAATCACTCTTCCCCTGGTCATATGACCCAGCAGGTATGATGATGGGTTTGGTTCCATGGCCACCACTGGCTTCTCCCTGCAGCTTTAATTCTCTTGGCTCCACTATCACTGGCATCTCTGATCTTTCTTCACAGCAACTTGTGATATGGGGTTGGGATCTTGAATCTAAAATTTTTTTTAAGCGGAAAAGAATGGGTGAGAACTGTAGGGTGTGGGAAATAATTATGTGTCCTTTGTTTAAATTAAAAAAAAAAAAACACTAAAAAGCTCACATTCAAAGAAGTACTGTCCTAATTTGGGAATTGTAAGATCTCTTTTCCTTTTTAATCTTTCTGGCCCACTATACAAGATAAACTTCCATACATAAACCCAATGTACATGTTCTCCAAAGATTTTTTTTCTTTGAAGTCACAAACATCATCTTTCATATTTGATTACTTCTAGTACACCGCATGAGAGAAA
Organism: Martes martes; assembly: GCF_963455335.1. NCBI lineage: Eukaryota > Metazoa > Chordata > Mammalia > Carnivora > Mustelidae > Martes > Martes martes. The sequence goes on from NC_137889.1 coordinate 96,661,048, forward strand.
ATGTTCAAATATCTTGTGCCAATTTGTATAAACCAATCTTTTTGGAACAGATTATACCTTAGCTTTCAGTTATGAATATATGAGCAAACCGGCACTCAAAAGGAATTCATAAAGCATAGGTGACCCATCCCTGAATTCAGATAAGTACCTAGTATAGAGTCCACAGGTGGAGTGATCTCCTATCTGCCTAGGTCCCCTTTTGGCAATGGGATAAATAGCCTTGCCATCATTTGATTCTAAATTGATTCTCCCACTTAGCCACTGCTTTATCAATGCTTGGGTGAATGTAAAGCTGGAAGTGAGCGACTTCCTCAGGGTGCACTGCTTTTGATGGGTTAGCTGTCAAATGCTCCATTGTCCAAATTACACCGCTACTGTAGATTTCCTGCTAAGAAACAATTTACTGTAGCATAGGGCTATCAGTCTTGTGGGCTGTGTTAGTTTTGGGGGATCAAAATCTGATTAACTTACCGCAGATACACAGCAGTTCCCACCGTTGCTTTCCCCAAATTTCCATTTACTGTATTGTTAGCAGGATATGATAATAGAGAGCCTATATGAAAGGATTGCTAGGATAAACAGTAAGGAAGGCTGCCAAAGATGCATGCAGTATCAAAGCCAAAGATAAGCATGAAAATAACAAATAAAAGAAGAGAAGAGGATGAAGAAAAAGAAGCTAAATCATCAGTATGTTTTCATATTTTTCTTCTTCCAAAAAAGAAGAAGATATAAATTGTCTGAGATATATTACCTAGCATAATACAATATATTGGAAATATATTAAAATAGAGTATATTAAAAGTAACTTATATATATGTTATATATATATACATGTGTGTGCATGGACTTTCTTTATTGTTGTTAAATACCTAAAAAGAATGGAATGTTAGAAACAAATCTCTTTTGGTGATTTAGTGTTTTCTCCTTGTAAAAACTATTCCCATATTTTAGTCATCCTCAAGATTTCTGTTTGGGAATGTTAAGACCCACTTATCGCTTTACAGATTCAATACAGCAACTTAATGATGAGTCTGTTTACCTTTCTACCAGCGTATTTATATAAATACCAAACAACAGCATACCAAGGAGATTTCTGTGATGAGCAAAATGCCGAGCTCTTTACTCCTTATTCAATAGGAGGGAGCTGAATACTAGACTTAATTTAATCATCGCATTCAAGACAGGACCAAACATCAGTTCTAATATTGCATTTGTGATAATATTGACATCCATATTTGCTAACTTAATTGAAGCACGACAACTAGCTTTAATATAAACTTCCCAAGTTTTAATAAGCTGAGACAGGGACATTCTCATTACACCAGCAAATAAGGGCACATGTCACCCTTTCATCTTCTCAAGAAGACCCGCTCACTGTCTCTTCCCATCAGGATACTCAGATTTGTCTCTGTCATCTTTCACTTAAAAAAGAGGATTCTATTCTTTCAGAACATTAGTCCACTCTAGTACACTAAACACTCTCATCAATAGCATTCACCGATCTACGCCATAAAGGGTCATTTATTAATTTAGTAGCAGAGAGTGAAAAAATGATTTGCTCTAAAAGAAAGTAACTAGGACAGTCTGTTTCAAACCCAAATATTTTATTATACATAAATACAACTAATTATATATATCTCAAATATATATGTAACTTATATATGCACATGCGGAAACATATTTGGTTGAAATCTATGTGTTTTTCAACAGGCTTTATATGAAAGCTTGTCAGTGGTAGGGCTAGGAAGACAACTGATTTTTGTCCTAACTTTAAGCTCATCTCTGCCTCCTCTTCAACTTCATGTGGGAAATATTTCTTGAATAAGTATTATGTACTAGGTTCTGTGCTTGGGCTTGCAAATACAGTGTGCATATAAATAGTCTCTGTCCTTAAAGATTCACTGTATAATAAAGAGAAAAACTGAAAAATGATTACAAATACAGGAATAATAGATAGAAGTATAAAGCAAACAAAATAAATTGTGCCTGCAAGGGAAGAGGTCAGAGTAGAGTATATTTTAGCAGAATCTTGACAGACAACCTGGTTAGGTGGGCAAGTGGGTAAAGGGTACTTTATACACTTGCCATGTTACAGAAGCAAGACCCAGAGAGCAGCTGTGAAGAAGCAGAGGAAGAATGATAGAGCTGGAACACAGGTCACATGTATATGAGCATGGATAAAGGGCGGAGAGACGGTAAGGGCCTGGCAGGCAGAAGCAAGAAACTTGAATGAATCCTGGCAAGAAGCCATTAAATAGTTTCTCAGGAAATAGTAACAGATCCCAATTTCCATGTAAAAATGATTACTCCATACCCTACACCCCAGCAATTGCACTACTGGGTATTTACCCCAAAGATACAAATGTAGTGATCTGAAAGCGCATCTGCACCCCACTATTTATAGCAGCATCCACAATAGCTAAACTATGGAAAGAGCCCAGATGTCCACTGATACATGAATGGATAAGATGATACGGGGTGTGTGTGTGTGTGTGTGTGTGTGTGTGTAAAATGTATTGTATGTATACACACACAGGAATATTATACTGCCATCAAAAAATGAAATCTTGCCACTTGCAATGACATGGCTAGAACCAGAGGGTATTATGCTGAGCAAAATAAGTCAATCAGGGAAAGAAAATTATCGTGTGATCTCACTGATATGTGGAATTTGAGAAACAAAGCAGAGGATAATAGGGGAAGAGAGGAAAAAATAAAACAGAACAATATCAGAGGGAGACAAACAGTAAAAGACTCTTAATCATAGGAAACCAACTGAGGATTACTAGAGGGGAGGGGAGTAGAAGGATGGGATAACTGGGTGATGGACATTAAGGATGGCATGTGATGTAATGAGCACTGTGTGTTATATAAGCCTGATGAATCACTGACCTCTGTCTCAGAAACCAAAAATACATTATATGTTAATCAATTGAATTTGAATTAAAAATGTTTAAAAATAAAATATATCCATTGAGCAAAAAATAAAAATAAGAATAATTACTCCAGTAGTTGTGTGGAAAAGGAACTCAAAGAGGTAGAAGGCAGAAAAGGGGATGGGTAGACACAAGAACGTTGCAAATCTGGTGATATTACAGAGCCTGTACCCGAACTCTGGATTTGGAAAAGATGAGAAAGAAAATGTAAAAGACCCTTCAAGGCTCAATTGAGAAGATGAGGTCTTTGGTTGGGTATGGGTAACTGAGGAGAAGGATGTTAAGTTAAGATGAAGCGTCTGACTTGGCTGACTGGTGCAACCAATAAAAGACAGAGTTTAAAAAGGGGGAGAAGGATGATGTGTGCCCAGATGGAGGACTGGAGCCCTTTTGGCACTGGCAGTGGGAGATCTTCCAGAGTGAGGCGAAATGTCTTCAACCGCAGGAGCAAGTACCGATTCCCTATTTATATCATCTATTCCCTTAGTGCTTTGTAATTAAAGATAAAAAGACCTTTCATCCTCATAAAGCCCTCATTTTATTTCAAACATGCTTTGGAAATGCAACTGTGCTTTTGATTTTTTTCTCTATTGTACAGATATGTTGAATTGCTCATATTATAAAAAATGGCAGATTACAATTTGTAAAGAGAACATTCAATGCTGGACTGCTCATTTTCATTATATTCTTGTAAAGAATTTATATTTTCATTAAAATTCATTTTTATTGTCACTAAACAAGTAAGGACTAAAGCCAAAGGATTTTTAATGATATTTCATAGAACTATAAAACATAGAAAGAAGGTTTATAATACAGGGTATCATATTCTAGGTTTCTGCAATGAAATGTGTCCAAAGTTTCAACTCTTATTGATAGCACTGAATGGAGTTGATGGTTCTCACACTTAAATGAGGAAGCAAACATGTCCTCATTAGCTTGCAAATCTTTGAATTACAACAAAGTGATTATTTCAGCTGATGGCTAGCCACACTTGACCTCCAGTGCTGACCACTGGCTGATAGTCCAGCCCCATGATGACAACTTCCACTAGGCAGCCTTCCTGGATGTCCTTGTTGAAACTCAAATTACACATGTTAAGAGATGCACCTCCTCAGTTTTGTTTTCTACTTATCTTTTTGAGCTCTGATATGTTCAGAATTCTTTTATTTGGCTATCTTTTACTAATGAGCTGAGAAAAAAAAAATTAAGCTCTAATAGGATGACCATTGTTGCAAAAGCTGAAATCTAAAAGTTGCTCAGAGCTGAACCACACTGATACAAAGTTAAAACACCAAAAAACCTCAATCCTCTCTAAACAACATCTGACATTCTCTCTCTATACAGCTTCTGATTATGGTGTCACTGTTATTGCTGGTACCTATTCTGAAATTTGTCTTGACTCATTCTGATTATCCATCAGAACCTGCAGTGTCTCTTTCTATAATTTCTCTAATGTTTCTCCCACATATTTCTTCAGCCATCCCCTCCCCCTCCACGTAGCTCACTCTTGTATTATTACAACGAATTTCTAGCTGGTCTCTTACACCACTATTATGCTTCAATACAGTTTCTGCAGATACTTTTAGCTAAGCATTCACATGTACACATTTTTTCAGTCTTATCTTCTTTACTACAACAGCACAGCTGCATGGTTTGGACATCAGTGCCTTTGATTTTTCTGAAGTCCTCTGTGCTTCTCTATCTACTGCCTGCTTATCCTTTGAGATGCAGATGATTTCTCAGTCTCCCTGATGCTGATGTTCTCCCTAGCAAATACAGACAAACTTCGGCAGACTTATCATTTGCTAGTCTGTCTTGAGGATAAGAATGTTGACGGCCTGAGATACCATGGCCACATCCTTGTTTTGCTGGGAAGGACAGATGCTGGACCTGTTCTCACTCTACCAAAAAGGCCCTTGTCTTGTGCTTCACTTGTGCTTAATTTAATGTGGTCAAGTACTTTTTTTTGTTTTTGTTTTTGTTTTTTCCTCTAGGAGGATCTTCTTGTGGATCTTAATGGATAGTCATATGGGTTATAATACAAGATTAGAAACCTATACAAGATGTCAACAAAATACAGTGTACATGTATGGCAATGTTTACACAAGTATAAACTCTGGTCTTCTACATATGCTACTCTTTCCTTCCTCACATAAATAAAATGTGAGATTTAAAAAATATAAATTCAAATCTGGAAGAAAAAATATGTATGCTAGCTCATAAATAATATTTTAAAAAATGCATTCATGTTTCATGTGACCCTGTGTCCTATTTGTTTGAATTCAATACATTTAAGAATAAACAGCCATACCTCAAATAAAATATCCTGACATTTCTAATTTTGTGCCAATTTCCGACCTAGTTCTACTTTTAAAATGTAAAAAAAGGAGGTGCTCTGAAATTCCATCCACATGCAGTGCTAACAACTCAATAAAATGGTTTTAAAAATAATGTCAAGTATTTCTAAAATCCTGTGTTTCTGTCATGGCTGACCCAAATATGAACCTCTATAACTAGCTTTGTTAAAGGACAAAGTAAGATTGGGGGGGGGGTGTGATAATGCATCTTAAACATCAGTTTAGTGTAGGTTTTTACTTAGCTGACAAGAGACCCCCTTCCTAAAATATTTCTAGTTATAATAACCAGATTATGTCAAGGAGTTTGCTGTTTAGTGGATACTGTCTAAATGACAGACTGCTTCCCAAAAGTATGCTAACGATTTTCAAGCCATATTTCCAAGGTAGTTAGGTAGATAAGAAAGGCCCATAAGAACTCTGTTCAAGAGATGGATAGTTCTACTTTTGTTCCAGAGGGATATTTTTCACATTCAATGAGTAAGCACATTTGCTTTAATACTGAAAATTACCTACCAGAGATGATCTATTTTTATGCAAACACTATAAACATTACACATGTCACATTAATAACAATCACACAGAAAAGGGATCTGAGAAATAGGAGTCCAGGAACATGAAGAATAATGTAAATTAAAAAAACAACCAACAACAACAATTATAAGACAGCAAAAAAGTACAGTAATTTACCAATCTGGCACTACATAAAAGTAGCAAATGTACTTTATGATGTTTATCTTTGCTATAATTTTCAGAACATAAAACCATACCTTGATTACAAGTCTGATCTATTATTCACAGAATCGTTTTAGAGAATTTGTTTATAAAGTCTCATTGCAAAACAGATGCAAATTAGTTATCTTGGAACAGGTAGGAAAAGCACAATTCTCACACAACTGATCAACAATTCCTTTTGGTTCTGCACAGAAAGACCCTGCACACTAATTAAAAGAAAAAGAAATAGGGGACCTGGCTGGCTCAGTCAGAAGCTTGTGATTCTTGATCTCCAGGTCATGAGTTCAAGCCCCATGTTGGGGGTAACGTTTACTAAAAAATAAATAAATAAACTTAAAAAAAAAGAAACAAGCAATAAACAAAAAATGAAACTGGAGATGAGGCCTCTGACTCCCCACTGTTCAGGTTTCTACACTTTGACTTTACTTCGCCATAGTCATGTAGGGCATTTGCTTTTTCTCTTCTTAACTTTTGGAGATGGAATTAAAGTATGGCAATGCCTATAGTTCTAACAGTCTTGTATAAGAACAATTCATATTCTGAGCACTGACTCTGTGCCAGGCATAGGGCTAAGGATATATTCTCATTTAATTCTTTAACATCTCTATTAAGTAGGTCCTATTCCTAGCTCTATTCTAGAATGAGGAAACAGATTTGAAAAGGTGAAGTAATTTTGCATAAATTCATCTAATTTATAAGTGGTGAAATCATGATATAAATACAGCCAGACTCCTGAACCGTGCTTTCAATTTCTCAGCTATACTATCTCTCTCTACGGCCCAGGACACTTGCTTTTTTTTTTTTTTTTCTTTTTTTAAATTAATGGTAACAAATAAGCATGTATGTTAGATAAATAAGTATTTTCTAGAATCTGCCAGTTAAGACTCCATCATGTAACTGAACATTTTTTTCTAAAAATGTTTTGCCAGGTAAAGGAAATGTTGCAAAAAGCTGCCCTAAGCATATTCCACAGATCTCCCAGTTGGCAATTTGATAGGCCTGTTATTATTCAAACACACTTGTCCTTAACCATACTAGAGCAATCAAGTGAAACAAAGCAGGTTACTGAGAGTACTTATAAAGCTGGGCACACGGTGATACAAACCCACAAAGCATTCAGAGCTGTTGGAAAGGAAATCTGGTCAATTCAAATACTAACAACCACAGTTAAGGCAATTTCCCAACATTTATCTTCCCATCAGTTCTTATGATGGATGTTTTACTACTTGGTTTGAAAAGAAAAATCCAAGTATTTACTACAGACGGTATATGAAAGATGTTTGCATAATAAAATAAAGCATTAGTCAATGAAATGAGATAAAGCAGATTGTTAGATGGATTTTTGCCCCCCTTTTCTCCCACGTACATAGGGATAAGCTAAAACATGAGCTTACACCGTCTTCTAGAACTATGCTATCCTACACAATAGCCGCTAGCCACATGAGGCTATTAGGCACTTGAAATCTGGCTAAACAATTGATGAAGTGAATTTTAAATTTGTATTTCTGTTAATTAATTTAAATTTTAAAAATTGATTGATATTCAATTCAGTTACTGGAAAATTTTTAAGTATCTTTAGTGTAACTCAGGTACATAAATTTACTTTTTCAAATGCAAATTCTATGAAATCAAATACTGATCATGCATTTCCAATGAAAATTTAGCATCTGAGCTGAGATGTGCTGTGTCTATAAAATACACACTGTGTTTCAAAAACATTAAAGAAGAGAATGTTAAATATCTCATTAATAGTTTTAAAATATTGATTACATGTTAAAATATTTTAAATGTACTGAGTTGAAAATAATGTGAAGATTAATTTTACCTGATGCTTTTTTTTGAAGTGTAGTTATAACAAAATTTAAAATTACATATGCGGTGCCCATTATAGCTCTATTCGATATGATTCTAGATAGTTTCATTGTTTTAGAATTTGAAAGTTCATTGCTTGTCTTGAAAACAGTTTAAAAGTATACCCCAAAACTTATGAAAATGACAATATTATCTCTTAATCATAATTTCCATTCCTGTTCTTGGACAGTCAGAAGTAACGTTCTGATTCTTTATTAAGTAGACTCAGCAAAAGAGAAATCACTCAAAAGGGACACAGAGATTCTTTGGGGTGCCTTACTCACTCCATTTCTCTAGACACCACTGGTGGGTTAAAACCAGGATTTGGTAAATGACTAGCTGAAAACTGGCCAGATGACTTATGCAAGGTACACTTCTAACAGATTCCAAAACAGGCACACTCTCCAGAACTTCTCAACAGGGGAGTTTGCAACTAAAGAAATATACAGCATTCTCATTCTTGGCTTCTAAATTTTCAAAAGAGATAGTTACCACCTTAAGCTTCTTACTGATCCCAGTGGTATTTATCCTTTGGATTACCCTCTAAAACTAAAGAAACCCAAAGCAAACAAATAAACACACAAGTAAACAAATAAGATGGCTAAGTGTGTCCAGAAATCTGAATTGAGGGCCAAGTCCTATGTGACAGAGAGGAAAGGTCCCTACCTCCCTCTGGACCTTACCCCCTTTAATCAAGGAGAAATCTGAAATGAAAAGAGGTTAAAAGGCCTCAAAATTGACACAGTTTTAGAAACTCGGTAGCCTGGGACTACAACTAATCTAAATTATTTTCCTGTATATTATACTGATTGTCATTTTCTGACAGTTGCAGAAATTATGCTGAACAATTTTCATATATTAAATCATTTACAAAAGATGGGCTAGACAGACAACTGTCATTTCTTTCTAGTATATCTAGCACTTTTTCTTTTTCTTTCACTGCCAATTCAATAATCTTAAATGTAAACTCTTGGAACTTGGTGAGAATTCTATTAAAGAGAGACAAAATGTAGTTACTGGATAGTGTCATGGCTATTTTGATGATAAATCTCTTAACTTTTTTCAGCTATGATACTGTACAAATTATGAAATGAGCCATGTTCTTTTTGTGGGGAAATAGGTATTTTTGGATAGGTTCTCATTATTTTTTAATGTAGGTTGAAAAATAAATTAGGACTTTTTTTAACAGAAATATATCTTTGAGGCCTAAAAGAGCTAAATAGCTTAAAAATGTACTTAATTCTCAACCAAGAACTCTTTCCCCCCAGAAACTTGGTTCATTATTGAGTAATTAACAGTTATTTCTTCTGTGAGTCAGTAGAAAACAATTACATAACAGATAACACTTTAAGGCCAAGAGAAAGCATTCCAGCTAAAATGATTAGTCATTAATTAGTCTAAAATGTTACAATTTTTTGGCATAATTTAAACAATTGGCAAAGCAATTTTAAAGAGTGAATTATATAAACACTTTACTAATAGACTACTATAGAAATCTTGGCAGTGCAAAATGATTTAAAGTGTCACAAGATGGAAAATCAGAGAATTTTAATTTTTCAGATGTTTTATAAACCAATTCAGCTAAACATATATTACCGGTTCAGAAGGACAGAAGTGAGGCCATATTGATTTAACTACGACTATCTAAAAGTAAAAATCTCCCAGGAGACTATAAATAAGATATATACAGCGTACATTCCCTCAGGGAAATTCCTTCAGATCAGCATGCGCAGTATTAGATGTCCACAAATGCACCCTTTAACCTGGACACAAAAGAGAAAAGAAACAGAAGGGATTTCTACCCTTGGGGAAAAATAGTAGCCATTGGCTTAGATTTATTGTGTTCTGCTCTGTTATGTGTCACTTCATGATCCAGTGCAAGGTGGGAGTAGGACAGATGGAGGAGTGAGATGATTCAGAGGGAATCTCAACGTCACGTCTGTGGACTGCAACGTGACCTTGCCCACAAGTGTGTTAGGAGTTATTCTTTTAAAGAGGTCATAGGGTAAAATGCAAAATGTCGAGTAAATGTAAGTAATTTGAATTGTCCAAGCTGGAACCTTTGTGACCAGATCATACTAGCTGGCCGTAGAGCACTGTTGAAGGAATCAATGGGTAAATAACAAGAAAGGAGGTAAGAGACTCCTGCAAAATGCTCATAGCGCACATGCCACCTGGGCTGGATTGATAATCCACAAGGCTTTTACTCTATCTTAAGGTTCTCCTGGAGTATTTTCTAAATTAGAATCATCCAAACTGACTCTCTGGGCTTGATGAGAAGTTCTACTGAGTACCGTTAACATTTCCAAATATTTAATTTTTTTCTTCTAAATATTGAATGAGGATATTATTTCCGCAGTCTAATTACCAAACTCCCACCTCTGAAATATGGATATGGGTGTAGTTTTACCAGGTTTATGTGGAGAATATTCAGCATGCTGATATTTCCTCCCTGTGACCATTTATTCATTTGAAATTAAAAACCTAGAATGGGCATATTTTATTACAGCCAGCTATTCCATAAATTACAGAGTTGTTTGTTTTAAAAACAGAATTCAAAAGGCAATTCTTACACTACCTGCTTTTTTCAAGATAGCTTACTCTATGTCTCTCCTTTAGGCATCAACCCTGGAAGACAGTTTTGAATGTAAATAAGACTAAAGTTATGATAATGGTACCTAGCTTTGAAAACCTATGCTCTGATAGTTTTATTGAGAAACAGAAAAACAAATGAAGATGTCTGGCTGGGTAGCTAAGGACATCTTATCTATAAACCTGCACTGAGGACTATTAAAGCATTGCCCTTCCTCGTGCTTTTGATGTACAGAAGTTCATACTTTTGGATACCACGAAATAAATCTACTATTTTCGGCAGTATTGCTACTCTGTTTGTGTTATTTTAAGAGTGAGTTAAGCTTGACTTCTGTACCCAGCTGCTTTCTAGCTATCTAACGGAGACTCCTTTCCCCTCCTGAAGCTTCATGAATAATTTGTGAAGGCAACTTCAATCCTACTAAAGCAATTTTTGAAAGGCAGTAATGAAATCCCACAAACTGGGGGAGCTAACGGTGCCATTTGCCCCTCGTTGCACTATGAAAAAAATGTCTCTAGTCGGAAAACCCCTCGTGGTGGAATAGGGATTGACCTACCCTGACTGCCAAAGGATGAAAATGGTAAGTTAAATTAAAGAAATAAATAATGTAAGGAAACGGAGTTCACTTTAGCAGCAAACTATAAAGTAACCTGTATTTTTTTCTGTTGACTTCCAGAGACAGGTGAGGAGTTAGGACTGAAAAGTTCAGTGGTGGGACAAATGCCTCCCCAAGGATTTGTTTACATAAATCAGAGTGGACGACAAAATATACAGTCATAATTTTGAGAAGGTATTTGCTTATGTATGTATATATATATATTTTTTTTCCTCATCTGTCATTATCTGGGATTATTTTTCTCCTTTGTTAGTGTTATCCCACTGTTTGCCAGAAAGTACACTCTGCAGCAAGATGCTCGTTTCAAAGCAATTCAGCAGCACGAGCAGCCCTAGAAGAATTGATGAAAAGATGGAATAGGAATTGAGGGGGAAAAAAAAAACCTCACTCTCTTCTATTACTGACACCTAAAACAACAGGCTGTGAAAATGGTTTCATTAAAAAATAACAAGCTTATGCTCACCAGGGGATAGATCGGGGCAAACTGAATCAAAAAATTCCTCAATCATTGCTCAAGTAGGTCAACTAGAATTAATTCAAAGGGCAAAGATTCACAGTGAGCCCCCTATTTCCCACCAGTCTGCTTCTTTAGCCCTCCTCCCTGGCCAGGAGGTAAACAGTTTGATGGAGCCCTCCATGATGGGCGGGTCTTTTGGCCAGGTCTTTCTTTGCATCAGTATAAAAGTGGCCCCTTTGACTCTTAACTCTAGAGAACAAACAGATGGTTACCAGAGGGGAGGGGGATGGGGGAATGAGTGGAATGGTAAAGGGAATTAGGAACTCACTTGTCATGGAAATGAGCACTGAGTAATATACAGAATTGTTGAATCACTATATTGTACACCTATAACTAATATAACACTGTATGTTAACTATACTGGAATAAAAAAAATAAAAAGTGCCCCCTGTCTTGTATACTATTAGTTTGTGCTCTGTAAGTTGTCTACTTTGAAATGCTAAGAGACTGCTAATTAGAGCCAAAGTTATTTGCCCTTTAGCAATGTTCTTCTGTGTGGTGTTTCTTTTTTTAATGTTTTTCACCTTACTTTTCCAATAAAGCCATTAATTCAGTTGGGTGGTTAAATGCTGGTCTTCATCATGGTGAAGCTATCTTAGTTTCCTCTAAGACCTAAGGATATAGCTCTCCCAAAGCACGCCTTCTCTCTTTCACTGTCATTGCAAAGCTAAGGAACTCTCTTCTTAAATAAAATGCAGCATGCTGGTTTAAAGAAAACACAGTTCTAATTGTACTGACTGAAGGTCTTACAGTCCTGAGTTTTGCTCTTCAAACCATCTCACTTCTTCTCATGCAAAGCAAATCAGAAGTTCCCTGAGGGCCCAGGGATTTACCATAAAGATCCACTGCTTCTATGAGACACTGACAAGATAATTTTGGAAGGCCAAGATACCATAAAATGTGGAATAACCTTGTTCAAAAAATATTAAAAATTTCAAGAAAACAGCAACAGCACATTAAACTAAGCATGGGGCCTCCCAAGGGCCACAGGGTTTCCTGGTGCACACCTGGGAATCACTGTCTCTGTTCCCACTGCGCTGGAAGGAGCATGGTGGCAATTTAAGAGCAGGAGTTTCTCTGACTTCATCATGAAAGAACCTCTATATCTTTTTAATAATCAGCCCCTGTGGTATGAGACATAGGAAATAACATGCAGACTATGATAGATAACTGATAACCAGGACAAGGAATTTCAACTTAGGGTAAACCCACACAATATTAATCTTGGGGCCTGTGCCTTTAGAACCTTGGGAAGCTTCAGAGAAGCCTTCTACTGCATAGAAAACATGTGCTGCCCCTACCAGAACACTTGGGTTCAGGGTCTGGTGCTCATTAACCAGCTATGTGATCTTGTGTAAGTTATTCCCGCTCTCTGGATCTCCTTTCTCTCACTTGTAAAATAAAAGTGCTGGATACATGACCCCGGGGGTCCCAGGAATATTTACTAAATCTCTGCGATGAGAAAAAACAGAGATAGCTTATATTTTCTTTTCTCAAAGAGGGAAACATCTCTATTTTTAATGGGCATTTAAATTTTCAAGAAGGATGATGATGATGATGATGATGATGATGGTGGTGGTGGTACTATATGCTAAGCTCTGTTTAAGTACTTTACATGTTACACTTGACTAATTTAGTTTACATTTAGCTCATCTAATTTTCCTGAACACTTTATGAAATAGGGACTATAATTATGCCTACTCTATAGGTAAGGGAGTTGAGGTCCAAAAGGCTTAAAGACATTGGTATGTACTAAGCCTCTACCATGTGCTAGGATCTATGGCAGAGCCCATGGGATCAATGCATTCAGGCTCAGGGAAGCCAGGATCCTAAGCACCAGAGAAGGACAAGAGAGAAAACAAAGGCACAAAGTCATGTGTGTGTTGTCTGGGAGCCCCAAGAAAGAATAGAATACAGAAAGGAAAAGTAGGAGTTTGACAAGGAGAAAGTAAGAAGAATTATCCTGAACACAAAATAGATTCCATTCATGTTTCTGAGGAATACGTGCTTTACACAAAATTAGAAAGTTTAACCAATTCCAAGGTTAATAAAATGATGCATTTACACATTTGCCAATCTGTTATATATTTTCAACTAAGCAAGCATGGATATGAGAACTCACATTTGTTTTTCTTCCACCAAATGATTTTTAAATAGTAACATTAGAGAAAGGTTAGTAAGAAAACACTTAAGCACCTATAGGAATTAATTAATTATACCCTAGATGAAGAACCTGTTTTTTTATATCCCTGATTTTTTATTAGATATTATAATAACAATTAGTTTTCAAGTAAATACCAAGTATATCCTTCCCAAATAGGAAAAAAAAAAAAAGTGTTTTGGGCAGGATACACTGTGAATAGAAACTTAAGTAGCCCTTCTGATATATTTTGTCTGTGTCACTAGCTGCCCAGGACATAAATGTACCCAATGGGGCCAGTATCATCCTTACAACTCAGTTCCTTGGACAAATGTCCATATATGGAAGAAATAATGTATGAGTTTTTACTGCCTTTCAAAATTTTAGACATAGACCTCAGGGAATAAAGTACATTTAAATCAGCTGTGCGAAGCAGAATAGAGATCATCTCATTGTGCAACATCAAGACAACTATCAAAAACATTTTCTTAAAACTCTCATCTATATTTTAGAGCAGCAGTATTATTAATTGTCTGCATTCTGCTCCATCTTCATAATTCACTGTGTCCACTTCTACATCTGTTTCATAAAATTGGCATCTTTATTGTACCCTTGGGACACAATTTCCCAATAAGAACTAGCCAAATGTAGCTTTTTTTTTTTTTTTCTTTTTGCTTCCTATGTAAAATGCTACAGAGGATAACATACATCCTTGCTCTCAAAGGACAGGAAGAAAATTTATATCAGTAACCATATGCAAATTGAAACAAAGAGTTTCATGACTATAATCAAAATCATTTGCCTGGGTCATCAAAATGACGTGGGTAATCAGAAGAAATTATTTCCCCAGAATTTTAATGAAAGGTATCCTGTACTTCTGAGTAATTGGATCTATTCTGCATTTTACTCAAGTTGTAACCAAGAAACCATCATCCCCAATAGTGACACCAGTCCTGCCCAATTCTGGTGGCCATTCTCTGCAAACTGTCCACCAAATTAGTGAGAATAATAGCTGCAATTCAGAAGTCTAACTTCATTTGATCACTCATTATTCATTCATTCAGCAATTATTTGAGTGTCAGCTAAGCAACAGGCAATCCATAATGTTCTACCGGAGCAGAGAATTCCCCCTATTGAGTATCTGGATCACTCTAACTATTGTTGACTTGTTAGAACTGTCCATCTGAAAATAAAAGCTTGCATTTTAATTACTAGTTTAGACAAAGCAATAAATACACACCTCCTGTTTCTTGTTTCTGTTGCATATTACGTACTTCTAGAAGACAATAGGGTATTGATTTTCAACCACAAGTAAACAAGGCATCTGGACTTTGTCTTAATGAGATAAAGTTTAGTCTGTGCTTTCTCAGTGGGATGGTTTTTGCTATTTAATTGGTAGCAAAAAACTTCAGCAGCGTGTCCTTTTTCTGCCAACAGTGAATTCTATGTGGGAATGAGGTTGCTGCAAAAGGCTTTCAGATATAAATGCAGCTTTAGAACTAATTAGATAAAAATCACTGGAAAAATACTGGTTATTACTTGTGCAGAAACTGAAAATGCTATTTTACTCCATGAATTCCCTGAATAACCCAGGAAAAATAGAGTGCTTCACTGGAATTTTCCAAAATTAGGTCAATTTACTTTTAACATACTATTTATATCAAAGGTCTCTTTAGTATCCTAGACAAAATTAGGATAACAAATATGAAAAGAAGTGTATTACCTGCGATGTTATGTTCCTAAAATAAAAATGTTATCACTAAAAAATAAGAGAAAAAGCAACGCAAGACACAGAAATTACCAGGCCAAAAACAATATTCTAAAAATGTTAACTGAGACATGATTAAGTACCAATTACTTTGACTTAAGCGGGGCCTTCCCCAGAGACTACCAAGGAAACCGTGTCAACAATTTCACAAAAATGTATTGGGGTGCATACAACAGGTGAGAACCCTTCCAAGTTACTGAGGATTAAAAAGAAAAAAAGGCAAAATATTTTTTCCCCATTAATGTTTTCAAATCAGATCATGCCACTTCCCTGCTGAAAATCCCTCAGTGGATTCCCACTGCATTTAGGATAAATGTAAAATCTTCAGCATGGTCTGTAGCTCCATTCTACCTCTCCATCTTCATCTGCCAACACTGCATCTCTTACAGGTACACTAGACTTCTTCCAGTCTCTCAGACAGGCTTAGTCTTTCCTGCCACAGGGCCTTTGAACTTACATTTTCCCTATCTAAAATTCCCTTTCTTCCTTCCCAGATAGCTACGAGGCATCATCTAGGTGGTCAAATGACATTTCTTTAGGGAAACATGCATATCAAGTGTAGAGTACAATTTTGTTGTTCTCCTCTCTAACACCCAAGTGGGTTTCCTTCATTAAACTTTTTTCTTAACCCCCCTCCTTCACAGTACTTCTTAGGAACTACAATTATATATGGGAGTAGGATTTTTGTTTGTCTTTAATATATTAGCCTTCCCTATTAGGTATATATTCCTCCACTATAGACCCTGTGTCTCCATTGTTTATCTGTAGCATGATGTCTCCATATATTCACATATATTTCCTAAAATAAAAGTTAATTTTTCAATCATTGGTCTTGGTTCCTAACATTGCTACGATAAAAGTAACCAATCTTTTACATATAAATAAACTGTAATAGACAAAATAGGAAGCATACCCTAAGTGGATCCCAGTGAGTTGTATCCTTGTGTAATCCCCTTTCCTTGAGTACAGAAGAAAGCTGTGACTTGCTTCTATCTAATAGCATATGGTGAAGGGGATGGAATGTCACTCCCATGATTAGGTTACATGATTTAAGACTCTGTCTTAGCAGGTAAGACTCCCTACATTGACTTTGATGAAATAGGCTGCCATGGTCTGAGAGGGGCATATGGCAAGTAGCTACAGGGAGACTGGAGGAATTCAGGACAGACTTCATCAACAGCAGCAAGAAAATGTGGCCCTTAGTGCTACAGCCGTAAGAAAATGAATTATTCCTACCGCCTGATGGAGCCAAGAAGTGGATCTTTCCCCCCTCTCCCCACCTCTGGCACTGACCCCATTGAGCCTCTGATGAGAACACACACCTGGACTGCAGCCTGGTGAGACCCTGAGCAGAAAATCCAGGTAAGCCACGATTTGACCTCAAGATAATACATGGGTGCTTTTTTAAGCAGCTAATTATGCGGTAATTTGTTATATAGCAATAGAAAACTAACCCAACTGCTAAACTGGATCACCTCCAAAGCCAAATTGCCATCAAATGCCTTTTTCTTCTTTTTTATTCTGATTTTATCAACTGAGTTTTGGATGGTAGGGTGTTTTCTTTTCCTTCTCTCTTTTTTTTTTTCTTAAGACATTACTCATTAGCGGGGAAAAGAATTCTCTCCCCCGTTGATATAGAATTTTAGAAGTATTTTTCTTTCCTTTTTGACATACCTGAAGAGTTTTAATTTGTTCATAAACTAAGTGCCTACCATGTGCACTGCAGGATGTGTAATTTGGTGTATGATTTTGGGGGGGCATAGTGAAGCTATTGGATAAAACATAAAGTCCAATAATATAATATGGACCAAATAATAATATAAAGAACTCAACATACACATCCAGTGCCTCTTCATGATGTTTTTATTCCGGCCTCATCCCTCAGAGGCTGGGGTGGAGTCGCTGCTGGGCTCAAGGACAGAATAAGCAGCAAGGGTCCAAGAACAGTGAGGTTGACTGGACCTGAGCACTTACGGTGTCTGATACTCTCTCCTCCTGTATGAGTCCAGAAACAGTATTTTGTTCACCTGTATATTCCCCAGATGAACAGGTGACATTCAAGGAATACTAATTTTTAACTTAAAGCCCAAAAGATATCAGATAATATGATCCACATATCCAGAATAGCTTCTTGAAAGTGGTCTCATGTTGGTTCTTAAAGATGTAGACAACTGCGATTATTAGCAGAGAATGGAGGAAAGCTCTTCACCTGTCTTTCTGCAAGTTCAGGTATGATTTATCTAGCTTTTTCGTAAAAGTTGTTTCTAAAAATGTATCACTTGCAGTTTTATTCATTTTGTGACATGTCATGTTACTAATGCAATATCTTCATTTAATTTCATTTCCACATACTTGTAATTTTGTTCCAGAATGCTTTCTAATCAATACCATTATGCCAGTTAAAGAGATCATCTATGTTTCACTAAGCTGGTTATAATTTTTAAATGACTCCTACCCCTGTATAACATCTGTCAGATGTACGTTTCCAGGTTTCCATCTTCTGCTGAGTCTGCTGTCCTGGCACCCTGGAGGCCTCGACATGGAAGGAAGAGCTCTGGGTATGGACAAAGAAGACCTGTGTTTAAGTCTGAGCCCTGTGATCAAGCACACTTCTCTCAGGGACTTATTTTGTATAATGGGCATAATCATTCTCCATTTGTTTATTTCTTGAAGAGCTGCTTAGCCTTGAGGGGAATAAAAGTGCATGCAAATCATTCTTCCTGTTTTGATCACAGAAGTCCAGTAAGGGAGAAGAATAAATAGATAATCTCAGAGGGTCTTAAAGGGTCATAATACCTAACTGTTCCAGGGTGGTTTTAAGGACAAAGATAATATATACAAAATGATTTGCAAGCCATAAAAACCCTCTATCACCATATAACTATAGCATAACACATATTTACTATTTCATGACTGTACCCTATGTTTTCCTACTCTCTAGTCAGTGAGGCTACTTCTTTAGATTATTAACTCCACTTAGCTAAATCTTTCTAAACCTATCTGAAATTCTGGCTTCTTGGCAGCAGAGCCTCTAGAATTCCTCAGACTACAGAGATTGCTCCTTTCTTCTAAAGTTAGAAACAAATTTAAAATCTCTTTGAGACATTTCTTCTGTGATCCTAACACTGATTACATTTGGGTTATTTACTTTTTTCATGTATTAGATACCAATTCTTTAAAATACACTGTAAGGGGTGTCTGGGTGGCTCAGCGGGCTAAGTGGTCATGAGGTCATGATCCCAGGGTCCTAGGATCAAGTCCTGCACAGGCTCCCTGCTCAGCGGGGTGTCTGCTTGCTTCTCTTTCTCCCCTCTGCCCCTCCCCTCCACTGTTTGTGCTCTCTCACGCTCTCTCTGTCTTTCAAATAAATAAATAAAATCTTTTTAAAAAATTAAAAATTTAAGAAATAAAATACACGGTAAGGCATTTAATGTAAGTTTTCAACTTGGTGAGGATAAATTCCTTCTTTGCAGAGGAGGATGTCAAGAACTTCACAGTCTTGGAGGAAGAAAGAGGAAGTCGTAGACATCTGGGGCAATAATTACTAAGTGGAACAGGA
Source organism: Martes martes (assembly GCF_963455335.1). NCBI lineage: Eukaryota > Metazoa > Chordata > Mammalia > Carnivora > Mustelidae > Martes > Martes martes. Next base: position 96,680,117 of record NC_137889.1, read on the forward strand.
GTAAGTGCAGTAGGCATTAAGCGTCAAAGAAGAGCAAAAGTTTGCCTCTGGTTGGGGGCATTAGGTAAGGCTTCTCAGAATAAGGCCTTGAAATAAGCCTGTCAGTATAAAGAAAATTTCCAAAGGCAGAGACTAGGAGTCAGCTGGGAAGAGAACACCTGAGGAAACAGCCCCAGCACAATGTGTTGATAGAGCAACACCGAATCTGTTCTTGAACACGTCAGCTTAGCTGAAATACAGCCCCCGTGCAGGGAGAAGCTCAGTGTGGAGATGAAGAGAAGGCATTTAATTTGACAGACAGCGGGAAGCCATTGAAAGCTTCTGTGCGCAAAGTCAACAGCACTCAGTAAGTATGTACCAAGACTTTTTTTTTTTTTTTTTTTAATTTCTACTACCTTGCAAAGCCTTGTTTCCCTTCAGGAGCCCTTGTGAATATTTTAGGTACACTACTTCTATTGTGGAAACAAAATAAATATACATTTTCCGTATGCATGGTCAGCTGTAGATCGATCACTCTTTCCTAAGTCTCTTTCTTCTGGTCCAAGTTCCTGTCCTTCAATTTCCCTCAGTCTCTATGTCACTGTACTGTTCTGTTCTTTGCAGTTGTCCCTGGTTTCAATGATTTGCTTTGGGTCATAATTAAAGAAGGAAACACTGGTATTTTTCCTCAGTGGTGTTTCTTGAGTCATCTTTTAAAGTTCTTTCTTGTAATCAATAGGATATTTCCAAAGAAGCCAGCATGGCTCACAGATGGATCGCTTTCCAGACATAGAAAGCTACCTTGGGGGAAGGAAACTACTTAGCCTCCTGTGTGGCAAGTACATCAGACATATATAACGCAATAATTAAATTGATGAACAGTCAATAGACTCTAAAGGACTGGGAGGAAAAAAACAAACGAAAAACCCCAGCACATAAACATTCCCCTTCTCCATTTTTTTTCCCCTTCTCCATTTTTAAGAATAGCTTTTATTTTACATCACCAACTAGAAAAACAAATTAATAATGCAACTGTTTACAATTCTGAAGTGGTTTATAATGTCTGCTAATTTTCCCAGTGGGGAAAAAACCCTTGAGATCTCAAAATTTAAGAAATACGAGGGATTCAACAGTAAGATACCTGGTCCAGATTCTCATTTTAGTTGGAGAAGTTAGATGACTTGCCCTTGTCATAGATTTGCTATGGGTAGAAACAAAGTCCACTTCCCTTGGTCTGGCCCTGTGCCAGAGTTTGCTAAACCTCTTTGCATGTGCTCCATGTTCACAATTTGGTATATTTTCTCACTATTTATTATCTGTGAATTTTTTACTGAAATCAATTTATGTTTTTACTCAAGTATATTTACTACAAAAAGAATCTGCCTGTCATGACAGTAAACGGAAACCAGTTATCAACTGCCATCAATAGAGGGTTACCATAAGATGTAAAAGGAACACAAAGCAATGCTTCATCATTTAGTTAGATACTTTTACTTGCCATATGCCCGGAGCCAAAGGCAGCCTCTCCTTGTTAAAAATGTATATTAGCAAATGTTAGGGTAAGTCAGCCAACCAGCCAAAAATTGACTCTCAGCTTAATTGAATGAGGTCTGAAAAACAAAACCAACTTTACTTTCATAATAGATCAAGGTAGGATTCCAAGATTACCTGCCTTCCTGAAATCTTAACTTCCAACTCAGAGCCTGCATGAACAATTTGTTGGTTCTGTTTCCTATTTCTCCAGTTTCCAATGCTCTGCTTCCTATTAGTAGGAATACATCACGCATATCAATGTTAAGTTGGACAATAACTTGCCTGCCTCTAGTTCAACTATTACATTATCCAGCACAAGTTTCTTGGAGGCAATGCCATGATCCCCAGAACTGTGTCAGGCTCTCAAAGATCTTGAAATCACCTGAAAAGTTATTGTTTGATTCCATTAGGGCCAGCCCTGATCTCATTCTCGAAAGTGACACTTGACAACTCTAGTTTAGGCAAGGGTTTTACGTGATGCAACTAGAACACACTTGATTCATAGTCCAAATTTTCAGGATGTGGCAAAAACAAAATAGGTAACATAACAAAAAATTAGGTCATAACCTCTGACTTCTTTTACTTTTACTTCTTTCAGTCACCCTACTTCATTAATAAAGTTTATCATTCCTCATTTCCATTTTAAATTTCTGAGTATAATTTATGAAGCAACTCGAACATTAAAAAATGAAGTGATAAGTTCCTAGAGAATGAAAGTAAAATTCAAACCATAATGCTTCAAATTAATATGTAAAATAATTTATATGTTGTTCAAAAGCTGTTTCACTCCAAACTATATTTTCAGCAATTTCATTATTTTAAAAATATGCCCATTCAAGAAAATACACATTTGCTTTTAAAATTAAAATAATTCAGTGATTATAGAGGGCAAATTTAACAAAAATTATGTTAAATGGGCATATTTTAGGAGTTCCATGAAGGATGTACAACTCGTTATTTATATGTGAATGACTGTACCTTGTTCCTGAAACTCCTAATTCCATTAAAGAAAGAGAAGAGCTACAAACATGCAAGAACAAAGAGAATGGGAGAGTGGACAGTAGAAGATGAAGGTTGTAAAAAAAGAAATGAAATACAGAAATAGGATGATGAATTATTAAAAGCTAAGGTTTTAGATAACGAAGTTCTTATCCAGAATTCTATATGCAACATAGTATCAACTCATTGTCTGAAGAAAACCAAGGTATTTTCAGATATACAGAGGGCACTACAATTGCATCTTTCACACTTTTATGTTCTTAGTAAGATACTAGAAGATGCATTTCACCAACACTGCAGGGTAAACCATACAAGAGGATGTGAAGTATTTTCTAGAGGCAGAGTATCCAGCAAAGGTGAGAGACAGAGAGTTATTTCCAGGGCAGTAGGCAGGGAAATCTCAGGTAGACCACTGTAAGGCAAGCCTGGTGTGGACCAAGAAAGTTGGAGCTTGGGCAGAGGACGGAAGGCTCCAGAACAGTTGAGTCCAAGGGACAACAGGTAGATTACATAATGCATTTGGCTTTGCTGGGAGCAATTTTAGAATTTGGTGGAAGCATCTGAGCATAGGATAATGTTAGTACTTAGAAATCTAAGGAGACAGAGGAATAAAAACCTAGAGATGGAGAGAGGGGCAGAGAGGTAAACATTAATTTCAATAAAAAGAGAAAATTGTACAAGAAAATAGATTCATATGATGATATTTACAAATCATGAGGCTATAAACAATATTAATTTGACCCTAGTGTTATATTACTATATTGGAGACACAAGGGAGAGGAGCATATGAGGAAGAAAAAGGAGTTAGAGCTAAATTGCAATTTGCAATAGTTATATCAATCACAGGGGCTAAAGATGTTACAAAATATTAGAATAAACAGTTCAGGAATAAATATGTAAAAACCAAAAGAAACATTTAAAGGAGTCTAAAGGGGTTGGCTCAAGGGTTTGAGAGGAATGGATAAGGAATCATTTAACTTTTAATGTCACATTTGACTATTACTATAAAAATGTATTACATATTTAATTAATCTGGAAATTAAAATAAATGGCTTTCACATTGTTAAATGAATTTTTTTATGTTAAATCAATTGTTAAACACGTTTATTATTAAACAAACTGTTAATTTCTATAAATATCTCAAAGCAGATACTTTATACCACTGAATGCAAAACTATGGTAAGAATATTTCAGTCATAGAATATTCATATTCTTCTAAATATGCATTTTCTTCTAATTCTGTTTTTTTAAAGATTTTATTTATTCATTTGAGAGAGAGAGAGATACAGAGAGAGAGAGAGAGATAATGAGCAAGGGGGAGGGGCAGAGGCAGAGGGAGAGGGAGAAGAAGGCTCCCCACTGAGCCGGGAGCCCCTCATGACCTGAGCTGAAGGCAGACGTTTAACCATCTTAGCTACCCAGGCACCCCTAATTTCTGTTTTAAATGGTTTAAGGTGTTTCTGAGACCTCGCAAGAACAAAAATGTTTCCTGTTGTCTGGATAATATTCTGTATACAAGATATCAACGATTTTCACCTGTAATCTTCCTTCTCTGTTCTTTACAAAACAAATATATTCAGCCTGTTTTCATTATGGCTTTTGCGGTTGGAGTGACTCATTCTCAATTGAAAATATTAAAGACAGGATAAACTAGAACAACTTCTTTGAATTGCTGATTTTCTGTATGCTAGAATTCTAAAGGAAATCTTGCCTCTCTCAATAACAAACCATTTGTTACCAAACATAAAAAGAAGCACAGTCAATTTTATTGGAAATACACTAACTTAACACTGAACTGTTAAATAAAAAGGGGAATCAAGCTTGGCTATTTAACACAGTGAAACATCACTGCTTAGCACACTGAGGTAGTCCCTGTATAAAAAATTGTGTGGAAATATCTCTGGAGGTTCCATGATATATAAAGGTATGCATAAAGGAGAAGAAAAAGAAACATTTTTCTAGCTACTTCATATATGAGAAAGGGGCAACCTTCTTTCATAATATTTAAGTTGGCTACACCATATAACACCTAAAGATTGTGGGGTTGAGGGTATTAATCCCTTTCCTTTTCAAGCCCGTGACTTCACCCACATTCACATCATTTAGAGAAATGGACACAGGCTAAAGTAGCTGATGCCAGCAAAGTTTCTCAAGACATTAATCCTGGAAAAGGCAGGTGAAAGTAGTAAGGCAAATTACTTTATAAAACAACTGAATTGTATTCTAGGTTATCAGAATTCCTTATTTCAAGCCATTGCTAATACTTGTATCTTTACATAGTTCGAAATGCTTTGCAAGAACTTTCCTATCTGCCAGATTAGTTCAACCTCACACAATCATTAAGAGGTTAAATGACAGATGTTATTATCCTCATTCCAATAATGAGGAAACAGACTCAAGAAAAGTGGCTTCTTTGCTCTTTGTTTAGTTTTTGAAAAAAGAGAAAATAGGGCCCAGGTCTCCTTCCTTTTCCACTATTGTTTGTTTGTTTGTTTGTTTAATTTTTCACTTCATCTGTGATTCCCAACTTGCTGGACTCAAAATACCTAAGGGATTCAGAATAATTTTAAAGTGTCTAAATCCTTAGGTCCAAATGCAAACCTGGCATTATCTTCAGAGGAATCAATAGCATGTCCTACATATCTATGTACTTCTAGTTTTCAAATGTGCATTGGTGTCAGTCTGGTAAATAAAACATACGTTTATGTAAAAGCTTTTTTACTGCATTCACAATAGCCTGTTATCTTTGTATATTCTCAAGTCAATGGAAATGGAAAGTACAATGACTTATTCCATGGGATCGTGTCAAACAGGTATGAATAAAGTTGGAAAACCCCCTTTCTCTCACGATGCTCTCAGAGAGACCCTCCCTGATCAGTTGAACTAAACGAAGTGCCCACTCCACCCACCCTTTTCTCTATCTCAGCCCCCTTTTCCCTTCATTGCACTCCTCACACTCCGAAGCATTCCCTTTATCTTTTGACTTGTGGTGGAGTTAGCTCTGATCCACTCCTCACTTGCCACAAGAGGGTGTAGTCCCTGGGAACAGAACCAGTGTCCCTCTCATGTACTGTGGTGTATGCCTAGTGTTGGCCTGGAACAAAAGAGGGGCCTCATCCAGCTCTGGGGATTTCATATGTAGGGATTGTTGCTACACTCACCTGGCTTATGGCTCTGCCCTCTGAGAGCAGAGAATCACAGCATAAATTAAAAACAAAAACAAAAGCAAAAAATAAACCCCCCCCCAAAACAAAACAACAACAACAAAAAAACCCAACAACTCTGCCAGTGAAAATGGTGACCGCTGTTGATGGGTTTGGACTCTAGCACATCATGTCAGTTCCTTACTGACTTACTGACTTACCTACGTTTTGTATTTGCTTCTTCATCTGTAAGTAGGGTACTGTCACCTCAACTTTGCAGAAACACAGCTGATTCTCAGAGGAGGCAGGCAGCAGACCCCGGGCCACACCAACAGGTGCCCAGGTAGCTCTTAACGCTTTATGCATGTGCCTGAAAACTGTCCTAATCCAGCGGGTTGTACTGTCGCTGGTATCACTCCAAAGTCATGACAGCCCATTCTAGGTCACAGCCTCATTAATAAAAAAGAGCAGACCCACAGATTCCATCTGAAGGGCTACCTGTGCTTCCCCACGTTGGTGCATTTGTTAAAAGCTCGACTCCTTCTTTAGGATTCAACAGATGTGACAGCATTAACGAAAATCCCCTATTATATTTTCAACTCCTGGAGGAGGGGAAAGAAGAGGGAAGAGAGGCGAGATGTTCACAAAGGAAGTCTGTGATCCTTAATCAGCCTCAGACCTCAAACACAAGGCAGAAGGAGGCTGCCACCGCCCAGCACACATGAAAGAGCCACTTTGTTAGTAACGGGGGACAGTGTTAGGGGACACAACGTTTAGCTAGAAGAAAGTCAAGCCTCAGGCAGAAATCAGGGCAATTATGGAACAAATCTGGGGGCATCACATTCACTCTGAACACTAAAGAGATGATGGCCTTCTGCTCAGAGGCAAATGACAGCATTCAAATGTGTGTCCCACCCGAAATCAGCCCCCACCCCCTTTACCCAGTGTGAAGAATCAAAGGGAGCTCTCAGTTCAGCCCAGCTCTGCCTCGGGGTTGACAAATGTGAGATCAGCCCCTCCTCATCACCACCTGGTTCCCTCTGGACCATCTAATGGTTCAGAGGGCAGAGGAATAATGCAATTTGTCAGGAAAGGGACAAATGCGGCAATAACAATGTCCACGTAAACTGAGCAAATGCTTGGTTTAATTGTCTCTACAAGTCAACCTTGCAGGAGTTCAGCTGGGAAAACCGATGATCCAAAAGAAATTATTTTCTTATCTTTTATTGAAAATTTCAAGGAAAACACATGCCACAGCCCCTTGGGATAAGCCAGAGAATTGCTAGACAGGGAAGATGGATGTCTTCCAATGTCCTGACACATCTAACTTTAAGATATTGAGGATACTATCATAACTTTCTGCCTTAAATGTCTTTATTAGAGAAACAAGATTTATGCTTTTGGTTTAGGGGGCCAAAAAAACCTTGGATGTCCATAAAGTGTCCTGTGTCAGTCACTTAGCCTATCTGATTAGGGCCATATAGGGCAGAATTTTAAAGAGGAGTTATCTTCCTTTGGGTGGTCAGGTTTCTCTTCCTCGTAGTTTACTTTTATACATTCCCTTGAGCTTTCTGGCACATTACTTTTTTTGTTTGGTTCTGTTAAGAGTTCTTGCAGGAGATAGTAATGCTTCTAGTTTTCTGATTTTCAAAAATTAATCACACATCTATTTAACATCAGGCTCCCTCATATCCACCCATAAATCTGCACACCAGAGGAAAAATACATATATTTTAAATAATTCACATAATGCATAAGAACTTGTATTACACCGAGGGAAATCAGGCAAATGAAAAAGTCACAATTAAATTGGATCTCAATCTCCTCTCTATTCATAGGTTTTAAATCCTCCTAGCTGGCTAAGTGATGTCTAGGAGAATACAGCTGGTTATTAAGTTGGACCTTTTCTGATGGCTTTCAGCAGGGCAATCATGGATCCTCGACCAGTCATTATTTTCCCTCCAACTGGTCCCCTTCTGCTTATATCCACTGGTACTGCCTTCATTAACGGCTTTACCATTCTTTGCTTAACAACTTCAAGACCCTCCTAACTGGCTTCCCCTGGCCTCCTGTTCCCAGTCCCTCCCAGCCGTTCTCCATACTGCTGTGGAATGTTCTTATCCAAAGCACAACTCTAATAATGCCTTTTATTAAAAGATTTTTTAAAAGATTTTATTTATTTATTTATTTATTTATTTGGAAGAGAGAGAGAGACAGAAAGAGAGTGAGGGATGGAGGGAGGGAGAAGCAGGCTCCCTGCTGAGCAGGGAGCTGGACAGGGGACTTGATCTCAGGATCCCGAGATCATGACCGGAGCTGAAGGCAGATGCCCAACTGATGGAGCCACCCAGGCACCCCTGTAATCATGTCTTAAAGGTCTCCTCGTTGCCTTCAGAATGCAGATGCCAGCCGCACAGATTGGTGTAGGGTCCCACAGGAGCTTCCTGTGTCTCATCTCTTGCTGTCGCCCTTCTCTCTTCAACAGCTCATGGTTAAGTCGTGCCAAGTGATTCGCAATTCTTCACATGGACTGTGCTGTTTGACGCCTCTTTCTATTCATAACTTCCCACTTCTAAAGACTGCTCTTCTCAATCCTCTCACCAGGCTGACATCACTTTATATGCTATTTAACTCAGTGGTCTCATCAGGAGGTCTCATTGGGATCTGCTTTTCTTTCCTCACACTTTATTGTAATCTTAGGTTAGCTTTCCCCCACCCCTTTTCTGGACGGTAAGCTCCTTGAAGGGACTGACCTTTATCTTGCAGTTGGTTTTCAAGTCCCAAGAGTTGTGCCTGGCATGCATTAGAAGATGCTTGACAAACGGTTATCGCATAAATGAATGTACTAAGAGAATATTGAGTTCCAAGTCACCATATTTGGTATAATATGAGAAACACTGGAGAGTCAAACATCTACACACACACAGACCCACGCCTGAAAATCTACTATTCGTGATTTATTCCATAAATGATTTCTTGCCTTATTTCTGGGAGACTATTGAAATGTAAATACTCATGTGAGAATTAGCACAATGAGTCACCAACTCCTGACCTTGAACAAGTTTTTAGGTTCCCACTGCTACCAGACAGAACTGAGAGCGCAAGTCTGCAAAATACAGGTGGCAAGAAAACAGGCAGATGGCAAAAGTGTGAGGCCACGTTGCACAGGTAGCAGAGGGAAGGAACAAAAGCAAATTTATCGGCTTCGTAATTTTCCTTGGCACCAATTCTCACTTTCCTTCTCCCTGTTACTTTCACTTATGGGAACTGAACACGAGTGAATGGACAATTTTTCTATCATGAGTACAGGAGATCTTGGTACAGAATGGAAGAAACCCATGTGACCCTCTGCTAAACCCACTTTCCTTTTCCACACACTCAGTTCCCCAAGTGATATCCCAATGCCCTCTGTCATACAGTAGCCTCCTTGTCTTACACTTCCTTGATTTTTTTGGAGTTATTATTTATTTTAATATACCCAAGGCATTTCCTGTTCAGGGCTTGTTTGTTTATCTGTTTGTTTGTTGTATGGCCTCTCTTATGCTTCCCACATTTCTCATAACACCACTTATGCTACATAAATGGGCTTTTGCTTGTGCCCTTTATTTCCCTGCATACCTTATCAGCACTTCTCTCTCAAGGGCCACCCACGATGGAGCCTGGCCTCCAATATTTTCCCACAGAGGGCTCCACTCCTTTCTAGAATTGCTATTTATCAACCTCATCATTCAGATTGGATCAAACATCTAATTATTCTGATTATACCACATTTGTGTGGAGGGTCTTATTACCTTTCCACTTTATTGAAGACAATGAGATCCAGAATCATCACATCTGAATTCACCCTCCCGAGGGGGTTACTGAGGTCTTGGGGAAAATGTCTTTTAACACTGTCATACACTTCATTTTTGCTCTTATAACAATGATAATTTCTGCATTAAAAACATCTTTCTTCCAAAGAGTTGAACACTTTTCCTCCTAGCCTACCTGTGAGTCTATGGAACAGCCAAGGAAGCGGAAAATAATAAATGTCCTGTCCCTGAGTCGTTCAGCTCCAGAGCACCCCACCGCAAATCCTGCATATGTATAAGTGTTTGATGTACAGAATGGCTCCCTGATTGTCCTTTTAATACAAGAGACACACCCTGAAAATGGGAAGGATGAGACCTCGCCCTCAGAAGAAAGTTGTTTTTTAATTTGCACTAGATCCGAATGCACTGTCAAATTTCTCTATTCCTTATTAAATAATGGAGGCACATTAGACAAATGCCTATTTCTTTTAATCAGGCCTACCCATCACCACAAAGAGCACACCAAGTTAACTTACTGAAGTGCTCATATGGTTGGTAAGAATTCTGAAATTAAGGAAAGATGCTTCTTTCAGTTCTTCAGAACCCTCTCAAATTTCCTGTTTCAGTTTATACCTCCTTCTTTTTTTTTTTTTTTTTTTTTTCAGAATATAGGTCTTTTTGGAGAGGAAAAGCTACCAAAAGGAGAGAGAGATAAGATGAAACAATAGAGGGTCATACAAAGAAATCGGGCAAGTATCCAAACGTCTACCCTACCTGCAAAGTTGACCCTATGTCTCCAACACCTCCATGACTACTCACAGGTGTCCCAAAACACAAGCCAAGTATGGAACTCAACCGGCTTTGCATGAAGACTGTCAGCAGTGATTTGAATTCTGTGAGGCAGAATTACTTGAATTTACTGGCAGATGATGGCAAATAAGCAACTAAGGTGCTTAGATCCAACAGTTTTTGTATTAAACATGAATGTAGATCCCATTATTGTGCAACCATGTGATTACAAATACTTCAGAGATGTCAGTTTTTTCTAATCCCAAGTCCACATTCTATCCTAATAAAATATAACATGTAAAAGATAATTTAATAACACTCTGTATGAAAATATGAATGCCTACCACCTTATCTACACGATGTACATAGGCAGGTAGAAATTCCTGACCTAATATTTTAAGGTAATTTTTTTCAGGTTCAGTAAAATGCTTTTGAACTTGAGCATATTTTCTTTGAGGAGGTTATATAGTGCAGTGAAGGAGAAAAAATGATCTGGATAATTATGCTGAAAATATAAAGAAAAGAATTTTGGGGATTATTGTGACCTTTCTTTTGCAAGTGGGAAATAAAATAAAGCCCAAATCTTCAGTACAATAATATTTACTCATCATATTAAATTCATATAACCTTAAGCCTCTCCCTTGATTATAAACCCATTTGAGCCCTGGCCACCACAGCTAGGAATTCCTCTTTTCTTATTTTTCTGTTACTTTAGCCTGAGCTGTGACAAGATCCCATTAACTCTTAAAGGTTGTGCCAGGAACACAAATGTAAAGGAACCAACTAAAGAATTGATTTAAGATACGAGGAACATGCAAGTTTTATTAGCCATTAATATTTGTCTCGGGCTGGTCACCCTGTCCTTATCCCCTACCTCCTTTTTCAAATCACAACTTTTTCATTCAAAGTTCCCAAATACATTTAGATGATGATCCCCAAATTATGTGACAAAAGAAATCACTGAAATTGTCAAACCTGTAGCTTCCAGTCTTAACTTGACTTTCAGAAGCCAAACCTCAGATGGGGCTGAGAACACAGATGATTTATAACAAACACCCTGAGTTTCTCCCGAAGTACAGATTTCTAAGAAAAGCAAACATCCAAAAAAAGCAAGCCAATAGAAAACAGAATAAATATGCCAAACTGATTATTCATCAATTGAGTTGATATTTATTGATGGTGTTTAATGTGCAGGTCACTTTTCCAGTCCCTGGACATTATTTACACAGTGTGTATAAGATCAATTGCCTGGTTTTAGTAAGGTCAGTGTCTCATGTTCCTTAAGGCAAAACAGATCATTTTTAAAATTAGGCTTTTTACATGGATCATAACTTACTTCCAAACAACCTCGATGATGAACAACAAATCAGAAAGTATAGGATAAGAAGTGTGGGTTTATTGCTTGAGTTCAGGAAGTGCAGGTGCTACAAGGCACCCCTAAGTGATGCTAACATTCTGAAAAGAGGCCCTTGGAGCCCACTTTTCAAGTGCTTCGAAAATCACTCTGAAATTCTTGCATTTTCCTCCAGCAATCACTGAGCGATAATAATGTCCCGTTTCCCTCCTGTCCCTAACTTCAACTTCATCAGACTATGTAAAAACATTCCTGTAATGGACGTGTGAAGACTGAAATAGGATAAATCAAGTGAGACAAAGAGGCCGTTGGAAAAAATTCATTTGTGAATGTCCAGAGGGCAGAATTAGAGCGGAAGTTAGAAAGATTTAAGTCAATGTAAGGAAGGACCTCTAAGCACTTATTTTACGAAGTGGACTGGCTCACCAGTGGGGAAGAGAACCATCTGTCAGTGTTTCTGGAGGCAGCGCTCAGACCACAGGTTTTGAAAGATTTGAGGCTAACTATGAGTTTTTAGAGGGAGGAATCACCCTCTAGAGGCTAAAACACACCATCACTTGAAATGGTGGTGTGTACTGTATCCTCCCTAAACAATTAGAAAGTTTAATTTAAAAAAAGTCCACTCAACTGTCCATCCCTGAACTGTGTATGCCTTTAAGAACCAAGTGGAACACCAAATAATTATTTCAGGGAAAGTGATTAAAACAAACAAGCAAAAAAAAAATGAGTGGAGAAGGGTGCAGATATGACGCAAATTCTCTGTTGTCATGTATAAATGCTATCAAATTTTCTGACTGTAGGGGATAGAAAGAAAATGCACAAAACTAAAAAGAGATATAATTCTATTCAGGATAAATGGGATTTTTCTGGCAATAAGAATAGTAAGACCAGTTTGCTTAAATATACTTAAAATGATTAAATATCAGCATTTCAAAAATATACTTTCATTTTCAAAAATCTATGACATTAGTATCAAAATGTCCACATGCCATGTCCAAGTCACGGGGCAAGAGAGAAAAATATCTGACAAAATTAAACAGTTTTTGCTTCTTGAAAAAGTGAGTATTAGTAGTGTGTGCAATGTCAAGCTGTTTGAAACAACCCAAAACCTAGCAGAGTACGTGCCCCAAGGTAAACACTCAATAAAGTTGCATGGAGCACACTTCTGAGAACTACATGAGTGTTAAGTTAGCTCATACTCCTGCTCCGGCAACTTAAAGAGTACTTCATCTGTTGTTTCATTTCTTAGAAGGGCCCTATGATGTAGCTTCTATGACACCTCTCTTACTGGTGACACACTGAGGCCAAGCAACTTGCCCAAGGTAAGTGCTAGAAACAAGAATTAAACTTAGTCTGTTTAATGCCAGAAACCAGGCACTTAACCACTGTTAAGTCTGAGCTGAGTGATCTCCACACACTCCTTCTCTAATATATTGGTTTTTCTTTTTAAAATTTTATTTGTTGATTTGAGAGAGAGAGAGAGGAGGAGTGGTGGGGAGGGGCAGAGAGAGAGGGTGAGAAGCAGATTCCCCACTGAGCAAGGAGTATTCGGGGCTTGATCCCAGTACCCTGGGATCATGACCTGAACCCAACACAGAGACTTAACCTACTAAGCTATCCAGGTGTCCCCGGTCTATCATTCTTTATACATTTCAGAATGAGCCCTGTCAGGACCTCGGTAGTATAAAGAAACTAGGGCTCTAGTGGCACACAGAAAAAGAAACTGTATAGGAAAATGACTTGCCAGGTAGAGATTTAATACATTGTTTTACATAAATTAGCACTGTGAGTTCTGAATGTGCATAAAGTTGAATCATTTCTTTTAAATGTGTCTCCCACCACACACAGCTCTTTGACCTATATTCTGCTATTTTCATTATTAATAAACTCCCAATGTTTGACATCATGTACTTGTTGCATAGTGATTTTCACATTTAGTGAGCAGAAAAAAATCATCCTCTTGATGACCATTTTGCAATTCTCCCTCAAAATGCTTCCTTGGGATGTTGTTCAGATTGATTAAAACTAATTTAGAGGAAAAAGGAGGTAAGCATCCTCAGTTCCTAAGCTAATTAGCATCATATGAAGTCTCTATAATTGACATAACATTTCTTAGTTGTATTTCATCATTTATATGGTGATTATTCACAAAGTAGAGCCAACGCAGGAAGGAAATGGGGATAGCATAAAGGGAATGAGTAGGTGAATATGCATACATAGGACTGAGTGTATGCTTCTGGCATTATGACAAGTCCAAGAAAAAAAAAAAAAAAAAGATATCTATCATGTTGCCCCAGCAGCCACTCCAGTTATTTCTTTTCCCCTAACCTGTTACCAAGCACAGTTAAAACAACTATATATGGGGGCACCTGGGTGACTCAGTTGGTTAAGTGTCTGCCTTTGGTTCAAGTAATGATCCCAGGGTCCTGGGATTGAGTCCTGTATCTCACTCCTTGCTCAGTGGGGAGCCCGCTTCGCTCTCCCCTCCCAGCTCCTGCTCTCTGTCACTATCTCTGTCTCCCTCAAATAAATAAAATCTTAAAAAAAATAAAAAATAAATAAATAAACCAACTATATATGAACACAGGAAATGCAGAGTGAATGAGAGAGAGAGTCCTTAAAAATCCAAGCATGCGCTATCAATTTTATGTAAAGAACTCTGCATATGGTGAGCATGTTAGCATGAACAATACCTGTTTTGTCTTCCGTAACACTGACTGCAAAACATTAGGGACATACATTCAAACGTGCCCTACATGAATAACCAGGGTTTGTCTCTGAAGTTAGCTAAAGGCTTTACAAGTCTGTATGTTTAGCTTTATCTCCCCAAGAATTATAATCTTCTACTTAACCTCGTATTTCACTTTACTTGATTTAAATGCATCTCTCTCGGGGCGCCTGGGTGGCTCAGTGGGTTAAAGCCTCTGCCTTCGGCTCAGGTCATGATCCTAGAGTCCTGGGATCGAGCCCCACATCGGGCTCTCTGCTCAGCAGGGAGCCTGCTTCCTCCTCTCTCTCTGCCTGCCTCTCTGCCTACTTGTGATCTTGTGTGTCAAATAAATAAATAAAATCTTTAAAAAAAAAAAAATAAAATAAATGCATCTCTCTCTCCTCCAAACTTCTTAGAATGTTTCCAAATCCTAGAGTTGCACGAAACGCACTGACATTCTTGCGACGCGGTCAATTCTTGGGGAACGTTCATTTGTCTTTCTGTGCTTTCCTGCCTGCAACTTCACTCCTCCTTCTAGGCCGTCTCTCCCTTCACGTGCCAAGTAGCCTCTGGTGGCTTCGTCTCCCAAAGAAAATAATTTGCTGACATTTAATGATCATGCAAAGTGATTGGAAACTTTATTCGTATTCCTTCTTTAGTGTGGAGAAGCGGTCATTTAGGAATAAGCAAGAACTTGGCCGAGAACTGTGTTCTGAATGGGCTGAATTCTCCAAAACCAGGTCGTGCCGGTTCTTCCAGTGAGGGGCTGGAGCAGTGACCACCCAACCCACCCGCCCGTGACTGGAGATGGATTGTCCTTCAGCTTCAGTCTTGCTGTAGTGAATGACTTACATGCTTCAAAAACAGCTGCGTCCTCCCTTGAAATATCAGTCTGGGGTTACTGGGGTTACTGTCCCTTTTCAGAATTCAATTCTAGAACTCTACAAGTGGGACCAGAAATGCCACGACAAGAGGTTTTCACTTTGGCTTGTTGACAGTTTTTGAAGCCAGGAAGAGTCTGTTTTGTTTTTTAAAGATTTTTATGTATTTATCTGACAGAAAGAGAAAGCACAAGCAGGGGGAACAGGAGATAGAGAAGCAGGCTCCCCACTGAGCAGGGAGCCTGACGCAGGGCTCAATCCCAGGACCCAGGATCATGACCTGAGCCTAAGGGAGATGCTTAACTGACTGAGCCACCCAAGCAAGGAAGAGTTTTATGTGACCATTTAAGCCATTTTTAGAATAAACCTCGTTAGGGGGCACCTGGGCGGCTCAGCAGGTGAAGCCTCTGCTTTCAGCTCAGGTCATGGTCTCAGGGCCCTGAGATCAAGCCCTGCATCAGGCTCTCTGCTCAGCATGGAGCCTGCTTCCCCCTCTCTCTCTGCCTGCCTCTCTGCCTACTTGTGCACTCTCTCTCTGTGTGTCAAATAAATAAATAAAATCTTTAAAAATAAATAAATAAACACATAAACCTAGTTAGGAATTTCAAGAAACACAAAATGAAGAAAGAAAGGATGAAAAGAAAATGCATTACACAATTAATCATTCCGTGATCCAAAATATGTATCTGAGTAGGGGTAGCAGGCTGCCGGATGGGAAGTAAGCCTAGCAACCTGACGCTTGTCTTCTCGTACCACAATGGGAATATCCCTGACTGGACAAGCACCTGCTGCCCATGACTCTGACTCCTGACTATGTATAAAGAGAAAAGGAAGTATCAAATAATGCCACCATTATGGAGAAAGAGTAGTTCCGTGCTACTAAGAGATATCTAACTTTCTATAGAAAGATGAGCAATGATTACAGATCAGTCCCTGCTCCTCACAATCACAGGCCAACACCAGGTGAGTATCTGAGACTGACTCCACTCTTTCCCCCCGACCCCTGCCTTCTATGACTTCAGAATGTTTTAGGGCTGTTCACTCTGTATCACTGCCTTTAGTTTACTTTGGAAGTACCCATCTCTTTAGGCGAGACAAAACAATCTCAATATTTTGGACATCCTTTAACTTTTTTTTTCCTCAAAGAGCGCTATTTGAGGTTGAGATAATATAAATAAAATACAGATTTTCTTAAAGTCAATGCTGACAGCTGAAACATTAAGATATCAAATTTGTGAAAAATGATTGATGGCAATAGAGTAAACCATATCCCGCTGGTTTATTGGTTGGTTTCTAAATAGTCCCTCAGGCTCACCCAGTTTTGTATCAGGGAAATTCAGATGACAAAGTAACTTACTATGATATAAACACACTGAGAGAGAGAGAGAGAGCAATTCTTAATTTCTTTACAGTAATGAAAATCACGAAGAACTTACATAATTATCTAAAAACCTTGTATTTTACTCCATTGGCCTTTTCCCCTGTAGATTCTTTATGATAATATGAGATTTCTTTTCTACTAAGCCATTTTATCAGTGATCATAATGCAATCATAATAGGTCTTACAGCTTGAGTTTCTCCTTTGAGCAACGGTGGATACTAACAAGAGGAGGTTGAATTCCCTCCAATTCCAGGGAGAATATGCTATGGTTCTCTGCAGTCTAATGCAGCCGGCTGCCAGCAAAGGATTTCTGGGAAATGCTATTTATGCCCACTCAATTAAAGTAAACGGATATTTATTGAGCACCACTGCGCATAAGACAGAGTATTGCAGTAACGTGGTAATGCAGTCACCACCTCACTACCCTAAAGACCCTCACATTTTCTGCCTTCAGAGCTCTGCTCCCGGGGAAGTCATTCTTTGTGTGGTGCTTTTCTGGTACATGCTGAACATTTATGAAATCCTAACTACTCCTGATGCTATCCTGGATACACTGAACGATATGAAAAACCCCAAACAGAGGATTCTTGCCTTTAGGACTTAATTTCTAAAATGGCAGCTCAGAATCAACCCAATAAGTTCTTATAGATATGGGGAGTCTGGCTCTTATTGGCAAGAGGTTATAAATGAAAAGGACTTGCTTTGCAGCACAGTATTTCCAT
Source organism: Martes martes (assembly GCF_963455335.1). Classification (NCBI taxonomy): domain Eukaryota; kingdom Metazoa; phylum Chordata; class Mammalia; order Carnivora; family Mustelidae; genus Martes; species Martes martes. The sequence continues at coordinate 96,697,399 of NC_137889.1, forward strand.
AATTTCTGATGGTCTTTTTATGAAGAAGTGGCATTTTCAACATTTCTGCTTGAGAGGTCCTGAGAATAGTTACAAATAATCAGATATAAAAACAAAGGCTTAGCAAACAGAATTTGTTCATTTGTTCTGCACTTACTGTGTGTCTGAAAAATTATGGATCCATTTAAATGGTGAGTTTTATTTGAGAAGTATTTGAATCTATACCCTCTGAAACATGGTAGGAACCCACTAAACAGGGACCAAGACGGAACCTGGAGGCTCCTCTTCAAGTTATTCTCTGTTGTTACATACAATGGAGCTTTTTGATAGAAAATCCAGGCAGACTTAGGCCCTTTTATAAGCAGTTTCATTGAGAATGTCGGATATATTTGTGTCAAAGGGGGCAAATAACAAAAAAAATCAATACCTTCCTAAGTCTAGAGAGTCAACACATTTAATTTGTTCTCGCTACTGGCACTTGCATACTTATATCTTTTAGGAGAGGATTGATAAATATTTCCCAAGGAAACCTGATGTAACTATATTTTATTGACGCATATGCCAAAGTATACAAAGTAGTTTTTAGAGTTTCAAATTGCTTGAACCTTGTTCATTTTGCTTTCCTTTCTTTTAGATAAAAGAGTCTCTTTTAGACTTCATTACAGTGAGCTGCAATACCAAGAAAATGCAAGAAAACACTGGCTTCCATGCAAAGCTCCTATACACATAGCAGAAGACTCGCTAATCTTCTACAGAGGCTTCCATATACTGTCATTAGGAGTAACATAAAGAACATACATAAGACCCAAGGCAGGGCCAGAAAAGGGAAATTTAAATAATTCAGGTCATGTTTTTAAAAGAGCTTAAATGAAGAAAACTCTCCACTAGAGAAGAACAAAAGCTACCTAGATGAAATTCTACAAAATTACATAATTCACACTTATATTAGCAAACCAAATTCCAGGATTGATTTTTGAGGTCCACCACCTTTTAGATGCTGAGATTTGGGGCCAGTTCTCTGAGAGAATAATTATCCTCCATCTCGATAATGTTCTAGCTCACTCTTTCACTCCATCCAGGTAACTGTAACTGACACTTTTCCCTCTCTCGATGATCAGGTATGTATTTCCCATTTGTTGTTATCTAAACAAATCACTCTAACCCCCCAAACTTCCCCATGATCTTTTTAGAACAGACTCTCCCATCTTCACTTACCCTAAAAGTCTCTTTACTTTCAAATACCACTTTATAACTGTAGTGTACTCTTCATAAAGATAAAGACCTAGCAAACTAGGAAGGATAATATCTGAATCAACAGCTTTGCAGACAGGCAGAATGAGACAGACCCCAACAAGCCCCCCTTTCTCAGTCACTCACCTCCATCCTCCATTTCTGGAATTTATCTATTTTCAACAAGGTTAGGGAAGTACAAATAAATTAAATTTGATATATTTATTGGACATCTATTTGAATGTTTAGTACCATTTCAGGTACTATGGTCGATCAAAAAAAAAAAAAAAGACGTTCTTTTGGTTTCTCCTCTTATGTAATACATCTATTATTTGATATTTGACCCAACATAAGAATCAGAAAGTTAAAACTGAAATTACTTCATACTCACTTCTACTACGCGCACTCTTTTTCACACACATACACAATGTTGTTAACATAACAGTTTTCATCACAATATAAAATATAATGGAGTTGGCACACAATTGTTTATGAATAATTTAATGCAACTATTTCAGGCCCCCAAAGTAACTCTTTTTATTGTGTTTTGTAAAGCTGTCATTAAGCTAATCATACTGCCTGGGAGAGTCCCCATTACATCCCCTAGTAGGGATTTTATGGTTCGTTTTACTGAAACACTTCTTTTCTTCTTTATTATGTAAGATTTGGCTGCCTTTTCCTTTTCTGCCAAGACAGGAAATCAAGTTGCTAATGTCGCATGGATCATAACAAGTTCATCTACTGGTACGGGTAGAAGATCTGTGGTAACAGCAAGGGCCAACTGAGCACAACATGTCAGATGTGCTGACTGGTCCCAAGACAGCAGGCAACATGCGACAAAAAAGAAAAGTTCAAGACCTCACCGACGACAAGCTGCAGCAACAGCTTCCCAACTGAGTGACATGAAGCCCATAATGGAAACATTACTCGTTTAGGTAGCACACATGAAAGATTAATTTCCTGGATTGTCTGCATTTGCATAGTAATAATAAGTTCATCTTCTTGGCCTGTTCTGGCCTCAATTAGCAATTCTATTGTCATACCTGAGATTTGGGGAAGGAAGGAAAAGAGAAGGCTGAAGAAAATGTCCCTCTGGAAACAGCAACACTAATGGAGCTTATCACTACCATCATTAATTTAATCAAAAACCTTGAGGCACAGGGCTAGAGCAATCTGTTAAGAAAACATTTTCTAAAATGAGAGTGCTTCCCATTTCAATTAGGGTCTTGCTCTTTTTTTTTTCCCCTCTCTTTAAGACACACGTTTTCTCTCTCTTCTCTCCCCTGACCCCACCCCCATTCCTGTCACTGATTAGATCTGCAACTGGGTGCTGTATTTTTACTAAGGAATGTCTTCTCGGGAAGCGACAATTTTGCAATAACATCCCTCTCCCCTAACCTTCTTAACTGACTTCTTTTGTTTTAATGACATCTCAATTAGTTCAGACCCACTGTGCCAGAGATAAAGTTCGTGTATCTCAATGAGAGAATACACTAGAGAAAATGGAGTTTGTTTTACTGTGTGCATGTTAATATGCTACTTTCTTTAATTAGTTTTACAGATAATGAATGCGGGTGGATAATCTGCTGTACTTGTACATATGTTTAACACATATGTGTGGTTAGGTGAATTTTCTTTCCTGCATACAAAATCAACAACAACAAAACCTATGAGGGAGTCACTGAGAATGAGATTCTTGAAAATGAAACCCCAAGGATGATTACAAGAATCATGGCTATAACACAGAAATATCAACCTGCAACTTCAGAATTCTGAATTTGTTGATTTTCAATCCTCAGGAACATTATTATTATTCGATATACATAAAGTGGTGGTGGTCTCAGCTCGATGAATCTTCCCCCTCCTACCCTCTAAGGAATAACCTTTACAAATGCAGACAAATCCTTTGACAAGCCCCACTGGAATGATCAAACTTTCTGTATAAAGATTTATATTTTCTGCTAGAGAGAATTTTCTGAGTTGGAAATCATTTAAATATCTCAATAGAAATAGAAATAGAATAGAAACAAAACTGCAGTTCAGACCTCTGTGATGCTAAAGACAGACTACACAGGTACCACCTCTACCCCTGGGCACTGGCAGCTGATTCCAGTGGGTGTTTTTGTATGGCAGAAGGAACTAAGGTGACTGGTCTTGGCTCGCCTTTCCCAGTGGAGTTATACTTTAAAATTTTAAACAGCTTTAAGTAATATGGAATTATGAGGTCATGAAATTGTATGAAAGGGGTTCCATCTCTGGACCACTACAAGATTTGAAAAAGGTTTCACAATAAAATATATTCACAAGACATAAAAGACTGTTTTATAGCATTCTCTTCCATTCAAACAAACACATTTGAGTTTTTTTCTGTCTTTGTTTCTAATATGCAAAATGTTTGGAAATTGGGGAAGATAAATGACAAACAAAAGATATTTTATGAAGCAGCTACATTCCAAAAATATTTTAGAGAGACAGGCCTTTAAAACAAAGAGTATACATCCAAGGCATAAGTAATCTCCAACTTTTCCTTTAAAATGTGAAAACCCCTACCATGGGTCAGGGACAAGAGCTGGGACAGCTGTTGTGCATCTTCAGGAAACCAGGGAAAGTCCCAGAAGGCACAGGGAGAGGGACACCTGTCCCAACCACACAAACGCAGAATGTTGTAAGTTGTTAATATATGTTCAGTGCAGAATCTCCACAGTAACTTAATGTACTACCAACTTGTCAAGGCTTCCACCATGTCAAGAATGTACGTAAATTAACATAGATCAATGGAACAGAACAGAGAGCCCAGAAATAGACCCTCAACTCTATGGTCAACTAATCTTCACCAAGCAGGAAAGAATGTCCCATGGAAAAAAGACAGTCTCTTCAACAAATGGTGTTGGGAAAATTGGACAGCCACATGCATAAAAATGAAACTGGACCATTTCCCTATACCACACACAAAAATAGACTCAAAACGGATGAAGGACCTCAACATGAGACAGGAATCCATTAAAATCCTTGAGGAGAACACAGGCAGCCACCTCTTCAACCTCAGCCGCAGCAACTTCTTCCTAGAAACATCACCAAAGGCAAGGGAAGCAAGGGCAAAAATGAACTATTGGGACTTCATCAAGATCAAAAGCTTTTGCACAGCAAAGCAAACAGTTAACAAAACCAAAAGACAACTGACAGAATGGGAGAAAGTATTTGCAAACGACATATCAGATAAAGGGCTCGTATCCAAAATCTATAAAGGACTTATCAAACTCAACACCCAAAGAACAAATAATCCAATCAAGAAATGGGCAGAAGACATGAACAGACATTTCTGCAAAGAAGACATCCAGATGGCCAAAAGACACATGAAAAAGTGCTCCGCATCATTCGGCACCAGGGAAATACAAATCAAAACCACAATGAGATACCACCTCACACCAGTCTGAATGACTAAAATTAATAAGTCAGGAAATGACAGATGCTGGCGAGGAGGCAGAGAAGGGGGAACCCTCCTGCACTGTTGGTGGGAATGCAAGCTGGTGCAACCATTCTGGAAAACAGCATGGACATTCCTCAAAAAGGTGAAAATAGACCTATGCTATGACCCAGCAATCACACTACCGGTATTTACCCTAAAGATACAAATGTAGTGATCCAAAGGGGCACGTGCATGTGAATGTGTATAGCAGCAATGTCCACAATAGCCAAACTATGGAAAGAACCTAGATGTCCATCAACAGATGAATGGATAAAGAAGATGCGGTATATATATGCACAATGGAATACTATGCAGCCATCAAAAGACATGAAATCTTGCCTTTTGCAACAACGTGGATGGAACTAGAGGGTATTATGCTGAGTGAAATAAGTCAATCAGAGAAAGACAATAATCATGTGATTTCCCTGATATGAAGAATTTGAGAGGCAACATGGGGGGTTTGGAGGGTAGGGAAGGAAAAAATGAAACAAGATGGGATCAGGAGGGAGACAAACCATAAGAGACTCTTAATCTCACAAAACAAACTGAGGGTTGCTGCGGGGAGGGGATAGTGAGAGGGTGGTTGGTTTATGGACAGCCGGGAGGGTATGTTCTGTGGTGGGTGCTATGAAGTGTGTAAATCTGCTGATTCATAGACCTGTATCCCTGGGGCTAATAATACATTATATGTTAATTTTTTTAAAAAGGGTGTATGTAAATTAAAGTTTTATGTAATGAAAACAACAACAACAATAACAACAACAAACTGAAAACTCTGTGCCCATTCCTCTATGCCTTAGAAGATGTAATGTGCACACAGGATCATTTGTATTAGTGTGATTAAGAGCCAGGCGCTAGTGATTTTAAAGTAAGTATTCCCTCACACCACTATAATTTTCTAAAGTTAAAGACACCCATGACAGTGAAGCAAGCATTTCTGTATAGTCATTGTAGAATGAACAGAATTATGTTCATGGCCTAAGCTAGAAGGTCTTAACACAGTTAACTATATAACAAAATTAGTTTCCACAAATATTAAATATTAAGTAAAAAGGCCAACATTAATTCACATGTAAAAAACTCTCGTCCCTTACATGACAGAAGAGTTATAAAGGGCTTTCTTTTTTTCTGTGATTCATGAAATTGTTAATAAATTGCACTGGGGGATGAGAAAGCTGGTGAGTAACTTCTGCAGGTAGTAAGATACGATTAAAATAAATAAGTAAATAAACTAGGATAGCCATTAAGTTACCTCTCCCCGACTCACCCCATACATATATGCCTATCTATAGAAGCCAAAGTTAGAATACCCAAATTTATATAGATATATAGACATTTTTTGTTGTTTTTTAATAAACATAATGTATTATTTATTTCAGGGGTACTGGTCTGTGATTCATCAGTCTTACAGGATTCACAGCACTTACCATAGCGCATACACTCCCCAGTGTCCATCACCCAGCCACACCATCCCTTCCATCTGCCTCCCCTCAGGAAACAAACTGAGGGTTTGTTTGTTTCCTGAGATCAGTTTGTTTCCTGAGATTAAGAGTCTCTAATGGTTTGTCTCCCTCCCTGATTTCACTTTGTTTCATTTTCTCCTCTCTTCCCCTATGATCCTCTGCCTTATTTCTCAAATTCCACATGTCAGTGAGATCATATAATTGTCTTCCTCCGACTGACTTATTTTGTTTAGCATAATACCCTCTAGTTCCAGCCACATCATTGCAAATGGCAAGATTTCATTTCTTGGTGGCTGCATAGTATTCCATTGTATATATATACCACATCTTCTTTATCCATTTATTTGTTAATGGACACCTAGGCTCTCTCCATAGTTTGGCTATTGTGGACATTGCTGCTGCAAACATTGGGGTGCACATGCCCCTTTGGATCACTACATTTGTATCTTTCGAGTAAATACCAGTAGTGCAATTGGTGGGTCATAGGGTAGCTCTATTTTCACCTTTTTGAGGAATCTCCATGCTGTTTTCCAGAGTGGCTGCACCAGCTTGCATTCCCAGCAACAGTGTAGGAGGGTTCCCCTTTCTCTGCATCCTCGCCAACTGTCGTTTCCTGACTTTTAGAAATATCTTCTTTTTGTTAACTTTATATGGTGTATGTTTTTATTAACTTTATTTTGTTAACTTTATATGGTGTAAATATTAACTCACTTTTCTTTTTTTTTAATCCTTTGCTTTTTTTTTTAAAATCCTTTGCTTTTTATATAACTCTCTATAGACATAAAAACAGGCTTACTTTATAAAGTTTTTGAAAACACACAGGAACACCTCAAAAAATTTAAAAAAAACCTGTAATTCACCCATCCCAAAAATCCACTGAAAAAGACTTCTTAGCAGTTATTTTAATATATATTTTAACTTTAAAAATTAAACTATGATCTAGTATTTTTTTTTTTAAAGTAGGCTCTAGGCCCAATGTGGGGCTTGAACTGATGACTCTGAGACAAGAATCCCACGCTCTACTGACTGAGCTAGCCATGTGTCCCGATCTAGTGATCTTTTACTCAACATTATAATGTGAGCACTTATCCATGCCATTAACTATTCTTGGTGAATATAATTTTTAAAGTGTCTTCAGTTTCTTTATATTTTTAATTTTTATTATAACTTTTAAGAAGTTTTGAATAATTTAGATATTCCATCTTATAACTATCAATGTTTCCTTTACGGTTTCTTCATTTGGTATCATCCATTTCAACACCAAAAGAAGTTAAATATTTGCTTCTATTTTTTTGTGTAAACTTTATATTTTTTAATATTTCTGTTATCTCTTTAATCTACCTAAAATATCCTTTATTCTGGCATATATTTTATAGTTTAAGGAATTATCAATTTTGTGGAGCCTCACAATATTCTTCTACATAACAGGCCTTAGATATTTGAAATCTGTGATCATGCCCATCATCTCTCTTCCAATCTAATGACAAGTCTTTTCTATGTTAAATATGATCAACTTCTTTCTTCAAAAAGGTTTGAGAAGTAGTCTCTTCTGTATGTTTTCAAATTTGCCAATTTTGTTTTGGAAGTGTGATATGGCCCAGGTTTTTGTTTTTTGTTTTTGTTTTTCTTAAATGTGCAGTCACTGTCCATGCATCTTAAGGCAAGAAATTATAATTCCATAAATGTAGCTAAGAATAAATGGGGTCTTGGCTACCACATCATATCCTTGGCATGTATTCAACTGGTACTTAACAAAAATCTCCCAGATCTTTTTCACAGGAACCAGTGCTGTCAAGCCCTGTTTTGTGAAAATGCTGGCCATTAATCTACCAGGCTTTCATCTGCATAGCAGCATATATGCGTTTGATATACATTGTGCTTTCAAATGGTGATTGTGTTTCTGATTTAAATGCAATTACCCAGAAACAGAAGGGGACTCAATGACTGCCTTTGATAAGACTGATAATGTGGAGTATCAGATGCTGGGGTCCCTATTCAGCAATCCTTCCTCATCCACGCATTCTGTCTTGCCGCTGCATAGGGAACTGGGTGGCCAGAGAGTGAGCAATGCCTTCACTGAAAACACACACCTATGGTATGATAATAGGAATTTCAAGGAATCCCTTTAAGGATACCAAGAAACAAAACTCCCCAGAATAAAAGAGGAGTTTCAGGCACCAAAAGAACTAAGCAGACCACTTTTTGCAAAGCCCTTTGTGATCTTCTTAAGCCTATCTATTCAGAGTAAAGGTCAAGTGGGCAAACCCAGCAATTCTATTTTCCCACAAAGCTGCTACAGTTTTCTGTCCCCTGACAGCCCCATCACTAGGAGTCTATTATCTTCCATTCTGTTTCCAGCACCACCCAGATCCTTAACTGGAAACCCACTAAACAGCTCCTTTCTTTCAGGGGTTGACTTTCAGCTTCTTGTAATGGTTCATGTTATACATCTAAAAGCTTTCTTCCCTTGCTCTGTTTGTTTAAGGAGGGCAATCTGAAAAAGCAGAGCCCACCCTAAACAGCCTTTCACTACTCCCTAGACCAAATGCAAGCAAACTTGCTCAGGGAAGGCCTCCTCTAGTTCTTTAGGGGGCACTTTAAAAGTCACATAAATGCCTCATATGAAAGCTGTCTTTAAAGACCATCTTCAGAATTTGATTCTACTTGAAGAAGCACTTTGCATTTTCCTTTAAATAACAGTTAGTGATTGTTTAAAAAACAACCCAAACCTAACCTGACTGGAGTTCCCTGTCTTATATGGACTGGAGGTTGCCTCTGCGTTCTATGGAGCCCTCAGGGAGTAAAAGACTTTTCTTGCCCCAACACTCCTTTAGATTGGTAGTTGCTTTCTTGTTCAAGTTTTAATCCGGATCAAAAAATGAAACACGAGGAAATAAAATCTAGTTGCTCTCTGTTGACAGGTACTTGGCAGATCAAAAAATCAAATCCTCCCGTTTTTGAAGTTAAATGGAGAAAAAGGAAAGGGGGAAAAATGCTTCCTGGCAGGTTCTAAGCTTTCCATTTAAAGGTGTTTGTACACTGATATGATCAGAGTGAGGCCAAAGAAGTCACATTCACAGCAGGTGGAGTCAACACATCTCATTAAAGCTCAAGTTAGCTATTTTCTTACATTTCAGGGCATATTTTCTTGCCATTTCTCAACGGGCAATTCTTGACACTTATGTAAGCACACCTTTAAACACACACATATCCTTAAGCAGAAAGAGAAAATAAGTATGAGTAGCTTAATGAAAAACGAATGGCCAAAAGAAATATGGTATTTCTCTAGTCGGAAGATCAATGTGTATCTTAACATTAATTTAGGAACAGAATGGTGATACTCACTTACTTATTTACATGTCATGATAAAATACATTCAAAGTGAATGATTAGAAGAAAAAGTTTGGCTTAGGGTGCCTGGGTGGCTTGGTCGGTTAAATGTCTGACTCTTGATTTTGGCTCAGGGCATGAGCTCAGTCAGGGTTGTGAGATTGAGCCCTATGTTGGGCTCTGTGCTAGGGCTGGAGTCTGCCTGTCCCTCTCCCTCTGCTCCTCCACCTACTCTCTCTCTCTCTCTCTCCCCCTCAAATAAATAAATAAGTACAAATCTTAAAAAAAAAAAAAAAAAAAAAAAGCTTGGTCTGCCTTCAGTTACCAAGTAGAAAAGAAATGCACCTAAAAATACGAGCCACAGGACCCAAATAGCAGAGGTTTAGACCAGTTTTTTCCTTTTATCTTTGTCACATGGCATTCTTTTACCATAGTGTGACTTTTCTCTTCCTAGTATTTATGAGACAAAGTCAATGAAGAGAACAGTCTGAATGATTAGGTAGCAGTTATCATCAAATAAAGTATATTCAAAGAGCCATTCCTCATGCACATTACATTATGACCTGTTATTTCTGTCCAGTTTCCACCTTGGAAGTTGCAGTGGAAATAGCAACTGAATTAAAAGCAGCTATCTTTTTAAGATGATGAGGGACGCAAGGTTATACGGAGCCCAAGAATATGAAAGAGCCCGGAGTGGTCCTACGGGCAAAGAGTTTACAGGAGTTCTGGTGGTGGTTTATAGGATGTTGCCATAAATCCTTGACCTGGCTACAAGGTCTCTGTACTCTACTATCAACTCCCTTCTTCAACCTCATCTTTCTGTCATACCTTCTCGACCACTCACACGTCATTCTTATCCAGACAGATCTACTTGTGGACCTCAGAAAGAATGGTTTTCCCTCTAGTCTCCAAAGGTTTGCACTTGAATTTACTTCTACCTAAATCCTCCCATCCCCATTAGTCTCAGCTGCCTGACTGGGTAAATCCCACTCAATCTTCAGTACTGGACTGAATCCCAGCTCTCTGTTGAATCCTGTGCAGTTTCATAGTACCCCTTGCTCACCTCCATAACACTCTGCAGTGGTGGAAGAAAGCAGAGTTGTTCAAAATATGTCCAAGGCTCACATGCATTAGACTCTCCTCTGAGAATTTTTAAAAAATATTTTACTTATTTGCAGAAAGAAAGACAGAGAGAGCATAAGCAGGGGGAACAACAGGTCAAGAGAGAGGCAGTCTCCCTCCTGAGCAAGTAGCCCAATGTGGGACTTGATCCCAGGACCCCGAGATCACAACCTGAGCCAAAGGCTTAACCCACAGAGCAACCCAGGCATTCCTCCTCTGAGAATTGTTAAAAAACAGATTTTTGGGTCCCACCATGGTGCTACCGAATCAAAATCTCTGGTGATGGACCTGAGAAATCTTAAAATATACTTCCTAGCCAATACCTATCTATTTCTTAGCTTGAGAACCACAAGGGAGGGAAATACATTATTTGGAAGAGTGAAAATGGAGATTGAGGGTACTTTTGCTTTTTAAAAAGTAGCAAGAGGGTCTGCCTTCATGGCTCAGTCCGTTAAGTGTCAGAATCTTGTTCTCAGCTCAGGTCTTGATGTCACAAGTCATGAGTCTGAGCCCCATATTTGGCTCCATGCTGGGTGTGGAGCCTGCTTTTAAAAAAAAAAAAAATCAAGAGAATAAGGGGTAAAACATAATGATATTTTTTAAATGGAATATAACCTTTGCATGAGGGTAGAAACATCTACATGTCTGAGAGTCACAGTTTCTTAGTTGATTTTTTTTTTTCCTTTTCTGGTCTAGAAAAATGAAGCCATGATATATCATGTCAATTCCATTCCCTCCTTCAAGACATATAATAATAACTCCTTTTAAAAAGACAGGAGCAAAAATATGTGTGTGTGTGTGTGTGTGTGTGTGTGTGTGTGTGTATTCAAGAGAAGTACTTTTAAAAGAGACATTTTAATTAACCCCAGTTTAGTAGACAATGCTGAAACACAGGGGACTTAAGACACTCCTGACCCATAGCTTTTTAGTGATAATGATGGTGATAAATGAGGCTGCACTCTCCAGTCTGGAAACACTTGCCACAGGCACGATTTCTCAGCAACTTGCTTCCCTCACTTCTCACTGCCCCATAACAAGTAATAATGACGTTAAGCTCAAGAAGAGAAAACCGAGGGAACCAACTGAAAAAAGATACAAAAGGAAATGAATATAAATGAGGTTGTGCAGCTCTGGAGACGTTTTTTAAAACTCAAATTCCAATGAAGATAGTTTAGAAATTGGAATGACCCTCAAGGTTGGTTCTGCAATGAGTATCCATGTTTCCTGAACAATTTTGGTGTTGTTTCTCAGGTTTTAATTAGCAGTGGTGCCACCCTAAGAGGATTCTCAGCAATTTCTCGTAGACTCCAGGCCATTTACTCTCATTATGAAAGTCTGCTTTCCTCGTTTCTGCCTTATCATTGATCTTAGCACAGTTGCTAATGCCAACAATCATCTAATTATTTTCTATGTAACACAGAGATAAAAATAAGTTCTTCTGTAAAAACCTACGATGTATTTTATTTCATTTTTTAAATGTCTGCTGGCTTTTCAGAAAAAGGGAAATAACCATATAGTTTTCTAAATGTTAAACTATTTCTTTATGTGAGTCAAAAACGTTGATTTTGGCATGTTGCCTACACCAAGAAAATCAGTGCTTTGAAGGCAATGAGTGACCGACTACTTACACAGAGCTTGTTATAATCTCTCACCCCCTACCTTCTTGAAAAAGCAGAATTCACAGTGGTTGGTCAGAACCCTGTTTGGGGCTGGAATAGGCCAAGACCACTCAGAAGTTTCTAGAGCCAATTAAATACCCCTGATTTACTGATTTAATAAAGAAACTCTGTCTTCTGACCTCAGAGGGTCAATAAGAACAAACATCAATAAAAGGGAAATGTTTTCATTGAAAACATAGGGAGATCAAGCACAGGGTTTCCAATGTGATTCTGTGATGCACTAATTTATCAGTGAAATGGGCATGGTGGGGAACAACTCATCAAGGAAAAGAGATCTCTGTTCCACAGCCTTCAGACTATGCTACTTAAATTTTTACAGTCAGATTACAAGCCAAACTACTGAGTAGATGGAGACTACTGGGCACATTTACCTAACTTTCAAAGAAACAATAGTTCTTTCTTTTATGTTATTTAAGTCAACTGCAAACCTGAAAAAAAAAAATTATGCAGTATCTTTGGCTGATAGCCAATCACACTAATAGACTCATGTGTGTTGATTTCCTTTCTGCTACACTGATGGGGCTGCTGGACTGTTAAGGATTGATGAGATCTTGACTAATAGATTTGTTTTATACTTCCTTACAGAAGTCCCTCAGCAGAAGATCTGATAGTCTCAGTGATGTGAAAACATGCAAATAATCTGCCATGTTTTTAAAGATATGGGATACACTCTCTTAAAAGCAGGTACCAATTCCAGTAAAATAAAAATTCATAGAAGAAGAATCACATGGGAAAGTGCTAGAATAATCCTTTTGGTTGTGGGATTTTGCATGATTTTTAGATCTTTCCTCATTAACATTTTTGAGCATTTACTTATTTTTTCCAAAGGTTTATTATGAACACTAATACAAACATACGGCAAAGTTGAAGGAATTTTACAGTGAGCATCTACGTATCTACCACTTACATTTTATTAGTAACTTTACTTGTTTTATCACATTTTGCATGTATTTGAAAGTAAATTACAGACCCTAGTATACTTTCCCCTAAATATTTAAGGATGAATATCATTAACCAGAGTTCCCTATTTGTTTAGTTTTTTAATGTAGTATTTACACAAATTAGAATTCATAAATATTAAGTTCAAATTCACTAAGTTTTTACAAATGCACACAACCTCACCCTGACTGAAATCGGAACTTTCTACCAAGCATGATCTGGCTTCAGCCTGTTTCTCAAACTGCCGCCCCAGTCCCTCACACCTGGCCCACTCATCTCCAGTTGAACCACCCTTCTTTCTTGCGCTCATACAACTGAGCCCCTGTTGTCCTCACAGCCCAAGCACAGGTTAATCCTTTTCTTCCTGCCCCTCCTCATTCTTCAATTGCTACTTTCAAATATCACCTTCGTAAAAATTCCCTTACTTAGCCTAATCCTCCCCAGTTCCATCCAGGAACACTACAACAAAAACTTATGATGTACTTATATGCTGGCTAATTGAACATAATAAAAACAAATGCCCTTACTGCTTGCCCTTGTGGAGTATGTCTGCCCAGTTATGCTCCATAATCATCCTTATCGAACCTTGAATCATACTTTATGTTTTCCTTATATAATGTCTGTGTACTTTGCTAGACTCTGAACTCCTGATGGCTGGGACTCTATTTCTAATTCACTATGCCATCTAACATAGCACAACACAGTAGGTATACAGCAGACGGCTGTTGACTGAATGAATTAAAGTCCATCTGTGTGCTTCTTTCTTAGACAGTACTTGTTCATGCTACGGTAACATGCCATATTATTTCTTAGCCCATTTGTATGTTTATCTTTTATCTCATCCTGTAGACAGTAAGTTTTTGAGTTCTAATTCTTACTCACTCATTCATATATGTTTATTAAGCACCTAATATACACCAGACGTAACTAAACGCTGGGGCACTTAATAGGGAATGAGACAGAAATGTTTCTGTCCTCACCCCACAACAGGAAACAGAAAACAGAGAAATATAATGCAGCCTGAAAAGTGCTTTGGCAATGTGAGAAGAGACACCCAACTTGGATCAGAAGGGAAGGAAAGACTTACCATTGAAAGTAGCCTCCAAGTTGAGGCTTGGAGTAGATCTTAGTCTTGCTATACTTCTTTTTTACACTAAAATTCAAGACCACCTTCTCTCTTATGTGTGAACTCCCTTCACTTTTATCAACATGGACTGTGGAGCACTTTTCCCAACTCGGAGAAAGAGCTAGTAATAATAAGGTGTCAGAGTGACTCTCACTTGGTTTCTGGCAAGTAAAATCCAGGACAAGTTCAAAGCTATGACTATATTATCTTTCTCCCCAATGGCCTTCTTCTTGAATATCCCACAGTGACTATGAAGTTTCAGCTCAAAGGACTTATTATTTTTCTACTCTGTGCACTGGAGTCTAGCTCCAGAATATGAAAGCACATTTCAAGGGCCACAGAAGCACTGAAGTCTGTGAAAGCTCATTCCTCTCCAATATTTGTTAACTTTTCTCAGAGTACAGCAACACATCACAGCAGATTTTTGTCTTGCTGAAAAACACAACAGGAAATAGGATAGGTTGAGCACATTTTGCATGTTCCACATTTTCACTTACTCCTTTAAATCCACTCATTCGTTAAATGAATAGAGAATCACATGCGTGTTTGTCCTGACTGGTTTGGTAAGCACAAATTCCAGAGACAGAGAACAAGAAAGCAGACAAACGAAACAGTTTTAAATATTACATGAATACTCAGCGGTCTTTCTGATTCTGATATCCCTTCTAGGAAAGATATTATTTCTGAAGGCAAAACAAATTCCAATGAATGAATCAAGCTGGACAGAGAGGCGGAAGTTCACTTGTGCTTAAGAGTAGATGGAAAAATCAAGATGTTACATATCAGCTGTACCACTGTTAGTGACAAAATTGAACAGTCACGGCACTCCTGATCTTCAATGAGAAAGTGAGTGTACCCGTTTTTCAAATGCAGAGTCAGTTCCACCACAAGTCTTGTTTTGCAAATGCAAATTGCCAACAGGGAATAATTTGAGCATGGCGTAAATTTCCCACTTGATTATACGTTATTTTGTATGTGAGAAACGAGAGACGAACACAGAAAACTGTACCTATCTGAACCTGCAACATAGGAATACACAAAAATCCATGTGCGTATATGCGTGCACGCGCACACGCACGTGCACGCACACACACACACACGTGCACACACACACACACTCACACACACACACCCCTTACATACCTACCAGCTACTTCGGTTTACCACACGCAGTAACGACCCACATCTGGTGCTCCAGCTTCCTGTCAGATTTCAGATAACTCTCCTTCCGCCTCCTCACAATAACTTCCAAGCTGCAAGTCTTCTGTAAATAAACGTCAGGTCTCTTCCACGGTAAAATCCATATTTATTGCAGCATTTATGTATTTCTTAACCATGTGCATGTTTAAAACTACGCTCTTATTTTCCATCTTTATCAGTGCATATGCCTAATTCAAAGCTTGAGTGCTATGCCCCAACCCCATTTTTCCAATAAGTACTTGTGATTTTTATTTCATGATTTTGCATTGTGGGGTGAGTTTTAGGACCATACGCTGGGTTGTAGCAGAAACTATTGTACAATTACCCATGGCTAAGTCTGATTTTCATGAAGTACCTCTCTATAATTTGAAAGGGTCCTATGACATTAAATACAAATTTAACTTAAAATAATTTTTATTCTAATAATTTCCTGTGATTATCCATTTACAAGATTGATAATAACTAGGGATATAAGATATTATAACTTGTTTGATGAAAAAGTTTCCAAGAAGAAAACTAACTGCAGCAATCATTAACTACTAGATTAAAAATAATAACCCATAATCTGTTTCTCCGAAATTGAGAAAATGCCCCTCTATTACATAATAGTATCTTCAGAAAGTCCACGAATTATTTTCTTGGAGGTAGACTATTAAACTTCTTTGAAGCTAGGAAAGATTCCCCAGTATAAGAGAGCAGGAAGAAAACCACAGTCATGAAATTAAAGGTGAATTGCAACCACAGTGATTGTTCAACGATTACACTGAATAGTGCAAAGATACACAACTAATTACAGAGACGACTAGGGATGGATGGTCTAGCTCTTGTTCTGGCATATTGAGTCAGCCATCTTACTGAAAAGGTGAAGATGGCTTACTCATGACAAAGGTCCTAGGGTGTCCCTGTTAACTAACTCTAGAAATAACTTAAGAGCTAAAAGAACAATTTCAAGCTACTAGTATAACAGAATATTCTACCAGTATACCCTGGAATAGTGCTAATTGCTCTGTAACCAAAAGAACTATAGAAAGAGATAGCAAACCAATTAAGGAAGGGTGTGGGGCTGCTGTCCCCCTGACATTATGCTCAATTTTTCCAGAACACAGTCAATATTATGATTTTGGAAATAATGATCTTTAATGCAATTTCATGGCTTATGTATTTTCTAGTGTCTACTTTCTATGAAAGATGTATCATGGGATTTTCATAATGCTTCAGTGAAAGCAGGAAACATTTTTTTGAAATGCTCATAAACTCTGAATAAACTGCCTTTAATCAGACTTAGATTTTTGCTTGCCTTTTTCTTTCTTGTAAAAAAAAAAATAGAGACTTAATATAAAACAGCAGGTCTGCAACTTTCTCACTAAGGAAATAAAGGGGAAAAAACCTGACAGAGCAAATCCAAACCAATTAAGCAGAACAGAAACCATTTTAAAGTGAATAAAAGCATAGCTGAACATCAAATATAGGTCTAATACTGATGTGAATAAATTATGCAGCTCTAATTGTGAAATTTACATAAGTGTATCATGTCAATTCTAATACATTCATTATATTTTATTAAAATATTATTAAAAATTCATATTTAGGTGGCTCTGAATACTGAAACTAGTGGCTTCACATTGTCATAGTTCTTTTGGTATAATCTGAAATTCTCAAGGATTCAAAAATGCAAGAGATTTTAAATTAATGGGGTCGATATTTTTATTTATTAAAAATTCACAAATCACAATATTATATAAGTGAGGAGATCAAAGCCTGTCTTTATGCTGTAGCATATTGTACTGGAACCTGTAGCACAAGGGAAGAAAAATCTAGAATTTTATTAGAAGGGTTAAGTAATTGGCAATAAAGGATATAGCCCTTTTCTCCTATATAGATATGACAAAACAATAAACTATAAAATAAAATACTGAAAAATTATTATTAGCATAGATCGCCATATTTTGCAGTGGGTACAGTAGATAGTAAGGACCAGTCTAAAGCAGAACCACAATGAGTTTTCCTGCAACACTGCAATTTCACAGAGATGTTACTGGATCACTAGAATGATACAGCATTAAGATAAGGTCTCATGTGATGCCATATGATTCTGTAATAAAAGCAAAATCCCAACTAAGAAAACTTTGCTAAATTGTTTTTTGCAGCATCAAAAGAAATAAAATAGAATGGCAGCCTCCTTATCGGAGCCCAAGACTTCAGTGTGATTAATTTCACAATTTAGCTGTAGTTTATTTCGGTGTAGAGATAAAGGCAGAGCTGCCAGTCAACTTTGCACATGCATGCTTCTAAATTCATTAATAATCTGTAAGGATTTTGTTCTCTATCACTGTAACACAATCCATTGTAAAATAAACTTTGCAGGAAAGGAGCTCCGTTTACAGATATTGGCACTGTTCTAGCAGATCAAAGTTATAGAGAAGTCTAGCAACATAACCAAATATCAAATTTGTTCTTCCAGAGATCACTCTATTTTTAACAAGACATTTCTCATAAAGATAGTCCTGGACCTGAACTTGGAGATTCCATAACCACTTCAAAGTAATACAAGTGAAAATCAAAAACTGTATGTCTTCTTCCTCTATTAAAACAAAGCTCCCAAATAACCACATATCACTATATAATTGTGCAGATTAGAAGAATGAATTCCAGGGCTTTGGAGTCAAGATGATTTTCTGGGAACAGGTACCCTCTTAATAATTCAACCATGTAAAAGTCTCTTTTTGAAAACATCTGTAAATGAAATCATAAAAAATACATTTAGGGGTGCCTGGGTGGCTCAGTGGGTTGAGCCTCTGCCTTCGGCTCGGGTCATGATCTCAGGGTCCTGGGATCATGGGGCTGTCTGCTTAGCGGGGAGCCTGCTTCCTCCTCTCTTTCTGCCTGCCTCTCTGCCTACTTCTGATCTCTCTGTCAAATAAATAAAATCTTTAAAATATATATATATATATATTTAAAAGTATTGTAGGAAGCATAGATACACTTCTCAAAACAAAAGACAATTTTCAGAAAGTGCTTTTAACTTTTCACTGATAAATAATGATAGCAAAAATGCAGTTATCACTCCAACATCCTTAAAAAGATAGGTATATTCTTATTACCTGCATTTTGCCTCCAAGGAACCCAACTAAGCACACATTATCTGAGGTGTGCTGGAACAGAAAATGCTTACCCTGTGCAGAACTTCCAAAACAGCTGGATTTATTTTAAAATTTAAGAACAGTGGTCCTGGTTTCTGAAGATACCTAGTTTTCTAGAAATGAGCTACAGATACCTTCTTTTCATGTTATCCCTATACAGTGAAGTGAATCAGCAGTAAACTGGGGGCCTATGGTACTAGTATTATCTCTAAATGCTGCGTCCTTCCTTCTCACCATGGGAAGAGGGCACAAGGTAGCTATGTTTATAATCCCTAAATCCTCAAAAATTCAGATTTCAGTCTCCTTCTGCCCTGTCATGTAGCTAGAAAAGTTATACCTCTGGTGCATTTCCAAGTTCACAGGCCATGATCAGCTTATTTTTCTTTTACAGGCCCTTGCAATAAGCAGTCCATTATAAATAGTCTTCCTCATCAAGGCTAGCCCCAACAAATACAGATAAATAATGAAACATCCTAAGCTTCTAGAATGTAAAAGATTTATAAGCATGGCTGACAAGAATGACATGAAGAAGGGTTCAGAGGCCATTAGAACCATAAACTCAAAAGGAAAAATCTGAATCATTTAGCAAAAAGAAGAGCGTTAGTGTGAGTTTTTATATTCTTTCTTCCTCTTCTCCTTTCTATGTTTTAAGACAAAGTTTATTTAACAACACATGAACAGTCCCTTAGTTATCTCATATGATTAGCGTCATACATGTGTTTCTGATAGATGAAAGAGTAATACTTTCAGAAACAAAGTAATTTTTATTTGAACTATTTTTGAAGGAAAATGTAATTGAACCTTGTTTGATTTTTTTTTTAAAGCATCATTCCTCAAAATGCATTTTATGGAACACTGGTTTTAGAAGTGGGATGGGGGCACCTGGGTGGCTCAGTGGGTTAAAGCCTCTGCCTTCGGCTCGGGTCATGATCCCAGGGTCCTGGGATCGAGCCCCGCATCGGGCTCTCTGCTCAGCGGGGAGCCTGCTTCCCCCCTCACTCTCTGTCTGCCTCTCTGCCTACTTGTGATCTCTGTCTGTCAAATAAATTTAAAAAAAAAAAAAAAAAAGACTAGAAGTGGGATGTTAATGGTATTTCAGAAAAAAAGTATTCTTTGGTCAGATAAATTTAGGAGATGCTGATGTCAATGTGGATTTTCCTTAGACAATGAACATTTTCATTTTGACTGGCTAATTGGATGGGAAACATAAACCCATACGTCAGAGTGTGTAGTGACCCACAAGCACCAAGAAGTGGAATGTCAATCTTGCTCTTATATCTCATGTCACTACTCCTTCACCAACTCCTTACTAGAGGTTGAAATGTGAGAAAGCTAGAGAAAAGGAGAGAGTGTGCAGGAAGAGAGGATGTGTCAAGAGCATACATTCCCATAATACTGATTGCTTTCTCTTATTCATATTTCTCTCCAGTCTCCCCGCTCTCTGTGGCCACAATTTGGCCAACTGTTGCTATTGTTTTTGATTGGCAGTTCGGCCACCTCTATTCTGTTTGGCAAGGTAGCTAGCTATCCTCAGCTACTTTTGCTGGTATTACTATACAGACATTTTAAAATCCCAGATAGGCTTCCCGCTGTTCTACATGCATAGAGATGCCAGAAAGATACATAATGGGATAAAGGGAAGCACCAAATTATTTTCAGTGAGAGATGACTTATCTGTGTGTTTATTGGCCTTTTAATTTTTTCCCTGTGAGTTAGTGCTAGCTAGGGAACGGTAATGAAAAAGAGATAGCCCAGGTGAATTCAGTCACATTGAAAAAAGTACTTCGCTCTCTAAATGTGAGGAATTCAAACAAGACTACTTTTTAAAATAACTTTCATTAATAGTTAGTTAGTAGAGATAATTCATATCACTTACCATGAAGGGGGATGTTAGATTCTCTCCAATTATTCAGTATTCTCATAATTATTTCAAATATTGGTTTGATTTTGATTGATAAATAAATAATTCATTAAGTAAGTATAAGTAGAAAGCTCTACTTATTTCTTTAGAATAAAAAGACAATAGTGCATCTATAGTGAGATTCGTTTATATACAATTTAAGGTATTATATATAGGTTTCAAAATGGTAGTAATGATGATGGTTAAAAAAAGAAAACTAGAATTCCTAAGACTTGACATTAAAAAGATTAAGAAGAAGAAGGAGGAGGAGGAGGAGGAGGAGGAGGAGGAGGAGGATGAGCAGCACGAGCATGAGGAAGAGGAGAAGAAGGAGAAGAAGAAGAAGAAATAATAAAGGGAAAGATTCCTGGAGTGCTTGAATAACATTTCACCATGCCTCAGTGAACTTTTGAAAGGAGTTCAGTGAAATGAAATTTACAAAGTACTCATGAGCCAACAGCTCTAACATGATTTTCTTTAATAAAGTTACACTTAGTGCCTACATCATGATTTTCATCTTCAGGGAACTTTACAAACAGTAAGTAATTTTTTAGCACTCCTGAGAATTAACGATGATATTTTGCATTTATAGAGTCACTCATCTCAAGAATTTAAAAGAACTTCACAAATATTAAATTTCAGCCATACTCAATTGATTTTTAAAAAGAGAAGAGGAAACACTAAGAAAAACTGGTGAGGCCATTAGAAATAGACTTGTATAACATTAGAATTTAGAATACCTGATCTCTAAATTTGATTTTTGACGAAACAAAAGCATTCCTTCACGAAGGCTGTTTAAAATCAAGAATGTTTGAGAAACTGGTTCAAAAATGGATACAGAGAGTTAACTTCAATTTAAAGCCACCAGACTTCATTTTTGCATCTCATTTCTATGCACTTCCGAAAAGTCAAATATGGCCATCTCATCATTATCCGGCTTAATGAAAGGAAGCAATGGCACTGCTAAACCAAGACATAATATAAAAATCAACCATAATGGACTTCAAATGAATTTATTACTCTCCTTGCAGTAAATCTAACTTTTAAAATTGTATGTTTCAAAGATAATACTGAAATTGTTTTACATTTAATTAATAGTTGAAGGAGAACTCCTTGGTTAGTGGTAAGAAATTTATCCAAGGCGGTTTTTTTTCCTTAAATCAATTTTTAACTAATAAAGACATTTCTAAGTTACTCTGGCTAGGTGTTTGCTTAATATATTACTACTCAATTTTTGTTTATCCTCAATAACTGCAAACCAATGTTTTAAAAATCTTATAAAAATAGGTGTAATTTCTGTTTTACATATTTTTAAAAAGATTTTATTTATTTATTTATGTGACAGAGAGACAGAGTGAATGTGTGAGAGAGAGAGAGAGAGAGCAGAAGCAGGGGGAGCAGCAGAGGGAGAAGGAAAAGTAGGCTCTGCATAGAACCCCAATGCCAGACTCTATCCCAGGGCCCTGGGATCATGACCTGAGATGAAGGCAGACGCTTAACAGACTGAGCCACCCAGGTGTCCCTCTGTTCTACATATTTATGTATACATACACACACATATATATTATTTTATTTAAAGATCACAGAAAAAAATAAGTAGTGTTACCACAGTTTTATGGATGAAGTAACTGATGCAGTCATCCTACCTAACTAGTTTGATACATCTAGGGGTAGAGTGAATGGTATAGTCAGGATCCAAACCAGTCTTCTACAGGAACATGGGCTCTTAAACACTGCTTCAGAATGTCACTTACATGAAGTCAAATAGTATAGGAAACCATTTAGACCAACAGATGCCAGGCAAGTAGGTAAATGGATAACCCAAGACAGAGGAAAGAAAGGCAGCCTGGGTCAGTCCATTTAAAAGCCCAGTTTGGTGAATGGCTTATATAGCCTACTAGACATGTGCCCCTGTGTACTGTATCACCTTTTTGGGTCTCATTTACCTTAACCGGACAACTGCATGACTTTCCCAAAAAGAGAGGGAATTAGAAAGTCTTGAAAGTCCCTACTATTTTCTTCTGCCCCTATTACTCGCAGTTAGGAAAATTTTGGTTAGGAAAAATAATAGCAAGGTTACAAAGAATAATTAGCAATGTGTTTAAATAGTTTGCTAAATAACAGTCAGTGTGCTAAATAACAAATATCTGCAGAGGTATCCTTTATTTTTCTCTTAGACATCCCAAGCATGAGTATACGCGCACCAGCATGTGCACACATGCGCGCACACACACTCATACAAAATATATAGTACATGTAGCTTCTTCTCGTATTATTTACTATGCTGATAAGTCTGGCAAGTGTTCCCTAGATTAAGAGGACATAATGATGAACCAGATCATTCCTTCCCTCAAAGAGTTTACATTCCAGTGGAGAGAACATGTAAAGAAATATGCTTGTTGGAGATAGAGTGAGTAGGAAGCTGATAATATTTCAGTGAGACCAGTCAGGAAAGGACTAGATGATAAGGATAAGGAAACATTTTTCCAGGAAAGGAACAGCTAATGCAGGAGACTTGAGCTCGGAATCAGGCTGGATAGGCCAAGAGACAACAAGGAAGTCAGTGTGACCCTGGCAAGAAGAGACTGGCACATAACCAGATTAGAGGGGCCACTGGGAGACCAAGGAGGGCCTTAGAGGCCTTTGTTTATTTCTGTCGTTATTTTTCAAATTTAATTAGAAGTTACTAGAGGGTTATAACCTACTTATTTTTACTGCTCACAGTATGAATTAGTGTTTTAACTACTCTCAAGAGATTCCTTTGGATAACCTAATGATAACTATCTGCTTGCCTAAATACACTTAGATTTTATATGAACAATCAAAGCTATTGGTCAGTCATCTTTCTTCCTCAGGCTTCTGTAAAAATCCAGAATCTTTAAGAATTTAATAAATTCCTCCTTTTGGGGGCGCCTGGGTGGCTCAGTGGGTTAAAGCCTCTGCCTTTGGCTCAGGTCATGATCTCAGGGTCCTGGGATCGAGCCCCGCGTCAGGCTCTTGGCTCAGCAGGGAACCTGCTTCCCTTCCTCTCTCTCTCTCTCTCTGCCTGCCTCTCTGCCTACTTGTGATCTCTGATAAATAAAATCTTTAAAAAAATAAATAAATAAAAATTAAAAAATAAAAAAAATAAAACAAACAAACAAAATTCCTCCTTTTGGAACTCACTGAAAACTTTATATTCAACAATATTGCCCTTTTGTTATCTTATTCTTCAATTTTCAGTTTACACATTTTTAAAGATACAACATGAAAATTGACATCTCTAAATAGAATTCTACCAGCTTAAAAAAAGTGTAGCAAAGTTTATTTGAGCTATTTATTTGTTGTCTCTATTTAATATTATTCTTTATGGGGTTTCTGTGGGATTACTGAATTTTAAGTCTAAGGGATGATAGCATTTGATCTGTTCCTTATTGTATGATATAAATACTCTATTTTTTACTAAAGATTAAATCAAGCTAACTTTACAAAATTTTTAATTAAATCATAAATTTTTATTTTATATGTAACTGTATGTTAATCCATTAAGACCCTTTTTAAATAGGGACAGAATGAATTCCTTAGTCTTCATTCATGGTGATGGCTATTAGAATAGTACATCTCCATATATGCTGATAATCTACTAAAGTGTGATAGAACAAAATATTGGAAATAGAGAGATCAGCAACCAAATTGGGGTTAACTTTGTTAACATGGAGTTCTACAGTGAAAAGAGCACCGGTTAGAGGGAGACCTGCTTCTTATTAACCCCATTTCCCTTAGTCACTGTGCGATCCTGGGGAGTCCACTGTGGGCCTCAGCAATCCCATTTACAAAATGCGGACACTTGCCTGAGAACAGGTAGGTATAATGGACTGCCTTATGAAGTCCTTTAGGAACAGTACAATTAGCCAAGAGGACATTACATGTATGACAAGTTTAAGGAGAAGGGTCTCAGAACCGCGGCAGTGGACTAATAATTCTCTCCTCCACTGACTGCTGGAGCTCAGAGTCTAGCTTTGCTCCTCGTGAGTCTTAGGGGGATTATCACCACTCTGCAAATCCAAGATTGTGCTCCATTAAAAAATTAACTGAAATATATTGAAGCAGTCTTCAATTATATTTAGAAATGTACAGAGAAGCATATAAATAGCGACTCTTGGTAGATTTATTCTAATGGAACCTGCGCTGCAGGGTTTAATAACGTTGGAGGTAACTGACAGCTGTGGAGGCAGAGCCTTGGGTGCGTCATCCAGGAAGGGAAGGAGGGAGGGAATCCAATCTAAAAAATGACAAAGCTGTCACCTCACTCAACTTATTTTCATTATTAGTTGCCTTTTGCTTTTTCTATTTTTGCAAAGGAGAAGGTTTAGAGGCGATCCATGTATCATGTACATCTCAAATCTCAGAGAATGCTTTACAAACTTAACTTATTAAGGTTTATGTTTTCCCTCCTTACTTATAAGGATATATCATTTTCATCCTTACTTTTCTCTGCTTCATTCCATATGCCCCCCTCCTCCTTTTCTTAGATATATGGATTATAGGGATGAAACTTCTTCTTCTTTTTCTTCTTCTTTTTTTTTTTTTAAGTGAGTAACAGTGAAAAAAAGAAGGAGAACCGCTGAATGGAGTTTAGGTTTTGTTCTACAGCATCTGGAATCAAATAGGGCTTTTCTCTGTCACCCTGTGATAGCAACAGTCAGCATGTAGGGTTTTGCATTGTTTTGTTTGGTTGTTAATAGTACCCTGTAGTAGACTGAGAATACCAAGTATGCAAATTCACTAAAATGATACTCCTAGTAATGCTGTTTTATAATGTCTAATCAAGCATTTTATCTGTAGATATTTACTGGTTTGGCAATAATATATCTAATACAAGGGGAAGTACTTATGGGGAGAGTGTATCAAGTTTTTGACAATTTTGTTGCTAAGATAAGCTTAAAAACATTGTGAGCAGAGCATATAAAGCAATGATTGAGTTTTCTGAGCAATCTGAGTTAGAAACAAGAATACATTCTCTTTTTAAAATATTTATTTTAGAGCGAGAAAGTGAGAAAGCGTTCCTGTGAGTAGGGGGAGGGGCAGAGGGAGAGACCCTTCAGGTGGACTCACCGCTGAGCATGGAGCCTGACCAGGACTGGATCTCACAATCCATGAGATCATGACCTGAGCCAAAACCAAGAGTTAGACACTTAACCAAATGAGCCACCCAGGCACCCCAAAAACATTCTTGAATAGGGAGGAAGTAAGTCTTAAGTTAGGTAGTGCAGGTTGGGGAATTCACTGCTGGATTGGAGGACAGGGCGCATTTGAAATGTGAATCCATTTTACCATTAAGATAATACTAAAGAAATTACTTATCAGAAATATCAAGTTTCTGGGGCGCTGGGGTGGCTCAGTTGGGTAAGCCACTGCCTTCAGTCATGATCTCTTGAGTCCCAGGATCTAGACCCACATCAGGCTCCCTGCTCAGCAGGGAGTCTGCCTCTTTCTCTGACCCTCCCCCATCTCCTGCTTTCTCATTCTCTCTCTCCCAAATAAATAAATAAAATCTTTTTTTAAAAAGTCGTCTTAAAAAAAAAAGGAATACCAAGTTTCTGGGAGATAACAAAAGAACCTGCAAAATATGGGTTTTTATTTTATTTTATGGGTTGGTTTTTAGAAAAGTAGATCTTATAAAGTATCTAAAATGAAGGAAGGATACACTTCTCATAAGAGTACCTAAAAGAGATGCCCTCATTCAGAGCCTCTCTGTTCTTAAGTAACTAACAATTTAACTAACAAACTATTTACATTAATTTACTTTGATACAATAGATAAAATACTATATATATTTATATAAATATATATATATTTGATATAATAGATAAATAGGTAAAATAATAGTAAATAAGAAGAGAGAAGTGCAGGAAGAAGTAGCCATAGGGGAATCTGGCAAATTTTGAAGACAGAAGAAAAAAAAAATCTACAAAATAGTAGATGAGAATCCAAAAAATCATTGTCTCAATCCATTCAGAGAAAATAAGCAGGCCATATGGTGGTACACCCTGAGGGACTACATAGTATAATATTAAAATTCTTATATAGAGTAGTTACGCAGTACTCAATAAGCTATGCTCAAAATGATGACTATTTAAGAAAATCTTTCATGATAATATCAGAAGTCAGAGTAAATCTAGAATTACTAAATTAAAACGTCAGTATGACATGTCATTCATTATATTTTGTATAATAGTTCAAAACACGTACCATATGACCCAGCAATCCACTCCTAGCTATTACCCAAGGGAAATGAAAATTTATGCTCACACAAAAACCTGTACATAAATGCATATAGTGATTTTATTCATAATTACCAAGAATTGTAGGCAACCTGCAACTGGTAAGTGGATAAATGAACCATGCTACATCTATAAAATGGACTACTACTTAGGAATGAAAGGAATTAACTATTGACACATACAAAAACATGGCTGAATCTCAGATAATTATACTAAATGAAAGAAGCAAAAGAAAGAAGCCACATATTTTATTATTATTTTTATATGACATTCTGGAAAAGTAAAAACTATAGAGCAGGAAATAGCTAAGTGTTGTCAGAAGCTGGGAGTAAGGAAATTAACTGACAAAAAGTGGACATGAAGAATATTTTGGATGTGAGGGAAATGTTCAATGACATTCTGGCTGAGAGTGGCAGATCCAAGTTTAAATTTAGGCTTGCCTAATTCCAGATTCACTGACAATGATAAATGTTCTATATCTTAACTATGCTGGCTACACAACTGTGGTGGTTATATAACAGAATGCATTTATCAAACCTCAGAGAACTGTAAACTAAAAAAGATAACTTTTATTCTACGTAAATTATACCACAATTTTAAAAAATCAGTTCATTTTCTCATGTATAAATGGTGGCACCTTAAATATGTCTATTGACGGAGTAAGACTTGGGTGCGACTGCTCTATCTTGGCTACCAATTTTCACTCAATGGTCCTCACTGCATTGCTTGCTCTATTATTGCTTCTGCACACACAGTTACATAGACTGGGAGAAGCTTACCATCACTTGTGCTTATTTGTTTCTCTGACCCAGTCAAGAACTGACTCCACATAAAAATCATTTTTAAAATATATTCATAGTACCTTGAACCATGCAAGCAAGATAAAAAAAAAAGCTCCTCCTTAGCATGTTGAAATTGTTGTATTATTTCTAGAAACATTTTTTAGATTACTCTGAATCTAGCTTGTCCAGTAATAGCTGAGTAGTTAGAGATTAGATTAGATTAGATTAGAGAGAGAGAGATGATTGAAAGATAGATAGATAACAGATACTCACATAAAATTCATATTACAACTACTGTGCTAGATTCTTAAAAAGAGGAATATCTGAATTAAACTCTAGTGAGAATCAAAGGCCAGAAATAATAATAGTTACTATTTATTGAGCATTTACTATATATTATACATGTTGCGGAGCTACTTATATATTTTAAGCTTGAAAACTCCCCTATGAGGTAGGTGACCTATTTGTAGACAAGGAAAGCTCTACAAGAAAATTTAACCATTTGCTTAATGACACAGTTATATGGAAGGACTGAGATTAGAATTCAAGTCTACTTAACTCTAAGTTCATTAAGACAATGATAGAAAACAGAAAGTCTACCGCAAGACATACTGTAAAGAATATTGTACTAGAGGTAAAGGAAGCTGCAGGAAAAAGGATCTTTCAGGAAGAAGGGATATGGAGCCAGCCCTTCTAGGGTAGACACAACTTTGATAA
This sequence comes from Martes martes, assembly GCF_963455335.1. Taxonomy (NCBI): domain Eukaryota; kingdom Metazoa; phylum Chordata; class Mammalia; order Carnivora; family Mustelidae; genus Martes; species Martes martes. Next base: position 96,725,735 of record NC_137889.1, read on the forward strand.
ATTAAGGTGGGAGGGACTGTGCCAGGAGAGGAAGCAACCACTTTTATGCCAGCACTCTTCTAGCTAATGTAGAATTGTGAGTGTGATTTCTCCTATGGTCAGGATTTGCCAACTCAAAGAAGAGACCTAAACCTGATTTCTGGACACTGTATTATGACTTCTGTGGGAAGAACACTGAACTGGGATTGTAGGTCCATATGGAACCTTGGAAAATCTCATCACCAAGGACAAACCATACAACCCAGTTGGGCCTTAGTTCCCTCATCTGTGAAAGAAGTACAGTAACAACATTATTTGTCCTATCTACCCCTTGAGATTGTTTGAAGAACAAATTAAATTACATATATATGAATTTAATTTCAAATTCTAATAATAGTATATAATGGAGCTATTTAAGGAAAGACTGTCAAAAATGTCTCCACATCCTGCTTTCCTGGCCCAGCATTACCAGATACACAGTGCAGAGAACAGCTCTAATTCAGCGTGGAGCTGACAGAAAGTGGTGGCAACAGATGCAGATCTGTTACAAGTGTTCATAATGCTCAACAGTGTGAGAAAGTGTGAAGCAATGGAATTTTCTGCATATTTCCTTTGATAAATTACAACTACCAACAATACCTGCAGATTTTTAACATGGAAGTATGGTATGTAATAACACCTGGGACACACACTCTTACATAGAAAAACTGTTGAGATTAACATTTTATCATTTATGATTTATATTATTTAAAAAGAAAATAGTCATTTTAAACATTGACACTTTAGACCTGGCAGGGCCCCAAGGGAGAAACTACTTCTGGTGACAAAAGGAAAAACCACTGTGACCGGGTCCACCTCTAAAGAGCAAATCAATTAAGCTCCCCCACTCCACCTTGACCAGGTTTTTATCTCTGGAATTCTATTTATTTACATTGTATGTCCCCAAAAGCAAAGAGAAAAGCATCATCCTTTCACCAACACCAGGACGGTTATGAAACCATCTCTTAAATTGTCTAGACAGCTATTTTAATTATCATATCTAGAATTGAAGTAATTCCTTTCTTCATTCAACAAATACTTACTGAATTCCTATTAATTTCCAGAAACTGGATGAGATCAGGGGCTAACAGTGGCTAAGACAAGCGTATTTTTCCTCATAAACTTGGAAGGCCCCCCAAACTAATGTAGTATAGAAACCATACGTGAAAGTGCCCAAAATTTGGTTTGACACAATAAATATATAGTGATGAGACTTAATGGTATTAATATTGAGTTCATACAATATGAAGACTACATCTGAATCATAAAAGTATGAGAAATTTATAATCCAAGCAGTTAGTCAGGCATCTCTGACAGGGTGTTTGTAGCATTTAGATTTCTCCTTAAATCTCAATCTGGAAGTCTTGTTACTTTGATCCTGCCAGTGGCAACTGAATTAAATGACACATCTAAATAAATGGATCTACAGAGACCTTATTCAAAATGGCAGGCGTTGCTGATTTAAACGAGGCTTGAAATCCACCATAGCAACTTGAAACTCTCCCTACTTACAGCTGAGTAAAGTGATGTTCATTTCCAGAAAAGAAACACTGACAGAAGAAATGTCATTTCTGAAAAGTAACTGAGAGAAAGAAACAAACAAACCACCAACCTTATCCCATCATCTCTGAATCTCTCCAAGTGTGAAACTGAGACACATCAATGATTAGGCAATAATGAAACACTAACGTCCCTAATGTTTTCTAATCGTAAAATAGAAAAATTAGAAATTCTTGATATCATAAATATACATCAAGAAAATACACACAGGACTTAACAATCGCTAACTTTCAATAATATTTAGTCTTTCATTATTAAGAAAATATTTTACTACTTTTGTCTGAAATAAGATGGATGACAAGTAATAAAATACTCATAAAAGGGCACTGCTTTATTTCTCATCTTAGTCAAGCTAGATTTTCAAGCTAGAATTTTTCAAGAAATAATTCTTTCAACAAGCATCTCATTAGTGTTATTACAACCATTATAATACACTGAGGTAAATATTAACTAAAACTATTTTAGAAGCTATTTATTTTCAATCACATATTTCTTAAACACTTAAAAATTTTTGACAGAGAATCACATTTTCAAAATCAATGTGACAATAATAGCTCTTGAAACATTATTCTAAGTCATAAGTCAGGAAAAAAAAAAAGTGTTGAAGGGAAAATAAGAAAAATCAACCCCCAAATTTGGCGATACTATCTTTAGGCAAACATTTCTGATTCTTTAGACATAGTACATTAGTTAAGACAAATAAGTAATGTATATGGTACATTATTTTATAACTGTCAGCTCTAAAACTTTGCTTCAGTGATGGATATACTTTGTTACTATATTTTAGTTTTTCACCTAGAAGAATCTTTTTCCTTTGAACCTCTAATGAGAAGTATTGGTTAACACAAAATGAATGTGCTGTAAGACTTTCTTTGAAATCAGGCAGTCAACTCTTTGCATATAACTTTCTAATAGGAAAAAAAAAAAATAAAACAAAACGAAAAACCCTACATACTTCATTTTCCCTAAAGAGCAGCATGAGATTTCCAATCCTCTGCTTGAACACATAAAATATTAAGAGCCAATTTTCAGCTGCACCTCTGTCACTTCCATTATCATTCTACACGTCCAGAGGTGATAATGGACTCTGTAAATTGCAGTCTTTCTCCATCCCAGACAACTGAAGGTTTCACCAGGGGACAGTTCCACACAAAGGGTGGCCCAGATGTATGTTAATGGCACCGAGCAGCGAGCCACAGACACCCCCATACAAGATAATGTAATGTGTTACCCAGAGGAAATTCAAAATGAACAGAAAACAATTTCCTTAGGAATTCAATAAAATCAACAATGACCTGTTCTTGCTCACAAATCAAACGTGTAGCACTGTCTTCACAGAATCTTGGATACAGAAGATTAAAATATTCTCCTAACATCCCACCTGTAAGGGAATTGTCTGTGTAAACCAACACAGAATGAACGCTCATGGACACTGATATTTAAAGAATTATGGAAAAGGCTGTTATTTCCCATTGACTTTTTTCAGACATCCCAAAAAGACCTGCCAGGATTAGCAGAATTATCATCCAGCATGAGTGAAAAAAAGGGTGAGGTAAAGGGAAAATGTTTGTCTTATTCATTGCTGAAATGATACCCACCACTCTTCTGTGGTGCATAATTTGTTTTTGGTGTTTTTTTTTTTAAGATTTTATGTATTTATTTGACAGGCAGAGATCACAAGTAGGCAGAGAGGCAGGCAGAGAGAGAGGAGGAAGCAGTCTCCCCGCTGAGCAGAGAGCCCCATGCGGGACTCAACCCTAGAACCCTGGGATCATGACCTGAGCCAAAGGCAAAGGCTTCAACCCACTGAGCCACCCAGGCGCCCCAAGTGCTGCGTAATTTGTCTATGAGAAGATAACTGTCTTGGAGGAAACTGAATGGGGTTGACACAGTTTTTAAATGATTAGAGTTCCTACTATGCCATGCAAAAAAAAAAAAAAAAAAAATCAAATTTTAGGGAAGATATACAGGAGGAAGTGATTTGGATATAGTTTTGCTCCCCTTTCCATAGGCATTATTCTAATGATAGGTCTTATTCTAGTATGAGGTGAGTATTCCTTGAACACATCCAACTGAGTACTGATGCTTTGGGCAAAGAGGTGGGGCTACAGGCAGAAGACAGGTTGTGCCAAGAGGAAAGAACGCCTAGACAGAAGAAAGAGACAAAATAAAATTAGGTTGCTTTGTCCATATAATTAAATGTAGCTCTTTTACATATTAGACAGTAGTAATACACACATATATATAGACAATATAGACAACAAGTGTATATAGACAACACAGACAATATACATATATAGACAGACAAAACACATTATTAGACAATAACACATGACAATAAAAAATAATGTGTATGGATATATACACACACACATAATCAGTGCTTATATGCTAATAAAGCTAAATGTTGGATAACTCAAAGTAAGGTCAATTTAATTCTATAAATACACTTCAAAGTCAATTCTGTATTCTTCAAAGTAAGTTCAGGAAAGAAATACCTCAAAACCACACACACACACACGTACACATGAAGGAGGAGAAAAAGAAATGAAGAAAGAAGAAAAAAGAGGAAAAAAAGAATCCAATATAATTATTTCCCTATTTATTAATGCAGGTAAAATACTATCTGTGAGCTGCACCTCTACTCCCTTCCCCCTCTCTTCAACAAGCAGCAAGCCCACAAAGGTTAGGAGGGCGTTGTGCTAAGCATTAAGGCTGTAGAGACTCCAGCCTTCAGGAGAAGACAGACAGCAAGCAGATCATACCAGACAGCGTGGAGCTTGCTGAGGGAGAGGTAGGAGAGGGCTTCTTTGGATGGCACTTTGCCATCTTTTTAGTTTTCAGGATTTAGTCTTGGGATTTTACCTCTTTCTCGTGCTTATCTCTTTCCACAAGAAAAATGGGGTATAAAATCAAGGCACAAACAATTTTAAATGTATACATATTTATAATGAAAAGCACTGAAATCCAGAGTAAGTATAACTACAGACACAGGAAGCATATTGGCGTTCAGGGGAGTGGGAGGGAAAGAATGGAGAGCCATTTCTTGAAGGTACAGAGCCTTCTTCCAGGGTGAGGAAAAGTTTTGAAACTAGAGATGCACTGTGAAGCATAAGAGCCACCAAATTGTATAGTGTAAAATGGTTAATTGTATGCTATGCATACTTCATCTCAATTAAGAAAAAAAAAAGTGAAATATTTCATTTGGAAATTTGTGGCACTGTTTGAAAGAGTTACTGTAAAGTATTACAAAGAATGTACAGGATCAATCAGTCCCTTCTCTCTGGTTTCCTCTTTCTTACTCTCTATATACAGGAAAGTGTATGATTCTCTTCCAAAAAAATCAGAAAATTTTGATAAAATAGGGTAACTATAACAAAGTTAACATCTTTGAGATACTTTTTCAAGTTCGTAAGATTGTAATAATACAGTAGCATAACAGGAGGTACTATGATTACATATGCCAGTCTTCTCAAAAACTTTCTTTTCTATGAATTTTTAATGATGCAAGTAATTTTTCAAGGTCATTGAGAGAGCAAGCAGTTATTCAGATGTTACATTTGTTCACAGTTTCTTGGCAGCTTTGTAAGAAAATAAGCGAGTGGAATGTGGAGGAGGAGAAATGACGTACTGAAGAAGAGGTAAGTTAGAAGTACCATGTAATTAGCTGCGTATACACTTGACTGAATGTTTAACCTGGCAGAATATACCTAGGTATTCTTGAATCTAGAATGGGACTTAGAATTAATCACCTTCTGATTGTAATTGTCATTAGTGACATATACATACATTTTTAAATGTCCACATCTGTAAAATTCATTTTCTAATGATTTCAATGTATTGGTATCCAAATATCTGCTAACCATTTATATTTAATTTTGTGATTAAGTCTATGGTAAGGACATTAAGAAATATACACTTATTAATATTTGTAGACCAGAATGAAATATTCCTTATACACCTGGAAATAAGAAGAAATTATATTGCCTTCTTAATGTTAAACTATAAAATGGAAATGTAGTGGAACAAGAAAGGGGTAGGAAAACATATATATGTATGAAAAACAGTTTCTCAGTCCCTGGAGAAGGCAAAGGGCCATTAATCATTCAGGGGATTACATGGAAAGGGGAGTCATAAAGATCAATACTCAAAAAATCTTTCAAATATTGTTCAGGGGAGTATGAACTTTGGGCAGTAAACTACTTCAAGAATTTCTTCCCATTGGCAAAGTCATGTCTAGGCTGGAGATAGTTGCAGGGGCTTATATTGTCCTCTTTCCATTAGCAAGACCTTTTCTACTACATTTGGTGTCCATCTGTAATGGCCCAAAGCCATACGATTTATCTAATCTAATTTATCTAATTCTCCTTGTCCTGATTCCAAACATATATGCCCACAAAGAGAATGTGTTTTTGTCATACAGACCATGACACTCTTGTCCCTGAGATATTAGTTCTTACTGTACATGAATAACTTGGCCTTCCATATGATTTGATTTCCCATGAATCTAGACCATGGGGAGATAATGCGCCATCATGGTCCAGGGCAGTATTCCACTCCATGTAATGTTCATGGTTCTCATTTTAAATTGGAATTTTGGTTTGATATCTCAGTAAGCCCATGAGAGATGACTGAATCCACTGGTATCTGAAATCAAAAGTGTTAGGGCCAGGCCCTAGATGTTAGTTTATTTGCAAGAGAATGACCACTGCCCCATGAGACTTGTGGGGGAGGGTTGTGGGTTTTATCCGAGAGGAACAACATCTAGCCCCTATATTGTTGAGGGAATGCACACAGTGGTACCATTTCACCTCAACTTTAATTGTTGTATGAGGGTAATGATGATAACAAGGCAATTAAACATTAATTTGGAATATAATATTAACAAATGGAGCAGACCACCAACTATCTAAGAGAGATAAAAATCACAGAATTAAAGAGAAAATCTACTCAAGTTAAAAAAAATTGTAACGTAAGTTAATTTTACATTTAAATTCTCTAGATATGAAAAAGGTGTACAAGTAGAATAAGAGGATTGCAGGAAAATCAGTTTCAAGGATAGAGAGCTGACTGAGTTGAGGGAACTTAACCATAGCAATGGTAGAAAGAGATTAACTTGCTTAGATAAACTCAACTGTGTAAGTCTGCGTATTGTCATGGACATTGTCATTAGAGCTTTCTTAATTTTTGAATGCAAAAGATTAATTCTGTTCTGATGTTCAATGTAAACCCTTAAAGTGAAGTAAATGGCTTTTTTAGGTTTGATTTTTAGATAAAAGATACTGCCTGATTAAGAAAAAATCTTAGAACCAAGATATATTAAGGAAATTATAAATATTCAAAGACTCACCCAAAAGTTGGACATTAGAAATTTCAGGTAAGGTGAAGAAGGTGAAGTTAGGTACCTACGTACAAAGAGGACGTTTCTTTTTAAAAAATATAATTACACATTTTGTTACATTTAATGGGCACAACACATTCACTGATATTAAATACTATTAAAAGATATTTCTTGTATAAACAGAAGAGAGAGATTTGTTTAGAAAATTAAAAGCAAATGAGAGTATTTTCTAAGCCCATAAGTACTTAAAACCAAAAATATTTAATATGAGAAATATAAGCAATAAACTACTACGTTCATCTCTAACTTTAATGTTCCCAGAAAATGCAGTTTACATACATGATACTATTGAATGAATTCCAAATCAGTTGATATAATTTAAAAATAACTTCACTTACATGTTTATATACACATTTAAAAATAAGTCCTGCTTCTTGATGATGTTTTTCGAGTTCATTCAATCTGAATTCAGAGGCATTGAAATACACTCATTTTCTGTTATTTCCCTTCCTCAGACCTGTTATGTACATGAATTGTAAATAAATATTTTTATAAATAGAGAAAGGAACCACATTCCATAGAGAGCACACATTTGTGATATACTCTGAAAAAAATGTGTTTCTTAAAATAAACAAACATGAACAAGAGAACTTTCCCTTATTCTCTTTATCCATCTGCTGTTAAAGAATTGTGGTGAACATATCAAACAACCTTTCTTTTTTTCTAAAGATTTATTTATTCATTTTATAGAGAGAGGGGAGAGAGGCAGAAGAAGAGGAGAATTACATTCCCTACTGAGCAGGGAGCCTGATGCAGAGCTGGATCTATGGATACTGAGATCATGACCTGAACTGAAACCAAGAATTGGAGGCTTAACCAATGGAGCCACCCAGGAGCCCAGCAAACATTCTTATCACTTCTGTCACTTTTCATTTGCTGGGAAAAGCACAAGAGAAAATACTCTAAGAAACGAACAAGATGACAGCACACTGCTTCAAGTCTTCTGGTCTGCACTCAAATTGCCTATTTGTGCATTTAATGCTGTTAATATTTCAGCACAAGTGGTAATAGGATAAAACTGACGTTTTTGTCTATTTAATTCTGAATCCTTAGTCACAAACTTTGGAGAGAAAGAGAGAAACTGCAATTTACAGTGAGAGAGACAGAGACAGATTCACTTTGTAAGAACTGACAGCCAGTAAGAAAATGGGGACATCAGTCCTACAGCTGAAGGAGATGAATTCTGCCAGTAACCAAAGACTTTGGATGTGGGCTTGAGCCCCAGATGGCATTATAACACAGACTGACACCTTGATTAAGCCTGAGGAGACTCTGAACAGAGGAACTTGCTAACCCAGTTCCAGAGTACTGTCCTACAAAACTCAGAAATGTGAACAGCTTTCCTTATGGTGCTAAACTAGCAGAGTTTATCCTTAAAAGTAAGTCCAAAATCTCCAGTCTAAGACCAATTTATTTGCTTCATAAGGAATAGGAGGAAAAAAGTGAATAGCACATATGATATAGCATTTAATGTCTAAGAATATTTACTTATGATAAAGATATCTTTGTGTTTTCAACCATGTGTTTGTTTCTGCTTGAACACATGGGGGGGTGCATTTTACCCCCTCATTTAAAAATTTTTTATGACATTATCTCAATACGGCTGACAAGAAAAGGAGGCTCCAAACTGCCCATTATTAATCTAGGCCAGTTTTGTTTGTTTGTTTGTTTTGTTTGTGTTTTTTTAGAGGTTTAGGAGTTTCAAACTAACAAAAGTAGGACCTAGTATGAACAGGCCTGTCCCATAGTATTACATTTGAAAATCCTACCATAATATTTATTAAATGAAAGATTACATTTCTGCTTCTGTTTTGGCCATGAAAAAGAGGCCACTGAAATAAAAAGATGATTGAGAGGATGTTTATATCGCATCTTTCTACCAATAGCATTTTTTCCTGGATGTGATTTTTCAGTCAGGTGAAAAATAAACACGAAAACAGATATTTCTGCCATTTCTTTCACATTATCTTTTTCACAGAAGGTAACATATAGTTTCAGACTGCCTTTTCCATTTCTTCCTTTTTCTTTCTAAAATTACAAAATTTGGCAGTGCCTGGGTGGCTCAGTCGGTTAAGCATCTGCCTTCAGCTCAGGTCATGATCCCAGTGTCCTGGGATCGAGTCTTGCATTAGGCTCCCTGCTCACGTGGAGCTGGCCTTTCCCTAACCCCCTGCCCTCCAGCTCATGCTCTCTCTTGCTATCTCTCTCTTGCTCTCACTTTCAAATAAATTTTAAAAAATAAAATAAAATAAAATAAAAATAAAATTACAAAATTTGTCTCTCATTTTTTCCCCCTCAACCTCAAGATATATAGCCCCTTACCAGAGCTAACCGAAGACAGAAAAACTTCAGTGAGATCTTTTCTAGAGACTTTCAAAGTTAACACTCTCATTTTTTTCAGAGTGGGTTGATTATAAAAATATATCTTCTCTGTCAACAGGTAATTTTGATTTAAATGAAAAAAAATAATAATGATTTGATTTTTACTGAGTCCTTCCTATACAGTTTTACACATGTTAATTCCTTAAATCCTAAAATGTTTCAGTAAGTGCTAGGTTACTGTTATTCAATAGAATACTGAAATTCATAGTAGCCCCCCAAATGTAAATGATACAGCTGGAATTTATAACCATCAATTTAATTTTTACCCTAAGATTTTATCTACTAATATGTAAATAAATGAATTCTAAAATTATAATTTCCTTTGGTTTGCACTAAAAAGATTTCTGAATTCTCTTGTAGTTACAGAGAAGTTACGTGGACATTCCCAGCACCTTTTGATTTATACTCCAGCAAACCATGCAGGAATTTTCCTGGGTTGTTTACTCACTACAACTATTTTAAGAAAAAAATAGGAAGTTAAAAAGAAACCTGTGTCCCATTTTAAAGTGTTTCTTAGATTAAAGGCAAAAATATTACATGGGTTCAGTGTTTCTCCTGTTCCTCCCAACTCTTGAATTTCCTTTCAAATCCATAGTATTTTCTTATATTTAATATAGAAAAATACACCTGGAATTCAATTTAAGTCCTTTCACAGGCATTGTATTGTTGTTTTAAGAACTGACTTTGGTTTGTATCTAAAGATTAAAAAAAAAAAATCAAAACATACAAAGTCATTCACTAGATTGACATTGTACCATTCCAGTATCAGTGTGTAGTAAAAGTCCTTAAAGGCCCATTAAGGCATCAGACTATCCTGGCTCCAAACCTGCCATTGTGTATTTTGGTTCAATAATGATTATGCACATTGACTGAGAATATATCAGACCCATGAGTCACAGTGTAAATGGACAAAATACAATAAATGTATACAAATAGACTATAATTACAACGCAGTTCAATGCAATGGATTTGATAAATTTCTTTGTAAATTGTAAATATTCTAACAACCTTGTGAATGACTCTACCCACAGTTTTATCAATAATGATAATAGAACTGGAGGCAGAGCAGTTAATGTGGGCTCCAACTCCATCTGAAGTAAATGGGGGACTTGAATGTGGCATGAACTCATCATATTGCATTGATGGTGGACCATGTGATCCCAGGATGACCTAGAAGAATTCCCCTAAAGGACTCAATATAGAAAAGCAATCATTTATTGTGATAGTATTCATTGCAATACAGTGTGGTGAACACATTCATTTCTTTAAATAACACTGTTCTCAATTTTGCATGCAATTAGCACTCTTAGAAATATCTTTGAGTATTTTTCAATAATCTTCTACAGATGTAACATATTTATTACTTACTTGTGGATTTGGAACTTGTATGACCTATAATTCACCTCACATTAAGCACCTTACTGATGATTTTAAATGGCAACTGAAGTTATTTTTCATAATAGCCAATGAGTAAAAAATACTAAAACAGGTACTAATTCAGACTTCATTGTTTCTTGTGAAAATGAATTTTTCTTTGGTTCAAATATGAGAAAAACTTTTTAAAAAAGGAGGAAGAGTAACAAATTTTAAGAGAGCCCTCCATCAGGACTGTCTAGGGTAACTACAACTTACAAGCCTGCTTCTAAAACTGTTTATATGGACGGTATCAAAATTCAAATGATTTTTATAAACTATAAGGTGTTTTTTATATTATTTCCCTGTGATAAACTTTCTTTTTGATGAGTTCTGATTATGCATATGGATACATAAATACTACATTTAAGGCAATTATAGTTTTATATTATAATAGTAAACATTTATAAAGAGAATATATATTTATATTTTTATATATATTTGTATATATACACATTAACATATAATATATAAACATATTTTATACATTAACATTTAATAACTTTATAATAATACCTTTTCTCTGTGGAATAAGTTCAACAGCACACGTGACAACTAGGTGTCAACTGTTTATGGATCTTAATTAGAACTACAATCCCTTTTGCCAAATAATGTAACAGTGATAGCGGTTATATCCCATCATATTCATGGGTCTACCCACACTCAAGGGGAGAAGATTCTTCAGGGTGCTCACCCTGGGAGGAAGTATTCCTACAGGTCATCTTAGAATTCTCCCTATCTTTTATGCAGATGAAAGATGCTTGTTATTTACAAAAATTATAAGTACATGGTATTTTCTACATAAGCACAATGGACAGTTTTAAATATTTCAGATATTTTCTGGTACTCTGGAATATCATATTCTGAAAAGCCATATTTCATTATTACAGAAAATATTCATAGTTCTTAACTTTCAATTATTGACAGGGATATCTATTCTACTTAGTTAAATACTCTCCGATGATATAAACAGGTTCTCTGTTTATTCTTTCAGAAGGACTTGGAGGGAAGACTTCTTAATGCAAAACATCTCTTCCTCCAAGGATAGCATAAGGCATGAATTTATAATAACTACATACTGTTAGACTCATTCTTCCCATAAAGTTAAGAGGCAGTACAGTCCTTTTCCAATATAGAGCAGAAGGCAAGAATGAGTTGAACTGATGTCAAAAGAGGAAAATCAGAGAAAGAAATCCCCTCTTGGAGATTAAAATACTGTATTATAGACACATTATACTCAAATGTAGGTATAAAATTTTTCTCCTAAGTAAAATTAGAAATTGTTGACTCATTCAAAACACAATTAAAAAGAGAGAATGGGGGATTCCTATTCATCTAAAGACCACTTTGATTTTACCTTAAAAACATTACCTCAAGGTGATAAATGAGATTCACGGTAGTGTTAAAAATGATACATTCTATTTTCTGGTCACTTGAGTTGGTTTCTGTCACAGTATCTTTAGTCTGTTTCTATAAAAAAGAAATTACCAGCAACAGCTTTGGGTCTTTTATGGGGCAGGTCCACCTTCGGCACACTGTGGCACAGCTCAAACCTGGTGTTTTTCTCCTCCCTTGTGTGACCCGGTACTGCCACCAAAGAGGACATCAATCTGAGAGGACAGATTAGACGCAGGTGGAGAATCCTGACCAAGCCTGTAATACTGCTGGTGAAATCACAGCCCCTTCCTACCTGGCTCACCACAGCCTCCCCTTCACACAAATGTGGCCGAATAAGAGGAAACCCTTCACTTCTTTTGATTTTCTCATTTTTATCTTGTGGTTATATGACTGGCAGTTGGAACTATTTATTGATTTTTTACTTGTTTACTGATTCCCACATTCCTTTCCTCAATGGACTTGATAGAATTTTGGGGTTTTTTAGGTAAGGGAATAGAGGGAAAAAAAGATATGTTATGAGACCATAAAGAAACCACATTCAAAAATAGCTGTTGGGGTATCTGGGTGGCTCAGTCAGTTAATCATCTCCCTTTACCTCAAGACATAATCTCAGGGTCCTGGGATCTCAGGGTCCTGCGGTGGAGCCCCGGGATGGGCTCTCTGTTCAGCAAGGGAGTCTACTTCTCTCTCTCCTCCTACCCCTCCTCCCTCCCCCTCTACATAAATAACTTGTTTGACATATGTAGTATATACTGATTATACTAAAGTGGACACACAGTAAATAACTGTAAATGTAAACAACAAAAAATGGAAACATGGAACATTCAAACCAGCCATAGGATACTAGTACAATGTAACTATGAATTTATTTATAAATTTAAGATATATTCATTGAGTGATAAATATGTTCCAGGTACTATATTAGGCATTAGGGATCAAATCATAAGCAAGACTCATTCCCTGCTCATAAAGGCCCTTTTTAGTCTAAAAGCATCAGAGTGGAGAACACAGTCATGCTAACCTTGAATATAAAAACGAAATCCTCAGGAGTAATTCCTAGTTCAAGGGTAAGTTTCTATAACATAGAAACACACAGGAGGTAATTCTGTCATAAGGGAAAGTCAGAGAAAGCTTTCCAGATGAGATGAGAAGAGGCAAGATCTGTAGCACTTTAAACCTTTCCCAGAAAAACTACAATTATTAACATGTATCCTGGGTTTATGTGGCAAGTTTAAAAACAACTTATACAGAGGATTTTCTTCCAGTGTATTCAAATAATTAACGAACGACCCTCCTCTTGTTGACAGGCATAGGCAAGAAATTTAAAAGCGAATATGTGAGTGTACTCTTTGATTTTCCAGATTGCTTGGTTAAGGGAGACGAATCACATACTGCGAAGTCATCTCACACTCAGGCACTTGAACGTGAAATAACACACAGTTGGTAAACAGTTAAGGGTCATGAAGGGGTGAAGGCCTTGAGGCTGCTCTGCTAGTCTTCAAATCTTTGAGGGTGGCAGGGTCTTTGATCTGTCTGCCTTTTAAACAAGGAAACCCAGAAAGATCTCAGATGATCATTTGATGTGTTTCTGGTGGGGCAAGTAGCCCTCCAGCTGCCCCCTCCAGCATGCTGTGCTCTCCCACAGGCTAAACTCTGGGCTTTCATGTTGGAGAAAAACCAGGCTTCCACTCACATCGAGGAGAAAGAAAGAGCTGATGGAAAAGGTCAGGGATTGTGGGATCAAAATGCCACCTTTGCATGGGGACACATGGTCCCAGGGACAGTGGAGCTGCTAAGTGTGCAGAAGCATTGCTAACAAGTGAGAACAAGAGGCTTCTGTTGCCAAGAGGAATCGTGCTCAGGAAGGAGGACGGTCAGGAGAGGTCTCAGCAGCAGAAGGCACCAGGCTTTCCTGATTTAAAAGGCAAGAAGCCCAACTGTGGGGACCGTAGAATAAGGCACCAACAGAGGCTGAAGCTCCCTCAACAAACCGTGAGGCAGAAAGATGCATGCACCCATTCGAACAGGAAGCAGGAAAGTGAAACATAGGGCAGAGGGCAGGACCACAAGCCCAAGAAGCCACAGTACTGAAACCACTGTGCCCCCCACCCAACCCAGTAAAAACAGATAACCTGCATCATGTCCATAACTCGGGAGACAAAGAGGCTGATGAAAATGGGGGAGATTCCGAGTACTGCAAATGCAGATATCTGCCCATGTCTTGTAGCTGCACTGACACACATTAACCAGGAATCCATTTCCTCAGCAGACCTACGTTGACTCTATTTTCAAACCCCAGTGTTGGGTGCTCCGTACACGAAGATGAGTAAGAAGCAAACGCTGCCCACTGGGGAGAGTGCAGGGGATGGAAAAAGATATGTGAACGAAATGGAGGTCTCTGTCCTAAGTATTTTTAAACTCTACAACTATATTATTAAATTATTAATATTCAGTTAATAATAGATTAAGGAGCCTTTTAATAAATTGATTGCTAATCCTTCCTGTAAATGAGCTTTCTCGGGAAGCACAAGATGAAATATATTAATATAAATCCTTTTCTATAAGCTGAATATGCGTTTACACAGAGAGCAATACAACTTGGTTTTCGCAAGTGCCATTTTTATCAAATCGACAAGAAGTGTTGGATCTGTGGATGGCAAGAAATATCTCATTTTAGTGACCCCATCAACTCTAGTTGGAAGGTATTAATACTGAACTACAACATAAGGCTCATCTGAAAAGCTCTGTATTGGCTTACTTTTAAGGAAAAAAATATTTGGTAAAAGCTAAGTGGGCCTGCTGGGAGGAGCTGGAACAAGGGGCAGCAGAGGCAGGCTGCATACTAATGAATTGGTTCCTAAGGAAATGAAACTGTTACTGTTTGTTTTTGTCATTTACAATTGATTCATGTGCTGCATCTGGCATTTTAATCTTAGCATTTGAGAGCCATTCCATCTTTCTTTAAGACACGAGAATTAGTCAAAGACAGGTAAAAAGGACAAGTATTGAGCACAGCATCATTAAGAAGAGTCTGATTAGAGAAGTTTCTTTCCAAGCCTTAGGAATTGTCATTTGACAACATTCTGTATGGTATGGGAAAGGCTTTTTTAAGCCAGGAAAGTAAGAGAATCTGAAATACTACTACTTTAAATTCTTTAACTTATGAACATAATCACATGGGCTCATATTATCCACAAGAAAGTAAAATTAAATACAGGGTAACATTTCACTAATAATACTTCCCAATGTCAAAGACACATTTCTTAGTTACAAACAACTCACACCATTTTGAAGTTGAGATAATTTGTGGAATTTATTTGTTTAAATTTCTCTCACATATCACTGTCTTACTTTCTCACCACAAGCCTGAAAACAATTTCAAATAGGCTTTGTTTCAACCTGAGTCTATTGAGGGGGTCTTCCTAACCTAGCTTTTGTATAAGTTGTGAAAATAAATAAATAAATAAATAAATAAAAGAATCATTTTCAGAACTTAGAAAAATTACTGGTTTCCTGAACGAGGTTAAGCGCTACATACTAACCTTGGTCAAAGTAAGTGAACCTGAAGAGTTTTAATGTTCAAATGAAATACCATAATTGGGTGTTAAATAATGAAAAAAAATTCTTTCGGAGCTTCTCACGGGGAGATAATCCAGGCAAAGAGTAAGTATGTCCCCAACGGTAGGGAGAACCAAGTAGCTGCCTGACATCCTACGACGAAGGCACACAGTTCCAAATGAAAACTGTACGGGTCACCAGCAGGCTATGTTAAGTAAACGATAAAAAATTTAAAATGAACAGCCACAAAGACTTAGGAACATTGAGGAGTAGAAGTGGGTAAGTCATTTTGAAGAGAGTGCCTGTATCAACCATTCCTGTCAGGCGATAGCTTCTCATGCGACACTGCAGTCCATAACTACCATCTCCCCAAAAATGAAGGAATGCCAAGAGGAATCGTTTAACTGACGTTTAACTGAAAACTATCATACTGACACACTTTAAGGTAGATAACTATCCCAATTCTCTGATGTGATAACAGGAGATTAGAATACTTGGTCTCTGCAGCAGCTCTAAACTCTGAAGGCATATGAATCATTGTGTGGGGTTCACACAAAAAGTTCTAGTTCCTCCGTACATACTGTCATTTCTTCCGTGTAAGAAGGAAGCCAAATAGTCTTTCTCTTATTCCCATCCTTTCTGAACAGATTTAGTGGTTCTTTAAGGTAGATCTGCGCCATCATTTTGGGTAACATGTGGGATGGATAAAAATGAATAAAGAATATTCAGTAGTGTATTTTAAGATCTACAGCAATTTATATCCTGGAAATTAGAAAACCTAATGGTGACAAATACATATAAATGGATCCAAAGCACCAGTATTTAAAACAAACAAACAAACAAACAAAAACAACCCAGCAGTTTGGATTTGCACATTTTATTTCCTTTCTAATTTCAGGACCAAAACTACAAAGGAGTGATTTCTCCCATTTTACAGGGCACGTGAAGACTTCCTCCTCTTTGTTCCTCTTCACAAAACGTCAGGGCTTCTCTCCACCATATTTTCACTTAAAATTGGACTTCCCCATACCGCACCCTACCTTCTCCTAGGTGCCAAGAAGCTAATCAAGTTCCATGGGCCTGTATCTGGGCAGCATCTGTAAGTGTATATTTCAAAAATAGATTTTTACCTATAAACTGAAAACTTCACCTTGGACACAAGGAGAGATATTTTGAAGATCTCCAAATAAGTATAACTATGTCTAACCAGAGTTTTTGCAAATGACAAGTTACAGTTTTGACATTCTTAGCTCAGTGAATATTTTTCCCCCCTCAGTGAATATTTTTATTAATCCATTGAATAAACATTCATCGGGTACCTATGCAATGCTGAAAGATACCCAGGTGCTGGGGATCCTGCCTTGAACAAAACAGGCAAAAATCTTGGCTTTTATGGAGATTAAAATCTAAATAAAGGTAGGCAATAAATATGTGATAATAGGTAATCGGCATATATTCCCCATAAATGTCACATAAGTTGGATGAGTAATTAGGAGATAAACTGGGGGACTTACAACTTTTATAACTAATCTTTAAAGTTGAAAGAAATAAATTCATCTAATTCTATTTTCCCCTAGGTTAACATTACTGGAAGCAGAGCAAGAACAAAAAAATATTGGCACTAAAACTTTAAATGTTTGGGAAACACATCCCAGCCTTTGGAGACCTTGATTAATTAACCCTACAGTTCTTCAGCACCTAGTAGTATTTGCCAAAATCTATGTTTGGGTTGAACTATGGATACAAGGGTAAACGAGATTAAAAAAAAAACCTCAACCCTCAGAGGAAACTCCTACTATTGTACTTGTAAAAACTATCAATAAATCTCATTGTTGTGTTCATTTCAGTGACAGAGATATTTTCTGTCTTATTAACTTGATGGTTTTAAGATATATCCGCAAGTTCTTTGGCACATTTTAATTGTGGACTCGATCTAGTGACTCATTTCAATGAACAGAATATGGTGGATGAGAAGGTATGGAACTTTAGAGAGTGGGCTGTAAAGGGCAGAAAAGTTTCCGGCTTGCCCTTTTGCCATCTGTGTGATCACCTGTCTGTAGAAGCCAGCTGTCATGTGAGGATACTCAAGTCATGATGAGTGAGTACTCAAAACAAAGTAAGGCTATTTCATGATAGGTTTTGAGGTGGATTAGATATTTATCAAATTTTATGCTTAACAAACATTACCACAGTAGGAAAATAAGAACCTTCTGGTTTGCTAAATATTTTAAGAAGGTGCTGAGGAAAACCTATTTCCAGCAAATCCAAATTACCCTTATGGTCTACTTGCTTAGCAAGGCAGAAATTACTAATTATTCTGCTTAAATTGCAAGGACCCTCACTGTTAAAAAAAGAAAAAAAAGAAGTATGAAATATTTAAACTCTCAACAAGATAAATAGTGCTGAAAAAGTTCTATCTGTGGTGAATGTCAGGAAACACTACAAATTTTTTTTATCCTTATCAAAGATAAGATACAAAGATAAAAACCATTATCCAAGTGAAATAAGCACAAATTAGAAAATTTAAAAATATCCCTCATTCAACTTCTTAAATTTAAATATAGGAAGAATGACCGAAACTTAAAACTGATTATAGGCTGGGAGTAGGAAAAGGGCACACGGTAAACCAGTAGTGAGGAGGCTGGAATTAAAAGCAGAAAAAAAGATTTTCCTTGCAAATGGTGATGTCGGTTTAAAATTGGATGACTAAAAATAATACAAATATAACTATAAATAAAGGCCTCACGTGTCTGTTAAAGCTAAAAAAAAATCTAGCTCTGCAGAAAATAGAAATCACAGAACATGTTTTGCATATTCTCTATTTCCTTAAGAATAGGAATACGTTTCATTATTTTTTTTCAATTTATTTATTTGACAGACATATCACAAGTAGGGAGAGAGGCAGGCAGAGAGAGAAGGGAGGAAGCAGGCTCCCTGCTGAGCAGAGAACCCGATGTAGGGCTCGATCCCAGGACCCTGAGATCATGACCTGAGCCAAAGGCAGCGGCTTTAACCCACTGAGCCACCCAGGAGCCCCATGTTTCATTATTTTACAGACCTACTCAAAACTTCCAATTTCAAAACACCTTTGGAATTTCAAAACATTAGTGTACATCAAAATATCTGCTGAAGGAATACCAAACAAAACTTAATAAATAGACCAAAATGGAAAATATCTTGTAGCTTCCATTTAATGGCTTTGCTGTAATAGTCTGTCATAGATGTGTTATTTAAAGAAAAAGATACTTTCCACGCTAATATATTTTAATTAATCCACAAAAGTGTAAATTAAATTCCTATGATGAAGGAGTGAAAAGCCTTTCATTTCTCATTTCCATCATGAGTTTACTTTTTTAATTAAAATTTCCAAAATATTCTTATACGAAGTTCTAAAGTATTTAATGCATCTGCCTGTCTTTTGCCAAGATCCTCCAGATATGAGGATTGTGAGGGATAAATGACTATTCATGTTTCAACTATATTACTTTGAAGCCACTGACGCAAAGCAAAGTTGTGTTTTTTAGGTAATAGTTTTGACTCAATATTCTCCATCTATTTAAATATCCTATGTCTCTGGGTAAGGACACAAAAACTAAAGAATGGAAATCCAAAAGCAATGGTTCATTTTATCCTTTGGAGCATCATTTCACTGCAGCCTGTCCCCTGTGTGGAGCCCCATGATACACATATAAATTCACCTTTCAATCATTTGTGTGGGTTAATGACACTGAGTAATAGCACATTAGCAAAGTGCCATTCCAGACACCAGCCAGGCATGCCAAACAGATAATCTGACAATCGTTTCAGATTCATTTTCCACGAACAGAAACACTGTTCAGGCTTATTAACTGGCAAATCTGCATAAGGCAGAGCATAGAGCACAGAGCCTCCATTAAAAGTAGCAATCTATCTCATTAATGTAATTTACAAGGATATTTGGCCCATTCTATTGTTGTAAAATCTAGGAAAAAAATACGTTCCTGTTCAACAAAGCTGTCATTTACTTGCAGCAAATTCTTATCATGTCCCTTATGCTTCACTGAAATAAAAAGATCATAAATTGGTTAATAACAAAACTGTTACTCAAATATCCTATATTTTGCTGCCTTCAGAACAGAGCATTTGGAATTTAACTCCTAATATGTTCCTGGAAATATAATCTGATGATAGGCTCGCCTGATGGTAATTTGTTCTAAATCCTCCGTTTTTGTGTTTTGACTTTCTGCTCACAAGTTGCCTTAAAACTTCCCCTTAGAAGACCTACTGCATTGCAAATATCTGTAAACTGATTTTAATAAAAATATACTTGCCTAAGATTTCTGCCCTATCTCCATCTGTGGGAATGTGGGGTCCTGTTTTACTTTTACACCTGTGAATGGGAAGTTCATCTGTGAATACTGTAGTTCTCATTACATAGCTGAGTGATACATGCCCTTTCTGTCTCTTGAGAGCTTGCTTCTTCTTTGTGCTTTACGAACAATGTGTTGTATCGTTCTCTTTTTTTTTTTTTTACTGGGAAATTTCCCTGGGTTTATCTTCAGATTTTGTAAGAAGAGCAAATTCCATTTAGAATTCATCTGTCTTTAACAATAGTTTAATTCTCTTTCATGTTCTCCTGATACAGGTGTAACTTTACATTAAATTGAGATGACCCTTTGTTAAGTATTCATTTTCAAAAAAGCTATCAAAAGATGAAGTCTTATTAAGATGGTCACATGCAGACAGATTTTCAAAGGCAGTGACCTATGCTGAAATTACTTAAGAAATACTAAATCTCCACTCCTCTATGGCATATTCCAAGTCTAATATCATTTGCATTGAAAACTTCTACACGGGGAAGACAGTAGCCATAAAAAGACTTAATTATGAGAGGGTGAGGTCAGCACAGAGTCTCAGAATGGCAGAATTCTGGAAGGGAAATGTTTGCTCGGATAATAGCTCCCACCTGACAGTCTGTTTCTTTTCAAGGTCCAACTCCCTTACGTAGATCACAGGGTTTTTCAACCCTGGTAGGCTACAATCACACATTTCTCCTCACCTTCAATTTTCTCTGTGTTGAAGACAGTGATATTTCATATAATCAAACTCCTTGCTTATCTCACCTAAATCTTCACTGATAAATTCTTCCTTCAATGATTCTGTACTTGATATTTTCCTTTCATTCAGAAACCATTAGTGTTATTTTTTTCCCCACTTGTTTATATTGCACAAAAACATGCTTTCATTCCTGAGAGTTGATTTGCCTTCTGTGACCGGGCCTCCGTCACAAAGGTGAGATGCAATCAAACTGGGCTTCTCACACACACATACACACACACACACACACACATGCACATATGCATACACACATACATTTTGTACACAGAGTTAAAAGAAGACATGGAACAAATAGAAAGAAACTAAGCCTAAAGACCAGAAATGTACAAACAGAAATGTATGATAAACAAAAGAATAAAATACAAATAATGTATCATAAGAAAATACTGAGAAAATATAAGGATTACAAAGCAGAGCTCATAAATTTGACAAATTGAACCCATCTGCCCATCCAGCACTAGACCAAGAAAGAAAACTTGGCCAGAATCGCAGAAGCTCCCTTATGCTGTTTTCCAGGCACTACGCACCTCCCCCAAGGGTAACTGCTATTCTGACTTCTAACACCACAGATGAGTTTTTCCTGGTTTTGAACATTTTGTTTGCTTCCCAATGCCTCGATATTTAATAAATGTCGGTGTATCTATCTGGCTGAACACATTCCCGACGAAGGCGTTTCTGCCACAGCCTGCTTTTCTCTGTCACAGGAAGCCTCATCTGGGAGTCATCTTGGGCTTCTACCTCCCGCTCTGTGTGCTGGTAACTTAGGTCAAATGTCTCACTTTCCTGAAGATGAAGGCATAATCTAATTTTAAGTTAAGAAGTATCTTTATGCTCTGTCCTCTGAAAATTGACTTAAAGAGGACGAGAAACCCTATCCAGGGACCCCATGAAGGATCCACGATTGAAGGGAACAAACACGTGAGAATATGGGCTCTGAATCAGAGACCCACTCGGGGTCTTGCTTTCGTCATTCCCACATCTTGGCTCCAATCTCCCTATCTACAAAGAGGAAGTGTTACTGACACCCAGTTTGATGCACTGGTGCAAGAACTCCGTGATGGCATCTAAGAGACATATAACAGGGGCGTTGATGCATTTTTATATGGTAGGCTTTTTCTCTTCATTTCTATTCTGTGACATTCAGAAAAAAAAAAAAAATATATATATATTTATATACATAAATACAGTACATTTTGCTCCTAGGAAACCTCCGTAGTCATTATTAATTTTTTATGTGATTAAGTTATCTTTTTAATTATTTTAATTCTATGTCTCATTTGTTTTGTTTGCCTTTTCATGTTCATTGATATCAAAATATTTCAAAAAATATGGTCAGTAGGGACCCAGAATAAAAGGCATTTTGCATGACCAAGGTAACTAAGTTCATGGTCCCTTTAAACTCATAAAAGGATTTTATTTTATTTTTTTATTTTTTTTAAGATTTTATTTATTTATTTGACAGAGAGAGAGTACGTAAGCAGGGGAGCAGCAGGCAGAGGGAGAAGGAGAAACAGGTTCCCTGCTGAGCAGAGAGCCCGATGTGGGACTCAATCCCAAGACCCTGAGATCATGACCTGAGCTGACGGCAGATGTTTAACCGACTGAGCCACCTAGGCGCCCCTAAACTCACAAAAGGATTTTAAAAATCAGTTCTCCCATTCTAGAGCAAAGGGCTACCCAGTGGGGAGATCTGAGAACTTACTGTTAGGCATCTTGTGTCAGCTTTTCTTCACTTTAAGCAAAATTTAAATTTTAAATTTAAAAATTAAAAAAATTTTAAATTTAAAAATTTAAAAAATTTTTAAAAAAAAATTTTTTTTAAAAAAAATTTTTTAAAAATTTATCTTTCTTGCTTAATGTTGAAACAAAACTATTACCAGCTTCTTCGTTCCCTGTTAGGCAGCAAGATCTCTAATGATAACAAGAAAGTCCCTAGTACATTTCTCAGAGGAATAAAAAGTGTTTTTAAAAGTTCGCATAATTATGCCAAGTACACATTGTTTCCCTACATTGCCATATACTGTCAAGTACTGGCCAATGTTCCTAGTCAGGCAGGCAAATACTTCTGAATGAAGACTGTATGAGGCACTGTTATAACTTATTAATACTCAGTAACTTCAGTCCGTGTGTCCAACTTTCTACTTCAAATATATCATTCCATCTGACTCCATTTTTTGGCCTTGCCTTTTAAACACATCCTTTCTAGAATTAGAGAACTTCCCTCTGGGCTCCTTGCAGATTGCTCCAGTAATGAGCCCTATTTTCAGCTGTTAGTCATGCTCTCTTTCTTCAGATCTCTGATATATGGATTAGCTCCTCAGTAAATATTTCTGTTTGAAAGCTGCTGGCCTCCACTCTTTGTAAAGTCTTAAAAGGCCTGGCATCTACCAACTCCACAGGGTACTTTGCAATTGTAAAAAGGAATGTCACAGTTTGGAGATGACAGACAGTGGGCGATTTTCTTTTCCCCTGAAGATGATGGTAAAGTGCAGTAAAACATTATACAAATTACATTAAATCTCACATAGCCAAGGAAAATATAACTCTTTAGAACTGGGGATGGCATTAGCTTTGTCAGAGACCATTTCCTCTAACTCTACTCCTTTTCTAAATTGAAAAACAAACTCATATTTTGATATGGTTTCTAAAATGTTATGGTTACTTCATATGCTGTTAAGAACCATACATCTCACATTAACCAAAATACAAAACAACAACAACAAAAAACCACCCATATATGAAATAAAGATTGCACAGGCTGAAAATAGCTGATAGAATGAGAAGGGTGGAGTTTTAGAACTAGGCTCTTCCTTGCTGTGGGAACTCGGGCAACTTTCTCACATCCCGGTTCATAAAATAAGAACAGTAAAACTTAAACTGCAATTTGTCATGAAGATTCAGCAACGGCTTATTTATCCTTTGCTTTACATGTATAAATACTGTTACTAAATTGGGAACTTAAACCTCTCTCTCACGACATGCGTGTCATTCTTGATTTCAAGTTGATTTCCCTTTAGCTGTCTGTGTACATTCTTGTCATGCATCTCTATTTTTGGTTAAAAAACTATGATCACTGTCCTTGTGTAGGCTTCTGTGACATGGAATTTTAGACCACTGGGTAGATCTTTGGTGTGTTATTAAAGATCATGCCACAAGCAAGAGATATGTTTTGTATTTAGATATGGGAAAGACAGTCAGTTACCCCTAAAATGAGTGACTGCTAAGCCTTATAATTAAGGCACAGGACAATGAAATTAAGGTTTTGCAGAGACACTCCTCAGGCTTGTTTTCCTAATACAACTCTATAAGTTTGGAGCACACTCCTTTAAACAAACTGCTTTCTGCTTCCTAAAGTTGTCATGCAACACTAGAGTTTAAATCATCTTTCAGGAGGGAATAGAATTTCAAGCCTAATCTGAATTCAGAAGTGGTAAATTTAGAGAATCCCTGAGTTGTCCAACCCGTCACAGCCTAGGGAGTGCTTAGGAAACAGTCAACCACCAAAAGACTTTGTGAAACAATGGTAGAGGTCGGAAACTTAGAAGTACTCACCAACATACCCCACAGCAGCAGCAGAGAGACCCAGGAACCGGCATTTATTCGACAAAGTGCAAACATTATAATCTAAGGAGGTAGTTGGGACCTCCAGACAGGATCAGGCAGCACAGAGCACTTCGTAAGCAGAAGGCAACTCATAGTAAAGGGCTGCCCCATCAACTCTGCTTTGAGGAATCAGGGGTTTTCAATCATGGCTGCCCCTTACAATTACCTGGGGGGGCTTTTACCAAACACAGATGCTAGGCTCCACCCCAGTGAATCCAGATTCAATTGTTCTGGATGGCAGCCCTAGGATAAGTATGAGTACGCAACTCCCCTAGCTGATAGGAATGTGCAGTCAGGATGGAGATCCTGCAGTGTAAACCGCAGCGGAGGATAGAGACTGTGTTACCATTTGAGTGAACGATTTCTTTCCCCCTCAGTTACCTAAACGTGTATTTAAAATAACAGAGAGGTTCGGAACTTAACTACAATACCCAATGGAAGGTGTGAAATGCCAAATGAACTCTTTTTAACAGACACAGAAGTCCTCATATCTGTAAGGGTTAATTTAGTTTATAAGGGATCCAAGAAAGTGAAAGTATTTTTCATCCAGGAGCCCTCCCACACTCAAAAAAAAAAAAAAAAAGTAATTTCTTTTTCACAGGTGTTAATTTTATGTATCAGCTTGATTGGGCCAAGGAGTGCCATTATTTGGTTAAACATTTTTCTGGGTTTGTCTTGGAGGTTGTTTCTGGATGAGATTAACATTTGAATGGTAAACTGAGTAAAGCAGATTGCCTTTCTCAATGCCAGTGGGCCTCATCCAATCTTTTGAAGGCTTGAATAGAACAAAAAGGCTGAATAAGGGAGAATTCACTGTCTCTGCCTATCTTCCAGCTGGGACATCAGGCTCTTCTTTTGCCTTACACTCAGACTTGGACTGGAACTTATACCATTGACTTCTCTGTTTTTCAAACCTTCAGATTCCTACTGGAATCTTACTATCAGCTCTCCTGGGTCTCCAGCTTGCTGACTGCCGATCTGGGAACTTCTCAGCCTCCATAATCACATGAGCCAAATCCTTATAATAAATCTTTATATATACTGGTTCTGTTTCTCCGAAGAAAACTGATACAGTGGGGCTTCAGTTGATTATTTCTGAAATACCTCTTGCCGTAGGAAACAAGTTGCCTAAAAACACTAGTTTCCATGTCCTCAAAAATTAGCAAGAAATACTATCATTTGCATGCACATATGATGGAATCAGGCTGCAAATTTTCTCAAAGACCACCCCTTGTCATTTTTCTGCCATTGCACACAGCCTGCTCGTTATGTCTCAGATGAAAAAAAAAAAGGGGGTGGGGGGACGTTAGGATGACCACAATGGAACTCACTGGAACAGCAGCAGGGAGTTCTAGCAGTTCCCACAAACCAGTCCATCACTACCTTATTTTCAAGACCTCCTGCTAACAGTAAATGCCTGGGCTTTGGTTCTGGTATATTAGACTGTCCACTCGCAAAGAACTCAAGTTCCATTCAGGCATAATAAATCATCTGCCTCATACCAGCAAATAATTCACCCAGATTCCTTTCTGTCTTTCCTTTGTTGACAGTTCATCTCCTTTCAAGCGAACTAAAAAGTCTCTGGATATTCTTCAGTTTGCAACTATTAAAGTCATATCACCATTTTTCACACTAAGTTATTAACTCTTTCTCTTTATTTTATAAATATTCACTCTTTAACTCGACTGTTATAAACATGGATATGTATGTGTAGTTTTCTCTGCTCATCATATTGGTAAGGCAGCAATCCACTAGAAATCTTAAATATAATTATAATGCTAGAATATGACTTTAGTATAAAAAATGGTAGCCCTATAAGCTTTTCTCACTTTAACAATCAGATACAGTCTTATTCTAAGAATGAATAAAATAAAACTAAAAAGCAAAACCACTTATGGCTCTATATTCTATTTTTCAATTCAGTGTGAGTCAGAAGGCACTCTTTTTTTTTTTTTTTTTTAAGATTTTATTTATTTATTTGACAGGGAGAGATCACAGGTAGGCAGAGAGGCAGGCAGAGAGAGAGGAAGGAAAGCAAGCTCCCTGCGGAGCAGAGACCCCTATGTGGAGCTCCATCCCAGGACCCTGGGATCACTACCCGAGCCAAAGGCAGAGGCTTTAACCCACTGAGCCACCCAGGCACCCTTCAAAAGGCATTCTTAACAATCACCCCAAATCAGGCCTCTGCTGACCTACAGGTTCCCTGTCCTTGACGCAATGTCTCAATAAAATAACTGTATCTCAGCTTTGGCTGCAATCTCTCATTTTGACTGTTTTCAACCTGGACCTCATTAAACATGTGGCTAGTCCTTGTAAGACTAATTTTAGGGACACCCTCAGTGACACCCTCAGAAACATGGAAAGAAAGGAAGGAAAATAAAAAGAACATGGTTTTTGAAGCTTAATACACGAGAAACAAGTTAACTATATAGCAGAAATGAGAATCCTAATACAGTTCTTGGGGCATCCTGTTCATTCATTCATTCATTCCATGTTCTAACATGTCAGGCACCATTGTAGGCACTGGGGTTAAAATGACAGAGTAAACAGTCCTTGCCCTTTTGTAAGCTTACATTCTTGTAAGAGGATACAATAAATGGACAAAACCAATAACCAAGTATATTTATTAGTATATTAAAGAATGGTTAAGTGCTGTGGACGATGATAAAACAGGCTCTCTGGTAAAGAGACATACGGGAGGTATATACGCAGGCAGGTATATGTTCAGCTTTGTGATTCAGAGTAAGGATGGAGGTTTTTCCTCTGAATGAAATAAGGAGCCATTCAGTGATTCCCAGTAGAGAAGGAACATGATCAGACACAGTACCACAGTGATTTCTGCAGCTCTGTTGAGACTGTCCTGTACAGAGGAAGGGTGTGAATATTTCAAACTAGTATGAGACACACCATCAGTGCTTAGCAGTTTCTGGTTTCTTTTTCTTCCTGAGCACATGAAGGGGTCTATTTCCCAGCCCGCTCTGTAGTTAGATGGTGCCACAGGACTGGTGTTGGGTGATGAAAGGTGACCAGGAGTGATGCGTGTCATTTCCATGTGGAGGCTTCAGGATTCTCCTGTCTCTCTCCTTCCCCTGTTTTCGGGGAGCAGCATTGTGAATGGCACAGCCTCTGGCAGCCTAGATCTCTGAGTGACTATCAGAAGCTCCCTCCAGACCCTTTAAACTTGCCAACATAAAGTAGGCATTTGTGAACAAGACATACCAATTGTTTTGGTGATAAGCCACTGAGGTTTGAAGAATTGAGAGCTGCTGCTCAAAAGCCTAGTCTGTTCTGAGGAAACAACTAGTTAGGAGGCCATTACAGGAACTCAGTCAGAGATGACAGTATGGACCAAAGGGTGAAGCTGAGATTCTGGATAAAATCTGAAGGTAAAACCAAATCATTTGACAAATTCCCATTATCTTTATGACAAATTACTTTTAAACCTCAAAACACTTGCCAAACTTTTGTCCTTGGTTGTAAATTGTTTAACAAATGACAAATATAACCCATCTAAGCATATATAATCTCTTTGGGCCAATATAACATGTAACATAATCACTATAAATGGCCTTAAAACGAATGCAGGGTGAATATCTGACATTTATATTCTGCCTTCCTGTCTTTGCTATGATCATATATTTTGAGAAAATATGTAAATTTCTGTAATGGAATAGGGTATGTTATTAATGATCTGTTTTGCCAATAATTTCCAATAAAAAGACATATTATTAAAAAAAAACCTCACTGCACTATCAACCGCATTGTGAATTACTAGGAATTATGCTAAGACAGAATATGGCAATGTCTATTAGAGTGATACTAAATGAGGTGTGCTTAAAACTGTACCTGAGTTAAAGATATGCATAAAATTAAATGCTATAATTTATTTATTAATAAACATGCAGTAATAAAACAATGATGTGTGACAACTTATCTAGGTACTTGCATCATGATGGAATAAAAAAATTACAGATTTTCCTAAGATCAATGCCTAATGCCTATGGCCCCAAGTAATCCATTTTGTAGTGTTTTTAAAATCACCATGTATATGGACACTCATACAGTCCTAAAGTAAATTAACAGTCACAATATTATATAATGTAGACTCCCTCCTCACAAATCAGTGAAGTACTTCATATTTGCTCTGTGTATTTCACAGCACAAGTACTTGAAAACTGAGTGATTATCATGTCGGTGATTATAATGTGGCCCTATATCATATAGGCCAGATATGCAATATATCTTGATTTTAGTTAGTCTTAAATGGGAAAGGTAAAGGAGATATTATTTTGATCAAAGTTTGTTATTTTCTCCTACAATTTATTGTGACATTAAATCTCAGCTATGATATCAGGTAGTGTTCTTTAAGCCATATTTCTGCTATACCCAGATGGGTAATACTATGAGTAATACCAGTAAGAGAAAAACATCTCTTACTACATCTAACATCTTTTCCATTACAGATATTGTGATAGTTAAGAGAATGTTAGATAGCATTAGAGCATTTTACAAATTTATGTTGGAAACAAATAAAAATATTTTTCTAACATCAGGTTATTCAAGGGGCAACCTTTTGCTGAAATACTTTTACTGATTTAATCAGTTTTAATTTAAAAAATTCAGGCTTACCTTTTTGGTTTCTGATTTGTTCAAGTTCAAGATGTCAAAGATGCATACAAAATAAAATGTATAATTTCAGAGCTTATAGCCATTACAGAAGCTTTTTATTACTTTAACCTTAATGTAGAAAATGTTCCTGAAAACACTGCATACTCACCGCTGACAATATCACCTTTGTCTAGTTTTAGACTATATGTAAGTATCATTTTCTGAGCTATCATTTCCTAACCTATAAAATACAAGCATTCATCAACCATAATCCCTTTCCTCTGCAGCATTCTTTGACTCCCAGTCATTGTCCTGTCAACACTCTTTGGCATCGCTTCTTCACACGGTACTGCCACTGCCAACATTCAGGTTCTCCTCATCCTACACAGTGGTCTCCCAAGTATACGGTGTTCTTAGCTTCAGTCTGGATTCATGCCTTGACTTTGCTCTCAAAATTATTCCCAAATCTAATCGTTTGACTTAGTCCTTGGCTTAAAAACGTCTTTAATGTATTTCTTCTTCCAGATCCTGAAGAATCCAGATGGTCCTGGATCCCATCATCTGATTTGGATGTTCCTCCATCATGACCCTGCCCCCCCCCCCAAAGCATTTCTGTTTCATAGAATTTATTGCCATGTACTATGATGATTGATTTATTGCCATATTTCCCTCCAGGCTCCTTGAAAGTAAGTAAAGCATTTGATATGAGATCGTTTGTGTTTAGTACATTGCTTTATACCTAATAGTGAGCAGTGTGTGCCTGTTGAATAAACAAAGGAATGAATGAATAGGCATCTCTAATACCTGAATGCAAGGTTTCATTAAAGTACTGAGGTAGCATATTCTCCAAGACTCTATAAATATTTATTCCCATTTGAAAATATGCCCATAAATCTCTAGCACATATTTTACCACAAGAGATACAAAAGGGAAATGCTATATAAACATTAAACTCTGTGGTATACTTTTTAATATTCATACATAAAATCACTCAAAGTAAAACACTGCCTTTTGTCTAATTTATTCTACTTAGACAAAGAAACCAGACTGGTTAGATTTATGACATGGTGAAACGTGCTATGTATTGATTTACACTATTGCAAATACTTACATTCCACCAAAGTTTTTCGTTTTAAGAAAGAAACTACAAATGTTAAGTGATATATTAGAGAACTCCCTCCTACCACATCCTAGTTATTTTAAATGGAATCTAAATTTGGGGTCTAAATTAAGAGAATATATATAAGTTCCACACAGCATAATTTAGAACAGGAAGTTTCCCTGGTAACCACATATAAGTTGGCAAGCAGCAAAAGAACTATAGCCTTAGGTTCCTTGTTTAAAAAAAAAAAAAAAAAAAAAAAAAGGAAGTACTTTATGACCTTGAATTCGTTGTTGGTTAACTCCTTCCTCCTGGGCTATGTTATAATTTTAGGTTTGTCTTTTTCATTTAAGTCAGCTGTTTACAAGTGGGTTGAAGAGAATTTTAGTAAATCCCATCCCATTTTCTTCAAAACTTTTCAGATGTTTTGTATGAGGCCTAACAACAGTGATGACCTTTCTTTTTTCTTTTGTTAATACACTGGTCCAATCAATAAAGCAATCCTTAGCCTCCTTCAGTCAAACTACAATGAGCTCAATTGACTTTACACTCTATTTTGGAAATGTTCTGGAAACAACCATTAAGTCATTAAAAGGAATATTGATGCTAAACTCATTCCTTAAATGTAATTTCTGTAAACATAAATAAAGAACTTTGAAAATAGTGTACTACTGAGTGCAATATACTACCACTGTTATTCCTAGCATTATTATTCATAGTAACAATTAAACAGAAATATAACATTCTAAAGAGAATTTGGCATTAATTTATTTTACATAAATACAAGAAAAGAAACAGACAGATCGATTGTGCTTTATACATTCCCTAACAGCAATAATCCAGGTCTTCTGAGCTGTTTTAGCAGATTTTTAAAGAAGTTTTACTTAAGATCAAACAGTGCACTACTTTCATAGCTTTTAAAAGTTAGTTCTTTGT
The DNA here is from genome assembly GCF_963455335.1 of Martes martes. Lineage (NCBI taxonomy): Eukaryota > Metazoa > Chordata > Mammalia > Carnivora > Mustelidae > Martes > Martes martes. The sequence goes on from NC_137889.1 coordinate 96,756,811, forward strand.
TAAGAGGCACACCTAACGTTTTTAAGTGCTTTAATGTCAGTGCTTTGGTATCTGTGATTCATAGCAACTGATGCTCTAATTATTATATATGATTTAAGGAGAAAACTGCATGTACAGGCAAATTCTACCATTTACAACAGGAACTCATAACACAAATTAATGGTAGCACATGCCCCTTAGTGGTTAATATAACATTTACAAAAGCTTTTTGTTAACTGTAGCAATATTCTGAAACTTCAGGGCCATCTGGAAATAATTCCATTCACAGTCTCAGGAGAAGGCAAGAGTTGTTAGCACAGAATATTTCAAATATTTAGATAACTTTAGATAACCATAACGTTAGAGAAAGTAGTAGCTCATTCTCAGGTGGACAGGCATGCTCTCCAGCTTTCAAAGGCATCCTCAGAAAAGGAAGGATCAGTGGGAGAAAGGAGAATTTGCCTAAACCATGCAGTCTGGCACATACTTATTTATTCTCCGCCATGTTAAACTGTGTTATGCACAAAGGGAATGATGATATAACAATGTAATAAAAATGAAAGAACTCAGGGTAAAAAGGAAGGAAGGGAAGGACAGGAGAAATAATAACTCTACTTTTCAAGACCTGAGAAATGATAATAGTGATGCAAAAGACACAGCGGCTAAGAAAGCAGAGCTCATCAAATTTCTGGTGACAGTACATTTCAAGCAGAAGAATCAAGGGACCGAATGAAGGCAAGCAGAGCTCCGTTATGAGACGCTGAAAAGTACACAGTGAGAAGATGAGGAATGGGATGGGATGGAGAAGATGAGTTCTGCGGTGAAAAAGGAAGAGGGGAAATACGATGTCAGTCAAAAGAAACAGCTTTCTCAAGCTGGAAAAGGTTTTCAGAAAGGGTTGTCTTGGTCAAATTCAAATACAGCAAGCTACCAATAATTCTTGCAGAAGTAACTAAAAGGAAAAGGCATTAAAAATGTGACAACGCTAAAATTCTGAACTTTTCAAGGTATTTCTGGCAATAAACCTCCCAAAGTTCATAGCAAAATAAGCATTCAACCCACATTTTATTGCTTTTCTGAACTGCTGATCCCATTGTGAACTTTTAATTAATATATAAAAGAAGCCCATATATTAATTTATTCTAATCATTATAAAATAATTAACATTTTGACTATGACTCAGATTCTGCATGTCTATGTCTATGAAATAAAGCATAATTAACACTCATATTAGCTTCATCATCTGTGTTTTAGTGAGTGACCTTATTGCTTCAATAAAACCTTACTGAAATGTCAGCATCACCACAGATATAAACGGAAAAGAAAATTACCATTCAGTAGTTATTTCTCAATAATCTTCCTACCAAAGGGAAATTTTCATTTCTGAATACGTTTATCCATTAGTCATATTAAGAGAACACCTAGGAGATAATTCATTAAGTGTCTGAAGTTTTTAATTTCTGCTAAAGGATAAATAACAAAACACTTTAAAGGTAAAAATATTCTGTAAATACAAAGTGCTTTAAATTGAACACCTACTGAATTATTATATATCCAGGCATGTCTCATTTCACTGCATGAGATCAACTATAGAATATAATTTGTGTCTCGTAATTTTTGTATGTTTTCTGTTTCTCCCACTAGATGAAAGGATCCTCATGGCAGGGACTGAGTTCCTTTAATTCCCCAATGCCTCCCTCATGGAATAAAGGAGGAACCTAATGCATATCTGTTGAATGAACAAATGAAAGGGCAGGTGGTAGCACAAAAGTTAGGGGAACACGCCAAGTCCCTCCTTTCTAAGGTTCTAATATTGGCAAGTAAAACATTTTCAAAGACTGGCCCAGAAAGCATCTATGTATGTATGTATGCATGTATGTATGTCTGCATGTGGGGGGTATGGGAGTGTGGGCTGGTGTCTTAATCATTTTCAGGAAACACGGAAGGAAATGTAAACATGTAAATTACATGTAACTGGAGACTGACAAAATAATCACAGGTACAAACGGCAAATCTCTTCAGTTTAGTACTGATTTGCCATTTTAAAGACAGAAAAAGGACAGGATTTTGTGTAAGTGATCATATTCACTCAGGAATAGAAAACGAATGCAGAATTCAGGAAAAGAAACAGAGTTAGGCAAAGATGCCTATTATATGCTATTTTAATGAACATTTTAAAGATCTACATATGGAAAGCTGCCTACCTGTAAATGGACAAATCAGCAAAAATGTCATTCTATTTTTGGGATGCTTCATTCTGTTTACTGTGAAGCTGTGATAGAGAAGACCACAGGACAGGTACAAGAATGTGTACCCAAATTCTGATTCATTTGCTCATTAGTGAACCTGTTTACCAAGCTGTAGGGTTAGAAATGATAATAATTACCACATAGATCGCTCCAGAGATCAAATGAGGTCTTTTATTTGAAAGCACACTAAAAATCATAAATATTGAAATGTGTTAATGCTATGTTTCAAATAAGATGATTTTATTTCTGCATTTTTTCTTCCATTTTTTTACTAAGACATTCCTGAGACATTTACTGATTTGTTCTACTCCAGAACGCAAATTTCCATTTGAATATCAATATTGTCCAAACACCGAAATGGGATTGTCACCGGCATTGTTTAGGCAACATGATGATTAACCAGAAAATTCTGGCTTACAGGAAAAGCTACCTTAAAGATAAAAAGAATAAGCCCAAACCCTTAAAATTAGTACATTAGTTATCTCGTTACTATTTATTGTGCAAAGTCTTATAGGATTCTGGGCTGTGTACATGAAGGAGAGTGTGTAGCTGTGAAAGAATGGAAATGGATGGCAGATATAAATATCTAATGTAAAATGAGATATATTTCCTATGCTGTTCAAATAGGAATGCATAGGTTTTTTGTTTTTTGTTTTTTTTTGGATGGATTATACTTTTATGCTTAGGCATACTAATAAAGTACTCCTTTTTTGCACTATCTGAATAGCCAAGATTGACAGTTGAAGACACTTTATGTATGTTTCCATCATGTTTCTTCCATTTACTGCTGATTAAAAAAAAAAATAGACTAACTTTCCACACTTTGCTATATAATTTAAAAAGTTGTTTCCACTTTCTGTTAAAATTTTAAAAAGATTTATTTATTTATTTTAGGGGTGGAGGGGCAAAGAGAGAGGGAGAGGGAGAGAATCTCAAGCAGACTCCCTGCTGAGCACGGAGCCCTGGGGGCTCCATCCAAGGACCCTGAGATTATGACCTGAGCTGACATCATAGCTGGAGGCTCAACCAACTGCACCACCCAGGCCCCATGCTGTTAAATTTAATATGTAATCAATTTAGCAGTTTATCAGATACCATGCATAGTTACTGAACTATCCTCTTGCAATGTTATAAACCTGAATCTTCTGCCCTTCATTTTCATGATACTCTTTCTCAGGATATATACCAGATAGCTTAAAGGTTTTGTCTTCATGTTTCCTTGCACATTAAACACTTTCAACTTGATTTAAGATTCAAAAATACATTTGTAAAAAAAATCTAAAATTTAATCATTTATCTTTATTTCTCTCTCTCTCTCACACACACACATACACACACACACACAGAGTATCCCAACTTCACCTTTAATGGAGATGAGGCCACCATTGGAATGACCCGTGGGGATGTCTACAATTGCTCTGACATAAATGCATTACCTAATGAGACCAACAAAGTAAATTTTTACAGATGCAATGTTTAATAACAGGACAAACTTTTCAACTAATTGAGGTAGGTTTTTTATGTGTATTTTAACTCATTCTCATCTACGTATTAATGCAGTTGTCTAAGGACCTCTTTTTGGTAGTATTTGGCTCCCGAGTCATATTTTTTTAGTAGTGAATAACTACATTTCTTTTCTTTTTTTTTTAAGATTTTTTTTTTTTAATCCACTTGACAGACAGAGATTAGGCAGAGAGGCAGGCAGAGAGAGAGAGGAGGAAACAGGTTCCCGGTGAGCAGAGAGCCCCTGGGATCACGACCTGAACTGAAGGCAGAGGCTTTAACCCACTGAGCCACCCAGGCGCCCCTACATTTATTTTCAATTAATAAATAACCCTGATTTTTATCAGTTCAGGACACTCTTTTCAATTACGGAATAACTGAAAAATCATTATTCAGCTTCCATTATATGTTTGGATATATGTCATAGAGAAATTATAGAGTATTTGACATATTGAGGGGCAGTTTTAAATTAGCCAACATTGTTAGAAAGTAATACAAACTAAACCTCAAATTAGAATAAAGATAATAGTTGCAATATCAGTTTGGGTAGATATGAAATGACCATGGGCTGGAGTTGTTAGGGATGAGATGTGTCCAGAACTAGAATCTCAGACTATGGGGAGTTAAAAATGTATATGGAATTCCAAACCAAGAGATACCTTTAAAGATACCTTTAAAGGAGTTAACCACAAGACCTCTTTGGAAAACTGTGAGAACAACAATCCAGTTGTAATGCAATATTCATGGTTGGAAACATGGTAGAAATATGTTAGAAATAGACCATTAAACACTGAATTTCAAATGAAGGTATTATCATGTACACTATTTTTAAACATGGGTTTCTAAATATCTTTATCCAGCAATACATTTTTTAAGCCAGTAGATGGAAACAATAGATAGTGAACTTTGTTCAACTTTAACCATTTTTTTAATTTGTGAAAAAAATCAATAGTTCTCCAGAAGGTGAAAAACACAGTGCAGGTTTTTCAATAAATTCTTCTTTTAAATTTTTAAATTGGGCTTAGCTATTCTTTTGCAACTATGTGCTGTAGGACAAAAGTTGTCTAGGTTTTTAAGGCATCCAGTAACTGGTTCAAGAATTTATAAAACGTTGACATAAGCTTGCTGCACATTCTTGCTTATTTCAGATAGCTTTGTGAATCATTGATTTGTTAACCCAAAGTTAAGGATGGCTGGCCGATCAACAATATTCCAATACAAAGGCCAATCTTAGTATTAATAAACAATCTGAAGGGAAATGATAGATAGTAAATCTCCTCTACTAGTCCCAGTTAATACTTTATTTCAATTACAATGCCATTTTTTTAGTTTTAAAATATTAAATGTGCCCCAAATGCCATATATATAGTACATTTTATGATTAAACCAAACTATAATACCAAAATTCAGAAAAAAATATAAAACTGTAAGAGTCAGTTAATTCACTCTAGGGTTTTTAAAAATGCTCCCCAGATTAAAAAGGGCAAGAAAGAAAAATCAGTTACATCATCAGTGAGTAAAAAAAGGACTGGCTGACTGTATAGTTAAGTCATTGGCTTAAGGAGTAGTGCTATTTGGGGAATGCAGAAGCACAAATCAAATAATATTTAAACCCATTTACATTTTACAAAAGAGCAAAGCATTTATAATTTAATGACAATGTCAAGGGAGAGTTCAGATATTCGACCAACATAGTAAGAATTGCATCTTGTGACTGATTCAAAGATTTAATAAACTTTAAAAACATTACTTGCTGACAAGATTTTTCAGCGGTTAAAAATTAGACTGAAGAAGTCCCATAATTTGCTTAGGTCTTCGGAGATTCTTTCAGATCTTGTTGCCACCTCCCTTTAAGTATAGCTAACAGAATTCAGTGCTTTTATCAAAGAAAATGTCCCTCAAAGATGTACCTCTGTTCAGAACACCTTCCCACATTTAATGAAATTCTCAAAATTGGACAGGTAAAATTCTGGTGCAAGCAAATTTGGTGGAAGAAGGAAGGTGTTTTCTATTTCTAAGATGCAATGTTAAAATTAAAACTTACTAAACTAAATCTTAGCTAACATTAAAACTTATTTTAAAATCCAATTTAAAATGAAGATGTTCATATAATGTATTTATTCATATGCTCTCAAAGTGTAGAACTGGTACAAGTTTTTTAAGTCAGTACCAATTATGAATGTCTTCATTAATGTTAGCACCTGGAATTACTGACTTTCTTTAAATTTGATTGGAAAAACTAATTGGGAAAACTTGACTTCATTATAAATTGGAATATTTTACGTTTATATAGAGATATTTGGAAATTGGACTTATGTAGGAATTTCTCCAAATGTAATGAACATGACCCAGTAATATACGCTCGTGCATATCATTTATGCAGGCATTGCTAATTATTTTTAATGGAAGTCAGCTAGTCATGAAGCTGGAAGTTTTTCTCTTTCCCTCCATGTCCCATATCCATTTGCATTTTTCTTTTTCAGAGGAGAAATTATTCCTCTCAATGTTTCTGCATAAAACCTTATTTTCTAAGCCTCAGTGAAAGGAAGACTGTAACACATTTCCCACTTCCCTCTCCCAGGGATGTTCTTAACAGTAGGATATTCTTTTTAATCATCTGTAAACTTTGCTGGATATAAGACAGACAATTTGTGCCAGTATAAAGATCCGGTTCTGTTGGTCTATAAAGGCTGCCCTGAAATTGATAAAACTGTTGTCTCTAATACCAGATGGGAAGAGTTTGTCAATTCCAAGGTGAAATTAAGTGCTGACCTTTCTTTGGTACTCACGGAACCTTTGAAGAAAAATGTGAATATTATTTGGAGTTGGGATCCACATATGTATAATAAAGAGATAATAATTGATATGTACCTATCAAGAAGACCACATTAGCTTCACATATACTGTTGCTCTGCACTTGCACCACCATCTCAGTAAATTAGGACAAGGTTATCATCCGTATTTTATGAACAAGAAGCTGAGTCACCAGCAGAATAAACGATGATCCAAGGTTAAACAGCTATTACATGACACACCTAGGATTTAAAGTCCGGAATTTTGACTCTAAATCTCTGATTCTTTTGGTGGCCAACTCAGTCACTTCACTTATAAATTATGAATTTCGTGGGAATCTCTTTGTTGACCACAACATAAAGGGCCAAAAAGGAGGAGAGGCTTTAATCTGAAGATCTATCAAGTTCAAATGCATGGCAAAGGATCCAGATTCCAGGCAATACTCTATTCATATGAAGAAATCACCAATTATTCAGGGACATAATATTATCAGCAACACTTTTCATTTGTATAGGATGTCACACTTTTCAAGGCATTTATCCTATTTACATTGCACAAAGAACAATCCAATAAATTCTAGCTAAATAATTATTTTAAATGGGAAGGATTACAACCAGAAAAATGAAAATCCAAGTACTAGGAGATTATACTATTCTGGAGAAATATAGCATTGGCCATTCTGCATAAATTCTTGCTTATCAATTTAGCAGAGGAGTGGCATTCATACTACTTACTTTAACTGCTACATATTTTAACTCTTTCCTGATCTTTCAAACCTCAGAAACAAGGGTTTAACCAAAAGTGCCAAATGGCTTAGTTTTCTTTCAAACTAATGAATGACCTAGATTGGCCAAGAAGAGGTATTTTAGTACCTGGTAAGAAATTAAAAGTGCTGACTATATTTTGAACTGTACCATACCTGAATATTATGGTGTGTTAAGTATCTGAGAAACACGGAATGAGAAAAAATTCTAGGTTGGTTTTTTTTTTTTTTTAAGATTTTATTTATTTATTTATTTGACAGAGAGAGATCACAAGTAGGCAGAGAGGCAGGCAGAGAGAGAGAGAGAGAGAGAAGCAGGCTCCCCGCTGAGCAGAGAGCCCGATGCAGGACTCGATCCCAGGACCCCGAGATCATGACCCGAGCCAAAGGCAGTGGCTCAACCCACTGAGCCACCCAGGCACCCGAGGTTGTTTTTATTTTAATTAGGTAATTATTAACTGTCCATCCTCAATCCATTTGTAAGATTTAAAATATGTTAATGTGTGCTACTAACAGAAAAATCATTTTTAGCCCAATCTGGGTTTAAAAGAGAGCTATTATCATATCTAGGAGAACCCCAATTTGATCAAGTGACATAAATATCAGGCACTAATGACAATAGGCACTGAGACTTAGTACATGAAATAATATTTAAAAATATATTTTGAGATATAAATACATATTGATACAATCATGTAAGGCACTTATGAAAAATTATATTCATTAATCTTGTGCTTATTCCACAAACTGTGTATTATTAATGGGCTTTAAGAAAAGCCTTATTTATTCAACAGTCATTAACCAGGGGTTTATTTAGTGAACAATGTGGGCCAATCGCTATGCTGGATCCTGGACTCCTGGACTCTGTAGAAATCGCTAATGGTTTCCTAGAGCTGTAAACAAACTGTAAGACTTAATGTAGTAAGTATAAACTCATGGTACAAAAGACACAGGTGTAACACAAATAATAATTAATATTCCCCACATTCGTTTATCATTCAACCATTTTAGTCATTTATTATTTAAAGACAGTATCTATGAGTAACATAATTATAATGGTATTATGGAAAGTTCAGAAAGAACAGCAAAGGAAAAAAAATAATATAAAAATTATTTTCGTGTTTCATGTTTTTTCCCCAGTCATTTAAAATATATGTATATTATTGTTTTCTACATTTGTATTTACACTCTCATAAGCATTTTTACATAATCTCCCATAATTTTATGATAAACTTTTAAGTAGGCACATCATATCCCATTCTGTGCACAGATCTATCATAATCATGCCATATATAGTGCAAAGACCACAGTCTTTCAAATCTCACAAACCTGGGCCAAGATTTAGATTATTGTTCTACTACCATTTTACTCGCCTGTGTTCTTGTCTGTGACATGGGAATGATAATGTAGACCTTGCAAGCTTTTCAATCGGAGACTTACACTTTATAAAGCACTTCTAACAGACACTTAAAACTCAATAGAGAATGAAGAAACAGCAGCTACTGTTTATTATACCCCAAATGTTATAGAATTATATTACAATATTTTGAATAATTATTTCTTTTAAATTGTTTTCTTCAGTCTCACCTACAACTCTGCCTACCACTTAGGATAATCCCTAAATTTCTTATTTTCTAACCTCAAATCAGGAGTATATTATAGTAGTTATTTTGGCAAAAGGAAAAATTATTCAGGGAGCCATAGCAAAAAAGGGAAAGACTAGCTTATTTTTAAGTTCAGCTAGGTGACAAGTATTATATAAGAAGAAGAGCATTCTATTCTAAAAAATCATATGAGATATGAGCACTTTTGTCAAAGTGTTCTAAATTTAAATATGTACACAAATGTGAGCTACTATCATTAGTTATAGGATTTTTTATTCATTGATTGGTTGTAGCTCAACCTTTGAGGCTATCTCTTCCATGTGCAAGGGGAAAAAACAGTGGAAAATCCCTTCTGATGTATCAGATAATCCTTCCAAAATGTTTTTAAATTGGGAAATGCATTTTTTGGAGGTCATGTAGCATTTTAACAGAGTTCAGATTTTACCTTTAAATGTTTTATTTTGGAGTTGATTTATATGAAATGTTATGTAACACTTCATGAAGTCTCTAAGGTGGGGAAAGACACAGAGAATTATTTAACTCCTGATACTTTGCTATCTTTTGCTGCAGTAAATCATTGTTCTACTCAAGTAAAAATGCATTTCTTTATGCTTAGAGAAGAAAAAAAAAGTGCATGCTTACAACATTCTCTATGAGTAGAGTGTTTTGATAATGAAACCTGTTTCCCCTCATGGAAATCAAGAAAAGGACAGTTTATCAAGGACCCGGTGAAATGCACTTGGGTGAGTAAAATATTTTCAGGCATACAGCTTTAAAACATACTTCTTATTCTAGGTCAGATTCCATTTGTTACGTTATTTCCAACTCGAAAAATAAATAAATTCCAGTGATTCTCAGAGTTCAAGGTGGTAGGAATATTCTGGATACACTAAGTGGAGGCGGAAAAGTCAGCTCGACACCCTCGGGCAACTGAGGACCTGGCCACTGTCCCCTTCAGGAATGTTTCGAAGGACAACAAACCACTCAACTGCTGTCTTCTCTTTATAAATAATTCCCACAGACTATGGACGAAGGCTCGATGTGGCTTTCAGCTTCATTATGGTTTCTTGAAGTGTTCTTGGGTCCTTACTTCTGCACAAGTGGTCTCTGCCTTTGTGGGAAATCCTAGTGATCTCTGGGAGTGCTTGCAAAAGCAGGCAGCATGAGGGTTTTCTTCCCCGGAAACCTCACTCCTGTGCACTTTCCATGCAATCAATCACGACGGAAAGGTCAACAGACAGCTTTCAAATAACGGATTCACTTAACTTCTGACATTGATCTGGGGCAGAGAAGGGAAGCTGTGGGGAGATGAAGGCGGGAGCACCCCACTCCATCACAGGAAGCCTGAGCTCCTTCAAGTCTTAAGAAGAGACTAAACCCAGTCCAGTGGGCTCCCTCTGCTCAGCCACAGACATTTGCCAAAGCCATTAAGGTAAGTCTACACTAATGTCAAGTTAGAAGTTGGTGGCACACGTGTGCACATATGAAAGGTGGAAGCATTGAGGAGGAAAAAAGAGGAGTAAAAGGACAGTCGTTCACTGTGATTAACAGGACAAGACAGGGCCATGTTGCAGAAAGGTTAACTCAAGACATCCTAGGCCATTAAGTGCAGACCTGAATTTCAGAAAACAGAAGGCCCACGAGGATGAACCCCTCCATCCTTCGAACAATTACCACACCTTTAGCGTCTGACTCATTGGTAGCTGAAGCACTCTAACAGTAGTCTTGTAGAGCCAGCTGACGTGCAGACTTCATATAAATGATAAAATCCTTGCAGATTTATTTTTCTTTTTTTCTTTCTTTCTTTTCTTTTTTTTTTTTTTTTTTTTTGGAGCAGTCAATCCTTGAAAACCTAGCTCATGGAACCGCTATAGTATTTTCTTTTTAGTAGAAAATAAATTTAATTTCCATTTTGGTTGCATTCTTAGCACCTTGTCATTCCAAGAAGAGTATTTGTGAAGGTTCTCCAGTTGCAAAAGAGATAGGAGCTACTACAAGCCTATCCTATCCATTTAGTTTCCTCCCAGGCAATAAATCTTGTGAGGACAGGGCCCATAAGTGCTTCACTGACCATGACAGCCCTAGTGCCTACAGCACAATAACTTGCTCATAGGGTCCTAAATAAAGAAGCTGGTTGATGAACAGATGAGTTCCCAAGAAGCTGTGCCTATCACAACCACATTAAAGTTTTTTCTCCCGCCAAACTTTGTATACTCATTTCATCGGTCATGTTTCTATGGGTTACTTTTGATTTGGCATCGAAATAATGTAATGAATACCCTTGATCCAAGGTTCCTCAGCTGGATAAACAACAACTTGCTCTTATTTTGATTAAGGAGAGCCATTACATGTTTTTTCCTCAAGCTATTAGTCTACGAGGAACATGCTGTAATTTATAAGCCCTATCAAAACTTTCCCTTTAATGAAATGAATAGGAAATTAATGCAGTCAGGCAGAAAGCTCTTTTAGCTAATAGTGTTTAGCACTTTCTTCTTTGAAATACTAGAGAGCAATTTTCATTTACTGGTTATTGAAGGAGGGAAAATTCAGTCCCACGGATATCTCCTACATGGAGTTCAGGTACAAGTGTGGCACATTCCTTCCCTTGGGCAAGCCGTGTGCTATAACATGGAAAAATAAATGTGCCAGCTTTCTGACATTAACAGCTATTATAAATGGTATTACATGACCTACCACTAGCAACTAAACTCTTAGAATAATACTATTTCCAATGTGTTAATAAATATTAGTAGAATTTACATACCATACTCCTCGGCATTAAAAGAGATGTGATTCTAATTCCGCCCTGACACAGGTACAAATTAATCTTCCTATTTTAGTTCTTGGAAAGCATTATGGTGTTTGACATACCAACATAGATGACAGTACAATTAGATTTTAGTTTTTAAAGATAAATATGCAGTTATTCCTCTGTTTTGTATGGGCCTCTCTTTAAAAGAAGGATTAGCTGGAGGCATATTTCACTGACTCAGAACTCTCCAGATCATTTTTTTAAAAGATTTTATTTATTTATTTGACAGACAGAGATCACAAGTAGACAGAGACACCAGCAGAGAGAGAGAGGGGGAAGCAGGCTTCCCCCTCAGCAGAGAGCCCGATGTGGGGCTCGATCCCAGGACCCTGAGATCATGTCCTCAGCCGAAGGCAGAGGCTTAACCCACTGAGCCACTCAGGGGCCCCCAGACCATTCTTTAGAGCTCTTGTTGTCTGCAACTAGTATCAGTCATTCCATATATACAGTATTTACATATAATTTTACTATTTAAGAAAAGCTGAAAGGAGTTTGCTTTCTAAGAAGGCTAACCATCCCATTTGTGATGTATTTTTTATCACTAATTAGCTTAAACCCTTTCTTTCATAGCTGAAAGTCATTTCCAGTCTATCAAATATTAGTCTTATCACACACTAAAGAGTGTGGAGAGCTCAATTACTATTGTGAAATTATTAAGTGCCTTGAAACATACATGGCTGGAATAAAATAATTCGGAGTGAGATAGCTTTAAAAATAACAACCTATACCTTGTACAAATATTACATAGGCAAATAGGAATCCTAAGAACTTGCACAGGACCGAGGATCCTCTTGTCTATTATAAGCCCTTTTTCAGGATTCAGCTTTGAGGTAGTTTTGAATTTCACATCTGATTCTACCTTTGAAAATAGTCTCACAGTGATGAATGACCTCTTCCATGTAAAACAGGTTTTGAAATATATGTATATTTGCCAAAGCTTCTTTCCTCTTATATTGAAAATGTTTATTTCTTTATTGCAAGCCTGTAGTGATGCAGCCACAGATAAATGCTACTGTAAAAAGAGAGAGATTTATTTTCCCTCAATTTATAAAAAATGTCAAGTAAATACTACAAATGAATACTACCCTTATACTGATAAATCAGGCTTCTAAGAAGTGGCCTTTAAAAAAAAATTCCAAAAATGTGGTTTATTAGTTTGAAGAATACTTTTTGATATTTTTACCATGGTGGTGTTGTCATACTTCATCACTAGTTTTGACAAATTAATGAGCATTTACACTTGATATTTACCAAATACTATTCTTTCTAGTTTGTTTTAATACATTGGATTTCAGTCAGCTCCGATCACCTTATAAAAACTCTGGATTCTAACTTTATTAGAAATGTAATGAAAATAATTCTCATATAAACATTTTCTAAAACTTATACCTAATTACAGTTACATGGCCTAACTACGAACAGTTGTGTGACAAAGCCTATTATTCAACACAGGCCTGACAACCTAGAGGTAGCACTCAGTAAATGCCCATCACCATTTTTAACATTATTCACAATACAAGTGGACATTTACATTGCATGGAATTCTTAATAAAGTTGTTTCCTATAATTTCCTTTCAGGGCAAAGCACTGATTTTAGTTAAGTCATTTTGAATATTCAGTGATAGACAATATTACCAGTATCCTTAAAATTTCTGCCCTGCCAAGACTTCTACACATCTCCCATCTCAGATTTGCAAAGGATGTTATCCAAGATTATGACTATTTTTACATTCTCTTTTTCTTAAAAATCTTCTGACTTTTATTAATATTCCCCAAATAAATGTCATATCTTAACTTCTTACTGAGGAACAAGGTTTAATTCATAGGTCTTCAATTATCTTCAAATTCATAATTATTGGACAATGTATCTAATTTTTCCCTTTCTTAACATTAGTGGGTTGACATTCATTTTGATTAATTTACAGCCTCTTCGAGTCATCTGACATAATTCTTCTCCTAATGCAATAAATCCAGCTTCTTTTTTCTACTATTGTTTGGCTGCTATTAGGACACAACCTTTTGAAACTTATTGAAGACTGGAAACCAAATGAAATAAAAACGTCGGCAAATTTATTAAGAGCACTAAAATAATAGCATAGTAGCCATATGATTTAGGTGCTTTTTATTTCTACTCTTTTTACTTGCAGAATATGCAAAAATCATACAACCAACTCTTTAAAAAAAACGTAAAAGAGCATCCCCCCTACCCTCTAAATTCCTTAGTGTTGCCAGACACTTAACACTGCTTCTTTCCTCTGCCATTTCATGTTGCTTATACTCAGTGGAAATTTTTGCTGGTATCCTCGATGTAACAAAGCAACTTCAGTTTCAGAGACCTGTGGCATTTTCTTCTTTCTCTCAGTCCCTAACCATCACTTCATATCACCCCAACAGGAACTTCAAATTAATGTCATCAATCAATCACCACTACCTAATATCGTTAAAAATCCTGAAAATTTATTTCCTACAGTTTTTACCATGTGCAATTTTATCTTAACTCCAATCACATTATACAGGAAGATAAGACTTCTGTTCTTGGAGTCCCATTGACATGTTCTATGAAATAATAAGCATTCAGTGGCTGGTAACAGAAAATGGCACTTTCTGGTTCTCAGCTCCTGAGAAAGGTTCTCCTTTTTTCTCTGCCTTTATACACATGGGCTTCATCCTCTTTCTTACTGAACAGCATTCCTCTCTGAGCAAGTTCACCTACCACTCAGTTCCAAATATAGCACAAAATAAACTTAAAAATTTCAGCATTTCTTTCAACTCCTCTGTTTAAATCTCCAGTTGTCCATTTGGGGCACCCATCATTTCCTCTTGACCCTAAGACTGTGGCAAATATATATAAAGAGTCTATAAACTTGTTACGTGAATCACATCTTTGTGCACTCAACTTCTTAGTAGTGTTCTTAAAAAGACTAGCAGGAATTATAATCATAGTCATGATACTGAATAATTTAGGGTGTACTTCATTACTGATTTTGTCTATTATTTAGAGGTGAAAAGAAAAAAAAATAATGGGAGAAAACATACATCAGTTCCAGTCTACAAACATAGTAAAAAAACTGAGCTGTGATTTCAAAAAAGATGCTGACACAGTACAATAGGGAATGAAAAATCAATCCTTCTGCCAAAATCAAATTAACAGCTCTTTAAAAAATGTTTTATCGTGAAGATATTATATGTGCGTATATGGGGGCAATACCCTCACTTATATGAATCACCGGCTAATGTCTTTGCCTTATGACATCATACATTTCAGTTTAAATTTGGGGGTGGTCTTTGTATGATTATTGTATGTATTATTTAATTTTCACCTTTTTCACAATTACTTCCAATAGTTTCTATCTTATTTGAATTATTCAAATTCAACTAGTCTAAAACTCAGAGGTTTAGCCTATTTATTCAAATACTCCTGATACTCTCTTAAAAAACAAAAATCACAATGCTAGATATGGAGGAAATCAAAGAGAAAAAGCAACAAATATTCACTTCTTAATTTCAGAATTTAGCTTCCTGATTCAATTGGTCCATTGTCAGAATTTTATGTTAATTATTCATTAACACAGAACAATTTATCGATTAAGAACAGTAGCAAATGAGCAACTTAAGGCCCCCAAAGTGTTACCACCCTGGTACAGGTCAATAGAACTAGGCAAACAAGAGGCCAATTCAAGAGTTCCTGCCCAATTTCCTTCCACAGCCAGGTCTTTATGAGCAAGCAGTCATGGAAAAGATCCTAGAAAAATAAACTGTGGAAACATTTCAGCAACTTAATTGAGATTTTGCAAGGCTCTCAAAGCCTACATTGTTATAGCCCCCTCTCATCAAAGACCATGATTCAGCTTTAGAAATGGTGCTATTCAGACTCTGCTGTATTAGCCATATATCTCAGGAATTTACTTCCTAATTATGCAGTATGTCTTATAAACACTTTTTTTGTTGTTGTTGTTCTGTCATTGGGTGACATAATATTTTAAGCAAGTAAAGAAAATTGGTTTGATCATTATTATGAAAAGTTCTTCCTCAACACATGTCAAATTTAGGTTATGGAAGCACACCGCATTTGTGGGCTAGAAACTTCAGGGATCTCCAGATGAATTCATCACTTACTGTGCTACTGAGGAAAAATAGGTGTCTGCTTAACTTTACTTCTGAAAGTAAAACTTCTGGCCTCTAATTTGAAATAGGGGGGTGTCAGAAAGGCAATACCACAGTTTCTGCAAAGAATGAGAGATTATACCTTTTGAAAAGAAGTACTAAGTTCTCAACTTTGATTTGGTCCCTGACACTGAGGAAGTCTAAGAGTGGATTTAAAGAACATAAGTCATTTCAAGGGTAAAGAAAGAGTAAATCTAAAGTGCCCTTTTTCAGGGGAGTACTACCAGAAGACTAGGGCATGTGCTCATTTGTACATTTGTCCTCTTTCCGAATATCTAGCAAAAAGAAAAAGATGAAGAACATGTTTCACTTATTGACTTCATCTAATTTTGTCTTCATTGTAAATTCATCCTAACTTAATAAGTGGCTAAATTTATTTTTGTGACCTTCCTAGAAAATATATTCAAAGTAGACAAGATTCTGTTACATGAAAATAATAAAAAATGACTTGGAAGTAAAATGACTTGGTGGTTGAAGGATATTCAACTCTGGGGCAATAAGTTCAGAACAACAGTGCTATGAGACTATTTGTACTTAGGATGCTGTTTTTATCTGTCTCAGATAAGTAATTATCATAAATTACTACATTTGACTGATGCCCAATAGTATAGCACATTCCAGTCAAAATATGTCACCAAACCACCAACACTGCATGATGGTTTTTGCCCCTAGGTGATAGTGATGTTAACCATAATACTCATTAGTAATTTATCCTGTCACTCACACACTTTAAAGTTGCTTTTTTGAATGGTTTTCGATGTAATAATATATTACGTGTTACTTTACATTTAAAAAAAAAATCCAGCATGTTGAGTAAGACTACTTGCCACAGAGGGAAAGAAGACCTAGCAAAATGACTGTACAGTCAGCCTAGACAGATGGTAAATCTAGGAAAAATTAATCAAAAACCACATCACCAATCTGAGTTTTTAAATCAAATAAAATGCTTGCTTACATATATGTCAATGATGATATCCAAGATAAATCTGATTTTTTCCCATAATTATAGTCTTCTAATGGTTTCACTCTTTGAGGGCAAGTGTATGATTAAATGTAATACAAGCAGGATATAGTATGAGAGACTTAAACAAGAAATGGTAAATGTATACACAAAGCACACATAATAAGCTAGATTATTAGAAACTGCACGCTGAATGGACTGAGCATCATTATAATTTTATTTTGAGGTTCAGGGTAAGAACTTAATAAATATTTGACGACATAATAAATGGGATGCATTTTTAAGTTTTTACTCTCATGAATTTGAAATTATCAAACATACTAAAAAACAGTGGAGAATAATCATTTTCACTTCTTCTTCAACATAATGTCATACTGAGCAAATTGACTGACAGATACAAAGGAAAGTGATTACCTATTTAGGCTGACTAACAAAAAAAGAGCTAATGATACACCCATAGATAATGAGGATAGATAAAGGACAGCTGGTAACTCTGGAATGAGTGAGAGCTTCCTAACGACAGCTAAACAGAGCAGCCCAATGAAATGACTTAACCCTTCCTCTCTCATTCTGGTTATCTCTTTTTATTTATTTATTTTCTCTTCTTTAACAATGTTGGGGTTCATCACATGTCTTTTTCTATGTGGCCTCTGTCACATTAGAGTTTCCATTTTCTACAAATTCTTAATTTCCTTCTCTGATTTTTTTTTTTTTTCTTTCACAGATGAGCGATACTGAGCATATCCAAGACCCCTTCCTCTAACCTCAACATTTCTTATCTCATACTTGGCCTTAAAACCTCATACCTTCTCCAGATCTCAACTCTCACGATGGTGCTGATGATTCCAATTCTCTCTGTATAGCCACTTTTCCCTCCTAGTGGGCAATCACATAATTCTAGGATGCTGACATCATTGCCAACTCAAAGTCTTCCCAAATGAGGCTCGTGATGTTCCCTATGACGGTTTCTCCTGTATGAGTTTCTCAGTTTTGTCAATGGTATCAGACATTCCCATCCTCTGGTTTAAAATGCCACAACCGGCTATAACTGATATAGGGCCTCCTTCACTCCCCTGAATCGATGTGAAGCCATTAATTCAGTCGAAAATGTTTAGCATTAATGTTTCCTTCTAGACCCTCTAAATTCCACCCCTTCCTGTCCGTTGCCGCTACCATCACATTAAAGATGTTAGGATCTCACACTGGGTTTACTTTAAGAACCTCCTGACCAATGAATTTTTCTTTCAGTCTCCTTCTTTCTCCTTGGATCCACTCCTTCAATGATTCCTAGTTAGTATCTCCATAAAATGCTGCCCTTTACCACAGAACAGAGTTTAAGGGCAAAGGTTCTGGAATCACACTTGCAAATTATGCATTCCAGCTCCAACTTTCACCAGGTTACCAAACTTGTAAAAGTTACTTAACATTTTGTGGCCTTATTTCTTACCTACTACATGGGGTTGTTGAGAGAAATAAATGGGGTAACACAAGTAATGTACTTAAAAATATCCCTAAGACATGTGATCTAAAAGTGATGGCCCCTGTTATTGGTGCCATTGTCATCTTTCTCATTAAAAGCTTTTAACAGTTCCCTATACACTGTGTGAAAAAGCCCAAATCTCTTAACCATGGCAATTAGGTTCTGTCCAGTCTGGCCCTATATTAATAGCCCAGGTTAAATGGATAATGTTTTCTGATATGACTTCTCCAGTCCTGTCAAGGTGAACTAATAAAACACACTTTGAAATTATGTTTTCTTTCTTTCTGTGACTGACTCATGCTGTTCCTCTCTTTTCCCTTACTGTTTCCTTTCCCTCCACCTTTACTGTGTTGTTCATTCTTCAGTGTTCTCTAAGAGGATGGACCAGACAGAATTTTTTGCAACCCAAAGTTTCTAAAAAAAAAAATGGTTCCTCAAACTTGGACAGAGCATTGTGTTATAACCCAACTTGGGGATTACAAATACACATTAATATTTAAAGGGCCATGAGAAGTCCTATGATAAACAACTTTTTAAAAGTGTCCCAAATTTTACTTGAAACTGAGCCATTTTTTTTTTTTCCTTCTAGAAACTATCAGAAATCTGGACATGAATATTTCAGAGTCAGGAAAAGAACTGAAAATCTTTTAATTCTTAAACTGTGTTATATCCACAATACCTTACTATTATTCTAAATTTCAAAAGGGAGTTCAAGTAAATACTGGAGAGTTGAGGGTGCAGAAAACTTAATTTTCAATGAAGTGAAAGAATCGACATATGATACCCCTGGAATAACAACAATAAAAATGTTTAATAATGTCAAATTAAGTTTACTTTGGACTTAACAACAGTATATCAGTTAAAAACTTCGTAAACCCAGAGACAGATTTTTTAAAAGCTTTTTTAGTAATCATAAAAATATCTACTCACATTTTTCAGTGTAATTATAGTGTTGTATCTGATGGCAGTTAGTCAAAGAAGTATAATCCAATGTTGATTAAAGTTTTATTTTAAGCTTCCTTACCCATGGAATGATTTCTTACAGACTCTTAGTCTATAATTCTATGCTCTTTTCCAGACATTTCAGCCTCCAACTCCTAATGTCTAGGCCTTGCCTTGTAGCTCGAAAAATTCCATCTTTTTTTATTATATACACTATAAACTGAAGCAGAGAAAGGAAAGAAGATGCTGAAATATCAGATACAAATAAGAGGAAGAGATTTAATAAAAATTTGAAGATTGG
The DNA here is from genome assembly GCF_963455335.1 of Martes martes. Taxonomy (NCBI): domain Eukaryota; kingdom Metazoa; phylum Chordata; class Mammalia; order Carnivora; family Mustelidae; genus Martes; species Martes martes. The sequence continues at coordinate 96,776,362 of NC_137889.1, forward strand.
CATCCCAATCTCGTATAACAACTGATACAATCACTGCTGCTTACTAAAAATGTATGTAACTTGTTATTAATTTAATTTAAAAATAACTGCAATCATGTAGGCTAAAGACTATTATGAGACAATTAGATAGTTGTTAAGAAAAATAAAAACATTCCTCAAAATGTAAGTTTTTATCAATGTTCATTTATTTTTATTCTCATTTAGGTTACTAGACTAGCAGGCTATTTTTTCCCCAAATAATTATTTGCATAATAGTAACCAAACATGAACAATAAAAGTAATAAGATTAAAAAAAAAAAACCCTAAGTAAGTATTAATCGTCCACACTAGTATCTAAATTGTTCACTGTTTTCTAAGTAGCCGTAATCAGAATATTCCAAAGAAGAGTGTGTTTGCATTTAATGTCTATAATTACTACGCTCTGTCAGACAGATTTGGTTTTCCACCTGTGAAATATTCGATTCTTAGAAGACCACTTAAACTTTACCTATATTTTATTTAAGGTACAGCAAATTGGAAGTACACCTGCCAATTGTATTTTTATAATCATATCAGGTTCAAGATACCACTGTCACACATAAAATATCTGCATCTTTCTAAAGGGTGAAGTGCTTTTATATTTGGTTTCCCAAATTCTCCTGGACGTGTTTCACTGCAAAAGTTTTAGCATGAACAAAAGAAAACTCCATTAGACATATATTTATTAAAAATGAAAATCCCCCTATCAACCATTTATAGTACTTCATATTATCATGTAAATGTTCATCTCTTGAAAGCTAGGTTGTAATTTAATTTTCCTATTCCATTGAAACAGACCACTAGAGGGCAAGCAACACTCTGATCTCAGTTATAAAAAAGTAAATGGATTATCTCCCTAAAAAACTAGGTATATCCAACGTTCATTCTTATCTCTTTCCTTCCTTTACTCTTTCATTCAATAACTATCTTTTCCAGTGCTTACTGTATGCCAGACACAGAATCCAGAATTAAAGCAACCAAATATGGCTCTCTCTCCCTCTCCCCTTGGGTCTCTCTTTTTCCATCCACACATATGCAAATATATTTGAAAAATCATTTATATATATTTTTTCTTCCCTTCATAATTTCTTATATTTAGAATTTTATTATAAATACAGTGTGCTGTAGAAAAGTCAGATATCCAGACTGTACGAGACAGTTGTAGGAGAGTAACTTAAATATCTCTAGTACTGAAAATCAGAGAGCAGCTCTGGCTATAAAGTATATTAATAAATAGACTCTACAGCTCGTAGAATGGTTCTACAACACTGTCCAAAATTTGACTCAGCATTTTCCTAACTCGGTTTCTCCCTTCTTTTATTAGATGGCCCCGCATTGTTATACAAAGAGAAAAGTGGTAGAGCAGTTGTCAGAGACAATTAAAGTCTTCTCCAGGTCCCCATTAGCCAGTGCCCTGAGAAACAAGCTGAATGATTTCATAATTTCTGTTGAATATAAAAGGACACTGATACCCTGGGGATATTGATCCAGAAAGACAGAAAGAAGAGCTGGGAAGCTCTTTCAGCGATACAGAAGTTAATGATTTTGTGATTCACCCAAGAGAAAAACTCTTACAACCTTTGATAATTGCAAGACAGATAGTGCCACCACTGACCTCGTCAAATTAGCAGGAGCTACGAGTTCCACGGCAGTAGCCAAACCCAAATGCTACAAGAGAGTTTAGCAATACTCACGTAGTTTAAGTGCTTTTGCATGCATGTGTTTTCTCTAACATGATGTTGCTTTTAATCATTGTTCATCTCGGGGTCAAAATGCTTCCTAACCTCAACACTTTTGGTGGCAAGCTAGACATACCTGGCACATTCCGCCAAATGGATAAGGAAAAGGGAAACTACTTCTCTTCCAAAAATAAGGCACAGAGAACTAACGTTATGAGCGTTAAATGTTCACCTTCATTAAATTACACAGGAGGGAAATAAAAATATAGAAATTGATAGAGAAATGTTTAGCCAATAGGCAACAATGTATATCTGTTAACGAGTGGTTTCTTTACTTAGTATTTATACTGATTCATTTCTTCAAAAGATATCTACAGACTTCCTACTCAGGCTCCTTGGATACAGCAGTATCCTGATCTGTTCTCACATCCACATTCTCGCGAGAGAAACTGCACTGTACCCTCTCGATGCAAAGCTATAAAGTTGGGCCAAGGTTCCCTTTCTTTGAAGGTTTCCTCTCACATATAGAAGAAAGCATGAGGATTCAGACACCATGCAACAGGAAAATTGATAAAACTAGAAACTAGGTACCAATGACTGCGGAAGTGCAGACGTGGAAGTTTTCTTCCAAGGAGCTGGGAGCAGGGGTAACCCCCTGGGCACTGACAGGAAGAAGATGAGAGGGAAGAAGATTGCTTTGTCAAGATCATCTTGTTTTGGAAGAAACTTGCAGGATGAGTGAAGAATATCTGTTAGACAACTGGAAAGGCGCATCCCAGGTACTGGGCACCAAGTGGTTGAAAAGGATGGCAACACAGGAGGAATATGGAAATTAAAATGGGGCTGGACAAACTTCCCCGTAAGAGCCAAAAGAATGTCTATCAAGTAGGACTGTAGGAGTTATAAGATTTTCGGAGCTGAAAGGAACCTGAGAGGTCATTTAAAGCAACACTGGCCCCAGGCATTACCTACAGCCTTTTCTTTCTTTCTTTCTTTTTTTTTTTTTATTTCTTTTCAGCGTAACAGTATTCATTGTTTTTTCACCACACCCAGTGCTCCATGCAATATGTGCCCTTTTCAAATACTTGCTAAATTAACTAATCCCCTCTCTTTGCAAATGGGGAAACCAAGACTCAAGAAGACACGGATCCTGTCATTTCTGACAGAGTGTTCACCCAATTTGAGAATTGTGACTTCAGATGAGGAGGTTACATGCTTTTATTTGGAAGGACCGGGTGCTGCTGGGATTTTGCTTGGTGCTCTAAATTTTTGATATCTGCTGTGCATTCTTCTTTGCAAAAGGTAAATGAATATTTAATTTCAAAAAGAGGGGGCTGGTAAAGGAGGCAGGACCCCAATGTGGAGGGCTTAGCATGTGCCCCTTGCTCACAGGGAACTATGACATAATATAGTTGGTGATAACAGACCATTTAAAGATGTTAGGCAGAGAGACAAGCTTGAACTTGACAAGGGAACACGTGAAAAATATGTGAAAAAATGTTAAAAAATATGAAAACAATTGTTACTTTTGCACTTCCCACGCATAAGAAAAATACTCTGATGAAGGTATAAAGGATGGATTGGGGTCAGGCAGTTCTTCCTCCACTTACACATCAGGATATAAACAGAGAAATTGGACGAACTATTTTCAAACAAGCATGGAAAATTTCGCACTCACAAATAGCAACCGTTTTATCCACCCCTTGCAAAATTATAGAGTAAGGGAAACTGGGCATGGTTCTGAAAAGAGTTCATGTATAAAATAAGGCAATGAGAGAACTTCACCTTACATACTCAAAATCCGTTGGCATTCAAGTCATCCCTGGGAGAAAATGTTCATAGAAATAACTGAATGATGTAAATACAATTAAATTGATACCTGCTTACATACAACAATAAAATCTAAAATTGACAATTTTTCACCCTTTAATAGGGTCCAAAGATTCTCTACCTGAATTATATTCGTTTTGTCAATGACTATGATAAATTAGATTTTCAACTTTTTCAGTGCCAGGTTCCTGGAACAAGCTCAGGGATTTGCTACTACCACTTGAAAGTCATTTTTGTTTTTTAAAAGTAGGTTAACTAGTAAGAAACCAAAGCAAAAAGTCATTTTTCAGGTAATAAAAATTATTTCTCCAAAGTGTTGACTCAGTAATAAGTCATTATTTTTAAGGACATAAAAATCCTTGGCAAATTAATTTACCTTACAAATGCTGGGTGCAGATGTTCTTTACCCTCAGCAAAGGTCTCTCTCCAGAAAAAAAGAAGAAAAAAAAAAGAAAGAAAAACAAACTATTTTCTTGATAGAGGTTAGCACCATTCCTCCACAAGTGGTTTGACAAACCTAGTTCTTGTCATGGTGTAAATATGTAAATCACGCTGAATGACCGAGGCTAAAAGCAAAGTGACAGTTGACTGTGACTGCCATTAACCATGGATCACATCCTGGCATGTAATGCAATTATATGGCAGGAAACAACTAATGTGGGCTGCCTCTGGTGGGAGAAGGGCGAAAATATTGAATTTTTCTCTGTAATCTATTTACATCTTGCAATGGGGGCATTAGTCAGATTAAGGTTCAGAATGCCAGGCGCACGCAGGTCTGGTGTGCTAAGTGGTGCCTCCATTCATAATGTGATAAGAAGGAAACCATCAGTGCAACAAATACATTATGATCCCACTGAGTTGGGGGGATGTTTTTGCTCATAAACTCCCCTGGCTGGTACACCGTCTGAGGATATAGACATCTTTTAGATATTGCGAGATCTGGCAGCACTCAGTATCAACACCAGTTTTTCTTTTCCCTCACAAGTAGACAAATTATGTTGAATTTTATTAGTAATTCATGTTAACTTCCTCACAAAGTTCAAACTTAATATATATTATCGAGACACATGAACCAACATTATGAAAATGTACATCTCCTAAAATTCTTTATTTTTATAGCTGAATATATTAGTTCACACCAAATTTAGGACAGGAACAGAAAATGTTGGGTGAGGGGTACTAAGGCAACAGCTTTAGAATGGGTTAGCAAATCCCTTTGGAATGTTCTGGGAGTTTGAAAAACCCAAGCCTAATATGTTCTTCTTGAATGCTCATGTATTGCCAATCATCATGACAAACCACTTAACTTGTTCCTCCCTGTTTCTCAAAGAAGTCTTCTGAGAGGAACTGGTTTTGGCAGGCTCAATACATTTTCCCTCATTTTTCCGCAGTTCCTTCCTCAGGAGAGTATTATATAATTGTTCAAAAATTACAGATATTATATAATAACTCAAGATCGAATCTGTTACAGATAAGTTTGATTAGCTAAGAAGTAATTCAGCTAACAAAATATGAATTTATATTTAAAGGGAATTTATATTCAGGGAAGAAGAGAAGAAATTTGTATTCCTAATTAAGTACAAACAGAAATTAAACCCAGACACTTAAAAAAATATGTATGACCTTAACATGCTTTGACCAAATTCCTAAAGTTTTAGTTCTATTGGTCCTTGCAGTGGATGGGAATTCTTTTTATGCTAGGTTAATTCTTAGAGAGTCTTCTAGGTGTCGAATAACTTCCTCTAAGAAGCCTTCCTTGAGAATCTCCACAAGCTGTCGTAGGTTTCTATAATTAACTTTACCTTTTCTTCATGGCATTCACCACAATTGCAATCAAATAGCTTTCTATATCATTCTTCTCCGTTTATCTCTTACACTAGGCTGTGTGTTCCATGAGGGCAAGAACCATGCAGCAGTTTTACTTACACTATATCTTTAGAGAGAAGAAAGGTGCCAGGATGAGGTGTCTGGGTGGCTCAGTCCCTTTAGCACCTGCCTTTGGCTCAGGTCATGATCCCAGGGTCCTGGAATGGAGCCCCACATGGAGCTCCCTGCTCAGCCAGGAGTCTGCTTCTCCCTCTCCCACTGCTGCTCCCCCTGCTTGTGCTCTATCTCTCTCACTCTCTCTAATAAATAAAATCTTTAAAAAATGTATTTTAAAAAAAGGTGCCAGTAAAACAGTAAGGATTTAATAAATATTTATAAAATGAATAAATATGTGAATGGTGATTTATTCATTAATATTTCCCTATTTTAATAATACAGAATTTTAAAATGTATCTAATTTCTTATTTCTGAAGCAAACAACTCATACATAAAAACTGTATGGTTCTAACAACTTGCGGTATTCCTTCAATTTGCATAGAAAGACTAAAGATAATTTATAATATATAGATAAAAAGAAAGAAGCCCATTGCTTTACATAAGTAAAATGGGCAACTAACGATGATTTAAAAATAGCATCAAAAATATCTCACTTCTTGTGCAATATGTATTCTAGTATACATGCAATTAATTTACTAACTGTAATTCAATCCTTAATTACAAGGTGTTCATAGAACACACTGCTTCCACATACATCGTCTCAGTACATTATCAAAAGGTTCTTAGGCTGAGGTGTTATTGTTTCTATTTTATAGATGCACAAACCAAGGCTCAGAAGGTTAAGGGTCCTGTCCAAATTTGAACATTTGGTAGGTGACACTGACAGAATGGAAACTGCACAGACGTATATTCTGAACAAAATCCCGGTGACAGAATTCTAAGGGTATTCTATAGCTTGCCTCTTAAAATAAGATATTTGTGCTTAGTGTCTTTAGGTTTTCTTTGGTGAGCCAAAGTTTTTGTTAGCCGAATAAAAGGGATAATTGAAAGCATCTACAATTTTCCTTTATAATAGAGAAATAAATGAATGTTAAGCATGAATAATGTAGTTAAGTAGCTCTAATGATCTACTATGCATAGCCAATAGTCAACAGATGTTCCACATAGATCTAAGGAGAAAAAAAAACCTAACACATCTAATAGGATTTTTTTTTTTTTAAATAATGCACTTTAAAATGAAGGTCAATTTTCACTCAAAAAAATCAATTTCAGCAATTCTTACTTTTAAAGATCACATTTTCGTATTCCACAGCTATATGGTGACTTCAGCCAAGTAAAACTTGGCAGCCTAAACAGTATATATAGATGTTACAAAATTTTTATAAACATTAACCAAACAATCTGTAAATGATGTGGTTTTGTGCATGTATCCATATTAATTCTGGAAGTACATGTGTGTATGCACATGTTACATTTTATATTACAATATGTAAACTGTGTCTACATAGGACAACTCAAGTAAAAAATGAGGTAACTGTAACTATACATATGCTTTTGCTGGCTCAGCCATGCAGGAAAATCGTCCTTATTTTCTTTCAGTACTATAGTGGTAACGTTTACTTATATTTTCAAACCTAATCCTTAAAAGTAATTCCATTACAGTCCTTTAATTTAGAATTAGAATAAAAATATAATTAAAATGAGACATATTTGATACTTGACTAAGATATGACTTCTTGAATTGACCCCAAAACAGAGCTCCTCACAGAAAATTCTCGAACTGGATGTTCTAAATGTGAAGCAAATGAAAACAAATACTAACAGGATCAGAATATTCTATCCTTCATGCATTCAACCAAAGCATACGGAGTGCTGAGTATGTGATAAAGAGTAAAGACACACATGGCCCTCGGTTTTAGTGAGACTGCTGGAACTTGGGCCAATATTTCAGATTATGGAGATCATATGCCTTTTTTTCCAAGACCACTGGCTGGTGGGTAGTGAAAGTCTGGAGACAAATATGTATGAACACCCGGTGGTGGTCAGCTACTCTGTTCAGAGCAGGCACGTGGACCCTTGGAGTGCCGAGAGTACTGGATTTGCAGGATCCCTCCCTGTTCCCCAGACCTTCCCAAGTACTGCGTCTGAGTCCTATGCCCCTGTAATCAAAGTAACATGCTCATCAGTCTGGATAATCGTTGTTACTTCAGTGTCTGCATCTGGTGTTTATCATCTTGGAGAGCCAAGCAACAGAAGGCTTCATTTCAGCCATGCATTTTAAAAATCTCTTCTTGGAATGACACTCCCTGTATGCCCTGAAGGACCTCAGTGCATGCCAAGTTACTGTGTTCCCCGCGGACCATACACATGGAGAGCACTACGAATGGAGAACTGAAGTGCCCAGGGTAGAGGTTTGGAGGCAGCATGCAATCACCAAAGAGCCTAAGAAGGGGGAGGGTGTATTCACAGCTCAGTCACTCACTGCTTAGCTTTCTCTTCTGCAAATTGGGGGATAAGAGCCACTTCTCCTTACTCAAGGACTAATTATGAAGGTTAAATGCAATAACATATAAATGTCTTTATAAACTGGGGAGCTAGATACAAACAAAGATTAATAATAAAAATACAAAAACTGTTATTCAAACACAAGGTACTATTTATCTTCTTCCGTATACCTAATTCAGACAATTCTTCCTTCCACCAAATATAATGTTTACTTCTTTGAAAGCTGTTGTTCCTTTACGTTTTAACCTATGAATTAAAGGGTTTCTACATCCTTTATGACCTTCTGTTGGAGTCACACATACTACACATAAATGTTTGTTTGCCTGAGGTAGGGGGGCTAGAACACACTCTTTTAAAAAGAACCAAGGTGTTTTAGCCATATCATAAATACACACACACACACACACACACACACATCTAAAATACTGAAACGATGCAGACACGTGAAATAAAACAAAAAAAGGAGAGCCATGACAAAGTGCTCCTAAAAATATCATGATAAAGACAACAATTTTGAGAATTAAACTATTAACTCAATACCACAAAGATACACTCTCCCAGGTTGGGATTATCCTATTCCCATCCCTTTACCATCCATGTTCCATCCATGAAAAGGAAAATATTTTATGGTCATGAGAAGTTGGAATTGAGGCACAGGAGAAAAAAAAAAAAAAGGATACCATTAAGAAGAGACATCTGGTCATTTTGGCATGATCATATTTCTGTTACAGAGTGCAAATACATTCTTTATGAGAATGTGCCATTGATTACATACTCTGCATTTTAGCACTGTTTCTAAACATACTGTAAATTATGTTAAGTAACTCATTGAGTCTCTGATTTAGCTTTTTTTCCTCAAGCAGAAAGATAATGTCTGCTCCAAAAAAGAATAAACCAGTAGGCAAATCACATTTATAAACTCTGCAAGTGACGTGAGTGACGTTAAAACATCTGGGAGACGTTAGAGACTGCATTAACTCTAATCATGGATCACATTATGGCAGAATTTTTTCCCCCTAATGAAGAGAAAAGACTGAGATAGTGAATGTGTTACTCAACGTAACCCTGAAGTCCTGTCCCAGAACTGATAAAGTACCAGAGAGAAGGCCTTGCCCCACCAGATTTCCAGAACTAAGTCTACACAATCTCCTTTATGTTTGGCTTATGTGTCACTGGTCACAGTGTCTGGAAAAACAAGGCCCGTTTTCTCACTCCAAATAAATCACAGGCTATCCAGCCCCCAATATTTACATTGAACAAGAAGAGGATCCTTTCCCCTTTCTTCCAGCAGCACACTATTTATTTGTTAATTGACTAACCAGAAGACAGAAGACAAGACTTCATATACAGTGATAAGATCTAAACTCTGCAAACTATAACATACATAGGAAAACCCGGTTTAATACATATGCTATAAAATATAATTAAAATATTTTAAATATGCATATTTATAGAGAAAACTATATGAACGTCCAATATCAGGTATATAAATATGGAGAAAGGCCTAGGACATGAATTCCGACAACAGTAGTTCACCTTGGAAATGCTTTGTTTGTCATATTCAATATGCAGCACGATCACTTCACTTTCAAATGTCTTCTCGGCTATTCAGTCTTTAAGAATTATATTTCTATTTCATTTATAGGAAAGCAGTCAAATATCTGTTTTTTGTGTGTAGGGTTTACTTGGTAACTGGGTAAGAATAATTGAGTAAAGTATGACTATCTCTTTGATAAAAGGGCTGTTTGCCTAAGATAGAAGTTCTTATAAGTAAACTTTCATGATTTCTTTTTTTTTTTTTTTAAGATTTTATTTATTTAACAGAAAGAGACACAGTGAGAGAGGGAACACAGCAGGGAGAGTGGGAGCAGGAGAGGTTTGGAGGCTTCCTGCCCAGCAGGGAGTCCGATATGGGTCTAGATCCCAGGGTCCTGGGATCATGACCTGAGCCAAAGGCAGATGCTTAACGATTGAGCCACCCAGGCTCCCAACTTTTGTGATTTCTTAAAGGAGGCAAGAATGAGGCTCTAGTGAGAAATACAATTTAATATTTAAAAATATATTTGCAACAAAAAATACTGGTTTGAGTGGTACAGGGCTAAAGAATTAGAGAGATTGGTTGATAGCATTATTTTTAAAAGTTTCTTATTTGAAATTCATTTTGAAGCTGAGAGGGAGGAATAGGCAGAGAGAGAGAATTTGATTAGAGAAACAGTTCCTATTTTCTAGGGATTGCACTTCAGGAAACATCGCTCAAAGTTAAATCGACATTTGGGAAATGTTGCTTCAGGACACAGAGGAAAAGGAGTTAAAGAAAATTTTATGATGATGCTTGGGTTCATTGTTAAGCTGCAAGCAGCTGGTTAAGAAAAAAAATTCTCGGAGAGTGGTAATTGACACCTGAACCCACTCACAAGTGGAACTGGGCTTTTGGATTTAGAGCAAGGACAGCCTGGGTTTGAATCCCCCAGAGGAGTAAGAATCCATTTGGAGCCAGAAATCAGAGATCTCCCTTCAGGCCATCACACCACCCTATTATTCCAGGGTGATTAAATGATTCCCTTCCTTTATAGACCATAGAATAGACTTAACATTATTTCATCATCACTACTTAGACCCGATGACCCAAAATATTGTTGCACTTACTAATTCAGGAAACTTCAACAGCAAAGCAAACATAAATACTTTCCCCTGACAACTTCCTTTTTTTTTTCTTTTTTTTTTTCTTTTTTTTAAGGCTTTCCTCCTTTATGTGTTGACTGAAGCAGTAGTTTGACTGGAATTCACAGGAATGAAATACAATCAACTTACCTACCTAACTGCACACCAAATGTTTTCCTATGTCAGTACAAGTGATAGAATTAGCTGTGTGAACATTCATTAAATATTTTAATTGTCTGTATGCATAGGGAACAGAAAGAGACTGCTTAAGGGAACAGAAAGAGGAGACTTTCTCTGAATTCCCGTGTATTCCACTGTCTGCCCTACTTACCTTCAAACCTAAATTGCAAACATAGCTGAAGGTATTTTTGTCTTGCATAGCTGTGGATGCCTGCATCTTTAATAGAAATGATTTATAAAGAGGTTTTGGAACATGCTGACTTCATAATGAAGAAACTTTACTCCCAGAGGACTCATTAACCCAGACATCACTGGTGCCCAGACCACTGGGAATCACACAGAACCGTTTTCTGAGCAATGCCAAGATGGATTCTTAGCCTTTCAAATAAGCTGAAGTATACAGAGATCTCTATCAACTCCCAAAATTGTTGAGATTGAAGAAACTGAAGCCCCAGAAAGGGAAAATGACTTTTCCAAAGTCACAGAGCTTCTTAGGTCTCTAGATAACCCAAACTAAAAAGAGATGCTTAGATCTCTTTTCATGTCACACCACAACCACATACAAAATAAGAAACACATGTGTAGATGTATCACTGTTTTGTTATACCACTTTTCTAAGATACTTGCCTTAATATAAGACAAAAAGAGTTATGGGAGTTATCTCAAGAGTTAAACCTAAATCAAGAGTAAAATTCAAGTCTTACCTTTTTTATTTTTTATGATTGACTCACTATATTCATGGAAGTTATATTAGTTACTCTAACAAACTCCAAAATCCAGAATGGTGAAAAGATGGTAGAAGTTCACACCTGAACTCTGATACAAATAGTTTATCTGAAGAGATATTCATTATCTCTTTGGATAAATGACTAAAAATGTAACAACATGAAACAGATTTCTTGAGTCAACATGGAAGCTGCATTTAACACACTTTTTCAGAAAGATTTTGAAGCATATGCTTCTTTTTGGTAATTTGGGTACCTGGTGCAACTATGTAGCCTTATAAAGTAATGATTCCACCCTCCATCTTTGTACCACTAGTAGAAACATCGGGGGGAAAATGTGAGGAAAGGTATTGAGATCATCATAAATTTTCCAAAATACTTCATAAAAAACATGGACTCTAGAAAGAAATACTCATATTTTTTAAAGATTTTTCTTATTTATTTGAGAGAAAGTGAGTTAGAGAGAGAGAGAGAGAAAGAGAGCACTAGCAGGGGGCAGGAATAGAGGGAGAGGGAGAAGCAGACTCCTGGTTGAGCAGGGAGCCCCATGGAGGGATCCATCCTGGGACCCTGGGATCATGACCTGAGCTGAAAGCAGATGCTTAATCAACTGAACCACCCAGGCGCCCCAGAAACAGTCATATATATTTTTAAAGTTCCTATCCATTTTTATATATCCCAGAATACAAGGGAAAACAAAATGAGTAAAATTATGAAAAAGCAAACATAATTCTCTATTTAATTTTATCATTCAAGTTGGTCTTGGCATGGTGAATAAGAAAACTGACAGTTACAAATTGTGTAATTCAACTTAATGAATCTCAAACTGAAAATAAATGTCAAAAATGTGCATTTTTTTCCTCAGGAAAAAAATGACCAAATTCTTTCCAGTAATTTGTTTCTGGATTAATTTAATATTATATACTATATCATATTCAATTTTGCCAGATCATCTACAAATATGTCATCCGTAGCTGAGCAGTTTCACGTGAAAAAAGATGGTATTTAAGCATTTTATAAAAGTATAGTTTTCATTTTTGATTTCCAGATTCTAAGTTATTTGTAAAACAATATTTGGAAAATATCTTTTCTATAAAAGAATTTAAACCAAAAACATCCCAAAACCTCAGCTGTTTATATTGGTACCCTACAAATGGCCGGGAGCTTTAAATAATCATTTTTAAAGTACACTGCTAAAATTTCTTCCAATAAAAAAGGCTGGATGAAAGCCACTCTGAACGAAGGTAAGAGAGTGAGAGCAAAAGCATCGTCATATATGTATGAGGGAGGGAGAAAGGGAGTGAGAGAGAGACCAAATGAGGATAAGGGAGAAGGAAGAGAAAGGGAGGCTTTATTAAAATTCTAACAATTTAATCCTTTTGAAGAAGTTATTAACATGAAAAACCACATACTAAAAAAATAATTTTTTTCAGTCCATGGAGAATAGAAAGTGTCCTGCATTTTCAATTAGTTTTTTTTAAGTTCAGAGTTGAGAGTCAACCTCCAAAATCTCAGAGGATCCTGTTATCACCATTAACCTTCGATACAAAGGGTTATTACAATCCCCAGCAGGATTCTTAAAATCACTACGGTGTTTTCATCTTAACCTCTTCTTTCTTTTTCTCTTAATAGTGAATCTGTATCTACTAGAGACTTCTGGGGAGAATATCCTGTATTCTTAGCTGTATGTTCTCATAATTGTTCTATTCAAAGACCCCGAAGTCTTCTATAGTTTCTGGTTTTGAAAACCCCCAGGAACGGGAGCAAACAGCAAGAAATTAAAGGGCTTCCTGACTTGTAGGCTTATTTTCTAGCAAATTATAGTATTTCAACAACACTGACAGGTACTCCAATATGTGTCTTTGCTGGATTCCTTCAAAGATGAGCTCAATACCCAGATCAGGATCCTATGCAAGTGATAGGAGCAGAACAGGGCAGAGAAGGAGCTAAGCAAAAAAAAAAAAAAAAAAAAAAAAAAAAAATGTGCTCTCAGCTGAGTCAGGCTGCAGCCTCTTAGACAGGGATGTACTACCCCCAGAGTTCTGTTCCCACCTCGAGGAAACCTACCAGGCAAGGCAGCTCCTGATTCTGCCAAAGGCAATTCTGGGGGAAACTTTGAGCCTTTAAGCACCAACATCACAGCAGTTGGAGGATGCCTGTACTGGGTCAGTAAAGGAGATCAAGACAGGGACCCAAGAGCATCCACTGTGGTGCCCCTTCCTTAGAGATCTCTACCCCCTCTCACTTGACATAACTGATCCCCTCCACATGTAGCAGAAACAGATGTTAGGAAAGACCAACAGTTGTGATTGTAGTTGGAACTGAGAATGCCTGTGCAATGGATTGGGGTATACCTTGTGAAAGAATGCTTACCTACACCGTAGAGAGAGAGGCAGAGAATAATAATAAAAATCTAAGAAATTAATTTTTTTAAAGATTTTTATTTATTTGACAGACAGAGATCACAAGTAGGCAGAGAAGCAGGCAGAGAGAGAGGAAGGGAAACAGGCTCCCTGCTGAGCAGAGAGCCCTATGCAGGGCTCAACCCCAGGACCCTGGGATCATGACCAGACCCAATGGCAGAGGCTTTAACCCACTGAGACACCCAGGCACCCCTAAGAAATGATCCCACTTTAGTTTCACTAAACTGACAAAGATGGTCCTATATTCAAATTTGAAGGAACAAAATAGTAACAAAATAATTTTTTTAAGATTATTTATTTATTTAATAGAGAGAAACAGAATGAGAGAGCACAAGCAAGGGGAACAGCAGGCAGAGGGAGAGGGAGAAGTAGGCTCCCCAAGGAGCAGGGCTCAATCCCAGGATCCCTGGATCATGGCCTGAGCCGAAGGCAGTTGCTTAACCAACTGAGCCACCCAGGCACCCCACAAAATAATCAAATTTAATAATTGCAGTTAAATGGATGTAGTTTAAAAAAACCAAATGGACACCTAGAGTCAATTAGGGTTCCAATTCCAAATACATAATATATCAGATTGAAACAATGCTACCTTTAGGAATAACTGTCTAAAAGTGTCAGTCCCCTAATAAGTTTTTTTTAAGCCTTCATATAATCTCTATACAAATAATTAATGATTTTTATTTCCAGAAGAAAAATAAGAAGAAATATATGTCAACCCAGCTAGGAGCCAAATAAATAAGCAGTTAAAAATTCATTGTACCCCTTGGGGTGCCTGGGTGTCTCAGTCAGTTAAGCAGCTGCCTTCAGCTCAGGTCATGATTCCAGGGTCCTGGGATCCAGCCCCACATCAGTCTCCTTGCTCGCCTGCCTACTGTTCCCCTGTTTGTGCTTGCTCTCTGTCTCTCTTGCTCGCTTGCTCTCTCTGTGTCAAATAAATAAATAAAAGCTTTAAAAAAAATTCAATATACCACAGGGACACCTGGGTGGCTCAGTCAGTTAAGTGGCTGCCTTTGGCTCAGGTCATGATCTCAGTGTCCTGGAATCCAGTCCAGCATGGGGGTCCCTGCTCAGCTGGGAGCCTGCTTCTCCCTCTCCACCTCTACCTGCCCTGCTTGTGCTCCCTCCCTCTCTAATAAATAAAATCTTAAAAAAAAAAAAAAAAGAGAAGAAATCATTATACCACAGATCTGACTTAAATTCTAGAAATTATCACACTCCATGTTTAAAATAATTGTTAGTTTATATTCTTGGCTTTATCAAGTTTCATCCAATGTTACCTCACATCTTCAGAGTACATGCTGCTTTTCACATAGGGGAATTCAATACACATTTAAAAGCTGAATTGCCATGGACTTTGACGAACTCTTACTAAAGATTCCCCAGTAGCTTTACTTTAACCAGGGATGGCTGGATGATCACAGAGGCTGAAGAGAGTGAGGGTAGGACGAAAAGCTACAGATCAGAAGGTCTAGACTTCGACCCTAGCTCTGCATTTAGCTGTTGGACTTTGGCAAATTATTTCAAACAAGCAGAGGCTCCGTTTCCTTATCTTCAGTATTTCTCTGGCTTGTTGAGAGGACAAAAAAAGAGAAAGCACAACTGATGCCTTGCATGCTGTAAGCAACGGGGCCTGTTTTTCTTGCTGCAGTTTGGGAGATGAGAGGGGATAACAACTGAGGGGAGGTGGCACTCTGGTAGGCAGCTAGTAAATGTTCACCTGTGCTTACGTTTTCTTTGGCCTGCTCCGCCTGAGAAATCTATAAAAGAGAGAGAGAGAGTTCTGGCTTTTCTTGACACGTTGAAAGTTCTTTACCATACCAAGCCCATCCTCCTGTGGTCAGGACCTGGAGCCTTCTGTGTGAGGCAGGATGCCTGCTGTTGGTTTGCCACAGTCCCCAACAGTCTGTGTCACTCTCCACTCAGCCCCCATACTTACATAACCTCACTGGTCCCATTAGGCGCTGGGGCTAGTGACTGTTGGGTCTGCCAAGGAAGGATAAGACTCAGAGCCATGAAATATAAATCTGCATGGGGGCAGCTGAAGACGCAGGGCTGCATGGTGGAAAGCAGCTGGATCTGGGCGCCAGGGGACATGAGCTGTAGTCCCAGTTCTGCATTAACACCTGTGTGAACTCTGGGCTCTATAGGGGTCTGTTTCCTCATCTGTAAAATATATGTTCTGGGTAGGTCAAGTTTCTGAACACAAGGCAAGACAGTTCCCCATCTGGGTTTCAGCTTCTCATGTGTTCTTTTTAAAAAATGATGCCAAATTAGTGGGTCACTGAAGCCTGGCGGAATTAGAGAAAGCCCTCCCTCCACATGCCCCTGTCAAAAAGAGAAACATTGCACACAGAGTTGATGGAATACATTTGGAAGCTCAAATGCCAAAAGGAAGTATAATATACATAATAGTAGCAATTTTGAGAATGCCCTCCCCTGTGTTGCTGGCCTTGTGCATTAGTTCTAACTGAGTAAATATAACTAATTGTTTCCCCAAGTTTATTCCTGCTAAAATACTGATGCAGGTTCGAGTACTATAGTAAATACGAGCTACTTTATTCTTCTTAGGCAAATTCCCAACCTTAGCCTCTTAAGACTCTGCAGAACGACATTTTGAAACTCAATAGCTATGCGTCTTCAATCATTAATTCTCTTTGTGCTTTTTGTCCTGGAAAATTTTAATAAAATGACCTCTGTGAATTCCTCAAGATAAAAACTTGTGAAATACCTGGAGCTCAAAGGGTTTCACCAAAATTATCACCCAAAATAAGCACTTAAAAAAAAAACCAACAAAAAAAAAAAACCTTATGTAACGCTCCTATCAGTGAGCTAAGACCACTTACAATAACAAAGACGTATGTGGCAAATGCATTTGCCAATGTCCAAAATACTTGTTTGGAAAGATGACTCCTTTTCAGTCCAAAATTCCATTTCAGTCCTTCCAGTTGAATTTCTATACGCTCTGAAGTAGAAACCAACTGAGATAAGCAAATCAACTTACAGAAGGTTCCCGTCAAGGTGTTCTTGTTCCGTTGTTGTGTAACTACAGAGCTTCCCCAGATGAACACGTTGACAGAGCCTCTCGAAGGGGATGACCGTTTGGTGGCAATTCCCAGTAGGAAAAATGACAAGGAGTGAGAATGGGAGAAAACAGGGCAAGATCAACCTGGGAAAATGTATTCTAGGATTTTGAAAACAAATCTTGCCTTCTACCTTGAAAAAGAATTAATGTTCTATTGGAAGCTTTTACCATTTTACTTTCTACAGTACCTTTAATAAAAAATACAAACAGGCTTCATGAAAGAAAGTGCACAGGGAAAAGACATCCCGTTATTCAACAGGGCAACAAAGGAGCTCTTCTGGCTCCTCGACGATTCTCTTCAACTTCACCAGAGGGTTATAACGTTCCAAAGACATAAAGTAAAGTATACTTAATTCTAAAACCACTGTGAATATGAACTAACTGTTTTCCCCAGTGATTTAAAAGGTATTGCAGGATCTTGCCGTCCTCCTGGTAGGGTGATTATTCATCCCACTTCCTCGGCACAAGCACCGTTTATGCTTGCTGTCCAGGCACACTTCTTAATAGCTTTCCCATTCACTCACAAAAAGGACCCAATTTAGGCAATAATTATGTGGCCTCCCTGTCTCCGGGTTGTAATGCATCTAATCTTCTATTCAACACACTGCGGAGAGATGGACAAGTAGGTTCAATGATAAGACTGAATCTAATTAAGAAAATGCTCAAACAAAAGAGTTTCTAGTACTAAATATAAATAGATACACTTGTATACAAATGTTAGTCAAGATACACTTTAAATCTGGGCTTGTTAAATAATGAAAAAAATTTTAATGAAGAATGGTGAGAAACAGCTAAAAATAAACTAGTAAGTGATACTAGAACCAATGTGTTACACTATGATGTTTTAAACTTGTGGGCTAAAATCAAAATTAAAGCCCAAACTATGTAAATCATCACCACTAACGAAAAAAACATCACCGCTAAAGAACAAAATTCCAAACATAGCACAATGAAGTAATTTAAGTAAAAAAAAAAAAAGAAAGAAAGTTTTGGCTTCTCTTAAACTTCCAATAGGAATTGGAAAATAAGATAAGTTAGTTATATTACCAACATTACAAACTCACAATAAAACACAAAAGAATAAATTTTTGCATTAATTCCTTCATGAATAAAAGTTTCTGAGGGTTTTTTTTTGGTTTGTTTGTTTGTTTTTAAGAAAACATACTACTGACAAAAAACCAATAATAGGAACCATAACATGTCTTTAATATAGACACAATATCATAGCTTTTTAGGATAAAATTTTAAATCAAATGACAATGTTAAAAAATCAATTAAAACTACAAACTCAAATAAATAAAACCAAATGGTAAAAATTGACTGAACTCAACTCTAGCAATGTTGAAAAATTTCAATTGCAAATATTGTAATAACTAGAGACAAACACAGATCACACTCACATTAATATATAAATATGTAAGTATTTTTGAAATTTTACACCACTTAGGACTTTTCATATTTTTCCTTGTCTTTGCATTATTTTATTCTGCTTAATAAATTGTATATATTGAGAAATAATAACCGACTTTTAATCACCAAGATAATAATTGCACATAGAGCTTCTGATCAGTGTTACCAAATTGAGTTAATAAATTTAAATCAAAGAAGGACCCTTGATTTTTACTTCTTAAGCTGTACAACCTTTGATTTTTTAAAATATTGGAGTACCTCTCACCCTTTAAATCTTTTTTTTCATGGTCTTCAAGGCATTCTACAGAGATATCAATCTTAATATATATTTCATATATATATACCTAATATAGTAAAACATACATTAGATAATTATAGTGAACATTATTTTCATATATTTTAGGAAACATGAATTATTTTCATAGACTTAAAATCAGTATGTCAAATAAGAAGAGCCATTTGCTAAATATTAAGAAGACTTCATTTGAGAAAATATGGAGTGATTTTCCTACCATCTAATCTGATGCCTCCTTATATGTATTTTAGTTCGACCATTTCAGAAACTTTAATAAGATCCTACCACACACATGGCTGTGATACTATCCTGCAGAATCACTTTACACTCTTCTCACACATTCTTCCCACCTTTTTGTTTTCATATTTCTAAAACTGGAAAATACCAAAGCTTCAGAAATCTTCACTGGCGTTGCCTGTACGGTTGACCCTAGTCGTGCTCTTCATCTCTCCAAAGGGCAGTGGTCGTAAGAAAAAGTTAAAAAGCCTTTGTCAAAGGGAGAATGACAAAGTAGGAACACTGCAACTCTAAAACTTATGACACTATCAAATTTTAAATCAATACCTATCAATTATCTAACTATAGTTTCAAACTTATTTGTGAAAGATGTTAATTAAGCAAAGCATTCTGATGTCTTGAACTTAAAATCTGAGTCTCCTTATCGTTCATATAAATCCCTGCGGTCCTTTCAATTTAAAGCTACCCGACGGATTTTAGTTAGTCACGGAAGTGTCTACAAACGTCTCTGAAGTAGTTCTACAGGTTGCTTCCGCTGCATTCTACCCACTGGCTCACCCAGAGAGATCCATGCGACAGGTCCCCCTCCCCTTCACACAGCGTTTACAGAGAAGGGGAAAGATCTAACACGGCAGTCCTCTACGTTCAAGCACTGACATCATTTCATAAACATCAGGGCACCGAGGAGACCATTACTCAATATCCAAACAAGTTTGGAAACATGTAAAACCGTACTGAAAAGGAGACAACAAACTTGCACAACTTGACAAACTCAAAACTCTGTAGCTGAGAGATGCGGTAATGTCTGGCCTAAAGTAGCTTAGCTACAGAATATGTAATAAAACAGCTAAATTTGGATTGGAGAGCCATTTTGCACTGTAAAAATGTAATGCAGCCTGAGAGAGCAAAGGCAAAGAGGAACCCGAGAAATCAAAGACCAGGTCTCCATAGCTTCTCACTTCAAGACAAAGACAAGTGCTATTAACAGGAGCTGCTGGAGGGAAGAGCTCTCAAAATTGAAAGGGGAAGAAAACTGGAAGAGGAGAAGAGAGAATAGGATCTTGCACAGCTATAACAAAACATTTTCAGTGGCCTCTAAGTTAAGTGAGAGCAGTACTTTAAAGGGAATAAGAGACATTGCTTTATTCCTTTCTCAAAATTAGCTACGTTTATCCCGGCAGAAAGTTCTAGCACCAAATCACATTTGTCTCCTTTTCTCTCTATCAAAATACTGTTACATCAGTTTTCCAACTTGCAGTTTTATATATTTTATCTGCAGCATTTTATCTTCTTAACAGGAGTCTAAGTTTCTTAAAGACAGGTGCCATATGTTATATTAGTCTGACCCATTTATCTCTATGGGATAGAGCAATTATTGTTTCCTAAACTGAATTATTCTCAGCTGTACTGCATTTTTTTCTCCATAAAAAATCTAAACTGAACTGTGATGTGAGAGAATACACTACATGTTAAAATAGAAATATATTCCAACTTCCCACTCTACCAGTTCTTGTCACATGTTTCTCTCCATGTCAATTTTAAATTTCACTAGTGAGCATGTAGGCAAATATTTGGATGCATCATTACACCTATGTAATGTGTAGGTCCTATGTCAGGCGCAGTTTAATTTACTTGACAATCTGAAGAAAACTCCAAATAAGTCTAAATATGCAGATAAATTTCAAATCATAAAAATATTGTCCCCCTTTTTTTTAATCCGTCGGTTTCTCGGTAATTCTTGAATCTCTCTTCCATATTTGGTGTCCATTCTGACGACGAACTAAGACCCTCAGAACTCACGTACATATTTTTAGATGGAGCTATCTTAAGCATAATGGATCAAATGTGACTTAAGTTTATTTCAATTTAGCTACAGAGATCTTTTCCTTCACATTTTTTGAGGACTGGTCTGTCCTGGTAAATTTCAAGAATACATCTTATACCTTACTTTTAAGTAGGCCAGGATCTTGACATACAACTATTGCGGAAAGCTGAAGGCATTTCAGGCAAGAGCAGTGAATGATGGACTTATCCACTTGCTTTTATAGTGATAAATATATGGTTACACTGGGCAGGAAAACAAATATTCCCCGAAATACGTGCTAAGCACATGTGAGAACGAATGGGGCCCCTAAGATATATCATGATCCCTTTTTTCATCAGAAGGTGATTAGTTCACTCCCACTACAACAACAACAAAAAAACCAGCCAAAGTATATGCTTACTTGGAAAGAAAAATCTATACTTAAAAATGTAAAGCTCTACCATGGCGATTACATTTATCAGGGGTTTCTTTAGTCTGTCTATGCCTCCCGTAATAGAATTCCTGTAAGTTAATATAAGCCATAGTTTTAGATGGAAGAATATACTGAAATAACAGTGCACTATCAAAACAGCTTAGTTACATGCATGTCTTAAAGGGGAGCTAGCTTTATAAATCTACATTTAATGTCTTTTCATAGCTTGATTATAAGTTTTTATTGTATATACTTTATTGCATAGGTCATTAATCTAAGTCCCACTTAGAAAAGATGAGAATATTTTATTTCTTTTAGAAAAAGGTGTAAATTTAAAAATGTTATCATTGAAAGGTGAAATTTTGTGTATCAATTAACAAATGTCTAATAAATTAATATATAGTAAACTAGTAAAATTTTAAATGTATTTGAAAGTTTGGGATCCATTAAGTAGAGTTTCTTTGGATTTAATTCTCCAACTTACAAATGACAATGGAGAAGATTGTTAACTTATGTAATTGAAATAAAAATCATTGGTTATATGTTTTTTTGAAATTAATGATTTAGTGTCCTTTGAAGTCATAAAATTTATTTTAAAAAGAAACTCATTTTTTATTCATTTAATTTATTATGTGACAAATTATAGTACGTATGTGCTACTTATTAAAATAGAAAGCAAGGGGGCACCTGGGTGGCTCAGTCGATTAAGTGTCTGCCTTCAGTTTAGGTCATGATCCCAAGGTCCTGAGAATGAGCCCCCATAGGGCTCCCTGCTCAGCGGGAAATCTGCTCTCCCTCTCCCACTCCCCCTCTTGTGTTCTCTCTCTCGCTGTGTCTCTCTCTGTCAAATAAGTAAAAGCTTTAAAAATTAAAATAGAGAACAAGAGCAAAGCTTTTTTTATATCTTAAATAAACCTTTAAATAACTGAAAAATGTCTACTGTTGTTAAATCATCCCTTTTCTGAAGATGTCATCAAGTCTTGTTTAGATTCATGTTTTGATAGTATTTAGGCATATGAAAGAAGAGGATAATCTGCAGGGAAGGAATTTATTTCATTTTTCTTTTGTTTCCAAAATAATATTCTTTTCATACTGGTTTTGAGCCTTTTTTTATTTAGATGTTGTTTGGTCTAAATTGACAGTCTTGAAGTCTTTCCTAAAGTCATATTTGTCTCTTTAAACATCTCCGTGGCATTCCATTATGGGCACCTGCTGCTGGTAATTACAGGTCTGTCTTCTAGCCACTTCCTCTGCCTTATGTCAAGGCAAGGCTCAGGCTGCTTGATTACAAACAACTATCAGTTAAAGACCACTGCACAGCTCTCTGCGGTAATTATTCAGGACAAGTTTGGTCTGTGTTTACCGAAGTCTTAACGAAAAAGAAGCAGTTACTTGTTACCATTTCCTCTTTGCTGGCAATGTAGCATAATCCATAACATATTTTGGTCACCCTAAAAGTGCCTACGAGAATATCTGATTCAATAATGCTTTATATAATGATACATTTCACTATACTATTTTCTAGTCTAAAAACCAAAATAAAAAGCCAAAGATAATAGCTTGTGGTCCCACCCAAAGAACTGTGAGATCATAGTCAACTATAGGGAAACAACTAGGTTTAATATGTACTCCAAAACAGACTTAGTTTTCTTGAGTCTGGGCCACTGGACTTCCCCCACACAAAAACGCCTCCCCACCACCTCATACCCACACTATCGTACAGCTTTGTCTGAATATGTGCGTCTCCCACCTCAAACTCTTATGCTGAAATCCTAACTCTCAAAGATGACGGTATTCAGAGGTAGGGCCTCTGAGAGATACTTAGGTTATGAGAGTGGTGTGTTCATGAACGGGAATAGTGTTCTTTTTTTAAAATATTTTTATTTATTTATTTGAGAGAGAGACCACACCCTGGAGCACGCAGGAGCAGGGGAGAGGCAGAGGGAGAAGAAAATGACAAGCAGACTTCCTGCTGAGCTCAGAGGCAAGGGAGGGGGAACGGGAGGTGGAGGCAGTTCTATCCCAGGACCCTGAAATCGTGACCTGAGCCAAAGGCAGATGCTTAACCAACTGAGCCTCCCAGGCGCCCCAGGATTAGTGTTCTTATAAAAGAGATCCCTCCGAGATCCTTCACCCCTTCCACCATGAGAGGACACAGAGAGAAGACGGCCATCTGTGAACCAGGAAGTAGATCCTTACCCACATGACCATGATGGTGCCTTGATCATGGACTGCCAGCCCCCACAACGGTGATAAATAAATTTCTGTTTTGTTTAAGTCACCCAGCCTGTCATATTTTCTTGTAACAGCCTTAACAGACTAAGATACATGCTAGAGGCTTGTTTACTTTATAGTGGAAAGAAATAAGAAGAAATACTCTATAGGGCAATTTTCCAAACAACAACAGTCTGAACATAAAACCATTTCATCACATGATACAAAAATGAATTTATTTAGCAGTATTCCATATGACAAAATTCTATAATTAATCAGAAAGCTTCTCAGGGATTCTGGGTTGCTATCTGACTTGTAAACCTTTTTTAACTCCCCATTCTGTGTTTTGGCAACTTGATCAGACCAGTTAGAGTCCAACTGTAGTCACATTGCTTACTCATCAAATGTCTGAGGTTTATTTTCTTCAACCAAGTTCTTCACTACTTAACAGTCCTGAATTACAGGGCAGACCATATGAAGTTAGGAATGAATTTCTGAAGGAAGGGTAAGGAGTTTGGCCCTTCAGGTAGGCTCTAAGGGACGGTGAACTTTCACTCCCGAGACTATCTTCACTTTCTACCTAACAACTGTGTATTCAGCTCACTATCCAGTAGCTTTCAAAAGTGGATGATGAAGAGAACCTGGAAAGTTCCCCACTAACTCCACCACCATAAGTTGTCACCGAAGCCCCTCCAAGATGTGCAATTTATGCATAAACAAAATATGTATTCATCCAACATCATCCAAAAGATCTACATCACATGCCCCCTGTCTGTGTCGAGCACCACGTCGCATGCTGGAGATTCCATGAAGAACATGGCTCCTGTCCGCCTCATGCTGTCAAGCTAGCTGGGACGAAGGGAAAAGAAGATTGCTATAGTTGGATGTGAAAGGTAGCTTCATGAGGGAATAAAAATCTAAACTAAGGCAAAAAGATGGAATAGAAGTCAGCCAAGAGGAAGGGATGGAACATGAGGCGTGAACACTTGTTCACAGCAAAGAGGATAAGCCACCATGCTCACTCACTGCCAGCTTGCTAAAAAATCTCTGAAGGATGTTCCCTCCTAGATCTGCACTGGAACACCCTGTGCCAGATCTGGGGGAGGTGAACGGTCTCAGGAGGCTCTAACACAGCTCCAGTAACAAAGTTAGAAGGGTAAGAACAAATATCTCTGTCAGCAGCATTAAGAACTTTAGATCTGATTCTAGATCTGATTCTAGATACAGTGGAAAGCCACCAAAAGGTTGCTCCACTGATGACACTGGTCAGAATGTGCCTGACATGTGTGAGGAGGACAGATGACAGCAGAGAAGGAAAAGAAGCAGGAAGAACTTCTTCAGTGATCCAGCTAGGAGAAACGGACATATGTGAAGCATGTTTAGGTAATACATATCATCTTTTGTAATAAAACATCATTAAAGGGTTGAACATGTTTGGGGGTGGCTCAACCCGTTAAGCCTCTCACTCTTGATTTTGGCTCAGGTCATCATCTCAAGGTCCTGGGATCAAACCCTGCCTCCAGCTCTGGGTTCAGCAGGGAGTCTGCTTGAGGATTCTCTCTCCCCCTCTCCCTCTGCTTCTCACCCCATTTGCAAAGGCATGAGCATGCGCACATTTTCTCTCTCTCAAAAAAATAAATAATCTTTTTTTAAAAAGGGGTTGGACATGTTTAAATGATTGCAAGTACAAATATATAAAGTCTCTAAATATATTTGACTCTATGAAATAATTTAATTTTTATTTGTTTGCTATAACAACTTGGTTTTCGGGGCACCTGGGTGGCTCAGTGGGTTAAGTCGCTGCCTTCGGCTCGGGTCATGATCCCGGAGTCCTGGGATCAAGTCCCGCATTGGGCTTCTTGCTCAGCGTGGAGCCTGCCTCTCTCTCCGCCTCTGCCTGCCTCTCTGCCTGCTTGTGTGCTTTCTCTCTCTCTTTCTGACAAATAAATAAATAAATAAAATCTTAAAAAAAAAACAAAAAAACCAAAACCTTGGTTTTCTGAATTGCTCCCTTCCCTATCACCCTGCAACAAAACAGTAGCAGATGAATACACATTCTGGCACAAAATAGATATTGTTCATATCATATTTTTTAAACAACCCTCATTAATCACACAACAGAACTTCCTAAGATAGTTTAATGTTCAGAAAATTAGAGTTTTGAGAAGATTGTGTTTATTAAAAAACAAACAACAACAACAACAAAACAGGTATAGCCTAGAAGAAGGGTTATAAAAAATAGTCTCACCTTTTTAGTGGTTGCAATCCCCCCTCCCCCGGAAATCTTGAAAAGAAACTACTACAAACCAAATGTTAAATACAGCAAAACCAAACAACAACAAATAATCAATCATTAAAAACTTTCTAGGCTGCTTCTGTTGGGTTCTTCAAATGGAATAAGAACCTATAAATACAAGAGATTTTTATAATTGCGTTAGGACTAAACCACACTTTGCTCCCAGAATTCTTATTATTTCTCCCTGGAAGAACCTGGATGTTTCCTACAACACTGCACTTGAGAAAGTGAGGAAGGAAGGTTAGCGTTAAAAATAAAAATGTTAAACTCTGCTTTTCGGTCAAAGAAAATGACAAAGGAATCAGTGTTCTACATGGCTCTTTAGTGTTTCCTGTGTGCATACCATTTTGGTGCAGTGAATGAGTTACCCTATTTGTTTATTTAGTTAATAATGCTTGTATTACATTCTACTCGTTAAGGGTGTACAGCTGCATTGTTTTGGGTTATTAATGTTTGGGTTCTGTTCTTCCTATCAAATTTGACACATCTTGATAAAGAAGGTTTTTATGTTTTGTCTTATTTTAACCTTACAATGAAGCATTTTTAGACAATATAAAACAAAAGAACAAAAGGAATTGTTTAATGTCTGTGAACTAAAAAATGTAATACTGAATTTATTTGTAGTTAAAAGCATTTTCTACATCCATATTTGTTTTCAAGATAGGGTTGTTACTTAAGCAACTTTCATTCTTTTAATACATGCTGGAAAACTTTTTTCAAACAGAACTGTTCTGTGAATTCTGTCCCCTTTCCCTCCTTATAAATCATAAATAATACATGTATACCATTGAGAAACTATAGAATTCAGCTACAGTTAGTTCATGAACTAACCCATTAGAAAAATACTTTATTAAAAGCAGCATTTAACATAATTAGTAAATGTCAGTCATAATATATATATTTAATAGTTTGGTATCTAATTACTTTCTCTTTTTGGCCTATAATAAGACCCTTGCACACGTGAAAACTTTGACCTTGCTCAGAAATTTGTTTAACAAATTTTGCTTCTACCTTAGGATCAGTAAATGCTTTGGTTTGTAAAATTTTCTGATATAAGTGAAGAAATTTAATTGTTTCTCTGCCTCCAGAAAGAATTTAAGTGTTAGCAAAAAGTAAAGAATTTGCTTTTTTTTTCTTTCCTAGCCTTTTTACCTATATTTGTCTTTACAAATAAAGTTAATTATAGTGGAGGAAAATATGAACTTACTTTTTTCTTTGAAGTTTGTTTAATACTAGCTTTTTTATTTTTTTTAAGGTTTTATTTATTTATTTGAGAGAAAGAGAGGGCATGCTGTAGGCGGGGTGGAGGGAGAAGCAGAGGGAAAGGGACAAGGAATCTCCACACTGAGTGCAAGGAGCCAGAGCCCGAGACAGGGCTCCCTCCCATGACCCCAAGATCATGACCTGAGCTGAAATCAAGAGTCCGGTGCCTAACCTACTGAGCCACCTAGACACCTCTTGATACTAGTCTTAATAGAATATATTCTAGAGTCAGAATTTGAAACACACACAAAAAATACTTTAACTTGATTATCCATAAAACTGAAACAAACACGCTGACTTTCCAAAAATTTTTTACTTGTACCATTAAATTTTCATAACCAAGGATAAAAATGTGATTTTTAAATCTACCAACTTCTTGTAAGAATTTTACCTGCAACAAAGTATGTTTTCGTCCCTTCATCTGGCATTTTTCCAGCGGGTGAGTGCAATACTCTCGTTCCTGTGATATATTTAATTATTTCCATAGCTGTGCCAAATGACAATCATTGTATAGCGTAGACCTATGTAATGAGAATGCGAGCAAAGCAGCAACAGCAATTGCTAATGCACATTAGATGCTTATCTGGTCCCAGGGGCTGTTCTTGGTTACTCACTGTTGCTAACTGTTCATCCTCACAACTCTACAGTGAAAATACTATTATTATTCTGATATTCTACTTGCAAATGTGGAGTGCAACTAAGAGATTTTTGACTTGGATGCAATTTTCAAGCTTTGTTTTGGAGTTTTGCAGTTTATTTCCCTTCACCACAAGATGGACTTAAAAGCTGCTATTAGTATTTCCCTAGCCCAGTTACCACATGAACACTCTTGGGAGTAGACATCCATATTTTTTCAATGAATTCGGATTAATTTCCTATGTCAGGAGATTACTGAGTCCACACATATGCATACATTGAATATGTTTAAGTCCCTGATAGTTAAGAAAAGGAAATGTAAAACTACAAAACGGATAAAAGAGAAGAAGCTGAAACCATTCACCATTCTTTTTTTTTTTAAGATTTATTTTATTTTATTTTATTTTGACAGAGAGAGAGCACAAGCAGGGGAAGTGGCAGACAGAAGGAGAGGGAGAAGCAGGCTCCCTGCTAAGCAGAGAGCTTGACTAAGCCACCCAGAGGGCCCCACCATTCACCATTCTAAACAGTCATGATAATCACACTGAAGAATAGGCGTCATCAAAGATTATTTTTTTTAGATTTTATTTATTTATTTGAGAAAGAGAGAGAGAGCACGACCAGGGGGGAGGGCAGCGGGAGAGGGAGAAGCAGATTCCCCACTGAGCAGGGAGCCCTATATGGGACTGGATCCCAGGACCCTGAGATCATGACCTGAGCCCAAGGCAGATGCTTAACCAACTGAGCCACCCAAGCGCCCCAAAGATTATTTTTATTTTCTAAGCATAAATAAATTCAATTGAGCACCAAGTTATACTATTTATTACATATACTCAAAATGTTTTTTTTTTTTTTTAAAGATTTTATTTATTTATTTGACAGACAGATCACAAGTAGGCAGAGAGGCAGGCAGAGAGAGAAGGGAGGAAGCAGGCTCCCTGCTGAGCAGAGAGCCCGATGCGGGGCTCGATCCCAGGACCCTGGGATCATGACCTGAGCCGAAGGCAGCGGCTTTAACCCACTGAGCCACCCAGGCGCCCTCAAAATGTTTTTAATGTAATTTTTCATACCAAAAAAAAAGATACATTTGTACAAGTACCCAAGAAAGCAACAGTGCATTGACATTGAGGGATTGAAGGGTGATTTTTTTCTAAAATCTATCCCAAATTCTAATATAATAATTGTCCTATTTCAACCACCCATAATCACCTTATTTCCAACATAATTCAATTTCATAATCCTGGTTCACAGATGTGTACAAACTTTTTGTGTGGCCAAGTATCCTGATATTCTTTACCATCTTGCAATAGAATTAAGTTTTATACAATAGAAAAAGAAAAACATATGGAAAATTGTCACTTTTAGCACATGTCATCTGAAAAAAATAAAGTGAGTTTAGAATTAAAAGCCAAAGCCCATTGGTTGAAATGAGGCACATTTCCATCTGTTATTAATGTCTGAGTTACACACTAAAAATGAGATTAGTCATCAAGGCCCTCATGAAGTATGGTAGTAAACGGGATTTTGGTTAGTCATTTAATTGTATAAACTCTGCCCATGTAACTTCCAGTTCTTTCAAAACAAGCATTTACAATGGCCAGAACTGAATTAAAACAGTTAACACCACCAAAAAAAATACTTCTTGATTTTATTAAGAAATGCTTGCATGAAAATCTGAATAAAAAGGAGATCCCTGCCACCTCATTAGGATTAAATAGTAGTCCTTCTCTTCCTTTTTTGTTTTTTGTTTCTTTTCCTTTCATTGTCAAACAATGCAGGTTTAGGTGAGGTGTTTTTTTTTTTTTTTTAATCATATAAAAAATTGACTTAAAAAAATAAGAAAATAAATGATGTCTCAGGTTTGACTAAATTTATAAATAAATATTTTGGGGTAGACTTAAATTTATGAATAAATTCTCCAATTTAGAAATAAATTGATAAATAATTCTCCATGATTAAAAGCGTGATGAGAGTCCAAATGGCCATGTGAAAATATACGCAAAGCTTATGCCCAAATGATTGAAGTTATAAGCTTTAGCAGGGCTCCCCACTGTTGCCTGTACAGCGTTTCACTAATGGTCTGATAATGGGGGGTCGGCATGGAGGTTCTTATAATACTTTTATCGTTGTGTAAGCACGACAGCCACTGATAATTACTGCCCTGTTCTCAGCTCACACACTAGATTACTAAGCAACCCTCACATTTTGTTTCCACGATGGCCTATAGTTACAGAAGGCTGTCTTTGAGAATTCTTTAAGATGAGACTTATTAAAGACTCTTGGATTCTAATATAATTTGCAGTAAAAACACCTTATCTTTCAGATGATTAAATGGAGATTAGAAAGTACCCAAAAGATGGGGAAAAAAGGGGAAGGGAGGATATAAAATGAACATTTTAATTTTTTATTTCATTGCAGGAAACATCATATTGCTTTTAAAAATAGTACCATAGTCATTATCTTAAAATATTAACATATATGAAATTATACCTCTGTTTTCACTTTTTCCCTTGTTCTCTTTTCTCAGTCACCTTGTGTCCCTCCTTCATTTACACACATTTACCCTCATTTACTCCCCCTCATTTACCCTCATTTACACACATCCCAGGGCCTTCCTGTTGTTTCAAAGTGCACTGGCAAACTAAACACTGAGGCTTACAGAAGAAAAAAAAAATCACATCACTTAAAATGAGTATCTCAAAGCAGTGTACGTTATTATGTGTTTCGAAGGAAACAACTCTTTCTGGATGTCAGCTTAAGCTTCTCCATATGATTTTTCTCAGACTTCCTTTTAAAACCATCACTGCCATTTATTATCTTCTTGTCATATAGACTGTTACTTTTGTTTCATCACAAATCTTTGCCTGTTTATTAGCAGCCCTGCCACTACTATCAGATGGCATTTGTTTTACTTAATGTATGTAGTTTTAGAGAAAAATTATAGAACTGCTCTTACTGCATTATATGAAAAAATTCCAACGTACATTTAGCTGACACCGCATCAGCTGCTATTTAAACTGGGCTTAGCTAATGGACTTTTAATGTCAGAGGGGTTACACGCAGTTACTGGCTATTAGCAGAAATGGCTCCTTTCTAGAAAAAAATCACTTTTCCTCAAGTGTGTTGTTTGAACATTCCTTTCCCTAATTTAGTGACTGTCACTGAATGCAAAACAAACTCAAGGACTCTGGAATGGGCTGTTATCTTTAAGACCCTCTTTTTAACCTTGCAATTCAGCATTAAACAGGCAACCACCCTCATTAGCATTTAGGCTTGTAATCACAAAACTTTGTGAGGCACTATTATTTATTTTGCCATTCTTAGCAGAGTCCTACACATTTTGTTAAAAGAACCCCATATCATCCAAGAATGTATGACACGTATGATAAGAGAACATACATAACAGTATTCTGAACACTAGCATTTCTTTGCACCTTTTAAAATTCTAGTTCAGAAACGCCAAGTGATGTGAAAATGTATGGCAAGAATTAACATGATACATACTAATATGTATACATATTTAATGTTAATTAATTATTATGATACATATGATACAAGAATTATATGATACACCACATATTGATATACCATATAAATATTTATATATTAACCTGCATTTAACACAATTTTGAACATAAGCAAGGAAGCATATTACTCCTCTATCTGGAATGAAATTCTGTATCTTCTTTCATTAGTAATAACCTTTTCCCCTCCTCAGTTAATTTTATATCTTTGTTTGTTTAAATAAAGCCTTCAATGGATGTGATAGAGATACTGGGAAGTAAAACCACCTGTACAGGATCTAAGGGAGTCCAAGAAAACCAAATATTCTGCAGTCTGGAAACATAACTCCACACTTGATTAAGAAATTGAAACAAATCATCACAGAATTCAGGGAAGAACCACACAACTGACCTCTCCTTCCATCAGGGCACAAAAGAGGTCACGTCAGGCAGGGTGTTTACCAGGGAAATCTTTCTTCCAGAGTGTACCTGGTGAGGGACTCATGCATGTGGTTGAAGATTTTGCCTCTCCACGCATGGAAGTTATTCTCCCTTGGCCAACTAATTATAGTCCACCAAGTAGGAAATGACGGGAATTTCTCCACATATTGAAATAAGCCAGTAAAAGTGGGGATTCCTTAGTTTCTCTCGCATGGAAGATAAGAGAAAACTTGTTTCTATAGATAAGCCATTTTGCCAAGGGACAGAGGTGTCTCTACTGGTGTCATATTATGCAAATGACTTAGCACCTGGCAGAGAGTGAGGAACTTTTTGCAGAAAAGTAGAGTATAATTTTTCAGTTAGAAAGCAGTGATGAAACCTGCTTCCTCTTTTAATGACTACCTTTATAAATTTGTTTTACAAGTAAGTTTTATTTTCATTTTTTGATAGGTGTTCTTTGTTTTCTAAGGATGTTGCCAAGGCGTTTCGAAAAAACTCTCCTAAAGCAAAAATAGTTACACACAAGCACGCGCACACAGACATAATTTGTGCCAGCATATATATGTTCCCAGGGAATTACTGAACTATATTTGTCTATTCCTTGTAAGTCTTCATTTCATTAAGACTCTGCCTGGAAATACCCCGTAGGAAATAATTCTATAGTTATTTAATTCAATAAAAAATGACATGTACCTTTCACGTTATCATCATTTCTAATAAATCCAATTAACTGATAACTCCCACCCCTACTGGGAAAATATTATCTATTGTTAAAACTTTTCCTAGCCATCCTTTTTATTTTTTTATTATGTTATAGTAAATAAACTATACCTCTCTTCACTGTGGTCCTTCTAATTCTACATAAATATATGCAAGTGTATGTAAATCTAAACAAAAATAAATACTTTGATCAATATGTACAGGTCAAGATATAAAGACATCGATGATACTTTCATAAAGATAAAATTCCACTTAAGCAATATTTCTGTTGAA
This sequence comes from Martes martes, assembly GCF_963455335.1. NCBI lineage: Eukaryota > Metazoa > Chordata > Mammalia > Carnivora > Mustelidae > Martes > Martes martes. Next base: position 96,808,814 of record NC_137889.1, read on the forward strand.
GAACCATCCTTAAGAACGCCTACATAAACTGGGTGATGGATGTTAAGGAGGGCACATGATGTAATGAGCTCTGGGTGTTACATAAGACTGATGACACTGACCTCTACCTCTGAAAGTAATAATACATTATATGTTAATTAATTGAATTTAAATTAAAAAAAACCTACTTAATTCTAAAAATGCTACTGGATTTCTTATGTACATGAAATTTAAACTACAATGTTCATATTCTTATTAATGACAATATTTAACAGAGTAGTTCAGGAAACAAGAGTGCATTTTATAATGACCACTGGAGGATTAATTGTATATTCTATTACTAGTGAAATAGACTCAGACACCGTATATCAGTAACACACTAGTGAAGTCTAGATTTCTCAAACAAGCACATCCTGCTCAAACAGGTCCAAATAAAATCCAAACATAATTTTTTTCAAGTACACACCTTTTAAGTACTTTCCAAGTTCTTCTGCTGTGTAAACTGAAATTGGTGCAGACCAACACTCTTATTTAGATAAAAGTTGCAAGTCACAGAGCTTGTTGAATAATATTATGATGAAATGCTGATCTGAGGTCTCTATTCCGGATACCAAAAATAATCAATCATTTGAACATGCCTGTTTTTCCTCAGCTTCTGAGAGCAGTTACTGAAATGGGCTTCTGTTTTCCACCAAGCTGCATGCTTGGTTGGTGATGGCTGTGGCAGCCTGGGAGGGAAATGTCTTAGGCTCTTCCAAACCTTGAAAGTGATCCCTAATACATTTTTAAAGCTTATATTCTTTCGTCATCTTATGAAGATTCAGAGGAAGAAGGAAAAGTTGCTAAAGAAAACGACAGGCATAATTACTGTTTTATTTAGGATGACTTCAAGATTGCTGCTTGCTAAACTTGAGCATTTCCACTGGGTGGCTACAATGTGTATATTTGGCAAATTCTTTATTCAGGGGAAGAGAAAATATATCATTTTCCCCTTATCAAAAATGAAATTAAAATGTCAACATATTTCACACAGACATAATGCTCAAAGTGAAATGACCATTATTTACTCTATCTTCCCAATCATAAAGTTTCTGTTGTGGTAGTAATTTGGTTATTTGCCTGGTTTGGGTCAGATATAATACAGGACTCTGGAAATAACATATAATAAAACAGCAGAGCTTTTTTCACTGATGATGATTTTCAGTTCCTGCAAAAGTTAGAGAATACCACTTGCTAAAGAGAGTACTCTTTGATCTGGTTGTAGAAAGGACTTTTTTAGGCTCCTGAAATTCTAGAAAGATAGAATGACTTAAAATATGCAATTTGATTACAAGGAACAAACTTGCAAATTCAGAGATTAGAATTGTCCAAAATTGCTCTCTTTACTTTTATACATGAATGTAATTCATTATGCTTATATTTATGAGTGGATATCATCACACCACACACCTTATCACGTTGCACAAAACTTCCATGGTATAACAGAATATACGTTATGAATTAAAGTGATTACATGTCTATGCAAATGGCACACTTTGTTTCTATGCTACTCTTTTATATTTTATACACACTAATTTTCTTGGAGTTTTGGAAACACCTGCATTTCCATTCATGGACGTATTTGCCCTTATAACTGGGCTGCAAATGTATTTTGATACAAGTATCTTGAAACAGGCACTGATATGCCAGCACTAATCTGTTTGTTGTTGTTGTTGTTGAAAAGGAATGCTCATATATAAGGGTTTTCTTCTGAACAGGAAAAACAAAACAAAACAAAACAGAAAAGACCAAAAAATATAGTTGAGTTCAGGCAGTTCATGATTAAATAATCAATTAAGACATTGACTAAAACTGAGAGATGTTAGCATTCATCAATAAACTTGTTAAATGTGCTGAGGGAGTTTCCGTTGTTTAACCTCCTTAGTTAGAAGAGAAGAGAATACATGTTTATCTACATGAACCATTTTTATGGCTTTCATAATTGCTGAGAGATGAAACTAGCCACAGGACCCAAATGACAATGATTAATGAAGATAAAAGTCCTATCTTCACAACATTTTAAAATAAATAAGGCTGGTTACTGTGGAATTAAATTTGATTAGTCAGTATCATCTGTTAACATGATTATTTTGAGCCTCCATATTTAGAATGAGAACTCTAACACTGCACACCAATATAATGAAGTCTCACCTGGTTCCCCTCACTCTCACATTCCCCTACCACGCTGCATGGAGATACGGTTTGTTCTTTAATTAAAAGAGGGTATTCCCCAAACATTCGAGTTTTCAGATATTAGACTTCACTTTTGCCACACAAAGCATTTTTGCTCTCTGCTAATAAAAAGTATAATGACATTAAGGACAATTATCTGCATATTTGGCACTTCCAAAGCTATAGCTCACTTTCCAAATTATAACTTCAATTGAATTGATGTTACCATAACTTTAACACTGAAAACTCCACGTAGAAAGCTAGATATATTTTTGGTACCTCTAAAATCTGGAAATATTCTTTGTGTATTTCAATACATCATTATATAATCCCAAAGTAGCAACTTTTGTGGAGGCAGGAACGCTCAATATGAGAAAACACATTACAACTTAAACACAAACTCTTCTTAAAAACCTGAAATTATAGAACAGTATTTTCTAACATTTTGCTTACGAAGAATCAAAATATTGTCAACATAATGTATGCATCAGGTTTTCATGAAAAGGCAAAAATTCTTCTGAGAGCTCTAATCAGGTAGAGAGAATAAAAAAGTTTACTACCTCTGGTCTTGTTAGCTCAAAAAATTATTACCATAAAATCTTTTATTAAAATCTCCATAAATGTGGAGAAGACAAATACCTAAAATAAGAAAAACTATAAATTTTTCAATTACTGGATATATTTTTAAGATCTAGAAAAAAGGAGACAGTAGTATTTTAGTATTGCTCAAGGCAAACTTACTCCACTTTAAAAAAGTCACATAAAAAATAGCACTGAGTTTCATTGAGTCTCGTTCTAGTTTAAATATCCTTGGACTAAGCAATACTGGGACAATACCCAAGGTCTCAGTTTTATGTAGCCCTCCTCCACGAATACATAAGCAATACCAAATCCAAACAGAATGTGAAATCAATGAAAAGCCCATAAGTAACTTTCAGAAGTTAAGATAACAAAGAAGGCAAGTGAGAAATCTGGGCATCTGTGAGAGTAGAACAAGCAATCAAAAATTAAAGCCAGAATGAAAATACTGTAAGAAAAAGATCTGTCTTAACTCTAAGTAACATAAAATACTCCACAAATCCCAGTGTTATCATACAAGTTAGCTAGAAACAACATTCCCACTAATCATGAACAAAATAGAAATAACCATTAAACAACAAGAACCAATTAAATGTGAAAGTGTCAAATATGTTATCTAGATTATCCACGTTGTTCTAAATTATGATACTAAAACTCTTTATTGCAATTTAATTCAAATATATGAAAAGTCCTGGTGACTTTGCTTTGCCTTCAAGTCCACCTATTTTTCTATGTTTCTTCATGTTGTTTTAACATGCATTCAATTATGTTCTTTAGACAATACATCTTTGCCATTTTTTTAAAGGAAAACTATTGACATTTACATAAAGGGTTGATTTTCCTTAAAATTTTATCTGAAAGCCTGGCACTTGGCATGTCCCCACCCCCCAAAAAGAAAGTTTATGGATTTACGGAAAGTTTCCTTTCAATACTCATTGTAAAGATAGAAAGTCAAGGGTAGAGCTTGCAGCCAGGACTTACCCAGCAGTGGCTCAACATGGCATTTTTAGAACTGGCATTAGGTTAATTTCCCCAGAGTGAGCAGAAAGGAAGAAATGGGGATATGAAGGGAGAGAGCTTCCCCCAGACTGACTCTTCAAGGAACCACGCAGGTCACTGTCCAGGAGTTTGCAGTGATCTATTTCGGAACATCTCCTCAGACAGCTTCATTTGTTGCTTTTGGGGAAGGAGAATTTGCAGTAATTCCCAGTCTGAGTTCACAGTTACTGACCTTTAGTTTCTTTAACTTCTAGATTCTTTGCCAGTGGTTTACAGAGTTAGAAACCAAAGAATAATGTTTACTTCCTATGGGCCAGGTATGGCCCTAAACATTTTACATGTATTCATTCAATCATAATAGGACTGAAAGGATGTATTATCTTCATTTTACCTCTGTGGAAACTGAGGTACAAATGAAGCTAAATAACTCACCCATGGCCACACAATTGGGAGATGGCAGAAGCAGGATTAGGAGACACTGATAAATGCTAAGCCAATGAGCAGAATGGGCACATACCACAACAACCCTTAGCTTGTGCCTCCTCAAAGCCAGAGCAAATATACATTAAATTTAATTGAGATTTAATATAAGTTAGACAGTTGCAATGCAAACTTGGCATTGGAACACCCCACATCAAACCAAATTGCCATCCTTAAGTTCTTCGGTGTAGAAATTCTGGAAACCCCACCACCATTCCCAATAGAACCTTAGCCTGACCTATGTTCACTATCTTTGATACTTGAATCCAGAAAGTACTATACCTATGCTGACTGTCATTTTTCAGAAAGTGAGGTATAATTATATGCTTCTAAGTCTGTCCTCCTTGAGGGCTGAAACTGCCCATTTTAACTTTGTGTCCCTGACAAATAGCACACAGTCTGAGACATAGTAAGTGCATGGCAATTGTTTGTTTAGAATTTTACTTCTAATATCATACACTATCCAGATGAGCTAATGGGTTTCTAATCTATGGGGAATGTGAACAGGTTTGTTTTTAACTGCCACAAATACAACAGTCAAAATTTTTTTTAAAAATGTAGATTAAAAATCGCAAGGCAAGGACTCTAGCTCAATCCCCACCCCCCACTCCTCTCCCTTATTATCTTCCTGAAGTGGTTGCAGCCTGTAATTTTAATGTTTCTTCTGAGAGTGACTCCCTCTGCTGCTCCAGCAAAGCCATGACCTAAATCAGAAAAGTGCTAAATGCAGTTCAGGCCTAATAGAGCACACCCTGGCTGTTGGCACTAATTGGAGAAAGTAGCATACATTATAAAAACAGTTATTTTTAAGTCTCAACAATAATTCTAAATAAGCTAGGAGGGCTTGCTTTGGGAGAGCTCATGCCTCCTTTATGTCTTTGGGGAGGTTGCTTAAAAAAGATCAGTATGAATTCTGATCAGGACATCCAGGTCCCAGACTAAAATGGGATAGTCTAAGAACTTGCATTGCTTAATGCTGAATCCCCAGTATCCAGAGTACAGAAGACTAAGAAATCAGTGCATGTTAACAATCCAATAGTTCTTCCTTCTTTGCAAGTATTTCAAAAGTTTGTCCTCTTGAGGCATTTTAAGCATTCCTTAAGCTAGAATACATGAAATTACTTTTTCTAAACAAAAGTAAACTAACCTACTTCTCCTGACTGCAAATGCCAAATGTGATTTTATGAATTTACTCTGCTCTTAAAATGGAGAAAGTATGTGATGTAATGAAATTCAGTTATCCTTCGAGCCAACTGTCTATTTGTACCACAGCAATATGCACAAATGCATGAAAGTAATTTGACTCTTTTGTAGGATGTATACTATTTGTTTAAAAAATACATTATACATTAACTTATGGTAGTAGCAAATATTCCCAATATGACTAGGGTTTTCACTAATTTTCTCTTCTGACTTCGGTGATGTTAACACTCATAACACTAGTTGGTGCTAGATAAGCAGAATATCAATGCTGTGTAATCCAGAAATGAAAGCATTTCTAAAACAGGAGGTACTAACTCTGAGGCACACTGATCAAATACTCTCTGTCTCTTCCTCTCTCTCTCTTTACCTAGTAAAATCTTTCATTCTTAGAAGTCAGAAGCAACACTATTTTTTTTCCCGGAGCTAGGAGTTTCAGGCAATACTGAATGAAACAATTAAGGCATAGCCAGAAAGGAGAAAGTTGTTGCCTAAAGCCTGGAGAATCTCCCAAGGACCTGAATAAAATGACTGCTGTCTTCATTTAAACTACAGTTACAAAATATAGTACACTCACAAATAAGACCTATTATGCTTCTTTTTTCATCTTAAACATCTGTTGTTTTTTTGGCTACTTCTGAAGACATACATATTTTCTAAAACTGCTAATTTTTCTAGTACTTCTCTAACAACAGAATAAATAAATCTCATCCATATTGTCAAGTACTCAAATTAACTTTCTCATCTTAATTGCATATGTAGTTTCATTCATAAAAATAGTTCATTTCCATCTTTAAGTGTTCAACACTTGGAAATCATACCTTGAGGGAGCAATAGTATCTTTGGTTTCCCTAGTGTTCTAGTCCAAAGAGAGAGGAGAAAGGAGAAGAAATTTAAAGGAAAAGGAGGTCTGAATGCCAGACTGATATAAAAGTGTGATTCTGAGAAGAAAATGTGCTAGTGGTTCAGTAGTAAACAGGCCAGGAAATGGGTTAGAGTGACGGTGACAGGGGCTTGTTTGGTGCTTTCTACATTTTTAATACCTAACAGGCAACACAGGAAGAGCTGGTGTCCTGAAACATGGAGGCTAACAAAGATAAAAGTGGTAGTATAGTGTCTTTCAAGACTACAAGATTCAAACATAGTTTATTCTTCAGCAACTGAAATAACTAAACAAACGATTTGGAGAGGAACACCACTGAAATGCACATACCCTACAGGATATATTTTATTTTTCCATTTAAGACCAGAGAAGCAGGTTCAATCCCCAATTTTTGGACTGCCTGGTGTATTATAAAAGTGCAAGTGGCACAGCTCGCTCACTCAGTCTTCAGCGTCTTTTTCTTTTAATCTCTTCTCCCTTCCTTCAATATTAATCCACTTACAATCTCTTGTTTGATTATCTTTATTGATTTTTTTTTTTTTCCTGACTCTAGTCTTTTTAACATGGCTGTCAGTAAGCTCTCCGCAAGAATCCTGTAGCTCCTGTTTGGCATCTTTGGGGACTTTAACTTGTCCTTTTCCCAAACAGTCCCCTCACTGCCCAGTCCTCCCCTGACCCACCCCCACCTGAAGCCCACCCCACGGCTGGGTCCTTTGTGCGCCCAATACCGGTAGACGAATCCCACAGGGAGTCACGCGATTGATTTCACGACTATTCATCAGGTTGTTCGCTTAAACTTCCAAACACTTCTCTCTAAACACCCGTGGCTGCTACTCAGAGAACTTCTTAGCAATTTCGAGAAATCTACAAGTGTATATGATCCTTTGCAAAATGGACAGATGAGCTCTGGAAGTATGCATAAGAAAATCAGGGCAGAACCTCGGGGATGGGAGGCATCTGGTAAGAGGGTAAGGAAGGATTTATGAGCGTGGCTACTTAGCTAGGCAGCAGGAAAATTTACTCCCTTAGTAGCAATCGCTAATTCACAAAGCCTTGCTAATCACTTCCCCCCTCACTAGGACCACACTAGCTAACGCTCAGCACTCCCCTCCACCTCCAACACCCTCTCCTCGCAGAGCCTTCGCAGATCGGAGGGAATGCAGTCGGGTACCTCCAGAGTGTCCGAGCAACGCCTGGGGAGTTCGAGGCTATCGCCGCACCTCCTCTGCTCTCCAAATTTGGAAAGAAGTGTAACCGAGATGATGGGATCCCTGAATTACCTACATATGCTGCATAAGCTCCCTTCACCCCCCGCCCTATGAAAAACGGCTGCTTCCCCTAAGCCAGCGACACCACAGAACTGGTCGAAAAGACCGAGGTGGGCGCTCTGCTTGACCAAAAGGTTGGGGGCCCAGGTGACCCGAAACAGACCCCAGAGGGGGCAGCGTTGGCTCTTTCCTGTCCTTCTCCCTTCCACTCAGCTTCCTGGGCTCAGAAGACTGAAAGCAGCCGTTGCCACTTCAAACTCGGAGGACAAGAAGGCAGTCAGTCCCCGTGCTTCCCCTCGCTCCTTATCTGCCCTCAACTCCGGACGGCTTTTCTCCACACCCCTGTTTTGCCCACGGCCCCCGGTCACTTATTTTAAAGCTCAGACGCGTTAAATTAAAATGTCAGAGTTATAAACTGGCCCATTACGCGGGGGAGTTTCGTATTTGGTTTGAACAACCAGTCCGTTTCCCCAGAGCTCTGGGGTTTTAAGTTTCTCCGCGGCTTACTGGGAGGAAGACTCGGAAAGGTTAAGAGTGTGGAGGCGTGCACACCGCGGGGCCTGCCGCAGGCTGGGTGGCGGGTCCGGGTGGGCTGTGCATCTCCACAGCGCCCCAAGCAGCAGAGTGGCACCGGCGCTGGTGGGTCCTCGGCAGTAATGGACACATTTCCTTAGCTGAGAGCCCTTCGGCGTGGCGTCTAACGTGCTCAGAGACGCCCTGAAGATCCCGCAACCCCAGATGTGGCTCAGCACGGGGAGCCTCTGCATATCAGGGTGTACCTATGGTACGCCACACAGCCACCCGCACCGAGAGTGTCTGCAAACCTCTGTGTGTACAATGCGCAACAACATGTGAGTGTGGAGCAGAAAGTGCAAAAGACACCCAAGGCGCCCAGATGCCCAGAGACAGATAGACGTTGGTACACACCCCGTGCGTCCCTTGACCATCCGTGCCCATCTCGGAAGATGGATTAAAAATAACAACCAGAGCTTCTTGACTAGTTGGGAAAGTGGAACGTGAACTGATTTCCAGTTGAAAGCAACGAGGCGAATTAAGGAAGCCAGGAGAACTGGGGAGGAAGAGAAGAAGGAGGAGGGAAGAGAGAAGCGAAGGGAGGTGGCCGCGGAGCTTGGCGGACTCTCTTACCTTGAGCCGCCGAGCCGGTACCGCTGGCACTGAGGAGGGCCAGGGCAGGTAGCACGAGCATTTGCAACACGTATCCCAGTCCCAGTCCGCAGCGGGCCGCTGTCGCCCGTAGACCTTTCCTCATCGTCGACAGAGGTGTGCCGGGCGGAACCACACAGAGAGACGCGCCAACAGCGGAAAACCCCACTGGGAAGCCGCTGAATCCGTGCACCACGAAGCAGTCCGAAGAAATAATGATAACCAAGAGCCACACTCCACTTTCTCGAAGGGCAGGAGCCAAAAGGGGGTGGAGAGGAGATGCTGAGGAGGAGTTTGGCCGTCCCTCTTTCCCTGTGCCTTCTAACTGGCGGCTCGGTGAGCGGTTGCTCTGCCCCCACTTGGGAAGTCCGAGGAGGCGCAAGGCGGCCACCTCGCCGCTCCCCCCAGCCACAGGAACAGCCGCAGCTCCGCCGCGCGCCGAGCCTGGACTGCTCTCCGGGTCCCCTCTTCTGTGCGGAACACACACAGGCAAGGGGAGTGGGGGTGGGGGGGGAGAGGCGGCGGAGGGAGAGGAAGCGAGAAGTGGGAGGAGGTGGGAGCAGAGGGAAGGAGTTGGGCACAGTGGGGCTCTCTGGTCTCCAATCTCAGTGTGCTCACGCCAGCGGAGAGACGTCCAGGCTGCCGCTGCTGGGTGGCAAAAAAGGGTCACCTCCTAGCGTTGGGGCGCACGGGTGCGCGGAGGCACTCGCGGTGGAGGCGTGGAGGGCGCAGCCCAACTCCGCTGGGGGGTAAGCGGCGGCGGGAGCGCGCCCGCCCGCGTTATGTAAGCAAGGATTGGAGGGAGATGCGCGCCCAGCGCCGGAGGTGGAGACGGGCTGTTGGTTTACCGGCGGAAGCCTGGGCGAGAGAAACCTGAGGGCAGAGGCGGCTGCGGAGAGTGGGAGCGCGCCTGCCTCCCGCGGTGCGCCAGACTCGGACTCCAAAAGCGCAGCGGGCGCGCCCCGAGCCTCTTGGCTGAATCCACTGGAGCTCAGCCTGCTGCCTGCCAGCTTCTCCACGGCGCCAGCAAAGCCTGAGCCAGACTCCCCAGGACTGGACTCGCTCTACGACTTTGGGGTCTTGCGATTGATTAAGCTGGGTGCGGGCTCTAGTTGAAGTCCGGCGTGGTGGGGATGAAGGCAAGAAGCTTTTGCAGTGTCCCCAACCCGCTGCAATCTTGGGATTGCCAGCTCCACTCAAACTGCTCTGTGTTCTGGGTGCCCATGACTTCTCCCTCCTCCGTAGTGGAACAGAAACTAAAAGCTAAAGGAAAACTCATTCTTCAAAAGAGCTTTATTTGCGTGCATCCTGGTGGCTGGCAATGTTGAGTATGTAAAGGGTGGTGAGATGATACCTGGTACGGGAACTCCCAGAAACAATGCACAACAAAAACAAAATTTGTAGACATTCATTTAAAGTGACGGTAGAACCTGTGACATGCTTTCCAAATTCCTAACAGGGTGAGTAGGGACTCAAACTGCCAAGAATTTTTTACCTTTTTTTTTTTTTTTAAAGGAAAGCATAGTTAGTCTGAGTGGCTAGGTTGTGGATCTCTGTTGTAATGATGAAGGAGGAATGTAAGAATGGGCGAATAAAATGACAGGCTAGACAATAGGAAAAGTGGATGGATTAAAAAGGTCGATACACATTGGCAGTCCAACATTCTGGGAAGAAGAAAACCACTTCCTGAGATTAGTACATTTCTAAACTAATAATAATAATAATAAATAATGTATCAGGGAAATTTTAAGCTCTTGGTGCCAAGCGGACAATGTCAAACACACACGCAGGCGGGAGGCTTGTGATCTCACTCTGTTATCCCGGACAGGTCAGGTACACGACATGTCTCAGTTTCTTCATCTGTGAAATATTTCATTAGATGGCTTTAAAGTTCTTTTCAGTGCTAACATTTCATGATCCTGCCTTCCAAGCTCCATCTGAACCTCTAGGCAATAAGACCTGTCTTGGATGAGTCTAGTAGATCTAAAAAGGTCATACTTGGCGAAGACATTGACAAATCTGACCATTTCTTTTTCCTGTGGAGGTGCTGCCTGTCATGTTAAAGTCTCTTCTTTTCTCTCTTCACTTTCCCTTACCCATATACAGATATCACAAACTTTTAGTAAAACGGTGGCTTCTGGCTCCAGACCATCTGGGTTCAGGTCTCAGCATGTCTTACGACTAGCTGACAGATACTGAACAATAAAGCTAGGTGCCTCAGTTTCTTAATCTGTAAGATAGGTCTAGTACCAGTAATTATCTTATAGGGCTCTGTAAGAAATGAGTTAAAGATGTGAGAAGTGCCTGACACAAAATTGTTCGCTGCTGTTCTTGCCATTGATGAGTTTCAACCGCTGCATGCTATCTAGACTAGTGCTGCTCAACAGAACTTCCTGCAATGAGGAACATGTTCATATGCTCTCCAAAATGGTAGTCATCAGACACGTGTGGCTACTGAGCACTTGCAATGTGCCTAGTATGAAATGAGTATTTTAATGTAATTAATTAATTTAATTTTAATAGACAGACAGCTAGTGGCCACTATGATGGAGAGTGCAGCTAGGCGGCTCATACCCGACATTTATTCTGAGTATTATACCACCAGAAGGAGTTATGATTATATTTCATATCGGTCTTAACAATGTTTCCAGGAAGGACAGCAGCTTAATTACTAAGAAATCCTCACATATATTCACTATCATAGTAGCAACATCTAAACGTTTTTTGTTTACTCATTTACAATTTTACTGCTTATCTTTTCTAGTCAGAATTTCACTCGTTTTAGGGCAGAGACTTTGCCTTGTTCCTCATTTCATCCCAGCTCTTAAAGACGGAGCTCAATATATAGTCAGTGCTCAATCAATATTGGTTGATTGTCAGAAATTCTCAATAGGAAAGAATCCTCAAAGTCTAGTTAGTTAAATACAATCAAATTGTTACATAATCTTGTTTGGGACATTGAAGTGCTCAAAGGCAGATATTGCATGAAATTAATCCTTTGAAAGAAAGAGGAGGAGACAAGAAGGATAAAGTGGTTCAATACTGAAATTCAGCCTAAAGAGGGCAGGAGAATGGTTTGAGAAATGACATGTAGAAATTAGGTGGAAAACAGAGGGAAGAGTGAGAGCACAAGAACAAGGACAGGAAAAGTACCAGCAAATGGACCAGCTTTTTTAAGCAGGAGAGTTTCCTACAATCCATGGTTGCAGATGGAACTTTCCTTGTGTACCAACATTCTGCATCTATTTTTTTTTTTTTTCTTTATGAAATAGTGAAGTGCTGCATAGGCTTCTGAGCATAGGATTTTAACTGACTTCACTTAGATCTGGGCTCAAATGTCCTTGCTTAGAGAGACTTTCTCTGACTAACAACCCAAAATAGCATATACCTAGCCCTCAATAACATTCACTAGCTTTGATTTGCCATATAGCACTTCTTTTATATAAACATGTGTGTGTGTGTGTATATATATGTCTACATATATGTATGTGTATATGTATGTGTATGCATATTCATGTGCGTGTGTGTGTGTGTGTGTGTGTATCTATGTGTTTATGTGTATGTATGAATATATACTCTCCAATAGAATGAAGGTTCCTCAATGGGAGGGATTTTTTTTTCCTAGCGCTTTCACCACTCTGTATCCAGAACCTAGAAAACGGCCTGGCACATAATAAGTGGTCAATAAACATTTATTGAATACTGAATGGAAGAATGAGAGCCAATGAACTTTAAAACTAAGTGAAGTCCTTGATTGAAACTTCTTTGTTTTCTCAAAGACAAAATTTCACATTATGAACAGGCTTTTCTAGTTATTGAATAAAGTAAAGTTTGGGCAAATTTTCACCAAAAATGAATTTAAATATGACTTTTTCAGGGTTGGAATACTGCAGGTGTTTGAGGAACAAACAGGAAATTCATCTCATTTTGAAAAATAAAAAGCTTCATTTAAATCCATGTACAAGGGCTTCCTTTTTCTTGGCTGCAATGAGTGGAGAATTAACTCTGGGATAATAAATCCCAGTGACAGGTGCTAATGGGAATTAAACATGCAAATCCCTTGCATATCCCTCCAGAAATCTACACCAAGAAAGTATGCTATTTAGCATGTAGACTGCTTAGTTATAAAATTATTTATTCTAAACTACTATGTAAAAAGTTTCCAGCTTAAGGCTTAGGACCTAAAAACCAATAGAAAATGTATTTTAATTATAGAAATATTTCTTTCACTTTCTCTCTCTAATATGTGGTTCCCTACTTTTTGTATTTTTATATATTTTTAAAAACAGTTGTGCCAGGGATATTATTAACTGTCAACATAGAAGGAGGAGGATTTTAGCGAATATAAATAAGATGGTGATAAGAAAACTTTTCCTAACTAGGAGATAGAAAAATTACTCAGGTAAAATTACTGATGACATAACTAAAAGGAACCAGATGGCCCAGATTCAGTTGATTCAATCCTTCTCTGCCTCAGCCTACAGAAAAGAATTTGGCCTGCCATAAACCATATATTCTGGGACTTTATATTTAATGTTAATTGTATTAGATAAGATAAGACCCTTTTGGTTTTGAATGATAGAAACCCAACTTAAACCAACTTAAGCAGAAAGGAGAAGTCATTACTTTATATAATTCAAAAGCCGTGGATAATATTAATAGTGACTAACACTTAATGATCACACAGTGTATCTGATTCAATTCTAAGCTTTCTATGTATGCAATCTCATTTAACCCTCAAGATGAGGATTAAATTAAAGTAATATAGGCAGGGGCACCTGGGTGGCCCAGTCTGTTGAGCAACAGATTCTTGGTTTTGGCCCAGGTCATCATCTTGGGGACCTGATCTCAGGGTTGTGGGAGGAGCCCCACATTAAGTTCTATACTCAGCGTGGAATCCACTTGGGATTCTCTCTCCTCTCTCCCTCAGCCCCCCTCCTCTTAAATAAATAAATCATAAAAAATTTTAAAAAATAAAAATTAAATTAAATTAAAGTTTAAAAGTAATACAGGCATATCTTGGAGATATTGTGGGTTTGGTTCCAGACCACTGCAATAAAGTAAATATTGAAATATAGTGAGTTGTGGGGTGCCTGGGTGACGCAGTTGGTTAAGCACCTTACTTCGGCTCAGGTCATGATTCCAGGGTTCTGGGATCGAGGTCCTGGGATTGGGCCCCCCTGTCAGGCTCTCTGCTCAGGGGGAAGTCTGCTTCTCCCTCTCCTTCTGTCCCTCCTTTGCTCATGCTCACATGTGCTCTCTCTCTCAAATAAATAAATTGTTTAAAAAACAAAAAGAAATAAAGGGAGTTGAATAAAGTTTTTGGTTTCCTAGAGCATATAAAAATTATGTTGATGTTCTACTCTATATTATGTGTGCCTTAGTGTTATGTCTAAAAAATAATGCACATACCTTAATTTCAAAAATACTTTATTGCCAAGAAATGTTAACCATCATCTGAGCCTTTAGTGAGTCATAATCACTGATCACAGATCATCATAGCAAGTATAATAATAATGAAAAATTTGAACTATTGCAAGTACACAAATGTGACACAGAGACATGAAATGAGCAAATGCTGTTAGAAAGATGGCGCCAGTAGACTTGCTTGGTAGAGGTTTGCCACAAATCTTCAATTTGTAAAAGAAAAAAATGTGGGGCTCCTGGGTGGCTCAGTGGGTTAAAGCCTCTGCCTTCAGCTCAGGTAATGATCCCAGGGTCCTGGAATCGAGCCCCACATCGGGCTCTCCACTCAGCGGGGAGCCTGCTTCCTCCTCTCTCTCTGCCTGCCTCTCTGCCTACTTGTGATCTCTGTCTATCAAATAAATAAAATCTTAAAAAAAAAAAGAAAAAAGAAAAAAATGCAATACCTGCAAAGCACAATGAAGTGAAGCACAATAACACTGTGTATACTTGTATCACTATTCCAATTTGTAAACAAGGAAACAGAGTGGTTATGTAATTGTGCCTAGCAGACTATTTTCAGTCCACTAGAGTATATTTGCTGAACTTTGAGAAGTGTATAGCTCTGAGATAGCACCTTTTCCTCAAGGAGTTTTTCGTTGGTGTATAGAGATAACATTTATAAGAAAAGAATAAAGCCCCCCCCCCCAAATAAAGAAATGAAAGACAAAGAAGGGATAAAGGAAAGAGGGAGGAAGGAATAAGGACACAAGGAACAAAAGAAAGAAGGAAGGGAAAAGGAAAAGAAGAAAGAGGATCAAAGAAGAAATAAAGGAAGATAAGAAAAGAAAGTCCAGTGTGATTTCTGCCTTTGTATAGCATACTGTAGTTGCTATAAGAAGGAGAAAACAATGAATGGCTCAATAAAAATTATATGGAAAATAATATGATACTTAATTTAGAAGGGAGATTGCTAGGGATAGAGATTTTAATTATTGCTTGCTAGAGCCTTTCAAATACCTCATTTTATTTTAAATTTATCTGCCAAATTGGACCATGGTGGTTTCTCTTGTGTTACAGGTTGAAGAAAAAAGATACTTTATGGAATGGTGGGAAGATTCTGAATCAGGAAACATCGATTTAAGTCTCTATTTAGCTTACATATTTGCTCCACTAGTCCTGTAACTTCTTTCTACTTTAGTTTCTTTGTTATATAAAATGGGAACAACATGAACACATAAATTTGCCCCAAAGATGAAGTGCATGTAAAAGTACTTTGTAATGTGTCTGTGGACATTACTGTGATAAGATATGTTTGGTATTGTCCATTATACTTAATTTGCATAATCATCTAAAGAATAGCATTAGTGATGTTGGTCTCTATACATGAGTTATACCACCCTAGTGTAAAGTCAGAGTTGTTCTCAGTATCTCACTCCCTTTTGCCCACATTACCTATTCAATTACAAAATCCATCCAATTTTACTGCTTAAAGGTCTCCAGAATCTATTCCATTACCTCCAGCCCCACAGACACACAATGTATTGGCATGTTCCCCATGGTCTCTGGTAATTACTTCCTTAGTAGCTCTGCCCTCACATTCCAATCCATGTTCTCCACACACTACCAGATGACCTTCTAAATTACAAATACTGTCATTTTACTGTCTTTCTCAAAGTCCATTATGGACTTTAAAGTCCACTTCTGACAAAGTCCACTTCTGTCCTTAAAAATAGGAGTTCTGGAGTAAACATAGTTGCTAGATTGCATAATTTCTTTACTCCTTTCCTATTAATACAATTAACTTTTTAAAATTAACATATAATGTATTATTTGCTTCAGGGGTGCAGGTCTGTGAATCATCAGTCTTACACAATTCACAGCACTCACCATAGCACATACCCTCCCCAATGTCCATCACCCAGCCACCCTATCCATACCTCCTTACCCCCCGGCAACCCTCAGTTTGTTTCCTGAGATTAAGAGTCTCTCATTATTTGTCTCCCTCCGGGGAGAAGGGAGGGAAAAAATAAAATAATACAATTAATTTTTGCCTTTGCTATCCTTCTTACCATAAGTGGGATGTATTTGCTTGCCTCACCAGTGGTGGCTTAGCCATGAGACTGATTTTTGCCAGTGAATGTGGACAGAAGTTACAGTGCGCCAGCACCTTCCACTGCATACTTCTACTTGTTTTCATGTGTTCCTGCCATTAGTCTCGAGAAGAACATTTCCTAGGCAACCATCCCTTCAAGGTGGCTATGAGACTCATAGAGAGATGTACAGCTTAGAGTCTGGTGCCTGCTTAACAAAGTTATAGCAGACCCAATGACACATGAGCGAGAAAA
The DNA here is from genome assembly GCF_963455335.1 of Martes martes. Taxonomy (NCBI): domain Eukaryota; kingdom Metazoa; phylum Chordata; class Mammalia; order Carnivora; family Mustelidae; genus Martes; species Martes martes. Next base: position 96,825,328 of record NC_137889.1, read on the forward strand.
AAAAAAAAAAAAAAAAGCTTGTTTCTTCAGCTGCTGAGATCTGGGGAGATTTTTTTTTTATGCTGCATTATCACAGCAAGAAGTGTCTGATACGCATAGTATAAGAAATCATGTCCTCAGATGAAGTTCAAGATAAATCAGATGATAATCTCCCCCATAGTGCTAATGAGCTAGTAGAAAATAAGACAGACCAGAGAACTACAGAGTGTGTCTGAGAAGTGCAGCCAGAGAGGTGTGGCTATGTGGATGTTGGAGCTAAGAGGAAGGGGTACTTCCTTCAAATTGAAATGACTGATGAAGTCTTAAATGGTATTACATTAGGCCTGGACCTGGAAGGGGAAACAGAATTTATGTTTGCTGAGTTGGAGAGGATGGCATTCCAGGAAGAAGAAACAACTGGGGCAAAAGCAGGGAAGAATAGAATATGTAATGAGTGACTTATTTTGGAGCACAGACAGCATTATAACATTATACTTAGGCTGTTACTAATTATAATTATAATTTTTAAAAATTCTGTCAACATTTTTGAACACTCACTGGTCGGATTAATATAATAATACTATACATGAAGTAGGTATTTTTATTATTTTTATTAACTCATTTTAAGCACAAGTAAGGAAATCAAGGCTGAGTTGAGTTAAGTAACTTGCCTAGCTAAATTCATGTCCAATTGGGATCTGAATTCAAATTTATGTAGATGCAGACAAAGACCATGGGGTAAATTTCGAAAGGAAGGTAGGGGTAAATTTGGAAAGGCCATAGTTTGTTATGTGGACCAGCCTACATTATGGGTATACCAGAAATCTACGAAAGGACTTTAGGCAATGAGATGATATAATGACAATGTCTTGAATGAATGTGTAAAAAGGATTAAAGTAGGAAGAAAAATCACAAAATTTATTCCAATAATCAAGATGAGAAACACTGGGAGCCTGAATATAACTAGTAGTAGACAGATAGCAAATGAAGAGGATATATACACAATGTTTAGGTAGGATGATGCTTCCTAATTCCAAAACACAGAAAGAAAAATTTGTATCATTAAATATTCATAACATGATTAAGAATAAACTACATAACCCTGCAAAGCTACTTGCAGTAGTAAACTACCTTCAACTTAATTAAAGTCATTAATGAATTAGAAATAAGATTTAAAGCATGAGAGGGACCCATTAATTTCTTAGGATTACTTGTGTTCATTAGAACTTGAAATGGTTTCTTCAATCACTATTGCAATGATTCACCAACATTTTGATTATATATCCATATTTATATTTTCCATAGTCCCTAACACTGTGTCTGGCACAGGAAAGGTTGTTAACAAACATTTTAAAAACAAACAAATAACGTTTAATAAACTCTCATAATATATAACCTAAATTAGTTATTACATGTTAGAAATCTTTTACTTTCTATTTTTTCCTGAATTTAGCTTAAGGTCACTGTTAGAAATGTGTAGTGCTTTATTTTATAAAAACATGTCATAATTATGGTATAGAATTCAACCTACAAAATCCTATTAATCACGTATAAGTATAAGGAAAACATTACAGAATACATATGATTCAACAAAAAATCAAACAATTTATAATTAAATCAAGAAAAATGTGACATTTGTATTTATGGTATAAATAAAGAAGAAAAAGAAGGAAAATATAAAATATTATTGAGATTTCTAAGTTACTCTCATGACATTTCCAACAACTTTCAACAATTAAACCATTCCTTCTACTTCATGTCTAGTTTCGATTGGAAACAGGAAGATTTTATTTTCTTTAACAAATATTTGTACTAGTGCTAACTCATCTTATTTTGATCATGATGGTTTTTTGTTTGGTTTGTTTTATTAATATATTGAACTGAAAGGAAGAAAGAAGATAGAAAAGGAAATACTTTTTTTTTTCTGATAAAATTGAGGAAAATAAATGAAACATATAGGCAATGAAAGGAATAAAACAATTTAAGTGAGAATATCCCAGGAATATTTTAAACTGAACCTTGTGAAACAAAAATTAACAAGAAAGAGATGAAGTTAATAGTAAGGAAGTAACAATGGCTAAGATTATCACCCATGTGGTCCACCAGGTGGCCCCATGGGCTAGAACAGCTTGGTATTATACAGTAATATCAGTGGGCAACCAAGCATTAAAATTTATGGGAATATTACAAGTCAGGTACTCTTAAGGACAAAGAGTTTAAAATTATTTTCCTGCTTGTTCACATGTGTTCCTTGTCTAGACTTTGAACTTCTCAGAAGGTTTTACTCCACTATAGTATTTGAATCATCAGCATGACCGACCCCAATGCCTAACTCATAGAGGACCCTGAGAGTGGCTGCATAATAAAAAAAAAAAAATAAACAGTGAATGAGTAAATGATATAATAAATGTATGTGTATTTTAAATTTTTTTTAAAGATTTATTTATTTATTTGACAGAGAGAGAGAGAGATCACAAGTAGGCAGAGCAGCAGGCAGAGAGGTGGGGGGAAGAAAGCTCCCCACTGAGCAGAGAGCCGAATATGGGGCTCCATCCCCGGACCCTGAGATCATGACCTGAGCCAAAAGCAGAGACTTAACCCACTGAGCCACCCAGGCGCCCTGTGTATTTTAATTTAATCAATGCTGTTTTTTATTGTATTTTGCTATTCTATTTCTTGTCAAGACCAGGAAAACCACTTGACAATTACTAGTTTCAAGATAAATTTTCCCTTAGATTTCTGACACTAGTGAGGTCAAAGAGGACCTCATCCTTCATCTACCATTTTTATTTGTTTGCTTGTTTGTTTTTGTTTTGTCTATGCACATGTTGCTTTTTAAAAATACAAGGACACATTTACAGGTGATGGTTTACTTTTCATTTTATTGACCACTCCATTCGAAGGCTAAAAACTACACTGGTTATCGTATAGGAGGAGTCTATTGAAGAAATCTGTGATTGTAGGAGAGAGGGCCGAATAACTTGAGGAAAATTTACTTGAATACCTGAGAAAGCTGAAATCTCCAAAGAATATGTAAAGTAAGTTATCTGAAGAGGGGCATTGACATCTAGAGACTCGTGTTGGAACTTCACCTCTGCCTCCATGCCCTTGGCATAGCCAACTTCTTTCTCCCAAGAAGTAAATCTTTTGCCTGGTCACAACCCATTACCTGGGAAATTGTTATCTTCAACAAGTCTCTTTGCATTGCTCATGATCTTTACCTGCAATATCCTTTCTTACAAGTAAACTAACCATTCTTTAAAGCCTGGTCCAAATGCTAATCCAGGTATAAAGTTTCCCTAAACCCTATAGTTGGAAGTGCTCAGCCCTTCTCTAATGTCCACATGTTGTATGTAACCTTCTAGTGATATCTCTATAAATGTATAGTTTCTTTCTATTAGTTTATATGGCGCATATGATTTGAATTTGGATCTGGGACACCTTGGATTCTTTAACAACAGCTAATCTTTTAGTCCACATGTAGTTAAGTGGATATTATTTTTAAATGTGTTAATGACTCTTTTCTTTTGCCTTTCAAAGAACAAATAGATTTCTAGTCATCTCAAGGCATTCATCTAACAAGGGAAGGAAGGAAAGGTGAAGGAAGTGGGAACACCTACAGTTAAAGCAGAAAGTACATATGAGAAAGAGTTCATACTTATTTTTTGAACTCCAGGATAGAATTTCTATGTCTGAGGCCAAACAATGAGTTTAAAAAGTAGCTTCTGTAGTATAGAGAAGATGTCACTTCTTTTTTTTTTAATTTTTATTTTATTTTATTTTTTATTATTTATTCAACAGAGAGATAAAAAGCACAAGTAGGCAGAGAGGCAGGGGAAAGGAGGCTCCCTGCTCAGCAGAGAGCCTGATGCGGGACTTGATCCCAGGATGCTGGGATCATGACCTGAGCCGAAGGCAGATGCTTAACCGACTGAGCCACCCAGGAGCCCTGAGAAGAAGTCACTTCTAATCAAGACAGAGGCTGTTAAACTTGATTTAGAAGATTCAACATGGGGAAGTGAAAAACCCAGAAGACGACTCTCACTTTGTCTGTCTCCATGTATTATGGCAAAAAACAGAAATGAAGAGGAAAAAAGTCAAGTGTTTTGTTTTGTTTCGTTTTCTTTCACTTTCCATGAGGTCTACTTATGAAGGAGGAGAGTATAGAAACCCTATGGGCTGAGAGGAGGAGAAGGCATGATCATCTTCTATCAACTTAGTGTGACTCAGTGGAAAAAAATGTAAAAAGAGAAACTGCATTCTGAAGGCGATTTTGTATGAGGGAGACATTCGGGATACCTTTAATGAAAAAAGACACACAGGGTAGCACTGATTTGAGAGATACAATGGATTCAGTGATACCACTCTGGGAGGCCCCAGGCAATGGTGGAAATCAGTGTTCTGCAGGGCTAGCATGACAGAGTGAGAATGAGCCACCAAGCACCCTGGTGACAGTCATCAGATGTTTCAGAGCACATGCTCTATCATGAAAGTGCTGGGTTCTGATTCCTGCACTGCCTCTCAATAACTGTGACCCTGGAAAGTTGCCTAATAATTTCATCGGCACTTTTACCTGCAAATCGGGATATTAGTAGTACCTATCTTATAATGTTGAAAGGAGTGAACCAGTTAATTCATGTAGAGCATTAATAACCATGTATAGGATTGAGTAAACATTAATGTTAGCTACATTAATAATTATTATAATTATATTTCAGTAAATAAACATTTATTTCTGTCAAAGAAATTTCAGTGTAGTCATTTCACAGAAATAACACTTGTATATCAAAAATCTTTCTAACATTTTGAATATTTTAATTCCATAAATACTGTAATGTGTTATCTTCTTTCATATGCATATTTTTACTTTCAAAAATGAAACAATGTAATTTATGAATATTTAGTTTAAAAGCTCAACATCTTCCAGATTCCAGAAATTTGGCAAAAGCATACTAGAATAAAATGTTTCAATTATGTGATTATAACATAAAAATGTGAGCAGCGTATGTGTTTATGTTTGTACCTTATGTTCACAAAGTCAAGATAACGCTTGCAGCAAAAGAGTCCTCAAAGGTCAGTTCTGTGGAGAATAGAACAATATCTACAAATTTTCACAATGTTTTTTAAAGGGAAAAAATACACTCCGGGGAATGTGACACAGTTGTCATAGGAATTTAAGGAATGGGAAACGTGCGTATCATAAAAATGGCTTTTAGTTTTCCTTATGATATAAAGTGGTTGTTACTCACCCACCATGCTTTTCTAATAGTAGTAGTTGATTTGAAATGAGTTGGCCCCACCTTTTACTTCTACAAATGCATGCATCTATGAAAATCTCACCGTGTGAAGCTCAAGTTTACGAAAAACTCCCAGAACAGAGCTTACTGACCTATATGAGTATTTAAAGCAGTAATTTTCATCTCATTAGTACAAGAGACTAACCGAGTGAATATATCACTCAAGAAATATAGACATATCCATTTTTTAACATGTCAGCATTCAGTTGAAAGATTGTCATTGATGTATGTTTCAGACTTCCCCCCCAACCCCACCCTTCTATACATGTTAGAGGCTCATGTGCAGAAACCTGCCCTTTTGGAGATAAAAATGCCTATTTGGAAGTGAACAGATGGTGTTGCTCAAGTTCAGAGACACATCTTAGACAGAATCTCAGGGGGAGGAGGGGCTGTGGGGGGAGGAGGACTGGTGTAGTTTGAAAAGGCTTCCTGGGTGATTCTGATAGCCTCCCACCTCGCCCCCACTGTGCAGCACTGATTTAAAGCTTAAAGATACATAAATGTCATGTTAACGCTGATTTGAGCTGCAGAGTAAAAAATGAACTCTTTTCATTTTCTGGTAGAAACTTGTCTGATTGCATTTCTTTGCGTTTTATGTCATAATTTTCAAAGCCTGAACCTCCCAACAATATCTTAAGATTGAATCATTTTAAAACTTCTGATTAGTGCAAATACCACATTATTTCCATTTGTATGATGGTGCTAAATAGCAGGTCCCACATGGTCATTCAAAGACCATTTCTATTTTGGGTAGGTTTCTATATATATATACATATATATATGTGTGTGTGTATATATATGTATATATGTATATAGGTCAATATAAAAACACATCACACATCTGTGGCATTATAATGTAAGCAGTGACATTCATGAGTATTATTACTGGAACCATTTAAGTAAAGTTTGAGATTTAGAATAATTAAAATAATTGTAGCTAAAATTACCTTTGAAAAAGCCTTAAGTCAATCATGAAGAATACTGTATGTTTTATGTATACAAATTTGCTCAGTAATTCTTATGCATGCTAAAATTTAAGATTTTCTGGTTAAACTCCTAAAGGAAAGGAGGAAAAAGTCTACATTTAGTCTCAGCATTTAAACCAATATGACCTTCAGGTAGTTATTGAATCCAAAGAAATGATGGATGCCAAGGAGAAGTGCCAGAAAGTTGCCTTGATTTCCATCTGGGGGTATGAACCTTTACTACAGCCAAAAGGAGTTGCCTGTGGGCCCCAGAGACTCTAACGTTTCCTATTCTTGGGAAGGTGGAAAAATAACTCCATTTCCTTTGTTCAGATCATGTCGAAATCAGACAAAGTTGGAAGACCTAAAGAGATGAAACTCTCAGAATTGGATGAGTAGCCTACTGAAAAGGTGGTGTTTGAAGTTGTGTTTTGATAAGGCAATGGATCCTAGAGCCCTTCTTGCCCAGTTCTGTATGTTCTCTGGATGGGGACTGTATATGCAAAGAGTGAAAAAGATGAAGAAACTGAGAACAGTGCCAGAATCCATGAGAGTCCCGGGCCATAGAAAATCTAGCTTATCTCTGAGGGCAGGCCTGCCAAGAGGCCAAGTGCCGCTTGGCTCGCAATGATCTCTGCATTTTGTGTTTGCCTTCTGAGACAACTTGCCCTGATTTTCAAGGTTACTAGTTGGTGTGCGGTGATGGTGGTAAGTGGTGGTGAGTTGTGTGTGTGCGGGGGTGTGTATGTGTGTGTAGAGGGTATGTCAACCAGCTCATTCTTCTGGGGTTCAGGTCACATACTTCTTTGTTGTTAGTTTAGCACATACATGCATGCATGCATGAACACACACACACACACACACACACACACACACACACACACGCCTCCTTTCTCCTTGTAGCCTGGGACTCCCAATTTCAATTCCCTTCTCACATTTTTTATCTCTTATACTGGGTCCTTCTACTGCCCGTTTTTCTTACTAGTTCAGTCTTCTTATTTCCACATCCACCTCCCCTCCTTTTTTTCAGCTATCTTTTTCAAAGAACCAAAGCATGACTAAGTTTTCAATAGTGATTAGAACTATACCCTCGGGAATATAATTTTACAAATAAGGAAACTAAGTTCCAGACTCTCAAACTAACCTGTCCAGATAGAGACAGTTTAATAATGGGCTCAATACCAACAACCATGTCTTCTAATTTCTGGTCATATTGGAAAAAATCTGGAATAGGAAATATTGTGATATAAGTTCTACTTTTGATATTTACTAGCTGTATGATTTGGGGCAAGTTGCCTAATCCTACCAAGTAAACTTTGGTTTACTCATCTTTCAATAAGGAATGATAAGACCTGAATAGAGTTGTAATGAAGCATCATTATGTGAATGGATATAAGATGACCTATATGATATATAGAATATGGTCAGTGCCCAATAAATCTTATTTTCCTACCAAGTTGAATGTTTTACTTTTATGTCACATGATCTTGCAAAATCCCTTTACTTCACTCTTTTCTCTTCTGCAAAAGTACTCTGTTTTGGCATTGTTTCACTGGTTTTTCTCTCATTCTAACGTATATGCTCAGAATTCAGAAGCTGGAGAAACTTTTCCAAATCTGTTAGTGACATGTTGAATGAGAGAGTAGTTTCCTTCCTACCTGCCCTGGTTTGTCTGAAGTTTGGCAGATGGAATGTCATAGACCAGCCTGCCTTGTAGGGTTCTTCTGCCCATCTGAATGCTGAAGTAACCCCAAGCGGCAGCAGCTCACCCTCCTGCAAGTGTTGGGAGTCTTGGAAGCCCCTACAGTACTTGACCTTCACCTCTAGCACCATCCCCACAGTTCTGTCATTCTCTGGCCATTGGCAGACAGCAAAGAGCTTAAGAGGTAGCGAGTGAATATTCATAAAATGTAGAGAGGCATGCATGATTGCATGAAAATACAAGTCCTCACTTCCCCGTCTGAGCAGAGTGGAGAGCAAGGGTTTCTGTGCAAGAATCAGCATCCTACAGCTGGTGATCCACTTCTTGGCCTTTCTGCGTAAAACTCTGAAAGAGCAGGCTCTCCGAATATCTTAGAACCAGCTCCCTCTCCAGCCCCTCCTCATTCTGTTTACCTCAGAGAAAGGCCAAGTTACTAAGGTCTAGTCAGTTCTCTATAAGGACTCTTTTAAATTTAAAAGCAGAGAAAGGGAGACATTTGGGGGACATTTCTAACCACTTACTCCCGAGTCTTCCTCTCCGCACTCCCAGCCTCCACGCAGAGCTTGAGACCACTTCATCTTGGAGTTTCTCCCTCAGGCTACCATCTATATCCTCTCCTAGGCTTCACATTTTGACCTAAGCATGGATGGCAGCCTATTTCCCTCGAAACAGTTGAGACCAGATGACATTTCAAAAGCAGCTTTGCTTACTTTATGAGGAAGTACAAAATATAATATAAAGAGCAGATAAATAGTCATGTTTCAAAATTATAGGTTTCTATCCCTTCTGGACGGTGCTGCTTTGACTTTATTTGACTCCATGCCCTACCAGGTCTCTGATGTATTCACTGGCTGCCATCTTTCCTCCTGCTGTGTATGAAGACACCCAGACATCTCTTTCCCTTCAAGGTCAAATATAGAATACTGCAACCCAACGGCTTTATACCATCTGACTCCATACAAACCTCCAGTCCCCAAACTATGCCTCCTGCAGTTAATGGCCAGACTGCGGAGGGGGAAGCAATGTATGACCTCATCTCCTTTTTCAGATGGTCTGTTTGGCCTCGCCCTGCATCCTTTCTGATTTACTTCTTAAGATCCTGGTAATTTTACTTCATGTGAGAAGAAGTGAAATTGTTAATGTCCATTTGTTATGGGGTTTCTTGTTCAATTACTATTCATCTGCTAAATCAGCTTAGTTATTATCTCTGAAATAATTATCAGCCCCCGGGCTAGAGCGTGGGGGAAGGAGAGAAAGAGAGAGTCACTCCCTTCCCTGGGCATATTTTTTATTTGCATATCTATGCCCACTTCATTAGTGTGAAGACCCTGAGTACAGCTTTCATGATTTTGACCTTTGTACCCCAGACGATAACACAGTTCTTGCCAGAGTAGGATCCCCCAAAATACTATAGTACTTGGTTTATACATTGGCCTACACGTCTACCAATCTTGACATCCAGCCATCTGAGACCTGCACACATATAGCAACAGAAGGATCACATGCTCCAACTCCCCCTCTCTACTTGTGTAGTTTTGCTTTTTTAGATCACCTGGATCTGGTGTTAACTCTAGCCTTTCAACTGTCAGGCACTTTCCTTATAAAACCTGCAGTTCTGTTGCGGGAGCTTTTCCTCAACCATGGAGATTTTTCATATCAGACGTACTAGTCAATGCTACCTATATTTTATCATTTCTGATTTTTGCCAGACTTCCCATTTCTATAATCTCCCAAGATAAATCTTGAGTTACAAGACTGTATTTCTCCATATTACTCAGGGATAAAATGGAGGATCTGGCTGAAGATAGAGGAACAGATAACACAGGAGGACACTGAGAAGAAATGGTTTGCCTCTTCTTTAAAAAGGGCGAAGCAGGACAATTTGTAAAAATAGACCAAGTCAATGAAAAGGGTAACAGCCTTGTAGATCAAAGATATCGAAGGCTTGGCAGGTACCTTTCATTTCACCACAACTTCTTGTTCCTACTCTCAGAAGTGTTCCATAATCCGCTACCCGAAGAGAGGCCCCACCACCATCTCCACTCTTCACCCCACTCCTCACCACCAGATTTCTCTCTCTTCTCCAAATGAAAACTCCATGAAGGTGAGAATCTTTATCTTCCTCTCCACTGACTTCCTAGGGCCTCTCACAGTGCCTGACACATAATAGATATTCAGTAACTACCTAAATAACTAAATGAAAGAAGTGTTACTTCTTAAGAATCTGGAATTTAAAATTCCCAATTTGCTCATCTATCCTGAATTGTGAAATATTTAGAATTACTAAATATCAGGATATTGATGATAATTTTATATTTCCTTTCAATACAAAAATTATTAGAGTCAAATAGCAGCTTCCCTTGGTGAATACTATTTTTAAAAAGATCTCATTGAAGATATTTTAAGATGTGACTGAGTTTTGATAACAGATATCAAGCAGAAGATAAGCAGAAGGAAAAAAAAATCGACTGTAATTGTTGTGATAAGGACCATATTAGAGTGAGAACTGCCCTCAGGGAAATTATGTACGTGGACAATAGCAAGCTCAGTGGAATACATTTAGCAGAAAACATACCAGTGGCTTAAATGCTGATATAAATGCAACACTCCACACATTAATCATCCATGCTTGAGTGTCTGCTTAAGTGGATGTTGCCCAATATTTAAAATGCCATATTCAAATATATTGTTGTTCAAATTGATGAAAATAAGAAAGTTCCCATATTGTAATGAGTATCAGGAGATAAGACATTCTAATTTATTTAATAAAATTAATATTTTGCTTCCTTGTTTTCTGTAATAAAGATATTTTCAAAGGAGAGATAATAGAAAAGTATATATTTTAAAAGAAATTAAAATCAAGACAGATGATAAATCATCTAGATGCCTTACATTAGCAATGCCTATGTGAAGACAAATTAAATCCTAAGGCAGAGAACAATGCATATACACATAGAGATACATAAACTCTCGAGATGATTAGATGGCATAAGGCTGGAAGAAAACAGTACTTTCCAGAAAAGAAAATGGATACATTCTATATATTTTGTTTTAGTAAACTTATATAAACCCATGGAAAAATTCTAGGTCAGATAATTTGTGAGCTTTTTCATAAGTTAAGTTTCACTAGTAACTAATATGAGACTTTAAGAAAACTTTACATTTAATCAACACCTTTTTCTTTTTGGACAGTTGTTTTCTGGATTAGCTCAAGGGTCTATTTTTCTCTGATACGGGTTTGGACAGGATGTTAAAATGTTGACTCATACAATAACTAAATGGAATAACTATGATCCATGTTATTAGTAAAACAAAATCAATTCAACCGATTTTGTTAATCTCCAGTGATTGAAGAAATGGATCCTTCTGACACGGAATGATAAGGGTCTGTGTTCAGGGATGGGAGAGGTGGAGTCTTGCCTTTAAATTACAGACTACTCCAGGGGCACCTGGGTGGCTCAGTAGGTTAAGCCTTTGCCTTCGGCTCCTGGGATCAAGCCACGCATTGGGCTCTCTGCTCAGCATGGGAGCCTGCTTCCCCCTCTCTCTGTCTGCCTCTCTGCCTACTTGTGATCTCTCTCTGTAATATAAATAAATAAAATATTAAAAAAAAATTACTGACTACTCCAGAATGTTAGATTCTGGTTAAAATCAATTGAGCCAGAGAGTCCTCAGGATGGTGTGGCACATGTTATCATTGTGCTTAATTACACTGCTCTCCAGAACAATTACTCTCCAGAACAGAGGACCTGGAAATGCAGAACAGCTGAGTGGAAAGTTTGGGTACCCGTGAGCAGCATAAGATTCTCTTTCCCCACACTCCTGCCTCTCAACATAAAGTATCTTGGACATTAAACTCTCAGCATGAGAGTATCTTGGACATTAAAACATTGATTGAGTGTCTAAGACATGGAAGACATTAATAGAAATAGCTGCTAGTATTTCTCAAGATTGTTTTAGAATGGTTTATTTTGCTGGTGGAACTGGACTATATCAGGGTCTTCAAATTTTTCATAAGTACCAAAAATAACAATTAAGATTAGCTTGAGTAAGCATACTTGTATCTAATCTGGTTCCCTATAACACTCTTCCAACCCCACCCCTTTTTAAAACAAATGTCCTTTTACTTCACAAAAGAAAGTTAAACTTCTCTTCCATTCTGTGTTGCAGCCACTTTTGAATCATCTTAGCGTAGAAGCCTCACTCCCAGCACTAAATAAAATGACACTGACAAATTCTGTTGTTTGTACAGAGGAAATAAATGAATCTAATAACAGTACCAAATCCATTTGCAAACCATATGGTTTCTAATTCTTTGCTTTCAACAAAATTGAGAGAGTACCTAATTGATTTGCCATTTGATGATAGATCAAATAGATTAGAATTGATAGTGAACCCTATCTTATTCTACCAATAAATAATGTTTATCCCTGGATATACATATTAATTAAGGAATAAAACTGGATTCATCTTATTAAGAGATGCATTTCTAATGGAAATTTTTCTCTTTATGTATAATAATTGTTAAAAACATGTAATATATTCATGTTGTATTACTCATGTTTGTACTATGAATAATTGTAACTCAATCAAAAATAAAATTTTTAACACTTGAAAGCCTTATAGCCACAGAAAATTTTTTAAAATTTAATTTTAATTTACATACTATTTTATCATAGAGAAGTATGATGTGGGATCAGTAAAAAACTAAACCTAATAATTTATTACATCTTAATAATATTTTCTGGGTAAATGGAAGGGATATATGAATTCAAGAGAAAAATCGTGATGTTAAGTTTCTGACTGTTGAAAAACTTTCCAAATATTTTTTAATCATGAATAAAAGCAAGTGTAAAATTGCTATGATATTTGAGTTCCACTTGTTCCATTTTAAAATGACAAAAGACTTTCTTTTAATTTCAGTAATTGCAACATGTTAGAAAATATACAAATTGCAACTAGTTAAGCTTCTAGGAAGAAATTAAACATCAAGTAAAAATTGTGTGAAGGAGTATCTAAGCTTTCAGCGTTCCTACTACTTAAGTATTAAAGCACAAGTTTGAATGCTGTTATACTAGTTCCGGTGTATTTATAGGATGCTTCTTATCCACAATAAAAGGAAAATTTATTCAACTAATAAAAATTATAACCCAGAAATGAAGATTAATATAAATGGATAGAACATCAAATCATCATCTGGTCCAGTTTTTAGGTGGCTGTGCAGATGGTATGCTTTTTCTTGAATTTTATGAGCTGAGACTTATTTATTGTACAAACTAATAATTGTTCTACCACATGGACTTGTTATGTGGAAAGAACCTGCTGTGCATATGAATCTGAATTTAATTACATTCAGTATTTATCTTTTGAAAACCTAATAACTGCTCAGCCTATAGGAAAATGAATAAAGAATAAATATAATTATCTACAAGTGTTCCAATTCAAAAAATATACATCTATGAAAACATACACATATTATATATTTGTATCTGGCATTTGTGTATTATTGCATGCTATTATTATAGTACATGAATATTTTTAAACATTACTGTTAGTTATTATTAAATTATATAATACATATATACAATAGACGTTAAATTTCTTGCTAGTATAATAATTTACTTTTATATTGTACGTACTCAGTAAAAATTAATGATGTATAATAAATGTTAGTTTCACGATATGACGTACATTCTCCCTATGCAGGTAGTTTCTCTGTTTATCCCTATCACTTCCTTTTGAAAATTCATTTCATCTATTATTAGAAGATCCAATAAGAGAAGATGTAAAGTAATACATCACAAAATTAAAAATTTCCTAACATTTTCTAAATTATATTTATTATGCCAGAGTTAATATTTGTAGCACTAATTATCATTTAATAATAGATATTATAGTTTATAATGGATTCTGATTCATTTAGATTCTATAATTAACAACCTACTCAATTATCCCATAGTAATTAGACTTTAGCACATCAGATATGATGGCTAAAGCAAATTATTTATATCGGGGTTGAAAAAATACAAGCAGATGAAAATAGCAGCTGCCCTTAATAATTGGATATGATTTTGGTTTATTTGTTTTGAATACATTTTTAGATTTTTTACTGAAGAGCTTATAAAGTAAGAAAAAATAGCCATACTAGTGTTGTTTGTATTATCATCCTAATTAAAATTGACAAAGTTCTTAATTTAAAATTATTTTTCAGAAAACAGATGTGCATTCGTTGTGGGCTATATTTTCTTTTTTTTTCTTTCTTTTTTTTTTTTAAAGATTATTTATTTATTTATTTATTTGTCAGAGAGAGAGAGAGAGAAAGAGAGAGAGCAAGCACAGGCAGACAGAGTGGCAGAGGGAGAAGCAGGCTCCCTGCGGAGCAAGGAGCCCGATATGGGACTCGACCCCAGGACACTGGGACCATGACCTGAGCTGAAGGCAGCCGCTTAACCAACTGAGCCACCCAGGTGTCCCTAGGCTATATTTTCTATAAATAGGACTTGACGTTCAATTACAACATTGTCTATGCTTCCATATGAAAACCAGACTAAAAGTACTTGAATTTAAATTAAATGCTTTGCGATCCTGCCTGGAAATTAGAAATTTATAATTGTTGGTTTTTATCAATGGAAGTATAAATATGGCAAGGTCCTTTATTTTTTCCATCATCATTTTTTTTACTATGAAAATCTTGAGGTTCACACTGGGTGGGAAACATTCATGCAGGTAGAAGCACATGTTGTAAATGAGGAGAACCCAATTTAGACATGTCACTTATCCCAGTCAGTTTTAGCTTTTTAAATTGTTTAAAGATGATGCTCAGATCATGGGAAACAATAAACCCACTGCACATAATTGTGGTAAAATCACAACTCTGACATTGTTTTGACCCTTTGCCTCATACATTAAAAAAAAAAAAGTATGTTTGTGTATCTATACAATGTGATGCTCCCCAAATGTAGGCATTTTTTAATGAACATTAGCAAGCTAGAATGCCTCCAGGAGAAGACATTTAGGATTATAAAAAGTCTACAGTGTGTGTCATGTGAAAGCAACTGAGAGTACTTGAGAATAGACTCAACAGAGCCATCTTTAAATATTTAAACAACTTTAAAATAACAAAGGGGTTAGTTTTTTTTTTTTTTTTCCCTATATTGCTCCAGAATTCAGAACTAGGATTCATAATGGAAAAGAGAAGAGTCTTTTCTTTGGAATGGAATAAACTACCTCATATGATAGTGGGTTACTCATGGTGGAGCTTCCTAAAACCATCATCTCGTAGAAACATTGTAAAACAGATTAAACTCTAGAATGTCTGTGTATTTAGGGTTTGCATAGTATTTTGAAATTTCTTTAAAAATTTAAAATTCAGTGTTTCACACATGGATTATTATCCACACATGGATTAGCAAATCTCTCTTTGCTTTTATATGGTTATAAGACAGTTTTAATTTTGAAGGCACTTTCATTCATTCAATCAACAAATGCTTATGAAACAGTTACTGTATGCCAGATGTGGTGTTAAGTCCAGAGGTAGAGTAAAGAGCCAGACTAGACAGTGTCAGCCTTACGGAGGTCAGAGATTAGTAGGGGCAGACATTGCTCTATAATCAGATTAAATCAATGGCAATCACAAACTTTGATAAGTGGTGTGGAGAAAGTGTCCAGTACTTTGTGATCTTATATAAAAAAAGCTATAAGCTTCTTTCCATTTCACCGTTACTATCTAATATAGTCTATGTAATTTTTTTTACCTGGAGTACCACCCAGACTACTAACTGGGTCCCATGCCCCCACTAGTGCTGCCCTCTAAACCTTGTTCAGACCACAAGTATCATTTCCTCAAAATGCAAAAATAACAATAACAATCATTTCCTCAAAATGCATATCAGATCATGCCTCCACCCTGCCTGAATCCCTGTGATGCTTCTGATTGCTGTAAAGATAAACACCACCATTCTTAATATGGCCTGAAAAAGATTTTATACTATGGCCCATTTCTATCTCTAAGGCTATATGAAGTTATTTTCCCCATTTTCTATATTCCAGCCACTCTGAGGATTTTCAGACCATGACTCATTATTTTCTACCACAGGGTCTTGGTACGTGCTATTCTTTCTCCCTACTAAGTTCTTCATCGATTCTTCACCTAGATAAATCCATCAAACAGAAACTCACATGTTGCCTTCTTAATATATAATCATAAGTCACTTACTCAACAAATATTTATTAAACCCTTATTATGCACCAAGTATTATTCTAGGTATTTGGATTACACAAGCAAACAAAACAGTCAAAGAGACTTGCCCTCAAGGGAGAATAAACAATGATTCCTGCTAATTTGTACTCTATCTAAAAAATTAAGCCAT
This sequence comes from Martes martes, assembly GCF_963455335.1. NCBI lineage: Eukaryota > Metazoa > Chordata > Mammalia > Carnivora > Mustelidae > Martes > Martes martes. The sequence goes on from NC_137889.1 coordinate 96,841,640, forward strand.
TATTTAGAGGCTTTGATGGAGTCATTATTTCGCTGGATATACAACTGTATTCTTACAGATTTTTTTTTAAATATTTTATTTATTTGACAGAGAGAAATCACAACTAGGCAGAGAGGCAGGCAGAGAGAGAGGAGGAAGCAGGCTCCCTGCGGAGCAGAGAGCCTGACACGGGGCTCGATCCCAGGACCCTGAGATCATGACCTGAGCCGAAGGCAGAGGCTTTAAACCCACTGAGCCACCCAGGCGCCACTCTTAAAGATTTTTCGATGTTGTTTCTAATAATTCCTATAAATGTAAGATTAGATAGAAGATCGTATAAAACATGGCCCTTTGACAAAAACATGTACTACTTTATATTTACAGTTTATAGCAGTCTTCGTTCATTTCATGTCCTATGTTTTCATAACTTAGTTCACAGTATACTCATACATATATATTTATACATGTATATTTTATGCATGTAGCTATTACGTATGTATAGTGTGCATGTATGTTATATGTGGTAACATCAGTAGACTGTACACTGTACTCCATGGAAGGATGTAAACTAATATTTTATCTTGAAATTATTAATGAATCTGTTCAAAATTACTTTTAATATTTTGGAAGCTAAAGTTAAGATTTTATAGAAAATGACAATAAAATTTACTTCTTTCCAAGCAGTGGTCATTCATTAACCAATTAGTAATTTCAGAAAGCCTTTATTCATCACATTTTATTCAGTGTCAGGCATGAAAGGAGGTTTTTACAAATTAGGAAACCTCTTCTCTGGTCTGAGGAATTCATAGTCCACCTAGAGAGACAACATAAATGAAACAATATGAGGTAGTATATCTACAATATGAGGTAGTATATCCACAAAGTACAACAAACTGTAGTAAAAATTGAACATAAAAAAGAAAACACAGAAACTTTTCCTCACCCCAATTATTTTCAGTATACTTCCTTATTCAGCAAATATAAGCAGTACAACCACGAATTTATGTTACATCAGATAAAATTCACTAGCTAGAATGTGATTTCTGCTAAGAAATAACTGCTAACTAGTGTTTTGTACTACTTGAAAAAAATGTAGAAGTAGCAACCTGAAAATCTCTAGGAAATTTCTGGGGGCGCTAGATTGCGATTATATTCTTATGATCAGGATATCTCAGTTTGAAAGCTCTTCAAGTAATGGATCTTAGGGGAAAAATAACAGCTCAGAGAGAGTTTCTCCTTTGTAGCTCACTGAGATTAGGAAAAAGGGCAAAGGCAGCTGAATGTATTTACAGCTGCGTGCAATGTCGCTGTGTCAGTTGAGGCAACTGCCAGATAGGATCTCACAGTGGAAATTGTAGCTCTGATTTCTTCCGTCCACCTGATTGTGGTGAAAGCTGAGAATTTAGAGCAATGGATTGAGAAAATACCGTGAAATGAAAGGACCATTGGTCTGGATAAAACTACAGTCAGTAAAAATGGAAAATAAACATCCATGTATTTGGCCTTTAGCAGCCTCAGAGACTTCAAATAACATTTTACCAAATTGCTTTTGAGTCCTTCAGAGTTGTAATGCTTTTTCTTTGGGTCACTTGATAGTTTAAAACCTGTTATCAGTTGTGAGATTGTATGAAAGGAATATAACATATATATATACATATATATATATATATATATTTTCTTAAATGCCACTTAATCCAATAACATTTAGGCCAAAGGGACATACTAATTTAAAAAGTTTTTGTCAATTTCCACTGCAGATGATATGGAAAATTTTTGTAGCCTAAGAAGTTTTTTATTTGATTCAGGATTGGCCAAAACAAACTTGTTTGCCCTGGCCTATATATTGTTTACAGAGGGCTCAATCCTATTAGAGAATTTAATGTTACTCCAGATTTCAGGTATTATTTATGCTAGATGGCTTTGTATGTAGGGCACACAGTTTAAAGGGTGCACTCTGTAATATTAAATGATATGAAAAATGAATGCTGAGAACAGAATTTAAATTTGCAAAAACTAACACGCTGACAATTGACAAATGGCCCAATTAACATTACAGACGTTTTACCAAGTAGAAAAATGAAAAGCAAACAAACAAAAAATTTATTTGGATTAAAAGCGAAGTTTAGAAATTTGTAAAAATCAGGTTTTTTTCTATTTCATGAGAGTGACAGGATTATTTTTCTAAATTGCTTACTTAATGGTTCTTTAAGGAGAGCACAGTATATGTGATTAACTGCCCAATGATTTAGGCAAGTTATTGAAAAGATTTCATGTAAATTGGATATTTATGTCTTGGATCACTCCATGCCAGTGGACCAGTCTCTTAAGTCGCTGGGAGCACAGGTGTCTGGTTCACTGCTAAAGTCTCAGGGCTGGACAAGTGTGGGCACACAACAAACAACAGACCCTCAAGACAGTTTTGTTGAACGTATGGATAAAGGAATAAAGGTGCTAACAAGAAAATGAGCACAGAAAAACAAAATATGGCTCTAAACAGGGACAGAAGTCAGTGAACTCAAGCTCAGGATTATGAAAGCAGTTTTGCTAAATTGGTCATGCAACACGAATAGAAGAGGTTATAATTCTCCCAAATAATTTCTACCATCCCCTCTTGACAGACGAACTTAAAATCACTTACGTATCCTCAATGAAGGAATTAGATAAAGGGAAATACATTTAAAATAAAAAGAGCACACCTCTGCTGTTTGTTATTTTTGCTTGTTTTATTTTGGAAAATTGCTCCTTGATCAGAAAAGTGACCAGGAAAAGACAGAAATGAAAAGTAGGGAATCCACAGCAAAACCATCACAAAACATAATTGGAGGTTTTAAATTTTTCATCAAAATTTCTCACTAAAGACTAGTTTGTGCCTCCCTCCCTCCGTCCTTCCTTCCCCTACTCCCTCCTTCCTTCTCTTTTCTTTCTTCTCTTCTTCCTTTCTGTCAAAACTTGGGTGAATGGAAGATGCGTAAAAGGACTCGAACATCTGTTTTGAGATTTGAACAGGCGTAAGGGACGTTTTGGGGAGCTATTCACTTTAATAGATGTTAAGAATACAGGCTAGGAAAATATAGGGATTTAGAAATAAAGAGGACCCTGAAAGATACCATTCCCCTGTCTTCCTTCACTTTCTCATTCCCTTCAAAGCCTTTCTCTCTAATCACACTATTCCCAAAGCATCAACCATGCATGTTAAATACCTTCCTTGATTTTCCAAATTTTTTTGGTCTTTCAGCTACCTTCATTGAATAGAGAATCAATGGATTGCAATAGTTTATCCACATCTCCAAAGGGTATCAGAGTATCACCAAAAATCTCATATTAATAAGACTAATATTAAGTTATGAAATACTGCTTCCTGTTTGTCACATGTCTCAGAATCATGTGCATCAGTAATTCCTTAATTCATGAGGAACACTTTCTTCTAGAAAATAATACCAGACACTGTAGAAAACGTCAGATTGCGTCTCAGCTTGTTGGCACTGACTAGCTTTCCTGGAAGTACAGCCCTTGAGAGCCTGATTCCTTGAAATGACCTATAGCATGGGAAGATGGGGATCAATTCTCCCTCTGTCACTCAGTCTGCTAGGGATTAGATCTCAGGATGGAGGTGCCAACTCTTTTAAAAAACTGAAATGTTACCATAGTTAAGTGATATTAAGCCTGGGTGCTAGGTTCTTCAAAGCAGATTCATCTACAAAACCAATAGAAACACATTTGTTGCATTATTTCATCATACACCCCATACCTCAAACATTTAACGTGTTGTCAGGAATAATACTTTGAGCTCTTAAACCTTAACCAAATGTAAAAGCAGGGACCCACAGAAAATTAAATCTGCAGTGAACCAATAAATCAAATGGTATTATTTTTGTTCCTGGTTATTCCAATGACCACGAAAAGAAAAGAAGCCAATAAAAATATTACTTAAAATGCAAATCGAATTTCAAAGAATGTTCTACCAAATAATACAAGTACTTTAGAAGAATCACTGACCATACAAAAACTCCAATTAAGTGGGACATCCTGATCTATTTAACTTTAAAAGGGAGGGGATGGGGAGAGGGAGAATAAAAGACTTATAGAAGGAGGCTTTAGGAAATATATTGATTTGAAGTATTTCATTCCTGACAATTCCCAATCTTTTGTGAAATAGGTCATACGTCAGTTGTTGGTAATGAGGTGATATTAATAAAGGAGATTTGAGGGTTAAAGGGTTAGTATGAGTTGTGAAACCTGTCTAGTACCACTATTGTCTTACAGGGGTTAAGTTAGGTGAGAACCCAAAGAGCATTAATTTGTGAGATGAAACCATGTGCTAGATAAATGCATATTTTTTTGCCTTGACCATTAAAGTCATGTTTAAATAATCCCAAATGCCTAAAGGATAAAATATGTATCACCTGAATATTAGGCTTTATAAAATCTCTCTATTTATAACAGACAATGTTCTGGATTACTAATGTTTATCTAGTATGAGCATGAGCTCAGTTAGCAAGCCATGAAAAAATAAAAGAAACAAACACACACACACAGACACACACACACACACATGTATTGCACCAGGCTTTATATAAAAATATTCACTAGGCTATATTTAATTAGACTTCATTCCATAGGTTTGTCTAAATATTTGAGTTGCATAAAACTTTTTTCCCAAATATTTTTTACTAAAATAATATTGAAAAAATACGTCTTGCCAATCAGGTAGAAATTTTAATAGCTCTTTTATGACCCAATTTAGCTGTATTATCAAATATTCTTATTATATAAAAACATTATTAATGTCCCTCCACATGTTCTAAAAATTCAAATTCAAATTATTTAAAACTACTAAGCCATTCCTATATGTCAGGTACTGTCCTAACATACATACATGACATCTGTCAAATACATTCATAGATATATATACACATGAATACTTTCAATGAAAATAGATTCAATTGATCAGATTTTTATGTATGTTGATTTTTCAGGAGAAAAATCACAGAAAATGAATAGATATGAGAAAATTAGATACCTGCACCCATATTTGAAGTTAAAAATATTTCTAAAATGAGATCCAAGGTCAATATATATACATATATATATATATATGTATACATATATATATATATATGTATACATATATATATATTCAGCCCTATTTTTTACAACTTTTATTTGAACGTATTTTTTAAATTAAATTTGACAACTGCACTAAATTTTAGAGTATTGAGATCTATCAAAATACCCTTTTCCTAAATAGTACAACAGAGAGAAGTTATAATCCTGTAAGTCTTATCCACATGAAAAAAGTATGTTGCAATATAATGAAAGGAGATAAGAATATTATATTACAAAACTTAACAAAATTTTTAAGAATAGCAGTGTTGCTACTGTGGGTTGAAAAAAAAGAAAAAAAGGAATTTCCCTTTGTGGGCCTTAAAGACCATTTTGTTTGGTGACACAGTATTAATATTTATTTTGATGAGAGCCTGATTTAATATGTAATTTTAAGTAATGAACAACTTGTATCCAACATGCTTTTTTTGAGTAGCATATTACACCTACCGAAAGTAATTTCTTTTTCTACTTGGAGATGCTAAGACTCTTGCAAAAATGAAGATGCATAAAACCAATGACCCTATTCTAGGAGGCCCAAGCTCTCCACTGTGACAGAAAACTATGTAACCATTTTGTTCTTGATTGAAATAAACATGTTAAAAGTTATCAGTATCAGCCAGTTTACTGTTACCTTCACTCATACATAAAGTTCTTTTCCTGACAAATAGGAACAAGGGGATGTTCACTTCCCTAATTCTGTGGGAAGGCCCTGGCGTGATGCCGTCTTTGGATTATCAAATCATGTCATCCCTCTCCAGTGTATATTGTATAGAGAAACAATTAAGAAACAGAAAGCAAGTCTGGCAGAGAACGGTCATGAGATTACGTGATTATGAAATTTGTTTGTGAGTATTTTACCACATCAGTGACTCATAGAATGAATTCAGTAAGAAAAACTTCATTGGAGGAAATCCAGAAGTAAGCTTATACTTGCTTAGAAGCTCGGATTTCTTTGCTTCCCCCATGAGTTTAAATTTGGTATTTTCGTCTTCCTACTCTAGTAAGACCCATCGTATTGCAATCAAAGCTCAGTAATATGTACTTCCAGGAAGTGAGAGATCTATGAGTCTGAGTTGTAAAGCTGGTTGCCTTCTAGACGTAAGTACAGTGATCTGTGAATACTGAGAGGAAGAATATATAAATAAGGAACAAAAACCAAACAGAGCATTTCTATGACAACTCTATAGGACCAAAATTATATAACGAATCATTGGGTTTCCTTGAGGATATCTAAACAAATGCTAGATTATGTTAGTGTCCCTTTTTTTTTTTTAAATACAGAAGTAAAAATGGACTTTTGAGGTAGAGACTTCATTTTGTCAAATTCTCCCACATCCCTTAGTCATCCTCCACACCCAGTCCCTAGACTCCTAGACTCTACTCTTCCACCCCTCTAAATGCTTATTGTTTTTATTGTTCATTACAAACATCAATTCAGGGGCGCCTGGGTGGCTCAGGGGTTTAAGCCTCTGCCTTCGGCTCAGGTCATGATCTCAGGGTCCTGGGATCGAGCCCCGCATCGGGCTCTCTGCTCAGCAGGAGCCTGCTTCCCCCTCTCTCTGTCTGCCTAGCTCTGATTTCTCTCTGTCAAATAAATAAAATCTTTAAAAAAAAAAAAAAAAACATCAATTCACCTTTAGGTCTTTCATGGAATCTCTTTTCCACACATGCTTTGAGCCCTCTTTAAGAACCAAGCACCATGCTATATGCTTTATAAAAGTTAATATATTTACTCCCTCAAAAACACTGGGAGGTTAATAATACCCGGTTTCGTATATGAGGGAATTGGGACTTAGTGAGATTAGATGACTTGTCCAAACCCATGCATCAGAAATTGTTGAAGCCAGCCTGACCTCAAGTCAGTCAGACTCTAAAACTTCTACTGAAGTAGGAAAGCTGGAAGGGCTCCATTTTAGAAAAGCTCAATCTCTGCTGATTTTTGCCTAGGTCCCATTTACTCATGTTCCATATTTTGGCTCTTAATATGCCAAAGAAGCTATGTTCCCACTTCAAGGGGGAAGCAAGAAAGTTAATCATTCTCTGAGTTTTGTCCTAGGCCCTAACACCTAAGAAGAGCCAGATTCGAACTATGCTCCAGGACATTTGGTTCAAACAAACCTCGGCTAACGCTAGCTTCAACACCCCTACCTTTAATAATTTATGTAATGACCCCTATTGTTCACCTGATACTTGCCTTTATGTGGACTTTACTATGGATTCCTGAAGAAACATGTACCCAGACCCTTGCCCAATATAAACTCCCAGCCACAAACAACGACGCTCATTCATTCTTCTTTCCTTTCTGAGTCCCCCAGACACTCTATATGCTATTCTCTGTTACTCGCCCGAGTCAATAACCTTGTTTTAACTTTCTCCGGCTTGAGACCAAGGACCCTCTTGGCTGGTCCTGTGGAACCCTCCCCTGGGTTCTCGGACTCAGCCTGCCTGCATCACTACCAGTACACACACTTCTAAATTTAATTCTCCAGACTTCATCCAAGAGAAATTCATGTTACTTCGTGGCAGCATTCAGATTAGTCACTCGTTTAGTCTGGAAGTGCTTTCTAAGTGCCTGGAGTAAACTCTCCATAGAAGATGAAATGATTAAGGACGTGGAAATCTCAGGTTTAAGTCCTGCCTGTGCAAGTTACTTTAAGTCTCTGTGTTTCCACTTGCTCATCAAGATGGGGATAATTATATTCACCTTTTGGGTCATTGGGAAGATTGAGTGGTATCCCATGTGATAGTATCTGGCACATATAAGGACAAGTTTTTAGAATGGATTCTTATGCTATTACCAGGGACAGAGTCCTGCACTTCATGCAAAAGAAAAGTGGATAGAATTTAAAATCTAATTGAGGAGACACAAATACCGATATAAAACTGATTTCAGGACAATTGCAATGCATGTTCAAGATTCTGCAATGAAATGTATCCATATTCCTAAATGACTAAGAATAACAAAGAAATGAGAGGAAGACTAGACATGTACAGAAGGATTTCTGGGAGAAATTGTGTTGCAATATGTCAAAGTGATAAGTAGTGCTTGAGATTAAGAGTATGAGAGGGAAAGGAGAGGCATGGGGGCACTAAAGAGGAACTGAAGTCCTCACTGAAAAATAACATCGAGGTGTTTCTATTTCATCTATCCTCCAAATGAAATAAGGGCTAATATTTGTTTAGTGCTTTCTAGATGCCAGACACTGTTCTAAGAACTTTGTACTAACTCTGTCCTCACAGCAACTATACAAGGGAGGTGCTGCTCTTGGTTCCTTTTCACAGGTGAGGGAACTGAGGCACAGGATGCTGACTGCCTCACCCAGGGTTATGCATCTAGTAAGCATCAGACCTAGGATACCAAATCCAGGATTTCCAACCCAGGCAATCTCGTTCCAGAGCCAAAAGAGCTTCTAAAGAGGCAGTCAGCAGATGCTGGGGCTATAACCATTGGAAGGGTGTGCTGAGGAACATGACTGAACATTAAACAGAAGAAACTGGTAGGACTTGTTATGTCACTTGAGGGTCAAGCTCAAATGTTTCCTGTTTAATTCTTAATCAGAGGATCTGAAACCTACCTTTGAAATGTAAAGTGTGTAGGGATGGCGTGGGAATTTTGCTGCAGGAAAGGATAAGCAAATTGGATTAAAAAACTAAATTCCGCCTCAGAAACAAGCAATGCCATAGAACAGTGCAGAGATAAGGGGATGAGCAAAAAATACACATCACATTACAAAAGTCCCAATTGACAGGAATCAGAATAAAGTTTGGGGAGGAATTTAGAGGAGAGCAAGATTACACCTAAAATTTAATAAATACAGATGGAAGTTTGGGCACAATAGAATGGAAAGGTAGGAGGATACAGAAGCAAGGCGCCATCTTGAAAACCCTGAGGTTTTCAATTTGAGTAGCAGGTGGGATTGAAGTGCAATCAATATTAAGCAAATAAAAAAGATGAAAAAATTAAGGTGAAATGGAACAGATTTATTTTTTGTGACATTGAGCTTAGGGCAAATTTTAACCCATCTATGAAACGCATTTTCTCTCTGGAGAATTTTTGTATCAGAGTTAAGTTTTGTCAAACAAATTTTAATGACTTACTTGTTGATAAAGTGAGTCATAAAAATGCTTCAAAGAGTATAAGAAAGAGAAACTGAGTTTATTTGAAGTGAAAAAAATAAGGCTCAAGAGTGACAACAATTATTATACACAAGTTGTGTATGTACATGTATGTATGTATATTATGCTATAAAATATGTATTCATTATATATAGTACAGTAACCAACTTATCATCTCCAATGAAAGTAGGAGAAAAATTACAAGAGAAGTATTAAAGACAAAATCTGAATGTTATAAAAAGTTGCTTCTCTATATGTATATCATTGGAAATGGAATTTATTATCTGGCTGGAATATTTTAATACATTTCGGGGGAAGCAATTTGTCATATTCTTTTTGTTAAATTTTGCAGCTCTGGTTTCACTGACTTTCCTTCTGTCACTGCCTTATATCCACAGCATTAAGTAACTGCCCCACAGGGCTTGAGTTTGGAGAATCCAGAGGTTTCCTAACTTCGTGTAAATGAGTTATCTAAGCCTTTGACCTTTGAGAAGTCTCAGGCTCTCCATGTGTACTCCACAGTGGCCTTGCTTCACAGAACGTAGACGAGTGGCAAGAAGAGTTGAAGCTCACAGAATCCAGTGTAGAAATCCTCATGGAATTACTTCTTCGGATTCACATCTGTGATCGGTGCCCGATTCCTACTTATGAATCAAAAGGTTGCCTTAAAACTCATGTCTTGTTGACTCCTCTTTTTATGTCATCCAATCCCTAAATGGTATCACCAAGTCCCACCCATGCTTTCAGTGGAATCAAGGCAGGCAGGCAGCTAAGTGAGTTGTTTAGGTCTTCTTTCTCTGGTCAACAATACAAAATTGATTTGGGTTGAATTTTATTTAGTTTTCCAACTCAAGATCTAGTTTGTATTTAGGTTGTAGGATTGGATTTCTTCCTTTGATTATTGTCTTCCTGTACACATAATGTTAAGTGAACTGGTTTTAAAGGGTGAGAGCTATAGTTAGGTTGGCAGTGAACCTCTGGGCATTGGAGGTGAGGTGAACTTGTGCATAGAGCCAACATCAACTTGTACAATTCCTGAGCTTTCTGGTCAGCTCTACCAAGGCTGTTCTCCCTAAAACTCTTAACATAAGAGATTTGGACATTGCCAGTGATCTGCAAGTTATTACTCTTTGGAACCATGCCGATGGCATCAGAGACTGAAGCTCAGTGGTGTCAATATTAAATGATCCTCATGTATCCTGCTATTTATGCACCATGTCCTCAACTTAAAATGACTAGACTATATTAGATCTATATGAGTTTTAAGGACGACTTCTTAATTTCATTTCTCTTTATTTACCAACCTTAATTTGGATGATAACTGTTGACCAGTCCAATAGAAAAATGCACAATGAAGTGTTGGCTTGATAAGGGCTGGGATTTTAGGGCTGCTTGTCTACTGTTGTATTGCCAGGAGAACATTGCCTGGCACTTAACAGAAAAACAATAAAACTTGTCATATAAATGAAGATATTGCTTTGATTAAAATACAAACTTTTGAATAAAAACACTGCAAATCATGTATACACCAGAAAACCCATACGTGTGTGTGTGTGTGTGTGTGAGAGAGAGTGCATGCACATATCTCATCTGATAGACTCAATGTATTCCTAAACACTGCAATAATGATTATGTATCAATTTCAGCTAATTACAGATTTAAAATAACTGTATTATTATTTTAATTCCCAATATATCACTGTCTTGCCAGGAGATTTATACTAGCCGGGATCCATGGTTTTTTATTGTTTTTTTTTTTTTTTTCTTCATATGTCCGAGAGCAAGAAGAATGTTCTGCTCTTTTCTTGCTTTTTTACTGCCTCCAAATCTGATTTCAAAAACCCTCCTGGAAGACCTGATTAATTGTAATGGAGAATAGTGCAGAGAAAGAAGAGCAGGGTATAGGTGAAACAAAATCTGGGCATGAGACACAACATATTGGTGATTAGGTGAGATCACACAGAGCAGTCTGGCTGTGTTGGTAGACAGGGAAGAAAAGAAATGAAAATTACTTAATAAGATGAACTTGAGTTGATGTTTCCAAATTACCTGCACAAAGCTCTGTACTTTCTGTTTTACTGTTGTTTCAAAATGATTGATTGATTAAAGCACCACACATATATAAATTATGCTGCAAAATTAAACATTTTAATGCTAGAAGCTACTTTTCAGTCCATATATTTAAATTATGGTGCTGTCCAGAGTTTTAGGTACCACCCACTTGTGCCTAAAGGACCATCTCTTTTGTGTTAGTCATTCTATTATTGACTTTTTGAGGATTAATATGATTTACAAATCATGACTAGAGCCTTCATGGGAATAATGTGGTAAAAGCGCTTTCTGCTTTTTCTTGTTCCTTCTTCTCTTTTTCTTGACCTTCAGTTATACATCTGGAAAGTAGCCCAGAAGGTTTTCATGATCTTTCCTGTCAGCCCTACTGGAGTTAAGTTCCAGCTCTCTGAAAAAAGGAAGAAACTCCCAACTTGATCCTCAACTATAAGGACCTAAGTCCCCAGAGTGACGAAAGAGCCCCTACTTTTTGTACTCGTGTTATTTTATCATCTGTGTTAAGATTGTCTTTCTTCCTTCTTTTTTCATGGGTTGTTTAGAGATGCTTATTTCTCTATCTTAAAAACCTTTTAGCTTTTAGCATTGCTGTGAAACCACTCTCTTTCCATGCTTTTCCCTGGTAAGATCCTTTCAATTTTTCTTATGGCTGTGTCTGTGCCATTTTTTCCCAAATAGTATAAATGTGTATAGTTTGCTTATGGAGTAAAAAAAAAATTAAAAGGTTTTCTGCTCCTCTCTAAAGCATCAAATCTTATTCGGCAAAGCAGATCCTAAGCAAACTTTGTTTTATACAAAGTTAATTTTTCCAGGTGAGTGACCAAAGTATTTGAGTTATTGAGATTTTTCCCAATGACACTTGCATTTAACCTCAGTTGCTTAGAGACATGTAGAGGACAAAATTAAAGGCACATTAGGAATTTCTGGGAGAGGAATGTGTCCAAAGTTAGAAAATAGAAACACTCATCCAAAAAATACACATGAAACAACAGTCCTATAAGGTTTTAAATGTCACCTAGTACCACAAAAAAATCAAATTGCCAAATTCCTAATTACGTTCTACATTTCTTTGTACTGCAGTATCATAATCTCATTACAAAGAACTCTGACTCACGTTCTTACACATAATTCCTCGGTCCCTCCCTATCTCCCTTCCTTCCTGCCTGCCTACCTGCCTGCCTCCCTTCCTCCCTCCCATCTTTCCTAGGTGCTCAAAGCAAATTATATGACAGGCATTGGGTATTTCAGTGGGACTATCCAGCTTTCTTTTTCATTTAGGGAAAAAGCCACATTACTACTTGAGACTTTGAGTTTAGTATTAGTTATACAGTACACAGAGCTGAATTACATTCTCACCTCAGAAAAGTTTAACTCAGGTAGAATCATGTGAGAAACTCTGAACCAAGGAGTGATGCATTTCTCAGTTTTTTATGCTATATAGCTCTGCAACCTTTAAGAATATAATAAATTCTAAAAATTGCTTTATATTTAGCATTCTCTAAAGAAGAGAATTGATGTTCCTTTTCTCTCTCTCTCTCTCTCTCTCTTTTTTATCTCTCAGATTAGGAGATAATGTCTTCAGGGAAAAAATCCAAAGGCAAAAATCTTTCACCTAATAACTCAATGAAGGCTCATGGCCTTTTAAATATACTTGTCTTTTTATCTGTGGTTGACATCCACCCCACTGGGTCACCAGGGTCTGCTTTTGATGCTAACAGCCTTCTTCCACGAAATGGAAGTGGAAATTATTCCTCAAAAGCAAAAAGAATGCCCCATCCCCCCAAAAAATACAAGGAAAATTTTTTTTACTGACATGTTAAAAGGTTTATATCCCCCAGTATTCACAAAAGAGAACACATGTGTTAATGTAAAACAACAACAACAACAAAAACTCCAACCAGACAGAAAATTATACTTTATGTAGGAGAAAAAGCATGGGAGTTAACTAGCTTTGGTGTAATGATGTGAAGATCAGATATTTCTCCAGCAAATCTGAATACCAATCATCCTCAAGTTGTGTGCTTTTTTACTAGCATTTGGACTATTTCATTGTTGAATGTATATCCTTGGTCCTAGCAAAAGGGAGAAATGGAGAATAACCATGGGTGAGCACTCGGAGGGCCAGCCAGACCACATAATTGTTACAAACCACACGCTCATAGGACAAGGGCTTTCACAAATTTAACAGTGGAACTCTCTGTTTCAAAAAGAAAGCTTCTTTTTATTTTGTTAACTCTGCAGTTTCTGAATACTGGCTGTTCTCCTTAATACTTTCTTAGGCAAACCACTGAGACTCTAAATGGGAGTTTATTTTAACCTGAAGAAACAGCTTTTACAAAAGAGATTAAACACATGAAATTTTCTAAAACATGATTTAGGGAAAAATTTAGGAACGGATGTTGGTACCTGGATGTGAGATCTAGTACAGAAGTGAAGCCCAGAAGCCCAGGTATCTGTTTATTTCACCAATGTATTCTGGCCTCAGGAGACAAATTTATGGCCTTGTGGATTAAAGACTCTCTGATTTCTACTAAGAGCTAAGAGGATGGTGACCCCATTTTGCACTTCTTTATGGAGCTGTGACCGTTACACAGACTAAACTTCATCAAATTAATCTTACCTATAACAATGTAACGTTGCTTCTTTCATTTTTCTTTCTCAAACTTCTTAGAAATTTAAAATTTTAATTATCTCCATCAATTACTTAGTGCAGTATTCTTCTAGGGATGTGTTCTGAGTGTTTCCCAGCTCCTGGCCTTGGGCTTTTCCTGGGCCAAATGAGTTTGCTTCCTGGTGGAGTTCTGGAAAGGGACTAGCCTCAGCCATTCCATGTGTATCTGCTGGCTTCAGTGCTTTTAATAATCTGAAAGCTGTGAGAATGCTCCATGCCCTTAAATCAGACTCAATGGACTGTATGTTTTATATGCGGTCCAATGGCATTGGTCCACCACCTGTTCCCTGAGTGATAAAAGTGTGGTGAGTGAGATGGAGGAAATCTGAGGTTCTAGCAAATTTGTTGTAATTATTTTTCAATGCTATCTGGAGATTTTTGGGGTTGCTTCTGTTGTTCCCTCAGCTTTGGCAAACATAAATTCAAAATGACAAAATTGACAACAAATGTAGAGTTATTAAAAAAATCACGAGAAGTTAGTAAAATCACAAAGACAATTACGTTTTACTTATTATTGATTATTTGGTGGCTGTTGATAGGCTGGCAAAGTCTGGAAAAGCAAGAAGTTTGGTAAATTGTGTATATTTTATATATTTATTCCAAAAAATGATGCTCTTGCCTTTATCTTAATAAAATTTAAAGTAAAATAATCAAGTTTAAATTAGTTTATGTAAGCTATTACTACTGATTCACATTATTAGTAGTTCATACTACATAACTGCATGCAACTCAAATTAAAATTTCATTTCTATCAGAAAATATGATTTAATCTTGATTTGAGATCATCAATATATTTCCTTTATTTTGTTAATATATTTTATCTCTCCTGAATTAATTCTAATGGTAGTAATAAAATTTAGTCAGCATTCCCTAATGTGTCTGAGAGTCACTGTGAGATCAAATAAGATACATGTTTCATTAAGTTCTTCCACCTTTAGGCAGATCTGGAAAATATATAATCTTGAATTGTTCCAAACAGGATTATTACTATTGGCACAATTAAGACTGTATTTCCCCGTGACAATTTCAACTATAAACCATGTTTGGCATAGAGACAGTATCTATTCTGGTTTATAGGTCCTTTCTTTTGAATGGTTGTGCAATTATCTTTAAAATCAAAGCCTAAAACTAGAAGGTGTTTCCTCAGTTTATTTCATCCAAAACATATCCTCTTTCATCAGTTAGAAAACCAGTGGGAATCTCTTTAATTTTTACTTCTATATTTTTATCTGGCACTGTACTATCTACTGGTAAATACAAATTGTTCAACATATTTTTTTTTCTTTACCAACTAATTGAACTGTGTACTACTACTTTTCTATTTTAGGTATAATACATTCTCTCATGCTCATGCCCTTTTTATTAATAATAACAGTCTGAATTATTTCTTCTAGATAATAATCACCTGTTTTAATATTTTCAGCTGTCTTCATATTTGGTCATTCTTCTGCTGTATTTCTCAATCATTTCTATTAAAGCTAGTTGTTTTCCAGTGTTTTCTAAAAATACTGTACTGCTATCACCACAAAAGGATTATTGCGCTTAGCTAGATTTTGTAGAAATGTTATTAATTTTTTAAGAACAACATTGCCATGTTCTATATCAGCCATTACTGGTTTGTGTTGAATGCTATTGATTTCTTACTGGTTATTCACCCTTTTCCCCCCTGGGTTCTGGTAACTGCTTGTATTCGTGTGTTTCTGTGCAAGTGAGATTTCCTGTTATATTCTTTTGTCGATTTAAATGTTTCTAATTATAGAGGAATCCCAAAGATGATCTTCCAAATGGCTGTGAAAAAGTTTATAGTAGAAACAAAATATTTTGACTTGGAATTTATTCTAAACTTCCTATTCTAGGAAAACCTATTTCTCTGGAAAGAGAGAGAAATGGAGGCGATTGTTTATTAGGTGCAGAGTTTCAGTTTGGGGTGATTAAAAAGTTTTGGAGATGGATAGTGATAATGGTTGCATAATAATGTGAGCATTTTTAATGCCAATGAGCTATCCATTTCAAAATACACAAAATGGTAAATTTTATGTTATATGTATTTTACCCCAATGTTTAAAAATCTAATTTCTTCAGTTTCTTTTTTCACTTGAAATAATTTTTCTGTAAAGTTAAATCTAAGTACTCTGCCAGCAGGATTGCCCACAATAAATCAAACTGTGCAAAGAGCCAAGATGCCCTTCAACAGATGAATGGATAAAGAAGATGTGGTCCATATACACAACGGAATATTACTCAGCCATCAGAAAGGATGAATACCCAACTTTTGCATAAACATGGTAGGACTGAAGTAGATGTGAAATAAGTCAAGCAGAGAAAGTCAATTATCATATGATTTCACTTAATTATGGAGCATAAGGAATAGCATGGAGGACATTAAGAGAATGAAGGGAAAAATGAAGGGGGGGGAAATTGGAGGGGAAGGGAAGACAAACCATGGGAGACTATGGATTCTAGGAAACAAACTGAGAGTTTTAGAGTGGTGGGGGGGATGAGGTAGCCCAGTGATGGGTATTAAGGAGGGCACATATTGCATGGAGCATTGGGTGTTATATGCAAACAATGAATCATGGAACACTACAACAAAAATAATGATGTACTGTAGGATGACTAACGTAACATAATAAAAAAATTTTTAAAAAAGTGCTCTGCAAGCATAAGAAAAAGGAAAATTGTGATAATAAATTCAAAAAGGACTATGTTTTGTTAGAAATATTATCATGTTCTCAGAATGAATGTGATTACTCTTTTCCAGAATTATCATCCAATAAGCATAGCAAACGATTAAAAAAAAAAAAAACTTTGGTTTTTTTCTTGCCTAATTATCATCTTCATTATAATTTTTTTTCATATTCTAACTGGCAATCCAGAGCTGCATTTGTAGGTTCTGAATCATAAATTGGGTATGAGTAATTCTCTTTTTCTTTCTCATTGTTTTAACCATTAATTACATCATCTAGTAAATAATATATCTGATTTCATTTGACCTATTCAAATTGAAAGTTAGATGATTGATAATAAATTTTTATAATTTTACAATGCTTATTTTTATTATTTTGATTAGTAACTAAGCCATCTTTAAATATTTAGTAATATTCCATTTGTGGATTTCATACACCATATTTGACAGAAGTATATTCATTTTTATTGTTAGCATTTAAAAAAAAATTTAAGCAGCCTAACTCTGAAAATTTCCTATTTTTCTCTTTTTAACATCTTTATTTGTGGAGCTCCATTTACATATCCTCTATTTCTATCATGATCCTGATGTGTAATCAAATCACAATGATCTACGGGTTTAAAAAATAAAGCATAATTGCATTTAAAGAGTTTAAAGTCAAATATATTTGGCAAAAATGTATATTAAACATAAAATGTCAATAAAGTGAATTTATACCCCATATATTTGTTGGTTATTTAGTTGCTTTCTCAATAGTACTTGATTGTAGCAATTGGGAGACAGTAGCCTGAAACAATGAAGTTCTATCCTAGAGGGTTCAGTTTATGCTTGAACCAGTGATTTATTATGCTATTTACTCCTCTAGCGAGAATAACGAATCTTGGAATCAAAGGTATATATGGAAATGGCTCTTCTCATTATTAAATCTTACAACCCACTCAGAATTTCTTTACTTCTATTCCCTGCAACTTGGAGCTCTTAATTTCCAAAAGAGGGATGCCTCCACCAGGGGCCATAACAAGAGGTCTATTGAATTGACTGTTATGTATCTATTCTGGGCTTTTCATGGCTTTGAATCAAAGGAAAAGAAAACTTGGGTGGCTGTCACTCTAATGGATGTAGTAATGATCAAGAAGAAATTGACATTCTTTTTTAATGAGGGTATGGTGGACTATGTCAGGAACCCTGTGAATTCCCTGAAATATCTTTTATTATTTCCATATCAAATAGTAAAATCAATGAAAAATTACACCAAGGGAAAAAAAGAGGTAGAAATATTGAGTATTCAGATTTTGGCTTGGAACAAAGGTAATATACAATGGATAGTGAAAGAAGGATAACTGTAGCCTAATTATTGAAATGAGGGATTTAAACTCTGGGCATATTATCCCTCAATTTTTATGTGTGGTTGTCACTTTATTATTTTATATAAGGTTGGTTGGTGGTGTTTAATTTTTAGGTTAGTCTTTAAGATAGAGAATATTCAGGTAGAAATGTGACTGGTTTTCAAGAAGGTATTAATAATTCCCAGAGATAGATATTGTAATTTTCACAGAGCACACCATAGTACATACACAGAGAAACAATGACTGTTCGCATATATGTCACACCATTTAGAGGAAAGTGAGATGTTGTTTAAGGAAGAGATGTATTTTGCAGGCCAAAAGAGGGTTGTTATTGTTGCATGGGAGTTCAAATCTATGCAGAAGATAGATATGGAGTAGCCAAGGGACAAATACTGTGCAGGTTACTAAGTTTTTGGTTCTCTGTTTCAAAAACACCCTGGTCTACACTACAGTGTTATACTGAGAGTAGGACTTGGCAAACCCAATTACTTCTTTCCAGCTGGTTCCCTGTTAGTGTCTTCCAATTGGGGGAACTAGAGGAAGACTGGAAAGCAAGAAAAGCAGAAAGGTTAGATTCCCTTATGGTTTTACTTCCTCCTCCTGTCACTATCTCTCTGGCAATGGTTTTGCATCTTGGCAGTGGCTGTTGATTTCAATTTCCTTTTTGTTGTTGTTATTGTTGTTTATTTCACATTCCAGAATCAATTTGTAGACCCAAACTAAAATAAATTCTCTTATACCAGTGACAAAATGGAGCTAGTCAATGCAGACACATAAAGGAAATTTAATCCAAACTTACAGTAACATATAGGTTTTCTAAAAAGTCGGCAGAGGACAAAAGCCAATCCCCAAATGCGAAGTCTGTTCAAGCCACCTTTGAACACCTTTATTTTCCTGACTTAGCTACCCTGATCCAAAAAGATGCCTAGACAGCCAATTACAAAAAAAAAAAAAAAAAAAAAAAAAAAAAAAAAAAAAAAGGCCAGTACCTTCCATCTTTATCCCATAAAAAAATCTGTGAGCAACTTGGAACTCATTGCTTCCATAGTCTTGAGTTACCAAGCTTACACTGAAAACCTTGCAATAAACTCATCATTGCAGTATGTGGTGTTTGCCGGGACCCAAAGACATTACAGGTCACCTTTAGTGTAAAGAGATACGTCAGTGTTTACTAGATATTATTTTTAAGACTTCATAATCTTTTTAAAACTCTTTTCTTGGCCTTGATTTGATTTTTCCCTTTTATTTGCCAAGCATCAATTCTCTTTTCCAAACTCTTTTTTCTTTTTGAATTTAACTCTTTCTCTTTTCCAGAGGGTTTTATTTTTTTTCACATTCCCATGACATTACTACTGCTAGGTGTCTTTTGAGGTCGCCTTCATTCCGGTCTTCCAGTCCTCTTTTGTCAACCCATTTTTTTCAAGGGAGCATATGACTTATTTGCAGTTTTCACAATTCCAAAGCTCACTTTGCAATACACTTGGTATATATTTACTGATCTATTTCTTCCTCGAGGGTCTCTATTTCAATTGGTCAGTTTGATCCATGAGTCACAAACTTGAAAACCTCAAGTATAATTATATTCTTTTTGATATTGGCCTTAAGTAGAGTAGATAATTTTAAGGATTCACCATGAGCCCCCAAGGTCCTTTTGACTGTGCAAAAGAATTCAAAGACTACTCCTAAAGTTATGGAAACTAATTTATAGCTATCATCACATCATAGTTGCTTGCTTCTGCCACTCAATGAATCTGTCCTCCTCAGTTCAAGCTTTCTGTGCCATGTGGCCTCTGAAGATAACGCGAATCAGTACAGAAGGCTTCTATTCTCTTTATTCCACATTATGGAGGCCTTTTGCAACAAAAAACACACAGGATTCCCTGATACTTAAATATCCAATATATATTTTAAAAAGTGGCCAAAATATAATTCTGGAGTTTTTCTGCATAACTGAGTTTCTTCTCCATTCCTTAGGCAAAACATCCTGGCAGAGAGTATGGCCTGATTAGCAAAATCTTGTTGTGTTTCAGTGCTTTCTGTCTTAGGCATTCCCACATGTTTATTGTGAAGTAGACTTCATGCCAGAGCTCTCTGGCTTCTACACTTTTGCAGTCCTAGAATTATTTTCCATAAAAATGTTTGTCTTATGTTAAAATATTTAAAATAACATAATATAATTTTTATTTTCAAACTTTAATATGTTATCCCCTTTCTTATTGTGTGCTAACTCCAAGATTAATACCTATTCATCATGAATCCTCTGATATGTCTACATTTCATATTCTGGGCTAATCAAATATAATTAAGATGCATTAATTAATAAGAAGATCATACTAGGTTAAATATATTAGAAAACAATAATACAAAGCTGAGCACACACATTAGACAAAGCAAACTCACGTACTTTCCAGGCATTTTACCAAAGTTGTTGTTTTTTGGTCTGATGCAGATCTTAATGAAATAAAATCCAAAGGAAAATTTAACATCTTTATTTATGTAATAGGCCACTGAAATAGAATATAATGACATTTCCATCAGTTTTTATTTTAAAAAAACAATATTTGATAGAGCGTCTGGGTGACTCAGTCAGTTAAGTGACCAACTCTTGATTTCCAACCTTGAGTCCCTATCTCAGAGTTGTGAGATGGATCCCTGAGCTGGGCCCCGCACTCAGCGTGGAGTCTGGGATTCTCTCCCTGTCCCTCTCCATTTTGCCTCTCTTCCCACCACCATTTGCGTGTGTGCAGTCTCTCTAAGAAAAATAATGTGAATAAATGAATGAATGAATAAATAAATAAATATCTTTTAAAAACACACACAATATTTGAGCTTTTGTTTCCCTTGAATTTTTGTGTAGTCATATATTCTCCTCATTGTTTGATTAAGTCAAATTGTTAAACAAGCCTGACTATTTTGAAGCCAGCTTAAAATCTTCACAGAATAATTGTGAAGTATTTTTTTAAATATTTTGTTGGTAAAACACCATTCACATGTGTAACAGACTGTAGTGTATCGCTCTATTTTCAAGGTGGATGCAGCAGTCAAATTCCTTGTGCAGGAACTTAAGGGACATGGAACACACATCATTTGAAAATGGACTTTTCCCTTTCATCAATATCCCTCAGTACAGTTGAAAATCACTGATGTTATCACTGTATTGGTGCACCTCATATTTTTTTTAAAAGCAATGGTTGGGATTGCCATTAAAGTCTCAAATATTCAAGTAAAATTTGCCTGAGTTTGGACTTGATACTCAGACATATGACAAGGATAATAGTGCCTCCACCTTGGAAGTAACAGGTAACACATTCTCTCATTGATAGTAGTAAACCCTAAGGAGAAGCTACCTATTATATCCAAATAACCTATATGTCAAAAAGTATGCTTTCGTGGCTCAAAATCAAACACATTATTTTTTAAAAGTGTTTTACAAATTCTGTGGCTTAAGCAGAGGCTTTCTTCACACTTGCAATCTTCAGCCAATGGTTCCATCTCATCTTGGAAGCTGTCATCTGTCCTTTGTCCACTCCGATATGCTTTAACTCATGACTCATCTTTGAGGACAATAATTAACCTACAACTTAAAAATTAATCACTTTAAACCTCAAACTGAAGCATGAATTTATTCCAGACATTGGAGATGACATGACTATGACGGAAGTTTAAGAAGTTTATCTGTTAAAAAAGACACGTAAAATTCAACATTAGGAACTATACTCATTTGTATCAGGCATGAATATAGGCAGTGTTCTATTTAAGGCCTAAATTATTCACTTAAAAACAGGTAAACAGAATACAGTTAAAACTTTCAGATTCTATAATAACAGTTCCCCTATTATCGTTATGTGCTATCAACTATGTGCATATCATGTATTCTTAAAGAAATCATATAAGTTTTCTGCCCCCTTTTAAGTTGTAGTAAAGACTTCAACATTGAATTGTAGCAGATGATACATTAAAGTGATTAAAAATTTTGTTTTTAATGCAATGTAAATCTGGGTTTTAGAATAGCATCTTTACTAATTACTCCTTTTATAATCTTGAGTAAATAAAAATTTCTCTATTTTTTCATTTCCTCACTTTTAAATTCAGGAACCAGGACCATTATCACAGGGTTGGTTAAGGATTAAATATGATAATGAGAGCAGCCATCCTGGTGCAGAGTAATGACTCAATGAGTGGTAGTTACTATCACTGTAATTATTTTTGCTGTCTCTACAGAGTTTTTTCTGGTTAGGAAAATTAAAGAAAAGCAAACAACACCAACAGAATGTCAGCTGTATTTGAAAATGTACTGAACTAAAGTCAAAAGACATGAGTGCTAGTTTTGATGCCAACGAGAATTTACAGGTTCATTCAATGACTCTAAAAAAATCAATCAATCAAAGTGAATTTTTATTTTGTTTCCTTGTTTGTAAAATGGACTGATGCTTGAATCCTCAGTTTAGTGAGTTGTGAGGACAGTCAGGTAATGTGTGTGATGAAAATATCAACATCCATCATATTTCATCTCAAGTAGAAAAACTACTGGAAATGATATGAAACCAGTTATTTTCTAAGATTATAAAATAGTGTGCAGACACAGAAGGACATAATATAACCACATATAAAGTTTTAAATAATCATAATAAAATTATGTGAGCACTCAGCCCCCAAAATCGAATGTTACTCCTGTAGCTTCCTGTGCCCCCATCTCCACTCTGCAGGCTTATAGCTGGAGGACGAGGTAGCACAATTTTGATCTTATGCTTATCATCATTTTGTGTATGTATTTATTGCCATAAACAATATATTTTTAAATGTACAGAAATGATATCACCTTATGAGCAATCTTCAGTGACTTAAAAAAAATGACTGCATCATGATATAATTTCCATACTATGAAATTCATCTATTTAAATTATACAATTCAATGATTTTTAGTAGAGTTGGAATTGTGCAACCATGAACACAATCTAATTTTACAACATTTTAATCACTCCCCCAAGAAACCTTGTACCCGTAAGCAGGTACTCCTTGTACCTCCTCAGAGCCCCCAGCCCTATGCAGTCACTAGTCCACATCCTGTGTGACTTGCTTTTTACCCATCACTGTGGTGGTGAAATCTATACATTTTGATGCAAATAACATTACTTTATAGTTATTGCTGATTTTCTTTTTGTCTGCTTCATCTTTCAGCCACTGGGAGCAGCATATTTAAATCTCTTCTTATAATGGTTGATTTTTTAATTTTGGAAGCCGTGTTATTAAAGACATACACATTTAGAATTATAGTCCTACTGATTTGAAAGTTTTATTTCCATATAGTGATCAATATCTCCTGAAGCATTTTTTACCTTAAACTCTCTTTTATTTGATATTAATAGAGCTATGTCAATGTCTTTCTGACTAGTGTTTGCATATATATCTTTTTCTGTACTTTTACTTATGACCGAGGTGGATTTCTTATGAAGAACATATTGGCTGGTATTTATTAGATTTTGAAAAAGATATTTTCTCTTTTAAAGAATATCAGAGTAGAGGTTTAATCAATATATAGGTGTATAGATATGGCTGTGTGTTGATTTACATATATTTATCTTTGGTTTTCTACTCTGGCCTATGTTAGCTTAAGTGGTCAATAGACAACATGATAAAAAGGCCTTATTCATTTGGGTGTTCTTTATTCTTTACTCTTGGAGGTTGATGTAGTAGCCTTTGCTGAGAAAACTTTTATATTTCAGCAAAGCAGGTGTCTAATCACCAGAGACTTAATGGTATTAATTTAGTTAATTCACTTCCCAATTTAATCTCAAAATGGAAGTCCTGAATAGAAATGTTTCACAAACTTGAAGCAACACAATTTCTAGTGCTTTCCTGTAAATCCTGGAACAGTATAATGAAACAAATTTAAGCTGTCTAAGCAACTTTCAGAGGCAAAATATGTGAGCCCTGGAAGCCAAGTGTATGTATTAATAATACAAACACTTATGTTTGACTATAAATACTAATTTAAGTTTCTGTTTACAGACTTTTGAGTAAAATTCCGTTTGTGCAAACAAAAATGGAGGTTTCAGAAAGCAAGCTGGAATATACATTCTTCAATAGATTTAATTAAGAATCATTTTCCAAGGAATGTGAGTCCAAATTGTTTCACTGAAGCACAATTACTACAGGTAAAAAGGTATTCTGGAGCAAGACAGATCTGGGTTAGAGCCTGGAGGCATCCTTTATGGCCTTTTGAACATTGCTGCCTTCTTTCTCAAGTCTGTAAAATGGGGACTGTAATGACACTTACTAGTTTTGTATTTTTATTTTTTGAAAAATTCTTCTTTAACTATTGCTTTGTTAATAAATTTATTGAATATTAACTGTGCCACTAAATGCTTATCTTGAGTTATTGGATTCAATCTCATACAAATTTATGCGTATGTACCATTACTATTGCTGTGATCCAGATCAGGAAACAGCAGGGACTGGAACCCTAATCTCTCTAATTTCTTCAGTGTTATGCAGTGTTATCTCATAATATGAGATTGTATTCTGATTTTCTTCCTGCTCCCAGAAACTCTTCAAATAGCTTTCTTTTACCTGCTAATTATAGATATTTCCTAAAATCCCTGCCCTTCGTCCTTTCACTTCTGTCTTGTGATCTCATCTACATCTATGTCTTCAGGTTCATCTTTATTGATTATTAAATTTCTATCTCCAGTCTTGAGGGCCCTCCTTGTAATCAGGTTTAATTTTATTTTCAAATACCTGCTGAATAGAATCATCTTAATGTCTTCAGACTTCAAATTCATTATGTCAGAACCTAAACTACTCATCTTTCCTTACAAATGACTCCTTCTTCTGGTTAGAATACTGCTATTTTCCAAACAACTTGAATTTGAAGCCTAAGAAATGTTTTTTACTTGTTCTTCTTTAAGGCTAATATTCAGCCAGTTGTGAACCCTCCTTTATAGCCGCCCCATTACATTTCCCACTTCTCCTCCACTTTTAGTCCTGTTTGGGGTCATAACATCATTACCTGGGGTATCCTCAGCAGCTCTTGACTGATCTCCCTTACCTCCTGGCTTCTATAGAAAACTTCCAGATGGATTTTCCTAAAGTCAATCTCTAATCATTCAGATAAAATTACAAAACAACAAAAGCAACCTACTAGAACAATAGAGTTCTATTACTTGCTAACTTTAGATCAAAATTTTAAGAGGCCTCTTCTAAGCGGTCAAGATCATTCATAATTCCATGCAGGCTACTCTTTCCCTTTCAGGCTAGTCTTCCACAAGTTTCTTTTTCTTTTTTTTCTTTAAGTAGACTACTCTGTTGGTAAGCTGAACTATTCTTATTTCTTAAACATATCTTGTTCTTTTAAAAATGTCACATGATTTTGAATTCTGCTCCCTGTCTCTCCCCCTTTCTCCATGACCTAGTCCTACTAAAGTACAGTATCTGACACCATTATCTCCTTTCTAACATGTCCTTTAACATGAAATATAATACAGTCTACTTAATTTGTTTTGTGTGGACATGTCTTATCTGGTATTAATGGTGTTAAGTGGTGATAGAGAAAAGAACACTTAATGAGGACTCCCATGGAACAGGCATGATATCTTCTTGAGAGTTATGGGTGGTAGCATTAATTTCATTTACAGATAAAGAGACCCAGAAAGGTCTAATAGCCACTGGTGTTCTGAATTCCACTTTGACAAAATTCTGGTAAATTCTGGTAAATCTCAAGGCCAAGTTTCCATATACTAAAAGCAAAATCTTAGGTCTTGACATGACACACTCGTTTCTTATTTGTCTTTTTTACCACAGAGACTTTTGCAGTGGTGAGATTGACCTGTGACTGAAAATTTACCTATTTGACTTTGTTCTAATTTTTCTCAGTACTACTAAGGAGTCAACTTCTTGCCCTTACATATAACAGCTCTAAATTCAATGAGGAAGATATTTACAGTTCTGTAAATATCACTTTGGCATTTTACATTTTGTATGAGAGAGATTTTTACATTGCGGTTCATAGCACAGTTTGAGGTTTCTAAATGCCAGCTAGAGACATTGAAAGCACCAAGTTTTAAATTCAACATTGAGAAATGTGCAGAACTTTTGGGGGTTGCTATGAAGAGTGAAGATGGTATTTGATGAGAAAACACAGAACTCTGACTTATTTATGTATTGGTTCACAGAAGAAAGGATAGGATAACATCTGAATAAGATAAGGAGGGGTGGCTCTGCACTTCCTTTATATTCTATTTACATGATCACCTGAAGCATTAGACAATGGGTAGGCATCAAAATAGAAACTCCTGGGAAATATCAATTTCTATAAATCTTGGTAAATTGTGAAGAACAGAGGTATCCATTGCAGATGTGAACATGTTGAAAGTATATGATATCAGTCTATTTCATAATCTAGAAAAAACAACAAATTTGGAAAAAATAAGTTTTTGCAACAAACATTTAGATGTTCAGCATGGCTTAAGATTTTCCTCAAATTATGATCACAATATAATCAGTTTGTTGACATGGTAGTGACAAATACATTATACAAGTGGCTTTTATCTATCACATACAGATCATTTCTATGCTATTTTTGGAAGTTAAATGTTGATAATTATGGCAGGTTTAAGCAGGCATGGGCTGCTGGTGCTGGCATGGAGATACTGATAAGTCTCATCACAGTAGAAGGTTTATTGTTCCTACCATCACTGAGGAAAAGTTAAATGATTTACTTTTAACTGTAATGGTTTCTTCAGCTAATCTTCATTGTTTTCCCTAAAAAGTGTAACATATGGTCTAAAACCACAAAATAAAACTAAAAATTCTGTTTAACTGGCTGTGGCTGACATTTGCCTTTTCTCAGAAAGCAGCCTTGACTA
Organism: Martes martes; assembly: GCF_963455335.1. Lineage (NCBI taxonomy): Eukaryota > Metazoa > Chordata > Mammalia > Carnivora > Mustelidae > Martes > Martes martes. The sequence continues at coordinate 96,868,474 of NC_137889.1, forward strand.
GAGCTAACTGAAAGACATTTTTGGTGAGCACTCTGACCTAGAATAAATATATCTCAATAAGTTAATAATTTTATATTTTATAATTGGCTCTAAGAAGAAATAGCCAGGATGATATTTGTGTTCTTTACACACATATGAAATTTTTTTTTAAAGTTTGCCCTCGAGCTAACAGAAAGTCACTAATCATGTGGAATTTGAATGAGATGATTTATCACTGTATTCACATATGGGGCGAATTGGTTTTAAAACAAGAAAATCTCACAGAAAGTCAAAGACCTTTTTTGAGGCAATTAGGAGGTGTGTTGACAAGCTTTAGCATGGAAACTTCTATCATCGGTCCTCTTCCCACTCTTGAGTTTTTCCCTGGGTTATTCCATTGTTAACCATGGCTTCAACTATCACCTACATACTGATATTCTTAAAATTCCAATTAAGATTTTAAATCGTGCTTTATCTTCAGCTCCAAACTGCTATATCTAATTATTGTACTATATTAGTTATCTATTGTTTGTAACAGATTACCTCCAAACTTTACAGCATGGAACAGCAGATATATTTTACCTCATATTTTCTGTATGTCAGAAATCTGGGCCCAGCATTTCTGGGTCTTATGGTCCAAGGTCTCACACAGGGTTGCGATCCAGGTGTAAGCCTTGGGTATGGTCTCATCTAAAAGAGGAGGATTTGTGTGCAAGAGCACTGTCATGATTATTTGTATGGTTCACTTCCTTGCAAGCTGTTGGTCTGAGGCCTCTCTCAGTTTCTTGTCCCATAAGCCTCTCCACTGGGCAGCTCACAATTTGGCAGCTGGCTTCCCTCAGAGTGGGGGAGTGAAAGGAGGGCGGGCAAGAAGCCAGGCATTTCTAATCTTAGAAATGTCAACTCGTCACTTTTGCCATATTCTCTTCATTAGAAGTGAGTCATTTGGTCCAGTTCCCCTCCAGTGAGGGGATTGCTGAAGGCCATGAAAATACCAGGAAGCGAAGCCCTGGGCCGTTTCAGAGGTAGCTTACCATATGTACCAACTGAAAACTTTCCTCCAGTGTTTCCTAGGCACTTGAAACTCAGTCCAGCCAGAACTAACTCCACTGATGTTGCACCCAAACCTGCTTCCCCTTCTGTGATCTCTATCTTGAATAAGGATAAGATACTGTCATTTATGCAGTTTCTGTGTGTGTGTGTGTCTGTGTGTGTGTGTGTGTGTGTGTGTGTTTTGAATGCGTGCTTATGCAAGTTTTAAAAAATTATTATTACTATTAATATTCTCTGAAGGGCTAGTCTATGTCGGCTTATATACTAGTCGTTATTGAGAGATCCTGGAGCCAGAATGCATTGGGAAGGGAATGTCGTCTGGGTGTGTAATTCCAGGAGACTTCATGTTTGATCAATTTTTACCTGAAAGACCAAATATGTCTACTTTTTTTCCATCTGGCCTGTCCTTTTTCACAAATGTATGGCACGATGATATCTGGTCTCCTTGCTGATGTTGTTTTCACTCTCACGTCAGATACAAGCTGACTGTCCTCACATTTAGTGCTCTGCTGTCCTTCCACTTGTTGAGGTTGTAGAGAACTTGTCTGTCCAGCACACTGCTGTGGAATTTCAGCAGGGAGAATGAGCCAAGAAGAGTGCATCGAATTTGCATTAGGGTCTTCTCTAAACTCCAGCTCTTATATTTTCAAATTATAAGAATCAAAATCTCTACTTCCTTCCTTGTGTTCTTCAGCAAAGGACAAATTTTGGACCCAAATGCACTATACATTATAGTTATTTCTCATTATTTTCTTTTTTAGGGAGGGGATATGGGTGACATTTTCAAGTGCTGAGTCCTGTTTTTTACTTTATTGATAATTTCCTTTGGGATCTAAAATGTGTTGGAGGTAAGGTAAATTAGAATTCTGGGTTCAACTGGATATTTCACAGAGTATTTTTTTAAAATCTCTTTCTTGCCTTGGCAACAAAATTTGATTCAATTATATAATCTATTCTATTATAGGCTTAATAACATCTTGAAAATTTTTCCTGCCAAAAATGACTTTGAGCAAGTTTCCCTTTTTTCAAATGTTTATTTGTCCTTCCCAAAGAACTCTGATAGATTAGTGAGAACTACTGTTGCCTTGATCTCAATAGATTGCATTTCTGACAATAACAGTATGTCTGTAACTTCCTTGACATAGAGATAAAGCTTAATTTAATCGCATGTGATCTGTTGCTTTTTCTGGAAGCTTTCTGAGAGTTGGGGCAAATCTTGGCAAGCCTCTGTTTCTCTGAAAACTGTTACTTATACGATCAAGTTTATGAATATCAATCCCGTTTTTTTTTCTTTTTTTTTTTTGAAAGTCAATCCTGTTTTAAACAACATTTTTACTTATGGTTTTCCCAAAATTTTAGGTGAAAGTGCAGTTTTTATGCTTTACTTATATCTAGTTCATCAACTAATGCTAAAGAACCAGTGTCTCTATCCATTCTCCTTTACTTCTTGTCTGTTAAAAGACTATCTGAGATTGGAGTGCTCAGTAAATTCTTTTCAATAAATACCAAAACAGAGTTTATAGACTCTGCTATTTCCTTGTCGTTCTTGAGCATAAATTTGGTACCATAAAGATGAAATGGCCCCAGTGATCCCAGCTTTATATTGATTTGGAGAATATTTTTCTCACGAACTACATGGTTAGTAGAAACGAGGGACGTCCAAATGTTCACTCCCATCTTGCTATTCTTTATTGTTTACAAAATTTTCTTTAGAATGACTCTTCATTTTTCTCCTAATAAATGCTTAACAGGTTTTTTTTTTCTTTTTTTTTTTTTTATTCTCTTTTCTGAAACTCAGTAAACGTCACAGGTATCAATTACATCAAGATCTTCACTTGCTGCCAACTATTTCAAACATTGATTTTGCTTTTATGCCTCCAGTATATGTCTAGAAGCATTTGTCTGTATTTTCTGGTTTGGCATTTCTGCCACTTCCTATACTTGTCAGCTCTCTGAGCCATTTCGTGGATTACTTTGCTGTCCCCATTTTTCTCAAGTACATCATCAACTTGCAACAGACAACCTTTGCAAGGCTAGTGTCATTCTGGGTGTTTTTGCTGTTCTGCCGCCATTCTTTATGACATTATTATATAAAAATATGAAAATTATTTCTCCCAACATTGTATATGTTAGTGCCAACAGACGGTTTCCATTTTTGTCCATATTCTCTCTTTTCCTTCAATGAGTACTTCCATTTATTATAGGAACATTTCTGCGGGTCAGGATAAATTTCAAATGTGTTCTCAGCACTCCCAGGCAATACCCACTGTATTTCTCAGTCAATTCACTCTTACAGAGCTGATGACTTTGTTTTTTTTATTTCACTGATAATAAGCAAGCAGAGAGAATAAAATATATTTATCTTTCTACCACCAAATTGACCAGCCATAAACATGTGTATCTATATCATCTATCTTCTTCCTGCTACAGGGCATCCAGTGACTTGACTCTTTTTGAGGGCACTATACTCATGTGTTTGATCCCATTCATTTTCTTCTATTTAAGGACTTTTGCTCCTATAAATATACTACCTCTTTCTTGCATCATCAAATTTTTCCTGTTAAGGAATTATGCCCATTAACATGCAAACATAATATAATATTTTTAGTCTAAAGCAAACAATATATACATGATGATAGATGGATGATTACTTGCTCTTTTCAGTAATCCTAATTTTACATCAGACACATTAAAATTAAACATGTTACCAACACATATGCATTAACAAAGTCACTTGATGTAATCTCATGGAACCAACTTTCTTCTATGTACCAGATACACAAATAGCAAATGGAGGCCTTGTTCTGTTATAAGGAAGATAGCAGATTGACCCAAAACATATTTACATTAATTCTTAGATTATTATCAAAAGGAAAATATATTTAAAATTTAAAGAAATCCTAGATTCTTGAATCTAAAACTAGAGTTTTGGAAACATTTCTACGTAAAAGGAGGGTGGGGGATTAACTCTGAAGCTTGGTCAGTAATAAATTTGCATCTATTTGCCCTGAGTGTCCTTTGAGTTTCTCTTCCTCTTGGATATAGAGAAAGAGGAATGATCATGGATTTGCATATTTAGGATCTAGCTAAGTATTTTTTTATATGTTTCTATTATCATGTTCAGTATGAAAATGACCTTTTAATACATCTTATGTTGTGATTGTCACTAAAAATAGAATATAATCTTTCAAATAGAATCAACTTTATGATCACTCAACTAAGTGCAGGGATTAGTATGGTGTAATAGATAAAGCAGAGAAAACAAAGTAGAGGTACCAGAGTCAGGAGACTGAGTGCATCCAGGCCTTGTGTCCTTTGCAAACTTGTTTTCCTCCTCTGAAGATTGATAGTAGTGGATTAAATGATCTGAATGGTTGCTTTGGCTCCGAAACTCAAGGGGATGCTTTTGGGGGGCCAAAAATAATTAAAACTAACCTTTTTTGAGCTCTTCCCAGTTACATTTCAAGGGACTATTATAAATTCTTCATATGGATTATGTAATTTAATCCTCACAATAACCTTTTGAATTTTTGTCCCCTTACTATCACAGATTAAGACACTGACACTTCAAAGGCTAATTAAAATGCCCAAAGGCTTTTATTGGTAATTGGTAGACCTGAGATTTAAACCCAGGCCATTTGACACAAAAGCTGAGGAGCTCTTAACCACCTCATAAGACTACCTCTCTCAAAGAGTGGGCAAATTTATATAGCAATTTATAAGTACAATAAAGTGTAAATTTTGAAATTTTATTAACATGGTAATTTCTTCATTCTCTACCTCTTCACTCCTAAGAGGAAAACATTGCTTCAAGGAAATGATTACAAGGAATACAAAGAACAAAGAATTACATCTTTGGCTGTTGAATATCTAAATTGACTTTGAAAACTCATAACAAGGTAATTAGACTTTTGAGCTGGAGATTTGCAGTATGTAAGAAGCAACGTTTTTGAATTTCAAATGGTTGAGCTCCTGAGAGTATTGAAATGGAGTTCATGTTCCTACTAGATTTTAAAGGGAAAATGTAAAGAACAAGTTTATCATTTACTCAGGAGTTAGAGTAGCCTTGACAGGGAAGAAGAGTCTGATAGAAAGCAAGAGAGTTAGAAAAGGGATCTATGACGTATTCTCCTATGTCAGAAAATCTTGTGGGAGGGAAGAACTAAGTTCCAGATAATTCTTCTACAGAACTGGAGAATAGTGGAAATGGGAGTTGATTTTTTTTTTGGGTGGGGAGGGGTTCAACTCTAGGTGTTGTCAGCTTCTCATTAGATCCTCATGGAATGGGAGTATATATGAAATGGGTATCTAGAGTGAACATGGCTCCATAGAAACCTAGAGGGTCTGAGGCAAATGTTAACACATTTTCTAAGCCTGTGTCAGTGGGGAGGAACACTGCTATTTCCGGTGCTGTCACAGAGTCTGTGAAAGTTAGGAATTTAACTCTGGAATAGACTCAAGGATAAAGAGAATGCAGAATGAAGGGACATCAGCTAGAGAGACCATGAAAGATAGGTGGTGATAATGGATGTCAGAAGAAATTAAAAAACAAAAAACAAAAAACAAAAACAGTCAGTATGGCGCAGATCACAGGATAACAAGTACATGTAAATAACTTGGGAATTACATGTAAATATCTCAGGAAATTAAGTATTTCCCTTTAGAGAAAAAAGGAAGAGGTGTAGAATCTTGAACTGACTGAAAACATCTTGGTAATTGAGTTAAATCTATTATGTTTGAGAAACTGCTTGGGAAAAACCAGAGTTGACTAAATTAGTCTGTCATTATGGAGAAGAGAGGCTTGAAATAGAAACAAGTTCAGTTTGGAAAATATAAAACAGTTAAATAGCTCTTGAACATCCAGATAAGTAGACTAACAACGTCATAGTAAAGAAGGAAGACTATATTGAGAAATTAGGAAAAACTTTTCAGAGGACTTGTGTTCTGAGTTGAACCTTGAAATATGAGTATCATTAAGCTAAAAATATGGGAGAGAGGTAGGGGTAAAAACCATACACCTGCTGCAGATAATATGAACAAAGAAGTCACATGGTTGTGAAATTCACTGGTGTATTCAGGGGACTGTTGTGACTGGAGCATCTGAGTTTTGGAAGGTATAGCAGAATATATAATGAGGAAAGTAGATCAGTGGTTAATTATAAATGAAAAAGAATGCCATTCTTATGAGTTTGGATGTTTTCATACCTGTAGACAGGTATGAGGTAAGAGACAGGTAAGAGGCTGTTGAAGAGTTTTGAGTAGGAAAGAGACATACATACTGGCATTTAAAAAATTTATTTTTTATTAACATATAAAGTATGATTGGCCCCAGGGGTACAGGTCTGTAATTCGCCAGGTTTACACACTTCACAACACTCACCATAGCACATACCCTCCCCAATGTCCATAACCCAACCACCCTCTCACTACCCCTCTCCCCGCAGCAACCCTCAGTTTGTTTTGTGAGATTAAGAGTCTCTTATGGTTTGTCTTCCTCCTGATCCCATCTTGTTTCATTTTTTCCTTCCCTACCCTCCAACCCACCCCCCCACATTGCCTCTCAAATTCTTCATATCATGGAAAACATATGATAATTGTCTTTCTCTGATTCACTTATTTCACTCAGCATAATACCCGCTAGTTTCATCCTTGTGATTGCAAAAGGCAAGATTTCATTTCTTTTGATGGCTACATATTATTTCATTGTATATACATACCACATCTTCTTTATCCATTCATCTGTTGATGGACATCTAGGTTCTTTCCATAGTTTGGCTATTGGGGACATTGCTGCCATAAACATTTGGGTGCACATGCTCTTTCAGATCACTACATTTGTATCTTTAGTTTAAATACCCAGTGGTGGGTCATAGGGTAGCTCTTTTTTCAACTTTTTGAGGAAACTCCATGCTGTTTTCCAGAGTGGTTGCATCAGCTTGCGTTCCCACCAACAGTGTAGGAGGTTTCCCCTTTCTTCGCATCCTTGCCAGCATCTGTCATTTTCTGACTTGTTAATTTTAGTCACTCTAACTGGTATGAGGTGGTATCTCATTGTGGCTTTGATTTGTATTTCCCTGATGCCGAATGATGTGGAGCACTTTTTCATGTTTCTGTTGGCCATCTGGATGTCTTCTTTGCAGAAATGTCTGTTCATGTCCTCTGCCCATTTCTTGATTGGATTATTTGTTCTTTGGGTGTTGAGTTTGCTAAGCTCTTTATAGATTTTGGATACTAGCCCTTTATCTGATATGTGGTTTGCAAATATCTTCTCCCATTCTGTCAGTTGTCTTTTGGTTTTCTTGCTGTTTGTTTTGCTGTGCAAAAGCTTTTGATCTTGATGAAGTCCCAATAGTTCATTTTTGCCCTTGCTTCCCTTGTCTTTGGTGATGTTTCTAGGAAGAAGTTGCTGTGGCTGAGGTCGGAGAGGTTGCTGCCTGTGTTCTTCTCAAGGATTTTGATGGATGCCTGTCTCACATTGAGGTCCTTCATCCATTTTGAGTCCATTTTTGTGTGTGGTGTAAGGAAATGGTCCAGTTTCATTCTTCCGCATGTGGCTGTCCAATTTTCCTAACACCATTTGTTGAAGAGACTGTCTTTTTTCCATTGGACCTTCTTTCCTGCTTTGTCGAAGGTTAGTTGACCATAGAGTTGAGGGTCTATTTCTGGGCTCTCTGTTCTGTTCCATTGATCTATGTGTCTGTTTTCGTGCCAGTACCATACTGTCTTGATGATGACAGCTTTGTAATAGAGCTTGAAGTCTGGAATTGTGATTCCAACTTTGGCTTTCTTTGTCAACATTCCTCTGGCTATTTGAGGTTTTTTCTGGTTCCATAAAATTTTAGGATTATTTGTTCCATTTCTTTGAAAAAAAAATGGATGGTATTTGATAGGGATTGCATTAAATGTGTAGATTGCTTTAGGTAGCATAGACATTTTCACAATATTTGTTTTTCCAATCCATGAGCATTTTTCCATTTCTTTGTGTCTTCCTCAATTTCTTTCATGAGTACTTTATAGTTTTCTGAGTACAGATTCCTTGCCTCTTTGGTTAGGTTTATTCCTAGGTATCTTATGGTTTTGGGTGCAGTTGTAAATGAGATTGACTCCTTAATTTCTCTTTCTTCTGTCTTGTTGTCGGCATATAGAAATGCAACTGATTTCTCTGCATTGATTTTGTATCCTGACATTTTGCTGAATTCCTGTACAAGTTCTAGCAGATTTGGAGTGGAGTCTTTTTTTTTTTCCACATTAAGTATCATATCATCTGCAAAGAGTGATAGTTTGACTTATTTTTTGCCAATTTGGATGTCTTTAATTTATTTTTGTTGTCTGATTGCTGAGGCTAGGACTTCTAGTACTGTGTTGAATAGCAGTGGTGATAATGGACATCCCTGCTGTGTTCCTGACCTTAACAGAAAACCTCTCAGCTTCTCTTCATTGAGAATTATATTTGCTATGGGTTTTTTCATAGATGGCTTTGATGATATTGAGGTACGTGCCCTCTATCCCTACACTTTGAAAAGTTTTGATCAAGAAATGATGCTGTACTTTGTCAAATGCCTTTTCAGCATCTATTGAGGGTATCACATGGTTCTTATTCTTTCTTTTATTAATGTATTGGATCACACTGATTGATTTGCGGATGTTGAACCAAACTTGCAGCTGAGGAATAAATCCCACTTGGTCGTGGTGAATAATCCTTTTAATGTACTGTTGGATTCTATTGGCTACTATTTTGGTGAGAATTTTCACATCTGTGTTCATCAAGGATATTGGTCTGTAATTCTCCTTTTTGATGGGGTCTTTGTCTGGTTTTGAGATCAAGATAATGCTGGCCTCATAAAATGAATTTGGAAGTTTTCCTTCCATTTCAATTTTTTGGAACAGTTTCAGGAGACTATGAATTAACTCTTCTCTAAATGTTTGGTAGAATTCCCCCAGGAAGCCATCTGGCCCTGGGCTCTTGTTTGTTGGGAGATTTTTGATGACTCTTTCAATCTCCTTACTGGTTATGGGTCTGTTCAGGTTTTCTATTTCTTCCTGGTTCAGTTCTGGTAGTTTTTACATCTCTAGGCATGTATCCATTTCTTCCAGATTGTCAAATTTGCTGGTGTATAATGCTCATAATATGTTTTTTTTTTTTAAAGATTTTTATTATTTATTCACTTGATAGACAGAGATCATGAGTAGGCAGAGAGGCAGGCAGAGAGAGAGAGGAGGAAGCAGACTCCCCGCAGAGCAGAGAACCCAATGCGGGGCTTGATCCCAGGACCCCGAGATCACGACCTGAGCCGAAGGCAGAGGCTTAACCCACTGAGCCACCCAGGTGCCCCTCTTAATATGTTCTTATAATTGTTTTTATTTCATTGTCATTGGTTTTGATCTCTCCTCTTTCATTCATGATTTTATTTATTTGGGTCCTTTCTCTTTTCTTTCTGATAAGTCTGGCCAGGGGTTTATCAATCTTATTAATTCTTTTGAAGAACCACCTCCTAGTTTCATTTTCATTGATTTGTTCTATTGTTTGTTTGGTTGTTTTTGTTTTGTTTTTTGGTTTTTGGGTTTTTGTTTTTGTTTCTGTTTTGTTTTGTTTTGGTTTCTATTTCATTGATTTCTGCTCTGATCTTTCTTTTTTTTTTTTAAAGATTTTATTTATTTATTTGACAGAGACCACAAGTAGGCAGAGAGGCAGGCAGAGAGAGAGAGGAAGGGAAGCAGGCTCCCTGCTGAGCAAAGACCCTGATGTGGAGCTTGATCCCAGGACCCTGGGATCCTGACTTGAGCTGAAGGCAGAGGCTTTAACCCACTGAGCCACCCAGGCGCCCCTCTGCTCTGATCTTTATGAGTTCTCTTCTCCTGCTGAGTTTAGGCTTTTTTTTTTTTTTTTCCTTTTCTTTCTCCAGCTCCTTTAGGTGTAGGGTTAGGCTGTGTATTTGAGACCTTTCTTGTGTCTTGAGAAAGGATTGTATCGCTATATATTTTCCTCTCAGTACTGCCCTTGCTGTGTCCCACAGATTTTGAACAGTTGTATTTTCATTTTCATTTGTTTCCATGAACTTTTTTCAATTCTTCTTTAACTTCTTGGTTGGCCCATTCATTCTTCAGTAGGGTGCTCTTTAGCCTCCATGTATTTGGGTTCTTTCCAATTTTCCTCTTGTGATTGAGTTCTAGCATCAGAGCATTGTGGTTTGAAAATATGCTGGGAATGATCCCAATCTTTTGGTACTGGTTGAGACCTGATTTGTGACCCAGGATGTGATCTATTCTGAAGAATGTTCCATGCACACTAGAGAAGAGTGTTATTCTGTTGCTTTGGGATGGAATGTTCTGAATGTATCTGTGATGTCCATCTGGTCCAGTGTGTCATTTAAAGCCATTATTTCCTTGTTGATCTTTTGCTTGGATGATCTGTCCATTTCAGTGAGGGCGGTGTTAAAGTCCCCTGCTATTATTGTGTTATTGTCTATGTGCTTCTTTGATTTTGTTATTAATTAGTCTATGTAGTTGGCTGCTCCCATGTTAGGGGCATAGATATTTAAAATTGTTAGATCTTCTTGTTGGACAGACCCTTTGGGTATGATATGGTGTCCTTACTCATTATTTTTTTTTTTTTTCCAATTTTTTATTTATTTTCAGCGTAACAGTATTCATTGTTTTTTCACCACACCCAGTGCTCCATGCAATCTGTGCCCTCCCTAATACCCACCACCTGGTTCCCCCACCCTCCCACCCCGCCCCTTCAAAACCCTCAGGTTGTTTTTCAGAGTCCATAGTCTCTCATGGTTCACCTCCCCTTCCAATTTCCCTCAACTCTCTTCTCCTCTCCATCTACCCTTGTCCTCTATATTATTTGTTATGCTCCACCAATAAGTGAAACCATATGATACTTGACTTTCTCTGTTTGACTTATTTCACTCAGCATAATCTCTTCCAGTCCTGTCCATGTTGCTACAAAAGTTGGGTATTCGTCCTTTCTGATGGAGGCATAATACTCCATAGTGTATATGGACCACATCTTCCTTATCCATTCATCCGTTGAAGGGCATCTTGGTTCTTTCCACAGTTTGGCGACCGTGGCCATTGCTGCTATAAACATTGGGGTAGAGATGGCCCTTCTTTTCACTACATCTGTATCTTTGGGGTAAATACCCAGCAGTGCAATTGCAGGGTCATAGGGAAGATCTATTTTTAATTTCCTGAGGAATCTCCACACTGTTCTCCAAAGTGGCTGCACCAGTTTGCATTCCCACCAACAGTGTAAGAGGGTTCCCCTTTCTCCACATCCTCTCCAACACACGTTGTTTCCTGTCTTGCTAATTTTGGCCATTCTAACTAGTGTAAGGTGGTATCTCAATGTGGTTTTGATTTGAATCTCCCTGATGGCTAGTGATGATGAACATTTTTTCATGTGTCTGGTAGCCATTTGTATGTCTTCATTGGAGAAGTGTCTGTTCATATCTTCTGCCCATTTTTTAATATGATTATCTGTTTTGTGTGTGTTGAGTTTGAGGAGTTCTTTATAGATCCTGGATATCAACCTTTTATCTGTACTGTCATTTGCAAATATCTTCTCCCATTCCGTGGGTTGCCTCTTTGTTTTGATGACTGTTTGTTTTGCTGTACAGAAGCTTTTGATCTTGATGAAGTCCCAGAAGTTCATCTTTGCCTTTGTTTCCTTCGCCTTTGGAGACATATCTTGAAAGAAGTTGCTGTGGCTGATATCAAAGAGGTTACTCCCTATGTTCTCCTCGAGGATTCTGATGGATTCCTGTCTCACGTTGAGGTCTTACTCATTCTTATTATAGTCTTTGACTTAAAATCTAATTAATCTGACATTAAGTTTGCCACTCCAGCTTTCTTTTCATGTCCATTAGCATGGTAAATTGTTTTTCACCCCTTCACTTTAAATCCGGAGGTGACTTTAGGTCTGGAATGATTTTCTTTTATACACCATTTTGATTTTTTTTTTTAATCCATTCTGATACCCTGTGTCTTTTGATTGGGGCATTTAGCCCATTTACATTCAGGGTAACCATTGAGAGATATGAATTTAGTGTCATTGTGTTGCCTCTAATATAAAGTGACTGTTACTGTATATTGTCTCTGTTCCTTTCTGGTCTACTACTTTTAGGGTCTCTCTTTGCTTAGAGGACCCCTTTCAATATTTCCTGTAGAACTGGTTTTGTGTTCACAAATTATTTCAGCTTTTGTTTGTCCTGGAAGCTTTTTATCTCTCCTTTTATTTTCAATGATAGCCTAGTCGGATATAGTATTCTTGGCTGCATGTTTTTCTCATTTAGTGCTCTGAATATATTATGCCAGTTCTTTCTGGCCTGTAAGGTCTCTGTGGATAAGTCTGCTGCCAATCTAATATTTTTACCATTGTATGTTATAGACTTTTTGTCCCAGGCTGCTTTCAGGATTTTCTCTTTGTCACTAAGATTTGTAAGTTTTACTATTAGATGACCAGGTGTGGACCTATTCTTATTGATTTTGAGGGGAGCTCTCTGCACCTCCTGGATTTTGATGTTTGTTCCCATTGCTATATTATGGAAATTCTCTACAATACTTTGCTCCAATATACCTTCTGCCCCCCTCTCTTTTTCTTCTTCTGGAATCCCAATTATTCTAATATTGTTTCATCTTATGGTATCACTTATCTCTCGAATTCTCCCCTTGTGTCCCAGTAGTTGTTTGTCTCACTTTTGCTCAGCTTCTTTATTCTCCTCATTTGGTCTTTTATATCACTAATTCTCATTTATCCTAGCAGTAAGAGCCCCCATTTTTGATTGCACCTCATTTATAGCTTTTTTAAATTTCAACTTGGTTAGATTTTAGTTCTTTTATTTCTCCGGAATGGTCTGGAGGACCAGACAGCATTTCTCTAATATTTTCCATGCCTTTTTCGAGCCCGGCTAGCACCTTGAGAATCATCATTCTGAACTCTAGTTCTGACATATTACCAATGTCTGTATTGATTAGGTCCCTAGCCTTTGGTACTGCCTCTTGTTCTTTTTTTTGTGGTGAGTTTTTTTGCCTTGTCAATTTGTCCAGATAAGAATATATGAATGAGAGAAAAAAATACTAAAAGGGTGGCAAAGACCCCAGAAAAATGTGCACTAACCAAATCAGAAGAGACCCCAAATCATGGGGAGAAGAAAGGGGGTAAAAAGAAGTTCAAAAAAAAATAAATATTTTTTTATTAAATAAATGCAAATATATACATATATATTTGACTGGTGAATATAACAGAACCACCCACTTGATTTTGGGTGTATTTTGGTCTCTTAGAAGAAACTACCTCCCGAAATTTTAAAGAAAGAAAAACTTTTATATATATATGTACACATATATATATACATATATATGTATATATACACAAAAATAAGGGTAAACACGATGAAGGGATGGAATATGACTGTAAAGATGAAAATTTTTAAAAAACTCTAAGAAAAGACTTGATAAGTTGGTTGGGAAAAAAAAATAAAAAGAAACTAGAGAGAATTTGCTCAGGCTGGAGACTAGAACAAAGCCCTGTGCTAGATTTGGGGTATATTTTGATCTATTAGAAGAAGTTGTATCCCAAAATTTTTTAGAAGAAAAAACCCTATATTCATACAAAAAATAAAGTTAGATAATGAAGGATAAAATATGACTATAATAATGAAGGTTCAAAAAGATTTTTTTTAAAGAAAGGAATTGTTAAGATAAACTAGTTAAAAATGTTAAAAAAGGAAAGAGTGAAAGTTTAAAAAATTAGGATAGGAAAAAAATAAAATAAAAAAATTAATTAACTTTGCAAGACTAAAGAATCATAGGGAGAAAACCATGAATTCCATGCTTTGCTTTCCCCTCCTCTGGAATTTCGCTGTTCTCCTTGATCAGTGAGCTTGATCTTGGTTGGATGTTCTTGCTGATCTTCTGGGGGAGGGGCCTGTTGTAGTGATTCCCAAGTGTCTTTGCCTGAGACTGAATTGCACCTCCCTTGCCAGGGGCTGGGCTAAGTAATCTGCTCTGGTTCATTCTCAGGAGCTTTTGTTCTCTGAACGCTTTCCGTAGAGTTCTGGAGGATGGGAATGAAAATGACTGCCTCCCAATCTCTGGCCCGGAGGAGCCAAGAGCTCGGGACCCCACTCCTCAGTGCACCCTCAGAGAAAAGCACTCAATCACTCCCACCTCCCTGGTCTCCAGTCACGCTCCAAACTCACCCAGCCTGTGACCGAATGTTTCTGTCTCTGGCACACAGCCCCTCTTAGAGTCTCCAAACCCAGCAGATCCCTGCTGCTCTGCTCTTCCAGGGGGGTTTCCACGGATCTGCCACATGTGGGGTCCCTGCTCAAAGAGCAGTGGTCTCACTGTGCCATGGATCACAGTATAAGGTAACCCTGAGCTGAGACCTCTCTCCTTGGCTCCATCCCTGCTCTAACACCTGTGAGCTCTGCTACACTCAGACACCTCCGATCCTTCTGTGACCCTGAGGGACCTGAGATCATGCTGTCCCCACGAGGGGTGCACCCCTGCTTAGTCTCTGGAGCAATGCCCCCAGTGGAGTAGACTTTTAAAAGTTCTGATTTTGTGCTCCATTGCTCTGCTGCTTGCTGGGAGCTGGCCCCTCCCCCTGTGGTCTGTCTTCCTGTGGCTTCAGATTCACTTCTCCACACGTCCTACCTTTCAGAAAGTGATCAATTTTCTGTTTCTAGAATTGCTGCTCTTCTTCTCTTCAATCTCCTGTTGGATTTGTAGGTGTTTGGAATGGTTTGACAACTAACTAACTGAACTCCTGCGACCTTATGTCACCTCAGCCTGCCCATTCTGGCATTTTTATAAATTACTCTTGCAAGTCTCCATGCCTGTTTATCCAACTTCCTACCTGACATTCTCCCTTGCATGTTTCACAGACATGTAAAACCAGTTTAAGGGTAAAATTTGGACTTACTTTCAGATACTTTCTTCTTGTCTTCTCTATTCCCTGAAGTGGTGCTTTCTGTCCCCTAAGTGGTCTTACCATGATGCCCTGTTCTAATTATCCCTTTATATTTAATATTTCTTTTTCTATTTTGCCAATACTTCTAGTGAAACAGATTTGATTTATGCATACTTCTTTCTATCTCACCTGTCATCACTTGTAGTCCAAGTCACTACCAGACCCTACTCCTTGGATCCCTGCAATTGACCCTAAACTTTTCATCTTCCATTCTTATCTCTTCCCAACCCACCTTTTCCATTACAGCAAAAATAATATTTCTAAAACAAAAGGAAGTTCATGTTCCACTTTATTCCTTCAATAACTCCTCATTGTCCTTAGAACAAAATCTCAAATCAACATTAACAACAAACTGTTACATGCTCCTTTGCATGCCTTTCCAGTGGCAGCACATGCCTCTCCTTATTTTTAGTCTTCAGTCATACTGACTTTCTTCCAGTTCCTAAAATGAATTATACTCTTTCCTTGATAATGGTATTTTCATTTCTCCCCCAACTCTTTCTAGTAATTTTGCACCTCCTTTGGTTTCAGCGAATATCATTTCTGAAGAAATCTGCTTTGAATCTCAATCTGAATCAAGACCTTGTTTTAACTCTCACCACATCATTTCCTTTTTTATACTACAATTTTAAATTATATATTTATTTGTTTGGTTATATGTTTACTAATTGGATCCCCTGCTAGACTATAAGCCCCATTATCATATCTGTTCTGTCCTTTGATCAATCACCAGCTGCTAGCCCAGTGACTGGCACACAATAGATTCTTCTTAAAGGTGTTGGATAAGTGAATAGAAGAATGACAGTCAATGATAGGAAAACCAGATATCAAGTTTGAAGAAAGAGAATCTGTTTAAAAACTTAGTAATGAAAAATAATGAAAGTTGGAAATTAACACAGTGGTAAATGAGAGAAAAACAAAAGATCAAAATTTATCACCTTCATATCCTGAGGTAGGTGGCCCTAGACTAGTATACCATTTCCACACCCATCAGATTCCTAGATGCCGTATATTTTAATGCTCCACTTTCCTGTGAATGGTACTGTCTGAACTAACATAGCCACACAATTTCTGCCAATAGGTCTGCATCTCCAGGTGGTAGAGAAATAGAATGGGAGGAAAAGGGCATGTTCCCTCTCTTTAAAGAGATTTTCCAGAAATCCCAGAAAATATTGCTTTGTACATCTTGTTGGCCAGACATTAAGTGGTCATAGCTAATTTCCAAGGGGCTAAGACTATGGTTTCCCATTGGAAATTGGGGTTCTGTTCCCAAGAAAGAAGGATAGAATGAGATTGTGTTTGGGTTTAGACGATTAGCAGTCTCTGCTTTGTGGTTCCAGTGGGACAAATCTGAACCACCTTTAGAAGTTCTGAGCACTCAGTTCTGATTAGATGAGCTCTGCTATGTCTCATTTCATGAGTGAAAAAAAAAAAAGAGGTCAGTGAACATGACTATCTGTATTGACATACTTTTTTACTTCCCATCACCCTGATAACATAAGGCCCATTCTGGTCAACAAATGGTTTCACTTATGCTGACATTTTCAACAAACTTCATTTCAACTGAAACTTTGTGAGGAATTCACAAAACATCCTTAAAATGCTTAAGCAGTTTGTTCAGTGTAAATATTTAAGACAAATAGATCCAAATATACAAATACTGGCTGTCTCATCTTTCTTGTAGATAAATCCAAACGTATCAATGGGGGCAGTGAAAAGTCAGCTAACTTTGTTCAGATGTTATTTAGCATATCCCTAGATGCAATGGAAAACACTTTGGGTTTTTTTTTTCCTTTTTGCTAATCCTTTTTACCATTGTATAGTGTTTCAAAATTTGGAGATATAATCCTGCTAATGGAAAATGTGTCCAAGTTGAATCTCATCTATAGAAATGTGCTTTGCTCACAAAACACATTTTGAAAATATTTTTAAAAAGAGGAAATACAAATATATCAGCTTTATGTTTCATTATACCATGTTTCAATTAAATAGCATTCTATACTCACAAAATATCTGTGCAATGTATAGAAGTTAATCTTTTAATAATGTCTCTTGTTTTTCCTTTTGGCCAGATTTGGAACTTTCTGTTTAGTAATAACGTCTCATCTCAGATAAGAGCTTTTGTATCCAAAATTCTATCACATTGAAGTACAGTAACAGCTTGATGTGATACCCACTCACAGTTCTAACACCATGGTAACAATAACAGGAAACCAAATAATGATCAATTATGTAGTATTTATAGAAGAGCAGGCAGAGATCTGGGTACCTGACACATATTATTTAATTTAAAATGATTTTAAACATGATTATTTTCACATTTCATTGATGAAGAAACTAAGTTCAAAGATATTAAGCATCATTTCCAAAAGATAAAGCTCACAGAATCATGCTAAGTCTGTGTGGCTCAGGTCCTCTGTTACCTTGCTCTAGATTATGTACATCTCTGCCTGCAATCCTCTTAATATTGATGGACGTTTGTCTTGATGAGCATCTCATTTATTTAAAAACCTGGGAGATATAACTGAAGAGATCTGGCTAATTTGTTTGCTTGTATGGGTGGCGTGGGTGCATAATTACATTAGTCCTTATCAAAGCTTCTTCACTTGGTGTCCATTGGTCCATTGACCCCAGTGAGTTCAAGAATGTGCTTCAAAGTGTTTGTGAGCACCCTACAACTTTATACATTTATTTAGAGGGAGTGTTCATAGCTTTTATTAGATTTTTACAAGGATCTATGATTTCTAAACATCTAAAACTCTTGAAAAATCAATAAATATTCATGAATTATGAACATGACAAACTAGTAAGAAATGTGCTCATATATATTTCTTTTAAATATAGCACTACTCTTTTTAAGAAGCCTGAGTGGGTGAGAGGGTGAGACGTGTCGAAATATATGCACTATTTTAAATTACTATAGGAGAAAATTGGAGTCAATATTCACTAGAAACTCACTGCTCTATTGGAAGTTACAGGGCATGTTGTAAGAATACAGGAACAGAGATGTGAAGACTAAATTCTACTTGAACTCAGCCTTTTCTCTCTCTGACTTTGAGGTAAGTTCTAATAATAACCCTTTCCCTCAGTTTTCTCATCATAAGCTAAAAAAGAAATTGCAATGATAATATAAACCTCATCTAGCCAGTGAGGCACATGAAATAATACTAAGAGCAAACACAATAATTTTTAACAGTGAATTGAAGCTCTGAACTTCTTTATTTCATTCCAGGTTTTATAATGACAGAGGAGGCAAGTCACTTTAGCCATCTGGGACTTCAATTCCTCCTAGGAAAGTGAAAATACCCTGGCTCCCAGAAGCAGATAACAATAACAACCGAGTGATACTCAAAGGTTATTTCTTCAGTGAAGACTGCCTATCTGAAGTAGTGTCAATTTCACTAATTCAACAAAGATCCAGATGCTTAAACTAGATTACTGGACCGGATACGTGAACTAGATGCTTAAACTGGAAATGGAATTAAAATAGTGAACTAGATGCATGAATTGAGTTATTTAATTCAACACTAAATAAATTAAATAATTAATTCAATAGTTTGCATGATTCAAAAGTTTCTTCTCCATGATCCATCCTTCACTACCTGATATTATGTAACCTATCCATTTGTTTGTCTGTTTTTTCCCGGCTGCACTACAATGGACAAGCTATGGAACCTTGGACTTTGTTTTGGTATTTGTAGTACACACAATAGTGTCAGTAATATAATAGGTACTAATAAATATTATGGTATGAGTGTTGGATAATTTACATGTATAAAATGCTTTGATAAGACATGGGCAAAAGGTACTGCTGTTTACTTGCAAAATATTACTACAACTCCCTGATATTTTTCTTTATTATCTTTTTCCTTGTGATTCTTTTTTATTCCCGGTTCTTGATGAGTGCCCTCTTACTTTCTTATTACTTCCACCCACAAATCTTCTCCTTCATCTCTGTTGGGCATGGTCATGTCACTCCTGCAAACATGACACAGGAGCCAGAACTGCATGGTGACAATCCCTTGAGCTCTGGTGGCCAGTCATGGATGAACATCCTGATTCTGTCATTTCCTAGATGTGTGTCCTGGGAAAACTTGATGGCTGTTTTTAAGACTTAGCATTTTCTAATCTGTAAAATATAATTTTGAATTTTGAATATAGCAAGAGATAAAGAAAAATAAGAAACAGGGAATCATCAACTATATCTTGACTGGACAGTGGGGACTAGAAAATCTTTAAAAGAAAAGTGACCATAGCAATAACCTCAATGACAATTAGCAAAAGGAGTGGGTTTTGAAGTAGTGACATGGATTTTGGTGAGATTTAAGATTCAGCAGCAGCTTTTGTAACTGAAAAAAGCTGTTATATCCATCAGTGACTACACTAATTACCCCTTCTGTGGTTGTTCTTACTATTTAGACTTTAACGAATGCCCTAAATATGTGTGTGTTTTGGGGGAACATTTGACTACATTCTGAAGCACATCAGGAGCTCTGATGTGGGCAGAGACACAGATTGTTGGGGCCATATGGGCCTGTGGACTTTAAGTAGAGTAGCATACTAAGAAACCTTCTTGGAGTATTTCTTCCATCCAAAAACTCCTACTTGGTGCATATTCCTCCTTCAAACCACAGCACATAAGTCATTTCATGCTGAGTGCTCTAACTTTCTCAATAGGAAGGTAAAATATGAGGATATGTGGGATAATTTGGGAGGAAATCAAGTTATTACAGATGCTATTCTAGTAAACAACTCTGATGGGGACAGAAAGCCCTGGTCAGTTGTATGCCAACTTCTCACTTTTGAATACTAATTAAACGTATCTTATGGCTGTCTTTTGGGATAATGGGTCTTAAATCCTGGCTGGGGGTGTCTGGAATGGTAGAATTGAAAAGAGTTGGGAAAATGTTACTGGTATTAGATGATTCTAGGATTGTGGTCTTCCTGCATGAGTTGTAATGTGAAACCCATTTTATCATATAGACTCTAATTTTAACAGGACTGATGGCAAAAGTGAATGACCTTTCCTTTTTATTTTTTACTTGTTTTGAACACATCTTGACATGTACCCATGGGTCTTGGTTCAGTTTATCTTCATGAAAAACAAATTAAGAGAGTTATAAATTTAAGTTTTTGCTCACTAAGGCAAAAAAGAATACTGCACTTACTTGCATGCATATTTGTACCTATGTAAGCAATTTGTCTCAAAATGACAGTAAAATTGCAATTGGTTTGCATTTCCACAATGTAGGCCTATGCCATTTTTGTGACAGAGCAGTGGGAAAAGACTGCAAAATCTGTTGACCTATGGGAGTTTGCCAGTTACTATGGATACCTTGCCATATTTCCTCAGCACTCACCAGTTGTATTTTGCTAAAGGATTCTTTTTTTTTTTTTAATTTTAATAAACATATAATGTGATTTTAAACCCAGGGGTACAGGTCTTTGACTTGCCAGGTCTACACATTTCACAGCACTCATCATAGCACATACCCTCCCCAATGTCCATATCCCCAGCCCCCTCTCCCTTCCCCACTCCCCTCAACAACCCTCAGTCTGTTTTTTGATATTGAGTCTCTTATGCTTTGTCTCCCTCCCAATCCCATCTTGTTTCATTTATTCTTTTCCTACCCCCAAACCCCCCATGTTGCATCTCCACTTCCTCATATCAGGGAGCTCATATGATAGTTGTCTTTCTCCGACTGACTCAGTTCGCTATTGCTAAAGGATTCTGACTCAAAGCACCGGTGGCTTTGGTTTCTCGGTTTTTTGTGGGGCTCGATGGGAGTGCCTGGTTGTTGACATTTCTAGGAGTAGACCTTAATCAATGATGGACAAGAATTGATGGATCACAACCCCAGTGTCCTTGCCTCTTGGGTGGGAGGACTGTGAAGCTTCCTTTACGGAGTCTTCTTATGAGAAGTCCGTGAAAGGACTGAGGCCTAGCTGTGCATCACCCTGTGATAATCTACTCATTGACACACTCTGTATAAACCTCCTTTCCTGCCTCATGCCTTCATCTTATTTCTCATGCTTCCTGGGATCACTTCCCAAGTGAACTATTCTACTCAAATAATTATTTTTTGTTCTTTTCCTGGAGGGACTCTAACCCAAGCCAGGGAGTAATGAAAGGATGCAGAAGCATTGTTGTTACCGGATGATCAGAGAGACCATAATGGATGATCAGAGAGTAAGTTATGGTTAAGGGTAGACCGTATTCATTTGTTCACTTTTTCATCCATTCACTTATTCATTCACTCATCATCTACTCGGGGAGAGTCTGCAATGTGCCCATAACTAAGGTAGACTTGTAATGATGAATAATAGTTGGCTTCTATTTGTGGGGAGCTTACAGTTAATGAAAGATCAGGTATTTTAAAGGCTGATTTCCAAATTTTTTTCTTCCTGTCCTAGGAACCAAACCCTAAATTGACAGGATAGAATAAGGAAGATTCGCTCATTCCTCAGATATAAGTGAATAAAGTTTTAAAAATAAGACCAGGGCACAGCTAAAACAGGGCCCGGGCTGCAGGGATTACCATTTTTGTTTCAAATGCAAAGGGAAATCATTGCCAGACAGACTTTCTACACCCAGCTCATAAGGCTGTCATTAGAGAATTCTTTTTTCTTTCTTTCTTTCCTCTTTTTTTTTTTTTTTTTTTTTGGTGGATTCCCTGGGTTTAAGATGCTCCATAAGTACAAGGCGTTATGTTCACAACTCTCACTATATTTTTTCTTAAAAATCACAGTTTTTGTTTAAAGTGGTGTGTAGGAGGGTTTTAGAAAACACATTTTATTCCCACTCTTGTTCTGTTCCCTCAGTACCATCTGGTACAAGGGAGGGCCTTGCTAATTGACACTAATGACTGGGAGATCCATTGCAAATTACTGAGTTTTGTAGATTAGCAAACATGATTAGAAAAATCAAGGAGTCTGCATTGAACTAATATACTTTGTTGAGAACTAAGAAAAAAATATGAAACACGTTATTAGAGCTTAATCTTTTAATATAAATCGAAACTTTATAGGGGTTGACTGTGCCATTAAGGAACACTGGAGCATAATGTTCTGGGGAAGAAATTAGTTGTAATTTAAACAGAAAATATCCTCATACTTTATGTTTTTTCTGAACTTTCCCCATATCCACACTACACATGAACCAGACCTAGAGGTAGTGTCATCCCATAAACTTAGAGGTCATCTAGTATCATTTGTTCTAATGCAGGAAATGCAGAGATTATTTTGTGTGTGTGTGTCTCTTTATGCTGTGTCTTATTGCTTTATAATAACACTGCTTATGTTAATGGAAATTTTGTGGTTTGTAAACATTTTAAACGTCAGCTGGTGAGGCACTTAATGTTTATTATTCTCAATTCCCATTCCTGTGTTATCCTTGCTCTTTATCAGGCAACAAAATCTTTCCCTTCCTCCTACACACCAGTGTAAACAGTTTAACACTCAGAACCCATATATGCATACAACTTTCTTAGGCCCAGCTGTGTGTATCTTCTGCATCCTTCAGGAATTCAATCATCAAGAGATCAGGAGAGGTGACTGGAGGAGGTAGGGAGGGAGGGGGAAAGAGAATGAATGGAGAAGAAATAGTCTCAGCATAGATAATTCAGACTTTTTTTTTCTGCCCTTAAGTATTGTTCTGTACAATACTATATATTGTAAGGCCATACCAGTATCTATCAGCTTCTTTTCAAATAAACATCCCTTCCAGATCAAGTTGAAGTATGGAATTTTGAGGTCCAGAGATTGTTTCTCTGAACTTCCTACTTTTCTAGTCGCAAAGAAACTGGATGAAAAAGGTCATAGTGCCATTTCTGTCACTGGGATAGAGTCAAAAGCCAGGAGGAGTATGGCCAGCAGAGGTGGTCAAGGAGAAGCCCCAAGTTCCCTCTCCTGCTGAAAGCTGCACTACAAAGCATCCTTTGTAGAGTTATAAGTTAACTCTTCTGGAACTAGAAGCAGGAGGAGAAAAGGATGGACATCCGATTGACTATGTGATGGACATCAGAGAAATGATGTCATCTATTTCTTTAAAAAGACCAGGACCTTATTTAAGCCTTAACCTTTTGTAATTTGTCTAGCTTTCCTCTAAAACAATCTCTTAATCCATGCTTCTTCCTCTAAAATAAATGATCTTTAAAAATTAAAATTCGGGGTGTCTAGATGGCTCGGTGGGTTAAGCCTCTGCCTTTGGCTCAGGTCGTGATCCCAGGGTCCTGGGATCGAGCCCCACATCAGGCTCTCTGCTTGGCAGGGAGCCTGCTTCCTCCTTCCTCTACCTGCCTCTCTGCCTACTTGTGATCTCCGTCTGTCAAATAAATAAATAAATAAAATCTTTTAAAAAAATTAAAATTCAAAAAGTATAAAAACAATTATAAAATTTACTTTATCTGGTATGCTTACAATTCAATTAGCAATCTGTTAAACTTATTACAAGAAGGAAATTAAGAAAGAATGCAAATACATACCACAATTTTCCTGTTCTTATCTTACTGAATCTTTTGTAATCAAGTTTTTTAAATTTTTTATTTTAATTCAATTTAGTTAACATATAATTATTAGTTTCAGCGGTAGAATTGAGTGATTCATCAGTTGTATAAAACACCCAGTGCTCATTATATCACATGCCCTCCTTAATACCCATCACCCATTTATTCCATCCCTAATACCCCACACCCCTTCCTTAATACCCATCACCCATTTATTCCATCCCTAATACCCCACACCCCTTCCTTAATGCCCATCACCCTACCAACCTCCCCTCCAGCAACCCTCAGTTTGTTTCCTAGAATTAAGAGGCTCTTATGTTCTGCCTCCCTCTCTGTCTTCATCTTATTTTGTTTTTCCTTGCCTTCCCTTCCCTTCCCTTATGTTCTTCTGTTTTGTTTCTTCAAGTTCTGCTAAACTTTCTCATTTCTTACCCAGCAAGTTGGAGAAGATTAGAAGAGATTATCTTAGTCTTAGATATTAGGTGGATTTAGTTTTTCCCTCCTTCTCTAATTCTTTAGAGTA
The DNA here is from genome assembly GCF_963455335.1 of Martes martes. Classification (NCBI taxonomy): domain Eukaryota; kingdom Metazoa; phylum Chordata; class Mammalia; order Carnivora; family Mustelidae; genus Martes; species Martes martes. Next base: position 96,892,517 of record NC_137889.1, read on the forward strand.
CTTTCTCTAATGTTGTACTCTCTTTTCTGCTGTTTTAAATACTGTCAATATTTTTGTTTGAAGGCTGATTTGTAATGAGAATGTCATAAAACTCTAGACTCCTAAAAGGATTTAAAATCATGAAATGTAACTGACTTAGTCAATGAATGGGTTGTACTTATAATAACTAAAACCTCACATTTCTTTCTGGCAAATATGTATACTTAGATTTATTAAAATTAGGCCAGAGAAATATTTTGATAAAAAAGCATCATTCATTCACGCTCCTTAAAAACAAATGAAATAAAGCAAAATGTAGTAATTTTTGAACACTTAGTATGTACAAAGATCTGCAACAGTAGGGGAAAAAAGCAATCTGCATATGAATAGCTAGAATAATGGTTTTTTTCTACAGTTTTCCGGACAAAATGTATCCACTTCACAGTATACTTTTTTTTTTTTAAGTTTATGTTGGTTCATTTAACTGAAAGAACTGGGAAAAACACAATACAAAAGAGGGGTTAATTGCTTACGTTTGCATCAGAAATGCTTGACAGCCTGTGGTAGTGCTGAATTGAATAGAAAACACACTAAGAGTTGGGGGATACAGACTTTAAAAACTATGGTGGATGTATCATATTCTCAGGAATATGTATCATAGTCTCAGGAAAGAAAAAGGAATCATCGGTGCGCCAACCAAGAAAAGGGAAAAAAAAAGGCATGGAGAGAAACTCTAATTTTTTTTTTTTTACTATGGAAAATATTCTTTAGATATGAACAGATAAATTGGTGAAGGAAGAACTGATACTGAGTACTGTCTGGTGCTCCTGTCTTTGCTGCAGTTGAAAAGCAGTCACTGCTAAGAACCTGAGAGCTATTTCTCAGCAGTCACCATAATGTTTACCCTCAGGGATTTGGGCCCAACAACTTCAGCAACCAAATTGGCTTAAAGACATTTCATCTCAAAAGGTCTCTGTCATGTTCAAAAAGAACAAATCATCGTTAATCTACTGTTTAAATTGAAAGTGAAAGACAGTAGACATTAACCTGAGGTCTCCACTCCAGTCTCATTGCACAATTGCATTAAAATGCCCTGGTTAGGATGACAGTCTATGACAACACTCTGCCTCTGCTTTCAAATTTTAATCATTCTCTTTACAGACCTGGATGCTGGTATGCAAGTGAAGACACATTAAAACGAATGCAGGTGATAATCGGGATATTCCACTAGAGCCTTGGGAAATGTTCTAAGCAATGGGGGAAAAATACTGGGACCAGAAAAGGCCTTTCATAAATGTATAGTCAAACTTCTCCATCCTTATGCAACACACACCTCCTTTGTTTCAGATTCTCTAATGTAAGTATATAGTATTCCCATTTCAAAGATAAAAACACTGAGACCCACATTTCTCTTTGTTATAACTTGACGCATTAATATTCTTAGTAAAATAGAACTAAAATTGAAGAGATGATGAAACAAATCATCAAGGAATACACAGAAGGAATTAATTTCTAAGCCCGGCTTATATTTTTGAGCTTGTCAGGCTCAGGTTTTTATTTTAACTGTCATTATCTACTGCTTTGTTTTTTTAATTACCCAGGAATTCTTCTAAAAGGACTGTGTTCCAGTTCAGTATGTTAGCTAGGGCAGTGTTTCTGAAGCCATGGGGACGTAAAGTTGTTTGTGGTACCATGAGAGGCATTTGGTCCCAGGGTATCCTGGGGCAAAGGGAGTAGGCTGTTGGTGGGGTCCTGTGAGTTTCACTGCCATTATGATCTGTTTACCAACTTGTGCCAGCGGCTATCAGCCAAAACGCTGCACTGATATAGGCAGCTAACCTTCAAAGAAACTCATTTCCTTAATTATAGGAGGAAGTTGCACTGCCATTCTGGCTTCTGTTACAGGAACTTAATCTTTCAAAGTGGCTTTCTTAAATAAATCTGGGGACTAAGTTTTACTTGCCACTTCACAAATGGTAAGCAAACCCTACTCTGCATTTTTTCTGTTCCTCTAGTCAGAGCAAACAGTCTGAGGCCTTCTTTGGACTTGATAGTACAGTGCTTGGTCACAAGCTCTCTGCCCCTTAGGCCCTAGTGGCAATTATTCACAGATTAGTAGGGAGTTTATAAAAGATAATTAATAATATAGTAGTAAGATGAGTTTCTAAATTCACGTTAGCAAATAGGAGAAGAGTGGGCCAAGGTGGAACGCCAAGAGGACTATAAAACCAAGAAAGCCAATTTCCCATGGCACATTCATCAGAAATACAAAACTGTGTAGACCTCTACTGAATTTTCAGATGTTTTGATAAAAATGCCTGAAAAAGGAGTTGACTTCCTTTTGAGAATACAGAAGTATCCTTCTGGCTGTGAAGAGTAGTCAGTCACCTCCACCCATTTAACAAATATTCATTGAACATCTACTGTTGACCAGGCACTGTTCTAGATAATGGAAATGAAACAGAGAATAAAATAACGCTTTCATCTTGTTGGGTTCTTTTAGCATGGGAGACTGGCATGCCTCAGGTGGCAGAAAATGTTGTGAAGGTAAACAAAACAGAGTAAGGGAGATAGGAGGAGTCAAAGAGGAAGTGTTGCTTTTTTACCCAGACAGTTTAAGAAAAGCCTGGCTGCTGAGATGACAGGAGAGCAGAGAGAAGGAAGTGTGAGAGTTGATAATGGGGCAAGGATTTCATGCAGAAGAAAATGTAAAAGCCAAGACACTAAAGTGGTAAGGTTGATCTGTTCAAAGAATAGAAAGGAGGTCAGTGCCACTGGGTAGAGGGAGAAGAGGTAAGTGGAGAAGACAAGGTCAGAGAGGAGGCAGGGAACCAGATCTGAAGGACCTTACGGCTTTTTATTCTGAATGACAAAGGAAGTGATTGGGGGCGTTTAGCATGAGAATGAAATGATCTAATTTAGACCTGAAAAGGATGGTGGAGACTTATCTCTGTGGAGAATAGATCTGGGCCACTGGGATTTTAGTTAGAAGGCCATTTTGATAATCCTAGAAATGATGAAATTCTGGCCCAGTATGGTGGCAGTCAAGCTAGTAAGGAATAATTAGGAACGGGCTATATTTTGAAGTTACAATTTAAATGTTTTTTTGATGGATTGGGTGCAAGTTATGAGAGAAAGAAAGGGTCAACAATGACATTAAAGATTTTGTCCAGAACAAACGGAATGATGAAGTTGACATTTGCTGAGATGAGGAAAAATGTGGAAGAAACAGGTTGGGTGGGGTAAATAAAAAGTTTGCGATACCTATTGGACATGTAAGTGGAGTTGTGGAGGACACAGATGGATGTACAAGGTCTAGGATAGAGATATCTATTTAGGGGTTGTAATTTTATAGTTTATACTTAATGGCATGGAATGGAATGAGTTCCCCCAGTGACTCAGCATCTTTAGAGACAAATATATGTCTGAGAAACAACATCTGGTTGCATATGTTCAGGATGTAGAGGAAGAAGCAGGAGAGACTAAGAAGGAGCAGCTGGTAAAGGGGACACTAAGAGAGATGTGGGTGAAGAACCTATGTGAAGAGAACAGGTATAGTCAATTCTGTCAAGTTCTATTAATATGGAATAAAATGAAAATTGCGTTTAGCCATGTAGTGGCCAATGGTAAGCTTTGGTGGGAGTTGGGGGGGGGGAGATGTAGTGGGTTTAACGGACAGTGAGAGAAGAGAATATGGTGCCAATTACTCTCCTGAGTAAATTACTCTTTAAAGGAATTTTATGATAAAGCAATGTAAGAGAATATGGATAGCAGCTAGAAGGAAAATATCTTCAAGGGAAACATTTTTAAAGAAAGGTATTTTAGTGGCACCTGGGTGGCTCAGTGGGTTAAGCCTCTGCCTTTGGCTCAGGTCATGATCTCAGGGTCCTGAGATCGAGCCCCGCATCGGTCTCTCTGCTCTGCAGGGAGCCTGCTTCCCCCCCCCGCCCTCTGCCTGCCTCTCTGCCTACTTGTGATCTCTGTCTGTCAAATAAATAAATAAAATATTTTTAAAAAAAGGTATTTTAGTATTTAGATGCTGATGGGAATGAGTAGTAAAGGAAATATCTTAAAAAGTGGAAGAGAAAGGGGACAGTGACTGGAATGATGTCTTTGAATGTGTGGTGCCCAGAAACAGGAGGGAATGGCTTTTGAGAGGTGCATGGAGAGTGCCTCCATAATAATGGGAGAAATATAGCTAGACTATGAAATGCACTGGTAAGAGTGGGTGGAAACTCTTCTGAGTGCTTCTGTTTTCTCAGTGAAATAGGAACCGAGGTCATCAACCAAGAAAGGGTGGGAGAGATAATACTGCAGGCTCAGAGAGTGATTGTGGAATGAATGTGAGCTTGGTGAAGTCCAGGTTGGGAACTGGGACCAGGTCAGGAGAGAGGCCATGGTAGGTGCTTATGGGGCCATAGTTCGACAAGTAGTGTAGATAGAGCAGAAGCCCAAAGGCGTTACACCTATCATGAAGGATCAGACCACCGTTAAGTTTCAGGTGCAGATAATGTTACAGAATGAACTAGGCTGGGCAAAAAAGAACACTTAGATGCAACCTTTGTTCTCCATTTAATAGAAAATAACACCTATGCCAATTTTGAAAGGTCTCAGGGTGACATCTCTGGTCCTGGAATGGTTGTTGATTCTCTAACCCTCCCAACACTTAGAAGTCACTCAAATTTAGTGTCTTTTTCTTTAAGGGGAATGAACACGAGGGCAAGGCAGCAGTGTGAAGAGAATTAGGAAAAATATGTAAGTGGTGAGCAATTGATTACTTTTCAAGCCTTACATTTCCTGTGTTATTTTAATGGAGCAACAAATCCTGTAAAGCAAAAGAATTTGGGGTGACAGAGTGAGATTTTAGCACTTCCATGAATCCTCTTCCTTTAATTGGTTTTACAGTTAATCTCTCTAGACCCGGTCTAATCATCTCTCTGGAACTCAAGTTAATAATTTGCCCAATGTTTTGCAAAATTAATTTCCAAATTATATTTCCAAGATTATATTTTGGAAAATACATCAAATGAATCCTGGTTAACCTCACCATTTCATTGTTACTTTATTTTCTTAAGATATGGATATAGAAATTAAATGTATGCTTATTTTTATCTGCAAATATTTTGTAGAGACTTATTTATCTTCACTGTGGCTTTATATTTAAAGTGAAATGACTTGAGAACTGGAAGACCATGGTGTTACAATCATTCCTTCAAGTAAATTTTATGAACAAGAAGGAATTTTTAAAAATGCTAGAGTTTCTACTGTATTATGTTTTAAATTTGTACTCTTTATGACCTTTGCATTTCATTTACAATCATGTTAAAATGAGACTTTTTCTCTTATAACATTTGTAAGTATTAGAAAAATCTTCATACTCAGTGGGCTTTAAAGATCAATCTGTAATATTTAATAGATGTATTGCAAGTATAAAAGGCATATTCTCATCAAAATCTGGATGTAGAATTTCCCTGCATTTTATAGCCTATAATTTTATTTTCTCATTACCCAGTAAGAATGTTGTTCAAGGTTAGACTTTGTTATTCCATGGTTCCATTTTCAACATATTGATATTTGGATTAGGGAGGCATTGTTGAATGGTTTGTAACATAAGATTTAAGAGTCATTAGTTCACAGCTGATTTTGATGTACTCCAAAATTAACCAAAGCTTCCAATTAAATTTTACAAGTAAATATTATAATAGATATATTATAAATCTATTACATTACAGTAGATTACATTAAATTAAAAATTAAAGTAGATATATTAAGTAGTTATATTATAAAAATTATAGTAGGTATGTTAAAAATATATTTGCTGCTGTCTACCATAGAACCGGTCATATAGGGAGAATTCTTGGACTGGTGTACCCTGTATATGTTACTTAACCAATGAAACCCTCAACTTCTTCTGTACATTAAAGGGATAAATGAGATGACTTTGTAATCTAAGCTTCCCTGACTTTAAGATCCCATGCATTCATCTGAAGTCACATTAAATTTGCCCATTTAAAAGAAAGGTGTCTAATATATAATCTGCTGGGTAAACAAGACCAACCTTTCCTATCCAATTAAATGTTTCTTAGATTAATTATTTATTCTTTTCTTTGCATTGCCGCCACTTTATTTGTGAAACTAAGCACCTGGACTTTTGAATTGGCTTCGGGGTTGTCTTTTGTGGTGTCTATTCTGCATTCCAACAATAGGTTGCTCATTTGTTCATTCATTCATTCATTCAACAAATATTTATTAAATATCTAGGGTGTCTGTTCCAAGCACTATTTTGCCTCAGCAGATACAGAAATGAACAAAACAGTGGAAAACATTTTACTTCATGGAGCTTTGATTCTAGTGAAGAAAGAAAGACAATAATAAGCCAACAAAATATACACGTGTTGAATAGTCACAAGCAGAATGAGGAAAATAATCAGGGTCGAAATTTAGGGAAAACCGGGTGGGAGTTGGAGGTGTAATTTTAAATAGGATGATCAGGAAAGTGATAAAATGATTTTGTAAATGAGAGTGGCCAAGCATTTATTGTGAGTACCATGAAACATGAGTACCATGTTTCATGAGTGTCAGAAAATGTCACCAGAAGGCATTTACAAGAGAAGGAAAAATGTAGAAACATAGACTCAAAATTCAAGACTAGAGTCAAGTAGAGGAGATGAACAAATAAAGCAGGCAGTAAATAAAAGAGGTGTCTATGATGTAATGCCGAAAGTATGAGTCCAGATTCATTGCCTATAATTTCCGGTTGTGTAGTCCGGGAAAATTACCTACCATTGCTAAACTTGAGTGTGTTCATCTATAAAATTGAGATTATAACCCATACCTGTGTCCTCAAATAAGTATAAAGGCTAAATGTGCTTATACATTTGTTTGTTTGTTTGTCTCTTATGACTTAACGTAGCAGCCAACATATGATGAGTCGGTGCTTAGTTGTGTTCAATGATTACATAAAAGAGCAATAAATAATTTTCTAAGAATTGGCTTTTGTTTTACAGTCTTACCCGTTGCACATAAACAGAACTTTTTCATGGTAAACTTTTGTTAAGCCTTTTAAATTTATGCTTCTTTTTTGAAATATCTGAGCTATAAAATAATCGGAGCACAGTAGCAACCGTGAATTGAAAACAAAACCAATCTTATTAACAACACTGATTAAAATGTTAAATCTTTGCTCCGTAAATATAAGTTTCTATGAACGAAAATAAATGTTAACATTAAATCTACAGTTATTTTTGTTAACCTCAAGCCTCCCTAGGTGGTGAGAAAGAGTGTTATTTTACAAAATGAAAGAGTCTATTTCCTTGTGCTACAGGAAGGTTTTAATTCTGATGACAATGAAAGGCATCCCTAGTACCTAGGTAACAGCTATTTACATATTGGATTGGAATTTGCAATTCAAACCATTTTTAAATAGAGTAAAATAAGCCTTGTCTCCTTTTATGGTAAAACTGGGTTAATCAAATACATTGATCAATTTCATTTTGTAAAAGAGGTTGTATGAAAAGAATACAATATAAGTACTCTATATATTTATTTTCATACTCAGCCATGTAGGACAAATGTGCGCTACTATATAGTATTATACAGGCAAAATGATGTTACTTTTTATCTCACACTCTCACATCTTTTAGTATATTTAAATTAAATTAAGAGCCAGGTTTAGGATTGCATAAAAAGCCACAATTCTACTATTACATTTCTATACCTAGCACATTTCCAAAATGGTAAACTGGATACAAATAAAGGCAGGAAAATTGGTTTTTGATGCATCTTAGATTTTGCATCAAAAAATATTGAAATGAGCACTTAAGGCAAATAGTTGTCTTTCAAGCTGTAGTAGCTTTTCCCCTCCTAACAAAATCCATCAGCTTTTGAAGAGGAGTAAGTCGTTCATTTGAAAACAGAGGTCATATCTGAAAAAAAAGACAGTACATGCATGACTAACAAAATCCTCTCATTCATGAGAAAAGTTTTATTTAAATTTCAAATCAGAAGTGAACCTTAACCAAACACTTTTTGACCAGGAAAGAAAATGAACTCTGTATTTCTATGGAGACAGTTTGTGAAGCATAACATATGATAGATCTTATCTTTCTTATGACCTTGCTTACCACTTGAAGGTGCCCGAGGTCATGAAAACACATAGCACAACTGATAATGTTTAATTCACTTTATTAGTACTCAACATTCTGTGTGGCACCAAATAAATAATCCTTGAAGCCAATCATGATAATTTTATTAACCTTAAACAAACCCTTGTATTACATACTGGGAAATACTTTTTTGATGGTTAAAAACAAGCTTTAATAGCAGTTATTAGCAAACAAATGTAAATCATATTGAACGACAGAAATGAACTATTTGTTTCTAAGCGTGGTGCAGAGCTAATGTCACTTAAACACTTTATATCCAGCATCTTTATTTGCAACATTAACTAGCCATCTTTGATTTTTTTTAATATATATTATACAACTGGCTTGGGAAAATACTTGTAAAAATACATTATACAAAACTAAAGTTAGTCGATCACTTGGGAAATAAAAAGAAACATGTTATTAGAAATGGAGGTTATTGAAATTTTCCATCTGAATGTGACTGAATTAAGCTCTACAGATAAAATTTGACATTGTAAGAAACACAAGAAGGGAGTCATTTTAATATTTTCAAGTTCTGGATATTAAGCATTTTATGGATCAGATAACTAATTATATTTTTCACTAGCTGTCAAATGATTGGTTTGTGCATGGCTTGCTATCCTGGATAAGCTTATGCTGAGGCCACTAACTATGTGGTTTGGACGTGCTTTCATTTGAATTACATCAAATCCAAATAACTACCAACCTTCTAATAACAAATACAACATATCAATGGAGAATAATCTAATATGACTTATTGGAGGTGTTTTTGGAGGCAGAGAGCCTACATAGCACACATTTTCCACATACAATTTCTGAACCAGAATTGGGTAGATAAAACCCAAAATACATCATTTATTGATACAGTGAATATAGGAAGACTTGGCTTATATTTGAAGGCAAGGGGACTTCTTAATATTTAACCCCAAAGCAAATGAGATTCTTCCCCCCATAGAAACTTCTTAGAGGAGCTGAGTGGAGTGAATATATTCTTGATATGCATTTGTACCCCAATGAGAAGGAGAAACAGACGGATGGAATTGTAAGTACTCAGTTTCACCTTCCATGCTTACATGTTAGAAAATCATTCCACCTGTGATGGAGTCAGAATATGGATAGAGAGGGTGAGAATATTAGCCAGTGAAGACTCCCTCTATATGCAAGGAAATACCAGTAGTGGATAAACAGGCTAACCCTTGCTCCCCCTAAAACATCTCTTGGATATGGGATAACGGAGCCAAATAGGGAATAGTACAAGGTAAACAATGACTCTGTGACCAAAATTGCTATTTTAATCAATGTTTATCAAGTAGTTGTCATGAGCAAAGAATAATGCTTTATACAGATATTTGCAAAGAGGTTGAGCTCAAGTAATAATTGTTTAATTAATAAAAGAATGAAATAAAAGTTCCAACTGAATATAAAAATCAAAGTCAAAAGTTAATTGAGCTAATTGGTACTGATTCCAATTATCTTTGTTTAGGTGTTGGAAAGAGAAAAAGAAAACAAGCACTATTCAGAGCTCTAATTTGCCCTATCATGTGTTTAATATCTTTGTTTCTTTTGTGGTAGATGGCAAAAAAAAAAAAGGGCTCAATTCTTCCCTGCTTCATGTATGCAGTCTGTCATCTAATTTTACAGTGTTCTGGAGTTGATGATATGGCTTTTTGGGTCAGTAGGTTTTAGAAACATGATGAAACAAAAGCTGGAAACGTGCTTGAATGAACAAGCTTGATCTCTCTTGCATTGCTGCCATCACCATGCCTCATCTAGAACATGCTAGAGTATAAGAAATATGTAGTAGAGTCAAATATTCCAATTGTCCCATCAGAGGCCTCCTAAGTAAGTCCAATGTCAATAAAGTGAGTGCAACAAAATTCAGCAGATCCAACCAGAAAGCAACCCAGGCACCTAGGTATTGAAAGTTTATTGTTGTTTGCTACTAAGTGTGTGTGTGTGTGTGTGTGTGTGTCTGTGTGTGTGTGTGTTTTAAGATTTACTTATTTAGGGACGCCTGGGTGGCTCAGTGGTTGAGCGTCTATCTTCGGCTTGGGTCATGATCCCCGAGTCATGGGATGAGCCCACATGGGGCTCCCTGCTTGGCGGAAAGCCTGCTTCTTCCTCTCCAGCTTCCCTTGCTTGTATTCTCTCTCTCACTGTCTCTCTCTCTGTCAAATAAAGAGATAAAATCTTTAAAAAAAATTTACTTATTTATTTGAGAAACATTATTTGAGAGAGAGAGAGAGAGAGAGGGGTGAGGGCAGGGAGGGGCAGAGTGAGAAGAGAGAATCCCAAGCGGACTCCTTGCTGAGTGCAGAGCCCAATTCAGGACTCCATCCCAGCCCTGAAATCATGACCTGAGCTTAAATCAAGAGTCCAAAGCTCAAGCCACTGAGCCACCCAGGCGCCCCTTGCGGTTCTTTTTATACAGCATTATAGCAGCAACAGATAAACCGTATAGCCTCTTTCCGTTCTGCCTTCCTCCCTTTCTCTATCCTTCATTCATTCTTCCTTTATTCTTCCTTTCTTCAATAATAAATCAAAATTTATTTGTCATATGCTGTGTGCTAAGCACTATGCAGAGAACTGGAGATGCAAGGATAATAAGGCATTAACCCAATCACTTTATCTTTATGTCTACAATCCTTGTCAATTTTCTCTCTACAATCTATGCTCTCTTATGACTATCAAAGTCAATAGGCTATAAAATTAAGTGACTATCTGCAGCCAAGTATAATTTTGTTAATTGTTGAATTCAAAGCCCTTAGAGCATCTAAATAATAATAGACAGTGCTTAGTCATTACTTTTATTGTTGGCTCTAGCCTCATGTCCTAAAGCCTGGGCACAAAGCCATGTGCATATCTGTAAGACTGTTGGTGTCTGAAATGTTTGGGAAGAAAACAGATCAAATGGAAGATACTTTAATCATAGGAGTTGCCAGAAAGAAAATATACAAAATATGGGACTCCATGAGATATGATTGTATAACTATCTATACTAAATGTCATACATTTAATGACCTTATAGAAAAAGATCTAAAACACATAGATTCATATTTTAATTAAACTTTTTTATTGAAAAGACTTTCTATATAACACAAATATGTTATATATAAAATTATAATGATATATTACTGATTATAAGAATATATAATACATTTCTTTTATATATAATATATATTATATTCTTATTATATATATTCTTTTATATATAATACATATTATATATATAAAAGAAAAAAATTTAATGCTATATGCCTATTAACCCAGACTCAACAATTATCAATTTAAGGACAATTTTGTTTCATTTATATCCATACTTTTCTTTTTAGATTTCTTTCTGAAGCAAATCCTGGTCAGCATATAATTTTATTTATAAATAGTCAGTACATATACCTAAAAGATAAAGTCTTAAAAAATCAGTAATACCATTACCACACTAAAAAAAAATACTTCTTTATATCAGCAAACTCTGCAGTCTGTGTTCAAATATTGCCAATAGCCTCATAAGTGTTCAAAGCAAGAGCCAAAAAAGTTCCGACACTGTAATCGGTGGATATATTTTTATGTGTCTCACTTTTAAATGATTAATTCTTGTTTTCCCTTTGCAATTTATATTTTGAAGAAACAGTAATTTATTTGAATCCATGACAGCTTGAATATTGATGTGGAATCATATAACATATTTCTCTGACTCTTGTATTTTCTGAAACTTGGAAGTTACATCTATGGGCTTAATCATATTTAGGTTAGATTTTCTTGCAAAAATACTTCAGAGATAGTTTTGCTTATTTCCATCAGGAAGCACTGATGTCTCTCTAAAATGTATTAATTATCTAAATCCACCAATTCATTAAGGACTGCAAAATGGTGATATTCTAATTATATCTCTTTTACTTGTTAACAAGCTAGAACATAATTATAAAGAGAAACTTCTCAACACATATTTGGTTACCCTGGGATTCAGTTGGTATAGGAAAAGGTGAATAAATTTATCATTCTGTATTAGCCAGTTTTCGAAATAACGAATTGGAGATGTTGGGTCTTCCATTAGTGAATAACTTTTCTTTCTCTCCCTCCCTTTCTGTTGTTTCTTCTTCTTCTTCTTCTTCTTCTTCTTCTTCTTCTTCTTCTTCTTCTTCTTCTTCTTCTTTAAAGAACCTTAATGACCCATGGGTTTAATCATATTTGTTGTATTTAATTCATTGGTCAGTGGAAGATCCTTCAAGTTGGCTTTTTAGTCCTTTTATTTAAACACCAGTAGTCATCAATGCTTTCTTTTGCTTTCTGGTTGCGAAAATATGACAGACTCATTTCGTACATCTTCTTCCCTAAAACTGGAATAGACACTTCTTCAAGGAGTCTCTGACACTTTTGCATGGGAAATTATATTAGAGACTACAGTCCTAGCACTGGTAACAACATGCAAGTAAATTCATCATACTTTCCAAGCCTTTTCAGTGGGAGAGCTAACAGATAATACTTAATTACTTCATTCAGACTCTTTTAATACAAATTTAGGGCCAATTGAATTAGAATTATATGTGTAACTTCATTGATTTTGTGTCTACATCTCTTATCAACCAGTGCTAGAAAACTACTTTCTCAATGACTCCAATATAATTACTCTTTGACTTTATTCTACAATAAGGGTACAACACTATCAGTATTATCAGAAAAACACTGTCAACAGTGCCACCAAAAATTTGATCACACAAAAAAGTTTGAAATTATTGTTTTCAGTTTTTTGTGTGTGTTTAGGATATTTGTCACTTAGGAATATGCAGCCAAATTGTGTGTTGAGTCATTTGAAATAGTTCCCCTCTTTGGTTATGCCAAGAGCAGACTAAATATTTAGAATATACAAAATATTTAAAATATAGCCTTATATTTCAAGATATTTTTCTATGTCATTTAAACTTTCCATCATAATTATTTAAATTATTTTCATTATTTTAAGGTCAAATTGACAAATAAAATGTAGCAATTAATCTCCAAAATGGCCCTTAAACATCTTTGCCTCCTGGTGTTCATGCCCTTGCATAGTTCCCTAAGGCTAATCAGTATGACCAATAACGTACTTAGAAAGTGATGATGTGTCACTTCTAAGGATAGGTCATAAAAGACATTGTGGCTTCCGCCTTCATCTTTTGAATCACTCATGGGGAGAAACTAACTACCATGTCTAATGCATTTCTCAATAGTTTCTTAAAGGGTACATCCTTTGGGTCCTCTTAAAGAATGGAGTGTTTAGTGTGCAGTTGCACATGATAGATCTACTTCCACATGTGTCTTCTTAAGCCTTCTGATTCCTCCCTTCACATTATACTAAAGAAAATCAACTTTGTTGAATATAGGCTACTCTCAAATCCACGTTTTAGTATAAAGAGGTTTGCTAGAGCTACTTTTATCGCTGGAACCACCATGTTAAATCCAGTCTGTGACAAGATGTGCATCCGTATCAGTCACTTGGCATGATCAAAAGTTACATTCTGTTCTCTATGGTTTAACACTCTTAGAATTCATTACCACCTGCATATATTTCCCAAAGTTTCAGGTGATATAAATTAACAAAACATTGCAATCACTATGAAGTATAAACTATCTTCTTCTTAGTTAGACAACTCTTATTTCCTTCAAGCCTACTAAATCTGACATGACGTATAAATCTAGAGGCAATAATAGGTAGTTTGGGTGGGTCTTGCAGTACACAGCATTTTTTTACATGTTACTGCCTCAGTAAGTATATTAAATGGTCTCCAAGCAAGGAGGGGCTAGTTCCTTAAACATGGGAAACACTCACTGGTAAAAAAGACTTAGAAAAACTAGGGGGTTCAGGATGCTCAGCATTATTCAGTTCACTCATGTGTTTCTATTCCAAATCACAGTGTTCCAATCTTTCCCAGTCAGAGCTCTAACTTTTAGTTAGAAATCTGTGAGTTCAATTTATACTACAATTTTTCAATTGAACAATTAAATGTTGGGTCTTATATTCAACAGGCTTGGCTTTGTGGCTGTAAGGAATGAGTGGTTCCATTAGGTCTCCATATATACATACACACACACACACACACACACACACACACATATATATACATGAGCATGTACATGTATGCTTATCAATATACTTATATAAAATATTCTATACATATTTACACATGTATAGAATTTACATTTATATATATCATATACATTTACTCATTCATACATGTATGTGTTATACATATATAAAAATAAGTTCTATTATGATATGACTACTATCCTTTTAATGAGACACTGGGCCTGGGAACCCTGAAGTTTTAGAATGTCACATAAAGAATCAATGAGCTCTGAAATATGCAACTTTAAAACTAAAAAATATAGGATAGATACTTCACATATATTGTCTCACAGAATTATCAGTACTATAATCCCTAAATTAATCTCAGTATTATAATCTCCAAATTAAAGAGTGTGAGGCTCAGAGAGCTGAAGAGCTTGTCCATAGACATGGAGGAAAAAAAGGACAGAGCAAAGATTCAAGCTAGGTTTATAGCATTTCAAAGCTCTGTTCCTTTGTTCTGTATAGCTCTGCGTCTCACTTCAGGATTAGACATCAAGTATTTTCAACTACATTTATCATCCCATGTGAAGAACCCACATATCTCCCATTTTAATGAGAGTAAATTGAGGAACATCTGAGGTGACCTGACTGGACTCAGCTCATCCTGTCTGCGTGGAGAAATCCAGGCATCTGTGTGTGAAAAAGAAAAGGAGTGAATAAAAAATGTGGTAAAAGCAGAGAACTGACTTTGCATTTCTGTAGGTTTAAGTGGGTGGTATTCTTATACCCCTTTCTAATTACTAATATGTGATTCTCTGGGCAAAGGTTGCCAGATTATGCCATGCCAAAATGGCTACAGGGCCTTTCAAAGAACAAGTAATTGATGTTGACTTGCAAAGCCTTGCACCATGCATAAAGCCTCCACAGGCAATCATGAGCCGAAACATAAAAAGCTTAGTGATGAGTGACTTCTCCATTCCTGATATGATTGATTATGGGAGTCACAAGTGATGTGGGAGTGATCGCTAAATGGAATAGCCTCAAGGAATGAAGTCTTTTGTCCAAGAAGATGAGTCTAGGAAGAGGGTATAGCCCTGAAAAGATGAATTATGGTTTGGATTAGGAAATGATAAATGAGATCCTTCTGTTGATATCAGTGGAATCCAGTGGCTCTTTGAGATAGTTAGGGAATGTAACTGCTTCAGGAGATAGAGAGCTGTGGTAAAATAGGTTTTTACAACACTTTAGTTGACATGACTTTTCCGTACCTCCTTAGGAATAGGACATTGACCACAATTTCCTAAAGTCCTGCTGTCATCTGCATATCACAATTTTGTTCTTTCAATCTGTCCTGAATTCCTCCTCCCCGGATTATATGTTGACTATTTCTGAAGAAGAAATAAACACTAATAATTCAAAAATTAATTATGCAAAATTGGGAAAGATTAATTCATACCTATATTTGTATTGTTACAGTGTAAATGTTGTAAAATTTACCAAGTCCACTTACTGCAGAGAGCTTCCTTGAATGGAATGATGACTCCTTTTGGTCTCTGCTTATAAAGTTTGTTAAGTGTGGAAACTACTGTCATGTCCTGCCCTCTTCCACACTCCCTGCTGCCCCACTACTGCCCATGATCCTCAGACCTGGGGTGCAGGGGATTATTCCTGGTCTGTTGTTTCTGCTTGCCTCTGCAGAAAGGAAACCTTCTCTCTGCAAACCTTCCCTCTGAGGTTTGCTCATCTGTCACATTTAGCAGACACGGGGGGACTCTGTCCAATTCTGGAACCGAGGCAGCTCCCTTTGCTCCTTCTTGAAGTTTAAGCTAAAATTGTTGAACTGACCTTGTCCTCCTTATCCAGAACTTCCTTTTGACTTCTGAGTGGAATGAAAACTGTCAGAAAAGATCTAAGCCTTAAACCATTCCTCCCATCATTGCCTTTCCTTTTCTCTCCTTTTCACTTTTCATCCTTTAGCCCAACTCCTTCAACCACACAGGACCCTCCTGAGATTCCCTGCTGAATTTCCTGAGTTTGCTTCAGCTATTAATTGAAGCATCAGGACTTTAAAAAACAAACATGTATTTTCTTCTCTTATTTTTATTCTTATGTAGTGCAAGATGGGATACTTTGATCTTTTTATCTGTGATAGACCAAATTAGGACAGAAATAAGAGCTAATTGCGAGATGTGGTTGTCGATTTAAGGAAAAGAAAGAAAATCTAACTGCATGCAAATCACTGTGCCATACACATTTATATATGCTTAAAGCAGACTTAGCCATGTGGGCTGGCTGTCACATCCTTTAGGATAATGAAGGAGATCAGATCAGAATCTCTGAATGCTATTAGTCTATCTGTTAATTTCTATTCCTGGATGAATGGAAGAGAAATTATGGAACAAGATGATGAGAAAACCCATTAAAGGTTTGTTCTTTAACAAGAACAAACTTTAAAGCTTAAAAGAAGCTTAAAAATAGCTGCAAGGTAGACATGTTCTGAGTAATTTCATAATTTAGTCAGTAAGATGAAACTTTAACAGAATAAAATTTAGGTCTTTAGAGTAGATAATTTTCACTTCTACACTATGTGTACTCATACTAACTGAAGATGTTGAAGAAAAGATTCATTTTTTACATGTTTTTTTCTTCCTCATGAGGTTGGATTTAAGAGAAATAGACATAATTTTTTTGGAGAGAAAAGTGTGAGAGCACGGGTACAAATTGGGTGAGGGAGGGAGAGAGGAAGAAGAAGAGAGAGAGTCTGACACAGGCTCCATGCCCAGTGTGGAGCCCAAGGCAGGGCTGGATACCAAAACCCTGAGATCATGACCTGAGCCAAAATCAAGAGTCAGATACTTAACTGACTGAACCACCCAGGCACCCCAAGAAGTAGACATAATTTTTGGCACGTGTGTGTGTGTTCATTTGGACTGAATTTTGGTGTGTGTGTGCCTTTGGACTAATGTTTAACTTTCTGTCCTTCAGTTACACCGAGATTAAAATGAGATGATAATAGCATACCAAGATTAGTTAGTACATAAACAAGATAATGCCTGTCAAGTTTCCAAAGTTCTTTAGAGAAAGATATTGTCACTTGGTTTAACTCATTTGTAAATGACCAAAAATGTAAAAATCAAGAATTTATTTCATTCTTTAAATTATTTTATAAAACTTCAAGTGTATTGGCATTTTTTGTTTGCTTTATACATAGGACTCTGAACTCCATTCAGGTTCAAATGTGATCAAAGCATTCATTATACAGCAGAGGCAAAAGTTCCATGGTGAATAAGAAAGTTAATATAAAACAAAATTATTCACACTTTTAATTCTACGTGATTAAAAGAATAAAGCATTTGTTAAAAATTAAAAAAAAAAGATATACCAGTATTAATCTTTTTACTATAGTCTGACATTATGTCTCTATAGGCTCTTTTCTTAAATATTTCACATTTAAAATTTTAAAGCCCAATTTAATTGGAAGAAATTTCAACCACAGTTTTCTCAAGAGAGTTATTTTCCTGTAAATTGTAGTTCTTACCCTTTATTGGATCACTGATCCTGTATAGTATCTATTGAAAGTGGTGACAACTCTGCTTAGGTAAAGCTGAATGTCAATCAATGGTCTTCACTGAAAGTAACTAAAATCAACTCTGGGTGGCTCACACAGAAATATGATTTACCAAAGGATTGAAGTAATTCCCTGAAACTTTGGGTGGGGTGAGAGAATTATGGTTGGAGGCTATGAAATCCAGAACAATGCCCCCCCCCCCCCACTACAGAATATTGTTGTCCATCCAGAGATTCTATATCCAACACTGGAGGCTACTGCAGGAAACTGGACTTTTGCTGCTTTTGGAAACCATATCCAGTTGATATTACCTGTGCCATGAAGTTTTGAGGTCTCAGGGCATAAGCATAATGGGCCAGGAAAGTGCATGGTCAGAGTCAATCAGGCTGAGCCCATTGGTGCTGAGATAGCAAGAGAAGCTGAAGAAGCATACTTCTTTGTTCATTGATTTAGCCAATAACATGTAAGATCTGCTATGCTTAGTAGGCACTGGGAAATTATAGGGAATATCACAAAGAAATAGTTCATGGATGTGACAAAGTTTCTGAGAAGACTGAAGATGTCTGTGGCTAAGTCAAAGGAATTTTATAAGAATTTTCTCTAGAGAAGCACCTGGGTGGCTCAGTTGTTAAGCGTCTGCCTTCAGCTCAGGCCATGATCCCAGGGTCCTGGGATGGAGCCCCACATCAGGCTTCCTGCTCAGTGGGAAGACTGCTTCTTCCACTCCCACCCCCCTGCTTGTGTTCCTTCTCTTTCTGCGTCCTTCTCTCTCAAATAAATAAATAAGATCTTAAAAAACAAAAAGAATTCTCTCTAAAAGCATTTGACATTGTTGGAATAAGCTGTAGGGTTGCTTTGGGAAAATGAACTAGGGTAGAGGCAAAAAAAAAACCCAATACAGTAATACCACCCACAGAGCTAGAACAGAAAATGGGAAATCCCAAGATGAAGGTAAGAAAAAGCCCATAAAGTATTACTAAGAAAATCGTGTTTAAAATGGAATTAAAAATGACTTAACCCATATAGAAAGATTATAAATGAGGCAAAATTTCAGGTGGTTGTGTGTGTGTGTGTGTGGTTTCAAGAATAAGTAGTGACTTGCAACCTGAATTAGTTAGCTTGAGTTACCATAACAAGATAGCACAGACCAGGTGGCTTAAACAACAGAAACTTATTTCTACTATTTCTGGAGACTAGATGTCCTAGTTTAAGGTTTAGCAGGCCTCAGTTTCTGGTGAGAGCTCTTTTCCTGGCTTGCAGATAGCTGCCTTCTTGCTGGGTCTTCGCATGGCCATTCCTCTAAGTGTGCACAATATGAGAAAGAGACTGAAAGAGAGAGTGTTCTGGAGTCTCTTCTTATCAGGACACTAGTACCATTGGATCAGGACCACTACCCCTATGACTGATTTAATCTCACTTAACTCCTTCCAGGTCCAGTTTCTAAATACAGTAACACTGGCAGTTAAGGCTTCAACATTTGAATTTTGAGAGGACATAGTTCAATCCACAGCAAACATTAAGCATATTTTATGTAATAGTGTTGATATTTTATGTCAAGGATTTTGTGGCTAAACATTTTTAACCCAAACACATGTCATTGTGAAATATGCTAAATTCTTTGCTTATTTCATGGACATGTTTGTTTTGGAACATTCTTTGAACTAGATCTGGTGTTGCCCAGGATGTACATATTTATTTAACATACATCATCAGATATGTGGTAGATTTGGTTTAAATTCACAGCATTTATTCAGTATCTATTATTTACAATAGCTACAAGCTAGGTGTTTTTTGGTGTACACCCTCATTTAATGCACGTAATAAACTAGTATTACTCTATAAATTTAAGTGGGATTAAAAATTGTCCTTAGGAAATCACTTCCACTCTTGGGAACACAATAAGTAAGATGTAATAAAACATTTTATTTTATTTTATTTTATCCCAGGGGTTTATTGAAAACTCTAAACTAAGGAACTTACTTGTTTGTTGGGATGCTATTATGTTAGTTCAGGACTTACAGAGGACTAGAATAACACTTTGAATTTCTGGATAACTCAATTTCTTAGAGGCTCTGGAAAGGACTACCTGATTCAGAATTTGCCAACTATCTTTAATTTACAGAACTGCATATATATTAATACACAGAAGATCTTAAGAGAATATATATATATTTTACTGCCATGATAAACCCATCCATTCTGAAGAGGGAGTAGCAGTAGGAAAACTTGCTTGCTAATCCTACAATCATTAGTACATTGCTCAAAACCTGATACTTGTTGAACACAGAAGAGGCTATAGTAGTAATTGCTCTGAGAACTGTAACTCTACACAATTGTTTAGTCTGGCCAAGCTGTAGATTTAAAGTGCCTTTGATGTAATGTCTAAAGGTATTTTTAAATTCCAAATCTGCATTAATACAGCAAAGAGGCATAATGCAATATTGAAAATAAAAAGGCAACCAAACAAACATACAAACAAAAATCCATGCTGCATTCATCAGAAATTATAAACGAAGAGCATTCATTACAATGACCTCAGTCTTAATGTACAGATCTGTCTTCCTCTGAGATAGTACTTGTATATTTTAAGTTATAATGATCTCGTAACATTTCTTCTCTTCCCTCACCTAGTCTGGAGTGTACAATCTGAAGTAAGTTTCATTTGTTAGATAATATTTTAGATATTATATATTATTTAGATATATTCAAAGATTGATAGATAATTCTTATTTGCTTATGGCTAGGACCACAGGGATTTCTTGAGTTGATTGTATGTATTTCTTTCCTTGAGATAACACATACTTTACCCTTTCTAGAGCAGAAATCCCATTGTATAATTTGTTTTCACCAAGGGATTTGTTTGCTTATTTCATGGGCATGTTTATCATGGAATATTCTCTGAACTAAATCTGGTGTTGCTCATGATGTATGATGAATATAGTTAAATTAGAGGACAGAGATAGACAAACCAAGTTTTAAGAGATCATAAATATGTATTTGATAATGTTGACTAAACAAAAATTTTCTACCAGGTCCTAGAAATTATAGATTGATAGTTTTACAAAATGATGAATATCATTAATGGTAATTTAAAGCAGAATTGACTTTTTTATTGGAGAGGGTTTTTTGGGATAATAAAGTGACACTATATATTTTATTCCTACTCTTTTTACTGTCAGTATTTTATCTTTATTTTAAAGAATCAAGATTAATGGTTTATTTGGCTTTTCATTTAGATAGCTTAGTGATAATTTTGTTATATCTTAGTAACATTTTCAATGAAAAAAGGGAAGATTTTAATAAAAAATGAAGCTGTCAATATTCCTGATTATCCTGAGCAATAAAGAGAGCCTTTGGCTATATAACTAACGTACACAATCAAATGGAAGATAATAAAATTGAATAAACAGTAGTTGAATTTTAAATATATTTCATCTCTATTAAAGTTTACATTAACATTGTTTTTTACCTATAATATTGATTTAACTTATTAAAAACTGTACATTGTAGGAGAATCAATATAGATTTAAAGAAAGTTTAGTTTTGGGGTGCTTGGGTGGCTCAGTGGGTTAAAGCCTCTGCCTTCAGCTCAGGTCATGATCCTGGGGTCCTGAGATCGAGCCCCACATCAGACTCTGCTCGGCAGGGAGCCTGCTTCCTACTCTCTCTCTGCCAGCCTCCCTGCCTACTTGTGATTTCTGTCTGTCAAATAAATAAATAAAATATTTGAAAAAAAAAAAAAAGAAATCTTGTAAGAATACTTAAAAAAAAAAAAGGAAAGTTTAGTTTTGGTGTTTTAGTAACTTACAAATTATCTTAATATTTATCCTAGGGGCACCTGGATGGCTCAATCAGTTAAGCATCTGACTTCAGCTCAGGTCATGATCCCAGGGTCTTGGGATCAAGCCCCATATCAGGTCAGGCTCCTGCTCAGTGGGGAGTCTGCCTCTGCCACTCCTCTTCCCCCTGCTCATGCTCTCTCTCTCTCTCTCTCTCTCAAATAAATAAATAAAATCTTAAAAAAATTTATCCTAGCAGTGTGATTAAGAGTTTAGAATAAACCCCCCAAATTGAAGTGTTTGTGTTGTCATTCTCTCATGACCGTAATACCTGTTTTTTTTTTTGTTGAGATATTAGATAACCAAAACAATAATTCCCAGGGATATCCACACCCTAATCATTGGAATTTTCGAGTATGTTACATAACTTGGTGAAGGAAAATTAAAGTCACAAATGGAATTAAAGTTGTTAATCAGCTGACCTTAAAATAGAGAGCTTTTCTGGATTATTTGACTGTGTCTAGTGTAATCACAAAGATTTTTAAATGTGGAGCAAGAGTGAAAATAGGAGGTTAGAGTGATTCTATGTAAGAAGGACTTGACTCACTCTCCTTTTGAAGGTGGAGAAAAGGGTCACTAGCTAAAGAATTAGGTGGCCTCTAAAAACTGGGAAAAGGTAGGAGACTGATTCTCCTCAGAGCCTTGACAACTTAACCCTTCAAAGTCAGCATGAGAATCTTTCCAGTGGGCTTTATAAATGTCTTATATAATGTAACCAAATCATGGAAGTGATTATCCCCTCATACTCATAAGTCCTACCTCCACTCAGGAAGAACATATACAGGGTAAATACACCATGGGACAGGAATCTTGGGGGCCATTTTGGAATTTTGTCTACCACACTTTAGGTGTCTCTCTTTCTCCCCCCAGACACACAAGCACAAACACACTCATAGACACATACACTTGTTTTATATTATCAACGTATGTCATCTTGGACATCTCGTCTTCTTATATTTGTTTTTTAATTGTTTTTCTTTTTTACTAGTTCAGTCATAATATTTATGTTTTAACTACTGGATCCCATCTGATTCATGAAAACACCATGAAGAATTTAAAGAGAATTTCTCTGTGCATCATTTCTCTTATGACAGTCAATTATATACTCCCCATCACCAAAATGACACCACTGGTGACACTAGCAATTTAGATCATAGTTTTTAATATTTATATTAAAAATCTCTTTAATCTATGAGAGTTAAGTAAAAATTAATGCATAGATCCACATTTCTGGTGACAGAAAAAACTATGACTGAAAAATTTTCACACTGATCTAGCACTTTATATTCTCAATGAGTCAAGTGATTAATTACATTCTAATACTCTTATGAAGGAGATTGGGCATTTTTATAAATTAGAAAAATTACAGCAAAAGTCTTAAAGCAAGTCTTTATCATTGTCCAAGAATGCATGCCTCCCAAATTGAAGATTTCTTACGGGAAAAATTGCCAAAATTTTTTCATTAAAGGATAACAAATAATATTATAAAATACATTTTTATACTAAGTTTCTAAAAATACTTGATAATTTTATGAGTAAAAAGAAGTTACAGAATATATAAAATATTGTGCCTAAATGTTCATGTGCTCATAATTTTAAGTGTATTTAGAGAACGTAAATGAACCCTATGCAGTATTAGTTCTGTGCATATAAGATAGACTCCCCTCCCCAGTGCCTAACCCTGTTTTCTGACCCAACTATATTAACTACAGATGAAAAAAAAAAAATAAACCTCTTTAATACACTGTTTTTTTGGTTAGTGTAACTTAAAATTTAAAATAATATATAAGAGCAAAAAATTGTTTAATGTATTACATTGAGATATTAAGGAATAAACCATAGTTTGAATACACATTAGTATTATTGTAGAAAGACTGCAGTAGGTCTTCAGAGAAAACCATTCCCTCTCTCTCTCTCTCTCTCTTTTTTTAAGATTTTATTTACTTATTTATTTGAGAGAGATATTGAGAGAGTGAGAGGGTGAGAAGGGGAGGGGCAGATGTAGAGGGATAGAGAGAATATCAAGCAGATTCTGTGCCAAGTGCAGAGCCCAATGCAGGGCTCAAACTCACGATCGGGAGATCATGACCTAAGGCAAAAACAAGAGTCTGATGTTTAATCAATTGAGCCACCCAGAAGCCCCACCATCCCATCTTTTTTAAGAGAAACTTAAGTAGTAGCTAAACAGAGAAATTTCATTATGATCTGGGGAACAGGCAACCTTGCACTACAAATCCTATTTGGTTACAGGATAAGAAACATCTGTTGATTTTACAAAAATCTTTTTATTAAAAGAAAAGCCATTAGTAATCTCATTGTTATATCCCCAAATACTACTTCTAATAGAGATAGATATCCTTCTTGTCTTTCTTCTTTCTTTCCAATGTAACTGCCATGTGGATAAAGTATGTCTTGTGGGATATAATCATAAAGTATATTTATTCTCATAAGGAATCAGACACTCTTCTATTTGACTAATACTGTTCAGAACTGAAATGTGCTCATTGGGTATGGAAATGTTTAAAAGTATTCCTTCATCAGATTCTTCCTTGGGTTCTTTGGAGACTGTTTTGCGTGCCCCTTTTGCCCTGAGGGAGTCTTCACATGCAAGTGAATGACCTCTCCTTGTTTTCTTTTTCTCCCTGGTTTTTAGTGTTTTACTGCTGCATAAGATTTCCCTCACTGTTGGTATTCCATTGCCCCTCTGGTGGGCAATCCTAGGTAACATCAGTGCAAGTCCACCAGGCTATCTATCAAATGATACCCACATCTGGTTCCCCAGGTATATTTTGTTAAGAGGACCTTGGGAAAGAAGCAGACCCCAGTGCAAAATCACCTCTTCTTCCCTTAGGAGATGAAACTGTCAGGGAATTACTCATCCTTAAATTTCTCTAGCTCACTCAGACATTTGTCCACCATGTACACCAACTGCAGGCAGCAAATACTTGTTTTTCCATAAATTGTTTTCTCATTGTCCTCTCTTTTTAGTTCAGGTGAAGGGAGAATTTCACCCATTCTCCTTGGGGCGGTGAGTGAATGGATGCCATGCATAGCAGCACACCAAACACTCTAGCCAACACTTTCAATCTTCTACTTCCTTTCTTGTTGTGAATGAGAGGGTTGAAAACAAGTGGTTTTCCACAGTTTCCTTTTATAAGTTCCACACGATGGTCTCACATTTCATTTTAGAACGTAAGTATCTTTTTTCTTGATTGTTGGCAGAAAATAAACTAAGATATTTTTATTTTAATATTGTATTACACGAGCTTTAAAAGGTGAACACACTTATGTATATTAATTAAATGCATAGTTTTCTTTTTCTAAAAAAGATTTTATTTATTTATTTTATAGAGAAAGAAAGAGTGTTCACACGAGTGGGGGGAGGGGCAGAAGAAGAAGAAGCAGAGTTCCCACTGAGCGGGGAGCCTGATGTGGGGCTTGATCTCAGGACCCTGAGATCATGACCTGAGCTGAAGGCAGACACTAAACTAACTGAGCCACCCAGGTGCCCCTAAATGTATTGTTTTCTTAACAGTCTGGTGATTCAATTGCAGATCATACTTTATTCTCTTAAGTTCTAAACACTTTTCATCTTCATACATGTTATTTGAAAACTTGATTTTAATGGCTGTCTAATATTTAACAGCACAGATGTATGATCAATTATTCAATAATTTTCCATTGTTGGACATTCATGTAAAATCTGATTTTTAGTATTATATATTACATTGTAATGACAGGCTTTTATCAAATTTCCCTTCTAAAAGGATATGACAATTTCAATTCTTACCAGTACTGTTTAAGCAAGTTCACTTTTGATAACCTTGACCATATTTTTTCAATTTAATATGTAAAAATGGTATTTTATTGATTTTTCCATTTACATTTATTTAAGTGAAGTTGAAATGCTTTTGTATGATTATTGGTTTTTTCCCTCTATTTGATATGCTCTGTGTCTTAATAGGTGGGTTCATTTTTCTGTCACTTTTATATTTATATTCACTTTCAACATGTCATTCTGCAGTTTGTTTGTAATCCTTTTCCTTTATTTTCTATTTGTCTATTTATCTTTTACTTCTTTTAGTTTGAGAAAGCTCTCTGTATTTCCCCTCCTTTTCTCCTTGACAGTTTTAAGCTATAGACTGCAATGGTGTTTTTAGAGGTTATCCGAATATAAAATCTTGACCAAAAAGTTTTTTAAAACAAGGCCTGTATTTAGTCAGCAACTCTTTCTCCTGTGTAAGACACCTAACTTAAGATAATTTACATGCCTAGTGCTCACTTCAGCAGCACATATACTAAAATTGGAATAATACGGAGAAGTTTATTAGCAAGGACCCTGTGCAAGGATGACACACAAATTTGTGAAGTGTTCCATATTTTTTCAATGGCACTAAAGTTGAATCTTTCAACAGTTGCTCTGAATATAAATGAGCTAAATGCTCTAATCAAAAGGCACAAGGTATTAGATTGGATAAAAAGCAAGACCCATTGCTGTGCTGTCTGCAAGAAACTAATTTTATATCCAAAGTCACCTCCAGATAGAAAATGTCCATTTACAATGATAATGGACATCAAAAGAAAGTTGGGGTATTGATCCTTATATCAGACAAATCAGAATTTAAACCAAAGACTGTAATAAAAGATCAAGGTTAATTAGTTAAAGGGTCTATCCAATAAGAAGTTCTAACAATTGTAAATATTTATGCCCCTAACAAGAGACTAGCCAATTATATAAGCCAATCAAGAAGAAAATTAAAGAAACACATTGATAATAATACAATACTAGTAGGGGACTTTAACACACTCCCCTCACAGCAATGGACAAATCATCTAAGTAGAAGATCAATAAGGAAACAAGGGCTTTGAATGACACACTGGACCAGATGGACTTTACAGACATATTCAGAGTATTTCATCCTAAAGCAACAGGATACACATTCTTCTCTAGTGCACATGGAACATTCTCCAGAATAGATCACATACTGGGTCACAAATCCGGTCTCAACTGGTATCAAAAGACAGATCATTCCTTGCATATTTTCAGACCACAATGTTTTGAAACTTGAACTCAAACACAAGAGGAAATTTGGTAGGAATTCAAAAACATGGAGGTTAGACAGCATCCTATTAAAGAATAAGTGGGTCGACCAGGAAATTAAAGAAGAATTTTTTAAAAATCATGGAAACAAATGAAAATGAAACATAACTGTTCAAAATCTTTGGGATGCAGCAATGATGGACCTGAGAGAGAAGTATATAGCAATATAAGCCTTCCTCAAGAAACAAGAAAGATCTCAAATACACAACTTAACCTTACACCTCAAGTAGCTAGAGAAAGAACAGTAAATAAAGCCTAATCCCAGCAGGAGAAGAAAAATGATGATTAGATCAGAAATCATTGAAATAGAAACCAAAAGAACACTAGAACAGATCAATGAAACTAGGACCTAGTTCTTTGAATGAATCAATAAGATTGATTACCCCCTGGGCAGATTTATCAAAAAAGGAAAGGGAAAGGACCCCAATAAATAAAATCATGAATGAAAGAGGAGAGTTCATAACCAACACTAATGAAATATAAACATTTGTAAGAACATATTATGAGCAACTATATGCCAACAAATAGGCAACCTGGAAGAAATGGATGCAATCCTAGAAGTGTATAAACTACCAAAGCTGAAACAGAAAGAAATAGAAAACCTGAACAGACATATAACCAGCAAGGAAATTGAAGCAGTAATAAAAAAATCTCCCAATAAACAAGAGTCCAGGATTGGGTGGCTTCCCAGGGGAATTCTACCAAACATTTAAAGAAGAATTACTTATTCTCTGAAGTTGTTTCAAGAAATAGAAATGGAAGAAAAACTTCCAATCTCTTTCTATGAAGCCAGCATTTACTTGGTCACAAAACTAGACAAAGACCCCACCCAAATGTAGAATTACAGACGAATACCCCTGATGAACAGGACGCAAAAATTCTCACCAAGATACTAGCCAATAGTACATTAAAATGATTCTTTCACCATGACAAAGTGGGATTTATTCCTGGGCTGCAAAGGTGGTTCAACATCTACAAATCAATCAATGTGATACTCTACATTAATAAAAGAAAGGACAAAAACCATGTAATCCTCTTGTTAGATGCAGAAAAAGCATTTGACAAAGTACAACATCCTTTCTTGATTAAAACTCTTCACAGTGTAGGGATAGAGGGAACAAACCTCAATATCATAAAAGTCAACTACAAAAAGCCCACAGCATATATCATTCTTTTTTTTTTTAATATTTTATTTATTTGACAGAGAGAAATCACAACTAGGAAGAGAGGCACGCAGAGAGAGAGGAGGAAGCAGGCTCCCTGCGGAGCAGAGAGCCCGATGCGGGGCTCGATCCCAGGACCCTGAGATCATGACCTGAACCGAAGGCAGAGGCCCTAACCCATTGAGCCACCCAGGCGCCCCAGCATATATCATTCTTAATGGGGAAAAGCTGAGAGCTTTTCTCCTAAGGTCAGGAACATAGCTGGGCTGTCCACTTTCACTATCTTGTTCAACATAGTGCTATAAGTCCTAGCCTCAGCAATCAGCAATCAGACAACAAAAAGAAATAAAAGGCAACTTCATTGGCAAAGAAGGTTCACTCTTTACAGATGACATGATACTTTATATGGAAAACCCAGAAGTCTCCACCCCCAAACAACTAGAACTCACACATGAATTCAGCAGGATAGAGTGGCAGGTTGTAAAGTCAATGCACAGAAATCAGTTGCATTGCTATACACTAGCAATGAAATAGAAGAAAGAGAAATTAAGGAGTTGACCTCATTTACATTTGCACCCAAAACCATAAGATACGTAGGAATAAAACTAAATAAAGAGGCAAAGAATCTGTACTCAGAAAATTATAAAACACTTATGAAAGAAATTCCACAAAGAAATGGAAAAACATTCCACAAAGAAATGGAAAAACATTTTATGCTCATGGATTGCTCATATATTGTTAGAATGTCTCTGCTACCCAAAGTGATCTACACATTTGACACAATCCTTACCAAAATACCATCAGCATTTTTCACATAGCTGGAACACACCATCCAAAAACTTGTATGGAACCAGAAAAGACCCCAAATAGCCAAAGGAATGTGGAAAAAGAAAACCAAAGCTGGTGATGTCACACATTCTGGACTTCAAGCTATAATACAAAGCTGTAATCATCAAGATAGTATGGTACTGGCACAAAAGTAGACACATAGGTCATTGGAACACAACAGAGAATTCAGAAATGGACCTTCAACTCTATGGTCAACTAATCTTTGATGAAGCAGGAAAAAAATATTTTTGATATTGATTGCATATTTAAATTGTAATATTTTGAATGTTTTGAGTTAAATAAAATATACTATTACAATTAATTTCAACTGTTTCTTTTTAATGTTTTTACTGTAGTTACTAGAGGATTAAAAATTATACATGTAAACACACAAATCTTCAGCAAAGTGGAAAAGAATATCCAATGGAAAAAAGACAGTCTCTTCAACAAATGGTGTTGGGAAAATTGGACAGCTACATGTAGAAGAATGAAACTGGACCATTTCTTTATACCATACAGAAAAATAGATTCAAAATGGATGAAAGACCAAAATGTGAGACAGGAATCCATCAAAATCCTGGAGGAGAACACATGCAGTTACCTTTTCGACCTTAGCCACAGCATCTTCTTGCTAAACATTTCTCCTAAGGCAAGGGAAACAAAGGCAAAAATGAACTATTGGGACTTCATCAAGATAAAAAGCTTTTGCACAGCAAAGGAAACAGTCAACAAAACCAAAAGATAACAGACAGAATGGGAAAAAATACTTTCAAATGTCTTATTAGATAAAGGGCTAGTATCCAAAAACTATAAAGAAGTTATCAAACTTAACACCCAAAGAACAAATAATCCAATCAAAAAAGGGGCAGAAGACATGAACAGACATTTTTCCAAAGAAGAGATATGAATTGCAAAAAGACACATGCTCTATATCACTTGGCATCAGGGAAATACAAATGAAAACCACAATGATATACCTCCTCACCAGTCAGAATGGCTAAAATTAACAAGTCAGGAAAAAAAAAAAAAAGATGTTTTCAAGGATGTGGAGAAAACGGAGCCCTCTTACACTGTTGGTGTGAATGCAAGCTGGTGTAGCCACTCTGGAAAACAGTATGGACATTCCTCAAAAAGTTGAAAATAGATCTACCCTACAACCTAGCAATTGCACTAATAGGTATTATCCCAAAGATACAAATAACTGATCTGGAGGAGCACCCACACCCCAAAGTTTATAGCAGCAATGTCCACAATAGCCAAAGTATGGAAAGAGCCCAGATGCCCACCGACAGATGATTGGATAAGGAAGATGTTGTATATATACACAATGAAATACTACTCAGCCATCAAAAAAATGAAATCTTGCCTTTCACAATTATGTGGATGGAACTAGAAGGTACTATGCTAAATGAAATAAGTCAATCAGAGAAATACAATTATCATATGATCCCACTAGTATGTGGAATTTAAGAAATAAAACAGAAAATCATGGGGGAAGGGAGGGGGAAAAAAAAAGATGAAATCAGAGAGGGAGACAAACCATAAGAGACTCTTAATCATAGGAAACAAACTGAGGGATACTGGAGGGGAGAGGTATGGGAGGATGGGGAGCTGGGTGATGGACATTAAGGAGAGCATATGATTGTAATCAGCACTGGGTATTATATAAGACTGATGAATCACTGAACTCTACCTCTGAAACTAATAATACACTGTATGTTAATTAATTGAATTTAAATAAAAAAGATTAATTTACATGCCTAGTGAATAGTCCTTTATAACATTCTCCTGAAACTACACTCTTCTAAGATTTTGTACCAAAAGTTATTTAAATATATCAATATGTTTGAACAAAGGATTGTGGTTTATTGGTTTCTGCTACTCTAAAATTTGTGTCACTGAAGGGCATTTTCTAGTAGTTATTCATGAAAGAATGTGACTGTCAAGCCCTTTAGATTAGCAATGTCCAATAAAAAATACAACACAAATCTCCAGTGGAACCCACACATGTAATTTGAAATTTTGTAGTATCCACACTAAAAAAAAAAAAAAAAAAAAAAGAAAGAAATTAACTTTAATTTTAATAACTTATTTTATTTAATCCTATATATCCAAATATTATTATTTCAACATATAGCTAACAAAAACATTAATTGAATATTTTATACTTTTTGTACTAGACCCTTGAAATTTAAGGTATATTTTATATATGTAGCACGTCTCCACTCAGAGTAGCTTCAAGTGCTTGATAGACACATATGACCAGTATGTGTACTGGACAGAGCTGTTCTAAGTCTTTAAAAGACTTTAATTTTAAATACTCAAAATGAGAATAGTGTCTTACACATACCCCTATTTTTACATTCTATTAAACAAAGAACGTTCTATAACCCTGTTGCCCTCCCTGATATTATGTTTCCCTTTGTCATTTCCTTTCTGACAAAGAACTTCCAAGAGCTATATGGTTAGTCTGGTCTGTTGGCAATAATTCTCTTATTTATCTTCATCAGAAAAATGTCTTTATTTCCCATTCATTCCTGAATTATATAGAAATTTGTTCTGGTTTGAAGTTCTTTCCTTTCAGCACTTGAAAAATGTTTTGCCAATTCCTTCTGGCCTTCATGGTTTCAGATGAGAAGTCCATTATCATCTGATTTGTTGTTCCTTTGTGGGTAATGTGTCATATTGTACTAGCTGTTTTCAAGATTATTTTTCTTTATTTTTAGTTCTCAGAAATCAGATTATGATGTCTTTTGGTGTGGTTTTCTAGTTCTTAAAATTTATTAATCTTCTTGAATATGAAAGGTTGTACCTGTTGCCAAATTTGGGAAATTTTTAGTCACTACTTCAAATATTTTTTGAGGCTGACATTTTTCTCTTCTTCTGAAACTTTAACAACATAACTTTTAGATCTTCTTTATTGTCTAAATGTCCCTGAAGCTTTGTTCATTTTTTATTTTCAATGTATTTTCTTTCTGTTGCTCAGATTGGGTGACTTTTATTGATTGGTCTTCAAAAATTTATTGATTCTTTCTTCTGTCATCTCTCTTCTGCTAGAGACCATATCCAGTGAAATTTTTATATTGGTTTTTGTGGGTTTTTTTTTCAACCTTAACCCATAATTTTCATTTTGTTCTTGTTTTTTATTTTTTTAACCTTCTACTGATTTGTTGAAATTTTCTATCTTTTCACCTTATTTTAATAGTGTTTGTAATTGTTCACTGAAATAGTTTTAGGTGGTTGCATTGAAATTCTTGTCAGGTAATTCTGATAACTAATTTGTCTTGGAGTTGCTATCTGTTAATTGTCTTTTTAATATTCCGGTTGTGATTTTCCTGGTTATTGTAATGACAAGTGATTTTCTATATTATACCCTGGAAATTTGGAGTATTATGGTATTAGACTCTGGGTCATATTTAAAACTTCTGTTTTATCAGGCAGTAACCTCATCTAGGTTCAGCGTACAAGTTCTGGTCTACCTTTGTGGCTTCAATGGTAATTTAGTTTTCCGTTTTTGCAGTGCTACTCTGATCTGCTTTGTGAGGTACTCAGAGGCTAGTCAGAAAATGTCAGTGCTTTTCTGAACAATTGTCCAGCTCTCAAATATTTTGTAATGTTTTTCATATGGGTTACTCAGAGGTCAGCCTAGGACATCTCATACAGGTTTAAGGAATTCCTTTCACTCTCTCAGCACTCTAGTTGGGATGGGAGGGAGATCCTCCTGCTGGTGCAAGATGGTGGTCTACCCTTTGGTTTCCACTTACACAAGCATGACTGGTGTAGTGTAATGCCACCTGCTAAGGCTGGGCAGGGTTGCAAGCCCAGGCTCTCCACTTGGCTTCTGATGACATTGCCAGGGAAGGGATAAGAGGAAAAAGGGAAGGGGGAGGTGGTGATGGTGATGGTGAGGTGGTTAGAGCATGTTTTTTTCTTGTGGTGTTGGCTGAGGAAAGTGACTGGTTCTTTGGCTAGAGAGACCAGTCTTTTTTTGGCTGTTTTTTGTTTTGTCTGTGTCTATTGACATTTCTGGGTTGACAGCTTCTCTAGCCTCCAGTCTGGAATATAGGAAAAGCAAAAAGATGACCCAGAGAACCCTGCCATTCCTCAAATTCCAAGATATGTCTTCTTCTTTTCACCTTTTATTCCTTTCTTATAATATTTGTTGCATTACGTCCAGAGTTTTACTTGAACTTAGGGGAAGAAATGTGATGAAAGAAGTCTATTCCATTTTTTTCTGAAACTGGAACTCTTTTTCTAGAAACCAAATTTAACTTCAATGATGTTATCAGTGCCTCTAATAACTGATTTCAAAATAATTTACAAATATATTAATGTTTGCAAATGTTGTATTTTCGTTCAGTATACATATTTATTTAAAAAGATTTGTACTCTAATATCTAATCAAGTTAAAGAATCTTAGTTGACATAGAATAATTATCCTTCACAGTAAAACTCAGTTTTATCAATTTGGTAACTGTTCTTCCCATCTAAGGAGTGATTTTCATTTAATTAGTTTTCCTACTCAATAATATTTAAAGTCTTAATACTAAAAATAAGATTCAAAACTTGAAAGCAATTCATTACAATATTTAATCTTTCAAATACTTTAACAATTTGAAAGATGTGACAGGGATTATTCAGGGATTATGTGGTTAAGAGGATCTAATGATGTTTAATCATGTTTTACTAGAGTTATTATTACATGTTGAATGAATGGACTTGTTTATCAGAAGAGTTTATGCCTGATCCTGCAAGCATTTTCACACTGTTACAAAGATGTTTAAGATGTTTGAGCATATGTCTATGCAACACTTATATGTTTTTATGATTTTCACATATCTTTTAAAAATTGCACATAAAATTTAAAAAGGTGTAATACGTTTTCACATACTTAAGACATAGACTAATACATTATAAGGTAGACTTTTGAAAGGTATTCTATGCATGGCATTTTCCCTCTGGTAATGTATATAAATATGTATTTTTAATTTATTGTATTATATAGTATAGGTACTATTATATGCCTGACAGAGCTGTTCCAGGTCTTCATGTAAATATAGGATAAATATCAAAATGTACTTAAGCAATTAAATCCTTTATAATCATATTAGGTATCAGAAGAAATATTTTGGTTACATTTTGCTTGCCTACACAAATTGTCTGATGTAATATTTCAAATGCATACATTTTCAATTCATAACACTAGTTAAAATGAGTAAAAAATTTACATATATATATATGCGCCATGCTTTTCAGTACTTGAAATACTCTGAGGTTTTGATAGTCATGCTAGAAGAGGTGGTGCAGAATTGTGACTAACAAGCTATGTTCTCAACTCAGTTCCATGACTGACTTACTGCCAAGTCATTAGATGGTTCTTTAGAGCTATAGGAGGACACTAGTATGTGACTTCTCACTTTCAAAGATATTAGGAGACACAATTGCCTCAGATACATTATGAATGCCTTAAAAATAGGTATTTTAAAATACAAGGATTTCGTTTCTTAAGTAATTTGGAATTCTTGGAGGAAATGGAAATATATACTCTCACACCTAAAATACTCTTCAGTGATTCAATGACCATGTATGGAGGCAGGAACTGTGCAACTCTATGTGTGTAGCAATAACGAGGTGGGGCATAGGTCAATCCCAGGCCTTGGTTAATGCAAAAGTTGCAGCGCAGGAAGCATCTGCCTCAATTTACAAGACATCAGTCCATCAAAAATGATTCCTAAAATCTTGTCTCATATAAGAACTACAGCTGTTCATTGTCCAGGGATACCCAAATGAACATGTGTAGTCTATCACCAGACACTAAGTCATTTGTTTGGGAGTGTATAGTGGGTCATCCTTTAGAACTATTGAGGAATGCCATTTAATTTTACCTTTGATACATATTTAGTCACATATCTATTGACCGTTCATGGGATATTTCAGTATCTAGATGATATAAAACTCCTTTATCAACAACAGAGACTTCATTTGTATTTTTTTCTCATGAATCCTGTGTTTGAAGATTTTTCTCTAGCAAATTGCCAGATTAATTTGCAGACATTTATTTATTAAACAAATAATGTTGATCATCTGCCATAAATCAAGCACTATTCTGGGTCCTGTAGACACATTTCTTTTCCTAAAGCTAAAAATATTTCCCCATTTCATGGTAATCAAAGACAAAGCAAATTTCTGAGTTTCTGATTACTGAATAAAAATCATGCTTAGTATACTGGCTTTATATAACACCAGGCAAAAGCAAAATATCTTGATGATTTGGTTTAATTCCTTATCTTGTATATCTCATGTTTCTAAATTTTGAAAATAGCCCAATGGCCTTTCATTAGTCACTCCAGACACCTAAGGGAACAGAGTATCCCTTTGAGGCAATTGCTTTGTAGCTTGAAACTCTGTTGATTTTAAACAGTTGTATCATTTGACAAAAGTTTATCCTGATCTGTTTTCTACTCTATTTTGTTAGTTGTATCATTGCTGTATTTGGCTAAGGCCTCCTGGGAATGTAACTGAACAAAGGCACCAGGACTCTAAAATTCCTTGTGTTAATAATGGTCTTATATTTTCCCTTCTTAGTTTTCATTGTATTGTGGATCCCAGTTTTTATTTCATTCTATCATATTAATTAATTAATTAAGATTTTATTTATTTGTCAGATTTTATTTATTTATTTATTTATTTACATATTAATTAATTAATTAAGATTTTATTTATTTTATTTATTTTATTTTATTTATTTGAGCATGCACAAGGAGGGGGAGCAGCAGGCAGAGGGAGAAGCAGGCTCCCTCCTGAGCTGGGAACCTGATGCGGGACTCGATCCCAAGACTCTGGAATCATGACCTGAGCTGAAGGCAGATGCTTAACCGACTGAGACACTCAGGTGTCTCTGTATTGTGGATTTTTAAATACTATTCCTATTTCTTACATTAAAAAAAAATCTAATCTACATAGGATTGTGTGCATGATATTATTATAATATGAGATTGTCAAGGATCAGACTTTATGTGGGCTGTGTGTGTTAAAGGTATTTGACAAAATTCTATCTTTATTCTGAACATTTCCTTAAAAATTATTGTTGGTTTAAGCCCTCTTTACTGAGATTTCTGTCACTGTAATGCAAAATTCATTAATAAAAAAGTGTTATATATAATAAAATATAGTAACCTTCAAAATCATATAACTCATCCTCTATTTTCAAATTTTTTTCAAAATCTTGTATCTTTATTCTTATTTCATCTATCCCTTTATTGTATCTTTACAATATTTTTTTTTCAAAGATTTTATTTATTTATTTGACAGAGAGAGACACAGCAAGAGAGTGAACCAAGCAGGGGAGTGGGAGGAGAAGCAAGCTTCCCGCAGAGCAGGGAGCCTGATGTGGGACTCGATCCCAAGACCCTTGGGATCATGACCTGAGCCGAAGGCAGACTCTTAACGACTGAGCCACCCAGGCGCCCCTATCTTTGCAATATTTTGATGAACCACTTCCCATATATTATTTTAGTGGTATGTAGGATGTTGAATTTTGGGAGGCCCCAGCAGCACATGACCCTTGTGAGTGACCCTCACATGACCCTTGTGAGTCTCCCCCATAACAACTGCAGGATGGCCATGTGACGATCTTTGGCCAATGCAACACTAACATTAGGCATTAATCTCTCCTCTTGGAATATTCTTATTGGATTCCAGATACCAAAATATATGAGGAATGCCAAGTAGCCATATGGGGTGATCCGCATGGAGAACAGGAGCCCCTGGCTGACAGTCTCAGCTGTCAATTATGCAAATAAAACCATTTGGATCTCTTATTTTACCCAGGGGCCTACCTGATACCACTTGGTAGGGGAGGAAAAATTCTCTCCTGAACAAGTGACTGGAGCAGAAAACTTTTATACCTTTTAGGCAAAGAAACAATACATTTGTGAAAGAATGAAAAGACAAAGCATTTTGGGTTAGGGACAGTAAATTCTGCGATAACATGTGGGGGATATATTGTATGGTGGTGGAGTAAAATTAGTGGAAGATCAGAGATATTTTAGCAAGTTTGTTTGTATAGACCCATTTCAATGTCAACTCCAAGTTCCTAGTGATAAGGATGTTCTTGTCTTCCTGGTACAGAAAGGGTACTTTTCAGTGGGAAACTTTATGGCCTGTTTTAGCCAGCAAAGTGGGAGCTCAGCTGCTGTTTATTGAAAGTTCCCTCAGCTCAAAATAATCAGTCTGCCAAAGTGGCATATTTCAGGGTGGTGTGTCTTGATCTCCTTCAACATGAAGCAGTGGCAATTCATGGTCAACCCACCAATCCCTAGGATCACAGCTAATGATGAATTTCTGTTATTTCAGCCCACTGAGTTTTAGAACAGTTTGTTACACATCAATAGATAACCAACATGATAGTTCCTAGTTGTTGTTGTTGTTGTTGTTTTCCCCATAGCTTGATTTTAGTTCGTTAGAGTATCTATGCCCTGGTTACCATGTTTACAGCTGTATCTCAGAATGTAATCTGTACTTTAGAAAAAAAAAAAAAAAAAAAGAAGCACAAATGAAAAAGAAATGACTTATTTCCTAAAGGGAGACTTATAATCTAGTAAGAAACCTATGGCTATGTAACTAAATTTGAGGTTGAAAGTGAAATTTCCTGAGAGCTTGAAAGGTAAAGTACTAAGAAGTTTGAAAGAAGAGTGAAAATGTCACAGGTTGCCATGTGAGATGGTCATGAAAATACACCACTCAGATTTCTTGCTGTGGAGAGAATAGTTGACCCTGACTTCTAGCAGTTGACCCTTGGAACCCCTCACTGTGTTGGAGCCAGACTAGTGTTTCCATTGGCTCTCACCAGCCAATGACTGAGCATGATAGAGGTACTTATTCTAGACCGTTCTTTTGAGATGTTCAAATCCTTGACAGGAAGACTCTGAATTGAGTATTTCATACTGGCTTGGCTGAAACTTTTCACTGAACTGTGTTGTAGTGAGAGTCTCTTCCTGTGTGATTCCTTTTGCCTTCACGTGTTTTGGACTGGACTTGCATGTCTTTGTCTTCTTCTATCTCATCTTTAGCTTTCACAGGCCTTCCTGAAAAAAAGAAATCTTGCATATCTAATTGCATCTTCTAGTGTGTTTCTCGGAGGGATGGAACAAACACAACACAGCACACGTACTGGGCCTTAGAGAAGAGAATTGGAACACCTTGAAGAGGAATGGCATTCAAAGTGATAGGATGAAAAGAATTGCAAAAGAGGGAAAGCTTGATGACTCACATGCAGAACAAAATGAATAGGAAGCAGGAGCAAAGGAGTAAGACAAGGAAAGAAGGTTGTGGTCTTAAATGCAAAGTGAAACAGTTTGGACTTTGGAATAGATAAAGGGCAGGCATGAGAGGATTTTCCATAAAGGAGTGTCATGACCTGAGTTGTACCTGAGGGACAGTAATCTGCAGCAGCTGAAATTAGAAAGATAGCAGACACAGAGTATGAATTAGATGATTGCAGTCTCCTGTTTCTTCCAGTCAAGTAGGGAGTCAAATAAGAGGCCCTATCTTGTTAACCAATGGAAAAATTGGTGCAGCCTTGGCATAAGGAACAATGATAACGGTGATAACACCCTTGTATGTGTATAATGCTCCGAAGTCGATAAAAAGCATTTTATACAGATTTAATTTTGTTATCATAAGTTTAGGGAGTTATTTTTTATCTCTATTTTGTAGAAGAGGAAACTAAACCTCAAAGACTAGGATGGATAATGTAATTTAGTCACAGCACAGAGTTTGTAGCTAGCAAGGCCACGAATTAACACCAAATTTTCCAATTCCAGGCCTAAGGCTTTTTATGGACATCCCAAGTTTTAAATCCATGAAAGGTATGGAGGTAAAATGAGTTAGCTAATAAGTAGAGAAATTAGAACTTATGGGAGAAGTTAAGGCGGGAGATGGTTTTTTTTCCACCTGTGTCTGAAGAGAAGCTGGGGGATGTTGTAGGAGTTGATGGGAATATTAATGAAGAGATATTAGAGAGAGAAGAGAAGCCAGAACGTTCACATGAACATTCTCTTTCAATGCTTTAAGCAGCCAGAGGAGGATCTATAACAGGGATAAAACAACAACTGTTCATTTAACAGCTATTTATTGAATACCCACCATTTACCACCCTGGGATAAAGAGTAAGAAAAATAGACAAAATGGTCTCCATCAAGAAGCTTATGTTCCAGAGATGTTAAAGAAACAGGCTGAAGATTTTAAACAGTCATTAATGAGGGAACTGGTTTGATTACCTAGTACTTATGACCACACACTATATATAGTTACAGGGAGGGAGATATGCCTTTACTTCACTATAAAATAGAGTTGCTTCTCTTATTTTTGCTGTAATGCTGAATTCAATTTACAGGCATAAAAACCACTCTTGTGTTTTTGATTGGAAAATGTGAAAGCAATTTACCTTTGATGAGTTAATGTACAGCCCCGGGTATCTATATTCTTATAAAAGTTCACAGCTTTGGGGGTTTACAAAAAACCATTTCTATTAGGATATGTGGAATTTACCTTGGTGCATTTTTGATGACTTGAAGACCTGCAATCCTAAAGCAGAATTTTTTTTTAAAATTAGAATATAATGTATGTTGTTGCTGTATTTTATAGAATGCTGTTTCTTAGACCTGTGTTTCTGTATTCCAACTGCTTTCCATCTTATCCATATTTTCAGATAGAAATAAATACGAGCAAAAGTATTTAAACCATCTTCATGATTAACTATCTTTATTTATGAGAAATGATTTACTTAGATTTAAATAATCAAGATACTCTATTTTCTCCTTTACAATTTCTTTGAACAAATACAGTTTTGGATATGCTCTCTAGACTCTTGTGAATTAAACAAGAGTATATATTCCTTAGGATCACTGAGTTTCTAAATTGTTTATGTTTATGATTTCAAATATAAAAAGGCATGTAACTGGGTAACACACATACATGTATACACACATATATGTATACACACATACATGTGTTGTGCATACAGGCATATTCCTATTCCACAAGAAAGCTGAGTTAGCAATCAGTATTTTCTGTTAGTTAAAATAAATCACACACACACACACACACACACACACACACGCCTTATGTACCATTCTGAAATTATGGCTTCAAATAGTAAATGCTATAAAAACCTTAATTGCAGGGGCATTAATGGACACTTCTATAATGCTAGGAAACTATCCACTGAATAATGCCTCTCCAGAGAGACTTGCTGACTACACACCTGCTTCATTCAGTGAAAGCAGAACTTGTGCTTCATTTCATCCCTTCAACCTGAAAACTGCTTAGAGACCTCACTCTTCTCATTTTGATATATCTCTTCTTTGAATGACAGGTATGTACATGAGATAATACAATGTGTTAAAATAGTCTGCTTGGCAGTGTTTTTGCTGATGTATTAATTCATTTCCTTTCACGTGCTCTATCACCATCATGTCTAACCAGATTTTACGAGAGGGCTCACTGAAGTGAAAATCAAGCCAATGAATCGTTTAATATGAACTAATGAAAACCAGATATAAAAGGCTTTAGTAACTGTTTTGGAGCTTTAATTGTCAAGTGGATGTAAATTCTGAGCACCACCAAGTAAAGGACAATAATGAAGAAATTGGGATCACTTTGCGATAATTGGTTTAATGAAAGAGTCATGTAAACAATGATGGCCTGGATGAAGACACTCAGATCGGAAGGGAGAAATGTTTTCTCTGAGGTAGGAGAAGAACTTGGAAGGAAAAGAGTATACCATTTTGTTTACTCATCTTTGCCATAGTTTGAGGGAAAATCATTATTAGCATGTCATAGCTGTTCACACAAAGTTCACTATGCTCAGAGAAATCCATAAGGAAATTCACAATTAAAAGAATAACAAAATATTAAAAGAATATTTCAAAACTTCTGTTGTTTGTTTATGGTACTGATGTGAATCATTTGTGGGTCACCATGTAATTAGTTTTGTGATGAGTAAAGGGGAACTATAAAGAAAGCTATAATTACAGTGCATAGGTTGTTCCTGGATGTTAAAAAAGTATTTTTTTGTACTAACATAGTCATGTCTATAATAACTGACTCAGGTAAAGGAAACCAGTGGGTGTTAAAACCATGGGGTGAAATGCCAAAGTATCATCCAACAGGTAATTTACTAAATACAAGGTACAGTTTTTTGTTGACTATATCTATAGATCAGAGCCTCAAATAGTAATTTAAATTTAGCATTATAACTGATAATGCTTCTTGATATGGTACAATAATGAGTATAAAACATCACTAATGTAATATTTATGCCAAACTACTTAAACCAAATTTAGTCATGAAGAAGCAAGAAGACAAATCCAGAATTTAGAGCACTCTACAAACAATTGGCCTGAATGTTGCACAAAACCCAAAACCAAAAAACAAAGCAAAACAAAAAACTCCACAATGTCATGAAAACCAAACCAAAACAAAAATTCCAAAAACGAGGGCGCCTGGGTAGCTCAGGTCATGATCCCAGGGTCCTGGGATTGAGCCCCATATTGGGGTCTCTGCTCAGCAGGAGGCCTGCTTTGAGGTCCCTCTCCCACTCCCCCTGCTTGTGTTCCCTCTCTTGCTGTCTCTGCCTCTCTCTCTGCCAAATAAATAAAATCTTAAAAAAAAAAAATTCCAAAAACTAGAAGTAGAAAGCTCAGTTCTCACTTGAAAGAAATAATAACAAAGGCAATGACTGATTCTTCTTGGATAGGGAAAAAAGAAAAGATGATAAAATACTTCTTTTGAGGAAAATGGAAAAGTATGGAGAATTTTGTGTAGTAGTGCACGGATATTGACTTTT
Organism: Martes martes; assembly: GCF_963455335.1. Taxonomy (NCBI): domain Eukaryota; kingdom Metazoa; phylum Chordata; class Mammalia; order Carnivora; family Mustelidae; genus Martes; species Martes martes. The sequence continues at coordinate 96,934,035 of NC_137889.1, forward strand.
CCCGTATAATAATGGTATTGCGGTAATATAGGTGATTATCTTATTCTTAGGATATGTATGTTGAATTAGGACTTGAATGTCACAATGTCTGCTACTTCCCATCAAATGGTTCATCACCAGGGAAAAAGAAAAAAAAAAAAAAGGAGAGATAAAGCAAACATGGTAAAATGTTCGCAGTTTGATTAATATATCTGAATGCAAGTGTTAATTATATTAATATTTTAAATTTTCTGGATTTAGTAACTTCAAAATAAAAAATTGGAAATGTTGGAATGACATATGGCTTTTTTAGTTAGAGATAAGTATATTTGGGGCCTGCTGATTAGGTACACACTAAGAAAAATCTAAATCCCCTTACCCCCAGTATTATTAAACTCTGTTATTCGAACAGTTGTATACAGAAAAATTAGATAAATCAAAGTGACAACTATTTTCTAAGAAGTCACAACCCAAATTTCTCATGAAATAAAAGACTCAATGACATTAGTTGTTTTTGTTCATGATCACAACTAGGAAATACAATTAGCTTTCTTAAATTATATAGATGAAAAAATATTAAAGGGAGTAATCATTGTATCTATGTAATTTAGACCAAGAAATTTTTTTCTTTACATATTTTAGAGAATGCTGAAATAAAAAGAAAACCTCATTCTTAAAAAAAACACATTCACATGCATTTTCTTATAGAAGCATTTAAACAGACTTAGAAAATGAATAAATGAGTCATTTAGTTGTTTTGTTCACAGCATTTATTTGACCCATTCTGTTTAGTAATTTGATTTCCCTTATTGTTGTAAATAGATACATTTAGATGTTTGTCAAAAAAACATGTCTAAAAATGACGTTAAGAGCATGTAACCCCTCCATTTTTGTGGCAAGCCTTTTCAATGTAACTCCTTAGTACACTTTTAAAATTTTGTGCTTACACACCTAACCTGTGAAACAGTATTCATGAACATAGAATTGCAAATACCCATTAAGTTGTTTCTGAAAATAGTGCAGTGCCTAAGTGTGGAAGCGGCTTTTAATATAAGTCTGATTACATGAACTTTGTGCTTTTTTAACTTAGCTCATTATCATGTGTGATCTGGGAGAATCTCAGGAATGTCAGGATGGTGTAATGTCAGGAAATGGATTAAATATCTCCTCCCCAGCAACTGTCCTGATCTGGGCACAATCATGTCTCACCTCCCATATTGCTATTACTTCCTAACCGGGGTCTCTTCGTCTCTCCTGCCCATTTCAATCCCTTCCCACCATAGTGGTTCTGTTAGAATCTGCAAGGCAGACCATCTGAGTCCTGGTTAGCTCCCCGACTTTGTATCCTACTACTCTCCCTCTTTCTCATTCTTCTTCAGTTATTCTGGCCTACCTTGTTGCTTTCTGAACATGCTAGAACACTTTTGCTTCAGGACTTTGGCATTTCCTGTTTTCTTTGCCTGAAATGCTCTTCTCCAAGATATCCCCATGGCTTATCCTCTTACTTTCTTTTCTGACCATTATTCAAATGCCAGTTTTCTTCATGACCTCTCACGCTGCTGTTATGGGTTGAAGGGTGTCCTCTTGGGGGGTGGGGGAGTGGACATCCTAATATCCAGGACCTCAGAAGGCAATCTGATTTGGAAATAGGATCATTATAGATGGTGTTAGGGTCCGTGATCAAAGGAATGAGACTGATGCAAAGCAAAAGTCAAGCAAAGCTTTATTTCACGCCAAGCATCGAAAATCAAACCAACTGGTAGGGGCCGTCTCTTACGAAGAGGCAACGATGACAACCACCCCAAAGAGGCTGCTCCCTGGACGAGGCTGCTCCCGACGACAAAGAGGCAATGACAACGAGAACGACAACCTTGATGACGCCTCTCCCCAGACGAGGCCGCTCCCCAACCCCAACGATGCCGCTGGGGCGGCGAGGCCACTCGTGGCAGGGCCACTCCCAACGACTATCACCCAACGACTACTACTATTATTATTCCAACTGCTATCCCAATGGCTATTACTACTCCTCCTACTACCTCCCCCACCACAGCCTCACAGACTAACCTTTATAGAGGTGGTTGAGCCCGGCCCACACACAGGTGGCCAATGAGATTGTAACACACCACAGTAAATATATGGGCACCCCACTGATTGGATGTCTCCATCTGGCCTGGCCCACCCCTGTATCGGGGTTTGCAAGCAAGTTCCTCCAAGAGGGGCAGGGCCAATCTAAGCCCACAACGAAATGGCTCCCTCTGGCCAACCAGGCCCTTACAATGGAACTAGTTGAGGTGAGCTCCTACTGGAGTAGATTGGGTACCTAATCCAGTATGACTGGTGTCCTCATAAGGAGACCATGTAAAACAGAGATACACAGAGACAACAGCATATGACCATGAAGGCACAGTTGGAGCTCTGCAGGTACAAGCAAAGGAATGCCGAAGATGGCTGCCAACCCACCAGAAGCTAAGAGGAGGCAAGGAAAGTTTCCCTCAGAAGTTTCAGAAGGAACATGACCCTGCTGACACCTTGATTCAGACTTCTAGTCTCCAGAACTGTGAGACAATTAAGTTCTGTTGTTTTAAGCCATCTGGTTTGTGGTGTTTTGTTACAGCAGCCCTAGGAAACAAATAAAGCTGCCCTCTTTGAAACTGCAATTGTTGGAATTCTCTGTCCCCTTAACAGGCTTTTTTTTTCACCTCAGCACTTGACATAATCTAACTTACCATATTCTACTTACTTATTTCTACTTATTTATTTATTCTACTTATTTATTTTGTGTGTATGTGTATATACATATATGTGTGTGTGTGTGTATGTGTGTGTGTATATATATTATATATATCTATATATAATATATATACACACACATATTTGCCCTGCTACCCACAAATCCTGCTCCAAATGCCTGCAAACATCAGGCTAGGAGTTTTTGTTTTCTTTATTGCTCTCTCCTCAGCACTTGAAATAGTTCTTGTACAGATCCTTAAAAAATATCTCATGACCAAAGCAATGATGATATGAATAAATGAGGGAATGAGCCAGGTAATTTGTTTTGTCTCCATGGGGAAGCTACGGGGTGTTTCAAAATGACATGAGTGTTTTGGAAAATTGTTCCACTTAATGCATAAAATATTGCAAGTGGAATGAAGTGTTTCCTCTTATAAAATATTACACAGCAATTAAAGGTAATTTTTGAAGCATTTAAATGACATGAGAAAGTCTTACTGTCCTATGAAAAATGTAGTTTGTAAAATAGTTTTTATGATATAATCAGAACTGTAAAATAGACACTTTTGAATAAAGAATAGACTAGAGGAAATATTCTAAATTTTTAAGGATGATGTTTTTATTTGATGACACCCTGTGATTATTTTGTTTTTATTTTATTATTCCAGGACTACTGTATGTTATGAAATTTAGAAATTATAATTGACATTTAAAAATCCTTTTTAAAAAAAAGATTTTATTTATTTAGACAGAGAGAGAGAGTGGGGGGAAGGGCAGAGGGAGAGAAATAGGGGGAGAGAGAGAGAGAGAGAAGCAGACTCCCAGCTGAGTGTGGAACCCGGCACTGGACTCTAGGCAGAGCTTGATGTCATCAGGACGCTGAGATCATGACTTGAACTGAAATCAAGAGTCAGACATTTAATTGAGCACCCAGGTGCCCCTAAAAAATGCTTTTATTTACTTCAATTAGCCTAATGGCTGCCCATGACTTTGCATATCAAGAAAGAATCCAGGAGTGGCATTCTGAGAATGCCAGTGATAAACGTTCAAAACCATACCACAGGGGGCGCCTGGGTGGCTCAGTGGCTTAAGCCTCTGCCTTCGGCACAGGTCATGATCGCAGGGTCCTGGGATCGAGCCCCACATCGGGCTCTCTGCTCAACAGGGAGCCTGCTTCCCCCTCTCTGTCTACTTGTGATCTCTGTCTGTCGAATAAATAAATAAAATCTTAAAAAACAAAACAAAACAAAACCATATCATAGAACTAAGCCACTGAAGTTGCAATTGCTTTGGTCACCTTCAGTAGGTTTAAAAACAGAAGCTTCCACTACACATGGCTGCTTAGAGCCTTGCTACTTCAAATCCTCCATTCCTTCAGCCAGAAGATACTGAAGTTAGAAGCTCCTTGTTGAGTCAGTGAACCATAATTCTATCCTTGTCAATTGGAGTTAAAATCTGTGTATGATCTGACTGGCAGTACCCAAATTATCTTGAGGTTCCTAACACAAGGGGGAATGGGAAATGCTGTTTTAAACTATACTGCCATTGTCTATTAGAAGCTACTTGGAATGCACGGTGATTGACCATTAGATGAAAAATAATTTCTGATAATGGGGATAATGTTTATTGTACTCTTGTTTCTAACATATATTCAGGGGAAATATGACATCCAACATGTGGGGGATAGTGATATAGAACATAAGACATGGTTAGGAAGTACTCTTAATTAAAGAAACTTTCTTTAGCTCTTTGGTTCATTGTAAGTGGAGAATGTCTTCCCTGTTGTCAATATTGTGAAGGAGACCCAAATTGCTTTCAGAGAATATATAGGAGTAGGATTTAGTGAAATTGAAGAACGAGTTCTTATTGGCTACTTTCACTGGTTATGGCCAATTTTTTAGACTTTCAGTTTTTCTGAATCAAAAATTCTTCCTTCCCCCTTATGAAGATGAAACTAAGCTGAATGTATACAACTGCTTAATTTCATCATTAGATTTTTTTTTTCCTGTTTTTAAAGAAGAGCTTTAAGGCTGTAATACAAGAGGAGTGAAGCCCTTGGACTAATAGAAATCAGGCTGATGATAAATTGATATAGGCCTTCATTATAGGTGGAGGGAAACCAGAAATGATGGCTGCAGATGGGCTAGATAGCCTTACAATATTCTGCACATAGAAATGTAAATTCTACCCATAGGAACTACAAACTACATTTGTAATTTATGAGTACAGGAGGAAAACAGAGGTAAACCAAAATAACTATATTCAACTTCTTCCCCTACTACCTTATCTCATTTGTCCTTAATATTCTTTTGTCTTGACAGTGTAACTAGTTGGCAGACTGGCCAAGAATAGGCCACATTTAATGTGTTCAAAGAAAGTGTAACACTGGAATTTCACTTAATTCATTCCTGCTTTTGTAATCTTTGTTAGCTGAATGTTGATTAGGCCTCAGAAACTTCAGAATATATTGACAACTTAGGACAAATAAATTTGACACTAAATAAAAATTTCTTCTCTGCATGAGTGAGTGGTGGCTTTATGATATGAAGGACGGCCTTTATTTTAAGAAGGTGCTCCATGAAATAAGGAAAGACCTTAAGGGTTAATAAGAAGTTTGAGCTTAGTGATGCAGGGAGTGATAGGGTCAGAGCCACAGCTTAGGAGCAAGAGAGAGGTGACTGCAACCCTAGTAACCAGTTACGTGGGCTTTGGTTCCCAAAAAGCACTGCCGAGTGCTATGCTCTGAGTTTCCTAAAGAATACAGTGGATGATGTAAAGAATGACAAACCTATATCCTGAACCACTCTGTTTTCTGCTTGATTCTCTCTCTTTTTTCTTCCCTCCTGCTCTCACAGTTCCTCACTGTGTCCTGCTTCTACCACTCGGCCATTCCTCTTCCTTATGGATCAGTTTAATGAAACACTAAGGCTCTCTTGGGTTTTTGCTCTGGGTATCCCTGTAGATTCAAAGTTTAACTTACTCTCTTGACAAGGAGAATTCTGGAGTAACCATCTATTTAACAACCACTTCCCATAGGTCTTTTACATTTCTGTATGTCTTGTGAATGTTGCACCGATTACTTTGTGTTTTGGACTGTCTTTCTACCTAGGTTTGTACAGCAGATCTCCTCGGAAGCTATAGTGTCTTCCTTCAGAACAGAGGGCAAGTTTGCTTACTGCCTGGGGATACAGAGATAGTGTCTTCCTTCAAAGCAAAGAGCAAAGCAGACAGGTTTAGTGTCCACTAGAAAAAAATTCAGGTTTCCTGAGCTCAGGATTCTACTCATGTAAGGCAATTCACACTCAAAGGTACCCATCTAGGCCTTTCTGTGTCGCCTCATGGCACTCAGGGGCAAAAAGAATCCAGGTAAATATGATATTTCACTGTGAATAGTACAGTTCTTTGACCTAGGAAGCTCCTATCTTTTCCAGCATCCTTGAGATTGGCAGGCTAATCTTTTAGCTTGCAAGTAATACCAAAGCTCAAACTGTTCATTGCTTTTTTTCCTTGTCTTCATCTTTATTTTAATAGTTTTACTGAGGCATAATTCACCATTTTATAGAGTGTACAACTCAAAGTTTTTATTGTATTAATAGAGTTGTACAACCATCAACACCATCTAATTTTAGACTATTTTTATCACCTCAGTAGGAAATTCTATGTCCTTTAGCTATCACCAGGCAATCTTCTTATCCCCTCACTCCAATCTAATTTTTGTCACTACATGTTTTTCTATTGTGGACATTTAATATAAATCAACCCCTATATCCATATAAATATTATAAATTGAATCATAAATATATATATAAATATGAATGTATATATGTTTTTAAGATTCATGCATGTTGTGACATTTATCAATACTTTATTCCCTTATTTTACCAAATAATATTCTGTTTTATGGCTATACCAACTTTTTAAATTTATTCTCTAGTTGATGGATGTTTGAATTGTTTCCCTTTTTTGCTACTGTTAATAATGTTGAACATTTATGTACAAAGTTTTGCATGAAAATGCACTTTAATTTCCCTTGGGAATATACCTAGGTGTGGAATTGCTGTGTCTTATGGTAACTCTGGGATTAACATTTTGAGGAACTGCCGGCAAATTTTTGGAAAGAGCTGCACGACTTTGCATTTCCACCAGCAAGATATGAGGGATCAAGTTTCTCCATATTCTCTCCAAAACTTGTTATTTTCAATTCAAAAAGTATATATATACTTTTATATACTTTTGATTTCAATTTAATTTTCAATTTAAAAAGTATAAGTATATATATGTATATATACTCTTCTTGGGTGTGAAATGGCATTGTGGTTTTGATTTACTTTTCCCTGATGGCTAATGAGATTGAACATCTTTTCATGTTCTTACTGGCCGTTTTAATATCTTTGGAGAACTGTCTATTCAAACCTTTGTCCATTTTTAATTGGCTTACTTGCCTTTTATTATTAAATTATATCTATATTTCCAGTTCTGAGTTGTCATAAGCTATATAATTTGTAAATATTTTCTCCCATTCTGCAGATTGTCTTTTCACTCTCTTGATTATTTTCTTAGGAACCCCAAAGTTTTAATTTTAATTAAGTCTAGTTTATTTTTTATTTCATTACTTATTTTTTTGTTGTCATATCTAAGAAGATGTTGTCTTACACAAGGTAACAGGTATTTATATCTATTATTATAGACTCATTTTTTACCTCTTATGTATAAATCTATGGTCCGTGTTTACTTCTATTAACTTTTTAGCTACTTTGGCTTTCCTATGATTGCTGTTTTCATGATATAATTTTTCTATCTGTTATTTCTAGCCCATTTGTAAGTTTAAAGTGTATTTCCTATATGACACATAGTTCGATCTTAATTATGTTTTTTATTGTCTGACAATCATTCTTTTGGCTGGATTAATTCATTTGCATTAGTGTTATCGTTGATAAAATTGAATTCATGTTTGCCATTTTACTTTTTTCTATGTCTTGTGTATTTTTTGCTCCTCTGTTTCAACTTTATTGCTTTGCTTTGCATTAAGTATTTTGTAATATAGTATTTTAATTCCTTTAATGATTTCTTTTTTACCTGCATTGCTTGGAGTTATTTTCTTAGTGGTTGCACTAAGGCTTATCGTATGTATCTTCACTCATCAGAATCTACTTTAGATTTACACTAACTTGATTCCGGTGAGATATAGAAATACTACTCTTATATGGTTCTACTTCTCCTTTCCCTTTTTGTGTTATGATTGCTATATATGTAATATATATAATATCTGTTTAACACACATATAATAACTTAATATCTATATAATAACTATATATGTTACAACCCCCTAAATGCATTGAAATAATTATTTATATGTATAATTGCATGTCTTTCACAGAAGCTGATAGAAGAAAGGAGAACAAATATGTATTTAAAGATTTTGTTGCATTTACTTTATTATTTACCAATCTTGGTTCTTCTTATTTTCCCGTGGATTTAAATGGCCATCTGGTGGCATTTCTTTACTACAATAGTATTTCTTTCTACCTCCATTTTTATGCTATTTTTGTCAAGGATTATATTTCTATATTTATAAGTCCCACAAAAATTGTATGAATATTGTTTTATACAATTACTTTTCAAATCAGTTAAAAGAAGCAAGGAGAAGATGCACATACACTGTCTTTTATAATTACATAATTACCTTTATTAGTACCTTTAATTTTTCATGCGGATTTGAATTATTATCTGAAATTGCTTTCTTTCAGACTGCAGTATACTTTTAATTTTTCTTTAAGGAAGGTCTACTAGCAAAACATTCTCTCCATTTTTGTTTATCTGAGAAATTCTTTATTTTGTCTCGAAAAGATTTCGAAAGATAGTTTTTTAAGTATAAGGTCTCCAATTCACAGATGCTTTCCTCCCTCCAGGCTTTTTGAATACATCATCCTACAACCTTGTGGTCTCACTGTTCCTGATAGCATTGGGTTTCTTTTGGAGGCAATGAACAATCTTGCTGCTTTCAAGATTTTCTCTTAATCTTTGGACTTCAACAATTTTACCCTGAATTCTTGTAGTGAATTTTTATTTCTGTTATTATAATTTTCAAATTCCAGAATTTCCATTTGTTCCTTTTCTAAATAATTTCTATATCTTCACTAATACTCCTTACTTGATGAAACATTGTCATCAGACTTCCATAACATCTTTAAACATGGTTTCCTTTAGTTTTTGAACCTATGTATAATTGCTTTGAAGTCTTTGTCTGCTAAGTCCACCTACTGGGCCTCTTCAGAGGTAGATTTTTTTTTTTTTAGATTTTATTTATTTATTTGACACAGAGAGAGAGACCACAAGTAGGCAGAGAGGCAGGCAGAAAGAGAAAGGGAAGCAGGCTCTCTGCTCAGCAGGGAGATGAGATGCGGGTCAATCCCAGGACCCTGAGATCCTGACCTGAGCCGAAGGTGGAGGCTTTAACCCACTGAGCCACCTAGGCGCCCCCCAGAGGTAGTTTCTATTGTTTGCTAATTCTCCCCTTTGTATGGGTCTTACTTTCCTGTTCTTTGTCTATCTTGTAATTGCTTTTTTTGAAAACTGGCCTTTTAAAGATACTATATTGTAGTAACTGTAGATAATTATCACCCTCCCCTTTCAGAGATTTGTTTTTATTTTTTATTTATTTAGTGATTTGGTTGGACTATTAGATGAAGTCTATTTTCCCTATAGTGTGTAGCCTTTGATGTTACTCCCTAGAAGGAGCAGTGCTGGCCATGTGAGCAATGTCTTTGCGATAACAGTGGTTTCCAAAGCTTTCTTTGACTATCTCTTTCTCTGACCTCTCTGTCGATCTGTCTGCCTCTGTTGATCCCACACCTGGCTGTTAGTTTCTACTAATTGTCTGATGGTGATGACAATGATAATTGCTGACTGCATGCCCATTCTTCTTCTTCTTCTGCATAGACCAGGACTCACACTGACTTAACAATTGTTTCTGGCATGAGGAGCAATAGGGAAGCTTTTCTTATGAGCTTTCATTTCGTGGTATATTTATTTATTTTTAAAACTTATTGACTGTTCTTCTGAAAGTTTAAGATTCAATGCAGAGAGACTTTCCACATAAACTGAGGCAATTTTGCTTTCCAGTACAGAAAGCTTTCAAGTATATATATTAGAAACTCTACTAGTTGTACCTGGTCTTTAGAGGAACACATTTTAGTCATAGAAGTGCAATTTGATAACAGCTAAGGAAACTTCATTTTAGCTCTAAGTTACTATAAGCACCACTTGGTCTGCTGAAGAAGTATTCTCTGGAGAAAAATTTGCCGTTTTACCTGTACTAAATACCTAATGTTTTTAAAAGGTACACTGTGCATTCATTCAAGATTAATTTAAAGTAATGATTGCAATGCACCCAGTCCCTCTCTCTGTATGACAGAGTTTGAAGTTTGTCTTTTTTCCCCTCAAGAATGTTTTATTGTCCTACACAATTACCAGTTTTTTTTGGTTGAACTTTTTCTGTTACAGGTGGAAAATAATACTTTAGATGTTTTAAGTTCTCCTGCTTAAAGATTATAGATGAATAAACCCTAAGCATATGGCATATTATATGCATTTCATGTGTTCTCCAGAGTATACATAGTTATTTTATTCTGACGTATACCCTGTTTATCATTATTATATTAACAGTCTTGAAAACACTCTTGCTCTTTGTTGAGCATTAAATGAACCAGTCTGAATGTGCTAGCAGAAGTTCTAGCTTAAAAAAAAAAAGTATCTATTTTCTGCAAAACATTTTAATTATCAGAAGAATGTTTACTTTTCGAGGAGAAAAACATTTTATTAAAAATTATGAAATGACAAAAAATTATCAAATTAATGAAATTTGACTTTTAGCTTCTGTAATAAGTAGTCTGAGGTGTGTTGGAATATATTCTGGAGAAAGCATACTATGGAACCACCTATGTCAAATTAGCATTGAGAATTTGTTTAAAATGTAACAAAGACCTCTGAGGTCTGTTAGTGAAATTTTGTTGTTCTTTACACAAAAACCTTTTTTCCTACTTAGGTATGAACACTCACAGCAGTAAAAGCATAAATACTTCCCTATTCTAATGGTAATGAAAATAAACAAGACCATTATGATAAATAAAATCATAAAGAGAAAAAACCTTTTTATTTTCAGAAAAACTAATGTAGTTGAATAAGAACCAACAAAATCAATTATTTCCTCACAGAGATCTGCTTTTCTTTCTTGATGTACTAAACGCTTCCACAATCTGCCCATGTTAGGATTCTAAAAATCGTTCTCACTTTTCTCTTACCCCCACATGTATTTAATCAGTTATTAAAGCTGTCAGTTTTGTATTTTTAATACTCTTGAATCTATGTCTTCTTTCTCTGCTCTTGTTGCATTGGCTCAGGCATTACTGTCTCTCACCTAGCTTATCATAATGGTGCCTTCCGGATCTACCTGCTTCTGGATTCTCCACATGATTCATTTGCCAGAGGACATTTATAAATCATCCATATCATTTTCTGGCATTAGAGCAGTCCGTAGTTCCCTGCTACCTTCATGATAAACACATCTTTCCTTAGCATGGCATGCAAGGCCCATCAAGACCCAGACTCATTCTTTCTTTTTAGTTTCATCATAGGCCCCTTCTCACCTCTCTATGTATCATTCTTCAGTCTAGGAAACGTTTCCAGCTTTCTGATTTCACCACATTTTTTTCTTTTCTTCTCTTTCCCTTCCTGTTTGCCTTTCCTCTTTCTTCCCTCCTCCCCTCTCCATTTCTGTCTCTGTCTCTCTCCTTTCTTCCTCCCTTGTGAAAGTTATATCTTCTCTGAAATAATGGCCCTTGTTCTCAATCTTCATCTGCCTAATTCCTAGGTTGACAGTTATCCCACCAGCTTTCACTAAAGTATTTTACTATCCATACCTGAAGTGGCATTTCTGTAACACTAACATCACTCCCTAAAGTTATGGGATCACTTCTAAATTAAGGTAGACTTCTGTGAGTTTATCATTTTTGAAGGTTTAATGATTGTTATTATTGCTGGTCTTGTCTGTTTCAAACACATGACTCTAAACTTCTTCAGGGCTAGGATTATATTTTGCAAATGTTATCATCATTCTTTCTAATTCAATACTTGAAATATAGTTGGGGCACAATACATGGTTAATAAGCATGATTCTTTTTTAAAAAAAGATTTTATTTATTTATTTATTTGACAGAGAGAGGGAGAGAGAGCACAAGAAGGGGGAGCAGTAGAGAGAGAGGGAGAAGCAGACTCCCTGCTGAGCAGGGATTCCAATGTGGGGCTTGATCCCAGGACACCTGGATCATGACCTGAACTGAAGGCAAACGCTTAACTAACTGAGCCACCCAGTAGCCCCAAACATGATACTTTTTAATATATTTTACTGTTAGGAAAAAAAAAAAAAGAAGTTAACTCTTTCAGAAGTAATCACAGGTTTTTGAAGAAATCACAAAATAAAATATCAATAAATATGAGTACATAGAAATTAATAATATTGACATAAAGCCCCTATAAATAAAACATACACAACACAAGTGTGGAAAACATGACCGAAATAAAGGCCACAAATACTTATGGATGTTTGAATATGCTAGTAGAAGTTCTAGATTAAAAAAAGAAAAGTAGCTACTTTCTGCCAAACATTTTAATTCTCAGAAGAATGTTTACTTTTCAAGGTGGAAAACATATTTTATCAAAAATTATGAAATGACAAAAAATTAACAAATTACTGAAGTTTGACTTTTAGCTATGTGTAGTAAGTAGTCTATAGACTATGTTTGTAGGTACAGAATTCTGATGGGTCTTCAATGACTTTGAAGGTTATAAAAGTTCTCCATTATTTCTGGTGGAATATTAACCATTGGTCTTAGTTTTCAATATTCATGTGAGCTTTTTGTGTGTGCTTTCATTTGTTCTTTCAGTGCAAAGTTTGGAGAGATTCTAGAGAGATAGCAACCAAATGCAATTTTAAAATAGCAGGAGCTGATATTGTTTTCTTCTTTTTGTTTAATTGTCCCCATGGGTCCATGTGTAATTCAAGAACATGACATTTACCAGATAATACAGTTAGTGCTTTTCTTCTCCACTGAAACTGTGAGCTCATTGAGAGAATATGTTTCAGTAATCTCTTTATCTTTTGTGTCTGGCCCAGAGACAGGGGTTTACAAGCTATTCCAAGGTGTTTTGAGTGAATACATGGAATTTCTAGTTTGCCTGAAATAATGTGATGATTTATAGTATGCTTACAAACTTTGATTATGGAAATAAAATTAAAAAAAAAAGACAATACACACGGCCATTTGTTCTGTTTTGTCCGTTTCAGATGATTAAGTCCTGAGGAAAAAGGACAGGGATGAGTCAGCCTTTTACATGTAGCAGGTCACCTGTAGCTCCCCCTAAACAGGATTGCATTGTTTTTGTTTTTGTTTTAAAGATTGATTGATTGATTGCTTGATTTGAAAGAGAGACAGAGATAGCAAGAGAGAGCATGATGTGGGAGGAGAGGGAGAAGTAGAGCCCGGCTGAGCAGGGTGCACAACATGGGGCTTGATCCCAGGACCCTAGGATCATGACCTGAGCCAAAGGCAGATGCTTAACCGACTAAGCCACCCAAGTTTTCCCAGGACTGTCTTGTTAAATGATATGTATTCATTTAAAAAAGTGAGCCACAAATCACTTTTAGCATATTAAATTTCCACTAAACATCCAAGTTATTGTATATAATAAAAATTCCATCAAAATTTCTATCAAATTAAAAATTGTTAGCCCCTAAATAGTTCTTCATCAAATTGATCTACTTGTGAGATTTCGGCTCTTAGGTTGACATTTGGATTGTGTTGTAGGAAAATTGTATTATGAAAAGAATTTTATTAAGCTGTTGAACTGTTTAAAGATATTTCCACAGGATTTGAATACTTTGAAAGATATAAGACAATGTTTCTATAGAGTAATTTCTATGGAGTAATCTCCAATGTAATCTATAGAGTTTATCATGTTGAGATATCTGCTACAAAAAGGTAGTTCAACCAGTGTGTCGCCTGCTATTTCCTAAGCATATGAGAAATATAATCCTGTGATTGATAAGTACTTGTGCCATAGGTTGAATTGTGTTCCCCCACCAAAAGATATGTTGTAATACTATCATGCAACACCTCAGCATGTGACCTTATTGAGATCATTAGGGTGGGATCTAGTCCAATATGACTAGTATCCTTTAAAAAGGACAAATTGGGAGAGATATGTGCACAGGAGAATGCCATGTGAAGATGAAGACAGAATGGGGTGATGTATCTGTAATCCAAGCAATACCAAAGACTGCCAGACAACCACCAGAAGCATAAACCCTCAGAAGTCATCAACCCTGCCAACACGCTGATCTTGGGTTTCTAGCTTCCATAACTGTGAGATAATAAATTTCTATTGTTTAGGGCACATAGTTGATGATACTTAGACATAGTAGCCCTTGGAAATGTGTAAGAACTAAGTACCAAGTATTGTAGATAGAGTCTGCATTAGTTGAGGACCCCTGAGAAACAAGTGTCAAGAAGGGATTAAATGTGCAAGATGTTTTAGTGGGAGAAATGCTATTGAAAGAAAAAAGGGAAGGAGCTAGGTAAGCTGGGACAGCTGTGTAAGGCTAGGAGAGCCATCTGATCACCATGTAAGTCTGAATCTGAGTGAAAGGAAGATGGAAAGATGATGAATGGATGTATCCTAGATTACCTTGAAGTTTGGCAAAGCCATTGTGGTATCTTTGAGTCAAAGTCAGCTGCCAGAGATATGTTGGGCTTTCTAGGAACGGGTTAGCCTTAGTATCTCTATCATATTCTTCTACTAATCATGAGCAGCTGAGGGAGGCATGTACTCAGCTTAAATGTGGTGATGGACTTCCAAATGTAGTCTGAGGTCCTGAATAATGCCACTCTGTGAAGGGAGAAATCTGGGAGGCACATTCTCGTGGACCCCAGAGATGTTGTTCAAGTGACCCAAGAACAGATACAGAATTCAATCCTTTAAAGAAAATCAAATGTAAATATCTGTATAAGAATAGAAAAAATCTAGCCACCTAGAATACAGGTTAGGGCAGACTAGGCTGTAAAGATGAATCAAACTTGCCATGTAAAGGCTGAGCACAAGTGAAGCTTTTATTGCTCACGAGACAGTTTAGTGATAAGAAATGGGAGAACAGGTGAAGAGATTACTGTCCTTTGCTCCACATAGATAATGAGAAATATAGTGACAGTAACCCTACAATCCTAAATATGTGGCTTCCAAATTTTCCCTAGGGTAGGGGTTGAGGTCACCAGCCCAGTTAGCTAGAAGAAAAAATGTGGAGACATGTGTATATGGGAGATTTTCATGGCCAAGGCCTTGAAATGGCTTTCCATTGGCTAAAACTCAGTCACTTGACTCAATCCAATTGCAAAGTAGGCTGGCAAATATACTTGAGCAATGTGCCCAGGAAAAGAGGAGAATGGGTCCTGGTGTATATCCAGCCATCTCTACCATAGTTGGAAATGATCAAATTTCCTGGTACGTATACATCCAAGGATGTATTTTGGCATCAAGTACAAAGAATTCTAAAGGATTATCTGTAATTCTCAGTTTTTATCCAGCTCTTTGACATTATTCAAGTAAGAGAAGATAGGCATTTACTAATGCTTTTAGGATTAAAGGTACCTACAATATTTGGATACACACTACTATAACCTAAAGTAAATAAAATAAACATACACTAAAGGGATTATTACAATTTCATGTTTCATAAACGAATAATTTCCCCTCAGTTTGTACAAACAAAAAAATGCAATTAAGTGTTCTAGAAATAGACTTACAGATGGTCCAAATGAAAATGTACGGAGGTGGAAAATTCCGACATGTTGAATCAGTCCTATAAATAAATTCCTCTTCAGTTCTGTGTTACAGGTTTCTAAGAGCGTACTTTCAGGCTCATCTTTTTTTGGATTATCTGTATTCTGGGTGTGTATGCATTCATGGGCTTGTAATAAAGTTTTAGGAAACTAAAGGAGTACAAGTTACATTTTTAGTAGTAAACCAGTAAAAAAATAGGAATAAATAAAGACTAATCACCAGTAATATTAATCTTTGTAAAAAACAATATTAACTAAATGTAGATAAGTATCAGAGTTCACAATGTGACTTCCTATCTACTTCTCCCAAGTTCCCACTGTGTACAGTGATTATTCTGCCACCAGTAGACAGCCCTACCTTTCCCTGGAGTGTCCTGAACCCAGGCTGAAATAAAACCCGACAATTATTAGTGTAACCCATATTGTCAGGCAGACCTAGATTGGGAGGCCAATTGAGCTACTAATTAGATGTATGCCCTTGGAAAATTTACAGTTTCCTCAAACTCTCTAAACCTCAGTTTCTTTATTCATAAAATGGTAATGATGATGTCTCCTAATACATTTGCTGTAGGGAATAAGTGAGGTTATTTCTACATAGTGGTTATGACACACCTAATATGCGATTACTGGTCCATCATGTTATTAGTTTTCACTATTATTTATGCACACACACACACACACACACACATACACACACACCCTCACTCCACTAGTTGGTGGTGTCTAGAAAACAATTCTAGTTTAGGCTGAAATGTTTGAAAATTTACTTGACCACTATCAAATGCAGATCCCTAAATAACTATAGGAGGTTGATTCCCCTGTTTAGTTTGGGGGGGGACGCTTAGATTTCACAGGGGCATCCTTGGTTTTTGAAACCAACTTGTTCCCTACTCTCCAGCTTCATTTTTGTGAAACTGTTTCTGGAGGTTGGACTGAGTCCATGCTCTTTTCCTGAGGATTTCACCAATGGTTCCAGTAATGCATTGGAAGCATTGTATCAGCCAAATTTGCATCTCAGTGAGGGCTGCCAATGACCGCATTTACTAAAGCCCAACTTCTGAATCTGCTCTTTGACTTTTTTATTTATCTGAGAGAGAGAGAGACAGAGATAGCGAGAGAGCACAAGTGGGGAAGAGAGGGAGAAGCAGGCTCCACCATGAGCAGGCAGCCCAAGGTGGGGCTTGAGCCCAGGACCCGGGGATTATGACCTGAGATGAAGTCATCTGCTTTACCCACTGAGCCACCCAGGCACCCCTGCTCTTTGATTTTAGATCCTCCTCTGGCTTGCTTGCCCTGCCCTTAGTGTGCCCTGTCATTATCTGGGTCTCTTCCACACAACTCAGTTTTCCTTCACTTTTTTGTGATAAAACAGTTTCAAAGTCAATTATTTATATCTGTTATAATTGATATTATTTTATTCACATGATAATTATTTTTTCTGAGATTATTTTTATGTTTTGTTTTTAAAATCTGTATATCAGATTTAGTAATATCTCATGTGTAAGAGTAAATTCATAAGATAAATGATGACAAATTCATACCATTTTTGCCCCATGTTTTAATGGTTATGGTAAATAGTGAAATTGTATTCTAATTTTGATATAATTTTTGATGAAAATTTGAGTAAGAAAAACCAAAATGACATGCAAAATTTTATACACACAAATTTTATACACACACACACACACACACACACACACATATGACTTTAAGAACACATCTGTTCTTTCATATACTAAAATTATTTTAACAGCATTTTGAAACTATTCACATTTTAATGTGAGGGAAATAATGCTGACTCATGAAAATATATATATATATTTTCACATCACATGAGTATTAATTTTCATCCGATCCTTCATTTTCTCATTTCACTATGCCAAGATATTATATTAGGCATTAGTTTTTCAAAAAAGAATAACAGAAATTGTCCATAGTTTCAGAGAGCATATACTCTTGCAGCCCATGAAACTAAAATAATTATCTTTAAGTGGAACATACTTCATTTGTGAGATCATTCATTCCTTTATTGAGTCATTATTGAACATCAACTTTGCTATATACACTATTTTCTGGGTTGGTGGAATAGCACAACCAATAAGAAAACCAATTATTACCATTTTTAAAAACCACCCTAGACAAATTCCAACTGTTCTCCTCTATGCAGTGGAATTCACAATATACAACACCAGCTCTTACAGAAATAAGGCATTAGAAAGATAGTAGCAGGGCAGGTCCTCCACTGATTTTTCCACTACAGTGTACTCTATGACTCTCCCTCCTCCTTATCATCACCATTCCCCCATTTCCTGGGATATAGGATGAAATGGCAAAATCAGGTTCTATTCCAAACTCTGTTTCTCTCTAGCCATTTTGGTATAGTGGATCAATGAACTCAGAGAAGCAAATGCCTGCTTCTTCTTCTCCTGGAAATGTTATCATAGCACAGCAAAAACTTTAATGAAAGTCCTGCCAGTGTCTAGAAAAACACCTCATCTCCTGGATTATCATTATGAACATATGAGGTGACGATAACCTCTTTTTGAACTGCTAAGTATTAAGAATATATAAAAAAATTAAATGTCCCTGATTATTATGTAATCCTAGGTGACTCATTATACTTAAGTAAGTGGGAACATTAATCTCTAAGATCATAACTAATCTCAAAGATTACAACACTAATCTCAATTCTTGTAAGAATTGTTTAGGGTGTCAACATATCAGGATCTAGATGCTCTTAAAATGGACTTTGTTTTAAAAGGATCAGTGCAGAATCATGCAAATGGAGAATCCTGTATTATTAGAACTTAATAATGATGTCAAGGACTAAGAGACACAGCTCCAACTGTTCAAAAACCTTTCTTGGTAACTGGAAGCATTTGTCTGTATAACTCCAAATCTGTGAAAGTTCATATTTTAGCTAACAAATAACTTGGATTCTCAACTTATCACATTAATTTTCTATAAAATTCACAATGGAGAAAAACAGCAAAATTCTAACATTTGCTGATTTTTGGGGGGGGAGGGTGGTCAAATCTCATCCTTGGAAAAATAAGTCTTATTTTAAATGAACTTGACCGTTAGTGACATGTTAGATCCTGACATAGGAATGCTATATTATTTTTCCAGCTCTGGTCTCACTACAGTTAAGGATGTGCATTTTTATACCAATAATAAGATTTTTATGTATATATTTGACTGCAAATTGAAGTGCAGCAGATCCAACGACATAAGGGATATAGAATCTCCCTCACACTCTGTCCTCCCATTTCCCCTCCTCCCTTCCTTCCTTCCTTTCTTTTCTGTCCTTCCGCCCTTCCTCTTCTCTCCTTCCTTCCTCCCTCCCTCCCTTCCTTCCTTCTTTCCTTCCTACCTTTCTTTCTTTTTTTTCTTTCTTTCTCTTCTCTCTTTTTTTCTTACCCCCTCCCTCCCTCCTTTCTTTCTTCCTTCATTCCTTCCTTGGAGGCGGCAGACAACTGTTCTCACACATTATAATTGTTCTCTAATAATATTTATTAAAAATATATAAGAGTAAATAAGGATGACCTTTTGGTTCAACCTTTTTAATTTATAAGTTACAACTCATTGTTAGATTAAGATAAAAGCTGGACCTCATCACTGACACAGATTTGAGGAGTGAGTGACATTATATCTCTATTAAAGATGTCATCTCTTATGCTGTGTTTCTACCATAGGAAACAGCTTTCAGCTTGAAGTACGTGAAGAAGAGAGGAAAGGAATAATTCAGATTAAGCCCTAAAGAAAGGCTGAGTGTAGCACTTAACAGAAAAATGGTCCCATTAGCTTCTGTATAGGCTGCTCCCAAGACTACATGTACAGTAGGGTGTTATCTGACTCCTTGTCTCTATGAATCCTTTCCTTTAACTTAAAATGAACAGCTATTGCTGCTTTTAAGACTTTTTAAAGAGAAATCACAAAAAGTACCATTCTTCTTTTTATTACTGCTTGAAGAGTAACAAATGGAAGGCAACAAAACTCTTTAAGGCACTGACTTAAATTAACTCTGCTGGACAGACCTTAGTGATATTCAGAAAAATAGACAAGGAAAGGGATTACATTTCTCTTTAAATTCAGCGGGAAAAAAAACATCAAAACACTACATTCATAATATGTTTTTCTGGAAACACTAATCCCAAGAAAAACACTTCTTCTCTGAGCTATTAATTTTCCATATAAAATGAGTTAAGAAAGAGAAAATTATATGCATACATACATATATGCTTAATTATATATATGCCATATAGACATGTATAGGAGTCCTCCCCTTATCTGTGAGGGATATGTTCCAAGATCCACACTGGATATCTAAACTACAGATAGTACTGAACCTTACATATACTTTGTTTTTTCCTATACATACATACATATATACTTACGCTAGTTTCAGTTATAAGTTAGACACAGTAAGAGATTTACAATGATGACTAATAATAAAATAGAACAATTATAACAATATACCATAATAAAGGTTATGTGAATACAGTCTCTCTCTCTCTCTCTCAAATATCTTGTTGTAGGGGCGCCTGGGTGGCTCAGTGTGTTAGGCCTCTGCCTTTGGCTCAGGTCATGATCTCAGGGTCTTGGGATGGAGTCCCGCATCGGGCTCTCTGCTTGGTGGGGAGCCTGCTTCCTCCTCTCTCTCTCTGCCTGCTTCTCTGCCTACTTGTGTTTTCTCTCTGTCAAATAAATACATAAAATTTAAAAAGAAAATCTTGAAAAAAAATCTTGTTGTACTTCACTCACCCTTCTTTTTGTGGTGATGTGAAGTGATAAAATGCCTCTGTGATGAGAGGAAGTGCGGCAAACAACATAAGCATTGTCATGTTGTCTTAGGCTACAAATGACCTTCTCACTGTACATCCAAAGGAGGATCATCTATTTGCAGTCTGGTGACTGACCTCAGGTATCTGAAGCAAGTGAAATGGTAGAGAAGGCGTGGTTACTATATACGTATGTATGCAGGCACAGAAGTACATACTTTCATACATCCTTGGATTTGTCATGATTTTCTTTGTGTTTCATTATGCTACTATACTGAGATTGTAACAGCAGCAGTAGCACAGAGATAATTAAGTCCTCCAATGTATTCCCTTGCTGAAGAGAAATTGGTCCCTATAGAGTATTTTCCAATCTTTTGCCACTTCATGATTAAATCCCTCAGCCATAAGGACTTCCCAGCCTTTGAAAGAGCGTTCCAGAGGCTGACATGTCAATGTACAGAGATTTCCAAGATTGTCAACCCAAGTTTTCTTTAACTCAATTTTATGTTGCTGTTTCAAGTCCTGCCTTATTTCTACTACGTTAAAGTCATTTTTTAAGATGATCGTTACCTTCATATCTATCAGGAGAGACTGTAATTATAAGAGCATCCTAGTACATCATATTCAGCTTGTTGTCTCTCCGAAGTTGTTTGCATGGTTTCACTTTACAACACCCTGCTTGCTGTTAGGTCATGCTCTGTGATTTGGGTAAGCTATTCCCATTACTACAAACAATTATTAGTCAAATAAATTGTTCTCATTGCAATTTAAAAACAAGTCTTATTTTGGAAATCTTTCAGCTCTTGACATTCAGAAATCCCCATACAGTTCTGTGGTTCGGGGTTCCTAAGGGCGGGAGCCAACTCTTCTCCAGATCTCTATCCCTTACCATATGTAGCAAGTGCGGAAAAGAGGTACTTTGTGAGATAGTTATTGAATTAAATCAAAACCTTGTCTTTTCAGGTTGAGCATCTATTGAAGATATAACACTTGCAGTCAGAATTTCAGAGATCCAATGTGTTCATCCCTGAAAAACTGGCCCTTCTGTTATATTCCAGTTAGATTGTCTCCCACATCACGTATGATTTCATGGCTTCCTGTATAAGATATTACCTTAATAATTTATGTTTATGTTCACTATTTCAGCATTTGTTTTTTCCTACATCGATGCACATTGAAAGGTTTTGATACAATCTTCAACAGTGCACATAAAAAGGGGAGTCAAGGATAAAATTGCGGGTCATAGGAAAATACAATAAAGGCCCACTGGGAATGGAAAGAACCAGTACATCATATGGGTTAGCTTTCTAGTTTTTTCTTCTTTTCAGTTCATAAGTGACAAATTATGTTAGGAGTATATATTTAGTTGAACTAAATATTATACTTAAAGTTTCATGTAAAATGGAATGGAGCCATACAATTTTCAAAAAATATCTCTGTTTACAATCGAAATGTGTTCCCCAACTGCATTAGCTGAGGTGCTTGGAGTTTTTTTTTTTTTTTTTTTTAATACTGTGATTTTCTTCCCTGTTCTGGGAGAAGTCTTCAGCATCTATCTGGGCATAGTGACAAGTTATTTGTGGATACTGACACAGGCTATTGTTACCATTAGGGCCATCAATATACTAAATAATGAATTTTGATTACAACTTTATTGTATCATTTGGGTAAATCTCCAGCTTGCAGACTCACAAAACTTACAAAAATCCTAGACAATAACTTTCATAAAGTCCTTGTAGATACTGACATGACACTACACTATGAACATCCATGGTAGTACTAAATAATAAATATGCATGGGACTCACGCAGCCTTCTCTTTACTTTCTGGTTTAGACTCTCCATGATTCTGATGCAAGACCAGGCCCTTTTAACAGCTTTCAAGAAATGTTTTTTTACTAAGCATTTTTTGATTTTTGTAGTCTTAACCAAAAATGTGTGAAGTTGCTGAAGGGACAAAATAATGCTGTACACAGAATTCCACTAACATTATCTGTTTTTGGCCATGCCAAGGGTTTTCTGTTCCTCAAATAACATCAAGTCTCAACTACTTTTCTTCTTGCAGGTTTTCTTCAGGATTTCAAATTTCTCTTCTCTCTGTCACACAGGACAATGTTTTGATTATTCTACCATTTGAGTAAGCCCTTGGGATAGTACCTTTCCACCATGAGTATTTAACTTGGTGTTTTTACCCAGGAAATTATTCCCAGAAAGGAATTTCTTGAATTTTATTTTCTCAATATCACTACACATAAAATAAGTAAAATCTGAGGTAAGAACGAAATTCACTTTAACAAGGCTTTGATACGATACCATGCAAGACACTGAAAGAAATTAGGTTTAAAGGAGAATGACCCTTTTTTAAAAATATATATATTTATTTATTTGACAGAGAACACAAGTAGGCAGAGAGGCAGGCAGAGAAAGAGGGGGATGCAGGCTCCCCGCTGAGTAGAGAGCCTGATGCAGGGCTCGATCCCAGGACCCTGGGATCATGACTTGAGCCGAAGGCAGAGGCTTTAACACAGTGAGCCACCCAGGTGCCCCAAGGAGAATGACTCTTGACTGTTATCTGTGAATGCATTAAAAAATGACCCCCAAACATAGTGGCTTGAGAAAACTTTTATTATCTCCGAGTTTCTGTGGTTCAGGAATCCAAGCATGGGGTAGCTGGGTTCTCCATTCAGGGTTTCCGACAAAGCTATGATCAAGGTGTTGACTAAGTTTGCAGTTATCTCAAGGTTCAACTAAGGCAGAATAGACTTTCAAGCTCCCCAGCGCCTCTTGGTGGGATTTAGTTCCTTGAAAGGTTTTGGACTGAAGGCCTTAGTTTTCCTGCTGATCACTGGCTAAAGGCTATTCTCTCCTCCAATCTTGGCTTAGTGAGCCTTCCCATAGGGCAGCTGGCAATATGGGAACAGACTGCATTGCAGGGATCAAGACAAAGACAAGACAAAGGGCCATTAGGAAGTCATAGCCTTTTATAACCTAATCTTGAAAAAGACATCCCATATGTTTGCGGCATTTCATTCTTTAGAAGCTAGTCCCTAGATCCAGTACAAGCTCTAAAGGAGATTACACAAGAGTATAAGTATCAGGATGCAGGATGCAGGAGCACCTTAGAAGACTGTCTACCAATATTGAGAAAATAGCAGCCAAAGACCTGATATAAAATATAAATCACTATTTGTCATAATTAATGAGTTTAGCTTATCATCTTCTTTATAGTATTTAGTACCTACTGAATACTGAATATTGTTGTTGCAATACAGATGCCTAAGTTGCCACGCTTCCCCATATTAAGGACTAAGGTTCTCATTCCTCCATCTGCTGCGAGGGTTGGCTGACACCTCTCAACTGTGTCCTTAGAAATTGGCTTCAGTTGAAGACTTAGGAATTTAACTAGAGTTAAGATCATGCTCTTGATTTTCACCGACAATTGATGTAACATACAGCCATTTCACTTGCTACAAAAGCTGTTATTATAGATCTAGTTCATTATATTCTTTCTGTCCCATATAAATAAAACTTTGATCACAAAATCTTTAACCAGCATTAGAAGTGAATAAGTTTATTTCCTTATATATTGATTTGGTTCACACTTCTAATCCAGATCATGGGGCAAATTTGCTGTTTTCTGGGGGGAAATCATCAGGAAAAAAGCCAAACCAAAACACAAAACACCAAACCCTTAATACTAAATATGAAGTTTGTTTGCATGTAAAGTTAAAGCTATCACATTATATATCAATTACAATAACCTTCAAAATATAGTTACTCTATACCATAATTTCCCTACTTTATTAAGATGGAATTCACACAAATTTTAGTGTAAAATGTGGCAATTTAGATGACTAGAGATGGAAGAGGATCCTTAATTTTAAGGAAGTGTCCTGAAACAAGATTAAAAGGTAATGCAAAAGAATTAGACTTACAACATGGTAAATGTTAAGATTGAAAATTTTATTATGAATTTCCCCTGGACATCCTGTTCACATCCATTTCTTTACCCTTCAGCCACTTTGCTCTGATCTCTGGGGGTGAAGGCTGGCCTCTGAATGTTGTGTTTTCCAGTCCCCATGTCGACTGATTTGTAGGGAGAGATTGAAGGAGGCTGAGAAGAGGGGAAACCTTGGAGCTCTTTCTTTCTCTCTTTGCATTGGTAGGGGGGAGCCCTCAGTAGCAGCTGTAGTGTGGCTCTAGTTCTTACTTCCCTTTCCTCCTGGCTGAGGTCAGGCAGCCCTGCCAGCCTCTTCTGTCCCTCCAGCCTGGCCATGACCTCTGCTCTCTACTGTTGCATATACTTGGTTTGCTTCACCATGCACTTCACCATTTCAGCCTTTTCCGTCCCTCCAGCCTGGCCATGACAGCTGCTCTCTACTGTTGCATACACTTGGTTTGCTTCACCATGCGCTTCACCTTTTCAGCCTTTTCTACTCCTGGGCAGTAAAGTTGACTTAATTTCCATCTGATTTGAATATATAGAATGATTTATGTTTGCACCTGGATGGCCACAACTACCTGAGCTATACATGCCTGTTGTTTGCAACAAAAAAATCCCTGACAAATACAAAAGGCCTTTTTACCATTAAGGGAAAAATAATGAGTCCTCAAAATAACCCAGTGCGATGTAATTATCCACATTTTCTAGAAAAGAAAAGTATACTCAGCAAGGACATGTTTTGCTATGATCATATATCAAATGCATAGCTTACATGAAGAATGGGGCTCCTAAAGTCAGACAACCTGATTGGAATATTGATTTCATGTCCTATTAAGTCAGGAAATTATTTAACCAACCTGTGTTACATTTTCTCATCTATAGGGTAGGGATTTTAGTCATACTTACCTAAAAAAATGTTAAGATTAAGTAAATGAATAAATGTTAAAGTTGCTACAGCAGTTACTGGCATATAGTACATGCTCAGTAAAAGCTAGCTATTATTATTAGCCATGTGGCTTCAGTATTGTTTTTAATTACTTTGAAAACATAAAAGAAGTTAACAATGATTATTCCTAGGATTTATCGCTCAGTGTTTACGGTTGAAATGAAACATTTGCAAATGCATGACATGACATCATATTGAATGATAATTTCTAATTTAGTAAAAAATCTAGTCCTCTACCCCTGATTATAAGAGCAGTTTAGAAAAGCAAGATTGATTTCTTTTGTGGAATAGTCAAGAATTCCACAGTGGCCTAAGGCACCAAATGATCACAAACCATCATCCTCCAATTAAAATGGCGAGAGCTGACCTGCTCTTTATTAAACATTAATCTTTGGCTTCTTCTGAATGCACCAGTGAGTTCAAGGTCTGGATATGTATGACTCATGCTAGCTCTGTGCCATTAAGCTGTTTTATAGGAGAAAACTATTCTTCATTGCACTCGAGATTCTTTTTATAATTTGAAAATTGGCAGTTCAGAGTATATTTAAATGAAAAATGCTAGCTATTGTAACCATCATTTGCTGATAGAAACAATACTTTCACCATTGAAATAACCATACAGAACACACTGTAGCCTCAAACTACCATGGTCATATATTAATATCTTATATATAATATTATCAGCACATTCTTTTTACAATGTTTTTTTATACTGCGTATTTGTTCTTGGTAACATTGTCAACAGTATACAAATTATATGAGTAAGTTAAATTACTCTATTTGCAATCATGAAAGAAAAAACAAGCAAATGCATATTTTGTAAACAAGAATTTTCTGCTAATTAGCATTACAATTGTGTATTTTATAATGTTTTTGAAGCATGAATGTATCTCTAAGCAATACATAAATAAGTGTGGGTGAAATAATTAATCTGTGTAGGTCTATGGATAATTGTGCCAAATAGTACTCTTTGTTATTTACTTTAATACTCATATGCTTTTACCATCTGCAAAAATCTAATTGTTTTCTACAGAAATTTCCACCAATTTCTTCCATTCTATATCTCTTACATGGCTACAAAAGCTAACCTATAAGAATCTTGGTTATTTTGACTATTGAATAAATATTTAGAAGATTTTGAAATTAACTTGGCAACTGGGTGCCACATTACCACTAGATATTAATTTTAAATTTGTGAGTATATATATGGCATTTTTGGATTATGATATTTTGGTTTCTTGTTGAATCATTGCATACCAATGGATAGGTACAGTTCTTTTCTTTTTATTATTTTTGCAAATGACTAAAGTTTCATTGAAAACACTTGGGCCACAATGGTTGTCCCTTATGTATGTTTTTGCTCAAGCAGTTATGGGAAGACAGAACTGTTTACTGATGTCATTTAAATCCAGGAAGCTTCTTTATTAGTGATAATCTTTTATAAAAATGTATAATATCCAGTCTTTTTATGATGCTGATAGTCAAAGGGATATGCAAATTTAACGTCAATTTCAAATTAAGCCTAGGTTTTAAAGTTAGCTTCTTTGAAAAGAAATATAATGCTCATCTAATTATAATGCTCACCTAACCTTCACATATCCTAGGCTTTTAAACTAAATGTACAAGCAAACATGATTTATAGTGAAGTAGAAAGATGTTGGCTAAACTTACACTAAAGATTTCTAAGGATGAAATTTATGACAGGGACGGTTGAAGGAAACATTTTAAAAGAACATCATTTTCTTCAAAATTTGAAATTTACAAAAGAAAGAACTACTCTTCAATAATTCAAAATAAAGCGTTACGTATTTTGTGCAAATATTTTCATTCATCACTTGCATGGGTTAACCTGATGACAGCCTAACTGAAATCAGTGTAAGTTTTATGACAAACCTTAATACTTTATGTGATATAAACCAACAGATATTCCCCTACTGCTTTCCTTATACCAATCATTATATCTGAAGAGGCCACCCATCAATGATGAAATCACTTTTAAACTAACAGGAAAGAAACTCTAGTTGAATCTAACCTCTTTATTGGACAAGTGGGAAAAAAAACCCAAAACTGAAATGAAGAGGGACCAAATGGCTTTTCCAGTAACATTTAGTATACAGAACAGAAGTCTGTTTTTATCAACGAATATAGACCAGTTCAGCCATGCAAATCACCTGTGACAATGAAATTAATTCTTATAATTACAGGCTATTGAAACTTCTTATAATGATTTTTAGATCTAGATCAAAATGGTTCACTTGCAGTCTCTGCTCATTAAGCTATTAAGTCTTGGGCAAGAGCCTGAAATTCCAAATACTTCATATATTAAATATATAATTTATGTGTAATGAGGATCACTGGGCATGTGAGAATTAGAAATTGGGAAGCAAAGTGCTAGCAGTGCCTGATTCATAGTTATGACTCAATAATTGATAATCTAGCAAAATCTACTATTTGAGTAAGGATAGAGAAGATCATAAGATATAGAAGTTACATTTCCTGAATTATTTTTTAAACATATGTTGTATTACTCTCATCTTCTATATCTACCTCAGAGATCATGCTGACATTTACATTTCTAATTTTTCCCAAATTTTGGTGGCACCCCCTCATTGCATCTTTATTTTGCCATTATTGAGAATACATGCAGAGGGTATGCGTGAGCTGGAACTGTGTGTACTCATGGTTTAAATTTCTTTGATAATAGCTGCTAAGACCCATGTCTATTCATGATCATTGCCCCCATTAGAACCACATACTCTATAAACAAGACCGAAACTCTCCTGATTTTGAATATGATTACTGTTATGTATTATTATTAATAATAGTAATAACTATTGAGCATGAAAGAACCAACTTGGGAGCTAACTCATATCCTGGAGTTCTGTATAAATTCTACTTTATTAGTTCTAAATATAAGGTATGGGAAAAGATGCCATAAGGGAAATATAAAGATAATCACACCCTGACAGCTGCCTTGCTGGGCTGGTTTCTAGTTCAAAGAGACTTAATCAGTTTGTCAAGTAGAATTCACAGCAGTAGCTCTAGAATCTAATAACATATATGATGTGTACCATAGACATATGCAACATATTATGGCATCTGGAGAACATCAGTGCTGGGTATTTTGTCATCTACTGCCTCTGTAAAGGCATGATAAAGGTAGTATAGCTTTTCCTCAATCCTTCTGTGACTCATAACTTGAGGTCTAATGGCAGCACAGTAGACATTCTTGATGGCCTCGGCAGCAGCTACCGGTTTTGCTGTGGCCCTTGCTGCAGCAATCCAACCCGGCCATGCACAGTTTCAGCAAAAGCCTGATGGCAACGATAATAGTTACTATTTGTTAAATTATTATGAGGTAAAGACTGTGCTAAATTAGCAAACTGTCTTATATACTTCAATATAAATATAAGATATAGGCCATATTATTACTCCACTTGACAAGAGAATAAGGAGACTGACAAAAAGTCTATAGCTAGAATTGGCAAAGACAGGGTCATGTTTATCTATTACCGCATCCAAGACTGGGACTGTACTGCTTCCTGCTCAATCTGCCTTAACTTACTATTATTATTTCTACTGTTCTTACTATTTTTGAGTATTTGTGTAAGTCAGGTGCTAGGAAAATGGAACTGTGCATCACAGTTGATGTTTAGTCTGAGATATCTCTTGTGAAGTTGATTCCTGTTTGTTCTGAAGCTTAGCTACTGAAAAGTTCCATTATTCAGAATACTATAAAGACTTATTTATTAATTTCTGTGTCTGAGGCTTCTGTCTAAAACACTTGCAGACTTGGAAAATGTTTTAAATTTTCTAAGATTTTGGGATATGATGAAATATGATTTTTTTTGAGCAAGACTACAGTATAATCTTCTCCACATGCATGAACGAAAGACATAAAAGAGGCAGATAGAATAGAAATCAAAGGAGCATTGGGGTAGAAAAGCTAGTGGCAAGCAAAAATTCAGCTCCAGTAAGTGAATGGCTGATCCAACAGTCCTTTCCTTTGAAGTTTTGATCTAAAAGAAGAACAACAAAAAGAAGCTGAGGAAGAAAAAAATAAACTTGCTCCACAAAAGTGTAACTAAATCTAAGTTAGGTAATTTCATCTTTTTTTAATCATCTCAAAGAAGCCGACTTCAGGCTGGAGTACAGTTAAACAACAGGACTTCTACATTCTTAAATGAGAATGGAAGGAAGCCATTTTTAAAATAGGCCAGTATTAAGAGAAGTATCCCTTGATGCACTCATGACACCAGTCTGATTGGATGCTCTGATCATTAATGCAGCCCAGGGCAAACTTATTTGATATTTCCTTCAGAAATACAGAGAGATGTTTAGAATTATTTAAAAACAGCCTCATTTAACAATCTTGGGTTTGTCTTGGTTAGGTAAAGAAAGTTAATCACACTCATTTGGAGAAATATGCTAATACGATACATATAAACGGAATTAAGTTCAC
Organism: Martes martes; assembly: GCF_963455335.1. NCBI lineage: Eukaryota > Metazoa > Chordata > Mammalia > Carnivora > Mustelidae > Martes > Martes martes. Next base: position 96,963,765 of record NC_137889.1, read on the forward strand.
TGAATTATGTGGACACTTGAGAGATGCAAAAACTTATAAACTCTCTGGGGATTTAACAAAATAGTAAAAGAAAAATAGTTATAGCTACTCTATTTATTTAGTAAATATTTACTGACCTCTATGGTTGGCAATACGAGTGTGGCTTAAAAGAGGAAGTAAACCCAGAGTTCTGAAGAATAGATAGGAGTTTTCTAGAAGTATGAGGCTATATCTTTGTGGTGGCTGGATGGCTCAGTTGGTTAAGCATTCCTCTCTTGATTTGGGTTAGATCATGACCTCTGGGTCACGAGATTGAACCCCACATTGAGCTCTGCCTTAGTGCAGAGTGTCCTTGAGATTCTCTCACTCTCTCTCTCACAGTGCTTGGGCTCTCTCTTTCTAAAAGAAATAAATAAAATCTTTAAAAAAAAAAGAAAAAGAAAGAAATATGAGTATATATCAGAATTTGAGACAAAGGGAGAGGAGGGAAGGAGGGTAGAGAATACAGAGTTCAACCATTACATGAGAATCTTGTATAATCACAATATAATCACTTGGAGGGTTTGTTTAAAATGAAGTTTCTGTGCCTTGTCCCATGCCAAGTCAATCACAATCGGTGATAGCAGAAAGCAAGAATTTGCATTTTTAATAGGCACACTTAGGCTGTTTTTATAAATATTAAGATTTGAAAATTGTTGCTATAGATAAAAGAAGTATCTAGCCTCAAGCAACAGAACTGCACAATCTATTTTACATATACAAAGAATATGCTGATGACCTATGAATATTAAGAAAGAATTGAAATTGAAGAAAAGAGACCTGTTAAAGACTGATGCATTGATCTTAACCTCTCTTTCACTTTTCAGTCTACTTCTAACAGTCTTTGTTCCTAAAGCTTAATGTCAAGGTTACCAAGGATCTTTGGCTTTCCAAATTGCTATTGCTCAAAGTACATCTCAGTAGCGTGTGAAAAAAACGGTCACCCACTCTGAAACACTGAATATTCGTGGCTTTTAAGAAACCACCTGTCAGGGGCGCCTGGGTGACTCATTTCATTTTTTGAAACCTATGTGTGGTACTAATACCTAAGTAAGAGTAATATTAATAAATAAGTGTTAGGAAAGTTCACTTCTAGCCTCTGGGAAAGAAAAGATGTGTTCAGAGCTCAGGTAATAAGAAATGTAGTAGAGGGATGCCTGGGTGGCTCAGTGGGTTAAAGCCTCTGCCTTCGGCTTGGGTCATGATCCCAGGGTGCTGGGATCGAGCCCCACATCGGGCTCTCTGCTCAGCAGGGAGCCTGCTTCCTCCCCTCTCTCTGCCTGCTTCTCTGCCTACTTGTGATCTTTGTCTGTCAAATAAATAAATAAAATCTTAAAAAAAAAAAAAAGAAACCACCTGTCATTTTATTAATGTGATATAGTACATTGATTGATTTGTGGATGTCAAGAACCATCCTTGGATTTATTCCAAACCTGGAATAAATCCCACCTGGTCATGGTATATATAATCCTTTCAGTACATTATTGAATTCAATACATTTGCTAATATTTTGTTGAAAATTTTGCGTCTTTGTTCATCAGTCATATTGGCCTATAATTTTCTTTTCTCATTATAGCATGTCTAGTTTTGGTAATGCTGGCCTTGTAAAATGAGTTTGGAAGTGATTCCTCCTATCTGGTTTTTGAAAAAGTTTAATAAGTATTGGTATTAATTCTTCTTTAAATACTTGGTAGAATTCACCAGTGAAGCATCTGGTCCTAAACTTTTGTTTGTTGGGAGGTTTTTGATTACCAATTCGATCTTCTAGAAATTGGTCTATTTATATTTTCTATTACTTCATGATTCAGTCTTAAGAGGTTGTATGTTTTTGGTAAATAATCCATTTCTTCAGGTTGTGCAATTTGTTGGTATTTAATTGTTCATAGTAGTCTCTTAGGATTCCTTGCATTTCTATACTATCACTTATAATGTCTCTTCTTTCATTTCTGATTTTATTTATTTGAGTCCTCCACTTTTTTCTTCCATTTTTATACTCCATTACTATAATGAAGGATAAAAATCATAAAATCATCTCAATGCATGCAGAAAAAGCATGTGACAAAATTCAACATCTACTCATGATAAAAACTCTCAACAAAGTGGGGATAGAGAGACTGAACCTCAGCATAATAAAAGCCATATATGATTAGCCCATAGCTAACATCATACTTAGTGGTTAAAAGGGGAAAGCTTTGCCTTTAAGACCAGAAATTGGACAAAGACACCTATTCTCACCACTTTTATTCAACACGGTATTAGGAGTCCTAGCCAGAACAATTAAGTAAGAAAAATAAGTAAAAGGCATTCAAATTAGAAAAAAAGATAAGTCACTATTTGCAGATGACAGAATAATATCCAACCCAGTTTAAAAATTCAATGCAGGGGTGCCTGGGTGGCTCAGTGGGTTAAAGCCTCTGCCTTTAGCTCAGGTCATGATCCCAGGGTCCTGGGATCGAGCCCCACATCGGGCTCTCTGCTCATCAGGGAGCCTGCTTCCTCCCCTCTCTCTGCCTGTTTCTCTGCCTACTTGTGATCTCTGTCTGTCAAATAAATAAATAAATAAATAAATAAATAAATAAAATAAAAAAAATTCAATGCAATCCCTATCAAAATTCCAATGAAATTTTTCATAGAAAAAAAAATAACTTAAAATTTATATAGAACCACAAAAGACACTGAAGAGTCAAAAAAATCTTGAGAGAGAAAGAAAAAGCCCAGAGACACCACTCATTTTGACTTCAAACTATATCACAAAGCTATAGTAATCAACGCAGTATAGTACTGGCATAAAATCAGACACATGAATTAATGGAACAGAATAGAGAGCCCAGAAATAAATTCATACATATAATGTTAATTACTTTATGATAGAGGAGGCAAGAACACATGATGGGGAAAAGACAGTCTTTTCAATAAATGGGGCTGGGAAAACTGGAGAGTGTAAAATAATGAATATGGACCACTATCTTATACCACACGATCAAAGTAACTCAAAATAGATTAAGGACTTGGATGTTAGACCTGTAGCTATAAAACTCTTAGAAGAAAACATGAGCACTAAGCTCCTTGATGTTAGTCTTGGTGATGACTTTTTTGGACTTGACACCAAAAGAAAAAGCAACAAAACCAAAAATAAGCAAGTGGGATTATGTCAAACTAAAATCTTCCACACAACAAAGGAAACCATCAACAAAAAGAAAAGGCAGTGTATAAAATGTGGGAAAATATTTGCAAATTATATATCTAAGGAATTAATATCCAAGATATATGAAGAACTCATACAATTAAATAACAAAACCCCAAGCAATCCAACTAAATAATGAGCAAAGGATATGAATAGATGTTTTTTCAAAGAAGACATACAGATGGCCAATAGAATTATGAAAAGATAATCAACATCACTAATGGTCAGGGAATTACAAATCAAAATCACAATGAGATATCACATTACAAATGTCAGATTGGCTATTACCTAAAAGACCAGAATTGGCAAGGATGTAGAGGAAAGGGAATCCTTGTACACTGTTGGTGGGAATATAAATTGGGCAACCACTATGGAAAACGTTATGGAGGCTCTTCAAAAAATTAAAAATAGAATTACCATATGATTGAGTAATTCCACTTTAGGGTATTTACCCAAAGAACACAAAAATACTAATTTGAAAAGATATAAGCACCCCATGTTCACTGCAGCATTATTTACAGTAACCAGTATATGGAAACAAACTAAGTGTACATCAACAAGTGAATAGATATAAAATATGGTAAATATATACAATGGAATACTATTCAACCATAAAAATAATGAAATCTTGCCATTTGTGACAACATGAATGGCTCTTGAGGGCACTGAGTGAAATAAATCAGACAAGGAAAGGTAAATACCATACGATCTCACTTATATGTTGAATCTAAAACAAAAAGCACACTCATAGGCACAGAGAAAAGATTGGTGATTGTCAGAAGCATGGGGCTGGAGGTGGATTAAAAAGGTAAAGGGAGTCAAAAGGTATAAATTTCCAGTCATAAAATAAATAAAATCCTAGGGATGGAATGTACAGCAAGGCAACTATAGTTAATAAAAGTGTATTGCATATTTCAAAGTTGCCAAGAAAGTAAATCTTAAAAGTTCTTGTCACAAGAAAATAAAATTCTATAACTATGTATGGTGTTGGATGTAGAATAGATTTATCATGGTAAAATAAAGAAAACACTTAAAAAGATTTATTTATTAATTTATTTGAAAGGGAGAGGGCATGTGAGCTTTTGTGGGGGGGGGGGTAGAGGAGAGAAGCAGAAGGAGAGGGAGAGAGATTCTTAAGCGGATTCCCTGCTGAGTACAGAGGTGATAAGGGGCTGGATCTCATGACCCTGAGATCACGACCTAAGCTTAACTGACATGCTTAACTGACTATGCCACTCAGGAACCCCAAAATAAATAAAAAAAATTTAAAAAAGATGGAAAATAAAAACTACCACTGAAATACAATGTTTTTGTATTGTTTAATTTCATTTCATTTAATTACAATGAATTACAATTCATTGTAATTTGCAATGAAATTATCTAAGTAAAAGGAAATGGAAGGCCTCAAGTACCTATTTTTCCTACTTAGATTAGCGGTGTGAATTAAAAATTAAAAAGAAATAGCTGTACAAATAAAGCTAATAAGTTAAAAAATAAAGAAACTATGTTTTTTTCTGTGCTCTGTATGTTGCTCTTTCTTCTACTTAACTGAATCCTCCAGAACCTTAACCTTTTCTCTTTTACCTTTCTTCTCTTTCTATACTTAGTCTTTGTAGCTTTAAATAATCATTAATAATATTAGACACATATCTATCTTCAGACCCTTTCTTTTCCTTTTACTTTACACCTGTGTGTTCAAGTAGCCACTCAAAATTTCCCATTTGATGTCTAGAGGGAATTTCAAATGTTTATGTTTAGAAAGGGACCTATATTTCATGGTTGATCCATCAACAAACCCACTGGAACTTTTCTTAAAGTACATCCAGAATCTGACATCTTTTCACCAATTCCATGGCTATCATTCTAGTTCATGTTGCTAACATCACTTTTTGCCTAAACAGTCACAGTAGTCTCCTAACTGATCTCCCTGCCTCTAATCTTGCCCCATACAATAAATTTTCCTTTGCGATCCTTAGTGATCTTTAGGAACATAGAGCAGAAAATGCAACTCTGATGTTCAAAATCCTCCAGCAGCTATCATACTTAAAACCCAAAGATTTACCAAAGCTCGCAGGATCTCCTGTATCTCATAGCAATATCCTCTATACTTATACTTCTATAGTTTAACCACAGGGGTCTTCTTGATGTTTAATAGATCAAGTTTGCTTTTTTTCAGAAGCTGGCATTTATGGTTTCCTCTAACTAGGATGCTCTTCTCCCAGATGTCAGCATGTTTTTCTTCTTCATTTTATTCTGGTCTCTGTTTATATATAACGTCCTTGAATATTCTCTCATGACCACCTTACTTACTCAGTTCTCTTTCCATGTTGCTCTATGTTCCCCTACCATACTTAATTTTATTTGCAGTATTCTCTCTATTTAGCATTGTGTCATATAGTTATTTGCTAATTTTTTTCTTCTTCTCTTTCATATAGGAATATAGATTCCTTTGGCATAAGTACTTTATCTTGTTCATTTTTTCAATCCCCTGTGCTTGTAACAGCTTAGTACATAGAAACAGACAAAGAATATTTGTTTGCTGAGTGAATCCTTCATATGTGAAATCTTGAAGCCTTGGCAATGGCATTGTAAACAAGGATGGTGAGAAAAGATAGAAGGATGATTTTACTTATCAAATAAGAAGTAATTCTAACATTAGAATATAATATGAACTAGGAAGGAACTAGAAAACATATGAAAAAAGCCAAAATTCTATTATAAAAATGACAATACAAAGAATAAAAGGGTTAATCTACATAAAAGAATGGGATGTAATCAACAGTTCTGGGTTTGAAGAATACTCACAATTGGAGTTGGTATGGAGAAACAGGAAAAAAATGGGCAGAGATGAATTGCCCAGAAGTTCTGGGCATAGGGATTGACATTAAAGATCATAGGGATGTGGGAAAAGTGCAAATAATTAATCAGACTACACCATGAGGTAGGGGATTAGGGAAAATTGGAAGGTGAAAAATAAGGGTGGAAAAATGATCTTCTCACGGGTGATTTGTAGCTTTGAAGCCCATATCTAAGTTGGGGATTCATTTTAAGTAAGGAATAGGGGGACTGAGCATTTTAGCAGGGAAGGGATGTTTGTTGCTTTTGTCAATGCAGAGCTAAATAGTTATGTAGAGTCACAAATAATATAAGCAGTATTTCATCTCCAGCTATGCTGGCTGAAATGGAACAGATAATACCTCTCCTTGCTCTCTGGCATTCAAGGTAAGGACATGTGGCTTAGCCAATTGGATATTTCTACCAGGGATTTTGATTCCTGAGGGACAGTCAGATGTTACTCACAGTGGTGGTAGAAAAATCAAGAGTACACAGTAATGGTGGCTAGTGTCTGGGGATTGCAGTATCTGTTTGGTGCACTGACCACAGTATTATTAGTTCTTTGAGCTTTAAAAGACTTTTTGAGATTTATGTATAGAGAAGAAAGGAAAGAGATAAAGAGAAGAGGAGAATGTTTCAGCTTTCAGAACTGTAAAATTCATAGATAGATCCATACTGGAAGAGAATTAGGGAAGGAAATATATCATGTTCTAAAGATCAAAGATAATTTTTGTGAAGCTTTAAAATTTTGTAAAACTTGCTAATAAAGCTTTAAACTTCTGTGAAAATTGCTGATATGCAAAGGTGATGTTAAATGTTATCCAAGTGGTTTCAGCAATTGTACTTCCTAAATTTGAAAACGAAATTTTATTATATTCATGGTGGTCAACTCATATTTGACAAATGTTTATCAGATCAGGAGAGTGTAGACAGTTAAACAGAATGGATCTGTAACATAAAATTTTGATTTTCCAAATTGATCAAAGTAGTTGGAATATTAGCATATTTACGGTTTATATTATATAAAAACACAACTTGTGTGAAGGGCTCATCTCTTCAAGGTGAATTAATTTTTCCAGCCTAATCTTTAGTCAAATGGTTCACAATGAATTCTCAGAAAAACTTAGGAATACAATCCATTGTGAGCCTGGAATCTGTAACAGTAGTGTAAGTATAAAGTAGCTTTTAAGGGGTCTCTGTGGATAATTAGCTTTGATTAATACAATCACAAGATTGAATAGTTTCATATTGAGCTTTTATGAGTAATGGTATATTTTTAATGATTATACTGGTAGACCATAGAATTTTTATCAAAGTTTTGCCTATTTTTTAATTATTTCTTTCCTGTGTTTACGTTAGTCTTAAATAACAACAGATCTTATTGGACTGATGAGTTTGAAACTTACTCTCAGAATTTTAAATATCATAGATGAGATCACTTGCTTACAAGCATTATGATTTCCTGTATATTAACCCACCCATACAATATTTTGGACATCTTCAATGTCCATTGCATTGAAAAATAATTTAATCAACATCAGAGGAAAATTATTATTCGGCAGGAATAGAGTTATATGATGCTATTAATACCATAGAAACTCTGTAAATGCAAGACATCTTATATTGTTTGAACATTTTTATGTATTAATTATAGCTTAGCCACTATGAGTAGTTCATAGCAAGCTTTTATCAAAAGAGACTGGTAACGTTTAGAATTAAAATTCTCGAGGTAAAGAAAACTGAAATTTCAATTCAGTTGTTGGGAGCATTAGCAGACATATTATTTTCATTTAAAAGGTAGTGTGCAGGAAGCAGTTTTCTTCTGAATAAACTGACTGTATTCATGATTTGGCAGAATCATTTACTTTGCAATTGATTCTGACTACAGCACGTATTTGAACTTTAAGCGCTGTGATCTCAGGATTTTACCTAATGGCACATATGAATGACTCAGGGCTGCTGCAAAAACATGCAAATTGTGCACGGTAATGATTCCTTTTGCATTAAGGAAACGTTCTCTGAGGCAAGCTTCATGAAAGGGTCCAACCATGACTTTAAGATATGAAACCATTTTTCATGAAATACAGGGACTGGGGATAATTCAGCATCTTATACGGAAGCTCATAACCAAATGGCTCATATAAGCACATAGCAACAAGACTCACTAGGCATTGGTGAACGAAGCTGAAAGTTTGATAGTGGAACATGTTACACATAATTAAATATAGATCCTTCCTAATCAATAGTGAGGGCATAATTACTTTTCTCAAGGTTAGTTAGGCAGGGTTATTTGAGGGGACAGAAGGCAGAGTGAAGAGACTCAAGAAGACAAACTAGAGAATCATGCATTTTGGAGCTGAGGGGGCTACTAGGAGCTTTGGCACACTTGAAAACCAGACTGCAATGTTATCAGTAGTCTCATTAGGGAACTATTAGACAAGGTCAAGAAGGCCTATGAGAACTGATGGGTACGTTTAAGCAATGTCTCCCTCCTTCACCAAATTGCTCAATAGTAGCTGCCAAATTTTCATGTCTTGAACAAAACCTCTTACAAGGGTATCTCCTTAAAGTATTGCTCAATTTTGCCTTGTAAAGAATGTCACATTTCTCTGTGGAAACTATCAGTGATGAATTAATGAATGCTTCTAATACTAATGGACCCCAACTGTTCCAACCACTCATTGTAATTCATGAGGAAAAGAAATATGTACTTAAGTATGTGTAGGTGTTTGTAAATATGTCTTCCCCAAACCACATCCCTGTGAGGGAGAAAAAAATGAAGAGAACGAGTACAACAGCCTAGTCCCATCAAGTGTGTGGGCTGGTTAGCATTCTTAGAAATGTTGCTAAACATTATAACATTCCTTCCTCCCTTCCTTTCCTTCTCCATCCCTAAAGACTTACTGAATACTCCATGAGCCAAGCATTGAAGAGAGGAGATAAACAATTGATTTGAAAGATGTAAATGATAGTCATAGTGATAAGGCCAATAATGAGGGTCTGCTAAGTGTCAAGAGATGTTTAGGAAGACTCTCTGTTATACAACAGAGCTCTTCGTTATGTGAGACTACTATCTGCATATTTCACTTTAGATAGAACAACTGACGAAAGGATTTCATATTTATTCCGGGAACAAATCATGTGAATTGGTGTTTATAGAAGGATAATACTTCCCCCAAATTTTTTTTCCCCCAAACATATGTGAGAAAGTTCTTATTTCAGAGAGATTTTTTCCAGGAAACTTAAAGCATTCTTAAAATAGTCTAAAATTCTAACAAATATATCCCTTAAAACACTTGCTTTTCTTACTTTTATTTTCAAAACTCTAATTTGTTCCTTTCAGAGGCCTGGAAAAACAAGTCAGTGCTTTTTTATAAATGAATATATCATATTTACTACTGTTACGAAGTCAAATTTTGATCTTCAGTTTATATATGTATATATATGTAAATTTATATGTGTGTGTGTGTCTCTGTGTGTGTGTGTGTGTATACACTTATAACCTTTGTTATTAGATAAAGCCTGAGAAAGCCTTTTGGGTATTTTTTACTAGCTTTTATTACTTATATTTTCAATATAAAACACCAATTCCAAAATCTTCCTCTCCACCACTAGATTATTCTAAAGCACATACATTAAACTTAAAAAAATCATTTTGTTATAGGACTAGAGAGGATATTTAACAGGTTTTAATAATTAATATCTTTTGTGTTTATTGATATCATCATGTGATAAAGTTGTGAACTGTATATCTTATGGTACTTTTACAAGACACCATTGGCTGCTTGCAAAGGCCATTCCCACTTTCTCCTTACTAGCAGAACTTCAATTTTTTTTTTTTTTTCCAGGCATCTATCCAGTGTCTCAGGGAAGAAGAGATGAATCCCTTGCCTAGCTTAGGGTTGGGAATTCAGTCAATGAGATGCATATACAGAGAGAAAGACAGAAACAAAGAGACAGACATAAAGAGAGAGGCACAGAGTGAGAGAGAGAGAGATTCAAGGAATTGGCTCATGTAATTGTAGGATGGCAAATTCAAAATCTGTAGGGCAGGTTGGTAGGCTAGAAAGTCAGATAGGAGATGATGCTATAGTCTTAAGGTAGAATTTCCTTTTCTCAGAATAATTTAAGTTTTTACTCTAAAGGTCCTCAACTGATTAGATAAAGCCCACCCACATCATCAAGGGTAATCTTCATTTAAAGGATTGTAAATGATTAACATTATGCAGACACTAACCACATGTACAAAATACCTTCACAGCAACACTTAGACTGGTATTTGTTTCAATAACTGAGTACTATAGCCTAGATAAGTTAATACAAAACTAACCATCACAGTATTGCTTGACTTTTTCATAATGGAAGAAAATCTAGGTCTGAGGTCTGGTGGCTAGCAACTCTGACTAGAGTCACTAGTGTAGAAATTTAAGGCCTTTCCCCACAGTCACAGAATTAAGCCTATTTACAGACACTGAAGCCATCAATTAAGGAGGGACTGAATCACTTTGCAGGAGAATCCCATAATTTTGCCAAGTGTATTTTGAAAATATTCCTCTAGACCTTCACGAGAAAGGCCATTGATTAAGGTAACAGTTTATTGGAGGAAAGAAAACACCCAGACCTTTCAGGATTTAGTAGAAACACAGTTCTGAGGTGATGCTATTTTCTGAAGTTTCAAAATTCTACCATAATCTATGGCAAATTATGGTAGTATGGTGACAAATGGAGTCTTGACCCACTTTTGTTGTAAAATGGGTACAGCAGACCTAAAAATATTTTATCATGGTTTTTCTTTCTAATTCCTTATGTATAATATTCAGAACAGATAATTTAACAACAAGATCTCCACATTGATATCCTACATAAGAAGTAGTGATTATAATGAAAGGAAGAGCCAAGTATGAGTCCCTGGAGCTACCTCCTCTCACCAACACATCAAATTAGTGAACCGGTCTTAGTCCTGTTTCTTATGGAGGCATTTTAGACATTAGTTTCACCATAAAAACTTTGAAGATACAGATATGGTGATTCCTACAATATTACCTCTTAATGCATCTGACCTACGAAAAAGCTATGAGTTTTCTAGAAAGAGTGAATAATCATAAACTTGATCAGACACTGATAATGATCTCAACTATAAGGTGTCTTTCTTTCAGAGAAGCTTACCTCAGTTCCTGACACCTGGTGTGTAATGACAGGGCACATGCTTTTTCTCAATTCCATCTTATAAAAACAAGAACTATTGTGAATTAACCCAGAAGTGGAAGCAATATCCTGAAATCTGTTGCTATAGAGTCTGCAGGAATCTCGACGATGGCAACATGGAACATCCCACTAGTCTTTACGTTAATGACATTGTGCTAATTACACCAGATATTATTAAGTATCCTAGGTACCTTAGAAGGATTCATGCATGCCAGGGGGTGAAAAATAAATTCCCATACAGTTTGAGGTTGGTGTCAGTCATGGGTCTCCAGGGCAATAGAACCAGTAGGATATATACAGAGAGAGAGAGAGAGAGAAAGAGAGAGAGAGAGGGAAGAGAGAGAGATTTTAAGGAATTGGCTCATCTAGATGCCTAGTCATTTTTTGTTAATTCCTTTCGGTCTATCCTTTTAAATATTGCTTTACTTAAGTGTTTTCTAGTTAAATCATCCGGGTGAAAATCTATTTCCTATAGGACCCATACTGATAACACTCTCAGGTCCAACGAGTATATATTTATAGATATTTGTCTCAGCCAGACCTAATACTGAAATGGGTATTTGCAAGGTAACCAGTGAATATTTGTTGACTGATAATTATCATAATGATCACCATTTATTAAACTTCAATTATCCAGCAGAAATTATGCTGGGCATTTTACATGTATTTCACTTTAGTCCTTGTATTAACCCTAAAATCATTTTACAGCCAAGTAAAGAGAGATTGAAAGAGGTTACTTGAATGAGATGAAACAGCTAGTAAATGGTGGCATCAGAATCTGTACCTAGATCTGTCTATTACATTATGTCACCATATGTAATAAACAGAAACTCATTCATTTTCTTGATTTTAATTTTGAGGTGAATATAAATAAACAAAAAATTCCATTATTTCCTGCAAGACATACTCAACAGGTATGCAAGAAACTCTAATTCCATTATTTTTTTAAAAAACATATCATCTATCTTTTGGTTCTAACTTGCTACATATAATGCTGTTCACAAAATTTGACATATTGTCCCCATGTTAGCACCACCAATTCACTGAGATTGAACAAGTAGCGTTTGGCATCACTCACTTCTCTAGTATACATGCCTTACAACAGGAATATGTTCTATATTAAAAGAAATATATTCTACCTATTTCTTTAGAGATCGCTCAGAAGTTTTAATATCACACTAAAAACAGAGAAAGAGCCAACATGATTTTTAAAACCTGGCGATATTGTTGGTACTCCACTTGGCTACAAAGAATCTGATGAAGAATCAGACCTGCTTTTTCTGTTTTTATGTGGGAAATCTGGTATTATGACTCCAAAAACTTTCCAGGCGTCTCCTATTGACTGTTACACTTACTTACATTACAGCAATATAAGCTGTTACATAGCTCTTGTCTTGTCACATGATGCAGTAGATGGTCATGAATGGAAATGGAATAAAAGCATCAAACCATTATCTCATTTCCTAAAAAGCAATAGGACAGTGTAGGGATCAGGTCCATATCTTGTAGCTTTTTTTTTCCTTTTCTTTTCTCTCTCTCTCTCTTTTTTTTTTTTTTTTTTTTTTTGTAGATCTACCAAAGAAGGCAAAACAGGGGAAACTGCCAGTAAAACATCATTGTTTCCGGAAGATCATGACCTATACTTTTACAGGGGGTGGGGTGTCGATGAAGTATAGCCTGAAGGACATGAATGACATCTATGTAAGAAGCTGCCAGAACAGTCAGTTTTGCACTGAGTGCCCCGCAATCAGCTAGCTTATTTGATCAGAGGACCCACTCAATGAGCAAATAGCCATGCTTTGCTTCATTTAAATTTAATCTAAATTCTAGACTTTTTCCATTTTATATAATCTTACAATTTTATTTTTCAGGAAAGAAGCTCCTTTCCCATGTGCAGTGTCTTCCTTGCATGAGCAAAAAATTTTAAATGACTCATTTCGCTTGTTTTTTTTTTTTAAAGATATACTATATTGTAATTTCCATTAATACAACAAATAAGAATTTAATTTAACAGAGTAATGTCAATGAATGCAGGAGTAAAGTGACTTGTTTAAGTTTAGGGAACAATTCAGAAACAAAAACATGGAGATTGCAGAAAGTAAGGAAAGATTCAGAAAACAAGAAGTTAATGTCATGTTGAAGGGATGAGGGAGCTGATGTAAAAGAACTCCTAATGGCCAAGGTGGAATAACTCCAGCAAAAACAACAGCAAATAAACAAATAAACAAAAAACATACTATTGTTATGCCCAACATAAAGAATAAACATCCATAAAAACAATATCTATACTAATCAGTGAATAAACAAAGAAATGGAGAAGAGACAGATCTGTACAGAAGAATTCCAAATAATTTAACGAGATTGATTACACATCCCTTTCCAAGAGATGGAACTTGACATTCCATCCCTCCCTTTCCTGCTCCAGTATGGACTCTAGTAAGCAACTTCCTTCCAAAGAGGACTGTCTGAAAGCAGTTGGGAAACAGAATAATTTTACATGGAGTAAGCGAGCAAATACTACCTTGCACAGGTTGATCAAGGTGAATGCCTTGAGCGCTAAGTTATGTGTCCTTGATAGGATATTGTAAGAATAGCATTTCACTTCTGTGGTTTTCCTTTCAAAAATATATAATCCTATTCTAAAAATAAGAAAAATACCAGACAAACCCCAGTTGAGGAATTCTTCAAAGTATCTGACCTATACTACTCAAAACTGTCAAGATCATCAAAAGCAAGGAAGATATGACAAACTGTCACACACTAGAAGAAAAACGATGACTAAATGTGGTATCCTGAATGGAGTCCTGGAATAGAAAAGAAAAGAGGCAAAAACCCAGCAAATTCCAAATAAAGTGCGGAGTTTAGGTAATAATTATTTATCAAGGTTGGCTCAAGGCTCTTAGTTAAAACAAATGTTTCACATTTGGAAAAGATGTTAACCATAGCGTTAACTGAGTGAGGAGAACATGAGAACTCTCTGTGCTACCTTTGAAACTTTTCTCTAAAAATGAAACTAATCTAAAGTAAAGAGTTTGTGAGAAAAATCAGAAAAAATATCAAGGAGATTAGTAAAGGTCTTTGAAGTCCAAACCAAACCTTTTTTTATAAGATAAAAGGTTTTTGCTTTTTTTCTTTAAATTTGTACAGCATAAACTCTTTACAATTTCCAGTTTCCATTGTTCAGCACATTCTAGAATTAGGAAGGAATGTTATAGCATGGAGTGAGTAAGAGAGCACTCAGCACTTTGCCTTGTATAAAGTAAGTCCTCAATAAATATTTATCAATTGATTGAGTAAGATTGCAAATTATTTTTCACCTTGACTTCAGGTACTTATTACTTTGTTCTGTTTCTTATGTAATAAGTAGATGGGCATAAATAAGACACCTTTTAAAATACGGAAATACTTGGGGCGCCTGGCTGGCTCAGTGGGTTAAAGCCTCTGCCTTCAGCTCAGGTCATGATCCCAGAGTCCTGGGATCAAGCCCCACATCAGGCTCTCTGCTCCTCAGGGAGCCTGCTTCCTCCTCTCTCTCCCTGCCTCTCTGCCTAGTTGTGATTTCTCTCTGTCAAATAAATAAAATATTAAAAAAAAAACGGAAATACTAATTTCCAAAAAACTTTACTAGTATGAATCAATAAATAATGTAATAGGTTAGTCATCCAAGGAAGTAACTCATCCTGTGAAACGGTCTCTTAGTTTATCCTGGAGGAGATTTGAGAGAGTTCCACCTAATCCATGTGTTTGGAGAGTAGATGCAGCAGTACATAGCTGGAATGGGATTGATATGAAAGGAAAAATAGGTGGATCAATGACATTAATATTCTTGAAGATAGCGTAATTAGCCAAAGCATGAAGAGAGGGGACTCTGAGAAGAATAATTTGTCAGCATTTTCCTAGCACTTTCCATGGATGCCTCAGGCTATTATGGCTTGATGTCATTAACTATTAGGTTCATTCAACTAACTCTCCTTGCTCTGATTAATTTTATTTCCTATGTAGATTTTTTAGTGGAAAGAGAATACTCCAGGGTGCTTTGCTGGTTATAGTTCTCATGGTACATTTGCAGATTTGCATTCTGGTCTACTCACTAGTTTCTTGGGCATTGAGTTAACCTAGTTTTCTTTTTTGCCAAATATGTGTGATATTTTTACCTACCTCATACGATAGTCTTGAAATTAAAATAAGTGATAAAATGCATAGGCCGTAAATTAGCAAAATGCCTGTATAAGTAGTCATTCATTTTAAGGACCGTGTAGTTCATATTAGTATTGCCACTGCTGTTGTTACTGAATCATTCCCTATCTCCATCCTGAATTTGGGCCAGTCTGACAAAGTTGAACTCTTTAACCTGAAAATATGAGAACCAGACATCAAGTGACTCCCTTCCGATGGAATGCAGCCTTGCTTGGCCTACCTATCCAGCTGGTTGGCTTTCCCTGGCACCTCTGTCTCTGCTTTCTCTTCCAACACCAGCACCTGAGAACTGGGTACTCGTTACACACTCTAACGCTAGGAACAGGTAGATAGGCGACTTTGGAGGGATCTGCTAATTCATCATTGAAATGAGGCACCTCTGGAGTGGAACATAAAAGATACTTAGCCAGCAGGTTTAGCAGCTGTGATAAATGGTGTGTGTGATTTAAATTTGAGTAGAATTGTGTTTAATTGAAAATTTGGCCACTACATGAAACTTCCACTAAAAAGATTAGTATGACATTGAAGGGCTGCCAAGGGTGCCAAGAATGAGGAAGAAAGCCACATAGGTTAATATTTCATGAAGCAGTCAGTGTTTTATAAAGGGGAGTTCTAGAAAATATGTTCTAGTACCACTTTCAACAGAATCACCCAGGACATTTGTTAGACTGCAGCCTCATTGGCCTCGAAGTTCTAGTGGATCTGAATCTCCCTAGCGGGAATCTAGGAATTTGCGGTTTATTGGCTTTTGTAAGGTCTATAGGTAAGTCTTATACAACACAGTCTGAGAACCTGATTTTGCTTCACACATCGAGAAAGAACAGTTTGTTACCAGTGTGGGACAGATTTTATGCCCCCCTCTACGTGCCTTTCCAGCAAGTCTTGAATTTAAAACTTAGGTGAAAAGGGGGACAATATGATGTTCAAATATTGTGCCTTGTTAATCCATATTTATAGTCAAATATTTTAGATGTGTTTTGTAAATTAAAAATAATATATTTTAAGTAACAGGTGTTTTAATTACAAAAGCCTTTAGTTCAGAAGGTTTATTTGATTTGCAAACAAACAACTAAGCAGGGTGTCTGTTTCCAGATGCACAGCAATTCTCCCAAGCCTGATTATTCTCTGTTCATCGTTGTCAGAATCCTTCTGTATTTGAGGTCGTTTTTCTTTGAATAAACATTCTACTGAATACGTATTAGAACCAAGCTCTAGGGGTACCTGGGTGGCTCAGTGGGTTAAAGCCTCTGCCTTCGACTCAGGTCATGATCCCAGGGTCCTGGGATCGAGCCCCACATCAGGCTCTCTGCTCCTCAGGAAGCCTGCCTCCCCCTCTCTCTCTGCCCGCCTCTCTGCCTACTTGTGATTTCTGTCTGTCAAATAAATAGATAAAATCTTAAAAAAAAAAAAAAAAGAACCAAGCTCTATCCAGCTTTATCTCATTAATAGAGATCTTAAGTGGATATTAATTTCCTCAGGCCTGAACTCAACAGCAGATTTGCTTTCTTCAGTGTCCAGTATTTGCAATCCGTGTAATATTTCTATGAATCCTGATATGTGTCTGTGCTTTCAAAGTCCACAAAACATAATCTAAGGAAAAATACACCAGACTGGTTTATTTGCAATTAAAAGTTCATTCTAACATCAATTCAGTGGAACCAATCCCAAAAATAAGCCAAAGGAAACAAGCATGAAAATGATATCCTTCTGGTGACATTGAAGGAGTAGAAATTTGAGTTGGAGAAACCTATGTATTATTACCTGTATGACTTTGAATATACTTTATGAGCTTTCTAAGCCTCAGACAGCATTCCTCTAAGGTGAGTCAATCAAAGAAAATAACAATATTTGTAAACTGCCTGGCCCATCACATGCTAAAAGGACAGTAGCCAAAAGGAAAAGAAAAAGGGATCCTGAAAAATCATAGGAGATTGATGGGAGGACAGGCTGCAACTTCTGGGACTTGGCTTCATTCACACACCACGGAACTCCTCATTTGAGCATTGGACATCCAGCCTCCTCGTGAGTACTGGTACCGCTACATTATAAAAAATAAGAAGAAAGGAATAAAAGCCTTTGTTTTGTGGCACAGCTAGAACTCTGAGTAATTTTGTGATTTTTGAATTGTAAAGTGAATAAGAATGTTATTTACTTCAAGAAACCTTTCCATTGTACCATGGTTGAATGGATCTAGAATTCTTAACAAAGGCACTTTACTGCGAGAAATATCCCTCGATGCAGCTGACCTTAGATTTCCTGTTACTTTTTTATTCTCTGACTTTACATTTCCTGTCTCTCCCTTTATACATAATGAATAAAAAATGTTCCTACATTTTATATTATTGTGCACATAATTATTTCTTATTAACATTTTATTTTCACATAAAGAGAACAAAATGCCATTTTCAATGAAGAAAAGGAAGAAATAAGGATTTTTATGCCTTACAAATCTTTGTAACTATTAGAATCATTACTGTGCTTTCTCAGAAATAGTCCATTTTAAGGGAAAGGGCCTTTTAACCTTTTTTTCTGATTACATAGTGGTAACAGTTCACTAATGAGATATGTTAATAAAACTTAATTGATGACTTTGATTGTTGCCAAATAAGGATAAGTGAAGGGTAATATATTCATGACATTGAACTCTGGTGTCTTTTACAATACTTTTTGAAAAAATCTGTGTACTCCCTTTACTTTGGATTCAAATAACAAGATATTAGAAAATCCACTCAAAAGGAGTGTGCAGTGTTTGGAAAGAATTTTAACGTTTTAGAAATAGGAAGAAGGCCTTTGATTTGATAACTAACATATAAATTAGAATGTAAGTCATTTTCAGCATAAGGATGCTTGTTGACCCATACTGAAATATGGGCCCATAATGCTAGATAAAATGAGAACAGAAGAAAGGAACTGAACCTGTGGGAATCTGAGAAAAGAAAATATTCTGGAACTTAGACAACAATTTCCTATGCAACATACAGAAAGTTTTTCTTAACAACACAGTTCTTGCCAACATAGTATTTGAGAGTGCCTAAGTATACAATCATTAATTAGTATTTAGCATCACTACCTAAAAGTTATTGCAAATTAGGTAAGCAAAAATTACTTCTTTTTTTTGCTATATTTATTTGATTACTAGTAAAATTTCATGTATATCTTTGTAATTTCCAGTTCTGTGAATTGTTTATTTATGAGCTGTGCTCATTTTTTAAAAAGTTTGAAAATTTGCATCTATTTTTGTGAATCTCTGTAAGTTCTCTTTATAAAGTTTAATTTTTATCACTCAAAACTATTGCAAATGTTTTCTGAAGTTTGTCATTTGTCACTTAAAGTACTTTTGGTACTTTAACATATAAAAGTGAAAATTTTAAATATATTTAAATTTTCTCTCTGGTGAATAAGTGAACTATTTGAATAGAACTTATGTCCTATTAGAGCACAGATGTGTCTTGTATTGTGCCTTATCTTTAACACGTAAGTAGCATGTAGGAAATTTTGGTAATTTTTTTTAAAAATATTTTATTTATTTATTTGATAGACAGAGATCACAAGTAGGCAGAGAGACAGGCAGATGGGGGGGGGGTAGCAGGCTCCCTGCTGAGCCGAGAGCCTGATGTGGGTCTTGATCCCAGGACCCTGAGCTCATGACCTGAGCTAAAGGCAGAGGCTTAACCCACTAAGCCACCCAGGTGCCCCTTGGTAAATATTTCTAAGTGAATGAATACTTTCAAGTTTAAAATGTTTGGTTATTAATAATTCTGGCAAAAATGGAATTCTAGGGAAAGTTAACTCTGACCTTATGATGACTATTGTCATGAGATAGCTTATTATAGTGGATTTCCATAAATATTTATAGAGCTAAAGTCAAAGAAAAGAAGAAAATCTATCCAATAGAAACATAATATTTTCTTCTCCAAATCTTTAACTCTAGAAATTTATTTTTTCAATAATTATTGACTATCTATTCTATACTAATCATGAAAGTTTCACTGATATGCCAGTGAGGATTACTTGGAGAAAATTTTGGTTGTCTCAGACAAAATTTTTTTTTTTTTAGAACTGTATCAAGATCACAAAAAATAAACCTTGGAGTTGCAGAACTGGGACTGAAAGATAATTAGTATCCAGCGTTGTTCCATAAGTTACGTGGACACAATAAAATTTTGGCCATGGTGGTGTTAAAACTCCTGAAGGATATCATTGCTGATGGTATAAAATAGATTCTAATTCTTCCTTTGCCTGTGTGTCACCAAGCAACATTCAAAGATGAGAATGTAAGCCTCTTGTTGGACAAATCTAGGTCACACATTTCACCTTGATATTCAAAGAACAACTGGAAGGAGAATTTGCCTTGGTCCTATCTAGTTTCCAAAGAGCACCAGGAGTCCCATAAGACTATGCAGTGGGGCATTCTCTGGAGTAGGGGTTACTGAAAGACAAAACATGGCAATATCCTATAGAAATAGAAATGTTCAATGAAACAAATGCTCATTTTTCTTCTTATAGCTTACTATTTGGAAGAAGAAAAACTATAATCTATATACATACAGTACAAAAATACTCATGAGTACATGAGAACATGGTAAAAAAATATATATATACATATATGTGTGTGTGTGTGTGTGTGTGTGTATATATATATATATATATATAAAATTTTTCAGGATATTTTTCAAGTGACAGAAATCCAGATCATCCCAGTTCATGACATAAAGAAGTTCATCAGTTAAGTTACATAAAAAGTCTGGGTTATGTCTGGCTTCAGATGTGTTTAGATCTAGTCTTAAACAGTGTGTTATGTGTTGACTCCTCAGTCTCCATTTCTAGGTCCTAATTGCTCTAATGTTAGTTCATTTTTAGACAGCCACTTCCCCACAAGGTAGGAAAACTAATTCTCCAGAAGTCCCAGTGAAACCTCGTAGATCTACAATGTAGATCTTTAATGGAAGATCTAGAAAGAATAAACAACCCAGAGAGAACTTTACACATTTCTAGAAGTGATAATCATAAATGTCAGTGAGAAAACTGGATGGAAAGTTTACCTCACTGATGAGACATTGAAAAAAGACTAACTCCCATGTTCAAAGTTTTTATTAAAGCTTGATAGTCAGGATGGGAACCTCCATTATGTCTGTGTGAGGAGTGCCACAAAGTTTCTTCGTGAAAAACAATGTTAAATTTGATAAAGGTTTCAAAAACAAACCACTTCAAGACTCTGAATATTGACCAAATGCATACCAAAATAAGTGGAGAAGCATTCAAGATAAATAACTAAATCACAGTATGCACAATGAGTCTGTGGCACTTTAGCTTGGGGATGCTCACTTCCCATTTGAGATTTGTGGTATTTTGGTTCTAACAGGACAGGAAACACAATGAAGATCAGTATCCTTAATGCTGGAGAAGGATGACTTGATTGGGGGCAGAACAGAAAAAACTAACTCTTGTAAATGTTGTAAAAAACATTTTTTTAAAAAGATTTTATTTGTTTATTTGACACAGAGATTGAAAGCATACACAATCAGTGAGAGTGGGAGAAGCAGGTTTCTCACCGAGCAGAGAGCCTGATGCCAGGCTCAATCCCAAGACCCTGGGATCATGACCTGAGCAGAAGGCAGATGCTTAACTGAATGAGCCACCCAGGTGCCCTGTCAAAAACAACTTTTATCTTGGTGGCAAAACTCAGGGAAGGCTAACACTGCAGATACTTGATCATGATACTGGCTGGAGCATGTAATATATCAGCATATAATCCAGAAATTTAACAGGGGGATGCTTAGAATAAAACAACTGTAGAAGGACTTGATATAATCTTGTATATCCTTGGTTTACAGGAAGGCTACACACATGCTCAGGAGAGATCAGAATTGGCACACTTGAAGGTAAACTAATTGAGGTTATTAAATCTGAGTAATAGAAAGAAAAATAAATAAAATCAAATTCTCAGAGATACTGGAAACCACTAATTATACCAATGTACATGTAATGAGAGTCCCAGAATGAGGAAACAGAAAGAAGTCATTAAATATTGAAGAAATATTATCTGAAACTATTCCAAATTTGATGAAAAACATTAATTGACATATCCAAGAAACTCAGTGAACCTCTACACAAGATAACACAAAGAGATCCAAACCTAGACATATCACAGTCACACTGTTGAAAGACAAAGACAAAATTAAATTTTTGAAATCAGCAAGAGAAAAATGTCATTTTACACACAAGGAAATTGCAATGAGACTATTGCTGACTTCTTATCAGAAATAATAGATGCTAGACAGAAATGGGATGACACATTCAAAGGGCTAAAGAAAAAACTATCAACCAAGAATTCTACATTCAGCAAAAACTATCCTGCAAAAGCTGAGAGTAAGATAAAGACATTTCCAGATAAATAGACTGAGAGAATTTGTTGCTAGCAGACCTACTTTACAGGAAATACAGGACGAGGTTTGTTTGTTTGTTTGTTTGTTTTTAGGTGAAAAGAAAATGGCTTTAAATGGTGACTGCAATCCAACAAAAGAAATAAAGAGCACTGCTATAGTTTTGTATGTTGGTGAGTATAAAAAAGAGTATAATAATTTGTACTTTCTCTTTTTCTCTTTACTGAATTTAAAGATAGCTGCCCAAAACAATGGTTATGAAACTGTATTGCTGGGCTTGTATTATAACATACGAAGATGGATCATATATGATAATGACTCTCCAAAGAAAAGGGGAAGGAAATGGAGCCATATTAGAGCAAAGTTTCTATATTTTACTGTAATTTTAAAGGTATTTTTAGAAGGCATGAAAAGAAACAGAGTAACAAGTAGCATATACTAAAATCAAATTGTAGAACAGAAGACATGTATCCAAACCTATCAATAATTATATTAAAGCAAACAGATTAAACATCTCCACCAAAAGGCAGTGATTGTCATTCTGGATAGGAAAAAGGGATTCCAGTGTATGCTGTCTACAAGAGGCATAATTTAAATCAGAAGACACAAATAGGCTGAATGAAAATGATTGAGAATGATAAGCCATTTAAATTATAACAATATGAGACCTGGAGTGGCTCTGGAAGCATCACACAAAATAGACTTTAAAGAAAAATCATTTCTAGAGACAAAAAGGATCATAAAAAGTATACAACAATTTCAAACACATTCATACCTATCAACAGAGCCCTGGTATACACGAAACAAGGAGGTGAACCATAGATTTAGCATATGACCTGACCTGTCAATTCCATTTGTTAAGTATCTACCTGAATGAAAGGAAATCTATAGCTACTGAATGCCTGTATGCAATATTTCCTGGTAGCATGATCAGTCATAGCCCAAAGTAGAAAGAATCCAATGTCCATCAAAATGTGAATAGGGGCGCCTGGGCGGCTCAGTGGATTAAGCGGCTGCCTTCAGCTCAGGTCATGATCCCAGAGTCCTGGGATTGAGCCCTGCATGGGGCTCCCTGCTCAGTGGGGGCCTACTTCTCCCTCTCCCTCTGCCTGCTGCTCTGCCTACTTCTGCTCTCTATCTCCCTGTCAAATAAATAAATAAAATCTTTAAAAAAGAGTGAATAGATAAAAGTAGCATATCCACGCAAAAGAATACAGTTCAGCAATAAAAAGGAGCTGAATACTGACACATGCTGCCACAAGGGTAAATCTCATATACGTGGTGCTAATTAAATGAAGCAAGAGCCAAAAGCTCACATATATGAATACCCTTATATGAACTGTCTAATAAAGGGAAAATCTATAGAGACAGAAAAAAATTAATTGTTGTTTGTGACCAGGATTGGGAATGGGGTTAATTCCAAATGGGCATTAGGGATCTTGTTGGGTTGATGGAAATGTAGTAATATGAATTGTGGTCATGAATGTACAACTCTAAGTTTCAAAAAACTGTACTGGACACTTAAAGAGGGAAAATTCTATAGTATGTAAATGATACTTCAGTGAAGCTATTAAAAATAAAAGCACAAATACTGCATACTAGCTCAGAGTGTCCGTATAAAGTCTTGAACTTCTAAGTTTTTGTAACATTTAGTGATTAAAAAAAAAAATGCTACATGTGGTGGAGGCTGTAAAAATTTTCTCTAATCTGTTTTCTCTTCCTTCTCATACAAAAGAAAAAAAATAAACAACTATCTTTCTCAGTTTCCCATGTGAGCAGTTCTGGTCAATGGACTTTAGATAGTAGATACATACTCCATTTTCTGGCTTGGACGTAAGCTTTCAGCACTATCTTCTTGACTTGATCATTATGGTTAGAAATAAGTGACTTTGACATGGTAAAGACACACAATGAGAGGAGTCACAAATCTGAGAGTGTGTAACTTGTATAAAGGTATACACATAAGTAAGAAATTTTCATTTTTATAATATAGGTCATTGATATTCAGGGTTTTTCTTACTGTGGCTTAGTCTAGCCTGCCCTAATATATTACATTTGTTATTCTACAGGATATTCAAACCTCTACTCTGACCACTATTCATTTTTTATTTTTCTTTCCCAAGATAATTTTCCATGATCCACTTTTGTTTATTTGCTTTTCTAAAGTGTATGAATGGCCAAAAAAAGAAAGTATGCTTGTGATTATTTGATTATTTCATCATTTCATCATTAGTCACTGACACAGCTGTATATCGATACATGCTAGGGTAGAGATTGGTGAGATATTATTATACATTTTCCGACCCTTGGTCATGCCTAAGAAAGTGATTTCTTCTGTCTTTCTTTCCTCAAGAAATATGGACTGTGATACCTATGTGTGATTTGTAACTGTAAGGAAAATTACTTAAATTTTTTAAACTATAATAAAAATCACAACCTGAAGCAGAAGTTTATAGGCAGAAAGACAGGTTAATGTGTGTTTGTGTGGGAGTTACCTAGAATGAAGCCAACCAGCCTCAGAAACTAGATAATGAGGTTTGGAGGGTAACAGGAGTGATTCCAAGTATATTGAGGTCACATAATTTAATGAGGTTTTGAGAGAGGTAATTGGGAGAAATAGGAAGGAAAATACTAAGGATTACTCTCAATCAGCAAATCTGGCATAAAATACCAGAAAGCATATCAGAAGACAGACATCTGGAACAAAGCCATAACCTGTCTACATTCTGGGGATGTGGAAATTGGGTGAATTTGGACAGTGAGATTTATGAGTCAATTCGATGTTCCAAATAACTGAATCTTCTTTGTACCATATTAATCTTCATAATTAATATGTTGTCATACTTTGAATTTTTTTTAGCTTTGAAATTTAAAAAAACTCCAGCATTTCACAGTGATAGAAAACATCTCTCTTTCTAGTTCTTTTATTTTGATGTTCCCAGTGGTCCCGTGAGCACAGGCTCTATAGTCAGACTCCTGAGCCCGAGTCTTATCCTTGGCTCACTTCTACATTTGCGTATTTATGTGGCATAGACTCTAGGATTCATAGCTAACCCTTTATCCTCTTATAATTTGATCTCTAGCCATGTTTATTCTAAATCAGAGTAGAAATCCTATTTTATTTGACTTTGCATCTCCAGAACCTAGCACCTAGATACAGCCACAGGAAAGATGAATTCTTAGAAGTTCTTGGAATAATTTTTCATCAGAATTTAAAAAGGGAAAGATTCTAGGTTAAGACACTGGTAACTCTTCTGGATATCTAGAATCTTGGGAACTAGGGGCAGGATCTGGGAAAGGAGGTCCAAAAATTTAAGTTATACAGTCTTTTACAAATCAAGGGCAATGATTTTCATTACTATTAAAGGAAGGATACTGCCATTTTATTTGAGCGGCATCCAAAAGTAGTGTAATTTAGCAAGTAGGAGCACAATTCTACACTTAAAGTCCTAGGGAATGAGAACTGTCATATTTATGATACAATGTATGTTACATATTTTTGCAATTTTATGAAACAAAAGACTGTTCTTTGATTGATGAGTTGCAGGAAGTACAGCTTGGATGTCCTAAGCCAGGCAAATAATGACAACATAAAACTTGAGCTTTCTTCAATTCATCTCTTTTTGGACAGGTCTGTCCCTGGTTTTCTGTAAACTGATCAGCTCAGAAAAAGTAAGGAAACAACTAATATCCCTGAAATATTGTAAATTTCTGGCAGGCAAAATACTATTTTATTCCGTGCCTCGTATGAACTGAGAAGAGAGGTAAGAGGTGCTTGACAAATATATGTTGATGTCATTTCTTGAGTGTAGTGAGCACAATGCAAGGCAAAGTGGGAGATTAGAATTAGCACAGAACAGACTCTTTCATCCTAAGAGCTTTTAATCTTGCTAGGAAGACAGGAATTTAGAAGCATTTGTTGAGAACCAGAGGAGTCTTAGTTCTATTTAAAACTTTCTAAGTGACCCTAAACTGTGAACATAATGATCTTATATATGCGTTTTACTGCAGCATGTGGTTGGTTTCTTCTTAAAAGCCATGATAAAATATTTACGACTTTTAATATTTATAAATTAGTCCACAGATTGAAAAATGAGACTAGAGGCCACCTGCAAAGACTGATAATTTTCCATTATTAGAATTCTTAGTTCTAATCAATATCTATGTTGTATGTTATCTCACTATTGATTTGTCTTTTTTGTTTGTTTGTTTTATATTATCAATATTCTTAAAAGAACTTCCTGGATAGCCCACTCAATTTTTCTATCATTTAACATCCCAAACAAGGAGAAAATACATAATATGTTTAGCTATAAAAATATTGCATATGACAAAATATGCATATGGTTAAGGTTTATCATGTTAGAAATATAGCTTATTTTATGTACAAAATGAAATTAACAATGTAAGTTAATTTTTGACATAAGTTTCCATATGTTTGTTTGTGTTCTCTGTGTAAATTTAATATGATTTAAGAAAGCAGAGAATTTATATGTCACTTTTTAAATCATGTGAATATAATTTATATATTTCATACCCTAGGAAGGCAGTATCTAGCTGTTGAATAGATGGGTAGATATTAATCATCTGAAGAGACCTTCAGTTAAGGCAAAACTGCAGGCACCAAGCCCAAAAAGAATTTTGCCAATTTCTCTCTTTCCCCTCATTCTCCTGTGTCAAGTCTGCAGGATCTCCATCAATCTCAAGAGAAATAGGACATTGCTAGTAACCTACAAAGCAGATTTCTGTCATTGAATTTTTAAGAAAATTGGCCCAATTGTGAGTCTAGGCAATAACCTGCACTCGCGGAAGCCCCTTTGCTTGAAGGAGAGGGTCGAAGAGAACAGGGAGAAACAGGAAAGAGGCCTATTGCCTTGTGGTCACAGAAGAAGGAGAAAGGAAAAGACATTAGTTGGCCTCACTCTTCTCACTGGGTGAAGTGGTTTGTGCAATTTGGCTTTAGATATCTACTTAGCTAACAAAAATATAGTATCTATTGTGCTCTGTGACCACAAAGCACTCTTTGTGGAAAATGCAGTAATAAGCTGTCCCATTGTTCTGGAAACAAAGCTCAGAACAGTTTACAAGCATTTCTTTCTCTGTAGTCAAAACCACCCGGTAGGGGTTGGGGGTGGTGGGTTGGGGAGAATTACCTAATTCCTCAGAGTCGTATTTCAAATCAAAGAACTCATTTAGACTATGTCAATTTGTCTCACTTAAAAAAAAAATTATTAGTGTAGCTACTATGTGAAAAACAAAGCTTTGGTAATATTTCTTGGAAAACTGACCAGTCATAAAATGGATAAAAATATAAAGAATTAGCTGTTTTCCTCTGATCCAAATTGTTATATGGCTATTTCTTCTTTAGCTGAAAAATCAATGAACACACGGTGGTTAATGGCTATTGTGGAGCAGAGTTGTTATGTGAGTCCTGAGTGGAGACAAGTTCAGCCGTTTTCAACATGCCCTGTTGTCCATTCTCATCTGAAAATCTCTACTTTTCTGCTCCTTCTAACAATCTTTCATATAATGTATTTTATGAAGGCCTGATCTTCGTTTGGCCTACACCGAGGAAGTAAATTTAATGTGATATAAATACAAAGAGATTTTAGCAGCTATTTTAAGCAAAGAGAATTCCTGGACCAACAAACTAAATCCTCTTTCTTTAATAAGGGAAATCTTCAAACGATATAACTTCTTCCCCAATGTGTAGATTAGCATTTAGTTTTGCCTTTAAAAGTAGGGTATCTTCTGCTTATACTGTCTTTGAACATTGATTTAATATTAAATATTTGAGAAGTTGCTACCAAACTTGCTGATGATAGTAAATACTTCAAAGAGAGTCTGTTTTCCTCTACATGAGAAAGGAAAACTTATTTCATGCATTTTATGCCTCCATTTTATTTCACCCCACCCACTCCTCAATGGAGAGGACCTGATGCCAAGAAAAACATCTGGTATGTCTATTTAGTGGAGATACAAAGGTCTTCACTTTGTATTTTCATACGAAATTATTCTATTCGTCCTTACAGTTTCATTCATACGTTTGTAATGGACACACATAGCATATATGTCAGCTAAATTCTGAGACTGAGGCGGATAGTCTGATATTTCTTTTTTTTTTTTAAGATTTTTAATTTATTTATTTGACAGACAGAGATCACAAGCAGGCAGAGAAGGGAGAGGAAGCAGGCTCCCCGCTGAGCAGAGAGCCCGATGTGGGGCTCCATCCCAGGACCCCGGGATCATGACCTGAGCAAAAGGCAGAGGCTTTAACCCACTGAGCCACGCAGGCGCCCCATAGTCTGATATTTCTTGTGACTAATGCAGAAATGTGTCTAGCCCAAACTTGAGACTAGTAATCAGGAGAAAAATTTTCATCAGCACAGAATATCCTGACTTTAAAAGTAACATATATCTCTATGCTAGGAAAGAATTTTGATCTGTGCAGATGCAAACTTATAAAAAGTTGAGGTTTCATATTGAAGAAGTTGTCCTAAAGCTTAGAAGAAGAAAAAAAAAGAGTGCTGTTATGAAGTACAAATATTTTCATACAAAATCTGAATGACTTCTTGCACTTTGGACAGGCCATTCCTAGATGTGATAATTTGAAGGTATTAAGGAGGGCATGGATTGCATGGAGCACTGGGTGTTATATGCACACAATGAATCATGGAACACTACATCAAATGGTGACAAACATAATAAAAAAATTAAAAATTTAAAAATTTAAAAATAACATTAACTTTAATTAATAATAAACCTGGAAGTAGAAATTAAGGTAACAGCAACAACCTGCTTAAATTTGTGAAAATTTGGGGATCACTACAGGTTCTAATATATAAATATATAAATATATAAATAAACCGAATTATTTGTTGATAGAGAAGATGAGACATGTGATGGCTCTGCCTGTCTGAGTTTACAAAAGTGGGAAATAATCTGACACTTGAGGTGAACTAATTTAGATTAACTAGTTATATTTATCCATTTGAAGTTGTGTTTTAAAATTTTTATAATTACTGTGTCTATGTCTCATAACTTTTAATAGTCATAAAATTATTTATCAATAGGCAACTATTACCTTTGGGTCAAAGAAGAGAAACTTAATGAGGGATTTAATACAAAGGCTCTGCCCAAATTAAGCTAGACTCAGGTATGGATAAGTACATTGATGATCTATGATATCCACTTTATGGATCATGGGAGGTTTCTCTGGGGATAAAATAATATCATATCCTGAGCAAAAGCATCTATATTATAACCAAAGATAATCAATTCAATTTTCTTCTGGTCTGGTGGTACTATAATTCTGATAAAGTTATTAAAACCATGTTTTGGGGATTTACCACTTTTTACTGTAATGCTACAGTTTTGTTACCATATAACTTTTACTTTGGCTTTGTTCCACTATTACAGAGCATAATTGTAATTGCTACTTTATACTGATCAATTTTTAAGTACTAATTATTTTGCTTAATCTTTACTAAGATATCATGGCATAGGGATGATAATCATTTCACAGATGAAGAAACATAATTTCTGAAATGTAACCAACACGTTCAAGATTCTGAAACTGGTATTTGATAGATCAACATATCCATTTGATGCCAAAGTCACAGGGCTTCTCATTACAATCAGGAAGAGAAAGAGGTTGCAGTAGGAATGTATTAGGAAAACATTAAAGTGTTTTATCACATCCCATAAGCAAACCATAATTGAGATCTTAACAGTAGAATTTTTTTTTTATTTTTGTTTATGCCCCTACTGATCTTATTTTATCAATAGAAATTTTTGCTTAGGGGGCGCCCAGGTGATTCAGTCGGGTAAGCATCTGACTTTGGCTCAGGTCATGATCTCAGGGTCCTGGAATCAAGCCCCACATCGGGCTTCTTGCTCAGCAGGGAGTTTGTTCCTCCCTCTCTCTCCACTTCTCTACCCACTCCTGATCATTTTTTCTCAAATAAATACAATCTTTTAAAAAAGAAATTTTGCTTAGAACTGAACTGGATAAATAAAAATTTGCTATGAAGATCAACTTTACCCCAGAGAATTTCATATACTCCATGTTGATAACCAAAGGAACTCATTATGGAAAAGAACAATGGGCAATGCAGAGAAGGATGAGCATCTTTGTTTAGAGCCCACTGGGAGCTTCAGAAATGTGAAACAATGACTTAAAGTGTAAAATAATCCCTCCCTCCCCCGTTCTTCAACTGGCTGTATTGGGTCAATACTCATGTGTCTAACTATATAAGCACCAGTTTCTCACAAATAAGAATCAGTGTGGAAATTAAAAATTAATTGTGGTTGGAAATATTATCACAATCTTGTCCCAGTGCTGAGTACTACACATGGGCTTTTTGTAAAGGAAAACTCATTTCATTACATTGCGTCAGCATAAGATCTGTGCAAACCCAATAGAAATTGATTCCAACTTGGATTAATAACAATGTCTTAATTTTGCTTTGCAATTTACAACTTACTAAGTGTTCTTATGTATATTATCTCACTTGGGTTTTTATAGGCAATGTTTTTTCCATTTTACAGAAAAGACAGTGAGCCTCAGTGTTGTTAAAAGTTTGCCAAAAATTTGTCTTTAGTGGCAGAACTCACGAGTTTTAGAAATGAGAGATTTAACCAAGACTTTTTTTATGTTTAACTTCAAACACAAAGTTCTTTCTACTCCATAATGCTAAATTATTTTAGTGATGACATGATCTTTAATGAGATTCCTCTGAGAGTAGTTTGTTTGGTCAGTGAAAGTTAATGTTCATTCATTCTTGAATTTAATTGTTCAGCAAAATGTATTGAGATTTTTATATACCAAGTACAGTGTTAGTTCTAACAAAAGAGGAATTGATAATTTGGGAAGAAATGAGTGAACAGTGGATGAAAACGTTTCTGGTAGAAGAAAATACTTGTCGTTAATGCCAATAAATAATTTACAAATAAAGAGCTAAGAAATAACTGATGTGAATCCATGTAGAGTTTTGTGGCAGATAAAATTTCACATTATTTTCTAAAAGGAGAATAAGGCCTTTAACTCAAAACAAACAAAAACAAAAGAGGACTCCAACATGTTAAAACAGAATTGTTCTGCTTGAAGGGGTGAGAACAGTCATGACTACTTGGCTTTCCCCCTTTTCCTAAAATTTTTCCTGGGCCTCATGCTAAGAACTCTAGAGAAAACCCCTACTTGCCACCAACCCTGCATATATGATGTGTTTCTACATATCTCTATATGTTCTTTAATATTGCTGTTGATGAAGGTTTAGATCAGTTTTCAACAAAAGTTAGTAGCTAGGAAAGGAAGAGAATAACTAGTCTGAGGTTTGATTCTTCTTTGAGCTTGGTGAACTTGGTTGGCAATTGCCACATTCAATCAGAATAAGAAAATCATGATTAATGTGGAGTGTTGCATTTTTTTAAAAAGATTTATTTATTTATTTATTTGTCAGAGAGAGAGAGAGAGAGAGAGAGAGGAGCGAGAGTGAGCACAAGCAGACAGAGTGGCAGGCAGAGGGAGAAGCAGGCTCCCTGCCGAGCAAGGAGCCCGATGTGGGACTCGATCCCAGGATGCTGGGATCATGACCTGAGCCGAAGGCAGCTGCTTAACGAACTGAGCCGCCCAGGCGTCCCTGGAGTGTTGCATTTAATATATATATAAGTGGGAAAAATGTTGACCTCTTATGACCATTTACAAATGAATAGAAAAAACAAAAATCAATGAAGAAAGGAGGGATATATTTCAGTCTTGAGTTTGTTTCCAATATTTCACTCATCTGCTTTACTCTATGTTCTTGGCATATTCATGTATACTGTAAACAATTAAGATCTTTCTTATCTGCCTTTATCTCTCCATCCTAGGCTCCTTACCAACCAGAGTTCCTGACTGCGAGTATCCAGTGAGCATAATTCCTACCCAACTTAAAGTCTTCCATATTATATCTCTTTGTTACTACTGCTTTTCTGTCTCTACTTGCTCTCATTTATTGAGCACATATTATATTCTCAAAATAAGGCAAAACCCTTTATAGTCATTTTGGATGCAATTTTCTCAACACATCTTTAAAATAAGTCCGATGAGACTAGGATACTAAAGCTTTTAGACCTTCATGTCACCTAGTAGCAGAGCAGGGATGAAAGCTCAAATCCAGCTGATTGTAAATTTCTCGCAGAGAATATTGATTGCTTCCCATTATCTGACCTCCTCTTCTATTGGTGGAAGTGTTATATGAGTGGCTATATGACAGCTTTCTTTGCTACAAAAACAAGTCATAGACTTACTGCTACTTAGTGGACATAGCAGCACAACTTCTGTGTCATAACTGTAAAAAGAAAGTGCTGTCCGCAAGTTTCTTCCCTCTTGCCACTGGCTGGAATGTGGTTATGGAAGAGGGAGCCTTCACAGCCCACTTGGCCTCAAGATCAAAGATGGCAGGTTAAGGATGCAGAGCACTAAGTTGGAAGATCACTATATCTTCAGCACCATCAAGATGCAAGGGAAGTGTTAGACCGCTCACTAGATTTATGAACTCTCTATTTTGGGGTCTCTTACTGCAACCCAACATTTATCCAGAACAACACAGAGGCCCATGCTCTAAGACTCATTCAGAAAGTAAGAAAGGAAGTATGAAACAGAAAGCATTTAGTAATCACCTTTAGGGGATCACAGAATGGTTTGAGCATGTTTGGGTAATTTTATGCAATGAGAAAATGAAGAAAAGAAACCCAGGCTTGGGGACATTCATGATTACCAAGAATAATGGCTTTTAGGGTGGTACTAGCAGTTTTAATTTCAATGGGTGAGGAAGGGTTTAAGATGCAATGTGAAATATCCAAAGCAATTTTGATTCAAGGAATGAGGGTGAAATATAGAGAATGAAGAGACTGGGGACAATCTGCCTGGAGAATCAGAAGCAATTGGGAATAGTCAGAATGTAGTTTCAGAGATGAAATTAGGTGTGAAAAATCAGCAAATTTCTATACAGCACATTTTCTCTGAGTCTGTTACATTGCTTCTGGGTCTGTCACAAATACAATTTATTTGTATTCCATTTAGATATAGTAAATTTTTAATGAACCTACTGACTAAATTGTTCTTTATTTTCTTACCTATTAATAATTTGGTTAACTATTTCCTTTTTACATGAATATTAACAACTGCCTTGTTTTCAATAGTTTAAAACGATTATATTTTTAATGAAACTTTCTTCAATATTTAACATTTTATTGTCTTTAAAATATAACTATGTTTCATTAAAATTGATTTTATTTGAGGGAGATTTACTATTTTGAAATATCAAATAAGAAAATATTAAAAATAAAACAACCATATTTGGTATCATCTACAATCAGTGATAATCATAAACTGAATTTTAATTTTGAGTTTTCTAGACCTATATCAACTACCATTAAATTCACTTAAGAATCAAAAACATGGCTGGAGTTTAACTGTAAAATACCTTAAAATTAGCTTTTGTAGGAAAGGGAATCATGCAAAGGAAAAAAAAAAGATCAAATTGCTATAATGGACCACAGATCATACTAGAAAGGTATAGGTAGACTGTCCATTCCCTAAGGAGAAAAAATTTACTCATTAATAAAAATCCACAGAAAGAAATTTTTCTTCTTAAAGATTTCTTTCTTTTTTTTTTTTTTTTTGGTGTATAGGAAATAAATAAATAAATAAACAAATAATAAAAAGAAATATTGAATACTTTTTAAAGATTTCTGCTGAGATTCTCTGCGTTGTTTCCTTTATAGCTTAAATAAAACATATATGAAAAACAGTAACTCACAGTTATTTGGATTCTGCAATAATTTTGAAGAGATGATGAGATGTTATTAGAAACTATAATACTCTGGAGAGGTAAATATGGTAGAAGACATAATTTAATTAAAATTATTACTTTCCATTTGCTTTGTTTCTTTGCTTTCTTTAGCCCTCAAATATTTAAAAGGAATGAATGCCAATGAAAATCCTTCAAAGTCTTTCCCACTTATTTAATATAATAACTAATCATTATAAAAGATAGATTCTAGGCACAGTCTGTCTATGGGGGAAAAGATCCCTCTGGTATAGATAGGATCAATGGACCATATGTTGTGGGGTAGCACATTCCCTTTTCCAAAAATGGCTACATCAATATATAGCCCATCCCACATCCTATTTTTTTCAATGTGGCCTAGATGCTCCTTTACTCAGAGGTAGAGTCTATGTTCTCTCTCTTGAAATGAAGCAGGCCTTTCCAACTTCCACAATAAATGCATAGAATTGAAGCAGAAATGATGATACCAACTTCTGAGGCTATATCTTAAAAGGCAACACAGCTCCGACTTAGCTTGGTCTCCTTCTTGAGACACTTGATACTATGTTGTGAAACAGCCCACGCCACATGGACTGTCCACATGTGGGTGTTCTGGCTGACCACACCAAATTGGTCTCCAGCTGAGACCTAACAGCGACTATCAGACAAAGGAGTGAATAAAAGTTTTTGATGACTCCACTCTCCCGACTTTGAACATTTCAGGCCTAGGCATTGTGTTTTCCCTAACTTCCCATCTAATCCAAAGAAATCATGACAGATAGTAACTGATTACTATTGTTGCAAACCAATGAGAGTTTGGAGTAATTTGGTAAGAGGCAAAAGATAATAGGTAATACATGTGGTAACCAGGCAGCCATGACTCCCAGCCATGGCTACAAATAGATTTTGAGGACACTTTGATTTTTATCTGGCTTCAGAATGGCATTGATAACTCTGTTCTGACAGTGCCCAAACAATGGATTTTCTAAAAGATGTAGTTTCTTGAACAAACAAGCAAACAAAGAAACCAAGCCAAGTATTCTTTAGTTTGCTTAAAGTACATGCAAAATTTACTACAACTAAAATGATTTTGAGGTCATTATTATTATGAACTACAGTGAGTGTTTTGACAAAATGTCAGATCCCATCATATATTCTACATAAGATCTTCCTTTAAATTCAATAATTTCACTGAGCACATCATCTGATCTTTTACTTTGATACGTTTATATGTATTAGCCTCCAAAAATCTCTTTCAGAAATATGTAATCATATTGAACAAATTTGTTTTTCTCTAATTATTTTTCTAATTGTTTCCATAATGTGACTCCGTGCATCTCATTTTGAGATGAATTAAATCCTGTTGCAGGTACCAGATGGACAGAAGTGGTAGGTACAGTTCTGTTTTTAGGTTGAGAACAGATGTCACACTGGGGGTGTGAATCACTCTCCTCCACACCGTCCTGTCTCTGAACATCTTGTGCAACTGTTCTTCTCTGGGGGATTCCCCCACTGTGGCTTTCCACTGGGGCTTCCAGAATAGACATTTATGTGAACATTTAAGGACTTCTGATCCCCCAGGTATTAACATTAGGCCCCTGATTCATTTTCAATACGTTTATCTGCTTAAGGGCTGAGGAATAAAGGGCTAGTTTACCTATATGCATTTTCCTTCCCCAATTGTGATGGGGGAATTTGAGTTAAAGAGTCTCTTATCTCAACCTTATGAAGTCCTCCTTTCCTTTACCATGGGGCATGAAACACGTTATATGTTTTCTGATGAGGCATATATTTTTATTCCACTGAATATTAAAGATGTTTTATTAATATATTTTAATATAGTTATATTAAATTATTTTATTATTATATATTAAATTATATTTTAATATAATTATATTAAAAATAAAGAATGTGATTTTGGTGGTGTAGAGTAGTAACACCCCTGGTGGGGTGTGACTAATTAATCTTTCCATTTTATAGATTTAAATTCCAGCATTTAACACATTTAACACATATAAATTCCAGGGTTTAATACATTAATACTGTTCCAACATTTCATAGACTTTTGTCTATGTGTTGATTAGGCCCCATAAGGCCTTTGTGGAAGATGCCTTTAGTTTCTCAATATCCTATGCCCTTACCACTTAGTCAGGCAACATTGCTTTGCTGATGGCTCGCTCTTGCATCTATAGCCAACATTGTTTCTTGTTTGGCGTGCTGTTTTTGCAGAGCAACCCACTGCCCTAGGAGTAGTGCTCCAATGAGGACTAGACTCCAGGGACCAACTAGCACTAATAATACACAATTACCCTTCCTCCTCTGCTTCTTGGAGAGATGAGCTCTGAGGTTACGTGTTTGCCTTCACTTCCCAAATGTCATTATGAGGATTTAGCTTCAGTTACTTGTATTCCTGGCTGGCTGGATAATAGAGCCATTCACTGATTGTTTTCTCATCCTTGTTTCACCTCCTCATTCTCCTGTGGGTGTTCCTTTTAGCCTTCCAATGAACCACTGGCCCTGAATCCTCAGCTCAGGGTCTGCTTTTGGGAAAAATCAAAGTAAAACATCAGTCATTCTACTAGTCTAGGGTTAATTTCAATGTCCTTATTTAATTTCTCTACCTAATTTATATTTTAACATATGTATTATTTTAATAACTTTTTCATTTTTCTAGACAATAAGCTAAGTCACATTTATTCCTCTTCTTTTAACTTTACACATTATAATTATTTTTCTTTACTGGCATTTTAAAATGCATGTTTCTTCTGTGCTCCTTTCTTTGCAGATTGTTTTCGTTGTTGTTTTGGTTTTTCCTTGGGTAATGTCTTCCTATCCATCATCATGTATAATTTCTTTTTTAATAAGGATTCTTCTTCAAATGTATTTTTTTTTTGATAGAATATCTGAGTTGAATGTCTTTCTATTTTTATTTTTTTATTCAGGCTAAAAGCAGCTTTGAAAAATGTACCCACCCTAAAGGTGATACAAAGATCATGTTATCATTGAATATCTTTCTTGGCCCACTACCTTCCCTGCTGCCTAGCCTTATGCACTGTGGGAAATAAATGCTTCTATCTTTTTCTTTCCCCACACATCTCAGGAGGCTCACGCTGCTTCTGAGTGTTTGTCTTGAGGGGCATGGTGGCATCCTCATATAAATTTAGCTCTGTGTCATCTCTTCTCATCTCAGTATCTGCTCCTTCTTAGAGACCTTTCTGGAAACAACCAATAGGAATTATGAACTACTGGTTAAAGGTTGTTCAAGGCAAAAAATGAAATAAAATTTTAAAAAGTTATGGAGTGCTGGACAGGACAAAGAAATTTACCCATATCGTATATGTAAATGTTGGAGAGCCTGGGTTAAGAATTCACTGAAGAGTAAAGTCACCAGTAAAGATTTTGTCTGGCATTTCTTTTGAGGACCAGGGCTCTCTCTGTGGGTGGCCAGTCTTGTAGTTTGGAGTACAGACCTATATTAAAGAAGTTGACACAGACCAATTGCGAAGGAGACAATCTAAATGATGCCAAAGTATCACTTGGGTACAAAAGTAATGTTAACAATAACTCAACTCATGGTGAATCAGATGAGTTGAATATATGTTTGTAAGAATAAGGGGTTTGGGGGTTGCGTGAGTGAGATAACCAAAGAAGACTGTCAACAATAGACAGTGTGTTACAAAAACAAACAAACAAACAAACAAACTTCAGTTTTCCTGTTGTGTCTCTCCTTTACTCTAACACAGCTGTCATACTTTCAACACTTCTGATAATTCTCATTACCAAACATGTCTTTGTGCGGTGGGCGGGGTGGAGGGGGGTTTCCTCTACCAAGCAATTTTCTGCAACAGCAGTTGGGTGTCCTACAATTTAACTCAATTCTGACACTATCTACCTGAAGACAGCATCAAATCTCACAGGGTAAGAGCTCAGTCCCTCAAGAATGTCCTCCCAACTTCAGGTGCTAATCAAAAATCTGGGTTCTCACCTGGACATCTACTGCTTTGAAAGTTTCCCATGACCCCTGATTTGGGTTTGATTAATTTGCTAGACTTCCTCACAGAATTTAAGAAAATATTTACTTATATTTAGTAGGTTTTTAAAGCATATTAGTCTTTCTGGTGACCTGCCCCCACCCAGAAGCCATCCAGAAACCTAATCAGAGTCACCTCATTAAAACAAAAGATGATCTTGGACCTCTTATCACTTGGAAATTTACAAGGGTCTTAGGAGTTCTGTGATAGGAACCCAACACACACACACACACACACACTCTCTCTCTCTCTCTCTCATACACACACATATTTTTATTACTTCACAGATGGTGAACTGTCTTCTAAGGTGCATAGGTCCGGTTAACTGATGATCTTTGCTTGGCTCTCAGGGGACATGTGAATTTGTACCTGAATTTGATTTTTAAGGACAACAATAGAGATAGAACCACTGCAACTAAAACCTTTTTTCTCACAAAGTACTGAGCCTCGGTTCTTAATAAATGTTTAATAAATATTAAAAAAACAACAACAACAACACTCTCAAGGCATGTCAAATTATTAACCTTTGTCAGGTATCCATATCCTTAGTTGTCTTCTGTGGACTTCTGAAAGTATATTTTGCTCCTGTAGATACTGCCACTGACCTTACTTCTTGAAGTCACCTTAAATTATTAATAGAAGTAGGTGGGACAGGGTGCCTGGGTGGCTCAGTCGGTTAAGTGTCTGCTTTTGGCTCAGGTCATGATGCCAGGGTCCTGGGATTAAGTCCCACATCCGGCTCCCTGCTCACTGGGGAGTCTGCTTCTCCCTTTGCCCTTCCTCGCACTTGTTCTCTCAATCTCTCTGTCTCTCAAATAAATGAATAAAATCTTAAGAAAAAACAAAGTAGGTGGGACATAAATTATACATTAATAATATTATCAATATTGCTTCTTATATTTGTCTTCTTGATGAGTATAGACTATCATTAAAGTAAATCCACCAAGTCCTCTTTCATCAAGACTCCCCAAATGCTCTATGTTGTGATTAAAATTAATAGTTGAAATTACTCAGAGAAAAGTATTAACAAGTTAAAAATCTCCACAAATATTGGAGATTCTGCTGTGCCTGGAACTTTCTTTAAAATGCATAAATATTGATAACCTTTAACAGAGTTTTTATAAAGATATTGGTGCTTATTACGGGTTGAGTACAAAATGCCTTTGGAGTCTAGAGCAGAATATGCTTGACAGAATATTTGTTTTCATTTCAGAGTTAAAAAGATTATGAGTTTGAAATTGTAGCAATAGTGGATGTAAAATGCAAATAAAATTGTTAACAAGTGCCCTTCCAATAACATATGCTGAGAATTACTAATTATTCAGTCAGATGTCAGAGAGCTTGGTTACCTAATGCATGGTGTTCACATCAGGGCCAAGAGGATGGTTGTGATCATTATGGCAGAATCCAATGATAAGAATCTATTAATTGAAGCTGTCAAAAAACACTGGTGAACACCTAATATTACAAGTACTCTGTCAGTATTTCTGGTGAAGTGTCTAAACAAAGGATAGTGGTCGTAGGTTTCTTTCATTATCTAACTAGTACTAGAGTGATTTCACTTGCTATTTGCACCTCTGGTGAAACAATTTTGATATTTTAACATTTTTTGCTCTGTTTTCTTCTTTGCCTTTGATCTTCTTTCTCCCCCATGTAATTTTCTTTCTTTTCATTAAAACTGGCTTGCAAAGAGAAGACCATTAAGATACATTCTGTAGCTGTCAATCAGTAGGTCCAGAAAGTTCCTAAATGATACTAGCTGATTCAGCATATTAGCTTGTTGGAGTTATCTGCATGGCAGAGATGTCAGTATATTGTTTCCAAGCCCGGCTTCTATATGCAAGGAGTAACAGAGCATGTCCCTGCTTCTTTTATCTTCCTCAGGAGAGCAACCAAGTGGCATAATCAATTCTTCCAGCTTTTGTATTTCACCTGATGTTTACTTTGTGCATTGCTTTGAGATCTGCCCTTATTTCACATCTTTAAGATCTATTTGCCTTTTCTTTCTATCTGAGAAGAAAATATGATCATCTTAGTGCAAGATCATGGTGCATTTCATTAAACACTCATAATATTTTTCTTTTTCCAGCATCCGCAAAGCAGTGAAAAGTTGCCCTAATTACTGAAAGATTGTCAGGCTCTGGATATACAAAGAATAACCTGCTCTGTATCAGGTGCTGAGGGAATTGGAACTGTGCAGATGGCTTTGACGTGGGAACTTTACTGGTCACTGACATGCATTATTGTACCTAGGAGAGATCAAGTGCAAGCTTGACATCTTTTGTGCTCTGAATATCAAAATCAAGTAGTGTAGATTTGGTCTTTAATGGATGAAAATAACTCTATGTTTCTATAGAGAATTCAAAGGCAAACAATAATTCTCCGACTTTTACAAACGACCAAGCTGGCTTTTTCCTTTGCGTTTGCTGTGTATGTTTTCAAGTCACTTAATGAACAAGATCAGGATACTGTTTCCAGGTATTAAAGGTCACGTTGGGAAACTCCAGGCCTTTTCTTTATATTGCTATTTTTTAGCAGTCGATACCAGCCACCTGGAGGAATGGCCACTGCTAGACCATGGCTTCTTTTGCAGTGACATTTGCTCAATAAATTTTTTCATGGCAATAATTGAAAAGAGTCAAAATGGTGTGAAGAAGTAAATGTCATATTCCCACAATGCAATATAAATGGAATTCATAAAGGCTCAGTGGCTCACAAGACAGGTTAATTAAAGCTTCCATGTGACACATGGAAGTTAGCACAAAATTTGTTTGACCACATTATTTTCATGACTGCATAGAATGAATCCTTTGTTAGGATGCCTAACAGAGACGATGATCTGGTATTAAATATAATCAATGCTATTGCTACTTACTTTCTTTTGGATTATTTTAATCTATTTCCCATTGCCAGTTAGTAATGTTATAAAGACCGGTTTTTAAGATAAAAGGTTAAGTGTTGCAAAAAGGCAACACAATCCCACAATTAGAAATTGCTCTAATTGTACCAGGAATGGCTTGTGAGTTCCACTGCATAAATGAAAGAAAAAGCAGATGGTACTGGGAAGGAAAAACATATTGTGGACTTGGAAAGACATACTGTCTTTTAAGTATGATGATTGTTAATTTCTCATCCCTACATGCTCCTCTGGGCCCTAACAACAAATTTTAAAGCTTGGAAGTAGAGAACTTCCAAGTTATTCATGTAGCTATGTATAAATATATGTAGATACACAGGACAAGGAATATATATATATATATATATATATATATATATATATCTGTATTGGATATAATACAATATAAGTGATGCATTCCCTAACACAGAAGAAAAAACCTTATATATATAAAATTATAAATACATATGTAACTGTATATACATTTATATATAAGTATATGTCTGTATATATATGTCTATAGTTCTGTGTCAGACATGTCAGAGATTGCAGGTTTCCCACCCTAGTAACCTTTCCTTATATACCTTTAGCTTGACACATGGTCACACACAATAAGGATGACTTGTCTACATACACGGGCAGAGCAACAAAATTATTGCTGCTTCTGGAACTGAAACCAGTGACCCTGCCATTCAGATTCTAGAGCAGAGCACCTTCCAGAGGAGAGACAAAGACATTTCTGTTTAGATTAAGCCACTACTGTTTTGCATTTTTCTGTTAATCCCAACTGGGTTAGTGGTGGGATCATCAGAAACAACTGGAGGGCTGGGTGCAGTGCTTTAGATCTAATCACAAGTTGAAGTGTGATTCTGCCTCTGCCTATTGCCAAGTATATATCTTTGAGGAACTCACTTTTTAGTTGCTCCATGTGGAAAGTGAGGAGGCAGTTCCTACCTGGCTAAGGAACAAACGAGATAGTGAAATATATGGGATCAACAAATCTGAATTCCCACAAAATGATCAAATATCAACCAGCAAACAAACCAACAACTGAAACATCTAACTATACATGTAATAAGGGAAAAAAAAAGTTTGGATTTTATCTGAATATTTCAGATGAACAGATTTCAGAGTGCTTTTTATGAAATAAAATTAGTGTATCTTCTACTTTCTTAGAATCTTGCTTTAGGTGGAATCACAATCTCTCAGGACCTCAATATTAATATGTGTTTCTTTGATCATTTAAATTTGCCTTGTGCTCAGCTAATTACTCTAATTTAACCTCTCTTTGTTAACACAAAAATTTATAGATTTATTTAAGATTTCAAAATAATAAAGGCAAAAAGTTTGTTTTGCCACTACAATTCAATATGAATATTACTGTAAGACCAGTAATTTCACTGTATATAATACATAATTAATAATAATTCTGAAGCTACATTTGATAGAAACTTTAGATTATTTATTCAATAAATGTGTACAAGATATATCTATCTACCCTAAAATATCTGGAAAATATATCATTCCTTAAAATACCTAAAAAAATAGAGTTCTAAAATATTAAAATTAGAAATATAAAAAATACTCACAGTTTGGGTAACAGACAAACTAAGATGCTTATGGCCATACTGATTTTCCCCAGTGCTTAACTTCTACATCTAGATGTTGTATCCCACAACTTGTCAATATCATTTTATAATACATATGTATCAATAATTGTTTTGAATAAAAATTTCAATAAAGTTTACGTGTATAATAACTCTTTGACAACAAAGAGCTCATGTCTCGTTGTTAACTGAATCGATCATTTATTTCTAAGAAGACATTAGAACTGAAGATTTCAAAAGAACATTGCCCATTCCCCCAAATTAAAAATAACCATAAAAATCACCTTCTACCAAATAGTAAATATTATACCTTGGGCATGATATGCAACCTGATTTCTGACAACTTTTTGCATTACTCTGAGCTTTAAAAATTAATGTTGTTGAAGGAACAACATAAGAAAAATATCTTAAACTAAATTATTTCATGGGAGATACAATTAATATTGAAGTGGTATGATAAGAATTAGCAAGTTAACTTGTTTTTTTAAAGATTTTATTTACTTATTTAACAGATAGAGATCAAAAGTAGGCAGAGAGGCAGGCAGAGAGAGAGAGAGGAGGAAGCAGGCTCCCTGCTGAGCAGAGAGCCCGATGCAGGGCTCAATCCCAGGACCCTGGGATCATGACCTGAGCCAAAGGCAGAGGCTTTAACCCACTGAGCCACCCAGGCGCCCCAGCAAGTTAATGTTTTTAAACCACTATAGGTCAGAAAATATAAGTTACATAAATTACATAACACAAACTATTATGTCTTATGTGTTAAATTTAAGTTGCTTAGCATCAGTTACTTCTAAAAAGACTAGGATGTTCTATTTAAATTGTAATCCTTAATTATTACCAACCATTAATTTATGGTTTAAGCATAACAAAGCCTGAGATAGATTAGAGAGGACAAATCTCTGATGATTTTAGATCACACTTTTTCCCTAGAAAGACATTTTGCTTTGGTTAGATATTCTCAATCTGTTGCCAAAGACCCTGAAAACAGGAAAAGATACAGTCATTTCAAAATACTGGCATTATCACTTTTGCATAGAAACATGCCTAGAAATTATCCATCCTGACTGTAAAATAAGGTTAAATGACTCTTCTGCCCATTCAACTTACTCTCCTTTTATGCTTCATTTTCTTCCATCTTCTTTTAAATTTTGTCTGATTTTAAACCACTATGTTTAAACTACTATGTTTTAACTCATTTAATCTTATGTGAGCTGTTTTCTGCCCTAACCATTTTATTAATTTTTTCTTTTGGAAAACATTCGTCATTTTCTAGTGACCAAATCCAACCCTTTACCTCACTTTTTATACTCTGAATATAATGTTATATGTGGGATTGGTTACAATCACTTCTTTCTTATTAACATATTTCATTAGGGCATTCATTCACTTCCTCAACATGTACTCTCCAGGGATTGCTATGAGTTAAGCATGGTGTCCAGAGAGAACAATGGCATTGGAGCATCCGGCAAAGCATGGGTTCCCAGTTACTCTGGATTTATGACTGCTTCCATGATCATATTTCCATGTACTTATTAGTTAAGTATTTATGGAGTGCCCATTATGTGTCAAGGACTCAGTGCTAGCAGCACAGCGATGGACATTCAAAATCCAGTTGCTGAAGTGGATTCTTGAGTACTCAAGTCATCATTAACTCAGTCATTCATTCAAAAATATAATTTATAAGACATATACTATGTGTCTGGAGCTTGTTTAGGCACTGGTGATATGGTAATAAGAAAAAAAAAAAAAAAACAAGTCCCTGCCCCACAGAACATATATTCTGCCAGGAAAAACAGACAATAAAATAAATGAGTGCTATAATATGACAGAGGTTATAAATTTGATGAAAAATATCAAACTAGGATAAGGTATAGAGGGTGAGAGAAGGATGCATTTTTATCAAGGTGATTGGGGAAGACCTGTTTCAAAGAGGTGTTCTTTGAGAAGAATTTGATGGACATGGGTTAGTGAAGCATGTGAGTGCATGAGGAAGACCATTTCTAGCAGGGGGCATATGAAGTGTGAAGT
The DNA here is from genome assembly GCF_963455335.1 of Martes martes. NCBI lineage: Eukaryota > Metazoa > Chordata > Mammalia > Carnivora > Mustelidae > Martes > Martes martes. The sequence goes on from NC_137889.1 coordinate 97,007,962, forward strand.
TGTGGGGTAGGGATTAGTTTTGTATGCTTCACATTCAGGAAAGCCAGTGAACTCAGAGGGGACTAATGGAAGAAATGAGATTACAGTTAGAGCCAGGTAAACCAGAGTATTTGGAACCTGTAGATCATGGCACAAATTTTATTCTAATTATAGTGGGAAGCCACTGGAGAGTTTAAGGGTTTCTAACTGATACGCAGAAAATAAACCATAGTGAAATGAGAAAGGATGCAGAAGGACCAATGGGAACTTAATACACTGACTGGTCCAAGGAAGATATGAAGGTGGCTTAGGTAGGACAGTGGCTAAAATTTACAAGAAGTCTTATTCAGAATATATTTAAAAGGCAGATATTACATACATGGTGATTTCAGGGGTAGGATCATGTATGAAAGAGGTAACAGAGTTATGACTTCTCCAAGTGAGTGGAGAAGACTGTAGTGGGCCAGATTTGCTGACTGTACTTGTCAAAGTCAAAAAGATTCAGAGCAATCAGGCTACGGCAGGAAAATTGAGAGTTTGGATTTGTTCGCATTTAATTTTTGAGGCCTGCTAGACCACTCAGTGCAGCTATCAAGTGGGTTGTTGGATCTGTTGATCTGGAGCATCAGAGTGCTAGAAATCTACATTCGAGAGTCATTACTCACAGGCTTGGCTGAGATCACCAAATGAGTGAATATTCATAAAGGAGATAATTTCAAATTGAGTGTTGGGCCTTCTGACATTTAGAGGTCAGCAATAGGAAAAGGAAAAGTAAGTAAATAAAATGTGAAAAGTGAAAATAAAATGAAATAATGAAGCAGAAACAAATTCAGGAACGTATGGTGCCCGGGACCCCTAGAAAGTAGTTCTAGGAGGAGTTGATCATCAATTCTGTCAAGGCTGTGGAAAAATTGAGTATGTCTTGAGAATTGTCCTTTGGGTTTGGCAGTGTGGAAGGTCATTGGTAATCTTGTTGTAAATGCTTTCAGAAAGAATGGATAATCGAAGGAGTGGGGTGGGTGTAAGAGAGAATTAGAAAGCAGATGCAGCTAATATAGGTAACTCTATTGAAGTGTTTTTCTTTCTATTTTTCAATTTAAATTTTATTTAATACAGTGCAATATTGGTTTCTGGAGTAGAATTCAGTGATTCACTTACGTACAACACCCAGTGCTCATCATAGCAAGGGCTCTCTTTAATACCCATCTAGCCCATCCCCCACCCACCTCCCTCCATCAACGCTCAGTTTGTTCTCTGTCATTAAGGGTCTCTTATGTTTTGTTTCCCTCTATCCTTCTTTTCTTTTCCTCCTTCCCATATGTTCATCTGTTTTCGTTCTTAAGTTCCATATATGAATGAGACTGTATGGTATTTGTCTTTCTCTGACTGATTTATTTCACTTAGCATAATACTCTAGCTCTATCCATGTCATTGAAAACGGCAAGATTTTGTTCTTTTTGGTGGTTATGTAATATTCCATTATATACATGGGTATATCTATATATATAGATAGATAAATATCTATCTGTCTGTATATATTTAACTTTTTGAGGAACTTCCCTGCCGTTCTCCAGAGTGGTCACATGAGCTTGCATTCCCACCAATAGTGTAAGAGGATTCCCCTTTCTTTGCATCCTCACCAGTATCTGTCAAGTGGGTCCTAGAAATGGGTTGCTAGCTGGAGAAAAATATTGGGTAAAAGGAAAAATAGCTCCTATTTTTAAGTAGGAAAAGGTGTTTGGATAATTTTATGCTATGAGAAATATTCTGGAGAGAAGGAAATATTAGGATGAAAGAGAGCACATGTAAGTACATGATAATGGTGGTATTGGCCATAGGAAAAGCACAATACTCTAACATCAAATCCCAATGTGTTGGAGTTTAGAAGTTGATTGGAGTCAATTTGTGTACCTCCCCCAAAAGACTCCTCTGCCCTAGAGGAAGTTTCAATATTAGTTATCTACTGCTGCTTAACGAGTCAGCCCCAAACCTAATGACTTAAAACAACAGTGGTTATCTACTATTTCACAAGGATAGGATATACAGTCCAGAAATGTACAAGAAGCTGGGTTAGACAGCTCTGGCTCAGGGTCTTCATGACATGTAGTCAAATTTCAACTGGGTCTTTAGTCATCTGAAGTCTTGACTGGGTTTTTAGGATCCATTTCTAAGGAGGTTCACTTACATGGCTGGCAAGCTGATGCTGAAAACATAAATCCTTCCCATGTGGGCTTCTCCATGGGGCTTCTTGAATGTCCCTACCACATGGTGACTGGATTCACCTGGAGAAAGTCATTTAAAGTATCAACCCAAAGGTTCAATGCCTTTATGACCTAGCCTTGAATACTACTGTAACATGTACCATATTTCACTGACTACACAGGTTCGCCTTGATTCAGTGTGAGGGGGGTTTACATAAGGACATAAGTACCAGGTGATGAGGATCATTGGTGGCCATTTTGGAAGTGGGCTACCTTTGGGCTTTTAACTTTTCATTATCCTCACCTGTCAAATACAGAGATTTTACCATATGAGTTCAAGTTCCCTTCTAATTCTAAAATTTAATGATTTTATTCTTCAGCTGGACATATGGCTCTCAAAGTAAGCGTCTGAGAAAGGAGGGGTAGAGTCAGCTGGTATCTTCTCTTTCCCAGCCTCCTACTAATTTCTATTCCCTTCAATAATTCTTTTTTTGGAAAGTAGGGTATATGACAGTCCTGCATATTCTGAAATGGAATAAGTAGCTTTTTGAATAATAAAATGCTCATCAGCTGGTTCGTAAAGTAGACCGAACCAATGTTTAAAAACAAAACAACCACTCCCACCAAAACAAAAATTCCCCTGCTATATTTAAGTTGACTTATTGACTTCTTATCAGGAAACACAGCCTAAAGAATCCTCTAGGAACAATATTAGAATGGTGAAAAAGAAAGCATGTCCCAGTTAAGCTAACATGAATCATCTAATGGAGGGACAAAAGGCTTTGGATTAAGAACTGGGTTTGAGGGGCGCCTGGGTGGCTCAGTGGGTTAAAGCCTCTGCCTTCAGCTCAGGTCATGATCTCAAGGTCCTGGGATCGAGCCCTGCATCCGGCTCTGCTCAGCAGGGAGCCTGCTTCCCTTCCTCTCTCTCTGCCTGCCTCTCTGCCTACTTGTGATCTCTGTCTGTCAAATAAATAAATAAAATCTTAAAAAAAAAAAAAAAAAAAGAACTGGATTTGAATCTTGGCTCTGTCCTAACCGAGCAGCTGCTCTTTCGCAACTAGCTAATCTCTCTAAACCTTAGTTTCCTCATATGTAAACAGGGATGATAATTACTACTTCACAGAAGAATTAACTCTGTTAACAATATGAAGTGACTATGACCATGACTAAACACATAATAGGTGTTTTATGTACTTGTATTTTTATATATCATTTTATATTTATATATTTTTATGTCCTAGCCTGTATGTTCTTACCTCAACTCATTAAGTACTGAAGATGATAACCACTGAAGGAAGTATATATACAATATATGAAACAAGGAAAATTTTGCAAAAGAACCGAGAATGTCCACTCTATCAAATAGGTAAGGTCCAAGTCAGTACTGGTAAATGGAGTTTTCTTTCCTCATTCATATTTGACATTTGAGATTCAATCTCCTAAGTAACCAGTGACTAGATCACTTAATACCTTCCTTCTACTTTCCCTCCAAGATAGGAGTGGCTAACATGGCATGATAGAGTGTATAATTAGGTATACACAAACATTTAATATTCTCCCTGCAAGAGAATTATGCTTCTCTACCTGTTAAATTTAAGTACATGCATTACTTTTTTGTAACTTCTTCTTCTTCTTCTTCTTCTTCTTCTTTTTTTTTTTTTTGGTCAGATACATGAGACTCGTGGGTGCTGTGCTACTTTCCTAGTTCCCTCTGCCACTGAAGCTGTCAGTGTTCTAGATAATGGTTGAATTGTCAGCTCACAGAGTGAAGACAATGGCAATGCAGAGTAAAGCCCCAGCCAATGATCCTAAAACAGGAGTAAGGTATAAACCTTTGTTTCTTTAAGCCACTGAGATTTGAGGATTATTTTTTTAACTCTTTCCTAATGGATACACATGCTATGTTCAACAGTATTTATGTATGAGATTTTTATGCCTAATTTTTGAACATAGCATCAATTTAAGAGACCAATTGAAACAAAGTGACTTGTACAGCACCTCAAAGGCATTAGCTAGAATCTGCTTCATACTTTTGTGTCATGTATCCTATAGGAGAATCTAAAAGATTGTTTTTATGGCAGGATGATTCTGTGATCAGTGAAAGGTTTTATTGGAGACAGCAGTTGCATTCTATGCTTTCTTACTTGATCTCACACACTTTTGGAGGAGGAGATAGAGGTATAGCAACTTTCTAGTGTTAATCCTAATTAAAGAGCTTCAAGACAGGACACTGGAGAACCTTGAAATATATTCCTTGAACTTGGGAGGCACAAAAGTTTGAAGCCTGAATCGTAACTGTGACAGTTGGATTGGGATCTGACTTTTGCTCTCGAAATTAATGGGACAAGAAAAAACTGTTCGGTGGCTAAGTGAAGAGAGTACCATTTTAGTGGAATCTGCTGATCTGAAGTCCTACAGTTTCTCTGAGCAAGAAATGCATTTGTATGTCCGGGGCACAACACTGAGACACCAGGAAGAAAAAACGTGTTGAGAGGACATTGCCAAGATTGAAGAAACTTTAGAAGGGGCTCAACACAAAACCTGTTAACACCCCTTAAATGTACCTCATAAAACTGAGTCAGCATTTAGCCATCAGTGTGGTCAGAGTGCAGAGTTGTCCTGTTAAATAAGAACTGTTTTCACCTCTATGCTTCTCCTTCCTTCACATTTATGATCTTGGGTTAGCAGCTGCTCGTTCGTTGAGGGGAGAGGAAACAAGGAAGAGAGGGTCTAGCAAAAGAACCGTGCCTTACCTTCTCACCGTGGGACAGGAACAGGGATGAATTGTGATTATATGATCATAGAAGGCATGCCCTCAGCACTGATCATAACGTATTCTGAACAGGTGAGATGAGGCTGAAATTCCACCAGTGTTCTATCTGTCCAGCCTTCTCCCGTGTGCTCAAGAAAGGGGCACATTTTTCTAATTTTCACAGGCATGATATTGGCTAACAGAGAGCTTGGAGAGAAGATTGATGATAAACTAAGGTCAGATATTTTGATCCATGTCTTGAAATGGACATATTAATTTCCAAATTGAGATACTGTTCTTGAATTACCGCGAGAGCATGCTCTGTAAGTGCCCAGAAAGGTAATTTGACATGCTGGAATTTTCATCCGAATGTAGGGGAAGATTACCACCGCTGAATATAAAAGGAAACTGGAAAACAAAAAAAGAAATACAATTTTATTGGAATCCATGTTTCATGCTAACTCAATGTATTGTTTACATACACAAACACAGAAAAAGAAAGTGATAGAGTGATGAGAGATACAGCGACAGAGAGAGAGCAAGCATAAATGAACAAGACAGAATCCTTTGTCCAATTCACTCTTTTTGCATCTCCTCTCCCCTGCATCCACTAAGGGGGGTCTTTTAGAGCAAAGATTGTTGATGTGATGCTGTCTGAAGTAGGTGATAAATAAGAACTTAGGAGAAACTTGTTTTTGTTTGTTTGTTCTTTTGTTTTTTAGGGGGGGGCTTATTAGTTTTCTTGCATTTGTTCCAATCTAAAGAATGTAGGAATTCATTGTGCTATATTAGGTTAGAACCATAAATTTATCATTTTAGCCTTGATTCAAAGGACTGCAGTGTGCTGGAATTATGACACAGAAGCCAGAGTAGAGGAGTAGTTAAAGGAAGGCAAACGGAGACCAAGGGAGAAAGTGCTTTCAGGATCCCATTCAAGTAGGCTTCAGTCCAGACACTAATAACCCACTGGGATCAGTAACTAATTACTTTATTCCATCCTCTGGACTCTGTGAGTTTGGCTGGGATCATTGACTGGTAGACCGTTATTTCTAATAATGAGCAGAAGCTCCATATTCCTCTAGGAATTTCTGAAATCTAAATTTATTTTTGTATAGGCAGATATATACAGATACACAAATAGAGTAGAGAGATATAAATAGGTGTAGCGATATATAAATGCAGGTGGGGATATACACATAAATATTTCTAAGTCATATATTTTCATTGTTTTATTTATATTTTCTCTACTAGATAAAGTAGGGTTCCCTTCAGTTCTGTTCACCATCGCATTTGTAAACATGCTGCCATATGAAATGGAACACACCTGAATAGAATTTAGTAGCTAAGGTTGCAATCAGCCAAGCTGGCCAGTCCGTTTCTATGCGCACATACTTATTTATAAAAGACAAACCCTCTAAAGAAGATTTTAGGCTTTATCATGTCCAGTGTTTGGACAGCTGAGCTTTGTGATAGGAGAAAAACAACAGCAGTATGTGTATGAGGCATGTGAAGAAGTGAACGACTTCAGATAAGTGACAGAAGGAGATTCCGAGGAACCCTCTGGGAGTTTATATATTTATATAAAGGATATAAATAAATAAACATATGTGTGTGTGTATATATATATATATACACACATATTTATTTATATCCATTATATTCATTTATTCATTATATATATATATATATACATATATATAAAATATATATAAATTTGGAAAAAAAGTTATTATTCTAATGTAACACTGACCAGCTCTGGAGTTGAAATTATGTATATTTCAGAAGTTTCAACTTCTGGCTATTGATGGAGAACCCTTATTCATGTGTTCTGTTACTCTGCTCTTTTAGCTAGTCTCTCATCTCTTATTAAAAACTCAGGTTGCTGACAAGGACATAGCCAGTGAATCCTAGCCAATAGTGTAGTATACTTTCAGGAGAAGACATGCACAAAATTAACTAGGAACACACGTAGGTCAGTGGTGAAGGGTCTACACTACCTGTAGCGCTGGCATAGGGGTGAGGGTGTTAGCAATCCAAATAATGGCTGGTAAGGCCGAACAGACTGGAAATTACCCAGGCTATGTCATTAACTATGGTATCTAATCTGGGGGGTGGCAAGAGGTGGAGGGTGGAACTTTGCGATGCAGATCCTGGAACAAGAGTATCTCACACTTAATTAAGCATCAAGCAGCAGGTACATTCTTTTTTTTTTTTTTTTCCATCCCAGGAAGTTTATTCTTGTTCAAAGCACACTTGGAGGCCTTGACTATGGGTTCAAAAAATAATCTCTATAGAAAAAGTGGGGCAGTAGTTAGGTTATGAAAAGGATAGCCCAAAGCCTAAGCCTAATCTTCATAGGAAGGTTCTTATCCCAGCAGGTGACTTGAAATACAAATAAGTAAATGGGAAGAAACCCACTTCTCTGGAGAAGAGACAAAGCATAAGAAAAAGGCTGACGGTTGAGGGGTTTGGAGCAGCCTGGCTTGTGAGATTACTCTAGTGCCCAAGCATGAATATGATTATTTTCGAAAATTGAGAAGGACAGAGGGTGAAGTTGAAACAGATTGAGTGAATGAAGTTTTCTAATACCTAGAGTTAAGCAGGTCATGCAAAAGCAGGAAGAGACAGGGCGTATCACTGGAAAGTGTAAAAGAAAAAATAGTAGGAGGGACCCAAGGACATGTTTCCTATATTTCATAATAGAAAGTACGGACAAGGACCTCAGTCCACACAAATCCCAAACCAAGTTCTTTAACACTGAACTTTGAAATGTCCTGGGGGAAAGAAATCCCTAAAAGCACCATTTTTTTCTGATGAAGCACAGCTTCTCAGTTTTAACTCCAATCCAGAAAAGGAGCATGATGGTAGAACAAGAACCCTTCTCGCAACATTTCACATTCCTAGCAGACAATTCCACACCCATCTTGGGAACTCAGAAGCAGACCTTTCTCCCATTAGACTTGGCAACAGACTGAAGACTATAGACAAGAGCTTTTTTTTTTCCCCCCTTTATTCTTTTTTTTTTTTTTTTTTCATTTGTCAGAGAGAGAGAGAGAGCGAGCGAGCACAGGCAGACAGAGTGGCAGAGGGAGAAGCAGGCTCCCTGCGGAGCAAGGAGCCCGATGTGGGACTTGATCCCAGGACACCAGGATCATGACCTGAGCCGAAGGCAGCTGCTTAACCAACTGAGCCACCCAGGCGTCCCGTCCCCCTTTATTCTTTACTAGGCAGCTGAGGGACACTTTACAGGAATGAACTCCTGATAAGTACCGGACATTTTGAAGTCAGACATGAGTATTCTCTTAGAGATTTCCTATATTCCACATTCTAGCTTTCCATATTAAAATGTTTAAGCTTATATTTTCAAAAAAGTTTCTTTCAGTGATACAGCTTATTTGATCCTTGTTAAAATGTTGAGCAAACATACAGGAACAACAAATCAAACAGCGCAACACCCACTTCAGCTCAATACTCTGAATCTGCCGCCCTTAGAGAACTGAATGTGCCTTTAGACTTGGAAACTATGTTCTCCTCTATTTAACCTAAGTGCCACTATAATTATAACCATCTCAGACTTTTTCCTATAATTCTTTCTGAAGATATACAATTCAAATGAAGTGGTAATCTAAACAATGAAAATAAAATGGAACCCCGCAATTACACAGTCAAACTTTGCTCATGTTAGAACAGAATGAAGAAAGGCATTATTGAATTAAAATACCAAGTGCCACAATCCATGTGGAAAATCAAGCCTACCATAAGTACAAAAGGTAGAAGATGGTACTAAAGACAAAACGGCATGTCTAATACTTGATGTTGTGTATAAATATGAATTATACCCCAAAGACATAATCCTATTCTCCTTGGTGACCATAAGGACTGTATTCCATATGCATCATTTTTAAAACCTAGCATGGGGAAAACAAATGTTGCCTGCAGTCGAGAAGCACCTTCTTTAGCTAGACATAAGCTCCTGGTACACTAGTTTAATCCAAGCATTAACCACCCACTAGTTTTGCTCTTATAAATAGCCCCTCTGATCGTTTGAGACTACAAAACCTGATTGCAACCTCTGGCTTGAAATGTTTTCTGAATCTCCTTCACCCTAATCAAGAGCAGCACTGTTGAGAAAAGATAAGTCTGAAAGGGAGACAGTCACTTTCAATCCTGTTAACGATAGTTACCGACAGGAATAATCCCTTCAAGTTTACATATTACATAAACGTAATACTAGCACTTAGTTTAAAAATGCTAGTGAAGTTTTAGCTGGACTTATATGAATATAAGGAGTAAATATGACTAATCACCCTCAGTATATTAATGAGGATACCTGTGACTAACAACAAAGCTTGTTATTATTATAGAGATAAATGTAACTAGCCAGCTCTGTCATAAATATAAATGTATCTATATACATATATATATATTTTTTCCATGTTTAAGGGTCAGAACAAATATACATATACATAAATTCTATAATATTATGTTTTAAAGTACATACAGATACATAATTTTCAGATTTAAGGGTCAGAAAAAAATTAATGTATTTATGCCTTATATAACTATATATATAAAATATATATTATTAATTAAAGTGTTAAGAAATTTGCCTCGGAAAGATACAGATTGTATTACACTTATCACCATGCTTAGCTTTTAAATACATATATAATATACTAGGTATTCTGTAGAATTAAAAAAAAATGCAAAAACAAGATTGCTGGCTCCTGGAAGCATAACTTTAGTTGTAAATACAAGATTCTCCTTTAAAAAAAATCAACCCTGTCCTGCCTGTTCTCCCTATAGCATGTGACTGTGGTCATCTTTGTCCTCCTTGGCGATAGTCTCTTTATCTTGTAAAGCAACATATTCTCCTGCTGTTTCCCCCCTTCATGTTTTGCTTTTTGTTTATGTTTATCTTCTTTGCAGGATTCCCTTACCTTTCCTGTCTGTTTAATATTAGTTATCCCAGATATCTAGCCTCAACTTTCTTCCCTTTCTTATGGCATACACTTTTTTAAAAAAATTTTTTTTCATTTATTTATTTGACAGAGATCACCAGTAGGCAGAGAGGCAGGCAGAGAGAGAGGGGGAAGCAGGCTCCCTGCTGAGCAGAGAGCGGGATACGGGGCTGCATCCCAGAACCTCAAGATCATGACCTGAGCTGAAGGCAGAGGCTTAACCCACTGAGCCACCCAGGCGCCCCTGGAATACACTTTTAATAAGCGATGTCATTTTCCCTATAGCCTCAATGCTCACGCAATTAATCTCATGTATATTTCCAGCTTAGCTCATTGTCACGCCCATGATGTTAAAACTCACATCGGTATTTCCAGCTCAAATCTTTCTCCTGAGACATGATACCCCACTGAACAGTCTAACTGCTTCACAACATTTCAAACTTAGCAGGTCTAAAATCAAGTTCTTAACTTCACTCACCTTATTTCATTCTCAGGAAGGCAAATCATGGAAATGAATTGAAGCATTCCTTAGATAGAACAGTAACAGCTTATATTCTTCATGGGTCTCATTTGTTGCTTGTTTGAAAATTCTAGTTAGCATGAAGCAGTCTTAGGTATTTCTTTTGTAATTTAGAAACTATCTAGAAATAAAAATTTCAAAATACATGGTTTGTAAAGTTTCTATGTGCTATGTAATTTCTATGGAGAAAGCATATGTTAGGAATTAAAATATTTCATGTTAAGTTTAGTCCCTAAATTTACTGCAAAATTATATGTTTGGTTTTCTCGAAACTGATATAATGAATACTGAAGGCTATGTCTGGTATTTATTTGAAAATAGTTTTATATGCTTTGGGAAATTTCTTTATTCTATCTAATCACTTAAAAGGATGAATTCTGAAACTCTGAGAGGAATATTATAGACAATTAGAATGGATTTAGTTAAATGGAGGAGAAAAAATTAACCTTGAGCTTTCTGTGGTATACCAGATATACTGAAATTATAGTCTCCCCATTGAACATAATGACTTCATTCTATTAGTGGCATTAACTAGGACTTTTCTATATTCGTTGTATAAAGGTGTATATTGTTACTTGGCTAATCACCATCTCTCGTCTTAAAAATAAAATGGATTTTCCATCACGAAATGTTTTAAGGAAGGAATGTGCAATATCCAGTCTATTTCTTCACATTTTTGGGGAGTAATTATATTTTTTATGATTTTTCTCCCTTTTGTCAGCACTTGTGTTCTTTTATAAAAAAGGACCTGTCCTCAGGGTGGGAGTGTGGAAATGCACAATTAAAGCAAGTCTTTATTACTTTATTCTTTGTTAATTAACTAAACACCTTCATCAGCAGATCTATCAAGCTTTCTTTCCTGAAGCTTTAAAGACTAAGCAATGTGAGAGTGAGGCTCTTGTGCAGTATATGTGGTAGGGAAGAACTGAATTTATTTTCATCTTATATGCAATAACATGGTGTGGAAATCAATGAGGAGTGAAGGCATGGGTAATTAAAAGATGCTTTATTTTCCCTTATATGAAATGCTTTTATTCTATTTGAAACAAACAAACAAACAAACAAACAAAAACCAACTCCCAAAACAAGCACATAAGCAAAAATCCATACATATACATAAAAGACAAAAGCCATCGGAATTAGAACAGTGCTCTGGTTAGTTCAAACAATGAGTAGAAGCTGAAAATTAGCTGATTATGGATCATAGTCTTGCAATAAAATGATTGACTTTAAAACAACAATCTCAACATGCTATTTCCTTATTAAACTACTGTAGAGTTTTGCACTAAGCTGACTTGGGTCCCTGCATGCATCACCAGCCTCCTCTGCCAACCCTTCCCCCACTTTCTGGACTCCAAACTTGAAGGTGTTCTTTGAGTTCTTTGATATATCGTGCTGCTCCTGGCCTTGGGGCCATGTGACATGCTATTTCCTCTGCTTGGAAAACAATGTCTTCCTATCTCCAGGAATCCAACTTTCACTCATATTTCAGAGTGGAGTTTTTCTCCTCTAAGAATTCTTCTGGGACACCTGAAGCAGTAATTAGCAAATGGGGGAGATGTCACCACTTAGAAACTATTTAAGAACATGTAGAAGCATTTTCTAGTGTAATGGTGATTGCCAGACTGAGTGGGGGCTGCCTTTTAGTGGACGGGACTAGGATGTTAAAGCATCCACAGTGTGAGTTCCATTTTGTACCTTGAAATATTGCTCCTCTCAAAATGCAAGTAGTGTTCCCATTGAGAGATGCAGACCTAGGGAGTAGATCAAGTTTTTTTTCTCTTTCTATTAGATTACTGATCTCTACATTTATCAACATTTTAAATAAATAATTGTATTAATTATTGAATGCTAGGCCCAACAAAATTATTGGGCAAGCATCAAGGATCTTTATTCCTGATGTGTTCTTCTAGACCTATCATTCAGCATTTAGAATGCTCCTTGATTCTTTCCACCTCATAGGAGGGGAAGGGCTCATTAGATTTGGAAGTTTGGAAAATATAACTCAGGGATCCTGTTCAGTTTATTTCCTCCCTTGGGAATGAGCTGCCCACAGTTCTGCTTTTTATTTTGGGAAAATTCACTGTGTCGCTTGTATCTTGGCGGCTAAGTCTGCCTAATGGTAGAGCACAGTCAACAATCCCATCTTCTACATTTAATATTAAAAAACTACATCTAAACTACATCTAAACTAAACTACATCTTCTACATTTAATATTAAAAAATGACATTTGGCCTCCATCTGGTATCCTTTTCAAATTCTTAATTTGTTAATTCCCTGATGAAAACCCATCATTTCATTTTCAGGCCCAGACTACTTATTAAGAAAGAAGACAGAGTGATCAACATTTAGGGAGGAAAATATAAGCAAATGTAAACATCGGGCTCCTGTTGTGGGCATACCTTTGGGGATGAACATACAGTGTTTTGATTTGGATTGTTTCAGTCATGCAGTTAGATTTCAACTGCTGCAGCCTGGACAAGATGTGGTCAGTCAGCCACATGATCTTGCAAAGGGATCCTTGGGCACTGGGCAAAGGGCAGACACACACAGCCTGGCTAGTGGAACTCAGGTCACGTGGAGTTCAGCAAAGGCACAGACCCTAGCACAACTTAGAAAATCGGCAAAGCATGAGCCTCAGCAAAACAGCTATCTCTTCATAATGTAAGGGACTTCGGGCTTCAAGCTGTTACAAGCAGAGCTTTTCTTGAGCAGGTACAAGTGAGGCAAAGCCAAATTTATTGGAAAGTGAGTCTATCCAGTCACAGGTCTCTTAAACCCCCAAGGAAAGAGCTATACTTTCTATTTTTAATCTCAAAGATAACTGGGCTCTTTGTGTGCCGAAGAGCTCTTCAAGGTTAATTTTTTAGAGACAGGCCTAGGTAAGTAGCATTAGGTCAGCTGCCCAACATTGTATTCCTAATTAAGACCAGGAAAGAAAATCTGGAGGAACAGTTCTTAATTTCAAGTCACTTAATCCATTGCATGAAGAATGGAAATTGTTCAAATAATTTCTGGATTGGTTCAAAACGATTTGGCAATTATACCTTGGCCTGCAGGCTTTGCCTGTGCTCTAATAGAACATTCCCCCAAATTTTATGAAGGTCAAAAATGGAGAGATGGCAAAACCAACAAGTGTATGAGCCTGTGAGGGGCCCTGGGTGACTCAGTGGATTAAGCCTCTGCCTTCAGCTCAGGTCATGATCCCAGGGTCCTGGGATGGAGCCCCACATTGGGCTCTCTGCTCAGCAGGGAACCTGCTTCCCCCTCTCTCTCTACCTGCTTTTCTGCCTACTTGTGATCTCTCTCTCTCTCTCTGTCAGATAAATAAATAAAATCTAAAAAAAAAAAAAAAAAAAGAGTATGAGCCTGTGGAACTGCTCTCCCCAGCTCCAGAGGCCCAGAGTGTCAACAGCAGCTTCAGTCCAGAAAGAGAATCATTGGCAGCAGCAACTGGGCATTGTGCTAAATTGCTGATTCACAAGAAATGATGGCGACTGTATCATTAGACAGACCTCACCATGAATGCTACACAAAGTGCTGGGGACTCAACTTTGAAAGGAAATGGACCCTAAATGATTCTAGAAGATATTAACTTTGAGAGAAAAGCAAAAAAAAGTAAGACTCAGTGACTGTGTCTTGTACCACTTTGAAACCTCAAGAACAATTCTCTCAGAAAGGATGTAGTAGATGTGGGAGACTCCACCAACCCACTAACCCTGGAGATCACATGTGCCGTGCTGAAGTTCAGCTCTAGCTAGAGGTTGCTCCTAATTTAGTTCAAGTTTACAGGTCTTGAGTCTTATAGAAGTTACTAGCTAGCATTCTGATGAGCCTAGACCCAAACACTTTTCTGGACTTACTCTCCCTTTCTTAGATACTCTTGAAGTGCTTCTGTATTTTTGGCTACAATCCAGGGAAAGGTTTTTTGCTTTATCATCGTATGTATTTCAGCTTTTATTATTAGAGTTTCTCATTGCTTTCTTTCAATTTCATTGCAAAATCTCTGATAAGGTGCATGAGATAGGTGACTGGACATCATTTGGGATGAGTAAAACTTTAGCCCTGATAATAGGTAACTTTAGTGTTTATTTAATTTATTCTGTGACAAACTGATAATTACCTATACCAAAATCCATTCTCTTCTTCTTCTTTAGGAATTGTATCCTCTACTTTATTCATGATAATGGGAAGAGTATATTTCCCAGTTTTCTTACCATTCATTATATGTGGCCTTGTTACTAATTAATGGCCAATGAAATAAAAGCAGAAAAAATGTGTAATTTCAAGGAGAATTTCTTTGAAGATGTTTGGCATGTTCCCTTCATCTGTTTTTTTTTTTTCCTTTTGTTTGTCTTGTTCTCTCTCCATATTGCTCTCTGAAAAGCAGATGAGATGGTGGAGATGTAGCTGCCATCTGGAAGTATAAAAATGAAGATTAGGGACAGAGAAGCAGAGAACTGGAAGAAGCCTGGGTTCCTGATGGGCCTTCTAGTGAAGGAAATGGAAGTTTTTATATACAAGGGTAGTAGGGTTCTCCAGACAAATAGAACCAATAGGATAGATGATATAGATACAGGTATAGCTAGGAATATAGATATCAATGTATAGATATAGGTATGGATACAGGTATAGATTTGGATGTGGGTATAGATATAGATGTAGACAAGATACATAAATGAAGAGGTTTATTATAGGAATGTCTCACATAGTTATGGAGGCTGAGAAGTCCCACCGTCTGCCATCTGAGAACTGAAAAACCAGGAAAGCATATATTAATTCAGTCTGAGTTCAAAGGCTTGAGAACCAGACCTAAAACTCTGAAACCCCCAGTTGAGAACCACTGAAGAGAGCAGATTAGTAGAAGTAAGGTCTTATGGTAATGTTACATGTCACTCTAGTTTGCATTAGTTATATACCCCTTCTCTTGCCTTAAGTGACACAGATAACTGCTTATGTTAATGGTCCATGTCATTAAACATTCCATCTTTTAGCCAACAGTAATGACTGGGAGGCAAATGATAGGGTATTCTGCTCAGAATGAAGACTTTGTAGCTCTTCTGATGTTTCCTAATATAGTTCCCTTCCCTTCCCTCCTCTCCCCTCTTTTCTGTTTCTTTTTCCCCCATGAACTGCTTCCCAAGCTAGCTTGAGAGAAAAAGAAATGAACTTCTTAACCCAGACTTTGTTATTCCTTCTCCACCACCCAGGTAGATCAGCAATGATAGAATAGCCCCCAAATGCAGTGTTTCTTTTTCTTTACTGAAGCCCCTACCCCTCATCCAAGATGCTTAAATTATGACTGAATTACCCATTGAAAAGCCATGAGGGATCCTCTTGATGGACTGGGAATTGATCCAAAGATACAAATCTTTTATTCTATTATATAGTAGAATGAACAAAGTTTGAAAGACACATTTTTACATGTGATTAAGGAATATTTACTACTAACCTCCTGATTAAGATATTTGTGGTTACTAAAATTTCATATTCATAATCCAAAATCAGTGCATAACTTACCAAAGACCCTGACTGAGCATGCTGACAATGTCTGAAAGATGCCTAATGTTCAGAGTTGATATCCTTCCCTTTTATTTACAAATTACTCTTATTTTACCATCATTCTTTTTTTGCTTATTGTCTGTTGTTGTTTTACATTATTGTGAATGGTATAAAACCATCTATATTTTCACATTTTAGGCCTCAAATCTTCTGTTATGTACGATTTGAGGTAATTATGTATTGTGGGTCAACCACAAATTAACAATATTGAATTGCTGAAGCAAATGTAAATACAATTTCCCTTAAAAATATATCATATATGCTTCCTCTTTATTCATAATGGACTGCCTGTTGTTAACCTGTTATCTTTTAACAACTTTTGGTAATAGCAGATAAATGTAGTAACCTTTCAGGAACGGATAAGATTTGAGTTTAAATGACATTGAGTATAATGCAAAGTACCATTTAGAATCTCACTGTCTTCTTTTAAAAAGTAAATAATTGTTGTTTCACTTACATTTCTCCCTGGTATTTATTAGCTCTGTTTTTTTTTTTTTTTTTTTTCTTTTTTTACAGAAAGGGCAATTTCATGGAGTAAATAAGAGACAAGGGTCTTTCTTTTAGCAGAATTATTTCTTGAACTATTAAGTACTGACTTTCATTCTTTTGACCCAGCTTGGAACATGTGTAACATATTCATTTTTGTTTATCTTTATAACAGATCATTTGTTCTCAGCAGATCATCCTTTCAGAGCTTGCATAATCATTGACAAAATATTAGAAGCTTTGGAGTTAGAAAAATCTAGATTTGAGCTCAGTTTTTAATCACTCTCTGACTTTTGGTTCCTGGAAACATTTACTACTTTTTTTCTTTTTTTTTTTTTTTTAAGATTTCATTTATTTATTTGAGAGAGAGGGAGAGAAAGCATGAGCGGGGGTGGGGAGGCAGAGGGAGAGGGAAGAGCAGACTTCTTTGTGAGCAGGAAGCCCACTGTGATGATGCCAAGACTATGAGATCATGACCTGAGCCAAAGGCAGACACTTAACCAACTGAGCCACCCAGGTACCTTGAAAACATTGACTATTAAAACTTTAGTTTTCTTATCAGTAAAAATGAGATATTTTATTTTATTTGTTATAGAATTGATATGCTTGTTAAGTAGTTATTACTTGAAATACACTTAGCAAAGTGTCTGGAACATAACAAGAGGTCAATAAATAATTGTCCACTAAAATCTCCATCACCTAAGCTGAGAAAGAACTTACAAACAATGGATAGAATTCACAAAGAAAGACACACATTGTCAGTGTGTCAAATTCAGAATAAGTTGAGAGATGCACGTTTTTGGATGCCAAAACTAAATATTGCAAAAACAGCAACCTCTCCAATTTTTCTTATATGTTTAATGGACTTCTTAATTACAAATTATTCTTAAATTTTGTATAATTACTCTGATTTTCATATGCAAGAGTATGAAGGCTATAAAATCTAGAAGGATTTTGGAAAAAATGTAATGAGAAAGGGCGTGGTCTATCAAATATGTAGTTCTATTATGCTCTAATAATTAAACCTGGGAAGTCTTAGCATAAGAATCAACTGATAATAAAACTAGAGCCTAGAAACAAAATTTTTTGCTAATGGGGGTATCTGTATATAGATATGTATTTATTTATCTATGTATTTAAATATCTATAGATCTATCTATATAGGTAAATACAAGTAGATAAACAAATATAGAAAGATAGATACAAAGTCAGCATTCCAAAATAGTAAAAGTACAGAGTACACAGTTCACGACAATGGAAGAACTGAATGGACAAAATAGAGTTATAATATCACCTGTCTGTAGGATCCAGTAATTTCTGGATTTCTCAAAGACTATCAAAGTATAAAACCGTTAAAATAAAACAGTAAGTAGTTATTCAGAGTATATAAACACATGATTGTGTGCCAAGAATGGAACCATAACAGAAGAGACTGGTATATTGAATACATTAAATTTGTTTGTGTTAAAAACAATGTAAATTAATTTTAAAAAGCAGTACTCCCCTTATGCATAGTGCATGCAACATCATATGAACTCAGTACTAACATAACTGTACAGTCTTAGGGAAACATTTTAATTATGGCACATCCATGTAATGGCAGTTTTTTTGGTATCCATTGAAATTATCTTTTAAATACTTTTTGATTATTTTGATAATAATTATATTATCAAGAAATATATCAAGAGATAAAATGCTTAATATATCCTAATTATATTAGGAATAAAAAAGAAAGGGAAATACATTAAAACTGAACAGCAGTTATTTTGGGGTGATTTAAATATTTTGTCTTTGTGCTTTTCTGCATTTTCAATATAGAATTTTTAAAATCACTTTAAAATCAAAGTATATGTAGAGTTTATAAACCCAAGTGTGTTTCTAATGATAAGAAGAAAATTAGGAAGGAAAGATATTATTATTCAAAGGGGTTAGTGCCAAGAATGCTTTCTTTTTAGAGTTTTTCAGGCTTAAATAACTATAGAGCTTTAAAAATATACTTTTTTTCTTGGTAGATTAGAGAGAATGAAGGGAAGTTAATGTTGAAAATATAGTTGGCAGTTCCCTACTGGTGAGAATTAAGCCAATAAATCACATGAGACTCTGTGGGTAATCATTTAAGCTGGCAAGAATAGAGCTCATAGTATTAAACTTTAGACCCACATTTACTTTTTTGGGTCAAGGTTGACATATCAGGAAATGAAGTTTGGGGTATAAGTAGCATAGGAACATGACTTTTTTTTTCCCTCCCCTTAAAGTTATGGTATAGTAATATCCATGGAGAAACACTTACGTTATGTGGTGGAGAGTTCCAGAGAATGATAATACTGAAGTTGTCATTAAATTTAGCAAAGTCCTTGATGTGAGAAATTTCAGTTCATTGTTGATGACACAGATTGTAGAAGCATATGGAAGCAATTAGAGGAAAGTAAATGGAGACTGTGGGGACGGGATGCATGTTTGTGGAGCTTGACTAGATAAAAGGAAGGCTCTAGGATGAGATCTGAAAGAGGCAATAGCCACTCGGGTATCTTCTTTCAGAGTTGAGGAAATATGAGCATGAAAGAGGGCCAGAGGAGAAGACAGAATTACTGATTCTCTGGTGGGGGGCAGCAGGGTGGGGAGTACCAGTGAGAGGGATGTTTCATTTTGAGCGAACAGCAGGCTCTGCAGAAAGGGCTGAGGAGTTAGATTTCCAGATAAGACGAGAACTTCTCCTCTGCTGAGATGAGTGGGAAGGAAGCTCTCTGATATATACAAAACTTCAGAAGACAGGCAGCTGCATTGGGGGGAGCAGTATAGTATGTGCAGGCAAGGAAGCCTAGATCAGGAGGTGAGATGGGCTCTCCATGAGCGAGTTGTATGACCTGAGGACATGCCCAGTGTTTACCAGACTTACTAACCTCCTTGGGTCTGCTTTTCCTCAGGTCAATAGGGATATGATGCATTCCATAAAATTTTCCATATTATATGGAAATGTTATATAAAATATGGAAAATCCCTTTAAAAGTCATAATACATTCTTATAAACAGATGATAATTTTATTGAAAAATGAAGTGGAAAGAGGGCCAGACGAGGGCAGATAAAGGTTAAGAGTTTTTGGAGAGACTCATCATAAACTTCAATATGGTGCTCATGGCCTAAGAGACTGCAGGCAGCATAGCCAGCTGGTGGCCCTGATGGGAGCTTATTAAATTCCTCTACAATCCCGCAATAATCTTGTTTTCCAAATATGGTGCTTTTGATGAGTGCCTCACATGTTTGAGCTTAAAATCTCCTCTTGTACCCTATCTTGGTTTACCAATATGGATGATGTTTATTGGGCTTCTTATTTAAAAACTTCTCTGAGGCTTCTCCCATGGTGGCCTGTTAGATTTACAGTGTTGGGTACTATGGAAATATCTTAGAATCTAGATGCACAGTGGGTCCGTGGGAACAGAAAGATTCTCACGCATAGAAAGCTCCATAAAACATCTACAGCATTGTCTTAGGTTGCTTGGAGAAACTGCATTCATATTCATAATGTATTGCATAATTATGAGATCCTGATTTTCATATTTCCCAGTGTGCCTTTTCAGCTCTGCTGTATTACCAAATTAAAGAAGACAACACAACTTTACAAAATTAGAGTGTTCTGTTTTGAATGTTGCGGTTTGACAGTACTCTATTTTTAATTTGTTCATCATTGATCCTAATAAAGACAAACTGTCATTGTAACCATTGCCTGGAATGCAATACATTAGTTTTATTGCCTCTTTAACAGCTGCTCATGTGTCGCTTCCTCTGTCATTCAATGATGATGTGTCCTTTTCTATACCCAGTGCCAGAAAATCTGGGAAAGCTCACAGCACAACACTTCCATACGAACCGGATTAAGTAGAGGGAAATCTAATTGTATGTCATTATTGGACTTCTACAACTTACTACACAAAAGGAACATACATAAGGAGGGCACTTTATTATATGTGATGACTAAGTGAGGAATGAATATTACACTTTTTTTACTGGCTTTATAATTTTTCCCTTTCACCTAAACTCTCTGTGTCTCACTTTCTTCACACAGAAATTGAGAATGGTAGAAACTGTCTTTCTTACTTGTCTCTGTGAGGATCACATAAGCAAACTTTGTATCCCCAGCAAAGATATGCAAGGCTATCACCTACCCAAGTGATATTTACAACAGTGCCTTAAATCTCAAATTAATGCGTATTTTAGCTTAAAATTTCACCTTTTTTTTAAAGTATTATTTTGCCAAGGAAATTTTGCTTGTTTATCTGTACCTACACATGGGGATCTCCTGAGAGAGAGCCATGGAATCTGTTGGGATCTAAGTTGGGGTGTGATAGGCAGCACTGTGCCCAAGCTGAGATAGGAACCCGGCAAAGAAAACCAGTGATGTGGCCAACAAGAGGTTGTTAAAGTGGGGTGCGAGATTTGCCTTCTTCCTCAGAATGCTCTTTTTCCCACGATTTGCCTGTGATGGTTAAATGTGCTGCTCCAACTTCCTTCTAGGGGGCAGCAGTGCCCTGGAATTTTGCCAATATTCCTTTGTCTCTAAACTTCCTTCAGTGAGTCTTCAAAGGAACAACGTGATAAGAAATAAATGTGCTAATTTTCTTATTGCATACTGATATTAGAAAAAGGTAATAGTGTACGCAACGTTGTTGGGAGGAAGGGTTGTCGGAGGTCATTTATAAAGACAACATGAAAAATGGTACAGTAAGAGATAATATATTACAAAAAACTATATAGAGGAGAGAAGCACTCATTTCACTCTTGAATACAGAATTTATTTTTACATCACACTTAATATATACTTTAGTGCTATTAAAATTAAGGTTATTAGGGAAAATTTTTGTCTATTTAAATGTTAAAAATTTGGGACATAAGTTTTTAATTATGTGAGAATTAAAATCTTCTGGCTTTATAAAAGTGTTCTGAACAAAACACTTTTCCAGAAAGTGCAAATAATACTTTTTGGAGGAAATTCAGATAACCTAACTTTTAGGCCTTGAATTTATTTGATTTGTTAGAAATATATATTGAACCGATGATTTTTATTCTGAATGGGGACTATGATTTTTAGAACAACTCAAAGTACTGAGCAGAAGTGAGTTCACATAACTTTGGGCACATTTTCTAATCCTTTACTGGTTAGACATTAAGCCATACTAAATCTTAACACCAGGTTGTACATGAATTTTTATTTCTTATCTCACTGGGCCATATTCAATTACAGCTCTAATTATAGGAAGCTTGTTAAAAGTTTGAAAAGTTTCCTTTTATAGTTTTGTGTTGTGATCCCTTTTATCATTATCTTCTAGACCCTGATCCCAAACTTTTAGGACAGGGGGTTATGTACTGAGGGCATGATGATTCAGATGATTTTGCTCATTCAGCAGGAGAAAGACGGTGGCTTCATCAGTTGCTACTAAAAATTAAACTATAATGTATTTCCTTTTTTAACATCTTTATTATCTGGATGGAATGAAGATCACTGTCAATTTACATCCTGTTTTAAATCAAATGTTCTCTTCGTGATTTGTCCTGAATTTTTATTTAACAATACTTCAGAATTATCATGGGGGTGAGAAGAAAAAAAAAACTGGTTGCCCAGGGCTCTGTACTATTCTGAAATAACTTCGCTTATTATAACATTAAATAAGAACCTTGCTTAATTGTCATTATTTTGCAGAATATACGGTACTGACATTTTCCCTTTTCTTCAAGGGAGATAAAGTAATAGTCCAAATGGGAAAAATTCTTCTCGGAGTTACAGATAACAATTTTTTAACCAACTTCTTACTCATCACTCTTAATTGCCAAATCTTAGAGCTATGAAAAAAAATACATTGCCACTAATCATATCATGAAATCTGATATTATTTATCTAGAACATATTCACTTTTTAACAGTTTTCTTCACTTAACATTTGGCAAAAGAGAGCAATTATGCTGGAGGAATTTAAATATCCTTCAAATATACTGTCCTTTTTTTACATTTCTTGTTACTTATTAAAAAATATTTTGTATGCTATTGATGCAATGGGGTGACACTTTTAAGATAAATTCAGAAATGCCCCTGGAGTATCAACCATTAGACATGAAATGTGAAATTCTGTCACCCTGATATGAATGACTGCTATCATAATCACTGGCTGCTCTTTTATTAGGTTTTTTATTAATTAAATGTAAAGTCTACCATTGGCCTTATAAAAGTGCTCATCTGTTTTCCTTTAATTTCAAATAGATTAAAAGTAAGATTTGGTATTAATTAAAACTTAGAATTTATGGGGATTTTAATTGCAAACAGCATTTCAGTGGTGAGTGTGTAGATAACTATTAGTTCTATTTGGTAATAAACATGGTATTGAACAATGACAGGATGGAAAATAAGTTATGGGAAGAAAAGTACACCACCCTGGGTTCTGTTGTCCATGGGTAGCCTGAATCCCATCTAGGTGGGGGCAGATGAGCGTTCGGGAAACTCAGCAGCTCAGGATCTCCTTGGTGAGTTTTACATTTTTACACTGCTATCTGGAAATACCACTTTTATTTTAAAAATGTGGATGAGTTTAGGAACAAAAACAACAACAACAACAACAAAACATCATCAGGATTAATCAGTTTAGCGGAAATACTTTGATATCATATTCTGTAAATATGATCGCATCTGCCTGTCTCTAAGTTGAAGCTAGGTTAATATTGGTTAACTATATATGATGTCCAAGAGGCCCTGGGAAGTTTCACATTTTATTATTTATTATCTTAACCAGAGCCTGTTACTAATAAATAAATAAATAAATAAATAAATAAATGGCTATCTTCTGTGGCGACCTGTAGCATAGGTATTTTCCAATTAACATCTTTGCATGTTCTCCTTTGGCATCAGTTAGGTTTAGCTTTGTCACACTGGGCTTCTAAGGGGAGCTCTATCTTTGCAGCCCAGGCTACATATGACAAGATTAAACTGGCACACTTTACGGTATAGCTCTTGTGTTCCTGGCAGTGCTAGCTGGGCTAATACCTCTGAGAGAAGGCTCAGCTGTCACTCAGTGACCCATTAACACTACTGTTCCATCCTGCAGTGTCATTTTTCTCATTCTCATGGAGATAATGCTCCCTGGAGATGTCCCATACCTGCAGGAATGAAAGAGAACAGCAGAGAGAGGCTAACTATCAAAGAGCGAGCAAATAACACAGCAAGAACATGAATTCCAACAGCAGAATTTTAAGTTGAACGGAAAGATGAGGCCCATTATAATGGCTGGGTTAAGAAGGTGGGAGACAGGGATCAAGTTTTAAGAGATTGTAACTTTTTAACAAGCTATTTTCTACTTCCTGCCCGAATGTCAAAATAAGTGTTCAAAATAACACTTGCAACCAGACATAGAGAAGCCAGCTGCTTTGAACATGTCATAGGGAAATTTGGGTAAGCTTTTATTTACGAACAGGGATTTTGTATTTTATTCGTATGTTTATTTATAAACAGACAGTGAATATAAAACAGAGGATGCATTGAGGTAAATTGCCAGATCCTTGGATATGGGTGGCTTATTGGGGTACAAAAATCACCTTCCCAGCAAAAACAGGAAAGAGGAAAATGAAATGTGATCTTCGTAACCGTAGGCCTTGGGCTTCTTTTGTCCTATGATTGAACTGTTACCAGTGACTTAAGCAAATGCTACTGCTCTCTTTCAGGGCAAACTGTATTTTGTTTAGTGGATCACTTTATAAGAAGTTACACTTTCCAATGTTTACTATAAAGAGGTATTATAAGAAAATGCTTCTCAATTTCCTGGACTAAAACTCACTCAATTTAGCAAAATGCAAAGCAAAATGCAAAGCCACCTGCATCTTGACGTTTTCTATGGAAACCTGTTGAGGACATTACAAGGAAAAGACCAAAAAAAGTAAATTAGAAGATAGGGGTAAAAATGGGAAGGATTCAGGATTATAAAACAAGGAAAGGTGCCATATCAATTACTAGTTTATTGTTATCATAATCTGCATCTCAACCCTGCTGCCAATCTTACCATAATCAGCAAAACTTATTGGTTTTGACTGTTATTCTCTGGCTGGGGTTTATGTATCATCACCTGCTTCTCCCCCTTCTACCCTCCGCAGGTGACACAGGTGCTAGAAGCCATAGAATAAATGTGCTACATTATTTTGGAACACCAGCTTTTCCATAAAAAGTGTGTGTGTTTTTAAAGTTAAATATGGGGGCGCCTGGGTGGCTCAGTGGGTTAAGCTTCTGTCTGGGTTCAGGTTATGATCTCAGGGTCCTGGGATTAAGTCCCAGCCCAGGCTGGGTGCTTAGCAGGAAGTCTGCTTGTCCCTCTCCCTCTGCCCCTCCTCATCGCTTGTGCCTGTGCTCTCTCTCTGTCTCAAAAAATAAATAAAATCTTAGAAAAAGTTAAATATGTAAATTACAAATAATTTGCATAAATTTATTTTTACATTAAAATAAAGATGGTATATTATGGAGTAGGATAAAATATTTATACATATTATAAAAACTTTTTTAACGACTTTTTAAAAAAGATTTATTTATTTGAGAGGGAGAGCAGAGTGAACAAGAGAGAACATAAGTGGGGGTGGGGAGGGGGAGAAGAAGGAGGAGCAGACTCCCGGCAGAGCAGGAAGCCAGAGACAGATTCCAACGGGACCCCAGGACCTTACAGACGCTTAACCAACTGAACCACGCAGGCGTCCTATTTTTAAAAGACTTCAAATACTGTTAAGAATATCTTTTACCTAGGGACACCTGGGTGGCTCAGTGGGTTGAGCCTCTGCCTTCGGCTCGGGTCATGATCCCAGAGTGCTGGGATCGAGCCCCGGCATCGGGCTCTCTGCTCTGCGGAGAGCCTGCTTCCTCCTCTCTCTCTGCCTACTTGTGATCTCTGTCTGTCAAATAAATAAATAAAATCTTTAAAAAAAAAAAAAAAGAATATCTTTTACCTAACCTGTCAGAACCTTTGTGTGCCTTGGGGACTGCCTTTGCTCCTGTGTTCCATTGTCGGGGCCATTGTTACAGTATTTAGCGGGGAGAAGGGAGCCCGGGTATTGTGCTTTAGCAATGAATATGACACTACTTAGGATTGGGATGTTGTCCAACCAAGTCTTTCAGGAAACGAAGCAACTTTATTCTTAATTACAGTTGGAAGGCACTGTAAAAATCAATCCGTCAGGGCTGGCCACCCCGTGATTCGGCCTGGAGTGACGTAGCCTCTGTCACCAGCGCGGTCATTGTGTCGCCGAGAGCGTTCTGGCTCAGAAGGAGGCTCCGGAGGGGACGTGCTCAGCTTGATGTCTGGGCAGCTGAGAGTCGCAGCCACAAGCCTGGTCCACACTCCATGAAGAAGATGCTCACTGCCGCGGTCTCCCGCGTGTGGTCCGGGGTCGCCCAGAAGCCCACTAGCAGAGTGCTCGTGGCATCCTGTAACTTTTCAAAAGATGCTACATTTGAAATTAAGAAATGTGACCTTTATCGATTAGAAGAGGGTCCCCCTGACACAACAGTGCTCACCCGGGAGGATGGGCTTAAATACTACAGGATGATGCAGACTATCCGTCGAATGGAATTGAAGGCAGATCAGCTGTATAAACAAAAGTTTATTCGTGGGTTCTGTCACTTGTGCGATGGTCAGGAAGCTTGTTGCGTGGGCCTGGAGGCTGGGATAAATCCCACAGATCATGTCATCACATCCTACAGGGCTCATGGCTTGTGCTATACTCGTGGACTTTCTGTCCGATCAATTCTTACAGAGCTGACAGGACGGAGGGGAGGCTGTGCTAAAGGGAAAGGAGGGTCTATGCATATGTATGCAAAGAACTTCTATGGGGGCAACGGCATCGTTGGCGCCCAGGGACCCCTAGGAGCTGGTATTGCTCTGGCCTGTAAATATAAGGGCAAAAATGAGGTCTGTTTGACTCTCTACGGGGATGGTGCTGCGAATCAGGGCCAGATAGCGGAAGCTTACAATATGGCCGCTTTGTGGAAATTACCTTGTGTTTTCATCTGTGAGAATAACCTCTACGGAATGGGCACCTCTGCCGAGAGAGCAGCAGCCAGCACTGATTACTACAAGAGAGGAAATTTTATCCCTGGACTGAGGGTGGATGGAATGGATGTTCTATGTGTTCGGGAGGCAACTAGGTTTGCAGCTGACTACTGCAGATCTGAAAAGGGGCCCATAGTGATGGAGCTGCTGACATACCGTTATCATGGACACAGCATGAGTGACCCTGGAGTGAGTTATCGTACACGACAAGAAATTCAGAATGTAAGAAGTAAGAGTGATCCTATTATGCTTCTCAAAAATAGAATGGTAGACAGTAAGCTTGCCACTATTGAAGAATTCAAGGAAATTGATGTGGAAGTGAGGAAAGAAATTGACGATGCAGCCCACTTTGCTACAACTGATCCTGAACCAGCTTTGGAGGAATTAGGTCATCACATCTACTGTGATAATCCACCTTTTGAAGTTCGTGGTACAAGTCAGTGGATCAAGTTTAAGTCTCTCCCTTAAAGGGAGACTTTATAAATTTATTTTTAGTCCTTCAAAGGAATGTTCATGGTCCACTCTAGGAAACTGCGTGCCCAATTTTGTTAAGCAGGAATAAAACCCATTAAGTAAGAGTTCTGTAAACTTTTATTAAAATAGAGACCATTAAGAGGTTATTAAAAGAATTTAAAAGAGAACATTGACAAATGTACATACAATTACAAGGGATATTTCACTTGTACATTATTGCATTAAAAGAACTAAACAGTTAATCATTTACTGTTACTAAAAGGTAAACTGAGGCACATTAAAATTTTCAAGAGTTTGAGCATGCATGGATTGGAATCAGGCAATGCCAAACCAAAGATGGTTAAGAGTGCTCTGGCAACAGGAGCTAGGGAAGGCATTTTTATAGGGAAGCAAAGCCAGGAAATTATTTTGTTGGCTATAACTTAAGCTGTTGCTGAGAAAACCTAACTACCTGTTTGTGATTTCTTATTCTTATGTTTCATTTTCTCAATTTGAGTGCATTGACTCTGGCTTAGGTTTTGGTTTGTTTACGCAAGATAACCTATGTCAGGCAGAGAGAATTTCAAGCCACACTCAGCTATCAGGCCCCTGGCTGCTATGCAATTTACTATAGTTTACTTGAATTAGCCTATTATGGCCTACTATGATAGTGTGCCTATACAGACATATGCATGCATATTCAATATTGATACTGAAGCCAGCAAACACTGACTATTTTCCAATGAAACATGATATACAATAGTGTGGGGGTGCAGGGTGGAGATTTCTTCATGTTGTACTTTACTGCAATATTCTTAGCATACCAATACAAAAGAAAAAAAAAAGAATCTAAGAGAAAACGCATTTTGCTTTACCCTTCAAGTTAAAGTTACTTATTTTCCAATCCATTGTACCATCATGTGCTCCATATTTTAAAGAACTAATTTGGTGAATTTAAGACTGGAAAATGAAGAGCCATGGTGATATCAAAAGGGATAAACCAAAGAGGTGATATGACTAAAAAGTTCAGTGCTTGCTTTGGTGGCACATATACTCAAATTAATAAAAAGTTGAAAGTAAAAGCTGCCTTGGTGGGCGCCTGGGTGGCTCAGTGGGTTAGGCCTCTGCCTTTGGGTCAGGTCATGATCTCAGGGTCCTGGGATCGAGTCCCGCATCGGGCTCTCCGCTCAGCGGGGAGCCTGTTCCTCCCCTTCTCTCTCTGCCTGCCTCTCTGCCTACTTGTGATCTCTCTCTGTCAAATAAATAAATAAAATCTTAAAAAAAAAAAAAAAGCTGCCTTGGCTAGAACTGAACATTCACAGATCATTTTTTCAAAGGAAAATCTAACTTGGATCATCCAGGTTTGCTTTTCTCTATAATCCAGTACCATGTCAATTAGCAAGACATGATTTTGTGAAAACATTTTTACTTGGTTTGACTTGAGTAATGACCAAAAGTCCTATTGAATGTGATGTTCACTATATCTTGTTTCTCTGAGATAGACTTATTGAAATCAGATATCAGACTCTGCCTGTGATCTAAGAAATAGTTTGTAGAAAACATCAAAACAATCAGCTATTCAAAGTTAAAATGCATCAAAGAAAAAAAATATGCATCATGATAGGTGTTAAGTAGACTTATTGTGGTGATCCTTTCATAATATATACATATATCCAATCATTTATTGCATACCTGAAACTAATATCATCCTATATTTCAATTATAGCTCAATTTGTAAGAAAGTTAAAACTTTTTTTTTTTTTTTTTACTGTACAACATCTACTTCTACAAATAAAAGCTAGATACTTTCTAAGAACTCTACAAGAAAATCAAAGCTTAGAGACCTTGGGGCACCTGGGTGGCTCAGTGGGTTAAAGCCTCTGCATTTGGCTCAGGTCATGATCCCAGGGTCCTGGAATAGAGCCCCACATCGGGCTCTCTGATCAGCAGGGAGCCTGCTTCCTTCTCCCTCTCTGCCTGCTTCTCTGCCTACTTGTGATCTCTGTCTGTCAAAGAAATAAATAAAATCTTAAAAAAAAAAAAAAGCTTACAGACTTTGAGTGTATGAACATATGTACACATATGTGCAGGCTTAATCTCCATGTCTTACTCTCAAAAGGTTTAAACAAGACAACCTCAAAGTTTTAAATTCAGAAAACAAAGCTGAGTATTGGTTGTTTATAAATCAAGAATATTACCAGCCAATACATTTTGTGTATGCTGCTTCAGTTCAGAGGTACCTTGATTCGATCCTTTCCATTAAAAACAAGTATTTCATAACACAGTCAAAATCATCACATATTTTGTATGACAAATCATTCTTCTACTCTTTATTTATTTCAACATATTTGTTTCCATAAACTTATAAGTGGAAGATAAGCTCTCCAAAACTAATTCTTTCTATATACTATATAGAAATTTTTAAAGTTTGCTTATATTATGGATTATTTTAATGCCAGTAAAAATTAAGCTACAAATAATTGGTTAGAGATGCATCCATCACAAAACCAAGATACACAGATAATTCATTTCAGGAAAAAATCCAATCTTGCTATACTAAAATTATAAAGTACATTTGTCACAATATACATTATCAAATTCCACTAAAGCAGGGAATTTACAATGTTTTCTATATAAAAAAATTCCAAGCTTTTGTGTGTGTATTTAGTAACTATAAGCTTATTACCGATTGTGCACAATCTTGTAATGATGTAAAAAAAAAAAATCCAAAAAAACCCCCCCAAAACCCAAGAACAAAAACAAAAATTCCTGTTGTTTTCAGTTAGGTCAAACAATAAATAATAATAATTACTTACCAAGCTATAAATCAGAGAGGTGTAGAAATGCAGCGGCTAGATTTCATTTCTTATCTACAATGTGACACAACTCAGTCTATTTTATTCACCCATTAGAAGACCTAATAAGCCATGATGATCATAAAAAAAATTTTACTGTGGCAACAATACTAGAATATCTGAGAGAAGAAAGAATTCATATCTTCATCTTTATGATACTCTATAAAGGTAAAGGATTGTGTGAATATCTGTGGAGTGAAATGAGAAAGGAAGGAGGTTAAGAAAAACATATGAAGGGGTGTTTGGGTGGCTCAGTTGGCTAAGCATCTGGCTTCAGCTCAGGTCATAATACCAGGGTTCTGGGATCAAACCCTGAGTCAGGCTCCCTGGTCAGAGGAGAGCCTGCTTCTGTCTCTCTCCCTGCCCCTCTCCCTGGTTGTGCTCTTTCTCGATCTGTCAAATAAATACATAAAAATCTTAAAAAAAAAAAAAGAAAAGAAAAGAAAAGAAAAAAATATGTGAAGAGAATACTTTAGTACATAAGAATTGCATTTACTTAAACATTTGATATTCCTGCCAATCTAGTGCACAAAAAAACAGAGAAAATATTAGTGAAACTCAGCCTGATAATTTATGTGTGGGAAAGAGGTAGCTTTTAAAAATTGAAATATAAGTTACATACCATCCATCTTTTAAAAGTATATAATCTAGTGATTTTAGAATGTTCACAAAATTATGTAACCATTATCACTACCTAATTCCAGAATATTTTCATCCTCCAGAGAAAAAACCCATACCCATTATCAGTTACTCCTCATTCCCTATCTCTTCATCCATTAGAAAGTAATAATCCACTTTTGGTGTTTGGACTTGGGTATTCTTCACATTTTATATAAGTCATAAAATACATGCTCTTTTGTGTCTATCTGCTTTCACTGAGCCTAAGGTTTTCCAATTGTTGCTGTAGCATACATTGCTACTCTTTTTTATGACTGAACAACATTCCATTTTATCGATCCATTCATCATTTGAAGGACATGTGGATTTTTTCCACTTTTCTGTTATGAATAATAAAAGCTCATGTTGATGAGAAAAAGTTCCGTCCTTTCCTTATAAAGACAAGTACAATAGAAATTTTAAATGCATTAGGTGAAGGCAATGCAACAGAATTCTTATGCTATAATCTCAATTACAGAAAATAATTTGAAGACATATAACATTTTCAGCTTGAATATTTATCAAATTCTATAATTATTCTAATTGGATTTTGATTTAATAGACTTTAATTTTTAGAACAATTTTAGAGTTACAGAAAAATCGAGAACAATGTACCAATTTTCCATATGCCTTATAACTAGTTTCCCCTATTACTAGCATCTCCTAATACTATGTGGTAAAGAAAGGGTTATTTCAGTAGGCCTAAGTGTCTCAAAACCTGCACATCCCAGAGAAAGACCTGTCTTCACACTCCTGAGAGATAACTTCTGAATCCCTGGAATATTCTGCCTGATAAGAATGTTTCTGTATGCTTAAGACCTTGGGCCATGCTGTACTAGTTTGTCCAGATAAGTTTATCTTAATAATGTGTTCCCATGTTACTCCACTAAGACGAGATAACTGGAAGCTTATGCCTAGTTTCTCTTAGAATTTTCTCCATGTGTCTTTTACCTTTGGTGATTTAGATTTGTATCTTTTCACTGTCATAAACAATAGCCATAACTATAACCAAAAAATCAAGTTTTTTTAATTATACATAATATAAACCTATATATAGAAGAGTAGTCTCAGAAATACTAGATTGCTAGTTCAGGATCACATAGCTATTGATCAGAGCTACTATTTTTTTTTTTTTTTTGCTAGGCTGCTTTGGAGTGCAAGACAATATGCTTAGCATTTTACATATATTATCTCATTTAATGTTTGCAATATCCACATAATATAGTTATTTTAATCTTCACTTAGAGAAGAGGAAATTAAAACTCAAATTAAATAAATTGCTTGAGACTTCACAATTTATATATGATGGAGACTGGATTCAAAACCAGGCAACAAAGTCCATATTTTGAAAAGTACATTTTTGTACTGCTTTTGAATCACTGCTTCTAATAATACTTAACCAAGCAATAGGTAAAAAAAAAAAACAAACAAACCCCAAAACAAACAAACAAACAAACACATTAATAAATGAATGAATGGAATTAAACTAAAACCAAGGGATTTTATCAATTACTTTAATCTGAATTCAGATTTTTAGGCTTAGTATAGAAACACAAAAACAAAAATAGAGAGGAAAACAGATATAGAGAATAGAAAGTAAGGCAAATTAAAGATAGTCACATAGGGCACCTGGGTGGCTCAGTCTGTTGAGTGTTGGACTCTTGGTTTTGGCTCAGATCATGTTCTCAGGGTTGTGAGATCAAGCCCCACATTGGCCCCACACTTAGCATGAAGCCTGCTAAAGATTCTCTCTCTCCTTAAAAAAAAAAAAAAAAAAAGAAAAGAAAAGAAGAGAAAAGAGACCCATTCTCTCCCTCTCTCTGCTTCTCCCTCACTGCTTGCATGAGCACATGCGCTTTTTCTCTCTCTCTGAAAAAAAAAAAAAAAAGATTGTCACAAAGTCATAGATTCTGTGATATTCCTCTCATCCCATTGAGTAGTGGATCTGTTCCTTCCCCTTGGCTATATCACTGCAGAGGTCCACAATTTAGAAGTAGCAAGAGGGGGAGAGATGAGTCTCCAATAGAAATAAGAAAGGCCAGGAACAAAATTAAAACTGTTCAGCATGTATTTTCCCACCATCTGTGGCTGGTTTTGAGATGAACTCAAGTAACTGCAATGTTGGATTTTGAAGAATTCGTAGTAAAACAACCACAGGTCAAGAAACACACTGAAGGGTATAGTTGCAATTTCACAGCCTGAGGCTTGTCTTGAATCCAGATGGAAGTTCTTCGGTTGATTGGTGAGTATCAGGCCTTGATGAGTCAAAGCCAGCACTTGAAATGCCAAGGTAGTATGTGAGCAAGTAGTTGGGAGTTCAAAGCTATTCATGTCTCCTCTATCCAAGTAGTAGAGAGAAATCCAAGCTGCTGGGGGCTCAGGATTATAGAACCTGAGATGCAAATCTGGAATAAGGTCGGGAACTGGGCCAAATCAGTAGGTATAGAAACAGAGAGAGACAGAAGATTAAAGGAGAGGCCAGGGGATTGAGGTGGAAATATGCAACAAATAACAGACAAGGGAACTAGAAGCAGTAAGTGTGCATATTGATGAACTCTGTATTATCATGGAAATTAACATCTATTGGATGAATTGAATCAGTAGCATCTCATGTATTGATAGGCTGTTTAGAATCTAATGCATCTTATCTAGTATCACTGGGTCTTAAGGCAGCCCTGCCTTTATATGACATGGAAATAAAATAGAGTGTGGACTTTTGTGTCATTTAAGTCTAGGTTCAAGTCATGGCCCAGCTGCTGATGAGAAATGATACCTTGAGAAAATGACTTAACTCTTTACCTCCTCTTCCTCTGTAATGCTATTGACCCATGTGACTTTTGTAAAGCTTAAATGAAGAACAGGAAATGAAAGAACATCTAACTAAGTTCCAGGTGCACTTAAGATGATCAATAAATGAAAATTTCTGAACCATAGGAAGAGAGAACTGTTCACTGAGAAAAAGGACAAAATTTTGAAGGGACTATCTCATCTGAAAGCAATAAAAAGGGTCTTCAGTTTTATGGAAGTAGCTGGGCGTAAAGATTGCAATGCTAATGACATGAGAATATATTTTCACAAATTCGCCAGCCTTTGTTTTCTTGTAACCTTCTCTTAACTAGTAATCCTTGGGCAGCATTTGATACAAGAAGTAGTTTTGAAGTGCCAGCAAGGTTGGAAAGAAGATGATGATGTAGTAATGAAATTCCCCAGTTTGCTACCAAATCATGTTCAGGATCGGGGTCTTTGGGTGTTCTAATTACACTAAACCATGTAGATATGGAGCAGGTATTACTTTGATAGACTTAGATCTGGGGAGTTGAGACTTTTCCATTGTATTATATTATAGATGACTATGGATATTCTCAGACTAGCAATTCCTTCAAAATTAGCCCCACTCTTTTTGTTGTAGATTCCTTAAAAGGAATGTTCCAAAATATTAATAGTAACAATGATCTGATCAGGCCTGAAACAAAAATCCAGCCCAAACTCTTTATTCAATTAGTATTACAATTTTTTTTCATTGACTTCATTCACCTCTATTTGATCCATGAGGCTGATTTATACAGCAAATAACAAAGAAGAGAGGTCTCCATACTGGAATTTGAGAAAGAGAGATGGAAATTTTCTGCCAAGTTTATGCACAGAAAAGAACACAATCAAATTAGGAAATGCTGGAGAGCAACAGAGACAGTTCATACAATACTTTCCTTTTGACAGGCCAATAAATACTCAAGCTGAATAATTTACCGAAAGAAAAAGAGCCCACTCAAACCTCATGACCTTTTGAACAATGAGCAAGAGTTCAATTATCCACAAATGTTCTAGCAGAAGGCAGCTTTCCAGGCTGCAGTGTTATTTCAGCAGTCATACATTAGAATTAGTAGAAGGAGAATATTGCCTTTGTAGTTTCTGTGTCCTGCTATAGTTTCTGTTACCTTCTTCTACAAAACCTACGGCCACATGAAGTAACACTTTGCCAAAAAATAACAAAAAAAAGTAGGAGGAAGCAATTATTTTAATAATGTTTCTGGCGAGTGAGAGCTATTAGATTTCACTGGAACACTTTATCTGCACATTACCAGAGTGATACTGTCACTTTAGAAAGTATATAATTTGCTTCCATTAGAGGCTGAGAGTCACTTGCCAACGGGGCCCAGAGAATTTCTCCACCACGGTCCATGTGGGCTGCCTGTTACAGAGCGAGCAGCTCATCTCTTTCATGGGATACACCAAGGTTCCTAGAATGGGAGCGCTTTTTTCGTCACTGATACCTTGTATGATCCTACAGCTTCCCTTAGACAAAAGGCTATAGAAGTCATATGGAATATCACACATTCTGCAACCAAAGCACTTAGAGCCTACTAGCAGTATGAAAGCGCATTATGAACTTAGTTCTTGCGGAGGAGACATATTTATTGTGATTGAAATTTAAAGTCAGGGGCACCTGGGTGGCTCAGTGGGTTAAAGCCTCTGCCTTCGGCTCAGGTCATGATCCCAGGGTTCTGGGATCGAGCCCCACATGGGACTCTCTGCTCAGCAGGGAGCCTGCTTCCTCCTCTCTCTCTGCCTGCTTCTGCCTACTTGTGGTCTCTGTCTGTCAAACAAATAAATAAATAAAATCTTTAAGAAAAAAAAAAAAGAAATTTAAAGTCAAAAAGCCCTCCTCGGTTCTCTCATTTTTTTTTTTTTTTAATAATCTTGTTAACTCTTTACGTGTTTCCTGTATCTTTCTGAATTGTTAAGATTAGAACTAAGATCCCTACAAAAATAAAACTGGTGGTCTAAAGATTGTAGATACACAGTTTCTGTATTTTGACAGGGAGGGATTTCTTATTTATGCACTAAATTGTGTTAACCGAGGAAAAAGAGCTGAATTCTTTTTTTTTTTTTTTTTTAAGATTTCATTTATTTATTTGACAGACAGAGATCACAAGTATGCAGGGAGACAGGCAGAGAGAGAGGAGGAAGCAGGCTCCTTGCAGAGCAGAGGGCCCGAAGCGGGGCTCGATCCCAGGACCCTGGACCTGGGATCCAGGACCCTGGGATCACGACCCGAGCTGAAGGCAGAGGCTTCAACCCACTGAGCCACCCAGGCGCCCCAAGAGCTGAATTCTTATTAGAGCAGAATCAACTAGGTTTTCACACATTCCCGAGGTCTGATGCAACTGAAGTTGTTTTTTTGCTTGTTTTTGTTTTTCCGTCTGTGTGGTCTTGGAAAACTTAAGTTCTTTCCAAATCATTCGTCACTCCTCTTTAAGAAGGGAAATATCACACTTACCTTCTGGTAGCATTGTGAGGATTCGAAATAGCACATAGGAAGTCCTTAGTGCTTGGCACACATTAGGTGCTCCAAACAGCAG
This sequence comes from Martes martes, assembly GCF_963455335.1. Lineage (NCBI taxonomy): Eukaryota > Metazoa > Chordata > Mammalia > Carnivora > Mustelidae > Martes > Martes martes. The sequence continues at coordinate 97,043,816 of NC_137889.1, forward strand.
TTATGTTTTCTCTTTCCCTTCCCTTCTCCTTCATCTCCTATTTTATATTAAGTGTTGACTTTTCTTACATATCCTTACAGAGAAACACTCCTGTCTCTTCCCTTTCACAAATGTCATTTAGATTTTGAATCTATCATTCTAAAAGCTTCATCGTGTTTTTTTATTCAGTGATTCCAGAAACTCACCAAGCATTGCTCTTATTGCATTACACAGGTCATCAGTGGACAATTTAAATGTCACCTGGTCTATAAATTGAGTTTACTGCCTATGTAGTGTAGGCCATGAGTTGCTAGGAGTGTGGCTTGCCTACCTTCATTATCTAGATTATTTATCCACTTTGAGCTGTCCTAGTTTCTAAAAACCTTATCACATTCTCTTTTGTCAAATTTTAGTGCAAAGCGTAGCACTTGTCAGAAAGATGCTATTAGTATGTAACCTTCCAAATCTCTCTAAAATGAGATGAACCTTACATATATGAGCTAATTTAGAAAAAAATTGTCATATGCACAATAAGCTTTACATGTGCATCAATGTTTCCTTTGAGAATGAATTTGTTCTCCTTATTTCTTAATAAGGAATTTTTTAGTGTTAAGCAAACATATTAAGAAGCAGGTGGCAACATTCTGTCAAGTTAAAGGAGCAGCAGTACAAACACTCTATTTATTAACATTATTCATAAAGTTTCTATTGTAAACAGCACTAAACTACTTACTATTCACCATACGGGTATAAAAAGCGCATTGGAGCTTCAAAATCAATGACATGTTGCCCTCTGCCCAATGCTGCTCTTTGGCAAAGAGAGAAGAAGCTGTTTCTCAAACTCAGCATGCCATTTTTTAATTCACACTTAAATTTCCACTTGAGGAAGCAAGCCAAAACAAACTAGTCCTCCCTGAGATGCACCCTGGGAAGAAGTGCCCTCCCAACTTTAATAATTATCTGAGAAGAGTCTTTCTCCCACTCCCCTTTTCCATCTGAATAGGAGTTGCTTATTAGGACCTACTTGTTTTCTATTCTTCTATTTGCATAATGCACAGATGTCAATCTGCTGGCTCTATTCTTTCCCACAGAATTAGAGTCTTTGTTTGCTGAGTAAGTTGTTTTCTCTTTGCAGCTACAATTAGGGATACAATATATAAAAGTCATAAGATTTAAACAACTATCAGCATTTATTGATTTTTTAAACAGCTGTCAGCCCTTAGATTAGGAGATAGATATTATATTTCTGTTAATCAGATCTTGATTCAAGACTGCTTCTTCTCTTGTAAATTTACCTATGTGCATGACTGCAAAACACTATGCACATTTAGGGAAATCTCTATTTAAACATAGGATGGCTTGAGGATATGTAAACAGCTGTTACTGTTGCCTGACTCATTACATGTCATCTTTTAAAGCATACTACTGTAAATAGAAATATGTCATTATTTAGTTACCAGAGCTGGGTAATAAAAATTAGAAACTATGGTTTTATAACTATTACAAATAACTTCTCAGTGATTATATGGATATTTAATTGGATTTATTTGCCCTTCTCCATCTGACATTCTGTATAATTCAACTTAATTCTTCAAATACCAAATCTATTTTGTATCATTAATTGTTTTGGCATTTCCTTTTCCTCAATTTCCAAGAAGGTATTTTTCAGAAGAGGATGGTACACAAGGCAGTAGCACTACAAGTGAAAGAGATACATGTTTGAATCACACAGAGTTCCAAAGACAACCAAATATAATTTTACTGCATGGATATAGTAGAACTGAGGGAAAATACTTCTTATCAGGATATTCATCTAACAATAGTACTTTAGGAAGCAAAATATTTAGAAAACAAAATGTCGATAGCATGCAGTGAAAATTTATTCACAAACATTTCACTCAAATGGGATTTTTCTGGAGTTTTATTACATTTAAATTTTTCTCTGCTCTTTCAATTTGGGTTATATTTGGTGTAGATTCGTTCACCCAGCAGTTGATGATTAGTTTTTGAACAGTGAAGTGTGTGCAAAATTTACTACATTTGTTCATCTTTATAACAATTTTGGACGAGGTTCTGGGAAATGTAAGTCAAAATTTATAGCCATATGTCATAGCATGGTCTTGTAAATATAGTTAAATAATAGTGAACATAAATTCTTAAGTAAAATGCATTTTTTTGGTCAAGATTTAGAAGCTGTTTAATTCATTTTTAAGAATAAATTTTATTTTAATGTCTAGAATATATAACTTGAATTGTTACCTAAAGGAAAAAAGAGGTCTCTGGTAATAAACACATGCAATCACTTTTATGGTTTCCATTTTTCTTGAAGGTGACAAATATATACAAGAAGCAAACAAATCACAATGCTGTATCATCTTTCCACTTTTTATATATGTTAATCATTTATACACACAAATTATATAGAAGTCTGGGTTGATAAGGCTCTATTATGATTAGGGATTATTAGAACATCTGTGTCTCACCAAGAAAATTCTCTTGATTTCTATCCTATGACTGATCAGTTATGATTTTTATGACCTTCCAAAGTCTTGAGCCGAACATTTCTAAGGTCTCCTGGAAGAGATGTAGTATTCAAACCAGAAGAGCTAACATAACTGTAGTCACAGGATTAAAAAAAAAATGTGGTAGGTTTGACTATATCCAATTTCTTTTTTCCTTTGTTTAACTACGAATAAACTAAGGTTAATTATAAGAAATATTATATAAGAACCAAGCAAAACAAGCTATTTATTATCCTCAGCATAGAACACATGAAAGTAAATAAAGCAAATATATTGTTTTACAAGAAGAGGGAGAAAAATGGATTTGTAGATTAGAAAATGAAAAATTACTCTTAGGTAAAACCTTCTTTCTCCACCGTACTTTCCCTAAAGAGTTCCACAGAGGAACTGAGAATAGATTTCTTTTTCTTCCTTTATTGATAAAGATACATATTGTTTAAAGATGAAAGAGAGAATCATAGAAAAGAATGCCTAAGGCTATTTTATTTTAACCATGATTAGTATGTAGTAGTACCAGAGGCAATTCAGCAAGCCACATGCTAGAAAATCATGTATGGAAAGTCATATTGCCTTTTTTGACATAAGGATTTTAAACTACCCTTCCAATTCAGTAATTATCATTGGTAGTAAATGTTATTGATTTAAATTAGACTTCCCTTCATACTGATATGAATAAATGTTTGAATAAGCAAAGAAATAAACAAACAATAAAGAATAGAGAAATCTTCCCAGAAGAAAAAGTGCAAATAATCTTCTGTAGATATCTACTCTCAAGTAGGTGGAGCAAAACTCCCAAATTCTTCAATACAGGTTATGCACAGTAACTTCTTTCAAAATAGTGGAGGGTGGAAATAAGGAAGTGTAGTAACTCAATAATGGAGAAACAGGACAAATATCACCTAATTCAAGTGAACAAGGTCAACAACAACAATGATAAATCTTGTTGAGAGTATATGCCTGTGATATGTTGTGATGGAAATGTCACTTTAACCTCATGGTCTTTTTCCCGAAACATGTAAGTCCAGTCTAATTATGAGAAAGACATTTAATACCTATTGAGGGATGCTACACAAAATGTCTGATTAGTACTCCCCAAACCTATCAAAGTTATCCAAAACAAGGAATGTCAGAGAACCAACCAAGAGGAGATTACAGAAACAAGATGGCTAGTAATATGGAATCCTCAGTGGGATCCAAGAACAGGAAACTAACATAAAAACTAAGGAAATCTGAATAAAAATATAAACATGAGCATATACATAAAAATCTGAATAAAGTATAAGCATGAGTTAATAATGTTTCAGTATGATTCATTGTGAGCATAGTAATGTAAGATATTAAGAATACATATTAATATGTATTAATATTGATTTATTGTGTACCATATCAGTGGAAGATATTAACAATAAGGGAACTTGGGTGTGAGGTATATGGAAACTTTCTATACCATCTTTGCATTCTTTCTGTAAATTTAAGACTGTCTATGAAATTTGTTAAAGATTACCAAAGGAATTCTAGAATAACTTAAAAAATAAATTGATTTCTACATCTAATAAGCTTTCTTATAAAACTTCAAGTCAAAAATGTGTTTTAGTATTTAATTAATGTACCCCAATATTTATTCATGAACCATGCCTTACATTATTTTGGATGTTAAGACAGAGGCAACATCATCAAATTCATAAAGACTGTTATAAGGATGAAGAGGAAAATGCCAACTAACTAGAATTTTAGGATATTAAATGGTTTTAAGATATTGAAAGTTAATTAAAGCTTTATAGAAATTAATGTTTATTAATGCCAAAATCACTTGCTTATATCCCAATTATTTTAGGAAGGAATTATGTTAATTTTGGATGTAATGATAAATAATTCTAATACTTTGTATCAGTAGTTGATTCAAACTAATTATGATTTACCATCTAACCTGATTTCACTTCTGTATTTGATTGGATGCAATAATATAAATTTTGAATAAAAAAAAATTAAACATTCAAAATATTTACTCTTTCATTTACTCTGCAAGACACATGTTACTGTTTCAGTCTAAGTATCAATATTGTGGGAAGTGCTCTCTTTTCTTAAATGCAAGTTTAATTATCTTAAATATTCTGGCCCAGTTAGCTCCTTAGTAGTCTGTGCTACTTCACTGATAAATACCACAAAGTGTGTAATTATCATTCCTGTGTGTTCAGATGATGAATTTGCTAAATTGGGTATTTTATTTTTATAAGAATACTATATTGATAACATGTAGCGTGGAATTTCTTTTTTTTATTTATCTATTTTTTTAATTTTAATAAACATATAATGTATTTTTATCCCCAGGGGTACAGGTCTGTGAATCGCCAGGTTTACACATTTCACAGCACTCATCGTAGCACATACCCTCTAGCATGGAATTTCTTAAAGTAAATTAACAGGAGACATTTTAAAATAATCTCAGTGAAAACTGAGATGAAATTTATTTATGTTTTTAAAAGAAGCTGAGTAAGTCATAGTCCAAAAAAGCAAATGGCATAAATATGACAGCCAATTTATTCATGATCAGATCATGAACACAGAGGAGTATTGAACAAGGAACTATTAGAAAAATTTGAAATTTGTAATTACAGGTAATTAATCAAATATTATGTAAAAACCACTTATCATATCTATCCAAAAAGTAAAATTCTAGCTCCAGATCCTGGGCCAAAATTGATATCTGTGTTATTTATTTTTGTGTACCATCTCTTGATAAAGCAAAGAATCTGAGTTGCAGTATCTTACGTGCAATCCTGATCTGGGATGAGAAGAGAGGGCCTGACATTTACAATACTTCAGTGGCAATTACAGCACAGTTAATATATCAATTTAATTAAATTTCTATAGTGATTCATGACATAAAATATCAAAATAAGTTAACTTGCACAGAAATAGACAAAAGATCAATGCGGTGGGCAGAGATACAATGAATTAAATTAAAGTATAATTGCCATCTACTGAAAAGATTGTGTGCATAAGTGAGTTTTTTTTTGTAAAGCAATCTCTTAGGAAGACATCATTTAGGGAGGTTAGATAAAATAGATCCCAGAAGGCTCTAAAGATTCCTGAAATCAGCTTTAAAGCAATATCTAAATTATTTTTATCTTATTCTTAAAAAAGAAATCAAAGTACAATATTTGCACTAAAAATAAATTCTTATTTATTTCAACAAATTAAAAATCTTACATTTTACTAAGTATAATATGAATTTTGCATTTTAAAATGTGGTTTTCCACTATGTTTACAATGTTTTTAGATAAACTCATATTACTGAAACATCTATGTGACATAAAATAAATGCTATGTGGCAAAGGAAGAAAGTGTGTGTCAAAGAGAGAAGAGAGAACGTGACCTGGTTGGGGGAGTTTATCAAGTTCTCCATCTTCTCACTACCACTCTGAAGCAAGTATGATCACGGAGTTCTATGGCAATTTGGAAGGAAAACTGAGGGCCTTCCTGCTAATAAAAGCAATAGAGTCTTCAGTAATTACATGAAGAAAGAAAGGAAATGCTATTCATTTATAGTGTCCCAAGCTGATGAAGTGGGTATAACAAATGTGCTGGAAAATTAATAATACGTGCTTTTATGTGTCCCTGCTTTATAAATAATCAACTTAAAGTAAATTTTCCTTGTGGTGCTAAACACCTTTATCGATAAAGAAGAATGAGTTGAATTGGATGCTCACCAAGACATCTTCTAATTCCAACATTTTATAGTTCAATGATGGGAAGATTTACCTAGCTCATTTCCTGTGCTAGTAATCTTCATTTAGTTACTGATGGAGTAATTATAAATTTATAAACAAAAAGTATTTTGGCTCATTGAAACAAGTAAAACAAGGTTGTGTGTGTGTGTGTGTGTGTGTGTGTGTGTGTACAAATTAGAGTGTGAACTAGCCGTGTAATCTTCCAGTGAGTAAAAAAAAAAAAAAAAATGTCAGTAGCTTTGTGTGGACATGTGCTATAGAAATAGGATTGCTAAGGATATTTGGTAAGGAAACTTGAGATGCCAACTTCAATAATGATCTACTATCTTGAATAACTCCATTGGTAGTGCTGAAGGAAAATCATTGACACTAGAAAAAGAGAGTAAGTATGTAGATAAAATAGAGTCCTATATGCCTAGCAGTACTACTGAGTCACTTCTCAGTTAAAATTAGGTTCATTTATGAGTAACAGAAAATCTCAAATTGTGGTAGCTTTTTCAAGATAGAAATTTTTTCACTCTCACAAAGTTATTGGCAGACTATGACTAATACGATGGCTCTATTATTCATAGGGACCAAGCTCCTTCTGTGTTCTACCATCTGTAATGCGTGACTTCCCCTTGTTTTGCAAAATATCTCTTCCAGTTCTAGATATCACATCCACATTCCAGTCTTCACAGTAGTTGTGTTAACCATCTTGCTTACATTCCACTGGTCACATGTAGCTAAAGAAAAATACTAGCAAATAATATACCTTTGGCAGCTCATTTGCCCAGCTTAAAATCATGGGGTCTGTTACTGAGAAGAAGATGACAATAGATATTGGAAAACAAATGGTGCCTTCTGCCCCTAGTCTACCCTTTGGCACAATGTCCCTGCATGTGTAATATATTCACATCCCATCTTAAGGTATCTTCTGATTGTAGTTTACCAACCAAAAGAGAAGATGTCTTCTCTCAGTATGGAACTATGGAATTGGATTAGAATAACCTCAGTTAAAAACTTCCACTGAGAAAAGGAAAGAATGTGAACTATCTTGAGGTTACTAGTTCATTCGTAATTTTATGTACTTACTCAAAATGATTTTTTATTAGTAGATTTTCAAAGTCAGCAGATTTCAAACTTTTCTGGTATAAGGATCCCTTTATATTTTTAGAAGTTAGTGAGGGAAGAAACAAGTTTTTAAAAATATAGGGCATGTCAATCAATAGTTGCTGCTCTAAGAATTAGAACTGAGAGATTTTTTAAAAATACTCAGAAATTTTCAAAATATTTATTAGTTTATTTGAAATAATATCCAACAGATGCATTTAACATATTTTTATAAAAAATAAATATTTTCTGAAACAAAAAATAGTGAGAAGAGTGGCATCATTTAAGTATTTTTGTATCTCTTTAAAGTGTGACTTCATAGAAAGCAGCTGAACTCTGACATCTGCTTCAGCATTTGATGTAACCTTGGTGAAGTGGATAAGGAAAATTTTGCTTTGCATGTATGGGAAGTTAGAAAAGAGAGGAATATTTTAATAGCCTTTACAGAAAATTCTGGATATTCTTTTTTGATGCTATATGAAAACTTGACAAATGCAAGTTTCTTGAAGATTAGTTGCAATGTGTAATCTGAAACAAAGTTAATTTTTCATACTGTTACTTTAAAATCTATTTTCTGTTCTGCATTTTGAATGGTCTTTTTACCCATGAATGGATAATTTTGAAAATATTGTTTCCCTAAGTTATTAAGGATTTTCAAGGGTTGACACATTTTGCTATATAATATGAAAGAGAAATCATGTTTGTTAGTATCACCATAGAAAACTCTTTAAGTTTTGGGAAGCTGTCAAATCCAGTGGTGCATATAATTTTTCAAAATTCTAATTTTTGCTTGAAAGCTCAGATTTTATCATTGGCAACGAGTAGTGCCAGGTCAGTTGTTTTCTCTGAAGTGACAGAATCACTTTGCTCATTTTAGAAAATGTATCTCTCGAATATTCAGGTCTGAATAACCATAGTTTGTCTGTCATTCATTTTTTTCTAGTGAAGATAATGTTCCATGGGATAAGATGCCAGCTCAACTAATACAAGAGCTTTTCCCTCAAGACAACCATTGTACTTCAGTAGGCAACAGAGTGCTTAATGTGCACTTCATAGCTCATTATATAAAATATTATAATAATCATAAGCTCAAGTAAAGTTTTAATAAAGTTATTAATTTTTAATGCTTTATCAGGATATTATGGGTGAAACTATTACGTATGCATGATGGAGAGAAATAAAAACTGCTAATGTAGTTTGTTGCCACTGCCTTTATTCTGACAACAGTTTTGCCCATATTTGCTTTTAAATAATCAATGCAAATATTTACACAGTGAAATATTTATACAGGCATATGATGTCTTAATATAATGATGAAAAGCATCTTGGCTTCACAAATCCCCTGAAAGGAAATTGGGGACCTCGAACCACACATTAAGAATCACTGTGAGAGGTTAAATAGTGTGCACATTTGAACTACGGGTGCCTCCTGGTTGTATAATTATTATTTCCACCAAAGTTTTTGGTGTGACTGGTTTGTCACTCTGACCAATATTGGTATTATTAAAAGTGTAAATCTATGTCTGATAAGCTTAGGAAAAGCTCATTGTCACCTTAATTTCTTTCTACCATTAGTAAGGTTCAGAATAGTTTCATACATTTATTGGTCAATCTGATGTTGTTGCAAGCATAGATGGAGAGTTCCACGGGATAGAAGGAAGAGTTTATAAAATGACCTAAATTCATTTGGGAATTTAATTTATAATCAAGGTTGGGAAAGAGTTAGTTAATTTATAATCAGTTGGGAAAGAGTTAGAAACTTGAATAAGTGACATTGGGATTGGGATAGCTGGCTAGCTATTTGAGAAAATATTGATTTATAATTAATTTATATTTTATATAAAAAATTCTGAATGGATAAAAGATCAAGATGTTTTTAAAAATTCAGTTCACAACGTGGAAGAAAAGACTGGGTATCCTATTTTTATATTTTATTTTAAAACATCTGTTGAAATATAACACAGGAAAATTAGGCAAGTTAAAGAAAATAAATGATGTAGTGACTATATAAAATTATTTAAATTTCTAAATGGCAAAAGAGTACAAAATAGATAAGAGAAATAATAAAATGGGAAATAAATAGATTTAACATATATATTGCACAGAATAAATTCTACGTTTTAGTATATTAAGTGTTATTATAAATGTGTAAGAAAAAAAAAGCAGCCTCTTGGAAGAATAGGCAGAAGATATGAAGGTAAGATATTGAAGTAGATCACAGAAACAATTTTATAACTATTGTATTCTAAGGAGTATTTGAAGTCAAATCTTCCACCTCTCTCATTATAAATGAGAAAACTGAAGTCTAGGGAGCATAGATCAAAGTTAAATTTCTTTATTCTCCATTAGGTCCTTTAACAACTATAATTTACTTGTTCCCTTGTTTCTGCTAAGTAAGTAAATTACCCAAATTTGATTTTTTTCAATTGCATATAAATTTAAATATATGTCACTCTGCAGCTACTCCATGAAAATGCAAATGGCATAGAATGACCTTCAGCTATTTGCAACTGATATATTTTTAAAAATAGATGAACATTAGTCAATTGAAATCAACACCATCTGCTTTTATTATACAGGACTAGATACAGTGGTTAAGAACTCAGGCTCTCAGACCTAACCACTCCTTGGGATCCTGGCTTTGTTAACTACTGCATAACCTAGACAATTTAATGAAACGCTATATGCCTCAGTTCCTGATTTATATATCTTCCTAGTTTCTAAGGTTATTATAAGATTCACTCATATTTATAAAGAGTTTAAGATAGTGCATGACGTACAGTAAATGCCCAATAAATGTTAGCTGCTATTATTTTCATCATCATTTATAGGTGGGGGGGCACTTTGGGTGACCATTTGGGTGACCATTAACAGATTTCTCTTTGGCGTATTGTTGCACTGTGAATTAGAAGCATGTCTTATCTTGTTTTGTTACCACCACAAAATGATGTGAATATAGAATTGATTTCTGTAAAAGTCTGTAACTCAGTTATTTTCATAACATATTAGGTGACATGATGAATGAATACAGGTGTATATTGACAGAGGTTGGAAAAAAGGATTTAGGGTCATTTAACATAATGGAAATTGAATGAACTTATTTTAATCTTTTGCACAAGGAATAATTTACAGAACCTAGTTCTAAAGCTGATTCAAGAGTGAGTAGAGGGAGTAAATGACATAAGCAGGGGGATATAAATCAGCTGGTTTCAAATTCAGATTATAACTACGTATCCTCCTGTTTGTCCTGCTTATATTTCTCATTGTAAGGCTACTTTCAACTTGACCTTGCTGTTCATTGAAAACTCTTCTGGAAACACTACAAAAGCTGAAGGCATTTATCATAAAGCTAGATATGTAGTATTCTAATATATCCTGGAAACTAAATTGAACTGGAAATCATCTATGCATATTAAGGCCAGTGCTTGTCCATTCTTAATGGATCACTGGTGGCTTATCATAATGTGTTATAGATGTAATACTGAACTTAGATAATGATTCTTAGGAAATAAAAGGCTTTCATTTTTCAGGTTTTCTTCCCTTTGTCCTTTATGGTCCTGAACTCAATCAAATTGTCAGAGGGCTACCTCCCATCACAAGGATGATGGAAATGGGAGTTTGGGTCTATTTATTTCTGAAAGCAAAGAGCCATGGGTATGAAAACCTTACCACTCAGCATTTTACCAACATGGAATATGCAAAAGCAATCAGAGTTTCCTTACATGAAATTCTTTTGTAAAATGCCAGACACCAAATACCAAATGGACTTTCTTCTTAAGTCAAGTTGCTATCGGCATTTTGTCTTTCTTAGTGGCATGTTTTCAGAATTTCTGTATATACTCATTGCAAATACTTTAAGTAACAAAATGTAATGCACTGGACTAATGGTGACCATATGAGTTTTCATGCTAAAAAATAGCTTGTGTTGTGCCACATTATTCATTATTCTTTAATTCAATTTATTTTATTCTATTTTATTATTTTATTTTATTTTCATTGTATTTTATTTTATTGCTATTCAGTGTTCCAGCATTCACTGTTTATGCACCACACCCAGTGCTCCATGCAGTACGTGCCCTCCTTAATACCCACCACCAGGCTCACCCAACCCCCCATGCCCCTCCCCTCCAAAAACCTCGGTTTGTTCCTCAGAGTCCACAGTCTCTCATGGTTTGTCTCCCCAACACGATTTCCCCCAACTCACTTCTCTCCATCTCCCAATGTCCTCCATGTTATTCCTTATCCCCCACAAATAAGTAAAACCTTATGATACTTGACTCTCTCTGCTTGACTTATTTCACTCAGCATAATCTCTTCCAGTCGTGTCCATGTTGATACAAAAGTTGGGTATTCATCTTTTCTGATGGAGGCATAATACTCTGTAGTATATATGGACCACATCTTCTTTATCCATTCGTCTGTTGAAGGGCATCTTGGCTCTTTCCACAGTTTGGCAACTGTGGCCCTTGCTGCTATGAACATTGGGGTACAGACGGCCCTTCTTTTCACTACATCTATATCTTTGGGGTAAATACCCAGTAGTGCAATTGCAGGGTCATAGAGTAGCTCTATTTTTCATTTTTTGAGGAATCTCCACACTGTTTTCCAAAGTGGCTGCACCAACTTGCATTTCCACCAAAAGTGTAAGAGGGTTCCCCTTTCTCCACATCCTCTCTAACACACGTTGTTTACTGTCTTGTTACTTTTGGCCATTCTAACTGGTGTAAGGTGGTATTTCAATGTGGTTTTGATTTGAATCTCTCTGATGCCTAATGGTGATGAACATTTATTCACGTGTCTGTTAGCCATTTGTACGTCTTCTTTGGAGAAGTGTCTGTTCATGTCTTCTAACCATTTTTTGACGTGATTATTTGTTTTGCGTGTGTTGAGTTTGAGGAGTTCTTTATAGATATTGGATATCAGCCCTTTGTCTGTACTGTCATTTGCGAATATCTTCCCCCATTCTGTGGGTTGCCTCTTTGTTTTGTTGACTGTTTCCTTTGCTGTGCAGAAGTTTTTGATCTTGATGAAGTCCCCAAAGTTCATTTTCACTTTTGTTTCCTTTGCTTTTGGAGACATATCTTGCAAGAAGTTGCTGTGGCCAATGTTGAAGAGGTTACTGCCTATGTTCTCCTCTAGGATTTTGATAGGTTCCTGTCTCACATTTAGGTCTTTTAACCATTTCAAGGTTATCTTTGTGTATGGTGTAAGAGAATGGTCGAGTTTCATTGTTCTACACATAGATGTCCAATTTCCCCAGCACCATTTATTGAAGATACTGTCTTTTTTCCCCACTGTATTCCTGCTTTGACAAAGATTATTTGACCATAGAGCTTTAATTCAATTTTAAAAACACATTCAGCATTTTAAAATTACTCCTCATTTTATCTTCTTTTTTTTGGGGGGGGGTTTATTTCTTTAGCAACATTATTGAGATATAACTCACCTAAAACCAAATTAAGCAATTTAACGTGACTAGTTCATTAATTTTTAGTGCATTTACAGACATAACAGCCATCACTACAATTTAATTTTAGGAAATTTTCTTAATGCCTGCTCCCTCCAATTCTCCCTCCAAATCTCCATTTGTCTCGAGACAACAAATTATCTATTCTCTACTTATAGATTTGACTATTTTGGACATTTTGTAAAAATGTAACCAGTATAATATGTGCTCTCTTGTGATTGGATTCTTTCAATTAGGTTAATATTTTCAAGGCTTATCTATGTATACCATTCATCAGTAATTCGTGTATTTTTATTTGCTGACTAATATTCCATTGTGTGGATATACCCATATTGTTTATCCATTCCCCAATTGATATTTATTTTTTTTCTTCCAGTTTGGGGTTATCATGAATAATGCTGATAGATTAAAAAAATGCACTAGTTTTTCTTTATTTTTTTTAAAAATTTCATTATTTTTATTAACAAATAATGTATTATTTGCCCCAGGGGTACAGGTCTGTGATTCATCAGGATTACACATTTCACAGTACTCACCATAGCACATACCCTCCCCAATGTCCATAACCCAACCACCCTCTCCCTACTGCTCCAGCCCCCAGCAACCCTCAGTTTGTTTTGTGAGATTAAGCATCTCTTATTGTTGGTCTCCCTCCTGATCCCATCTTGTTTCATTTTTTCCTTCCCTGCCCCCTAACCCCCGCCCCCGACCTGCCTCTCAAATTCCTCATACCAGAGAGATATTTCAAAATTGTCTTTCTCTGATTGACTTTTTTCACTCAGCATAATATGCTCCAGTTCCACCCACGTTGTTGTAAATGGAAGATTTCATTTCTTTTGATGGGTATATATCTATATCTATATCTATATATATATATATATCAATATAACATCTTCTTTATCCATTCATCTGTTGATGGACATCTAGGTCCTTTCCATAATTTGGCTATTGGGCACATTGCTGTCATAAACATTTGGATGCACGTGCCCCTTTGGATCACTACATTTGTATCTTTAGGGTAAACACTCAGTAGTGCATTTGCTGGGTCATAGGGTAGCTCTATTTTCAACTTTTTGAGGAACCTCCATGTTATTTTCCAGACTGGCTGCACCAGCTTGCATTCCCGCCAACGGCGTAGGAGGGTTCCCCTTTCTCTGCATCCTCTCTAAAATCTGTCATTTCCTAACTTGTTAATTTTAGCCATTCTGACTGATGTGAGATGGTATCTCGCTGTGGTTTTGATTTGTATTTTCCTGATGACAAATGATGTAGAGCACTTTTTCATTTGTCTGTTGGCCATCTGGATGTCTTCTTTGTAGAAATGTCTGTTCATGTCTTCTGCCCATTTCTTGATTAGATTATTTGTTCTTTGGGTGTTGATTTTGATAAGTTCTTTATAGATTTTTGGATACTAGCACTTTATCTGTTATGTCACTTCTGAGCATTTTCTCCCATTCTGTCAGTTATCTTTTGGTTTTGTTAACTGTTTGCTTTGCTGTGAAAAAGCTTTTGATCTTGATGAAGTCCCAATAGTTCACTTTGCCCTTGCTTCCTTTGCCTTTAGTGATGTTTCCAGGAAGAAGTTGCTGCACCTGAGGTCAAAGATGTTGCTGCCTGTGTTCTCCTCAGGGATTTTGATGGATTCCTGTCTCACATTGAGGTCTTTCATCCATTTTGAGTCTATTTTCATGTGTGGTGTAAGGAAATGGTCCAATTTCATTTTTCAGCATATGGCTGTCCAATTTTCCCAACACCATTTGTTGAAGAGACACTCTTTTTTTCCATTGGACATTCTTTCCTGCTTTGTCCAGGATTAGGTGACCAGAGAGTTGAGGGTCTGTTTCTGGACTCTCTATTCTGTTCCATTGATCTATGTGTCTGTTTTTGTGCCAGTACCATACTGTCTTGATGATGATAGCTTTGTAATAGAGCTTGGAGTCTGGAATTGTGATGCTACTAACTTTGGCTTTCTTTTTCAACATTCCTTTAGCTATTCAGGATCTTTTCTGGTTCCATATAAATTTTAATATTATTTTTTCTATTTCTTTAAAAAAAAAGGATGGTATTTTGATAGGGATCGTGTTAAATGTGTAGATTGCTTTAGGTAGCAGAGACATTTTCACAATATTGTTCTTCCAGTCTATGAGCATGGAACGTTTTTCCATTTCTTTGTGTCTTCCTCAATTTCTTTCGTGAGTAATTTATAGATTTTTCTGAGCACTGATTCTTTGCCTCTTTGGTTAGGTTTATTCTTAATTCCTTTATTCCTTTATTCCTTTATCCCTTTATTCCTTTATTCTTATGGTTTTTGATGCAGTTGTAAATGGGATTGACTCTTTAATGTCTCTCTCTTCTGTGTTGCTGTTGGTGTATAGAAATGCAACTGATTTCTGTACACTGATTTTATATCCTGACACTTTACTAAATTCCTGTATGAGTACTAGCAGTTTTGGAATGGTCTTTTGGGTTTTCCACATAAAGTATCATATCATCTGTGAAGAGTGAGAGTTTGACTTCTTTGCAAGTTCGGATGCCTTTTATTTCTTTTTGTTTCCTGATTATTGAGGATAGGACTTTTACTACTATGTTGAGTAGCAGTGGTGATAGTGGACATCCCTGCCGGGTTCCTGAATTTAGGGGAGAAGCTCTCAGTTTTTCCCCATTGAGAATAATATTCGCTGTGGGTTTTTCATAGATGGCTTTGATGATATTGAGAAGTGTACCCTCTATCTCTACACTTCGAAGAGTTTTGATAAAGAAAGGATGCTGTACTTTTTCAAATGCTTTTGATCATCTATTGAAGGTATCATAGGGTTCTTGATTATTTTTATTTATTTATACATTGTATCACATTGATTGATTTGTGGATGTTGAATGAACCTGCAACCCAGGAATAAATCCCACTTGGTTGTGGTGAATAATCCTTTTAATGCACTGTTAGATCCTATTGGCTAGTATTTTGCTGAAATTTTTCACAAACTGTGTTCATCAAGGATATTGCTCTGTAATTCTCCTTTTTGGTGGGATCTTTGTCTGGTTTTGGGATCAAGGTAATGTTGGCCTCATAAAACGTGTTTGGAAGATTTCCTTCCATTTCTATTTTTTGGAACAGTTTCCAGAGAATAAGTATTAATTCTTCTTTAAATGTCTGGCCCTGGGCTCTTGTTTGTTGGGATTTTTGATGACTGCTTCAATCTCCTTACTGATTATGGGTCTGTTCAGGTTTTTTATTTCTTCCTGCTTCAGTTTTGTTAGTTTATATGTCTCTAGCAATGCATTCATTTCTTCCAGATTGTCAAGTTTGCTGGCATATAGTTTCTCATAATATGTTCTTATAATCGTTTTTATTTCTTTGGTGTTAGTTGTGATCTCTCCTCTTTCACACATGATTTTATTTATTTGGGCCCTTTCTCTTTTCCTTTTGATAAGTCTGGCCAGGGATTTATCAATCTTATTAATTCTTTCAAAGAACCAGCTCCTAGTTTCATTGATTCATTCTACTGTTCTTTTGGTTTTTATTTCATTGATTTCTGCTCTGGTCTTTATGATTTCTCTTCTCCTGCTGAGTTTAGGCCTTTTTGCTTTTCTTTCTCCAGCTCCTTCAGGTGTAGGTTTAGGTTGTGTAGTTGAGAACTTTCTTGTTTATTAAGAAAGGCTTATACTGCTATATATTTTCCTCTCAGGACTGCCTTTGCTGTGTCCCACAGATTTTGAAAAGTTGTGTTTTCATTTTCATTTGTTTCCATGAATTTTTTCAATTCTTCTTTAATTTCCTGGTTGACCTGTTCATTCTTTGGTAGGATGCTCTTTAGACTCCATGTATTTGAGTTCTTTCCAACTTTTCTCTTGTGATTGAGTTCTAGCTTAAGAGCATTGTGGTCTGAAAATATGCAGGAAATGATCCCAAACTTTTGGTACTAGTGGAGACCTGATTTATGACCCAGGATGTAATCTATTCGGGAGAATGTTCCATGTGCACTAGAGAATGATGTGTATTCTGCTGCTTTGGGATGGAATGTTCTGAATATATCCGTGATGCCCATGTGGTCCAGTGTGTCATTTAAAGCCTTTATTTCCTTGTTGATCTTTTGCTTGGATGATGTGTCCATTTCACTGAGAGGGTGTTAAAGTCCCCTACTATTATTGTATTATTGTCAATGTGTTTTTTTGATTTTGTTATTAATTGGTTTATATAGTTGGCTGCTCCCCTGTTAGGGGCATAGATATTTAAAATTGTTAGATCTTTTTGTTGGACAGACCCTTTAAGTATGATATCGTGTCCTTCCTCATCTCTTATTATAGTCTTTGACTTAATATCTAATTTATCTGATACACAGATTGCCACCCCAGCCTTCTTTGATGTCCATTAGCATGGTACATTGTTTTCCACCCCCTCACTTTAAATCTGGAGGTGTCTTTGGGTCTAAAATGAATTTCTTGTAGACAGCATATTGATGTGTCTTGTTTTTTTATCCATTCTGATACCCTGTGCCTTTTGATTGGGGCATTTAGCCCATTTACATTCAAGGTAACTATTGAAAGATATGAATTTGTTGTATTGTATTGCCTGTAAGGTGACCGTTATGGTATATTGTCTCTGTTCCTATCTGGTATACTACTTTTAGGCCCTCTCTTTGTTTAGAAGACTCCTTTCAATATTTCCTGTCGAGTTGGTTTGGTGTTTGTGAATTCTTTTAATTTTTGTTTGTACTGGAAGCTTTTTATCGATCCTTCTATTTTCAATGACAGCCTAACTGGATATAGTATTCTTGGCTGCATATTTTTCTTGTTTAGTGCTCTGAATATATCATGCCAGTTCTTTCTGGCCTGCCAGGTCTCTATGGATAAGTGTGCTGCCAATCTAATATTTTTACCATTGTATGTCAGAGTCTTCTTGTCCTGAGCTGCTCTCAATATTTTCTCTTTGTCAGTAAGACTTGAAAGTTTTACTATTAGATGACAGGGTGTTGATCTATTTTTTATTGATTTTGAGGGGGGCTCTCTGTGCCTCCTGGATTTTGATGCTTGTTCCTTTGCCATTTTAGGGAAATTCTCTAATATCGTTTGCTCCAATATACCTTCTGCCCCTCTCTCTCTTTCTTCTTCTTCTGGGATCACAGTTCTTCTAATCTTATTTCATCTTTTGGTATCACTTATCTCTTGACTTCTCCCCTCATGGTCCAGTAGTCTGCCTTTTGCTCAGCTTCTTTATTCTTCATCATTTGGTCTCTATATCACTAATTCTGTCTTCTGTCTCATTTATCCTAGTAGTGAGAGCCTCCATTTTTTATTGCACCTCATTAATAACTTTTTTTTTAATTTCAACTTGGTTAGATTTTAGTTCTTTTATTTCTCCAGAAAGGGATTTTATTTCTCCAGAAAGGGATTCTCTAATATTTTTATGCCTTTTTGAGCCCAGCTAACTCCTTGATAATCCTCATTCTGAACTCTAGATTTGACACATTACCAATGTCTGTATTGATTAGGTCCCTGTCAGTACTGCCTCTTGTTCTTTTTTTTGGGGGGGGGGTGAGTTTTTGTCTTGTCATTTCATCCAGATAAGAATATATGAAGGAGAGAATAAAATACTAATGGGCAGCAAAGACCCCAGAAAAATGTATGTTAACCAAATCAGTAGGGACCTGCAACCAGGGGAAGAAGAAAGGGAGAAAAAATATATATATATGTATATATAGATATACATATATATTAGACTGGTGAATAGAACAGAGCTGCCCACTTGATTTTGGGTGTGTTCTGGTCTCTTAGAGGAAACTACCTCCCAAAATTTTAAGGAAAGAAAAAAATATACACACACACACACACACACACACACACACACACAAATAAGGGTAAACATGATGAAGGGATGGAATAGACTATAAAGATAAAAATTTAAAAGAAATTCTAACAGAGGAATTGATGTTGTTTGGAGAAAAAAAAAAAAAAGAGGAGAGAATGTGATCAGGCTGGAGACTAGAACATAGCCATGTGCTAGATTTAGGGTAGATTTTGATCTATTAGAAGAAATTGTATCCCAAAATTTTAAGGAAAAAAAGAAACCTGTATGTATACAAAAAAACAAGGTTAAATATAATGAAGGGATAAAATATGACAGTAACAATGAAAATTTAAAACAATTTTTCTAAAGATTTTTATTTATTTATTTGACAGACAGAGATCACAAGTAGGCAGAGAGTCAGGCAGAGAGAGAGGAAGGGAAGCGGGCCCCCCGCTGAGCAGAGAGCCTGATGCAAGGCTCGATCCCAGGACCCTGGGATCATGACCTGGGGATCATGACCTGAGCTGAAGGCAGCATCTTTAACCCACTGAGCCACCCAGGTGCCCCAAAACAATTTTTTAAAAAGGTTTTGTTAAGATAAAATAGTTAAAAATCATTAAAAGAGGAAAGAGGAAAAGTTAAAAAATAGAACAAGAAACAAATAAAATTTTAAAAAAATTAACTTTGCCAGACTAAAGGATCATGGGAAAAAAGCCATGAACTCTACATGTTGCTTTCCCCTAGCTCTGGAGTTCTGCAGTTCCCACTGATTGGTGAACTTGGTCTTGGCTGGATGTTCTTGCTGATCTTCTGGGGGTGGGGCTTTGTTGCCCTGATTCTCAAATGTCTTTGCCTGAAGTGGAATTGCACTGCCCTGCCAGGGGCCAGGCTAAGTAATCTGCTATGGTTCGCCCTCAGTAGCTTTTGTTCCCTGAATGCTTTCTCTAGAGCTTTGGGGGTCAGAAATGAAAATGGCAGCCTCCCAATCTCCATCCTGGAGGAGCTGAGAGCTTGGGGCCCCACTCTTCATTGCACCTTCAGAGAAAATTGTCAATCCCTCCTGTCTCCCTGGTATCCTGGCGCAATCATGCTCACCCTGCCTGTGACTGAACATTTCTATCTCTGGCAAATAGCTCTGTCTGGAGTCTTCAAACCCCAAACCCAGCAGATGCTTGCCAAGTGCTCCCACGCCACTCCTCCCAGAGGAGGAAGGTGAGTCTCCCCAGAGCTGCTGCTTGTTGGGTCCCTGCCAAAGAGCAGTGGCCTGACTGTGCCTTGGATTATGGTTTAAGGTAATCTGAATGAGAGCTCACTCCTTGGCTCCATCACTATAGCTGGCTTCCCTTCTCCAATACTTGTCAGCTCTGCCACACTCAGAAACCCCCAGTGTCCTGAGAGCACACTGTCCCTCTGAGGGTTCCATCCCTCCAGAGGCTTCTGGAGCAATGTCCCTCAGTGGGGCAGACTTCTAAAAGTTTTGATTTTGTGCTCTGCTGCTCCACCACTTGCCAAGAGCCAGTCCCCCCATTGCGGTCTACCCATCGCTTTGGATTCGCTTTTCTGCACAACCTACCTTCCAGAAAGTAGTCGATTTTCTGTTCCTGGAATTGCTGCTCTTCTTCTCTTCTATCTCCTGTTGAGTTTGTAGGTGTTTGGAATGGTTTGATAACCATCTAGCTTAACTCCTGGAACCTAATGATATTTCAGTCTGTTACTCCTCTGGCTTCTTGCTTACTCATGTACTAGTTTTTATGTGTGTATATGTTTTCATTTCTCTTGGACATATGTCCAGGAGTGGAATTGCAAGGTTACATTGTATATCCTTGGTTAATCTTTTGAGTAACTGCCAGACTGTTTTCCAAGGCAGTCAGACCATTTTACTTTCCAACAATAGTGTATAACTGTTCCATTTTTCTAAATTCTCACCAACACTTATTCCCTGCTCCTGTGATTGTAGCCATCCTACTGGGTGTGAAATTGTTTCATAATTTGAAAGTTTAATTTGGATCTATAACTAATGATATTGAGGATCTTTTCATGGGCTTTGGCTATTTCTTTACCTTTCCTGGAGAAAAGTTTACTCAAATATTTCTTATTTTTCAGTTGGACTGTCCTGTGAGTTCTTTATACACTTCTAATACAAGTTCCTTGTCCTACATATGATTTACAGATATTTTTCCCCACTCTGAGTTGTTTTCTCACTTTCTTGATGGTGGCCTTTGAAGCTCAACATTTTTAATTTTGATGAAGTTCAACTCATCTTTTTCAATCGTCACTTTTGATTTTGATGCCATATCTAAGAATGTTTTACCTAACTCAAGATCATGAAGCTTTATTCTCATGTTTTTTTTTTTTTTCCTAAGAGTTCTGTAGTTATAACTCTTATATTCAGCTCTTATATTTAGCTCTTTCATATTTGGTATATGGTGTGAGGTAGGGGCCAAATTCATAATATTGCCATGCAGATATCCAATTTTCATAGAATTATTTGTTGAAAAAACATTTCTCAGCAACTAAATTGTCTTGGTAAACTTGCTGAAAATCAATTAACCAAAAATATGTGGTTTCACTTCTGAACTCTCAATTCTGTTCCAATTATCCATATGCCTATCTTCATGACATTACAATACTGTCTTAATTACCATGGTTTGTAGTAAGTTTAAAAATTAAGAAGTATAAAGCTTCCAACTCTATTTTTCTTTTGAAAGATTATTTTGGTATTCTGGGATTCTTACATTTACATATGGATTTTAGGACAAGTCTGTCCATTCCTGACAAAACAGACAAACAAAAAACAATTTAGGAGTTTAATACGAATTGCACTGATTATGTAGATCAGTTCAGGGATTATTGCTATGTAAACAATATCAAGTCTTCTAGTTCATGAACATGTGATGTCTTTCCATTTAAATCATTCATTTTTAAAAATAATATTTTGTTAGTGTACATACTGTACTTCTGTTATTAAATGTATAATTTTGTCATTTTGATACCTTGTAAATGGAATGGATTTCTTGATTCCATTTTTGAATTGCCTATTGCTACTATATAGGAATATAATTGAGTCCTACGTATTGATCTCATACCCTGCCACATTACTGAACTTATTTTCCTTATATTTTTTAGTGGGTTCCTTAAGATTTTCCATATATAAGATCATGACATTTGTAAATAGAGATAGTTTTTCTTTCTTATTTTGATCTTAATCTTTTATTTTTCTTTCCTAATTATATTTGTTAGTAATTCCAGTACAAAGCTGAATAGAAGTGGCAGGAGTAGACATTCTTGTCTTGTTCCTGATCTTAGGGGAAAATATTCGTTTTTATCCATTAGGAATAATATTACATGTAGGATTTCATGCATTCCCTCTGTTAAGTTGAGGAAGTTCCTTCACAGTATTTTTGTAGAGTAGGTCTTCTAGTGACAAATTTCCCCCACCTTTTATAAAATACATGGGTATGTCTTAATTTCCCATTCATTTTTTTATAAGATTTTATTTATTCATTTGACAGACAGAGATCACAACTAGGCAGAGAGAGAGGGGAAGCAGGCTCCCTGCTGAGCAGAGAGCCCCATGCGGGGCTCAATCCCAGGACCCTGGGATCATGACCTGAGCTGAAGGCAGAGGCTTTAACCCACTGAGTCACCTAGGCGCCTCCGCCCCAATTCATTTTTGAAGTAGAGTTTATATGTGCTGCCGAAGCGAGCACTTGAAGTAGAGTTTAGCTAGATATATGATTCTTGATAGACTTTTACCACTTTGGAGATGTCATGTTACTATCTTGTGACCTCTTTGATTTCTCATGAGAAGTCATTTATTATTCTTATTGAGGATCCCATCTAAATGATAAAGTTTTTTTACTTACTTTTTTCAAGATATTTTATGTCTTTGATTTTAATCAATTTGACACTGACTGCCTATTTGGAGGTTTCTGAGTTTATTCTAATTGAAGTTTGTTATCTTCTTGGGCATGTAGGTGAATATTTGGTAAAATTTCAAGTTTCCAGCCATTGTTTTTCAAATATTCTTTTTACCGATTTCCCTTGCTTCTCCCATTATGTTTGTCTTGGTGCACTTGATGGTGTCTCAATATTCTCTGAGGTTCTATTTACTTTCTTTTTCCATTTTCCCATTCTGCTCCTCAAACTGGATTATATCTATTGAACTGTCTTCAAGGTTGTTGATCCTTTCTTCTGTCTACTTAAATCTCTTGGTGAGATTCTTTTTTTTTTTTTTTAAAGATTTTATTTATTTATTTGACAGAAATCATAAGTAGGCAGAGAGGCAGGCAGAGAGAGAGGAAGGGAAGCAGACTCCCCGCTGAACAGAGAGCCCAATGTGGAGCTCGATCCCAGGACCCTGGGATCATGACCTGAGCCGAAGACAGAGGCTTTAACCCACTGAGCCACTCAGGCGCCCCTCTTGGTGAGATTCTTATGCAGTTTCATTTCATTGATATTTTTCAAATCCATAATTAATACTTTAATAATTTTTATTTCTTTATTAATATATATTTTTTATTTTGTCTTTACATTCATTGAATGCTTTAGACATGTAGTCAATTAAACATGTAGTCAGGTATCAGGCCCCTACTCCCAAGATTTGCTCTTACTGCTTAGATTTTTGAGGTTATTATTGTTTTTCTTGCATCTTCTTATTTGTTTCATGATCTTCTGGGACTAATTTTATAGTTTCTGTATTTCTAGCAGTGTGTAACACTGAGCACATTGGAAAACACCAACAGCAACAACTTGCTTTTAAGTTTTGCTTCCTAGGGGTCACCTCTAGATCAGTATAATTTAAATACCAGCAATGGTCCACCAGAGAATTTCTTCAAACAAAATTCCATTATGTGTTTCATCTTTTCTGAGGGAACCTATGTGTGTGAGAAGGGACATCCAAACATCAGGCAGAGTACAAGACAACCATGGCTTTTACTCTTTGCTTCTACAGAGTTTTAAAATCAGTCATATGTGAATGACTACACCTTTGCCTTTCCTGTGTCTTTCCTGGGCTTGGGCATAGCCTTTGAGGTCCTCATAAATATTTTGGAGCACTTTAAAGTTCTCTGTCATCATCTGGCTCTCTAGGATTTCTTTTTAAATACCCCCTTCTTCCAGGCTTCCTCTTTTTCTTTTGCTACATTTAACCTCAAATATTAGTCAGTCAGCTGTGATGTTACCAACATATTATTATTATTATTATTTTTTAACATATTGTTGTTTTGGTAATGCTGTGGGGCTCTGTCTTTTTCCACTGAGCTGAGTTCTGAGACAAATCAGATAAAGGGGATAAAGATTTTTTCAGAAAGCTGCAATTTCAAATAAAACATTGACTAAGCCCTAGTGATGGTGCTTTTAAGGGAGCTCCAGAAGAGGTAAGACCTCTCCAGTATTTACAAAACTGCTGGCTTTTGGATACCACTTACTAATCTGGGGAGGGAAGGGGAATGGGACTAGCCCCAAGTAAAAAAACAAAAAAAACAAAAAAACAAAAAACAAAAACCACAGACCATGCTGCCTTGTAAGGGGTTAGTAACTTCTTTCATGTAGATGATATTCAGTTTGCTCTGTGGCTTTGGTTGATTTCTGAAATTATGAAATGGTTGATTTTAGTTATTTTGCCCACATTTTCATTGTTTCAGTAGAAAAGCAAGGTCACAGAGGTCCTCATTCCATGATTTCAGAAGTCTATTTATAGCATATATTTTTAGAATTGGTACACTGTGATCTTATTTATTTTCTCATCTCTGTTAGCTTCTCTGTTGGCTCCACTTGTTCATTATCTATCTTCTTAATATCTTCATTTTCAAATAAAATGTATATTTATTATGTTTTTTTTTCCATTAAGAAGTTTATTAGGATTCTTTCTCTTCCTGGTAAAATACCTATTTGTGAAGGTGTAAGAGATATAAACATCATTGCATATTTTACTATTTTTATGTTTGACTCACATATTTCATAAGATTGTATTAATTATTTAGGGGACTTATATTATTTTTTGTTTAATTAATGTTGTTCTTTCAATGTTCTTGCTTTTCAAGTAGTACTTGCTAACATATTTGGTTTTATGGAAAAAAAATTGGATTCCATGGAAAGATTCTCTTGCTAGTCTTTTCAAGTATAAATTCCAAATGGAATAAGATCTACATATATTAAATTATAAAAGTACATTTATATAAATTCCCTAACATAAGATAATATGGTTCAATTTTACTATAGTAAATTTACTGCAATAAATTTACATTACCTCCTTTATTTACATCATATTCTTTGCATAAAATCAGTGGGTGAATCATGGCTGGAGAACACTTCTTCAATTAATTATGCAGCAATAAAGTCCTCAATATGTATTATCATTTACAATTGTAATTTGCTAGATGATACAGATGAGATGTAGCAATGAGAAACATAATTGCCTTTTTAATGCTCTGGTAGGTACACTATGGTCATTAATTATCAACTTGACTAATTATTATTGGCAGCAATTAATCTTTGCTCTAATAATTATTGCTGATGAATATCATGTCTTGCCCTCCTTACCTTTTGCAATGACATGCAGCTGATGTATATGATTACTAAGCTGTAGATTTCCTAAAACAGAGTTAAATAATTTGATATCGTAAATATGTCTCTGACATCAGATAAAATTTGATCAAGCTGTTGGAACTATAAAAGGTATATGATATAGTGATTTTTTCCCAGATGTTTGTTACCTTATCCTGTCCCCCACCAGATTTATTTCTTTGTGTTTCATATACCATTGCAAAACTTCTGGTCACCTTAAATAGGGGAGTTGTTAAGACGTGTGCTTCTATAAATGAGTGAGTATAATCTTAGCATCAGACAAAAGGAATAAAAAGAAAGTCATGAAATGATGACTCTTAAAAACTCCTCAGAGCAAAATTACCCAGATTCACATTTACAAATCTCTCACCATGACCAATATAACATTTAAAAAAGGATGCATCTTATATTTCTTACATTTTCAGCATAAAAATAGTACGTGGCATCCAGTGGATACTCAATGGGCATTTGTAGAATAGATAGTTGAATAGTGAAGTGAACTAAATGTCTGTTTAAAAAAAGAAGCTGGTGTGGATAATCAGCTAGCTTTCATGGGAGAGATCATTCAAAATGTCTTCACAGAAATAACTTCTACCCTAATAGTTACCATTCAGAGACTCTCAGAGAACTATGTTGACATCTGCTAAATCAGAAACAAAAAATTTGAAACTGATGATGTTGATTTTAAACAAGATTTGTTGGTTTTGTAAAAATAGAGACTTACACTTGCAATAAGACTTATCAGAAGGATTGTGTCATAAAAACAAACTTCAATGAAGTATTATTCTTTAGATGTCTGAACCAGTCCAGCCAATGCAGAAGTATTTTGCCATAGCAATTATATTAAGTGTTTGTTCTAAATGTTCTTCAAAAAGATACTTTTGTGTTAATTTAATCTCATTTATTTTGGAGGGACAATTTACATATGTTTAATGGTTCAAAATGAGCTTCCAGTATTTATTATATAACATTGTGACCATGGGAAACAAGGATTATACTTGAGGTGGCTTGATTTATAACTATCATTCTAGAAATAACTAAATTGTATGTAGTGTGTGTGTGTGTGTGTGTGTGTGTGTGTGTTGAATAGTAAGTTCCTACAAACAATACAGGAGAAATACATGAGCATTGGTTTGTCTGAATAAAGCAGTGGCTCTAGTACAGCCTCTTAATTTTTCTTATAATCAGTATTTTCCTGGAAAACGTCACTATTTAAACCACATACAGAATGAAGTGACAGAAAGTACTGTGATTAGGAGCAGAAATTCTAAGGTCAGGCAAGCCTGGGTTGGAGTCTTACATCACTACGTACTGTGAGTCATACTGCAAGTTATTTAATCATTCTTAACCTAGTTTCATTATCTTTGAAACACTGGCTATGAAAATAAAATTGTGTCATTGTATTATTATGGGGATTTCATGTAGGTAAATATTTTGTTATGATTATGATAATAGTACCTGTTTCATAAGGTTGTTTAGAGAATTAAATGTAGGAAAATTACCTAGTAACCCTAGCAAATAAATAAATATTACCTACTACTTTTATAGTTATTATTACCAAGTAAATACAATTCAAATACTATAAAACATTTTAAAATCCTATGTGAAGACTAATATAAATACTAACACAACTTTTAGACAAAACTAATTTCAAAACCAAGAATAGCAGATTTATTGAATATTTTTTCTCAAATAAACCATTAGTAAACCTACAGAAGTGCATTTCTTTATTTTCTGAGATATTCTGTGTCCTATACTGTGAGAAAGTATATGAGCAGAAGAATGGTTCCCAGCTAGTCATTTTATTCCTCCAGGTCATTCTAGAGAGAATTCCAATATAGATTTCACATTGCAACATTGGTATGAGTGGTTTATTGGTCTGACTTGTTCTAATGGATCATTATCAATAACTTATTCCAATTGTAATGTCCTTCAACACTTGACAAAGAATAACTTTCCAGATTGGACTAACCTCTATAGTGGTGACAACATTCAAATTTTTACATTCTAGTCCTGCCCCTAAGACATCATATTCTTCTTTTAGCTACACTGAACACAACTCATGACTTGGCAAGTGTTAAAGATTTATCTATTTATTAACATTTTACTCACAAGGATAAAACTCTTGAAATATTACATCTCCTTTTCAAGAATGTCCTTGAGATGGAAAGCAGATATATTCTTTGTCACATTACATTTTTAGACCATGTAGTTCACTGTCATAAAGCAGTCACCAGAAAAGTTAAGTGAAACTGAATTATGCAATAGAGTTTTTCATATTTTAGCTACATATACTTTATATAATATCTGATTGTAAATTTCGATGGACGGGTTAAGAACTCTGTGGAGTAATTGCCCAATTCTCAAGAAGGTGAACAATTTTGGGGATGGACAGAACTGTACTTTTTCCTGATATGTGGCAAAGTTTTCATGTCTACCTTTATGAATTGTTCTTTTGTTTATTATGGTCAATGATTAAATGAAAAATATAGTAGAGATTTTTGCCATTCCATTCTCTGTTAGACTCTTTGGCATGCTTTAAGCATGAGATAGAATTAAGTTGGGGGTATGTCAGGATATTGGTTAGGGACTAGTATCAGTTTTTCAATCTGGTTGGCTCCAGAATATTTGCTAGCTGTAATCAGTTGTTATTGTGAGGAGTGTATCAGATGCTGGTGTGGATTATATCATGCAGGTTAAGAGTTAGGACTTGCAATGGACCAAAGCTGGGTTTGTGTTCAAGTTCCACTCCTTAATAGCCTTGTGCTTTTAGTCTTTTTATCTGTTATTAGGTAGTTGTAAAGGAAAAAAAAAAAAAAAAGATCATGTTTACCACAAGATCTAGGACACATGAGCACTTACAAAATGAATACTATTATAATTATTTCCCTTTATGATTTTTAATTTTATGTGTCAGCCTCATTAGGCTAAGGGATGCTTCAGTAGTGGTTAAGACATTTTTAGTAGGTGTCCCTCTGAGAGTGGTTTCCAGAAGAGATTATCATTTGAATCAGTAGACTGAGTAAAGAAGAGCCTTCTCAGCAATCCATGTGAGAATCATCCAAGCCATTGAAGGCCTGAATGGAATAAAAAAACAGAGAAGGGGGAATTTGCCCTCTGTTTGACCCAGGACATCCATCTCCTTCCACTGTTGGCAATCTAAGGTCTTGGCTTCTGGGCCTTTGGACTCGGACTGGGACTTACCACATCAGCTCCCCTCGTCCTCGGACTTTTGGACTTGGGGTGTGTTGCACCACTAGCTTTCCTGGTTCTCTAGCTTACAGATAGCAGATCATGAGGTTTCCTAGCCTCCATGATCACGTATAATCAATCTCCTCTTATCGCTCTCTCTCTATCCTAGTGATTCTGCTAATTTATCCCTCAAATTATACCATTTCTTCAATGAATTACTATGATTCTCTAAGAAACTAATTTATTTCTTTTCCTTTTTAAAAATTTATTCTTCAGGTTGGGCAACTTCTTATGTAGAAGGGTAGACTGTATAAGCATACTCTGCATGATTATATCTATGCTTCTTTTTATTTGTTATATTTCAGATTCTTTTCAGCTTTAGGTGAGTTGCTTTCCTTAGTTGTAAGGATTCATTCAGTCAGTCAAGTCATATCCAACACACACTATGTACTTGTTATTACAGTAGGTGTTATTACAGTACAATTTTAGTGGCAGAGAGACACCTGAAAACAGGCATATGGCCTTGCCATATGATAAATACCCTAATGGGAGGAGTACATGTTGCTATTGGAGCCTGTGGTTGGTATTAGAAAAAATATGGTTTTAAATACAGACCTAATTGTTGAGTTGGAGTTAGGCAAGAAAAACATGAAGGAAATTATTCCACACTGAAGAAACAGAATGTGCAAAAATCTATAATATAATATAATAAATATAATATAATATAATATAATGTAATATAATATAATATGATATAATGGTGTGTTCAAGAAACTGAATGAGGTCTTTTGTTTTTGATACAAATGCAGAATGGAATTTCAAGGATAGGAATAAATGAGGCTGGAAAAGTAGGAAAGGCAAGATCAGGAGTGGTTTTTTTAATAAAATTTTGAGTAATTTTGACCTTATCTTAAAGGAAAAAGGGATGCCACTAAAAGATATCAACTACAGGAAGGAATGATCATGACTTGTTTAAGAAGTATAATTTGGAGGCAGAGGGAACTGAGAGAAGGAAGTCAAGACTATGGCAAGAGAACAATACAGGAGGTTATTACAGTAATTCAGGCAGAAAAAAATGAACACTTAGACCAAAATAATAGTAGAAGGAATAAGGAGAATTAAATGGACTTGCTAGATATCTACAAACTGTACTTACCAAATTTCACAAAAGTTTGGATTATATCTGTAATAATAACCATGATAGCTGAAAGATGGAATTCATATCCCTATACTATTCTAAGTGTTTTTGCTTATATTAAGCCATTTAATACTCAAAGAAATATCTGAGTTAAGTATTATTAAAATCTTTATTCCAGGTGATCAAACTGAGCAATGGAAAAGTTAAATAACTTGTCCAAATTCACATAACTAATGGGTGGAAAAGGCAGGAATTAAACCCAGGCATTCTGGTTCTGGAGTTTCAGTTAATCAGCATGAGGTTACTCTGTTTCAGATGAAAGTAACTGACACTGACTGCTTTCATAAAACAGGTACTATGTCAAGTGCATTATAGGCATTGTTTCATTTGATTGTTGCAATTGGTAAAAGCAAAAATATGTAACAGAAGAGAAAAATTGGATTTTTTTTGTCTTTTTACAAAGACAGGGAAACCAGTAGATAAGCACAAGTTGAAAATAATGAATTTAATTTTTATCAATTTTTGACCTGTGTTGGAGTCGTACAGAGAGTCCAATAAGTAGTTGAATATCTATGACTAAAGCATGTGAGTTA
This sequence comes from Martes martes, assembly GCF_963455335.1. Lineage (NCBI taxonomy): Eukaryota > Metazoa > Chordata > Mammalia > Carnivora > Mustelidae > Martes > Martes martes. Next base: position 97,073,879 of record NC_137889.1, read on the forward strand.
TTTGGGCTGGAGATGAAGATTTCTATATGCATCAGTTGTTAACAGAGACATATACATGTTCAGATAGAGAATTTTACAGGAAAAAAAAAAAACTTAGAGAAAAACACAGAAAAATATTAACTTTAACTCTGGGCAGAGAGAGAGAGGTGCCTGAAAAGCAGAATAAGGAATGATCTGAGTGGGGAAAAAAGTGGAAAATCTGAAGTCACAGAAGATAAGAGAAGAGTACTTTTCAGAATGAAAAAGTAGTCAAATCAAAATAATAAAAAATAAGCCTAAGAATGCTAAAGCCTTAAAAATGCCTATTTGATATAGTAATGTAGACTGGTGACCTTATTACAGTAAGTTTCAGTGGAGCAGGAAAGGCAGAGCCAGATATCAGAGATATAAGAAGTGAGTGGAAAGAGAAGGTAGAGTGATAGGAAATACAGACAAGGGATTCGAAGATTTTAGCTATAATTTTTAAAACAGGTGATACAAGTATGGTGGGTGGGTACATGTGAAAAATATGTTTATAGATAAGTGGAATAGTATAAATAGTATAGAAATAAAACCACACTTGTGTAGTTAATTGATTATAAAAGATACTAATAAAACAATGGGAAAAACAGTGTTGAAAAAAAAACAGGAAATGTGTGAAAAGGAATAAATCTTGATTCCAAACTTAAACCACATGCAAAAATTAATTGGAGAGCACAGATGAACCTAAAAAAAAAAAAAGTTAAATGGTTAAAAACATAAGGCTTCTAGAAGAAATATAATTTGGCAAAGACAAATATTTATTTAATAAAACACTGAAATTAATAATTAGAAAACACAATATACAGGGGCACCTGGGTGACTCAGTCAGTTAACAATCTTACTCCATTTGGCTCAGGTCATGATCTCAGGGTAGTGAGATCAAGTCCCATGTGGGGATTTATGCTGAGTATGGAGTCTGTTTAAGACTCTCTCTCTCTCTCCCTTTCCCTCTCCCCCTGCTCACCTTCACACATTATCTCTCTCTCTCTATGTTCCTTTGTTATAGCAGTTCAAATGAGTAAGACGTGAGAAAGAGAGAAGGCAACCATCTGAACTTAGCATGCTTAGATGCCTGGACCTGGGTTTCTAAACATCATTTCTCATCAAAAAGAACTTGAATTTTTTAGAAAATTTTGCTTCCAAACCTGGGGCAGAAATTCCTTTGGCTAAGCTTAAAGGAAGGTTTGCTAATGATATATTCTTTTAGTTTTTCTTTTTCTGAGAATGTCTTTACTTCTGTTCTGAAGGATAATTTCACCATTTATAATTTGCAGTTGAGTTTTTTTCTTTCAGGACTTTAAAAAAAAAAAAAAAAAGTTTTGCCACTTCCTTTTGACTTCCAGAGGTTCAGATGAGAAATCTGCCATTCAAATTGATATTCTTGTGTAGTTAAAGCTACATGTCTTTCTACTATCTTTCAGGAGTTTGGTTTTAAGATTTTATTTTTAAGAGATCTTTACACCCAATATAGGGCTCAGACCCACAACTTTGAGATCAAGAGTCACATGCTACAACAGCTCAGCCAGACAGGTGTTTCACTTTCAGAAGTTTTATTTGTGTTTTTCAACAGTTTACTTACAATGTGTCTTGACATTTGAGCTTAATTCTGTTAGAATTTTCTCAGCTTTTTATATCTTATGTTTGCATCTTTTGCCAGACTTGGGAAGTTTTTAGTCTTTATTTTTCAGGTACTTTTAGATTCACTGTCTTTCTTTTTTCCTTCTGAGACTCTGACGATATGAATGCTAGATATTTTGTGGTTGTCCCACAGGTTCGTGAGGCTTTGCTCAACTTTTCCAGTCTATTTGCCCTCTGTTTTCCAGACCAGGTGAGTTCTATGATCTGTCCTCATTTCATCATTTCTCATCTCTTTCATTTCCACTCTACTACTGAGCCTGTCCATTGAGGGTTTTTTATTTATGTTGTTTTTTTTTTGTTTGTTTAATATTTTCATTGTTTTAATTTCTATTTGTTCTTCCTTGTGGGTTCTTTTTATAAATTCTCTTTTTTGCTGAGATTTTCTATCTTGTCATTTTCAAGATAATTTACCACTGAAGTTTTTTTTAATTTAAATCCAGTTAGCCAACATATTGTACATCATTAGTTTTTGATATGATGTTCAGTGATTCATTAGTTATGTATAACATGCAGTGTTCATCACATCATGTGCCCTCCTTTATGGCCATCACCCAGTTACCCCATCTCCCCATCCTTCTCCCTATATACAACTGTCAGTTTGTTTCCCAGAGTCAAAGTTCTCTCATGGTTTGTCTCCCTGTCTGACTTCTTCCTGTTCAATTTTCCCCTCCCTTGGCACTGAATACTGAAGCATAGTTAAATTGATAACTGGCTGAAAATCCTTATCAGATAATTTCAACATCTGATTCTTCTTCGTGTTTGTATCAGTGGAAGTGTCCATTCTCCTTTAAGTTGTCATTGTCTTATTTCTTGGTGTAACAGGAGATTTTTTATTTATCTTGGAAATTTTGCTTATTATGTTAGAAAACTCTGGGTTCTCTTTATTTTATTTTATTTTATTTTATTTTTTTAAACAGGCAGTCACCCTATTTAAGTTTTGGCCTACCCTTTTGAGCTGTATTTCCAACAACAATTTAAATTACAGAGCCCTCATGATGGTATGTTTGTCTGCTTGGCTTACGTGGTGATACAGGGATTCTCACTGGCCTCAGCCCAGTTGCTGAGTGCCTCACAGTGGAGAAGGATAAAAATAGGATCCCCCTACTCCTGGCCTCTGACTTTCTAGGTTCTCTCATGAGATAAGGAGATTCATAGGCTTGCAATGTAAGAGAGTGTTCCTAGGTCTGGAAGCTGGTTTTTATTCGATCCATCTTGTTTTGCTGATTCTGCCCACCAGCCACAGAGTTTCAGTATTGGGAAAGGTTTCCCCTGCCTCGTTTATTATTGTGGATGGGTCCTTTGTCTTATTCAGTTCTGGCTACTATGGCAAAATATGTACTCGGTGACTTAAACAACAATTTTTTATTTTTTCAGTTCTAGAGGCTGAAAGTCTTATAATCAGTTCCAGCACAGTTGGGTTTTTGGTGACGGCCCTCTTCCTCATTTATAGATGACTGCTTTCTTTTGGGATCATCTCAGGACACACAGAGAGAGCTCTGGTCCTCTCATCCCCTTATAAAGACACCAATCCCGTAATGAGGGCCCTGCCCTCATGACCTCGTTAAATCAATTACCTGCCAAATATCCCATCTCCAAATATTACCCCACCGGGGATTAAGGATTTAATATACAAATTTTGGGTGGACACAAATGTTTAGTCTATAGTAATCTTTCGTATCTATTTTTTCTACCTGACTTAATTCCCCCAGGTGGGGAGAACTAATCAGGTAAAAGAGGCCTCCCTGGAAGGATTGCTTGCTTTAACTTGGTCCCTCTTGCTGATTCTGCTGGTTTCTCTGGCCTACTAGGGGAAAAAGTGTAATGTCTCAGAATCAAGGAGGCTTCCTCAGATAGGCTACTTGTGGTAACTGAGACCCCCCTGCTGGTTCTGCCCATTGTCCCCAACGGCTCTTGGAGAAGGAGGGAATCTCAGTCTGGTGGAAAGGGTAAGTACTTCCCCTAGTTGCTTTTGGTTAGTGGGGTTACCTACTCCTTTCTGTGATTTCAGGCTTGCCTGATATTTTCAGAGACATTTCCATTTGATCTCAGAAGAGAAATGAACCTATCTAGGCTGCATCTATTGCTGGATTGAAGTTGGTATATGCTGAGTTTGGGTGGCCTTCTTCTGTTGGGTGGGTGGAGTATAAAAATTGTGCTACTGTGTTTACCCTCCAATCTTGGGGTCTGAATTTGGTTTGCTTTCTTACTGCCTTTTAGAGTTCTCCTTTAGTTGTCACTTACATTATTTCTAGGACTTAAAGCTGTGTTTAGCAGTGAAGAGCTAGAAGTAGGTCTGTACATTCTGTGTGGACCAGAAATCCCAACTATTTAATGTTCATGGAGATTTACTTAAAATATATATATATATATATATATATATATATATATATATATATTAGTTTTATTTATTCATTTGTTTTTATTAAGTTTTTAATTTTAATTTCAGAATCATTAATACACAGTGTTATGTTCATTTCAGGTATACAGTATAGTGATTCAACAATTGTACACATTAGTCAGTGCTCATCTTGATAAGTGTACTCTTAATCTCCATTTCCTATTTCACTGATCCCCTACCCACCTCCCCTCTGGTAACCATCAGTTTGTTCTCTACAGTTAAGTTGATTTGGTTTTAATAGCTCTTCAAGGACTATACTTAATGCCTAACATCTCCTTCAAATATTTGGAGTTTTCATCTATGTTTTTCTCTAATACTAAATTTTAAAGCAGTATTGCAGTCCTTTGACAATATAAGATTATTCCTCTGTTAGCAATTTGTAAGATTTATTTTTAAGTTTTAAAATCCCTTGATGATGACTTGATCATTGCTTTCATAGCTTAAGAGTGAAGTTTTCTGATAGCTCAACCAATCAAAGCTTTGTAGCACTTATAGTACACCGGGGTCTTCTATTAAAATGAGATTGAACAGCATTGCATAAAATGAAGAGGTAGGAAAGGATAAAAAGAATATAAATTGGATTAGTTCTTATATTTAAAAACACATTTTCAATACATAAAAGTATTATGTTTGACAGGAGCAGTGATGGAAGCCCGAAATTGTTGAAAATATTAAGAAATGTCTACTTCAACAATTAGGTAATACCAATTTCATTTGGAAAGATAAACTTTTAACAAAAAATTTTCCAACAGTAGTTTTTCTAAGTTCTATGAGGCCAAGTAGAATTATTGATTAAATGTTTAATGTCATTTATAAGAAGGATGATAGTTTGTGGTTTATGGTTACCCATACAATGTAGTCGAGTTGTATATTTTGGGATTACTATCCAAACTTTGAATTGGGAACCACTGTGCTCATTGTGCACATTGAATCTGTGCACATTGAACCTGTGCTCATTTTACAGTATTTTGTGGATAATTTCACTCCGTAAATTATTAAAGTTTTTATAAATCTAATAAATTTGGTTTTGTGACATTGCTAGGCAAATATGTGATTTATTTGATGCCAAGACATTGGTTAGGACAGTGGTACCTAATTGTAACTTGTACATGGGAAATCAATTTCATTTATATGGCATGATTTCTACTAGCAAGCTCTGGAGAACAGTGGGAACTACTACTAATAAGTATTTCTGTACATAAACACATTCACCGAATAACTAAAACGTAAATTATTAAGTATCAACATTTGATCAAATTATACAACTCTGGAAAAATCACATATATTACTCATCAACTTTAAATTGTCAAAACCATTCTCCCATTTGATTTGCTGGCTGTAGGTATTTGATTCAAACTCTCTTCATCTTTGACTAATGTATTTACTCCATCAAACAGATTTAGTTAGTTTGTTTGTTTTTCCCTTTATGATATCTAGACCTAAGAGAATTTTAATCCCAACATTTATTCTGAGAAAATCAAATTCACTTTTCCAACTGTTCAGGATTAATCTACTGGCAGCTATGTAAGCCCTTAAGGAGCTGTTCACTCTCTCAGTTTAGTGTGCAGAACAAATTAGTACTTCCCCAAATCCTACCAGTTAAGCCAACATAAAAAACTTAATATTTATATTAATCTCAACAGACAAGTTCCAATATCTCTCCAAAAGAGCTGACATTCAAGGACAATGCTTTTTAGGTTGCATAGTTACTTTTATATTATACTCCTAAGGTTTTTTTTACTAGATGTCACCTATTATTACTATTTCCAATATGATTACTACTTGTTCTGTTATGACTACTTCTACTATTATTGTTAATGCTACCACTACCACTGCTGTGTTTGCACACACACATACTCTCATATATTCATACACCATACACATTTTTTTCATTCTACAAATTTTGGCATTTCATTTGATAATTGTACAGGGTAGGGGTCCAAAAAACCTGTATTCTATTTCTACTTTTTTTTATAAGTACCGTGTAAACTTGGTAATTCATTTAGCTACTTTATGACACATTTTCCTCATTTGAAACATGAAAATGTTGGACCAGGTCATAAGTTGTCAAAGTAAGAGCTTTGGATGAGCCACCTGTTTTGGTAAATAAAGTTTTATTGAAATATGCAGACATGCATTTATTCAACATGGTCTAAAACTATTCACACTACCTTATTTGAGTAGTTGTGAAAGAGATCACATAGACTGCAAACACAAATATTTACTGTCTATACCTTTCCATCAGTCCAGGACTAGATGATCAGTAAGGTCATTTCCAGGTATATGTATTTATCTGTCAAAAAGTTTTTGGTAGAAAAAAAACCTTTTCTTTTGTATTTTTTCATTTTATTTTATTTTATTTCTTTTCAATGTTCCAGAATTCATTGTTTATGCACCATACCTAGTGCTACATGCAATACGTGCCCTCCATAATAACCACCACCAGGCTCACCCAACCCCCTTTCCCCCCTCCCCTCTAAAACCCTCAGTTTTGTTTCTCAGAGTCTACAGTCTCTCATGGTTTGTTTACTGAGTATGATGATATAATTTTTAAATTATTTCAATTTCTATTCTGAAATTCTTTCCATGAATCCAAAAGACAAGAATTAATCTGGTTCATTTAAATAGTGAAATTGTCTTTAGTGTTAGTCTGGTGGATAAAGGCAGAGCGCTAAATACAAGGGTGGTTATATTTTTAGTAACTTGCCCATTTTTCCAATACTTTAATCTTGTCATCTTAATTACAAAAGAGGTAGACTTAATTTAAATCAATCTACATTCATTGGGAGACTTTTTTTTAAGATTTTATTTATTTATTTGACAGACAGAGATCACAAGTTGGCAGAGAGGCAGACAGAGAAAGAGAGGGAAGCAGTCTCCCTGCTGAGCAGAGAGCCCGATGCAGGACTCGATCCCAGGACCCTGAGATCATGACCTGAGCCGAAGGCAGCAGCTTAACCCGCTGAGCCACCCAGGCACCCCAGGAGACTTTTATTCAAAGTCCATTTTGATTCATTTTGGGGAATTGAGAACATAGCCATACCTCTCAAATAATTGGAAATCAAATGAAAGAAAAACATAAAATGTAAATATAAATGACTAAAATTCATAAACTCATAGAAAACAAAGTAAAGATATATATAGGCATGTGTGTGTGTATGTATGTGTGTTTACACTAATTGGCAGAGGGCATGAACAGTAGAGGCTTGAGATTTATTATATATCAGGGAGGAGGGCTAACATTCGTGTTGGATTGATGCTTCAATAATGCATTTTATTGTTCTGTGACTTTCAAAGCACTAAAATGACAATATGTTAACCAAGTGGCCACTGGGAGGTGATGAACTGTCAATTTTCAAATTTGTGAAAGACCTTAAAATCTATGATCAGGAACTTAAATTTCACAAAGAGGCAAATTGGGAATTAAAGCAGCATTTTGAGGATGAGAAAAAAAGCATCAATTTGTTGAAAACTTTTGGACTGAAAAATAAAAATGCATCAAAGAGAACAACTTAATTCACACAAGAGAAACATAGGACAGTTGTGTAAACTAACAACTGGATCTCTCCTCTCTTTTACTTCTCATAAAATGTTTATTAGCTGAATTATCATAAGTATTTATTTTAAATTTGTCTACATCTGGTTTATGTAGGAAATGTGGTAGATTTTTGGTGAGGAAAAAAAAAAAAGGGAATAACTATTCCCTTTCTGATATCTACATCTCTGGTAACGTGGTTTTGGGGTCCTTCCATTGTGATGTGGACTCTGTTACCCCACAATTTATATCTGGATTGGTCTTATGAACTGGTTTAACCAACCAAATTCAATGAAATGGATTGCATACCAGTTTTGAAGAGATCTCAATGGGCCTTGCATGCTGCTTCTTTTGGCTCTCTAAAGAGGGTCCCAATATTTTAAAGGCTCCTCTCACATTGAGGGGCTGACCTGTATGTTCAACAGAATACAGAGGAGGAGACAACATCTGACCCTCTAGACATAAGGGCATTTTAACTTATACTTTGGACTTTTGGAGTACTGATTGGGTAAGCCAGCTGCTGTAGGGACACCAAGTCTTTTGGAGAGCTCAACATGGAGGGAAACCAACTTGCTAGCACCAACTTAACAGTCACGTGGCTAAATTAACTTGAGAACAGATCCTCAGGACCCAGTTAGCCCTCAGAGGACTGCAATTGCAGGTGACATCTGCAACCTCATGAGGAACCCCCAAGCTACACCACCCAGCCGAGCTGTTCTTGAATTCCTGCCCCACAACAACTTGATTGTGACTCTTTTTAAACCATACCTTACTTTATGTTTATTATGCAGCAAACTTTAATAATAACACTGTAACCAAGGAGGGTATGTAGGGCTTTAGCTGCACTAGGAACTATGGCTTGTTCACAGTGGCAGGGCAGTGGGTGCACTTAAATACATTTAAATCTATATTGAGAAAGAATTCATTATTTATCTACCATGAGTAAATTTTGACTCTGTATTTTCCCAGTTTTTTGCCCCTCTTCTCCCTTCCTTGACTTCCCAATTTTATTAGGTTATATATTAATTTTGCTTGTACTTTATTTTAGGTATTGCTATTTTTATATTTTAATGATAATTATATGATTTGTTATTTGATTTGTCAGATTTAAATATCTTTTGAAATCTGATTTATAAAAAAGAAATTTGGCATACCTGCACTATTGCAAAAATTCTTGTCAACTTTGAATTCTCAAACTTTCTGAATTATAAGACTGCTACATTGACAATGATTTTATTCATAGTATTACCACACTACTTATATTTCTTTTAGTTCTAGAGCTTTATAGTCTTTTATGTTTACTACCAATTTCTTATTTGGCTGAACTTTGTTCCCTTTTTTTTTTTTTTTTTTAAAGATTTTATTTACTTACTTGACAGACAGAGATCACAAGTACGCAGAGAGGCAGGCAGAGAGAGAGAGGGGAGGCAGGCTCCCTGCCGAGCAGAAAGCCCGATGCGGGTCTCGATCCCAGGACCCTGAGATCATGACCTGAGCCGAAGGCAGAGGCTTTAACCCACTAAGCCACCCAGCACCCCTGAACTTTGTTCCTTAATAGCTTTTTCAAGAAGACTCATTGGAATTGAGTTGTTGTATGGTCAAGACAGTTTTATCTTGTCTTTATACTTCAATGGCTAGCAGCAAAGTCATCAGGTCACAGTTCTTTTAAGGGTTTTTAAAGGGATAATAACTGTATAAGCATAAATAAGACCATTTTAATAACTGGGGAGTGTTGCAAAGAAGTTAAAATAGAGTTGTATGCTGGAGACTAACTTGGGAAACATTGATTGCCTTCTACTTGTTGGTCAGGGACAGTGTCTCTGAAAGGGTAAAATTTAAGTTGAAACCTGGATATGAGAAGGACGGTGGCATAAAGAACATGAAGATTTAGGAATTATCATTGGAAACAGAACAGAAGCCTCTCTCCCCACAAAAAAAAGAAAAATCGATCAACAGAGGTAAAAGACCTCTGGATTGGGAACCTCTGGATTGGGAATGGACATGGTAATGACTGATGGACAGCATGGAAACCAAATTATGTGCAACAGAGTAAATGAGGGCAAGATGGCATGCGGTTCCGGTGGGGACAAGGTAAAATAGGTAGGCTAGGGCCTTTGTCAGCCATGTGACTTAAATACTGAATAAATATAATAGCAGAGCATTAATGGAATGCAAGACAGAGTCAAGATCTGATTTATGCTTTACAAAGTACTGATAGCATGGGAAGGATGATTAGCAGAGGATCAAGAGTGAGATTCAGGGGTACCTGGCTCAGTAGGTTGGGTGTCTGCCTGCAGCTCAGGTCATGCTCCTGGGGTCCTGGGATTGAGTCCAGCATTGGGCTCTATGCTCAACAGGGAGTCAGCTTTGCACTCTCCCTCTGTCCCCATATTACCAGGTAGTGCTCTCTCACCATCTCCCTCTCTCAAATAAGTAAATAAATAAATAATTTTTTTTTTCTTTTTTTAAAGAGTGAGAGGCAACTGGGTGGTTCAGTTGGTTAGGCATCTGCTTTCAGCTCAGATCACGATCCCAGGGTCCCAGGATCAAGCTCTGTGTCCAGCTCTCTGCTCAGCAGGGAGCCTGCTTCTCCCTTTCCCTCTGCCTGCCACTTGGCCTGTTTGTGAGCTCTCTCTCTCTCTCTCTCAGTGTCAAATAGATAAATAAAATCTTAAAAAAAAAAAAAAAAAAGGACTGAGATCCAGAGGTCAGTTACAAGCTGATGAAATAGACCAGATGAAACACAGTGTCTCTAAACAGTGTGGTCAGCCCTAGGACTTCCTCCTAGCATACATACTTCTGTGATTTTTCTTTCTTTCTTTTCCTTCCTTCCTCCCTCCCTCCCTTCCTTCTTTTTTTTTCTTCTTCTCTCTCTCTTCTCTAACAGACATACGAATTATGTCATGATGACTATATACAAGTATCTCAAAAATTCACATCATTCTACATGAAGCCCCAGGGATAATTTGAAAAGTAACACTGATTGGCAGCAGTACTAACTATTGCAGGCAGCTGGTTTGAAAATAGAGCTTTATTTCATACTATTTATACTGCTTTAGGGTATATTTGGAGTTTCAAGTGGGAGGTGCCCTCTGCAATATATCACTTGCAATCCATCACATGTATTGCAGCAGGAAGGGGCATCTGCATTTGTTGTGTGTTCAATGGCTCGTATAAAAAGCTGACCTAAGAGACAACCGCAATATTTGGAGAAATACTGGTTGCGCTCTGAAGTGTTTTCAAATAACAGTTTTCAGGTTTAGGGTAGAATTGGAAATGTACTGAAATGTTTAGAAATCTCTCTGGACTATAGGGATTTTGCTGTTTGTATCTGGTAGGAAAAGCTGTTTAATAGGCACAAATTTGAGAGTGTTTGAAAGAAAACTCTAAAATCTGGTTTGCTGACATCTACTAAGGAAGCAGTTTGGATTATTAAACTAGAAAATTACACTGTGGATCTTAAAATACATTCTCCTATCCCATAGGAAAGAAGAGAAGGCTGACCCATTCGCAGGACTATGAAATCAGCCGTAGTTGGATTTCTAAGTTAAACACTTTGTGATGTGGTATGCACATCATTTCAGAGGATACACACTTGTTATTTCATATCTGACCCCTCTGGGGGGACAGTGTGCCAATATGGCCAAAGGCTGAAGCCATCTGGTGCAGTATCACAGAGCTTCTATTTATAACACCACCAACTTGTAGGTTAGTTTGTTTTTGTTAATCTCCCCCTGAGCTATATTTATTTTCTAGAGTAGAAAGGACAGTTCTATGGATTAATTTATTGGATATTAGAAGTAGTTATGCTTATTAGCATAGTAGTATTCATATCAAAGACAGTATATGAATATAAAGTATATCCAGTTGAGAAACTTATCGCATGAAAAGTGCCACTTACCTACTGTTTTGAGAATAGAATGTGAATAAATTGCTCAGTGGTTACCAGGTAATCTAGAAATGGGTAGGAAATACTTATGGCAGTTTTAACCTTGAATTACTACTTCCAAAGTAATTTTAAACATGTACTTCACCATTCTAAACTTTGTGTCTTGATTACTACAATGGCTATGCTAATAACAGTTCGGCTAAAGGCAGAAAATATTTATTGCTGATTCAGTACAGAAAGTAAGTTCAGTTTATGTGTTCTATAACAGCATTCTGTCTGATTTGGCATTTGCCACTCTCAAAGTGTCCCATTTTTGACGACAAATAACGTGGTTGCAACAGTTTTAAAAGCTTTCTTACTGATTGTGTTCAGGTTCAGTCACTTCTGCAAGCAGCCCAAGCTACTCAGGGGAAGGTGATTCTACTCCATCTCCAGAAGTGAGCTCAGATCTCTTTATCCTGGTGACTGGTTTAAGGGCTCCTGTTACACTCTATCTTATCAGCACATGGCATTCTTCTGGGAACACTTTAAACCCAATGCTGGGCACATAATCCAAGTTGTCTGACTTAAAATAAAATGAAAAATTTGTTTCATGGTTGGAGAATGGAAGAAGTTTCCTATCTCTTTTGGAAATAAAAGAGATATTGTCTGAATGGCTGATGGCATCTATCTTGCAGCCATGAGGATGGGTAGCTTGAAGATAAAGTTGACCCGCAGAGAAGCAAAATAAGAAGCAAAATAAGAAAATCCCTGGAGCCCTGCTCATTGCACACCTGACCGCACTCTACCTTCTTAAGTTCTGCTCCTTCAGGTAATAAATATCTTTATTATTTATGTCAGTTTTAGGTAGCATTTTTAAAAATAAATTGCAGCTAAAATAGCCTCATAAATGCACTCTCTTTTAAGGTTTCTCTAAGGATTAAATAAGATTATTCTAAAGAAATGATTAGCATAATGTCAGGAATAGTATGCATTTATTTGCTTATTTTTCATATAACTGGGAGGATACTGCCACAGAGAATCTAAGTATAAGCAGTCAGATACATAGAATTTTATAGTTTACATCTGTCACATCTTTTTTTATTTGTTTATTTTGTTTTGAGAGAGAGAGAGGGAGAGAACAAGCAGGGGAGAGGCAGAGGGAGAAAGAGAATCCCAAGTAGTCTCCACTCCCAACATGGAGCCTGATGTGGGCTTGAGTCCATGACTCCCAGTTCATGACCTAAGCCAAAATCAAGAGTCAGATGCTCTTGACTGAACCACCCAGGAGCCCCCACGACATTTTGCTAAAATCAAATATGGCTCACTGTCTTTAGATAAGATACTCTCTTCAAATCATAGATTAGGCAACCAAAAACCCAGATAGAACCTGATAAGCACTGAAGTTTTCTTTCTCTTGATCCAGCTTCTCTTCAGCATATCACACAATCTCTAACTTGATTGAAAAGAACATGAGGTTAAACGTCAATTGGCTCTTGTAACTAATTGTGGTAAACATTTGGGTGAGTGCATATACATGTGTACGTGGACTCTTCATATGCAGTCATCCCACTTCCAGTAATAACACTCAAAACATTGTGGGGAGATAACTTATTCTTATCCATTTTCCATTCTTGTGGTCAAGGAGGACTCCACCCACTGTTTCTCAGGTGGTACATGTGTTCAAAACCCAGCTGGAACTAGGACATAACTTTCTTTCTGGCCAGGAATGAACATGTGACTCACACCATGTTGGTAAAGACCTACCTGCATTAGAATCACCAGATTTCTACAGAAGTAATGAAGAGTGCCCTTGAGTGTGAGAGCACGTGTGGCTAGAGTTGCTACCACCATGACGAAGCTGGTGCTTCATACCACTGATTTAGCTGTCTCAGTCAAATACTTGTGTAGCTGTTTCCCTCCTCCCTTCTTTGCTGGATACCCATTGACAGGCCTTCTCAACTCCCCGATGTAATTATTTCATGAAAAAAGTGAGTGTTGAACAAATCCTATCTACTAGGTTCAGTGCTGGGATACATGGCTGAGCAAAGACCCTACCCTTGAGGACTCCTGAATACATATACTTCAAATTGCTCAAATATTCATTTTATCAACAATCCTTTCTACAATACATTCAAAGAGAGTTGCTTACATTTTTTTTTTTCTGTAGAAAAAGCTATGAATTTGGTAATTGAATTATAAAACCACTTTGAAAGCTAGTATTAGATTCATCTCCTCTCCAACTTTTTCACATGGCACAGCTAGTTCAGAATTAACATGGAGCTTTAAGATTCGTAAGTCAGCGGATAAGAATCAAGCTATCCAGTTGTTATTTGTGCCACTGCAGGAAGAATGTGTCCTCAGCAGGAGTGAGGAGTCTTGAGTGCATTTTCTCAATGAAAATGCCCATGAAGACCAATACCTAGAAGGAAATTAGTAGACTTTGAGCTTATGAAGATGTTATCAATTTATCCAAAGACAGAATTGCTGAATGTATGCACCTTTTGAGATTTTTATTAAAATCAATAAGAGTGAAAAACCAAAAATAGCAAAAAAACCAACCAAACAAAAAAACCTAAAAACCAAAAAATCCCTAAATCTCCCTGTCCCTCACTTTACTTTCCATTTATTAGGGAAGGAAAATCAGAGTCATCAGCAGAAGAGAGTCAGAATCAGTTCTGTGCTACCATAACAGAATGCCTGACAACTCAACAGGGGAAAGAGCTAAGCCAAGAAGCTTTGCCCACCAAGCTCAAACCTTTAGAAATGTTAATTTTTACAAGAAGAATAGTAGAATTGTTTTATTTCCAGGAGGAGGGTGATGGGTAGTCTATTTTGATTTTAGGAATACAAGGTAGGGTGTCATATGTCCCTGAACTCTCAATGGAAATGAGCTCTTGATTGGGCTGTGGCTGCCTTTCCTACAGTAGGGAAAACTGCTGAAAGATGAGAAAATGGCAGGAACTAATCCTGGAGACTTTGTCAGAGGGAAAGCAGAGAGAGAAAGAGATGATCTGATTATGCATTCAGAGATGACAGGTGAACCTCTAAAAGTTCAGAGGTTCAGTTCAGATATCCATCTCAACATTTAGTTGCTCATTTGAAGCCTTGTCAAGCACAAGGGAATATATTCTGTTTCAGAAAGTGTTGACAATCTCACAGTTTCAGTGGGCTAACCATTAGGCCTTTTGCTTCTTCTTGTATTTCTCTTCACTCCATCTCAAGTACAAAAAGGGTCACCAAAACAGCAAATTTTAGTTAAAGTTTCCTTTTACTGCATAATTTCCTATCACTGTGACTCTCAGGGGTTTCTATAATAGAATACAATTTGATTACATAAGGAAGCGTATTACTATTTAAACTTCTCAGGACCCAATCAGAGAAATCATGGTAAGAAATGGTGGGTAAAAATTAAAATATCAATTTCCTATTTTATGGAAGGTTTTACTGGCTCTATTTGTTCTTAACAAACATATGGTAAATTAGCAAATAGTCAAATCATCTCCTTTTTGTTGTTTGGCTCTTCTAATTATTGTTGAAAAATAAAGTTTTTATTGTTGTTTGGCAGTGCAAATTAATTTTAACCTCACAGTCTACATGATTCTTACCACTGCCAGACATTCAGCTAAGAATCTTATAGTCACTATTTCATTTAATTGTCCAAGTTTGACAGATTAAAAAAACAACAAATAGAGCAAACAAAATTCCCACACAAAACAAATTCCAACAGAAACATGTCTATTTCTGTCTGCTGTTAAAATTAATAATTATCTCTATATGCTTGCTATACAAATTATGTTCTGTAGATCCACCTTATCAGAATCACTTGGAAGCTTGTTAGAAATACACAATCTCAGGACCCACCTCAAATAAATTTTGTGAGAGTCTGTATTTTAGCAAGTTTTCAGGTGACTCCTATGCACATTAAATTTGATAAGAAATATTCTATACTACTTTGTCATTTTTTCTTGATAATGAAGTTTTGTTGGCACATCTTAAAGTTTTTAAGAGTTGAAACCTATTTCTTCTTTATTTAAATTAAAATATCTTTTTTTCTGATTATAAGAGTACTTATGTCTATTAAAAATAAAAATAAAAACATCCATGCATTTATAATGAATATAATATCGTATAATCTTATCCCTTGAAAATGATCTGTTAAGAGTATAAAATAAACAATCACAAGAATAACTACTTTTACCACCAAACTGAAACAAAACATAGTTAAATCATTTATTTAATATGGTTATCTTAGGAAAAATCATAACCCATTCATAACACTCAGGATATTGTTTAATTTTAAACAAATATTATAGTAGCTGGGCCTTCTCCTAAATGAGATTTCCATAAGGGAGTTTTTTAAAGCACTAAGTAGGGGGATAATGTCTAATCCTTTGAATTTCTGTTCTCACATATTTTATATACACTTTATTCCACGTGCTGCTCTTTCTTTCCCATCTCTTCTAATACATTCTCCTTGTCTACTTCCCCTCGACCTAAACCTACTGATACTCAGCACAGGCAGGAATCATCAAGTGACAGTTTGATGGAATTTGCTACATAAAAATTGCAATATCAAAGCATAACTAGAGTATCAGATGTCAAAACTACACTGTTTATGAGAAATAAACTAATGCTATTTTATATGGTAATACAAATAAAGAAAAAGCATGGATTAAAATACATTAACATATTTATTTTCAAATATAAATGGTAAGCATGGAAAATCATATTTCTTCTTAAAAGAATCAAACAAATGCAGCACCATTTTTCATGTATTAGTTGGAGATTTAAAAGGATTAAATAAATGGAAAAAGTATGAGGAAATGCCACTCTCTTATACTTATAATGAGTTGTAAATTGGTATATTTCTACAGTGTAATTGGGTAATATGTATCAAAACCCTTATAACAGGTACAGCTATTGATGATAAATTCTACTTCTAAAAATTATGCTAAAATAATTATAGTTTGTGAAAATTTTATAAACATTTTTATTAAGGCAGCTCTTATAATAATATACAATTAAAAGACAATGTAGAAATCCAACAATTTTGGATTTCTTAAACAGATCATAATAGACTCATGAAACAAATGATGAAAAGTCATTGAAATTGTACTTTAAAAAGATATTATTTCATAATAATACCCATGAGGTGGAGAAAAAAAATCATGACATAGTCCTTGAGTGAAAATATAGTATTGTTTTGAACTTCCTTTTATTTTGTGAACTTCTAAGTTTGGCAATTTTATAGCTAGTAAGTTTTTCTAGGTTCTACCCATTCTTTTTCCAATTGAAAAAGGGTTATTTCACTAGGAGTGAGATGTCCACCAAGGGATGTTTTATTCATTTCATGTTATGGAGATTACAGTATAGTATCAAATACAATATTTTAAAAATATTAGAGGGAAGTGGGGAGAGGAGTTCCACTTCATGATGATATTGAAGTTGTGTCCCTTCATATCCCCGTCAGCATCTGAGATCATGGCCTGGTATCAAGTCAACTGTCATCAATTCTTCAAACCCTGAGAAGACTGGATTATCAGTCAAAACCTCACAATCCACAAAATTTCATGCTATTACAGGGCAGGCTACAATCCTTCCCTGTCCCTTCATTTACTATTAATCTTTCACTCTGCACAAATGAAATCACTAAAGGTATAAAGTAAACAATCTGACTTCAATTATTTATCTATCTATCATCTATCTATCTATCATCTATCATCTCTCTATCTTCTATCTACTTATTTATTTATGTCATCTATCATCTATCTATCTATCTGTCTGTCTATATAACTGATGGCTTTAATTTTGGAGGCTATCATTCATTACTTTCTTCATTGTCTCTGACTTAGGCCAGAAGCTGAGAAGATGGGGGATAGATGTGTGTCTATTCTAAAGAGGGTCATAAACATATCAAGGTGGTATAGTAAACACTGCCCATCCCTACCTCATGAAAGCAGATGCTATGGGCTTATTGGAGAGGAGAGTTCTTTAATAGGATTTTGGGAGAGTAGATTTCCATCCCCTCAACTGTTAAGACAATTTGGTGGAGGGTAGGCATGGGGTAGGTGGGTGCAAGAGAATCTCTTGGAGGATGGGGAAAGGCACAAAAACAGAAGACAGCATCACTTAGGATGAGGCTAAATGCTCGCTGAGCTGCAGGAGATTTCAAGTGTGCATTATGCTGTTAACAGAAAGTCATGTTTAAAAAGTTCTTTTTTTAAAAGATTTTGTTTATGTATTTGAGAGAGAGAGAGAGAGCACAAACAAGGGGAGCAGCAGGCAGAGGGAGAAGCAGGTTTCCCACTAAGTAGGGAGCCTGATGCGGAACTGGATCCCAGGACCTGAGCTGAAGGCAGACGCTTAACCAATTGAGCCATCCAGGCATCCTCTAAAAAAAAAAAAAAAAAAAAAAAGAGGGCGGTGAATGGAAAGGTTCCATGTACAATTTTACCATTTGGCTGGACGTGGAATGAAGGCTGATAAACTAAAAAAAAAAAAAAAAAAAGCTGAATAGTTGTGAGTCATATGAAAGACTCCACATAAAAGGCCTGCTTGTCTGGATGAGGAGGACTGAGCAGAAAGAGGCAGCAGCTTTGGAAAAGTCCTGGGAAGCAACCACATAGTGCCCCCTGTAACAGAGCTAACTGTACAGTGAGCAGCACCTTCCCCACCTCCTGGGTCATAAAGAACCTGCTAGAGCATCTTCCATGACAGAGGGTGTCTTATAGTCATGCAACACTCACCAGCTAAATAACAAGCCTGTAACTTTTTCCCTCTAGTCTCCCCTCCCCTTTCTCTGACCAATGGAGAATGAAATACAGACCCAAAATACCTTCTACATGGCTAGTCATTGAGCCACTGATCATTTTGGATGTGAAAGGGAGGCAAATTTTGTGATGTGTTTGTGAGATTAAAATTTTTATTTAGATGAGACTGGACTTCTGGACACCCTGAAAATGAAATAGTTCAAAGACTCTTCCAAGAGGTAAAAATTACTAAAAGTCTGTGGAATCAGCTCAAGTTGTGTCTGCAGCAAGAAAAGGAGGTCTAGTGAATCACGTTGAAGACATTTGTAAGAGAGGGAGAAAAAAAAATACCTTTTCTTGACTGCAACCTAATGAGTTCAGCCAACTCAGCCAAACTGCTTATACACGTGTTAAATATATGGGGCCATTACCTTGCAAATATGCTTTACACAAATTACTTTGTTTTAAAAGTACGCCAAAACCTTCCAAATACATCTCATACAACAAAAGGCAAAATAAAGTATTTCCTGTCAAATATAACTTTCAGGAACTTCAAACACATTAATCCATCAACAAATAGGCATCACACCTTCATTCATCTAAATATATATTGAGTACTGCAAACAGGCACTAAGGCTTTAAATATGGGCCTAGAAAGTGCTACATTTTGTGTTTCATAATAAGCCTTAATGCCCTTAATACAAAAAAAGAAAAGAAAATATTGAGAATTTTCCATTTTTAAACATTATGTTAGTTTTTCAGGCAGGTAAAGATGATTAAAGGGCTCTTGCTAACCTCACCATTAGAATAAAGGGATAAAGTGGACTGACAACTATTTTTAAAGAAGGAGTATGATAGATTTACAAAGATTACAAAGGAGTATGATTGATTTACAAAGTATGGATAAAGTACCTTGGATTTCAAACAAAGGATCACGTGAAAACAGGAAGCATTCCAGGCCTAGGGAATAAACAAAAATGTGATGTTAGATTAGTGTCTCAATATCGATCATGGAATTGGTATTTCACAGGCTAATTTCCCAGGCTCACCCCCAGCCTGTGTGTGCTATACTCTAGCAGTATTAGCAGTTCTGTGTGAGGTCCTCTGGAAGGCTCTGCAGGTACCCCCATGTCACCTAGCTTCATAAATGTCCTCATGCTGGGATCTTTTATCCTTTTTAGAGAGAGGAGGAAATTAAGACCATTCCTTTTTCTCCTTTTTTTTTTTTTTTTTTTTAATTCTGTAGAGGCTTTGATCACACATTCTCTCTCACCATTGCCTTTGGTCCTGAACATCCTTCACTCAATAATAGGTTCAAAGGTCTTAATAATGGAAAGGGCAGAAGGTCTAAAGCCAGAAATCCTGTGTCCTGGGTCTGCTCCTTACTCATCATACTAGTTACTCATTTAACATCTCTGAATCTCATTGTACTTTTCACATGGAACTTCTTTAACAGTTGTTGTGAATATAAAATAAGATTTAAAAAGTAATTTATAGGCTATAATGTATGTGCATAAACATTCTAAATCATTCAGAATTACATTGGTCACTTCTCTGTAACACATTATATCTTGGTGTATTTTGCATTTTTTGCTATTATGTATATTTTTCTCTTTTTCCCCCACTTGATAATGAATTCATAAAAGAAAGATCTGTTTTCATTCATCTTTGTAGGCCAAGCCCCAGCATGGCCCACAGTGGATGTAAAATTCACTAAGGAATATTTGAAGGTAGGGGAATAAGGCTAAAATGAGTTCTATCACAGCCATATTAATTAGAAACTTAAAATAAATGTGAATACAACTTTTTACAATAATTTACAAGTTGTAGTGATGTAGGAGGAGTACAATCCAGTTACAGGGATGTTTCAGATGCTTAGGAAAAATAAGTAGGCATGGAACCATTATTGTAACATATTTGATCTTTTAAATAAACTAGATTAAAGGTCTGTGTGAAAAAAGAAAGCATGAATTTTTCTCCTCCTCATATACCAAGAGACTGGACTTCTAATAAGGGATTGATGACCATAACAGTTTAATTTCTCTGTGAGGTTCTCTTCATCTAATATGGTGGTAAATCCTTCTTTGATCCATTTCATAGGATGTTAAAGATAAAAAGAAGTTATACATATGAAAAGCTTGGAGTTTTGTTTTTGTTATTGTTGTTCTTTTTTTTTTTTTTAAAGGCCTTCTAATTTCCAATTCTATGCTCTTTTCACATCTCTGACATTTGAGTTATTGTTTTAATTTGTGTTTCCTTGAGGGCACTGGCCCATGGGTGATCCTGACAGAGGAAATTTGTTTTCTGCATGGTTTCTCTTTGGTTTTGGTGAAGCTGCTGAGCTGTGTACCAGTCCCACATCGCTGAGCATCTGTCCCAGTGCTGGAAGACCTGTGCTTCTCCTGGGGTTGGAGTTTGCCAGCTGTCTTTCCAATGAAGAATGGCTGCCCCCATTGAAACCCCTCCTCCAGATGCCTTCCTTCCCACTCCCTCACACTGCCATGGTGGCTGCCATTGCTAGTGCCGTGTATGACAGGTTCTCCCAGTGGTTCTTCTGGACTAATGACCCCAGACAAGAGTTATTCCCCTCACTGTAGCAGGTTTACCCTCCTGCTTCTCTGGGTTGACTGAGATCTTAGTCCTTACCTTTCTGGTCCTGTTGGATGAAGGAACAGCAGGAATGCCCCCAGGAGATCATTGCTGCTGCTGCTCCTGCCTGCCTATATTCTGCATATTTCCATTGCTTGTTAACATTGCTTGAATCTGATCTAATCAATAATCAGGGGAATTTCAAAATGATTTTTACTGATACCCTTGACCTGGTTCTTGCTTATTATGTTCTGTTGATTTCCACCCCCTTGATCCTCCAAACTCAGTGGTGTTCCTGGGGTCTAGAATCATCCCTAGGACTTCCTGAGAGGTCTGGGTATTTAAGTAAAAAGGTACTTTATGACTCAGCCTGGGTGTCCTTCTATACTGGCCTGGGAGCCGGTGGAGACCCCACAACCTCTCTGGCACGTCGCTGGCTCTTGGAACATATTCAAGTTTCCCTCTATTATATTGTTTACAGGATTGGTGAGAAGTGCATGGCACACGATCAAGGGTTTGTCCTCAAGCCTCCCTCTGTTCCCCATAATCAAGTCTTGACATTTAAAAAACCGAAAAGTCCTGCTGGAATTTCATTCCTTTTCAGCATGTTGGGAAATGCTGCCCTTAATAGCATGCACTGCATTTGCACACGAAGTACTTCAGAACCTGTCCAGATGCTCCACATGTCCAGTAATCAGCTAACTGAAACCTCTCTTGTGTTTGCCACACTGAAAACTTACCTGGACCCTTGCCATGCCCAGACTTAAACATAATCAACTTCTTTTGTTGCAGTTTGTTCTCCTATATACCAGTTTGAATAAGCCCTTCAAGACTGCATCAAATGTTCTTTAATTTACTCAATATAGCAAGGCTACTTTCTTTCATTTTTTTGTTACTTCAAATAATACATAAGAAAGGACTTTTTTTTTTTCCTTTTAAATGTTACAAATTCAAAACAAGCTTCAAGAATAGCTGTGGTCACAAATACAGAGATTCTACATATGGGTGGAGGATTTTTTTTTTTTTTTTTTAAGTAGAAATGAGTCTTTTCTAATTTCTCTTGGGCTTCTCCTCTGGCAGTGCTTTTAGAAGAATTAATGAGATATGGTCTGGAAATCACCTTGTGTTCCTTAGAGAAATGCTATGCAAATTTAAGGTAAAGGCATGAGGAGTCATTATATTGAGGCAGGTCATTATTTGAAGGACTGGGAAACTTAACTCTAACTCATAGCGATTGAAATATTTTTTTTAAATTTTGGAATGACTGATGTCCAGTTCTAAATGAAATCATCATTGTTGTCAATATCCTTAGAAAGCATCATCAAACAATAGTCCTTGCTCTGAGTTAAGTGTCTTACAAACCTAATCATAGTCATTTTCCCACGGGAGAAAATATCAAATAGTTTGCTTTAGGCACTAGTGAAACATTTCCATTGAAAGGTTTTAGTCTACTTTACAATTCACAGAGGTGTTTTAGTACAATGCCCAGTCCACAACTCGCTTAACTAGCTTTTCAGTGTCATAAACCTAAGGTTATGTTGGGTTAATTTTCCTCTACGTCCACCTGATCTGCCAGCCTTTTTTTTTTTTTTCCTTAAAACTGACAGCAAGATGACTGATTACAGCCAACTACAAGGCCCCTTTTCAAATGCATGACCTTTTCTAGAATCAAGTTAGAAATTCAGAGGACATGAAGAAATCACTGTAAATTAATAAAGGAAAATAGTTCAACACCCACTGACCAGTTGAGCAAATCATCATCATTTTCATTTGCTCCTAGAAATCATTTGCAATGGATATTCTTTCAATTACAGAGAAAATTAACTACCTCACAAGAACCAAATTAAGAAGTACAGTGCAATGAGCTGGGAAGGCCTTTATGAATGGTATGGCAACCTGATGAGTGACAATTTCACATTTAATTACAATGGTCTATAATTTATAAATCTCCCTCTCTTTCACATTACGCCACCTGGGTAGGGTTTCCAGCTGAGGAAGTTAAATGCGGGGAGAAAGCTCTGCCTAAGGCAATTTTATCCTATCTCCCTGACAAAGATAAAGACAAAGGCACTATAACAAGTGGCAGTGGCTTTTACATTCCCCAGAGACATGTGACTTAGAGCAGATTTTTCAACTAGAGCATCACGACTGTGGTTTTGATTACATGCCCTTCATCAGTATAGTCTTTAGTTCTGGCAAATAAGGCACAAAGGACTAAGTGGAGAGTATCTCTTACCTTCTCCTCCACTTATACTGGATGGAATGATATCTTCCTTCAGGGTCAAATACATTATCCCTGGAACAAGTTTGAATTTTGGTGGAGTAGGGGAACCAGAAGACGCTGAGGGAGATTAGTTTTGAGAGGGTTGGTTTGCAGGACTAGACAGGATCTGTGAGATTCCCTGGAGGAAAGATAGGGCACTTGATAGGCACACGGTCTCTGTCTTGTGCTTTCAACTCTTCAAACCATCATGAGGAATCTTAGGGAATCAAATGTCTCCTATCTTCTACAAGAGTTTGAGTACTTCTTGGCATGTATTTTTAAAGTGTCCTTTAACAAAGAGCAGTAACACTAGGAAAGGGACACATGCAGATGTTGTTAAAAGTGTCACAGCCTCTCTGCCTCCAACCCTCACACCACCTCGCTGTTTTTACTGTCCTCAACTCCATCAGAAGATTTTTTTATTTTTGAAATAGAAAAGCACGTCTCACCATTCAAGAAGTCATGTAGCACAGTGGGAACACTGTTTTAAAAATTAAACATGAATTTCTGTTTTAAAATATAATAACTTTAATAATCTATAACTCTAAATGCATTTTAATTCAATTTAAAAAAACAAACAAACTTTGTTTTAAGACAAAGGCCAGTATAACATTTAATGAAACACTGGACACATTAAAAATCAGGACAAGTCAGGGTGCCTGGGTGGTTCAGTTGGTTAAGCAACTGCCTTTGGCTCAGGTCATGATCCCAGGATCCTAGGATTGAGCCCCCTGTCAGGCTCCTTATTCAGCAGGAAGCCTGCTTCTCCCTCTCCCTCTGCCTGCTACTCTGCCTGCTTGTGCACTCTCTCTCTCTCTCTCACACACTCTTTCTCTCTGTCAAATAAATAAACAAATAATCAGGAAAAGTAGAAAATGCCCAATAGCAACATCATTATTTAGCGTCGTATAGGAACTGCAGGAACTGTAAGACATCGCAACTAACAAAGGGAAAGAAGTAATATATAATATATAAGAAAAGATAAGGAAAACCTCATTTTTGTACAGGTTACATAATTTCAAAGATTTTTTTCTTACAATGGAATCATCCTTCAAGAGCTTTAAGCCTTTCATTATCTATTCTGGGGGGTTTCATAGTGTCGACAAAAGGGTCAAGTACTATGAGTAACACAGGGTCTTGGGACATTGAGTTCATTTTAACTCACATACTTATTCAGGCAGATGCGTTGAAAATTCTTCCCTGGAGAGCAGGAAGATGGCTTCCTAGGTATGACATTACCATGGCAGTGTCCACCTAGCTCCCTGGTACTAACCCCTCAACATATTTTCTCTAATCTATGTCAGGCACTAGGCATTCTACCTCACTCATCTCTCTGGCCACACTCATCTTTTCTTCGTTCCCCAAACAGACTTGCCCCTTTCCTGCCTGAAGCCTTTATATACTTTTCTACTACCTGGTAACCTATCATTCTCCCCCACCTTCTTTTAATTAGAATTTCTCATCATTTACCGTACAACCCTGACATTACTTCCTCAGGGAACCCTAAATCCTTGAGACCAGAGGACGTGCTTCAGGTAAGATATTCATAGCATCATGTAGTTCTTATAAAAATTATTTGAGTTGGAATTACAGTGTAATAGTTGTTCAATATCTGTCTCCCTTCCTCCTGACTTTCTCCATTTTCGTGAGTTCATGATTAGTACTGGCTGCCCTCGAAAATCCGGAGCTTGCCCATCACCGGTATTACCACAGGCATATTTGGTGAATGAATGATTTCCATTACTGGAGATCTCTTCTTTTTAGAAAGTTATTCTTCCCCCAAAAGAAAACCAAAAACTTCCTCTTCATATTAGCTTCTTTCTCTTCAGTAGAAAAGTAAACTTTGACTCGTTCAAAGAACTCTGCTTTCTCAGGACAAGCTTCTAAGTTTTTGAAGTTTTCAAGCCCTCAGAATTTTCTCTTCATACTGAACGTCACTCACTTATTCATGAGAAAAGAATTAATCGAACATCTGCTCAGACTGGGTGTGCATTCCAGGGCTTTTCCTCACTCTTCTATGGCAATATGGTTTCCAGGCCCTCATCTCAATGCCAGTGTGGAGAGGTCTTCAGAACACAGTGTTTCTACTCCTTATCCTCCAGGCTGTTTTTCATAACCCCTGCTTTTTTCTTTTCTTTATCCTGCACTTCATCTAGTTTCTGCAGTTAGAGAAACACACTCTTCAATGAACTTCTTGATCTATCTCAGTGTTCCCCAAATTTGAGTCTGTTTCCCCAGTAGATATCTGGTGTTTATTAGTGGGCAGATGGTGGTTCAATTTCAAGAATTATGTAAATTATGGATTTGAGATAGAGCATAAAACAAACATATTAATATTTAGAAACCTTTTCCCATAAGTTTGTTTCCAAAGGAAACTAAAAACCATTGGAAACTCTAATATAATATAATACTCAAGGTGTTTTTTTTTTTTTTTCAAAATGAATATAATGAAGAAACTATTCTTTTTACCTAAAGAGAAAAAAGGTAAGACCTAGAATAGGGAAATCATTCTATGTATAACATGGACAAAATGAATAAGAAGCTTGAAAAGTCAGTAAGAAATGTGTAGAGCCAACATAAAGAAAGTTTTCAATGGACTATAAAAGTAAAACAAACAAAAACAAAAACAAGCAAACAGACAACAAACATCCCAAACATAATGAACAAAACATATGATAGCAAAGTAAAAGTTAAAATGATAGACTGGAAAAAGGCTCAAGTTGATTTCAAAATTTAAGAGTTGATTTTGGGCAAAACTGAGCTGAAACCTACCATTGGTATATAGATAAATATAGCAAATATCCTTTAGTAAGATTTAAAAATTAATATCTAATACTTTGTGGAATTTGTTCTCCTGCAAATAATGTGTACTTTTTGATCTTTGTGACCCTGTGCTCCAAGGGTTTCACCAAAACCATTGGTTTAAAAATAAAGTCTTTACTAGAGTCAAGGTAACTTGGAGTATGATTGCAGACTAGACATCTGCTCTGAATAGCAGGACTAAAAGGTAAAATTTCTATCCTGCCCAGTCTTTGTGTGTGTGTGTGTGTGGTTTTTTTTTTTTTTTTTTTTTTTTTTTTTTTTTTTTTTTTTTTTTTTATCTTGGGACATCTTAGGGAGAATCTTGGAGAACCAAACAACAGGAAGTGCTTGTGTTAGGGGATGCTAAAGAGCTAGCTCACAATGTGGTGTGCTGAAGGATTTATGTTCCCATTCTGACTCAAAGCACAGAGCATGCTAAGTGAGAGGTATTCATCGAGGTCAAATTTTTGAGGATCTCTGCATGAGTAATGAGGAGTCAGTATATCCAGTATGAGAATGGGGTGGGGGGAAGTGGTTGGAAGAAGAAAAAAAGAAAGGAACAATAAGAAGTCATGATGTTTTTAAGGGCCTACTCATTTTTTTTTCCTCTTTTTTTCTTTTGATCATCTGAACACAGTACGATGTAAACTATTTTTAGGAATTCTCCTTTCAATTTCAAGTACATTGTTCATCCCCTTGTCCAGAATGGAATTTTAGATATGTCCCATAGCTTTCTGATCTATTGTACTTGAAGGCCATTCTCAGTTCAGTAAATAAATTAAAATGTCACTAATAAATTTTTCCCTCTTCATACTGTAATCCCCATTCTTTCTTAGACTAGAAATGAGAAATCACTGCTGCTTATATTAACTGTCCCAACTGGATAATTTACCATTTACTTTTACAATGTGAGTGTCCTTAATTTCTGATTGATTGACTGATTGATTTAGTCTTCCTTTTTTTGAAAGAGGAATACAGAGGAATTTGTTATTTAAATGTTGTTTTTACAGCTACTTCACTCAACGGTGATGTTAACAGGTTCATGAGTTGGGCAAGGTGTATGAAGGTGGTCTTCATGGAAAAAATTATGCAAATGGTGATTAAGATTGATTCTTGGTTTAAAGATAGTCTCTGCTACCACCAGTAAGAGTTTTGTGTGGGGGACTGGTGTTTGAAGCAGGACATGGTAAGACTACAGTCAGCCACAGCTCTGATAGAGGACAGGAAGGAGGGCTGAGTGAGCTCCAGTATCAGGGGTAAAAACAACAATGTAGAGAGGAGAAGAAGGCCAATTTCACAAGAGCTCGGAGCTGGAGAGTCCCAAAGGCTCACGCTCAGCATCTTCTCTTTTCTATTGTCATCTTTGTTCTTACGAGTTTTGGTGTGTTGTGTTTGTTTGCTTTGAACTCATGTTGCAAAATTCCTAACTTTTTGCCTTTCAGCCAAAGATTTCTGCTGGGGAAGGGATGCCAGTACAGGCACTGGGTACTCCTTGGACTGGCCCGCTCTCTGACCCAGAGGTAATATCCTGCAGGACAAGACAGAATCTGCAAGATCCGAGTGTGACCCAGCTAGAATTCACCCAAACCCCTTACCCTTACACAGTGCTGGCTCCAGCTCCAGGGAGAGTATCCGCCTTGCATTCTCTCCAGAAAGAACTCAAATATTGAATGAGTGTTTGTCAAACTTGTTTTGGCAGTAGAACCTTCTTTGGCTCTTACTCAGAAGCCCCCAGTGTGTAATGAATTGGATGTAAGACTTTTGAGGTAGCTTTGGAAGGCAGGCTCTGCTGTTTGACTAAACTGCTGAGCTCTTGTTTTGCTGACGGGAAGATGTTTCAGCTAATGGCAAAGCTGAGCCACTCAGAACAATAGACAGGGTTTTTATTTTAAGAGGCCTTTGGAGGGCAGACAAGCAGGCAAGGGATAGGATTAGCAGGGGAGAAGAACCTGGGGGAAGTGAAGTCTTTGAGTCCTCAGCCCAAACAAGAGCAGAGCATCATGACATATCTTCATTTGTAAATATAAACAATTAAAAGAAACTCACTACTTATTCAAGAAATATCAGCATTTGGAGCAAATGGCTCCCACTGAAACAATAAAAGTAGAAGGGAATTTTTTAAGGTCTCATTAGCATTTTCAATGAAATTGGAACATTAATAAAAAGAAGTCCATAATAAAAATGTGAAACTGAAGAGGAGATAGTTCCTGAATACTAAAAAATGCCACAAACCCCTCAAAATATGACTTTTGAAAAGAACAAATCTCAAGAGAGAAAGAGTTTAAAAAAAAATGGTTAGAGTTTAACACATGACATTTTAGATGAAGAAATAGGGACTTTCTTCAAGAAAGCACTAGGAATTGTAAAAGAAAAATAAATTATAAATGCCAAGAGTACACATGAGATATAATAATCTTCAAATAAAAGGTACAGATGGAAAAATGGTAGCGGAGTAGTTTAAAAAAAAAACAGAAATAATAAAACTTTCTCATTCTAAAGAATGACTTGGGGTTCCGTACCCCAAAGACTTCTTCCTTTCAAAGATAACTATGTGCATGTTCATTTATTCATTAATTCACTCATTCATGTAATAATTGGTTTAACCAATCTTTTTTTTTTTTGAGTTCTTTTTTTTTATTTTAATAAACATATAATGTATTTTTATCCCCAGGGGTACAGGTCTGTGAATCGCCAGCTTTACACATTTCACAGCACTCATCATAGCACATACCCTCCCCAATGTCCATTTCCCCACCACCCTCTCCCATCCCCCCTCCCCCCAGCAACCCTCAGTCTGTTTCTTGAGATTGAGTCTTTTATGGTTTGTCTCCCTCCCAATCCCATCTTTTCATTTTTTCTTTTCCTACCTCCCCCCAACCCCCCCTGCCTTGCATCTCCACTTCTTCATATCAAAGAGATCATATGATAGTTGTCTTTCTCCGATTGACTTATTTTGCTAAGCATGATACCCTCTAGTTCCATCCACGTCATCACAAATGGCAAGATTTCATGTCTTTTGATGGCTGCATAGTATTCCATTGTGTATATATACCACCTCTTCTTTATCCATTCATCTGTTGATGGACATCTAGGTTCTTTCCACAGTTTGGCTATTGTGGACATTGCTGCTATAAACATTCGGGCACACGTGCCCCTTCAGAGTACCACGTTTGTATCTTTAGGATATATACCCAGTAGTGCAATTGCTGGGTCATCGGGTAGCTCTATTTTCAGTTTTTTGAGGAACCTCCACACTGTTTTCCAGAGTGGTTGCACCAGCTTGCATTCCCACCAACAGTGTAGGAGGGCTCCCCTCTCTCCACATCCTCGCCAGCATCTGTCATTTCTTGACTTGTTAATTTTAGCCATTCTGACTGGTGTGAGGTGGTATCTCATTGTGGTTTTGATTTGTATGTCCCTGATGCCGAGTGATGTGGAGCACTTTTTCATGTGTCTGTTGGCCATCTGGATGTCTTCTTTGCAGAAATGTCTGTTCATGTCCTCTGCCCATTTCTTGACTGGATTATTTGTTCTTTGGATATTGAGTTTGATAAGTTCTTTATAGATTTTGGATACTAGCCCTTTATCTGATATGTCGTTTGCAAATATCTTCTCCCATTCTGTCAGTTGTCTTTTGGTTTTGTTAACTGTTTCCTTGGCTGTGCAAAAGCTTTTGATCTTGATGAAATCCCAGTAGTTCATTTTTGCCCTTGCTTCTGTTGCCTTTGGCGATGTTCCTAGGAAGAAGTTGCTGCGGTTGAGGTCAAAGAGGTTGCTGCCTGCATTGTCTTCAAGGATTTTGATAGATTCCTTTCACACATTGAGGTCCTTCATCCATTTTGAGTCTATTTTCATGTGTGGTGTAAGGAAATAGTCCAATTTCATTTTTCTGCATGTGGCTGTCCAATTTTCTCAGCACCATTTGTTGAAGAGGCTGTCTTTTTTCCATTGGATATTCTTTCCTGCTTTGTTGAAGATTAGTTGACCATAGAGTTGAGGGTCTATTTCTGGGCTCTCTATTCTGTTCCATTGGTCTATATGTCTGTTTTTGTGCCAGTACCATACTGTCTTGATGATGACAGCTTTGTAATAGAGCTTGAAGTCTGGAATTGTGATGCCACCGACTTTGGCTTTCTTTTTCAATATTCCTTTGGCTATTCGAGGTCTTTTCTGGTTCCATATAAATTTTAGGATTATTTGTTCTATTTCTTTAAAAAAAATGGATGGGATGTTGATAGGGATTGCATTAAATGTGTAGATTGCTTTAGGTAGAATAGACATTTTCACGATATTTGTTCTTCCAATCCATGAGCATGGAATATTTTTCCATTTCTTTGTGTCTTCCTCAATTTCTTTCATGAGTACTTTATAGTTTTCTGAGTATAGATTCTTTGCCTCTTTGGTTAGATTTATTCCTAGGTATCTTATGGTTTTGGGTGCGATTGTAAATGGGACTGACTCCTCAATTTCTCTTTCTTCTGTCTTGTTGTTAGCGTAAAGAAATGCGACTGATTTCTGTGCATTGACTTTATATCCTGACACTTTACTGAATTCCTGTATAAGTTCTAGCAGTTTTGGAGTGGAGCCTTTTGGGTTTTCCACATATAGTATCATATCATCTGCAAAGAGTGATAGTTTGACTTCTTCTTTGCCAATTTGGATGCCTTTAATTTCTTTTTGTTGTCTGATTGCTGAGGCTAGGACTTCTAGTACTATGTTGAACAGCAGTGGTGATAACGGACATCCCTGCCGTGTTCCTGACCTTAGCGGAAAAGCTTTCAGTTTTTCTCCATTGAGAATGATATTTGCGGTGGGTTTTTCATAGATGGCTTTGATAATATTGAGGTATGTGCCTTCTATCCCTACACTTTGAAGAGTTTTAATCAGGAAGGGATGCTGCACTTTGTCAAACGCATTTTCAGCATCTATTGAGAGTATCATATGGTTCTTGTTCTTTCTTTTATTAATGTATTGTATCACATTGATGGATTTGCGGATGTTGAACCAACCTTGCAGCCCTGGAATAAATCCCACTTGGTCGTGGTGAATAATCCTTTTAATGTACTGTTGGATCCTATTGGCCAATATTTTGGTGAGAATTTTCGCATCTGTGTTCATCAAAGATATTGGTCTGTAATTCTCTTTTTTGATGGGATCCTTGTCTGGTTTTGGGATCAAGGTGATGCTGGCCTCATAGAATGAGTTTGGAAGTTTTCCTTCCATTTCTATTTTTTGGAACAGTTTCAGGAGAATAGGAATTAATTCTTCTTTAAATGTTTGGTAGAATTCCCCTGGGAAGCCGTCTGGTTCTGGACTTTTGTTTGTTTGGAGATTTTTGATGACTGTTTCAATCTCCTTACTGGTTATGGGTCTGTTCAGGTTTTCTATTTCTTCCTGGTTCAATTCTGGTAGTTTATACATCTCTAGAAATGTATCCATTTCTTCCAGATTGTCAAATTTGTTGGCGTAGAGTTGCTCATAGTATGTTCTTATAATTGTTTGTATTTCTTTGGTGTTGGTTGTGATCTTTCCTCTTTCATTCATGATTTTATTTATTTGCGTCCTTTCTCTTTTCTTTTTGGTAAGTCTGGCCAGGGGCTTATCAATCTTATTAATTCTTTCAAAGAAGCAGCTCCTAGTTTTGTTGATTTGTTCGATTGTTTTTTTAGTTTCTATTTCATTGATTTCTGCTCTGATCTTTATGATTTCTCTTCTCTTGCTGGGTTTACGCTTTCTTTGTTGTTCTCTTTCCAGCTCCTTTAGGTGTAGGGTTAGGTTGTGTATTTGAGACCTTTCTTGTTTCTTGAGAAAGGCTTGCACCGCTATATATTTTCCTCTCAGGACTGCCTTTGTTGTGTCCCACAGATTTTGAACTGTTGTGTTTTCATTATCATTTGTTTCCATGAATTTTTTCAACTCTTCTTTAATTTCCTGGTTGACCCATTCATGTTTTAGAAGGATGCTGTTTAGTCTCCATGTATTTGCGTTCTTTCCAAATTTCCTCTTGTGATTGAGTTCTAGCTTCAGAGCATTGTGGTCTGAAAATATGCAGGGAATGATCTCAATCTTTTGGTACCAATTGAGACCTGATTTATGACCCAGGATGTGGTCTATTCTGGAGAATGTTCCATGTGCACTAGAGAAGAATGTATATTCAGTTGCTTTGGGATGGGATGTTCTGAATATATCTGTGATGTCCATCTGGTCCAGTGTGTCATTTAAGGCCTTTATTTCCTTATTGATCTTTTGCTTAGATGATCTGTCCATTTCAGTGAGGGGAGTGTTAAAGCCCCCTGCTATTATTGTATTACTGCTGATGTATTTCTTTCATTTTGTTATTAATTGGTTTATATTGTTGGCTGCTCCCATGTTAGGGGCATAGATATTTAAGAGTGTTACGTCTTCTTGTTGGACAGACCCTTTGAGGATGATATAGTGTCCTTCCTCATCTCTTATTATAGTCTTTGGCTTAAAATCTAATTGATCTGATAGAAGGATCGCCACCCCAGCTTTCTTCTGATGTCCATTAGCATGGTACATTGTTTTCCACCCCCTCACTTTAAATCTGGAGGTGTCTTCCGGTCTAAAATGAGTTTCTTGTAGGCAGCATATTGATGGGTTTTGTTTTTTTATCCATTCTGATACCCTGTGTCTTTTGATTGGGGCATTTAGCCCATTAACATTCAGGGTAACTATTGAGATATGAATTTATTGCCATTATATTGCCTGTAAGGTGCCTGTTACTGTATATTGTCTCTGTTTCTTTCTGATCTACTACTTTTAGGGTCTCTCTTTGCTTAGGGGACCCCTTTCAATATTTCCTGTAGAGCTGGTTTGGTGTTTGTAAATTCTTTCAGCTTTTGTTTGTCCTGGAAGCTCTTTATCTCTCCTTCTATTTTCAATGATAGCCTAGCCGGATATAGTATTCTTGGCTGCATGTTTTTCTCATTTAGTGCTCTGAATATATCATGCCAGTTCTTTCTGGCCTGCCAGGTCTCTATGGATAGGTCTGCTGCCAATCTAATGTTTTTACCCTTGTATGTTACAGACTTCTTGTCCCGGGCTGCTTTCAGGATTTTCTCTTTGTCGCTAAGACTTGTAAATTTTACTATCAGGTGATGAAGTGTGGACCTATTTTTATTGATTTTGAGGGGCGTTCTTAGCATCTCCTGGATTTTGATGTTTGTTCCCTTTGCCATATTAGGGGAATTCTCTCCAATAATTGTCTCCAATATACCTTCTGCTCCCCTCTCTCTTTCTTCTTCTTCTGGAATCCCAATTATTCTAATGTTGTGTCGTCTTATGGTGTCGCTTATCTCTCGAATTCTCTCCTCGTGGTCCAGTATTTGTTTGTCTCTCTTTTGCTCAGCTTCTTTATTCTCTGTCATTTGGTCTTCTATGTCACTAATTCTTTCTTCTGCCTCATTTATCCTAGCAGTGAGAGCTTCCATTTTTGATTGCACCTCATTAATGGCTTTTTTGATTTCAACTTGGTTAGATTTTAGTTCTTTTATTTCTCCAGAAAGGGCTTTTATCTCTCTGGAGAGGGTTTCTCTAATATCTTCTATGCCTTTTTCGAACCCGGCTAGAACCTTGAGAATTGTCATTCTGAACTCTAGATCTGTCATGTTACCAATGTCTGTATTGATTAGGTCTCTAGCCTTTGGTATGGCCTCTTGTTCTTTTTTTTGAGGTGAGTTTTTCCGCCTTGTCATTTTGTCCGGGTAGGATTTGCTTTCTCCTGCTGTGGAATTCCACTGTTCTTGGTGACTGAAGTTGGTTTTGGACGGGTTTCTTGTTGATCTTCTGGGGGAGGGGCCTGTTGTAGTGATTCACAAGTGTCTTTGCCCCAGGCCAAATTGCACCGCCCTTGCCAGGGGCCGGGCTAAGTAATCCGCTCGGGTTTGCTTTCGGGAGCATTTGTTCCGTGAGCGCTTTCCGTAGAGTTCCGGAGGACAGGAATGAAGATGGCGGCCTCCCAGTCTCTCGGCCCAGAGGAGACGAGAGCTTGGGGTTCCGCTCCTCAGTGCGGTCTCAGAGCAAAAGGCCCAACCGCCCCGCCTCCCTGGCCTGCGGTCGCACCCTGAGGAAAGCAGTCAATTGCTGGAGCTGGAGAAAAGCGCCGGGTCGCTTCTGTCTCCACAGCCTCCAGCCGCGCTCTGAGCCCACCCAGCCTGCGACCGGCACAAGGTAACCCCGGGCTGAGCTCACTCCTCGGTTTTGTCACTGTAGCTGGCTTCCCCGCTCTAATATCTGCGAGCTCTGCGGCACTCAGACACCCCCGGTCCTTCTGTGACCCCGCGGGACCTGGGGTTATGCTGACCCCGCCTGGGTTTCCCCCCGGTTTAGCCTCTGGAGCGATGTCTCCCAGTGGAGCTGACTTTTAAAAGTCCCGATTTTGTGCTCCGTTGCTCCGCTGCTTGCCAGGAGCCGGCCCCTCCCCCCGGGGTCTATCTTCCCGTCGCTTTGGATTCACTTCTCCGCAGGTCCTACCTTTCAGAAAGTGATCGATTCTCTGTTTCTAGAATTGTTGCTCTTCTTCTCTTCAATTTCCCGTTGGATTTGTAGGTGTTCACAATGGTTAGATAAGCTGTCTAGCTGATCTCCTGCTACCCGATGTCGTCTCAGCCTGCTACTTCTCCGCCATCTTGACCGATCTCCTGGTTTAACCAATCTTTACTTGAAAAATAATGCTTAAGGTCATTAGGCTTATAACATTTTATTTATTTATTTATAAAAGATTTTATTTATTTATTTGACAGACAGAGATCACAAGTAGGCAGAGAGGCAGGCAGAGAGTGAGAGGGAGCACGGTCCCTGCTGAGCAGAGAGCCCGATGGGGGGCTCGATCCCAGGACCCTGAGATCATGATCTGAGCCAAAGGCAGAAGCTTAACCCACTGAGCCATCCAGGTGCCCCTAGGCTTTTAACATTTTAAAATGTAAATAAAATGTATAGCTTTTCGGCACGGCTCAGTGGGTTAAAACATCTGCCTTCGGCTCAGGTCATGATCCCAGGGTTCTGGGACTGAGCCCAACATCAGGCTCTCTGTTCCATGGGGAACCTGCTTCCTCCTCTTTCTCTCTGCCTGCCTGCCTCTCTGCCTACTTGTGATCTCTGTGAAATAAATAAATAAAATCTTTAAAAAAATAAAATGTATAGCTCTTGCCTCAAAGAAACTGATGATGTCGTGAGGATACCACATAACTATATAGGTGAAATGTGAAGCTCAGAGGTAATCATCTACTCAATAAACGTTTATTTCCTTCTATATATATATTTTTTTACCATACCTTATATGACCTTTTCTTTTTATTGAAGATAGAAGTATATTTTGTCCTTTGTGAATTTTGAGAACTAGTTTTTATGTGATTAATGTTTATCTACAGTGTGTGGTAACATCATACCTTATTTCACAGTAAGCAATTTTATACCACTTTCTTTCTTCAACATATGAGCATATTTCTATTTGAAATACATTTACACTGAAAAATAGTACCTTCTAAAATTTATTTTTATTTTTTTATAAACATATAATGTATTATTAGCCCCAGGGGTACAGGTCTGTGAATCGCCAGGTTTACAAACTTCACAGCACTCACTATAGCACATACCCTACCCCATGTCCATACCCAGCTACTCTCTCCCTCCCCCTCCCCCCTAGCAACCCTCAGTTTGTTTTGTGAGATTAAGAGTCTCTTATGGTTTGTCTCCCTGCCGATCCCATCTTGTTTCATTTTTTTCTTTTCCTACCCCCCAAACTTCCCACATTGCATCTCCATTTCCTCATATCAGGGAGATCATATGATACTTGTCTTTCTCTGACTGACTTATTTCGCTAAGCATAATACCCTCTAGTTCCATCCATGTCATCGCAAATGGCAAGACTTCATTTCTTTTGATGGCTGCATAATATTCCATTGTATATATATACACCACATCTTTTTCCATTCATCTGTTGATGGACATCTAGGTTCTTTCCATAGTCTGGCTATTGTGGTCATTGCTGCTCTAAACATTTGGGTGCACGTGCCCCTTTGGATCACTAACCTTGTATCTTTAGGGTAAATACCCAGTAGTGCAATTGCTGGGTCGTAAGGTAGCTCTATTTTCAACTTTTTGAGAAAGGTCCATGCTGTTTTCCAGAGTGGTTGCACCAGCATGCATTCCCACCAACAGTGTAGGAGGGTTCCCCTTTCTCCGCATCCTTGCTAAAATCTTTCATTTCCTGACTTGTTAATTTTAGCCATTTTGACTAATGTGAGATGGTATCTCACTGTGGTTTTGATTTGTATTTCCTTGATGCTGAGTGAAGTGGAGCACTTTTTCATGTGTCTCTTGGCCATCTGGATGTCTTCTTTGCAGAAATATCTGTTCATGTCCTCTGCCCATTCATTGATTGGATTATTCTTTGGGTGTTGAGTTTGATAAGCTCTTTATAGATTTTGGATACTAGCCCTTTATCTGATATGTAGTTTGCAAATGTCTTCTCCCATTCTGTCAGTTGTCTTTTGGTTTTGTTAACTGTTTCCTTTGCTGTGCGAAAGATTTTGATCTTGATGAAGTCCCAATAGTTCATTTTTGCCCTTGCTTCCCTTGCCTTTGGCAAAGTTCCTAGGAAGAAGTTGCTGTGGCTGAGGTCGAAGAGGTTGCTCCCTGTGTTCTCCTCAAGGATTTTGATGGATCCCTGTCTCACATTGAGATCTTTCACCCATTTTGAGTCTATTTTCATGTGTGGTATAAGGAAATGGTCCAATTTCATTTTTTTGCACGTGGCTGTCCAATTTTCCCAGCACCATTTGTTGAAGAGGCTGTCTTTTTTCCATTGGACATTCTTTCCTGCTTTGTCGAAGATTAGTTGATCATAGAGTTGAGGGTCTATTTCTGGGCTCTCTATTCTGTTCCATTGATCTATGTGTCTGTTTTTGTGCCAGTGCCATACTGTCTTGATGATGACAGCTTTGTAATAGAGCTTGAGTCTGGAATTGTGATGCCACCAACTTTGGCTTTCTTTTTCAATATTTTCTTGGTTATTTGAGGCCTTTTCTGGTTCCATATAAATTCTAGGATTATTTGTTCCATTTCTTTGAAAAAAATGGATAGGATTTTGATAGGGATTGCATTAAATGTGT
The DNA here is from genome assembly GCF_963455335.1 of Martes martes. Lineage (NCBI taxonomy): Eukaryota > Metazoa > Chordata > Mammalia > Carnivora > Mustelidae > Martes > Martes martes. Next base: position 97,110,877 of record NC_137889.1, read on the forward strand.
AGATTGCTTTAGGTAGCATAGACATTTTCACAATATTTGTTCTTCCAAACCATGAGCATGGAACATTTTCCCATTTGTTTGTGTCTTCCTCTATTTCTTTCATGAGTACTTTAAAGTTTTCTGAGTATAGATTCTTTGCCTTTTTGGTTAGGTTTATTCCTAGGTATCTCATGGTTTTGGGTGCAGTTGTAAATAGGATTGACTCCTTAATTTCTCTTTCTTCTGTCTTGCTGTTGGTGTAAAGAAATGCAACTGATTTCTGTACATTGATTTTATATCCTGACACTTTACTGAATTCCTGTACAAGTTCTAGCAGATTTGGAGGGGAGACTTTTGGGTTTTCCACATTAAGTATCATGTCATCTGCAAAGAGTGATAGTTTGACTTCTTCTTTGGCCATTTAGATGCCTTTAATTTCTTTTTGTTGCCTGATTGCCGAGGCTAAGACTTCTAGTACTATGTTGAATAGCAGTGGTGATAACGGACTTCCCTGCCGTGTTTCTGACCTTAGGGGAAAAGCATTCAGTCTCCATTGAGAATGATATTTGTGGTGGGTTTTTCATAGATGGCTTTGATAATATTGAGGTATATGCCTTCTATTCCTACACTTTAAAGAGTTTTGATTAGGAAGGGATGCTGTACTTTGTCAAATGCTTTTTCAGCATCTATTGAGAGTCTCATATGGTTCTTGTTCTTTCTTTTATTAATGCATTGTATCACAGTGATTGATTTGTGGATGTTGAACCAACCTTGCAGCCCTGGAATAAATCCCACTTGGTCGTGGTGAATAATCCTTTTAATGTACTGTTGGATCCTATTGGCCAGTATTTTGGTGAGAATTTTCGCATCTGTGTTCATCAAGGTTATTGGTCTGTAAATCTCTTTTTTGATGGGATCCTTGTCTGCTTTTGGGATCAAGGTGATGCTGGCCTCATAGAATGAGTTTGGAAGTTTTCCTTCTATTTCTATTCTTTGGAACAGTTTCAGGAGAATAGGAAATAATTCTTCTTTAAATGTTTGGTAGAATTCCTCTGGGAAGCTGTCTGGCCCTGGTCTTTTGTTTGTTTGGGGATTTTTGATGACTGTTTCAATCTCCTTATTGGTTATGGGTCTGTTCAGGTTTTCTATTTCTTCCTGGTTCCGTTGTGGTAGTTTATTTGTCTCTAGGAATGTGTCCATTTCTTCCAGATTGTCAAATTTGTTGTCGTAGAGTTGCTCATAGTATGTTCTTGTAATTGTTTGTATTTCTTTGGTGTTGGTTGTGATCTCTCCTCTTTCATTCATGATTTTATTTATTTGCATCCTTTCTCTTTTCTTTTTGATAAGTGAGGCCAGGGATTTATCAATCTTATTAATTCTTTCTAAGAACCAGCTCCTAGTTTTGTTGATTTGTTCGATTGGCCTTATTTATTTATTTTTTTTATTTTTTTTTTGGTTTCTATTTCATTGACTTCTTCTCTGATCTTTATTTTTTCTCTTCTCCTGCTGGGTTTAGGCTTCCTTTCTTGTTCTTTCTCCAGCTCTCTTAGTTGTAGGGTTAGGTTGTGTATTTGAGACCTTTCTTGTTTCTTAGAAAGGCTTGTATTGCTACATATTTTCCCCTCAGGACTGCCTTTGCTGTGTCCCACAGATTTTGAATGTTGTGTTTTCATTATCATTTGTTTCCATGATTTTTTAAAAAATTCTTCTTTAATTTCCTGGTTGACCCATTCATTCTTTAGAAGGATGCTGTTTAGTCTCCATGTATTTGGGTTCTGTCCACATTTTCTCTTGTGATTGAGTTCTAGCTTCAGAGCATTGTGGTCTGAAAATATGCAGGAAATGATCCCAATCTTTTGGTACCAGTAGAGACCTGATTTGTGACCCGGATGTGGTCTATTCTGAAGATTGTTCCATGTGCACTAGAGAAGAATGTGTATTCTGATGCTTTGGGATGAAATGCTCTGAATATATCTGTGACGTCCATCTGGTCGAGTGTGTCATTTAAGGCCTTTATTTCCTTGTTGATCTTTTGCTTGGATGATCTGTCCATTTCATTGAGGAGAGTGTTAAAGTCCCCTACTATTATTATATTATTGTCAATATGTTTCTTTGATTTTGTTATTAATTGTTTTATATAGTTGGCTGCTCCCATGTTAGGGGCATAGATATTTAAAATTGTTAGATCTTTTTGTTGGACAGAACCTTTGAGTATGATATAGTGTCCTTCCTCCTCTCTTATTATAGTCTTTGGCTTAAAATCTAATTGATCTGATATAAGGATCGCCACCCCAGCTTTCTTTTGATGTCCATTAGCATGGTAAATTGTTTTCCACCCCCTCACTTTAAATCTGGAGGTGTCTTCCAGTCTAAAATGAGTTTCTTGTAGGCAGCATATTGATGATTTTTGTTTTTTTATCCATTCTGATACCCTGTGTCTTTTGATTGGGGCATTGAGCCCATTTACATTCAGGGCAATTATTGAGAGATATGAATTTAGTGCCATTGTATTGCCTGTAAGGTGCCTGTTACTGTATATTGTCTCTGTTTCTTTCTGATCTACTACTTTTAGGGTCTCTCTTTGCTTAGAGGACCCCTTTCAATATTTCCTGTAGAGCTGGTTTGGTGTTTGCAAATTCTTTCAGTTTTCATTTGTCCTAGAAGCTTTTTATCTCTCCTTCTATTTTCAATGACAGCCTAGCTGGATATAGTATTCTTGGCTGCGTGTTTTTCTTGTTTAGTGCTCTGAATATATCGTGCCAGTTTTTTCTGGCCTGCCAGGTCTCTGTGGATAAGTCTGCCTCCAATCTAATATTTTTACCATTGTATGTTACAGACTTCTTGTCCCGGGCTGCTTTCAGGATTTTCTCTTTGTCGCTAAGACTTGTAAATTTTACTATTAGATGATGGGGTGTGGACCTATTCTTATTGATTTTGAGGGGGTTTCTCTGCACCTCCTGGATTTTGATGCTTGTTTCCTTTGCTATATTAGGGAAATTCTCTACAATAATTCTCTCCAATATACCTTCTGCTCCCCTCTCTCTTTCTTCTTCTTCTGGAATCCCAAATATTCTAATGTTGTTTTGTCTTATGGTATCACTTATTTCTCAAATTCTCCCCTCATGGTCTAGTAGTTGTTAGTCTCTCTTTTGCTCAGCTTCTTTATTCTCTGTCATTTGGTCTTCTATATCACTAATTCTGTCTTCTGTCTCATTTATCCTAGCACTAAGAGCCTCATTAATAGCTTTTCTGATTTCAACTTTGTTAGATTTTAGTTCTTTTATTTCTCCAGAAAGAGTTTTATTTTTCCAGACAACATTTCTCTAATATCTTCATGCCTGGCTAGCACATTGAGAATTGTCATTCTGAACTCTAGATCTGACATATTACCAATGTCTGTATTGATTAGGTCCCTGGCTTTCGGTATTGCCTCTTGTTCTTTTTTTGTGGTGAGTTTTTCTGCCTTGTCATGTTATCCAGATAAGAATATATGAAGGAGCGAATAAAATACTAAAAGGATGGCAACAACCCCAGTAAAATGTGCTTTCACCTAATCAGAAGAGATCCCCATATCATGGGGGGAAGAAAGGGGGTAAAAAGTTCAGAAAAAAAGAATTAAAAAAAGAAAAAATATAAAAAATATAAAAAATATATATGTATTAGACTGGTGACTAGAACAGGGTCACCCACTTAATTTTGGGAGTATTTTGGTCTCTTATAAGAAACTACCTCCCCAAATTTTAAAGATTGAAAAACATATATAAGGATAAACATGATGAAGGGATAGAATATGACTATGAAGATGAAAACTTTTTAAAAAAAAATTCTAAAAAAATGAGTTGATAAGATTATTGAGAGAATAAAGAAAAAGAAAGTGAAGAGAATTTTCTTGGGCTGGAGACTAGAACAAGCCCGGTGCTAGATTTAGGGTGTATTTTCATCTATTGGAAGAAGTTGTACCCCAAATTTTTTAGAAGAAAAAACCCTATGTGTATACAAAAAATAAAGTTAGATACAATGAAGGATAAAATGTGACTATAATAAAGAAGTTTCAAAAAAGATTATTTTTTTTTAATGAAAGGTATTGTTAAGATAAACTAGTTTAAAAATGTTAAAAGAAGAAAGGGTAAAAGTTAAAAAAAATTAGCAGAAGAAAAAAATAAAATTAAAAAAAGTTAATTAACTTTGCAAGACTAAAGAATCATGGGGAGAAAGCCATGAATTCCATGCTTTGCTTTCTCCTCCTCTGGAATTCCGCTGTTCTTCTTGGTAAGTGAACTTGGTCTTGGCTGGATTTCTTGTTGATCTTCTGGGGGAGGGGCCTATTGTAGTGATTCTCAAGTGTCTTTGCCGGAGGCAGAATTGCACCGCTCTTACCAGGGGCCAGGCTAAGTAATCCACTCAGGTTCTCTTTGGGGAGTTTTTGTTCCCTGAATGCTTTCCGTAGAGTTCCAGAGGATGGGAATGAAAATGGCAGCCTCCCAATCTCCATCCTGGAGGAGCTGAGAGCTTGGGGACCCACTCCTCACTGCACCCTCAGAGAAAAGAGCGCAATCACTCCCATCTCCCTGGCCTCCGGCTGCACTTGGGGAAAAGCGGCCAATCACTCCCTTCTCTGTGGACTCCGCTGTGCTCTGAGTTACCCAGCCTGTGACCAAGCATCTCTGTCTCTGGCACAGAGCTCCACCTGGAGTCTCCAAACCCCACTGATCCCTGAGCTCTTCCGGGGGGGGGGGTCTCCCCGGATCTTGTGGGGACCTCTCTCACAGAGCCATGGCCTGTGCCACGGATTATGGTTCAAGGTAACCCTGAGTTGAGAGCTCACTCCTTGGCTCTGTCTCTGTAGCTGCCTTCCCTGCTCTAATACCTGCAAGCTCTGTGACACTCAGACACCCCCGATCTTTCTGTGATCCCACGGGACCTGGGGCCATGTTGTCCCTGCGTGGGCTTCACTCCAGTTTAGCCTCTGGAGTGATGTCCCTCAGTGGAGCAGACTTTTAAAAGTCCTGATTTTGTGTTCCTTTTTTCCGCTGCTTGCCGGGAGCCGGCCCCTCCCCCCGCGGTCTATCTTCCCATTGCTTTGGGTTCATTTTTCCGCCGGTCCTACCCTTCAGAAACTGGTCGATTTTCTGTTTCTAGAATTGTTGCGCTTCTTCTCTTCAATCTCCTGTTGGATTTGTAGGTGTTCGGAATGGTTTGATAAGCTCTCTAGCTGATCTCCTGCTACCTGATGTCATCTCAGCCTGTTACTTCTCTGCCATCTTGACTCCTCCTTAGTACCTTCTTTTTTATTAATTAAAAATTAAATGTCTGTCCTTAATGATCATGATATTTTAATTCCAAGAATAGTGGCTCAGGGGTGTGTGTGTGTGTGTGTGTGTGTGTGTGTGTATTACTTCGTTTAGAGGTAATGTTCCATTAATTCTCCCTAAAATTACTTGATTCATGTACATCTGTCTGTTTTCTCATGATACCCTTTTCCTTAGTAAAGTTCCTAGTGCTTAGTAATTAATGTAGGCAGATCTTAACTATGAATGTTGATTGCCTGACTTGATGATATGTCTATGTGTCTGACCTATGCCAATTAACATTGTGCAGGGGACAATTCATTTAAAGGTAAACATTTTCATATGTCATTATCAATGCCCTTTGAATTCTTTTCTGAAAATTTTCAGTTAAACCCTTTTCAGTGTTTAGTTAGCTTTTCAGAAATTTGTACAAGATGTCAAAAATGAAGGGAAAACAAAAAACTGAGTCACTTCCACCTAGGCAATACCTCTACCTGCTACACATTTGTACTGTAAAATTGACATTGTATACATATAAACTTTTTAATATACATTTGAAAATTGCTATTCCATGTATGAAGAACTATTTAAAAATATCTTTATTTTTAAAAGATTTTGTTTATTCATTTGAGAGAGAGACACAGAGAGAGCACAAGCAGTGGGAGAGGCAGAAGGAGAGGGAGAAGCAGACTCCCTACTGAGCAGGAAGCCTGTTATGGTGCTCCATCCCAGGACCTGGTGTTAATGACCTGAGCTGAAGACAGACGCTTAACTGACTGAGCCACCCAGGTGTTCCCAAACCTATATTTTAATTACCAAAAGTGTTGTCATTCTATTTTATGATTTTTTAAAAACCCAAGGATAGAAGTTTTTGCTTATGACAATATAGATTCTCTTGAGGAGGTGACTATCCCAGATTGGGGGAGAATTATAAACAATATAATACACATGGGAAATACTGGATATTTTAAGTAGTGTAACTGAAGGAAAAGTTGGGATTTTCCAGAATATGGTGACAGCTGTCAAATGGAACTAACATGTATCAGTGATGTCATTCTGAGAAGAGGACTTGGTGATTAAAGCTGAAGGTGGGAGGAGAATGTATGTCAATAGGTACAGAAATAGAGCTTCTTAGCTGATTTTGAACATTGAGTGTATAAGGTGGCGAAGTAAATTCTAATAATTTTAACTTATACTGATAAATAGATTAGCCATAATTATAATAATTTAGAGTTTGTCATATATTAATAATCATTTAGGAAAGAGATTGGAATGAATGACTGAATTTATAAGTGGGGAAAACATGACCATACCATTAATCTGTCAAAATAAAATTCTGACAGAACTACTTATCAAAGAAGATAAAATAATGTCAAGGTTAAGTGTGTGAATTTTAAGGTAAAATGACTGGGTTTCAAATCCTACTTCCCCACACAGAATTGCAATCTTTGGAACATTACCTCTCTTTCAACCTTTATTTTCTCACAGGTAAATTGAAATCTGAAAGTATCTATCTCAAATGTCTATAAGAATTAAAAAATAATATTTTGAGGTTTTTGAATGTGTACTGGGGACATATGTCTACATAAAATTCTGTTACAGGAAAAAAAAGTCTTTAAAGAAATAATGTGGGGACATCCCCCCAAACTAAACTATCCTAGGAAGAGCATGATATGACATAAAGTCTAAAATGAACCATAACTTATACTATTAATTTCACAAAGTCAAGATGCTTAGGTAGAGTGTAGAAAATAGTGCTGAGAAGTACTATCCTTGCAACCAGACCAATTTGGGATTAAATTTAACCTCTTTTTATTTAATATTTGTGAAACTATGGGAAAATTACATATTCATTTTAATCTTCCTCTTCTTCATCTATAAAATAAGTATGATATTTTTGTAAGGCTCTTGTATAAACAGATACTTTATGTAACATACTTTAGTATTTAGTATATTCTCTTATGTCCTCAATAATTATTGCTCTTGAGAAATCACTAAGTTGTTTTGAACCTACCTTACTGCATTCAATAATTGAAAAATCTGGACAGAATATATTATTAAAAAGCTATTTGAAGATATTGGGAAACTTCTAATGTTAATGAAAAATTACTCTAATACTTGCTAAAAAAGATAAAACATTTTTAAGATACAGTAATAAGGGTTAGGGCCATTGCAATAGGGAAGAGAGATTGAACTCAATTCTAAACACAAGACAATGGGAACTTATAGTCAACAGATCAGATGGGGGGGCGGGGGGGGTAAGTAGGAAAATAAATTAAGAGGAGACATTATGGGTAGGGAGATTCTTGCCAAACAGGTCTAACAGGATACTTGCTAAAGGCAGGCTAAGAACTTATACATTGAAGGTGGGGGTTCAAGAATTTAATCAGATATCAAAAGTGATCAGATATCAAGGGTAGGGGATTGACTTAGGAGGATTTTTTGCTAAGACTGGCATAGGCAGGGGTGCCTGGGTGGCTCAGTGGGTTAAAGCCTCTGCCTTCAGCTCAGGTCATGATCTCAGGGTCCTGGGATCGAGCCCCACATCAGGCTCTCTGCTGAGCAGAGAGCCTGCTTCCTCCTCTCTCTGCCTGCCTCTCTGCCTACTTGTGATCTCTGCCTGTCAAATAAATAAATAAAATCTTAAAAAAAAAAAAAAAGACTGGCATAGGCAGGCTGAGAAAGGATGGCTTAGTTGAAAAGAGGGTTCATAGGAGCCTGTATAAAGATTGGTGAAGGAGTGTATCATTGGGCAATAGGAATCTGTTAAGCAAAGATGCAAAAGAGGGAAAAAAAGCCAAGAGAAGTAGGCCTACCATTTAGTGCCATGTTTCTGTTGAAGGCATTACCAATAAAATAAAAGTTGGGGTGACAGGGTGAAATGTTGAACAGAGACTCCAGAAGACTCATGGGAATGGTTCGACAAGAACTGAAGTTTAAGGTCATCCAATTTCAATTTCAAGGATGAAGGAACCTGCAAATATTTCAGATTTTTCTTGGGACATCTTGGAATGATCTATTTAGGAGTAAGTATAAACTGGAGGAGACCATCCTTTACCAGAATTGATGTTTAGTCTTTAAACACAACAATTTCTGATAGGATCTGGGTATATGTCCCTATTTTTTAAAGAGAAATAAGTTCTCTCTTTGAAAGGTAAAATCAAAGACTTTCAGTTTCATATTGAACATGCAAAGAGCTTATAGAGAAAACTGACATACTAAGATCTGGAGACACAAGAGAATATAAAGAGAATTATAGACAAGATCTGCTTTGTAAGATCTGGAGAAGTATCAGGATTTATACATTGGTGGGAATACTTAAGTGGTAACTTTGATACATTGTGGGAGTGTAGGGTAGATAAACACAAGAGTGGGAAACTACCAGAGAGAATCTTAGAGTTAGGGGTGCCCAGTATTTTCATAGATTTTATCTCCAGGAACCCCACAAAATTCAATTGGTGAAGAGCTAAACTGCAGGCTCTAGCAGGAGGATGGAAAATGTAACCATTTTTATTTAGAATGTTCTGTATAACTGAAGCCTAGGATCCAGGGTAAAAGACTTTTATCAGGCCTTATCTCACCTAAATGGGGGGGGGGGGAATTTATCCCTTTCTAGCCATTACTGATTTTCTTGTATCATATAAATGGAGCATAAAACATTGTCAAGGCCAGGGGACACAAGGACACTAAAAGATGGATATAATCTTAAAATTAGAAAATGCCTCCCCTCCCCTACACCTTATCACCACATTAACAGGATTATAGTTGAAAGATCTGCTAAAGGCGGGCTTCATTCAAGGAATAAGGAAATAGACAAAACAAGGACCCTGGGACTTCTGAAAAATGTTAAAGTCTTGTGTGCCTTGAACTAGAATTGACATGAAAGAAACTCAACTCATAGTTTGATTAACATAACATCTCACAATAAAAGACTTTTGCTTAAATTCCTGAAACCTGATATATCATAGCCAGATTTTAATAGAAAATTACAAGGAATTCTAAGAAATAAGAAAAAAAAATAGAGTCTGAAGAGGCAAGTAAGCATCAGAACCAAACTCAGGGACACCTGGTGACTCAGCTGGTTAAGTGTCTGTCTTTGGCTCTGGTTATGATTCCAGGGTCTTGGGATCAATTCCCACATTAGGCTCTTTGCTCAGTGGAGAGCCTGCTTCTCCTTTTGCCCCTACCCTAGCTCCTGCTCTCCCTCTCTCTCTCCCTCTCTGTTTTTCTCTCTCTCTGACAAATAGATAAATATAATCTTAAAAAAAAAAAAAAAAGAACCAAACTCAAATATTACACAGAAGCTGGAATTTTTGGACAGGGAATTTAAAATAACTTTAATATGTTGAAGACTATGTTAATGTTAATTAATTAACCTTAATAAATATGTTAAGTTTATATATGTTAAGGGAAAGCAGATGACATGGGTGAAGAGATGGATAATGTAAACAGACAGGTGGAAACTCTAAGAAATAATCACAATGAATGCTAGAAATTAAAAAAAAAAAATAGTGTGACAGAAATGAAGGATGCCTGTGATGGGTTCATCAGCAGCCTGAGCACAGCGGGGGAAACAATCAATGAGCTTGGAAACCTGTCCATAGAAACTTCCCAAAATGAGATGTGAAGATAAATAAATATAATTATCTTTTAAAAAAGGAGAAGGGGGTTAGGACTTCACCAAATCTTTTCTGGGGGACACAATTCAACCTATAACACTGGATTATAACGTACTTACATTGCACATGAAGTGGTATAGTGACATTTGAAAATAGATCTAGACTAATTGTAAATGTTTACTGCAAATTCTAAGGCAACTACTAAAATCATTGTAAAAAGTATAATAGCCAAAAAGTATAATAGCTGAAAGAGGAGAGAAACTAATCACATAAGATATTAATCTAAAACTAGGAAGTAAGGAAGAAAGAAGAGTATAAAAAAAGGGGGAAAAAAGGTTAAGAACAACAAATAAAAAGAAGTTGCAGACATAACAGATATTAATCCAACTATATCAATGATTGTGTTGTATGTAAATGATCTAAAAACACCAGTTAAAAGATAGGGATTGTTAGAATCAGGGGGGGGGGGAAAAAACCCCAGGACCTAAGTATATGTTATCTACAAGAAAGTACTTTAAATATGAAAAATCAAATAAATGAAGAAATATACCATGTTAACATTAATCAAAAGAAACCTGGAGTAGTTATATTACTTACAGACAAAGCAGACTTTAAACAAGGAAAACTATCAGGGATAAGAAGGATTTGGGGTAATGATAAAAAGGTCAATTTCCCAAGAAAACATAAAAATCTTTGACATGCTTGTCCTTAACAATACAGTGACAAAAGATGTGTGGCAAAAACTGATAGAATTACAAGGAGAAACAGACAAATCATATTACATTTAGAGACTTCAACACTTCTCTATCAGTAATTGATAGATCAAGCAGGCAGAAAATCAGTAAGGATACAGTTTACCTGAACAGCACTATCAATCAACTTGATCTAATTAACATTTATAGACTATTCCATCCAACAAGAGTAGAATACACATTCTTCTCAGGATCACATGGGGGCATTCAATAAGATAGACCACATTCTGGTCTATAAATATCATAGTAAATCAGAAAGTATTGAGATCTTACACGTATGGTCTCAGAGCACAATGGAATTAAATTAGAAATTAATAACAGAAAGATAACTGGAAAATCACCAAATATTTAGAGACGAGCCCATTTATATGTAACACTTTGATCAAAGAAGTCTCCACAGAAATTAGAAAGTATTTTGGCTAAATGAAAATAAAAATACTATTTATCAAAATTTGTGGAATGTAGTAAATGATGCCTGGAGGGCTATTTTTAACATTAAATGAATATATTGAAGAGAGGAAATATATATAATGAATATATATGTAGAGAGGAAAAATCTAAATACAGTAACCTAAACATCTATCTTTGGAAAACAATGATCAGAGAGAAATGTAAATATAAAGCAAGCAGGAGAAAAGAAAAAAAAAAGTAATAATAGGACAGCAATCAATGCAATTAAAATCAGGAGCAATAGAGAATAAAAGCAACAAAACCACAAGCTGTTTCTTTGAAGAGATTGATAAAATTGATAAACCTCTAGACACTTTATCAAAGAAAGAAAGAAAGAAGACACACATTACCAATTTCAGAAATGAAAGAAGGGTCATATCCTATGGACGTGACAAGGATAATAAAGGCATACAGTGAACAATTACATGTCAACATTTGTAGTAACTTAGACGAAAAGGGCCAATTCTTTGAAGGACCCAAACATACAGTTCTTACAAGAAGAAATAGCTGATCAGAATTGACTCCTATGTACTGAAAAAATTCAATCAATAATTAAGAACCATCCAAAAATGAAAGCACCAGGCCCAGGTTTCGTTGGTAAATTCTACCACACATTTAAAGATGGAATAACAAGTCCATAAAATGTATTTCAAGCACGAGAAGCAGAAAGAACACTTCCTGACTCATTCAATGTGACCAGCATGACCTCGCTATCAAAACGCAGAGGGGCTTAAGTTAAGGAAAAGGGGACTTCGGTTCTTTGGTCACAGTGAATTCAATTCTGCCAACATACTGATTGAGCCTGGGAGTGGATTCTTCTCCCAAAGTCTTCATATAAGAGCCAGCTTGGCCAAGACCTTGATTTTGATCTTGTGAGATCCTAAGCATAGAAATTAGCTGAAGTCCCTGGACTTTTGACCTACATAACTGTGAATTAGTTCTGAGAGACTGAATTTGGGGTATTTGTTATGTATCAATAGAGAACAGAACAAAACATACAGTCTGATAAACTGTGTTTCCCTCGAAGAAGCACACAAAAACCCTACAGCATATCTCAAAATTAAAGGTGACTTTGGCTTTGACGTTAGGACCCAGACAAAAAATGTCCATTATTACCATTTCTAATTAATATTTTTGCTGGAGGTCCATGCCAGTATAGTAAGGCAAGATAAATAGGTAAATGAGTGGAAAAAGAATAAAGTGTCATTTTTCATAGATAATATGATTTTGAATGTAGAATCAACCATTAAAATTAATAGACGCACTTAGCATATTTGCTGAATTCAAGGTCATTATACAAAAATTAACTGTATTAACTGTACTTGCACAAACAACCACAAAATGAATAAAAATATACCATTTACAATAGTTTCTCAGTCATCAAAAATACACTTTACTTAATTGGAAATCTATTCATATAAACTGTTCCCTGAAAGACTGATATTTGGGATATTGTGGAATTTTTCCAGAGGTTATAATTGTACAGTCTTGGTACTCTCAGTCATCTAGGTCTTAACTGAGGCATCTTTCTCAAATATTTAAAACTGTTACATTTCCATTTCACATTTGAGCTCTGTGTTTCTGGCATTTTTTTTACCTGTGAACAGTGACTGCCGTCAACACCTCTTGTGGATTTTTTGAGCTTTTTTTTTTTTTTTTTTTTTTTTTTAGCTTTTGTTTCTTAAGTCTGGCCTTGATATAGTATCACTTGGGGAACTGTGCAAACATACCCTACCCTCTGGCTTTGGGCCCAGGCATGGATACGTTTGAAAAGCTTTCCGTGGGTTTCTAAGGTACCACTAGGGTCGAGAATTGCTTGCTTAGGCCTATAAAACACTTATCAACTATCACTGTACATTAGAATCACCTGGAGAGCTTTTAAAACATACTGGTGACTCAGTCCTACCCAGATTAATTAAATTGCAATCTCTAGGGTATGTCTGCGATAGCATTGGTTTTAAATCTATCCACGTAATTCCTATGTACTGTCAGGGTACAGACCTATTCATAAAATCTCTCTCTTTGGGAAGTATTTTCACTCAGCATCATGTTTTTCTTAGTTGGAGAATCATCCTTTCATGTCCTCACCTGAGGCCGTTGATGTTCTTAGAAACTAGCAAAGACCCACACCATTTGCTATTTGTTCCTCAAGACAATGACTTTCCAAAATTTTTGAACATACTATGTATTGGTTATATTTCTTTCTTATATTTCTTTTCCTCAAGGGGTGGGGTATTATTTTTCCATTTAACAATACTATTTCTATATGATTTTCAAAAAGGTAGAGTAGGTTCAAACATCTTAAACCTTCTAACACAGTTCTCTAAATTTTGCTTTGTATTCTTGTTTAGTGAGGAAATGGGATGCCATGAAGTTTTGAGTCTGAAAGAAGCATCTACAATTTAATTAAATCTTGTACTTCTTCTTTTGGAATTGGATAATTCCACATGGGAGATACACTGCCAGCAGAAACAAGGGCTAGAGGGAATCTGTCCTCTCCTTCCCTGGCTCTCCTGTCCTGTCTTACCTTTCCTATACCATGCCTTAAGGTCTTAATTCCATAGATACTTAAGGTAAAATATATACCTGTATCCTCACTTTACTATGGTTGTATTACTTTGAAATACAAATAATAACTTGGTGGTGTTGTTTTTCTTTCCCACTGATATTCCTGGTCTTCCTATTTAAAATCTTTCCAGGTTTTCTGCAACCACTTTGCAGAGACAAATTTATATGAAGTAGTCCCCCAACTGTTCTTATTCTAAATTATTTTTGTGTCTGAGGCTACCTATGAATACTTTCTTAGATCCTGGCAGACTCTGGAGGATTATTTCTGATTTAGATTCTCTTCTGTTGGATACTTCTTGTTCCCTATCAATTTTACTAATTTAAGAGCAGTGAAACACCCCTCCTCCTTTGGATATCTTATTTTAAGAGAAGCTACACTGAATGTATCTTTTCTTTTTCCATTTGCTCATCTTGGCCTTCGAGATATAAATTTCCTTTTCATAACTATCTAGTTTTTATCCTAGTAAGTAAACCTTTCTTCTAAGGAAATTTCCCTCTCTATCTTGAGCTGAATAACTCTGTCTTCCCTTATATAGTTTCATCCCTCTACCACTTGGTTTGAAAGCAAAACTGAGCTGGACTTTACTAACTTTTAAAAAATTATATACTTCATTTTTTAGGCAAGTTCACAGCAACATTGAACATAAGGTACATAGACTTCCATATGTCCTCTGTTCCCACATATAGATAGCCTCCCCCATTATCGACACCCTCACGAGAGAAAGTACATTTGTTACAATTGATGGGCCTACATTGACACATCATTTTCTCCTTGAGTCTATAATTTACATTAGGATTTTATCTTGGTCTTTTACATTTTGTGGGTTTGGACAATTTTTTAAAGACATGTATCCACACCATTATATTATACATGGTAGTTTCATGCCGTCATAATCCTCTGTGCTCTATTTATCCTGCCTTCCCCACTAACCTCTGACAAAAATTGATGTTTTTTTATCATCTCTATAGTTTTACCTTTTCCAAAATGTCTTATAGCTGGAATCATACAGTATGTAGCTTTTCAGAATGGCTGCTTTCACTTAGTAATATGCATTTAAGTTTCTCCATGTCTTCCCACAGCTTGATAGCTCCTTTCTTTTTAGTGGTGAATAATATTCCATTGTCTGAATGTAGCACAGTTTCAGTTTATTTGCCCGTTTGCCTACTGAAGGGCATCTTAGTTGCTTCTTGCTTTTGGTCATTATGAATAAAGCTATAAACATCCTTGCACAAGTTATTTTTTTGACATATGTTTTAATTATCTTGGGTCAATACCAAGGAGTGTGATTGTTGGATCTCATTGTAAGGGCATATAAACTGGTTTTGTAGAAAACTTTCAAACTCTCTTCCAAAGTGGCTACTCTGTTCTGTATTCCCACCAGCAACATGTGAGTGTCCCTGTTGCTCCACATCCTCACCAGCATTTGTTGACAATATTTTGGATTTTGGCCATTCTGATAGGTGTATCGTTATGTTTCATTGCATATTTTCAATACCATCTACTGTTTTTTTTTATTATTACATGTATAAATTCAACTTCTCAGTGTTTCAAGAACACGCTTTTGAATTGCCTTTTTTGTCTTTGTATCTGCAATCATTTAAATGAGTTGAATTTCTGCTCTAAGCAGAAAAGATGGCATTTTCTATTTCTAATATAGTCCCTTTCTACTTTCTGTTGATTTATGCAATCTACTCTATTACTATGAGAGAATCAACTAGAATCTATAGTTACAGCATATCTAATTTAGTCATCCCGAGCCAAGTTTGGAACACATAGAGCAAACAATCTTAAAAAGATCATAAAAAGTCACCTTTCTCAGGTTTCTCCATTGGAACTTAATACAGTTTGGAATGTAGAGAGAAAAATAATGCAATTGGGGGCAGCCCATATCAGGCTGAAAACTCAGGAAAAAAACAGAAAATTTGTGTTTGGCCACCTAACTTCTAAGAGGTCTGTATGAGAAAGGACTTTTTTTCCTTAACTCAACTTTTATCCCTAAGTGCTTAGAGAATGCTGAGCCACTATAGATCAAGGAGAAGCTACAGAAGCTCCTCATTAGAGCCTGCATAATCTAAAACTTGAGCTCTTGCAGACTGTGACTGGCCTGCCTTTGTAAGACTAGTGAAGACTGCTATGGTTGAATTTATCTTGTTGATGTCCTTTAGACCTCTTGGAATTTGCTAAGGCCCAGCACACTTGAATAAGGCTAACTAGCTCATTTAAACCAGCCACTATCCAGTAGAGCAAGCTAGTTTTATCAGTGAAAGAAGTCCCAGAAACCTAGGACTTAAAGTGATATTTCTGGGACACAGAAGTTAGTATTAAACTATGATAATTGGTGGAGCAAGTCAGAGTTTTCCAATTAAAAAAGAAAATCACAGGTGAGGCAGTACTTAACAATCTTTCCAGATAGCAGTTAGTAGCCAACTCACAAATCATTCGCACAGAAAAATTTAATTGCTGAAATCTTACCTAGTTTTAACTAGAATTTAGGTGTTATTATGTTTCCCAAACTCTTTTTTTTTTTTTTTACCAAATCTCAGTTTAAACCTTAATGTAATAGATCCCTTCACTTTCCAGATATGAAATTACCTCCATATTCCTTCCTGCCTGCTTCTTGTGGCAACAAACCTTCCCTTTTAGAATATAAGGCCCAAAGGAAGAAAGAATGCATGCTGTCTGATGTCTAAGAGGAAGAGGACAAAGTGACTGAGCTACATGGCCCATGTCCTTTCCCAAACTCCCTTCTTTCCCAAAGGAGTGAGGAAGGCAAGAGTGATCAGGCATTTTACCATAATAATGGAACCCTCTTCTGGAGAGGACAGGCAGGCCTAGGGAAGGAGCTTGCATTCACTCTGCCTTATGCTTCCCCTATCAAAAGAAAACAAAACATAGTAAGGAGGTAAGGACAACATAGAAGTTTCCCAGGAATCTTGCTTCACATGCTTGCTGATTGAATTGGCAGGTTGAAGTTTTCTGCTAAGAGGTTTTGACCAATAAAAATAATAATAAAATAAAATAAATTGAACATAAACAAGTAAATAAATCTGAGGCTAGTTCATGTCTGGAAGAACCTGTTTCTCTGAAAATTATAGGCTAGTTTTTGTATTAAGTTGAAGGATGCTTCTCCCAGCATTAGAAAGCTCAGTTAATACCTAAGAGAACTGGGTGGGCCTAACAAGAGGGAATATGGTTTCCAGGCTAGGATTGTATGGGGCAGCAGGGGTGGGGGTCAGTAGAGAATTTACATTCTTCTTTAAGTGTATGATAACCAGAGAACTTTGTCCACAGACAGGGTTCTTTTTCAGGGACTGTGTGTGTGTGTGTGTGTGTGTCCTTTTGCTCAATTGCCTCCATTTTCTCACTGATTCATCGACATTTGAGAAACCCTACTGTCTTTCCTGTGTGGATGCTGCAGAGACCAGTCTTTCCATATTATCTGTTTATATTTATCTCTTGTACTCAATATGCACCTGAATTTTGTTGAGGTTTTATTGCTTTATATAGATACATATTTTTAAAAGATTTTATTTATTTATCTTAGAGAAAGAGAGATAGAGAGAGAGAGAGAGAGGGCATGATTAGGGATAGGAGCAGAGGGACAGAGGTTAGCAGACTGTGCTGAGTGTGGAGCCGGGCATGGGGCTTGATCCCATAACCCTGAAATCATGACCTGAGCTGAAATCAAGAGCTGGATGCTCAACCAACAGAGCCACCTAGGGGCCCCCTACTGCTTTATATTTTATTCAGTTTAAACAGGAAAGAAAATTTTTGACTTGTCTAAGAGGACTCAGTAAGCTGAAAAGAGATGATTAGGTATTAATTGTTAGACTGTGGGTTTCCACTGGAGTGGAGCAAAGGGGAAAGAAGCTTGAATACAAAGGCATTAGAAAAGATATTCAAGGCAAATATAAACAAAATGTAAGTAAAAATGACACTACTAATATAAGACATAACAGAATTCAAGGACATCATTAAATAGAGCAAAACTTTTTATTACATGATGATAAAAGGTGCAAGATGAGAATAATCTATAATTATAAAACTGTATGAACTAATCAACATACCAGACAAGTCTATAAACTCCTAAGAATACAGAAGAGACTGTATAAAATTTTTAATATATAGTGGGTTATAGTAATATAATGTCTCTTTCAGAATTTGACATATCAAATTGATAAAGAGGTTGGTTAATAAGATAATTAATAATTTTGTTTTAATAGATATACATAGATACTTACACTCTAGAAAGAGGATTTGCTTTTGTTTGGGGGGTATTTAATGAAATTTTATCATATTTGCCAGAAACAAACTTGTAAACCAAAAGAGATTATTTTGTGAAATTCTATAGAGTCCATTTGGAATAAAATGGATTTTTTCTTCATAAAATAAACAAACTGAGACAAGAAAAGGAAGAAGCTATGAGAGAATAATAACCATGAAAAGGAAAAATAAAAGGAAACAAGACTTTAAGTTCTATTTAAATCTTAAAAAAAATACTCCATATGTTATTTAACTAATCCAGATTATAGAAAAATATGGAAAACACCTTAATTCATGTTAAAATCCATGATAGATACAGTGCAGGACTCTTAAGAGAGATATAGAATAAGGGCAAAGCAAACTGAGAAATGTGTTAAGAAAACGAACATACAATGAGCAAGTATGAAATTGCAAGGATGGTTCACCACTATGGAAAATATCAGAATAACTCATGACATAAATGTGTCAAAGAAGAAAAAATACATGATTGGATCAATCGATGCTCAGAAGACAATGCTGAAATTCAACAGCCTTTTCTAATTGAAGCTCTACATAAAGTAGGAAAAGAAGAAAACTACTTAAAATAAAGATTTTCTAACAGAATTCAAGAACAAATACAGTAAATTGTAAAATGCTTAAACTTTTCTTAAAATTAAGAATGAGACAGAAACATCCTTACGACTAATATTATTTAACATTATAGTGGAGGTCCTATTTAATAAGATAATATAAAAATTAAATAAATTGGATAAATATTGGATAAACAATATTATTTTGACTCTAAATTGTATAATTACCCAAAAGAGACTCTATTAAAATATTTTAGAATTAGAAAAACTATAATGTGTCCTTTATAAAAATGTATAACACAAAGAGATCTGTAGCTCTTTTCTATATAGTGTTAATCAACCGGAAATGGAAACATAAAAAATACCCATTCACAATAGTTTTTAAAGTTATTTGAATTAAGTTAACCAAAAAACATAGACATTATAAATTCTCATAGCAGTAAACAAATAGAATTTCCACAATAGAACGATATAGCATATCACTAGAGAGGTGATGCCTTTAAGTTGTGAAACCTTTATAAATTGACATAGACTTTATGCAGTTTGAGGCTGTGCCCTGGAGTGCTGACAATATTGACTCCATCTTTGGCCCACTATCTTGTTCATCTTTACCCAGTGACCTTTCTTGAAGCTGTGTTCTAGATCCCTTGGAGATTAATGTATGTACCTTAGAATTCCTGGCTAAGCTTTAGATGGGGGTAGGTACGGTTTGGCCTCCTATGAATCTGTTAAAGATAACTTAGTTTTTCCCTTTCTGAAGCACAGGCGGTGCCACAAGATCAAATTAAAGGTTAGATTGAATTAAAGGGGGATGAAAGCCCTTTGAGGTGCATGCAAACATTTTGATCTCACCACAAAGCCCTTCTGTGGGTCCCTTACTCTATAAAACTTGTGGACTAAGGTCTTGATTTTGTGGAGAATAACTATGCAGCTGCCGTGGATAGTCCCCTGCCTGATCCAACTATAAGTTACTTTGAAGAAAACTCTGTAAACTGTATGGAGTGGCCTTCTTCATTTTTTGGTCTCAAAATGTCTTCTCAGTTGAAGAATACTTTACCATCTCTCCTCCACCTTCTATCAGTGTATCTAATCTACCACAATAACCAAGAATAGTTTGAAGTATAGTGAGGACTATTTACAAAATACTGTAATTTGCCATATAGCTGCTCTACCACACACAGTATATTGGAACAAGATAGCTTCCATTAGTAGATCAACACGGGAACTTAGGAATTCATTTTAATTTGGTGGGAATGAATGATTTCTAGTTACGACAGTGTCAGACTTTGTGTCTGCACCAAAGACAAAGAAAGAATATATAAGCTGTAACTAGGGAAAATTTACAAGGCATGGTTTCACTTAAAACTTAACATAGGTTTTGCTCAAAACATATCTCTATCTATTAGAAATTGAAAAACAACAACAACAACAACAACAACAAAAAACAAAAACAGGGACACCTAGGTGGCTCAGTCAGTTAAGCATCTGCCTTTGGATTAGGTCATGGTCCCAGGGTTCTGGGATCCAGCTCAGCATGGGGCTTTTTTCTCAGAGGGGAGCCTGCTTCTCCCTCTCCCTCTGCTGACTCTCCCAGCTTGTGCTCTCTTTCCCTATCTCTCTCTCTCTGTCAAATAAATAAATAAAATCTTTTATAAAGACTTAATCTTTTTTATCTTTGAATTTTTATCTAAATATTTTATTTTTAAAAATATCTTTAGGGATGCCTGGTTGGCTCAGTCGGTTAAGCAGCTGCCTTCAGCTCAGGTCATGATCCCCAGGTCCTGGGATCCAGTCCTGTCTGGGGGGGAGAGGTGGGATTCCTTGCTCAGCAGGGAGCCTGCTTCTCTCTCTGCCTCTGCCTGCCACTCTGGCTGCTTGTGCTCTCTCTCTTTCTAACAAATAAATAAATTTAAAAAAAAATCTTTAAAAAAGATAAAATCTTAAAAAAAAAAGAAATTGAAAAACATAATGGAGTAATAGGGATGAAACAAGATAGGACTTTGGTTCAGGGTCAGAAGTCAACAAACATGGCCAGGGGTTCTGTTGCAAAGGGCATGAAATAAAAATTCCCCATTGAGCAAGGGAACTAGAATTGGGCTTATTGTTTAAAACATACATTGAAACACAGGCCAAAAAATTTGTATCTAATGTTGATGTGAATTTGCATGGAATAGGTGCTAGAGGACACACATACTTCATGCTTTGGAGGTAGAGCATCTCAAGTGAAAATAATGAGTAGATCTGTGCTCTCTCTAACACCAAGACAGGAAGAAAACTGATGGATTGGAGGTCCCAGGAGAGTTAGTGGAGGCAAATAGCTAAACTAACTTTGTCAAACAAACTCCCAAAGTGCATGAATAAAATAACAATGATTTTGAAATGATTTTGAAACTACTTTGTTTAAGTAGTGAAAAGCAGAATACCATTTGTAGAGAACGATAAAGCATTATGGAAACAATGGACAACCAACCAAAAAAGCCAGAAGTAAGTAACTATTGTTAGATATGAAAAGAAAATATTTTAGAATTCCTGAAAATTAAAAATATAGTTTTTGAAGAAAAAAAAAAGCCTCTACTAGATGAGGTAGGCTCAAATTCGGACACGATTGATAAGGTTATTTAATAACTGTCCTGGTGTAAGTGGCTTGCCTGATGAAAGAAAACAAATATATAGGCACCTTCCTTCTATTACATATTAGCATAAGTTTCAAATGCATTAGAGTTTTAAAATTTTGTTTAAAATATCTAAGAAAATTTTTAAAAGTATTTGGAAGAAAAACTTGAAAAAAGATATATGTATATATTACCTTCTGGTATAAAGAGATAAAAGACTGAAACACATAGGCTGTAAGGAAATTTTATATATATATATATAATAATGTCCTGTATTGAAAACAACATAGAGTAAAAAAATGCAAAGAAACTATTTCTAACATTTATATACATATAGATTCTACAAACTGATAAGGAAAAAGCAAATAAAATAGAAGAGTGGGAAAAAATATGAACAGAAAAAAGAAAGCCAGATGGGCGAAAGAACTATTTCTTGACTGGCAGTCAGGAAAATGCAAATTATAACTACAATGAGAATATTTTTTTCATATACCAGATTGGTGAGAATAAAAAAATTGATATCCAGTATTGGAGAGTGTGATGGGTAATATGTGATCTCAGAGATTGCTGGTGAAAACATGAGTGGTTATAACAGAAATAGAGCAGGGATATCATCTAGTAATGTCTGTATAATTTGAAATACCTTTTAACCTAATGTATTTTGCTAATCTATTATAAACATATTAGTTTATAAGGATTTAGCACTCTCTGTAGTGAAAACACATTGACACAATGTGTTTTGTGAATGTCCTCATGGAAGAGAATGTTATACCTCCTGTGGCCAGGCAGGCTTTGAAAAAATATGGGAAGAACTATGCTACCCAAGATAAACAGTGGCCAGTTGGGTTGGTCAGTTACAGCTAAGTCATGTTGATATTCTCTGTAAGGATAATGAAAGAATAAAAGTTGTTCACTAGAAGTTACTTGCTAAGTTTAGAAAGGAGAAAGCCCAAGTAGTTTATAAAGAGGCTATAATTATCTATAGTAGAAGAGTAAACACAACTGAAAGGCAGTCTGCAATCTAGTTGTAAGAGTTGTAGAGCGCCAAGATAATTTAACTCAAACAAGCAGGTCTCTATGCCAAGGTCAGGTCCTGGTAGGGAAAAACCTAAAATCCTGAAAACAGGAGTGGAGACATCTGGAAGGATGCACCTGAGGATGTTGATTCTGTGGTCCCTGCAGATCCCCAGACCTGCAGAGGCAGTCCCCATTTCCCTAGTAAGAGCTAGGATACCCATTGTGGTGGAGAGTGCTGCAGAAGACTCTCCCCTACAAAGCAGCAAATGTTCCCACCAGAATCTTCCTACCTCCTCTCCCAGCTCCCATGTTGATAAATAGGATTAAATACCAGCAAAACTCAACTAGTGATATGTTAGCCCTAATAAAGGAGAAAAGAGACTACATATACAAAGAATTTAATTATTAGCTGGCATACACTTGCAGAAGACAGGAAACTATTTTGAAACTGGAAGTTGAGTGCTTGATCAAAGGATTCGAATGTTAGCTTAGCAAAAATTCATTGATCTGAGGATACTTTCTCTGACAAGATATTTAAGACCCTAGCAAGGACCCCAGGGGATGGGTTAAATTCACTGCTGGGTAGTTCTTAGAAACCTGGAATAAACAATGGCCAAGTATTGACAAAATAGATGCTTAAGTTTTTCTAGCACATCATAGAGGAAAGACTAAAAAGGCTGAAGGAAATAAGTGGCAATGCTTATTTATTAGGTAAAGTCAAATTTATTAGATAAGGTCAAAAAATCCCCTGGAGGAGTATAAACCATGAGAGGGTTTGTCAGGAATGTGGTGGTGAGACAGTCACCAACATTACTAAGAAATTCAGTGGTGACTCTTCTGTGCAGGCCAGGCATGAGAGGAGATTGAGCTCATGAACATCTGTGGGAATAAAGGGCCCTCAAGCAGTCATGGAGGCCAAATGGCAGTACTTAATCACTGGAAACTAGGACCCACAATTATCAAAAGATGGACAAAGAAGGAGAAACCAAAAATGCCCGACCTATAGGAAGTTGCAGAGATGGGCAGCAGAGCATAGTCTTTTGAGGTAAAAACAGATGGGAAACAAAGCTTAAATTTCTGCTTTAGATCTATACCAAAATCAATTAAAAATGTTCAAGGTGCCTGAGTGGCTCAGTTGATTAAGTGTCTGTCTTCAGCTCAGGTCATGACCCCAGGGTCCTGGGACCAAACCCTACGTCGGACTCCTTGCTCAGCTGGAAACCTGCTTCTCCCTCTCCCACTTCCCCTGCTTGTGTTCTCTCTCTCTGTCAAATAAATAAATAAAATATTTTAAAAAATACAATAAAATAAATTAAAAATATTCAAGCAAGCAACTGAGAAGGGTAAACCCACGAAAAATTTGCTGTCTCTTGCTCAGTTCCAAGATCTGAGCCAATTTTTCAGATTTAGAACTCACTAATTGAAAAGATGGTTGGTTCTCTAAGAAGAGGAACCCTGAAACACCATGGCAAATACATTTTGCCATGATTCACATACACTTCCAAAATGACCTATGGTCATACTTGGGCTCCCATATGTTGTGAATGGGGAATAGCGAAACATTTTGAATATCATTGAACACAGGGTCTGAGTTGACTCTGATACTTTAAGACCCAAAGCTTCCTCTTAGTCCTTTTGATAGAGTGGGAAGTTATAGGAGTCAGGTAATAACAGGGTCCTGGCTAAAAGGTGGCTCCAAGTGGGCGCACATATCCAAGATATATTGGTTGACCAATTTCCCAGTCACTGAGTACATAATTGGCAGTTGGAATTACTTATGTGTTGGGTTCTTGGTCTGGAAAATAGCATAGTGATGAAGAAAATATAGTGGTTAAGGCCATATGAGAAGTTCTATAACTCCCCCACCTGCAAGATAGTAAATCAAAACAAATACCACATCCTTGGAGAGATACTGGAGATTAGTGGTACCATTAAAGGCATTCAAGATGTAGGATGGTATACAAATCAAAACCACAATGAGATACCACCTCACACCAGTGAGAATGGCTAAAATTAACAAGTCAGGAAATGACAGATGTTGGCAAGGATGCGGAGAAAGGGGAACCCTCCTACACTGTTGGTGGGAATGCAAGCTGGTGCAGCCATTCTGCAAAACAGCATGGCGATTCCTCAAAAAGTTGAAAATAGAGCTACGCTATGACCCAATAATCACACAACTGGGTATTTACCCTAAAGATACAAATGTAGTGATCTGAAGGGGCACGTGCACCCAAATGTTTATAGCAGCAATGTCCACAATAGTCCACAAACTATGGGAAGAACCTAGATGTCCATCAACAGATGATGGATAAAGAAGATGTGTGTGTGTGTATATATATATATATACACACACACACATACATATATATATACACATATATATACACACATATATATAATATATATTTATATATATTATATACATATATATATATTATATATATATATATAATGCAGGCATCAAAAGAAACGAAATCTTGCCATTTGCAGTGACCTGGATGGAACTAGAGGGTATTATGCTGAGCGAAATAAAGTTAATCAGGGAAAGACAATTATCATATGATCTCTCTGATATGAGGAATTTGAGAGGCAGGGTGGGGCGTTTGAGGGGTAGGGAAGGAAAAAATGAAACAAGGGGGAATTGGAAGGGAGGCCAATCATAAGAGACTCTTAATCTCACAAAACAGACTGAGGGTTGCTGGGGGGTGGAGGGAAAGGGAGAAGGTGGCTGGGTTATGGACATTGGGGAGGGTGTGTATTATGGTGAGTGCTGTGAAATGTGAAGTGATGATTCACAGACCTATACCCCTGGGGCAAATAATACATTATATTTTAATAAAGATAATTTTTAAAAAAAGAAGTAGGATGGTGGACTTTTTCATATCTGTTTATTTCTGACCTTTGTAGAACTCAGAGGGACTTGGGAGAATGACTACAGACCACACTGCAGATATAATCAGGTAGCAGCCCCATCCCCACTGCTGTGTCAGACATGGGATAATAAGATAATAATAATAAGATAGTAAGACCTCAGGTATATAGTATGCAGTAATTCTATATCATCCCAATTTGCAAAGAAGATTAAAAACAGCTTGCATTCACGTGGGAAGACAGAAATATTCTTTAAAATTTTGCGCCAAGGTTATGTTAACTTCCCTGACCTCTGCCATCATATAGTATAATGTGATCTGGAGCATCTGGATATCCCATAGAATGACACTCTGGTCCACTACATTGACAACATCCTGCTGACTGGACAGCACAGTAAGAGGTGACTACTATACTGGAATCATTAGTAAGACACATGTGGGATCCATCTCCAGAGGGTTGGAGATAAGTCCTATAAAGATAGAGTGACTGGACAATTTAGTGAATTTTTTAGGGTCCGGTGATTAGAGGCATACTGGGAAATCCCCTCCAAGGTAGCAAATGGCTGCGTTTCCCATCCCCACTACAAAGAAAGTCACTTTTTTTTTTCTTTTTTGTTTTTGTTTTTGGTTTTTTTTGGGTAGGCCAAATTGGGCTCCTGAGACACCAAATTCCATACCTATATACTTATATTGCAAGTGACATGGGGAGCTGCCAGCTTTGAGTTGGGCCTGGAGCAGGAAAGGGTAAAGCACTAGAGCATTATAATGCTACGGCATTATTTTTTATCTAATCTCCTAGTCACTAGGGTTGGAGTTGTGAGTGGGAGGACTTGATGCAGTACGGGGTTTATGGCAAGCTCCAGTGATGATGCATCCCCCTGGGACTCATAAGAAAGTCCTTGCCATCGGCAAGGGAGGATTATACTTCCTTTGAGAAATGTCTTGTTATGCAATTCTGGTTAAGGTGAAAATTTTGACCACAAGATACCAAGTTATCACACATCTAGAGACACCCATTTTGGACTGGGTTCAGTCAGTGAAGCCAACTCACAATTTGGACAGGTCCTATTTCTTTCCACATAAGCATTTTCATAACAAAATTCTTGCTTTTTTAAATCTTATCTTAGGATCTGTTTTTCAGAGGACCTGGACTAACACATACTTTGTTCACTTTTTTCCAAACATTTATTAAGAAATTATCACATCCCAGAATGTAGTTCTCCAGAACAAAAAATTCATACAGGGACTTTTATCTGTTTATCTGCTTCTGGAACAATGCCTGGCTTCTATTGGCACCTAACAGATAGATGTTCAATGAATGAAGTTGTCCCATAGGGTAATAAAATAAATAGGATGAGGGTTTCAAACTCACATATATTCTGACTGAGCAATAAATTATTACAGTGTGGGAAAATAGGGAGCAGAAGGGGCTGAGTAGAAGTGGAAATACCCTACCTAAAAGCATTTAAGCTTTAATGTTTTAATAACACTTCACTGACAACTTAAAACAAGGCTCATGTTTAAATCTTGTTAGTGGACTGCTGGTTTGTAACCCCTGAGTAGTGTAAAGTAAAGAGTGATTCCTCGTGGTAATGACTGCAAGGTGATGAGGTTCCCGGAGTAAAAAACAAGGGCAACTGAAAACATGTAGAACAAAATTAGTCAGCAATTACTGAAAATCTTATAGCCAGGGTCCAACAAAAAGCAGCATATTTCCATTCCCCTCAAGGAATTTAGATTAAAAAGACAAAACATATGCCTAAGAAATAACATGAGAATAATTGTAATGTTTTACACAGTTAAAGGAAAAATAAGACAACATAGGGTCAAATGTATGTACTAGATGTACCTGGTTCATATGGTGATTAGCAAGTTGTACCCCTTAAGTTTGGAACACAAAGCTCTGTTCTGTATGATTCACAAAAGCCTGAATCTAGGGGCTAAAAGAAGTAAAGTTCCGAGATATAAAATTTTATTATTTTCTATTATGTTTTGGAGGGCACCAATCCAAATTAGGAATTTTAGAAGCATCTCATGTATTTAAAAAAAAAAAAAAAAGAATTCTTTTGGCACCTCCAAGAACCCTTTAGTTTCACTGCAAGAAATTTAGTACATGATGTCCAGCCGACTCTGCAGGCAAAGCCAGCAGTGGTTTGGAAACCATTCTCTGAAGTGTAAACTTTCCTAAAAATGTTTATAAATGTCTTATAAAAGCCTAGCTACACAGAAAATGTGATTCTGACTTAAATTCTCCCTCGAAGTCAGAGATGACACATTCTCATTGTCCAGTTGGTAACAAAAACATCTTTGTAAAAACAAAAAAGTACAAAACAAAACAAAAACTTTTAAGAAAAGGTGAAGAGGTGAAGAGGAAAATAAAGATGTTTTTTTCTTTTTTTTAAATCTACAAAGAAGTTAACCTGATTTTATGGTACTTAAGCATACTTGTTTTTCAATAAGAAGAGAGTTTTGCTTTTCTTTGCCAGAGACTCAGGCAGAGAAAAAAAGGAATGTAAAGAGGCCTGCAAGTTGTTTCATTAAAAAATGAGCGACTCTAAGGGGATTCAGTTAGTGGTACCAAGAAAGAAAATAATAGATCTAAAAAGTTCTTACGGATCCAGAACAGCAAGAAATGAAGATAGTTGTTTTCACAAATGCCTCCGAAAGAAGGCATGAAAAATGAAACTTCCTTTTGTACTTTAAAATGTATGACAAATGCTGATTAAATTCACCCTGAGAGCATGTCAATTTGAAAAGGGGATTATAAATGTACATGCCACCGGGTGCTCTCTTTTGCGAGGGGTTGGGGGTAGCATGTATCCATTTAAATACTGGGTTAGCACTGGCACATTTACAACAAGAGCGAAACTGGATGAAAATTGGAATAACATTGGCCTTCTGGAGGGTTAAGGAGGCTGTCCCTGCAGCAGGTTGGCAATTTGTCACATCAGCTCCTTCATGAACTATCAACCTCATTACCGTGGTTCACTGCACAGTTGGCCCTTGGGAGTCTAATACTAATAGCATGTAGAGGGTGATGAGGCTTGTGGTCTCAACTACTTCATTATCGATTCACTTAAAAACATACCACCTACATATTCGAATAAAATAGGTAATATATTAGAGAAGTAGAAACACCAAAACATCTAAAATCAATTGAAATATGGGGGGAAAAACAAGAAAGGGATGTTGGCAGTAATAGCACTGTGAAAGCAAGTAGTCTTGGGAAGATAGAGGGTGAATAATTTTGTGTGACAGCTACCATTTGTTTATTCTGTTGTGCGGGGCCGTGTATCAGCTAGTAACAGCTATAACTGTACATTAAGTAGGACTACTGAACGAAATAAGTCTTGGGGATATTTTTAAGACACTGCAAAGACACCCAGAGCTAGGGTGTTTGAAGGACATATATTTAAACAACAATAAAAAAATCCTTAGACTTTTTTCAGTGACTTTAACCAGAAAAGAGCAAAATGGTTCATTTCCAAAGCTCCAAACTGACAAGGAATGCATGGGAATATATTAATACATTAGTAAATATGAAATAATTTCCTTTTGTGCTGATTCCCCAAATCAACGACTTAATAGAAACTCATCTGTGGAAAAACAACTCATGTGTTAGAAATGACTATCCAGTCACTTAAGATCCTCTCTTTATCCAGCATCAGTGGATTTTTACTATATTGATTGCTTCAAGTTTTGAAAGAACAAATACACATACATACACACACATATATATTAGAATGCTGTTGCCTTTGTGTTTTATATTTATTGATTAATCGATAAGGCAAAAAATACACAAGCAAAAAACTTAATTCTCGAAAAGGTTGATATACACCAAAAACATACTTTGACTACTTGCAGGCTTTATACTGTACTATCCATACAGAAGCCACTAGCTTCACGAGGTTATTTAACTTTAACCTCAAATTAATTAAAATTAAATAAAATATAAAATTTACTCTCTCAGCCACATAAGCGACCAATACATATGACATGTGGCAACTGTATTGGAGTGCACAGATACAGAACATTTCTATTAAGTACCAAGTTCTACTGGATGACAATGCTCTTGAGAATAACTTCTATTTCCTTTCAATAAAGCCTCAAATAATATATCTGAAAAGAAATTCAAAGTAGATTAAAATACAGAGCACATTTGAATTTTCATAAAGTTACATGTTTTTTCTGGCATCAGTCACTCACTGTATTTTCGACACCATCATCTAAAAATATTTTGCATTTAACACATATATTTAAATTACTCTTGGTGAACATTTGTAAAATGACTAAAATATGGTTCTCAGATTTGATCATGCAAATGTTCTTTTTTACATGGAAATGTGGATTGAGGCAGCTAAATTTTTTTGGTAGAAGTAGGGAACCTTTTCTTGTAATTGCAATTATAAATAGTTTTATTACTAGTCATCGCACTTATGATTTTAAATAAAGCAGGATGGAATTTCTAGTTGAAAAGTGCCAACTGCTCAAAAACCATTAGATTTTCAATACTTTAAGGTATACACAAAAAGGTCTGCAAGTGGTTTAAAGCAGAACCATTCTAAATTTAGAAAGTCAATTAAAATGTGTTTTAGCATGGAGCTTTATAACATGTCCTTATTTCTAAGGTCATTTTTATGGAAGAACAAACTAGTGAGATAAAGTGTGCATGAGGTCCCACACCAGGATATGAAGCTAATCTCTTCTGATATTCTTAAAGATTTCTGTAACATTTCTTTTCTATAGGCTTTTTGCCGCATGGAGTGTGTGTGCATGCATGCCTGCACGTGTGTTTTAAGATAAGGCAAACCCATATTTCAGGAATAAAAGGAATGGAAGTTTTGAAACAGTGTGAAAAATGGTTCAGCGTAGCTGGAGGCTACCTGAAATCTTAGGAGGATTTGGATAAAAATATTTCTAGCTCAGTTTGACAGAATTCTGAAGATGGAAATTGCATTGGAACTTTTGAACCTGAGGCTTTGTTCCCTCTGACTGTCCCCTTTGGGGCTGCAATAGGCTTGAAGAAAAAGTATTCACCACATCCAAAGTAGCTTGTTTCTGTACATAGCATATTTTTTTCAACTGTAATTATTGCTGCTCATGATTTCTGGGGGGGGGGGGGGCTCTCTTTTCCTTAAATATTCCTTAAGTTGAAATATCTTCATTTCCCTTTTTATCATCACTGTTTAAAGAGATCTAGAAGACCTGCTGTATGGGGTTACTGCTTCATAGTGTTCCATTTCCTCTATTGTTCCTTACTACTTTCAAGCTGAAAAATAAAGTCTTTGGGTTAGCACTCATGGTTTTCCCTAATCTTTGTTCAAGTTCATGATTCTCCTTTATTCATCCTCTGCTTCAGTCAGACTAGTCTAATCATTTCTTCTCCCAAGTCCTGACCTTTTCACACCACTATCCCATTAGAGGGACTCAGTCTAGAATAGTCCCCATTCTCAAAATACCTCATCGCCCTTAACAATTCCATAAAACCGTCATGACCTATTATCATCTAATCGACACTCCTTTCTTAGTTCTGAGAGGAATATATAGCACAATGTTTAAGAAGATTCTAGGTCAGACTGCCCATACTCTTAACCAAGCTGGGCTAGACCTCAGCTTCAACATCTTTGGAGCCTCAGATTTATCATATACATAATTCCAAACTCTATTTCAAAAAATGATTGGCACAGAGTGAATGAACACTCAATATATACTAACTATTATAATTGTTTGGTACATTTATTACAGACTCCTTCGTGACAGGTCTCATTACCTACCTAAACAACTAATAGAGGAACTGCTTGAAAGCAATGACCTGTTTTTTGGTATCAGTGGGTTCATTTTTTCCCTTCACAACATCTAGTGCAATAATAAGCACCCTTTCTCTACTGATAGCTGAATTATATTTAATGAGTACATTTTAAAGTATATTATATACTTTGAAAATTCCTTTAATTATGGAGCTCTGAAAAAGTAAGTTAGATAAGGAAATTATAATCAACTTCCAAATTTTAAAAGATTAAGGCTTGTACCTATGGTAACAAATCAGAGCCTGACAAGTAATACAACAACTTTAAGAACAACTAAAGTAAAAACATCTAAAAGTGAAGTCCAAGAGTCATTTTTAGAGTAAGGAAATGAATGATGCTTGCTGAAGCTCTAATTAAATGAAATAGGTAGGAAAAGAATAAATGAAACAAGATGGGGTGAGGAGGGAGACAAACCATAAGAGACTCTTAATCTCACAAAACAAGCTGAGGGTTGTTGGGGGTATGGGGGGTAGGGAGAGGGTGGTGGGGTTATGGACATTAGGGAGGGTATGTGCTATGGTGAGTGCTGTGAAGTGTGTAAATCTGGCAATTCACAGACCTGTACCCCTAGGGCTAATAATACATTATATGTTACTAAAAATTAAAAAATTATATAAAAAATGTGATGGATAGTACCATAGCACCTGCTTGACAGCTTTTTTATTCAAATACAAATTTCTGTCACAACCCTAGAAAGTTCGAAGGAGAATTCAGAGATGAAATATCATAGCTGCAATAAGCCCAGTGTGAAGCTATTATGTTTTGAAAGGAAAAATAATTACAAATTGTACATCTTCTAGGCACATATCTGTATTAATAAGAATAGTAATAAATACACTGGAGTATACTAATGAAATGTTATTGAACATTAAAGTTTTGGAAACCATAGGGTTATGAATTTGTCAAGAAAATGTCAATGCATATGTCTACTTTCAGATTTCTGTACCTGTTTTAAGCAAATAAATATTTTGGGGAGTTGTGAAAAAAAATATGAAATAGAAGCAGCAGTATAATTTTGTAAAAGGAGACAGAACTCTTGATTACTTATTGACAATATGATTTTTAATTGAAATCCCCAAAGAACTGAGTTACTAGAAGTTACTAGAAGAGTTGAATAAAGTGGCTAGATATAAGATAAATATCTCTAAATATCTCTAGCCCACTGGTTTCCCATGTACAACCAATAACCAATCAGAAAATATAATAGGAGAGAAAAAGACAATAAGGTATGTAGTATGAGTCAGAAGTTCTTTTAATCTATTGAAATTATGGGTTTTTATTTCTATAAAAATAGAAATTTATAAACAATATCACAAGCATATTTCATTTTATTAATATAATATAATGGTGATTTAAAAAAAAGGAAGGTAAACATTGATCATTGAGATTGGTAGTAAGAGTTGACTGTGTAACTTCAGCATCAGCTCTATGGTCCAAAGTATGATTCCCCGACAAGCTCAGAATGATTCTATATATGATAGTAATAGTTAGTTTTATTTAAAATCATTGAAAACTCAAATTTTTATGCACTATTTCTCTGAACATATTATTAAATGCACACATTTTTGAATATCACCACTTCCTCACATGTATTCACGTTAATATATCTGTAGCATTAGTGGTGGACTTTTTTCCCTCCCCAAAACAAAACAAACTTTTGAGCTGTTATTTATCTGTGTCCAACCCCACCTTCTATACTCTTCCTGTGATGCTGGGGCTGGGTCACCACAAAGTCTTCTTACTGGGCTCCCTTTTCAGTTTACTTCCAGTTGCAGGGAGAGAGGAGGATAGACTGTAAATTACAGGTGGAAGGAAAGGAGAGGTCAACTTTCTTCATATTCTAGCTTCTGTCAGTGACTCTTCTTCAACAAAGGATAGCTATGATTCAAACTTCCATCAGTTTTGGCACTCCTAGCCATGACCACCTAGACTGACGAGAACCAGCTGGCTGTATCCACCCTGCTAATTCAAGCACCAGTTGCACATGACCTAATTTTTTAAACTTATGTCCCCCCCAAAATTACAAACTACCTTAGTCCATTGACATTTGTGATCACTTGCATAATCAAAATAAATCTGCTGAAATGACAAGCATCTATTGTATTCCAATAGAAGTCTGAATTATGAGGGTTATTTCCTTCCACTTTTGTGGCACTAATTTAATATATTAAGCTAATATTACTAATAGATGTTTATGTTGTCAGACAAAAGTAATCCAAATAATAATTTGTAATATATAATAGAAATATGTTCCTAGTAAGGATTTAAAATGTAAATGCTTTTGAATTCCATGCAAAAAATACGAAACAGCAAATAATCACATATGTATAATTATTTACATATTTATAAGTAAAGAATAGACTTGTGAGGGGCATCTGGATGGTTCAGTCAGTAAAGTGTCTGTCCTTGGCTCAGGTCATGACCTTGGGGGTTCTGGGACCCAGCTGTGCATCAGACTCCCTTTTCAGTGGGGAGACTTGTTCTCCCTTTTCCTCTGTTCCTCCCCCTAGACATCCTCTCTTTTTCTCTCTTATCTCAAATAAATAAATTAAAAAAAGAGTAGACTTGTGAATCTCTGCAGAATTCAGCTCTATGTCCTATGTCAACTTTGCTTTTTGAGACCTGAATTTATGTCTATTTTGTATTTTGCCTAAGACTAGAGACCTCACCAGTCTTTTTCACATTCATCTTATTCCTTCCTAATTTACCTCAAACCCTTATATCCTCCCAATGTACCCTTTCTATCTTTATGGGATTTTGATAGTGATATATGATTCAAAATACCTTCAAGTATTTTATATGTTGTACTTCCCTTATTTATATACAAAAAATGGAAAGATGGAATTGTTATTCCACCCATGAAAATACTTTTACTAAAATAAAAAAGGTTTTATGATGTTTATGCCTTTATTAAGGTAGATAATAAGAATTTACATAATTCAAAATAGCAGATAATACCTCAAAACCTGTACATTTTGTCTGTAGGTAAATTTTCTATTTGTATTAATATACAAATGTGTTTGTTGTTCTGCTAATACATTTTTCCCCCCAAAAAAGAATAAAAATAACATTGTGAAAAACCAATTTAGAAGGAACTGGAAAGTTATTTTGCTGAACTCATTTTTATCTTCCATTTCACAATGCAGATGGAGAAATTATGTTGTATTTTTAACCTGAAGACTCACATTAGCATTTGCATTTTTCCTGCATTTCCTTGGGGAGTAGAGAATTTCTGGGGAGCAAGGCAAAAATGGGAGAAAAAGAAATAGAATCTCTTCAATTTCCTCCTTTTTGTGTCTTCTAAGATGGGGACCCTCACCTTGAATAAGGCTAATATGAATCTTTAAGGAAAAACAAATTTTTTTTTTTGTCTTTGCGAGTTTAAAACTTTGCTTGGAATTCTACATTAAAAATGGATTGTCTATTTATGTATAATTTAAAAATAGCTGCAATTTCAATCTTCTTTCACTTCAGATTGATCAAAGCCAGTTGGGGTAAATGTGTAATAACAGAGAACAGTTTCAATAGTGATAAATAGATTGTCCTCACCACATTGAAATGTTAAAGCATAATATGATTTTTGGAGGTCTGTAATATTGGTTTTTATCTGTGTTTCAAGCTTATGGATGTTCCCAAATGAATAGCCTATTATTAACTACACAAAGGGGACCATTCCATTTGACCCCTGAGGTGATCAGTCAGAGCCTCAAGTGGGAGAGTTCATTACCTGGAGGTTGGCATGAATAATGATGAATGCTATTAGTCATCATAAAATTTTTCAACAGTTTTCAAAATTCTAGCCACAGCATTTGATTCAGTGACCTCCTATGACAATTAACCCCACAGGATAACTGTGTACCCTGTAATGAAAGATTTTTTTCATTTATTTTATATTAATATCCATTAATTTCTTATGCACTAGAGGACAATATATATATAACACAAACTGTTAAAACTAATTAAATATTTTCTGGATATAAAATCTTGAAGGATATAAAAACAATATCACTGTCTCCCAAAACATTGCATTTTTTTTTTAAGATTTTATTTATTATTTGACAGAGAGAGACACAGCGAGAGAGGGAACACAAACAGGGGGAGTGGGAGAGGGAGAAGCAGTCTGCCCGCCCAGCAGGGAGCCCGATGCGGGGCTTGAACCCAGAACCCCGGGACCATGACCCGAGCCAAAGCAGACGCCCAACAACTGAGCAACCCAGGCACCCCCCGAAACATCTTTTAAAGGAAAGATTATTTTATTACCTATGGGCTAGGACTAGGTTTCCTTAGCTTTCAAAATAGATCTTACATTGACACATTATTTATATTACTCTAAGATTCCATTTCATGATTTACAGCCTGACATAAAATTAGAAGAGTTATCATGTTCACAATATATGAGCAAAATTTTTGCAAGTAAGACATGATAGTGTGGACTATATTTGGTAAAATTTCAGTCCCTTCTTCGCTGATCCTTGATGTTAGACTTCACCATGTGACTTGCTTTTCTAAAGAAAACATAACTAGGAACTGGGCATTTTCAGTTTTAGCTGCTTACCTCAAGATAAATTTCCATCATTTTTTTCTGGAAACAATAGGTTAGAAAATGATATCATTGATGTATGAATTGTACTTTAAAATATTTGACAGTTATGAGAGAGGAAATGAAATAAGTAGGAACAGCAAAATAAAGTATATCTACCTTCTATTAGACATTTTTTATGGTCTAAATTTTTTTCCAAGTTAATCATCTGTTGATTTTTTTAAAATTGGTTATGTGGTTAGAATAATTAGTTATCTTCCAAATTCCTTGCAGTAAAAAACAACAACAACAACACTGACTCTTCCTCGCCTTCAAATGACTGACTCATTTTCATCCTTCAGACCTCAGCTTAAATACTGTATTATTTGGAGGGGCCTCCCACAAATACTCCTTCTAAAGTGGAAACCGCACACTAATATTTCTTCTCTCTCTTCTTTTTCCTTAAGAGGATTCACCAATACTTTAATTTATATGTTTATCTATTAATTTCCTTGTTTAAATCTCATCTCTTCTTCTAGACCATGAACTCATTATGTGCTGGGAATGAGCAAGTCAGAACTTAGGGCCTAGGGTCACACCTGGCTTCTCCTAGGTATTTATTAAATATTTCTGATTATTAAACAGTAAATATTCTGAATAATAGTTCAGTATTTCTGAACCCATGTAGGAGGTGTGAGTCTGCTGTGGGAAGGAAGGAGGGGGTGGTGGGATCTGAAGGGGCTCTCATCATGAGTACAGATGACACTGCAGTTACTCCTACAAAGAGGCCCAATCTTGTTCTTTAATAGTCTGCACAGGCCATGACTATTCTCCTTTACACTTTGTAACAAGCCTCCAAAAGCCCCAAAACCACTTTTCCATAGCAGATAGGGAGACAGACATTCTTCATATTTTACAGACTTCCTTTCACAAGACTGTAACTTCCTCCCAGCTTGGGGTCTGTTTTAAACAGAGGTATTCTAACAGAGTAGCTGGGGAACAAAAGGGACAAGGGCAGCCACTGTGCAGATGGTTAGCCATAGGAAGCCGTCCAGCTGTAAGCCACTCCTTCATGTTGAATGGCAGGAGGTGCAGTTTGAACGCTTTCTCTCTCTGTCAAATTCACCATCACTTTATTATTAATAATATTATACCACAGTGTATTACAGCAACTTGTTTCTCAAAATCTTTGATCTAATCTAAAGGTATAATTTATTTCTTTTGTCTAGAGGCCACTACACCAGACCTTAGAAGTATACTGTAAATTCTGCTTCACTCTACTGAAGCTATTTTCATTGTTAAATGAGAAAATAACATTTGTCTACCCTATACAATTCATTATCACATATGACCAATAACATGATTGCAAGTTACTTTTCAAGTGTTAAAAAAGATGGGAAACAGGTATGATAACAACAATAATTTCCCTAGAGACTGACAGTTTTATCACACAGGAGCTTAAAGAAACTTTAATTTTGTTTTTCTCTCCACTAGAACAACAACAAAGTGCCTACAGTAATTAAATATATATGAAATGTAATTATTAAGTGCCCAACTAAAGAGGTAGGAACAGAGCTTAGTAGATCTCACACTGACATCATCAGGTTTAAGTCCTTTTCATACAGATAGAAATTCATTTTTGTCAATATCTTACAACTCACAACAAAGTAGTCTTGGTTCATTTTTTTTTTTTTTTAAGTCTCACTGCTGCTTTTTCCAGAGATATTTAATGGGATGATTCTATATCTTGCTTTTGAAGACAGTGCCACCGATGGAGTTAATTATACAAATTCTCATATTATTATCTTGTTTCTCTTTAGATGGGGCTTTAAGGGATATAAGAAAAAGAGGGACTTACTACTTTTACTGATCAAAGCTTCCCGGGAGAAGAAGGTGGGAATATAATAATGGCTACTTCTGCCTTCCATGGACATTTGCTCCAACTTTCTCGACCTTTCTCTTACACTGTTAGTTTGAAGTGGCCACTCTCTTAGTAATCCGTTCCTCTGATCTTGTGTGAAATGACATTATTCTCAAGGAGCATTTTTGAGCGTCCACCCCATGACATTCTCTGCTTCCACTGAATGCCCTTGGACAGCCCTTAGTTTATTTCATCACTTTGCAGTAGACTGATAAAGCATTTGTTTTATGTTCCCCAATGAGATTGTCAGATTCTTTATACCCCTTATGTCATGTAATACGGTGCTTTGTATGTAATATATACTCGATAAATGCTTTTAAATCAAACTGCATGTTATCCACTGCTTCACATTTGTCACAAAATGAAGACTTTATAATGGTGATTATGATTCACTCAGCCTTTATGATAAGAAAGAATTTGGAAGATTAAGACACGATCTCTTATTGACCTTCTTTCCTTTTCATTCTTATAGGCAAAAAGTTTCCTTTACCTCTATCATTTTTTTCACATTGTGACTTCTTTTTTTTTTTTTTTAATGATTTTATTTATCTATTTGAGTGAGAGAGAGCATGAGAGGGGAGAAGGTCAGAGGGAGAAGCAGACTCCCCATGGAGCTGGGAGCCAGATGCAGGACTCAATCCTGGGACTCCGGGATCATGACCTCAGCTGAAGGCAGTTGCTTAACCAACTGAGCCACCCAGGTGTCCCACCACTGCAACTTCTTAATGTAGGTACAAAACTCCACAGTATACCTATACAGATTGATGTTTAAGTGAAATAAAGAAGTTCTTTTTATTTTTAAAAAACTTATTTATTTATTTATTTTTATTTATTTGATAGACAGAGATCACAAGTAGGCAGGGAGGCAGGCAGAGAGAGAGAGAAGGGGGAAGCAGGCTCCCCACTGAGCAGAGAACCCAATGTGGGGCTTGATCCCAGGACCCTGGGATCATGACCTGAGCTGAAGGCAGAGGCCTTAACCCACTGAGCCACCCAAGTGCCCCAAAGAAGTTCTTTTTAAAGAAACTACTCTTGAGAGGATAAAGTATAGTCTTGGGTTGGGCAGCAGCATTGCTTTTTTTTTTGGTACCAGCTTTAAGTAGATGTTTGTAGTAAGTGAGGATTATTTATACATTCATAATGGGCTAAAAATAACCTTTATTTTCCATCTTTCATCTGTGTCAAAAGGGAGTCACACAGACTTTTGAAATCCTTCTTCAGAAAATCAATTTTGAGAAAAGATTATTCTAATGTGCCATTTTTACAGCATATTTGTCTTACAGCATATTTGTCCTAAATTTTTATCAAATAGGGATCAGAGGGATAATCCATCAGTGACCAGAAATTCTGTGCTCCCCTAAAGGCTAATGCTGCTCTTTAAAGGGAAGGTCTATACAGTGACTGGAAGATGCAATTCTAAAAACAAGGCAACACTTCCTAGCTTTGTAATCAGATTACAAAACTTTCCCCACCCCTACCCCCAAATACGGGATCACTTTGGAGAGGTTAATCTGTCTGTTCGTAGTTGTTCTAGGTCAGGTTACCTTAGAAACAGACTACGAAAGGGAGATCAGCAAGCAGTATATTACTGAGGAGTTTTCTCGGGATTAGTGCCTGTCAGAGGAGTGGAGGAAGGTGATTTGGGCAGAGGGAGGCATTGAACTGGGTGCAGTCACAACAAAGGCCTAAGAATGGCGAACCAAGCGGGGAAGCTTTGGAGCTGGGATTCCTCTGTAGAGGTATCACAAATTGGTACAAGGAGGTCAGGCTTTATACGCCTGTGTTGATTAGTCACTGGTCTCTGGAAAGGGGGCACAGACCTGGTAGTTGTTAGCTATTAATACTCCCAGTAGTTGGGGAAATGAGTGTTTTAGTCCTCAAGGTGGAGAGCTATGTAGTGTACTGCAGACCTAGGACAATTGTCTACAAAGGGAAAAATGATAAAATAAGAATATATTAATAATGTATTAATATAATAAATAATATATTTATGTAATTATGTATGTAAATATTTTCTTCCAATTATTTGAAAATTTTGTTTTTAGAAAGGAACTCTAAAAGTCATAAGTGACAAATTATCCTTATTATTAAACCAAAAGTATCCAAATAGAGAATCATAGACATTGGTTTCTCCGAATGCATGAATTTAAAGTGAAATAACACATTAATAACAATAGGACTGATATATAATCTACTTTATATTTTCATCAGTGTTCTAATCATCTAATCATAGTATTGTTGACCTTGGATTTAGAACTAATCATCTCTTCTATTTATGGAGTGACACTATTTAGGAAAACTTGCCAGAAAGTTGTGTGTAAATTAGCTGAGTCCAAGATAACTTATATCCTCATAACTATCATTTAAAAAATGAAAATATAAACAGTTTTGTAAAAGGTCAAATACAGATGGATGTCCATTGCTGAAAACTACTGGGAGGATAGATGAGTGGGGTAGGATGTGAAGAGTTATTAAATTGAACATATATCTGTATATGAACAGATATATGTATATTTATATGTATATGCATGTGCATAAAAGTGGTTGGGATTTTGCTAAAATGTTCATTATAATAACAAAAAAATCTCTGGCTAAAGGCATCTTACTAATTTTTATTTTCTACATTTCTTTTCTACAAGATTGTATATATATGTACGTGTACTCTACCAATTATCTATCACCTATCAATCTATCTATCATCTATCTCTACATCAAATAGATGATATCAAATGTGTTCCTTGGTTCACATAGGAGAGCTAGCAAAGAATCAAACTAGTTTTTTTTTTTTTTTCTCTTAGCTTATATACACTAGGGCATTAGGTAGAAGGAAATCTAAATTGTTCTGTCAACTGGACAGAAAGGGGAAAAAAGGGGGAAAAATAAATTCTTTACAAAAGGTAATAAAGATCACAATGTTTTCTTTTTAATAGCCTTCACATTTTCTCTTGTAGAAGATGTTTAAATGACAAAGGTGAGTAACTGATTGAGGTATTAAAATAACTTTTTCTCCTCTCTAACCCCAATGAATAATCATTTGATTTCAGGATTTTGCTAGTATTGGCCTTACAAGGAATGTTTTCAGGTTTTAATTTTTCCATGTGAAACAATATTATTCCTTATTACATTCTTTAAAACTCAGTTCACATGTCTATTTTTATTTACTCAGTTATGTTTCGAATTATGAACTTTTCATTTGACTTTGTCTTTACTTAGTAATCACCAAAACATTTATCCTAAGAAATGTGTTCAAGAACAGAATCTCCAAATAGTTTAGAAGTAGCTGAACTTTCCATTTTCACTTTCCATGTATTTTGTTACTTGTCACCTAAGGAGTTACTAAATGATGCTGTTGAATCTCCTGTTTTCCTCTCACTCAGTGCTCCTTTACTTCTTTCACTGATAACACTTTACAGATTGGCTTTTTAGATAGTGGGATATAGTCAACACTGATGCTCTTTCTGATCGATCAAACCAGCTTCCTTTGTTGCTCACTGGCGACAGGGTTACTGATTCTGCTCACATCACTGTCAGACACAATATTATTGAAGTTTTTAAAAATGTATTTCCAACTATTTTTTAGACCAATTTAGAGACTGAGGGGAAGCTATAAATATGCAATCATTTTGCAAAACTTCCTGCTCTAAAGGGTTATACATTGAGGTGAGGCTTTCTTTTCCATTGCTTCAGGAAGTTACTTGACGATTCTGATGAATTCTTTGCAACAAATTCTGGTGGTGGTAAAGCAGAAGGATGGATTTCTCTTGGTAAATAAAGAGGCTCATTGTGCGCTGAAACCCCAGACTTGAGATTTAGCCCCATCTGGGTGCTAGTCCTTAGTTTTTCAAGCCTGAGAACTAACCTTGTCTGTTTCTTAAATTTGGTTAGAGGCTGGAATCCTTAGATTTACGAAGTTCGCAGGAGGTTTACTCTATCTATTGCGAATGTATGGGTCTTAATTTACAGTGAAAATTTTGTCAAGTGGAAAAATGATTCATATCAGTTCAACACGAGGACTTTCTCCCTGCAGCATGCCAAATGTCAGTAGATTACTGGGTGATCATTGAATCAGGACTCTGTAGGATACAAACTTAGAATTTTCAATGGTATCAGGTTAAGATAGCTTATCAGTTTATTTCCCAAGAGGCATATCCTTACCAATATAATTCTAACTTCAGTGTTCTTGGTAAATATTTCCTTTCTCTTGAATAGCTCTTGAAAGAATACTGTGCCTTTCTTCTATTACTATCCATTTTCTATCCTTCCATTAACCATCAGCTCTTTTTCTAGTAGATAGACACATGTCTTTGGTAGAGATATTAAAGGTTTCATTAATATACAATCACCTTTTGGCCCCAACACATTATGTGTTCATTTGTATTTTAACTTTCAGAGGATAAGATTCTGTATCAAATCCCAAGCATCACCTTATTTTGTTTCCCCATGACCTGCTTAATAAAACCAATAATTTTTAACTTCCTAGTTTTAGCATGGTTTGTCAACCCTGCATACACATGGGAATCACTGATGGAGAATTTTAAAATATAGATACCTAAGACTCTTGCCATTCCAACTAAATTTGAATTTCAAAGTGAAATGGGAAAGTACATTAAAAACATCTCCACAAGTTAGTGTGATGAGCCAACATGGTTTAAAACCACGAGCATATACTCGTGATTCAACCACCAAGGCACGTGACTTTCTGCAAAGATGAGAGGAAATCTGCTACAGTTTCTGACCACCTGCTACATTTGAAGATTTCTCTCCTGACCTCAACTATTTCTACTTCTGTGAGTCCAGAGTAAAGTACCACCACTCTGTTCCTTCTCTGTCGTACACTGAAACATTCCACCAACAGTGATGAAGGGTGCTGACCGCGGAGTTGGTTTGAAATGTTAGCAAAAGCTAACTTTTATTATGAGCTGAGTGTGTGCCAGTTACCTGGTGATTCACCACCACAAACTTCTCTGTTCATTTTGTTTCATTTGGCAGTTGTGTTTTAATGAAGAGGTGTGTAACTTTACTCCATGAATTAAACACCTTACAAATAAATAATAGGATTAATTCAGAATTGAAAAATACTTTTTAAAAAGATTTTATTTACTTGTCAGAGAGAGAGAGCACAAGCAGGAGTAGTGGCAGGCGGAGCAGGCAAGGGAGAAGTAGGCTCCGGGCTGAGCAAGGAACCCAACGCAGGACTCAATCCCAGGACCCCAGGATAACTGACCTGAGCCGAAGGCAGAAGCTTAACTGACCAAGGCATCCCGAGGCAATTGAAAAAATATATATATTTAAAAGAAATAATAATAAGAAAAGCTTTGAAATAGAGTGTGCTGCCTACTAAGAATATGCATTTAAAGTATTCATCCTCCTTTACAACCCTAGGTGGCAAGTGTTATTTTCATCCCTATTTTATAACAAAGCACATCAGAACACAGAGAGATCAAAAAATTCACCAAAGTGCCAGAGCTTGTAAATGATGAGCAGATTCAAATCCTTAGTCAAACCCCACAGGCTTCCTTAAAAAAGAAAAGAAAACATTTTATTCTTTAATTCTTCCAAACAAGGGACAACACAACTCAACCACCATGTGTGTTACTGGAAAAACACAACTTCAGTTATAATTCAAATATTATGGAAAATAATTATAGAATTTATAATCATGCTTATTGCATTCTAGAAATCAAAATTAATTTACTACACAAAATAAACTAAATATTAACCTTTTTAGTTCAAACATATACAGAAGTTAGAGTAACAAGATTTTTAAAAATAGCATTGGGTTTGTTGCAATAACGATAATGAAAATTTGAAACTTTTATTTTTTTTATTTTTTAAAGACTTTATTTATTTATTTAACAGAAAGAGGGAGATCACAAGTAGGCAGAGAGGCAGGCAGAGGAGGAGGGGGAAGCAAGCTCCCTGCTGAGCAGAGAGCACAATGCGGGGCTCGATCCCAGGACCCTGAGATCATGATCTGAGAGGAAGGCAGAGGCTTAACCCACTGAGCCACCCAGGCACCCCAGAAAACTTGAAACTTTTAAAAAGTCATAACACTTGGAGGAGGGTTATTTTTCAGTACTTTGCATCTGTGGTGTGTGTGCATGACTAGATCTTCCAGAAAGTGGTAAAATCAGTGGCTAGAAAGAACTAGGTCTTATGTTAAAACATTAATTATTGTACTTTATTGCCTCCATTAACTCAAGAAGCACTCAAGTTAAAACAGAGCAAAAAAAGAATAAACATGAAATGAAACAGAAGACTTGTTTCCTTCTCTCCAGGAACATATTATGTATAGATGATAAGCCAATGTATAAGGAAATTCGTGATTCTGCTAGATACACTTTTATAGGTAAGTACTGAGAAAGGGAGATGGCAAAGCTTCAAGGAAGAGCGTAATCCTGAGGATCAATGACAGGAATAGAAATTTGGATTGGAGAAATAGAGCATTTCATTGTAGGAAAGTATGCATAACGATAGGTGGACAGCCATACGCAATAGCAAATGATTGACAAAAGGCTGGGTTTCTCTGGGGCCTGCTTAGCAGCTTCCTTTTGTCAATCATTTGGGGCCGGGTAGGGCATAAAAGTTGGATTATTTCCTTCTTGGGACTGAGTTTATGCAAGGATTGAGGAGACATTGATTTAGGCTGGTTACAGAGGGCTCTCTTTTGGCATCCTGACACAATGAGAATACCCATCCCAGGAGGGCCCCGGGATGGTGACTGGGAATGCGACAGTAGCGCACAGGTTTATTAGGAGTGTCCCTGGGATCAGTGCCTGGAAGCAGCCTGCTCAGGGAGACCTGAGTTGTAAAGCGGATTCACTGCAGACCTTAGTTCATCTCATGGGGGGTCTGAAGCTGACATAACCCTTCACAGATGTCCCAGGTAGGATGAGGGGCTGGACTTTGATCCTCATGATGCAGCAAGCCACTGAGTTAAAAAGTCTGCTTCAGGGGTGCCTGGGTGGCTCAGTGGGTTAAAGCCTCTGCCTTCGGCTCAGGTCATGATCTCAGGGTCCTGGGATCGAGCCCGGCATAGGGCTCTCTGCTCGGCAGGGAGCCTGCTTCCTGCTTCCTCCCTTCTCTCTCTGCCTGCCTCTCTGCCTACTTGTGATCTCTGTCTCTGTCAAATAAATAAAATATTTTTTTAAAAAAGTCTGCTTCAGTTTAGGCAATTCCTTCGGGGGCGGGGGGTGGCATTTTATGTCTTTTTGCCAGCAGCATTGAGAGCAGATGGGAGGAAATAGATCCTTAATTTCTAAAGGGGGCCTCGGTGATGCTCCGCTGTGTTTAGAGATCACTTCCTAATAGAGTAGTGGTCCTAAGTATCGAAATGAACTCTGTTAAAAAACAATTGTAAGTCCACTAAATCAGAATCTCAAGCTGAAGACCACACGAGTGAATTAAATATAAATCTCCACAAGCATTTCTGTTGGTTATCCAGGTTCAGTAATTACTGGTCTAAAGGGCATAAATTACTCTCCCAGTGTTTTAGAAATAACTGTGCTTTTCTTGCTTGGCTATTCAGCGATCTCACACAGTATACACCACTCTTTAATGGCAGAACAGAAAGATGAAGGCAGAAATCACTTTATGAATAGCTCTGGATTCAATGAAAGGGCACGCAAGCAT
Organism: Martes martes; assembly: GCF_963455335.1. Classification (NCBI taxonomy): domain Eukaryota; kingdom Metazoa; phylum Chordata; class Mammalia; order Carnivora; family Mustelidae; genus Martes; species Martes martes. The sequence goes on from NC_137889.1 coordinate 97,155,744, forward strand.
TTTAAGTGTATTCTGCATTATATAAGAACAAAAGGACTAAGAACAACAGGAAGCCCATTAAACTGCAGTTGCATTTAGAAGAAATTAAATGTTACACTTAGTCTGTTATGGAGTAGACATAAAACTGCATTTATCTACAAAATCTTCAGAGAGATACACAATGAGCTACCTGAGCAAACAGGTAATATAAATAAAATCAATGTATGATTTTGCAATACAGGAGCTCCTTTACTATGGGAATAGCATGCTATCTGTAGAATTTTATTTCTAATACTTGGGGACAGACATTTAGCAGAAATTTACCCATTAAAAACATGTATAACGGGATATTTTGTCTGGATTTGTGGCCTGCTGCTCAGAATCTGTTACTAACAGGGCTTGTTGGTACTCCCAGTCCCAAATATTTGTCAGTATTTGATATTTACTCCTGTAGGTTTTGGGCTTGGACCTGTCATCTCCAAATAATTATTTGCCTCCAGAAACTTATGTCTTCTCCCTTCTCATCCTCAAAACCTTCCCCACTGAGTTTCAGTGATATGATGATTTGATGAACTGGAGTAGATCTGGTTCAGACATGATTGCTGGATGGAACAGGGCACCCCTCTTTTCAGAAATAATATGCAGCTAGTGGGTGATTTAACTGAAACCTGATTTGCTTGATAGGACAGCAAGGCCCTGTTTTTTTTTAGACACAGCATGCAACTGGTAGGCATTCATCTTTGTCCTGAAATCAGTAAGGCTTGCAAATGGAAGTAACGTGTAAATGTTTATCAATTTACAAAAGCTGGACAATTGCACAGCCAGAACATTTGGGGTCCTGTCTGTTTTTCTGTGGAATACTCATGACCAAGTATTATAAGAGAAGGAAGTAAAATTTCTTCCTCAACTTCGTGGAACATTTCTTATTTGGACCAGGAAGGAATTAAAAAGATTCCAGTAGCTGTAACAAAATTGGAACTGGATTTCCAGGTCCTTTGGGTAGGGATTTAGCCTGACTCCCCCAGTGACAGTTTAGTGTCATATTTTGATACAGCTAAAATGAGTAGGAGGTTTTGTGATAAACAGGAGTAGATCAAATCAAGGTAACTACTGAGTTCTGAGTTTGACCATGAGAGGCACCTCTCAGTTCCAATGAAAGAAACTGCAGGCCATGAAAAGGACAGATTCTTTGAGTAATACTGATTAGAGAGCTTTGGGGGGCATCAAGAGAAGACAACCTTTTGAAAAGACTGAATTTCTGTTTGCTATTTTTCTTTAAAGATTTTATTTATTTATTTGACAGACAGAGATCACAAGTAGGCAGAAAGGCAGGCAGAGAGAGAGGAGGAAGCAGGCTCCCTGCCAAACAGAGAGCCCAATGCGGGGCTCGATCCCAGGACCCTGGGATCATGACCTGAGCTAAAGGCAGAGGCTTTAACCCACTGAGCCACCCAGGTGTCCCTCTGTTTGCTAATTAACCACTGCCATGTAAGATATTGATTAAAGTGACCTCATTTTTAGTAGCAGAGTGATAAAGTCTGGCCATCATATTTATATGAAGAATCATTATGCTTAGAAAAGATGCTGAAATGTTCTTTAGAAAACACAATTGATGCAGGGATTGCATTATGGAATAAAGGATATGCAAATATTCTACTCCAGTTTGAAAACTCTCCCAAGAAATTGTGTTGTCATGTTCCTAAGTGCCATAGTTTAGTGCTAAACATAATTAAGCGAACTATTTCAATGGCTAAGAACTTTTACTTAAATTGGTGACTTTAGGTCACAAGCAGGAAATATAAATACATAGTGAATGAATAACCACAGCAACTGTGTTCTTTCACTGAAACCAGTATTTTTTTTTTTTAAAGATTTTATTTATTTATTTGACAGGCAGAGATCACAAGTAGGCAGAGAGGCAGGCAGAGAGAGAGGAGGAAGCAGGCTCCCTGTTTAGCAGAGAGCCTGATGCGGGGCTCGATCCCAGGACCCTGGGATCATGACCTGAGCCGAAGGCAGAGGCTTTAACCCACTGAGCCACCCAGGTGCCCCTGAAACCAGTATTTTAAACTGGAAAATACAACAGTTGTTTTGGGCCTCACTGTCTGTAGCAGAGCATGGATGGGGTGTATGACTTGCCAACTCTGTGGGTTCATCTGACACTTCAAAGAACAGAGTTCACACAGGAAGTTCTTCCCCTGAGACTTCTAGGATGATCAGAGCCTGAGGATAGGCAGCTATTCATGCACAGAAGCATAAACTTCTCCATTCTAGGAGAGGCACTTACGTACTGTCAGTTTTGAAGAGAATGCTGCACTCTCTGGGAGAATATGGTCCACTGGGTCCAATTCCCAAATGGCTGCAGCTTTGCAGGTCTCTCCTGCCTTGCAGTAACCAAAGAGCAAGGCTTTTTGCCAAAATCATATGCAGTTTAATTTCCAATCACTTCCTCTTCCTTGAATAATATGAATCTTATATTGACTGGGATTCTTAAGGGACTATCACAGACCAAAGGTATGCACCTTCCCACAGAAGTGAGATGATTCAGCAGTTCTCACTCTGTGTGTGTGTCTGTGTGTGAGAGAGAGACAGAGAGACAGAGAGAGAATGTGTCCATGTTTTGAAAGTCCTTACTATTTTTTATCCGAATAAGATCATTTGAATATGACCATTTTAGGTGTGATACACAGTAAAGGGCATTTGGCCACCCTTCCTGTCTTTGTACCCATATGACCTATATCCTTTGACACCAGATAAGCTCAGGTGACCTCCTTGGTCTCCAAAAGTTTTACCTAAGATGCTGAGGGAAAGAGTTTTGTGAGGTTTTTTGTTTTGTTTTTGGGGGTTTGTTTTTGTTTTTGTTTTTTACAGTGTAAGGCCCCACATCTAGATGCTAGAGAATTTTCTGAAAAAAATTTTGGCTGTCATGATAATGACATTCTCTCCTAGCATCTCCATCACCCTGGGGTGTACTGTCATGCGTTCTTTCACTGAACTCTTATTCATTAGCACGTATGAAGCCAAAGAAAATGTGAACTGATATTGAGGTCATATGATTTCAAAGAGCACCATGAGCCTTGTCCTGCTGAACAGTATTACCTTCATCGTATATGTTATCTTTCCTTTTGATTTAATGTGATGTTCCTGACTGAGTCAGTCCCTTAGAGTAGGCAACAACTTCTAGGTTTTTGTGTTTAGAATACCATCATTACAATCCAAATATATTAACTGAGAATGAAGGAAGATCCTGAAGTTTTATTTCGGTTTTCCAGCAGGTAGTAGTACTTATATGTACATTCTTAGCTAGTTGCCATTTTAAAAGTCACAGGATGGCTGAGATAAAGGACAGCTAAATCGCAGTGAGTAAGTGTAAGTAGTGCACATAATCGTATTAATCATTTACTGTAGCAGTCACTTATGTGTAAAGTAACACTTATGTGTTACTTTACGTAACACATAAACACAGGAGCAGCTGGTTGGCCAGTGTTTAAACACGAACACTTAAAGGGGTAGAGAAAACGAGTATACAAAGAAGTTCAAAGAATGTAGTAGTTGTTGAAAGAGAAGCGATGAGAGATATCCAAGAGATGAAAGTAGTAATTGCCTGAGTTTATGATGAATTTCTGGTTCCTGGTTCTGGTTCTTCCTACAGCCTCGTAGCTCTCACTGCCCTTGGACACTCTGCGACAATGCTCTATCCTAGCAATTAATCTTTGTATTAGTTTGGAGCTGGTTTGAATTATTTCCTGTTACTTCAGGCTAAAGAAAGTCTAGATAAGACAGCAAGAGGTATTAACTGGTAGATATCTGCAATTGTCAGGATTGTATTTAACTAGTACAATGTCTTGTCTATAGAATATGCTGAATAAATACAGAAAGACGACCTGGCTAGGTGGTGGCAATGAGACAGGAAAAGACAGAATGGAAACTAGAGATTTGTGATAAAAGAAAACCCAGAGAATCTGGCAAGGGATAAGTTATAAAAGAGGGGACTGATGCCTGTGGTGGATATTCAGGTTAGGGAGGACTGACTCTAGAGGTAGATGACCTATCACTTTTTCTCAAGATAATCCTATTCCAATATGTGGTGTGTGTGTGTGTGTGTGTGTGTGTGTTTTAAAGCACAATAACTAATGAAAGAATACAGACCAAAATAAATAGTATTACAGTATGTAAAACATTTGTAATTTTAAAATATTTGTCTTGTTCTATGCATTTGATGAGAGGAGTGATGATCCCCTCCCCCCTTTTTAATCCTTTGCTTTGTGAGTATAACATAATGTTTTTAGGGATTAGAATGGAAGCTAAACAGTGCTTTCTTTAGAAGGTTTTTTTTTTTTTTTTTTTTTTTTTTTACTTTTTAATGCACATCAATTTAGCCATATACAATGCAGTTCAAAATGGGGTGTTTCTACTTCAGTGAAGGTGTTGGGAAGACAGTGAGTGTAAGGGACTTAGCTATAAATAGCCTCCGACATAGCAAGTCATAGCTGAAGGACAGTTTGTATGCGTTTATGTAGGATAGAAAGGACCATTAGTCACATATCCATCTTTTCAGTCACCAAGAGAACAATCTCCATTAGTAACATCATGTTTGAATAATAAGAAAAATGTATGTATGTCCTTGGAAATTCAATAAATAGTGAACCTTACCCCTGAGAAATTTGCAGGCACCTGGGAAAGTTAATTAACTCTTTTATACCCCACAATTTTATAGAATGTCTTCTACATTGCTAGAGGAGCGTATTAAGATATATCTTGGTGATCATAAAGAGTAAGTACAGCCGCACAAGAAAAAGCTGAGGGAGAAAATGTGTGAAAATTATTTAATACAGAGTCTGCACAAATAAGTTGCTGATGATAAATTTATAAAGGAAGAAATGTTTTCCCAACCCATATCTGAGTTGATGTATATGGTGTAAGGTACACCAGAGCCCACCACTGATTTGGATCACTGCCGTGGACCCATGCCTGCAGGAGCTTAGACTCACCAAGGGCTGACTGTGGTGCTTCTCAAGTTCACGTTGCTCGTTTGTCTTTTTTGCACCCAGGAACTCCTTCAATGCTGTCCCCTTTGAACCTGGGCTTAACCTCAGCTGAGAAATGTGGAAGAATTCACATCCCTAATGGGAGCTCTTAAATGGTGAGAGGGAGCCTGGGGAAAAGGGCTCCTGTCCTTCACATGAACAATGAACACAGTTGTTCCACATGCTTCCCCTGGTGGCCCTGACAGCATTCAACCCAGCTAATGCTTCCTCACTCTGGCTTCTCCTTTCTTATCTCACCTTCCTCGTTTCCTCATTTCAAGTAAAATAACTATGCCCAACATGTCACTGGCTCTGTTTTCATAGGATCCTTAATTAAGGCCATAGGCCATTGTAAATTAGAAGATTAAAAAAAAATAATTCTTGAATACTACAATGCAATACTTTATTTCCTTATCTATGGAAATGGGTATAAATCATTTTACATTCTATGTTTATGAAAAATTATACCTGAATTAAATTTTGCGAACAAAGCAGTCATTAGAATTTTCTCAATTTCTGAAAATCAGTTTCTTCTATCACTTTAAATTTATCTTATTCCAAAGTGGTTAATAATTTATATCAACCAATGCATCCTTTATTAAATATCCCAAGTGGGAGAAACTTGATTTCTAAGTGAATAAACTGTTTTAAAACAGGAATAATTCTCTTCTCAATTAGCAAGTGCTAATTTTGATATAATAAATTATGTAATGTGGGAAGCCATGCTTATTCTGCAAATATTGTACAGAATGAAGACTTGAATTTTCATCTTGAAATAAATCCCTTTTAATTTCTTAAGGAATATGTGAACTTTAAAAGGACAAAATGGGATTGCTTTTCATGAATTAATTTCACTACTATTAAGATTCTGTTATTATAGAGCTTATAAAACTGCCTAGCATACAGTTTATGAGCTTCAATTGGTAGCATAAAATAAAGTATTTTTTTTTTTTTAAAGATTTTATTTATTTATTTGACAGAGAGAGAGATCACAAGTAGGCAGAGAGGCAGGCAGAGAGAGAGGAGGAAGCAGGCTCCCCGCTGAGCAAAGAGGCCCGATGTGGGGCTGGATCCCAGGACCCTGAGATCATGACCTGAGCCAAAGGCAGAGGCTTTAACCCACTGAGCTACCCAGGCGCCCCAAAAATAAAGTATTTTGAAGGGAAAAAATCTACTTAAATCAGACTTTGAAAACTTGACAATATTGGGAAAATATAAAAGGCATTTTAAAAGGTTATCTAACTGTTGAAAAAGACTTTCTAAAATGAATGAGAAAATTAATTCAAAATGAAGGAGAATGCTAGTATAAGAGAATACAAATATTTCAATTATTTACTCTTAGAAATATTCTGTTTGAATAGCATCTCTAGAAAATAATCACATTGAACATAAAAACTTTATGTGTAGAAATCTAGTTTTAAAGAAAAACTTGAGTTATTAAGAGACATAGGAATCTATTAATTGGGAAATTTATTTAGCTTTAAAAGTTTTTTTATAGAGTTCTGAAATTTTTCCTTGGAATCATTATCATCAACAAATATATTTATAATGTGTCAATAAAGAAGAGAAATTGCAATTGGTTGTTTATTTAGAAATAATGTACATTTATTATTATTAGCTAAAAACAAAATGATTGCAAATGGCAGGTAGAAGTAAGAAATTACTGATGTGGCCCTCCCAACTTAGGAGATATTAGTATTTTTAAGGTGCTATGTATTCGTTATTCCTACTTTTAATTTACTCCAACTTTAAATCTTAGGTTTTACACTTAGTCTTTGTCAGTCTATGATAGGGTAAAAATATCCAGACTCCCTTTTGAGTAACAATTCATAAACAGATAATTTAATCATTTCTGTTATTTGGTCAGTTGGCCAACCACATATGATGCCTGGTAACCTGGTATGGTTTTTTTGGTACTGATACTGATGCTATTGAGACACATTCACCTAAATTAAGTGTAAGGATTTTTCATCAAAAGTGGTCGTAAAAAATAAAAAAATCTATGTGATATACGTAGGAAAAAATTAACTACTCACAGATCATATAAGTTTTAAGAGAAATAATAACTTATTTACTATTTACTCTATAATTTGCAGTAGAAAATGTGTGGTATATTTTTCTTAATTTTTATCTTCCTTTCTTACATATGATATAATATCTTGAAATTATTATTCAGAGGATGTTGTATTAGTATAGGTGGTGAGTGGATGTCAACTAAACTCTTTCTTTATGGAGATATGAGAGGGAAGATATTATATTCACTATGTAATAAAAATCTCCAGAATTTCAGAAAGCAATGCTACTGTGGTCAAATGAGACCAAATTCAGTGTAGGACAGTAGGACAGCGCTGCCTCTGGTACATGTAGTAAGAGGATGCATTATTTAGTAGGGAATACAAATAAAATCCTAAAAACTCATTAAACAAGCCTGCATTTTCTTTACACAATATGCCAGTGTTTTCAAATAACTTAAGAGACAAAATACATTTGTCCATTCCTAAAAGGCTTTTGTATTTCTCAATTCAAAACAATTGCAGAATTATTATTGATTATCTCTGTCTTCCTTTCTCAAATTATGTCCTTAAAATTAGCCAAATTAATATAGTGTTTATTCCCCAGGGGAAAAAGAAATCGGTGGGGCTTAAAAGCTGTCTGTAGTCCTGTCAAAACTAGAGCGAGACTGTAACAATTATTTGCCTACATGTACTTCTTTATGTATTCATTTTGTGAATTCAAGAGAATTTTCAGTCTTCCAAGGGCACAAGGGCAAAATTGAATTTTATAATATAAGATCCATGGTGAAGAAATGTTGTGGATACTATTTATTACAATTTCTTTTAGATATATCTATGTACCAATAAAACAATAAAACTTTGCAAAAAAAAAGTAGCATGAAATCAGATAAAATAGACAATAAATATGATAGAACCATATTTTTAAGTTATGGTAATATAAAGTTTTATTATTAGCTAAAGTGTTATTATGAAACATCCTTAGAAAAAGAAAGTTTGCTAATCATAAATCCTTAGTAAAACACATGCTAAAGCATTTCCTTTCGCAACATGGAAGTCGGAATCAAAAGGACAGAAGGAAAAGTAAGCATGCTGGAAAGTCTAAATAATTACTAAGTATTAAATTAATTAATTTCTGGAAGCAAAATGTAGTGGACATATTAGACATTGAACAATAACATTGATGATGGGAGGTCAAAAGGCAGAGTTACACATAATTAAAAAAAGGAAGAGTTACAATATTCTAAGGCTGTGGATTATTATGAAATAGGTTAGTATTAAGTATCTTCACAAATTGTTAGTTTTACATGTTAAAAGATATATAGGTTAAACTATGTAACAATTACCAAGACTAGCAGAGAAATTGGATGTTTAAATTCCAAATGAGTAGAAGTCAAAATAGATATGAGTATTAATAAAATTAATCAATATAGTAGTATCCTAAATAAAGGGACATACATAAAAGGGAGAAATGAAGACAAATATATTAATAACAATAATAACTATAAATGAAATAGACATCTATTTAAAAGACAGGGACTATCATATTAGATAAAACCACCACCATCACCACACAAATCAGATTCTGTACTATTTGAAGACATGAAGCAAAAAACATAGGAGAGTTTAAAAACAAAACATGGACAAAAAAATACCAAGACCATACACACCCAAAGAAAGTTGGCTTAGATATATTATTATTAAATTCAATTTAATGCAAAATCATTAATACAGATAAAAGCCACTACAAAATGACAATGAAAAAACACACTGAAAAGAGTTAGCAGAGAAAACTTCAAGTAATCACATTAGTAAATAAGAATATAGAAAGTAACAACTGAGAGAGTTGAAAGGAAAACTTAAAGAATTAACAATCATTTTAACGTATTTTTACGTTAAATTTTAACGTTAATTTTAACGTATTTTTTCAGAAGTTGAGTTATTTTTATTTTGTCACTTATTTTTTCAGAAGCTGACTTTTTAAAAGGATGCATATTTTCTCTTTGTTGGATACACATTATATTACAAATGAACCATTCACAAATATTGGCTGACACAGGCGTACTGGCCATCAGCACCATGTATCACAGAATCACCTCACATTGTTATGTACAATAGTTTCTCTGGCCATAATGCAGTGAAAGAGTAACTATAGTTATACATATTATTGGGAAAAACACTTTTAAATAACTTAGGAGTTACAAAGCTAGTTAAGGGATATTTAAGATGATTTTGAGTAAAATTATAATTTAAATTTTTTGAAGTGTGTGTTATGCAGATAAATTGTTACTTAGAGGAACGCTTATGGCTTTAGAAGATTCACTAATAAACAAGAAAAACAATAAACTGTGAAAACAATGAGGCAATTATTCAACTCATGAAGCTAGAATAATACAAATTAAAATAGTGACAACTATTTCACCCACATTCAGTCATCGTCCAGAGGTATTATACTAGAAATTTGGAAATTGTGGAGTTGTGGTCATAGTTTATTATAATACGCTATTGGCATTTAGTGCCAATCGGCCAGGGATACAAATGTCCTGCAGTGTAGTGGACAGTTCCATGTAATATATTGGATTGTCTAGACCAGACTGACAAGAGCTTTTCCATGAACAAACATTATATAGTTATGTTGCTTAGCTTTTCCTTAAGGAAACAAACATGACAAAACTTTTAATTTTGTCTGATGCTTACATTGTTATATGTTATTCTCTGTAACTTGATCTATTTTTTTGAAACTTAATTTTTGTTAATAATCTGAAGCTCACTGAAGTGAAATGTTTAAATTTGCATGGATAATAAAGTGAACAATAGAATCCACACTGGAATAAACTGTTAATTATAGATCTCTACTCTTTGTATTACATTATATGTTTTTTTTCTTTTTGTACTAGTTCCTAAGTTTTTTTTCTCTTGCACTAAAACTTTGCACATTATTAGTTCACGTATTTGAAAACTTTTCTTAGTTTAACTTTTTCACCCACAGGTTAAATTAACCAAATCTCTTACCCTTAAATACCAAGGCATTTCCCTCCACTAAACATTGATTTTTTTTTTCTTCTCCTCTTTACCATCTTGAAGCTCTAAATTTTGTAAAATTGTAATAGAAGTCATATTGATTATCTAGTTTTCCCCATGTCCTACCATGTGACCCAGATCTAAAAATACATTTTATGTGCAAGGCAGTTTGCCAAAGGTTTTTTTTTGGGGGGGGGGTTGGTGATGGGGAGTACATAGAAATACAGATCTTGTTTCTTAGGAACTTATGGTTTAATAGAATGGGAAGTGTGAAGGGGGGTAAAGTTACTGTATTTAACTTTATCATAGAGTATTAAAATAGTATAAAAATCTCATAAATAAATTGTTCCAGGTAGAGTATGGGAGTAGGGAATCTAGAAATGAGGGGAGATTTAAGTCAGGGGAATATAGTCTATTGGAAGAAACAGTATTTTTTTTTAAAAATAGGAAAGGGCAGAACATCCAATTTCGTTTTGTCCAGCATATTGTTGGGAAAGTGACTCTTTAACCACGTTGTGGACGGCTCTGGTTATCTTGGAAATGAATACTTAGTTCTGTAGGTAAGAGGAACAGAAGAAAAACTTTAACCTGGTTATGTGGGTGGGAAGTGTAGATGACATGTTCAAACCTGCAATGTGGGGAGATTAATTTAAAAGTTATATGTAAATGATCATTCTTGTCTCTGATTCATTGTGAATTCTCTGATGGCAGCACTAGCATATTACACACTGTTTCTGTTTATCTCTGTATGCCACAGATACTCAAAAGATGTTGAATGAAGAGACAAAGGCAGCCATTTATTTACCAATCATTTACTGAGTACCTACATGCAGCAGAAGATTCCCTGAGTTTTAGAAATACAGTCAAGTGGAGGCACCCATCCATCTTACCGACTTCCTCTCTTTGCCGTCAGTGCTTGAAGACAAGTGGGGACTTTAATTTGGGGCTAAATGAAAGACCCTTCTGAAGCCAAACAATTTCTGTGACTATTTGTTTTTTGTTGTTGTTGTTGTTTTTACCCGTTGTCTTATCACTTGTTGCTAGGTGGTCCTCCTTTAACCTCTAACTAAAGAGCCTAGAGATCATCCTTCTTTGCTCAGGCCCAGCTTGTCCCCAAATGAGCCCTGCTACTTCACTAGGGAAGTACATCTTCTTCCCCAACTCCATCAGTGGTGTGATAGGAACTCACTTATGTTTATAAAGTAAACATAAACATAAACATAAACATCATTTATAATATCATCAAGTGCTTAAGATTTAGAAAATTCCTTAGGAAACCTCTTTTTTTATTCAAGATGTTCTACATACATATTTATATGTATATTATATATATATAATATACATGATATACAACATATAATGTATTTTTATATATTATATATATACACATACAAAAAATAGTGAGAATGCAATATTTTTCAAGCCTATCTAGCACCACTGAACAGAAAACCCATCTGTCTGACATCTGTTCACTTATAGTAGTTCTGATGTTGGTGACTTAAAAATTGTGAACTGTTAATTGATTTTTAGTAGAATGATTACTTTATAGAAAATAAAAGGTACAGATCTAAAGCATTGCCTTTCTTCTCATACTTTAGAAATTTTCAGCATTATTAGGTGGAAAGGTGACTTTGCTATTGCTTTTTGATTACTAGTGTGTTTTCTTCTTTATAGAAGCTTCTTGACAAATTTGACAAAGGACTAGAAACCAAGTTGTCCCTAGAGATATAAACCCAAAAGGAGCCCTGTGACATTTTTCAAAATAAGTGCAATGTGAATTTAAAAAAAAGAAAAGAAAAGAAAAGAAAAGAAAAAAAGAATAATATTAAAAAAAGTTAAAGCATTCTTTCCTGTCTTGGCCCATTCCTCTGCTTGATTGGTCAGGAATGATGGTGTGATTCATCATCTTCAGTTGAGCTGTTGGGATTAAAACTTTGAGAAATGCTGGCAGGGTCGGGAGAACTCTTCCCCTTTGTCTTCTCTTAAACTCTGTCATGGCTAATTTAGCTGTGGTGGAAGGAGTGAACATGAAATTCTAAAGGAGCATTCTTTTATACAAATTGTACTTCTCTTTTTCTTCCAGATGCCAAAACTGATAAAGTAAACCATTATCAATTTACAATGATAAAATTATGAAGAAACATTATATATGTAACAAAATCATGCTTGCCCCAAAATGGCTGACTCCCTCAGGAAGACTGCTTTTGATTAGAACAAAGAAAACACACTGGGACTTCATCATTTAGAAACAACTATCATATTTTCTTCCTTCCTTTTCTTCTTTTCCTCCTTTTTTTTAATTTCAAAGAGGAGATGATTATATCATGCATGCAAGGCTGTTATGATCTAAAATATTAAATCCCCAATTTTTCTTTTAGTTTACTATTCCCTGAGCTTGAATTTATGCCTTTGATCAGTATGAAAATGCCTGCTGTCATCCCGGGCAACATCAGCTTTAGCCTGGAGGTTCTTGTATCAACTTTTCAAGGACATTTTAATTTTAAGCTCTCACTATCCAAAATGGGTGGAACACAGAGAAACCTACAGGTGAAAGATATAGCATATAAAGTATTACATAACTTCTCTGAGACATGTAAAAAGACTCAAATGATGAAGAGTGTAGTATGGTTCTTGGGTAAGAAGGCAGAATATTATAAAGAAACTTGTTTTTCTAAAATGAAGTATAGAGTGAAATAAATTTTCTTTTATAATTTAACAAATTTAATAAAATTTGCTTTTACATTCTTATTGCATAAGGACAAATTAAGAAAAAGATTGGAGAAAAACTTAAAAATAGAATAATAACAATCCAGGACAATATCTATTAGACATTAAAATGTGATTGGGTGCAGTCCCACATCTGAGCAAAACAAATAGTATGAAATGAGACAAAAACATAAAACAAACTTAATTGTGTGATTTCTGAAACAATAAAAAAATAAATTCAATAATCAACAGATTTTTAAGAAAAATCATTAGAATGATTTGTTTACTATTTTAAACAAATAAATTAAGATCACATATCAAATTAAGTTTCAGCTGGTTTGAAGTACTTAATGAAAATGCTACTAACTTAAAAAACTTAGAAAAAATGTATATGCCCTTTCTGTCAGAGGAAAGGTTATTCTTTGTCTGAAAATAGTGGTAGAAGACACAAAAGAGATATAAATATATTAGAGTAAATGATCCTGTAAGACATTTTATTATGGCAAACTAAATAAAAAGGCTAATTATAAACAAAGAAACATTAATAATAAGTCAAATATAATAGAGATATATAGTTAATATTTTTTATCACAAGAAACTTTTAGTAATGTATCAATAATATATAAATGAAAAAGAAAATAATTTAAAACTAGTGAAATACAAAAAGCTAGAAAAGTTAGCAAATCCTATATTTTTTATACTAGAAATTACACATGAAAAGTTTAAATGACAGTCTTTTTTTTTTTTTTTTCAGTAAAGCATCAGCTTAGAAAAGATAATATAAAATCCTAAAGAGGGGAGTGCCTGGGTGGTGCAATTAGTTAATCATCAGACTCTTGGCTTAGGCTCAGGTTGTGATCCCATGGTCAAGGGATCAAGCTCAAAGTCAGTCTTCTGCTTAGCTCACTGTTTGCTTAAGATTGTTTCTCCCTTCCCCCTACCGCTGCCCCCCAAAATAAACAAGTAAATCTTTAAAAAATAACAAAATATTGAAGAGGTTGTTGTAAAAAAGACATTTTATTATATTGCTGTTGGATGTCACCTGAGACAAACTTTCAGAAAGAAATTTGACTATATTTATTAAGCATCATAAAAGTAATAATACTTCAGTAATATAGTCTAGAAATCTTCTTTAAGAAAATAATCTAAATTATAAAAGATATTTGTGTATAAAAGTGTTATAACAAGTTATTATAATAGCTAAATTTGAGAAAATACCAATTTACATTTAAGTAAGATATTTAGGAAGTAATACTACATTTATACACAATTTAATAATAAATGTTCATGTCATATTAAAAGAAAATATTCAAATAGCACATATAGTATGTCTTAGCTATATAAAACATATATCAAATACATACAAAAGAGAAATAAACTAACATTTAATAACTTATTATTATTATTTTTTAAAAGATTTTTATTTATTTATTTGACAGACAGAGACCACAAGTAGGCAGAGAGACAGGCAGAGAGAGGAAGGGAAGCAGGCTCCCTGCCCAGCAGAGAGCCCAACTCGGGACTCGATCCCAGGACCCTGGGATCTTGACCTGAGCTGAAGGCAGAGGCTTTAACTCACTGAGCCACCCAGGCACCCAATAACTTATTTTCTTATATCTGTACATAAGTCTTCTCTAAATTTTCAATAATGAGCATATAATTCTTTCACAATGGGAAAATAAGATAATCTAAATATGTAACAGAGGAATGCAAATAGCTTATTTGATTGAAGTAAAAATACCCTAAATACATGTTTTTATAGATAAGAACACTGAATAAATTCAAAATGTCAATTCCTCATTAATTAATGTTTGAATGATTACAGTAAAAACAGTGAGTTTTTATATCGACTAAAAACAGGTTTTCAATTCTTTGCTATGTTTTATTGATTATAATTTAAAATCGTTTTTTTGTTGCTACCTGCCCATATAAATCTAAGTGTCACTTATATGACTATACAGATGAGAACAGGAATATTTTTCAACACTTCAGGTGCAGAATTCTATGGAATATTAAAACATAATTACAAAACTGCAACTATTTAAAATTTCCATAAGCAGTAAAAAGAAGGAAGATGGATGGAATACAGAAAGAGTACATTCTTTGAATATTGTTCTTATGTATAACTATCTTCTTCGCCTAGACTCCCAACAGCTTGAAATAAAGATTGGGGTTAACCCTTAGGAGGCATAGCATGAAGGCAATAAGAGCAAGGGACAGGGGAACTAAGTCAGGGAATTTTTACCCACGGGAGGTGACATCTACACCCCTCGGAAACCACCCATTCTGAAATGTGTGTGCATGCGTGTACGTGCGCACACACAGACACACACACTTCCAGGTTGTATTATTTGGCTCCTTTCATGGTTGCTTGGGGAACTGCTCCTGTTGCCCTATAGTGTGGTGCATCATTCAAGTTCAGAAGGAAGGAACCAGAAACCAAGGGCAATGACTGGCTAGGCTGACTGTGCCTGCCATGGTAGTTTAGTTACAGCGAGGCTTCATTGCCCTAAGAGGAACAGGTCAGCCACAGCTAAGTGGTGCCAGAAATTGTGGTGCTAAGCAAATCTGAAGAAGTGTGTATAATTCATGTAATGGCTATCCTGCATGGGCTCTAATGTGCTGTTAAAAACCAAAAACTAAAGCTTAGGCAATAAAAACTTAGTGGTCCATCTTCCTTCCTACCTACCATCCTTTTTTCTAATTTACAGTTAACATTCTCAAAAGAATTATCCAGAATTACTATGGCTCTTATAAAATCTCAATGTCCTTCCAGCTGTTACTCGGGGTTCTTATTATGGCCGTCTTTACAAATTTCTTTGGGAGTTCTGATGATGGTTTTGCCAGTCTTTCACTATAACCCCCCGAGCCCACCACCCCAGTTCTTGCATTCCTCTTTTTCAGCTGGGATCTCATCTTTAAAAAACTTTATGGCATCCTTCTCTGTTCTTATTTCACAACCATTTCACAAAACTAAGCACTCTTTCATTTTACTTCATGATCTTCATTTTCCTTCATTATCTTCATTTGCTGGGCTTCATTAGTAATTTACTCTGTTTTTTTTCTCTAGCCTCACTAGCTATTTTCACTCTGCTTTTTGGGTTCCGCTCCTCTGCTCCATTTCTAAATGCTAGCGTGTTGCAGGACTTTGTCCTAATGCACACAGCGAGGTGTGGGTCCTATTTCTTTACATGAATCAACTCTGTCTCTGCCTGTCTCAACTTAGCTCATGGCCATGTTGTTCACTCTAGCCACATACTGTTATTTTGGTTTCTCAGAAATGCCAAGATATGGTCAGTCTCAGGGACTGTGCCCTAGCTGGTCCTTTCTGGCTAGAAATCTTTTCCCCCAGACGGTTAAATGATGACTTTTCCTATACTTCAGATCTAAAGTTGAAATATTATCAGGGAAGTCTTCTTTAACCACGTCTCTATGATCCCTCAATTTCAACCACATTTCCCTTTTTAT
Source organism: Martes martes (assembly GCF_963455335.1). Taxonomy (NCBI): domain Eukaryota; kingdom Metazoa; phylum Chordata; class Mammalia; order Carnivora; family Mustelidae; genus Martes; species Martes martes. The sequence goes on from NC_137889.1 coordinate 97,171,957, forward strand.
TTTTTCTTCTTGGTGTTTGGAATAATCTTATTTCCTTTTTATTGCTCCGTTAGAGTAGGATCTTTCTTTCCCCACTGTAAGAGGATCTGTTGGGAACAGGCGCCTTATCCATCTTGCTCACCACTGTGTATGGATGAGCCCTAACTATGTCTAACTCACAGTACGCATGAGATGAATAACTTTCAATGAGTAACACTAGCACAACTTCATTTTTACCGATCAAGTAAACTAACATTTAAAAAAAAGTCAATATCAGGGCTGGTATAAAGATTAAGTGTTGTATCATAATCACTCTTGTATTTTGAAGTCCTCCAGTCACTCTTCTACTGACTTATTTAAAAATAAAAATAAAAAAAAAGGATTTTGGCAATACAGAGCAAACATTTCTATACATGATCTTAAATTATAAATAATAGCCAATTAACTAATTGCTGATTGACTCTTAACAACATAGGAATTTGTCACAACAGTAATATTTTATCTATGGGTAAAAATTACACATATAGTGTGCAATTATCTTGAGCTTGCTTTGTAATATCTTCACTTATGGTTTGGTAATACTTAGGGTTTTTTTATATTTCCAATTTACTGAAGTATAATTGAAAAACAAAAGTTGTATAAAGTTTTTCCACACATATATATTGTGTGGAACTATCTATCTATTGCCTCACATAGTTACCATTTTCTTTTTGTATATGTGTATGTGTGTGGTAATAACATTTAAGATTTACATTCCCAGCAAATTTCAAGAATGCAAAGTTGCAAGCTAAAGTCACATTGTTGTACATTAGATGTGCAGAACTTGGTTATCTTGCATGACTGAAGCTTTGTACCCCTTGACCAATATCTCCTCTTTCTTTCTCCCACCATCTGCTAACAACAACCTTCCCACTCTCTGCTTCTATGTTTCACTATTTAGATTCTACATATAAGTGAAATCATGCAGTATTTGACTTTTTGTGTTTGGCTTATTTTACATAATGTTACAAATGGTAAAATTTCCTTCTTTTCTAAGGCTGAATAATATTTGGTGTGTGTGTGTTTGTGTGTGTGTGTCTGTGTGTGTGTGTCTGTGTGTATCACATTTTCTTTATCCATTCATCTGTCAAGGGACATTTTAGATTGTTTGTATACCTTGGCTATTGTGAATAGTGCTCCATGAACAGGGGAGTGCACATTACCTCTTCAAATCCTGATTTCATTTCCTTTAGATATGTACTCAGACTGGGATGGTTAGATAATATGTTAGTTCTATTTTTTAAATTTTTTGAAGAACTTCCATTCTGTTTCCCCAAATGGCTGTACCAATTTAAATTCCCAACAGCATTGCGTAAGAGTTCCTTTTACTTTTGAAAAATGTCACTCAGGTCCATTCCCCATTTTTAAAATCAGGTTACTTTTCAATGTATTTGTTTATTTTTGCTACTACAGTTGTAACAAGTATTTTAGCTTGGAATGTAAACAAAAATTTATAATTTGCTGGTATAGGTTAGGAGGATTTTACAGTTCTCTACATAAGTAGTGTGTTTCCAAATATCTGAATCCATCAAACTGCCTAACAAAGCACCTTATGTAAACCAAACCTTTAAAATATTAGCTCCTTTTGTCCTTTTCCTAGTGTGTATCTGCCTAAAATAGCCCATTTTCATTTTATCTTTCAACATTCCTACTTACTAATATATAATAGATATTGCACACACACCACAACTAAATAAATAGAATAAATCATGCTTTAAATGGAAATGCAAAAGGAAAATGTTTTTTGTAAACAATGACTTTTCACTAACCCTCTAATAGAATAAATCATATCAGACTGCCATGAATATACTTTATTCGTGGAAAAAAATGGGCCTCAGATACTTGTATAGTTTAAGTGACAAGTACTGTGTACATCAACACAGATATGCTGTGATGTTTTGGGTAAGTTACATTATATTTCTAGTGTATATACAGGTAATGTTAACACTTAATAAGCCTGAAGAAAAGTATGAGAGGCTCAATTTGCTTTAAATATAATCTACCAAGATATATTATAGCTTCTGCTATTATACAATTCCATATAGTTGTAGATTTATAATTAGTGGCATTTATATGTCTATTTATAACAATTTTACATATAGCAATTGAGTTTATGGAAGTCATTTTCATATAAGTTGAACTGTTTATACTTAAATTAACCTTGTATATTTTAACAATTAGAAATACACATTCAGCTCATAGTAATAATATCAGAACCTGACTGCTGTGCTCTTCATTAGTTCATCCATTAATACGTTGAAAAATCTTTTATATGAATTATGCATACTTTTTATCAATAATGGATTTTAACTTTTTGCTAAAATGTGCTTTACCCACATCTTTTTAAATGCTCATGATTTTTTCTTAGAATTTTTAATATGCTGAAATATAATGCTATTTTAAAAAATTAGTCTCACTTTGTTATTTTTCCTTTTTTTTCTTTTTTCCTTTTGATCTCCTTCATCCTTTTCTCCCACCCGGAAAAAAAATACTGGTTTTTATGTGAACATTGATGTAGTCTGTGGACAAACTTTATCATATCATTTTTTAATCATACACTACAACATTCCGCTTACCAATATTTTATGTACTATTTTTGCATTTACGTTCATAGCTAAAATGGATGTCTACATTTACTCTCACGGACAGTTTCTGCTTAGTTATTGCAATGGACTGAATGTAACCCCCCAAAATTTGTATAGTGAAAAATAATCCCCAGCACAATGGTATTTGGAAGTGGGGCCTTTGTGAAGTGATTAGGTCATGAATGGGATTAGTACCCCTATAAAAGGGGCCCCAAAGACATGCCTGAACTCTTCAACCATGTGTGGTCACAGTGAAAACAAAGCTATCAATGAGGACATGTGCCCTCACTAGTCACTGCCTCTGCTGGCATTTTGACCTTAGACTTTCCAGATTACACAGGTGTGAAAAATAAGTTTCTGTTCTTTACAAACCACTCACCTATCATATTTTGTTATAGCAGCCTGAATGGACAAAGATACTTACGGTATTAAGGTTATAGTTATAAGGTTATAGTCTGTATATTCTATGCATTTTCTTGTTTTTTTCTCTAGAAGAATTTGTTAAAGATTGAATCACCTCTTCCCTGAGTATTTGTTCTATTTTGTCTTGAAAACTGTCTGGGCCAAGATTGTTTTCTTTGTAGACAGATCTTAAGTTCATTTAATCAGTGCAGGACCATTTACTCTTCTAGTTTCTTCTTGAACCAGTTTTATTCTAGTTTATTTTTCTGTAAGTTTGTCCATTTCATTTACATTTTAAACAGTATTGGTGTAGAGTTTTTCATAATATTCTCTTAGTTTTAAAACCTGCTATGTTTGTAGTCACATCCCATATTTTAATGTCAATATTTTCTCATTTTCTTTTTATTTCTTTTTAAAACATTTATTTTATTAGAATTTGTGCTTTCTCCCTCAAGTGTTTTTGGAAGTTATACATAATTTCTACAGTTTTTATGTTCATTGTTCATTTTTATTTTTTTACGTCTTCAACGAGATGTTTAACATATTAATTTGTAGGCTGCTTCTTTTCTAATGTTAGCAAATAAATCTAAAGATTTTTCAGTTGCATGTCACACATTTTAGCATGTGATATTCATTATCATTCTGTTTCAAGTTTTTTTTTTCTAATTTCTGCTATGTTGATTACATTAATACACAAGGTATAAGGTATATAGTGTTTTATACTGTTTGCGGGTTTTTAAATTATCACTGCCTCTTCTTATTGCGTTTAATCAGACAATGTGGTCCATATAGAACTAATACTTTGAAATATGCTTATGTTCTTTCTATGACCAGTTGCATGGTCATTTAACTTAAATGTTCTATGTGAGCTTGATATAGAATGTCAGGTGCATGTTCTCTGCAAGCCCATTTCATTAACTCTATAATTTGTGTTGCTCAGGTATTTTATATCCTAACATCCTTACAGTCATTTGTGTTTGTTTGGGTATATCAATTAAAGAAAGAGGTATATTTGACATCTTCTATCATGAGCATGGATTTATCAACTTCTCCTTTTATTCTGTCAGTATTTACAAGGTACTTGTCAATTGTATACAGCCTTAAGGGATGGCTTGTCTCTCTATCTAGAAAGTGAAGGTCTGATGGTTTTTAGAGCTTTGTATCCATGAATCACCCTATTGTTAGACTCACCTAGATTTTAGCACTTGTCCTCTACCAAAACTGATTATTTCTGGACCTTTGCAAGCATATGTTTTAACAATGATTCCATGTCCCTTTCTCTGCTCATGTCACAGTACCCTCCTAAAATTGCTCTAGTTTGTTTTATTTATTTGTACTACAGTGGTTCTAATCCCTGCTTGATTGCATGTCCCACAATATTGACAAAATTCCTACAACACCTATGGCCAATTGTCTGCTCTAAGCAGAAGCTGTGAAAAAATATGAGAAAATCTGATTATCTCTTTCTCCATCCAAAAAGACTCTAGACAATAACCTAGGCAAAACTAACTTTCCAATTTGCAAATATACACTGAATATTTTATGCCATATAAATCAATTCTTTCTGTGCACACTATACTCTAAGATTGCACTTCTCATTTTAGTACTGGTACCAACATATTTCTTAAATCTTTTGTTAAATACTAAGAAATACAAAGTCTCATGTCTGAGAAATATATGTACTAAACACCATGAATCTAACAGGAAATCATGATGAATACATGCCCTAATTTAGTACTGAGCTAATTATTTTGATCTAAAGTGCATTTCTAATTTGTACCTTTGGTGTAACTCAAATTTGGGTGTCTGTCAAGTGTGATGATAAAAAATCATGGGTCTCCTTATGGCTCAGTCTCTGCTCAAATGTCATGTTCAAAGACTACTGTTAAACTCCAGAAGCCTATAGTATTTATTTTAAAATGTGCTTCACATTAAAAAACAAAAAACAAAAAACAAAAAACAAAAAACCCTTTATTTAAAGTTTTAATTTCTCCGGGAAATTACCTTTTGTAAAGAACATCTCTGAAGTGTGTAAAATTGATTCTATGGGGAGTAAGTTTTGAGTGTCAAACAATGACTGATTAATACATTTTTGGATGAGAGATTTTTTTCCTAATTTAGTACTATGTGTCTCTCCTTTTTAAGTAAAGTAAGACATGGTGCCTTTTCAAGGAGATTAAGGCCTACTGGAGGAAAGAAAACAAAAACTAACAATAGCAGTACTGCTAAGTATATTGTGTTTATTTTGCACAGTGGTTTTCGAGAATTCAGGAAATAAATGTCTAAATGGGCTTGGGAATGTGGAATTTTTCCTGGGGCGGGGGAAATGTTTAAGCAAAGATTTTAAAGATAATAAAGAATAATCTGATGGAAAACAGAGGAATAATCTTTCCAGGGAGATAGAGCAGCCTCTGTAAAAACACAGTAGTTTGAAGCAGCATGGTGTTCTGAAAATTACAAATAGTGTAGTATGGTTGGAAGGAAGAGTGTTTGGAAGGGAGTGTTTGCAAGGGAGTACCAAGTGTGAGGTGGAATGATGAACAGAGGGCATATTCCCAAGAACATCTATTAACTGATAGACTTAAGCTTTACTCTTGACTAAGCTAAACAATCTAAATTAAGAGAACGATGTAATATTTGCATTTTAAAACAAAATAATTTCATCAGCATTATGAGTCCTGGATGCTGGGTATTTGAATGAGAACTGTTGGGGCCAGGATGTCACTTGTGAGATGAGCTATAATGAGAATTTGCATCATGATATTGGATATAGGTAAGGGGGATCTGATCTTCAAGAAAAAGGCAGGGAAGGAGTTCAGAATGATTCTAAAGCTTCTGTGCAAATATAAATATGACCTACTATCAACAGCTCAACAAATATGCATACCTAAGATCATCACAGAAAATCTTTCAAGCAATGTTTTTAATCTCAGTAACTGAGATATTTTGCAATAATTCACCTCCTAAACACAGAGCTACCTTTATTGCAAAAAGTCTCCTTCGCTAGCAGTATCCTATCATTCACTGGATTAGAATCTCTATAGGATCACTGGCATACTGCATCCTGCATTAAGCTCTGGAGAAGCTGGTGGTTTCTGGACCTGAATACATCTTGTACTCCACTCATGTTATTCTTCGGTGATTGGCTGTCCCATCACCATGGGTCTAGGTTGGAAAGCACATGCTGTAACTTACCTGGGTTTGATTCATTTCAAATTATTTTTGCTACTTGGGTAGAAAAAACTTGAAGAGTATTTGAAAATACTACCTTAGAGAAAAACCCATTTTTGCTATATTATATAAGAGCATTATTCTATTATGGTATGTTCATAGTTATAATAATCATTTTTATAAATGGAAGTAGGCTGTTTGAGAAATAGTTCAGCTCGTGAATAATATACTAAAGATATTCTACACGTCAACTCTCCTGAACTTCAGAAATAGAGGGGTGAATTTCACCTAGCTCTAGCAGAGACTGATTAGCTGGTCACCATTTTCTAATATCCCTGATATACACTCAGACTATATTTCCCCAGTCCTTTGTAGTTGTATATGGTCATAAGACTGAGCGTTGACTTATAGAAGGTAAGCAAAAGTGATTTTCAGCACTGCTATGTCAGGTCCCATATAGTAATTTCCCTTGAGGACTCAACACCCTTGACTTTCATATCAACTGATTGCACTACAGTGCTCCAGAACATGCTGGAGACATTAGATAAAATCAGTCTAGATCATGGAATGACTACTTAGTCTCTCATAGGTTAAGGACATTCATTTAAAAATTAAATTTTCAAGAAATAAATTTCAGTTGTGTAAAATTCACTGAGATTTTGGAGGTTATGCATTTCAGCATTACAAAAAGAATTGTTGCTCAAACCCAAGTAATGTAAATTATTTACTGCCCTGAGAGTTGCCTAAGAAAGGACATCAAGACATGGATATTCCTAAACAAAAGCTGTCTTTCTTCTCTAGAAATTTCTGTAATGTGCAATAATTTGTCAAAAATTGTGAACAGTTTGAGATTTGTGCCTTACTTATAGGTTAACAAAATAGTCTGCCATAATTTCATAGATACTGGCAGAAGACACATGACTCCTATGTCAGAAGAAAGGACATTTTTTACTCAAGATAGAGCAGATAGCTTCACATTGGATTCTCTTGTCCTCAAGTCCCATAGAAATGATGCAGGTATAGGCCAAGATGAATCCAGAACATTAGTGAGTTTGTGCCAAAGCTGAGGAACCCTGACCTTAGGTATTTACGTCTTCCAAATGGGGTTGCTAGCAAACTGCTCAACTTTGCCCCAGAGGGAGTCATCATTCTTACGATTCTGTACAGAAATAAAATCCACTGTTTTCCCCAGGAGGTGACACTATCAATCCTCCAAGGCTCTTTGCTATATAAACACCCTTAATAAAGATAGTTTAGGACAAAAGCTGATACCAAATGTGCAGAAATACCATGGAGAAGACTCTGTCAATATGTTTTAGATTCCAGGCTGGGTAATTGAAAAGCAAATCACAGAAAAATGCACTGAGAGAGCAATTAAGAGATTTTGGGAGCCACTGATTCTGTTCCTTTCCTTTTAGGATTAGGAAGGAGATAGAAATTCAAAGGAAAACTGACTTGGTCAAAGCTACAGAAACAGTGAGAACCTGACTCTATTCTTTATATCTCATTTCCAAAAGAATCATATCCAGATTACACATGCATATATATCACTGATGTTAATTCATATACACACCAGGCTTACATTTTGAGGTCTAAAAGCAGTACTCTGGAAGCAGTGGTTAGAACTGTCTGTATTGAAAACCAGAAAATCTTTGTTCTCATCAGAGTCCCCACAATAAGGGTTTAATGAAGCCATTTTGATCGGGCCACCTTCAGGGACAATTAACTACTCTCTTCTCTTCTTTCACAGTACATCGTGCATATCTCTGTTATGTTAAATTGATGTATTTGATTATGAATTTTTTAAGGGCAAGAGTATTTTTTTAAAAAACTATTTGAATAAGTTGAAAAGCACATGTGAAAAAAAAAATTAAAATGAGGATTGCTGCGGCGTGACTGCTGTATCCCAGCTGTTATATTCTCTTGCTTTCTAATATCTGGGCCGTGATTTATGCCATCTTTCAGTAATCATGTTTAGTTGCCTAGACAAAAAACTGAATAAGATATCATTTCCATTTGTGTTCTGTTACTTTGAATTGTAGACTGAAGCTCCCAAAGATAATAACTAGTTGCTAGAAAATGTACCTGTCTCTTCCACACCACATTAATGATACAATTGGTATAACTAACCACAGCACTGCCATTATATTTCTGCAGTTGGTTTATGCTCCTTTGAGGAATGAGATTGTTAAATTAGAAAAACAGGGCCAAAAAAAAGGTATTTTTTAGAAATCCTGTGAAAATTACTGGCTTGTGCAATATGGCTAAATAGTAAAGTTCATATTAGAGTTTGTCATTTTGGCAGGTCTAACATAGCACTCCACACCTCATCTCATACACGTTCACGTTCACCTAAAAATGAAGGTTGACAGGGGAAGACAAAGGCATAAGTTTAAAGTTGGGGATGTGGTTGCAATAAGTGACTAGCTCTGCTTTCTCCAGAGAATTACATTTTCAAAGACATCCACCTCCACTCTCTCACACACTTCAGTTTGTCCCCATGTTTGCTTGTTTGCTAGTCCTTCCTTCCATAATCACACCAGGAATAATTCCATGAATCCATCAGTTATTGATTATACATTACTGAGAATGATATTTTAATGTGATATGAACATATATTTTGAATAAAAGTATATTTTCAAAATTATTAAAAGTTGCTACCTAATTGGCAAGTTGGTGTTTGACTCAGTTATTTCTGTTTATGAAAATTTTCACCATGAATTCTATTTGTATAATCGTAATAATAGTAAGTTGTATTTAGAAAATAATCTAGGTCACAAGGGTGGTATATGAAACACTTCATCATCACCCAAGAACATACATGCTCTGGTTTCTTAGAAGCTATTAGTAATATCAAATAGTATGACCTCTGTAGATTCCCTTCTTGAAAAAACTCCAGTCAGTTTCCTCTAAGTCCTCTTCTTAACTAGGTCCCGACATTTTGGGCCTCTGTGTTCGTTTGCAAGGCCCAATTTTAGAAAGCATCCCAAGTTGACATCTACTGGAGTTCCTCATCCTCCATCAGCCCCCAGGGAACATCCCATCATGCTGGCGTATTTTCATCAAAACTCCAGTTAGGAGTCTACCCTTATTCCCTGGTGTTTCTTCTTAGCCATTTTTCATCCACTGACCCCCACCCTGTTCTTTAGCTATTTTTTTCTTGTTGTATTCAGAGTTGAGCCCTATCTCTTTTCCCTATTACCAAAATCCCATTGTATTAGTCCCCTTGAATAAAATATTCCTTACTTTCTTTAACAAGTGTCACAAGAATAGTTTCCTTATCAGCAGGCTGATTAATATCTCTTTATTTGTTTATTTATTTTTGGTCCCTTTTAAAAAATACCCACATTCTAATTCTTGGAACCTATGGCTATGGTAGTTTACATGGCAAAAGGGAATTACGTTTGCAGATGGTATGAAGGATGCACAACAACTGACATTACAATAAAAACATTATCTTGGGATATCCAGGTAAGAGATCAGTGTTATTAAAAGGGTCCTTAAAAGTGGAGGAAGGGGGCAGATCAGATAAGAGCCAGAGGAGATGACAGTAAGAAAAAGACTAAGCTTGAATTTGCTGGCTTTAAAGATGGGGGAAGGACCCGAACCAAGGAATACAGAGAGCCTATAGGCACTTGAAAAGGTGACAAAACTGGGAGCTTCCAGAAGAAACACAGCTCTACCTTCACCTTAATTTTAGTCCAGCGAGACTGTGTCAATCTTCTGTCCTACAGAACTGTAACATAATCAACTTGTCTTGTTGACAGGCCATCGGTTTGTCATAATTTTTCACAACAGCAATAGGAAGTGGACACCATCCTCATGCAGTTTGGCTAGAAATCAAGGGCCAGTTTAGGACAGTTTAAAGGTCTCTGAAGAGGAGAAAGAACACATAAAATCTTGTTGGCTCCTAGGAAGATTGCAGGCGCCTTTTCATTTCTTCCTATATTTAGTTCAGTTCTGTCCCCTAAAAAAGCAGGGTCTATTTTATAAACCTTCAATTTGGAGTTGACCATGTGACTTGCTTTGAACTATAATGAAGCAGAAAGGAGATGATGCTCTTTCAGACCAGGCCTTAAGAAGACTTGGCGGTTTCCCTTGCACTCTTGTACTCTCACATCTCTATAAGAAAGGCACACCCAGCTGGCCTGCTGTCCCTGGAGGAGAACACATGTCACGTGGTAACAGGCAGACAGCCTAAACCAAGCTCAGCCTGGATTAGCCAATTCCCACTGACCTTCAAATATGTGAGAAAAACATACATGATTGCTGTTCTAAGTCACTGAATTTTGGAGTATTTTGCTATGCAGTGATAGCAAACACACATAGCTCCAATCTAATACTTGCTGCTCAGTTTTGGTTTTGAGTTATAAAGGAGTATAGCAACTTTCATGCTATAATGGCCAGCTTTTTACTTGGAGGCCTAAATCTGGAAACTGCTAACGCTCAGTTCTCCCCACCAGGAATCTTCCTCTGAACTGACAGTCCACAGGGCCTTCTCATTTTCCTACTTTAGAAAGGTCAGGTTTTTATTAAACATAACTGCCCTCCAACTTCCCCTGGGGATCTTAGATCTATATTTTCTGGGTTTTGGCAGAAAGTATGCTATTTTAGTCAGTATTTAAATGTCATATTTGTACCGTAATCCTTTCTACTGATACCCTGGATGTCTGCCGATGTTATATGTATATTCTTTCTGATAAGATTTCTGAAATGCAGTGGTGCTGGCCAAGGAGAAAATGTTCTTGTTATCACTGAGGAAGCACTGGGGATCGAAGAATATTTTAAGTAACGGCAAAGTTTCTTTTTAGCAGTGAAGGAAAGAAAAGCCCTTTACCGTCAGCTTTTTTTTCTCTCCCATGTTTTGTTCAGCTCTCATTTCATTATATGATGCTTTACAGAGAGACTGCTAAGACACCACTTTGTCTGCAAGTTTTGTAGTGTCTTCAGAAGACTTCATAAGGGGAATGAAGAGAATGAAGAGTGAATAAGTAGGTTGGAGAAAACGGAATCAAAGTTCCTGCATTTTTCTACTCTGCTCACATACTCAATAGTTTTAAAGATTTAACATGCTCTCTAAGTGGGCTTCTTAAATCCTAAACATATGTATAGCAAAAGGAAAAAAAGGGGATATAAAAAAAGATGTGGCCAGCTCAGATTAACTGTGAGACTATGAATTTTTGGGCTTCTCTTCTGCTAGATCAGAAACTTCAGGAAACAGGATCTGATCTATGTTGGTTGGTTGTTTTGCCCACAGTGAGTAACACAAAGCTTGAACCGAATATTAACGATCAATAAGTACTTGATGAATGAGAATCAATAAATGAGTTGTCCTTTAGATACGCTAAGCCATTTATATGTAGTACAAGACTATTTCCATTTAAATGGAAGTTGCTACTAACTATTTTTTGGGTAGAGTTCCCTCTTTTTACTTGAAAGAAAAATAATGTGGCTATACAAATAAAACAACAAAAGAGTATATAAGAGAAGGGTTTGGAATGAGATATGAACCCTGGGATGTATATAACCTACTTTCAACTTTTTTCCAAATTGTCCCTTTAAGGATCCTTTTCACACTGAAAGTCACAGCTGCAAAGAGAGAGTCAGATATGTTGTTGATTTTATAATGAATGTTGAGCAGAGATTTGCTATTCATGAGTTCAAAGATAACAATTTTATAGAATGGTTTAAAAATGGCTCTTTCTTTTTTAATGTAAACCTTGCAACAAGTGCTCTGTATCATTTTAACTCTTAAGGTATAGATAGTAGAGTAATAAGGACAGAAAAATTGGAATTTTTAAAAATATTTTCCCTTCGGGCGCCTGGGTGGCTCAGTGGGTTAAGCCGCTGCCTTCGGCTCAGGTCATGATCTCAGGGTCCTGGGATCAAGTCCCGCATTGGGCTCTCTGCTCAGCAGGGAGCCTGCTTCTCCCTCCACTTCTCTCTGCCTGCCTCTCTGCCTACTTGTGATCTCTCTCTGTCAAATAAATAAATAAAATCTTAAAAAAAAAAAAATTTCCCTTCTAGCACATAAAGAGGATCTCTGGATAGGCAAGGCCCAAGGAGAAAATTAAAGCTTTCTCATTGTCTGTAGAGGAAAGATGACATATCCTGAAAGACAGAGCCAGGATGTTGGCATTGCACTGGCTGACTGTGCATTAGATCAGAGAGCAAATTACATATTGATAGAACTATTTTGAGCAGTCAATAAGCTTTTTGATGATTGATATCTTTATGCAGCCTGGTAATATCAATGTCGACTTTAGGAACTAGAGAGAGAAACTGTAATATAGTATTCTCTTTGTGGAATCCTTAAGTGTAACCGAAGCTCACAAGTCTCATTACTTAAATAGCAGAGTTTACAGAATTGACTTTCACAGGAACAAGGGAAAGAAAATTAAAACATCACCCTTCCCTTTGTGTACAAAACTGTCCTTCCAGCCACCCTTCAATTTGAATCAGAGGTTGAAGTAGTTAAGTTCTTTAAAGTTCTTCTGGTATGAGAAAAAGAAAAGTGGTTCACAGAATCAGTCAGAAAAAGTGTATTTTAGAGAGCAAAAATAAACTAAATACGGAGCAAATAGTTCATTTCATTATGTGACTGTTTCTGGTAGGACAGTCAGCTTTAAACTAAGTGCCCAGGAAACCACAAAATATATCACTGTCCACTTCTAAATAATATTTTCTGAAATGTAATCAGGAAAGTGGAAGATGATGTAACAACAACAACAAAAAAGGCACTGTGATTTATATGACAACCTCAGTTTTACTTTCTCCTATCTCTTCTCCTCTGTCATTTTATCTTTCAGGAAGAAATTTTCTTCAAGATTAGTTAATCAATCACTTACATAAATACTTATTTATTCATTCTTCCATTTATTCATTCAGCCCATATTTAGAAAGTGCCAATTTTGTACTGGTATTGTTATAAGCAAAATGGCAGTGGACAAAACAAATATAAATATTTACCCTAATAAAAATTACCTTGTAGTGGAGGAAGATAGATTATTAGTCAATGGATAAAGTACATATGAGACATACTGGTGATTAGTGCTAAGTAGATAAGTAAAGTGGATAAAGAAGTTAGAAAATATCATGAAGTGAAATTTGCTATTAAATGCAAGATAAAATAATAAAATATTAAATTTTATTTAAATTTGGATTTCAATTTTTAAGGAATTAAATAATTATTTTAATATATTTCAAATATTACAAGGTGAACAAATGGGAAAGTGATTGACAATGAGACCATAATGGATTTGGTGAGCAAATGGTGTTATGGTCTTAAATAAATGTTGAAGAATTAGAGTAAATATCAAACAAGTTGTGAAATAAACCACAATTTGCAAAAAGTGCAAGTTGAATTATTAGATGTGAAAATTAAAATGTCTGGGATAAAAAATATGCTAGGTGTGGCTAATTGCAGACCAGACTATCCTGAAGAAAAGATTATGAACCTGAAGACACAATAATAGAAAATATCCCACATAAAACACAAGTAGTAAAAAAAGAAAAAGTAGAACATCGGTGAGCTGCAGGAGAAATTCAAGTGATCTAACATAAACAAAATTGGGGTCCTCTAAGAAAAAGAGAACAATTAAAAAAAGAGAGAGAAGAAACAGTTGATGAACTTCTCCCAAATTTGATAAAAACTCTCTCTCTCTCTCTTTTTTTAAAGATTTTATTTATTTATTTGACAATGAAAGAGAGAGAGAGAGAACAAGTAGGCAGAGTGGCAGGGAGAGGGAGAAGCAGACTCTCCACTGAGCAGGGAGCCCAATGAGGGACTCGATCCAAGGACCCTGGGATCACAATCTGCGCCAAAGGCAGCTGCTTAACCGACTGAGCCACCCAGGCGCCCCCCAAATTGGTAAAAACTCTTAACCCACAGATACTAAGAATCTCAACAAAACCCAAACACTAGAACATGTGGGAAATTACACCAAGGGATAGTATAATCGAAGTGCTTAAAACCAGTGATAGAATATTTTATTTTATTTGCTTAAAGATATTATTTATTTATTTGACAGAAATCACAAGTAGGCAGAGAGGCAGGCAGATAAGGGGGAAGCAGGCTCTCTGCTGAGCAGAGAGCCTGATGCAGGGCTCTATCCCAGGATCTTGAGACCACAACCTGAGCCAAAGGCAGAGGCTTTAACCCACTGAGACCCCCAGGTGCCCCATGATAGAATATTTTAAAAGCAACCTGAGAAGCATGGCAGATTATACACTTAAGGGCAAAGATAAGAATTATAGCAGATTTCTAATTAGAAATAATGTATGTAAAAAACCACAAGGCATTGCATTGTTTTTGATTGGAAACCCACTGTGCTAAGAGAAAATAAAAAAGTAAATAAATAAAGCAAACTCTGACAATCTGTAAATCTATACCCAGGGAAAATACTTTCAAAATACAAATGAGAAATATATTTTCAGACATACAAAAGCTTAAAGAATTCATTGACAGTCACCAGCACTACCGAAAATAACGAGTAAAGCCCTTCATTCAATGAAGGAGAAGGAAAATGACACCAGAGGGAAACATGGATATACATAAGGAATGAAGAGTACTGGAAATGGTAACTATGGACATAAATATAAAGACTAATTTTTAATTTAAACTTCTTGAAAATATAATTTATTGTTTATTGACTAATTTTTAATTTAAACTTGTTGAAAAGATAATTTATTGAAAATAATAACCATGTAGATACAATATGTACTGTATAATCTATGCAGAAATAAAGTGTATGGCAGAGATAACAAAGGCCAGGAGGGTAGACATAAAAATATCCTGCTGGGAAATTCTTATGTTATCTTGAAGTGGTATAGCATCACTTGTATATTGACTATGATAACTAGACAGCTTCCATAATAGCTCTGAAAGGATCTCTTATTTTTAGAAGTCACAGGGCAGATATTGCTGAAAATCAAACACAATTTTTAATCATGGGAGTTGTTGTATTAAAAGAACAGTTGATTCAATCTCTTTTAGTTTCTCATATGACAAGGCCTTTAATCAAGAAAGAATTAAATTCTGAAACTAGAAATGAGGACATCTCATTGGATCCAGATGAAACTGACAATCTTGAATCCCCTGGTTATTCTGAGACTTCTTTAGAAGTAGAAGAAACTTTCCATCAAAGGGCCAAGGAGATGAGACTTCCTGATATTGAAAACTCTGATAACCATAAAACGAAATGTTCATTTTCCTCAAGACCCACAGCAACCACCTGTTGCCACTAATCCCTAACTATAGTTAAATCTCAGCATACTCCAGTAAGACAGGCATTCCTTTCCTCCACACTCCAGGAGGAAAAGAAGATAACTTATCCATTGAAAGATTTTCAAGAACTTGCTAATATATATATCAGCAGAAATCTGAGGAACATATACAAATAGATGTTGAGAGCATTCAGCGAAAGAGGACAGAATATAACACAACATTGGGCTGACTTCATCGAAATGGATACACTTAATAGAGATTCCAGACTTAACACTTTAAAGTTTGTGCAGCTGGATGTGGCTCTAAACACTTACTTGTTTATTCGAGTGGCTCTGAACTTAATCATAGCATCCATTTAATGAAACAGATTTCTGAGCTTCTCTAATATGAAGTGAGAAGAGAATCCAAAGTCTCAGGGAGATGGAAATGTTGAACTAGAGCTGATATGTATAAACTTCACAGCCATCTCAGAACTAAAATCCACAAAAAGACTTAGAAAAAACTCTCATCACTAAGGCACTGATAGATATATTAATGACAGGGGAACCTCTGAAAGATTTTGTGGTCACTCTCCATTGTAGGCCATCTACCCTTGCTAAATTGTTTTCTTTCCTTCAGACAAAGCATTCAGATTTTTAGAGAGTTCCTTATGACCTAGTAACTGAAGAAGAACAATCTTGAGCCTACTGTAAAAATGGATTACATGACAAGGCGCTACCACCCCAAAATGGAATGTTGTAACACTATCAAACCATTCAGCAATAACCCTGAAGGCAAGTGGTGAAGAAATTCCCCATAAGCAGAACTTTGAGCAGTAAATTTTGTTGTCCTCTATGTATTAGGTGAATATTAGGCAAAGGGACATGTTTATGGGGAGTTGATAATGGTTTAAGTAGATGTCCATGGACTTGGAAGGAACAAGATTGGAAAATCAGTGAAAAGTTATGTGTGAGAAAGAAGTGTATGCATAGACCTTTTAGAATAAACTCATTTTGTAAAATTATCTTATGTGAGTGCTCCCTAAAGAGTATCCAATGCAGAGAAAACTGTTAATTACCAGAGTGGAAAAAATAATCATTAGTGGCCAAAATAACATGATCTTTAGGTCACAGTCAACTTCTTTGCTCAGTTACTCCATTTTTGGTGAAATGGGCTCATAGACAATGTGGTCACAATGGCATGGAGAGAGGCTGTGGTAGACTCAACAACATGGGTTTCTCCTGACCATGGATACTACCACTGTGATTGACTAATTGGCCAATAGCAGAAACTAACATTGAGTCCCTGATATGACACAATTTTGTAAGGGTAAGGGGGAACAAGCCTACCATGTGGTGGTAGATTAATTATATTTTACTTCTTCCATCATGGAGAGGGCAAAGATTTGACCTCAGTGGAGTAGACATGTTTTCTGGATATGGATTTGCTCTCCCTTCTCATAATGCTTCTGCAAGCACCTTTACCTCTACAGTCACAGCATGACTTATTTAACATCATGATATTCCATGTGGCATTGTGTCAAATCGAAGTCATTTCAAGTGAAGGAAGTGCTGTAACAAGCTCACGTCCATGAATCAATCAGCGTATTTTATATCCCATTACTCAGAAGTGACCGCTCTTATGGAATAGTAAAATGACTTATTAAAGACACACTTACAGCTATATTTGAGGAACAATATCCTGAAGGTATGGAGTTCTATCTTATAGCATATATTTTACACTTTGAATCAAAGACCATTTTATGGAGTTATTTCCCCCATGGCGAGAATACATAGGTCCAGGAATCAAGCTTTGGAAGTAGGAGTGGCTACTTTATTATAACTAATTACTCATGAAGACTTTTATCTTTACTCTGAGATCTGCTGGCTTGAACATTTTATTGTCCAAGAGGAAAATGCTTCCAACAGGGAAAATAATAATTTCATAAAATCAGAAGTTGAAACCTTCATTTGGCCATTTTATTATATTTTATTTTTTCAAAGACTTATTTATTTACTTTAGAGAGAGAGAGTAAGCAGGGGGAGGGTCAGAGAGAGAGAGAGAGGAATAGGAGAGAAGCAGACTCTGCATTGAGCCTGGAGCCCCATGCAGGGCTTGATCTCTGACCTTGAGATCATAACCTGAGCCAAAATCAAGGGTAGGTTTCTTAACTGAGCCACCCAGGCACCCTTCATCTGGCCATTTTAGACTCTTATGTCATTGAACAAAAAAGGGGGAAAAAAAGAGATAATCTACTAGTTGGAATGATTGATCCTAATAACCAAGAGGAAATCAAGGTTGCTGCTACATATGAGGGTAAAGAAGACTATATATGGGAGACAAAGGGGATTCTCTAGAGTGTTCCTCAGCATGACAATAGTAAAAATTGATGGAGAACTATAATATCCAGAAAAGGTAGGGTGACTCAGGATTCCAACCATTAGGGAAATGAATATACATTTGGGAGTGAATAAGGGATATTCACTGCTAATATACTCTGCCAAGGGAAGCAGAATAGCTGAGGTTCTGGCTGAAAGTGAGGGAATTATTGAATGAGTAGTTAAAGAAGAAATCTGTATAGATCAACTATAATCTTTGGGCAATCTAGGGAAATGGGGCCTTATAGTTGCTTTGTGTATTTTCCCTATGCTTGTTATATGCATGTATTTATTTGTGTCTATTAACCACTGTATTCTTCTTCCTCCTTCCCATTTCTTTCTTTTTTTTTTTTAATTCCTGTATAAATTACTGGAGTTTAACTTTACAATTTAGTCTTTTGGTAACAGAATATTCAGTATGACCATGACTGAATTTGGGGAGTTATTAATGTTGTCTGCCTTAGAAACAAAATCTGTTGGGATTGTGTCTTCTCATTTCCAGGAAGAATAAGAACTTCCTGCAAGAGGGATATGTGTATCTAGTTAGTGGGAATACCTTGTTAGGTTTTTTTGTTGTTGTTGTAAGGGAATTAAAATGGATATGGAAGAGTACATATGGAAACTGAATAGACAAAGGATTAGGTGATGTCAGTTATCAATTTATTGCCTCTCAGTTCCCATTGGACACTTCAATATATGCTCTGTGATAAACAAGAGGAATTCTTTAACTTTTTCTCCACTAAAATGGATTTTTATCTTCTGATTGGACCAGATTTCTACAACCATATTAATAGGCTGAAAAAGAAAAACTGTACTATCATCTCAATAATTAGAGAAAAAGTATTAGAGAAAATATCCAACACCAACTCCTAAAAAAAATTTTGTCACAATATAAATAGACTAGAACTTCTTTAACCCATAATACTTCCTACAAAAAGTAGTACTTAGTGTTGGAAGACTGAATGCTTTCATCCAAATATGAAAACAAGAAGTGGAACCTATGCTCTCACTACCTTTTTTTTTTTCTCACTACTTTTCTTCAATATTGCATTGAAAATTCTAGTCAGTGCAATAAAGTAAAATAAGTACATAATAAATAAAATATATCCAGTTTGAAAAGAAAAAGTGAAATTCTCTTTATTTGCAGATGACATAGTCATCTATGTGGAAAATGCTATCAAAGCTACAAAAGTGCTACTGGAACAAATCAGTGAGTTTAATAAAGTTGTAGAAGACACGATCATGATACAAAAATCAATTTTATGTCTGTATACAAGAAATGGGTGTGTATAGAATGTATTTTTTTAAAGATTTTATTTAGGTATTTGAGATAGAATGAGAGCAAGAGAGAGAGAAAGAGAGTGCACAAGCAAGGGGAGCAGCAGGCAGAGGGAGAAGCAGGTTCCCCGCCGAGCAAGGAGCCCGATGCGGGACTTGATTGCAGGATGCTGGGATCATGACCTGAGCTGAAGGCAGTCGTTTAACCAATTGAGCCACCCAGGCATCCCTAAAGTAATATTCTTAATGGGGCACCTGGGTGGCTCAGTTTGTTGAGCATCCAACTCTTGATTTTGCCCTAGGTCATGATCTCAGGGTCATGGGATTGAGCCCAACATTGCTCCATGCTCAGAATGGAGTCTGTTTGTCCCTCTCCCTCTGCTTCTACCCCATTCATGCTTGTTCTTCTCTCTCAAATAAATTTTAAAAAAAATCTTTAAAATGACATTATTTAAAATAGTATCAAAATGTATGAAGTACCAGGGATATATTTTTTAAAAAAGTTTAAGAACTGTACACTAAAAACTATCAAGTATTGTTGAGAGAAATTACAGAGCTGCAAATAAATGGGCTTATTGTACATTTAACAAAAGTTGCTGGAATAATTAGAAAACAAAATATAAAATAGCAACACCTTAATCCACACCATTAACTATATAAGAAAAAATGACTCAAAGTAGATCATGGACCTAAATGTTAAATCTAATATTTTACAACTTCTAGAAGAAAATATAGGAGAAAGCTTGTGACTTTGGATCAAACAAAGTTTTCTTTTTTTTTTTTTTAAGATTTTATTTATTTATTTGACAGAGATCACAAGTAGGCAGAGAGGCAGGCAGAGAGAAAGGGAGAAGCAGGCTCCCTGGTGAGCAGAGAGCCCGATGTGGGGCTCGATCCCAGGACCCTGGGATCATGACCTGAGCCAAAGGCAGAGGCTTTAACCCACTGAGCCACCCAGGCGCCCTGCAAACAAAGTTTTCTTATAACAGAATCAAAATCATGATCCAGAAGACCAAGGATGATAAATTGGATTTTATCAAAATTAAGAACTTCTGCTTCTTGAAAGGTACTCCTTACAGAGAGAAAATACAAAATACTAGTTGGGAGAAAATAATTCCAAATCAAATATCTGATAAAGGATTTTCCTCCTAAATATATAAAGATATCTCACAACCCATTAAAAATAAAACAAACAAGCTCATATAAAATGGTCTATAAGTTTGAACAGGCACTTCAACAAAGATGATATACAGATACATGCAAGTACAAAAGAGAGGTTTAACATCATTAATCATCAAAGAAATACTAACTAAATCACATTAAAATGGTCCTACACAATTATTACAAAATCTATAGTAAAAAATGTCTGACCGTACCCACTGTTAACATGACTATGGAGCAAAGGAATGTGGATACACTCCTGGTAGAGTTTTAAACAGTATAACAACTTTGAGAAAAAGTTTGACAACTTCTTTAAAAAGTGAAACATACAACTAACATATGACTCAGCCATTTCTATTCTTGGTATTTACACAGGAGAAATGGAAGTATGTATCCATATAGAGAATTGTACTAAAATATTCTTAGCAACTTTATCTGCAAGAAGCAAAGCCTGGGAACAACTCAAATGTCACTCCACCTGAGCAAAGTATAAACAAACTGTGGTACTTAGAGTAAGAAAGAATGAATTATCGAGCCATGCAACAGTATGGGTGAATTTCAAAATAATGATGCGGTTTGAAAGGAGCCAGATGACAAAGAGTACATCCTGTATTATTCCATTTATATACAATTTTAGAAAAAGCAAACTTTGTACAGTGATTGCAGGTAGATTACTGGTTGCCTGGAAATGAGAGGGTGGCAAAGAGGGGCTGGAGAGGAGGATTACAAAGAGGCATCAGGACACTTTTAGGGTATTGGATTTGTGCATTGTCTGTATCCTAGAGGTGTGTTACTGGTACATATATGTGTCACAACTTATTGAATAGTACACTTTGAATATTCAAAATGTATTATTGTAAATTATATCTTACAACAGCTGCTAAAAAGTACCCAGGGAAAAGCAAAGCCAACACAAGTGTTTTGGAGGGAATTGTAGAAGATTAGAAAGAAAACTAAAAGCAGATACTATCACAGTTGTTCATGAAAGAAACAATTTCAAGAGGGAGAAGAGTCATTAAACACGTTGAATATTGTTGAAAGAAAAGAAAGAGAAAGGATTAAAATGCTCATCCCATATAGGAACAAGTTCCTTAGAAAAAAGAGATCTTATGATGGGTCAGGGCAGAAACCATGTTACACAGAGCTGAGTGATGATGGGGAGCAACATAGCAAGACAGAGTGAAAGCAATGATTTCAAAAGTGGCTCTATGGAGCGCCTGGGTGGCTCAGTGGGTTAAAGCCTCTGCCTTCAGCTCAGGTCATGGTCCCGGGGTCCTGGGATCAAGCCCCGCATCAGGCTCTCTGCTCAGTGGGGAGCCTGCTTCCTCCTCTCTCTCTCTGCCTGCATCTCTGCCTACTTGTGATCTCTGTCTGTCAAATAAATAAATAAAATCTTAAAAAAAAAAAAAGTGGCTCTGAATGGAAAAAGAAACAGATCTGGAGGGGAATTTGTAGTCCAAATATGTAATCTTCAGTGCTGGTGGAAAACTCAAATAAAGAGACAGAATTAGAAGACAGAAAGAGGGGCCAGTGAACAGAGACCTGGTATGAGTGGGAGAGGTTGAATGGGAAGGTCCCAGAGTGGTGAAAAAGCAGAAGTTTGGGAGCTGGGACCTGGAAGGGTGTTGAGTGCACCTGAGTAAGGAAGCTGCTCTAGGGGATACAGCGGGAGTTCCCATAGCAGGACGATGATCAAGATGAGGATAAGGAAGATTTGGAGTCAGAATGGAATGATGATATGTGAATCCCTGAAAGCCTGCTGTGGGGCTTTGCAACACCAGGCTGGAGTTGACAGAGAATAACTGTAACATGAAGACAGGCATGTGACCTTACCCTTGTAACTCCTAGTGCCCCAGTGCTCTTTAAGATTTAATCTGAAACATTAGAAATCTCTTAGCCAACTTTCTCCAGTATATGTATATTCTTCTCATATCTCAGTATTCCATCTGTAGTGCATTCTGCTTCCTTTTCCCAAACCACATAATATTCAGCAGATAGTAATGAATCTGATTAGACAGTCTCTGTTTTTATTTTTATTATTGTTTACCACATGATGTCTGGAACCAAGCTTGTCCCTTTTCAAGCTTGATTAAAAATAACAACAACAAAACAAAACAAAACAACAACAACAAAAAACTTCACAAGCTTTTATAAAGGAGCCCTCCTTACATTTCTTGATCCTTCACCCCTTCACCACAAACTTCCTTTATTGTCATAGTAACCATAATAATCCACAGCCAATTAAAAAGTTAGTAACCAATAACAAAAGAGATAGGAGTGGAGTCTTCTGAAGTTTGCTTTTTCTAGGGATCTTTTTTCTTTGCCAAAATTGATTGAGCTATAATGATCCACTTTACTATTAAATATGTGCAGAATATTCACTCTCTATAGAATCTGGTACCTGGATACTATTTTGGTATAGACATATCCTCCTAATATATAGCATTTTAAGGAATATACATTTTATATAGCATATGGGAACATTTCATCTCTGAAAAAAGAACAAAAAGGGTGATATTAAAAATGCATAATATGGTTCAGAGACTCTTATAGTATTTAATCAAGGGAAAAAATGAATACCAATTATGTGATCAAGTTAAATATTCAGATAAAAGCAAAACAGTCATGGGAAAGATTATGACTAAATATGACCTAGGGAGAGAAAGAAAAGGAAATGGAAATCTTCTGCCCCAAGAAGATCAACTCTGTTAAACCAGTAAGCTTTCAAATGGCTCTTTTAGATGTCTGTGACATTAAAGATTTGTCATTTAAAGAGAAAAGAAATCTGAATTGGAAATCTGAAGATTTGGGTTCATGTTTGGATTTCACCGTTCAGTTGCTGAGGGACTATGGACAGATCATTGAGCATCATTTTTAATTACCTATAATAGGACCATAATTAAACATGCACCATCTGCTTGCCAGAGATCAAAATGAGAAAATTTATGGGGCTTTATAAACTGTTAAGTGTATCATTCTGACAACTCTGAAGATAACCAGTGTTTTTGTTATTGTTTTTATTATTGTTGATAATAGGTAACTACAAGGAAGCCAAATAGAGATATTTTAAAAATAAGATAGAAGGTCTAAGATATATATCTACTCTTTTGCATGCAAAAACATGCCATTTGTTTTTTTAAGGGTAATCGGTGGAGCCCCATTGAAAATAGAAGACAATGAAATTTCAGAGCTGGAGAGGTAGCTCTATTCTAAATTGGGTATGCATGCTGGGCTACTTCAAATATTAATTGTAAGGCAGTTACAAATAAACTGAAAACTATTGCAATCTGAATAATGCTTTAAAAGAATAAGTTAGGGGTCCTGGGTGACTCAGTCAGTTGAACATCTCCCTTCGGCTCAGGTCATGATCCCAGGGTCCTGGATTCGAGCCCCGCATTGGGCTCCCTGTTAAGTAGGGAGTCCGCTTCTCTCTCTGCTGCTCTATCTCTCTATCTGTGTCAAATAAATAAATAAAATCTTTAAAAAATTTGAAGAATAAGTTAAAATACCAAATAAAAATGGTCTCATACACTTAAGTTTTGCTTTTCCTATTTATCTCTTTATAGTAATAAAGTTTATATATTATGACAAGTTACTCATTTATTCTTTAGCTTTTCCCTGGTGATTCCTCCATCCCAAAGTCAATTGAGCATAGGTGTCACAGTGTGAAATGTAGAGCGCCACTGGATATATCAGAGTCTAGCTATTTCTTTGACTCATGGTGGCCATTGTATACTATAATGTGTTTGACAAGAAGCTTCCACTAAATATACTTTTCAGAAAAAAGGACAGATTTTGAGACACTGTTAATATATTAACATTTCCAAGGTAATCAGTTTGGAGCATTGTTGAAAGAGCTGACACAGCCCTGTGTAAACTGACAGAGAATTGAAATGGCTGTTTTATATTAGGATTTCACCAGATTTTATATACATTCATTTCAATTTTGCTTGATAATATTTAAAAGAATTTTGGGAAGGCATATACCCTCACAACATAGACCAAATTACCAAATGTTATTTTTAGACATTTAGAGGCTCTTACCATAATTGTTATGTGTAAAGAAAATAATACAATATCTAGTACTGATACAATTAAAATGCTGTATTTAGCCTGCATGGAACTTTTCTTCTGGGAATTACAGAATGCTCTGTCCTATTTAACATAGCATATGGACATAGCATATACTATTACTGTAGTCTTCTTTTTCTATTAAAATGCTAATGAATGAGAAGGGATTTCATTTTTATTAAGGAGGGTAGAGGTACAAGTGTGGGAGAGTGAATTAAAAACAAACCTACTGGGAGAAGAGATAAGAATTCTAGACATCTGCATGATTCTTCCTCCCACATATCAAACCCAGAATCGTACATCCACAAGGAAGACGAATAGTAAAATAAAAAAGAAAACTGAACCCAAACTTATAAAGAATAGCAGACTACACAGAAAGGGTTCAATAAAGCAAACAAATTTCTTACTCATAAAACAACACTGATATTCATAAAATCTAGATGCACACACAGTGGGTAGTTTTATATTTTGTTATTTCTGTTATTTAAAAAAAATTGAGAAAAATGTAATAATACCAGCATTTTATTATTTTGGGCTTTTCTCATCATCTCCCTATATTTTCTTGCTGACTTGCCTATGGCTAATTCAATATTCATTACTTCCTCCATCGGCCTGCAAAAATGTTTGTGAATTCTGGTCCTTTCTTAACCTATACCCTAAATCCATACTTCCCTTCCAGGTTTCATACGCATCAAGGCATTTCTCTTATAGAGCTATCCAGATGGATAAATTATGTATCCTGAAAAGTCATCAGATGACCTCACTGTCTATTATTTTTATCAGAAAATTAGGAACTAGTGTTCCTTTCTAAACTAAAAGTGTTTTTGTGTTGATACTCAGCTGAATTATCAAGAGACTTTTGATTTTTTTATGATGATCACTGACAAAGATAAATAACCTGAGAGAAACTGTGCTATTTGCAATGGTCTGGGAAGTGACAGGAAAAGAAAGATATTGTAAAGTTGGTAGACCCAACTGGATTTGCATAAGGAGGTTTATATTTAATAATTTTATACTTACAATCATTAAACAACAAATATTCTGAAAAAATAAATAGAAGCTTTCATATTTAAGATCCCTGCTTTGAAGGTAACACTGCTTTCGAGACTTAAAGCTCTTAAGCTTTAATTATTCTTTACCCATGAAATTAAAGTTTTTTAAAGTATAAATAAAAAAAATCTTGCACATCCAAATGGATAGTCATATGGATGTCCCACAGATTAAAAATTTCCAAAATAAAGAAATGCCTTGTCTCTTCCAATATTTTCTTATCCCATATTAACTCTCTGGGCAGATGATATGTAGATTAATTCTAGCTCACAACAAGAGAACTTGGAACCATCTTATATAAATCCTTCTTACTCCATAGCTGACCCAGCAAATCTATTACCTCCAATTGCTTTCTGTTACTTCCTCTTCTCATTGCCATTTCCTTACTGAGAAATCATCCATAATTCATCCACTACCAAGAGATTCCTAAAACTGAAGACTAGTCTTTATCTCCTCAGTGCTGGAGAAGATACCAACTCCTGTCATCAAGACAGCAGAAGATTTTTTGTAACTTAACCTTTAGCTCCCAAACCATTTTCCGTAGACCTGATGTTTAAATGTCACTTTATACTCCAGGAATTCTGATTTTTTTCCCCAAGTTTTCTATATGGAAAGTTTGCTTTATACTTTTATATTTTTGTACTATTTTTTTGCCTCTCTCCAGAACATTTTCTAACCTTTCTACTTAAGGAAAAAAAAAATACATTCAGCATCCAAGTGAGGCATTACATTATTTAGGAAATCTTTGCAGACAATACCTCCCACATGTGTAGTCACACATCCTCTATCTTAACTTTGTACATTGTATATGTGCTTGTTTTTGCATTTATCACCCTGTACACACAAACATGGGCAGCAGCCTCTCCTAGTATGAGTTCCTGGAAGAACCACGTAGTGTATTATTCATATTTCTGTCTTCACAATAAAACAAGGTTTACAAATGGAATAAATAATACAATTTATAAGAAAATGTGATTCACATGATAGGGATAGGCAAATGTTAGTGTATTGAAACTGTGAAGAATAGCAGAATGACAGTATCTTAGAAGAGAAGGAACAATAGTTACTGAAGGCAAAGTAGATTATGATTTCAAAACATGCTGCTGCCCCCTTTGGGTTGTAACCACTCTGTGAGTTGTATGTATTAAGAAGCCCATATACTTATTGCTGACTTGGCTAAGATAAGTGAATAGCTTTTTTCTTATATCCTAAGATACCTTCCTATAGTAATGAGGGTAGAAAGGCTCACAGTTAATGGACTATTCAAGATTTTCTGACTTGGATAGATTTGACCATTGTATAAAGCCCTTGCTTAAGTGCTCTCTTAGGTTTCATCCTCAGTTCCAGCTCATTTGACTTTTTGGTGCTCTTTCTCCTCTCTTGTGGGGGGAAAAAAGTCTTGTTTTTCATTTTAATTTTATTCAGTGTTGCATTCTTATTTTTCATAGGCATTTTTTTGGTTGTCTTAACAGATGGCTGCTATGTTTTAAGATTTAACCTATTTAGAAGTAGTTAGGAAACATAACACTATTTATAGGTAAATATGAGATTAAATAGGAGAGCACTCAAATGAGAACATTTACACATTTTCATCTATACTGGAATAATGGTACATGTTATAATAAGAAATTTAAAAGGTTCTAATGTAATTATTGATGCTCTCAGTGTGACAAACTGATTATAAAAGATCCATACTTTATAGGTAGGTTATTTTTTTTCTTATAACTTTAAGTTTTAGAATTAAATTTTTGAGAGACTTAGATTATAAATGTAATATTAACTTAATTAAAATGATAATTTCCAACAATGCCTGGCACATAGTAAGTCCTATATTTGTTATTATTGAATTGACAAGTGAAGAATGGCAATTAATAATTTTTGTTATTTTTACGACTTCACCTATCTGAAAACAAACATTTCAAAATATTTCTTAATCTGGCATTGCAGTTAAAGATAGCAGAAAAACAATGAAGTCAGAAAAATTCCTTTTCATATCCTCTAACTATTTTACAGTCTCAAGAAACTTTCAAATAATTACTATACATTTTCTACGGAACTGTAATGCCCTACAAGGTTCTCATTCTTAAATATAGTTACTTTTCCTGAAATTTGTTTTTAAAGAAACATTTTGGACACACTAAAAAACTATTAACTAAGAATCAAGTACTTGGCAGTGAGACTATGTATTTTTAAACAAGGTTTTGCTAAGGTCAAGTGTATATTCCATCTCTCTATCAATCATCTATCAATCATTTATCCATCATCCAGCCATCCACCTGTGCAACATACATACACTGAGTACCCACTCCTTGAAATTGGTGAGTCATTGCTCAAGATTACATAATAAATCAACATAGTGGGGCGCCTGGGTGGCTCAGTGGGTTAAAGCCTCTGCTTTCGGCTCAGGTCATGGTCTCAGGGTCCTGGGATCGAGCCCCACATCGGGCTCTCTGCTCAGGGGGGAGCCTGTTTCCTCCTCTCTCTCTGCCTGCCTCTCTGCCTACTTGTGATTTCCCTCTGTCAAATAAGTAAATAAATAAAATCTTTAAAAAAAAAGATTAAGATTACATAATAAATCAACATAGTCTTTGTCCTAAAAAGCTTACATTCTGATAGATAAGATAAAATGCATATATAAACACAACAGCAGGTAACATTTGTTAAATAGTATAATAAATGTAAAGATTAGGTGCTCTAAAATTACCAGGAAGGGTAAATTTTCTAATGGAAACATAGAGGAAATTTAATAGAAGTGATAGCACTTGAATTTGACCTTAAAAAAAAAAAAAAAGCTATGACTAAAAAAATAGAGAAGATAGGAAAGGAAGATAGGAGAAACAGAATGTGGTGTGAGTGATATCATTCAGGTAGGCTGGTGGGTATTTGTCCTTCAGCAAAGGTTCTCAAGGATACTGCGAAAAGGAAGTTGGGGCTTTCATTTTAGGGATTATCTCTTTGGTACTTTTTCATTGTACTGATTCTTCAAATGCAGTCCTGCGTTTTTATTTAAATCTGTCCCTTTTCTTCTTTCCCTCACCTCAGTCAGATCTTTATATTAAGGACAGTATTCAGAAGTTACTTCCCTCTTCAGTCTGTGCTTCATGCAGACAAAAGTGTGGTACAGTGAGAGGTGAGAGTGGGACACAGTAATTCATTTTCCCCAACATTTTGAAGCAACTCATTTCAAACCAGGCAGCATTTTTTGGAAGATCTATTAAGAGTTATTATGATCTATTTATTAAGAGTCTGAAGCAGTTGGAGAACAGAAAGGAGGCCCTATATTTGATGGGTTAGTGACTTTTAGAGCAGGCAAAACTCACTCAGGAAGAATAAAAAATAATTTTGACTTAGAATGAGATTCAGGGGATGCCTGGATGGCTTAGTGATAAAGCAGGTTCTGCTTAATCTGCTCAGGTTATGATCCCAGCATCCTGGGATCCAGTCCCAAATCAGGCTCCTTGCTCTGCAGGGAGCCTGCTTCTCCCTCTTCCTCTGCCTGCTGCTCCCCGTTTGTGCTCTCTCTCTCTCTAGCAAATAAATAAAGTCTTAAAAAAAATTAAAAAAAAATAAAAAAGAAGAAGAATGAGATTGAGTTCTAGGATGTATGGTTTACCCAGAAGGGATTTTAAGGTAATTGCATTTTTGAATCAAACATGGAAAATAACTGATTCATTTATTCATTAATTCACAAATATTTATGAAGTATATATCATGTGCCTGACACTGTTTCAGCCAGGGGAAACAGAAAAGTGAATAAAAATAACAAACAGGGTGCACCAAGTTGGCTCAGCCTGTTAAGCATCTGTCTTTGGCTCAGGTCATGATCCCAGGGTGGTGGGATCCAGCCCCGCATTGGGATCCCTGCTCAACAGGGGAGTCTGCTTCTCCCTCTCCCTCTCCCTCTGCCACTGCTCCTGTTCTCTCTCTCACTCATGCTTTCACTCAAATAATTAATAAAAATTTTAAAGTGTCTGCACCAACTTGCATTCCCACCAACAGTGTAAGAGGGTTTCCCTTTCTCCACATCCTCTCCAATACTTGTTGTTTACTGTCTTGTTGATTTTGGCCATTTTAACTGGTGTGAGGTGGTATCTTAATATAGTTTTGATTTGAATCTCCCTGATGACTAATGATGATGAACATTTTTTCATGTGTCTGTTAGCCATTTGTATGTCGTCTTTGGAGAAGTATCTGTTTAGGTCTTCTGCCCATTTTTGGGCGTGATTATCTGTTTTGTGTGTGTTGAGTTTGAGGACTTCTTTTTTTAATGTTTTAAAAATATTTTTATTTATTTATTTGTTTGTTTGTTTTTAGCTTCTGATTTTTTTATTTAATTTTTTAATTAACATATAATGTTATTTGCCCCAGGGGTAAAGGTCTGTGAATTGTCAGGCTTACACTTCACAGCCCTCGCCATATCACATACCCTCCCCAATATCTATAAACCAACCACCCTCTCCATACCCCCGACAGCAACCTGCAGTTTGTTTTGTGAGATTAGGAGTCTCTTATGGTTTGTCTCCCTCCCGATCCCATCTTGTTCAATTTTTTCCTTCCCTACCCCCTAGGACCCCCACTCTGCCTCTCAAATTTTTCCTATCAGGGAAATCATATGATAACTGCCTTTCTCTAATTGACTTATTTTGCTCAGCATAAATACCCTCTAGTTCCATCCAGGTCACTGCAAATGGCAAAATTTCATTTCTTTTGATGGATGCATAGTGTTCCATTTTATATATATATCACATCTTCTTTATCCATTCACCTGTTGATGAACATCTAGGTTCTTTCCATAGTTTGGCTATTGTGGACATTGCTGCTACAAACATTCAGGTGCACATGCCCCTTTGGTCACTACATTTTGTATCTTTATAGTAAATACCCAGTAGAGTGATTGGTGGGTCATAGGGTAGCTCTATTTTTCAACTTTTTGAGGAATCGCCATACTGTTTTCCAGAGTGGCTGCACCAGTTTGCATTCCACCAGCCAGTGTAGGAGGGTTCACCTTTCTCCGCATCCTCACCAACACCTGTCGTTCACTGGACTTGCGTTAAGAGCAATAACCAGTCA